>NC_141700.1:81947651-84478232 GCF_964263255.1 Lissotriton vulgaris | reverse complement strand
AGGCAGGGAGCAGGCCAGGCCTTTCTTTGAACTCGTCACTTCACTTGCAGTTGCAGGTGGTTCACTTTGCAGGTGGTTCACTTCACAGTTAGTTCACTTCATACGTATACTATGAAGTGAACTGCTTTGGCTGAAATATGCCTGCTTTGCTGGTCGGTCTTTATCCTGCTGCCTTATTGTCCATCCTGTCTGTGGCCGCTTAGAAAGATGAGAGAGGGACAGAAAAAAAGAGGTAGAGGAGGAGAGGTTTAGTAAGAAAGAAGTAAGACCGTGAGAGAGGTGAAGGGAACAGTGGTAATTTTTAGGACAACACTCGGGAAATTGTTCCGACCAGCGCCACTGGCCTGGGTGTCCTCGTTTGACATTTTCATGCTTTCTGGCTGGCCTGTGTGCCTTTGACTGAATGTGACGTTTCCATGCTTTCTGGCCACGGTGCCTTTGTGTGACATCTCCATGCTTCCTGGTCTGAGACCAAGAACTCATGTGTGACATTTCCATGCTTTCTGACCTGAGGACATTTCCATGGTTAATGGCCTGGGTGCTTATATGTAGCATTTCCACGGTTTATGGCATGGGTGCTTATGTGTGACATTTCCATGCTTTCTGGCATGCTTATGTCAGGTCATCATTTACGATTTACTGTGCTTTGAAAGTTAATACAGCTAAATATGTAAAGGAAAATGTGTTGTGCACCATTTTGGTCTTTCTTATTTCCAAATGTTCTTGAGGGGAGAACTCCCCCAACCCCCCAAACACCTCTAGCAGTCGTTAAGCACAGGGAAGGGGAACCTCAGGCTCCCAGCAAAACCTCACTATGCGGCTGTAAGTCATTACCAAGCAACTCCCCAGTACCGTCCTTGACTGCCCTTCACCTCGGCCGGGGCCATTTAGTATCCTAATGCCACTCGTAGCTAGGGCCACTGCATTTATGCAGCAGAGGTGGGCCACATTATGTGGAGGGTTGACTAAATTATGCAGAAAGAAAAGGGAAATAACCTGGCGTAATGTGGCACAATTCTTGATAGGGTGGTTCTATTCTGAGTATTTTACGCACAGTATAACTGTCTGTTAGAGCGTACACATGGTAAAACTGTTAATTCATTAGAAACACTCTAACAACCAAAGACAGTAATTAACAACTGAATGATGACCAGTCCACCTCTACGGAGGGCCTTCTGCACTGAAGCACTTCTCACACGTTTTTATTAACTTTTGATTTGCTTCACCTAAAGACAGAATTCTATTTTCACTAAAATCTACAGGGTATGAAGCAGGGCCACATTACAAGAGGCTTGCAACAATTCCATGATTCCCAACTGTGGTTAAGAAATAATCAATCATTCTACTGAATTCTATATTTTCATTTGCAGTGCCACTGCCTGTCTTTATTCTTAAACTGTATTTAACGTGTTTGTTAGTAACGCTTAAGAAGAAAATGCAATAATGAGCATGTTTGTTCAGCGGGTAATAATAGTCAATCCCGGCTTCCATCTTTTACAGGCTTATTACCATCGATAAAATAGGCGACAAGTATAAAAACAAAAAAAATGAACAACAGCACAGGGCGACCAAGATGAAAACCTCCCAAATCATTTGCACGAACCACTCGTACTAGAGGCGACACTGACATCCTACATTTGACTGGACCCGCTGTTTGATCAGCCCACGCCCACTACACGTGCTTAAAAACACACTTTGTTTTGGATATATTATATCAATCATGCCACATGGTATACATACATCAAAGAGGCCAAGTGGATCCCAGCAAAGAAAAGAAAAAAAGAAAAAAAATGAATCCGTCTCAACGCTACGTGGATCCATGCTTCAATATGTCAAGAGACCAGATGATGGCCAGGGTAAGGCAGGTTCAGCAAAAGACACAGTTCCTCGGCCACCAATTGATAACGCTGATTCTAATGCTAGTATGCATTCTGCAGAAGAGGAGGAAGGAGTTCAAATAGAAGAAAATGAAGCAGGAAAACAAGGAATGGAAATTCACATGGATGAATTTGAAGCAGAAGACAGTACTGAAAATGACTCTGACCATGATACTGTAAATGAGACGATGAAGGGCGAAAATTTGAATATTTTAGATGATGCTTCTTTTTGGAATATACCAGTTCCAGATCATTTGCGGGTTGAAATCATCAAAAGAGGAAGTGCTTCTTTCCAGAACAAAGATGGCCCTTTCAGAATTGCGACAAGGCAAGATCCAAAAGCAAAAGGAGATGTTCGCCAGCTGTCAAAAGAGTGGTTTTACAAGATGATGCCAAATGGCGAGAAAGTGTTGCGATCATGGATGGTTTACTCACTGGTCAGTGACAAATTATATTGTTTTTGCTGCCGACTCTTTGCCGCTAATCATGCTACAGATACGACATCCAAATTTGTGACTGGATTTCAGACGTGGTGGAAACTGAGCCCGAAAGTGCATAATCATGAGAGATCTGAAGAGCACTTACATTGCCTTGAAAAATGGAAAACATTGGCAGCAGGACTTAGACTGCACAAAACAATTGACGCTGAAAGTATTGCTTTGATGGACATAGAGAAGAAAAAGTGGCGAGACATTTTGCACAGGTTGCTCGATGTCACATTGTTTCTTGCCAAGCAGAATCTGGCATTCCGGGGCCACAATGAAGATGAATCTTCATTGAATAAAGGAAACTTTCTTGAAATGGTTGAGATGCTTTCTAAATATGACCCAGTGCTGAAAGAGCACCTAATGAGATTAAAGCGAAGCACATGTAAACTCAAAGCATCAGTATCTTATCTTGCACCACAAACTCAGAATGAGTTCATACATGTACTAGCAAATCATGTGAAGGAGAAGCTTGTCATGGATATAAAATCTGCCAGGTATTTTGGGATCATGTTCGATAGCACACCTGACACATCACACACTGACCAAATGTCTGAAGTGATCAGATATGTGAAAATCCAAAATAGGAAAGTTGAAGTAAGAGAAGTGTTTCTGGGATTTTTCCCTTTAAAGGGGAAAAAAGCTGTTGACCTCAGTTCTGATATCCTTAAAAATCTGGAAAGTGATGGACTCGACATTATGATGTGCCGCGCTCAAGGTTACGACAATGCTGCCACTATGGCTGGAATCCATGGGGGTGTACAAGCCATTTTGAAAAGAAAGAACAGGAAAGCTATTTTTAATGGATGTGTGGACCATTCACTTAACTTGTGCGGCCAACACTCTTTTGCTGAAAATGCTTCGTGTGTGACTTTTTTTGGAACTCTTGAGGCAATGTTTTCCTTCTTTGCTGCTTCCACTCACCGATGGGATGTTTTAATGGACCACACTGGAGTCTCAGTGAAAAGACTATCAACAACACGCTGGAGTGCTCATCATTCTGCAGTAAAGGCAGTGAAAGAAAAATTCGATGAATGTGTGGCGGCAATTGAAGCTCTATGTGATCCAGAGGAAAATTTAGACACAAGAGGTACAGCCCGAGGTCTTTTGCCTGCTGTCTGCAATTTCACGTTTCTGTGCTACCTTTTCTTTTGGTGTGATGTACTTGAAGAAGTTAATTCTACACAGCTGTACCTTCAGACTAAGGGCTTAACTCTTGACAAGGTGGTGAAAAAGCTAGAGACGCTAAGACTTTTCCTGTATGACGAGCAGCGCAATCATCTAGTAGAGAAGGCCATTGAACAGGCGCTTTTAAAATCAGACCAATATGGAATTTCAGTAGAGAGCAGAGTCAGGTTCAAGAAGAGGATGACAGGTGAGAAGACAAGAGATGTTGGACTAACTCTGCAAGAAGAAAACAAGAGGGCGATGCTTGAGTGTATTGATCGTTTCCATTCTGAACTCCAGATCAGATCAAGAGCCATCAATGAAGTAGCAGCCATGTTTGAGGCTGTTCAAGCTAAGAGTTTGATATCTGCCACTGAAGAAGAGTTACTGGTATCCATTCCAAAATTGACCACTTTCTATGATGAGTTATCCGAGGGAGAGCTTTTATTAAAAATACCAAGGCTGAGAAGGCACCTGATGGCAGCAGAGATTGATCTCGGAGAAGCCAAAGACTGGTCAGTATTGGATGTTTTGAATTTCATAGCTGAATGGGACTTCCTAGAATCTCTCCCATATCTCTCATTGAGCCTACAACTATTTCTTACGATCTGTGTGTCTGTGGCTTCATGTGAGAGGAGTTTTTCAAAGCTAAAGTTTATAAAGAACTATTTGCGATCTACCATGGGACAGTCAAGGCTTTCTGATCTTGCAATATTATCAATTGAAAGCGATTTGGCGAAAGGAGTTGATTTTGATGAAGTAATTAACAAGTTTGCAGCTTTAAAGGCCAGGAAAGGAAAATTCTGATTAGTCTAGATTTAATATGACATTGTCATTTGTACTGTTGCATACTATTCTGGCAGTTGCTGATTGTGCAAACCCAATGCAGAACTGTTACAACCGTATCTCCTATAACAGTAACATTTAAAGTTTAATGTTAAAATAAAAAAAAAACAGTAACATATTTTCTATGCAATTCTTAGTTCTTAACTTCTTACAATCTTTTACCTCCGACCTTGTTGAATTAAAATTTTCTTCTATGGCCTTTGTAAATATAGGAACTAAATTTACAAACGTTACTAAGAATTCTGTATGGTCCCGTTATTTGCCATCTGTGTCCACTGGCGGACTCGGAACGGAGGAGTTCCATGCGGGGACGGTAAGTCGTGAGGGGGGTGACACCAAGAGCTACCCGCACCGGGTGACACCAACCCTAGTGACGCCACTGGGGTGGACAAAGTTTTGGTCCTGAGGTGTTATCTTGGGTTAAAGGGTGAGTGATGTCACTTCTGGCAAATATCACTGATTCTGGTAACTCATTCACTTGCTTAGTGAGTTGTCACATGTCTTTGAGGCACATGGCCTTGGCTGCAGTGCGCAGACACCATTCACTGCCTCACAAAGGGAAAAAATAGAGGAAACATTGGTGCTACATACTTAAACATTTGGAGACATTTACCCAAAATGCAAAGTAGCTGCCATGTTTGCCTCCAGAATGTCTTCCTCTTCCAATTCGCTTTTCTCTTTCCCACTTCCTCGTTGAACCGTGCTTGTTTAGTCTCCAACCAAGATGAACTGCAACCAATTGCACTAAGCACTATGCATTCTGGAGCTAGCGGTTTCAGTCTTTTTTTGTGGGCGTTTTATATAGCGCCAACTCGACCCAAAGGTATCAGAGCACTTTACATGAGCACCAGTTGCATTACAGAGGGGCACATCCATTTTGTTAGGCACGGGGAGATTAAGTGATTTGCTCAGAATCACAGGATGTTGAGTGTCATTGCCAAGAATGGAACCCGGTACCCCAGCCTCGAGGTCGACCACTCTTGCCGTTAGGCCACCTTTTGCAATTGCAAGCAAGGTTCCCGAACCACTAAAATGAGAGCTGTTTGCAAACATCATGTGGTGGTTGAGCATGCCCCTGGCATCCTTATATGCCAGCTGAGTAGCCTGGCATGTAACAGGTTCTCAGGAGCCATTCAATGAATGTAATCACTTTGGTCAAACTAGGAATTTACTGGCTGGAGTAACCCCCATGCACTGCAAAGAGTGATTTGGGGTTTTTCAGGCTTGTGCATTATGTTAGCGCCCATGAGTAACCCCCATGCACTGCAAAGAGTGATTTGGGATTTTTCAGGCTAGTGCATTATGTTAGCGCCCATGAGTAACCCCCATGCACTGCAAAGAGTGATTTGGGATTTTTCAGGCTTGTGCATTATGTTAGCGCCCATGAGTAACCCCCATGCACTGCAAAGAGTGATTTGGGATTTTTCAGGGTTTTGCATTATTTTAGCACCACTATTAAATGGGGCCTAAGGCAGCTGCCTTACCTTCCTAGCTGCACTGGAGGTTCACTGTCTGTAACACACTTCCAAAGTCCAGTCTATTAGGATAACTTCAGAGCTCCATGTGGGCCAGTGATCCAATGAACAGTGAGCCGTGCAGCATGTGCTTGCCCGACAGTCTAGGTCTGTGTTAACAGGCTTACTTATCTATCGATTGGGCACAATAGACCTGTTTGCTTTGTCAATACCTAATACCATGTACTGCTGATAAGCACCATTGTATTGAACTATGTGTGTATGTATGCAGTATTTCTATAGCGCTAACCCAGCCAAAAGGCAATGAAGCACTCCACGAGGTCAAAGGTCAGCATAAAGTCAACAAGTGATAGGAGAGATCATTGGTTTTATCTGGGAGTTTATGAAAACACCCTCCTAGACAGGAAGAGGGCTGCTTGTGATATTGTATTGTAATTGCATTTATATAGCGCTTACTACCCTTGACGAGGCATCAAGTCACTTTTTCGGCGAGTAGCACGCTACTCCGGAACCCAGAAAGGATTAGTGTTGAATTAGTATAGTGAAAATATTAAAGTAATTTGAGTGGGTAAATGCAGTTAAGCCAATTCAGAGTACCGGGCCATAGCGCCAAGCTTAGGTGGCTTAAATGCCAATCATGGTAGAAAGAGGAATTTGCAAGAATTATGGAAATACCGCATAAAAGGGACTTTCCACCAACTCATTTTGTGAGGTTAAACCTGATGGAATATGTCCAAGCAAAACGGCATGGAACTTGGAGAAACCATGAAGTGGGTGCGGAAACCCAGATTACCGTGATAATTCCTCATTCCTCACTTGTGATAGTCTGGTAATCCTGCATGATGGAAGTACCTCTCCTCTGGAATCAGGTAATCTGGATACAGGTTTATCACTGTGGTTTTCCTGCACCTCTTGTGATGAGTCTTACAATAAAGTGTTCCATGCAAGTCTTCCTCCACCTATAAACTGTGCCCGGTAGGGTTATAATGGCAATCGGGTTCAAGAGTATAAGGGATGTTGTTCAAGTGTTTCACAGTAAATAAGTCTTTAAATGCCAGTGGTAATATCATATTCTAGCAAACCAGCCACATTTTCAGATCTGTGGTTCTTGAATCATAAATGTATGGCTTGTAAACCATCAATGTATAGATATCCTGGGCCTGATTCACAAAATATGTTTTTGGTCTATTTTAAAGTACTTTCTTAAATTTCTTTGCAGCAGTCCTTAATGCATCAAAAAAGCAGCCTGTTTCAGCTGCATCAACAGGCCTGCCCTCCAAATGAAATAGTGCTGTATTTATTTTAGTGATTAAACGTGTCCTTTCATGCACTCGCTCCAAAAACAGAGCGGGCGCTGGAACATGTGTGATCTTGTGCCAAGTACCACTGGGTTTGTTACTGGCTACTGCCAGGGCCACTGTGAAGGCCTCTTTTATACCAGTGACAAATGTCAGATCCACAATGAGCCTTAAAGCTTTAAGACAGCCCTCCACAACTAGTGCTTAATTTGTACCGCTGTTATAGGTGGCAGCCACTCCTATTTGAGGCACAACTTACATTAAATTATCAGGCATGTCCTAAGAATAATGTAAGACCAGTTTACCTTTCTTTTGTTTATTTAGTCAAAATATGTACAGTGCACATAGCTGTTTACAAACTAGTAGTAAGAACCGTCTTTGGGCCCCTGGTGCCACTCCACCTAGGAAATAGTAGTCATATGTGATGCTTTTGTGAAGAAATGTGTGGTCCCCTACACTAGAACATCCTGCGCATAAGGCGTGAACAAATATTTATAGCTGGCAACATTTATTTCACAGATAATTCATATTGCAACAATTCCTTCTGTATTATTATTATTATTTTGAGTCACAGTCAGTATAAACGAGAAATGCAGCATTTTTATCAAATACATTCTTGCAGAACTTGAATCTTTGTGTGTGCTTTTTCATTATATTTTTTTGTACATAATAACCAGACATTAGTGAAAAAATATAAATGAATTATATAATATTAAAGCAAGCAATTTTTAACTAATTATAACCTCAACCAGTTTATTTTTTACCCACAACAATAGCATATGTTCAGAAAATCTTAATGCAGGTTTTTTTTTAGGGGGGAAAGACAAAGAACAACAGAAATATAAATGTGAAAATTAAGAGCTGGAGGGTGCTTGGGCTAAAGTTTTTTTTACATTGATTGATCTGCTAGCACTACTGTTGCATATATAGCATGACATTAGATTCTTTCTTAGATGAAGTAGCAAAACTTTTTTTATGGATTTAATAAAAGAAAGACGGTTGTTGAGCAGTAGCATGGTGGCCTGGAGTAAGTTCCTTAAATTTGTTGTGTGACCAATTCATTAGTAGTGAAATTTTAAATTTCGTTGGTTCCAGTTGCTCAAAGTTCTTATATCTTATTTACTAGATCAAATTGGGCATTTATTGATTGATATTTCATTTTGCTTCATAACATTTCATTTTACAACAATTTTTTACAACAAACAAAAAAATGAATGAAACTTTGTTCTTGACTGTGTGATCCCTATGGTGGAGCCCAGTGGTTAGTCCTGCTTTATTGGCTACTGTTTACTGACGGCCTTAGTCCTGTGTGCCCAAGAAAACCCCTTTATACATGCACTCCAGTTTCTTTGTGGTGGATTACACATTTTATTCCTTTATAAAGGTAGCTTCTGTTGCTTTGCATCCATTCATCCATTTGTTTCAAATAGAATATCAGTTGAAACATGTTGCACCTATCTTGCTTTATGCAAACAAGTGTACTTTTATAATGGAACAGGAGTCCCTCGTTTCTCTCTCAAGGGCTTGACGCGGCACTCATTTCAGTTCATTTTATTATTATTTTTACAGGAAATTTTTATTAGGTCTTGAAAGGAATGCATTTTCATCCTTAACAGAGAATGGGCAAACCAACAGAACCACCCAGTAACTCAGGCAGAGGGTTTTCTTCACCTTGCACCTCTTCCTTTGTCCTGTCGATTGTTTTGGGGTGTTATTTCTCCACTTCTGCGTGAAGTTGGAGGCGGCTGCAGGGTCCCAATATTGGGATTGTTTAGCGCGGTGTGAAAGGTTCAGTTGAGCCACGCACAGAATTTAAGCCTAAGCACCTAAGTTTCAAAGAAGTCTACAGATGGGCTCTAATTCCTTCCTCCTCATTTGCTGAGTTTCAAAAATAGAAATATCCATTCAGAATTAAGGAACAGCTGTTTGTTACTTCATGCTCTGATCAGGACCTTTCCCTGTCGATGCGTCATCACTGAAGTGGGCCATGATTGTCATGTTTGTGCTTTCTTTCCTTGGCCCAGGGCCGGCCTTAGGCATGTGCAAGCTGTGCACCTGCACAGAGCCACCACACCCCAGGGGCCACCACGCAAATATATATCCATAATATAATAATCCTCTGAGGATGGATACATATTTGCGTGGCGGCCCCTGGCAGGGATTTGGCGGCCTCCGGCTCTGTTCTACTCCAAACCCTTGACCCCCCCCCCCCCCTTCAATGGGCTCCGTGCTCCGCCCCACCCAGACCCCCTCTTCCAGGGCCCCCTACCTACGCTCCCTGCCCAGGGCCACCACAGCCTAGAGCCGCCCCTGCTTGGCCTCCCCCAACCCCAGATCCAATTCAGTGATAGCGTATGACCTGTTTATGCACCTACTGTGCTGATTAATACATTGTTGTTGGTTTTAGTTTAAACATCCCAACTATGTTTCTATTTTTGTAACTATGTGTCAGAGATTCTCATCTTGGCGTAGCTGTAGGTTAAGGACCACAAGGAGAGATATCTGTGGTGTAAGAAGGTTTCTCAAGGTAGTTCCTGTTGACTCCTTTAATACACTCAAGTATGGTGTACCTGATGCCTTGTAAAGATGTTTGGGAAAGTACAGAGTTCTTCATCACGGTGGTCTCTTTAAAAAAAGAGGCAGATCCCTTTTTTAGGTCGAGCCTGGGCAGTACATGTGCTGCTCTGTGAGTCATGCTGTATTCAGGTATGAAGTTGAAGCTCCGCCCACTTTCCGCCCATACTTTTTATTGGCTTCTGTCATTGTCCTTTGGAAACTGTGGCTTTTTATTGGTCAATAGGCTTCGTAGTCCCTCCTTAGTACCGCCTTGTCTCATTTTGTAACCTCCCATGAGGACACCTCCATTTACATGTGTAGTTACTTGGTAGGCTTTAATTACAGCCTCCGGGCAAATGGTTTTCAGCTGCCTGCTATTGCAGGCAGGACACAGTCTCTCCCAATGCTTTATTATCTTTTTACATAGCAGGGCACGCCACGCTAATAGTGGCAGCCGCGCCTCTGGTTTATTTGTGCACGGAACGCAGCCGCATTTTTTTTAAAGCATTTATAATAAAAATGTTAACTGCCCCATGCCGCACTTACACTTTAATGACGACCGCGGCGCTTTCCTTAAACGAGCGGTGTCTAAGGAGTGGGGCGCAGCCGCCCTTAAAGTGAAAGCGCAGTATAGGGCGCCTTTGCAAAAAAATATAATTTGCCAACTTGACTCCCCTTTACTGATCTTTCCCTTTAATGGCGGTCAAGCCCCTTTCCTTAGACGGGGCTCATCTAAAGAAAGGGGCGCAGCCGACATTAAAATGAAAGCGCGGCTTGCACGCTTTTACGAACAAGCATTTGCAATGCAATAGGTCTCGCATTTACAACAGTTTCTTCAATGCGAGACTCATTGCATTGCAAATGCTTGTATGTTCTCTGCTTTGAGCTAAACGGTTATGAAGCGAAGCTGCTGCTTACAATAAGAAGCGAAGATATTGAACCAAATCCTAATTTTGAAATGCCCATTTAAGGTATCCGAACTCCAGCATTTGTTCTGGCTGCAGATAATTTACTGCCGGGCTTCGAGTGCACTGGGTACATTGTCAAAAGCTGCTGTAACTTTGTATCTGTGGCTCTGATAACTGCAGCATGGGACCACACACACAGACAGAAGGGTCTTTAGCCACCGAAGCATGTAAACAGTCTAGCTTGTTCACAAAGAGGAAAAATCTTTGTTGTGCTTTGTTTCTCAATATCAGCATGTAAAAATTCGGTGTGCAATCGTGTCAACATTGTTTTGGCCTCAACCTGTAGACCTGTACCCTCTCAAGGGAAGAAAACGTAAATGTGAAATAAGTGTGTTTCCTGCTGGGATTTACAGAATGATTACTGCTCGAATCTGGATCGGGGTTTTCTAATAGATCTTTTACGGAATATGCACACTGCTTAAAAGTAATGGATACTCTGTTCATGACCATACAAAGTCAGCAGTGTATAGTATACGGAGGCCCAAGTAGGTACCAGTGGCTGAGATCAGTTCAAGCGTTCCATCCACCACTGTTTTGTATGCTTTAGTTCAGGCAGAAGCGCTTCACTCAGGGTGGTCTGTGTTCAAGCAGAAGCACTTCACTCTGGGTGGTCTGTGTTCAAGAAGAAGCACTCCACTCTGGGTGGTCTGTGTTGAAGCAGCAGCACTCCACTTTGGATGGTCTGTGTTCAAGCAGAAGCACTTCACTCTGGGTGGTCTGTGTTCAAGCAGAAGCACTTCACTCTGGGTGGTCTGTGTTCAAGCAGCAGCACTTCACTTTGGGCAGTCTGTGTTCAAGCAGAAGCACTTCACTCTGGGTGGTCTGTGTTCAAGCAGAAGCACTTCACTCTGGGTGGTCTATGTTCAAGCAGCAGCATTCCACTTTGGATGGTCTGTGTTCAAGCAGAAGCACTTCACTCTGGGTGGTCTGTGTTCAAGCAGCAGCACTTCAATCTGGGCAGTCTGTGTTCAAGCAGAAGCACTTCACTCTGGGTGGTCTGTGTTCAAGCAGAAGCACTTCACTCTGGGTGGTCTGTGTTCAAGCAGAAGCACTCCACTCTGGGTGGTCTGTGTTGAAGCAGCAGCACTCCACTTTGGATGGTCTGTGTTCAAGCAGAAGCACTTCACTCTGGGTGGTCTGTGTTCAAGCAGAAGCACTTCACTCTGGGTGGTCTGTGTTCAAGCAGCAGCACTTCACTCTGGGCAGTCTGTGTTCAAGCAGAAGCACTTCACTCTGGCCGGTCTGTGTTCAAGCAGAAGCACTTCACTCTGGGTGGTCTGTGTTCAAGCAGCAGCACTTCACTCTGGGTGGTCTGTGTTCAAGCAGCAGCACTTGACTCTGGGTGGTCTGTGTTCAAGCAGCAGCACTTCACTCTGGGTGGTCTGTGTTCAAGCAGCAGCACTTGACTCTGGGCAGTCTGTGTTCAAGCAGAAGCACTTCACTCTGGGTGGTCTGTGTTCAAGCAGAAGCACTTCACTCTGGCAGCAGCACTTCACTCTGGGTGGGCTATGTTCAAGCAGCAGCACTTCACTCTGGGTGGTCTGTGTTCAAGCAGAAGCACTTCACTCTGGGTGGTCTGTGTTCAAGCAGAAGCACTTCACTCTGGGAAGTCCTGTGTTCATGGAGCAGCACTTCACTCTGGGAAGTCCTGTGTTCTAGCAGCAGCACTTCACTCTGGGTGGTCTGTGTTCAAGTAGAAGCACTTCACTCTGGGTTGTCTGTGTTCAAGCAGCAGCACTTCACTCTGGGCGGTCTGTGTTCAAGCAGCAGCACTTCACTCTGGGCGGTCTGTGTTCAAGCAGCAGCACTTTACTCTGGGCGGTCTGTGTTCAAGCAGCAGAACTTCACTCTGGGCGGTCTGTGTTCAAGCAGCAGCACTTGACTCTGGGCGGTCTGTGTTCAAGCAGAAGCACTTCACTCTGGCCGCTCTGTGTTCAAGCAGAAGCACTTCACTCTGGGTGGTCTGTGTTCAAGCAGAAGCACTTCACTCTGGGTGGTCTGTGTTCAAGCAGCAGCACTTCACTCTGGGTGGTCTGTGTTCAAGCAGCAGCACTTGACTCTGGGTGGTCTGTGTTCAAGCAGCAGCACTTCACTCTGGGTGGTCTGTGTTCAAGCAGCAGCACTTGACTCTGGGCAGTCTGTGTTCAAGCAGAAGCACTTCACTCTGGGCGGTCTGTGTTCAAGCAGAAGCACTTCACTCTGGCAGCAGCACTTCACTCTGGGCGGTCTGTGTTCAAGCAGCAGCACTTGACTCTGGGCGGTCTGTGTTCAAGCAGAAGCACTTCACTCTGGCCGGTCTGTGTTCAAGCAGAAGCACTTCACTCTGGGTGGTCTGTGTTCAAGCAGAAGCACTTCACTCTGGGTGGTCTGTGTTCAAGCAGCAGCACTTCACTCTGGGTGGTCTGTGTTCAAGCAGCAGCACTTGACTCTGGGTGGTCTGTGTTCAAGCAGCAGCACTTGACTCTGGGCAGTCTGTGTTCAAGCAGAAGCACTTCACTCTGGGCGGTCTGTGTTCAAGCAGCAGCACTTGACTCTGGGCAGTCTGTGTTCAAGCAGAAGCACTTCACTCTGGGTGGTCTGTGTTCAAGCAGAAGCACTTCACTCTGGGAAGTCCTGTGTTCATGGAGCAGCACTTCACTCTGGGAAGTCCTGTGTTCTAGCAGCAGCACTTCACTCTGGGTGGTCTGTGTTCAAGTAGAAGCACTTCACTCTGGGTTGTCTGTGTTCAAGCAGCAGCACTTCACTCTGGGCGGTCTGTGTTCAAGCAGCAGCACTTCACTCTGGGCGGTCTGTGTTCAAGCAGAAGCACTTCACTCTGGGTGGTCTGTGTTCAAGCAGAAGCACTTCACTCTGGGAAGTCCTGTGTTCAAGGAGCAGCACTTCACTCTGGGAAGTCCTGTGTTCTAGCAGCAGCACTTCACTCTGGGTGGTCTGTGTTCAAGTAGAAGCACTTCACTCTGGGTGGTCTGTGTTCAAGCAGTAGCGCTTCACTCAGGGTGGTTTGTGTTCAAGCAGAAGCACTTCACTCTGGGTGGTCTGTGTTCAAGCAGAAGTACTGCTCTCTGGGTGGTCTGTGTTCAAGCAGCAGCACTTCACTCTGGGCGGTCTGTGTTCAAGCAGAAGCACTTCACTCTGGGTGGTCTGTGTTCAAGCAGAAGCACTTCACTCTGGGAAGTCCTGTGTTCAAGGAGCAGCACTTCACTCTGGGAAGTCCTGTGTTCTAGCAGCAGCACTTCACTCTGGGTGGTCTGTGTTCAAGTAGAAGCACTTCACTCTGGGCGGTCTGTGTTCAAGCAGAAGCACTTCACTCTGGGTGGTCTGTGTTCAAGCAGAAGCGCTTCACTCAGGGTGGTCTATGTTCAAGCAGAAGCACTTCACTCTGGGTGGTCTGTGTTCAAGCAGCAGCACTTCACTCTGGGTGGTCTGTGTTCAAGCAGGAGCGCTTCACTCTGGGTGGTCTGTGTTCAAGTAGAAGCACTTCACTCAGGGTGGTCTATGTTCAAGCAGAAGCACTTCACTCTGGGTGGTCTGTGTTCAAGCAGCAGCACTTCACTCTGGGTGGTCTGTGTTCAAGCAGGAGCGCTTCACTCTGGGTTGTCTATGTTCAAGCAGCAGCACTTCACTCTGGGTGGTCCTGTGCTAGCCTGCACTTCTTTCTCCACTGTGTGTTATTTTTGGTTGTTGCTAGAACGCAGAGGGGCTCCAACTTCTCCCTATTTACACCAGAGTTACTAGCATTTTGTTTAGGCACAGTCACTGTTGTCGTTTTACAGGTTTTCCCTTCACTGAAGAAGATGCTGCCTGAGTCAGGGGAGAAAGCAAGCCACTCACTCTGTGCAGGCATGTGCAGGGGGGCACTACTAGAGCGCGGCTTGGGCGCTGTGAGGGCTCGAGTAGGTAGTCCATCACTCTCACAAAGCAGCCTCCTAGCCCTTCACTCTCAAGAGAAGCGCAAGTAAGATGGGCATATCCTGGAGAGGACAATGTCACTGATTTATAACAAATTGATCCATAACATGGAAGACCCTCTTACATCATTACGACAAAAATGGGCAGCAGATGGCATTGAGATGGATGATGAGGACTGGCAGGCGGCAGCGTCATCCCCCAGGGTAGTGGCTATACCATCTAGACTACGTCTGGTGCAACTAAAAATTCTCCACAGGATATACATGACGGGGCCTAAATTGGTGCAGAAGGGAAAAGCGCCCACGGGAGACTGCCATAGGCACTGTGGACATATAGGAGCCTTCCTACATATTATTTGGGAATGCACGCACATACAGTCCTACTGGAGAGAGATGCACGAAGTTGTAACCACAGTTATGGGAGGACCCCTTCTCCCGGAGGCATGAAGGTGTTTATTAAATATTTGGGAACCAACTGATCTCAACTCGCACCAGACGCAATGGGTCACTCTGTGGTTTATGGTGGCAAAACAGAAAATCACCCAGGTCTGGAGGGCCCGATCCCACCTACTCTGGAGAAATGGCAGTTAGATATGGACTGGTGCATGTTCCGTGAAAAAACAGTGTCTATTGCACGGAGTTGCCCGAGAAAGTGGTCCAAGATATGGGGACCTGGAACTCATAAAGAGGAGACACCTGTTCCCCGCCAACTTCCGCTCGCTCCAGACGAACAGCTCTCTCCTTGATAGACCTCACCGTGTGTTGTCATGTAACTGTTGTCATACCTTGCTGCACCCGATTAAAAACTGTATTGTGGCTTATTGCAGATTGTAAATCAATGATTGTTAATAAAAAGTTTTATTAAAAAAAAAAAGAGAAGCGCAAGTGTCGACTGTCCCGCCTTGCCCTGATCGCGGTATTGGTCTACCCGAAGGGCTTTGCGGTTATGAGGAGCACGAACTTCCGGTTTCATCTCTATTCTTGTGCTTACGAAAGAAGGCTATTTTAAAAGAACTTACTGAAAGTTGCCTGTTACACAATCCTTGACCTCGCCTTGGTCATTGTTTGCACGTCTGCAGCGCTTACATAAATCAATGTTTGTTTTCCCTGCACCCAAAAGTGCCCAAAACCACTGTCTGTTATTGCATCCCATGCCTTTCTGGCAGCATCAGCTGGAAGTCAAACAAAACTTATAGATTTACATTGCTGATTAAACTTGTCTTTTATTGAACTCCTGCTCGGAATTGCCCAATTACAGGGACGTGTTATCTTAGGTCTGCCCACTGTTTGCTTCTGGAGAGAGCCAGACGGGTCCTATTGGGTGGTGTCCAACAAGTGCCGCTCATTGTCATCAGTGGACAAGAAGTGTGGAATGTATTCCTCCTCTGATACTGAGGGGGTGGATAGCATCAATTTCTCATTGACGTTGCAAATAAATTGTGGATCAAATCTCAGATGGTTCCATAATAATTACACAGTACAAAATATCAACGTGATAACAAGACTGTTCTTAAACAACTCGTATAGCAGTGTTGCTGATGGAGGAAGAAGAGTTTTATATTTGCCCTCCCGCTAATCGTCTTCAAAAAGGGGAGATAGCTTCTCCATCGACTTGTATTTACACCATGGTTCTGGGGAATAGTTAGTACGGATGTAAAAAAATAGATCGGTGGTGTTGGGAACTGTTGAACTACAGTTGATATCAAGTTTTTTTGTAAAATAGTGCTTCCAGAGAGGATGCAGAGGGGCTATAGAGGAAGTGTCGTTGGTTGTGAATACCTTACAACAAGAGTTTGGTACGTTGTAAGTTTATTTTTTTTATCGTGTTTGGCCTTTCCTCCCTCCAACCTATCTTTAGTTTGTTTTGTCATGCCTTGCAACTTTCCTCAACCTTTTCTGTTTTTTAATTCACAAAATGCTCCTACTGTTTTGGCAAACAATTTTGAGAAATAAAATCATTGGTCAAC
Source organism: Lissotriton vulgaris (assembly GCF_964263255.1). NCBI lineage: Eukaryota > Metazoa > Chordata > Amphibia > Caudata > Salamandridae > Lissotriton > Lissotriton vulgaris. The sequence goes on along the minus strand of NC_141700.1, from coordinate 84,461,685 downwards.
GCTATGTGGCAATGTTTTTAATTTATATTTTTTCATCTGGCATACGAGTAGCAAATCTTTTTAGAGCTGCAGTTCATACAAAAATGTGTATCGCCATTATGCCATTTACTTGGCAGGGCCTCTTTACATCTAACCACAGAAAGCGTCCTGATGAAGGCCCCTGTGGCTATGTGAGATATTGAGAGAAACATTGCAATAACGTTCTCCCTTTTTAAAGTAACACTGACTCGCTAACATCACAAGTGATGTTACTTACTTTTGAGATGTTTGAGCTAAAGTTTCTTAAATCGCCTAGATTCTTCTCAAGAAAGTGTAAAGTGCAAATCCAGTAGTTGACAGAGATAACTAAATGGTTAATTAGTGAGTAACATGGTGAGGATGCTTCTGCCCATGCCAGCACACACAAATGAAAGAATATTTAGGTCACTTTCATGAATGAAAAGCCTTAATATATTTGCAACGCTTGCGAATGTCAGAAGAAAAGCTTCATCAGTAAGCACTGATAGATAAAATAAAGCAGGTGCTCGAGCACCTGCTTTATTTTATCTATTAGTGCTTCCTGTTGAAGCTAACTTAGTAACTATTTTAGGATGGCGCTGGCAGCTTGCCGGCGCCATCCTAAAATAGTTAAAAGTTCAACAGGCTTGAACTTTTGCCCCCCAAATCCGCCGCTCGGGAATCTCGCGGATTTTCAGTAAATTCGTGGGAGTTCGCGGATCGCGGATTTACCGAAAATCCGTGAAAATCCGTGAAATCCGCGAGCGGAATGGATTTTCCGCTCACCCCTACTCCCAGAGAGCAGAGCCCTCACACAGGCTGGTGGAGAAGGAGAGAGGCAGTCCTTGGGTTTGGAAACTCCCTATCGAAGTACATTTTCTGTTCAGAACAGGGCCACAACGTCTCTCTTTGGAAACAACATATGGGAGGATTTCTGGTAGCATGACCCTCAAGCTAGTACCAGATATTGTTTGCTTAGGGGTTCATAGAAATCAAATTGCAAATCTGGGGTTACACCGTTCGATTAGCTGCCGGTTCCATTCCCTGATGATCATTTTGGCATCCTCTGCAGAGACTCTGCTTTCTTTTGGCTGTAACCACTGTGCCTTGGCAGAGATTGTAATATCCTGTTATTTTCTTTCATCACAAGTGTTGATCTAAGGTTTCAAGTCTCATAAGTCTTATGATGACACTCATATCTATTTTTAGGTCTCCTCCAAAAGACATTGTTTGTCTATGTTTGTGCACGCCTTGACTGTACGGAGTCATGGATGAGAAATGGCTCCCATTGGCTTAGCGTGCCTAATTCAGATCTGTTCGGGATCGGCTCCAGACCGGTCTCTTACGTCAGTAGAGATCTGCGGACCGACTCCTTTATTCGTTTTTATCTTCTTTGAAACTTAACGTAGAGCTCCTGGTGTTCTCCTGGGCAGTGGACATTAAATAACCAATATCGCTACATGCCGCGTCTGAGAAATGTAGGGTATTGAGAAGGAACATGGAGTGTCTGGTGGGATTAACTGCTTCATTCTATTAGTGCCACATATCACAATACTGCTGTAGAGATCCCTTGCTTCCAATACCTCGAAGGTAACGGATGTGCCCGAATAGCTTGGCAAGAGATAACATTCTGGCTTGGATGATACTTCAGTTTTGCGATGAGGGTTTTTCGATTCTCATTGACAAGCCCAGGTTGCTATTCAACAAAGAGAGGAACCAAGAGGGCTTTTTAACGGGGTCCAGTGTATAGGCCCTGGAACTAGGTCAACAAAAAAGGATACTCTGTTCCCCAAGGGGAGAAGAATAAATGAATAAATGAACCAACACTACGTGAAGTGAAAGGGGGTAGGGGGAAGCCCCCTTTCGGAACTAAAAGCCCAGGTTGCTGCGATGCAATAAATTGTGAATTTATTTTTCATGAACTAAGGTCAGAGCAGGCCAAAGCTGTATTATCCAATTGACTCAATCAGCAATCTCTGCTGGGTGGAGCCAGGATTCATTGGGCTAAATTAGGTGTTGTCCAGGACAGGAAACAACACCCATTCACTACTATTGTTTTAGTTCAAAGGTCTCTAGATACAGGTGGGGGTAGAGTTAATGATGGGGCGAGGGAGGAGGGAAGACTGGGAATAGACCGTGCAAAAGAGCCTGGAAGGGAGGTTAACTTTTGGATCCATGTATAAAAAGTGTTTTTCAAAAAGCTCATATGTCAGAGAACAACTGGGCTAAGATTGATAAAATGGAGAACTCCCAAATTGGTGCCATGCTGCTGTCCTAGCCAAAGTAAAGGAAGCAGGGTGAGTCTCCTTTCAGTATATTGTCTCTTTTTAATCTTGAAGTGTCCTTCACTACTCACAATGAAAGTGGAGGATTTTCTGGGAGAAAGTTCTAAAAAGTACAGAGGGATGCCTCATTTGGAAACAGGAAATAACAAAGGTCTCTGGGATCGAGGAAGGCGTTGGACTTGCATGGAGGCATGGGGACAGCAGAGTGACACCAGGCAAGCCAGTGTGCTCCTGTGCTGTTAAAGCAGCACGCTTCCAAGCCCTTTGTCTCTCACCTCCACACATGCAGGGTTTGCCCCTCTATCTGGGTCTTAGCTGTGACCAGACTGGGGCTGTCACATCTTTTCACACACCCACAGCTATGCAAAAATAAGCCCCCGACTCGGATGGCACCTTCTCAGAACATTGCTTCCTATTGACTATTAGACCACTTTCTAATAAAGTAGTATTTTCCTTTGCCATTTCAATCCTTACTTTCCCTAATTTTGAAATCTCGCCTGACAGCAATAGCTGATGTGTGTCGAGGTTTCAAATAACACCGGGACACCTCCACTCAGTGGACCTTAAGACCATAAAGTTCCCAGAGTTCATATTCCTTAAATATTCTGGCTACTGGGGGCCAAATCGGGTATTAAATGTTATTGTTAAATTATTTCCAGATTGATGCCAGAGTTGCCCATGGCTACGCCACCAGGTCAAACATCATTATGAGTAATCCGTATCGAGGTACAACATCAGATTTTAGAATCGTTTTCCTAAATGATTATAAAATCTGATGTTGCACCTCGATATTGTGCCAGCCAATATAATAATGCCTCTATTGCAGGTTGCTGGAGAACCCTCTGTTTCAGAATCTACCTACAAGCAACCTCTATTATTTAAGGGTGGACCATAAATTCTTCTTCGCCGGCAGAGTTTTTGCCCACTGCGCGGTTCGCTTGTAACGTGGAGATCCGACATTACCCCACCAACCGCTGCGTGGAGTTTATTGCTTGCAGCTTGCCAACGTTAAGTTGGCAAATGAGAATTTGCATGCCCTAGCATGATTTTCGGGCGCTAGAATGGCACCCAGTGAGATTTTCTCACCGCAGGCAGTTGTGGCAGATCGTAGTCGTTCTGAGTGAGAAAGCTGCCACTCAAGTTGAAAATCTACTCCAGTGGCAGAAAGAAAGCAGCGCCCTCTGGGACGCCACATGGTGCAGTACGCGCTGATTTTGCAACGCAGAACAAGCTCCTGGCACCAAAAATCAGCATGAGCAGCATGAAGTGCCAAATTCTGCCCACTCGAGAAATGGAATCGTTTTTACGTAACTCCACGGAATTCCGCAGAGTGAAACTTAAAGAGTTCCGCCCACTCTATTATACTGACAGGGGAAATAATTTTGATCTGATTTATATTTTTGTCCCCACAGTCCATATCCTCATCTTTTAGCATTTAACCAAGTACTGCCTTTTTGACCTTATACAAATTGCTCCAAAAGTCTGTTTGGTATATGCCCAGGCATCTTGTTATCTCTAGTCCAAGGCATCCATCACTCAAGAAAGACAAACATCGAACTGCGGTTCATAATGATCAGTTCACCTCCTCCCCAGGCCCAGCAATAGTTGGAGGGGGCTTCAAACAATTGATGTCAAACGTGTATAGTTGGTGATCACAGCAAGAAAGGGAGACATAGGAGGATTACAATCAGGGACCAGTGACAAAGAGACCAGTGTTAATTTGCACTATATAAAAGTGAAATAACATTACATAACATAACAAAGGCCAACACATTGTCCGGTGTTCTATTTCCCTCATATTGATGATCTTTTTGACCTCCCGCTCTAGTCTTACCTAGGATCCATCTTTACCCACTCAATTCTTTAGTTCTGGGCAGAATGAATTTGAGGAACAAAGATGTTGACAATTTAAGTATATGCTGTGATACCTTTCTAGATAGCAGCTGTGTTGTAAGGTGAGGCTTTGGCTGCACCCTGAAGAGTATGTCTCTTTCACCTTATGCCATTGGGTGGTTGATGTATTATTACGCCTCCCATAAAGACCTTGAGGGACTAAGTTGCATCTCAAAAGTATTACAGTTGTTCTCATATATGCATTTATACAGAAATCAGTAGTTTTTCTCTGCAGTACGTGTTTTTTTTTTTACATTTTTGTCAGGGACTTAGACGCAAGCGTGTTGATGGTATCATCATTAATTCATAGGGATGACATGATATATAATGTATATAAATACATTTTACAGCAACAGCTGAGAATTGAAAAAATACATGGCCGGGGGCAAACACCCCCTGTTTACTCCCTTGTGAGAACTCTAATTGTAGATATGGATTTCAATATATAGCTATGGAAATGTATCTGTTTTAAGAAGCATTGTGTTTAATAATGTAGGGGAATAAATATCAATGTGAGATGTATTATGGACAAGTAATACGGTTTAAATTGTCTTGAGATCGTTTAACTTTTTGCTTTGGTGATTATGAAGACATAAAGTTGACCTCTAAATATTTTTGAACTGGTTTAAAAATACCATAGACAAGGTTGAAACCTCAGGCTCTTGTGTTCGCACCACTGTGAAATATTTTCAAGATGGATTTTAAAGAATGTGTTTTCTACTATTTTGCAAGTGTTGAATGTGACAATGTGTTTTTTTTGCTAACACAGAAAGCAAGTTGAGAGAACTTTTCTGCACGTGTAGTACCCTGCCTGATAATGAACTGTTGAGCCTTTGACATGCTATTTTGTTTTAGAGTGTTTTAAAATGTATTTGCCATGGTTACAGTTTGGCTATTTCTTTTGGTACATTAGGAAGTGTTGTGCATGTGTTATAATTATGTGTATTGTCCATATTGAACATCCTTATGAACTGGACTTAAAAAAAAGAGAAACATTTAACTGGTCCAAATTTCTGTTCATCCGACAATCCCAGTATACACATATTGCGCCTAGACACCCTTGGGTATTAGCTGCTGTATTAGCTGCGCATTAAAAATCATATAAATAAAAATAAATAAATAAATATTATTCCATCTATGCCATGATTCCAAGTCATCCAGCTTGTCGACACTTTCACAACGATCGCATAGTCTCCTATGCTGCATCCACTTAAAGGTCAAGACTATGCTAGCAGGGGAACAAACTTTCAAGCATCTATAGTGGCTTGACTATTAATTATTGGGGTGCAACGTGTAATTCCACACCCCACGCTAGCATTGAGACCATAAACAGACTCCGAAATGACCATGGACTAGAGGTGGTTCCTTGACCTATTTATCTTTTATGTTCCTTTATTTTATGTTTTGTTTTCTTTTGTGTTTTACTTTGTAATGTTGTTTTTTATGATGTGTTTTATGTTATGATTGTTATTGTGTGCTATATATTAGGTAATCTTTGTTTAGTTCTGCATGCCAGGCACATCACTGGTCTCACCTACTATCACATCCAACAGATTGGAGGAGGTTTGGTTTACGTCAGGTTAGATTGACTTGTGACACAAGGACATTAAATGTATTTATTCCCTGATTAATATGAACACAGAATTGTTGGATTGAACATCAAACAGGACAACTGCTGTAACCAGAATGCCAGCCTCTTGTGATCTGAAGGGCTCCTTCGCCCTGTGTGTGCAGAGCACAGGATCAGCTGTGATGCTGTGCCCTGTCAGTAGGAGTGTATGTGGAAGCAGCTGAGGCCCCTAGTGCAGAGGTGTGAGATGATAAAGCACAGGCGCCAGATCTGGCTGAGGATGGCGAGAAACCTCAGCTATTAATACTTCAAGGAGTTAAAGGTATTAATAGAATAGTGAAGGGCTGTACGTTTGATATGATCACAATTTTGAGCCCAGCAGAACCCGCTCAGACTTTATTTATTGAGGTGCATGAAATCTGGTACTTTCAGCTCTTTGCAGTGGGGTCACTATTGTTCATTGTGTGCAGAGAGAAGACCTAAGCTTGGCATATGTGTACTCTCATTGCACAGGCACCCATGTTACACTATGTATGTATGGTGGTTGGTTTACTGGCTGTGCTTAGATGCGTATAGCCAACCACATTGTAGGCTCCTTTGTTTCTCTACCTATGTATGGTGGTATTTGCTGTCTGTGCCTTTAAGCGGGCAGTCACCACATTGGGGGCATCTAAGCCACTCCACAGATGTACGGTGATGTGTACTCTGCCTATGCCCGGGAGCAAATAGTCACTACATTGTTGGCACCTATGTCAGTCTATGTTCTGTAGTGTGTGGTGTGTACACTGCCTGGATGTGGACATACGTACAGTGGTATGTGCACTGCCTGGGGGTGCCACATAGTAGGCGCCAATGTCACTATACATGTGTTTGATGGTATGTACTGTTTATGCCTTGATGGGCATAGTCGCCACACTTTGGGCACTGAAGCTACTCTGTATATCTGTTGCGGTATGTGCTGTGTGTGAGTTGATGCGGCTAGCCAACCTTATTATTGCCGCCGACACCACACCAAAGATGTACTGTGCTGCGTGCATTGACTGTGCCTGGGAGCAGATTGTCGAACACATTGTAGGCAGCTCAATCGTTTGGTATGTACTGTAGTTTCTGCTGCCTAAAATGTACATTAGCCGGTGTTCACAATGCATTATTAACCTACCCACACACACACATCATTGGTGTGTTGGCCATGTTTTCCGGAATGTCATGGCATCCTCCTTTGGAAGCCCTCCGGCACACACCTCCCACCTCGCTGAGAGATCAGGACAAACCGACAATGAACTGGCGTAGTGACTTGAAAAAATGTAAAGGATTAATATTTCTGACAGGAATTTAAGTCGTATTATGTCTAGGGCTCCCCTTTTTATGGCATTTCTTTTTTTAATATTGTCAGTATTTAGCCATATTTTTTGTGTTCTCTGAATAGATGAAATTGTAATATGGTATATTTCCACATTTATTTAACTAATAAATATGTGCTCATAGTTTGACACCTGTCATGTTTTAGCAAATTAAGCAGCCAAATATGCTCAGCTGTTAGCCTGGAATTAATGAAAGACGGTATGGAGATGCACTCAAAAGAAGCCCAATTTTCTGTCTTTTTTTCATTTTTTAAAAATAAAGCAGACGGGAAGCACATTGTTTTAGGTCTGTATTTATCTGTAAAAATCAGTAAAATGGAGAACTGGGAGCTCTAATTATGTCTTACATTGTTTTAAGTTATGTTTTATGCTTTGCTATATATTAGATTTTATGTTGTGTTTCATGTTTTGTTGTGTGGTATTCTGTGTAATGTGTTATGTTCTGTTTGATGTTATGAATTTTGTTTTATATATTGTGTTCTGTCGTATGCTATTTGTGTTTGTTTTGCTGTGTTTCATGTTACTTTTTGTTTTATTGTTTTTTATTTTACGTCTTATGTGTTATGTTGTGTTTAATGTGTTCTATGTTTTTGATCTTTTTTTATTGTCGTGTTATGGTTTATGCAGTTTTTTTTATATTATGTGCATTTGTTTAGGGCCTTCGTGCCATTTGCAATCATGCATGGTTGGAAACTTGGGTGGACGCGTTTTGGGCTGTGTTGTAAGTTTGGTTGTACGGACTGGATAGATATACATTGGTTGCAGAAGTTTGTTAATGTTGCTTCAAGGGTGTTTTTTCCACCTGTTAGGGTTGGTGTGAACTGATGAATTCAGACATGTTTTACATAGCCTTTACATATATTCAGGGCTGCTTATTCGTCTACAGCGGCGCGCTTTTAACCTCTTATTCAAATCAACCCATTGTCAAGTCATTTGTTTGCAGCGTGCTTTGATAGTCTTAATTTTCAACATGGAGCATGGAAAGAAGCACCGTGCTTCGTGGAATTCCATTTGGCAAACCAAATTTGTTGGCACCTGATAGAACGTACCTTTCTAAGCTCCTTACCTGATCTTCCATCCACCAATAAGAAACACAGGAGCATCAAAACAAGAGGTCCCGGAGCACTGTTGAGCAATCGGGGTGCTTTATTTAAACCCACCTGCTGCTGTATAGAATATTGTCTTTGGATGTGACGGATGGAGTCATCCATTGGTTGGTGCATGCGCTGATCTCTGGCGGGTTTGGAGTAATGGACGGTCCATCCTCCATGTTGGAAGGAGGACCCGCTGTGGGTGGTAATTCATGCCGATTTTTATAACCAGTGGGACCCGGTTCTCATCCCAGCTACTTATCTTCGCGTCTGCACTCCACTCATTATTCTTGGGTGACCCTGGAAGAATACCTCTACATCTCAGGGCCTTGACTGCCTTATATTCCAAATGATAGGAAGCTTTGAAACCATACGCAGTGACGAGGTCTCCGCATGCAATGTGTGCCCTTACATTGCAGAGGGAATCCCTATAAATTTAGGTCCTCAAGGGCTGCCATTGTCAATCGATAAAACTGACCATCCTCAGAGGAAGTTTAGTGAACTTATCTCCTGGTGGGTCAGGGTTGCTCACAGATTATATATTGCCTCAGACTGTTTTTTTTGCACCATTTGAACAAATATCAAGGTTTGTGTCCCTGCAGCGCAGTGGTTAAGAGTCAGTGAGCAGCTGACACGGGTGTACTCCGTCTAATGGCTAGCCTGATATAGCCAAGATCACACCAGGTGGAAAATGGGGGGCTGAGACTTGGACACCAACAGACAAAAAGAAAGTCCTCTACCGAGAAGTCGAGTCTCTCTTCCCCCAATAGCTGCATGGGCTGGAACGTGTCCCAGTTGTGGGTCGGTTAGTGGGCAGACACCATGGCTGCCCTGGAGAGACGTGTTCCGCTTTGGTGAAGGGAGGTAAACAAAGGTGGAGCCGTTTCCTGGCAGAGAACCACGGTCAGGTCCTCACTGAGTAAATTCTTCTCTGTATCGCCAGCCATAGCAGTGCTGTTAGCAGGGTTTTACATTTTTTTAAACTCACTAACTTAGATTGATTTACAAATGGTCCATGATGTAGTAAAAAAATATATCTAAAGAACCAGATACGAAGATGATGGATCTAAGAGCAGATGGCCAAATAGAATATGAAAAAACAAAGTGGGACAGATTAAAAACGTAAACCACAAACACAAGTTAAAGACACCCTCTGGACACACTCACGACAGGAACACAAAGAGGTGACACCAACAATGTGCAGTCCTTGCTGCTTACATTTGCAAATATCCATCGAGGGTGAGAGGCCATATACACATTTGAATTTTTCTTTCTACAGCAAAATAACAGCCATGTTGGGGGTGGTCGCGTCCCCTCTGGAGTACTTAGGCGGTTACCACTCAGAGACACAAATTACAACGCTAGATTGTTTAAAATTGGCACATTGTGGAGTATGTCAAGAGGCCAAGGATTGAATGGGTATACAGAGTGAACTCACTTCTAGTGGGTTGTGTGTGCGAGTAGTATTATTGTACACATTTGCTGTAAACTAAAACAATTTAAGTAGATGTACAACTATTAGAAAAGTGCTTGATAGGAAAACAGTTATACCTAATTAAACTAACGAGTCATATTACTTAAATCCTTTTCAGTCCTCAAATTCTTTAGTGCCCGTAATTACTGAAGGGGACAGACTTGATTCTATGTCTCATTCGGCTATGCAAATAGGAAAGGACATCACACTTATTTTACAAGAGGACCGAGCACAAATTATTGAACAAACCAGTAATGAAAAGGAATATAATGTAAGAGAGTGCAATGTGCCCCGGTAACAAGTGATTCCAATTTCTATGCTACCTCTAACAACTATTCTCCACATAATCTCATTCTGTGACCGGTCATGGTAGACGTCATCAAGTCCTGTAAATGATGAATCTGTAGATCTCGACAAACTGGAAGCATCAGTTTCTTTCTCTCTGCTCCAAAGGCAGTGCTAAATACAAGGAGATGAGACCATGTCAACAAACAGGAAATACAAAGGAGAGAGACATGGCCTTATCAATATCATCCAGATGTATCCTCCTCCATTTCATAAAAGTGGGCAATTAACAATGTTTTCCTTCCACAGCCACTCATAAGGGTTGCTTTTATATCTTTTAGATATGATTGAAGCTCACCTCCACACTCTGTAAACAACAAAATGCGCCAGATGACTTTTTCTGCCCATGTCTTATAATTCACATTCATAGTAAATATTTTAATCAGGAGATTTATCATGTTCTTCCCAAGGGGGCACTGGGCTATCACCTTTGTTTGTTGTGAATAAAATGGACAGCCATCTCATAGTTTTATGGAAAGTCACAAACCAGGAAGATACATTACTTGACTGTAGGCGGCATTCAATGTGGCGCCTCAGAGATCCTTTGGCCACACTGGCGAGACAAAACCAGTAGATTAGGATTCTTTGCAGATACTTAAATAGGATGTTAATCAGTCCCAACTCCAGCCTTAGGGCGTGTGCGTCTTGGGAGGCCCAGCTGTCTTTTCCAAATATTAATTTTGATGATACGGTAATATTATTCTTGAAGAGTATTTCACAGCTATAGAGCAACAGGTTAATTATTTTCGATACTGCTTGATAAGGCAATTCCATTATGATTCAGAGGCAGGTCTTTCCATGTCTATTATTAATAAAGTCCCTCCTACTGACGTAAGCGATTTATTCTGTAAATTATTTTGTAGTTTGTTTTTGAAAGGCCATCTAATAAATTTGCAATAGACTTTTCAAGTGTGAAAAAGAAATCTCAATCTTCTCTGTTTTGTTTCAGGTACGTAGCACTACCTTTAAGCAGGAGACTGGGTATCAGGGAAAAATCCAGAACGAAAGCAGAACCCAACAAGGTTTTGGAGAACTTCTATGCCACGCAAAGCAAGCACCCAACAGAGGTGCGTTTCTTCAGTTTCTCATCCTGTAACCCCTGTTCCCATGGAAATGTATAAAGTGCACTGCGTTATTTATACATTCACTAGGCATCCTGTTCTGGAGGGTTGCTTCATGGTTTTAGAAAGTTAATAAGCGAACATTTGTTGTCTCATTTGTGATGAAGTTGGTTCTCTTTTTGGTTCTCTTTTTGGTGATATCAAGTTCTTGAGAGCAGAGTATCCTTTTGTGTGAGCATGAAGGTCACTCATCACAAAGGGATTGATTGATTGACACAACACCCCAACCTCAAAACACAGCTACCCAACACCTGATTAGGGATAGACTGGATGAGTGGCTAGAGGGTAGTGCATGTTGGTTTTCAATCCTGGGTGGCTCTGAGAAATTTTGTTGTAGATTAATCTGAAACTTATTTCACCAATCGGTTGATATGGTGGCTGTGGTAAAAATCTTCAAAGGATCGCACGTTTGGTGCAAGAGGGTTGTTTCTTGGCAAAATTAAAAACATCCAAATGTTGACCAGAATCCAAGAGCAATGCAGTAGAACATAGTGAGGAGTAGATACCAGAGGGCAGACTCAAATAGGTAAAAAAAACACCAAACTAAATGGTAGAAACAAGTGTATGTTTGTATGTGTACAGCAAATATGGCTGTAAAGCAGCGAAGCACAGGTGGAGAGACGCACGCAAGGGGCGGTAGACCCTTGAAGCCACTGATGATTCTACTTAATTTACTGTTCCTCAAAGTTTTTAAGTGCAGTTGTACCGCAAACAATTTCTGCATATTTTGAGTCCTTTAGACCTGTTTTGTCCATAAAATGTTAAATAGGTGGTCACCTGGAAAAATGTGAATTGGGGAGATTGCAGGTGTGCTACATTGCAGCACTACTGTCATACCGTGATCAGGCACAGCATTGTATTTGTGTCTAATTTCGGTATTCCTGTGACTCGCAGAATGAGTGAGAGAGAATGACTTCTGTCGAGTGACTAGCTCCTTAAATCTGGGGCCTTGACTCATCATGGGTAGACTGCACTGTGCATATCCTTGTTTGTCTTCATATAGAAATTCTATTTGGCTCTCTATAGAACGAATGCTTCGTGTCCGGTGTCTCTACGTTTTATCGCTATTAGTCCAGCTGCTGCTCCCTATAGTTTTTTGGAAAACTTTTCCAACGCGGAAGAGCATCGGAAACTGTGTGCGTCAGGGACTTCGTTTGCAAGAACTCTGAAGAAACACGGCTACCGGCAAAATTAACCCCTTGCATGCTGGTGACGGCTCCCGTCCGTCATGGCACACAGTGCTCGTGTGCTGATGACGGCTGGGAGCCATCATGACCACGCCCGCGATCGGAATGTGCCGCACAGGAGCGGAATTCCGGCCGCGGGCAAGGGGTTAAAAACAAAAACGCCTGGAGGCCACATCACCAAGATAAGAAGATCTACTGCAGCTGTGAAAAATCATACCGTATATGAAGCAGCAGCTTGACTAATAGCGATAAAACGTAGAGACACCGGACACGAAGCATTTGTCCTATAGAGAGCTAAATAGAATTTATATATGTAGACAAACAAGGACATGCACACTGCAGTCTATCCATGATGAGTCAAGGCCCCAGATTGAAGGATCTAGTCACTCGACAGAAGACATAGAACATTTGGAGGCCCCACCTGTGCTCGCAAAACTCCGGTTGGAGTACCCTTTGAGAGACTCAGAGGGACAAACCATACAGATTCTCTAAACCTTCGCCCGTTATGAAAATATATGCAAAATAAAAAGGTCCGATGAAGATGGAGACCATTGATATTGTCCATTGAAGCGTACGTCGGCCAGAGAGTAAGACACCCCAGACATCAGCACAGCAATCGAGGGTGGATGTTGTCACCCCGTTTTCTAACCATCTGTTCATGCAGTGTTGGTCTGGGGCGTGGTATGGGAGTGTGTAGTATGCTAGTGACGTGGTTGTGGGTTATATGAATGAGGTGTGAGTGCAGGTTACTCTCTTTTTTTCTTATTCTGATTTTATTGTAACAGTTTTTATATTATGAAAACAGATGCAAAACTGAATCATGAATGTTGAAAAGAAATGAAATGTTAAAATTACAATTCTCAATTTTTGATAAATATGAAAAAATAAAAATATAATAAAATATGAAATAATAGCAATCTAAGTTGGTGTGTGGGGAGTAGCATCTTTTGAGGCCCTACTTCTGAGCTTGGGAAAGCCATCAGCAAAGCAATACAGGTCGTGTGGGAGGCTGCTTTGCAAATATTGTTTCCTTTCCCCCCCCCCTTCTCCCAGACCTTCTAAGTAGATATGTGTAGGGGGGGTTGCCTCTTTATAATCGCTGGCGATGCTCAAAACTTTCTCTAACAGTCTATTGCTGTACTTAACAAGCTTGGAACCATCAGCTGGTTTATTTTTATTTTCACTGCTAGATTTCCTGTTATTGCTTATTACCACTAATAATAGGAGATTTGGGGTTTTGCGGCATCACTGTATGGCCTCTGCTCAGCGACAAAGCCCATGAGAGTAGGGACAGTCCTGGCCAGCCTTCAATAGCACCACAAGTAGGCGGGTACCATATTGCGCTCAGAAATACCAAATATTGTTACATTGCTGATGGTGGGTCAGCCCTATGCCACTTCATCTCCGAGGCGGCCATTCCTGGACTCAGCAGTGTGTGGGGTGTGGAGAGAGAGTCTTAGAAAGCAGCGGCATCAGATGTGTCTTAGTAAGTCCCACATTGTTTATCATATATTTTATAAGTAATAGGAAATCTTGACAGAGTCCGCGTTGGCAGCTTTCCTGAAGTTTTTCTAACATAACGGCCACCATATATTGACTCTGTAGTATTAACTTCCAACAATTTGTCACAGTAAATGAGGTTGGAGTAAAGAATAGTAAATCTATAGTCCTTGATATACACTTAGCAATATATACTTGACGATATGTGGACAGTTCATATTGTGGAGCCAATAAATCTGTTGGTCAATATTACTGAGGTTACCATCCTGACACCGAGCGAGGAGAGCCGCCCTAGCTTATACGACTGCGTATATTGTAGAGTCTGCATGCCATAATGCGGTTTACACGGTGAGGTAAATATCCTAGTCTTGTTTAGTTTGTAGAAATAGCTACCCTTTGCCAAGAGAACTGTGTGATTCAGCATCTTTACCAGTAATTAGCTAGTTTTTTTTATCTCCCGCGGACAAAAACAAAATCCAAGAAACAAATTGATAGTTGTGTGGAACAGCCAGATACTTACAGAATAGTTCAACAACTAGAAAAGTCCTCCACTGAAATCAGGCAAAACAACGTAATTCGTTTTCCAGTGTTTTTTCGCGATCATCCGGTTAAGTGGCTAGGAATTGGAATGGTTGAATTTAGTGGTACATAATATGCATCGCTAGCGTAGCAACCCATGAGACATCCACTTGCCAGGGACAGTGTAAATTTGGTGAAAGAATTTTAATAGCCTTGAGCAAAATTACATTTTGCAGTTGAGGCACTCCCTTTTTTATGGCTAGGCCTTTTGTACCCATTTGTTATCATGTGGTCTCTTGCTTTCATTTGTGGTGATGCCTTAAGGCTCATTCCTCGAGGTCTCAATGTCACATGAACCCTAGTAGGGATTCTTTTGTCGTAATATTACGCTACCCGCTACCATGTGCTATCCCTTCTCCCCACCTCACCCTGTGTGTATATCCACACCCATCCACTCTTAAACAGTGTTTTTCATTTTTAAATCCACAGCATTAAATGATTTATTGAAACCTATATCCTATGGTATTTCCTCCTTTCAGAACCCTTCCCTCTACAAGTTGTTTGTTATTTATCCGATAAATGATGCCAATACCATCATGCAATGCCTCAAAGATCATGTTTATCCAGAAAAAGGACTTTGGATAAACAGATCTTCATACATTCACCATCCTGAGGGATGCATAGCTTAATATATGTAATGCTAATGGCACACTAAGTATTTCCTCCGGGCAGGTTTGTAAATAATTTAATCTATTACCTGCCATTCTGACATCACAGGGTTTTAACTTTGTATTTCCCAACGTTTGGAAAGCTGCAGTTCTCCCCAGTGACGACATGGATGTAAAATTGATGTCCATCATAAATGCTATTAAAATCCACAAAATCCTACCTGTCTTGTAATTCGTCAACATTCCCAATAAGTTTCACAACCAATTTGCTCACTTAACTTTACTGCCAAAAGGCTGGAGTAAGTATGCATAATGAATCTTAAACTGCAAGCATCCATACATTGTCTGTGTGAAGGAAGTAACTTCGTCAACCCAAATGAATGAAATGGTGTGAAAGAAACCAGCTAAAAGATGGAAAAAATAAATTGCTGTCCTATGCAATATGCACTTATTTCACCAATCATAATATCTTATCACACGTCTTGCAGGGTCCTTAAGGAAATAATTTAGCATCATAGTCTGTGCTGGCAATCGGTATTCCAAGTTGTGAAGTAAACACCGTGTTTACTGGACTACTTCAATTTTTCACTACTAAATTTCGAATGGACAAATATATGTCCATGTCAAATATGAAACATTTTTGTGATTGACATCTAAATGTTTCTGCTCAATTCAGTCTTCAAGGATGGAGTTAGAAGTATTTAACACACCTGGAACATGGTATTGACATTTACAGAGTGCTGTTCAAAATGTAGTTCAAAATTGATTGTTTTTTAAATATTTTAAATTTAATTTGAACTTGTTTAGTTCTTATAAGTTTTTTTTAAAGTAGTTAAATCTTATTTTTTACATGTCGACCGATCAGGAGGAGGAGCATGGATAGAAGCAAGATGTGGTGACTCATTTGCATACCGACTGTCACCTATCTAATCTCAAAAATACCTGCTTGCTGCCAGGTGCGTCAAAGGACAACAGTGAACACTTCATTCTCTCTTACAATAGGTTCCTCTGAGACTGAAGGCACAGGTCGGTGTGTCTGGGGATGGTGAGGATGAGGCTGGAGTAGGTCATTAATTGGCAACTTCTGGAGTACTATTGTACAAAATATTTGTTACTCGCCTATCAACCTATTCATGGTCTGTACTACATGCAGTACAGCTTATGTTGAGCCGGGCCTCCTGAACAAACCTGACATTTCACACTGATTTGTAAGTGTTTTGTAACGTAATTACAGAAAGAAGCCAGGGGCGTAATGGAAGCCTCCGCGGTTGGGGGCGGGGGTGCAGAGTTCCTTGTTTTGGAGGGGGCCCTCCTCCCTTCCTAAGCCGTGCCATTACATGCCTTGCAGAAAGCATGCAATGGCATGGAATAATAAATTGTCAAAAGCTCAGGGAAGCCACTCTGCCTTACCAAATAGGCCCCTGCAGTGTAGGGAGGGCTCCAGTTCAGCCCCCCCCCCCATTGAGCCTATTCTGCATTGAAGCCCCCTCATTATTTTGCTTTACACCACTGAAAAAAGCTGTGACTTGACTGAAATATTTTCTGCAAATGTTTGTCCCTGCCTCTGCAAACAAATGACACAGCCGTGGAGTGAACCCCCCCTCCCGGCCCTTTGCTACCGAATATATGTTTCTGGAGTGATTAGATTGCCCGCCATTGTGTCATTTTTACCAATCTCTCACGAGAAAGCCGCCCAGAATGAAAGGTTAACTTTAAGCCTCTCCTTCTACGAGGGATATGGCACGCTGTCTTCGCACTCTGCCTCTCCACTCTATGCACGAGGACAGGCAGCCAGGCCGGATGTGCTACGCTCGCGCATGAGCAGAGCCTCCCGCTCGTGGCCCCGGGCCAATCACAGCACAACAATGGAGTTTGCCCAAACAAAGCCTACGCAAGAGATATTGCGCAGTTCTGTGGTGCCGCCACCTGGCACCACCCCTCTCCCATGCCCTACAAGCTCCGGGTCAGGCTTTTCAAAGCAGGCGGCTGAGGAAGGCTGCACGCGCTCCACCTCAGCCGCGCCAAGGTGCATTACAGTCGGGTGCCAGGCGCCACGAAAACGTGACTCCTGCACTGCAGAGGGCCCGCTGTGCCAGGCCTGCCTTGGCAGGCGGCGGCAGGGCTCTCACCAAGGACTCGTCTGGGGCTGGGGCCTCCATACTGCTGCCAAGGGCATTGGCGTCAACCTTTATTGCACTTAGTGAGACAGAGGCGTCATTATCAAGTGGGCACATATAATGCATTTTCGGAGAAAGTGGCTAGCCCGGGCAGACAGGGCCTCCATCAGTGGTAG
Source organism: Lissotriton vulgaris (assembly GCF_964263255.1). Taxonomy (NCBI): domain Eukaryota; kingdom Metazoa; phylum Chordata; class Amphibia; order Caudata; family Salamandridae; genus Lissotriton; species Lissotriton vulgaris. Next base: position 84,444,381 of record NC_141700.1, on the reverse strand, counting down.
TCTGGAGTAAACAAATATTGATTGGATATCGCATTCAGTATCATGCGCCAGGAAGGACACGCGGTAGCCAGAATACAAATAATATGGATAATGTATTTAAGATAGTGCTTTATATAAAACGTGCTGTGTCTAAGCACTGTAAATAAGAGGCTTTGCCCCATTTAATGATGCTCGATTGTTCTGCCCTCCCTCGGAGGGTGGAAGACTGAGTTACTCTTGCCGGGATCTGAGTGTGTTATCTACAGAGTGCAACAGATGTAACTTGTATATATATGGTATTTAAACTGCATGAACCTAACAGGAAGACATAGAAGCAGATGCTGGTGGCGAGCGTTTAAATCACTAAGGCATCATCTCTGCTACTTATAGCTTCTAATAATTGTACAAAACATTATTTTCTTGATTTTATGCCCTTTATGTCAACATTAAAAGAGCAATGTGCAAAGGGTCAAACCTACTAACTCATTAAACAAACATTTGCAATGCAATAGGTCTCGCAGTTGTTAGAGTTTGAGCTATTGGCATTATAAATGGCAATGCCTTTTATTTATGTGTTGGTTTTTAAAACCTAAATAAAAGGCATTGTTATTTACAATGCTAATAGGTTAAACTCTCGCATATGCGAGACCTATTGCATTTCAAATGCTTGTTTCACGTGGGTTCACGTACCTGAGCCGGATCATGCTATACTCTCATATACCAATAGAGTGAAGCAAGTTTACCTGCATCAGAAGCTCGATTTCTTAATGAAAGCAATGGAAAACGCACAGCCTAAATAACCATCCAAGAGGTAAACATTTTAACAAACTAAAAACTCATATGTGTATGCGGCTTTTTCTGTTCGAAAGAGTCTTTTGCCTACGTTTTAAGAGAAGATTGATTTGGTGTGCGCCGCTGTAAATAACATTGGTAAAACCAGAATAGGAGTAGTGTGACGGTTTTAAGCATAAAGACTATATATGTAACTAAATATTAAAGATTAGAAATGAAGATGCGTTTAGTGATAAAGGCAAGAAGGAGAGTAGGTTATATGGATGCCAACAGACATGCCCCCCCCCAAAAAACCAATGCTATTAATCACAAAGTTTCTTAGAACATTTTAGAAGGGATTTAAAATACTATTCAATAGTGGGAGGCAAATTTCACTTACAATCACAAGCAACCACATCCACTTCGTGTTAGTCAACGATCAGATGGCAAACAAAGAGCTAAACAATAGAACATAAGGGTGGTCTTTCAGCAACTACCCGGATAACCCATTGTGTAGTAATAGGAAACCTTCGGAAGAACACCAGTTAATGCTGTTGTATAATCCCCAATCGCTCCTTAAAATTAATATTATACATATGAGACAATAAGTTTTGCGTTATCCAAGTAAACGCACCTGGGTAACAACCTCTGCAAGAGATCCCGCAGCAGAGCTGACGTACCTAAACAGAGGTGAAAGTGGCAAGTTCATGGACCACCACACCACTATTCCCCAGACAAGAGAAAAGGCGACTCAATATTCCACCTTGGATGTCTTAATCAATAAATCAACCACGAGATTGGGAATCACTATTCCTGCATTCCAGAGTGAGCTACTGAACCACTGTGGTGTTTCGTCATACCCAATCAACACGTGCATGAAAATGAAGCATGCAAGTGCCTGCTGTTTTTATTTTCATGCTCATCAATATCTGTAGAGCGTGCAGTACAGTCTGGAGGGAGAAGGGGTGCTCATTCCTGTTTAAATTATTGTGGAAAAACAGTGGTGCCCACAACACCACCAACCTAAAAATAAACCAAATGGTAATAAAAGCCTTCTACCTTCTTTATTCCCCAAAGCTAGAATCATACAACATTGTTTAATAATACATCGCCACTCAATGACCATTTATAATTTTGAAGCAAAATGTTCAAACTTCCTAACAAACAATAGCAACACCAAAGTCCCAAGATTAACCAGACCACCAACAGACGGAGTCGTTCCAAAAAAGTACTGCTGTATTACAGGGCCATACTACTCGCACACGTGTGTTATACAAATGCTCATAACACTTGGAAAAGTAAGTCTCGATTCAAAACGATTTAGTAAAGGTCGTTTATATTTTCATGCGCATAAACCCGATATGTGTGCTTAATCGGTGTGGACGCCGGATACAAAGTATGTATACAAGTGGTGCCAATCCAATTCCAAATAATATTAAACTGCCGCTTAGTAAGGCAAGTTAAAACCGAAGGACAGACGAGCACAACATGCGAAATAAGCCTCAGACTTAAAATCACTGTGTAGACGCCATTGGAAGTGGTGGGTGAAATAGGCGGGCAACTATTGCGTCTACCAAAGAGAGGTAAGCCATGATCTGGGCGGGATCCAGACACAAAGTGGGAAAGAGACTCTCTGGTAAAGGTATAAACACAGAGAAATAAATAGTAGGCGAAACACTTGGACACAGTGCCCCTTGCCGTCCTCAAAACAAATCATAACAGAATGTAAACAAATAAACATAGGAGCGAACTAAACAATTACAAATTCCACTTTCAATCATTTTGGCCCTATATTCGCAAAAGTGCCCAGTACCTGGAGGCTCTCTGATTGTATCCTGAGAGTAACAGAGCCCAGCTATCTCCGAGACGCTGACAGTTCACATCTCTAGTGTAACCCAGATTTCTAGCAATGCCCAGGTTCTGCTGTGTGGACACAGGTGACACTAGCAACACTCACCTGCGACTCCGCCGAGCCATCCTTCAGTGCAGTTGCACGACAGCCTGCTGTATGGCGTGGGGGTCCCCAGTCCTAGAGGGGACACCCCCGACTCTACTCAGGAGTCCACCGCGCTCCGCTCTTTTTTCATTTCTATCACGCGCCAACTTTTCAAGTAGCGCGTGCAGCCCCGTGTCGTAGGCAGCTTTATTTTAGGGGGTACCTGCACCTGCACCCCTGTATCACAGGATGGCGTAAGTCATGGGGTAATACAGTCGTTGTCAGAGGGTGCCGCATGTTTTAAGGGGTGCGAGGAGTCTTTAATATTACTCTTTTATTCTGAGTTCCAAGACTTTATATAGTCTTGTTATAGTAAACATTGAGAGAAGAGACACACGTAATCACCCACATTTCCAAGTACTTCTTATGTTTCGTATGGCCCCGGATGTCCGCCGCGGTCGCCCCGGAAGTCAGGCACGGTCGCCTGTGACGGGGGCGGGGCCACGTCGAGACCGGAAGAGGAGGCAGGCGGAGTCGATGCGTCTCGCGGCCCGGGGCTCCTGTGAGCGGTGTGGAGACCCGGGGCCGCGCTAGCAGGAGGTTGGGCGCCGCATGCTGAGAGAAGAGTCCCCGACATTGCCCAGGTAAGTTTCAAAAGGCTGGGGGGGCTTGGTGCACTTGTGTGTGTGTGTGCGTGTATGCTCGTGTGTGTATGCGACGGTGACGGCAGGGGAGGGGGAGGGGGGCCTCGGTGCACTTGTGTGTGTGTGTGTGCGCGCGCGTGTGTGTATGTGTCAGGGGGGGTGTCTCTGTATGTATGTATGTATGTATGTGCGTGCATGGGCGCTTGCGTGTGTGTATGCGCATGCGTGTGTGGTGCTTGCGCTTCCCAGGAGACAGCGCCTGGCCACAGCGCGCGTTCCCGTTTCAAATCCACTCCAAGGATGCGCGCGGCCGAAACTGTCTCCTGGGAAGCACAATCGCTAACAAAAGATCTCTAGCGGAGACACAGCGGAGACACAGCGCTGATGCGCTGTGTTCGCTACGAGACCTAAAAATGTATGTAGTTCCTGCTCGGGTTGGCAGCCTTCTTCGCTGTCCGCACCCTTCCTCCTTCATTGGTTGCAATTGTTAAGAAATAGGCAGCATTTCATAAATAAAATAAGATGGTGCATGGCTACTGCTTTTGACGCTATGTGTGACCTTTGGCATCCTTTTACTTGTTCAACAGCAACTCTGCCTGGTGTGTGCTGCTATTTAGATTACTATGCGTTCTCTGTCTTACCCCCCTTTTCTTTCTTTTGGTGTATGAGCACACAGGATCTCAGTCCCACTGTAAGCTTTGCACGTCTTGCCTACCCTCTCCCATCACACCGTCAGGTGCTGCGTCCCATAAAACAAAAGCTACACCGCGATGGTCATCACACACAACTCGGTATATGAAAAGCGCAAACGAATCACCCGTAATTGTCTCAAGGCACCGGGAGCCGTCGGGGAGATCAAGTGAGCTATTGCCTATAGTCACAAAAGGCTGAGCTGATCTGCCGCCAGTGCTGGGGATCGAGCCGTGAACCCCGTGCTCCGGAGTCAGCCGCCCTGGCCGCTGCGCCACACCTCTTCCCCTACAACATGATAATAATTCTCATATAGGCTCTAAACAAAACCAACACCCTCCTAACCACACACCCTACACGGTTTAGCTTGGTATTCATGTTGGTAAGCGCTTTGGTGCATCACACAGGAGTAGTAAGCACTATACAAATGCTACAATGCAAAGCAATAGAACACTCCCCAACAAAAAGGTTCCAGAATGTCCCTTTGAGGACGTCAACTATGTTGCAACACCTGTTGTAACATCATCAACAGGATGGTAGTTTAACCTTTGCTTAGAGGCAGAAATGTGTCAAAGGGCAGATGTAAGAACAAGTCTTTCAATTCTGGAACTTACCTGGATAATGCATCGTGCCAGCATTCCCTCCTACCATCTTTAGTTGGTAATTACATTTCACTCTGCTAACAGCAATTAAAATACAGAAATGTGAGTCAGTGCTAGAAAGTGGACATTTAATTATAGAGCACTCAATACTTCAATTTTCCGGTTTCCAAGGGCCCCCAATCCTGACGGATATGGCTACTTAGGCATAGATTAATGAAATAATTTGGCCAGGATTAATTTTCAGCTGTTAGCATGACTCAGCACTGGGTCAAGTGCTGCTGAGCTACACTGGTCCCTGGAGGGTTACATTATTAAACTACAACTTGTTATCTCCTTAAAAATAATTGGCATTGTCTTCAATTTCTGCCAAACAAAAAAATGTATGTACCCGTAGCGAAGTGTCGGGAGCACCATTCTCTGTAAGAACAAGCTCTCTGCCAGGAGTTTTGAGTGAGTACAAAGCAAGTTCACTGAAATTTTAAACCCTAACTACATGCTTATTATAATTGAGTATAATTACCACTGAAATTGCAGGTCTCAGATAGATTTTTCTAAAGCAGCAATTTATTGTGGGCGTTCCATATCCTGGGAAGCCGGATTTGTTTCAATTGGCAAATTAGTAGAGTTTCCAAACTACCACATTCCATCAGAATTAAGGTATATATCGATTTCATTGCGTTCCTTATTAGGCGGTGTCAGTTCGCCTTGGTCAGTTCTCCACACCAATTTTTCCAACATGAACTTTACTTTCCAACATCAGTAGTTTAAAATGTTCGATGCCAGTACCATTTCCTCAGCGTAACCTTTCCATCCCAGCCAATGCTTACTTCACTACCCTATTTCTTTGATAAAACTTTACTTCGCTACAGCTGGGGTATGCCATTTTTAGGCCTCTGCACCAGTTGTTCCTCTTGGTATTAACTACCATAGTTCTGGCCTTATTTGTTCAACATGATGTTTTCTTCCCTACATCTGTAGTTCTCCAAGTTTATTGCCCTGTTTCTTCAACATATCCTTAACTTGCGCACATCCGAAGTTCTCCAAATTTACTTCACTATACTATTGCTTCAACTTGTTGTTTATTTCCCACATTTTTAGTTACAGCCTGCCGTCCATCCGAAACATGCTATCGTTAGTTAAAGGCACTCCTAACTGGACGTCTTCCCTGTGAGTCCTGCCCTCCCACTCCCCCCCCTGCGGAGCTCACTCCGGTGCTGTAAGTCGAGCATTCCTGGGTACCGCTGGACTGCTTTGGTCCTTAAGGCCGCAAATGCGGATCCTCTCCTCCAACATTCAGTCATAGTGCTTTAAACTCTTTAACTACTCTCCCTCGCCTGCTAATGAATAGTTGTCGTCTCTGTGTCCGTTGCACTGTTTCTCACCTCCCCTTTTCCAAGAGGCTCAATGAAATGCCATTTATTTGATGAGTTTTCCTTCTACGCTATATCGTACTAGGTTCTCCGATCCTGGTTTCCACCATCTCCATTCCTGTGAAGTCATCCTTGCACATGCCTATTGCTTCATTTTCCCTCTGTGCTCATCTTTCCTGACGTTTCGGCTGCACTTGACACAATAAACAAACCTACCCTGCTAGTTTGTCTTGCCTCCTCTAGCATCACTTGATTTTACACTTGGTTGTGTCCCAAATAATCATTGAATTGTTTCATCTCAATCCTCTGGTGTGTCTTGCACTTCTTGTCTACTCCTAAACCCACGTATCCTCTTCCGCTTCCATTCTACTCTCACTGTCATCATTCCCCTCATGATGCCTCTTTTACCACCTATAAAGTGGAAATGCAGAAATGTTCATGTTCCTCTTATCTCTTACTTCCCACCACTTACCTGAATCCTAGACCCTCTTGGCTCTCTGGCATCGGCCAGCCCACTAGTTTCTTATGTTGGACTCATCCAAGATGGAAACCGTTTTCTTTGCAGCATCACCCGCTTCTATAACGATAAACACAATCTTCTTCACCTGGCATATTATAACTGCTTCACCCTTCACCAGGGGCCTCCTCTGTGCTTTTAACATTCCGCACGAGGTTGGCATTTGTTTAGCACCACAACCGCAGCAAGTTGCCAGAAATTTAAATATCTGTTGCTTTGTCATTCCATAGTCCCAAGTTGCTGTTAATCTTCCTAGAAGTCTAGTCTAATTCTTTTCCAGTGTGTTTTCAAGAACAGTTTTAGTCATTCTCCAACAATGGGGTGTACTGTGGTTCTGCTGAAATAAGGGACATGTTGAACTCTTGTGTAGAGCGAACAAAAAGAGACAGGAGTTCATGGTGGAGGGCATGAATTGGGCGGCGTGTGAATATGTGCAGTTGGGTGTACCGTCCGTGTTATGTCTGTTGTAATGCTTTCTTCTAGTTGGTGTACAAGTAGTAGGTCCATCGAGTGGAGGTTGGACGAGGAAGTATTCTGCATGTGGCATGTACTTGAGTCACTTGGCCGTAAATTGAGGAAATACAGTTTTATGAGGTTAGGGCAGCAGTGAATGCTAACATTTTTAATACTGGACATACCTACATTATAATATTTCAGTGGATAAAGGGTAAGGCAAAATTGTGAGCCTCTGATTTTAACCACGAAGCCAGATGCAGTGCGTTAGTAAAAAAAAAAAAAGTCTAGGACCACATATTTGTTTCTCATTAGCCACCTAGTGTGGGAAACGCCAGGGATTCCAAATTGCAAGTCATCCTTGTTTTGATTCCACCCCATGCCTCATTTTTCCACCAGCTTACCCTTCCTGTCTCTTCATCTCACGTTTGGAGGTAGGTTCTTTTTCATTCCTGCTTCCACCCTTTGTCACTGCTTTTCTTTCTCTTCTTCCTACTCTCTCCCTCTTTCCACTTTTCTGTCTCTTGCTCTGGATTAAAGTCTGATAGCAAAAAATAAGCCCCACTCACTACAAATGAGTATGAAATGGCATAATATGAAATTTGTAAAAATCCCGAAAATTACGAAAGTTAATTTTATGTATTTTACGAACTTTTCTGGACTAATTAACATTTTTCCCAGGCCTAGCATATGCGTCAACATATCCTCTCTGGTAATGTTTGAAGTTTGCTCCTACCCCGAATTCCTAGTTGGAGGTTCGGGCAAATTGAGATACATTTGTGAGTGAGCATCCATTTACTTAAATGGAAGTGTCTTGCTACTTGGCAGGCCTTCCCCTTTCAAGAAGTTAGTTGGATTCAACAAGATTAGGAAGGTAGATTCTTCCCCTGCGCTTGTAAATATGGAACCACAAAACATTGGTTTATGTGGGTTACTAAAGGGTTAGTAGTGAACACTAAGTTTATTCTAGGGTAGGGAACAGGTCCCCTACAAGGGAAAAGATTCCTTATTTAGAATAAAAATAGTAAATATTCAGTAACCTTAAACATGGTGTTTTGGAAGACTAAGGGCCAGATGTACGACCCTAAATTGCACGCGCAAACGGGTTAGTGACCTGTATGCTCATGCAAAAACGAATGGCGCCATGTACAATTCATATTTAGCGAGTCACAATTTTTTTGCGACTTGCTAAATAGGAATTGCAACTCGCTATTAGGAAGGGGCGTTTCAAGGGCGTCTCTTCCTAATAGCGACGGTCTACCCGATGAATGAATGCGGTCGCAAAACACTCGCAATTTACCACCCTCTTCAAGGGTGTGGTAATGCACCTTTGCAAATTCAGGTAAAATATTTTTTATGGGCAGGCAGTGGTCCCAGGGACCACGACCTGCCCTTAAAAAATAAAATGAAAACGTTTCATTCCTTTTTTCTTTTTTAAATGCATTCCATTTTCCTTTAAGGAAAACGAGCTGCATTTAAAAAAACTGCTTTATTTAAAAGCAGTCCCAGACATGGAGGTCTGCTGAGCCCAGCAGGCCACCATCCCTGGGAGGGCCAGCCCTTCCCAATGGGGTCGCAATTTGCGAGTGCCTCATGAATATTGACGAGGCATGCAATTTGCGACCCTATTGGGGTCTCAGTGTCTCAGACACTGTTGTACATGGCATTTTGTGAGTCGCAAATTGCGACTCACAATTGGGCACAGTTTGCGAGTCGCAAATTGTCGTGGTCGTACATCTGGCCCTAAAACGGTGGACAACCCACTGTAGTAATTATTAATTTGTACTAAGTCCTAAACAGAGAAAATTCTAAGATGAGCGAGGGTGAATTTGGTCCAATGAATTTGTTACTTACTATGTGGGCGGCAGTCTAGGTTCTGATAATGGGAACCACATTTATTGAAAATGTGTGTGATTCTGAGCAGTTTGGTTGATGTCAATGAGACTCGAAGCTGTAATTATCCGAAAACCTAAGTTAATCTATGTAATTGTGTAATGTCTAGTAGTTCCCCAATCCTTTCCCTTATACCGTCCTAGGTTCTGAATCTGATTCAACTGAATCCCATAGGGGTATGGTTCCATGTGCAGACACAAAGCAGCTGAATACCAAGACACAATACCGTTCTATATACAAAGACAATACCACATTGCATTTGTGTATAGTTGACATTTTTTTGTTGCTAAAATAATTGCTTTTATCAATCAAAATGACACCGCACAATACATACCAACCAATTGATCAGTGGTTACTTTGTCATTTTACTCATATACTAAAAAAGAAAATGTTTAATGTGAGCACTTTTACAACACTGTTTTCAACGCAAGGACGTGTTTGTGGATTATCCCTCTGTGTAATGCAGTAATGCGTTACACTAAGTCTTTATCCATCTACAATAGCACAGTGTAATGCAGGGGGCATGGTTTTGGTAGCTGACACTGTGACATTGTTGATTTACAATTCCTATGTGTAGTATCGGATCGAGTAATACTGTACATTATCATCAGTGATCGCTCTGGGCGATGAAGGAATGTGCCCTTGTCCCACAAGCACTCTGTCTGATGCAGGAATGAGTATTACTGTGATTTTATCAACCAATTACTGCTCAGGGGGATGTAGGAATGTGTACCAGTGTGCATTATCCATCAATGATTGCTTTGTGAGATGAAGGATTGTTTATACTATTAGTATCTGTATAGAAATGACCACTCAGTGTGATTAAAAAAATACTGCATGTGTTGACATGGGAATATTTAGCGCAGGGCTTAATGTAATAGAGGTGGCTCTGTTTGGAGCACGTATGTAAGTGCTTCGGAATGGGGAACATCCCTTAAGACGCAGCTATTACCCAGACTACCATTACAACGCGGGGATTACAACGAAAGTCGTTACAACGACTTTCGCTGCAGGGCGCTGTTGGATAGGGAATAGTTTAATTCTCTATCCAACACCTTCCCTACCATCCACAGGGACTGGAGTTGGAATAGAAATTAAACTATTCCACTATCCAGCGCCCCCCAGCGCAAGTCGTTGTAATCCCCGCGTTGTAATGGCATGCGGGGTAAAAGCATGCGTTGTACTGACATACAACCCTTTGGAATTGATGTTAAACACTCAACTTTTCTATATAGATGTACCTTCAGTCTGTCGTAGAAATGTTTGCCCCATACCCTTTGTAGGAATGTTTAACTCGAGCACTACATGCAGGATATGTTGGTCCATATGATACATAATTAGTTGATAGCTGTGATGCGTATTTGTTTAGCACAGGGCGTTGATACAGGAATAGGCTCCATGTTTGAAGCAGGGATGGCCATTGTCATTCAGGAATGTTTAACACTGGCCCTTTGGGGTGCTTTCTCTTTTGTGCAATGCAGGAAACGTGTTTGTGAAATACTTGGTCTAAGAATGTATAGTACTGTGCATCTTGAAAAAGGTCTCTTAACAGGGCGTGAAGTAGTAAGTCAGTTTCAAGTTGTTTTAGTAATTTTTGATTCTATGGTGTAGCCTGAGGCACAAGTTTAACAAATTAGTGGAACTGTGAACACTGCTTAGGTTTATGAGGTGGAGCAGGAGAAATTACACATTTGATCATCGGGCCAAAGTTCAGGGGCCGGATGAAAGCCGGACTTTTGTAATAACCACTTAATATGCAAATGATCTTCTTATAAAGTGATTGCACAACTAGATAACCTAGGTGGGTATTAGGACAGGTGCGGGCATTCCAGGTCTTCATTCGACACTCCAGTCTCAGCCCATGCCCCCAAACTCATCTGGAACAGCTGCAAAGGACCATCAAACCGCATTCTAAAGAAAGAGGAACTAAACTGTAATGAAAAAGAAATCTACCAGTAGATTTATAATGCTTGTAAAGTGCAATAGAATTATATAGCAGTGAAAACAAAAGTAATTGATTTCTGGTCCCCTTGGTTCCTGCTTACATCGAGTTTATGAGGTTAAAAGGGTACATATTAGATGTGTTCATTCCTCTTTGAGCCTCTTGTCCTGGCTCACAAGATGGTCACTTAACTGAGGGTAATTGGCATTGAAGCGGGGGGGGGGGGGCGTTATTTACTCTTGTGTAATTACGGGAAATTTCGGCACAATGCATTATCTTGTCCTCTGTGTTCGCAGAACATGTTTGCCAGGAATGCTGCAATTTGCGGTAATTTGTATTTACCACGTATGGTGCATAATTAGCGGAAGAGGTGTAATGGTGTAATTTCTAGGATTTCACGTTAACGAGCATGACGACATGTCCATAATTATACAAATGACACCAGCATAATTAAAAATAAATTCCAGGCCCAATTGTAGCATCTTCTCCGAGGTGCCTAAAAAAAGAAGAAAAAGGCGAGCATCTAAGCCCAATGAGCAAAAAAATAGGAAGAAGCTAATCAAGGCTGAAACTTGAAAATGGAGGAGTGCCTCAAAATAGATGGCCCTTTTTAAGGGACAGTAGAGAGCGAATGGATTCATGCAGGTTTCAAGAGAAATGTGACCCGAGCTATGCAAGAAATCAAGGAAGCACTAGCGTGATACAACACTAATTCGTACTCCTACCGATCACTGCTTTAGCGGCACCAACTTTTTACCACAACAGGCTGTCTGCTTCCGCTACATGTTGTTTTCTTCACAGCATTCTGGTGGAACCATGTGAAAAGTATTTTCTAGTTTGTTGATCATTATAAGTAGTGCTAAGTTGTTTGATCTCTTTGTGGGGCATTTACAAGCTTTGTAGACCATACACTGTCTTTCAAGGTGGCATAGACCTGTGAGAGCACACAACATAAGAAATGTGGTGCAGCACTCCAGCCTCAGTCCATTGACACAATAAATATCTTGACAACTCTTTATAAATGATAGTCACCTACTACAAAAAAGAGAAAACAATATAACGGAACTTGTATATAAATGCACCCAGGGTGGCAGCTGCAGACACTCCTCGTTAAGGAACACTTCATCACAATGCTCTTACTGCCCAAATTCCATCCCAGAAGCCAAGTACCTCTTTAATAACTCTTTGCCTCTAACTCCCTACAGCACTTTGCCTCCTGTTGGCTAAGTTTGCACAATGAGATGAAGCATTTGGAAAGTAAAACCCACGACAAACACTACTAACAGTAGATTGAGCTCTATATACGCTATATTATCGCTAATTACCAATGACCACAATGGCACAGAAGAAGGTGTAATTTTAATACACTGTTCATCTTTCTCTTCTAGGCTGAGGCCTGCAGCTTGTCCAAGCAAAGCGACCTGCGTACGAGGCAAGTCCACAGGTGGTTTCGGGTGCGACGGAATCAAGACCGGTCCAGCTTGACAAAAAAGTTCTGTGAAGCCAAGTGAGTTTTTAACCTAACAGATCCCATCAACACTCTTTGAGATTTGGCAAGTAGACAATCTGATGAAAAGTTTATTTGATAGGAAATTAAATGACAAAGTGACGTTGGTGATAGCATAGTTAACCTTATCAGTTAAAACGTGGAAAATTAATCACTTAAACAAACCTCAATAACAAGGTCCACTATCTCCTGATGAATCTTGTATTCCCTCTAGAAGCGCAGGCCTGCGACACAGAAGATTCTGTTTATTTCTTCCACAACTTACTTGATCCTAGCATGCTGCCACTTTGTCTTTGAAATATCTTCTTTCTTTCTTTCTACTCCCCTTTCTACTCCCCTTCAGCCTGCCTTTTCTTTTAACAAAGATATCAACTTTTACTCCTGTCTTCAAACAATCGTTCCTAAAATTTTCCACCTGTATGTCTGTCTGCTTTTCCCTCGAATACCCTTTTCTTCGGGAAATACTGGCTATTAGTGCTTAACCTCGTTAGGAGGCAACTAAAGCTTGCACCTGCCAGCAATGCCAATGACCATATCAACACAACTGATAACAATCACATTCCTACTAGTTCAGACTATTCCAGGCATTGAAATCTGTAAGAATGGCTTGGGCAGCAGTTATTAGTTATTTTTTAATGTATATTGAATTAACCTCTTCGCTGCTGATGACGAGCTCAGCTCGTCATCAGCACACGACCGCCGTAGCTGCTACGGCGGTCGTGTGCTGATGACGAGCTGAGCTTGTCATGTAACGCGGCTTTTTGAAAATTGCCGCACACAGCGGGAAAAGCCGCCGCAGCGATGCGTTAACAAATTATTGTTATTGTGCTCATCTCTGAATGAGACAAACAGCACCACCATGTGGCAGATGCTTATAAGTGCCAGTGTTGACAATTAAATGCAAAAAGAATAGTTGATTGACAGAATGCAGAATGATATCATACATTCCCCCCAGTACAGCGATCTGGGCCTAAATCCATTGTTTTTTTGCTCCCCATGCCATTCCAGTTTGAACCCAGCCAAATGCAAATCAGTCTTGACCCTGCGCCCAATGGGAACAGTCCAGCCCGAACTGTCAGGCCAGGTTCTTCCTGGACTGGAAACAAGCTTCATAGGACCGGTTTCGGGGTTTCACCCCTCATCAGCCAGGCTAGCTTGACTCCAGTGGCATGGAGAGCACAGGACCCATGTCTGGGCATTCCCGTCCCACTCGGGGTGACAAATGCAAAAAAATCAATTGATAGACAGAATGCAGAACGATGTCATACAATCACCCCAGTACACAGATCTGGGCCTAAATCCATAGATTTTGTTCCGGTGTTGACAATTAAGTGCCAGTGCCAAGCACCGGAAACCACCGCCTCCAGTTAAGCACTGCTGAATGCTGCTAGACTGATTTAGACACTTGGGAGGACTTTGTTTCTGCTTCGGTTCATTCACCTGGATCATTACTTAATTCAAGTGATCTACGTCTCCAGCTCACCTTACATGAAAATGCCTGTATTTTCCTATCTAACTTTCTGTCGCACACAAGATGTGCGGAGTTCGCCATAAGAGGTACATATGTTACTTCTTATAACTGAAAAAGACTTTCAATCCTAATATGCAACCTTCCATTCTATGGAAGAATATGAACACCCAAGGGTGTGTGATGTGTATTGCTAAATGCCCCTACAACCCAAAATCTAACCTTAATTTCTGTGTCTAGGTTCCCTGTGAGGACCTTTCTGGCAAAGACAAAGTCATTGATCACAGACCAGATTGATACAGATTCTCTCCCTCTGGCTAACTTTATCTCGCTCTTTTTTTCTCTCTTTGCATCTCTCAAAGGTTAAAGTAATGTTATGGTTAGTTGGTTTGAACTAAAAAAAAAAACCTGAAATTCACCAGTCATAGTTAGTTGAGCTAACTATAACTTGCTCCCTTGCCATGCACCACATATGACCTCACATATCACATCACTCATGACATGGTCTATGACATCATTTATGAATCGCTGATGACATCTCAGATAACATCATTGATGTCAACATGATGACATCAGCCTTATTAGGCCCTGGGTATCCCATCTTCAGTCCTATTTTTTATTTTATTTTTTAAAGGGGAGGGGGGACAAGTGCCCCCTGTCCCTCACCTTATTAGGCCCTGGGGACCCCAGAGCCCTTTTTTTAAATTAAAGGCGAGGAGGGCCGCATCCCCTGAGCCTAGTTAGGCCCTGGGAACCCCACCACCCAGGTCCGCTTCTTAAGTGGGGGGCTGCACAGCCATCCTCCCTAAGTCATTATCAGCCCTGGGTAACCCCATACGCCAGGGCCCACAGTATTGAAAGGTGGGTTGCCTGGTGCCCACCTAGGGCACCCCACATATACTTGATGAAGGTGGCAGGGCGACCCAGGGCCCCGCAGCCCAAGCCAGCTCCCTGCATGCAGCGAGAGCTGGCATTGCTCCTGCCGCAGGTAGCCAGTACTCATGCGTCTCCCTGGATGCAGGAGCAATATTTTGATCTGTTTCCCTGCCCGCTTCAAGGCTGGAAGGGAAATAGAGCAAACGTCTGCTCCCAGCTGGCAGGAGCATTTTTAAAGACTATATGTATGTATGTGTATATATATATCCATCCTAATCCTCTTTTCTATCTTCTTTCTCGCTGTAGTACTTACGAATGTGCCGCAATGTCAGTGTCCAAGGATTACCCATATTTGTAACCAGCTCTGCATTTGGAAGAGGCGATGTGACCTAATGGCAGAGCTTCCAGCTCTGGAACTAGGGAACCCGGTTTGAGTCCCGGCTTAGCCTAAAACGGTGATGGTTCTGGAAAAAAAGCTGACTGTAAACTCGTGATATGTAATTGTGTGCTTGCATGAAGTGCACTCATTCCTTTGGGTTCCATTCGTGCTATATAAAACCACAAAAATGTGTAGCAGCCGTAAGCTGCCAATTGTATGAATGTAACGCATACATTCACTCACACTGACTAGCCTTTTCATCTTCATCAGGGAAAACCGTTTTCTGCCCCCTCGACCAGTATTTGGAGGAGGTGGTGGCATCTTGCCTTATCAACCCTGAAAACATATGTGTTCCTGTCTATTACAAGAGATTCCTCTATGGCTTGGTAACTTTATATTTAATGTTCACATTTACTCCGAGGCTTAGTTACTTTGTATCAATGGTCACTTTTCCTCTGGAGTTGGGTTACTTTGTTTCAGTATTCACGGGTTCTGTTGTTCTAAGTTACTCTGTTTCAATATTCGCTTTTTTCCAAGGGGCTCAGTTACTTTTTTTTATCAATGTTCGCCTTTAGTCCAGGGCTTTGTTACTTGTATCAATGTTCCCTTTTCCCCCTAGAGCGGAGTTGCTCTGTGTCAATGGTCACGGAAACCCTGGAGCTGGGTTACTTTATTTCAATGTTCACAAGTTCTCCAGAGCCTAGTCAGACTTTCAATGGGTGCTTTCCCTTTTGACTTAGTTACTTTGTTTCAATGTTAAGATTTACTCTGCCCATTAGTTACCTCTTTCATTGTTCCCTTTTCTTCTGTAAATGAGTTGTTCATAACTTAAGTATACAGGGCCTCTGGGCCTGAGTTACATTGTATCCATGTTCACCCAGGGTCTCTGGAGTTAATAGTCTGTTTCATGGTTCACTTATCCCCTGGGGCTTATCTACTTTGTATCAATGTTCACATTTATTTCAGAGCTTAGTTACTTGTATTAATGTTCATATTTTCTGTGACGCTTATTTACTCTTTATCAGGTTTACAAGGCTTCAGTAGCGAGATTACATTCTATTGATGTTCACAATTTTTCTGGATCTAAGTAACTGGGTTTCAAATTCCGCTTTTCCCTTGGGCACACTTACTCTGCATCAAAACGCGCCATTCCTTTTGGGGTGAGTTAGTATGTAAGAAAAACCAAAGGGGATGATGGACGCACGTTGACAATACAAACACTGACCCCCAGTCAACTGATCTGGGTTTAATCCACCCCAGTTCAAACATGGCCATATGCAAATCAGTCTAGTATGTATGCAACTTTATATTTTTCTACGGGTCAATTAGTTTGTGTGATTTTTAGGTTTTGACTAGCCAATGCGTACGAAGTATGCATGCTAGAAAAAACCTAATGAGAATAGTATATGGGGCTTGGAATCCGCCCTGTCTTCTATTGGCTAGCTCCATAAATGGAGGCTAGCCATTGGAAGACTGGCCTGTCCGTCAATGCCGGACCAGATTCAGGGGCGTTCCCGAGAATTTTTGGCTTTTGGCAACGTCAGCCGAAAGCCTGTCCTCGGGACGAATCTGGTCCGGTATTGACGGCACCCAGAAGATGTCCATTGCTTTTCGTTTTAGGGCTGACTTCTGTGCAGTATTGCTTTTGTGACCTGTGCCCTTCTAAATTCTCTTCCGCCTGATCAACACCGGGGCCCGGGGGCCAGAAGCACCCTGCAAAGATCGTTCGCCCTGATCGGAGGCTGCCGCGGTGAAGATCGAGCCGCTGCGCTCCCATTGGCTGAGAGAGCCGAGCCCCCTCACCAACGCCGCGACGGGATAGGCCCGTGCGGCGCAGCGTCATTGCCGTTGTCGTGCCGTGATTGGCTGCAGAGCGGAGCGTCATCGTAGGCCTGACCCGGGAGCCGCACTGCCATTGGCTGACTCCCGGGTGAACAAGGAGGCTCGTCGCAAGTGCCGCAACGTGATAGGCTGGTCCATCGGGACCTCCGTAGGAGCCGCCGAGAGCCGGGATGGAAGTGCACCTCGGCGAGGAGAGAGTGAGCTGACCCCGCCGAGGGATCCTGCGTGAAGGATCTCTGCCCCCCCTGGCCTGAGTCCCCGCGCTGGAGCGCCAAGTCAGCTCCCCGCCGCTCCATGAGGACCTGAGAGCGGGTGGAGGGCTGCCGATACCGGCCTGGGCAGGGAGGAAGCAGAGAGTGCTGGTGCGTAGGCGCTGAGTCCATCAGCGGTGCAGGTCGGCCCTGGAGTGACCCGGGCCACGCAGTGAGGCGCTCTTTCAGCGCTTGATGATCCTGAAGCGTGAGGGCTTCAAGGGCGGCCCCGGTTGGCAGTGGGTCACCCCAACGTGTTTTGAGAGCCCCGTGGGGTCCAGTGTTGGTGCTCCAGCGAGCCTCGTTATTGTGTAATTTTCGGTCCTGACATGACATCTCCTTCTGGGTCTGACAGCCTTATGGCGCCCCGTCCTCTCCGCAGGCGCTTCGAGGCGCATGGGGGCGGGGCTCTGGAGCAGGATGGAGCCTGGTGGCTTCAAGGCGCACCTCGACCTCCGCAGCCTCTTCGGACAGGCACGGTGGGTTTGTGCTCCTGTTGATGCGGGGGGGGATGGGGCGGATGAAGGGGAGCGTATAGCGCCCTGTCCTCTCCTCAGGCTCTCCAGTCTTCGATGCGCATCGGGGCGGGGCTCTAGGGCAGGAAGGGTCACCCTTGGTAACCTCCTGCCCTGCCGGTAGCACGGTGGGTCTGTGCGGCTGTGGGAGACTGAAGGGGGCTGCCAGCTCTCCTGATTGGCTCCAGGGCCCTGCGACGTGTCTCACAGATGAAGCCCCGGCCGCGGGCGCAGCCGTCAGAGCAGAAGGGAAGCCTTGCCCCCATCATCACTCCTGGCATGCCACACTGTCCCCCCCCCCCGCCCCCCTCTTTATTACCCTCCCCTCTCTATCGCCGAGTTCCTTCCTCCCACTTAATGTTTTCCGCTCTCTGGTGACTTGCGCGCCCGCAGTGCTTAGCCTTAATTTGTAAAATACGTGCCGGGGCTCTCGTCGGGAGGCCACTGCAGCTTGCACCACTGCCGCCGAGGCAGGTTTCTTTGCAATCAGCAGGCAGCATGGAGTCATTTAAAGACGATCGGCTCCTGACAGGAATTAAATTGTGTTTTGATTTTCTCATTAGCCTAATCTCCAGCGAGCCTCGTTATTGTGTAATTTCCGGGCCTGACATGACATCTCCTTCTGGGGCAGACAGCCTTATGGCGCCCCGTCCTCTCCGCAGGCGCTTCAGGCTTCGAGGCGCATGGGGGCGGGGCTCTGGAGCAGGATGGAGCCTGGTGGCTTCAAGGCGCACCTCGCCCTCCGCAGCCTCTTCGGACAGGCACGGTGGGTTTGTGCTCCTGTTGATGCGGGGGGGGGATGGGGCGGATGAAGGGGAGCGTATAGCGCCCTGTCCTCTCCTCAGGCTCTTCAGTCTTCGATGCGCATGGGGGCGGGGCTCTAGGGTGGGAAGGGTCACCCTTGGTAACCTCCTGCCCTGCCGGTAGCGCGGTGGGTCTGTGGGGCTGCGGCTGTGGGAGACTGAAGGGGGCTGCCAGCTCTCCTGATTGGCTCCAGGGCCCTGCGACGTGTCTCACAGATGAAGCCCCGGCCGCGGGTGCAGCCGTCAGAGCAGAAGGGAAGCCTTGCCCCCATCATCACTCCTGGCATGCCACACTGTCCCCCCCCCCCCCGCCCCCCTCTTCATTACCCTCCCCTCTCTATCGCCGAGTTCCTTCCTCCCACTTGACGTTTTCCGCTCTCTGGTGACTTGGCGCGCCCGCAGTGCTTAGCCTTAATTTGTAAAATAAGTGCCGGGGCTCTCGTCGGGAGGCCACTGCAGCTTGCACCACTCATTGCCCCAACCAGCGCTTCCATCACAACTGCCAACCATCACACGCCTACAAGTGTGACAATTCAGACTATTCCAGGCCCCCGAATCTGTAAGAATGGCATGGGCAGCAGATAATAGTCGTTTTAATGCATATTCAATTAATAATCAAGTCTTGCTGTGGTCTTCTTTAAATTAGCCAGACTGTCACGAGCGCCGGTGTTGTTGGGGAAAGACAGTGCATGAGCAATTGAATAACTCTTCAGTTTACATGCAAATACATTGACCCATTTTTGTATATGGAGGGAGCAGCTAGCGAGCTGGCCTCAACTGTGACTCCAAATCTTTGCGATGGGATGTTTAAATATTATGCTTACAATAATGTAAAAAAATAAATCAAAAAAATAACATGTTCAAGTTCAAAAGACCTTTATTCGAATTTCATAAAATTCATAAAAGTACCACGTTAAAACAATTCAATTACATAACAAATACAAATTACAGAATTCATAATTATTAAAAATCTAATACAGCTATTTCAGGGGTTTTCCATCATTTTGCGTACACGTGTTATAAGTCTCAAAAAAGTGCTACTGCGATAAATTAATTCATCTGTATCCAGGGAAAGTAACATTGAATAGGACTCCCCCAACGAAAGGGGTCTTTCTTTTCTAAAATAAGGAGTTAAAAACCAATTGATGTATTTTAAATAAAATTTACAGAAGAATAGAAAGTGCAAATCATTCTGTTTACTAATACCATCACACGGACATGGATTGTAATGTGTTGTGTGTTGATAACCCAGGGGGAAGCCCAGTAGGAATTTCACTGAACCCGCCTTTAGCCGAAACAACTGTGATCTCTCCCAATTAGTCATGGGTAAGGTGAGGTATGGTGCAAGTGGTCTCCTACATAAATCATTCCTCATATAACTCACAACAGTTGATTTAAGGATTTCCCTTTCCATTCGTTCAGAGTTATAAAGTGCATACAGTGCTTGTTTGACCTCACTTTTATCTTTAGGTTCAATCCTATTCGGGTCGGAGAAAAGATCTCCCCTGTTCACGGCACTCAATGTTTTTAGTACTCCCGCAAGCCAGGGGATCGCCATACCATGGTCACATTTAAGGCAGTCTTTTATAATATTTTGTGTTAAAATGGCTGAATTATTCCTCCAGATCCTAATCCAGAATAAAGCTGGTCTAGATCTAATAAAATCACATACATAGGGGAGGTTTAGTTCCTTTTGACAAATAAATTCAGAAGATGAGATTGGGGCACCCAGTATTTTTCTGCAGAATCGACCTTCTTCTCGCTGGATACTTGTTTTTTTTTCCAATCCCCATACCTCAGCCCCATATGTAGCTACGGGTAGGCACTGTAACCTAAATTTTTAGGTTTTGACTGGCGATGCGCACGTAGTGCGCATACGCCAAAAACCTTATGATTTGTGTGTGGGGTCGGGTCTACACCCCCTCCACCCATTGGCTAGCTCCATAAATGGAGGCTAGCCATTGGGAGAAGGCTCTGTCTGTCAATCTCGGACCAGATTCGGGGGCGTTCCCGAGAATTTTTGGCTTTTGGCTACATCAGCCGAAAGCCTGTTCTCGGGAACGCCCCCGAATCTGTTCCGGCATTGAAGGCACCCGGAAGAAGTCCAGGTGAGTGCTTGCTTTTTTTTTTTGCTTTTTTTTTGCCCGTTCCCACCCCCTCTCCCGCTCTCCATGTCTCCGGACCCCGTTCCCGCCCCCCTACCGCTGCCTCGCTCTCCGTGTCTCCCCGGCCCCATTCCCGCTTCCCTACCGCTGCCTCAGCTCCCAGTTTCCGCCCCCCTACCACTGCCTCGCTCTCCGTGTCTCCCCGGCCCCGTTCCCGCCCCCCTACCGCTGCCTCGGCTCCCAGTTCCCGCCCCCCTACCGCTGCCTCGCTCTCTGTGTCTCCCCAGCCCCGTTCCGGCCCCCCTACCACTGCCTCGGCTCCCGTTCCCGCCCCCCTACCGCTGCCTAGCTCTCTGTGTCTTCCCGGCCCCGTTCCCGCCCCCCTACCGCTGCCTCGGCTCCCGTTCCCGCCCCCCTACCGCTGCCTCGCTCTCCGTGTCTCCCCGGCTTCGTTCCCGCCCCCCTACTGCTGCCTCGGCTCCCGTTCCCGCCCCCCTACCGCTGCCTCGGCTCCCGTTCCCGCCCCCCTACCGCTGCCTCGCTCTCCGTGTCTCCCCGGCCCTGTTCCCGCCCCCCTACCGCTGCCTCGGCTCCCGTTCCCGCCCCCCTACCGTTGCCTCGGCTGCCGGAGTTGCAGGAGAGCCCCACTGGCTGAAAGAAGATGCTAGGTTTAGCTTTTTTTCTCGTGTCTTTTCTTTTATTGAGCCATGGGGAGGGGTAGGGGGTAGGTGGAGAGGGTAAAGGAATAAGCCCTTTCAGTGCAATGCAGTTCTCTCCAGTCATCCATCATATCTACGCTATCCATCAAGTCAGCTAACTACATTCGAAAATATGTGCTCTGTCCCTGTTCATTGAGGATATCCATTTTACCCGTCATTACACAGTTACCATTGCTTGTCCGTTTCATAGGGCTCTTGCTTATGAAACATCTATCAGAAGTAATCTTCCTGGTCCATGTTCATCACTTCTAGAACAAATAGATAGCCACCCCTCTGTTGACGGTAGAAGACAAACAGTAATATCACTGTCCACCCCATTTCTCTGCTAGCTTGGAATACTCCATGTGCATTTTAATGTGTTTCCTGCAGGAACTCGATTCCTACCCTGTTCTGTTTAAGGAAAGCAAAACAAGTGATGGGTCGACTTCATGAAATAATGTCAGCCACCAGTAATCGTGTGCCCCTGTTGCCTGCGTGTGCCTCCGTGTGCCCCTGTTGCCTGCTTGTACCTCCGTGTGCCCCTGTTGCCTGCTTGTGCCTCCGTTTGCACCTGTGGCCTGCTTGTGCCTCTGTGTGCCCCTGTTGCCTGCTTGTGCCTCCGTGTGCCCCTGTTGCCTGCTTGTGCCTCCGTTTTCGTGCCCCTGTTGCCTGCTTGTGCCTCCATGTGCCCCTGTTGCCTGCTTGTGCCTCCGTGTGCCCCTGTTGCCTGCTTGTGCCTCCGTGTGCCCCTGTTGCCTGCTTGTGCTTCCGTGTGCCCCCGTTGCCTGCTTGTGCCTCCGTGTGCCCCTGTTGCCTGCTTGTGCCTCCGTGTGCCCCTGTTGCCTGCTTGTGCCTCCGTGTGCCCCTGTTGCCTGCTTGTGCTGTGTGGGTGTGTGTGGAGGGCTCTGTATGGCTGTGTGTGTGGGAAGCTTTGTGTGGCTGTGTGTGTAGGAAGCTTTGTGTGGCTGTGTGTGGGGGGGGCTTTGTGTGGCTGTGTGTGTGGGGGGCTCTGTGTGGTGTGTGTGTGGGGGGCTCTGTGTGTGTGGGGGGGGGCTCTGTGTGTTTGTGTGTGTCATTTGCGAGAGATAAAGCTAGTGGCATTGTAAATGACAATGCCATTTATTTATGTTAAAAAAAACATAAATAAAAATAATGTCAAGAGCAATGCCAATAGATCTAACTTTAACAAAGGCAAAACCATTGCATTGTAAATGCTTGTTTAACTAGGACAGAGATGCTTTTTAGGTTTCGGCTGCAAAAAAGCTGCGCAAGCAGCTTTTGCGCAGGAGAAATCTATTGAGTTACAGTATGTGGCTCTGGAATCCGCCCTCTGTTTCATTGGCTAGCTCCATAAATGGAGGCTAGCCATTGGAACAGAGAGGCGTCCGTCATGGCCGGACCAGATTCGGGGGCGTTCCCAAGAATTTTTGGCTTTTGGCTACGTCATGCTACGTCAGCCAAAAGCCGGGAACCCCCCCGAATCTGGTCCGGCCGGGCCGTGCTTGCTGCTGTCCTGCCTTCCTCCGTGTCCCTCCTCCCGCCGTCCCCCCTCCCCTCGCTGTCCTGTGCACGTTTCCCGCCTCACTCCCGCCGTCCGTGTCCTCTGCCACCGTTCGTGTCCTCTCCCGCTCCCCTCGTCCTCTCCCGCCACCCTCCCGCCGTCCGTGTCCTCTCCCGCCCCCCCGTGTCCTCATAGGTGCTTGTTTATTTAGGCATGAATGGCCCCGCAGTCCGTGCACCAATGACACCCTTGCAGCGTGGGCAGTCCTACGGTCTGGTGATGTAAATGGGCATATGCAGTTTTATTTTAAAAGGAATGCCCATGATGCAGCTTTCTGTGTTGCTTCCATGCACCGGTTTTGAAAAGAGGCCTGTTTACACTAAATTCTTCAAAGTTGAAAATCGTGCAGCGGGTGCAGTGCACCCGGGAACGAGTAATCTCCAGATTTCCCAATGTTGCCGGTCGTTTCTTCACTGCCTCTTCTTCCTCCGCGCACACCCCGGCTCCTACTTCCTGTGTCCGCCGGGACATTGTTTCTAGCATGGCTAATTATAGCCTCGCTCGTCTACGGTGGCCCTTCAGTGACATCTCTAGCAGGGTGGATGTGGAGAGGTCAACAGAGCTGATGCCTGTTCTAGTCATATGGTCTACATGGTGGGGATAGCTCCTGGCGGCAGCGTAACTACGTTCCTTACCAATCGTGCAGCGGGTGCAGTGCACCCGGGAACGAGTTATAGGGATTATAGCTGTTTGCTACCAGCAGAAGGTGGGCGCTATCTCCTTGTGTGCAGTATCACCAGGGCCCCTGCAATTATGCGGCAGCGGCTGCCCAGAAATGAAAGAGTTATTGCACAAGACAAGGAAGCACTATTTGTCATGATTCCAGCAACTGTATATATAATTATAGATAATGTGCGTGCGCCGTGATCCTTCCCCCCCCTGTCCGTGCGCCGTTCCCACGCCCCCCCGTCCTGTACCCGTTCCCCTCCCTCCCTGTGCTTGTGGTGCTTGTTTTTTAATTTAGGCATGAATGGCCCCGCAGTCCGTGCACCGTCCCCCCCCCCCCGTCCTGTGCCTGTTCCCGCCCCCCTCCCTCCCTGTGCTCGTGGTGCTTGTTTTTTATTTAGGCATGAATGGCCCCGCAGTCCGTGCGCCGTTCCCGCCTGCCCCCCCTCCTGTGCCCGTTCCCGCCCCCCTCCCTCCCTGTGCTCGTGGTGCTTGTTTTTTATTTAGGCATGAATGGCCCCGCAGTCCGTGCGCCGTGCCCGCCCCCTCCTGTGCCCGTTCCCGCCCCCCTCCCTCCCTGTGCTCGTGGTGCTTGTTTTTTATTTAGGCATGAATGGCCCCGCAGTCCGTGCACCAATGACACCCTTGCAGAGTGGGCAGTCCTACGGTCTGGTGATGTAAATGGGCATATGCAGTTTTATTTTAAAAGGAATGCACATGATGCAGCTTTCTGTGTTGCTTCCATGCACCGGTTTTGAAAAGAGACCTGTTTACACTAAATTCTTCAAAGTTGAAAATCATGCAGCGGGTGCAGTGCACCCGGGAACGAGTAATCTCCAGATTTCCCAATGTTGCCGGTCGTTTCTTCACTGCCTCTTCTGTTGGCGGATCCGCTCTGTTCTCTTGAGATGACTCAGCTGTTAAGGCAGGCACCATGGCCGTGTTCATTAATGCGAGTAGTGCAACCTAATTAATTTGTACCGAGTGCAACAGAAAGTGCATCCCTTCCAAGTGGAACTCAAATAGGAAGGAGCTACCAATCGTTACAGAAACAGAATGCTGTAACTCCCTGCAGCTAGTAAGGTGCTTGCCCAGATAAAACCATGTACCTTCTAGTAAATATTTTAAGCGACAGTCCATGAGGCATCGATGTTTCACGGAGGAAGTAGGGACTGACAGTATACAAATTGCACGTCATGACTGAGCACTTTTTTAAACAAAAAAAATCACTGTTGACCATTTAGGCTGTTGGGTTTGTTTGTCAATTATATTTTGTCAAGCAGCATGTAATGAGGAGAAACTGGTACATGGATTAGTGTGAGACAACAAAAGCAGTTTATGACTCCTAGTGAAAGGATAGAGGAATATACATTTGTTGGGGGTGTAATGAACAGGAAGAAGGATCGTCTGGTACTGTAGTGTGCTTCATCTGTGGTAGTCTTGTGGTCAAGAGACCGTGAATTGTCCTTACCCTTCTGCGAATATTGTTTTATAATTTTCACACCATCACATAAATTCCTAAAAAAAAAATCCCACACCAGCCAGCTATATTTAAAATAGGTCTAAAATCACTGTGGGTGAAAGTAGTACAGTCACTCCTTAAACACGCTAAGAACATCGTCCTCTACTTTCTTTAGCTTGAACCTACTTCTTTGGAGAGGCAGTGCTCTTTATCTTAAATGCTTTAGTTTGATTAGGACATTCGAGGCTCTAAAAGTAAAGGGGAGTGACCACTATCCATTAAATACAATTCAAAATTTGGCACATTTCAAGGAAGACAAAGGTGCTCCCTATAAAGGTTATGTATCCAAAACAGCTAAGGACAATCATTTCTGAAAAACATCAACATTTATTGAAGGTCCTCAAACACAAGTAT
This sequence comes from Lissotriton vulgaris, assembly GCF_964263255.1. Classification (NCBI taxonomy): domain Eukaryota; kingdom Metazoa; phylum Chordata; class Amphibia; order Caudata; family Salamandridae; genus Lissotriton; species Lissotriton vulgaris. The sequence goes on along the minus strand of NC_141700.1, from coordinate 84,419,037 downwards.
AGAGAATTCGCTGATGAAGAATTACACTCTGATGACTTACTATGGTATGAGGTCATAATTAAAGAGGTTGTTGCGTGCCTAAAAGTCAAATTGAAGGCCTTTAATAACATTCAAGATCAAAATAAGAGTGAGAAGTATTAGGAAAATAGCTGGTTTGATATGGAATGCAGACTTCCAAAACGAAGAATAAGGAAGCTTGAAAGATATATAAAGTTCTCTAAAAATAAAGTGGTTATATTCTATCTTCAAAATTTAAGGAAAGAGCTTAAAAACATGGCAGCAAGTAAGCAGCAGGGGCCTTACTTATGAAGGCCTTGCGCCGCCGGTGCGTCACTTTTAACATGGGAAAAAGTGACGCATCCGTAGCGCAAGCCTTTCATAAATGAGGCCCATGGTATTTAAAGTAAAATGCTGGAAAGTAATGCTCGAAACAATTGAATCAAACAACGTAAGGAAATTTTGGAGGCTGGTATAGAATGGGATTGAAAAAGCGCAGGGGAAACTGACAGGTTTGATAGGAGAGTATGCTTGGGTAGAATACCTGGAGGCAGTCTACAATAAAGATGCCATCATTTGTTAGCCTGATAACATTTCTTGCTAATAAAGAGATCAAAGAGGGGTTCTCAATACCAATAATTAAGAAAACAACTGAGATGCTAAAACTTACAAGAGCAGGCGGCACAGATAACTTATCAGGAGTAATAATAAAAACAGCTATTCCCCTTGGAACAACTTGCTCCACCTGCTTTTTCAAACAAATTCTCCTGAAAAAAGCTTCCTAGATTGCTGGAAGGGGCAGTCCCTCGAGTCTGGGGTACACCTCCTCCACCTCTGGCCAAGTTCAACCCCTGCCCCACGTATGCAGCTCTCCCCTCATTGTTTACCTCCTCTCTTTCATCACTTCTCCCTTACCCTCCCTCTATTTCATGCTAGAGGCTTCATGCGAGCCTCAGCTGGTGAAACTCTGCTTCTGTGCCACCCCTGACCTCTGTGTGGGGCTCTTTGCATGTGTGTGGGGCTCTTTGCATGTGTGTGGGGCTCTTTGCGTGTGTTTGGGGCTCTTTGCGTGTGTGTGGGGCTCTTTGCGTGTGTGTGTGTGGGGGGGGCTCTTGCGTATGTGTGTGGGGGGCTCTTGCGTGTGTGTGTGTGGGGGGCTCTTGCATGTGTGTGTGGGGGGCTCTTGCGTGTGTGTGTGGGGGGGGCTCTTGCGTGTGTGTGGGGGGGGCTCTGGTGTGGTGTGTGTGGGGGGCTCTTGCGTGTGTGTGTGGGGGGGGCTCTTGCGTGTGTGTGTGGGGGGCTCTTGTGTGTGTGTGGGGGGGGCTCTTGTGTGGGTGTGTGTGTGCAAATGCAATACGTCTTGCATTTGCGACAGAGTAAGCTATTGGCATTGTAAATGAGAATGCCATTTATTTATCTGTTTTCAAAACCAACACATAAATAAAAAGTTTGTCATTTACAATGCCAATAGCTCAAACTTTTCCGAAGGCGAAACCGTTGCATTGTAAATGCTTGTTATCCTTGGTGATACTACTTTGTATCCGCATTTACATTTCCTTCAACACTGAATTATTTGGTATCAGTCTACCAACTGATATCAAATAATGTAATTTCTAATTTCCTTCTCATTGTAACTTAGTTTTCTTGTTAACTTTTTCTCCTTAGCTGCATTACTTTGTATCAGTATTCACATTTCCTGTCTGGCTTTATTGTGTATCGATGTTTTGGTTTCGTTGTTAATGAAGGAATCACGGACAGCAACTGCAGATGTCCTTAGAATCCAACTAAATGTGCTTAAACAGAAATTAAAAAAGTTCTAAATTAAGATAAATTTAAGCCAACATTAAATCGATCGAACAAAGTCCTATATTGTGTAGCGTGCTACTAATGCACCTTGGTTCCTCACCAGGAGCATAAAACACTTTGCAACCTTTGCGCTACCCGAGTTGCTCATACACACATACATACAACCGTGTTAGCGGGATAGGGATGTGAGGAGAGATCTGTACTTGCAGCGTCTTCTTGTTACAATGTTCCAAGCTGTTCTGTATGTATGTATGTATAGGCATTTATATAGCGCACTACTTACTCGGAGGGTCCCAAGGTGCTTCGACCGCTACGAAACCCTTCCTGGCTTCCCTGAGAGATGGTCCCTTAATGGGTATCTCCAGGGTGAGACCAGGCATCCCCGGCGGTCTGGTGGGGCCGTTAGTGAAGATGAGGCAAGCTAATGCCCAGAGTTGCCGAGTGTGAACGCTGATCAGAGTGGGCACCGAGGCGAGAGAATTATCGAGTCCGCTGACCCTGGTCCAGAAACCTGCTGCGCCGGGAATCGAACCCTGGTCCCGGGCCGTCCTCTGCTCTCGGGTCTGCCGCCTCTAACCAGTGAGCCACACTACTTCTGCGTCAGGAGGGTGTAACTCCTCTGGTCCTATACCTACCCTATTCTTTCCATCCGGGGGCCTGTAATCCTGTATGAATATTTGGCAACACAAAACTCCAAATCCCAGACTGCAAATAATAAATGAGGACCGGATGAACGGCTCCCGTCCGCCGTGCAAAATGTAAGATTTCTTTTTGATAATGTCAATCATATTAAATATTTGTTCGTTCACATGTCTGGAACACTCTCCAATGAGAAGTGATAAAAAATGAACCCCAGGTAATAGTGATTGAATCCTAAGTAAATGCGGGGGTGCAACTGTTCCGGGAAAGTCAGGTTGGTGCCGGACACCATATTCAGAGTTGCCACAGTTCCAATGTTAGTACCATGAATAACTGGCTTCAGTGACGGCTGCTGCCATATAAAGTGGGGGAGGGGCGGGGGAATAGTAAAATTAAAAAGACTTACCTGACTCTGCTCCTCTGCCAGCCGCTTCAGTGCTCCTCTGACGTGCAGCACACAGAACAGGCTCCCAGACTCACCCACCCAATCCAGACGCTGCTCTCATGCTATACCATTCATGAAAGAAGAGTCAGGATTGGCCTGTGTGGGCTTGTTGTCCACTTGCTCATGTACTGGAAGACTCTGCAGTTTCTATAGCTGGCTGTAGAATACAGCTGGGTTGGAGAAACCTAAGTGCGCATGTCTCTTTGGATGGCCTAAGACAGTCGGCCAAACCGACATGCGCACCCACCACTCCTCCCTTGTGTCATGGACTGGCCCCACCCCCAACTGGCATCAGCTCAGTCAGTAAAATAAAATGATAATAAAAGTATTTTATTAACACTTTATTTTTGCTGGCTCGCATTAGGGCAACGCTCCTCCGCCATTACAGGGGAGCCGCCGCTATCTGGCTTTTTAAACAACGCATTGCATGATAGGGCTTGTATTTTGAATTTATTGGACCTACCAATACAAGCATGCAAATGCTGTTACCTGAAAAGCATGGACTTTGTAAAGGGGCCTCTTTGACACTGTGATGTAACAACTTTGCATATATGCAGATGTGTATATGGCATTTATGTGCTTGTGTCAGGTGTATTTGTGGTGCAGACTTGGTGAACCAAACAGGCACGCTGGTGCTATCTCTATTTATTTTTATTTTTTTTCTATTTATTTTTTTACATTTGTATGGCGCGCAGCTACCCAAGAAGGGTTTCCCGGCGCCTTTGGCATATGGAAGAACAAAGGTATATGCTGGGCATGGTTTTAGCACAGTTGTTTCTGGAAAAGCCAGGTTTTTATATTTTTCCGGAAGCTGGCGTAGTGTTCCTCTTTCCGGATATGTAGGGGAAGTGTGTTCCACAGGATAGGCCCTCTGACAGAAAACGATCTTCCACCAGTTCTTTGCAATCTAAACCTGGGAACAGCGAAATTTGCTGCAGTTTGGGTGTGCAGGTTTCTTGTTGGTAGGTAGGGGGTAGCTAACGTTTGCAGATAGGTTGGTGCCGTTTTGGATTTGATCTTAAACATATAGCTCAGGGTTTTGAAACTGATACGGTGTTCTACACTGAGCCAATGTAGATCATTCAGATATTTTGATACTCTTGCGGTTTTTGGTATTCTACACAGGAGTCTTGCGGCTGAATTTTGGATCAGTTGGAGTCGCTTGATGACTGCTTGGTTTGAGCTCAGGTAGAGGATGTTGCCGTAGTCGATACGCGATGTTATTAGTGCATTGACTACGGTCTTTGAGCTCAGGTAGAGGATGTTGCCGTAGTCTCTTGAATAACTGGCCCACAAAATTGGTGAAAGTAGCACAATTTCAAAACCAACATTGAAAGTTTGTCAGAACTCTCCATGTCAATGGTAAATCTTGTTTGCAATCCTAGACTTTGATTTCGTAAATCACTGGCAAATGAAGACTACAACTCCCAAAATGCATCCATTTGTTAAATTAGAACCCAGGACTGCTAGCATAGTCACGTGAAGATGAAGCGATCCAGACAACATGGGACTGTGACTAGGTAGTGATGTTCTGAAACCTCTCCCATTCAACTGCCAGGTGGTTGCACTATGGTTGGCAAATTACATGCCTGCCATTTGTTTATGTTTTGCTATTCAGGGACAGCCACAGCTGGTAGGTGAAGAATAATTTTGGTAAAATTCTCTGGATTATTTTGTAACCTGGTAATTATAACTCTGTGTTTCCTGTAATAATCCTTATGAAACGACTTGGGAAGTGCTATAAATAAATGTCCAGGTGGCAACCCTTAACTCACCTTACATGTGCCATCCACACGGTAGATGCTAAGGCCTACAAACCCATTCCTTCTAATAGAAAACATGAAACTACATGTTCCAGAATGCAACATGCTGCTGGCTAAAATGATTATGTTGGCTGGGGGGTTCTCAAATGACACCGGGTCCTCTTGTCAGGACTGAGTTCAGCTTTCTGAAGGGTCAAAACTCTGGGAGACTGAGCTGGCGGATGGGGTGCATGTTCATATCCTTAAGGGTGGAGACCATGTGATAACGCCATGTGACTTCACAGCTGTGACTGAAGCCTGTTGTGTACAGAGTAGTTGTCACTATCAGGCTTGAGAGGTGTGGTACAGCGGCCAGGGCAGCTGACTTGGGAGCACAGGGTTCACGGTTCGGTCCCCAGCTCAGCTCAGCACCATGTGACTCTGGGCAATAGCTCACTTAATTTCCACGACGGCCCCCAGTGCCTTGATACCCGTAAGGGTGAGTAGTTTGCGCTTTACAAATACAGATTTACATTTATTTTATTTTTATTTGGTTGAACTGCAATGCTTACTTATTTAAAGGTATAGTTCCAAAAAAAGAAAGTGAAGCCGTGTTGGGAAGATGTTTTCCTTCATTGGTGGCATGAGCGGTTTTCCAGTGCGGCAAATAATAGTTGGAACATTTTTGAGGTGGTAAATTGCAATGAATTCAGCTTTTATTTTATCTGTGTGCATTAGGGTACTTAAATCATAAGTAAGATTGACAACATTTTTTCTTATAGTTCACAAGGTTTTCAATCAGTGTTTAATTTGTGAAAAAATATGTGCTGGGGCTCTTGTCAGGAGGCAGCTTGCACCAGCCCATTGCTGCTATTAGAGCCACCTATAATAGACCTAACTACGAAACCCTACAAGTGGGGAGAGCATGTGGCGCAAGGGCAGAGCTGCCAACATTGGAGCTTGGGAACCAGGTTTGAGTCTCCGCGTCGGCTCAACATCCTGTGATTCTGGGCAAATCACTTAATCTCCCTGCGTCTAACAAAAATAATTATGTCCAACTGGTGCTCATGAAAAGCGCTTCAATACCTTCGGGTCGAATATTCCCTGTTGACGATTAAGTGCCAGTGCCAAGCACCGGAACCCACTAGCTCAAATTAAGCACGTTTTTCGATTATCTGCACTAGTATAATTTGTTTTACAATTTATATACTTTATGTGGTTGCATTCTATGGAAGTCCTTTTCAATTAGGCTTGATAGTGAAGAAGTCTTGTCTAGCTCGCAGCGCCTTCTGTCATTATCCGCTTTCTGCCAGCGCAGCCACAGGTCATTTGTATAATGTAATAAACAAACAAGACATTTAATCAGTGCTGGGGATGGAAAAATACTTGACGTCACAAAAACAGGGAGGTATCAAGAGGAGTCTGAGCAGTCCAAGCCAGTAGTCTGCCAGAACATAAGCATTATTTTAACAAAGTATGTCCAAAAGAAATCAATAAGGAAAATGAAATAATAAAGGAATTATGGCTCACTTTGTTGCTCACAAACAAGCTACATTTTAAAATCTAAGAATATGTCTCCAGGACTAAGTCTAATGCACTTGCTATAGATATCTGTGTGCAATCTCTGGTTACAGGTTTGACTCGTCATAAATTTTTTACAGGGTTGATTGTGCCTTTAAAGTGTCCTGTGCAACCTGTAGGAATACATATGTAAGATATCTGGGGGGCTCATGATTTAGTCTTAATATCCCTGGGTATTCTATTCTGTAGATCACATACATTAAATATATATAAATACAAATTATTAGATTGTGTGCTCTATGCGAACCACTGCCGGCAACCAGACAGGCATACATTGGAACACATGCACGCTTTTACTCCCTCTTTCTCCTAGAAAGAAAGGTGATGAAATGGGTCTCACTATGTTTGGTGGTAATAAATACTTATTAAGATCCAAAAGTTATTTAATTTCTATTGTGTTCTACAGCGGGCTTAATTTGTAAAATTATGGCTGCCAGGGCCCTCGTCAGGAGGCCACTTCCATTGCCGCTATCGGCGCTGCTAATTACAGTAACAACATAACTACTAACTGTCAGCCTACTAGTACTGTTCTTCTCACTAAATTAGACAAACAGTGCCGCCGTGTGGCAGTCTATCATAAGTGCTGGTGTTGACAATTAAGTGCTGGTGCTGAGCACCAGAAACCAATGGTCAAATTAAGCACTGGCATTGCTACACAAATGATCCCTAGTACTGTAATGACACAAATATGTACAACAGCATAATACAGTGCTTGAGAAAGTAGGAAACTCTCGTAGTTGTGTGTCTCTGAGATGCAGCTTAGTCTAGGGGCCAAGTATGAGTGTTCACCCGTTCTCTATTTGGAACACCCAATCCGAACAAGGAAACTAAGACTTAATGAATTACTAATAGCCAATGAAGTGGGAATTTTGACACTATCACATGCTAAATGGTCACGTGATCCAGTCAGGAGGATTCGCAGAAACTACAGTGCACCTCGGTTCTTGGTCCCAGTACTAGAGTAGTTGAATGAACCAGAATGCTCGTGTTCACACATTTTTTAGATTAATAGTAAATATTTGAGAATTTAATGCATCCAAGTTCTTAGTCTCTAAATGTGTGGATAGTAATATTGCATCTGGGTTAACAGGATTGGTTTACGCTCAGAGACGCAAGGTTATCCATTTAAACCTACAGTTTTCCTATTACATGTTTCTGATTTATAGCACACCGCAAGGTTGCAGTGGAAAGCGGTGGATGGGACACACTGCAAGGGATTATGGGCGGATCACCAAACTATATTTACAGTAGCACATCCCATTCCTACAAAGTGCTGCATTCATTTGCATAACCCAATCACTATGACACCCGGCAACCTGAGTCATTGCAAGAACTGCAATGCATCTCTGATGTTGTTACTATTGTTGACAATGTTTTTATTACACAGGCAAGCAATACAACTCAATGACCCTCAGCTACACATATCAATTTATACACAATAAAATCCTGGCTAAAGCCTTATCGTGCAATTTTACAACCCCAATCACAGTTTGTACATTATTACCATAAATACCAGAGCCTTCCGATATCACACAGCAGCCTTTAGTTCAACATTTACTTTCAAATATAGGGGATAATTACCCTCATAAAAAAATGGTATTGTTTTATTGAACTTAAAGCTAATCATTTTTATGCTGGTGCGACAGATGGCCCGAGCATGCCAGGTTCATCGCCAAATAGAATACTTCATTTTATCTCTGTCTCTCTGTCCGGTACGTTCCTCTGTACCTCTTCCTTTCAGGCTTATTTTGACAGAGCCGGAACCCCAAGTGAAAACATAAACTACAAATCTAGAATACCATGGGACAGGAAAGACATTAAACTGGTACCCCTCCAAATAGACTTAAAGAGCTAGCATCTCAGATCCCTAATTCTGTGGTTCCTGGTTGGTGGCAGCAATGCTATAGATGAGGTACCTTCACCGAGTAGTGATGCTACTCCCCTAGTAGTTCACAAACATTATGTGGATTCTTACTGCACAAATCAAGTTCACTTTAGTTGAGGAACCAAAAAAATTCCCCAAAGATTCACCATTCTAGATACTGTGTTCCTTTTATTTAGTTTCTCAGTTTGTTTCTAATTCACATAATTTCAAAATATGTGAGTGAAATAAGGAACATCTTGCCAATTCAACTTTCCTGTCCAGGATTAAATGGATTATATTTGTTTTGTCTGTGTATAATTTAGTCCAGAGGATCAGAACACACCACAAAACATGTCGTGGCATCAGAATGTTAAGTAAGCATGATGATGTTTTCAGTGGCAAAATGATGTTAAATATTGACATGGTTAGGAATTTTTAAGAACTCAGTTTTGATGGTGTTACCTTCCTTTGAAACCTCAGTCATGTTAGATTTTCTTATGAAGAAGTAAGTGAATCATACTCCAGCATTTGCCCAAGTGCTTAATTTGAGCCTGTGGTTTCAGGTGGTCTGCACTAGCACTAAATTTTCACCATTGGCACTTGTACCAGTCTGCCACAAGGTGACGCTGTGTGGCTAATTTATAGATGACCACAGTCAATTATTAATTCAGTATACATTAATTAATTCAGTATGCATTAAAAATTGCTATTACCTGACACCCAAGCTCTCATAGCTTTGGGGGCCTTGAATAGTCTGAATTGTCACACTTGTAGGAGTGTGATGGTTAGTAGTGTTGTTACTATCATCGGCAACATAGCTGGGGAAATTTGTAATGCAAGCTGCAGTGGCCTCTTGACGAGAACCCTGGCTATTATTTTTCTACAAATTAAACACTTGTTTGCCCCTAATATGTGTCCCAGTAAGCCTCTATTTTCTTGCTGACCGGTCAACGTGCATTTGATCTCCATTATGTTGCTTGAAACCTATCACTATGCAGGGTATCCACCCACCATATGTTTCTGGATCCCTGTAGTGCAACAGCCAGCTCAGGCTCAAGTCACAGCTCCGGTTGTCCTGTCGCTAAAGAGAACTCTCAGGCTTTCTGATGTTTAAGAGTAAAGCCCCGGCATACGTCTTCATCCTCGCCCACAGAAAATCAGTTCAGATTTTGGGCCTGATTCACAAAGGGCCTCTGTATTCGTGGTTCAGGCCCCGCAGTCGTGCCGGTGAGCCCTCACTCGTGGCAGTACTTCCGCAATGAGAAATTGCGGTTCGAAGGCCCCTCCCTACCAGTAAGGGCCCCCGCCTTGAAGGCTGGGCCTCCGCCAAGAGTCCGGAGGCTCTTTGTGAATCCTTTGTGTTAGCCCTGCTATCTTCCACTGCGCAATTCCCCTAACAAATATTTATTGACAATGCAATGCTTATAACGGTGATTAGCCAAGCTATTGAAGCCACATTTGATTTCCCAGTCCTCCTGTGGTATCGTATTTGGTCTTCTACCAAATCCACACTTACCAAAGCAATCTTGCAAGATTGCCTCTCTTTGAAACGTGGACACAGGATCGATTGGTTGGTTTATATCAAGAATTTTTTAAAGGATCTAGGCTTGATAAGGTATTACTATTCCCCCACATCAATTTTAGAAATTCCCAGGAAAAGTTTTAAAAAATTGTGTTTATCTCATCGCGAACAACTACGGCTGACCTCAGAGGCCTCCAAACATACCATCCAGCATGTTCTAACAATCCAAACTACTCTGAACATGCAACCTTACCTAATGTTTGAACTGAGCGGCTTTGAAAAATTTCTGTTAACACGCTTCAGGCTGAACATATTTCACCATTTGGTGTCTTTCCCAAAAACAAATGATTGGTCACCTACCTTGATGCTGTGTCCCTGCGATGACATTTCGCCCCAATCAACAATACACACAGTTTTTTTTTGTAACTTTTATATAGAACCCAGAAAAGTATGGTTGATCCCCTTATTAAGAATCCTGGGCTTAAGGAGATGTCGCCCGGCTTATCTTGCCTTACAATTCTTGGAAGATCCTAGCTTTGCAAAAAACGTAGCCCAATTCTTGAAGTTTTGTATAAAGCACAGGCAAAATCTAGGTTAGGTGTTGCAATATACTCAGCGTTTTAACTATTAAACTTTTTTAGCCATGAAATTTGCACATTGTTTTCTTACCATCTTTTGGACTATCCTGTGCTACTGTTCTTGATGGCACTGATTGAAATTTTCTAACTTGGTACTCTTTTTTCAGAATGATTTTTTTCATTGAAACAATTTTAATGCAAATTTTATCTGTACTTTTATGGTGTTTATATATTCGATATACCGAATAAAGGATTTTGATGTGATTTGATGATTTCCCAGTCAGGTTATGTGACCAGAATTATGTTGGCACACATCTTATCCAAACAGCACTATTTCATAGAAAGATTCTTGGTATATAGTCCTTATAGGGTGCTGTGCAGAGAAAGAGAGTAGCAACACAAATGATTTCCACGTTTAAGAGGTAAATCTCAAGGAATAGAAAATGGCCCTTGTAAGCACACCAGAATATATTAGAGTGTGTCTCTCTTTTTGTTGGTCAATAGCAAATGTTCTTTATCGTATTCTTCACATGTAATCCTGATCTCACCAACATTTGTTCCATCAGCGCGGCATAACTCCTTGACCAGTTCAAAAATATTCTGTAGCATAGTGTATTCTGCAAGGTATTGGAACAAATGGTCTAAGATTTGTTTAATTATCTTACAATTGACACAACCGTGAAGTAATACTGCACATGGCATAGGATCAGATTAAATTGGAAATCTGACCGAACCTTTACATGGGTGTTGTCCTTATTGAGAATTACGCTGTCATCTGTATTGTGGACACACATTTACTAGACGTGATATTAAGCCCTGAGGAAATCGAGAGGTTACACCCACCTGACAAAGCACATGTTGGCAAGATCAAGATTACCTGTGAAGAGCATAACTAGAAATATTTGTGTTTGTCGGACAATAAGAAGGACTCACTCCAATCTTTCTTACAAGGACAATTTTGTATCCCTAGTCAGAGTAATCTCCTAAGCAGCCTAATGCATAAGGAATGCCTAAACGGGGCCTCTGTTCACATAGTTACCCAGACCACCTCTGTTTGAGCCTTTTATGCATGAATACAGTGTGTACATAAGAGAGTGGTACACTCAATGTTCATTCTAACACCACCAAGGCTTTCCATTGGTATGCCTCAATAAAAATAATCTAGTGTTCGGGACATCAGTTCCACACTTATCTTTACTGGTGTGTCTTCTAACGTGAATGTTCAGTGGCTACTGTGTATGCGCTGCATCTTGTGTGCAGACTATTAGTAATGGGCAGTCCACTAACATTCAACAAACCCATGGAATTGTAAGATCACAACATAAAGGACAGAGTGTGACTTATCAAAGATGAAGTAGTAAATAGATAGATATATCAAATGCAAGCAACAGACAATTTAGAGAATCATCTAGTTCAAGCAGAGAGTGAATATGCTTTCTCTCACATAAATAATGAATCGTATAATTGGAAATGCTTTAGAAGACTACAAACATCTCCACATCAAAGGGAAAGAACAGAAAGAGCCTGTGGCAAACATACTAAAGAAGAAGAACACAGGTCCCGATGTCCTGATGATGGCTAACAAGAAAACATGTGAGACTGAAACACATTTATCAGCATGAAACTGACATACCAAAAGGTATTGACTCCAAAAAAAGAAAAATATTAAGTTTACATAAGCATATATTCACTTGCATACAAAGTGTCTCTGTCACCCGGTAAGTCTGATTTCAGCTATTGAAGTCCCCGCTCTTTTTATCACCTACTTACAAATTGGTTATTGCTGCTTGACAGGCGACACTGGTGTCTCTAGATGGGGGCCATGTGGACCGGTGCCCCAGCCGCTTTTGTCCTGATCCCGTTTAGGCCCACCAACATGACTGTTGAATCTTCTGGGGGGCAACAGCACAACAAAGAACACTACACTTTCTCTCACACAATAACTTTTCTTTGCTACCTTTAAACTCAAAGCAGCTATTATTTGAGGCAATACATGAGCCTACATGTTTGCTTAAAATGTTTTAATCTGACTTTGTATGGAGGAGTGTGTGTGTGTGTGTGTATATATATATATATATATATATATATATATATATATATATATATATATGTATATGTGTGTGTGTACACATACATATAAACAGATTTAAACATCTTAAGCAAACGTACACATGTGTGTATGTATGTATGTATGTATATATATATATATATATGTTGTGTGTGTATATGTTAATATATAAGTGTGTGTATATATATATATATATATATATATATATATATATATTTTCCAGGAATAATCCGGTGTAGCGCAGAGCTCTGTCAGCTCCCAAAAACGGACTCGAACCCAAAATTCGGTGCAAAGATGATTTATTCAGCAAGTGGTATTCCCATAGTCATCACGACGCGTTTCGCGCTTCACATATATATATGTGTGTGTGTGTGTGTGTATAAGTACACGCAAGAATTTAGTAAACTTCCCTGTATAAATTGCTTTTATAGATTTTTTAAACTCTGTTTTCAACTGTAACACCCTGTCACATGAATTCGATTGAAATGAAATTGTTTAATTGTATTTTACTTGTATATAATATGTTTTTATGCTCTTTGTATGATTTTTAACTAAATCGAATAAAGATAATTTGACTGACTGACTGAAATATATATATATATATATATATTATAAACTTTATGATTTCCCTTACTAGTTGGCCCAAAGAATTTCATTGTGTGTATATATACACTGATAAATGCAAAGTGAGATTTAAACATGCTAACATGCTAAGCAAACTTGCACTTGTGTATATATATTTGTATATGTATGTGTGGGTGTATATATATATATATATATATGTATATATATATATATATATATATATATATGTGTGTGTGTATATATATATATATACATACATACATACATACATTCATACTTTGATTGTCCTTTCTAGGTGACCTATCCAGTGTTGTCAGAGGCCCAGTGTCGCTCTGCCATGTAAAATTCACCTACAGCGGCAGAGTAGAGAAAAGATTATTAACTACTAATTTCTCTTCAAAGTGTACAGGAGTTACACAATTCTGTTGACTGCTGAGGTAAATGTCCTATCAACCTGAATGCATCATACTACCCATTGATAAACAGCAGACTTGCTCTATCACTGGTAGAAGAACTGATTGAGTGGCCAGTGTTTCAGTAAGATTGAGTTCTAAATTCGGCATCTGCAGTTGAGCCTATTCTGTCAACCTAGGTACATCGCTTCATTGCGGTGTGCCTTATCTAGTTAATAAACAAAATTGAATTTGCTTAACAATTTTATTTTTGATATAAATGGAAGGCGCCAACCCCCATCGGGGAATGGCGTCGTTAGTGGCAGCCAAAGGGCCGACCCGGAGCCGGGTCACTTCCGGGTTGCGTGACCCGGAAGTGAGCGTCGCGTCAGGACCAATGGGAACAAAGGACGAGGTACGCCCCGGAAGTGTTAGTAGGGCGCGAGGCTTAAAAGCCCGCGACCAGCCTAGAGGCCCCCTCTTTGTCCGCTGATCATCCAGGAGTCGGACGTCTCCAAGAGAAGACATCGTGGGAGCATCGCGTTGGAGTATACAGCGAGAGTTACCCCGACTCGTGGTTTAGGTTAGCGGGCCTTGCAGTGTGTGCTAGATTTCCTTACAGCCTTTTACAGCTTTTCGTGCTTAGTTTCTGGATTTAAATGTTGTTGGCAGGGGGGGGGTTTTGCAGCGGTAAATCCTCGTGTCCGGGGGGGAGGGCGAGCGCTGGCGCTCGATCATTCGATTTCCTGGGGCCCGGGCACAGCCGTGGCGCGGTGGGCCTAAAAAGCCGTTGGCGTCTCTCGATAAGTTTTTAACGTTGTTTTCTTTAAGTGCAGGATGCCGTCGAAGAAGGTACCGAAGGGTAAACAACCCGCAGCCAAGAAGGAGGAATTCCTTGCCTTTACGGAGCTGCTGGAGTTCACAAGAGAGAAGGGCATGGATTGGGTACTTAAGAATATGAGAGACGGGGCTAAAGCAGATGCGAACTCTCAGGAGGAGAGGGGGAGAGGCAAAAGAACGAAGCAGACCCCAGAAAAGCTTAGAAGCTCGGCAAGAGGCAAGCGGTCTAGGCCAACGGATTCACGACCAGTATCACCAGGTGAGGAGGAGGCGCCAGAGGCAATTGATTCGAACTCAGGCGCAGAAAACGACACAGATGACGCCGATGGGCAGTATGAGGCAACTAGGCCTACGCTGATAGGAGGGTTCCCCGTCACTTCTGTGGGGGGGTCCGGTCCGCACGGTATGTTACCGCCAGTAGTGGCACAGCCGGGTAGCGGAGTGTCGCAAGTTTGGGTTCAGCCCGGGGGGGTCGCTCAGTTACCAGGGATGCAACTATATGGGTCACATGGTCAGGCGATAGGTAGCAGCCCGGTGAGCTCAATGTTTCCTGCTTACTCAGCTCACGGGTCCCCCTTAGCGATGACCGCTTTCTCTAATCTAGGGTGTCCAAGTCAGGGCTCAAGGGCGAATGCAGTGGGTGAGGTTCCGGGTCCCTCTAATGGCCAGGTGCAGGGAGGGTTTGGGGGGCAACCAGCTGGTTCCCCATTATTAGCTTTCAGCCCTCTAATGTTTGGTTCTTCCTCGATGACCTTATCGCCATCCGCGGGGATAACTTGGCATGTGCCAGCAGATATGAAGGACAGGATACTCAGAGGCGAATACATAGAAGTGTTCGACCTTATCAACGCGGGGGTGGCGGCCGGAAAGCCCAAAGCCGGAAAGGAGGGAGATTACAATCAGAAGAAATCATGGGTAGAATGGTCCATGAAGAATTGGATCACGGGATTTGCAATATATGCCGCTGTTATGCTTGAAAAATATCCTGTTTTAGGCCCACAAATGATGAGTTATATATCATTGATACATGGAGCGGCAACGGAGTTTCCAGGCCAGGGGTGGCTGAAATACGATAAAATGTTCAGGCAGATGAAGCAGTTCATCCGGGTATAGCATGGGACCAACGGGAGATTAATTTGTGGCATACAGTCTTTTATTCCACCCCTTCAACGCCTACCCCAGTGCCCTCAACTCAGGGCCAGTCCTTTCGGACTGACAAAGGGATCGGTGAGAAAAAACAGGCCTGCTGGCAGTTTAATAGAAATGAGTGTACCAGGGGGGTCTCGTGTAAATTCAAACACTGCTGTTCCTACTGCGGGGGTACCTCTCATCCCGAGATTAGGTGTTTTAAGAAAACCAGTAACCCCAAAGAACAAACCAGCCACAGTGCCCCAAAAGGAAAGCCAGCTAAGACCCCCGACAAAACTACCAACTCCAATTAAACGGCATGTCCTGACACACCTCCTCAGTAAATACGATAATCTTGGGGAGGCTCAATTCCTACTGCAGGGTTTTACAATTGGCTTTCGCATCCCGTCTTCAGCCCCACCTTCCAATGTCCCACCTCGCAATCAGAGCTCAGTGTTGCGAAATATGGAGGCAGCTCGAGAAAAGATCATGAAGGAGGTAGCGTTGGGGCGGGTTGGGGGTCCTTTCACAGAACCACCTACCCATAATCTGGTTTGCTCCCCTTTGGGTCTAGTTCCGAAAAAGGAGGAGGGTAAATTCCGTCTGATCCATAATCTGTCGAGTCCCCCAGGGCTTTCAGTCAACGATAAGTTAGATCCGGACCTGTGCTCAGTGAAGTATACCAAATTTGACACGGCTATTGAGAAATTGCAGGCATTAGGGGAGGGAGCTCTAATGGCTAAAGCCGATATTGAATCAGCCTTTCGATTACTGCCCGTGCACCCGGACGACACCAGGTTCTTGGGCTTCACATTCGACGGTAACTATTTTCTGGATTTGTGCATGCCTATGGGGTGTTCTATTGCCTGTGCAGTTTTCGAGACTTTCGCAAGGTTCCTAGAATGGGCGGTTGAGCAGTTTCTGACCTCGGACAACTCACATGCTGTAGTCCACTACCTGGACGATTTTCTGTTCATGGGTCCCGAGGGTTCCCAGTCGTGCAGGAAGGCCCTGCTGGGCTTCCAGCGCTTGGCTGAGGCGCTCGGAGTACCTTTGGCGGCGGAAAAAACCGAAGGCCCGACCACGTGTTTGACCTTCCTGGGCATAGAAATCGATACGACAGCAGGAGTGTGCAGGCTGCCAAAAGTCAAGGTCGATGCCTTTAGGGCCGCTATTGATGGCTGCCTGGGGGCAAGGAAGGTAACCTTACATCAGCTACAAGTTCTCCTGGGTCAACTAAACTTTGCTCTGCGGGTCATTCCTATGGGCAGGGCCTTCTCCAGGAGTATAGCGAGGGCAATGTCTGGACTGCGGGCCAAACACCACAGAGTGAGGCTCTCAGCCACAGTTAGAGAGGATCTTATGATTTGGAAAAGTTTTTTGAGGGACTTCAATGGCACGGTATTGTGGCGAGCAGCCTGTTCTTCTAATACGGATCTTGAGCTGTTCACCGACGCTGCAGGTAGTATTGGTTTCGGAGCTATATTCGGTCAAAAATGGTGTATGCAGTGCTGGCCAGATGACTGGATCAAGCGAGGCCTGACTACTAACATTTCCTTCCTTGAACTTTTTCCCATAGTGGTGGCTTTGCACTTGTGGGGAGATCTGCTGGCAAACAAGAGTATAGTATTCTGGTCAGACAATATGTCCGTAGTCATGGTGATTAATAGCCAGAGGGCCACCTGTACTTGGGTACTCAGGTTGTTGAAGGAATTGGTTTTGCAATGCCTGAGCCATAATGTCCAATTCACTGCTAAACATGTTCCAGGTGTCGAAAACAAAGCGGCTGATGCATTGTCTCGTTTTAAGTTGACAGAGTTCCGGGAGCATTGGCCCCAGGCAGAGACGTCAATGTCAGCCTTCCCAGCGGAGCTATGGAAGTTTGGTGCCCCACAGCCCCCGAGTTGATATCTGCATCCTTGGCTCCAAGGACTATGAGTATGTATCAGAGGTCATGGGAGTCGTATATGGCATACCTGAGGGGTGTGGGTGTAGCGGACATCTTTGCCCCCCAGAGTGTATTAGGCTTCATCGTGCAGCAGAAAGAGCAAGCGAAGTCGGTAGAATTCATGAAAAGGCAGCTGTCGGCTTTAGCATTTTATGCGGGTCTACGGGGGGTGTCTGATCCGACTAAAGACCAGAGAGTTAGAAGAGCAATGAGAGGATGGGAGCGCCTAGCGCCCGGGGAGAAAGATTGTAGGAGGTCGATAAACGTTGAAAAACTGATAAAAATCTTAGGAGCTCTCCCTTTCGTATGTTTCTCCCAGTATGAGACACAGTTGTTCCGGGTGGCCTATACCTTGGCCTTTTGTGGGGCTCTGAGAATTTCAGAATTACTCCCGGCGTCTAAATCAGATAGGGAAGGGGGTCTGAGGTGCTCTGATATAATCGAGTCCAAAGGTGTCCTACGGCTAAGGGTGCGGAGATCGAAAACGGATCCGCTGGGTAGAGGTACCTGGTTACAACTGGGTAGAGTAGAGGGTGAGCCCTTTTGTCCGGTCAATTTGCTGAGGGTATTTCTCCAAGTCAGGCCCCAGGGAACTGATGATAGACTCTTGATTCATGAGAATGGGTTACCCCTTACCAGGTTCCAGTTCACTCGGGTAGTAAAAATGGCCTTGGCACGGATCGGAGTGGATCCGGCCGAATTTACATCACATTCGTTTAGAATTGGAGCAGCGACAACGGCTGCTGGCCTAGGCCTACCCGAACAGGTAATCAAAAGGTTGGGTCGCTGGAAATCATCTTGTTATGAACGTTATATCCGCCCGCAATTAGTCTGACGTATCTTTCGCTTGCGTGCCTTTTGTAAGAATCGACTGCCTGTATCTCTTCACATTTACTCTTCATATTTACTTTAGGTACCTCCCTTAAGAGAACCCAAATCTGTTGGTGCGGCCACTCCTTCATTCGCAGGGCCGGGGCGCACTTCGAAAAGACACTCAGGGACAGGGTGACCATGATGCGAGGTTGTGACCATCATTGGGTGGGAATAGGCGGGCAGCTCCTAGCGGACGTCCCGAGGGATGTAAAAGCGGCTCGGGCAAAAGGCATGCCTTCGCCAGACGTATTCGTGTTGCACTGCGGAGGCAACGACATGATTCCAGGCGGGAGGAGAGAAGTGAAGGAATCCCTGTTTTCTACCCTAGCAGCAATCAAAAACATTTTCCCAGAAGCTATAGTACTGTGGTCGGAAGTCATCCCGAGACTCGCGTGGGCTCGGGGCGCACCCATGAAGGCAATAAACAGATCTGTCAAAAGACTGAACCAATCGGTGGCGGAAATCCTGAAACAATCGAGTATTAAAGCGATTCGCCATAAATTAATTCAGGCAGAAAGGCCGGAGTTATATGCAAAGGACGGAGTCCACTTGTCGGAGGCGGGTATGGAGATATTTATAGAAACAGTCCTAGGAGCCGTCTCCGAAGCTCTTGAGCGCAGGGGGGGGAGGTCGAGTCCGCCAGTAAGCTCCTCGTCCTGTGGCGGGGTTCCGGACAAGAATACCACGGGAACTTCTTGTCTAGAGACAGTTAACTCTGAACAGGTTTGCTAAATCAGTATGGACTCTGGGCTGGCGGGAGAGTTGGGGCCGACCTGCTGGTGGCCTTGGCTTTTCATCCCTACCCCAGAGGCCGCTGGTTGCCCAAGTGGGCGCTTTCCTCACCTGCGGCTCTGTTGACCAGAAGGGGGTTAACGTATGGGGCAGGTGATCTGGATTGTGGCCTGCTGGCGCAACCCTGAAGTCAAATAAAAGGCCCAGTGGAATGGGCGGTGAATGTATATATTGTATTATAAGTGCAAGTTTATTCCTAAATACTGTATTTGAATATGTACGAATAAATAAAGAGAATTGGTGGGTCAATGAGGTAATTGACCAGAGAACTTAAATTTTAATAAACAAGCAGCACACTGCAGAAAATCAAGTACGACTCCCGAGTTTGATGTGGGGTTGGGTCCTTGTAAAGCATGCAGTGTGGCGGGGGGAGAATGCACTTTGTCTGCCATCTATATGTATGATAACCTAATTAAATGATCACATTGTCCAATTTCAATAAACCAATGCTCTACATATTTTCCATTTCCTGTATTCTGTTTTCTGTTTCCTTTAAGTGTCTTTTCTTTTTCCACGCAGCTGGAGGATGGTGTTCTATGTCTTTTCCTTCTTCTTTGGACTGGCTCTCCTGCATGATGTGAGTATCTATCATCTTCCGTACCACAGTGAGTTAAAGTGCATGGAGGAAGCCAGAATCATTTTAATGTCCTTATAATCGTCTTTGGTGAGCTACATTAGAAAAATAAAGGCGAGGCATGCATAATATAAATAGAGCAAGACTGTGCTACTAAGTATGAATATTGCTAAACTTATATATTTCTTTAGAGTTGTACTCTGTAGGGCTGTGTTAATTGATCTACAACTGGAATTCCCTCAATAAATCAGATACTTTTAAATTAGAATGTACTAGATGAGAAACACACACTTGCTCCAACCCTCTGTAGCATCATGTTTCAAATTTCATTAGATAATTATTTAACTATTTTTTATTACGCTTTATTGAAAAAATGTCTTCCCTCTCAACTGCATTGCTCTTTCATTTTTTTCATAGTACATTTTTCTGTCCTTTACCTGATGCCAGCCTGCACTCCTGATTATTAATGTCTGTCAATGCTGTTTTGCGGTGTACAAAAGTGAATGCAGTTTTTAACGGGCAGCTTACTAATTTGTTTAAGATCTAATAATTACTTTTATTTGGCTCTGATCGTGTTTTGCCTTTTAATCGACCTAGTATTGAATGTTCTATCTTTGCTACTGAATTACATCAGCTGCTTATAAATAATTTGTTGTCCATTATTACACACACGTCCTTCTCAGAAACACCTCCTGCCAGTCTTCTAGCTATCGCTTTGTAATTTAATCTTAGATTTTTAGACCTTAAGTGCATACTTTACCAGTTTTTCTATACCCTTGTATAGTTCTTTTCTTTCATCTCTGATTTTTATTGACCCCCTATAAGTGTATTGTTGTGTTTGAAGATGTACTCTCACATGACCAGCAGAGTATCTTCAGGATGTTATGCAAGAGATATTTCTGGTCCCCCATCTGGGTCATTTCTGAATATATTTTTTGTTAAATGTATTAAGATTATTTGAGAGAAGGGTACATTGCAATATATGCTCTTGAACAACTTTGTTGAGTAAAAAAGGACAAACAGTAGTCAAACCAAAACTGCATAAACTCAAAAATAGTTAAATATTTGTAACCAAAGAAAATATCCACTCATAAGCAGGTGAGTCCATGTAAAGGTTACAGCTCCATCTGAAGGTTATGACTGAGTGTGGAGTTTACGTTTTTTCTACATATATACAAATAAATAAACAAATACAATTGGGCCATTTCCTGTCCTGTGTTCCCATTTCTGGGTTGAAAGCTGCACCACTCGCTGTTACATCCATCAAGAGCCCATCAACAATAAGTTACTAATGAAGTCTACAATATTCAGATCCAGGCCAACATTAACCAATCACCTTTCTAGTGTGTTTGATTTGTTGTGTACTTTGAAGCCTGTTTCTTGGGGTCTTGGGTCGTTTCTGGGAAGTAACCTGTGTAACTACTATTGTTTTGAAGAGACGAGGCATCATAAACAACTCCAGGCTTCACCTTTCTTGAGGCATGACCCCTTCACACACTCAACAATGGTGATAAATAGCATATTGCACTATACTCCTCTATATATAAACTGTATATACCATGATTGTGAAAATAGATGTGGCCAATTGAATATGTTTTTGGTGCAAGTTTAGTAATTAACTCATGTTCTCCCATTTGTTAGTACAGTGCAAAGGCCAAATCTGATGTTCTTTTACAGGTGCCACTATGTTACCAAACTGACATAAAAATGTATTTTCAATCAATTCGATTTTCAATTTACATCTTACAAGATTACACATATAAATATAAAACAATCCTAATTTAAAACAGAGATAAAAGCACAGGGCTGCCCTCCAACAAAGAAAGCAACTGGTATCCCATCTGCAACTTGTTGCGACAGCACTGAGTGGGGCGTTGCCCTTTCTAATCATTCAGTAGCATCTCAAAAGAATGTGCTCCTATGAATGCACAATGGTTCCTAAATCAACGTGCATACCATTTGTTTTAAAACAAGGTTGGCAACCCGGACGAATCATGAGCATTTAAAAAGGCATAAGCCTAAACGCCTAAGAGTATACTTCCTACGTGTCTGTTTTTATACAAACAGAACTAACAATAAACACAAAAGAATGAACCACGTATAGAAATCAAAGGACCTCTGGATCCCACAGTTGACATTTAAGGACATAACAAAAGATTAAAATCCAAATTTGATATACATCAATTGGTAAAATGGTAAAACCATCAGATAATATTAAATGGTGGGAAAATAGTCCATTAGCCACATGTCACACAGTATAAAAGTCCTAATCACAGAATACACTTCCAGCATGTAATCCAGAGGGACATCAAAAATATTGCCATACCAAACACCACAACACTCTGGGTCAGTGCTAAAGATTCTAAACTCTTCAAATGGTGTCTGGTGCAAGTGCATCTACATAAAGGTATAATCCACTTTTACCTCAAATTTTTGTAGAAAGGGCAAAAAAATAGCAAATGCACCAAGGAGTTGGGTCCTCCTGCCCACGCTGGACACTGGTCATCAAGTGGGACTTGGGATAGCCATTTACTGCAGAACATTTCGGTAGGGGGTGTTTAAAGTCTATGAACGCTAGAGTGAGCCTACCAACCATGATACTCTTGATCTGCCCTTCTCACGCTAGAAGCTTACGCAATGAGATTATGCTGTGATTCTGTTTAAATACTTGTGTTCATAATTAATGTATATGAAAGAATAGCTGGTCATAAACCATGTATGTGGATGCATATAGAATAACAATAGGTTTCACACACGTTATTGTTAGGAATTAGCATTTTAAAAACCTTTGAATTCACTGAAAAAACCATTGGTTTCACACCAGTTATAGTTAGCTGGTCATTTTACTCATACAAAACCTTTGAAATTCCCCTGTTCTAGTTAGTTCAGCTAACTATAACGTGCGCGCCTGCAATGCACTGCTGATGACGTCACATATTACATCACTCATGACATGGTCAGTGACATCACTCATGACCTCACTGATGACATCTCAAATGTCCACGCGATTTAGTCCCCCCGGGGGGTAATTTGAAAAAAAAAACAGACCGGGTTTTCAAAAAAATATATTGGGGCCTTGGGGGTCCTTGTGGGACCACCTGGGCAGGCCTAGGGGGTAAGGGTGTGTCTACCCTGCCCCCTTTTTGTGTTATACACATTTGTTTTTCTGCTTTCTTGTGCCTCGGTCTACCGAGCACAAGATGGATGCCAACACTTCCTGGTTTGAAGTGTTGACAGCCAATGAGCATGCAGCTTTCTCGGGAAGGCATGATGATTGGCTGCCACTGTCTGTCAATACTCCAAAACAGAAATTGTTGGCAGCCATCTTGTGCCTCGGTCGACTGAGGCACAGGAAAGCAGAAAAACAAATGTGTAGAGCTCGAAAAGGGGGCAGGGTAGAAGCACCATGACCCTCTAGGCCTGCTCAGGGGTCCCACAAGGACCCCCAAGGCCCAAAAAAAAAAGTTTCTGAAAAATCGCGGGGTGCTCGCACGGTGCACGCTTATAGATATATACATGTTTTCACATTTGATTTTCTCAACTACTGGAGGGATTTACACCATTTAAACAAAAGGGTGATCTGCGAATCAGACTCTACCATTTTACCAAATTTCTTGTAATTCCGTTCAGCCGTTCAGGCTGTAGCCGTGTCTAATCGTCCTATGGAAAATAACATGGGCAAAACATGTTTTGGGACCCCCTTTTTTCTCAGTCCCCACTTCACGAATCCCCCAAAAACTTTCAGGGAATGAGCGGAGCGGAGCGGGCCATCTTCTTTGAGAAATTCGCAGAGATTCATCAACCGGCGCCAAAGTTATTCCCAATAGAACATTCTATTTGAAATAACTTTGGTGCTGGTTGACGAACTTTCGCGAAATTCTCCAAGAAGATGGGGCGCTCCGCTCTGCTCCTATCCTGAAAGTTTTGGGGTGATTCGTCAAGCAGGGGCCGAGAAAAATGGGAGGTCCCAAAGCGTGTTTTCCATAGGGACCTTTAAGCGCGGCTACAGCCCGAACTGCTGAACAAGAATTACACCAAATTTGGCAAAAAGGTAGAGTTTGGTTCACAGATCACGCTTTTTGTTAAATGATGTGAATCCGTGCAGTAGTTCCTGAGAAAATCAAAAGTAAAATCATAGATATATCTATGGAAGGAGTAGGGTACGCGTATCCTCCGAGGATCATCCAGGTACCATTACGAGCACGAGCTGCATGCTAATTGGCTGTCAACTGTCTGTCAACACTCCAAACAGGAAGTGTTACAACCATCTTGTGTCTCAGTAGAACCGAGGCACAAGAAAACTGAAAAACAAGTCTGCAAAAGGCACAAAGGGGGCAGGGTAGAAACACCCTGACCCCCTAGGACTGCTCAGGGGGGTATATATCTATGGAAGGAGTAGGGTACGCGTATCCTCCGAGGATCATGCAGGTACCATTACGAGCACGAGCTGCATGCTAATTGGCTGTCAACTGTCTGTCAACACTCAAAACAGGAAGTGTTACAACCATCTTGTGTCTCAGTAGAACCGAGGCACAAGAAAACTGAAAAACAAGTCTGCAAAAGGCACAAAGGGGGCAGGGTAGAAACACCCTGACCCCCTAGGACTGCTCAGGGGGGTCCCACAAGGACCCCAAAGGCCCCAAAAATTATTATTATTTTTTTTTAAATCGCGGGATGCGCGTAGGATACGCGTATCCCGTGAAAAAAAAAAAACCTGAAGCCCGCTTTAGTGCTAAATAGCCCCCGGGGTGGCCAAATCCCGGGGGCAATGTCATTTGAGATGTCATCAGTGATGTCACTGACCATGTCATGAATATTGTAATATGTGACATCATCAGCAGTGGATAGTGGGCGCGCGAGATATAGCGAGTACAACTAACTAATCGGAGGAATTTCAATGGTTTTATACGAGTGAAATGTTCAGCTAACTATAGCACCCTTAAAACCTACGGTATTTTCAGTGAATTTCTAAGGTTTTTTTAAATGCTAATTCCTAACTATATCAGGCCTAAAACCTATGGTTTTTTCAGTGAATATATATATATGTTCGAGGCATATGGGCTGCAGATGGTACATTATGAATAGATCGCCATCTGGTGTTGGGCTCGGATGATTGCACTTTGTTTTTCTCTTGGAGAGTCTTTTGTATCTTGGTGACTCCTCCCTTGGTTTGTAGTGCGCATGGGCATCGGCTCCATCCTTAGATTGTTTTTTTCCGCCATCGGGTTCGGATGAGGATCGAGAGGCTCCAGATCAAATTCAGGGAAAAGTGATTTATCGGCGCGTATTCCCTTTCCAATTCGACGGTATTGTTATCGAACGCGTTTCATTTCCATTCCGACGCGTTGCAAATTCAAAATCGAAGAGAAAAAACTTGGATCTACGTCGACGAACAGGAGGCCTTTCTCGACGCAGTCAAGCCCGGAGTCCATGGAAAGGACTCCATTCAAAAAATGTCCAACGTGTGGTGCTAAGTTCCCACACAAGGACCTACACGAGGTGTGCAACCTCTGTCTATTGCCTGAACACGAATCCAGGGACTGCGAGGCCTGCGCAGCATTCTCCTCCAAGCTAACGATTAGAAATCGTCGAGCTCGAAGACACGAGGTTTCCAGAATGCAGTCGGAGGCAATCCCGGAGCTGTTCGGAGACGAGCAAATTGAGGAAGAAGAGGACCAGTCGGGGTCGGAAGGGGACCAGTCGGAGGTTGAAGAACTCATAGAGCAACAAACCGTGAGTGATGACGTCCCCCTACCAAAAAACCGACCCCGTGCGGTAACGACCCCGCCTTCGGGCCCGGTCAAACCGCAGAAAAAAGTTTCCGACGCCCCGCCCTCGGGCCCGGCAACGAAACCGAAACTGAAACCGAAACACTCGGACTCCCACCATGTCGGATCCGAGAAAAGGGCGACATCGACTTCGGCACCGAGGCTACATACAAGGGAAAGCTCGGTATCGAAACATTCAATGTCGAAACATAAATATGATTCGTCGTCCAAGATTCACTCGATACCCAGGAAGTCGGAATCGAGTAGACATTCGGTGCCGAAAACACCAAACACTGACGATCGAAAACATAAGCACCTTTCGGAACCAGGAACTTCGGTACCGATTCAGGAGCAACAGACAGATCCCAAACAAAAGATCTTGTTTATCGATCCGCAAACTGGCAAAGTAGTCACGAAGAAGAGGAAGAATGAACAGACAGAAGATAAGTCTCTTCCTTCAAAAAAGAGAACAATGGGGACAAATATAACTCCTCCTGCCTCTCCTCGACCTAAAGTCACACCCTCTTCTCCTGTTCCTCACACTAGGCCAAATATTCCTACACCTTCCACACCAAGACCATCTACACCTCAGTCTGATGTAGACAGTGATCTAGGGGAGGGAGAACCTCAAGGGGATGACGAAACCATCCCAGATGAGGATGACCCATGGGAAAATTATGACGTAGGGTCAGATGAGGACAACGACCCAGAGTTATATCCCTCAAAGCCTTCACCACCTGATGATAACACAGGGTTTGTGCATCTCATTAATAGGGCAGCAAAATATCATAAAGTAGATATACATACAGAACCTCAAATAGAGGATTTCCTGTTAGAGACGCTACCTAATGCACAAAGAACATCAGGTACTCTTCCTATGTTGAAGGGTCTTCTCAGTCACACAGAAGAAATATTCAAAGACCCAGTGAGGGCTAGGGTGTTAAACCCAAGGATTGATAAAAAATATAAGGCGGCTCCAAAGGATCCAATATTTATTAAAGGGCATGTACCTCTAGACTCGCTGGTGGTCTCAAACGCTCGTAAAAGAGCAAACTCATTATCTACAGGAGAGGCTCCTCCACCTGATAAAGAGTCAAAATTAATAGATGCATCAGGCAAAAGAGTAGCATCCCAGGCGGCAAATAGCTGGCGTATAGCCAATACACAGGCACTACTCACACGTTATGACAGGGCACATTATGATGAATTAGAAAAACTCATCGCACATCTCCCCAAAGAACATCAGAAAAAGGCAGATCAGTTAATACAGGAAGGTAAAATAATTACTAATACTTCCATTAAGTGCGCCCTAGACGCAGCAGACACTGCAGCAAGATCTATCAATACCAGTGTCATGTTAAGGAGACATGCATGGCTTAGAATCTCAGGATTCAAACAGGAAGTACAAACGGCCCTACTGAACAAACCATTCGATCAAAAGACACTGTTTGGTTCAAGCACAGATGAGACCTTAGAAAAAATGAAAAAAGTTACAGAAACGGCTAAGTCAATGGGAGCATTGCAACAGCCAACACAAAGAGGTTCCTTTCGTAGATCCACCTATAGAGGGGGCTCAAAGAATACAGGAACAAACCAGCAATCCACCTCTTTCACACCAACATCACCCAGAGGTAATTCAAGAGGCAGTTACAGAGGTAACAACAACAAGGGTACAGGCCGCGGAAATAATAACAACCGCAACGCCTCAACCCCAAAACAGTGACTTCATAGAACTCCCCCCAGACCACATAACACCGGTCGGGGGACGTCTATCACAGTTCCTACCTGTCTGGGAGAACATCACATCAGACAAGTGGGTGAGACAAATTATCCAACATGGTTATTGCCTGGAACTCACAGCTACCCCACCAAACATCCCCCCCAAACAGCGTCCAATGAGTCAAGATCATCTGACATTGTTAAGAGAAGAAGTACTAGCACTTCTACAAAAGCATTCAATAGAGAAGGTCCCAAAAGATCAACAAGGAACAGGAGTATACTCTCTATACTTCCTGATCCCCAAAAAGGACGGGTCCCTAAGACCAATATTAGACCTCAGACCTCTCAATGCTTACATAAATTCGGAACATTTCCACATGGTCACGCTCCAACAAGTACTCCCTTTACTGAAGAAAGGGGACTTTCTTTCTACACTGGATCTAAAAGACGCTTACTTTCATATCCCAATTCACAAAGCCCACAGAAAATACCTAAGGTTTGTGTTAGAAGGACAACACTATCAGTTCAAAGTCCTTCCATTCGGTGTCACAACAGCACCGAGGGTTTTCACAAAATGCCTAGCTGTGGTGGCAGCACACCTAAGAAGACAACAAATACATGTCTTCCCATACTTGGACGATTGGCTAATAAAGGCCAAGTCAAAGGAAGAATGTCTTCACAACACACAGAAGACAATTCAATTGCTGCACCACCTAGGGTTCACGGTGAACTACAAAAAATCACACCTGCAACCAAACCAGATTCAGCAATACCTGGGGGCTACTATAGACACAGAAAAGGCAATAGCATACCCCAACCCAATCAGGATACAAACAATGGTAGGGTTAATACAAAGATTTCAACCACAACACGCACTACCAGCACAAGTGTTTATGCAACTATTAGGCATGATGTCCTCCTGCATACTGCTAATACCTCATGCCAGACTACAAATGCGTCCACTACAGGAGTGTCTAGCGACACAGTGGAATCAGGCTCAAGGTCAGATTACAGATCTGGTGTTGGTAAACGACCGGACGTATCGCTCTCTGAGGTGGTGGAACACAGAAAACATTTCCAAGGGACGGTCGTTCCTAGAGCCAATTCCACAAGTGATAATAACAGCGGACGCATCGCTCTCAGGATGGGGAGCGCATATGGACAAATACACAGTGCAGGGGAAGCGGAGTGTGCAGCAAAAGAAACTGCACATCAACTACCTAGAACTATTAGCAGTATTGCTAGCACTAAAAGCTTTCCAAATGCAAATCACAAGCAAGGCAGTCCTGATCAGAACAGACAACATGACTGCAATGTATTATATTCAAAAACAGGGGGGGACACACTCTCTCCAACTATCCAAACTAGCACAGGACATTTGGAGATGGGCCATTCCTCAAAAGATCTATCTGTTAGCAGAACACCTACCAGGAGTTCAAAATCAGATAGCAGACATCCTAAGCAGACAGTCAGAACAAGTACACGAATGGGAGCTGCACGACCAAATACTGCAGCCATTCTTCCAAAAATGGGGGCAACCAGAGATAGATCTGTTTGCCAATCATCAGAACGCAAAATGCAAAAACTTTGCATCCAGGTACCCACACCAACGGTCCCAGGGCAATGCACTATGGATAAATTGGTCCAACAAATTTGCTTACGCGTTCCCTCCTCTACCATTAATTCCGTTACTGGTTCGGAAGCTGCAGCAAAACTCAATGACAATGATACTAGTGGCACCCACGTGGGCAAGGCAGCCGTGGTTCACCACACTGCTACAACTCTCACAAGTACCACATCAAAAGCTAAAATTACTACCCATGCATCTTACACAGAACCATGGAGAAATAATGCACCCAGATCCCAAACAACTGAACCTAGCGATCTGGCTCCTGAGGTCATAGAGTTTGGATATTTAGATTTACCACCAGAATGTATGGAAATCATTAAGCAAGCAAGACGTCCTACCACCAGAGCATGCTATGCAGCAAAATGGAAAAGGTTTGCTATACACTGTAACAGTAAGCACATGAACCCTCTGGACGCATCCACTAAACAAATCATTTGCTATTTACTACACTTGCAGCAATGTAACTTAGCATATACCTCTATAAGAGTTCATCTCGCAGCTATAGCGGCGTACCTACAAAACAGGCAACATCTTTCCCTGTTTAAAGTACCAGCAATTAAAGCTTTCATGGAAGGACTCAAAAGAGTCATTCCACCAAGAAGACCACCTTCCCCAGTCTGGAATCTCAACATAGTACTTACCAGACTAATGGGGCCACCCTTTGAACCTATGCATAGGTGTGAAATACAATTCCTCACATGGAAGGTGGCCTTCCTCATAGCTATCACGTCACTTAGAAGAGTAAGTGAGCTGCAGGCTTTTACAATTCAAGAACCATTTATGCAGTTACACCAAAATAAGGTGGTTCTTAGAACAAACCCAAAATTCTTACCAAAGGTAATTTCAGCATTCCACATCAATCAGTCAGTGGAATTACCGGTTTTCTTTCCAAAACCACAAACAGTAGCAGAAAGAGCCCTACATACACTAGATGTTAGAAGGGCCATATTGTACTATATAGAAAGAACACAAACTTTCAGAAAGACAAAACAGCTATTTGTTGCGTTTTCTCCAACACACAAAGGCAATCCCATCTCTAAAGCGGGCATTGCCAGATGGATTGTAAAATGCATTCAAATATGCTACTTAAAAGCAAAGAGAACATTAACTGTTCCTCCTAGAGCTCACTCTACACGTAAACTAGGAGCATCTATGGCATTTCTGGGAAACATTCCACTAGATGACATATGCAAAGCAGCTACCTGGGTTACACCGCACACCTTCACAAAACACTATTGTGTAGATGTGCACACAACACAACAAGCTAGAGTGGGACAAGCAGTATTAAAAACTTTATTTCAGACAGTTGCAACAGACACGGGCGACCACCGCTAGGGAGAGAACTGCTGTATAGTCTATTCATAATGTACCATCTGCAGCCCATATGCCTCGAACGGAATATGCTACTTACCAGTATGCATCTGTTCTTGGCATAGAGGGCTGCAGAGTGGTACATGCCCTCCCAGCCTCCCCGGAAACCTGTGTCTGTTCCAACATTATCTTATTTAGATACACTTACATGGGCATTCTTATCTGTATTCTACTACACTACTCCATCTAACCCTACTATGGCAAAACAATCTAAGGATGGAGCCGATGCCCATGCGCACTACAAACCAAGGGAGGAGTCACCAAGATACAAAAGACTCTCCAAGAGAAAAACAAAGTGCAATCATCCGAGCCCAACACCAGATGGCAATCTATTCATAACGTACCACTCTGCAGCCCTCTATGCCAAGAACAGATGCATACTGGTAAGTAGCATATTCCATATGTGTGTGTGTGTGTGTGTATATATATATATATATATATATATATATATATATATATATATATATATATATATATATATATATGTATATATATATATGTGTGTGTGTGTATATATATATATGTGTGTGTGTGTGTATATATATGTGTGTGTGTGTGCATATATATATATATATATATGTGTGTATATATATATATATGTGTGTGTGTGTGTATATATATGTGTGTGTGTGTGTGTATATATATGTGTGTGTGTGTATATATATGTGTGTGTGTGTATATATGTGTGTGTGTGTATATATATATATGTTTGTGTGTATGTATATATATATATGTTTGTGTGTGTGTGTGTATATATGTGTGTGTGTGTGTGTGTATATATGTGTGTGTGTGTGTGTATATATATATATATATATGTTTGTGTGTGTGTGTATATATATATATATGTGTGTGTGTGTGTGTGTGTGTATATATATATATACATATGTTTGTGTGCGTGTGCGTGTGTGTGTGTGTGTGTGTGTGGGGCTCGCTGTGTGTGTGTGTGTGGGGCTTGCTGTGTGTGTGTGTGTGTGGGGCTCGCTGTGTGTGTGTGTGGGGCTCGCTGTGTGTGTGTGTGGGGCTCGCTGTGTGTGTGGGGCTCGCTGTGTGTGTGTGTGTGGCTCACTATGTGTGTGTGGGGCTCGCTTTGTGTGTGTGTGTGTGTGTGTGTGGGGCTCGCTGTGTGTGTGGGGGGTTCCCTGTGTGTGTGGGGGGCTCGCTGTGTGTGTGGGGTTCGCTGTGTGTGTGGGGGGCTCGCTGTGTGTGTGTGGGGGGCTTGCTGTGTGTGTGGGGCTCGCTGTGTGTCTGGGGCTCGCTGTGTGTGTGGGGCTCGCTGTGTGTGTGTGGGGGGCTCACTGTGTGTGTGTGTGGGGCTCACTGTGTGTGTGTGGGGCTCGTGTGTGTGTGGGGGGCTCACTGTGTGTGTGTGTGGGGCTCACTGGGTGTGTGGGGGGCTCACTGTGTGTGTGGGGAGCTCTGTGTGTGTGTGGGGGGGCTATGTGTGTGTGTTTGGGGGGGGCTCTGTGTGTGTCTGTGGGGGGCTCTGTGTGTGTGTTTGGGGCTCTGTGTGTGTGTTTGGGGCTCTCTGTGTGGGGGGGCTCTGTGTGTGTGTGTGGGGCTCTGTGTGTGTGTGTGTTTGTGGGGCTCTGTGTGTGTGGGGGGGCTCTGTGTGTGTGTGTGTTGCTCTGTGTGTGTGGCTCTCGGGGTGTGTGTGTGGCTCTCGGTGTGTGTGTGGGGCTATCTGTGTGTGTGGGGGGGCTCTCTGTGTGTGTTTGTGGGGGGGCTCGCTGTGTGTGTGTGTGTGGCTCTGTGTGTGTGTGGGGGGGGCTCTGTGTGTGTGTGGGGCTCTGTGTGTGTGGGGGGCTCTGTGTGTGTGTGTGTGTGTGGCTGTGTGTGTGTGAGTGTGGCTGTGTGTGTGTGGGGCTGTGTGTGTGGGGGGCTCGCTGTGTGTGTGTGGGGGGCTCGCTGTGTGTGTGTGGGGGGGGCTCGCTGTGTGTGTGTGTGTGGGGGGGGGCTCGCTGTGTGTGTGTGGGGCTCTGTGTGTGTGTGTCTCTATGTGTGTGTGGGGCTGTGTGTGTGTGTGGGGGACTCTGTGTGTGTGGGGGGGCTGTGTGTGTGTGTGTGGGGCTGTGTGTGTGTGTGTGGCTTGCTGTGTGTGTGTGTGTGTGGCTTGCTGTGTGGGGCCTGTGTGTGGCTCTGTGTGTTTGTGTGGGGCTGTGTTTGTGTGTGTGTGTGTGTGGGGGGCTCTGTGTGTGGGGGGGGGGCTCTGTGTGTGTGGGGGGCTCTGTTTGTGTGTGGGACTCTGTGTGTGTGTGTGTGGCTTGCTGTGTGTGGGGCTCTGTGTGTGTGTATGGGGGGGCTCTCTGTGTGTGTTTGTGGGAGTTCTGTGTGTGTGGGGTGGCTCTGTGTGTGGCTTTCAGTGTGTGTGGCTCTGTGTCCACGAATACTCTCTACTACTCTCTAATGCTCACCTATTGTCATTGTAAATGACAATACCATTTATTTATGTTTTTTATTAAAAATGAAAAAAAATGTCATGAGCAATGCCAATAGCTCTACCTTTAATAATGCCGAGACCATTGCATTGTAAATGCTTGTTCCTTCTTGGACTCCTGCATATGCCAACGCTACCTGTCATTAGCCCTGCAGTAAGACTTTCATAAGAGCTCAGTAACGTCCCCCTGTGCATTGAGATTGCCGTGCCTTTAGAATTCTGATTGTGACTTCATGCCTGACCATTGATGCATGTATGCAACAAACCTTGTGCTCTTATCCTGCCTACTTTTGTATCACATGTGAAGTCAAATGGCAATAAAAGACAATGGAACCTTATCTTAAGTGTGTGGAACACTTAACCTCTGCGCACTATTGCTATTTGCGGAACACCGCTACACATTTATGAATGCTTTAACACTTGTAAGTTTCAAAAAATGTATTTATCAACATGTTTCAACAAAAATCAATCTTCACTTTTTACAATGATAGTCTGATATGTTATCACATTTTAACACAAATATACAAAGTCTAAACAAAAGTTGGTCCGAATCTGGACTTTGGCGACTTGTCTTTTATGCCCAATGCATTTCGAGCTCAAATGAGCTCTTCGTCGGGGGCCTGTGAAATAAATATGATTATTGATTAATGGACTTATCTATCTTTACAAAACATCACAATCTTCATTAATGTTCAACTCATCTCGCATATGTTCAGGTAACATTACGACTCAGAATACCCTTCACCGACACCGCTGTGTGTGTGAAAAAAGTGAAAGAAAATAAACTCACTGAAGTCGCAGCAAAACAGGCTTGTCCAAACTAAAAGAAAGGAAAATACGGACTAAACAAACCACAATTGACAAAGGCTTCCACTGAGATCTTACACCGCTCGTTGACAGAAATCTCGGGAGCTATCTTACCTAGAACGGTCTCTCTATTTGCTTGAACAAAACACTTCAGAACACCCGATCCTCACACTCCTCCTGTGGAGATATGGAAAACATACGCTCAACACTGGGTTCTGCGACCCTTCGCCGCTAATCTACCAAATCAACGGGCCTCAAAGCAGTTAACCGGGTGCTCACCTCGCATATAAAACCCCAAAGTTAGAATGCCGTCTCCCTCTCTCATGCATGTTCAGGTTAGCTTTCGCTTGGTGTACCACCAGCTGTATGCATCGACCGCTCCTGAGCCCTTTACTATGTTGTTGAAAATGCTCGCCACTAACGACGGACTAATAACACGAAAAGGCGGGCGCCATCTTAAAGAGGGTAATCTCAGCGTGGAGAAAGAGTAAGGTGAAAAGACATAGAAAATGATAGCACAGTGGAGAATGTCTAAAAAAGCTACAATAAGCTCAAACGGAATAGTAATGTTACCATGTTAATCAAAATGACAATGGTTCACAAGTTAACAGAGTATAGACATCATTCTCAACAGTATCTGGGTAAAATGGTCTCATAAAAAACATGATAAATCAATTTTCTCGTTCAAACCCTTTGGTTCCTGTGTGACAAGATACTTTATCCAGTGGATTTCTCTTTGGAGGAAGGATCTGGTTAGATCGACCCCCTCGTATGATTTCACTACCTCTAGTATGGAAAACCTGATTTGGGCTATGCTGTGATTGCTTTCATTCCAATGTTTAGCCAAGTTGCTCTTTACGTTTTTGTTTCTGCTTGTACTCTTATGTTCTGATACTCTTGTTTTTAGTTTCCTCTCTGTTCTTCCTGTGTAAATGTTCCCACAGGGACACTTTATGTAGTATATTAAATTTTTGGAGTTGCAATCCCCATTGTAATGTAAAGTCACTTCTTTTCCGGTTTGAGGGTGATGTAACATCTTGCCTTCAATTACATTTGAACAGTGAACACAATTTTGGCATTTCCTCATACCTCTTTGAGTCACTTCTGTGTCTCTTGTGGGGGTCATCAGTAATTCTTTTAGATTTTTTGATCTCTTGTAAGCAAAAATAGGCTTGTGAGCAAAAATCCCATTGAAGTCTGTTTCATTCTTTAAAAGGTCCCAATGTTTATGAATGATTGATTTCAGTTTCTGAGATGCAGTGGAGAATTTGGATACAAACACATGTCTGTCTTGTGGTTTCTTTGGTTTCTGTATCAAAAGATTATCCCTGCTGTGAACTTCTATCCTGTTTTTGGCTTTGGCCAAAATGTCATCAGGGTATCCTCTTTCTTTGTATCTTTGTTGTTGTAAATTGAGATTCTTCTTCAACTCGTCCTCATGTGAGCAGACTCTTTTGATCCGCATATACTGTGATAAAGGTAAATTGTTTTTTAAATTTTGCGGATGAAAACTTTGAAATAATAGCGAATTGTTCACATCTGTGTCTTTTCTGTGCACTGTGGTTTTTATCTGCAGATCTTGGATGTTAATCATAACATCTAGAAATGGCAATTCTTTATCGCTGATCATATGTGTAAATTCGATGTTCTCAGAACAGTGATTCAATCTTTCAATTTCAAGTTCTAAACTTTCCTTTGTTCCGGACCACAGTACAAAAATATCATCTATAAACCTCCGGTATACAGTTGCATGATCATTCCAGAATCTATTGTTGTAGATGTGGTCAGCCTCAAATTTCGCCATAAAGGTATTGGCATATGCCGGGGTCCCGGCAAATCCCATGGATGTTCCATTTTGTTGGAGAAAAAACCTTGATGACCATTGAAAATAACTATGATACAAACAAAAGTGTAAAAGTTCCAAAATAAAAACTTTCTCTGCCTTGACCGATGGTTGTTGTAGCAGGGCCCACTCCACGGCTTCCAGACCAGATTGGTGGGGAATAGAAGTGTACAATGATTTCACGTCAATTGTACACACCAATGTAGGGCTTGTTGATATTTTTTAGTGTCACAAGAAAATCATTAGTGTCCTTTACATACGACGGCCATTTTTGAACAAATGGCTGAAGGAATTTGTCAATATATTGACCGAGTGGTTCGAAAATGGTACCACCACCGGTCACGATGGGACGCATGGGTGGATTTTGAAGATTTTTATGCACCTTCGGGAGCATATAGAGGTACGGTCTTCTCGGATATTGTACGGTAAGGAATTGCTTGGTTGTGGTTGATATATGACCTAATTCAAAGGCTTTTGTCAAAATTTCGCTGAGAGCAATCTGTGTGTGTGTGGGGGGGGCTCTGTGTGTGTGTGTGTGGGGGGCTCTGTGTGTGTCTGTGGGGGGGCTCTGTGTGTGTGTTTGGGGCTCTGTGTGTGTGTGTTTGGTGCTCTGTGTGTGGGGAGGGGGGGCTCTGTGTGTGTGTGTGTGTGTGTGGGGCTCTGGCTCTGTGTGTGTGGCTCTCGGGGTGTGTGTGTGGCTCTCGGTGTGTGTGTGGGGCTATCTGTCGGTGTGGGGGGGCTCTCTGTGTGTGTTTGTGGGGGGGCTCGCTGTGTGTGTGTGGGGCTCTGTGTGTGTGTGTGTGGGGCTCTGTGTGTGTGTGGGGCTCTGTGTGTGTGGGGGGGGCTCTGTGTGTGTGGCTCTGTGTGTGTGTGTGTGTGGCTGTGTGTGTGTGTGGGGCTGTGTGTGTGTGGGGGGCTCGCTGTGTGTGTGTGTGGGGCTCGCTGTGTGTGTGTGGGGGGGGGTTCGCTGTGTGTGTGTGTGGGGGGCTCGCTGTGTGTGTGTGGGGCTCTGTGTGTGTGTGTCTCTATGTGTGTGTGGGGCTGTGTGTGTGTGTGTGTGTGTGGCTCTGTATATATGTGTGTGTGTGTGTGTATATACACACATATATAAAGATGTGGCTCAGTAGTTGCAGTTGTACAGTTTTTAGCTGCCATATTCTTAGCTTTGAGATTTAACTCCATACACAGTCACCCATCAGTCATTGGCATCACCAGTGCCTCGCACTGTTTGGGATGGATTAACTGTCCCTTTCATTGTGTGTTTACCTCTCTTTTTTCCTGGACATGTTTCTCACCCCATTGTGTGGCAGTAATGAATCTTACTGTACCGGCTTAAACTAACACCATTGTTTACAGGAACAGTCAACCACTATTTGCTGCAGCTGCGTAAACAGAGGTATCGAAAGAGCTCTCCCACAGAGAAACAACTTTCAAGTGCCCTTTAATCTGCTGCTGCAGGCATGCAAGCTGTATTTTAGGTAGCTTCAGTGCTTAAATTATCGGAAATATTGAGTGCAGGTGCCCATAGTTTGTCTTCAGAGCCCCCTGTTCTATGCCAGGCTCACCAATTACCAATGCTTCCTGGTCTTGTTTCCACCTCATGTCTTTCTTCCACCACCGTACACTTCCTGCATCTTTAGATCTCTTTCACATTTAAGTCACATCATTTGTCTCTCTTTGTTATTTTCTAACCTTTCATTCTTTTCTATTTTTAATCTCCTCTTCTGTGTTTCTGCCATGATACTTGCAAGTAGAGAGAGTTTCTAATTAGATTTAAAAAAAATGTTTTGGATAAAAGGGGGCATTTGTTAATAATGATACTTACCTGAGAACTTACTATGTCTCTAGAAGTTTTCAAAAAGATCTGTATCAAACATGGGGTGAAGGCGAGCCATGACAGGGTTTTCCTGTACACTAAGTTAGAAGTGAGTTCAGAGAAGATCTACGTTTGGTCAAGTTGGAGAAGTTGTTGCAGGTCTTGAGTAGCATGCAGCACAAGAAAATACATTACTGTATTAAGACTCATAGATACTTAACCCCCAAAACCGTTGAAAAAGTCCCTAAATGTATTCTGTATGATCCAGTTCAGAAGATTTGATTCAACCAACGTACAATTAATTGTTTGTTGGTCTCCTGTCCAGTGAGTTCATGGTCAGGATTACGCTTATATAGTTTCTTGGTCACACATTTCCAAAAGGTATGTCCATATCTGCTGGTTTGGAAAAAATATACTGGGGTTAAGTCATTTTCCTGGTACATTTTGGTCTTAAGGGAAGGAATCCGTAGTCCCCTTGAATCTGAATCATCTATGTTGAAGAAAGAGTGTCAACCTCTGCCCCAAATTCAAGATGGCATGACTGCACAAAGCACATCTTTACGTCCCTACAAAGTGCAAACCGATTGTTACAGTTAAGTAACATTTTCCTTCTCAATATTGACGCAATTGGTGTAGGGATGTGGCATGAATGCTACCGCGTTATATATATATATATATATATATATATATACATACAGATTCTGGCACCAAACTGAAACACCTTTTTAAGAAAATGTGTAGCTGTGATTTGGTCCCCAGTAATTGAAGACTAAGCACGTGCACACTTGGCATTATGGGATACCAACTTGGAACGTATGGCTTGTGAATCATCCACACTTCATTTTGACCCACATGCTAGTGGAGGCAAACATGGAGAGCGATTCCAGTTCAGAGCAGAAAAGTCCCTCGCTTACAGGGATTCGGGCAAATAGAAAGTGAATAATTCGGAGGATAGTACTGCTGACAATACATTGGCTGGACATTCAATACTACATGCTCCTAATAGATGGAGCCAAATGGCGACTGCAGTCCAGCTATGTTAAGATTGACACAATGAATACAGTGGTTAATTTGTAAAATATTAAGTGCCAGGGCCCTGACTAGAAGGCCAGTGCAGCTTGCACCGCCCATTGCCCCTGTCCTCTCTGCCAATGACGTTACCAAAACAACTACTAACCATCTCTCTCACCTGCAAGTGCAACAGTTCAGATTATTCCAGGTCCCCAAAGCTAAAGGAATGATCGGGGAGGCAGGTATTATTTATTTTTAATATATATTGTATTCATAAACAACCATTGTTCTGCTTATCTCTAAATAGGATGAGCACCGCCACCATGTGGCAGACTGTCATAATTGCGCTGTTGACAATTAAGTGTAGGTGTTGAGCGCCGGAAATCACTGGCTCAAATTATGCAGTCTGAAAATGACCTGTACAAAAACACTTTGGCCCTGATTTAGAGCTCAGTGAACAGGTTACTCCCTTCACAACGGTGACAGATATCTCATCTGCCAAAATATAAATCATAAACAATATAATGAGATTTATATTTCTGCGGACTGGATATTTGTCACCATTGTGATAGAGTAACGCATCCACCAAGATCTAAATCAGGCCCATAGAGCATTAAGATCCTATTGGCACTATTGGAATTCGTAGTCTCCTTCCACAGTCAGATGGGCAATCACTTGGTGGCCTATGGATGCTTTACTCCTACTCGCTGCATGTATATTGGTGCTCGTCTTTTATGAAAGTACTGATATTCAAGGGGTAGGGAAATGTAAGCAGCTAGAGGTATTATATTACATTTTAGCAATTTATATAGACATAAACAGCTACTTTTCAAGAAGGTTCAGGGCGCTGAGGGGAAAGAAAAGGCAAGACTTACCAACTGCACCAATCTAACAACTAAAGCGATCCACGTCGGGAACTAGGGAGAACGAGCAAGCGCCCACCTGCAGGAGACCGGGAAAGGCACCCAAATCTACACCTCATATTGCATTTTATATGAAAACAAAAAGGTTTTAATCTGATTCCTGAAGGAGAGAAGGTTTGACTGCATAGAATAGGTAATAGCAGCCAACCGACGCCTCACCTGTCTTACTTTCCTGAATCATAGCATAATAATTAGAGCTCTGTGTTTAGATAGAGGTGCTCCGGAGGGAACAAACCATGGAAAATAGACTTTATGTCCCTAGTTTGACTATTCTTGCAAATTGTTTTATTAATATCTCAACCATTGTCATGTTGGACTTACTCTGCCGGAGCTGGCAACCCCTCAGGTTTGGGAGCTTCTGTAATCGAGTTATCAATTATTCTATATCAATTCAATTGGTATGCACATTCATCAAATTCATAATTGCACTCTTGTACAAATGTTAGTGTTGGACACTTGATCTCTTGATATATGTATATTCTTCTATTTGATTTAAATTTCACTTTACAGACAATCAAAAATTCAACAAAAGTTGTAATATAAATTTGTAAATATCAAGCAGTGTGCGTCCGCTAGATCGCCTACCCTGGGTTGATATAAGAATCCACCTCGGTACTTCTGCGCTTCTCACTCACAGCGTCAATACTATGAATGAGAAGCGCGCATGGTAAATTGCTTTACCAATATCTCAACAACTTTACATTACAATGTTTGTTGAATTAATGCTGAAGCATGGATTAGTGAGTTTTGTGGGGCATTGGATGACCCGAAACACTCACGTGTGTCAAGTGGACGATGTCAATAATATTCACTTTTATGGTTTTACTCAAACATGAGGATTTAACCGATTGCGTAGGCTTCTCATAGGACTGACCTTGAATAATATAACCACTGGGGAATGTACAGTGTGTTGTTTTTGTGTGCCATTTGAACTTTTTAATTTATGTGAGCACTGCAAAGTCTGCACTATCATTTCACCTTCCCGTACTTTGATTTTGATTGTCTGTATATTGGACTAAGAATCAAATATAATGAGAATATATATCTCAATCGATCGTGTGTCCAACACGAACATTTGTTCAAGAAACTTATGAATTTGATGTATGTGCATACCAATTGAACTGATTTTGAATAATTTGTAAATCGATTACAGAAGCTCGCAGTCCCGAGGGGCTTCCAGCTCTGGATGAGTGAGTCCCATATGACAATTGTTGACATTTTGATTGTATATTGCCCTCGCACTATGGGTGTTTCGGGTGGTCCCTGTTATAATTGAGTATGTTGTTTTATGACATGAATAGAGCGCATTAGACAGACATCTTTGGTGTACTGGAGCCATTGTAACTTGTCCAGAAGGTTTGAGATAAGAGCCTCTCTCCTCAGACCGAGGATCCGCCTAGGACCTGTATTTTGCAGCAGTTTAGGATGATGTATTTTGGAGCACCTATCAGAAGAGCGCTACAGTAGTCCAATTACAATGTACTTTATTTAGCATGTGGACTATGTCTTTCTGTCTGGCTGAGGAATGAATGGCGGGGTATTATTTTTGATTAAATAATGCATCTGAAAACCTGTTGTGCGTATGGCTTTTTAACATGTCTCTCAAGATTTAGCTCTTTGTCGACAGTTATCTCTAAATTCCCGGCAAAAGATGCTGGAACCTGCATCGCTCCTAACTTTTCCCGCCACCAATCAGCTGACCGCTCTGTGTCGAGACCAGAAACAATCACTTCAGTTTTAATTCCATTGAAAGTGATAGAATTTATGTCTATCCCGCTGTCGACTTCTTGTTGACAGTTTGTCGGGTTGGAGGCATCGTTCTATGAGTCCCTCCTCGATTCTGACTAGTAATTGGTTGTCATCAGCATGTGTGAAGAAAGAAATGCCAAAAGATTCAAACAGATGACTGGGGGGTTCACATATAAATTAAGAAGATTATAGCCTTAGAACCTGTCGTAGCGGGTTCTACCGGCCATTAAGGGCCCGCTTCATCAGTCAACTCGGGCCTTTAACAAGGGAGTTGGCCTTTATTGGCTAGTAGAGAAGAATGTTCTAATTTGTAAATCAAAGGCTTCCTAGAGCCCGGGTTGAAATCCCCTCGAGCTCCATGAGGCTTATGTTAAACATTAGAATGTTGATGCTCCGGGCTTCTACAGGCTATTAGAAGTCCAGAGCGGTCCATTGGTTTCAATGGAGCTCCCAACATTCCAGTGTTGTGACAGGACTTAGAACTGAACCTTGTGGCACCCCTGAAGCATTATCAGGTTTATCTTTATGATCGTAGCCATGCAACTTAACAATTCCTACTCTCGACCCTGTCTACTCATCC
The DNA here is from genome assembly GCF_964263255.1 of Lissotriton vulgaris. Taxonomy (NCBI): domain Eukaryota; kingdom Metazoa; phylum Chordata; class Amphibia; order Caudata; family Salamandridae; genus Lissotriton; species Lissotriton vulgaris. The sequence continues at coordinate 84,378,012 of NC_141700.1, read as the reverse complement.
CAACAACCGCTTGCATGAACTCACCCAGTCCCAAGTAGTGATTGCTCTTGACTCCTATTAATCTAGTCTACCACAAAAAAAGAAAAGAGTAAATGAATGGAATGGTGTCCTTCGGCAGTAACCAACAATAATCAATAACTGTTGGATTAACTACTTACCATGGTTCCAGAGTGGTGTACTACTTGTTGGAGAGCACTTCATCACCTCGTCGGGGATAGTAAGGGCGGGACTAATCTAATTACCCCACGGTACAGTACAATACATGGCGCTTTTCCACCTTGAGTCTTCCTTTCTATTAATGTTGTTTTTTTCTACTTGGAAAAATCCAATAAACACGAATTAGAAAAGCAAGTGAACCCATACCTGGGAAATGTTAGAGAGTCAACCACTGAAGACAATATGCAGAATCTAAAAATAAGATGATTTAAAAAAAACGTCTAGTGACAGGCTCTGTACATTTAGGAATCAGAGTGTTAATGGTGCATGAGGTCTAGCAGACGCCTGCCTAAAAGCTTCCGGAAGTAGACTCCAGGCTGCTAATGGTGAAGCAGAAAATAAATAAATCGGGTTCCAAAAGAGTATCTGGAATGAGCACAGGCTTCAGTCTTAACCAATCACAAGTCACATGGCCTCCCCATTGTGCAGACGAGGATCCTGCATCCTTCTGCATGGCAAGCAGGACCCCACGTGCAGCACGCGCCAAGTTTCACGAGTAACGCACCCTAATACATTCTGTCGTTAAACCCTCCCCGCGGGGACCTTGTTTCTAAGCCGTCATAGGCCCATCATATGGCTCAGAGAGCTGAGTGCCTGTTTAATGGCGTGTGGCCATAGGTTTATATCCTGACAGGGCTCATTTACGCTTTGAACCTTCTAAGATTGATAACATAAGTATTCCAGAGCTAGTTAAATCTTTTCAATTGCTTAAAGGTGATGCAAATTTCATCTTATGCCATGTTATATTTTCATATTTTATATTATTGTGTTATGAAATGCTATATATTGTTTTCTTATTTTATGTTGTTATGGCATTGATGCCTTATATTGTGGTAACTTATTTAATCTTGTAGTACAACATGTGATGTCATCAACATAGGCCTGGCACGCGTATCCTAATGTATAGAACATGAATGCTCTTGAAGACCTGGTACCCATTCTTATGAGACTTTCACCATCTGCTGGTATTTAGTTGTTTATGGCTGTATTTAAAACTAGAAGTGGGTAAATAAGGTTTATTGATACAGAGAGTAATGGCATATCTCTGCTACTAATGGCCTGTCTCTAATGAACATGGACACACAGGGTATATATTCTAGAAACCAAGCAAAAGGATTTAATTGCACAGGAAATGTCCTCCAGGAACTTGTCCAAAAGCACACACTTAAGGAAGATAGAAATGATGTAATGCATAGTAAAGTTTCCTGACTAACAAAACACAGTGTCCCTTCTATGTGTTGGCTAGAACAATGTTGACAACAAGTAATTAAACCTATAACTTCTTTTCGTCAAGCCACATTAAATTATTTAACATATGTAAGTGTAAGCCACAGCTGTAATACCAATAAACTGCCCACTTCATCGCCTCTCTCCTTTTCTTAGATTTTCATCCATTTTCAATAGTTTCTCAGTTTTAAGTATTTCCCAGTGTCTCTGTTTCCGGGGAAGAGTTTGGCAACGTTTACTTTTCCGGTATTTATGTTTCTGAGCAATGTATTCAGGTCTTTTTGACGGGGCAGGTATTCCAAAGAAAAAGCTGCAGCTGCATATGCAACACTTTGACATTAGTACAAAGCACAAATATTCAGCCCATAATTTCCTTATAAAAGAAAGGGGAAAAAAAGATACGTGTTGGGGCTAAAGATTTTGTCAGGAGCATGCCAAAAGAGCTGCCCAATGCCAGATTCACCAGACATCAAGCCTGCATAGGCTTCATTCCACCTGCTGTCTTCATCTTCCATCACCTTCCATTTCTTTTCCCTTTATTCTCTTGCAAGTTCTTTGTCATCCCTGGTTTCTCTGCTGTCTCTGGTTTTGCTTCTTTCTTTACCTCGTCCTCCTTTCATGTTTTACTTTCATTCTCTCATGAGCCAAAGCATGATGATGGAAAACAGGCCCGGGTTCCCAAAACCGTGTCCCTGTGCACACCACCTACAATTACTGGCACAAATTAAGCACCATTTATTTTATTTATTTATTTAAAAGGTTTTATATAGTGCTACTGGACCCAAGAGTAACAGAGCGCTTTACAAGGTAGGTATACATATCAAGACAATATTAACAACCCAAAAAGAAATCCCTGACAGTTACTTGCATCTGAAATGTGTTATTTTCTTTTTCTGAGTTTAGGCCTTGTTACTTCTTCAACAAGGTACAACTCCTCCACGGAGTCTCCCTAGATAGCTTTCTAAACCTAAGTTCGTCCTACGGCTCCTTGGAACAGCCCTGAGTTGACTGCTGCTAAATGCCATTGCAAAGTCTTTAAGCAGAGCAGGAATCATAACCAATTTTCAGATGACCATTTGCATTGCATCACTTCCCTAAGAAGTTACAAGAATGCTGTGAAGAGGGTGCATTCCTTGTATTACTGCACCAGAATAGAAACAGATAAACTTCAACGTGCAAAGTTTTTTCAAAAGTTCAGGAGTTTTTCCTCCCTCGCTGCAAGAGCTGATCCATAATGTCTCCACCTCCCCTCTGGTGTGTGAATCCCTCTCTGGTTCCTTCCATGAAAAAAAAAACAATATTGCATCAAATTATATCCACCGCCTACTCCCTTCTGCTCATTCTCCCTCTTCTCATACCTTGCTGGCCTATATTCCCACTCTTCCCCACTTTCTTCTGCTTTCTGGTAATCTCTGCTTTTCAGTATCCAATCTGGTGCTCCTCTTGATCCATGTCCTCATTTATCATCCTGGAACTATCCCTACCGTTGCCCATCACACTTACTCATCTTTGCAATTGCGCTATCAGCTCTGCTATTGTTTCCTCCATCTGGAAACCAACATCAGTTGTAACTCTTCTAGGAAAGAAAACCTCAGCTGAACTTACTGTACTTTTTCAACGACACGCCTATGTCGCTCTTGCCCTCTCCATCCAAGATACTGGAAAAGAACATCAATCTACAATTTTATTTCTTCATTGAGACCCACTCTCACCTCGGTTGTTTGCAATCGGGGTTTCAAGATCTTCATTTTATGGAATCTTCTCGTCTTTCAGTGGCAGAAGACCGTCGCATGATAACGGATCAGGGTGGCACAACCACTTTCATCCTCCTCGAACTGTCTGCTGCATTTGAGTTAGTCTCTCATTCTCTTCTAATCTCCTGGCTCCCTGTAATCGTTCTCAGGTGGTCCATCTTCATCTCTTCTTCTTTAACACTAAACACCATTGCTGATGAAAGTAGGTCTATTCACAAGCCCTACTCTGTTTAACATCCATGCCTCCACGGGGCTTCCACCCTCAAACTGTTTGTCTTCAGCATACATCCTACGCAGACCGCACCCAGAATATACTCCGACTTGATGGTAGCGTTCGATATTGCAGTAACAACTTTTGACTCTTATTGAAGAATGGATGACTCTAAACTAGCTCAGCTCGGATAATACCGAGGTTCTGATTGTTGGCCATTCTTCGTCTTTCTGGTTGTTGTCTAAGTGAGTTTCTAATTTTGGCTTCTCTCCTATTACTTCCTCACCATGGTGCACAGTCTGGGCATCCTCTTTGTCGCTGCTCTTTCTTTTTTGCCTCACACTACTAAAACCTCTGCTCCCTGCTTCTTTTTCATCTGTCTCCTATGGAAAACCAACTTGGTCCAAGCGGGGACCTGCTCACACCTGGACTACGCTAACACTCTCTTCCTTGGGCTTGTGCACAACCACATCTACAACTCCAAATCCTGCAAAACACAGCTGCCCATCTAATTTTCAAATTACTTAGTCACTCCTCTACTTTCCATCCCTTAGCCAAACTTCATTGGTTTTCTGGTTTATCCCCTTTCCTTTTCAGCGTTTGCCATTGGGCCGTTCATGGCACCAGCCCTTACTTTCTTCAAGAAAGAATTCTCCCGCATCGGCCTTCCCTAGCTCCCCGCTCATCTGTTTTCCCCCAATTGATGGTTCATAAGATTCACTGATCCCGATTAGGTGGCCCTGCCTTTTTTTTTTTTTAACTAGCCCTAAACAGTGAAACATCCTCCCTCCGCAATCAGGACAATTTTCATGCTTTCTGCAAACGTCTGAAAACATACCCTTTCCCTCCTTAAAATGTTTATTTCCCATGTGTTTTACTTGAAAGCTTAGCTTAAGAACACCTGCGTCTTGGGTAGTCACACACTGTATAAAACCACTTCATCACCACATCAATGATAATACAGAGCAGGCACCTGGGGCAGCCATCATATCTCTAAAGATGGAGATTAGTTGTTCCCATGAACCTAGTAAATTGAGAACAGCAAAAGTGTACATCAAATTCAGAAGAAATTTTCTCCTGAGCAGGACATGCAAATATTTAAAAACAAAGCTCCCATGCATGGTCCTGGGTGAGTGTGATGAATATTTCTTTTCATTGTTTTGGGCTCTCTGTAAGGCAATATAGGAGTGCTTGGAACCCGAGTAATTTATTTAATTCAAGCAACCCAGATTAGTTACGGTAATATTGACGGCATCAACTCAAAAAATCTGAAGTACACTTTGTTGTCTAAAGTAACATGTTAGGTGGAAAAAACTTTCCATTCATATTTTTTATAGATTTTTTTATAATTTTTTTGTGGAAAAATGTCATCAATATTGGTGTTTCCAGGGTAAGTGGGGCATCTTGTTCTCAATTCTTTTCTTCCAAAAGGGCATGCACTTAAGGGAAAATCACTTCCTTCCATTGAACAACAATCCATTACTAAGGAACAACCAGAATAGGATCCCTGGCCACTGGGGGCCTCAGAGGTGTTACACGTAGGTGTGGTGATGTCCCGTGGGGAAACATCCTTTACAACGCAACTTTTACAACGCACTACCATTACGACGCAACTTTTACAACGCAAGTCATTACAACAAATTGCGCTGGAGGGCGCTCTAGGATAGGGAATAGTTTAATTACTATCCAACACCTTCCCTACTTTCCACGGGGACTGGAGTTGGAATAGTAAATTAAACTATTCACTATCCAGCGCCCCCCAACGCAAGTCGTTGTAACGACTTGCGTTGTAAAAGTTGCGTCGTAATGGCATGCGTTGTAATGATATACATCCATCCCATGATAGACTTCATGTCAAGTGAAGTGAATATAAGCTCTGCTTAGAGCCGCCACACTATATAAGCCTTTGGCTTCTTCATTGTAGAGGCATGTAGGCCGCAGAGATCTACAACCATGTATGCCATTTTAGAGATAACAGGGATTTTGGAGATATTGAGTAGTTTTAGTGCACTAATGCCTCCACCGGTCACAGTTTCATTTTCTGTTTGGTGCATTCCGGTTTTAAATCTTCCTTTGTCCATAAACTGAATACCCTTGAGTTGGGTAACAATAAGTGACTTATATGGCCCCAAGAGGCCTCACAGCTGCGAACAGGTACTTTATAAATACGTATGCGTAGTTATATGGCTGAGGCCAACCAGGGAATATGGGTGATGCACCACAAACATAGAAGCAATGAACGGGCTGAGTAAACCGAAGGGCTAATCAGGTTTTTATCCCGGCAAAAGGATATTCGATTAACAGACAGATGGATACCAAGGCAGGCAGACCCTTCCACAGTCGATGTTTCTCTTTGACCTTGACATGTAGGCCCATTGCTTCCTGAAGCACTTAATGAGTTCACTACCCACATTGTTTACACCCACAATGTTCTTTTTCAGCCTCAAAGAGGCCAACCTTATACTTTCTTGAATGTTTTGGGACACCCCAAGGTTATCTAAAGTCATCCCTCATTGGCTGCCTGGTTTCACCAAAAATCATAATTGATGTTTTTTGTTTAGCATAAAATGGGTACATCACTTAGATATGTTTACCTTCTTCTCATTTATATAAAAAAGTATTCTTTCCTAACAAAATCGATTTATTTTATTTGATCCCTCACTCAAACCTTTTTGACTTCTTTTCCTACAGAAACCATGGTTTTGGGACCAAAAAGAGTTTTGGACGGGATTTCCACATCAGGTGAGCAGAATAGATAATTTCTAATTCACAAACTGTATCTTGTAACAGTAAATTGTATATGTAAGTTGTTTCAGTGAGCCTTTGAAGTGACTGTCCTCGAGCCAAAGCCTTTCTCAACTTTTTACTCTAAACGTGATCAAGTACTTTGAAGCAGTGTAGTTCCAAAGGTTTACTGCCTACTGTTGGGTGTCTTAATATTGAGGATAATAATATCAACCTGGACATATATTAACTCCACAATATAAACTTCTAACAAATCAGTATACATAGGGAAGTAATGGTTTATGAACTTTAAGCCCACATCTGCTTACATGGATGATACTGCGGTAGTCAATATTGTGGAGTCCACGTAAGTGTAGGTCAGTACTAAAACTTCAATAGTGTGACTCCACACTATGACCACTGGCAGCATAAAGATACAACCACTTTGAGGCAACTCACAGTTTCAGCAGTTTGTGTTTGCATCTAATGCTAGCTACGTTTGGACAGATTTAGCTATTCTTTTAAGGTTTGGGGTTAGCTAAGTCCAGTTGATTTTATTAATAATATAGCCGCTAAATTCAGCTACATTTATTTGTGTGATATATTTACTTTCAGCCAGCTCTCGCCATTCTAGTCTGGTGGATCACGGGACAGTGGGTCAGCCCATTTCAGCCATTGGCTAACCCCCCTGATTGCATTTTGCCCTTTCACAATGATCACATCCACATACAAAGTAGATTCCTTAAGTGCCGGGAACAACTGTGGTAATATATGCTTTTTGAGACCAAACAATATATCTTTCATTTTCACTGTAAGACTAACCCAGACCCAGAGCTTGCAAGTAATATAATACGGGTAAGAGTTGCGGTAAACAGAGATTTTTCAGATAATAAGACTCATGAAATATGACCAACTCTCACACTGAGTTCATAGGCAATAAGACCCATATAACATGAGACCAACTCTCACCCAGAATTTACAGACAACAATACCCATATGACCAGAGTCCAAAACGCTTACAGTGTACAGGTAATACCATCTGTATGACCTGAAACCAACTCTCACACAGAATTTGTGGGTGATGAGACTCATAAGCCATGAGATCAATTCTCAATCGGCGATTGCAGGTAATAAGATATGTATCTCTTGCGAATAACTCCCAGTTTGCAAGTGTTAAGATCCCCATGACCTGAGGCGAACTCTCACACACAGATTGTCAAGTGATAGGACCTGATGATCTGAAACACATGCCTACCTGTATGATCTGAAAACAACTTCCTTATTCAGTTTACAGGTAATAAGGCCCTCTGATCTCATGCAAACTCCGACCAGTTTGCAGGTAGCAAGGCTTCTATGACCCTAGACACAAGATCTACCTAGTGCTTGTTGGTGGTGGTGGTAGTCATTAGTGTGGGTTCATCATCTCTATGTGTTTACTTACATTCCTGAATTGGTGTAGTAAAACACCACATTGCAGGTTTCTCTTTGTTAAATATTTCAGTATTTTAATTTCCCAAGTTCTAGTTTGAGAGGGTAGGAAAATATCTTATTAAGTGTCTCTTGATTTACAGTGATACACCTCAGGAAGGGATGCACGATATCTTTTTTATGTTCTACGATCATCAAAATTATGCTTCCTGTGTGTATGACTTGAGATCCCATCCAAGCACATAGGCTCTGCAGCCATGTTGATTCATCCTGCTGACCTGAAGAGACAGCTCGCTGAACTTCCTTCATCCATCTGTGAAGCTTCTTGGGTCTCTAATCTCCTATGCTCCTCCTTCAATGTGCTCTCTTATTTCTGATGAATTCTTGGATTATATTCTTTTTCCAATCCAGTCCAATCAGAATATCAGCCAAGGCCAGCCCTCGGAATTGGCATAATTTTAGGAAGTGATACGCCACTTCTACCACGCCCCTACCGCCTCACTGGAGCACAATGTTTTGCATCAACCAGCACCCTTTTTTTAAGAACACTCTGCACCCTTAACTAGCTTTCCTAATACCAAATTGTCCACCCATCACCCTAAAATAGTAGTAATGGACATAAACCCATTCCATTGGAATTTCTTTTTGTTTTCTTCCTTCTGTTTAAAATTGGGATGTTGTGTCCACAAGGTCTAGAGGTTTCCTTGCATTTGCGGAGTTCTGCCGCTGCTCTCTTTGATTCTAGGTTATGTTGTCTGTGTGTTACTGGAATACATCCTCTCCAAAGAATGTTCAGGTGTAGGTGCCTTTACTATAACAAAGTAACATTTAATATCTCATTCTACACATTCAGCAGTTAATGTTTTGTATTCTACAGTAAAATAAGTATGTAAGGCTTCCCAGGACGTTGCCTCCCCCCCATATATTATGCAATGAAAAATGTTGGAACACCTACTAAAAGTAGGGCTTGTAGTGAATTTCTTATCATGAAAACCCTACTTTTTTCTTTGATGTTTTTCTTGCAAACTACAAAACATCTACATAACCTTTGGAATGGTTGTAGAGTAAACTTTTGAAAAAATTAAACTTGTTAGAGGAAAATCTTTTCCCTTCCAGTATGGCCATCACTGCTGTAGTAACATATGTTATTTGTCTCGTTTGCCCTGGAGCGGTGGTATGTATTCAACTCTTTACCACTCATTTTTGTTGCAGCCTTTGATTCCATCGCTTTATTGGTACTACATACTAGAACTGGGGTTCTACAGCTCCCTGCTCCTCACTGTCGCCTTCGATGTGAAAAGAAAGGTAAGTGACAAACATTAGTTGGCACATTTGCAGGAATTCTTTGGATTAGGAGTTTGGGTGGTTTATTTCGTGTTATGTTTGCCCAGTTAGTTTGCCAGGTGAGATGCATTGTTTTTGTGGTTTGTTTTAGAACATTCACTGGTATTTACTTATTCCTGTCTGACAAATTTCTATTTACCCATTTGCTCCATATGTTGTTCTAACCCCTTCATCTGTCTCCTCAGAACATGTACATTTACTTTGGCTCAGGCTTATTCACGCCTCTTCCACGTTCCCTTTGTTATCCATCTAACCAATCCATTTTCAGCATGTGGTCAGGATCCTTTATGTACTTATTAATCAGTTCAAACCATGCTAGCTGGAATGAGCTCAGACTGGGCTGTGGTGCATATTTAAGCTGGATTGTGTGGTTAAACATCTTTTAAGAGTTTCAACTGGTCAAGAATTGTTTTCAAATGTGACTGTTTCCCAAACTTTTCTGTGAATGGTCTAATACCAATGATATGTACTTTCATGGAATAATTCTCAATGAAATGCCCATCCTCAAAATTGGCTGCGGCTAACTCAACTGATGAACATTGCTTGGTGCCCTCAAGATGAAATAGATACCGTTCTCCTCCTAAGAAACCAACCCTAAACCCAGATGGTCTCACCAACTTCCAGCATTTCACCCACATAAGCTACATAGCAAAAATCACATCACTGGAAAAAGGAACCACTTCTTAACTGCAAGGCCAGATCCATAGGAACTGTGTTGTAGAGGAGCACCAGTCCAACGTCAGACAATGCTGCAACAAGGAGACTGCTGCCCTCTGAGTAGTCAATGATGCCTTCATCAGGAACAGAAACAACCCCTGCCTCCTCATACTGCTCAAGCCCTTGGCGGCCTTTAACACAGTCAACTGCCCAGCACTCCCCCCACATCTTGAATGACGTTCTCTAACACAGTATTGAAATGATTCCCATAATAACTCCCCAGTCACCATCACCATCATCTCCGAGGAAGCACCTCAGGATCCCATCCTTGCCGCCATCATCTTCATACTCTACATGGAATTTCCCGTATCTTTAGTCACCGTCAACATTATCAAAATCCATTAATATGTCAACCATGCAGCTCCGTCTCGAAATCACTTCTACCAGTGTCACTTAGTTACTCGATTCATGTTCCATGTTATTCCAGAATAGGAGGGCGAGCATCATCCTGACGCTCACGCCAAAAAGACTGAGTTCTTTTTGGTACCAATAAGCAAAAACAAGCATGACCCTCTGGCTTGTATCTAGATTGCTTCACCCTCAGCTGACAATTTTAAATTACTTGGATTCGTCCTGGACAAGGGCCTCACATTCAAATAACACATCAAAAAGGAAAACATCAGCAAGGGACCAGCTCTCACTCTTGGAGTAAGTAAAACAGTTTGATCCAGAAGCCAATTTCAGAATAACTGTGCGAGCCCTGGTCCTTTCCCTCCAGAACAGAGATAACACCCTTCTCAGTGGGCTTATAAACACCACACAGACTCCCCCTGAAATCTATCTATCCAGTACACCATGGGAAAATGTACCAAAGTATAGAAAGTTCAATCATCAGCCTGGCACTCACTGAACTACAGTGACTCTGCTGACAAAGCCATAATAGCTTCAAGATCAGCTGATCACATACAAGGCCCAAAGGAATGATACCTTTTCAGACCTGGCTAAGAATCTACATGTTACTTGCCTCACCGTAAAGGATGAAAATCATATGCTTGAGCTCTCCCCCATCGTTGAATGCTCTGTAGCTGCCCAACTAGGTTTGGCCAAGAGAAGTACCGCAATTCAAATGTATATATACTCACATACAAACAGACATACACTGAGGTCCAAGGCAGGTGTTGAGACAGTCTTTCTTACCCTGGCAGGGCCTTCATCTGATGACGAAAAATATTTCTTTAGAACACTTCAAGTGAGCAAAGAACATTGTCAGTTGACTTATCCCTTGTGAATGTGTTCCCTACTCTCTCAGATCTAAGAACCACTGGTTCTGTGTCATATTAATTTTTTAGGGCTCGAAAGCGCGCTCTCGCTGAGAGAACTATAGCTGTCGGCTCAGCCGACAATGAGGGGAGACCAGAGCTGGCCACGCGCGTAGCATTGTCTATGGCAGAGTCTGATTCCGCGCGCTTTGGGATTGGGTCGCGCGCGTCCGAATCCGACTCTGCCATGCGCCGTAGGTTTCAGTTTCGTTAGGTTCGTTTTGAAGGCTGGCGGCAGCAGGGCTCTGGAGAGGGGCAGGAGGCGGGCTTACGGACTGGCCGGATAGTACTTGTTAAAAGCTGGAGGAGTCTCTGGAGAGAACAAGGACACCATTCAGTGTGTGGCAGGCAGGGACCCGAGCGAGCAAGCGAGGGAGGAGACCCGAGGGCCGAGCGTCGCAGGAGTTGAGCCGAGGGAGGGAGCGCAGCCACAGAGCAGCCAAGGCCGAAGCTTCCTCACTAAGGCAGGAAGTGAACTGAGTGCTTTTCACAGGATAAAATTTAGATTTTCATTAAATCCGGTGAAGGCTCTCTTACCCGTGTATAGTAAACTAAAAACACACGCAAACCTCGTTGACCCCATTCCTCTCGCCGTGCATTACGTGTTTTATCTCAGAGTCCAGGAATTCGACGGGAACGTGATATGGAAACTTATCTGGGCATAGAAAGCAGCCTGCAGGAATGGCTATTGAAGGGGGGAAGCGCGAGCGGGGGAGAGCAGCGAGGAAACCTGTCTTACACTCCTCAACACTCGCCAGGCACTAGGAGGCACGGCTGGGGGGAACAACGTCACCCATTATTAAAGAATACAGACCTTCAAAACTAAGTAGTGGGGGGGTGGAGAGAAAGGATACATAGCTGCGGTCTCCAAATGCACTGTAATTTGCCACGTACATTAACGTCATCTGCCTATTAGCACTTCTTGTTCATTAACTGCGTTGTGCGTATTTTAAACAAAGACAAAGCAACAGGATGATGCTGGGCTGTGGCCGAGACGCTGAAAAATGGCCCCTAAAGGAAGTGACGCAGCAGCTCCATGGCTCTGGTGAAAGGCCTTGGTGCTGGTGTATATAGTATTTCCAGTTTTTAGAACATACTATAGCTCTGTCCATCATTTCGACCTCTGCGGCACGACCGAAAGGTATAGCTGCTACAGTTTCAGATTGCAATGTGTGACACTTTCATAATTTCAGTGTAATTATGAGTGACATTTCAACAACTAGGAGTGACACAGGTCACGCCTAGTCGGGCAAGTGGGACAAAAAGAGAGTGGCTGCTACCCGCCCAACCCCAGCCACAGCAGCACCAGTGATCACAACCAGCTAACTTTGGGACTATTAACAAGGACACAGTTGTTGAGGTCTCATTTAATAACAATAAAAACAATACTGTTTCGGACCACAAGGTCTCGAGTAAAAACCCTGCTACTAACAAGGAGGATATTGTCTAGTAATTCAGCCCAAATGCAGAGCCACCTGGATCAATTTTCAGTTTCAACATTGGCACCCCCACTTGAAGCATGGTAAAGTCGAAGGCATAAGAAAAACCCTTCGCTTAGTAATAGAGAAGAGCCATCTTCGCCAAGCAAACTTACAGACTTTTCTTAAAAAATATAATTCCAATGTGATTAATTTCACAACTGAAAATCTGGGCTCAGATAAGCCCTGGGTGACTCTGGCCTCTCTAAATCACCTGGCCCATTCCACTCAACAGTCATCATTTGACAACATCTCAGACATTTCATTTATTAATGTTGCCTGCCTTAGTCATTCTGGGACCCAGTTCCCACTGTAGGTCACAGGTGCTTGTTAACCAGACACCCTAAAAGGAGAGCTCGACCAGCCCCCCAGCCAAAGTCATTTGACGGCCGGACAAGAGGCTACAGCTGAAAAGGGAATGCATGGGAAAATGTGCTTTCAAAATGTAGACGTTATTGCACATGCAGAGTTGCTCAGCACAGCCCTATAATCAAGTAATTCTTGACAACATATTATATTCATTAGTTAAAAGGACTTTGAACGCCAGAGGCTAGCAGGGGACAGAGGGGCATTACTAGAGGCTGTACCACGTGCTCTGGGTTTTTAGTCCCAGTCCACCGGCTGCGGGTGCTATTTACTAAAAACATTAAGAAGTGCACTTCTCTGGTAAGGCTTGAAAAACGTCTGCTACGTACATTTAGCAAAGGGCATGTTTGCTTATACAGTTTGTAGTGCCTGGATAATTCGTTCTAGGTTGCTGGGCAATGTATAAAAGTGTATTTGGGATGATTGTATTGTTTTAACTCTCCTTTTTCCCCTTTACCTTTTTAAATTGTTCTGTGCTGTTCTGCTAGAAATGTAGTACTATTGGGTAGATTGTTTTTATGTATTTTGTATGTTTGTACTTTTATGATAAATATCTATCGAATAAAGTATTACACCACCACCACCAGTTTGTAGTGCAGGCTTTTGTAACAGTAACGGAAATGTCAAGGCTGCCTCGGCTATCTTTACCAGAAACTCAAATTCAAGGGGCCTAGTAGGGCTGCGAGAGGGTGGTTTGGTTAGTAGGTTCTGCCCTTCACTGAATGCTGGCGGTAACAGTAACAACAAGAGTGTCCTTTGGTAGACCAATGTAGAACCAACTCTTGCGTACACCACGCACAAAGTGACATTGTTAGCCACGTATTTCAATATAGAAACGCCAAGTTGTAATGTGCTTGTTTTACTTACCTCAGTAACAGCAGTAATGAGTAGAAAAAAAGGGCAACACTTTCCAACTCCAGCGGACTCTGATTTTTTTCGAAATGTTTTGTGAAGCTAGACCATTGTGCTTGTCATAAATTGATGTTTCAGCCCACAAATAAGTCAGTGGGCAAAAAAAAGGGATGTTGCACACTGTGACTAAGGTAATTGAATTCAAACGTTTTAATTAAGGCGAGAGGATGTAGCCTTATGGCAAGAGCGGTCGACCTCGGAGCTGGGGAACCGGGTTCGAGTCTCGGCATCGACGCTCAACATTCTGATTCTGGGCAAATCACAAATCTCCCCGTGCCTAACAAAAATGAACGTGTTCTTCTGTAACGAAACTGGTGCTCTTGTAAAGCGCTCTGATAACCGATGACCCCGGTCTAGTTCGAGCTATATAAAACTCTAAAAAATATATATAAATTAAAATGTATTTTAGTACTAGCTGAAATGCAGCCTGCCATGATGGGAGGAAAGTTAGGGCAGAATGGAGGAGGTGTGAAAGGCTTTGTATTTCTTAAGACAGAGGGAGGACACCGAGCAGGTTATTCCACAAAGACTGCAATGAAAAGACTGCTTTACATTACCAAGGTTTGTCAATCGATAGATAGCCACTTACTACCACTCAGGTATCAGACTCTCATCCCATGCGAGAGACTCTGCAGAGGTAACCGAAGTCACCAATCGATTCATGTGTGGACCCTGGTAGCTTCTGACCCACTCCCTTCCCCCATGACACGAGATGCTCTTTAATCTTCATTATGTATTAGGGCTTTCAAGGAATGACTTCTGCACATTACAAAGGTTAACAACAAGGCTACAAACATGTGCCTTTACATCACTAAAATGTATGACACACCAGGGATTTGTAAGTGGCTTGGGAATTTGTGAAGGCATTTGGTTCAAATCACCAAAAATTGTTTCTTCAAGAGGTCGTTTTGCATAACACAAAGACTGAGGCAAAAGTTACAAATTCAACACATTACCTGTCAATGGAAGGCAAAGGGCTGGAATGTATTGGTACATAGAGATGTGTGTACATATTTAGCCAACACCATGTGAGCCAGTTTCAGAGATGGATTCTTTTACACAACATGGGTATTCGGGTAAGATTCAAACATCATATCATTATGTGGGAAAATGTTTGTAAGGAGCATGATCATTTGTGAATGGAGCTAGGACATTTTGAGGTGAAGTAGTCAATGCTGAGAAATTCTCATTAAGTGGCATGCTCTTTAAAGAGAGGGCAATTAAGATCCGTGTGTAACTAGTGGTCTTGTTGGATTGGGCATTGACGTTTATTTCGATTTCGTCATTGAATGATGTTTTGGCCAACTCCGTACTAGCAGTTTCCTGGGGTTGGTCCTAGAAAGAGTAGACGGGTTAGTAGGTATGATGCTATTCGTTTTTGGATTCTTTCTGAATTTCTATGTGCAGGAAGCATGACCCTGACAAGGTAATCTATTCTTCTGATTCCAGGACTTGAAAGAGCAAGTTATCCACCACTTTGCTACCATCTTCCTGATCGTCTTCTCCTACGCTTCCAACTACGTCCGTGCTGGTACATTTGTGATGGTTCTCCATGATGCATCGGATTTCATATTAGAGGTGAGTGTGTGGCCACACTGTATCCTTTATCAGACCTTGGAATCTGCAACATGAGTCCTGTTGCACCATTACTCTGTCTTTATCTACACTTACAGAACAACAAACATGGCCCAACAGTGCAAACTCCAAGCTCGTGATGGGCGTTAGTACTTTTTAACATCTACTTTATTAATTGATATTGTAAGTGACTCCATGACTGCATAGCAAATCCCAGCCCACAGCCAGTATGCTGCAAACGTAGCCCGCTGTGAGCACAGGGAATTACATATTCTGCGACAGTGCAGTATAGCTCAGCCTTTTGTGAGAGTACAGTCCACTGGGTGTGTGCATAGACTCACAACCTATTGGTGCAGGAAATCTCATTCCACTGGGACAGTGCAGGAAAATTCGGCCAAGTGTGAGAGAAGCAGGAATCTGGCCTCCTGTAAGAGATCATACACTCTCTGCCCAATGTGAGAGCTCAGGGAATGTCAAGCAGCATTGCGAAATCACTGAATATCAACCCATTCATGTATGCGATCGAAGCACCTTGTAAGGCGGTAACAATTCAACACTCACTGTGAGTTCAGCGATCTCAGGTCACTTCGAAATTTCAAAGGATCTCAGCCTATGATGACAATTTACAGAATCTCATCCCACTCTGGGTGTATGGAATAAAAAAGAATTTGGGGTGTTCAGGGAATATCAGTTCACTGTCGGGTTTCTGGGAATCTCATCCCACCATGAGAGTTCACAGAATCTTATCCGACTGGAAGTATATGGAATCTAAACCAATTGTTAGGGCTCCTGGAATCTCATCCCACTGTGAGTGTACGGAACGTGAACCAATTGTTAGAATCCATAGTATCTCAACCTGCTGTTCATTTTCATCCAATTGTAGGAGTTCACAGGATCACGGTTTATTGTGACATATCAGGAAAATCTCCAGACTTTGTGATAGATGCAAGGAATCTCATCCAGTTCTGGGGGGTTCATGGGATATCAGACATCTCCAAGAGTTCAGGGGTTCTCAGCACACTCTGAGGGCTCAGCTGGCTAGCCATTACCAACTGTACCCTGCCTAATAACCTTGGGTTGAAAAAGGCAACCCCAAGGTATGGGCCGATCTTCACCGAAGGTGATCACTGGCTTATTCTGAATGAATGGGGCTGATTAACCCAGACGGTGCTCTAGGCGAGGCCTCACACTTCTGCCAACAACATACAGGAGTGAAGGCTCCAAGTAAATTGAAGATAATAATGTCTGACTCAGACCTTGTGGTAAATGCCTTGGGCATAGAGCAGGAGCTAAGGCCCATTTTTTGGGGTGGTGGTGGTGGGGTGGATGGCTCTCCCCACAAAGCAAATACTGCAGGATCTGGTTTGCACATTTCAGCATTCCTAAACGCACATCGGCACATTGGAAGAGGGGTCTAATTGGAGGGGAAAAACTACGATCAGAGGTTTGTCCAGGATGATGAACACGGTTGAAGGACTGGGTTATTTAAGACCCAGCGGTGCCAGGGCACAACACCTGAAACCTTCGTGGGTAACCTGCTCCGGCGTACGAATGACAGAGACACGGGACACTTCCTTCGGCGTCAAAGATTCAAGGTTTATTTGCTGCAGGGAACACAGATATCACGACAAGTACAACTCGTGCAACTTGGGGAGACTGCTTCAAATTGGTTCTGTGGATCGCTCCTTTTATACAAATTTTACCCATAGGACAACATGGTACACAAAGGTTTACAACCCGGTTCCCACCATTATCCCCCAGAGGGGTCGTTTTGGTCACTTTGATACACATAAGGTCCGGAACATAAGTGCGGAAACATTTGGCGGTTCCCAACTGTAAAAACCCATCTTCCCAACATTAGTGCATTCCAAGCAGCAGTAAAACAGATCAAAATAGGAACAAAGACAGGTGCAGAGGAAGACGGAGACAGTGGGGAGATCGGAAAGGGTGTAAAAGGGGAGGTATCGAGAAACACGAGATGCAGGCATCAAAGGGACGTGCCTAATGAGATGCACGGCTGAGACAATAAACCGGCACGGCGAGATGAGCCTCGAGCGGGGCCATCTGCCTTACAGTATCATCCCCCTCGTCATAAAGACACTTACAAAGGACATGTGTCTTCCGCAAATATCTTGGGAGTCCCAGGGTCGCGAAGCGGACAGCGTCCGTTCGCTGGCTACTTGAGGGCAAGAGACAAAATGGATGCCGTATCTAAGATGGAACCCGTGGGTACAGATGAAAAACCCACATAACAAACAAACGGTTTAAGTTAGCACAGCGAAACTGCGCACACTTACTAAACTCGTCATTTGCGGTTCATAGATACCAGACTCGACCATATTCGTGCGAGTCGAAAACACCACTTACAATTGTCACGGAACCTCAGACGCTCCTTTTGCCCTCATGTAGGCAAGCACTAGTCGGAATTATATTCGATATTCATCAGACCATCAAGATGTTGCTGTAGCATAGCTCTGTCCAACCGAGTCCCCTTGGTAACAGATGGCTGTCTCATACACGTTGTAGCACAGAGGCCACATAAGGCAGGACCGCACTGCACACAAAGGCAACACGTGAACAGGAACACCACAACGACTCCGATGATCATCAGAATCTTCCAACCCCAAGTCGACATCAGGCCCCAAAACCACCCAAGTAGCGTCCAATCCCCTACATCCACATGTATGGATTCGGAGATCTTATGCAACTTTGAGATGGCTTGATAGACAGTCGGAGCGTTATCAGGAATGAAAATGCAGCAGCTCGAATGGATCACCTTACATACCCCACCTCGATCTGCTAAGATGACATCTAAAACCATACGGTTTTGTAACGTCATAAGTCTATCCGCCTGAAGTTCAGTGGTGATATTACCAAGGGCACTGGCAGTAATATTAGCTGTCGATTCCACCACTCGAGTCAACTGTCTCAGGTTCCTACTATTAACCATAGGTCCCCAAAACGGGAGGAAACCCTTGAAAAAAGTCTCCTGCCTCTTGACCGGCAGTATCCTCTTCGCTAATTACGCCTCGCACAACTCTCGTCTTATGATAATCGGCATCTACAGTGAACGTCGGAGGCAACAGATTTGCAATGAAGCATGAGCCCATGAAGTCAGCGGGCAACCATGCGTATGCACGATCATGGCAGATAAAGTATGTACCCTTGGCAGCCAGAAACACAGGGGACGAGAACATCGGCAGAATGTAATTTTCAGTGCAAGCACTCGCTCCAAGTCGGGCTTGCGATCTTCGGCCACGACCTATGAGACAAAAATTACCAATGTGGGGTACGACCCATATCGGAGGCGAGCTTTTAAGCTGCTTTTCACTGGTGAACACACTATATTCGCCTCTACTTAGGACCCTATAGGCTTGTACCTCTTCTTCGGGAATAAGCGAAGGATCATAGATATCGCTATCTAGGTCCTCTATTGCTATCGACAAAGGTTTTTGATACGAGGTAGGACCAGAGTAGGGGGAACGTGGTTCTCGAATGGGGTGGAAACCCAGTGCGCTTCGAAACATTGTCTGAAATGCTTGAGCAGACCCTTGGGAACTATACGGTAACACCAGATATGGAATTCCCTTATCCGTAGTATGTGGCATCAACCCACACACCCAACAATTAGTAGTGTTAACCACTAACTGATGCTGATGAAGGAGCTGAATAAAGGAATTATTGCGGAATTTTGCACGTCTAGCCTGTTCGTGTTCAGGTAAGATATGAAAGGAATGAGGAGAAGCAGTGGAGGTAAGTTTAGGGTCAGAAGTAGGAGTATGTGTAGCGGAAGGTAAGAAGTAAAACATCGTGTAATACACCCCACCCGCCAATAATGCAGAAGCAGTCAAAAACAATACAAATAATTGGAATATAAAGCATTTGGTGCGACTGAGTTGCTGCAGCTTGAATCTATGAGCCTGAGCTCCTTCCAAATCCATCAACTTCGAGAATGCCATTCCCTATGACCGTCCGCAACGTTTCTTGACGCACTTCGTTCTGTGTAGCAATAGTCAATCCCTAGGAGTTCCCAGGAACCGACGGCCTTTAACCTAGCGTCAAGACCTACTATCCAGAAGGAAGTACGCGCGCGGCCCTACGGCCTTTAATGCACAATATATATGCAAAACAATGTCTCTCAGCTGTGGAAGTAAAAAAGTATAAGGAATAAAGCTCAATGTATATATACAAAATAATTACAATGGTATGAATGTTCAAAACTGATCACGGAAAACGGGATAATGCAGTTGTCAATACAGCAAAGCAGGATCTTTTATTAGTCTTTAGTGCTAGATCGCAAAAAGTATCGAGTTTTCCCAGGACGTGTCTGTTCGTCAAACAAAGGATCCGTTGAAGAGACAGCGTCCTGTTGATCAGCTGAATGTTCTGGTCTTGAGTCCTTTGCTGACGATTGTTCAACAGTGTCTCTCTGCTGCACTGAGGATTCTCCGACAGGTTGTGCGTCGCTAAAAGGTACAAACGCCGGCAATCCTTCGGTTTCAGCTGATGCAATACCTCTCCTCACCCACGAGTCTGCTGGCAACGGGATAGGGACTTTCTTGGTATGGGTGGCATGCACCCAATTCTTCCGCCCCTCAAGACGAACTGCAGTTCTCGTGGCAAGGAGGACCTGGTAGGGTCCGGTGAACCTCGGGTCCAAGTTGTTCTTGCGCGAAAAGTTCCGCGTCACCACCCAATCTCCGGGCTGGAGCTGGTGGCCTGGACCCTCCGTCCGCGTCGGCAATGCTTCGTGAACCTGTTGGTGAATTAACCTCAGTTTAGCAGTCAAGTCATGAAGATAATCGATCAACATTGGATACTCAAGATCACAGAACACACCTGGCCTAGGAACCCCCCACACATTCGCAGGACGGCCGAACACTATTTCATAGGGACTAAGCCCTACTCGGGAGTGTACAGTCGCCCTAGTTGACAGTAATGCTAAAGGTAAAGCGTCAGGCCACGAAAGACCAGTCGTAGCCTGAATCTTTGCTAACTTTAGTTTAAGGGTGCCGTTATACCCTTCAACCAAACCAGCTGACTGGGGATGATTGGCGCTGTGGAATTTCTGATTAATTCCAAGGCCTTTACACACACTCTTCATCACACTACCCACAAACTCACTTCCGTTATCTGACCACACGACTCTAGGCATTCCATACCGAGGAAAATATTCCTTCAGCAGGATTTTCGCAGTAGACAAAGCAGTATTGTCTTTGAGAGGATAGGCCTCGATCCATCGGGAGAATGCGCAAACCACGACTAAAACGTATTTCAGGTTATTGCATCGCTCCATATGGATGAAGTCCAATTGGATCACCTCAAAGGGACATGAAGGGGGAGCAAAACTGCCAGGAGGAGTTGGGGTTCCCTTGCCAGGATTGTACATCATGCACACCATACAATTCTTCACCAGACGTTCAGCACATTTCGTGATACCATCATTCTTCCATACAGGGGACAACAATTTACAAATACCTTACGTGCTAATATGTGCTAACCCATGCGCCATTGTCACAACGGCCAGCACATACGCGTCCGGTAACATCCATCTTTTCTGATCAGACAAATCAATCCAACAACCATTCGCATCCAACTTTCCCGTACTTTCTTTCCACTTCGTCTTTTCAGCCTCGGTGGCCTCATTCTGAATTGCCTTTACACTCTCAATAGTGTCCTCACACATGCTCGATTCTGTAGGCCACCTAACCGAACTCGTCACATACATTCGAGTGCTAAGGTTCCGGGCAGTCTCCTTAGCAGTCTCATCCGCAAACGCATTACCACGACCAACATCATCCGTCACCTTACGATGCGCACTACATTTAACAATCGCTACTTGTTTAGGCAACGTCAGTGCATCCAAAAGATCATTCACAAGCTGACCATGCTGAATCTTCGTACCATGCGACGTCAAGAAACCTCTCTCTCTCCACAGTCGTCCAAAACTATGCGCGACGCCAAATGCATATCGGCTGTCGGTAAACACATTCACACGTTTCCCTTTCGCTAACACACACGCTCTAGTGAGAGCGATCAGCTCTGCAGCTTGGGCAGAATTCTGATTTAATCTTGCAGTCTCAACAACAGTATTCAACGTTACAACAGCATAAGCAGTAGTCACATCGCCATTCGGCAATTTAAAACATGACCCATCCACATACAGCGTACCATCCGAATCTTCCAATGGGGTGTTTTTAAGGTCCACTCGACCTTTTGTTTCTTCTTCAGTCCTCAAGTAACAATCATGTTCTGCTACTACATCTGACTCTGTGCTAATTGGTAACAAAGTTGCCGGGTTCAGAACATTACAACGTTTTATTTGAATGTGGCTTGCCAACAGCGTCAACTCGTACCCAGACAACCTTGCACTCGTCAAGTGCTGAGTTTTCGTACGATTCAAAAGAGTATCGACTGCATGCGGAACCATCACCGTAAGCATATTATCCATAACCAATCCTGCTGATTGTCGGATGGAGACCGCGGCTGCCGCCGTTGCTCTCAAACAACTCGGCAGTGCTCTAGCTACCGGGTCCAAGGTCGAGGAAAAATATGCACATGGACGTTGCTTACCACCAAAAGGTTGAGTTAAGACACTCAAAGCACAACCTTCTCTCTCATGAACATATAATGTAAACGGCTTGCTATAGTCAGGAGTACCTAACACAGGAGCCGAACATAATGAATCGCGCAGTTCAGAAAAACTGCCCTGACATTCTTCCGTCCATGGTAAAGGAGTCAAAACATCCTTACACGTAAGAGCCACTAATGGTTTCGCTAGCAATGAAAAATTTGGAATCCATTGCCTGCAGTACGACGTGATACCTAGAAAGGCACGCACATCTCTTTGGGTTGTTGGCACAGCCATGCGCGCAATTGCTGCAATTCTCTCTGGGGTCAACCTCCTTTCCTCCTTTGACAATAAGTGGCCTAGATAGGTTACTTCTTGACAACAATATTGGAGTTTAGAAG
This sequence comes from Lissotriton vulgaris, assembly GCF_964263255.1. Taxonomy (NCBI): domain Eukaryota; kingdom Metazoa; phylum Chordata; class Amphibia; order Caudata; family Salamandridae; genus Lissotriton; species Lissotriton vulgaris. The sequence goes on along the minus strand of NC_141700.1, from coordinate 84,355,829 downwards.
GGGACACCTTATGATTCAACTCACAGAGATGTTGCAGCAGCGACACCGTAGCAATTTTGCAAATGTCCTGAGTATCAGCAGCCACCAATAAGTCGTCGACGTATTGGATTAAGGCCGCACCGACCGGCAACCTAAACGCATCCAGTTGACCCTTCAAGGCTTGACTGTAAATCGATGGACTTTCACAGTAGCCCTGAGGAGCGCGTTTAAACCGGAAGCTGCGTCCACCAAGAGAGAAACCGAAAAGGTCTCTGCTCTCTTCTGCAATCGGGATGCTGAAGAACGCATTCTTCAAATCAATCACCGAAAACCACGATGCAGAAGCTGGAATCAGAGTCAGTAATGCCGTGATGTCAGGCACAACGGGGAACTGAGGAATCACAATTTTATTCACCTCCCGTAAATCGATAACAAAACGATAAACTGGTGGTTTCGAAGGATCAGTACGTTTTAGAATGGGCAGCACAGGGCTGTTGCACACGTTTCCCCGTGTTTCTTCAATAACGTCTTTCTCGATCAAATCATAGATGATCGCTAACAGTGCTCGTTCACCATCAAGAGAAATACGGTACTGGGGAATACGTGGTAACCGCACATTAGATTTCAACTGAACAACATAAGGCGAGATATCAAGTAGGCCCACATCGTTGGGTCCTGTTGCCCACAAAGACGCAGGAAGAGAACTCAATTCCGGTGGAAGCTTATCGAGAGACAAGTACATGGGAGAGACAACCCTCTCTCCCAACGTAAGCTTTACACCCGCAGGAGAACAATACAAAGTCGCATACAAACGTTTGAGCAAATCCAGGCCCAAAAGATTTTCACCACAACCCGTAGTCAAAATCAACGGAGCTCGGAGCTCACGTGGCCCAATTGTAAGGGGCAAAGGGCGCGAAACTGGATTGCTAACAGGGGCGCCAGAGAATCCAACGGAAACATTTGTTAGGCCAGACAAAGGTGCGCCAGGGAGTTTCGAATGCTTAATGGAACTTTTCGCTGCACCAGTGTCCAACAGAAAAGGCTCAACGACGCCCGATGTAGCAACTGCGACGTAAGGCCCTCTCTGATCAACCGGAACTGATACCACTCCCTCTCCTTGTCTTTGGCTGTCCTAGTAAGTACTGTCGTCAGTTCCCTGATCGACGTAATAATCGTCTACATTGTACTGCGCAGATCGTCCTTGCGACGATCCACGTTGATCAAAACAATTATCGGAATTTGATGAGTTATCTGAACGATCATTCTGAGCACCACGACCTCTACCACGTGATATCTGCTGCGAACCACCACGACCTCCTCTAGATGAGTTACCAGTATGACGTTCGTTTAGAACAGGACAATTGAATTTAATGTGACCCTCTTGTCTACAATAAGCACATTGATTGTACCCTAACGAGGATCTTTGGGAAGAGGAGTCATTACGAGTTTGGGATCGGTTCGATTGCGGCTGCGGTCTATTTTGTTGCGAATTATTCTGATTCGAACGTGGAGGATACGCTTGCTGAAGCAACACTTTAGTTTTTAGCTCTTTCGTCTTTTTATCAGCACGGTCGTTCTCTTCTTTCTCTCTATTCTCATAATATTGTGCCGTAGCCAATATCTGAGCTGAAGTAGAAACGGCCCATGCACTTTCCGAATTCTTTAATTTATTGCTCAAATCGGGCAGCAAGTTCGAAACAAATTTATCCACGAACAACCTTTGACCACCCTCAGTGCTCATATCCTGACCACTATGGTCAATGAATGCTTCCTCGAACCTCGTAAAGAAGTCGGAAACACTCTCGTCCTTCTTTTGCTTACAAGCTGACAATTTGTCCCAATTTACCCTCATAGCTGGCATAAGAGTTTTCATTAATGTTATAATTCTTTGAGGAAGATCAACAATCAGCTGGTCGGGTTTAGCAGCAGCCGTTTGTCCGGCATCTGCCGCTACAATGGCAGCCCAAGCACCACCTAATTCATTTGGATGGTTTTCATGACGAATCTTAGCCCATACCGGTTGCGGTACGACATTGCCGAACAACATATCGATATCGGCAAGATTCATTACCGTAGCATCTACGAGCTGCGATAATTCTTTGTAATACCCTGTAGGATTCTTGCGTGGGTCAGGCAAAGATTGCTTCACCTGCAACACTTCCGAGCGTTTCCATGGGAGATGTATCCATACTTTCTGGAAAAACGGCAGGATCGGAGGGTTAGCTGCAGGATTACCTGGCATCCAAACTGGCGGAACTTCACGCATAGGGAACTGACCAGACTCATCTGGCTGTCTTTCAATATCCTCAACAAACAAGGCTTGAGGTATAGGAGTGGGACGAAAAGATAGCAACCGTTCAACGGCTCGTCGAACGTTGGTATCCACTATCAGTCCAGCCGAAAACTGAAGTTGTAAATCAGACAACGCGGTCAGCACCTCGTCAGGTGCGTCGGCCGATATCTGATCACGAAGGACCTTGCACATTTCCTCGAACACAAATCTCTGGGTTGGTATATTGAACTGACAAAACGTGTCGAGTACAATACGTGGTGGATTTCTAAGGGGGTGCGTCATCCAACCCATCGCCATATTATAGAGCGAAGCACGTTCCCTGTTACCAGGAAGCTGACTACGTCTCTGAGGACCATCTGAACCAGCGGACCCAAGAACAGGTCCGAGCGAATGAAAGAAACTAGCCGCAAGAGGAGAATTACGACTACGAGTAGAGGGAGAAGTATAGGACACAGGACTAACAAGTGAAGGAGTAGAAACAGAAGCAACAGCAGGAGTTAATAGAGCAGGAGCAGTAGCGTGAGCAGGAGTATGTGGAAGCGGAGGAGCAGTAGGAATAGCAACAGACGAAGGAGTAGGAACAGTCGGAAGAACGGGTGCAGGTTGAGGAACAGGCAGAGGAAGAATAGGTGCAGGAACAGGTACAGGGGGAATCACAGGAGCTGCGGTACCCTGTACGTACGGAGGTGGCGATTTCATAAGATAGGACATTAAAGGATCCTCAACTGCCTCATCCTTCTTTTCCGACTCCGTAGGCAAAGCAGGATAGCACTTATCTATAGTCATACGCTGTAATCTGTCAAACACTTCCTTTTCCCTAACCTCCTTATCATGCTGAAACTGCTCTGCTTTCTTTACAATGGTACCAGTACTATCTCTCTGATTTTGCTTAGTCTGTCTGATTTCTTTCTGTCGGGCTTCTTTACGCCACAACCGAAAGGCATCAAACATGGCCGGCCTTGACTTTTTCGCGAACAATTTAACCTCTAAATTATCTAAGATCGGGGCCTCGAAGCTACCATGTGGTGGCCAGCGAAGGTCACCGTCCTTCTTCGTGTATTTGATCCAATAAGCATTAAAAGTAATCGGGCCTAGCCCATGTTTGCTGTACAGTTCATAAGTGGGAGTTCCAACCGGAGGTATCGGACACGAGTCCTCCAGTCGGGAATCCGTACCACAAGGTCTGAAACAACTAAACAAAGTACTGCGACCAGGCATCTTGCACACTAGCCGAGTTTCACAAACTTCAAGGGTTACGGGATTTACCAAGTCCCAGCAAAGAACAAAACCCTCGGTTTTTGGCGGCTGCAGTCGTCAAACAACACAACAAAGTACCAAGAACTACAAATGCAATGGAACCATGCAACCACTAAGTAACCACAACCAAGAACTCTGGGAGCGACCCACAAATACTTAACTCAAAGATCGATGGCGTCTCCAGGAAGGCCCGTCAATCGTCTCGCTATACCAAGGTCTACGCCAGGCGCCAAAACAGGTCTACAGTCAGGGCAGCAGTCCGTCGCAGCCGTCAGGAGGCGGGAATCTTCGTGGGAAAAGTCTTCGGGCCACTTATCTCGACAACAGGATCGATGAAGCGGAGTGCACCTTCCCTTGGAGATTTCACACGAAGTTCCTCACGATCGTCGGGCTTGGACCGGTACCACTGATGCAGCCCCACGTTGGGCGCCAACTGAAGGACTGGGTTATTTAAGACCCAGCGGTGCCAGGGCACAACACCTGAAACCTTCGTGGGTAACCTGCTCCGGCGTACTAATGACAGAGACACGGGCCACTTCCTTCGGCGTCAAAGATTCAAGATTTATTTGCTGCAGGGAACACAGATATCACGACAAGTACAACTCGTGCAACTTGGGGAGACTGCTTCAAATTGGTTCTGTGGATCGCTCCTTTTATACAAATTTTACCCATAGGACAACATGGTACACAAAGGTTTACAACCCGGTTCCCACCATTATCCCCCAGAGGGGTCGTTTTGGTCACTTTGATACACATAAGGTCCGGAACATAAGTGCGGAAACATTTGGCGGTTCCCAACTGTAAAAACCCATCTTCCCAACATTAGTGCATTCCAAGCAGCAGTAAAACAGATCAAAATAGGAACAAAGACAGGTGCAGAGGAAGACGGAGACAGTGGGGAGATCGGAAAGGGTGTAAAAGGGGAGGTATCGAGAAACACGAGATGCAGGCATCAAAGGGACGTGCCTAATGAGATGCACGGCTGAGACAATAAACCGGCACGGCGAGATGAGCCTCGAGCGGGGCCATCTGCCTTACAGTATCATCCCCCTCGTCATAAAGACACTTACAAAGGACATGTGTCTTCCGCAAATATCTTGGGAGTCCCAGGGTCGCGAAGCGGACAGCGTCCGTTCGCTGGCTACTTGAGGGCAAGAGACAAAATGGATGCCGTATCTAAGATGGAACCCGTGGGTACAGATGAAAAACCCACATAACAAACAAACGGTTTAAGTTAGCACAGCGAAACTGCGCACACTTACTAAACTCGTCATTTGCGGTTCATAGATACCAGACTCGACCATATTCGTGCGAGTCGAAAACACCACTTACAATTGTCACGGAACCTCACGGTCACATACATTATTTCTAATGCCTAAAGGACATTTGCGATCTTGTGTTTGTTCTTCCCCTGCTATAGCTTATTTGCCATCTTTTTGCTCATATTTGGGGAACTACTCTTCTCTTTCCTTCTCAGAACTCTTTGAGGATTCCTGTGTTTCCTGTTGTTTCCCTCATTTGGTAATTCCGCCGCAAATACCTCCCTAAGGCTCCATGTTGCTTCTTTCTCCCTCAACTCCCATGTCGGGCATTGCTTTCCCCAACCCTGGTGTAACTATGACAACCTCACCTCTCCTCCAATCCAGATTCTGCCTGGACACATTCATAGGAGCAGAATGGGCTCCCAAGTTGGGTAGCACAACAGTGGCATAGCAAGGGTGCCATGGGCCATTTATAAGCAGAAAATGGCCACCACTCCCACATTTGTGTGATAAAAGCCATAGTTGGCGTGTAATGGAACCCTCAAACTCCTGGTCCCTGGTGCCACTGGACCTGCTGCACTATATCCGAGCAACCAAGTATAAAACACTGTCGTACTGGGAAGTACGAAGGCAGCTTTGAATTATGTGACATTCTTTAGGTGTAACATAGGAGGCATGTGTACTTAAATGCTCTTAATCTAATCTACAATGTGGAAAATGTGGCAGGACAGCTTGAGTTTTGCAAGGGACTTACATGCAAGGCATCAAGCCAAGACTATTGGGTTGTGGCTGAGCTCATTGTCCCATCTCTTTAGAATCCACATTCATTTGCCTCTGTTCAGAGTTCTCTGTTATGTTTATCTGCAGTTGCTTATAGTTTTGTTCATTACCAGGATTCGACTCACCTCTCTGTTCTGAAGTACCTAGCTGTTTTGCCATTCTCTGGTCATCCGAGGGCTTTGGAGACCAAAGGTAAGGCCGCACTCACATCTCACACATCCAAAACCAACAGGGAGAATCTTGTACAAACTCTCCTGGAGGCACTTTTCAGAATGTCTCTCCTTCCGTCTCTCTACTCAGGCCACCACTTACCTCGAAGGGCCAGTCTCCCACGGGGAGGCCAGTGAGTGGGTCTATTGTCATTCACCAATTTTCCTTCTGGTGCCAAAGCCCCAATTAGACCGCACGTTGACTGAGATTCCATTCCCTCTCCACGTGGGCTCAGAATATGTGGAATTCTTACAATAGACTGAGGTTCGGGCACTCTGTCAATGAGATACATCTCCAGGACTAGCAAAGTGGGCTGATGCTCCATGAATTCTCAAAGTGGATTAAAACTCTCTACAATCTCGCCATGGGCCAAGACTGCATGCACGCTTGCATTGGGTGTAACATTCCCTACACTCTCACAGCTTTCACGGTGGACTCAGATTACTTGAAGTTTCATAGGAGTTGGCCTAACGGCTAGGGCGGTTGACCTCAAATCTGGGGAACTGGTTTCGGGTCTTGGCAATGACGCTGAACATCCTATGATTCTGGCAAATCACTTAATCTCCCCGTGCCTAACAAAAATGAATGTGTCTTCATGTAATGCAACTGGTGCTATGTAAAGCGCTCTGATACCCGATTCGGGTCAAGTTCGCACTATATAAAACTCTGTAAGATATTAATTAATAAATAAAAAAATAGTGGGAAGCAATTGCCCACACTCTCGGAGTGGGTTATGGTTCAAAACACTCACAATAGGCTGAGGTTCTTCACAGTGAGCTGGCATTCCTTGCACTGTCACAGTGAGGAGGGATTCCCTACATTCTCCCTAGTAGAAAGCTCTACCTCCATGTGTCTACCACCCAATGATTCGACTTGTTAATGTATTTAAAAGATCTATCTATATGCAAAGTTATCTCTGCATGGTTTGACTTGGCATTGAAATTTAGAAAGTCTAAATCCATGAAGATCTTCTGGGTGTTTGGGATTGACATCGCGGTTGAAAAACCTAGCTCTAATTAGGTCTACTCAAAGATGTCTTCGCTTGTAAAGATGTGGATGATGTAGCTCCTTTGTAAGTCTACTCCTGAACAGCTGGGTTTGGGGTCTGGCTTGAATGTCTGGTTCTAGGTCGTTCTACCCCTGAGAGGTTGGACTGTATATCATATTTGACAGATCTAGAGTCACCAGTTCTACATTTGGAGAAGAGACTTCTTATCCGATATGGAAGTCTGTGAAAAATGTACTTGTCTATCCTGGACATCAGGCATCAGATATAAAGGTTTTAGATCCTTGCATGCCTCTTCGTTAATGAAAAATCGATGAAAATTGAAAACAAATATTGGTACCTCATTCTTGGTACAGGTTAAGCAACTTTCTTCTCCCAAAAAGAAAAAAGAATAATTTATTTGCACTGTATCCTCACAGGTCTTCAAGACCATTTTACCACAGACATGTGTTACATTCATGTTTGTTCAAAACAACAAAATGACTTGTGACAAAAATGAATTTATTTGCGATTTAAAAGCTTGGAGTTGTCAGGACTAATTACCAGCTATAAAAACTAAAAGATTACCATCTATTTTACTTTTATGTTCAAATTTTGCCAACTGCCAAGTTTTAAGCATATGGAATTGGTGGATCAATATAGATTTGGGGACTCATTTAGGGGTTAATGCAGTGGGACGAATGCCATGAAATGGCATGAACACAGTTCTCGTGCTCTATTTCGGGTCAGGGTATGTGCACAGTTACCATTATCCAGCCTCCCCAGGCCCCGCTGATGATGACCTTTGCACCAGTATTCCATATGCCATGGTACTGCCGGGTCACAGTGACGCTTGTCCCACCCTATTGAGGTCCAGACTGTGAGCCCTCGTGTTCCCTACCCGTGACCTCCACGCAAGGCAGGGCAGAAACATGGAAAACGTTAAGTGACCTCTACACACAGAGAAATATCTCCCTGTGCATTGAGGCCATTGACTTTTGTTAACCCCTTCGATGCTCATGACGGAACGGTTCCGTCATGAGCATCAGTCGAGCTGTGCTCATGACGGAACCGTTCCGTCATGACCACACCCATTTACATTGGGGCCCAGCACCGGGGGTAAATCTGCACAGCACGCAAGGTGTTAAGAGGAAAAAACTCCCACTTTGAGGGTTGGTTTTCCGTTAATAAAGGAAATTGTTGAACAAGCGCTTTAAACATGGCACCCACTCGGCAAACTTTCAATGTGATCAAGAGGCTGGAGGTGGACTTCTTTAAATAAGATAGACTGTCCTCAGCCGAGGCTTAATCCTCATATTTAGGCTAGTGCGGGGCACAAACTTTTATAAAACAACCCCGGTGTAAATGGTATGTTAGGAAGATTCCTAGTGTATGTGGTAAAGCACCATCATTTCAGACCCGATTCACAAAAACATATGAAAAGTAGGCATTTGCCTTCTCTCGTTTCCCAAAATCTTCAGATTTGCACATGCGAGGGTTATCTATTTTGTCATTCATACACCTAGGTGCATGCCATTCACTAATAATAGTTATGATAATAAGAGCAATAATGCTAACAAAAATGATGATGATGATGATAAAATGATAACATAGAATTATAGATGGGTAACTGTGAATAACAGCAACATTTTTTATTGAGGTGTTCTGAGAGACCGCACATAGACAATGAGAGCAAAGCCATTACCCAGTCTGTGTATTTCATAAAGCTCAGAGTAGACAACATTCAACTTATTTGCACTCTACTTTTTGATGCTCTGAGCTGCATTTGCTGATCCAACAATCATATAACTTGATCAAAAGCAGGAGCTTTCTTTAAATTAAAAAAAAAGTATGTCTCAGCATATTTTCTTCCTAGCAAATTTTCTATGGTCCCAAGTTGTAGCTTTTGGACGTAATGACACTGTAGCAATTGGCAAAGCAACCAACAATTTCCGGTGTCTTAATACCAATAAATGCGCCTGTAGAGTTTGACTGTTTCCTCGCTCTTCTGGTTGCATTGCTTCTTTGAGGAATGTCTAAGAGTAATTCACATATATGTTGATCCCTCGATGAACTAAAATACAACGGAATGGAATAATATAACAAATACTCACTGGTTAGAATGTATTTGTTCAATCATTTGCATCCATAGTTTTTTAGTATAACATGCCATTCAACTCGAATTTCCACTAATACTGCTTGTCGATGTTGACTATAGCATTTCGGAAAAGATCTCTACTGAAAGGTTTTATTGTGCATTATGTCTACCTGATTCATTGATCACAATACTCTATTTTTGTACATGCATATATAATTATTTCTAATCTTTTTATGCATAGACCAAATTATATTGACTGGCCTGCCTGGAATCGAGCAGTGCGCTGCCTAGACCGACATTCAAGACTTAACAATTGAGCATCCTCCTAATACTGCAGTAATTTACCATTAGTACCATTTTAGAATTATATTGAGCATTTACTGTATATAGGTATTATGTGTTTTTTGGTAGTACCTTTTGTTTATTATTGTTATTATTGGTATTTTTATTATTGTCCAAGTTATTATTTTTAATAGTCAGTTTAATATGATTAATGTGTCCATTTATTGTGTATTTTTATTTAATTATTCATAATTTTTCAATATCATAGGTTATTATATTACTGATCCAATAATAATTTTTAAACATTACTTTAGAAATCCCCGTAATAACTTTAAAAATGCACTATTTCCTGTGCATACATGTTTATGTAAAAGACACTATGCAATAACATTTGTTGCTATTCAAATTTTTTCCCCACAAGTTTAAACGTGCATACTAATGGCTGACTGTGTATTATAGAAGATAATTAACAACACCAAACACAAAAATCTTGGGTACTTTTTCTAGTGTTTTGAGAGCTTTGCAGAGACAATATTCACAGATTCAGGACAGCCAAACATAAAGTTGAAGTAAAGGATAAATTTTTGTTGGAAACAATCGCGTTTCGTTGTTCTCGTTTGGGCGTAGTGCCATCCGAAGGTACCTCTACCCAACATGTGACCTAATTGTGCTTGTTTCCCTTCTAGCCAGCAAAGATGTTCAACTACACCAAATATAAGAAAGTCTGCGATGTCCTCTTTGTCATCTTCGCCGCGGTCTTCATCATCACTCGCCTGGTGCTGCTCCCTTTCAGGTGAGTCCGGATCCAGAGTTGTATCTCCTTTGTCCCTACGTATGTAGGTATACAGTGGGATTTATAAGGCGTAAAGGAGCGCTGCAAATTATCCGTTGGTACAGTGGTGGGGGATGATATGTGGTAGTGTACATCAAGAGACGATTTACACAATTGCTTTTGAGATATTTGCAATTGCATTTGACGTATTTTCATTTTCAACAACATAGCACTAAGGACATTGTTGTGTGTTTGAGTGGTAACCAAAGAAGGACACAGTGCAACCCATTCACCAGTGGCAGCTGACCATGTCTGCTCACAAATGGTCTGTTGTTACCAGACCAGGATTAATGATTCCAATTCAGTGCATGGTTTTACCAGGAGAAGATGTGGACGCCGTAAAACCACCATTAGTGGTGGGGCAGGAGTTTGCAGGCACATGCACAACCTAGACTCCGCACGACCCCTGCATCACCTCTGGGTGCACGTATTATCCTACCCAAACTACCAAGAAACAAATACTGGCCTCTTACACCCTCCTAACACCCAGCCCATTTATCATGACCCACAATGCCCCCTCCCTGATCCAATTTACCTTCCATTCGGAGCAGGGGCTGAATAAAAGTTCAAAAGGTTTATATGATAGGGCCTAGAATAGCATGTAGTAATCTGAACTTGGCATGTCTTAATGAAGCACATGATGATTTTCAATCAAGTGCCGCGGCCGGGATTGGAAACGGGCTCCTGGCTTTTGCTAGGAAGCTTAACTACTAATTCACATCGCTTCCACATGAACTCACCCGAACATCTTCCAGGTGGTCTGAAAAACTTATAATGTAGTTTTTTTTAATTATTTATGAGATTTTTATTGGTGATGCTCACCTCTGACCATCATGTGGGTCTCTTCTGAGACCTGTTTCACACTTTCAATGGAAATGCAAAGGCTCTTAAGGACTTAACAGCATTCAGAATCCTATTCATGTCTGCGCTTCTGAGCGCTATATGTTAATGTTAATGTTAAAAATTTGTTAAAGCGCAAAACAGCTGCCCCAGCAACGGAGCGTCCCGGCTATATATACTATTTGAGGTTGAGTGAGGTGCAAGAGTCACCAGTTTTGGCCATATTGGTTTACACTCATGCATGATGAAAAAAGTGATGGTATTTGCCTTGCAGCCAATCATAATTGAGTGTTTAATTATACTGAATAGCCTCCGATAACAAATTTACAGAGCGCGTATTCATTAATGAGGGGGTTTCTTGGAGTTCCTGTCAGATAACTGATGTGTATTGCTACCCAAAGAGTGGACCAACTGGGATTCAAACCTGTGACCATTTGGTAAAAGTCAAATCCCTGAAAATTAAGCCACCAAACTGAGTCCTACTAAAATCCTCAAACAACTACCAAATCGTTCTCAAACATTATTGTGAAGCTCAGTGCTCGGCGGACCCCCCTGTGCTCTGCAGGGGTCCCTGGACTGTGGTACTACACAGGCTATGGGTCTATTGATCTTCAAGCAGAGGCCAATTGAAGTGCCAATCATAACAGTCAAGGTCAGTCAAGACCCCTGGCTGGACTGAAGGCTCAATGAGGGAATATCCCAGACTGCTTTCATTCATTAGCATCAGTGCCGCTAACAAGACAGCAGGCTCACAGAAGCGGGCTGTTATGATTTGGGAGATGGATTTGTGAGTGGAATATGAGTTATTACCTTTTTGTGATTGCTCTGTGGTTTGCTTGGCTGCGCCCTTTACATTGTGGTTTCTCTTTCGCAAGGATGGCTATTTTCCTTTGCGCTGAAGAGGGAAATGATGCAATATCCTGCCCCAATGGGAGGCTGTTAGTGTACACTCAAATATTGCAGAGCTATGTGTGCTGACTTTTCATTAACCCCTAACATATAAAAGTGTGAGGTACTGTTTTTGGAAAGCGCTTGATTGCAGGCTGTGGTCGTACCTTACAGGTGCCCGACGCCAGTAGGAGGCCACCTACCCTAGACCCTAGCTCAGCTCATTCAAGGGGCCCAACTTGCGTCCTTCAGTCAGTCTGGCATTTTAGCCAGAAGCAGGCTTGCTTTTCCAATTTTAAGTAAAGACCTCTAAGTCGGAGCATGCAAACAGACGGAGGATATAAAGTGAGAGTAGGTTGAAGGGGCGCTATACTTTCTCTTCTATCTGACGAAAATATAAGAACGAACTCGCAAAACGGTGCACAAATTATTCATGTTTTGTTAGGGAATGGTGGAGAAATGGGGAAGTTGATGCATCGCTTTTAAGGTTGTCAATATAATTGCCATGCTGGCAGGACACCCACATTTCCCATCTTGTGTTACCATTCTGTAATCTGGATCTGTGCAGCATAGTAATCCTATATTGTCCCTGTCTGCTCCATTAACCGTGGACCCCATCATATACAAAATACAGGGGCCAAGCTCTAGGGAGGGAGCAGCATTGAAAGACAGACCAATCGGCTGGTCTGTATTTGAATTCGGAGAGGCCAGCCAGGGTCAGTCTGACCTGTAGGGCAACCAGGCATTGCTAGAAGGGCCTGACCGGTAAGGGTGTAGGCCCTCTTTTGCCTTTTTTGGGCCTCTTTTGTGGTTTTTAGTGCCTGTTTTGGTTTTAACTTCCTTGAAATGACCACAAAAACTGCCTGCAGCAAACACAATTGCAAGCAGTGTCATATACCTTGCTAAACACTTACACAGCGCGTCTTTACAAGTTGAAATCTGCCCCTATCTGACTTGGTAATGGGGCAAAAATGTATTTTGTTGCCCTTTGCCTATTCTCTGGTCCAATCTGACCCTGAGACAAGAAATGCACCACACAGGACAAGGATTCCCACTGCAGGACAGGGCAGTGATTGACTGAACCCACCCGCCCAGGATGCTTTGTGGCTCCCAAAGTTCTATAAATGCCCTCTCCCACGGGGCAGCCCTGGTGGCAGTCTGCCTCCACCACTTCATATGTGGCACACAATTAGAGTTCTCATGTCGGTCAGTTTGCCCTTGCACCCACTTTTATTATCGTGGATGGGCAAAGCTCCTTCCCTCATTTGCCTGGTGACACCTCTGCCCCATTGGGGTCGCCCTGGCACAAACAGTGCATTCACATAATCCATATTTTAGAACGGGTTGCACAAGCTTCTACGATCCTTCTGTAATACCAAAGTTTTCCAGGGGCACAAAAACATGAATGCAAGGCCGTTTAACCCATGGGTAACTTTTTGTAATTCAGCACCCGACATGTTCAGGGAGCTCTGGTCATGGTTAACTTGCATCGAGCCAATTCAACTAAAACACCAGATAACAATGATTCGCAGCAGAAAAAGCCAGGACTAGACACATTGTGTCCCACCGACATGTAGTTATTGGCAAACCTGTAGACGATGACCGGGTCAGTTGTGAAGGACATTGTTTCAATTGCAGACCGTAACACAAACGCACAACGTCAGCGTTTCCCTGGTGGCTCACGGGGAGGGGGGGGCAGAGAAAGGCCGAGCAGGCCAGGCATGGCGGCCTAAAGTCACGTAAGCTCCAACTTGAGAAAGGTGCGATTAAAGGTGAATCAACATTATCAGGAGTGTTTCCACTGTACCTTTCCACTGAAATGCTGCGGCCGAGGTCAATGTTTAACTGGCAGACGAGGGTGTCTGGGACATTGTGCACTAAGGTATAGTTACAATGTCCTATATCTGTTGGAAATGGCATGCCCAGGGGGACTTAATGGAGTTTTGTTTCCACTGCCACCCCCCTGCCTCCGGGTAGGGGTGAAAGTCTTTTTTTTCTTTTTTCTTTCCCTAAAAAGTAAATTCCTGAGCTTGTTTCAGTTCTGGAACTAAGAAAACAAATGTTCCTGAACCCATAAAGTGGAGTCGGCATTAGAAAATAGTAGGTTATGAGGGTCCGCGGCATAGGGAGCAGAGGGATTGACATCATGTCATTATGTTGCACAAACTCAGCTACTCAAAATATGCACCATGGAAAGTGTGATAGTAAAGCTGTTCTGGCTTAACTGGTCACAGACTGCATTTTACTCTGACATCGTGAGGTAAGCTTCCACTGCTGAGACTGGTGCACCCAGCAAGTTTCGTCTGATAAGAAAGCTCTGGTGGTTCATGCATTTGCTGGAGAGATCTGTGTGCCCTCCGACAAAGATGGCCAATGGGACAGCTACAGAGAGCATAGGACATACGTGCATGTTACAAATGTTTGTTTTATGTTAGCTCAGTGGGTTCACGGTTTTGTTAGGAATTTCCCTGCAATTCGCAATTCTGGGAAAGTAGCTTGGTTGGTTTTGCACCCTCTTCAAAAGGCTCATTGGAATCTGCAAGGTACTTGCAGGTTTGTACTTAATCTTAGATTGTTATAAAATTGATCAAATTGTTTTCAACTGATATCAATTAATGCATTTATTGTGCAAAAATTCAGTGTGCATTATGTGCTATATAAAACATGCATTTCCAAGGTGCACACATAATTCTACATCTTTATAGACCCACTGCTTGAGAAAGTTAAAAAAATAACTTTAAAATGTCACTTTATGGCTAAGCGACTGGTTAAATTACACCTCAGGGGTCACTCTGTGTCTCTTGGTGGGCTTCCAGGTGTGTCTGCCTGGTTTAATGGTTCACTGGTTTAGTGTTTTACCTCCACCCACCTCCCCCCAGCATCATGCAGCCAGCCACACGGGAAGGCAAAATAAGAACCCTTGGCAGCCCTCTGTAGTGAAGCAGACTCCGTTTACACAGGCAACGCTGCCTGTGTCCCAATGTCGACACATTGCACCGGACAAAAGCTAAATAAATTCACAAGGGCTGGTCCAGAACCCAGTTTCCATCTCAAGTATAGTTTGCGGAACTCGAATCCAGCCAGTTTATTTATAAGAGGGTGAAATGTGTGCTTTTGTTGCGCCAAGCTGTCCACATTGTGTCTCATGACACACATCTCGTATGTCCCTCGCCGAAAAGCACTTTGACACCTCGTCAGGAGTAGTACGTTCTATATAAATACAATTACAAGATCACACCATCGTTGAGACGGGGTGTTTGTCAGTTTTCATGTCGCAGTGTCCCATGCTATGGAGTGTGTGTGAGTGAGCGTTCATGCAGCTGGGCACCCGTGCGCCTTGCTATCCTGGAGAGGGATGGAGTGGGTTTGTTATTCCCCGGTGCCCACCTTGTGTCCCACACTCTCTGAGGAGAAAGTGAGCGGCCTTCACGCTTAGAGGGTGAAGAATGAAAACGCATTTTACTGCTATAGCCTGTGTTAAGCCTATTAAAGCTGATCATGGTCTAGGAGTACCCTCTAGTGGCCAGTGATAGGTAATGCAGAAAAAATCGTGAATGTATAAACAAACGAACTTCCACCTCAATTGGTTCTTTTTCTTAATATTGTACAAAAAGGATTTGCTCAGTGGAAAAGGATGGCTAAGTAATAAAGTCAATCTTTATTCGAATTTATAAACAAATTGTTAAAAGATGCATAACTATAAAAACAAGAGTGAAACACTTCCGAAATTCATACAAAAGGCATATTACAATACATTTCCTACTGTAAAAAGACAACACAGTATAAATAATTAAAAAAACTAAAATGTTAAAATGTACTACTTTAGTAGTGATACATATGTGGAGGAATCTCAGCCAAAAATGGCTCTGTAGCAAAGTCGGTTTTCTGGTTGGCCATCCGTGATAGCTCAGATCTTTCAATCACAGACCGTATCTGAGTTGTTTTTTGAAAACATGTTTTGTGTGGTGTGTTATATGTATAGCATTTGTTAAACCTCACTCAAAAGAAGAGAAGAAGGGTATTCGTTTCTGTGTTAAAATATGGAGCATGTCAGTAATATACATTTTGTAAAAATAAAAGAAGCAAATTAAAACGGGATCTCAAAAGCAAAAACTAAAATGTTGAATTGGGATGGAACAACAACTCTTCACGTGTCGCGTTGTAGGCAGCTGTGGCTTTGTGGCCAAAGCCACTTTTTTTGTACCATGCACTTTTTTCTTTCAAAGTTTTTGCCTACAGTCTCATCATGCAGAGCTCTGTTGCATAATAAGCCGGGGGAGCTGATGTAGTCCTATTTCTACCTTTCTGCCTACTTCCTGATAGCATTTAACATTTTAGCAAAGTTGTGCTTAATTTTACTAGCAATGAAACATGTTATTGGTATTATAGCAGTGAGGATGAAATTATAGTGGGTATCATCTTGCTGGATATCTAATTATTAAGGGTGTGTGAAATTTATGAGCTCGATAGATACCATAGATAGACAGGGAAGGAGCTATAGATAGATGATAGAGCCATAGATGGACAGTGATAGAGCTATACATAGATGATAGAGCCATAGATGGTGCGACAAAAAGACATAGAGTAGTCGAGCCATAGATTGAGCCATGCATAGATAGACAATGGCAGAATCATAGACAATTTTAGAAGCATAGGTAGATACAGATTGTTAGAACCATAAATACATAGATCAACAGTGATGGAGCCATAAATAGATATACAGTAATCGAGTCATAGATTGCACAGATGGACAGTGATAGAGCTATAGATAGACTGTCTGAGGGATGTATAATGGTAGACCCATAAATAGATCCCCAGTGATAGAGCTATAAATATATAGTGATAGAGCCACAGAGGGTGCCACAAATAGATATACAGTAGTTGAGCCACAGATTGAGCTGTGAATGGACAGAGAGTGGCAGAACCACAGGTAGACCATGCTAGAGGCATACATCGATGATGTTGAACCTCAAATAGATCAATGGTTATAGCGCCATAGTTGGGCCCATAAATAGATAAACAGCAGTCGAGCCATAGTTAGAGCAATAGACACATTGCCAAGTCAGTTATATGCATGAGCGCTTGCCTGTGGGGTGGGGTTGGGCTGCAATGTCTCTTGACTGTTAAAGAAGGCTGGAGTCTGCAGGTTGTGGTCCCCACACCAAGAGCTGACAACTGTCCCATGGATGACTTTCAACCAGTCCTGTGTTTTCCGAGACCTGTAGTTTTGCACTTTGCATTATGAGTATGGGCCTACAAGTCCCACCATGCTTAGCGCTGTTTGCTAAAAGCGTCCTGCTTGTCCTCTCCTCTGCAGGGTGATCTACAGCACCTACTACCAGTCCATGGAGCTGTTCCAGCCCTTCTTCGGATACTACTTCTTCAACGTTCTGCTGATGATCCTGCAGCTGCTGCACGTGTTCTGGGCCTACCTCATTCTGCGCGTGGCCTACCGGCTCACTGCAGTTGGCACGGTGAGGATGCTGCTACACTGTGCTAAACTACTTAAAAGAAAGATGCCTGAAACGTTTCTTAGAGCCCTCTGCCAAATGCTGGGTAGCTAAATAACAAAGCTTCCTAGACGCGACTCCCTCTTGTGAATCTTTCTTTCCCCGCCCTACACTTCTGTGTTGTTTTTTTTTTAGACTCTAGCCCTTTCTTCCTCATCGCTACTTCCTGATTTTGTCACTGTTTTTCCACCTTCCTCCTCTTGTTTCACTTTTCTGTCTTTCTTTCTCTTCATCTGGCTTAAATAAAGTATGATGATAAAAAAATAGATTTCGATCTCCAAAGATGAGTGTCTGTGTCCTGCAACCACCAGAGCAAAGTGAATGAACCTTCGGAGCACATATCCACTGAGAATAGACGCCTGAAATCCGTAGGACTGGATGGCACCACACTGACGTTGGGAGGGAGATGGTAAAGCTTCTTTGTCGGAAGAGCTAGGAGAAGTGAGACCGTGAAGACCCATCCACACAGCCCACGTCTGTCTTCTCGTGACCCCCAGACTGTACTTGGTCTATGACTTCACTTTTGCTTAAACTGTACGATTGCTTCCGAATGAGGGTCACCACCTCATCAGCGAACCAAGTATCCAGTACAGGCAGAAGTGGTGAAAGTTTATAATGGACCAGAAAACCAGATGATTAGGAGACAAATGGGTGAAACAGCCTTAGTTCTGGATAGGGGAAACACCGAAAAGGGGGAAAAATATATTAATATTAATATTATATTCTTATATAGCGCCAGATTCGACCCCCGAAGGGGTATCTCCGCGCTTGCCTTGGGAACCCGTCCTGGCTTTTCCCTGTGAGATAGCCCCTACAGGGCATCCCCAAGGTGAAAGCCAGGCATCCCGCCGCGGGGGGGCCGTTGTGGAGATTAAGCAAGCTTAATGCCCAGAGTTGCAGAGTGTGAACCCATGATTAGGTCAGGCACCGAAGCGAGAATTATCGAGTCCATGGACATTTGAGCTCATGACCCTGCCGCATCGGGAATTGAACCCTGGCCCCGGGTCTGACCTCTGCTTCAGGGTCTGCCTGAAAAGGGGGAAAAATAGAAAGTGATGAGGCACTAAATAATGCTTGGCACGTGGCGCTGGAACGAGAGAGGGTACAGATGTGTGCAGTCAGTCTTACAAGATACTATCACTACTGCAAGGTGACACAATAGTCTAACTATAAGCAGTGGCAGGGGATAACTAAGTCATGTGGCAGGGTTGACTAAGTTATGTGGCAAGAACAGACAAATGCAGCCTAACGTCGAACATTTTGTGTTGCTGTTACCTCATAACTTTGGGATTTTTACACTTCTTAACACCATCTGGGCAAACATTGCACCACATTAGTTCCGCTATGACCCCAAAATACAGAAATAAGTAACAAAAAGGTGACCAGTCAACTTTTGTGAACAGCCTTCTCCTGTATGACAATACATGTTGCTGCACTTTGAGTAACCTTTGATTAATTAAGCTAGAAATCGACATATTATGCAGTAGATTATGGGGCAAATGTGGCAAATCAATAATTATGTGGGAAATTTTGCGATAGTAAAATTGCGTATTTCTAATTGGCCCTTACTATAAGTGGCTAATACTCAAATGAGGATGATTGGAAATGTATATCATTTGGTGCAAATACATGCTGCTTTGTCCCAATAATGCCAGAAACCACAGGAGACTTGGAGGTGGGTTAAGTTTATATATATATATATATATATATATATATATATATATATATATATATATATATATATATATATATACACACATACACATCAAAGGTTCCTTGTTAGGGAACGCACTGCACTCCAACAGAGTTTCGTTTCTTAACGATTTATTTGTGTGCAAATTCACACCACAGACCACCAACGCGTTTCAACTGACTTGCAGTTTTGCTCACTGTGAGCAAGTCTCCGAGTCAGTTGAAACGCGATGGTGGTCTGTGGTGTGAATTTGCACACAAATAAATCGTTAAAAAACGAAACTCTGTTGGAATGCAGTGCGTTCCCTAACAAGGAACCTTTGATGTGCATATATCGAGGGGGATAAGCTCATCCCCTGCACCGGCACCCGCTGTGAAAGAGCGCTCTCCTTTTGGATATATATATATATATATATATATATATATATATATATATATATATATATATATATATATATATATATATATATATATATATATATATATATATATATATATATATATATATATATATATATATATATATATATATATATATATATATATATATATATATATATATATATATATATATATATATATATATATATATATATATATATATATATATATATATATATATATTCCACCAAGCGCAATACTGCGCGAGTGCACTCCTTCCAGCACAAATCACATCACCATCGATTTTGGTTGGAAATAATGTTTTATTTAAAGCATACAAGCCAGGACAAAACACCCTACGCATTTCAGCAATAAACGCATTGCTCACACGAGCAGCCAGGTGCAGGGGAGATGTAAGGGTTGGGTTTGGGAAAGGCTGTGACTGTACAGCATCTCTTAAGATCTTTAAAACAGAGAGGGCACTGCAAGAAACCACATTTACAAGGAGTGAAGTGTCCTACTAAACAAAAACAAACCATAGAAAACCTGATGGTTAAGGGGTCTCGCAAGAGCACCTCAGAATGGCATCCCATTTCACTGCATATGTTACCGTCATCCTTCCACGTGTCACCATTGAGAGGCTCAGACAAGATTTACTGGCAGATTATATGGCAGTGAGTTCCCACATAAGATTAAAATCTCCCTGTGAAAGGTTTGAGTTGTGTGACATGAGTAGAGGAGATGTGTATTCAAGAAGGTGTTCAGTGTATTTAGATTTTTTATTAGTTTAATTGTTTAATAAATCGATTGTCTTATCTGTGGTAGAGATGTCGGCCAGGTCTTACTCCTTTCACCATTTCCATACCCTGAGGGACCACTAAAGGTGGGGTAATCTCTGATGTCACCCCAATTTTAGGGTTCTCACTGGACCCCCATCTTCTCGGGACATAATGTTCTAGTCCTTTGATTTCATTTAAAAAGCGACTGAATTATTGGTGTTTTATTCCTGAATGCCCTCCATTAGGCTAACATTCTATATTGTAGCTGTTTCTAGAAGGGAATCTGGTCTGGAATACGGCATCATCCGAGAAACGGAGTCGCTGATTATATAGGTTGACCCATATTTAGAGATTATTTTCAGTTTGGATACAATTTTGTGGTGGTAACTTTGAAGGTGTAACACAGTGTTTATTAACTGCCAATATTTTTCACCCATCGCACAATGCTTTGAGATCCTATAGGGACTTGTTTGATTATTTAAAAGCTCAAAAATTAACCAAATAACTAAATACTATTGCTCAGACGTTTTTTGATAATGTAGGACGTCAAATGCTGTTTTCTTTAAATTTACTTTCTGTCCTCCTAACCTTCTCTCTGTAGGTGGAGCAGGACTTGAGAAGTGATGTGGAGGAGAGTGACGGGAGTGGCAAAGAAGATGACACTCCTGTGGGTTCAAAACAAAACGGCGCCATCCACCAGCGCAAGGGAGTAGTCAACAGCAAGAAAAATGACCTACAAAAAGATTCCATGCTGGCCAACGGTGTTGCATCCCTCACAAATGGCCATTCCATTTCCAGCTAGCTTTGGAGACAGCCTACAAGGCGTGCTTATAATTGGACTAGCAAGCTGGAGGATAAAGAGGAGCGCGCTGGTACCCATGAACTCTTGTACCTACAAGATGTGATTCCCTTTCTTTTTAACAATTTTACACGTTTTCAAAGTATGTATTTTAATATGTCTTCAGTTGAGTGAACTGGGGGCACCATTTTTATTGCTTTCCACATAATTTTTTAATCCGGAGTCATCAGGTTTTTTTTAAATTAAATTCTAATATGTCTAGAACATCGAACCCAAAAATATATTTTAATACCTCTTGGTTATATTATTCAATGAAGGATTGGTGCTGGTCATGCTCCTTTTATGTATTACATTGTATACAATATGTTGAGGAACCCGTTTGCAAGAATAACTCGATGGAACCAGAGTGCTCGCAATATCCGCTCAAGCCGTACATCGCAGGGCCCTACGAGATTTACATTCATCGGGCCTCACTGTTTTAATGGTTAAATGGGACCAGCGAATCACTTTATTAAGTCTAATCACGTTAGTGAACGATTGATTACGCTCTTATTATTCTCTGTTATTGGAGACTAAGTTAGGCCTAATTCACGGATCTTAACAAATCAAAAATTATGTATTCAGTTGGAGATGTACATGATAAACAGTACTAAATGTAGGGCACAAGTTAAGAAAAAAATACTCTTGCTCCACTTTCATGCCACATAAAGTGTGGTTGAGCTGACCGTCAAATATAAAACCTCTCCGAAGGGTTAAGTATGTGCATTGACATAAAATATCAGGGCACATATAGGCCAGCGGGCACATTCAGCTGTGATGCTACGGTGCGAATATGCACCTGGTAGTTGGTGTCACAGTGGTTATATGAGAAACATTGAAATGCCTCCAAGGCATAATCAATGTATCAAATACAAGTATTTTCTACTGAAAACGTCTCTCGGCTTGTGGTGTTGGACTCACGGTATAAGAATTGGTGGGACTAAACTCCTTAGAAACAAGAGGAACTAGATGTCTGCTAGTGCAAGATTGCTTTGTTAGGACAGGCGTTGGTTAGGAGAGAAACGAAGCATGTTTGGTGAGGGGTAGGTTAAGGGAGGTCTTAGAACGTGGGTGTAAGACTCTGGAAGTGCCGTAGATGTAAGTAAACATCATGTTTCTTTATCTGCTGAACATTGCAATCACAAACATTATGTGCCTCTATGTCAGAAGCAGCATTCAGGACACTTGTTAAGAGAATGCTTGAGAGCAGGCGAAGAACGACGTCCATGGGCCGTACACTGAGATGTGACATGCATATCCCAAGACCAGTAGACAGGTCAAGGGTGAATGCTGCATTTTAAGAAATGCAAGCATTGATTCAGGGGCGCTAATAACTAAATTCTAATCGGAGGATGAACTTGAGGTAAGACCCTACCACTGACCTGTACTTTGTTCAGAAACTGCATGCATATTCTAGATCTATTTCAGACCAACAGGAAATATCTAAACCCTATTATTCTAAATTAAAGGCAATGCCACAGTCCAAGTCTATTCAAAAGAGTTGTTGCTATGGGCATTTAATGTTAGGAATTGAAAGAGGAGTGAACTCGCTGTTAACTCCATCCTCTGCTTAAAAAACAGACAGCCTTGTGCCAGTGATGGCACTTGTCAAACGTTGGCTAAATGAAATGTAGACCGCTTCAGTATACCTGAATTCATCAGTTTCCCAGGCAGATTCGTAAGAGGGCAACCCCAATGAGAAAGAGTGGCCCCTGCAGGTCTACTGAGTGGTAGAAGTTCTTATCATGTAAACGATGAATTGCATATTGGCCAAGTGTGATATGAACGAGTTGAAGTTTGATAAAGAAGATGTAGTGACCTACTGCGCATAGGGTGATTATTTGCTGTTCGTGTCTGCGCATGTCTGAATTTGGACTGTTCTTCTTGGCGACTGGTTCTTCTTGATATAGACTGTTTTGAAGTATGTAGGAGGGACCAGAGGAGGTTGAAACAGGGAAATTAATGAGCATCAGGAATGCCCAATGACAGTTTGGGGAACCTGCAGCTACAAATCTAGATAAAAAGCAGCTCATATCTTCTGGGTTTATGCCACCGCTGTATATATTACCTCTCTCTTCCGTGACATGCAGTCCAATTTATTTACAAACTTTCCATATATCCTACATTTAATGTTTATATTGCTGGACCCACAGATTTACTCTTACATGGTTGTTCCTCTGCAGCACTGGTGGCTCGAGGAAGTGAGCGCCCCGTTAGGCTTTGTTGCAGATCACCCATCTCTTGTGGACTCCTACTGGGGACAGTTGTAAATATACTACACCCATTGCTGCGTGTGTCTTCAAAGCAAAATCTAAGCTAAGTGAATAGGACAGCATTTTGGAAGTTTGCAGTATGGTTTTGAGCAAAGAAGATGCAGCTTTGGGTCTCCTAATTGGCTCTGAGTTAGAAACATTATTTGGTCTGAAGGGGTGGAATCATAGTCTGATGCATCAACAGTCTTGCCCTGATCTCTTTGTGTGCCCTGTTCAGGTTTTTAAAAAAAAGTCTGTATAAGAGGCGTTTGGGAATACCCCAAGGTGAACTTAAATCGGGAGTTACAGCATTTTCTGACCTGGATCTGCCGTTCTGGATTTACTACTACAACTCAGAAGTTGTACGTCCACTCCATCAATCTGCACACAATCCTCTGAAAAGGCGCCTAGGGTCATCTCAATAAGACCCACGCCAATCGACCCCATGGCAATGTGCATGGTAGAAATTACTTGATCGATCATTTTCACTATAGGAAGCAGTCCTCAAGGAAGCAGACAGGTTAAAGGCAGATTAAGATATGTTGAACACACAGGTACCCAACTATCCGAGGGCAGACGAAGTAGAATGGGTAAAGATTAGTAAATGTGGAATCCATAGAACCCTACAGTCCTAGGCATCATAGTCAGGAGGGAGTATTAGTTTAGGACATGCTGCATCCTTCAGTGTCAGACTTTCAAAGAGGGTGCCTGGAAGAGTGTGCAGGTTTCAACACCTTTGCACCTATTGCTAGCTGTTTTTCACAGGCTTCTCTTGCCTGAATGTCTGCAGTCCAGCACACATGTATTCCTCCTACAGAATGCCATAGGATCAGCTGACTTTTGGATTTCAGTGTCTGAATGTGACATGGGGCTCTAGGGCAAAGTATGTAAAATCTTCTTCTGGACCGCTAACACCAGAGGCCACAGATCTAAGCAGTAGCCTTGGTCATGTGTGGTTGGCTACCATAGACTGTGGGTGAACGGCGTACGTCTCTGCCACAGAAGGCTCTGAACAGAATAAATGCAGTCATGGATCTTAGTAGGGTAGGCGTCCACCTTCCATGCACCTAAAACTTCCAGCAGAGAAATGAAGTCACTCCAGGAGGTTTGTGCAGGAAGCCGTCGTCGCAGCCGGTGTAAGTAGAGTGGATGGACTCACTGATGGGTTTATAGGAGCTTAGCAAAAGCTGGCCTAAACCTTTCCAGACTGGATGACTATGCTTTGCATATGAAGGTCTTGCGAAAGGACTGCAAGCTTCAATATTTGTGCAATCCTTTGATGGAAGGAGAAAACGTGCCACTTTTATGATAGAAACCGCTATTATATTTTTGTAGCTATATTTTTTTGCTAATCCTAATCCATGGCATTAAAACATGTTCATATTTAGAGAGGTTGTGATTACAGGTCTATAGTGTGACACGCTTGTATTCCCTTCTATGACTACCTCTGTAATACAAAGGCACTTGATGTTTTAGTGCATGCTTGCCCGCATTTGTCTTAAGAGGAAGCGTTCCGTTCGGAGCGCCAGGCGAAACCAGGAGTGAAATCTGTCACCACTGACCGCAGAGGATGAAGTGTACAGATATGTGTCCTGCTATTGGGCCATCTACAGACTTGTGTTCCTGTCTTTACTCTGTGATGTATTTACACAATAAATTCACTCACCAATGTCATATGGTTTCTTGTTTGATTTTATTTGATTTGCATTTTTATACCACTTAATTGTGAAACCTATTGCTATTTCGTTATAGTACGAACCGCATAGCTCTCTGGCAGGAGTCCCTACAGCTCATCACTGCTCAGTTGCAGAGGCGGTGCATGTCCCTGCCTCCAATAGTATTATTAGTGTATCTAATAAGGTGTGAATCCTTGCAGTGTAGTACAACAGGATATCCTCAAGGGGGTCGCAGTTTGGCAGATGCGCCCTGGACCACTCAAAGGGACTGCAGAACAAAACTCTGCTGTTATTGTACTGATGGCCGCTGAGAGTGGGAGTAGGTCAGTTTCATGCTTGAAGTAAAAACAAAGGTGCAGGGGAATTCCATTGACATTAATAGAAGACAAGATCCAACTTGCATGAAAACACAGGGCCGGTAGCAAAGACATAAGGCCTGAAGTCCACCGTCAATGAAACTGAGGGGTTTCTTTTTATTCAATGGACAATGACCTGCTATAGAAGGCTCTGGTCATTTGCATTATTCTTCTGCATTTATTTACCACCAGAAAAATTAACGCCTTGTTCTAAGAGCCTTGGTTGAACTTCACTTGGATGCATGTCTGTGTTGTAATATAAACCAGTATTGATGTGTCTGATTTTAAGGAAAATCATCAATTCCTTGAATTTCATTCTGGCTGCACCTAACCCCAAATTATGCTCTATTGAACTTCGTGAAATTGGCTCAAATCTGTTGCTCTTTGACACAGAGCTACTGTTTTGCTTTTAATTATTTTGTCCTCTGTTCAGCAGCTGTATGGGATGTCACTGCACTTACCTCTTCCATCTGTACCAAGATAGGTATCACCTTTCTGAAGGAAGGGGACTACCACCATGCGGGTGCTGGGTGACATTCTATTGGCCAGGGATAAAGGCGAATGAACCGTGTCAAGTGGTGTTGCTTGAACAGTCAGCATCCTTTGATTTTCCTCAATGTGAGGTCTTACTTTAGACTCTTTATTCATGCATGAGCATGAATGTCTTAAACTAGTTCACTTCATACATTCTTTATGAAACAATGTGCGTACACAGAATCTTTAATATCTCCAGGTATTCCTTTCTTCTATGGAGCTGTACATGGTGGGTGTGGGGGGTATATACTCCTCCTCCAATGGTGCGCAACATGTACATGGAGCCACTAGGAGTACGACCCAGATAAGATGTTGCGATCAGCGAATGCACAGGTAACTCGCTTCTAATTAATGAAGTATTGTTGGTTTACTACAGCCTTTAACTCTGAACCTATCCGGAATTCATCCAAACATGAATGTATCTGCAATTAAACTCCAAACAATCTGAGTTTGTTTTCATTAGGGGAGGAACCATTGCTCCCCTCAGTCAAGAATGGATCAACAATATGAACTTGGCTTCTTCCGTCATATTTAATTCTCCACTAAATTCCTCATTGTAAATATAGTAATGTATGATTATTTTCTTGGTGGCCTAAGAAGGATGTTAATGGTGAATGTGAGCACTTAGATTCTTACAATATTTTGTCACTCGTATTTTAGAGGGGAAGCCATTCCAAACGGTTAGTAAGAGATAAAGGTATACAGCCACGGTTACAGTGCTTGAAACAATATCTTTCAAAAACATATGGGTGCGCCATACATTCTCCTTTTCGTACCATCCAGGAGGTAATTGGATAGTAGAAAGATTCAACAGAGTTGTGAAGGCAGGACCATACAAGAATGGTCAAGTCAAAAGAATTAAATTATGTAGACCCCATGGACATATTGTCCTGCTTCCCACCATGTGACAGTTAGCTTCATTTGAGCTGATGTTTTGAGGGACACCAATCTTATTTTGATGCTGGTAGTGTAAAACTGTGGAATGCAATCTGAACAAATTGAAGGCAAGACTGATGGATTTGCAGGAGAACTAGCAGCTGTAAATAGTCATTTGCGGGAGTGGAGAATAGGTCAGACTGCATCAGGGAAGCACAGGGTGATGTATGGGTGAAGCGAATGCCGAGTGCTGAAGAAAAGAGAAGTGTGGCATGAAAGGGGATAAAGTGCAGCACGAAGCACAAGGTGATAGGCAGCAGTGTAACTTGGTGAGGTGTGTTGCAGAGAACTGCAGTGTGTTGTGGAACAAAGGAAAAACAGATAATGTGCAGAAGGGTGGTACAGGCAAGTTAGCAGCAGTGAATTGCGAGTTGAGGTGGAACAAGGAAATGCAGGTTTATGAGCGGCAGGGGAGAACTGAGATACTGGTAGCAGGAAGCACACCGTGATGTACCGCCGAAGTATACTGAATTAAATGCATTATAGGACAAAAAATTATTTACAGCAGGCTAATGCACCCTCTTGCATCCAATAAACAGGAATGTGAAGGGGCATGAAGGCTGGGGCTCAATGTAAGTTGGGGGTGATCAAGGGAAAGGCTAGTCAAGAAAAACGTCCTTTCTTAGTGACTCACAAGAATTTCTTTGTTGATTCTGTAATGTTACTTTACTGATGTAATTTGTATTTCTGGTTTCCCAATACTTTCCACTTTTCAAACTTTGTGAACACGCGGGTATGGCTTAGCTGAAAAACCAGAAGCTGTTCTATATTATTTATTATTGTTTAGATCTTGTAGAGCACATGGCAACCCAGAGGGTTTCCCAGTGCTAAATCTCCACTATAGATTCTGAAATAAACCCAGATGCCTCCAAGTCTAAAATATTAAGCCTTAGACAAACACAAAAGACCTCTGTCATTCGTCATTAACTGAGAATCTAAAGATGGTCTTAAACTAAGTGGAAACTGAAGATGATTACATTTCCCATTACGACTGGACAA
Source organism: Lissotriton vulgaris (assembly GCF_964263255.1). Lineage (NCBI taxonomy): Eukaryota > Metazoa > Chordata > Amphibia > Caudata > Salamandridae > Lissotriton > Lissotriton vulgaris. The sequence goes on along the minus strand of NC_141700.1, from coordinate 84,328,170 downwards.
GAACATTATGGAACTTTGGGTCTTCCAAACTGACGTCGTAAGAAACCAGAGCAGGTGTAAATCTCCAATCCTTAGCCTTTACTTACCACAGCACAACCACACTCTTCTTTCTTTCCCAATATATGCCGATCTGTACTTGAAATGCACAGACAAACAGTCTACTAAATGGAAATGGGACCTAGAAACTGTTATAGACTTGTTAGTAATAGAAATTCATCCACCCAAGGAATGTCATGTTGGAGGAATTTAGGCAATGTGGCCCTTCTCTGAACTTAGTATTTTAATCAGAAATGTTCCATGGTCACACAACTCTTAATCGGGTCTTTACAGTAAAGCACTTTATGGCTCATCATGGTTGCCCAAATACATCCGTCTTGACAATGGAAACCTAATGTAATCCATGTGTGGGCAAGAGCTCAACCTTTAAGGGTGTCTTGACTACAATTCCAGTTCTGTAATCTGAGTTTTCAGCAAACTTATTTGTTCACAACAATAAGACTGAAATAATCAAGCCCTACAAAGCAAGATTAAGTTTAGGGCCAACCTACATGAATTCTATCTTAACACCTTCGAATCTCATGACGAGCTCAGCTCGTCATGAGCCATGGTGCTCGTGTGCTCGTGATGAGCTGAGCTCGTAATGACCTTTAGAACGCTCGCACGCTGAGCTAATTCCCCTCCTGTGCGAATGTTCTAAAGAAACGGGTGTGGTCATGCGAGCTCAGCTCGTCTTGAGCACACGACCACCGTAGCTCAGGGGTGCTGTGCGCCCCCCCCCCCCTGCCCCCCCCCCCGCCACCAGCACAGCATTGGAATTTGCCCAGCTGCGAAGGGGTTAAATGCTGCTTAACACAATCTGGTTGTTATCCCACCTAGTTTTTTGTTTTCTTTGAGTGTTCATTACACAGTACCTAAACCGCAGAAGCCCCTAAGGTGGGCAACCCGCTGTGTGTCCTCATCATAGACTTAAAGTTACCCCTGCCCCTTTCACCCAGAGACTGTAACATAACTATTCTATGTGTCATCAACCTAATCACAGGGACATTAACAGGGCTTTGGTAGAAACTGACAAAATCTGCAGTATCAGATGATTTTAAGCTCTTATGAAGAAAAAAAACTGGGAAATTCATCGTACACTTATTGCATCAAAAATATTTTCTTGAAAAGCATGTATTCTAAAGCACACATTTATTTATTTGTTCAACAGTAATATCAAGTGTACCCTTTTCTCAGCATTGTTACATCCACTTTCAGCCACAGACTTCTATGGCTGTCCTTACTTGCTACTTTGGAGCGGGAAATCAGTCCTGTGGTGCGGCTCTCTTTCGGCGCTTCACTTAGAGGAGGGAGCTGAAGCTACTATGGCTACGTCAGGAAAAGGGCAGTAGGCAACTCCCCTGCTACCTTGTACACTGGCTCCTGCAATTTGTCTGGATGCTGCAGATAAGCAGGCCAAGCCTCGATGGCACCCAGTTGTGCTATCTTGAAGGTTTTTTAATTGTTTTTTTTAATTTCAACATAATTTTTTATTGATTTTTTTTTTACACATACAGTCATCAACGCTTTGTCGTTACAGGGTGGCAGCCCAAACTGGCCGTGTATGACGAGAATACAGTTATACAGTATATATGTTTGGCTGTCCCCCTATTCACTGAACCCATCAAAGATCCCGCTAAACAGAAAGTGGAAGAGAAGTTGAGGGCCGAAATTTAGTTCAGTTGCCATATTGAACTTACATCAGACGGAGCGGAGCAATAAAGATGTTCTTAGGGGTTGTATGCGATTTCATAGAAAAACAATTTAATGGATTACCCTAACTAAGAAACCATTTTGTCTAAACAGTTTGATGGGAATTTTCAAGATGAACAGCATTTATCATTGCATAGAAACCAATACGTAATATATCTTTTTTTCAAAATGTTATTGTGCATGTTTATTTTTTAAAGTGTAAATACAATGGTTACAGCTCTGACTTTCAGAAACATTTTTGTTTGAGGTATTTATTTCAGTGCTTTGGAGCAGGGAGCCATCATTTTAGTCCTAAATAATTTAGATTGTCAAACAATTACTTTGAATGCTTTCAATTTAATGACCCCCCCTACAACCCTAAACATCTTCTATCTCTGCCACCTAAAAAAAAATCCCTGGCCCCTAAACTCCACCCATCCCGAGCCTTATAAGCCCATCACTGCACCTAAACTCCACCAAAACCTGAGCCCTGAATCCGTTTCTACCTCTAACATCCACCCATTCCTAACCCCCCTCACTACCCCTACACTCCACCTATTCCTGAACCCTAAAAACCCCTTTCTATGCCTAAATCCTATCCATAGCCGAACTCTAAAATCCCTTGCCACACCTTAACTGAACACATCCATGAACCCAAAAAAAATCACTCACCAACTCTCAACATCACCCATCCCAGATCTCTAAACACCAGTCACCACCCTTTAAACTCCACCCATCCTTTAGCCCTAAATCGCCTTCTCGTAGCTAAACTGCACCCATCCCAGAACCCTTAAAAAAACACAACCATAAACTCCACCCATTCCTTTTCCAAAAACCTTTCTGCCATAAACTCCATCCAACCCTGACCCCTATAACTATTCACCACTCCTAAACTCCACTCTTTCCTGAACCCTAAAAGATCCTCACCAGAACTAACCTCCACCCATCCCTGAATCCAAAACCCCTCACTACTCTGAAATCCACCCAAGTTTAAAATACTAATAGATTTTCCTTAAATAGTTTTTTCTTGAAAATGTTTCCTTTCATTTTTACTTCATTTTTATTTACTTAAAATGATTATCTTAAATTGTTTTTCCATGAATTGTATTTCTCCATACATAGAAAAGTAGTAAAACAATATAGGCTGTAGTTCCCCCAATAAAAACAGAAAATGTGATTGGAGAGAAAATTCACTCTACTAATATAACTTAACTGATACTATATTCTATGATACAATTGAGGGAATAGGATTGAATCCTTTCTTTGCCACGCCATTATTAAAATCTGAATCCTACCGGTGAAATGAATTACATTTAATTCTTTACATGGAATCATTTTCCTCCCAGACTGCCGCCACCTAAAACGTGCTCTATAGTCCCACAATAGCAAGACGTTCAGGTAGATATATAAAGATTGCAAAGCACACTTCTTGAGTTCCATCATACTTTCAACTAAAAATCCTAATTTCTTGTTTAGGTTGAGGCATCAATAGATGCTCATAACCATAAAATCAAAATTTGACACAATTACATGTTTTTACTTTGACCGAATAAGATAATTTATTTTGATTAAATGTATGCATTATGGATTTTGGGAATTCTGCTGTAAAGCAGAACAGATCATAAAATAATTGTGTAGTATTGCTAAGCGTCATTTATTTTCCACACATAAAGTAGTGCTTGAATCATATCATTATCATTATCTTGAATCCTCATATGAAGTCTAATAGAAGCGGCATCATCCATTCCTGAGACGGGGAGTCAAACACAGCCAGGACTACAGGATTCATGACTGCTTTTTAGGTTGGTTAGATTCATTTTAAGAAAATTCATCGTAGATGGACAGCTTGAAAACCCTGGCTTGGATCTACCCCTCTTTGTTGCCAATGGATTTCTCAGTCCTAAGACCAAAGTCTCAGAGGTCTTGCCTTGCAGGTTTATGGGCTGAACAAGGATTGCTATCGTAATTTCACTTTGCACAACTGAGTTGAATTAGGACTTCCAGCTGCTATCTGTAACCTTTGTTCTGTTCATTTATTTTCATTAATTGTATTTTCCAGACTGAGCTCCTCCCTAGGCAGATTTCAGAACTATGCACAATCGAGGTAGAGGTTTTCTGTAGCAAATGTATACAACATTTATAGCAACAAATACATTTAATGAAGGGATAAGTAGTCCTCCTCTATGCAGTACTAGATATCTTACAAGTGCAACATTGGCGTGCAGTTGTCACTGTAAGTCACAACAGAAGGATGCACAAGTTTTGTGCAATGAGATGTAAAACAATATAGATTTAAATAGAGCCATTGTATACTTATGTTCAGTCCCAGATGCTCATGGAACTAGTTTTAAAGGCACTAGCAGTTTGCGGAGGTAGTGAAAACCTTATCAAAAGGTGATAATCATTCAAGAATACGTTTGCATCGACAAAATCAATAATCGAGGGGTTCAAGAGAAGCTAGCAGAACAAAGAAAAAAATATAAATGGAGAAAACAATTTGAAAGAGAGAGGAAAAAATAAAATGTACAATACCAAGAGTTAGGTGTAAGTTTTGAATGGAGTTTTTAAAATTAATATTTGTTAGGTCAGGTATTTTTTGATTTGCCAAGGAGGTTTTATGTAAACGTTTATAAATGTTTCTACACAATAGTGTGGTCTGTTTGCTAACTGATTTTATTCATACTGGTAAGGAGTGTCTTAAGTTTGGTTGGTAGTATACTGTTGTGTTCCATTACTCTGCGTGAGTGGCTCTTGGAATTCAGCAGGGTGCACACGGTTTGGTGAACTATGGTCCTATATACTAACATTTTCCCATACACACAGATTAGGAAAATGCCTTTCATACATCAGGCCATACATGCAGTAATAACAAAGCCATATACTCCTGGGACAAAGCATTTGCCAAACCAACCAGGAGAACAGTGTAAATCATGGCCAATGCCAACATGAAGAATACAGACAGATAACTTTGTAAATATAGTACTGAGAATTATATGCTATATTGGTGTTTGAGATTGTTAAAATGTTAACTAAAAGCTGCTGTGACCTGCTGGCCACCAGCTAAAATCACTTCAGAAGCAATCAAGAACCTCATCTTTCAATGGAAAGTAGGATAGTCAAAGGACTAAATTCTTAGGCTGCAGCTGGCAATTCAGTTCATAATTCCATAATTGCCAATTGTACAAAGTGCTTTCTCTGAAAATAAGGTCATGGGTATCATCGCAAAACAAGCGTCTTTAGTACAGGTTCCTCACCACATATCGAACCGTCGCACAGTCACACAGCCATGGATTGGGAGGGGGCATGGGACACTGTCCTCCACGACCTGACAGATATCTGTGTAGGGGTCATATAAGACCATGCTGGACACTGGCTGTGCCACACTGCCCCTGCTCTGTCTGACGGCATACACCCGGCCGTTAGCACTACTGCAAGCCATGAAGAACTTCCGGTCGAGGCACTCTTCATCCACTTGACTCCACTCGTCTGTATCCACATCAAAGCGAAAAGTCTGCCCGCCAATCGTGTAGATAGCCCCGTTCAGCACGGTAGCACAAAGGTCATACCTGTGGTTCAGAGAAAAGGCAAGAACTTAATTAAGAAGTATGTAGTCAGGGCCACTGAAATTATGTGTTTATGATGCTGGGGTGTTTCCAACATAATTGTGGCAGTACCAGGCTTGCTACGTAATCCAGCTTCTGTGCATGATATGCAGATTTCACCAAAAATAAAAATGTGCTTCCAGGTCATAGGTTACTACAAAAAGAAAGCACTAAGCATTATAGTGAAGTAATACTGCTACAGAATGAGACATATTATGCCAGTTTATCTTTTTTGTAGTTTTATTTAGTCAACAATGATGCACAATTTGGTCCCCCTTTGCCTCATAATTCCGTGGCTCATTAGGTAATAAAACTTTACAGCCGTAACAAGGAGACATAGACCTATTTTATTAAAACAAGACGTTGCTTTGATGTTTTGAGCCCTGCCGAGCCAATGACCACCATGAGAGTGGTTAGCATGGATGATGTGAAGAGCTGATTCAACAACCCTTTAGACACTGAAGGTGGCAAACTATAGTGCTATTGACCAACATTTCTTCCCACCAAGTTCATGTTCCTTTTACTTCTAGCTTGTCTTGATCTTTTAAAAACACAGAAACAAGTACTTTTTGGCTAGTTTGTTCACTACCTCAACTTTCTCGTGACTTTCTTTGTTTCTGTACAATGTATTGTGTTGACAAATTTATTCAGATTTCTTAAATTTATGATGCATAATATCATTTTAGAGGACATCCTCCAAACAGTACTTCCGTTGCAATTTGTTGTTCTATATTATATTACAGTCATTATGGAGTAAATACTGAGAGAAAATAATATTTGTGCTATATTTGGGCCGTATTTTTGCGCCCGATTTACAAGGTTTGGGAAAAATGTGGACTAACAGATGTAAATGTTTTGCGAGCCCATGTTTGTGTTTGTTTTTCACACTTACTAACAGTTGCTGGGAAGATTAAGCAACCCTGTCCAACTTTCCAATCTCTGCTGATCATGGTCTTCAGCTGTGTACATTGTGGCTGGGTAGAGGGCTTTGACTACAGCATTCCCTGGCTCTAGCCTTCTGCAGGTGGCCACTTTACTGCACACCACAGTCTTTAGTCAAGTTCAGCAAGGGTTGGGCGCAACCTCAGAGGGTAATCAACGCCCAATATAAATAGTGTTTGGTAGTTCACAGCGGGGTTGGCCACCTGACCTGATCTATGGCCTAGTCATGCCTTAAACTCCGTTGCACAAAGACTTTAACAATATAAAGAGGTTAGCCAGACCACCTGACCTTGGCCAGGGCCTGCCTCAAAAACTCCCTATTTATAAAGCTACAAGTGGTTCTGTTGGGTAAGTACCACAGGGTACTGGTTCAGAACCTGATTATTTCTTTCACAATCAACAGTGATTTTGTACTAGACTTTTATAAATGTACTTCACCTAAGTAAGTTTCTATCAAAAATATATATTAAATTATTTGTTTTGTTTCTCTTTTTTTCTCACTCATTGTGTAAACAATTTTATACAAAAAGATAATACCAATGAGGGCTGTTTGACATAGAAAACACGATAACAAATACACAGACAATTCAATGGGTGAGTGGTGACCTATAGTGCAAGTGGGTGACCTTTCAAATTCAAACAATAAACAAGACAATAACATAAATTCTCCGTCCTTTTCAGGTTTTTCACTTTAGCTTGTCCTATTTTTTTTTAAAATAATTGCTATAGTGAGCCAGGACATGAGATGGTTGTACGTCGACGTTTCGACCCTGTATAATATACATACATCAAGTAGGGTCTTCTTCATGATAAAAGAAGGAAGTGCTTCCATACTAGGCTTTAACAAGTGCAGATCTAATAGGAGATTTTACACTAACCTAGCAGGCAGCACACCCATTTATGCACCTGTACACATACAATATCTTCATTCTGTTTGCCACTTATGCACTAGTTAGAGATGTTGTCAAATTAGCTTTTGTTTCTCTGGATTAAATCATCTATTCCCTCCTTCAACTCACAAAAAATGTGTATTGGTGGATGTCACACTTTCACTGGCACATACTCAAAATGAAACTACTTACCTGGGAAGGGGGGAGAAGGAGACCACGTCCCACACATCAGTTTCGATATCCAGTCTTTGCACACCGCCATAAACATCCCCGTGTTCATCTCGACCGCAGATAACGTACAGTTTGGTCCCCAGGCTCACAGCAGCAGCCCTCTCCACTGGTCGGACCATAGGGCTGGTGCTTTCCCACTGTAGGTCTGTCAGCGCCAGGCGCTCCACGTCCGGGATGACCCCGGAGTCGGTGCTGCCACCCAGTACGTACAGGTGAATTCCCACGCCGACAGCACAGTGACAGTCCCGAGATTTCTTCATTGGAGGACCCTCTATCCAGTGGTTCTCCCAGCAGTTGTAGATGAGGACCCAGTCCACACTGTACCATACAAAGTCACCTCTGAAATGCCCTCCTGTCACAAACAACAGGTTTCCTAGAAAAGAAAATGGAACTTAGACTTGACTTCTACTTAAACTTGGACTACAGAGCCTGGATCAGAGCTGTGTGGGAACAGAGCGCCGCTGCTTTCTGGAGGAAGGGCTAAATCAGATGAAAATCTGTACGGCAGAACCGTCTCTGCTGTTGGCATGGTGACGTGCGGGAAATTCCGCTGGTGGGTTCTGTGGATAATTTAGCACTTCAGAAATCATGGGGTATTTCATTATCACCCAACTCCAGTCAAAGACGAAAGTCGAATCAAAACAATGTAAGAGCAAAATTGGGACTTTGCTAGACCATTAGGAGCCACTCAAAAAAAAAATATCAGACACAGGCACTCAAGCCAAAGATCTGCACACTCAAGCCAAAGAGACTTAGGGGGAGATTTGCATACCTTTTCCACAAAAGTGAAACAAACTAGCAGACGTTCCCCCCCCCCTCCCCCAAAGTCCCCTGTAAATAGCGCAAACGTTACTTTGCGCCGAGGGGGCGTTACATGGGTGGTACATGAGCGTTCCCGTGCAACCACCTGTGCCTTTTGATGCAAAACCATATTTACAAAGATTTATAAACATGGTTTTGCGCCAAAAGTTAACGCCCCTTTAAAGGAGGTGCTAACAGGAAAAATGCATTCATTTCTCCGTGCTTTTCCCATTTTCCATGTGTGCTGCTCTGTGCAGCACGTTTGCAAAGTGGGAATAGCTTTGCATCGTATTTAGCATAGTATTTTGTACACGAAGGGTACCCTTCCAGCAAAACCTATGCTACACTCATGCACACACCCTAGCGCTGTGGTGCTAAGGTGTGTGCATAGGGCACGGCAGCTGAAATCAGCACCGGCGCAAGGGAAAGGGGAGGCGAGAGCCATATCTCTGAAGATATGGTGCTCTAATGCTCCCTTCCTGTCTCAAGGGGGTCTGCGCTGAGTTACTTTTTAATAAAAATCTACGCCTGAGACTTATATTAAAGAAAACTAGATCACGCGAAGAGATATAAAGTCAAGACAAAATCATACAGGCTGAAGCCACCAGCATATAGAATCAGGGCAAAAGCTTATTGTAAAAAACTAAAGGTAAAGAAAATCAAGGACTTTGAGGCTTAAAAAAAACAAGGTAAAGGTTTGTGTATACCAGTCATAACCTGTTGTTAAGTCAGTTATATATATGCTCAGACAAGGGCCTCTAGACAAAGAGCTAAAGACAGGTGATTCAATACAAGAACACAAGGCCTCATTAAGACAAACTCGCTTTTTTCAACCTTGCTTTATGAACAGTAAGATATCTGTAACTTGGGGGCAGGGAGGGGGGCACTTTGGGATTACCGGGTGTACCTGAGGGTGCATTCAGGAATGATGAAAACTAAGCAATCGTTTAGGGAGTCTTTTGTACTATTATGGATTTCCAGGCTATTTATGCCTCATTCCTTTTCACTTGATGGTTCACCCAAAGATTTTGTCTGCTCCCTGCAGGCAAAGTCCTCCGGTGAAAAGTGCCTGATTCCCGGCATTACAGCGGAGCTCATAATTCTAATGCAGGGTAACTCCTGTTAATGGACCAATTTCACCTACTGTGGCTCTCATAGTGAGGGGCAAATATTCGCGCCTTATGCATGCAGGAATAAGCCGAAAGCATGTAGAACCAATCCGAGGATGCGTAGAGTCATGTCAATGACATGAAGCCAGAAGCTCAGAGAAGGAAGCCCAGTGCCTGTATATGCAAACCAGATGCACAGTGGATGAAGCAAATTACTGATGGGCGCGATCAAAAACACTGTAGGTACAAGTTGATAGATTCATGATAATTGTATGGGTCTCAAGCCTAGCAAATGTAAATTCAAGCCCGAAACGTTCATTGGCAAAACCAACAGTCTGGCCTTGGCCATTTCTGTTGCGATATTGGGCTTCATTCCTACATAATTCTATTGGGCCGATTCTTACTTCACGTCTGCCCTCTTCCCTGCTACTCCGCGGACCACTCTTTCCCTTGCTACTGAGTCATATTTAACCACAATGAGTTCTATTCTCACAGAAAGCCAAAGCTATACTCCAGTAGGCTAACCCCTGGGATCTAAGTAATTGTCACACTTCATTGGAATGCCGAAAGCATTCCAGGAGTGCTCCTGAGAAGCTGTGATCGCTGTAGCTTTGCAGTGGTACTCGCATGCCTAAAAAGATAAGTTCTCATAAATACAGCAAGCACAGATTTCCTAGATGGTAAATCCCTCAGGGTTTTGCGATAACAGTCTTACAAGGTTCTTCTCCTCATAGTTTTTCCTGGTTCTGGGAACTTTTCACTCCCATTTACCACCAGCTCTGATCAGGTACCAAATGGGAAAGTGTGGTACTAATGAGGGTTGCCAGATGTGGTTTCCAGAGGGTACTTGAGGCAGAGGTGACGGAGAGGACGCTGTAGGCCGCAGTGTTGAATGAATTCCCTACCTGTGCTCTAGGAAATGGACCAGGTGGGAGATGAGTTGCCTCTGTTCCCTCTACATACCACAGACGTGTGAGTATTTTTACTAGTGGTAATTTAGTGAGGAGGCACCCGTGGCCAATTGTAATCAACTGTAGCCATAACTTCTCCATCCCAGTTAATGCCCAATTCGCTAACACAAAATCAGCTATACTGGATGTGTACCTCTGCCTGCCCCAGACAGGTGGGCGGTTTTACCTGGGGTTTCCACACATTGTAATTTAAAGTGGGAGGGGGCACCAGGCCTGTTGAGTCGGCTGTGGAAATATCCCGCCCCAGGGATACCACTTTAGCAGACAAAAAATGAGGGCCTCAGACAATGCCACACACGCCTTCCAAAAACGTTGTGCCGCAGGCAATTTATATATAGCACTTTTAACTACAGAATGCCATTTGTAAGCATTTTAAGTACAAGATGTTCAGCACCTCAACTAAAGGAGCACATACATTTAACAGACAATTGAATTGGCAATCCAAGTAGGAAAGAGTACATGAGTGCAACACCGCAACGGAAGTTACCTACTGCTGCCACAGCATACTGGGTCAGGTTCTTACGCTGCAGAGGCGAACATGGCTGCCAGGTGTCCATCTTGGGGTGGAACTGGAAGAGCTCCTGCTGCTCCTGGTCGTGTTTCCCTCCCAGGATGTAGAGGGTGTCGTAGCTTCTGCTGTTGCAGGACAGCAGGGTCTCCTCCTCGCTCCCTGACCCCTCGGGGGTGCCACTGTCCAGCTTCTTCACCAGCCGGGCGTAGGCATCCTGCTGGGGCGCGCGCTGGCTGCGCCCGATGAGCACGTTCAGGAAGGACAGGCTCAGGAAGGGCATCCTCACCAGGCCCATCAGCTGGAAGAGGCCCTCCTCCTCGCGCGCGGGGTCTTCCATCACCCACCTGAGCACCGCGTCGAAGGCCACGTCCTCGCGCGCCACGAAGAGCTCGTCGCGCGCCAGCAGCTGCGCCAGAGTTTCCTTGGGGTGCTGCAAGAGCCCCCAGTCCTCCTGCGTCATCAAGTCTGCAAAGTGCGTCAGGGCCACGTAGAGGGCGGACTCGTGGAGCTCCGGGCAGGCGAACTGCTGGGCGTAGGACATCATGTCCAGGCAGTTGGAGACATGTAGCTCCTTCTCCAAGAACTTGACGCAGAGGCGCTTGACTCTGTGGAACTGGAGGAAGTCTGCGGTCTCCAGCACGCTGGCCACGTTGTCTCGGGTCAGGGCCACGCGGGCCGTCTGCACGAATCCCAGCAGGAGCTTGAAAGCCTCGACGTCCACCCCGCTCAGCACGATGTGCCTCTGGGAGCTTTCCTTGGCCCCTCCGTAGAACAGCGCCTCGAAGTAGCGACTGTGGGAGGCCAGGGCCCGCCGGTGCACGCGGAAGCGCCGCTGGCCCACCTGGAGCACGGCGTCCGGGGAAGGGTCCTCCCCCTCGGGCCCTGCTCCCCTCGTCTCCCGAGGACGCTCCATGTTGTCTGTTGCTGTTTTTGAGTTAAAATTAACTCTCCCTGGCACGGTGTGTGTGGCCCACGTGCCCAGCTCGGATATGAGATAGGCCTTGCTGTCTGCAAAAATAAGACAGCTGACTCAGGCTCAGTGCCTGCTCCTTTCCAGCGCCTTCTTCAAATGTTCACGTAACACTGCTCACAAACCACATAGCGATATAGAGGTATTTATGACTACGTGTAAAATTGCCCTTACCACAAATAAAGAACTCCTTTTCCGAGTTCAGGCTTTATTTTATTTTCATTTTGAAGTTTTATAGTGCCGCGAGGTGATGGAAGACACTGTAAAATATGGCATACGCTCTTCTGTATTAAGTAATAGAATAAACAAGCATTAAAAAAGCAAAATGTCTCGCCTTTCATTAAGTGAAAGCCATTTGCTTTGCTATGCAATACCATTAGCAAATCAGATGACTTTAACTTAAATAAAGGCGAGACCTATTGCATTTTCAATGCTCCTCAGAACTCTTTAGATAAAACTATATGTCACACAAGAGTACTCATGTACAGCTGTACACCGAAACACTTAGCATGTTTAAAGAGTATTAGTAAAGGTGTTCATTGCCCCCCACAAAAAACAAAAGCAATTAGGAAATACGCATCCCATACAACAATAAATACACCTAATCGCCGAACAACTACAAGTGTCAGATGTGCACTATTAAAGCACCCCAGGACCGCAACGTCACGCGCAGCATCAAAATCCATCACTGATTATTCAAGTCACCTAAATACCCAAATGCCCTGTTTACACCATTCACTACGGCCTTGGCTGCCTGGAGGAGCTCAAGTGGACAATAGACATGTGAAGTGAATAACAAAGCAGGGGGGGGGGGGGGGGGGTGCTGAGCCGGATAGGTTGAAGGAGAAGGGAAAATTCAGCTCCTTGCTACCAAGCCCTCCACCCTGCACTCAAAATCCCTTACTCCAAATGTGGCAGCTCAGCAAGGCTCATTCCATTGGGGAACAGGGTGTGGCGTAACCCCAGAGCTGCCCAATCTGCCGAGATTGTAATTGGGGAACCACGTTCAGGTCTCGGCGTTGGCTCAAGGTCCTGAAATTCTGGGCAACTCACTTTATCTCCTATGGCTACAAAAATAAATGTGTCCTTGTGTAAAGGGTGCTCACAAAGCGTTCCAATACCTTTGCCTCGAGTTCACGCTATAGAGAAATGTAAAAAATATATATGTGTATATGATGCTGGCTACGAAGTTATAATTATCTGAAGGTGCACGCAGGGCATGGGAACATTCAGGAGCTATACAGAGTAGCGGCCTCAGTTCCCCATCCCAGCTCGCAGTAACCCCCAACCCATGTTTTAAACCTGCTCTCCAGACTACTGGCCGCTGCTCCTCACCTGCTTCCTGACCCATAAGGGATCGTATTTCTCTTTTCGCAGCTCCTGGGAGGATATTCTCAAGAGCCCGTTCCATGGTGAGGCGTTGCAGGGCTAAGTATCTATAGAAAAGTAGGAGCGTCCAGAACAGGGGGTGACGCCATGGGGGGGAAATGGAGAACCCCTGGTAGGGCGCTCAGGGAGAGGTGGCCCTGGGAAAGAGAGGGGTGAAAATTTAAGATCTAAAAAGAGAGAGACGGGGACAAGGGTCAGACAAGCGACTTCCACACTGATGAAAAGTAGAACCTGTATTCCTACAATCTATCCCAGGCAGACAGGGAAGAAGTGGGCGAGCCCAGGAAGGTTTTGGAGGGCGGGACCAGCAGCAATGTGGAAACAAGCAGCCCGCTGAAATATTGGTGCATAGGGAGACTCTGGTCAGTGGAATGTCAGGCTGCACGCCATGTACGCATACACAGAAGCACCGCCGAGATGGTTGCGCTGCCTGCTGTTTACATGCAAGGTAAACTGTCCTTGCATGTAGCTTATATAAAGTGCAGTAAAAATGAATCACGCTTTCACTGTAAGTGAAAGCGCAATGCAAAAATAAACATGCAGCTGCCTTTGCCAAAGCCGAATGAGAACAAAAAAAAGTGCATAGCGGCTAATTAGGAGACACTGTCTCCCGCCGCCAGTAAAAGATACAATTCCGGTGGGCGGGGCCAAAAGCGGACATGGTGGTAACCAGGAGGGACTAAAAACCCTCCTGGACAATGATAACACCCGGTTTTGCATAATTGGTGACTCAAAATGACACGCACCAATGCAAAACACGGGCGGAGCATAAAGCGAGCTTCTGGAATCGTATCAATTCCAAGAAGCGCTCGCAAGGCAAGGGCAGCGTATGCGCACTGCCAGCACCAGGTGAGACCTAATAAGGTAGAGCCTGTGAAGTGCTGGTGGGGAGTGTCACAATGAGAGACAAAGTTGGTGATGAAATAAGTGACTGGTAAGAAATGGAGATCCACTGGTGAAAGGAGGGACAGAATGGCGAGGGGAGAGATAGCCCATGAAGTAGCGGAGGGGAGTGCTATTAGAAGACAGTGAAAGGCTGAGGTGAAAGGAGTCGTCCACTAAGAAGACGAGAGACTCTGGTGAAAGGAGGGACAGTGTGACAAGGAGAGCAGAGAGACATCAATGAAGTAGTGGTAATGTTTTTATGCAGGCTATTTTATTGGCAGTGGCAGTTTTGTTTTTAGTAAGTTAAAGTTACAGCTATTGAGGCTGTAAATCAATTGATCGGTGCTCAGGAGACAGCAGGAAGGGAAGTAGCTCAGGGTGGAGTAGGGGTGGGGAGATGAGAGCCTGGGACAGAAGAGCAAGTTGGGTTAACAGTGAACAGCGGGAGGGGGGTGATCTGGGTACTGGAGAACAACCAGCTGTTGGCCCAGCACCTTCGGAAAAGCAAATCAATTTGTTTGCCAGTGTGAAATAAAGAAATGCAAATACATAGTGAAAGCGACTCCGTTCTTACACAATGAAAGGTGTGTTTAAAGTCAAAGCGTTGCCATTTAGAAATAAATAAAGATGCGATGCAGATTGCTCGTTGCCACACCTCCCTGTGCATTTTCCGATGTGTTTACCTACTTCATTGTCTGAGTGAAAACAAATAAATGGGTAAATGAGTCTTTTGGATCTGACAACAAAAGTTACAAATCCTTATCACGTGCAGCTAAAAATCACAAATAAAAGCATGATTGCAAATCTAGATACAAACAATCCCAATCAGCATTTGTCTTGCGCATTTAAATTTCTGAAACAGTTAAAAAAAAATGAATAAATTGCGACTTCCAAGGGAGACAAAATGGTAATTTTTTTCTTGTGAGGGGAGGGGCTTTGGAGGTACTCTCATCGCATGAACGATAACAAGTGTGAGGACATTGATGAGTGCTATGGCCAGGTGTGTGAACAGAACTGCATCAACCTGCCTGGCACCTACAGATGTGATTGTGACCCAGGGTACAGCGTAGACTCTCTCGATCCCAGCAAGTGCCAGATATTATGCAATAACACCGAGTACCCGGCGGAATGTGACTCACACACTATGGAGTCCTGTCGCTGCCCCTGGGGTACATCATTCAGAAAGGCGATGCCAGCGCGGTGCAAGCGTTCAGTGTGGAGGGCACACCTAGAACCGTCTGTGTGGATATTGACGAGGGCCTCTCGGAGTACTGTGACCAGGCCTGTGACAACACCCCGGCTCCTTCCGGTGCTCCTGCCGGCCCGGGTAACTCTGCAAGCCAACCTACTGTCCTGTAAACTCTATGGCGACGAGGAAGGGAGCTCCGAAGACGTCACCACCCCCACAGCAGTACCCAGGACCACACCACCTCCACGTGGGGCCCCTTCACCTGGGCATCATGATTGGCATCGTGGTGGGCATCTTGTCCGTCCTCATTACCATTGTCTTCCACAGGTTCAGGAAGCACAGCGTGCATGCGGTGACAGACTGCAAATGTAAACACGCCGAGAAAGGCATGGTGCTGAGACAGGTCACCCTGGGCACCCCCTCTCACCAGAAACTTTAGGAGGCATGGGGGAAACCATGCGCGGAAAGACAAGAACCTATAGCGCACGCACGGACCCTTGCTCTAAGGGTGAGCCATGCAGATAGTCTCATGCCGAAGGTGAGCCATGAGGACAGACTCCCTAGGAGTTGGGGCCACAAAGACAGGCCCCCGGCATCCCCTTGAGCCCAGCAAGCGCTTAGACAATGCGCCTTCACCAGAACGGGACTTTTAACAAGCATAGATCTCTTGTCTTTATGGGGCCATGTGTTTCTAATTCGAAACACATGGCCCCATAAAGATAAAGTGCTTTGCGACAGCAGCAAAGCAGGCAACCCAGTCCGGATCGGTGGTGGAAGGGCGCCAACAAAAAACACTCATTTCCAATGGCAGGACACCGTTTAATGGAAATGAGGGGCGGGGCTTCGAGTCACTTTCTGAAAACCCCTCATCCAAAAAATCTCTCGCCGAGCGAGCAGCGCTTTGCGCTGCAATGCCACGTGAGACCTAATCAGTGGGTCTCTGGGTGTATGCTTGAATGGACCAAGATTCAGGATAGACTGTTTCCATGAGGAGCAAGGTCCTGGTTTGCATTAGATGGGCTTCTGGGCAGAGGTGGCTGACACAGAAAGAGTGGTGAGCAGGTGAAGGGGACACACAGGGAGTTTTATAATAAGAACATGTAAAAGGCTTGCCTGGTGCTGCCTGCCACCTCGTGCTCTTCGGCTTCCAGCTCCTGGTCGCAGCAGTCCCTGGGACAGCATCACGAACTCCCCATCCAATCCGCTTGCTGCTCTCAAGCATGAGAGCAGCGTGGGAGATTGGCTTGAGTGAGCTGGATCAATAATCGCTCAGGCACAAGGAGTCTGCGCTGTTTCTCCAACTCGGCTGTGTAATACAGCTGGGTTGGAGAAACCTTAGTGCGCATATCAGTTTTGTCAGCCTAAGACGTCTGACCCAGCTGACATGCTCACTTAAAAGAGCACCTACCACTCCTCCTCCCCCATCCCATGGCTCGGCCCACCCCTCCCTGCACATGCTGGCTCAACCAGCAGCTCAAAAAAGAAAATATATTGTTTTATTTTTCAGCTACTGGCTCTGAGCCAGTGGGGCGACTCTTATCCGCCATTAAGGGGCCACTGCTGCTTCTGGGGCCATTTTAGAGACTGGCGGACAGATATTCCATTGCAACAGCAATAGACTACCCTGGTTGCCAAACTCGAGGTCCATCCAAACTATTTTGAGTCAGGCGGAGCACAAATTTTCAGCTAAATGAGTAAACTGTATTCTGACCCTGTAAAACTCAGACAGCCCAACAGAGTAAGTGACATCAGAAGTAAACAATCGGAAGGTCCACCCTATTTAGAGCCAGATGACTTTAACTGTCCGTCACCGCCAAGAATATTCAGACAGTGAGAAACAGTAAAAAAAAAAAAAAATATATATATATATATATATATATATATATTTTTTTTTTTTTTGCAATTCATAAGCCTGCCGTGACGTGTTTCGCCGCCGTAGCGGCTTGTTTACACAGCGTGTTTCCCGCAGCAAAGGACATTTCATACACAATGTTATCAACATAGTAGATGGACTTCAAAGTAAATGGCATTCGTTAGAGGTATGAGTGCCATCTTTGGCTAGTCATTCTTAACAATCCAAAGCATTAAATGTACTATTATACACATAACAATCTTGAATGGGAGTTGGTTGCTACATGCTGATATCGTGCATCAAAAGTAAATTAGTACTCGCGCATAATTGCCATTACCCTTCCATATATTATATTCATAATATTACCTTTGAATATACGATATAAAACATTATGCCAAACACCATATGTACAATTTCATTATATAGTATTTTCTGCTTTCTGTTACATCATGTATTATAATTACAGATTTTGTCGTGTTTCAACCGCTAAGCATGTTGGTATCCGTAGTTCTCCACAGTGGTGGATACAAATGGTTCATGGGCATATACATGGGCGTGAGCAGCTTAATACTCATGCGACTATCGTTCTTTACTGATAACCATGTTATTGTGGTATTACGATTCTAGTACCCCCAATAGTGGGTTTGCTATTCATGTCCCAGAACACCGTGTTTGTTGTAATCGAACCGTATTGTGTGTTAGACATATTGTCACTACGGGCTTAATTCCAAAAGGAATTTTACCACTATCCATGTTAATTGGATATGTAATGTGCGCATGCTATACAGACTTCCCTGTTGGGTGCTTTGCGACAAAACTGATCAGTAACAATTTTTGTACAAGTTACACGAGTTTGGTGTCCCAATAGTGGGTATATTGGGCATCTCCCAGAAATATCAAACATTGGTTGTCATCCTATTTGTATATCCTTCTATTCAATTGTCCACTGTTGTATGCCCCTGATGAAGTGATCCCACGTGTTCCTGAAACGATCAAAATGGTGCAATATAAATATTAAAATCTTATCTGCTGCTTGGAACAATGTTGAATGATGGAATGGAGAAAAGGGTAGGGTTCCTGTTGCCACAGGTGAGAGACAAATCCCCTTCCTTTCTTCCTGTAAATCAGAAATGAATAAAATTAAATTTAAATGTAAAGAAGGTGATCGAAAACCCTAACATACATAGTTTATACCAAATCTGTTGCTGTTATCTTTACCAACCCTGATGAGTTAATATGTAAAGAATTGAATAAACGTCATGTAGTAAAGTTAACGTTATTCTGTTTGTAAATGTATGGCCATCTCATCATCAAGATTATGACCTGTCGGAAAATGTGTACACATTCCCACGATGTATCTTGACTCTTTCTGTCTTAACCTCAGAACTCTATTGCCTCCTCTCGCCTTGGGCAGTACCTGTTCTATTGCATAATAGATCAGTTTTGAGTAATCTGAGTAGTGATGGCTGGCAAAGTGGCGGGCAATGGGATATTGCTTGTCCTTGTTGGTGATTGCCCTCATATGTTCAAGGACGCGCTTCTTTGCCATATGTGTCATGCTTCCGACGTACCTAAGTTTGCAAGGACATTCAAGCACGTAGATGACAAAATTACTGGTACACGTTAGAAACTGAGTTATGGGTTTCTTGGAATTTGTACTGGTATACAAAAATTCCTTCACCATTTTGCTGTTCCCGCAGGGCTTACAATGGCCGCATGGGAAGAATCCCTGTATCCCAATACCTTTTCTTTCTCGATTGTCAGACAGATCACTATGTACAAGTAAATCACGTAGGTTTCTACCTCTTTTGTATGTGATGCTCGCTCTATCAGGTAAGTTCCCACCAATTATAGGATCGCTCTTGAGTATACCCCAGTGTCGATTAACAACTTTTTGAATTTGTTTGGAATTCCCATTGTAAGTCATGATAATACGGGAAGTATTTTCTTCTTTTATGTGTGGCTCACTGGTATCTTCCTGTGTTGGTGTTTTTAAGATGTTGACTCTCTCTACATCAGTTATCCTTTCTACTGCTTTTTTGAGGACCCAAATAGGATAACCCCTAGCTCGAAAACGTTCAATCATGACTCTCTCCTCTTTATGGTAGTCTGAAATTGTACTACAGTTCCTTTTGGCCCTGAGCAGCTCCCCGTATGGTATACTCCATTTGAGGTTGTCCGGGTGGCTGCTCAGGGCATGTAGTAGTGTGTTTCCTGCTGTAATTTTGCGGTAAAAAACCGTTCCAATGGTGTGGTTCTTAATTATCACCCTAGTGTCCAGATATTCAACGTCTTCCATACTTATGGTGCTGGTCAGTGTTATATTTCTATCATTATGATTGAGTTCCTCGACAAATAGTAAAGCCTCACTTTTGTCTCCCTGCCAAATCATAAAGATATCATCTATATATCTTAGCCAAGTCTTTACCTTAGGTAAGGCCATCTGGTAACGTGTATTGGTAAGAATATCTTCTTCCCATGCACCCATAAACAAATTAGCGAAGCTCGGTGCAAATGAATTTACCATAGCTGTACCGAGCTTTTGCTTAAAAATATCTCCATTGAATAAGAAGAAATTGTTTTCGAGGCAGTATTTGATCATTTCTAAGTTCATATTCGTGTGTTCTAGATATCTGATGTCCCTTCGTTTGAGAAATCTTGCACAGGCTTCTACTCCCTGCGTGTGGTTTATAACAGTATACAGTGAGTTTACATCTAATGTAATTAGAATGTAATCTTTCTCCCATTTTAGATCAGCAATTTTACCCAAGAAGTCTTTGGTGTCTCGTACATAAGACGGTAAGGTGAAAACAAACTCTCTCAAAAAGTGATCCACATATCTGGAAACATTTTCTAGGGCACAACCCCGGGATGAAATGATAGGTCTTCCCAGGGGATTGCTTCTATCCTTGTGGATTTTTGGGAGCAGATACATGACTGGCAGCATAGGATGATCTTTTTTAAGAAAGCTAAATTCCTCCCATTCAAGGAGTCCTTTGTCTTTCCAATCCTGTAGCTTCTCCCAAATCAAGATTATGCTATTGTTGTACTCACTTCTACTAGATACACTGTAGGTGTTATTGTCATTTAGTTGTCTCTACGCCTCCCGTATGTACATATCTCTTGGTAGGATGACAATATTGCCCTCTTTGTCTGCTGGTCTGACTATTATGTTTTCATCTTTAGCAAAATCTTCCATTGCTTTTTTCTGTGTCATGGTCAGATTATGTCTAAAGTTCTTCATTTTTTTGGGACAATTTTGTTGTCTAAGTTTGAGCAAATCGTTGCTTACTAAGTCTTGAAAGGTATCAATGCTTTCATGTGGCATTTTAGGTACAAAAGTAGAGGGAGGTTTAAAATCGCTGTGGGCTGCTTTGTCGTGTCTAATTTCTAGTTCATCCAGTATTATTAGAGTTTCTCTATTTTGTAAGGTTGCCTCAGGCTCAATTTGTAACTCATGGAGGATTATCATAGTATCGATATCTCCTATAGTTAATCCTTGTTCTTGACTGCCTCTCCCTATAGGGTGTGATTCTCTACTGGTTATAGGTTTCAATTTATGCCATTTTTTCAGTTTTAACTTACAACAGTATTTAAAAACATCAATTTTGCTATCCACATAGTTCATTGGTACTAAGGGACAAAAGGACAAACCTAGACATAAAGTTTGTTTGTCTTTGTTGCTAATAGTCTTAGTACACAGATTAACAATGGTTTGATTTACCATCTCGTCATCCATTAATAGTTTTTCTTGGAGCGTATTTTCTTTCCCATACACTCCGTATTTTCCACTTTTCTTTCTTCTTTGTCCGGTTCGTTTATTCCTCTTCTATTACCTCCTCTTCCCCTTCCTCTCGGCTTCGGTGAATCGTGCATGTGGTTCATTCTGGAAATAGAACGTGTTGTTTGCCGGCTCTCCTTCATTAGCCGTTATTCGTCTAAAAAATTTGATTTTGGACGAGTAACTTGTTTTGGATCTGATAATGAGCTCTCTGAGGTTCCGTTGGTCTCAGAGTCTTCTGTATTAGTATCACTTGCGCTGGTCACCTCTTCCTCGTGTCTCATTGGTTTGTGTCTAGTGTCACCTGTTTTTGTTTTGTCCGTATCATATAGGTGATCATATTTCTTACTATAAGTCAGGATTCTCCCTGACTCATAGTCTCCACTGTCTCTGTGTAGTTTGCATTGCTACCGCTTCTTGAGGTCATCCTCCATGATTTTTAATCTTTTCTTCATTTCATCTTGAAATTTCGTGATGGTTTCCTGGTCTTCATGTCCATTAAGAACAGATTTGATTTGTTCTATTTCAAGTTTAATTCTCTCTCTATCGGACCAGGCATACTTCACCAGTATTTCCAATATATTTTTCGAGCTTGTGGCAGAGTTATTAGACCAAAGTAGTACAAAAGGGGGGTGGTGATGGACGGAGCATCTGAACCAATCAAACATTCACACCTAGTCAAGAGATCTGGGTTTAATCCATCACCGTTCTTTATCCCACTCTGCCACCCCAGTTCAGACATGGACATATACAAATCAGTCTGACCCTGTGCCTCATGTGATCAGTCCAGCCCGAACTGCCAAGCCATGCCTTCCCTGGACCGGAAACAAGCTTCCGAGAACCGGTTTCTGGCATTTCAGCCGTCTTCAGCCCGGCTTCCTTGAATCCAGTGGCAAAGTGAGCAAGGGGCTCACGTCTGAGCATACCCTGCCAATTTATGGCTAACAAAGCGGTACAAAAGGGGGTGGTGATGGACAGAGCATCTGAACCAATCAAACACTCACACCCAGTCAAGAGATCTGGGTTTAATCCATCACCGTTCTTTAGCCCACTCTCCCACCCCAGTTCAGACATGGACATATGCAAATCAGTCTGACCCTGTGCCTCATGGGAACAGTCCAGCCCGAACTGCCAAGCCATGCCTTCCCTGGACCGGAAACAAGCTTCCGAGGACCGGTTTCTGGCATTTCAGCAATCTTCAGCCCGGCTTGCTTGAATCCAGTCGCAAAGTGAGCAAGGGACTCACGTCTGAGCATACCCTGCCAACTTACAGCGAACATAGTGGTACAAAAGGGGGTGGTGATGGACGGAGCACCTGAACCAATCAAACACTCACACCCAGTCAAGAGATCTGGGTTTAATCCATCACCGTTCTTTAGCCCATCTGCCACCGCAGTTCAGACATGGCCATATGCAAATCAGTCTGACCCTGTGCCTCATGGGAACAGTCCAGCCCGAACTGCCAAGCCATACCTTCCCTGGACCGGAAAAAAGCTTCTGAGGATCGGTTTCTGGCATTTCAGCCGTCTTCAGCCCGGCTTGCTTGAATCTAGTGGCAAAGTGAGCAAGGGACTCACGTCTGAGCATACCCTGCCAACTTATGGCGAACAATGCGGTACAAAAGGGGGTGGTGATGGACGGAGCACCTGAACCAATCAAACACTCACACCCAGTCATGAGATCTGGGTTTAATCCATCATCATTCTTTAGCCCACTCTGCCACCCCAGTTCAGACATGGCCATATGCAAATCAGTCTTACACTGTGCCTCATGGAAACAGTCCAGCCCAAACTTCCAAGCCATGCCTTCCCTGGACCGGAAACAAGCTCCCGAGGACCGGTGTCTGGCATTTCAGCCGTCTTCAGCCCAGCTTGCTTGAATCCAGTGGCAAAGTGAGCAAGGGACTCACGTCTGAGCATACTCTGCCAACTTATGGCGAACAAAGCGGTACGAAAGGGGGTGGTGATGAACGGAGCATCTGCACCAATCAAACACTCACACCCAGTCAAGAGATCTGGGTTTAAACCATCACCATTCTTTAGCCCACTCTGCCACCCCAGTTCAGACATGGCCATATGCAAATCAGTCTGACCCTGTGCCTCATGGGAACAGTCCATCCCGAACTGCCAAGCCATGCCTTCCCTGGACCGGAAACATGCTTCCAAGGAGCGGTTTCTGGCATTTCATCCGTCTTCAGCCCGGCTTGCTTGAATCCAGTGGCATAGTAAGCAAGGGACTCACGTCTCAGCATACCCTGCCAACTTATGGCAAACAAAGCGGTACAAAAGGGGGTGGTGATGGACGGAGCATCGGAACCAATCAAACACTCACACCCAGTCAAGAGATCTGGGTTTAATCCATCACCGTTCTTCAGCCCACTCTGCCACCCCAGTTCAGACATGGCCATATGCAAATCAGTCTGACCCTGTGCCTCATGGGAACAGTCCAGCCCGAACTGAAAAAGCCATGCCTTCCCTGGACTGGAAACAAGCTTCCGAGGACCGGGTTCTGGCATTTCAGCCGTCTTCAGCCCGGCTTGCTTGAATTTAGGCCCAGGCCTCTGTACTGGGGTGAATGTATGACATTGTTCTGCATTCTGTCCATCAATTGTTGTTTTTGCATTAGAGTTATTAGACCAGTCTTCTAGCATTTGGAGATCTGGGGAGTCGTACGAGAGGGAAATATAGATTCTTAGTCCCCGTGGTACCATTGATTTATCTATGTAGTCCTGCAACGATGTTGCCTCCCACCATTTGGAGGTCTCCTGCTTGTGAAGTTTCTCAAATCTTCTTAATGTCTCCATAATAGATTTCTAAATTGAAACTTATGTTTGTAAAGTCTTTGCGACTCCTGGGGCTCTAACAAAGAGCGACAGAGCTGGTTCTCTCCTTTCCCTTTCTTCTTCCATCCTTCTTTCCAGAATCCTGTGGATTCTATTGCACCCAAACTTGTGTTCTGTGTCAGTATATGATTCCCTCTACTTGATGTAGAGTTCCCCTGGTCCAAGAATAATTCCAATTTTATATCGTATATTCAAAGGTAATATTATGAATATAACATATGGAAGGGTAATGGCAATTATGCGTGAGTTCTATTTTACTTTTGACGCACGATATCAGCATGTAGCAACCAACTCTCATTCAAGATAGTTATATGTATAATAGTGCATTTAATGCTTTTGATTGTTAAGAATGAATAGACAAAGATGGCACTCATACCTCTAACGAATGCAATTTACTTTGAAGTCAAATCTACTATGTTGATAACATTGTGTATGAAATGTAATCTGCTGCGGGAAACACGCTGTGTGAACAAGCCGCTACGGCGGCGAACCGCATCACGGCGGGCTTAGGAATTGCAATAAAACCCCACTTTGATTGCACCCAGGATGTAATTGTTGTGTCAGTGGATTACCGGTCTTCTCCACCGGACTCGTGACACCCCGAAGATTGGGAGCACCATTATGGAGTTTCTAGCACAGGATGTATATATATATATATATATATATATATATATATATATATATATATATATATATATATATATATAACCTACTGGCGGTCGCCAGTAGGTATATATATTTAGGATTTTTTCTCTATGGAACTTTTGAAAATTCTATGTCTAATAACTTTGGCGTTTGTGGACGGAATCGGCTGAAATTTTCAGGAAAATGGCACATTTTGTTTCTGAGCAGCCCCTGAAAATTTGGGGGGGTTCCGTCAAGGGGGGGCCGAGAAAAAAGGGGGGTCCCAAAACGCGTTTTTAACATTGAGTTTTCCATAGGGCGTTTGGCCTCACTTTTAGCTCGAACGGCTGAATGGATTTGCACGAAACTTGGCAACATTGTAGGGACTGTTAGCCCGATGTGCCTTTGCTGGGTCTCAATATATGTGCTCCAGTGGATTTTGAGAAATTAACGTTAAAAAAAAACAGATATATCTGTGACAGCGTCCCGGATAGCGCACCAGTTCGCGTACTTTTCGCGTAACGGAGCTTTGCGAAGCGAAGCTGATTGGCTCCGGTGTCTGTCAACATTCTAAACAGTCCGGAGCGGCCGCCATCTTGTCTCTCGGTAGGATCGAGAGACAAGAGGAGGAGAAAAACGAAGGGGGAATTTAATGAAAGGGGGCAAGGTAGACCCTTCTTGACCCCCTAGGAATGATGTTGGGGTTATTAAAGGGTCCCGTGGGGCAAATAAAAAAATATTGATTTTTTGCGGTAGAAGCGCTTTCCGGTTCGCGAACCGGGTAGTGAACCGGGACGCGAAACGGGAATTCGCCATTTTGTGTTTCGATTTAATTAAATTACAAGATGGAGGAAAAACAATGTGAGAAATGGGTATAAGGGGGTACGGGAGACGTATCCTGACCCCCTATGTTTTCTGAGGGTGGCTGAGGAGGCTCATATATGTTGATACTTGTCTTCCAGCGGCTGCGCGTGAGCGTTTTTTATTTTTTATTTTGCTGTGTGACGTCTGTTAACGTTCGATTCGAAGGAAATCAGGAAGTGTTGACCGCCATTTTGACACTGCGAGTAAATATATTGTTAAAATTAATTGTTTTAAATTAATCCGTATTGATAAACATTGTCTGCGCCATCTTGCTTTTTTTCCAATGCCACACTTTTGTCGTGCACAGCAGCCATTTTAGATGCCTTGACCAGACCCACTCTCTGCACGCCGCCGATCGGGACGTCTGTTAACGTTCGATTAGACGGAAATCAGGAAGTGTTGACCGCCATTTTGACACTGCGAGTAAATATATTGTTAAAAATAATTGTTATAAATTTATTCGTATTGATAAACATTGTCTGCGCCATCTTGCTTTTTTTCCAATGCCACACTTTTGTCGTGCACGGCAGCCATTTTAGATGCCTTGACCAGACCCACTCTCTGCACGCCGCCGATCCTCAGCATGGCTCCCCACCCTCGCAAGCATCTCCCCCCACGCACTGGTCACCCCCGCTTTCTGTCTTATGCATGGGCCATAAACCTCCCCCCATCTGCGCTGCTCTTCCCTGAGAATCACACCCTGTGCCCGCCCGACACCCCCCTTTCACCCTATTCACTACCGCACCCTCTGACATTCCTCTTCCTTTGTGTCTGATTGTCCAGGCCGGTCCCAGGCTATCACGTAGCCCTGCGGATGTAGTTTATGGCCTCAACTGTAAAGAATCACCCCTCTTCCAAGGAGTTACAGTAGATCAAGGCCCCCACCCGATGAGATCCGTCACACCACACGCGTTCCTACATCTGATAACCATCCTGTATTGTGATTGGGGAGGGGATTTTCACTGTGAGGGTGTGTGGGACCGAGCCTGAAGCGGAGGATTCCAGGGATGCCTTTTTGTACATCAAAGTCTTCACAATTATGTGTCACATTAAAAATATATAGCACTCCAACAAAGTAGTAGGATTATAACACCTTAATAACTTATAAATATATACATCGCAACAAAAACAGTAAACACCTTAAAAAAAATTTATTAAAACAGAAGCAACAATGGTCAGTAGCGGTCTGTTGTGCGAATAGTCCCAAGGCAGCACAACGTGCTGAGTTCTGGACGGCACCCAGGTGATGTCACCTGGGTGCCGCACTGGTTTTGGTATCCTACAATGCTGCTCCGAAAAACGGCGTGGGGCGCCCCGGGGGGGGGGGGGGTGGGGGGGAGGCGGCGTGAACGGGCCTCCCCAGGTGGAGGCTCGTCTGTTGTAGTGGGGCGCCCCTTTAGCGTTTCACTTGCCATTCAGCGGTTTTCCGCCCGCTTTTGCTGCACTGTGCCTTGTCAGTAGCGGTCTGTTGTGCGAATAGTCCCAAGGCAGCAGAACGCGCTGAGATCTGGACGGCACCCAGGTGATGTCCAGTAAGTTGCCGCACTGGTTTTGGTATCCTACAATGCTGCTCCGAAAAACGGCGTGGGGCGCTCGGGGCGGGGGGGAGGCGGCGTGAACGGGCCTTCCCAGGTGGAGGCTCGTCTGCTGTAGTGGGGCGCCCCTTTACCGTTTCAGTTGCCATTCCGCCCGCTTTTGCTACACTGTGCCTCATCCGCCATTCAGCTGTTTACCGCCCGCTCTTGCCGCTACAGCGTCTCGCTCACCATGTAGTTGAGTTGCGCCCACTCTTGCGGTGCAGCGATAGGCGGCTGCCACAGGACTCTTAAAATGGCGGCCAGCTCTTCGGATTTGGGCCTGGTCCACTAAAATGGCCCTGGGACACCTTGGAACTCGGACGCTTGTCTGCTAGGGCTTGGGCTCCATTCTCGAAAGCGTCCCCTCAGCCTTGAAGATTCTACAAAAGTCTTGGGGGCCCCCGACTCCCGCAGGCTTCCGGTGGGGAGCGGCTGCCATGATTGCTTGCGGAATGGCCACGACGGAGCTACGAGATGGTGGTGCTCTCATGCTGACGCCAGCTTCAGTCTGAAACATCCAGAAACACTGTAGACTATCAATTCGATGAGTTCCGGTGGAGCCCCAACGTGACCCGGTAGGGAAGAACTTGCCCTCCCCTTTTTTGAGTGATGGTTCTTGTTGCCTGTCCCCTCTGTTGTCATCTAACGGAACCTTTTTTGATTGCCGAGTGAGAAAAAAAAAGGTGGGTCTTTCATCGTTTGGGAAAAAAAAATGTTTTAATCCAATGAAAAGTGTTATTTTTAGGTCATATGATCAAGCCTTCCATCATTAGGAAACCAAAAGTAAAATGAACCAATGAAAAGTTTTATAAACAAGTCACATGACCTGTTATGCGGCTTTGGGTTATAAAAAGCGTGCAAAACCCGTTGGCCCGTGAGGCGGTGTCAGTAGCGGACCGATGTGCGAATAGGCCGAAGGCAGCACAACGTGCCGAGATCCGGATGGCACCGAGGTGGTGTCCAGCAAGTTGCACTGGTGTGGCCGTCCTACAATGCTGCGCCGAAAGACGGCGTGGGGTGTCCGGGGGGAGGCGGCGCGAACAGCCTTCTTCCGCCTCCCCAGGTGGAGGTACCTCATCTGCAGTGCGGCGCCCCTTAGCGTTTCACACGCCGTCCAGCCGAGTTGCGCCCGCACTTGCTGCTACAGTAGGCCGAAGGCAGCACAACGCGCCGAGATCCGGATGGCACCGAGGTGGTGTCCAGCAAGTTGCCGCACTGGTGTGGCCATCCTACAATGCTGCGCAGAAAGACGGCGTGTCCAGCTGAGTTGCGGTCACTCTTGCTGCTACAGTACGCCAAAGGCAGCACAACGCGCCGAGATCCGGATGGCACAGAGGTGGTGTCCAGCAAGTTGCTGCACTGGTATGGCCATCCTACAATGCTGCGCCGAAAGACGGCGTGTCCAGCTGAGTTGCGGTCACTCTTGCTGCTACAGTACGCCAAAGGCAGCACAACGCGACGAGATCCGGATGGCACCGAGGTGGTGTCCAGCAAGTTGCCGCACTGGTGTGGCCATCCTACAATGCTGCGCCGAAAGACGGCGTGTCCAGCTGAGTTGCGGTCACTCTTGCTGCTACAGTACGCCGAAGGCAGCACAACGCGACGAGATCCGGATGGCACTGAGGTGGTGTCCAGCAAGTTGCTGCACTGGTGTGGCCATCCTACAATGCTGCGCCGAAAGGCGGCGTGGGGTGCCCGGGGGGGGGGGGAGGCAGCGCAAACGGGCCTCTCCCTCTTGCCCAGGTGGAGGCACCTCATCTGCAGTGGGGTGCCTCTTAGCGTTTCACTCGCCTTTCAGCTGAGTTCCGCCTGCTTTTGCGGTACAGTGACTCACCCGCCATCTAGCTGAATTGCGGCTATTCTTGTGGTACAGCGATAGCCGGCTGCAACAAGACTCTGAAAAAGGCGGCCAGCTCTTTGGATTTGGGCCTGGTCCACTAAAATGGCTTTGGGACACCTTGGAACTCGAACGCTTGCCTGCTAGGGCATGGGCCCCATTCACGAAAGCGTCCCCTCTTTTGACTGATTGTTCTTGTTGCCTATTTCTTCTGTTGTCATTTAACGGAACATTTTTGGACTGCCGAAAATGGTTCTGGTCCGACCGCTGGTTGATGGAGACATTTTGACTATATCCTGGACCTGCCCGGCCGCGCCCAAAATGGCGCCGTTATAAATGGGACTCGTAACTCCTTGTTGTGTACTGGTTGCCCAACCTTGATATCACGAGATACGTATGCAGTTTTGAAGCACATGGCGGGCAGGGACGAGAATTGATTGAACATTTTGACATCCCTATTGATATTAAGTTCTGATGTGTTATTGATTACTGTACTATTGAAAGTTCGAATTAACGTCACCCATGGTACTTGCCCGCAAATGTATATCAAGATAATTTTATTGTAACTGGCCCTGTCGTACTTTAATTATAAAATGTACGTCCACCGATTCCGTAAATGTTAGACACCTTAGTTCTTGCAATCTAATGGGTCGCCCGTTACGTTCTTCTACAGTGTAAATGTGCCTTCATCATATACGATTCCAGTTTGCTCCGTGGCCGGCCCACGTGGTTATAGGCCCGTATTTGTATACTGACATTTTCACAATAAAGGTTTTTAAAAAAAAATATGGTAGTAGTACCTACATTGGTAAAGTTTTGAATAATAGCCACTGTTTTCGAATCAGTAAAAGGCAAGTGAAATAAAGCAGTCCAATTACATGACTGTTAAAAGGTATAATACGCAGGAACGCAGTAAAGAAAAATGGTCAAGGGCTGTTGTTTTCTACTCCTGCAATATAAAGTGATCTATAAGAATCTGATATTCATGCCTATCAGCGACTAAGACAGCAGGCCGAGCCTCTTTTGCTCAACGGCTCCCTCATGGGACGAAGAAACGCCCTTTTTCTCGAAAAAGGAATATTTTACTTGCAGGACAGTTGTAAATTTCCCGGGAAAATACATTAGCCTGGAACATTGTTAGTGATAAACTGTAAATGCATCTGGGTCCTTTGCTTTACAAGTCAGAGTGAGAAAAAAAAGGTGGGGCTTTCATCATTTGGGAAAAAAAAATGTTCGAAAGCAATGAAAAGGTTATTTTTAGGTCATATGACCAAGCCTTTCATCATTAGAATAACAAAGTAAAATGAACCAATGAAAAGTTTTATTAACAAGTCACATGACCTGTTATGCTTATGTTACGCGCTGCGCGCCGCGCTCTGGATCGTTTCCGGGAAGCTGCGTCTTGCGCACCGGAGCACTTCCGGGTGCGCTAACGCGGCGCGTCATTTGACGCATTACGCGACAACGCAGGTCCAGAATATAGTCAAAATGTCTCCACCAACCAGCGGTCGGAATACAACCCCTTTCAGCAGTCCAAAAAGTTCTGTTAAATGACAAGAGAAGGGACAGGCAACAAGAACAATCAGTTAAAGAGGGGAGGGCAAGTTCTTCTCTACCGGGTCACGTTGGGGCTCCACCGGAACTGATCGAATTGGTAGTCTACAGTGTTTCTGGATGTTTCAGATTGAAGCTGGCGTCAGCATGAGAGCACCCAATTCTAAAACAGTAAATGCTTGGATAACAATCAATCAAATGTAGAGGGAAGCAGGCACGACAGGTTACAACGGGGGCAAAGGCTTACGTTACCTACCCTTCACTATCTGCAAAGAGAGAATACTCATAAAAGAAAAGAGGAGGGGGGGGCAGCGTTCAAAGCACATCAGCGTGCATAAATATGAAAATGTTTTTACCTACCACGTACTTGACATTTTACAGCTTTTGATATTTGCTATTAAAAAACCATTGAAATTCACTGAAAAAACCATAGGTTATAGACCATATATAGTTAGGGATTCGCATTTACAAAACCTTAATTTACTCACACAAAACCATAGAAATTTGCATATATAGTTAGTTGCAATAACTATATATCGCGCACCCGCAATCCACTGCTGATGATGTCACATATTACATCATTCATGACATGGTCAGTGACATCACTGATGACATCTCAAATGACATTACTGATCACATCACTGATAATATCATTCATGTGATAATAGGATGAACCTCTTCAGACTCTGATATAACCTTAGATACAATCAGTGTAAACAGACACTCACAGATTGTCACTCATCCATGGAGTTACTCATACATCTAGTCAGTCATGAAAAGAATCAATCACTCCTCCATTTCCTCAACTATACAGTTATACACACCTTACTAATTCAAACATATTCTAACACATATTTACTCTCTTATACAATCCCTGATACAAGTTCACAATGATTCATACAGCCACTCTCACATTCACTGGCTCCTATGCACAGTTATTTATATATGTCAACTCTCACATGTACTGTGTTTTACATATGTACTTACTTTGACATGTAGCACTGAGATATCCATTCACTCATCAATACACTCATGCACACAGTCAACTGCCCATACAGCTGTTTCCACATGCACGTTTGAACCCATACATCTAGTGAATCAACTGCTCACACATCTATGCACAGAGTCATACACCTCCCAGCCACCCACACACATACTCAGTCTCCCATACAAATACTTGGGCAACCAATCAATAACCCATATAGTTACTCATATAGCTACTGATTAACACATGCAGCAGTTTACAGAACAACAGACATAATGATGCACAAATTAAGACAGTTTAGTCACTAACCCATGCACTCAGTGAGACAGATTTAATCACTCTCTCATACAGTCAGTCATGCACCTACTAAATCCTTCATCCAGACACTTATACATCCACTCATTCTTCAATATGTAAGACATATTTTAACTTTACAGAAACATACAATCACTGGATGATGTCATCAGTGATGTCATCAGTGATGTCACTGACCATGTCATGAATGATGTAATATGTGACATCATCAGCAGTGGATTGCGGGTGCGCGATATATAGTTATTGCAACTAACTATATATGCGAATTTCTATGGTTTTGTGCGAGTAAATTAAGGTTTTGTAAATGCGAATCCCTAACTATATATGGTCTATAACCTATGGTTTTTTCAGTGAATATATATATATATATATATACATATATACATATATATATATATATATATAAATATATATATATATATATATATATAAAAATAATAAAATAATAACAATATAGAAATGATAAAACTAATAAAACCATAAAATAATAAAACAACAATAAACCAATAACAATAAAATAATAAATATATAGTAATAAAATAATAGTAATGAAATAATTATAGTAATAATAATAGTAAAAATAATAAGTCATAATAAAATGATAAAATATGATAAAATAAAAAGAATAGTAATAATAATAGTAAAAATTATAATAAAAAAATTTAAACAGTGAGAAACAGTAAAATATATATATATATAAGAGTAAGAATAAAATATTAAAACACAAACAATAAAACAATGGCAATAAAACAATAAACTAATAACAATAAACAAAAACAATGAAACAAAGCAATGGAACACTAAAACAATAAAAGGATAGCAATATACTAATAGTAATACTAATAATAGTAAAGATAATAATAGTAAAAATAAGTTATATTAAAATGATAAAATAAGAAAATGATACAATAAAAATATTAATAAAAATAATAATAAAAATATTCAGACAGTGAGAAAAAGTAAAAAATTTATATATATATAAGAATAAGAGTAAAATAATAAAACACTAAAAACTAAAACAATAGCAATAAAACAATAACAATAACAATAAAGCAATTAAACAAAGCAATGAACGGGATAACAAAAAACAAAATGCTAGCAATATAATAATAGTAATACTAATAATAGTAAAGATAGTATAGTAATAATATAAAAAAAAAATAATAGTGATAAAGTAATAAAAATAATAATAATCATAAATATAATAATAAAAAGAATAATACAAATAAAAAAGAATAAAAATAAAATACAATAAAAATAATTTAAAAAATAAAGTAATCAAGTAATTAAAGGAATAAAGTAACAAAGTAACTAAGAAATAAAGTGATAGTGATAAAATACCATAATAAAGTGATGAAGTAATAAAGTAAGTATTACAATTAAAGAAATAAGAAATAAAAAAATGGAAAACAAAAAATAGAATAACAATATAATAATACCAATAATAAAAATCACAATAATAATAATATCCCACATCATGGGAGAAAACTCAAATGGTGCGGGGGCATTCATTTGTATTTTATTTTTCAAATATAAACTCCCGCTGTGGAAAAATGTGATGGTCAGTTATCATATGTATATTGACAGAGCCATCCATCAAACTTATCCTACATCGCCCGAACCGATCATGATGGCAGTTCCTCCAAATGTACATGGCTAGCAGACCTCCCTAAATCTGGCAGTAGTAAAGGTAACTAAGCCCTCCTCAATCCTGTCGGCTCTTACTTGGTCTGCTAAAGTCAACCATCAGTCTAGGGAATAAAGTAGGCAAAAAATAATGGCTTGGAATTCTACCCCTAGACTATAATAAAACAATAGCAACAAAACAATAACAGTAACAATAAAACAATAACAATAAAACAATAACAATGAAGCAATTACAATAAAACAATAACAATAAAGCAATAACAATAAAGCAATAAAACAATCAAGCAATAAAACAATCAAGCAATAAAGTAATGGGGGATAGCAACAAAACAATAAAATGCTAGCAATATAACAATCGTAATACTAATAATAGTAAAGATAATATAGTAATAATAATAAAAAATAATAATAGTAATAAAGTAATACAAATAATATTAATACAAATAAAAATTATAAAAACTATAAAAATTAAAAAGAATAAAAATAAAATACAATAAAAATAATTTTAAATAATAAAGTAATCCAGTAATAAAGGGATAAAGTAACATAAAGGGATAAAGTAACAAAGTAACTAATAAATAAAGTGATAAAGTGATAGTGATAAAATAACATAATAAAGTCATAAAGTAATCAAATAAAGTCATAAATACTGTAATGAAGTAATAAAGTGATAAAATAATGAAGTAATAAAGTAAGTGATAAAATAAAAAAATAAGAAATAAAAAAATGGAAAATAAAAAATAGAATAACAATATAATACCAATAATAAAAATCACAATAATAATAATATCCCACATCATGGCAGAAAACTCACATGGTGCTGGGGCATTCGTTTGTATTTTATTTTTCAAATATAAGCTCCCGCTGTGGAAAAATGTGATGGTCAGCTATTATATGTATATTGACAGAGCCATCCATCAAACTTATCCTACATTGCCAGAACCGATCATGATGGCAGTTCCTCCAAATGTACATGGCTAGCAGACCTCTCTAAATCTGGCAGTAGTAAAGGTAACTAAGCCCTCCTCAATCCTGTCAGCTCTTATTTGGTCTGCTAAACTCAACCATCAGTCTAGGGAATATAGTAGGCAAAAATTAATGGTTTGGAATTCTACCCCTAGACTATTTGCAAGCATTCGCCTCATCACCTGTTGGGTGTTTAATTGCCAGTAGTATGCCTGAAAACGTGACACTGGCATAACTTTCAATGTTTGTGAATTATAAAAAAGTAGTACTTTTGCCTCCATTCAAAGAAGTACAAATTGCTCATTTTTGGGTAAATCTGTCACTAAATATAGCAAGTTACAACATCTTAATGAAATCAGGATGACAAGAAAAACAGACGTAGCAGCCTAGACTCAACTCAGGGCCCCTAGACCCAACTAACAAGCCAAGGCAGCACTTATTGGAGGGGCGGTCTGACACCCTAAACAACCCCCAACCCTGAGGAATTGTCCTGCAGACCACCAGCCATCCTGCTAGAATCCCATTTTGAGAAACTCAAAGAGTCAATTGGACAATTTTACTTCACTCTCAACAGATTTTTATTGCAACAGATAGTGAGGCAACACCCAGCAGCCACTTATGCCCTCATTATGAGGCGCCACTTAATTTTGATTATGCTATTATGGGCATCCACCCCATCAAAATTATGAGGTCTGTGATCACTGAATGGCAAATTTCACCTGGAGGTTTTGGAAGCAAGAGAAAATGAGGAACCATAGAAGGAGCACTGGGGGCTGAAATTGGACCCATAATTTAGCTTATTCCAGATGGTTATTTGAATAGTATAGTGCCCATGTATGCGTAGCTGAGGTTTGGCAGGGAAAAATATATTCCTTGCTGGTGTTTTGCAAGTGTGATTTGCTAGTGCTGATTTTGGGCCAGAACTGGTTATTTTCTAAGTGATCTTTGTCCGAAGTTTGTGTCTAAACATTTGTTGTGCAACCTTGGCTCTTCAGTGCCGGACAAGACTGCCCATCACAGATTGGACCCTGAAGTTACTTATGAAACATGGAATTGCAGGGTGTCCTTTACAATTACATTTAAAGACATAATTTTAGGGTAGAGACTTTCAAGAAGATGGATCAGAAAACATTTCCTTTGAAGAAAAAATGGGGTACATGTCTCTTAGATGTGGGCACATTTGCTGCAATTTGAAGAACCAAAAAGACTTGGGAAAACGTGCTAGGGTATCATGTTGATTTATTGAAAACAAGTAGTGTGCTTGCGTTTCCTTACATGCAAATGGCAGCATCTAAAATAAACAAGCACAGTTTACAGATATCAGCCTTGTATGAATCAAACCAGCTCACTCTTATGAGAGCTTGGATTGTTCGGCCAGGTATAAGCCCATCAAGCATGGATGACAGGTTGCGGTATCGGAAGGTGTACACAGGGTGTGATTCACCTTTGTAAAGAGGCAGGACAGCAGGCTGATCAAAGCAGACTAGAGCAATCAAAGACATCAACCAAAATCATACATTTAATACAAGAAATCCTGGAACAAGGTGTTGAAAAATAACTAGGTTTGTGAAAAATAAGCTTGTGTAGACTGTCTTGCAGGAAATAAGGTGCAATAACATTCTGCTCCAAAGGAAGCCAAGATCACCCAGGTACCCAACATAAGAAATCCGCACTGGCATTTCCAAATGATTGCATTTAAGCTTAAATGTGTCACTCAACAGGTTCCAGTGTCCTCACGCCAACATCCAGTTCCCTCGTGCCACCAACCACTTTGATCGCTCATCTCAGACTATAAGATTCAGCCAATCAATCTGCATTTCAGCATCTGCCTCCAACAGACTCCTCTCTTTCATATCTCTTGGTTGATCTGGCATACAGTTGGCGCATCAGCGGCCATCGATGCAGACTCCTCCCTCCTCATTCCTGTGACCAAAGACCCTCTGTGCGTAACCGCATGATTGTAGGGGTGCAAGTCCTCCGATGGCCTTCTACGATGGGGCCTAATAACAGGACCGGGCACCTCTACCCTAAGCCACGCAGCTACTTTAGTACTAGAACATTGCTCAAATATGCATTCGCCTCAGGCATCTATAGTCGTGTCCGGACTATGATTCAGGCATTTACTTAGAGGGCTAGAAACGCTGTAGACTTCTCGCACCCTGACATAACTGTATATTTTGTATTAATATGTGCAAGGGTGCTCTAATGTATTCTTTGTTGGCCTAATTGTGGCAATTTTTTCGGCCACAGTTTTGTGTTTGCCTGAGTTTCATTCGCCATTTTTTCCAATTTATGTTCCCACTTCTATGTCCTCTCTTACTTTGTACATTAAATGATTGTGTTCATTAGGACAATCAAAAGCAGCTATCATTGCATTTCCAAGGATCCCTCACACACACAGCAAGTAAAGCAAATATGAAGCTGCTGAAGCAGTCTCACATCTGAAGAGGCACAGCAAAGCATCAGTACTTGTAACACCCCTTTACCACAGAACAAATACACACCATGATGATCCTGAATGAGAAGGAAGATGAAACAACCAGGCCGAGCTCTCCTAACAGAGTGAAAACAAATAAAAAGATTCTGAATGTAAGCATAAGGTGCAGGCTTTAGATGTGGATGAGAGACAGTGTTTCCACCCAGAGCGCGGAAGGCAGCAGGCACTGCATGCGGATAAGTTCCTTGTTGAAGCGTGATGCGACCCCAGCCTGAAAAGCAGCAGGCACTTTCTGTGCGCTTATAATGGCTGCATATAGACTCCACTCCAAGTAAGGAAATTTGGGCAGACACTTAATAAAGGAGTGCTGATTGTGGCAGCGTGTTTGCGCCACCTTAGAATAAGAGCAGACACTCAATCCACATATGTGTATTGTGGGAGCATGATGTCTCTGGAGTCTGAAGACCAGGAAGTACTTCTTACAGAAGAGAATATCATGAGTTATTGTGTCATTACAACATGAAAAACAACGACAATAAGGGCAGAACTCGTGGAATTTCACTTAGCAGAATTCTGCAATGGAAGAAAAAAAAGAAAGTTGCGCTGCTCACGCTGCGATGTAGCGCCAGTATCGCATTCAGTGCTGAAAAATCTGCGGGAATGTCAACACATGGGGCATCATTTAGGAAAAGTGACGCATCGCTGCGTGAAAACAGCGATGCGTCACTTTTCACTGCGCACTCCTTGCGACACCAATGATGCGTCATATTTAATGTATGACGCATCATGTCGCAAGGACTTACAGATACGTCAGTATTTCTGACGCATCTGTAAGCGCAAAAGTGACGCATTGCTGGAGTGTGTCACAAAAGTGACGCAACTCCAGGAATGCGTCCTTTCACATGGGGAAAGCCCCATGTGAAAGGGCTTGCGTCAGTCTTACGCCTGCTGTGAGGCAGGCGCAAGATTTTGACGCAACAGCATCCTAAAAGTGACGCAGTGAAATCTCATAGATTTCAGTGCGTCACTATTACGAGTCTTTTGCGGGGGAACGCCCCCTCTGCATACATTATACCTGACGCAGGTATAATGTGGCGCAGGGGGTTTAAAAAGTGACGCATCTACCTAGATGCGTCACTTTTTAAATATGGCGCAACAAACTGACGCAAGGCCTCATAAATAAGGGCCCCGGTGCGCAAAAGCACGCAGCCATTCGGGTTTGATTTTGCTGCTGTTCGAGCCCTCTGCGACCGATCGGGTTATAAAATCAAGCTGGTCGGCTTCCTAGTGATTGGAACAAGCATTTACAATGCAATGGTTTCGCCTTTGGAAAAGTTAGAGCTATTGGCATTGCTCATGACATTTCTTTTTTTTTTTTTTACTTATAAATAAATGGCATTGTTATTTACATTGCCAACAGCTCTCACAGCCCACACAGCTCTCACAGCCCACACAGCTCTCACAGCCCACACAGCTCTCACAGCCCACACAGCTCTCACAGCCCACACAGCTCTCACAGCCCACACAGCCCACACAGTCCACACAGCCCACACAGTCCACACAGCCCACACAGCCCACACAGCTCACACAGCTCACACAGCTTTCACAGCCCACACAGCTCTCACAGCCCACACAGCTCTCACAGTCCACACAGCTCTCACAGCCCACACAGCTCTCACAGCCCACACAGCCCACACAGCCCACAGAACCCTCACAGCCCACAGAACCCTCACAGCCCTCACAGCCCTCACAGCTCTCACAGCCCACACAGCTCTCACAGCCCACACAGCCCACACAGTCCACACAGCCCACACAGTCCACACAGCCCACACAGTCCACACAGCCCACACAGCCCACACAGCCCACACAGCCCACACAGCCCACACAGCTCTCACAGCCCACACAGCTCTCACACCAACACAGCTCTCACAGCCCACACAGCTCTCACAGCCCACACAGCTCTCACAGCCCACACAGCCCTCACAGCCCACACAGCTCTCACAGCCCACACAGCTCTCACAGCCCACACAGCCCACACAGCCCTCACAGCTCTCACAGCCCTCACAGCCCACACAGCTCACAGCTCACAGCCCACATAGCTCTCACAGCTCTCATAGCCCACACTATGCTGCTGTCTCTAAGAAAAGCACTTCCCAAATTCAAAACAGATCTCAGTTTCAGGGTACACAGACAAAATATCGATTTTTAAATATCGATATACAAAAATATAGAAGTTTAAATATCGATGGGACAAAATATCGAAGGTAAGTAATATCGACAGTCTTAATATCGATATTAGTATGATATCAGTAATATCGAAGTTGTAAATATTGATGTCAATAATATCGAAATTAATAACTTCGATGTTACTAATATCAATTTTTAAATAAATTTAGTGTATATTATATTGTATTTATTATGTTTTATTATTTATTTTTAATGTAATTTAATTAAATATTGTCTTTTACTACTGTAGCGGGTTGTGGGTTTATAGGGGAATAGGGTGGGAAGTAATTTAATTATGTTAAATTAATTATTAATTAGTAGGAATTATTAATTAATTAATTGAGAAATAATTTTTAATTATTTTTAATTAATTGATTAATTGATAAATATGTTCTGTAGCGGGTTATGGGTTTATAGGGGAATAGGGTGGGAAGTAATTTAATAATAATTAATTAATTGATATATGTTTGTACATATTTTAATTAATAATCAATTGGTAATTAATTTCTATTAATTAGTTAATTAATTAATATAATTTTGTACATATTTATAATTATTAATTAGTTGGTAATTAATTAATATTAATTATTTAATTACATTAATTATAGTAATTTTTTTATATATAATTTATTGTTATTCTTAATTAATTAATTGGGAAAAATAATATTAATTATTAAATTAAATTAATTACAGCAAATGTGCTAATATATTTACTTTATTGTTATTGTTAATTAATAATTAATTGGTAATTAAATAATATTAATTAATTTTGGGTAAAGGAGTATTTTTAGGGTTCAGGGTCAGTTTTCAGTTTTTGGGTAAAGGGGTATTTTTAGGGTTCTGGGTCAGTTTTCAGTTTTTGGGTAAAGGGGTATTTTTAGGGTTCAGGGTCAGTTTTCAGTTCATGGGTAAAGGGGTATTTTTAGGGTTCAGGATCAGTTTTCAGTTTTTGGGTAAAGGGGTATTTTTAGGTTTCAGGGTCAGTTTTGGGTTTTTGGGGTACAGGAATATTTTTAGGGTTCAGGGTCAGTTTTGGGTTTTTGGGGTACAGGCGTACAGGGTAAAAACAAAAAAATATTACATTAAATCAAATAAATTACATGAAAAAAATTAAAATTACATTAAATTATTAAGTGTTTTATTTATTTTAAATGTATATGTATTAGTTTTAATTTTGTTTTAATATTTTTATTTAATATTTGTAAAATTATATGTATTTTAAAATTATTTTTACCTTATTATTAATACATTTAAAAAAACGATATTTTTGATTCCGATATTTTTGTACTACGATATTATTTTTTCGATATTTTTGTACTTACCTTAATGAAGATAGGATTCCGATATTTTTGCTGTCGATATTTTTGCTCCGATATTTTTGCATTTCGATGTTCTGTCTGTCGATATTATGTCAGACATTCCAGTTTCAGAGATTCATTCCCCAAATGCAACTACAGACATGTGCTTTCCCAAGGAAATATACTGCAAAAATAAAACAAGCATTTACAAGTGGGCCCGGAGACACGGACAGCGGGAGGGGGGGCAGGAACGGGCACACGGACAGCGGGAGGGGGGCGGGAACAGGCACAGGCACAATCAAAAGGCAGAAGGCAAGAAAAAACAAAACAAAGTTGTATCTGTTATTTTGGTGCAGGCTAGAACCTACTTGCATGAGCTAGCTGCACAAAGACGGAGTCTCATTTCAGGCCTGGAGGGTCTCCCTGCACAGGGAGGGAGACTGGGGACAGGCCTGAAGGGACTCACTGCACACAGAGGGAGACTGAGGACAGGCCTGGAGGGACTCACTGCACACAGAGGGAGACTGAAGACAAGCATGGGGGGGACTCACTGCACACAGAGGGAGACTGAGGACAAGTCTTGAGGGACTCACTGCACAGAGAGGGAGACTGAGGACAAGTCTTGAGGGACTCACTGCACAGAGAGGGAGACTGAGGACAAGCATGGGGGTGACTCACTGCACACAGAGTGAGACTGAGGACAAGTCTTGAGGGACTCACTGCACAGAGAGGGAGACTGAAGACAAGCCTGGAGGGACTCACTGTACACAGAGGGAGACTGAGGACAAGCCTGAAGGGACTCACTGCACACAGAGGGAGACTGAGGACAAGCCTGGAGGTTTAGAAATGGTTAGAAACTGCGCAGAGTATCTCTCTCGGACTTCTGTGTAACTGGAGCTTCGCAAAAAATGGGCAACATAGGAAAGCAAACATTAGCAAAGCCAATCCATCTAGCGTTGGGTTCCAGGCTTTGTGTTTGGTTAATAGTTGTTCTGTATTGCCATCGATTGCATAAAACGCCGCCATGGAAGTTGCCAGGCCTTCACTAATATTTTTAAAAAATATAAACACGCATTTTTTCTCGTAACAAACACAGTGTCAAAGTGACCCCTGAGGGGGTGCTACTTTGTGTGTGGATGTGTTCATTTTGACAGGGTTTGCTTTTGCCCTCGCTCAGGATGCAGTAAGCCAATGGCTGAAGTGGGCTTGGCCAGGGGGTTCAAAGCAGCGAGCAGAAGAGAAGTGTGAATGGCACAACAGCAGACCAATGTCATCCTTTGCTACTAATGCCCTCAAATAACATCGAAAAACCGTGATGCCTATGGGAGGTTTTACTATATGGTAGGGGTTATTACTTATAGGTGTGCATGCCTCTAATTTGCAATCTAGCAACTGTTTTCAAACGTCACGAGCTTCACCAAGTTTAAGCTTGTAAAGTTTATTTTCTATAAGGGGCAAGTCCAGTGTCCCTCCGCAGAAGCAAGAAGAGTTTCCGCTGCCATGAGGGGCGAGTGGGCGACTCAACCCAACAGGCAGTTTTGAAGCACATGGCGGGCAGAGACGAGAATTGATTGAACATTTTGACATCCCTATTGATATTAAGTTCTGATGTGTTATTGATTACTGTACTATTGAAAGTTCGAATTAACGTCACCCATGGTACTTGCCCGCAAATGTATATCTAGATAATTTTATTGTAACTGGCCCTGTCGTACTTTAATTATAAAATGTACGTCCACCGATTCCGTAAATGTTAGACACCTTAGTTCTTGCAATCTAATGGATCGCCCGTTACGTTCTTCTACAGTGTAAATGTGCCTTCATCATATACGATTCCAGTTTGCTCCGTGGCCGGCCCACGTGGTTATAGGCCCGTATTTGTATACTGACATTTTCACAATAAAGGTTTTTAAAAAAAAATATGGTAGTAGTACCTACATTGGTAAAGTTTTGAATAATAGCCACTGTTTTCGAATCAGTAAAAGGCAAGTGAAATAAAGCAGTCCAATTGCATGACTGTTAAAAGGTATAATACGCAGGAACGCAGTAAAGAAAAATGGTCAAGGGCTGTTGTGTTTTCTACTCCTGCAATATAAAGTGATCTATAAGAATCTGATATTCATGCCTATCAGCGACTAAGACAGCAGGCCGAGCCTCTTTTGCTCAACGGCTCCCTCATGGGACGAAGAAACGCCCTTTTTCTCGAAAAAGGAATATTTTACTTGCAGGACAGTTGTAAATTTCCCGGGAAAATACATTAGCCTGGAACATTGTTAGTGATAAACTGTAAATGCATCTGGGTCCTTTGCTTTACAAGTCAGAGTGAGAAAAAAAAGGTGGGGCTTTCATCATTTGGGAAAAAAAAATGTTCGAAAGCAATGAAAAGCGTTATTTTTGGGTCATATGACCAAGCCTTTCATCATTAGAATAACAAAGTAAAATGAACCAATGAAAAGTTTTATTAACAAGTCACATGACCTGTTATGCTTATGTTACGCGCTGAGCGCCGCGCTCTGGATCGTTTCCGGGAAGCTGCGTCTTGCACACCGGAGCACTTCCGGGTGCGCTAACGCGGCGCGTCATTTGACGCATTACGCGACAACGCAGGTCCAGAATATAGTCTAAATGTCTCCACCAACCAGCGGTCGGAATACAACCCCTTTCAGCAAACCAAAAAGTTCTGTTAAATGACAAGAGAAGGGACAGGCAACAAGAACAATCAGTTAAAGAGGGGAGGGCAAGTTCTTCTCTACCGGGTCACGTTGGGGCTCCACTGGAACTGATCGAATTGGTAGTCTACAGTGTTTCTGGATGTTTCAGATTGAAGCTGGCGTCAGCATGAGAGCACCCAATTCTAAAACAGTAAATGCTTGGATAACAATCAATCAAATGTAGAGGGAAGCAGGCACGACGGGTTACAACGGGGGCAAAGGCTTACGTTACCTACCCTTCACTATCTGCAAAGAGAGAATACTCATAAAAGAAAAGAGGAGGGGGGGAGGCAGCGTTCAAAGCACATCAGCGTGCATAAATATGAAAATGTTTTTACCTACCACGTACTTGACATTTTACAGCTTTTGATATTTGCTATTAAAAAACCATTGAAATTCACTGAAAAAACCATAGGTTATAGACCATATATAGTTAGGGATTCGCATTTACAAAACCTTAATTTACTCGCACAAAACCATAGAAATTCGCATATATAGTTAGTTGCAATAACTATATATCGCGCACCCGCAATCCACTGCTGATGATGTCACATATTACATCATTCATGACATGGTCAGTGACATCACTGATGACATCTCAAATGACATTACTGATCACATCACTGATAATATCATTCATGTGATAATACGATGAACCTCTTCAGACTCTAATATAACCTTAGATACAATCAGTGTAAACAGACGCTCACAGATTGTCACTCATCCATGGAGTTACTCATACATCTAGTCAGTCATGAAAAGAATCAATCACTCCTCCATTTCCTCAACTATACAGTTATACACACCTTACTAATTCAAACATATTCTAACACATATTTACTCTCTTATACAATCCCTGATACAAGTTCACAATGATTCATACAGCCACTCTCACATTCACTGGCTCCTATGCACAGTTATTTATATATGTCAACTCTCACATGTACTGTGTTTTACATATGTACTTACTTTGTAATGTAGCACTGAGATATCCATTCACTCACCAATACACTCATGCACACAGTCAACTGCCCATACAGCTGTCTCCACATGCATGTTTGAACCCATACATCTAGTGAATCAACTGCTCACAGATCTATGCACAGTCATACACCTCCCAGCCACCCACACACATACTCAGTCTCCCATACAAATACTTGGGCAACCAA
Organism: Lissotriton vulgaris; assembly: GCF_964263255.1. Taxonomy (NCBI): domain Eukaryota; kingdom Metazoa; phylum Chordata; class Amphibia; order Caudata; family Salamandridae; genus Lissotriton; species Lissotriton vulgaris. The sequence goes on along the minus strand of NC_141700.1, from coordinate 84,284,267 downwards.
TCAATAACCCATATAGTTACTCATATAGCTACTGATTAACACATGCAGCAGTTTACAGAACAACAGACATAATGATGCACAAATTAAGACAGTTTAGTCACTAACCCATGCACTCAGTGAGACACATTTAATCACTCTCTCATACAGTCAGTCATGCACCTACTAAATCCTTCATCCAGACACTTATACATCCACTCATTCTTCAATATGTAAGACATATTTTAACTTTACAGAAACATACAATCACTGGATGATGTCATCAGTGATGTCATCAGTGATGTCCCTGACCATGTCATGAATGATGTAATATGTGACATCATCAGCAGTGGATTGCGGGTGCGCGATATATAGTTATTGCAACTAACTATATATGCGAATTTCTATGGTTTTGTGCGAATAAATTAAGGTTTTGTAAATGCGAATCCCTAACTATATATGGTCTATAACCTATGGTTTTTTCAGTGAATATATATATATATATATATATATATATATATATATTATATATATATATATATATATATATATATATATAAGAATAATAAAATAATAACAATATAGAAATGATAAAACTAATAAAACCATAAAATAATAAAACAACAATAAACCAATAACAATAAAATAATAAATATATAGTAATAAAATAATAGTAATGAAATAATTATAGTAATAATAATAGTAAAAATAATAAGTCATAATAAAATGATAAAATAAGATAAAATATGATAAGATGATAAAATAAAAAGAATAGTAATAATAATAGTAAAAATTATAATAAAAATATATATATAAGAGTAAGAATAAAATAATAAAACACTAAAACAATAAAACAATGGCAATAAAACAATAAACTAATAACAATAAACAAAAACAATGAAACAAAGCAATGGAACACTAAAACAATAAAAGGATAGCAATATACTAATAGTAATACTAATAATAGTAAAGATAATAATAGTAAAAATAATAAGTTATATTAAAATGATAAAATAAGAAAATGATACAATAAAAATATTAATAAAAATAATAATAAAAATATTCAGACAGTGAGAAAAAGTAAAAAAATTATATATATATATAAGAATAAGAGTAAAAATATTAAAAAACTAAAAACTAAAACAATAGCAATAAAACAATAACAATAACAATAAAGCAATTAAACAATAAAGCAAAATGCTAGCAATATAATAATAGTAATACTAATAATAGTAAAGATAGTATAGTAATAATATAAAAAAATAATAGTGATAAAGTAATAAAAATAATAATAATCATAAATATAATAATAAAAAGAATAATACAAATAAAAAAGAATACAAATAAAATACAATAAAAATAATTTAAAAAATAAAGTAATCAAGTAATTAAAGGAATAAAGTAACAAAGTAACTAAGAAATAAAGTGATAGTGATAAAATAACATAATAAAGTGATGAAGTAATAAAGTAAGTAATAAAATTAAAGAAATAAGAAATAAAAAAATGGAAAACAAAAAATAGAATAACAATATAATAATACCAATAATAAAAATCACAATAATAATAATATCCCACATCATGGGAGAAAACTCAAATGGTGCGGGGGCATTCATTTGTATTTTATTTTTCAAATATAAACTCCCGCTGTGGAAAAATGTGATGGTCAGTTATCATATGTATATTGACTGAGCCATCCATCAAACTTATCCTACATCGCCCGAACCGATCATGATGGCAGTTCCTCCAAATGTACATGGCTAGCAGACCTCCCTAAATCTGGCAGTAGTAAAGGTAACTAAGCCCTCCTCAATCCTGTCGGCTCTTACTTGGTCTGCTAAAGTCAACCATCAGTCTAGGGAATATAGTAGGCAAAAATTAATGGTTTGGAATTCTACCCCTAGACTATTTGCAAGCATTCGCCTCATCACCTGTTGGGTGTTTAATTGCCAGTAGTATGCCTGAAAACGTGACACTGGCATAACTTTCAATGTTTGTGAATTATAAAAAAGTAGTACTTTTGCCTCCATTCAAAGAAGTACAAATTGCTCATTTTTGGGTAAATCTGTCACTAAATATAGCAATTTACAACATCTTAATGAAATCAGGATGACAAGAAAAACAGACGTGGCAGCCTAGACTCAACTCAGGGCCCCTGGACCCAACTAACAAGCCAAGGCAGCACTTATTGGAGGGGCGGTCTGACACCCTAAACAACCCCCAACCCTGAGGAAATGTCCTGCAGACCACCAGCCATCCTGCTAGAATCCCATTTTGAGAAACGCGAAGAGTGAATTGGACAATTTTACTTCACTCTCAACAGATTTTTATTGCAACAGATAGTGAGGCAACACCCAGCAGCCACTTATGCCCTCATTATGAGGCGCCACTTAATTTTGATGATGCTATTATGGGCACCCACCCCATCAAAATTATGAGGTCTGTGATCACTGAATGGCAAATTTCACCTGGAGGTTTTGGAAGCAAGAGAAAATGAGGAACCATAGAAGGAGCACTGGGGGCTGAAATTGGACCCATAATTTAGCTTATTCCAGATGGTTATTTGAATAGTATAGTGCCCATGTATGCGTAGCTGAGGTTTGGCAGGGAAAAATATATTCCTTGCTGGTGTTTTGCAAGTGTGATTTGCTTGTGCTGATTTTGGGCCAGAACTGGTTATTTTCTAAGTGATCTTTGTCCGAAGTTTGTGTCTAAACATTTGTTGTGCAACCTTGGCTCTTCAGTGCCGGACAAGACTGCCCATCACAGATTGGACCCTGAAGTTACTTATGAAACATGGAATTGCAGGGTGTCCTTTACAATTACATTTAAAGAAATAATTTTAGGGTAGAGACTTTCAAGAAGATGGATCAGAAAACATTTCCTTTGAAGAAAAAATGGGGTACATGTCTCTTAGATGTGGGCACATTTGCTGCAATTTGAAGAACCAAAAAGACTTGGGAAAACGTGCTAGGGTATCATGTTGATTTATTGAAAACAAGTAGTGTGCTTGCGTTTCCTTACATGCAAATGGCAGCATCTAAAATAAACAAGCACAGTTTACAAATATCAGCCTTGTATGAATCAAACCAGCTCACTCTTATGAGAGCTTGGATTGTTCGGCCAGGTATAAGCCCATCAAGCATGGATGACAGGTTGCGGTATCGGAAGGTGTACACAGGGTGTGATTCACCTTTGTAAAGAGGCAGGACAGCAGGCTGATCAGAGCAGACTAGAGCAATCAAAGACATCAACCAAAACCATACATTTAATACAAGAAATCCTGGAACAAGGTGTTGAAAAATAACTAGGTTTGTGAAAAATAAGCTTGTGTGAAATAAGATGCAATAACATTCTGCTCCAAAGGAAGCCAAGATCACCCAGGTACCAAACATAGGAAACCAGCACTGGCATTTCCAAATGATTGCATTTAAGCTTAAATGTGTCACTGAACAGGTTCCAGTGTCCTCACGCCAACACCCAGCTCCCTCGTGCCACCAACCACTTTGATCGCTCATCTCAGACTATAAGATTCAGCCAATCAATCTGCATTTCAGCATCTGCCTCCAACAGATCTCCTCTCTCTCTCATATCCCTTGGTTTATCTGGCATCAGCGGCCATCGATGCAGACTCCTTCCTCCTCATTTCTGTGACCAACAACCCTCTGTGCGTAACCGCATGATTGTAGGGGTGCAAGTCCTCCGATGGCCTTCTACGATGGGGCCTAATAACAGGTCCGGGCACCTCTACCCTAAGCCACGCAGCTACTTTAGTACTAGAACATTGCTCAAATATGCATTCGCCTCAGGCATCTATAGTCGTGTCCTGACTATGATTCAGGCATTTACTTAGAGGGCTAGAAACGCTGTCGACTTCTCGCACCCTGACATAACTGTATATTTTGTATTAATATGTGCAAGGGTGCTCTAATGTATTCTTTGTTGGCCTAATTGTGGCAATTTGTTCGGCCACAGTTTTGTGTTTGCCTGAGTTTCATTTGCCATTTTTCCCAATTTATGTTCCCACTTGTACGTCCTCTCTTACTTTGTACATTAAATGATTGTGTTCATTAGGACAACCAAAAGCAGCTATCATTGCATTTCCAAGGATCCCTCACACACACAGCAAGTAAAGCAAATATGAAGCTGCTGAAGCAGTCTCCCATCTGAAGAGGCACAGCAAAGCATCAGTACTTGTAACACCCCTTTACCACAGAACAAATACACACCATGATGATCCTGAATGAGAAGGAAGATGAAACAACCAGGCCGAGCTCTCCTAACAGAGTGAAAACAAATAAAAAGATTCTGAATGTAAGCATAAGGTGCAGGCTTTAGATGTGGATGAGAGACAGTGTTTCCACCCAGAGCGCGGAAGGCAGCAGGCACTGCATGCGGATAAGTTCCTTGTTGAAGCGTGATGCGACCCCAGCCTGAAAAGCAGCAGGCACTTTCTGTACACTTATAATGGTGGCATATAGACTCCACTCCAAGTAAGGAAATTTGGGCAGACACTTAATAAAGAGTGCTGATTGTGGCAGCGTGTTTGCGCCACCTTAGAATAAGAGCAGACACTCATCCACATATGTGTATTGTGGGAGCATGATGTCTCTGGAGTCTGACAACCAGGAAGTACTTCTTACAGATGTGAATATTATGAGTTATTGTGTCATTACAACATGACAACATGAAAAAAACAACGACAATAAGGGCAGAACTCGTGGAATTTCACTTATCAGAATTCTGCAATGGAAGAAAAAAAAGAAAGTCATGCTGCTCACGCTGCGATGTAGCGCCAGTATCGCATTCAGTGCTGAAAAATCTGCAGGAATGTCAACACATGGTGCGCAAAAGCACGCAGCCATTCGGGTTTGATTTTGCCGCTGTTTGAGCCCTCTGCGACCGATCGGGTTATAAAATCAAGCTGGACAGCTTCCTAGCGATTGGAACAAGCATTTACAATGCAATGGTTTCGCCTTTGGAAAAGTTAGAGCTATTGGCATTGTAAATTACAAACTTTGTATTTATGTGTTGGTTTTGTCATTTACATTGCCATTAGCTTAATCTCTCGCAAATGTGAGACCTATTGTACCCTACGGACAAGCTCAGCAGACAGCAACTACTACCACACACACACAGAGCCACACACAGAGCCACACACACACACAGACACACACAGAGACACACACACACCCAGAGACACACACACACACCCAGACCCCCCCCACACACACACACCCACCCAGAGCCCCCCCACACACACCCACCCAGAGCCACACACCCACACCACACCCAGAGCCCCACACACACACACACACACCCAGAGCCCCCCCCCACACACACACACACCCCCAGAGTCCCACACACACACACACACCCAGAGCCCCACACACACACACCCACCCAGAGCCCCACACACACACCCTCCCAGAGCCCCACACACACACACCCACCCAGAGCCCCACACCCACACCCACCCAGAGCCCCACACACACACACCCACCCAGAGGCAGGGCAGCCCACATCTCACTTCTTGCTGTTTGAACAATATATTTGGGGACTAAGAGTGTATTGCTACGTTCTCCCTACCTCTCTTCACAGAAAAATCTAGGACTAACACAAAAACACAAAAAAGGCAAGTAACCATATACATTGCTAATCCACGGTTTCTGATGAAAAAGCAACGGCCAGCCACCCCGTTATTGTCATCTACCACGCACTGAAAAATACTTTGCTTTTCCATCAAAACCTGAACAGGAATGAGACTTATAGGCAAAGACACAGAAACTCGATCCATAAAGAATGGAAGAATACCTTGGTGGTACCCATGTCCCCATTCTGTAAGCTCTTGTGGGTGAAAGCAGTATGCGATGAAGGGAGCTCACCCAAAGCCCCTCTACGTTGTAGGTGGGTATATTTTTTTAATTGTGTATTTTTTGATTGGATCTGGCTTGTGAATTAACTAGAGGTGTCTCCAGACCAGGTCTAAAAGGCCTAGCACTGATGCAGGGAGTAAGTAGCCAGAGCGAAAAGCAGAGGTGCCCAACATTGGTTTATGAAGGCCAAAGCCACTGTAGATTTCCAGGATAACCATCGACTTTATAATTTCATGCAGGTAATGCACAGCAACCAGAGTGACCAACTAACTCCAGGCCATGTCACACAGGTTCCAGTCCTAGGCTTTAATGTATCAGCCAAATGCATTCTGGGTGTCGTAGTTGCTCCTATTTAAATAATTAGACGAACTTAACTGATTACTATGATTTGTAGGGAAACAGTTCAGGACTTGAAACAGTTTGTGTGATGTACTGGAGTGAGGCTTCCACCCCCCCCCCCCCCCAACCAAACGCACAGCGACTGACCCGTCTATTTATTTATGAATCAGAAAGGAAATCAGAGGCGGAGGGAAGCGGACAGTTTGAGGATGTGGTGTGAAGAGGCGGGAGGAGAAATACACACGCACAATTTCCTACGAACCTCGCATTTCCTTTGCGGAAAACGGTGTTATAATGAACACGCGTTTCCGTGTGTAAGAACCTTCAGCCCCCCAAGATTTCACAACCCCGTCCTGTCCAGCCCGCAAACAGAAGCACAACAGTGACTGCGCCCCTTTTTACCAACAGACCATGTGCCATCCACGACGCCTGCACCAGTCACTCACCCACCCTCCCCGGGGCTTCATTTGTGAAAGAGTAAGTGCAGGGCCTGAAGTTTTGCTCAGAAGCTCGTGGCCAGCGCGGGAGTCCGGGCCTCATAACACTGTTCATTCTGGGACTGCTCGAATTGTCACATCGTTCGGACCGTGTGGCACCTGCAGCCACCCCTGCCGCGCCACCAGGGGCAGATCCGGGCCCAGCTTCAGCACATACAACCCTAGCAAGAGCAGCCCCCAGCTTTAGGGTGACCTGGCGTCCCGGTTTGTCCGGGTGGGTCCCGCTTTGTCCGGGTGTGTCCCGCTTTGTCCGGGTGGGTCCCGCTTTCCAACAGATATTTCAGTATATCCCGGTTTTTACAGTGGGTCAGCTGAAAACAGTGAGACACTTTTTCAGGTGTTCCAAAACAGGGCTGGTTAGCAGCTGTTATAAGTAAGCACTTTTATTAACGGGTCTGAGGCCGATTTTAAAAATTACCTTTTATTTATTTGTCTAGTGCCCCTACTGCGTTGATGAGGGCTGTTATTCTTTGCCACTTCGCTGTGTAAAATTGTAGTCCTTCCTCAATTTTTGCTAAATGTCCCAGTTTTTGGGTCAAAAGATCTAGTCGCCCTACCCACCTCCCAAATGAGTCAGACCCCGTTCATGTCCTCTTCTCGCACTAAAAGGAAGTATCCTGCCCCCTCCATCATCAGCGAAAGTCTCGGTCCCCACCCGGCAGTGACGTCACTGCCAAGTCACCCCGTGTTTTGTCACCTTGGGTCAGTCGCAGCTTGTCAGCCAACACCCCACCTTAACCCCGCGCATAGATGGATTTCTAAGCCCACACCTATATTTGTGAATGCGAGGCGAAAACAGGTCACGTGACTCAGTGGACTGACGCATCAGCTGAGACCCCATGGTCAGGGGGTACCACAGATTTTCATTGATGGGAAAAATAAGCACCACTAATTAGGTTAACGGTAGCTAGCGCCATGACGCATCCTGCTGGACGCGCGCTTTACAAATAGGTATATTATGCGGCTGGCTAAAAAGCCTGGACTGGCTACAGGTGTCTGTCATGCCTGAAGCTAAACTGACAGCTCAGGAATGACACCCCCCCCCCCCCAAATCACAGACAGGAAGGAGCCTGTCTCAGGGGAGCAGAGACAGCCCCTTCTAACTCTCCCAGAGGGGACGCACCTCCCAATCAGACTCCATCTCCCACAATCCCTTGCTCTGCGAGGACTGCGCCCCCTCTGCAGGGACAACCTCGGCCCCTCCAGCAGCTTACAGCCCCTGCCTTGACCCCCCCCCCCCCAAAGCTGGTGCTCTCTGCATCTCCACCCCTCAGCCCTGCACGCCCCTCACCTCCGGGTGCTGCTCCTCTGGAGAATGAGAATGGAGAATGCAGAATGAGGAGGGGGGACACGGAGGAAGGCAGGACCACACGGAGAGCGGGAGGGGGGAGAGCGGAAGGGGGGACGGCGGGAGGAGGGACACAGAGGAAGGCAGGACAGCAGCAAGCACGGCCCGGCCGGACCAGATTCGGGGGCGTTCCCGGCTTTTGGCTGACGTAGCATGACGTAGCCAAAAGCCAAAAATTCTCGGGAACGCCCCCGAATCTGGTCCGGCCATGACGAACACCTCTCTGTTCCAATGGCTAGCCTCCATTTATGGAGCTAGCCAATGAAACAGAGGGCGGATTCCAGAGCAACATACTGTAACTCATTAGATTTCTCCTGCGCAAAAGCTGCTTGCGCAACTTTTTTGCAGTCGAAACCTAAAAAGCACTGGGGATGCCAAAGCTTCCTTGTGGAGCCTCATGTTGTTCCGGTTGTCATCGCATTGCTCAAATTGTGAATTGTGGAAGCATGACGTCACTGCTGCCAGGCATTTAACTACAGATGTGTGTATTCCAGAGACATGACGTCACTGCTGCCAGGCATTGTCTACAGATGTGTGTATTCCAGAGACATAGCGTCACTACTGCCAGGCATGGTCTGCAGATGTGTGTTTGTGGTAGCCTGATGTCACTGCTGCCAGGCATGGTCTACATATGTGTATCTGTGGAAGAGTGATGTCACTGCTGCCAGGCCTGGTCTACATATGTGTATCTGTGGAAGAGTGACGTCACTGCTGCCAGGCCTGGTCTGCATATGTGCATCTGTGGAAGAGTGACGTTACTGCTGCCAGGCATGGCCTGCAGATGTGTGTTTGTGGAAGCCTGACGTCACTGCTGCCAGGCATGGTCTGCAGATGTGTATCTGTGGAAGCCTGACGTCACTGCTGCCAGGCATGGTCTGCAGATGTGTGTTTGTGGAAGCCTGACGTCACTGCTGCCAGGCATGGTCTGCTGATGTGTGTTTGTGGAAGCCTGATGTCACTGCTGCCAGGCATGACCTGCAGATGTGTGTTTGTGGAAGCCTGACGTCACTGCTGCCAGGCATGGTCTGCAGATGTGTATTTGTGGAAACATGACGTCACTGCTGCCAGACATGGTCTGCACATGTGTGTTTGTGGAGGCCTGACGTCACTGCTGCCAGGCATGGTCTGCAGATGTGTGTTTGTGGAAGCCTGACGTCACTGCTGCCAGGCATGGTCTGCAGATGTGCGTTTGTGGAAGCCTGACGTCACTGCTGCCAGGCATGGTCTGCAGATGTGTATTTGTGGAAGCCTGACGTCACTGCTGCCAGGCATGGTCTGCAGATGTGTATTTGTGGAAGCATGACGCGCCTGCTGCCAGGCATGGTCTGCAGATGTGTGTTTGTGGAGGCATTGTGTCGCTCTTAAAGCCAGAAAAGTGTTGTCAGTTGATACCAGTGCGTTTGTTGTGATAGAAGCGTGAGGCTGCAGTGGCTTGTAAAGCAGCAAGATGTTCACAAGCGTGGTGTATTCAACCTGCACTGTGTCTCCCGAACATTGGCCGCAGCAGGTAGTTCATACAGAAATGATAGTGTGGGTCATTCATGCTCTAAAGCAGCAAGCAGGCCGCACTGATGTGCCGAAACGCAGGAGACAGTGCACAAGATGCACAAGAGGTGTTCACTGTGGTGGTGGTGGTGGTGCGCTTGTAAGCACAGGCTTTAATTCTAAAGAGTGAGTCACCTAATGCAGTTTCACAATAGCTGGCATCATCACACAATGACACAAATGAATGGCAATCCTTTTCTTACCATCTGGAGGGCGAGAGGTCTCCCCCCCCTTTGACCTACAATGTACACACCTAGCTGCAGCACACCCATTAACCCTCAAGCTATCTCAAGCTCCTTGAAGCCATGCCTACGGCACTTGGGACTCTCACATCGCAAGCCTAGACAGCGTGTGACAGCGCCTTAACTTTCACATGTTCCCGGTGCGCAGGGGTGTGCGAGAGACGGGCGCACAGGTGTCCCTCCTCCACGCAGCACCAAGGGGTGGACAGATGGAAGGAGGGCGGGTTGGAACTGGTTCAGCTCACAGCGGCGGGTTTCATTATGAGGGTGGTTGCACACCCCAGGGGTTCGGGTGTTGGGTTAGTGCCGTGTCTATTTAAGAACCAGTGTAGCTGAAGGATGGCAGCGGGAGGATGGCAGCGGGGGATGCCAGGGGGTCTCCGCGCTACCTGTGTCAGCTCTTTACACAGTTGGTGATTTGTAGGCCTGAGGGGGGCACATGTCGGGTTCCCACAGAGGCAACACAGAAGATCTCTTGCGATGCTTTCACCTAACACAACTAAAACCAGAAAGAGACACAGAACGCAAACGCACGAAGTCAATACACAGCAACACCATAATCTAAAAATAGAGGTAGAACGTTGATTCCTCTGTCCCATTGAGCTGACAACAGACGGGGGTGGGGAGGTAGAGTAATGCACGCGATGGGGAAAGGGGAGACACAGAGAAGAGGCGCTGACAGGGAGAGCTGCGCTGTGAAATGGATTTTAAAAAAAGAAGCTACACAGTGGTGCGCGCGCGCCACTGCCAGCATATGTCTTCAATAATTGAAGACATATGGCCTCTGGTGCGCGTAACAGATACCAATAGGCCATAGGCGGAGCTACGCGACCGCCTATGGCCTATTGCGTGTTCTGTTAAAAAACAGCACGCACGCAAAAGCCAATGAAAATGGACCTTGGAAATAACACGCACGAGCTGCGTGGAATTTCCAGGTCCATTTTCAAAACGCCTGGTAAAAGGGCTCTCGCTGCGCGACACTGCATGAGCAGTGTACGCTAGGCCCGAGCCCTAAAAAACCTTTCTCACATATCTAGTTCTAGTTAACTTTAATAGTCTGTGCTGCCTGTTGCTAGCAGATCTGCTGATTGGAATACTGGGGCAACTTATATGTTTATAGAAAAGCATTATAAAAAACACATTGATATTTACTAGATGAACTAGTTCCCACCATATTTACCTCATCATTTCAATCTTCAATGTACTGCGTGTGATGTGTATTTAGTCGATTATGGTTCAAACACCATTACTTGAGCCACCAATGGCAGTGGTCGGTGATGGTGTCCAGCGTTCGCTCGCAGTGAGTTTACTGTTGGAATGATGGTGGTTGTGTCCGTCCACCCAGTTAAGTCAGCAGAGGCAACAGGGTTAACCTTGTGTGAGAGACCTTCCTTATTGAGCTCCAATGGGATTCCCGAGGTCTTTGGGGGAAATAAAATATAAAACATGGCAAATGCATTGACCATACAGTAATTTCCAGCAACTACAAGGGTGGTTGTGTTACCGCAGAGGAATGTCAGGGCGATGTTGAGCATCATCATTCTCCAGGCTCAAGGGACCCAAGGACCCATGTAATGCTATGGGGTGCTTGAGCGCCACTGAAAAGGTATTCCATGCAACAGGGGTGTGGTTCCGTAGTTCGTGGGTCCGTGGTTCGTAGATTCTGAACCCGTTCAATAAAGGTCGTCGGATATAGACGATTTTGGTATCAGCGGACCGCAAATCACGAGTGCGGTGTGTACGAGTGTTTTCGTCTTAATTGATCAATGAGAACACTACGTATTCAGGGATTTCGTTTGAACCCTCGGGTTCCATTTTGTGTACGGCAGCCATTTTTTGTGGTTGCCCTCACATAGGCCGATGACTGCGGCCGAATGAGTCCTTGGGACACGTACACCTTAGCTGACTCTTGCCGAACTGACTCCCTTGCCCGAGGCTGACCTCGCTGAGCCAGTTCCTTGTTAAGCAGCTGGTCAGATAAAGATCAAAGAGCAGGACATTGCTGAGTTTATGGTGCACTGCACCCACCCTTCTATCTTGCTTCTCATCTGTTTCTGTTCATTCCTTTATGGCTTAATCACTGATTTGGGTTGAGGTTTTATGATGGGTTTGTCCGGCCTGATCGAACAGGATATTGGAATGTGCTTGGTCATTTCTGGTGGGCTGGACAACGGAAAGTGGGATTGTCGTCATGCGCTACTTTTGAAATGTCACGTTCTTATTGGTCAGTTTGTATGTAATCGATGCTAGCCTGGAATGTGATTTTTGGCACAAAAGACCATGCTCCGCTCATTGAATTTGTGCAGTCTCTAGCGAACCACCCGTGTTGTGCTTCGTAGACCTCTGTTCCTGGTTGCAGCCAATAAACTTTGGTCTTTGACGTCATCAAGAAGTGTCCCGTGTCTCTGTTTGCCGAGGCTGGGGAATTCGAAGACATCGGGCGTTATCCCTGGCGCCGCTGGGTTCTAAAACCCGGTTCTTCAGTTGGCGCCCAACGTTGGGCGACTTCAGCGGTACCGGTCAAAGACCGAAGATCGTGAGGAGCTTCGTGTGGAAATTCTGGCGGAAGGCCTGCCACTTCATCCACCCCTATATGTCGTCGTGGTCCGAAAGTCTTTGCTGCGAGGTTCCCCGCCTTCCGACGGCTACGAAGGACTGCTGCCCTGACTGTCGCCCTGTCTAGGAGCCATTGGACGATTTGTAGAGCGAGACAATAGACGGGTCTTCTGGTGACGCCATCAACATTTCAGTTAAGTATGAGTGGAGCGTCTCCCAGTTCTTAGTTTTGTTTGGGTATCCTTCGGGATCGCTTTGATTTGGTACCTGCAGGCCCCAAAGCCGAGGGACTCGTGTTTTCACGAGGCTATCGTTTTGAGATTTCCCTTGAAGTTTGAAGCTAGACTAGTGAGCGAAGATGCCTGGTCTTAGCAGACTTGGAAAGATATTTGGTTTTGGTTGTACTAGGGATTCCCGATTGGAGGATTCGTGTCCGGTTCCTCCGATTGGAACTCCGACCTATGAGCTCTACGTAAAACATGGAGTGGGCCCCATCGCGTATAATGACATATAGGTAAAATACACGAGAAAAGACGGTGTCCTACAGTGGCCCCGATATGGTAGCTTTGAAACTGAGATTTTAGACAATCTCGAAGTTAAAATGTTCAAAAAGAAAGCCCGGCCGGCGATGTTTGACTCTTTCCGCTTATGGCGAAAAGAAGCCAAACAGAAAGAAATTAAGTTAGTGAAGAAGAATAAACGAGAACGAGGTATGTCTATGGTGCAAGCTGCTATACAGTTTAGGGATAATGAGGAAGAACAAGAGAGCGAGCAGATGCTTAGGATCCGTAAATTAGCGGTAGATAAGTGCTACCCAGCTTTGCCACCTAAAGAGCAAGAAGAGAAGAAAGATCTTGTGAAAGATCCTTTAATGTCGCATCTATTGAGTTCGCCACCCCCTTATGCACAGAATGCTACGGCACCTTCGCCACCAGTTGTAGTTGCGCAACCTCCGGTTGCTTTGCCACCTGCGATTCCTCAACAGCCAGCTCCTCTTCCGTTGGCTACTATTCCTTTGGTGCAGCCTTCTCAAGGGCCGCCGACTTTGCTACCTCCTTCGTCTGCTACTCCTATGCCTGTCTTGTGTACTTCTCCTGTTCAGACTTTGGCTTCCTCTCATATTGTTCCGTCTCCTCTTCTTTTGTCACCTTCTCCTTCTGCTCGACAGAGAATGACTGATGCGGTAGCTAGTCTCTTTTCTCCTCTGTTGGGTTCATTGGGTGTGTCTCCTGGTGTCGAGCGTAGGCAATCGCGTAGTCAGTTGCCTAATGTTGATGAGCGAACAGTGTTAGATCACTTGGCGCGTAAATGGGTTACGTATCCTACACTTTATGATCTTGAGGGTATTATGGATGTTTTCCATCAATGGGAAGCACCGAAACAACGGTATGTTTTCGATATGATGTGTTCTTTCATTTGTGAACAATGGGAAGATAACGAGGTAGGTCAAACTCAGGCCTGAGTTGTACCGTATACGTTCCGAGTTTTCGAAAGGGACTGTTGTGGGTCTCGGAATTGAGAAAGCAGTTGGGACGTTGTTGTAGTTACGGAATGCATCTCCTTCTGAGCGACTGTTTGAGCCTGATACAGCAGTTAGGAGAAAGGCGCGTCAATATCCGATGCGTGAGGTTCCTCCAGGTTGGAGACCTGCTGATGCAAATGCTGCTGCACACTTTCAGCGTGTCTGGGTACATGTTCCTTGGAAGCGTCCTGAAGTTTTAGCGCTTAAGCAGACTTTGCCTGATCCGCGCAAAAATCCAGCAGGGTATTATAAGGAGTTAACTCAGACTGTGGGTTCATGTATCATGAATCTGGCAGATATAGACATGTTGTTTGGGAATGTTGTTCCACAGCCTATCTGGAGTAAGATTCGTCACACGGATCATGCGCACGAATTAGGTGAGACATGGACTAATCTTAGGGATGCAGATAATAGACAAGTAGGTGGCGCTAGGCCTGAGGATTTGATTACTGATCTCCTTGGTAGGATTATTAATTATATGAAGACTTTAATGCCTGAAGTGCGTGTTAATTGGGACAAGTTGTCTGCGTGCAAGCAGAAGAAAGACGAAACTGTGTCCGACTTTTTCACGCGGTTCGAAGAGACCTTTGTAGATCACAGTGGTCAGGGCATGAGTACCGAAGGTGGTCAGAGATTGTTCGTCGATAAATTCGTTCATAATTTGCTTCCCGAATTGGGCAAAAGGTTGAAGGATTCTGAGAGTGCTTGGGCTGTTTCTACGTCAGCGCAGATTTTGGCTACTGCCCAGTACTATGAAAATAGGAATAAGGATGAGATAGAGAAAGCGGATAGGAAGACTAAGGAATTGAAGACTAAAGTTCTTCTACAACAAGCTTATCCGCCCCGTAATAATCAGCGCTATTATCAGCAGAATCAGCAATATTCGAGAAACTTGCAAAGGTCCGAGTCTTCTCAACCACGTTTTCCATTGGTCCTAATCAGTGTGCGTATTGCAAAGAAGAGGGCCATTTCAAGAGTAGTTGTCCGGTTCTGTTACAGCGCACAAATGGTGCTTCTGGTGTGAGAGGTCGAGGTGCTCAACAAGCGCCTAGAGGTAGAGGTCGTGGTCAGAATATGCGTTCTTTGCCTCCACAGAATTCTATGAATAGCTTTGATCAGCAGAATGATGCGTCTGGTAGGACGGCACAGTACTATACGGACGATTATTACGTCGAAGGTGAGGAAGTGGATGGTAATGATTGTTAGGACAGCCATAGACAAAGAGAGGGAGTTGTTTCAGTTCCAGTAGATCAGAGTGGACCTTATGTTGAAGTGATTGCATCAGGTGTGTCAGAGCCTTTTCTGTTGGATACTGGTGCTGCGAAGAGTTCTATTATGCACTCTAAACTCCCTGGCGCACCTTTGTCTGCCTTAAAGAATGTTTCAGTAGGTTTTTCAGGCGCCCCTGTTACGAATCCGATTTCTACTCCGTTGCCTCTTTCTGTTGGACCTCGTAGATTTGAAGCACCCCTCATTCTGATGACTGGTTGTGGTGAGAACTTGTTGTGATTGGACTTGTTAAAGAGATTGTATGCCACGCTATATTGTTCTCCGTCAGGAGTACATCTTACATTGGGTGAGAGAGTGATCTCTCTGATGTATATATCTAAAGATCGACTTCCACCTGAATTGTCTTCTCTCCCTGATTCTCTTTGGGCTACTGGTCCGAACGATGTAGGCCTTTTAGAGATTCCACCATATGTTGTGACGTTGAAAGCAAATGCTAGGTTACCACGCATTCCACAGTACCGTATCTCGAGTGATGGCGAGAGAGCACTTTTGGCGATCATTTATGATCTGATTGAAAAGGGTGTGATTGAGGAAACGAGAGGTAATGTGTGCAATAGTCCTGTTTTGCCTGTTCTGAAGAGAACTGATTCTTCACAGTTTCCTGTATATAGGTTTGTGATCGATCTCCGCGAGGTGAATAAGATCGTTGTTCCGCAATTTCCCGTTGTGCCTGATATCACCGCTTTGTTGACTTTGATCCCGGCTACAGCCACAGGGTTTTCGGTGATTGACTTGAAGAATGCCTTCTTCAGCATCCCGATTGCCGTGGAAAGTAGAGATATCTTTGGATTCTCTTTAGGAGGACGAAGCTTTCGCTTTAAGCGCGCTCCTCAAGGCTATTGCGAGAGTCCATCGATCTATAGCCGAGCTTTGAAGACGCAACTTGATTTGTTGGTTTTACCTGATGGTGCTGCTCTTATACAGTACGTTGACGACTTGTTAGTTGCTGCTGACAATGAAGAGATTTGTAGAGAGGCTACTTTGTCGTTGTTACGCCACTTGTCTGATTTCCATCACAAGGTTTCTCTTTCGAAGTTGCAATATTGTCGACAAGAAGTTACCTACTTAGGTCACCTCTTATCGAAGGAGGGAAGGAAACTGACCCCAGAAAGAATTCAAGCTATTGCGAAAATGAGTGTGCCTACGACACAGAGAGAAGTACGTGCGTTTTTGGGTACTACGTCGTACTGTAGACAGTGGATCCCTAATTTCTCGTTACTAGCGAAACCTTTGATAGCTCTTACTCTTAAGGATACTCCAAATCCTATTCCTTGGACTGACGAATGTCAGAAGAGCTTTCCAGAATTGCGCAATGCGTTGTGTTCGGCTCCTGTGTTGGGTACTCCCGACTACAGTAAGCCTTTCACATTGTATGTCCACGAGAGAGAGGGATGTGCATTGTCAGTCTTGACTCAACAGTTTGGCGATAAGCAGCGTCCATGTGCTTATTTTTCATCGACTTTGGATCCGGTAGCCAGAGCATTGCCGAGTTGTTTGAGAGCTACAGCAGCAGGGCTGTTTTGATTCGACAGTCTGCTGGTTTGGTTATGGACAATACATTGATTGTGATGGTTCCACATGCAGTGGATACCTTGTTGAATCGTACCAAGACACAGCACTTAACTAGTGCTCGGTTGTCGGGTTATGAATTGACCTCGTTAGCGAGTCATGTGCATATTAAGAGATGCAACACGTTGAATCCAGCCTTGTTGTTGCCAATTTCAGCTGAGACAGATAATGATATTGAAGATCAGCATGATTGTTTCCTTAGAACTGAGGAAGAAACGAAAGGGAGGATAGACCTTAGGGATACTCCTCTTCCAGAGTGTGATGGTACTTTGTGGGTTGATGGTTCGTGCTTCAAGCTTCCGAATGGTGATACGACTGCGGCATATGCTGTTACGACTTTGCATACGATTGTTGAAGCTGCACGTATCCCACATAATTCAGCGCAAGCAGCAGAGTTGATTGCATTGACAAGAGCGTGTGTGTTGGCGGAAGGAAAACGAGTGAATGTGTACACCGACAGCCAGTATGCATTTGGTGTGGCTCATAGTTTTGGACGTTTGTGGAGAGAGCGTGGGTTTCTGACTTCACATGGGACGAAAATCCAGCATGGACAGTTGGTGAATGAACTCCTTGAATCACTTACTTTGCCATTGCAAGTAGTGATTGTGAAATGCAGTGCGCATAAGAAAGTTACGGATGATGTTGGTCGCGGTAATGCGTTTGCAGATGAGGTCGCGAAAGAAACTGCGAGAAATGTGATGAGCCGAATGTATGTTGCAGGTCCGGCGAGATGGGTTCCAGAGAAAGGTATGTGTGAAGATACGATTGAGAGTGTGAAATCCATCCAAGCTGAAGCTACAGAGAAAGAGTTGAATGAATGGAGAGAGAGTAAGGGTAGACTGGATTCGAATGGTTGTTGGACTGATTTGTCTGAGCATCAAAGATGGTTGTTACCTGATGCGTATGTGCTTCCAGTGGTTACAATGGCTCATGGAATGGCACATATCAGCGTGAAAGGGATTTGCAAGTTGTTGGCTCCGGTTTGGCAGAATGCTGGAATTCCTAAATGTGCAGAGAATCTGGTTAAGAACTGTATGGTGTGTTTGATGTACAATCCTGGTAAGGGAACTCCAACTCCAGCTGGTCATTTTGCTCCTCCAACGTATCGGTTCGAGGCTTTGCAGCTAGATTTCATCCACATGGAGAGGTGCAACAACCTGAAGTATGTGTTAGTGGTTGTTTGCTCTTTTTCTAGATGGGTGGAAGCTTACCCTTTGAAGGACAATACTGCCTTGTCCACAGCGAAAGCCCTTATCAAAGAGTTCTTCCCTAGGTATGGTTTGCCGAGAATGATCTGGAGTGACAATGGGAGTGAATTTGTGGGTCAAGTGATGAAGAGAGTGTGTGATGGGTTAGGTATTAGGCAGAAGTTCCACGCTGCAAATCACCCCCAATCAGCTGGTTTAGTCGAGTGCTATAATGGCACTCTCAAATTAAAGTTGGCCAAAATCCAAGCGAGCTCTGGTTTACAAAGGCCAGATGCTTTGCCCCTAGCTCTTTTGTCCACTAGAATGACTGTGCATTCGCGAATGGGTTTGAGTCCTTATGAAGTTGTCTTTGGCCGCCCGGCGAGTATTTGGGGTGTGCCAAGGCTGACTAAATTCAGTGAGATTGAACATCCTGTGTTGCTCGATTACCTGTATGAATTGACGGCTAAATTGCGTGTTTTACACCAACAGGTTCATGACACTCTGCCACAGCCTTCCGAAGATCCAGGTCACGCCATCGAACCTGGGAGCTGGGTCCTTATCAAGAATTTTCAGCGGACCAAGAACGAGCAGCCCCGCTGGACAGGACCCTTCCTCGTGTTGTTGTCTACCCGTTCCGCAGTATGAGTGCACGGTAAAAAGAATTGGATCCACGGCGTACACTGCAAAAGGGCTCCTTTGCACTTGCCGTACAACCGGTGGGTCCAGAAGGGACTTCCAGACTCTGAGACTCAGACAGTGCCTCGTTTTCTGCCATTCAGCGATGCCCATTTGATTGGAACGAACACTGAGAAAGAAAGTGACGATATTCTTCAAGAAGCTGTGCCTCCATTGAACCGTTTGAACACTACTGAACCTGAACTCTTGTTCCGTGAACAGGCATTGCCTGGCAAAGAGCGTTATAATTTGCGACCAAGAGTCGCGGGACTAATAAAAACATACATTTCTTTTTTTATGATTTTTCTGTTTGCAGGTTAACTCTCCTCCGAGGAACTACTTTGATTTTTGTTTTTCGAACCGCCATCCGGGTTCAGCTGTAGGGTTGCGGTTGACAAGTCTTTGGAGTGCAAGCCGGAGACACTAGGTCGAAGGTTCTGGTTGGCCTAAGGGAGTTGCCCTGGGCTGACAGAGGCACTCCTTAGCATAGAACACCCTACCACCGCGAGCAGCAAATTAGTGAGGATGGAGTTTTTCGAGATGGAGAGACCTGTTGAGACAATAAGCTTTAAGCGCAAGATTTGCAAACTGATGACTCGAAAACGATTTTTAATATTGTGTTTATTCATGTTGCTGAGCTTAATGATATTTTTAATTGGTTATGTGACATTCTCTTTTAAAGTGACGTTTGTGCCCACTATGCAACTTATACCTCCTCCTACTATTTCTTCTCATTCTTTTCACCCTCTGCCCGAACATGAAATAGTTAGAAGATTGGAATTTGCTAACAATTCCTTTATTCAACTTTTGCACCAACACCAGCTTGTTATGAACACGACAAATTGTTGGATTTGTGGCCTAATGCCCCATACGACCGATAAAGGTATTCCGTACTTGGTTTTGCCTTTCAGCCTTAATGGTTCTATTTGGGCATATAGAACGATGTTCATTTATGCTCATAGTGTCTATCCCTAACGTTCAGCGAAAGATAATCCGAAGAATAGTGCTCTGGCCAAGGGTATAGTCGATATGGTCAAAGGAACTAGTTCGTATGAGACTATTCCGAAAGATGAGCGGCAACCATACATTGGTTGGAACGTTACTGGATATGGAGTTAGTCTGAGTGTTAACCAGCGAGCGAAAAGTTCTCCACCGATTTGGATAGTACCCCATCAGGGTCGCTATTGTCTGCAAGGTAATGGCAGGAATCCGAAAGCTCAGTTAGGGAAGAGTGTCTGCACTGAGACTTATGTATTTGCGTCTCAGACTTCCCCAGCGTTTCTAGCAGCTAAGAGTACCTATTTCATTTGCTACGCAAAGCGTATACATGGTTGCCCCCTGACTTCTCGGGCACATGTTTTGTTTCTTTCCTGTTGCCTCCCACTTTTTCAGCTGCAGCAGATTACCATAAGATGAGAGTTGCTAGAGGTGTCTTCAGTAAGGAAGATACCGCAGGGCAAGAGTTGGGAGATTTCTTTAAGGGTTTTCTGCCGTTCTGGGGACCGATGGCTAACAGCAGGAACATTCGCCAGTTGACGAGAGTGATTGAGTCCACCATAGTCGAAACTGCCGGTGCCCTTAGTAACTTGACTGCTGAGCTCCAGTTGGATCGGCTTATGACACTTCAGAATAGAGTTGCTCTTGATGTCATACTTGCGGATAGAGGTGGAGTGTGTAAACTGATTCAATCGAGCTGCTGCGTTTTCATTCCAGACAACGCTCCGACAGTCTTCCGGGCCATTTCCAGACTACATAAGATCTACGACTCTGTACATATAGACAAGGGAGATTTGTCGTTGATGGGATGGTTTTGGGGATTGATATCCACGTGGGGATGGAAGATTCTGATGGTCATTGGAATGATCTTAGCTATCCTTTTCCTGTTCTGTCTCTGCGTACAGTGTGCTCCTGATATTTGTGGCCTTTGTGCTACTTCGTGTGCTAGGAGACCTGTCCAGAGAGAGGTACTAAGTACTAGGATGATGCTACAGCAACATATCGATGATCTGATGAATATAGACCTAGATTCAGACTGACATGGGTTTGGGTTTATTGCCTATGTAAGGGCAAAAGGAGGGTCTGTGGTTCCATAGTTCGTGGGTCCGTGGTTCGTAGATTCTGAACCCGTTCAATAAAGGTCGTCGGATATAGACGATTTTGGTATCAGCGGACCGCAAATCACGAGTGCGGTGTGTACGAGTGTTTTCGTCTTAATCGATCAATGAGAACACTACGTATTCAGGGATTTCGTTTGAACCCTCGGGTTCCATTTTGTGTACGGCAGCCATTTTGTGTGGTTGCCCTCACATAGGCCGATGACTGCGGCCGAACGAGTCCTTGGGACACGTACACCTTAGCTGACTCTTGCATGACCTGGCCGAATTGACTCCCTTGCCCGAGTCTGACCTCGCTGAGCCAGTTCCTTGTTAAGCAGCTGGTCAGATAAAGATCAAAGAGCAGGACATTGCTGAGTTTATGGTACACTGCACCCACCCTTCTATCTTGCTTCTCATCTGTTTCCGTTCCTTCCTCTATGGCTTAATCACTGATTTGGGTTGAGGTTTTATGATGGGTTTGTCCGGCCTGATCGAACAGGATATTGGAATGTGCTTGGTCATTTCTGGTGGGCTGGACAACGGAAAGTGGGATTGTCGTCATGCGCTACTTTTGAAATGTCACGTTCTTATTGGTCAGTTTGTATGTAATCGATGCTAGCCTGGAATGTGATTTTTGGCATAAAAGAACATGCTCCGCTCTTTGAATTTGTGCAGTCTCTAGCGAACCACCCGTGTTGTGCTTCGTAGACCTCTGTTCCTGGTTGCAGAAAATAAACTTTGGTCTTTGACGTCATCAAGAAGTGTCCCGTGTCTCTGTTTGCCGAGGCAGGAGAATCCGAAGACATCGTGCGTTATCCCTGGCGCCGCTGGGTTCTAAAACCCGGTTCTTCAAGGGGATTGTGAGAATGACTTTGTTTAAGTCCCATCCTCGTCTCCTTTTCCCATTCCCACAATTTAACTTCTGTTTTGTAATTTAACCCTGTTCAGAAAGGTTTAACAGGAGGATTGGGCCTCGAAGCACCGCTCAATGAAATCTGGAGGAAGAACATATTCACATTTTGTGTGATTCTAGGATTGAGTATTTATTAGACCGTAGTTTATTTTATGAGCCCACTTCATGGCGGCCAATTTATTGGAATCCCATTTGAAAACACAGTGCCATTGCTTTCAGTGAGAGGAAAAGCTGTTGTGGAGATGCTTGCAGTGGCGGAGTGGATGCAATGAGGGGGAGAGGGCCTATTGCAAGAGTTACAAGGGGTTGCGCTGTCACCGGGATGTAAGGCCTAGACCCCGAATTAGAAGGAGAAAGTAGATGGCAAGTAGAGCAAAGATCCAGGATGTAGGGCAGAGATAAACTGCACATCAAAGAGCAAAAACTGGTCAAAGTGGCTAAGCAGAAAAAATATTAGAGCCTTTGTTTGGGATTCACCTCCATGCAACGCATGTAAAAACACTGAGTGAAGAGATTGCATAGTAAGATCGCCACTGGCATGAAAGTTGACTTTCCTGCGGTGAGTTCCACCAGAACCCATTGCGAGACTTCCTGAAGATCCATTTAGTGTTCTCTTATTAGATTTTTATTTGCAGCTAATAGGATGCTCTAAGGTCCCAAAGTCTTGAACGTATCAAACTTGATTGTCTCGAGCATGAAGTAAAGTTTCCAAATCTGTTCAGCTTATTTTGTAGATGAAAAACTCTGGAAGGGAAGGCACTGGTGGCTGAGAAACCCTAAACCCCCGCCACTGAAACCAACCATCAACCAGACGCAGAGAGGGCAGCTGCCCCTGAAGAGGTCTGTCAGCACGGAGCGCTATGTGGAGACCCTGGTGGTAGCCGACAAGCAGATGGTGGGCTACCATGGCCGCCGGGATATCGAGCAGTACATCCTTGCCATCATGAACATTGTAAGTTTTATAACCAAATCATGGCTGCCCTGGTTGATGCAAAGGTGACTTAGCTCACAATAAATCAGGAGACATCCTCACAAAGTGAGGCCTCCAAATACATGAACACGTATTATTGATCTGGTAATAAAATCAGTATCATGTTGAGATACTTGATTGCAAAATTCCTTTCACAGCTTCTCTTCCGCTATGACCTGCATATAAGTATATTTATTCATTTATTTTGTAAATTGTACAGGAATGCTTAAGCACTTATTTACTATGGCAATTTATTAAAACTATTTATTATGGAAAATAAATCGTACTAACAGTTGGATAACAGTCAAGGGGCCTGATTTTGAGTTTGACGGGCCACCTTCTGCCATCACAAACGTGATGGTTATCCCGTCCGCCGTATTACAAGTCCATTATGTCGTATGACACTTGCAATGCGGTGGATGGGATATCCGTCACGTTTGTGATGGAGTAGCCCGTCCGGCAAACTCTAAATCTTGCCCAAAGTCAGTCACTGTGGTGGTGATAGTCACACATTTGTTATTTGGATGGGGTTCGTTTTTCAGGAGCTACAGAAAGTAGGGGAACTTTTGAAGAATTAACAAAGTAAGAAAAGGGCGTCCAGTGTTGAGTTGAAAGCAGAGTAAACGACTTGAAATTAGAAGGGGCACAGGCAGCTCGAACTCTGGCAAACAGGTTTTGGACAGGGAACAAAGTGGACGAAAGGAATATTTTAGCCGGTTCTTAATTTCTGCCAGCTGCAGGCCCTAGGCACCACCAGTCATCTCATGCGACCAGACGTAATTTTCCATCATGTGTCTTGGACCTAGAAGAAGAGAGAGAAAGGCAGAAAAGAGAGAAAGAATGAAGAAGAGAAAGATAGGGGAAAAGTGACAATCGGAGAAAGCAGGTATTGACGAGAAGCTGCAGGAGTGAGATAAAGAGACATGAAGTGAAGCCATGAAGTCCCTGTTTTGAAAAGGGTGGGCAGATCCTACTGTCCCGTCTAATTTTCGACCTATCTCCCTAGTCCCTTTTTAGGTCGAGGACCTTAAGGCTGCGCTTGCGCAGTCTGGGGTTGGAGATTTACTGTCTCTTAGAAGCACTGTAGAACCCGCCTCCCTGCCCCCTCTCTCCTCCATTGGCTGGCTTCCTAAACGGAGGCCAGCCATTGGAGGAGAGATGCGTCACTCCGATTTAGCCCCGTCTTTTTCAGATTTGGGGGCGTAAGTTTTGCTGTTCTTTAGACAGTGACGTTGTCTGTCACTCAGAACCTCAAAACCACGCCCCCAAGTCCGAAAATGGCCGTAGTATTGTACATGCCATTTTGCGCTGATCGTCTCTGCAAGAAGTCGCTGAGTACTTCTTCCGACGGTATGTATGCTTGCTTGTATTTTTTCTTTTTTTTCTTTTGATGTAAGCTTTTTTTTTGCTAATCTTATGTTTATTCTCTCTTTTCTAGGTCCAACGTGGCCCGTGGCGTCTCCCTGCAGCGATGTGCACCGCTGTGCACGGAGTGGTTCCGATACGCGGCTCTTTTGCAGTTTGAGGTAAGCTATCTTTTTGATCTTACTAATCTAATGTTTTTTCTCTCTTTTCTAGGTCCAACATTGCTCGTGGCATCTCCCTACAGCCGTGTGCACTACTGTGCACGTAGTTGTTCAGACGGGTATGTATGTTGTTGTTGTTTTCGTTAATAGGTAAGCCATTTTGTTTTTTTTTTGCTAATCTTATGTTTATTCTCTCTTTTCTAGGTCCAACGTGGCCCCTGGCGTCTCCCTGCAGTGATGTGCACCGCTGTGCACGGAGTGGTTCCGATATGCGGCTCTTTTGCACTTTGAGGTAAGCTATCTTTTCGATTTTACTAATCTAATGTTTTTTCTCTCTTTTCTAGATCCAACATGGCTTGTGGCGTCTCCCTGCAGCCGTGTGCACTACTGTGCACGAAGTTGTTCAGACGGGTATGTATGTTGTTGTTGTTTTCGTTTAGAGGTAAGCCATTTTGGTTTTTTTTGCTGATCTTATGTTTATTCTCTCTTTTCTAGGTCCAACGTGGCCCGTGGCGTCTCCCTGCAGCGATGTGCACCGCTGTGCACGGAGTGGTTCCGATAAGCGTCTCTTTTGCAGTTTGAGGTAAGCTATCTTTTCGATTTTACTAATCTAATGTTTTTTCTCTCTTTTCTAGGTCCAACATGGCTCCTGGCGTCTCCCTGCAGCCGTGTGCACTACTGTGCACGAAGTTGTTCAGACGGGTATGTATGTTGTTGTTGTTTTCGTTTACAGGTAAGCCATTTTGTTTTTTTTGCTAGTCTTATGTTTATTCTTTCTTTTCTAGGTCCAACGTGGCCCGTGGCGTCTCCCTGCAGCGATGTGCACCGCTGTGCACGGAATGGTCCCGATATGCGGCTCTTTTGCAGTTTGAGGTAAGCTATCTTTTCGTTTTTACAAATCTAATCTTTTTTCTCTCTTTTCTAGGTCCATCATGGCTCGTGGCGTCTCCCTGCAGCCGTGTGCACTACTGTGCACGAAGTTGTTCAGATGGGTATGTATGTTGTTGTTGTTTTCGTTTACAGGTAAGCCATTTTGTTTTTTTTGCTAGTCTTATGTTTATTCTTTCTTTTCTAGGTCCAACGTGGTCCGTGGCGTCTCCCTGCAGCGATGTGCACCGCTGTGCACGGAGTGGTTCCCATATGCGGCTCTTTTGCAGTTTGAGGTAAGCTATCTTTTCGTTTTTACTAATTAATCTTTTTTCTCTCTTTTCTAGGTCCATCATGGCTCGTGGGGTCTCCCTGCAGCCATGTGCACTACTGTGCACGAAGTTGTTCAGATGGGTATGTATGTTGTTGTTGTTTTCGTTTAGAGGTAAGCCATTTTGGTTTTTTTTTGCTAATCTTATGTTTATTCTCTCTTTTCTAGGTCCAACGTGGCCCGTGGCGTCTCCCTGCAGCGATGTGCACCGCTGTGCACGGAGTGGTTCCGATATGCGGCTCTTTTGCAGTTTGAGGTAAGCAATCTTTTCTATTTTACTAATCTAATGTTTTTTCTCTCTTTTCTAGGTCCAACATGGCTCGTGGCGTCTCCCTGCAGCCGTGTGCACTACTGTGCACGAAGTTGTTCAGACGGGTATGTATGTTGTTGTTGTTTTCGTTTAGAGGTAAGCCATTTTGGGTTTTTTTTTGCTTATCCTATGTTTATTCTCTCTTTTCTAGGTCCAACATGGCCCGTGGCGTCTCCCTGCAGCGATGTGCACCGCTGTGCAAGGAGTGGTTCCGATATGCGGCTCTTTTGCAGTTTGAGATAAGCTATCTTTTCGATTTTACTAATCTTATGTTTATTCTCTATTTTCTAGGTCCAACATGTCCCGTGGCGTCTCCCTGCAGCGATGTGCACCGCTGTGCATGAAGTGTTTCTGATATGCGGCTCTTTTGCAGTTTGAGGTAAACTATCTTTTCGATTTTACTAATCTTATGTTTTTTTCTGTCTTTTCTAGGTCCAACATGGCCCATGGCGTCTCCCTGCAGCCGTGGGCCCTACTGTGCACGAAGTTGTTCAGACAGGTATGTATGTTGCTTTTTGTTTATGTTAGAGGTAAGGCATATTTTTATTTTTGCTAATCTTATGTTTTTTCTCTTTTTTCTAGGTCCAACATGGTCGGTGGTGTCTCCATGCTCCCTGCAGAGATGTGCACTGCCGTGCAGGAAGTGGTTCCGATATGGCTAAGTGTCTCTATTTAAAAGTAGCTCTGTCTGTGTGTACCTATGTTTAGGCTGGATATATGTGTGTAACTCTGTGTGTGTGGCGCTCTGTGTGTGTGGCTCTGTATGTGTGTGTGGCTCTGTGTGTGTGTTGCTCAGTACGTGTGGGTCTGTGTATGTCTGTGTGGTTCTATGTGTGTAGCTGTGCGTGTGTGTAGCTCAGTGTATGTGTAGCTCAATAAGTGCATAGTTGCCTCTATGTATGTGTATAGATGGCTCAGTATCTTTATGTGGCTGGCTCACTATGTGTGTTAGGTGACTCTATGTCTGTGGCTAGCTCTGTATGTGTAAGTCAGTGGCTATGTATGTGGATGTCTGTAGCTCTGTATATTTGTGTGCATAGCTCTCTATGTGTGTCTAGCTGACTCTGTATGTGTGGCTCTGTATGTATGTCTGCGTGATACACTTTGTATATGTGTGGCTCTGTGTGGGTGTGTCTGTATGTGTGTGGGGTTGGCTCGCTCTCTCACTACGTCACTCTCTCTCTCCCTAACTCTCTCTCTCACTACCTCACTCTCTCTCTCTCACTAACTCACTATCTCTCTCACTAACTCACTATCTCTCTCACTAACTCACTATCTCTCTCACTACCTCACTATCTCTCACACTACTACACTATCTCTCACTAACTCTCTCTCTCTCTACCTCACTACTCAACTCTCTTTCTCACAGCATCACAATATCACTACCACAGTAAATATCTCTCTCTCTAACACACTACTTCACAACTTCTCCATCTCACTACCTCACTCTCGCTACATCACTACCTCACTCTATCTATTTCTATCCCACTACCTCACTCTCACTACCTCACTACATCATGACACACTCTCTCAAAACTTCACTACATCACTCTCTCACTACCTCACAGCTTCACTCTCTCTCTCTAACTCACTACTTCACTCTCTATCTATCTCACTACCTCACACTCTCTCTATATCACTACCTCACTCTATCTATTTCTATCTCACTATCTCTCTCTCACTACCTCACTATATCACGACACACTCTCTCTAAAGTTCACTACATCACTCTCTCACTACCTCACAACTTCACTCTCTCTCTATCTCACTACCTCACTCTCTCTCTCTCAAATACACTAACTCACTTTCACTCTCTCATTCACTACCTCACTCTGTCTCTAGCTTACTACTTCACAACATCACTCTCTGTTTCTATCTCAATACATCACAACAACTCTCACCCTCACTACCTCATTCTTTCACTACCTCACTCTCTCTATCTCTCACTACCTCACTCTCTATCTACTTCACTCTCTCACAAAAAAACTCTCACTACATCACTACTCAAAATATATCTATAACACTATCTCACTCTCTCTCTCCCTAACTCTCTCCCTAACATCACTCTATCTATTTCGATATCACTCTCACTACCTCACTATAACACAACTCACTCCCTCAAAAATTCACTACATCACTCTCTCGCTAACTCACTCTCTATCTCACTACCTCACAACTTCACTCTCTCTCTCCAACTCACTACTTCACTCTCTATCTCACTAACTCACTCTCTCTCTCTTTCTATCTCACTAAGTCACTTTCACTCTCTTTCATTACCTTAATCTTTCTCTATCTCACTACATCACAACATCACTCACTGTTTCTTTCTCACTACCTCACAAACTCCCTCTCCCTCTCCCTCTCCCTCACTAACTCACTCTTTCACTACCTCACTCTCTCTGTCTCTCACTACCTCACTCTCTATCTACCTCACTCGCTCTCACTACATAACTCTCTATACATCACTACTCCCCTCTATCTATATCATTACCTCACTATCTCACAACTTCTCTATCTAAAAACATAACTACCTCACTCTATCACTACCTCACTCTCTATCTCACATCACAACTTCACTCTCTCTCTCTCTAACTCACTACATCACTCACTCTCTATCTCTCTACCTCACTCTTTCTATCTCACTAACTCACTTTCACTGTCTCTTTCACTACCTCTCTCTCTATCTCACTACATCACATCACTCTCTGCTTACATCTGACTACCTCACAACATCCCTCTCCCTCACTACATCACTGTTTCAATACCTCACTCACTCTATCTCACTACCTCACTCTCTCTGACTACCTCACTCTCTCTCACTACCTCACTCTCTCTCTATATCTCACTACCTCACTCTCTCTCTGCTAATGCAATAGGTATCACATATGCAATATATTACGCTAATGCCAACAGAAATGACAATGCCATTTATTTAGGGATAAAAAAAAAACAATACCAATAGCTCTACCTATAATATTGCTGAGACCATTGCATTGTAAATGCTTGTTTAGGTAAAGTTTTGGAGAGATATGTAACTCATCGCCTTAGCTCTTTCATTGAGGCCTCTGATTACTTTGATCCTCATCAGGCTGGTTTCCGTCCCACCCACTCCACGGAATCAGTCATCCTCTCGGTTTTGGATGAACTAAGAGTTAGTGCTGACCTTGGCTCTACTCAGGCCCTTGTACTTCTTCATTTATCAGCTGCCTTTGACACGGTCGACCATCATCTTTTGGTCGACCGTGTCCAACGTGCTGGTATCTCGTATGTTGCCTTGATTTGGGTCTCCTCTTTTTTGGAGAACCGTCAACAGCTCTCCTCCTTTTCTTCTTATCCTCGAACTGTAACTTGTGGTGTTCCTCAAGGCTCTGCTCTTTCCCCTCTTCTCTTTCATCTTTATATTTTTACCCTAATTTTTGCTTTACGCCACCGGGAGGTCACAGTGTTTAATTACGCTGATGGCCTTCAACTCATCTTCACTTTTTCTTCTTCTCCTGATTCTATCTCTCATTTTCAGAACACTATGATCTTTATCCAGGACTGGATGAGTACAAACCATCTTAAGTTAAATCCCGACAAGACTGAACTAGTCTTGATCGGAGGCCCTTCCAATCCCTGGACTCCTAATTTCTGGCCTTCTTCCCTTGGCTCTGCCCCCTCTCCTACGAAGTCTGTGAAAAGTTTTGGCATTAAAATCAGTGACAACCTCTCGATGCACGCCCAGATCAGTACGGTCATTTCGTCCTGTTTTTTATGCCTCCTTACTATTCGTAACGTTTCCCGTTTTTTTACCACTGATGCTCTCAAACATATCCTTCTAGCCCTAGTCGTCTCTCGGGTTGACTACGCTAACTCCCTCTACATTGGTATTCCCGCTTATGAACTGCGCCGGCTACAGCTCATTCAAAATCAGGCAGCTAGACTGATTTATAGACGGTCTAGATACTATCATGCTCTTCCGCTTCTGAGGCAACTGCATTGGTTACCTGTTGCTCATAGATGTCTATTTAAATTGGGTTGTCTTATTTTCAAATCATTAGCGGGCTTAGCTCCATCTTATGTAGCATCTAGGCTAACAATCTACACTCCCTCTAGAAACCTTCGGTCCTCCTCTTGGTTGTTCCACGTTTTGTTAGGAAGAAACATGGGGGGGCTGAGCTTCTCCTAGCAGGCTCCTCGGTTCTGGAACTCCATTCCAGATAATCTACGATCCTCCCTTTCATACTTGGAGTTCCGTAAATGTCTGAAGGCCTGGTTATTCACTAGGGCCTTTGCGGTTTAACTGTTGCCTTGTTCTGCTGCCGGACCAAATTAGACCCATGAAACCTTTTTGGTATACGTGCGCTCAATAAATTCCCTCAACTTCAAGTGTAGGGTGGTGGAGAAAGAAGGCACGAGATGGATAAAGATTGGGATGTTAGGGACTCCTAAGATTAACTTTGGAGGCCGCACTTTTTTTCTTTATTTTTACATATAAGCTCTGCATAAAGTTGCGAAGGCCGGAAAGACAGAGACGTGATAGACTATTGATACTTCCCACAGCTGGACACAGGAAGCGTAAATAAATATATTATGGAAAAGGGAGACAGGAGTGAAATGATGTGATGCCATAGGATAAAAGAAATTTCAAAACCACCGGGTATGGGCTCCCAAGCAGCAAGGCCAAGCCACAGCCTAATCTATCCAAAAACAACTGCCAGTGCTGCCAGTTAGATACAATTTCACTAACTTCGCGTCTCACAATCGAATCAAACACAAAGTGAGGGGATCAGTGTCTCTTGAATGAATCTACAATTTTATTTCATTGATAAATTATTTTTCTTTTTTTCTTTGATTGTTCATGCTCTTTACACTTTAGAAAAACATTTATGACAAACAAACATTATAACACATTAATGTACATTTCATACACTCCCCACCCTCTCAGACATTGTGAATCACAAACACTCACAGTCAATCACACTCACACACTTTCTAGAACACAGAAATCTTCCTTGCACTTAGATACAGTTCAGTTTGATTATACGTGGTGCCATAGACAATTGTTCAAATCATTTGTAGGTTCTTTTATCAACAATGAGAAACTGTTTTATGCTTCTTATGGCATCCTACAAGATAAGGTCTACGCGTTTCAAACTCCTCCTATTTGTAGAGTTCTCATCAGGACCACACTGAAAAAAATAAGTGAGGGGAGATCTCGATTAAAGTCTGCCTTTTAACCACATCTTAAACCTACTAGGCGGCTCGACATCCGTCTCCTGCCTCTTACCTTTCACATAGTGTATCTTAATTATTGAGATGAAATCTCCTTTGTACCCGGCGATGAACCACCTGAAACAACGATATAACAGAACTAAGCCAAGCTCAACTGTATGTATTAAATGTACACTGTGCTATTAACCATTCATATCACCTCACTCACCAGTGTGTTGTTTGTTGTGACGCCTCTCTAAAAAATACAACGGAAATTAACTGTTAGAAACTGGGCATATCAGTCAGTTGCTACATGCTGCTTGAGGTACCTGCTCTTACCTTACCTTAACGTTTTTCTATTGTTGGTGGGGGATGACGGAAAGATCAATTCCTGCAATAAAAGGGTCCTATTACTATTCTCTAATGTCTTTCCCAGTCCTTAATGTTTGTAAAGAACCTGATGATCACCTTACCTCCCGTTCGAGGGTTCTGTCATACGAGCCGGATTTTTCCGCGGTCCTAAAACGATAGAAAGCGGAGGAATGTCTGTTAGTCCTATCGTTTAAAATGCTGAAAGCCTCTCGAAATACTCCAAAACCATCAAGGTTTTTACCGTTAATCAGGACTTCAAGTGTCCATTTTCCGGCTCGAAGGGGGTTCTGGCGTTCTTCCGTGTTGGCGCAATGTTTCCGGTGTTTCCTTTGTTTATATTTTGGACTTTCGGGTGCCGCCATCTTGGAATGGGTATGTATTCGTACGTGTTGTAAGGCATCTGTTTGTGTACATAAACAATTGGGGTTGTGGAGACCAAATCTGGTGGACTCGTTTTTTTTATTTATATATATAAAACAACATCTTTGCCTTTTCTCATAGTTTTACGGGGAGTTTGAGTTTTGTGGTTCATGGTCCTGGAGAGTAGAGGCGCCATCTTGGGATGGGTTACAATGTCATTCTAAAAGACTTGTTGTGGTCCTGCTTGGTTTGTACAGAATACATTACTCAGGCAAGTTTGAATATCTCTGAGATTTCATTCAGTCCTTCCATGGCCGAGTTGAATTTTACAATCATCATTGCCTCGTGGCGTGATAGTTTGGCTTCGAGGTCACCTCCTCTTCTGTCTTGTTCCACTTTTGTGATAACAGTCCATTGTAGATCAGATTCCTTATGATTATTCGCCATCCAATGTTGTACCAACGGTGCATTAGGTACCTTGCGTTTTATTCGCGATTTGTGTTGTTGGATCCGCGTTTTAATCTCTTGATTGGTTTTCCCCACATAAAGTAGGTCGCATGGGCATTTTATGCCATAAATCACGTAACGTGATTTACAATTTGTAAATGTTTCATGTCTCCACGTGATTGTTTTGTGTTTGAAAATGATCCCTTCCACTGTAGTTGAACAACAATTACATTGACCGCATTTATGATGTCCTTGGATGGGTGGGAGCCCCACCATGGTTCGTAAGGAGACTTCTTCTTTGGTGGGCATCGATGCTCTTATCAATTTGTTGGCTATACTCGCTTCTTTACGGAATGCGAATAAAGGGAATTTGGTAAATTCTTCATTCAGATTTTTTATCAGGTGCCAATTGTTTTTAATTGCTTTTTTTAACAGGTTGGAATTAGGACAATATGTGCTTACTAATACCATTCGGTCAGTCTCCTGTTTGTTCTTTTTTTCTAGAAGACAATCACGTGGTGTCCACCATGCTCTATTCATGCTCCTTTTTAGTAGTTTCTGTGGGTATCCGCGTTCCAATAGATTGGATGATAGTTTGGTGGCATGTTTGGTAAACTCCTCTTTATCATGGCAGTTTCTCCGAATTCGTAAAAACTGCCCATAGGGGAGGTTTTCCTTAAGACTGCGTGGGTGGTTGCTTGAAAAATGTAAGGATCTATTCCGATCCGTGTCTTTCTTATATAAGGTTGTGATTAAACCTCCTTCTTCTGATGGGTATATTTCAACATCCAGGAATGGCATGTTCTTTTTAGAGTAGTTTAAGGTGAATTTGATTTCTTTTGTTTTGTTGTTCAACCAGTTCCAGAAATTTGTCAATTCATGTTCAGGGCCGGTCCATACAAAGAAAATGTCATCGATGAAACGATACCAATTCTTTATCCAATGGGAAAAAGGATTCTGATTATACACAAATTTGTCTTCATAGGCTGACATATACAGAATGGCCAACTCTGGGGCGAAAGGGCAGCCCATGGCTACACCTCCTATTTGAAAATAGAAGTCCCCTTCGAAGTTGAAATAATTTCTTGTCAATGCAAATTCCGCCATTTGACTAATGAATTCTGTAGGGATTTTGTGTGGTTTTTCTCTGCTCTCAAGAGTTTGTTTAAGGACTTCCAATCCTTCCTCCTGCGGAATTTGAGTGTATAGTGAGGTGATGTCCATCGTAACCATGTAATGGTTGTCTTTATCGAATTCAATCTCACTCAGTTTGATGATAAAGTCCGTAGTGTCCCTGATGTATGATTTGACACTTGGTAGGAAAGGTTTAAGGAAGAAATCCACAAACTTCGAAATGGGCTCCATCAATGACTCGCACCCCGATACGATGGGACGACCGGGCGAAGTTAGTGAAATTGTATCTAACTGGCAGCATAGGATAAAAGAAAGCGAGATTGTGAAGCGAATGGATTGAAATTTGAAGATAAGTTGTAGCACATGCGCCTATGTACGCAGCGGCCCTTCTCCTTTAGGCAGGCAGGCGGGGAGGCATTTTAAAATATCGGTAATACCGGCGTGGGCAGCCGAAGTTAGATAAAATGTAAGAATAAGCGAGGTGTGCACTTTCCAGGCTGGCAAAGCGCTCCTCAGCGCTAGAATCAAAAATAAAGCGCTCGAAAGCGCTATGGGCAATAAAGCGTTCCCAAAGCGCTAGAACAAAAAGTACAAAGGGTCCTTCCAGAAATGCAGCTCCACCATGCTGCACAAAGGTCCAGAGAGTCCCGGGGGGCAAAGCAAAGTCCCCCCCATCAGCCCAGCAAGGCAGAGGGGTCCCCCAGGAGTCCAGGAAAGTCCATCAGGTGCCCAGGGCTGGGCAGAGCCAGGGATTCCCCTGAGCTCAAGCAGCAGCAGCCCCTGGCAGATTCAAGTTGAAAACAAGAACAATTTGGAAGGGGATACAACCCCTTTTTATACAGTGCAAAACCTTTGAAGTTCTTTGAAGTCCTTTGAAGCAGGCAGTGTGAGAACCAGCTGGACTGGTTTAGAGGGAAGTCCCCTTCAGTATCAGGGACAGAGGTGTCAGTCGCCCAGCGGGAGGTGGAGCCAGCTTTGTAGTTACACAGGAACAGCCCTTCACTATCAGGTGCCATCTCCTCCCACTTCCCTGGCAGCAGATGCTGCCTTTCATCCATGGGCTGACTCAGACAACCTCCTGGGCTCTCCAGCCCCTGTCATCCTCAAACCAGACAGTCAATCCACAAGCAGGCCCATGCACTCTGGGCCAGGCTCACCAGCCAATCACACGCTAGCACCAACGTGCACAAATATGCCAACTTCCAAAAGTAGGACTTCTAGACTAGACACAGCCATGCTGCATACATCATTTTGCAGCATTCATTCTCACGAGTTCTCTCATACCAAACTCGCCCCTGCACTCCCCACGCATCAGGAACTACCATGGGCATACAGATTCCCCATTCATTCCTATGGGAGGGCAGGTCACTCACCACACATACAGAGAGCTCAAGCACTTTACACTGTACCACAGTGAAAAAGTGCGCAGAGGCCTAAAATCTCCAACACCAGGTTCCATAAACAGGCTAGGAAAAAGCAAAAAGTCTAGGGGTGAACCTGCCTAATGGGCCGGGTCCAACACTCTCCTTCCCGCTCCGAGTTCCATGTTGTTTTACTTTCTTCTCTTTCCTTTCCCTTCGCGGATTATGAACTTTCTTTCAATGGGACAAATCCTCTACTTTCATCACAGCGCCCTCGCTGATTCGCGTCAGCTTGTCTTGAATCCTGCTCACCCTCTTCTTCTGCAATACTACTTCCTTTGGGGTATCTCTCAGCTGCTTCCTACATGACACAATTCTTCCTATCTTGACAAAGCTTTCTCTTGTACCTTATTCTATGGCCAACTTTTGTCTTATCTCGCTTTCTACCATCCTCTTCAAGCTACTGAAGCAGGTAGTCTCCAAATGTTCTCTTTACTCAAACTCACCTGTGTTCCCCACTCAATCTGATTTTCGGTCCACTCTCATCGAAAACTACCTTGTGTCTTTCTGCTGGAACTCAAAGCTCTTCTTAAGTTATGCATCTTTCCCTCACTGGCGGTTTTGATATTCACACTTTTTATTCTCTTCTTCACTTGCAATTTGGGGCTCCACGCTTTCTTCTCCTCTTTATCTGGCCATACTGACTCCATCATGGGATGATGCAACCTCTTATTAATTTCCTCTCTAATATGGTGTTCTTTAAGGCTCCTTCTATGCCCACTTATCTTCTCAGTCTACCTTGTTCCTAAAATGTCTTCCTTTGGCCTTTCCATCCATTTATATGTGAAGTATTGATGTCTGCCTCCTTCTCTTCCTGGGTATATTGTTCTCTTCCTAACCTTCTTATCTTGTACTTTCTGCAACTCAGCCCGAATTCAACGGAGTTTCCGTTCTTTTCCTCAGCATCACTTTATACCTGCCTTGTCCTACTTCACCCCTCTAAATTATTGATGTGTCTTCTGTAGCTCACACAAGGAGCTTTCAACGTCTGGACGACGGACCTTTCATACCTTTCCAGTCAAATGGAACCCTTGTTCTTATTGTCGTCTTCTCTCTCCCTGACTATTGAGCTCTTCCTCCATCTCGCTTCCTATTTTCCCTGGTCTTTCTTCATCTCCTCTGTCTGTTTTCACTTTAGCGACCAAAAGCACTGCTCAGCTCTCTTTGTGGAGAAGTGTGGCTCACTGGTTAGAGGAGGCAGACCTGGAAGCAGAGGTCAGCCCGGGACCAGGGTTCGATTCCCGGCTCAGCGGGGTCTTGAGTCCTAAAATGTCCACGGACTCGACAATTCTCGCTCCGGTGCCTACTCGATTCACGGGTTCACACTCTGCGACTCTGGGCAATAGCTTGCTTAATCTCCACAACGGCCCCTCGTGGCGGGATGCCTGGCTTTCACCTTGCGGACACCCTGCCGGGGTTATCTCACATGGGGGCTTAGAAACCGCTCGGTGATTTGCGCTATATAAATTCCTGTACATTTACATTTCCCTCTGTTCTCTGGCTCCCATTTCATTTCTGTCTCCTTGGTTGTTTTCTCTGCATCCTTTTAAATGCGTTCACGGTCTGCTTCTATTTGCATCTCCCCTCTGGACATTCTCTGTAACCCCCCCCACCCACCCAGTCACCCACCCTCCTTCCTCCCAATCTTTGTCCTGCTTCTTAGAAGTGTGACACCTGGATCAAAACGTAGTCCCAAGATGACTCTTACTGCTTCTGGTTTAAAGCCACGCTAAATCCAAAATATGTTAATATTCAAAAAACGAACTTTGTACCTAACACAAACTAGAAGCAATGAGAGTGCATAAACAGTTCCATTTAATCAGCATTTCGAAAGAAAAGTAACAAGCATTTACAATGCAACTGTCTCGCCTTCGCCAAACTTTGAGCTATTGGCATTGTAAATGACAACATTTTTATTTATGTGTTGGTTTTCAAAACAGATAAATACATGGCTTTGTCATTTACAATGTCAATAGCTTAATCTCTCGCAAACACGATACCTATTGCATTTGCACCCACAGAGAGCCCCCCACACACACACAGCCCCCCACACACACACACACACACACAGACACACACACAGCCCCACACACACAGAGAGCCACACACACACAGTCCCACACACAGAGCCCCACACACACACAGAGCCCCCCACACACACAATGCCCCCCCACACACACAACGCCCCCCACACACTCAGAGCCACACACACAACGAGGAACAGGGGGGGCAGAAAAGCGAGCAGAAAGAGAGAACGGGGGGAAGAAAAGCGAGTACAACGAGGCAACAGGGGGGAGGGCAGAAAAGCAAGCACAACGAGGAACAGGGGGTTGGGGGGCAGAAAAGCAAGCACAACGAGGCAACAGGGGGGTGGGGGGCAGAAAAGCGAGCACGAGGCAACAGGGGGGTGGGGGGCAGAAAAGCAGAGGTTGGGGGGCAGAAAAGCGAGCACGAGGCAACAGGGGGGTGGGGGGTAGAAAAGCGAGCACAACGAGGAACAGGTGTGTGGGGGGCAGAAAAGCGAGCACAACAAGGAACAGGGGGGTGGGGGGCAGAAAAGCGAGCACAACGAGGCAACAGGCGGGGGGCTGAAAAGCGAGCACAACGAGGCAACAGGGGGGTGGGGGGCAGAAAAGCGAGCACAACGAGGCAACAGGGGGGTGGGGGCACACACACAAAACAGACACTTCATACGAGGAATCGCATGCGGAGACATACTTCTATCATTTATCAAGAGCCCGGGTTTTTTTTTTTACAAATACCTTTGGATTTCAGGAACCATTGCTCTAAACAAGTGACTATGACTAAGGATGCAAAATCAAAATGTAAGATTAAAGCGAAAAGCGAAGACTCACAGATATGCGCAATCAAAATTAGCGTTATAATGGTGCCCCACTGAAACTGGCAGAGCTGAAGACTGTTCTATGATGAGCTTCATTCAAAGTGCGAGACTCGAGCATCATACGTGCAATTTCCGCAATAAATTATTAGTTTATACGAATACAGTCCCTGCACCCCCAAAGCGGAGGTTTGGGGGGGCCTAAAAGCGGGGGTTGGGGGGGCATAAAAGCGGGGGGTGGGGGGGCAGAAAAGCGAGCACGAGGCAACAGGGGGGTGGGGGGGGCAAAAAAGCAAGCACACCGAGGCACAGGGGGGTGGGGGGCAGAAAAGCGGGCACAACGAGGAACAAGGGGGTGGGGGGGGCAGAAAAGCGAGCACAATGAGGCAACAGGGGGGTGTGGGGCCGAAAAGCGAGCACAACGAGGGGACAGGAGGGTGGGGGGCAGAAAAGCGAGCACAACGAGGCAACATAGGGGTGGGGGGGCAGAAAAGCAAGCACAACGAGGAACAGGGGAGTGGGAGGGCAGAAAGGAGAGCACAACGAGGAACAGGGGGGTGGGGGGGCAGAAAAGCGAGCACAACGAGGCACAGGGGGGTGATGGCAGAAAAATTAGCACAACGAGGCACAGGGGGGTGGGGGGCAGATAAGCGAGCACAACGAGGCAACAGGTGGGTGGGGGGCAGAAAAGCGAGCACAACGAGGAACAGGGGGGGGGGGCAGAATAGCGAGCACAACGAGGCACAGGGGGTGGGGGGCAGAAAAGCGAACACAACGAGGAACAGGGGGGTGGGGGGCAGAAAAGCAAGCACAACAAGGAACAGGGGCAGAAAAGCGAACACAACGAGGAACAGGGGCAGAAAAGCGAGCACAATGAGGAACAGGGGGCGGGGGGCAGAAAAGCGAGCACACCGAGGCACAGGGGGATGGGGGGGCGGAAAAGCGAGCACAATGAGGCACAGGGGGTGGGGGGGCAGAAAAGCGAGCACAACGAGGAACAGGGGGGGTGGAGGGGCAGAAAAGCGAGCACAACGAGGAACAGGGGGGTGGGGGGGCAGAATAGCAAGCACAACGAGGAACAGGGGGGTGGGGGGGCAGAAAAACGAGCCCAACAAGGAACAGAGGGGTGGGGGGCAGAAAAGCGAGCATAACGAGGATCAGGGGGGTGGGGGGGCAGAAAAGCATGGTGTGGTGTCCTGGCAACGGGTGCCTTTCACCCAGGCAGACCAATTTCTGGTGTCGTCTTTGGACACTTGTATTTAGCAACGAGAGCCAAATTTGCCTCCCCGGGTAGGATTCGGTCACGTTTTTTAAAGATATGGCTGACTAAATGCTTTTAATTACTGCGTGTGGTGTCAACAATTGAGAGGAACTGCTCTTTCGCAATAATTGGGTGCCCCGCTTATGAACCAATTCAGGTTTTCAAATGCCTTGAGCTTACTCAGTCTGTGCGTAGCTGCGCATGACATTTATTTGGCTACGCTGGCCTGCTAATAACAATAATTACATAGGCTTGGATTCCTGCCCGACTTCGCACTTTATTGAGGCGGCGCAAGCACGTCTGATGGCCGCTGAGTTTTCTGTATTGTTTGTCCCGATTTTATGATTGACGGAGATTTTGATTAAAATACAAATGGAAGCCATTTCAGCGTTTGTGTCACAGGTGACTGTTGCATGGGTCTTGTGAGTGCACTCCTCTCAGAAATGCCCAAGCCGAGGCAGCATGGCCACTAGAGAGGGAGGGGTGGGGGCCCGGGGAGCAGCAGAGGGAAGGGGGGGGGGGGGGGGGAGACGAGTTGAGAGCAGGACGGAGGAGAGCCTGCACACTTGTCACTCTTTCCTCCTGTAATGCACTGTTTGCGCCCTCATGTATTGTTTGCTCCCTCATGTATTGTTTGCTCCCTCATGTATTGTTTGCTCACAATTGTCACTTTTACCTCATGTAACAGCTCCGGAAACACCACCACGTTTCTCCAAGGCCCAGCAGAAATGCCTCGGAGAAACGCAGCGTCATTTTGGGATTTGGGGGCGTGTTTTTCTTTATCTCCTCTTCCCATTGGCTGGAAGGTAAAATTCCAGCCAATGGGAAGAAAAGAGAAAAAACCTAAAAAACACACCCCCGAATCCCAAAAAGACGGGGCTTGAATGGAGTGACGCCCCTCTCCTCCAATGGCTGGCCTCTGTTTAGGAAGGCAGCCAATGGAGAAGAGGGGCGGGTTCAAGCCCCACTCTGGAAAACATCAGCTCTCCCCAGTGAGACTGCGCAAGCGCAGCCTTCGCTAGCCGGAGACCTAAAAACATACATTCCTGGCCGCATTTCAAGCTGCTGCACTCAAGAATCACATGGTGTATTTGGTTCTACTGGTGCATTTGTGGGAGAAAGCCCTTTATAAGTCACCTCTAATATTTACATTATTTTATATGTCGCTGTTGTGCTTCATTTCTGCCAAATCATGCAAAAGACTTTGCACTATTGAACTCCAAAGTGGATCAAATCGACTGTCGTTGAGTACCTATGAGGGCTGGAAAAGTGTGATCCAGATGCTACAATTGCATGGCATGGTTGTGCAATTGTATTTATAAAGCGCTTACTACCAGGAGTAGCGGGACGTAATCCAGCTTTTATTGTTGATTATTGTGATTCCTCTCTTGGAAATTATTCCATGCATTTACTTCAGTTTCTCAGTTGTAGATAAACTTAATAGGAGCTGTAAAAATTATTAACAGTGAGGTCTTGAAGACGGAACTGGATTCAAGACCTGCCATGCCATCTCCAGGGAAATGAGTCCCAATCAGCAGCATCTGCATGATAGGGGCCAATTTATCAAGTCTTTGGGCACAGGCAAAGTGACACATAATCTTCTTAGAGGTTTTTACTCTCCAGTGTAAATTAAAAGTGCTTCTTTTTTTTAAGGGAAAGGTATTCCATGGGTGGTACATAGGTGTTCCAGGACAACGAAGATGCTTTTTGATTCAAAGCTCTATCTACTAAAGTTGTTAGAGCAGGTTTTGCATCAAAAATAATGATGTCTCCTTGAGGTGGGTGCAAAGATGAAGAAATGTTTTTGTTTCGCCTAATATTTCATACATTGCATGTGTGCTGCAATGTGCAGCACTCATTCAACGTGTTAAATGTAAAATAAAAATTGGCATAGTATTTTGTACTGTATGTTACACAACAGACAATATAGTGCACAGGTGTGTGCATAGCTCTAGGCAACCGTATAAAGTGCTAAGCGCAATAAATAGTGCAGCAACTGGCCGTATTATTAAATATGGGTATACGTTCCTCTATCCGCCTAGTGCAACCAAGCGCAGCAAATTTGGTTGCGCTATTTGTTTTGTAAATCTACACCACTGTCTGCTTTGCGTTCAGACCAGCAACCTGCATGGGGTGAAGGGTGTAGGAAGGTACCTCCTGACTATGGTTGCCCCCAACTTTTTGCCCTGTGTTTTAGCTGGTTTTGGACATAGTCGACCTGGGATCCTGCCAATCAGGACCACAGGCCTACTGCTCTCTCTTTAAAATGGATTCCATGTACCCTAGGTACATTTCCAATTGGTACTGGGCCACCCTATCAGACCCTGTAACTCAGGGCATGGGTGTACCCAGGGCTGCCAGGGGCTGCAGCATGTATTATGCCACCCCTGGCTGGCCTCCTAAATTTGACACAACTGGCTGCATGACAGCTGGGGCAAAGTCGTGTAATCACCCTTTGCTGTAGGTGTAATATACCTATACCTAACCCTAAAATGGACACACAGATTCCTATCAGTCACTCCTATGGCAGGCCTTGACAATCCTGAAGGCAGAGTGCTTGGAATCGTGTGAGATGGTGCTCTGGCATGAGCTGAGCCTGTCTGCAGCTTGCGGAACCAAGTCCTAATAGCTGTTCCATGATATCGCATACCATATACTCTTAAGTGCATTATAATCCTCGCGGTTAAATGCTATCTTTGGTATTGCTTTATCAAAACATGTCGAGTAAGGTGTCATACGAATTGGAATACTAACCCCTCGCCAATTCTGGCGACGGGGTTAGCATTCCACCCTTCTAGAGGGACACGACATGTATGTAACTGTGAACCCCGGTTAAAGTTAACTAAAGCCTCAGCTCCACAAAATGGATGCTGCCACCACAGACACGAGTCTGACCCCCTACAGCTGGGAGTCCTTCCAGCGAGGGGAGCCTGGACAAAGGGTTTCCTGTCAGGGGCGGTGCTAGCACCGTCCCAGACATGGTTTTGTGTATCCTGGGTAGGCAGGGCTTTTCAGGAAGGTGACTGCTGAGTGGCACCCCGGTGCTCACTACGCATAGGCCGGTCTGAACCAGTTCCAGGGGCACACCAGCCCCTGGCCTGGGGAAGTCCGGCATGGCAGAGGGGTGTAACCACCCCCCCTCCTAGTCCCACCCATAGGCAGGACCTAGTCACCGGGTCAGCCCCCTTTTTTAGTATAAAGATGGGAGCGGGCCCCCTGTTCAAATTAGATCATCTTTGGAATCAAGACACGACTTTCTTCGAAAGGACTTCAAGATTTCTTCCTCAAGATTCTCCCTTGTGGCTAAGGAGTAGTCACCCTGCATCCGCAGGCACCATCCTAAAGAACACTGCGGTCTGCTGCAAGTCCTTCATCACGAATCCGACGACCCAGCTCGACGAGACCCGGCTTCCCTGGCACCTCTGACCTCTACTCACCTCTACAGCCAAGCTGAGAACCGTGAGTGCGACGAGACCTCGAGGGACCGACAATCGCCAAGACTGCACGACATCTTTACTGCAAGCCCACCGTGTCCTCCACGGGTGAGTGCTTTGGGGTCCGAGAAGCCCCAACCCTGCGCAGCTCCAGCACCCAAGATCAGCCTCCCTGCATCTCCACGATCGGCGTGGGGCCCTTCTGCTGTTTGCTGTGCACCGCGTTGTTTGGCTACTAGCCGGCTGGCTTGTGGCCTTCTGAACGACGCCCGACGACATCACTGCTGCTGGTCTGGTTGCTCCAGACTGGCCCTTGCTTCCTTCTTTAAGAGAAGCACCCCGGACCCTCCTGGTCCACTCCAGACGCCATTTTAGGTCCACCGCGTGGGCTTGAATTTGCCAAGGCTTTGTTGCCCAATCCTGGGTCCAGCGACGCCGACAGCTTCTATCTTCGTGGGACAGCTCGATCCTCCTTCCTGGTCGCCGACAACGCCTCCTGGTCCGTGAGATCTCCGAGCCCAGCGTCACCCACACGCCTTGTCGAGGTGGCTACCATCCGGTGCCCTCCTGGTGCCCACTGACTACTGGCTAGTAGTCTCGAACTTGGTCCCCTCTGCTTTCAGGTGTCATCTTCCATCGATCCAGGCTTGGATCCACCGAACTTTCTTCACTGGTCGCCTGCCAGCAACTTCTTTCTTCCAGGCTCCTGGTCCGTCAACGAGGATTCCCGACGTCTTTTGAGTCCTATGCAGCTGCAGCCCCTGGGCTAGGTAACTTCGGCATTTCGGTGCCCCAGCATAGCCTCACTATCCAAGGGTCAGAATCTACTTTTGTTTTCTCCCTACCAGGTCGGGTTCGCCCGAGAACACTAACTTTGCAATTTCTAGTTACCATAGACTTTGTCCCGCATCTCGCGTGAGAGTGCACACACTGCACCCGAGTCCCCTAGGTCTCCTAGAAGTAATCTAACGATTCTATAGTCAAGTCCTAGCGATTCCAAAGCCTATTAGTACTGTACTTACCTGCTAGTAATTTCGCATTCCACTTTTCAAGTATATGGTTTTCCGTGCCCCTCGGGCATTTGTATATACTGTGCTAACTTAAGTATTTTTGTAAGAGTTTTGGTTTGTGCTTAGTACCCTGTCCTCATAAAGAGTACAGGGCTGTTGTGATCTTTAATAAATAACTGTTTATTTTCATAACACTTGTGTGGTGTCCTTTCACTTGGTGTTCAAGGGGTATATGTGGTATAACAGCTGGCTTAACACGCCCACTCGAGTCTTTAGCCCTAGACTGCTCGTATCCACGCTACTAGGATAGCTGGTCTATAAGGTTGACTTACAACCAATCATCAATAAGGGTTGCTGGACTGATACATAGTGTTCACTAGAATAGTG
Source organism: Lissotriton vulgaris (assembly GCF_964263255.1). Lineage (NCBI taxonomy): Eukaryota > Metazoa > Chordata > Amphibia > Caudata > Salamandridae > Lissotriton > Lissotriton vulgaris. The sequence continues at coordinate 84,240,773 of NC_141700.1, read as the reverse complement.
AGCACTGCATATCAGGCCACCTTCTCACAAAGGGGGTCTATTATTCTTATTTCCAGCTGGGCCCAAGTCAAACGGCTCACTCACAGGTCCGGAGGTCTCATTCTGCCTGGGGGCTAGTGTACAAAAAAAACAGTGATGGGTGGATTACTCTAGGCCACATCCCAACCCATTGTTATTTTGCACACCATGTCACCTTTGTTTGGATCCAGCTATATGCAAATCAGTTCTGACCCAGTTCCAATAGGCACAGTCCAGCCAGAACTGGTCCTTCCTTACCAGGAACACAGGCGAGCTAAGACCAGTTTCACATGGTTGAAATATATATTTAAAAAAAAGTGATGGGTGGAATGTTTGAATTAATCTTTGCTACTCATAACTACTCTAGGCCGCATCCCAGTCCATCGTTATTATGCTCACCATGCCACCTCAGTTTGAAACCCGACCATATGCAAATCACTTTTGACCTTGCTGTAATAGGAACAGTCTAGCCTGAACTGCCAGACCAGGTCCACAGTGAACGGGAACACAAGCAGCCCAAGATCAGTTTCATACAGGTTCGGGCTTTTCAGTAGGGTGTAGAATGATGGTTCCAGAGGTACAGTGAGGACGGGACGGACATCTGGTCATGCACTTAGGGTATCACACTGAAGTAAACAGAAAAGTAATGAATGGAATGCTTGAATTAATATCAGCCATTGATGGCCGCATCCCAGTCCATTGTTATTTTTCACACTGTGCCCCCTCAGTGTGAACCCAGCCACGTGCAAATCAGTCTTGGTCTCGCTCCAATAAAATGCACTCCTGCCAGGCTCAAGACATAACACGGCTGAGGCACCTGCTTCCCAGATAGATCATGTCCTGTCCTCGCAGGTTAATTACACACTCCAAGCAGACCCTAAACTTTCCTTCCTATGCCTTATTGGGGGTGGAGGTAGGTGCGAGTGCCTGGATAGTGGGAAATCTCACTCCTAATAATGGCACAAAAGTCAGGTCTTGAGCGCTATTTGGAATTCCGGAAGTGAGGTGATGGTCCGGTGGTGCGTGGGGAGGCTGTTCCAGGTCTTTGCTGTGATGTGAGAAAAGAAGCCGCCTCCACTTCTGCTTCAGTAGATGCTGTGGAGTATGAGCAAGTGAAAAGGAGGCAGAGTGTAGTCTTCTCGACAGTTGGTGGAAGTTCAGGGGGTGGTAAAAGCAGGCAGGTCCTTGGTTGTGTAGAGCCTTGTGTGTGTGGGTCAGCAACTTGAATTGGCATCTCTTCTGTACAGGAAGCCAGTGGAATTTCCTGAGGTGGTTGTGATGTGATTCGTCGGGGAAGACAGAGTACGAGTCTGGTTGCGGCATTCTGTTTGGTCTGAAGTCTCTGTAGGAGGTGTGCGGCAATTCCTGCGTAGAGGGCATTGCCATAGTCCAGTCAGCTGGTGAAGAGGGCTTGTGTCACGTGTGTAGGGGTAGTCACTTGAAGATCTTACGTGGAATGCACAGAGTGAGGAAGCAGGTGAGTGGGATGGTGTTGAACTGTGATTTCATAATGAGCTTGTTGACAATGAGGATTCTGAGGTTTTTGCTGTTGTTGGAGGGAGTGGGTGCAGGTCCTAGGTCTGCAAGCCATCAGGAGTCCTTCCATGTGCTGCTGCTAAAGATCAGTACTTCTTTCTTGTCTGTGTTCAGCTGCAGGCAGTTGTTCTTCATCCAGTTGGCAATAATTGTCATGCATCTGTCGAAGCTGGTTCTGGTGGGGTCCTCCCTGAGAGAGAGGTCGAGATGGGTGTCGTCTTCGTAGGCAATTATGTTGAGACCGTGGGATCGAACGATGTTGGGTCGAGGGTGTTATATGCGTTTTGAAGAGCGTAGGGCTGAAGGATGAGCCCTGGGGGACACTGCAGGTAATCTCCTTGGGTTCAAAGGTGAAAGGTGAATTATCTGTGTTTCTCCGGTGAGGAAGGAGGCGAAACATGAGCATGTCCCTTGGGATGCCGATGTGGTGGAGTCTTTTGATCAGTGAGTGGTAGGATACTGTGTCGAAGGTTGACAAGAGGTAGAAGAGGATCAAAGCTGCTGTTTCTCCTCTGTCGAATAAGGTTCAGATGTTGTCGGTGGCTGCGATCAGGGCAGTTTCAGTGCTGTGATTGCCACGGAAGCTAGATTGAGAGGAGTTTAGTAGCTGGTTCTGCTCCAGGTGTGTCATGAGTTGATTGTTTATATTTTCCAGTACCTTCAGTGGGATTGGAAGCAGGGAGATTGGCCAGTAGTTTGAGTTTGCTGGGGTCAGCGGGGTGCTTTTGAGTAGTGTTCTGACTTCTACGTGTTTCCAGGTGGCGGGAACTATTGCAGTGGTGATAGAGGTGTTGAGTTCCTGGTCAAACCTTTGGTTTCTGAGGTTGAAGTGGTGTGGGCATGGGTCTGTGGGAGCTCCAGAGTGAATAGACTTCATAGTGGAAGTGGTGCCCTGGATGGAGAGGATATTCCAGGTGGTCAGTAAGTGGTTTGTGTCAGATACGGTGGTGGCGTATTTGTCGAGCAAATCCGTAAGTCTGGGTACTAAGTTTCTGTATATGGTTGCAATTTTGTCATGGCAGAGAGGGGTGAGGTTGACAAACAGATCCTGTGAGGGTGTGATGATGTTTCCGCTGGCAGCCACGTTGGAGAATTCCTTAACAATGTTGAAAAGTTCTTTGGTGTTGTTGGCGCTGGTTTCGATGTGTATAGCAAGGATTATCTTCTTTGTTGCCCACAGCAGGCATTGGAGGAGCTTGATGGAGGTGTCCTTGCTGGTGCGCCATCTCCTCTCCAACTGTTTGCTGTCTCGGTTTGCTGTTCTGAGTTTATGGGTGTACCAGCTACCCTTTTTGGAGGTTTTTCTCTTGATGGAGACTATGCAGTCTGCGCAATTAGTGATCCAGGCTTTGATGTTTTTCACTTCCTGTTCAAGGTTGGTGGTGGTGGTGGTAGGGTTGGAGGTGTTGAGGGCGTTCACCTAGCTGTTCCACTTCTGATGGGGAGCATTGGTCATCTTTGGGGTACTGGTACAGGGGCTGGAGATGCTGAAGTGGCGACGAGTTCTGTGGCATGGCTGTTTTTGATGTGGTTGCTGGAGGTGAAAATTGGGTCCAGCATGTGTGTAGGGTTGTGGACTATCTGGGTCAATCTGAAGCTGCTCATACTATCAAGGAAGTGTGCAGTGTTTTTGTTGTTGGGCTTTTAGATGTGGAAATTTAGGTCACTGAGGAGGATGAACATAAGTTACTTACCTGTAAACTGTGGTTCTCCAGTATTGGTGTCTTTCATAGATTCACATGCTTGAATATTCCCCGTCGTCGAAGTGGGAGTCCCACGGTACATAAAATAGCAGTAATATATGCATGTATATATGAGAAATATCATAAATAAAATATACATACATATAATGCAATAAAAATGTAAACTTAAAAAAGTACCATAGAACAGAATAGGCCCATTGAAAAGCCCAAGGGAGAATTCACTTTAGTAACTTATAGGAGTCATTATGTGTTGGTCCACATTCCAGCCAATCAGGCTGTAGCCTCCTCTAGAACCTTCTCCTCAGAAGCCCAAGTCCTCAGATTTTCGTAGCACAAGTAAGTATAAATGTTTGAGGAGAAGAGAGCCTCTGAGGGGAGGATGGGAGGGTCGCATGTGAATCTATGAAAGACACCAATACTGGAGAACCACAGTTTACAGGTAAGTAACTTATGTTCTTCTCCAGTATTAGGGGTGTCTTTCATAGATTCACATGCTCGAATAAGAATAGAAAGCAGTAAACCATACATTAGTCATAAAGGAAGATACAAATTAAGTTTAGGCATAACTTATCACTTAATAAGCAATAAAAAACCAAAACATGACAATACCTTTATGACTGGAGGCGGGTAGCAACAGAGGCTCACCTTTATCGGAAAAGATTCCGCAGCACCGCTTGACCTGCTGCCGCATCCGCGGCATCTGTTGATTGCAGGCAGTAGTGCTTCGTGAAAGTATGGCTGCTGGACCAAGTAGCAGCTCTGCAGATTTGTCTTAGAGGTACCCCCGCAAAGAGGGCAGCAGAAGTTGACACAGCTCTCGTGGAATGAGCTCGAGCAGGAGCAGGAGCAGGAAGGGGCTTGCCAGCCCGTTGATGACAATAGGATATGGCAGACGATATCCATCTGGTGATAGTCTGTTTAGTTACGGGTTGTCCTTTGCATACTGGGCCATATGCAACAAACAATTGATCAGACTTTCTGAAGGCAGCTGTGCGTTGAATGTAAAATTTAAGACAGCGTTTCACATCCAGAGTGTGTAAGGAGCGCTCCGCTGCAGATTGAGGTGCAGGGAAGAAAGTCTTAAGAACAATAGGTTCATTGAGATGAAAGTCACTGGGAACCTTAGGAATAAAACTGGGATTTGTTCTCAAGGTAACAGCCTCGTTGGAAAATTGCAAAAACGGTGGCTGTATAGTAAAGGCTTGAATGTCGCTGACGCGTCTAGAAGAGGTCAGAGCAAGCAACAGAGCCACTTTCCAAGTGAGGAACTTCAGATTGGAAGAATGGATGGGCTCGAATGGAGGCAAAAGCAGCTGAGACAAAACTAGGTTGAGTCGCCATGAAGGTGGGGGCCGACGGATTGGAGGGAACATCCTAAAAAGGCCCTTGAAGAACTGTCTTATGATCCTGGAAGAGTACAAAGATGTTATGCCATCATGGCGGAAACGAGAGATAGCAGCCAGAAAAACCTTAAGGGTGGAGTGAGATAGTCCTGATTTTGCTAGCGACAAAAAGAATGGCAAAATTTGTTCTGGCTGAGCACGCATGGGATTTAGTGATCTAGTGGAACACCAAGCGCAGAAACGCTTCCACTTCAGCTGGTAAGTTTTGACAGTAGATTGTGCCCGAGCATTTGCTAGCACTGCCCTACAATCTTTGTCGATATTCATGTGTGCAAATTCATTGTATTCAGGTTCCAAGCATGAAGTTGAAGGTATGCTGGATCCGGATGGCATATTTGACCTTGATGTATTGTGAGAAGATGTGGCAGAGGATGCAACCGTATCGGTTGTGTCAGAGAGAATAGAAGGAGATCTGAGAACCAAGGACGTCTCGGCCATTTGGGTGCGATCAGGATTATCCGACATGGTTGGAATCTCATTCTGTGTAACAGACGAGGAATGAGCGGCAGTGGAGGGAATGCATAGCTGAAGGCGTTCAACCAATTTATTGAAAAGGCATTCCCACTCGACTCCTTGTGTGGATGCCGGCTCGCAAACCTTCGACATTTCCTGTTGAGAGCAGTTGCAAAGAGATCCAATTGCGGTCGGCCCCACTGTCGGAAGATGTAATCCAACGTTGGTTGGTGGAGTTCCCATTCGTGGTTGTCCGAGAGGGCTCTGCTGAGCGCGTCCGCCAGCACATTGGCCACACCTGGGACATGGACAGCTTGAAGATGTATTTGATATTGGAGAGCCCAGTCCCATATTTCCTGTGCCAGCTGTGATAGCACGAGAGATCTTGTGCCGCCCTGTTTGTTGATGTAGTGCATGCTGGTGGTATTGTCTGTCTTCACCAGCAATGTCTGTCCCTGCACTACTCTTTGAAAGGACTTCAAGGCCAAGAAAATCGCCAGTAGTTCTAAGCGATTTATGTGCCAAGTGCGCTGAGACGCCGTCCACTTGCCTCTCACGGACATTCCGTCGAGATGAGCCCCCCAACCTTCTAGGGAGGCGTCTGTCGTCAGTGTCAGTGTTGGTTGTTCGTCCTTGAAAGAACGACCTGTTGCTATGTTTGGAGGATGAGCCCACCACTCCAAAGCTCTTTGTATGCGGGGCGTTAGATGGATCTTGTCTTCGAACGACCCTGATACCTGCTTCCACTGGCTGTCGAGTTCCTCTTGAAGGACTCTCATGTGCAGTCTGCAGTTGGGAATCAGTTGAATGCACGAGGAAGCCATGCCGAGGAATGATTTGTACATCCGGACAGAAACGTACTGCCTTGACTGCAGGAACTGAACTTTCTGTAACATTCGGCTCTGACGCTCCTGTGAAACGAACACTTGCCCTAGCCGAGAATCGAGCGAGGCTCCTAGAAAATCTCGTTGTTGAGAAGGGCGAAAGTGTGACTTTAGGCAATTGATGGAGAAACCTAACGTTTCGAACAGGGATATGCAGACTTGTGTGTGTTCTTGTGTTAGTTGGAAAGTCCTGGCTTTTATGAGGCAGTCGTCCAGATACGGATAAAACTGGATGCTCTGTAAGAGCAGGTAAGCGGCCACCGGGGCTAGGATCTTGGTAAATACCCTCGGTGCCGACCGAAGGCCGAATGGAAGGACCTTGAATTGATAATGAAATTGGCCGACTGTAAAACAAAGGTATTTCCTGTGCCTGGTGTGAATAGGCACATGGAAATATGCATCTTGAAGGTCTATTGTCGAAAAGAACTCTCCTGGAATGAGGAAATTCAAGATTTGAAGCAGGGTTAGCATCTGAAAAGTCTTTGATGCGATGAACTTGTTTAGAGCCCTCAGATCTAAGATGGGGCGCCACTCTCCTGATTTTTTCTTTACTAGAAAGAAACGGGAGTAGAACCCCTTGCCGCGTTGACATTGCGGTACCAATTCTATGGCTCCTTTTCTGATCAGAAGCTGCACCTGGGCCAACAGTTCCTTGAAATGGGGAGAAGGTGGGCCCGAAGGCGGGCGAGCGGGGGGAAATTTCGTAAATTCCAGGGTGTGTCCTTTTGAAACTACGTCCAAGACCCATCGGTCGTTGGTGATGTTCGACCAATTGCAGAAGAATTTCGAGATTCGACCTCCAAGATGCACAATCCTCTCACTGTTTTTTGCTGGTGTTCGCACCACCTCTGTAGTTGGACTTCCGCTGGTAAGGTCTGGAGGTGGATGAACGATTTTGGGACTGATAGGATCCTCTTTGTCTGTTGTCGTAAGTGTATCCTGGATATTGGCCCGTGCCTCGAAAAGTAGAGGTTCCTCCTCCTCCTCTACCTCGTGCCCCACGAAATGGTCTCTTTCTATATTGAAGAGTTGTTAAGGACTTCGCTGTATCCGTGTCCTTTTTGATAAGTTCCAAAGCATCATCAACGTGCTTACCGAACAGAGACTCGCCATCGTAGGGCAAATCAAGCACTCTGGATTGAACTTCCGGACGGAAGGTTGTTGACTTCAGCCAGCCTTGGCGACGCAAAACTGCAGCACCCGCCAGTTGTCGGAAGCCAGTAGAGGCTATATCGACGGCACAGTCGATTATTTCCGTTGAAATCTTTTCTCCCTCGAGAATGATGGCCTGTGCTTCATCCCGGATGGAGTCGGGCATTTGGGGGAGTAGACCAGCGATCTCGGACCACATTTGACGGTCGTATCGACCCAGTATGGCTAAGGCGTTGGAAGCTCTTACCGTTGTCGCTGCCATTGTGGTAAATTTCTTACCAATTGAGTCCAATTTACGGCCATCCTGATCCGGCGGGGATGTCAGGGGTATGGTTGGATTTCAAGACCTTTTTTGTGCCGCCTGAGTGATCACTGAATCTGCTTTAGGCTGTGAAACTAAGCAGGCCGGAGAAGTAGGCGGCGCTTTATATTTTTTGTCCAGTCTAGGCAGAACGGCTGGAATGGAGTTAGGATGTTCCATTAACTTTAGACCCTTTTCCCATATGTGGTCAATGATGGGAATGGTATGAGTTTGGCGTTGAGGTAAGTCTTTAAAGTCATACAAAAAACATTCCGCTTGTTGCGTTTCCAACGTTAAGTGGAACCTCTTTGCTGCACGAACCATAAGGCTGTGGAAGCTCGCGATATCCACTGGTGGCGAAGTTCTTGGTGATGTTGGTGGAGTAGAGGGTGTCTGTGCCCTATAATTGTCCCAATCCTGCATTTCCTCATCATCAGTGTCATTATCTCCAGTGTTTTGTGGAGTTTGAGCCTCATTATCTGTATCAGGAGCAGCACCCAAAGGAGACGTAGGTGCAACAGTCGCTTGAGCTCGAGGCCTAGGTGCTGGAGACTGTGGTCGAGGCACTGGAGACGGAGGGTGTGGAGCTGGAGGCTGAGACCGCTGCCCTTGGGGTGCTGGGGAAGGCGGCAGCGATGGTGGAAACCTACGATTGTAGTCATCCAGCATATGTTGCAGGTTTTTCACCATAGACATAGGAATCTGTGTAAAGCGTTCGTAATTTGGTTGTTGTGTGCTATCTAATGGAAAAAGGACATTCCCATCTTCGACGGTATTATCCGCATCCTCATCCTCGTCACTGTAGTCCTGACACTTTATGTGTAATTCCGATGGACTGGTTGCTGGTTGATAAAGTTGATCCACTTCTGAATCATTTCCAGATTCCTCTGCTCCAGATTGAAACAATTTCTCCGGAGGTTGAGACCCACTCCTAATAGGACTTAACTGTATAAGTGGTACAGACTTGAGAGACTAAGTAGAAACCACCTTGAAGTTGGTAGTAGATTGTAGAGGTTGTTGTGTCGTCAACGAGCCCGTCGACGAGAGTTGTACAGCTTTAACACCCTCTAGTTGTTTTGTCGTTGGCGCCGCTGCATCCGGTGTAGGAATTTTTGACTTGGTAGACGATGATTTTTTGGTCGTCGACGAGGCCGTCGACGAGGCCGTCGACGAAATTGCAGTCTTTGCCGTCGACGAGGAGGTCGTCGGCGGAGCAGCCGTCGACTGGGGGTTCATCGTCTGCGTCGACGGTATCGTCGACGGGATTGTCGTCGACGAGGATCCGGTCGTCGACGACGATGCCTTGGTCTTCGTCGACGGAAGAGCCGTCGACGGTGGGTGCGTCGACGATGGTTTCTTCGTCGACGGTTTGATCGACAAGATCATAATAATGGACGAGATGGGTCTCACCTCCTGGCTGCTCGTCGACGAGATGATCGTCGTCGTGGCAGAGCTAGTCGACATGGAAGTGGTAGTCGTCGACGTCGAAATTGCCAAAACGGACTTCGTAGACGCTGAAGACGTCGACGGACGCGTCGACGAGCCCGTCGACGAGCCAATGCCTGTTTTAGATACGGAGGGCATGGTCTTGGGTCGAGACGCCAGAGAGCCAGGTCCCGTAGGCACGCCCTGAAGCAAGTCTTGTGAGGAGACATCCTTGAAAGATCCCAACTTTTAACTCTTCTTAAGAAAAGGAGAGGGGACTTCAGTCTCAGACCCACGCTTCTGAGAGGTTTTCGAAAAACCAGATGACATACTCTCAACATCGGAAACGATATTATCAGATGATTTCAACTTCTGTAGCCACAGAAGGAGACGAGCCTCTCTGTCCCTCAAAGTTTTAGGAGGAAATTTGCGACAGAGTCTGCAGGTAGAGACAACATGGTCCAGATAAAGACAGTAAATACACTTACTGTGTGGATCCTCATGAAAAAGGCGCAGTTTCCCACAGGATGGACAAGCCTTGAACAGAGTTTTCTTTGAAGAAGACATTTTTGAAGAGAAATATGAAGAAACTTGAAAGAAACTGAGCAGAGCTCAGGGAGACTCCCTTCACACGACGTGCGGTAGAAAATCTGAGGACTTGGGCTTCTGAGGAGAAGGTTCTAGAGGAGGCTACAGCCTGATTGGCTGGAATGTGGACCAACACATAATGACTCCTATAAGTTACTAAAGTGAATTCTCCCTTGGGCTTTTCAATGGGCCTATTCTGTTCTATGGTACTTTTTTAAGTTTACATTTTTATTGCATTATATGTATGTATATTTTATTTATGATATTTCTCATATATACATGCATATATTACTGCTATTTTATGTACCGTGGGACTCCCACTTCGACGACGGGGAATATTCAAGCATGTGAATCTATGAAAGACACCCCTAATACTGGAGAAGTACTCCTTGGAGTCTAAGGCTAGGGGCTTAATGAAGTCTGGGATGGTGTTGCAGAAGCCGGAACGCAGGCCTGGGGCTTGGTATGGGAGGGTGCCTCTGATAGTGGTCTTCTGGTCCATGTGGAGCTTGAAGTTCAGATGTTCCATGGGGTGGTGGGGTTGTCAGCGGTGATGGTACACTGTATGGTCTCTTTGCGGATGACGGCTATTCCTCCTTCTGGCTTGTTAGTGTGGTCCTGGTGAGTGATTTTATCTGTTTGGGATCGCTGTGGCAATTTCTGGGGCAGATATGGGTTTGAGCCAGGTCTCAGTGAGGAAGACTGTCGGGTATGTGCAGGTGATGAGGTTCCATAATTCGGTGGCATGCTTGCATAGGGAGCATGTTAGAAGGGCTCATGCAAGTTGACATTTTGTTCAGGTGGTGTCTGGGGCAGGTTTGTGGTGCATGTGAAGTGGTAGTGGGTGCAGGTAAAAGGTCCTACCGTGGAGCATGGGTCAGCGCTGTGGCAATGTTTATTGTGGTGAGGGGTTGAGGGTGTATCTTCAGGGAGCGAATATATGACGTTACAATGCATACCATTACAACGCAGTCTGTACATCACAACTACTATTACATTGCATGATTATACAGCGCCTGCCATTACAACACATTTTTAAAAACTACCATTACAACGCATACCATTACAACGCATAATACATTTAGGGCAATAGTAGGGTAGTGTTGGATAGTGTAGGGGTAAAAATTACCACGTGTTGGATAGTGTAGTGGTATACATTACTATTCCCACTCCAGTGAGTGCAACAGTAGGGAAAGTGTTGGATAGTGTAGGGGTAAAAATTACTATCCCCATGTACCCCAAAACCCATATCCACCTAAATACAAAAAAAATTATAATGCGTTGTAATGGCATGCAATGTAAATGCAGTTGCGTTGTAAAGGTCGGTCGTTGTAATGGATGTTTCCCTCAGGGGGCAGGAGGGCCAGGGGTCATGGCTCTCGACGCAGTCAGGCTTACCTTTGGCACGCCAGCGGAGCAGTCATGCTGCGGCCTGCATTAAGTAGGTCCTGAGGTGGGTGGGGCTTCTGTTGGCGAGAAGAATGGGGAGTGGGAAAACCCAGCTTGGAAAACGCAAGTATGAAAACCCAGGCAGCTGCAGTGTCACTGGATCAGGTTGGAACAAGGAGGAACTGAAGACCACAGGCAAGTGGCAAACTAGGTGTCTACTTCAGGTTTATACATCCTGCCCACTGAAGCAGGAGTTCTCTTTTGCACAATCTTAACATGATCATGCACTTGCATCACAATCATCACCAAGCATATTTATTTTACCAGCTTCCCTCTTCCTTTTAAAGATTTGCTCAGCTTCCATGATGCATAATTAAATGCTGGGTATCCCCTACAGTTGCAATTTTTTTAAAAACTGCATCACGATTCAATCTGTACATGGCTACTTCCCTGCTATGTGAGATCACGTCAGATTCCGAATACTGTAGCTTCCTCTCCAGTGGCGACTGCCAAGTATAAGGAGTGGTGCAGCAGGCAAATGCCAGGGTGGGTGCATGCACGTAATGACAATCTAATGCATGTCAGCAATTTAGATAGTTATCATTTTAAAGGGGCATGGGCCTACAGAGGCTGTTAGATCACTTTGGCAGTTTTATGGAAGCCCTGAATTTAAAGGCTAACATGACAAAATCCCATGTAATGGTTGCCGGAGCACGGAATAAAGACATGAAGGTTAAAACCTTCACATGCAACGGTACAGAAATGATGAGGGTGCCGTTTTCCTCCTACTTGGGAGTCCTATTTGACGAGAAGGGGAACTGGGGCCCTCAGATGACGCTAAAGATCAACGTAGTAGCAAGATCCACTACAGCTCTTTAGAACTTCTCCAAGAGATTGGGAGCAAGACCCATGGAAGCAATGCTAAAGATATATAAATCCAAGTGTTTGGCAATTGCCTCCTATGGTTTGGATATCTGGGGTTATGTAGCATCGCCCAAGATACAAACTGCAGAAAACAGGTTCCTCAGATCCCTCCTGTCACTCCCGCAATCATTCCCCACATTCTCTATACACTGTGAAGTGGGACTGGGTTATGTTTCAGACTATCTGAAAATGGCTCCGCTTATAAGTTGGGTTAAAACCTGGCTGAACGAGATCACTCTTAACCACCTGATATTGAAGGATTGTGTTGCCCTTGAGAAGGCGGATAGGGACCCATGGCTGTTGTATGTTAGAGCGGCATGCGGCAGGTTGGGCCGACCAGAATTGTATTCATCGCCACAGGGCATTAAGAAGGAGTATATAGGGTGGATCAAGCATAATTTTCGCAACCTGTTGGAGGCGGAAAGGGAGGAGGTAGAACTTAGAAAACCTATAGTGAGATCCATTTATGGTTTATTAATTTCCCCAGTGATTGAACCGTATCTGAAGTATGTCACCAAGCCTTTCCATCGCTTTCTTTTGGTCAGATTCCGGTTTAACGTTATACATCTCACGTTAGGTATATATCCTAAATGGAGGAAACCAGAAGCCACAGCACCATGTACTTGTGATAGCTTTTCCTTACAGGATACGCTCCACTTGGTAATGTTCTGTGAGCACTACTCGGTGGCGAGTAAAAAAAAAATTTATCCAATTTTGCGGGAATCTGGTTTTGTACAAGTAAGGCCTGCCCTCCTATATTTACAAATGCTTAGTTCTGTCCAGGTTACCTAAAGTGTAGCCAGTTTTTTGGTGGCAGGAGCCCGGTTAAACAAAAGGAGACTCCTGAACTGCAATCTTTGTGTAGGGTCTAATGGGGCTATGGCCATTAATTGATATACCAAATGATGCACTTTATACTGTATTCAAATTGCCGTTGGCTAAGGAACTTTCTTATATTTTTATATTGCTTACTATTTTAACCCCTTGCGTGCGGGGCGTATTTTCCGCCTGTGCTGACTCCGCCTTGCGCGGGCGGAGTCATGACGGAACGGTTCCGTCATCAGCACAGCTCACCCGTAGCTGATGACGGAACCGTTCTGTCATCAGCACGCAAGGGGTTAAAGCATTTTAAATTTTGTTCATATGAATTGTAAGACCTAAATGTGTTCTTAATTATCTACATATTTTTAACGTGCGGAAGATGATTTTGTATTTGTCTTTTATGATTTTAATTAATCAAAATAAAGAACTTTGACTGACTGACTTTAAAGTTAACATGTTTAACTTTAAAAAAACAGTAATGTGATTAATGTCGACAATTTAGTGCACATTAGCAAATTAAATACATTAAAAAAGTAAATAAAAATTCACTTACCTTGCTGCACGTCCTGGCTCCAGTCCTAGTGTTCTCTCGTCCAGAGCATGCCCCAGCCAACTCCCCTAACCAATCTTGGTGCTGCTCTCCTGCTATGAGCCAGCAAGAGAGAAGCGCCAAGACTGAATGGAGCAGGCTGTCTCAGCGCTCTATAGGCACTGAAGGGCTGTGCTTGCTCTCCACCCAGCTGTCTAAGACAGCTGGGTTGGAGAGGTTTAACGTGTGCATGTCTGGCTGGCCGTCTCAGACAGAAAGCCAAAGTGACATGCACACTTTAAACTTAAGTGCCCTGCCCAGCCCACCACTCCTCCCTGCTGGTGCCACTCAGCAGCAATGGCCTCCCCCCAACACACTGCAGCTTAGTAAAAAAATAAAATGGTAATAAATTAACTTTATTACCATTTACTTTTCCTATCTGCTGCATTTTATTTAGTGGGGCGGGGCTCCTCCACCCTAATGTAGGAGCCGCTCCTGTACCTTTCCTACTCTCAGACCCCCTTCAGTAGACAGGCAGTCTGTACAATATCCACCCAGAGTGGAAGATAGACACTGCCCTTCAAACTGGTTAAGTGAATGAGAAGCTTTATAAGGTTTTCAGTTTGCGGAATATCATCGCACGACTTTCTACTTACACAATGTGGTGCACTGGTATAAACCTTTCATGCATTGCTTGATAAATGTAGTGAGCTGTATCTTAACCTTTCAGAGTATGCTCCGAATTCACAGCTTAGTGTATGTTACTATTTATTGCAGAAGAATGACCCCTTGTACGAGTCTCTTTACAAAGCTGACTGGAAATAATACCATTTTGGTATATACAAGTAAGCAGCAAAGAAATTTTACATTTGGATAATTCTTTGAGTGCTTGGCATATTCCAATATCTAACGTTCTATACTTAAAAGTTAAGAATACAATGTGCCTCATTAAAAGGACAAAAACATTGTTTGATTTTGTAATTGCAACATCCTCATCTAACTGCCAACTATAAATACACAGACCCTACGTCACCACCTCCATAATCAAAATTAGTGCATTCTAAAAATGGGCAGATTTAAAATAGAAATTCGAAAAACACAACTTTATAGCAACATAGGCAACTGAACGTCAATTAGTATACGCATATATTTAAACCCAATCTAAACAAGCATTGGAAATGCAATAGGTCTCGCACCATTAGAGTTAATGCTTTTAGAATTGTTTATGGGTTTTTTTTGTAAATGTTTAGCATTTTTGTTTCCTGTAGCCAATGCTAAAGAATTACAAATAAAAAAAGCCATAAACATTTCTAAAAGCTCTAACTGAAATGGTCTGAGACCTATTGCACTGTGTGAGGGTGAGGGGTTGAGGGTGGGTGAGGGGTTGAGGGTGAGTGAGAGTGAGGGTGAGTGAGGGTGAGGGTGGGTGAGGGTGAGTGAGGGTGAGGGGTTGAGGGTGGGTGAGGGGTTGAGGGTGAGTGAGAGTGAGGGTGAGTGAGGGTGAGGGTGAGTGAGGGTGAGGGTGAGTGAGGGTGAGTGAGGGTGAGGGGGTGAGAGTGAGTGAGGGTGAGGGTGAGTGAGGGTGAGTGAGGGTGAGGGGGTGAGAGTGAGTGTGAGTGAGAGTGAGGGTGAGTGAGAGTGAGGGTGAGTGAGAGTGAGGGTGAGTGAGAGTGAGGGTGAGTGAGAGTGAGGGTGAGTGAGAGTGAGGGTGAGTGAGGGTGAGTGAGAGTGAGGGTGAGTGAGGGTGAGGGTGGGTGAGGGTGGGTGAGGGTGAGGGGTTGAGGTTGAGGTGTTGAGGGTGAGTGAGGGTGAGGGTGAGTGAGGGGTTGAGGGTGAGTGAGGGTGAGTTAGGGTGAGGCGTTGAGGGTGAGTGAGGGTGAGGTGTTGAGGGTGAGTGAGGATGAGTGAGAGTGAGGGTGAGTGAGGATGAGTGAGAGTGAGGGTGAGTGAGGATGGGTGAGAGTGAGGGTGAGTGAGGGGTTGAGGGTGAGGGGTTTAGGGTGAGTGAGGGTGAGGGTGAGTGAGGGTTGAGGGTGAGGGGTTGAGGGTGAGTGAGGTGTTGAGGGTGAGTGAGGGTTGAGGGTGAGGGGTTGAGGGTGAGTGAGGGTGAGTGAGGGTGAGTGAGGGTGAGTGAGGGTGAGAGGGTGAGAGGGTGAGTGAGGGTGAGTGAGGGTGAGTGAGGGTGAGTGAGGGTGAGTGAGGGTGAGTGAGGGTGAGTGAGTGAGGGTGAGTGAGTGAGGGTGAGTGAGTGAGGGTGAGGGTGAGTGAGGGTGAGTGAGTGAGGGTGAGTGAGTGAGGGTGAGTGAGTGAGGGTGAGTGAGTGAGGGTGAGTGAGTGAGGGTGAGTAAGTGAGGGTGAGTGAGTGAGGGTGAGTGAGTGAGGGTGAGTGAGTGAGGGTGAGTGAGTGAGGGTGAGTGAGTGAGGGTGAGTGAGTGAGGGTGAGTGAGGGTGAGGGGGAGGGGGTCGAGGGGGAGGGGTTGAGGGTGAGTGAGGGTGAGGGGTTGAGGGTGAGTGAGGGTGGGTGAGTGAGGGTGAGGGGTTGAGGGTGAGGGTGGGTGAGTGAGGGTGAGTGAGGGTGAGTGAGGGTGAGTGAGGGTGAGTGAGGGTGAGTGAGGGTAAGTGAGGGTGAGTGAGGGTGAGTGAGGGTGAGTGAGTGAGGGTGAGTGAGGGTGAGTGGGTGGGTGAGTGAGGGTGAGTGAGGGTGAGTGAGTGAGGGTGAGTGAGTGAGGGTGAGTGAGTGAGTGAGGGTGAGTGAGTGAGTGAGGGTGAGTGAGTGAGGGTGAGTGAGTGAGTGAGGGTGAGTGAGGGTGAGTGAGGGCGAGTGAGGGCGAGTGAGGGTGAGTGAGGGTGAGTGAGGGTGAGTGAGGGTGAGTGAGGGTGAGGGGTTGAGGGTGAGTGAGGGTGAGGGGTTGAGGGTGAGTGAGGGTGAGGGTGGGTGAGGGGTTGAGGGTGAGTGAGGGTGAGGGGTTGAGTGAGGGTGAGGGTGAGTGAGGGATTGAGGGTGAGGGGTTGAGGGTGAGTGAGGGTGAGTGAGGGTTTTGTATTTACGTGACTTAGATGGCAGCTCTGGTCGTTAGGCCACATCTCTAGAGAGCAGGAGAGTGCAGCAGGGGAGAGAAGCACAGCAATGCAATAGGTCTCGCATTAGGAAAGTTTGAGCTATTGGTATTGTAAAGGACACATTTTTTATTTATGTGCTTGTTTTGAAAATAGCGAATTAATAGCTTTGTTATTTACAATGCCAATAGTTTTATCTTTCGCAAATGTGACACCTATTGTAACACAATATGTGTTGTGAGGGTGGGTGAGGGTGAGGGGTTGAGGGTGAGTGAGGGTGAGGGGTTGAGGGTGAGTGAGGGTGAGGGGTTGAGGGTGAGTGAGGGTGAGGGGTTGAGGGTGAGTGAGGGTGAGTGAGGGTGAGGGGTTGAGGGGGAGGGGTTGAGGGGGAGGGGTTGAGGGTGAGGGGTTGAGGGTGAGTGAGAGTGAGGGTGAGTGAGGGTGAGAGGGGTTGAGGGTGAGTGAGGGTGAGGGGTTGAGGGTGAGGGGTTGAGGGTGAGTGAGGGTGAGGGGTTGAGGGTGAGGGTGAGAGGGTGAGGGAGGGTGAGTGAGGGTGAGGGGTTGAGGGTGAGTGGGGTTGAGGGTGAGTGAGGGTGAGGGTGAGTGAGGATGAGAGTGAGGATGAGGGTGAGGGTGGGTGAGGGTGAGTGAGGGTGAGGGGTTGAGGGTGAGTGAGGGTGAGGGGTTGAGGGTGAGTGAGGGTGAGGGATTTTAGCGGAGAAGCAGGACGCACTGTTTATTGTAAGCTGCGGAGTGCTAACATTTTACCCCCACCTGCAGGTGCTAGCTCCAAATTAATTTTGAGGAAAGACGCTGCGTCATTTCAACTTTTTTTAAATTAGGAATCCCGACAGAACACATTGACATCGGTGCTGATGATGTAATTAACTGCACGAAGTGTCTGAGCCAAACAGGCTTTTATGTAAGCAAAAGGTAATGAAAAAAAAGTCTTACTTAGAGAGTTTTCGCAGTAGGAGACAGAGATTATGGGGGCGGGTTAGACTGCATCTTCTGGTTGCGTGTACTCTTTGCTGCAACAGTACAAAGACAACAGGGACACTTCAAGATAAGGGGCAACAACAGCCAGCAGGCCACTGTGCGTGCTATCACCAAGTAAAAGAATTGGCTGAAGGTGGGCCTGTCTGCTTCTCTGCCTGGATAGGAGCCAGGGGGAGTCGGAGCACAATAACCTGCATGAAGGCCACTGTTCAAAGTATACTTCGAGGCACTGAAAAGCATCCCCGCAGTCAGGAGCGGATCCTGTACCAGAGACACCTAGAAGGAGCATGGAAGCATCGGACCTCAATGTATGTGGCAATATACATCTGCATGCCCGAACCGCAGAGAGCTTCTTGCTCAGACTGCCCAGCGACGGGGAAGCTCTGTTATCTGAAAATTCCGGAATGAGATACTCTGGCGAGCACTGAGAGCTGACGACACCCATAGCTTCCACAGTTGTGTGTACAGTTATCTATTGAAGGAAACTATGGAGAGTTTCAAAGCTTTACATCGCGGAATAAAAGGGAGAAGTTAGTAAACAGAGTAACTGTGTCCCTAGGAATGGACTATGATGGCAAGTAATCCAGCCTGGCGGTATCTTGCAGGACTGTCTGCAACAGACAGACTCGTGTTCGCAGTTACATTTCTCTTCTGCAGAGACATCTTGCAGTCGAGGCGAGGGTCTGGTAACCGCAATCTGCTGTGAGCGAAGGTCTCCAGCACAGCTCTAACCTGGATAAAACATCTTGTGATCCGTGTGGAAGCGACAGGAATTTCCTAAAGCAAGCTCGAACAGGAGAGTAGGCTATGACGGAATATACTGGAAGCACAAATGGGCAGAGGAACACGAGCTACACGAGTCGAGATAGTGCCGAAAATCAAAAGATGTACCAGATTACTGCAAAAACAAGTATGAAAAGAAGAATATTGAGAAAAGGAGAGGGGAGGACGGAGAGATGGGAAAAGAATGGAGAGAGAGGGATAGAGAGGAGGCGGCGAGGTAGCGAGACTTGGAAGTGTAGTTAGGACACTAATGGGGGTGGGGCAGTGGGGAGATTAAGTGACAGCAGCCTGGCGGCAGTGAAAGAAGTGTAATTAGGGGGAGGAGAAGTGAGGCCGGGTGTGCTGGAGAAGCAAGACGGAGGGAAGAGAGAGAAGGGGAGGGGGCGGAGCGGGGAGAGGGAACAGACGGAGGGAAGGCAGATAAGGGGAGGGGGGAGGAGAAATGCGACACGGCGGGCAGGGGAGGGGGCGGAGCGGGGAGGTGTGAAAGCAGCAGGGGCCTGGAGTGCTGCTGAGGGAACTGATGTGCACGCGCTTTTAAGCTCAATGCGCATGCGCATTGAGCTTAAAAGTCACGGGCACTGCAAGGAATCGCCACGATTCCTTGCAAGTTAGTTTAACTCTGGTTAAAGCCCTATATCCTCGCAAGCTCGATGCGCATCGACAGGCGAGACCTAAAACCACTTGTAAAAAAACTTTAATCCCCCATCCTCTCCACATACCCTTTCTTGTCAGTAACTAGAAGTTTCTCGGTCTCCTTTAACAACAAACTCGAGAAGGATCACAACTGGACATTCAAAATGCATCATAAAGGGAGTAGTGAAAATATAATCTAGATTTGGTGCCGGACGTGTCTCCAATGCATTACTACTAAGACAGCGATTACATACGAATTTTCTGAGCTATTACAAGTTAAACTCCTAAGGCTATACTCCACTTACAACTTTGGATCTAACAAATTGGTTTTTGTAGTTGGTTACATTTTCAGGTTTCTCATTGTGGGTTGTTACCTCCTCTAAGTTAGGTCTTTACTTTCATATTTACCCGATTCATACCAATAAAACAGTGACATTTGTAGTATTCTGAGAAGATATTTTTAATCAGAGATGGCACTAAATTCGGCATCAAGCACATTTAGAATACCTTTTCTATACATATAGCTGTTAGCTTTCTTCTGAGTCTAAGACCGGCATTGTCTCACCCCCAGAAATGTAATAATTACATTAGGAAGTATTTTTCTATTACTAGTACCTCAATCACCCACTATGCTTGCCCAAATCATTCTCTCTCATTCATTAGTCTATGAGACAGATCTAGAAAATGCACGCCTTTTTACCCCTACTAAATTAGACAGCAGTGACCACTTTAAAGGCTTGGCTCTCCAAGGCATCTCTGAATGTATCTGCGCCCAAAAGCAGAAAGGTAACCAAGGAGGCAGTGAATTATCTTTCTAGCCTGATTGACATTTTAAATATATATTACTATTTGGATTTGGTGTCACGGATTTACATTTACTAATTTTCCAACCTACAAAGTTGCTTCTATGTATTTATCAACTAAATGAATAACCGTGCTGCCTAAATGTGCTTAAAACAACCTTGATTTTTTTCTATGCCTTTCATTTCATTATAAAACTCAGAACCCAGTTTTGATTTTCAGGCCTGTGCTCTGAAATGCCACAACTGAGGTGTCAGAAAAACGAATAAAGACTGTCTTTTAGGGACAAGCGTTCTAGAGCATGCGAGACACTGTATACAAAAGGGGGCTTGGAGCCCGCCCGTTGCATACAATTTGGTGCTGTGCATCGCACTCTTTTTTTACAGTCTCGTGATTTGTCACGGCCGGCCTATCCTCATTTCTGTTCCTTTCTGTGGAGCAGGGACCAAGCACTAATTGATTCAACTTAAGTCAGTGTCCGTCCGCTGCCCTCAAAGTGATTAATTGGGTCTATTTTGTCCTGTTGAACTTTTAGTGCCCTGCAAACAGAAGGCGTTTGACTGGCAAAAACGTGCCCAGCACGACAAAATGAAAAATATTTATTTTCTATAGCGACGTTTACTGCCAAGTCTCCTTTTCTCACTTTGAAAGAGACATTGTTTCTTTCTTGTGTAATTTATGAGATGCTTTAACACAATCGTGCCATAAACCCCACTCCAAACCACCTTACTACAGCCCACTCACCCCAATCCACCACACTCCAATTGAAAGCAATCTGCCCCACTCCAGCCAGATCCAATCTACTACATTCCAATCCACCTCAATCCAGTTTACCCCAATCCAATATACTCTAATCCACCCCACTGCAATCTACTCCACCCTGTTCACCCCACTCCAGTCCAACCCACTCCACCCCACTCCAGCTCAAACCACCCTCTACTCCAATTCATTCCACCCTATCCAATCCATCCAGCCCATCACACTCCAATCCACCCTATCCCAATCCACTCCACCCTATTCCACTCCACGACACACTCTGCCACTTAACCACTAAATTCTACTTCCCCCTACTCCATTCTAGGATACTATACGCCACCAACCTTTAGCCATGCTGATCAGCAGCCACACTGATGTACAACATGGCTAAAACACATTGATGAAGCCAATAGCTCTTGTATGGGCCAGATCTATATGGCTCTGCCAATGCTGGTCTGTTTAGCTATTGCATATTACTTTTAAACAATCATTGTTCTTTCCACACAAAGTAGGGTATTTTAATGGTCGGTTTCCTGCAACACTGCTCCTTCAACTTCATCAAAGAGTCCAGAAGCAAATTATTTTCTCCAATCATAGGAAAGAAAATTTGAAAACGGAATGGCATTCTTAGTGTCTTGCATTCTATTGCATGTGGTACATTCGCTCATGATTGTTATTACTATTGTTTTCTCTTACTAACCAATTTTCTTTGTTTGGTCCTAAATGGAATGTGACTAATGACATTTTGATTACTTACATCTTGATGAACACCGACTGCATTACTTCATAACTAAATAAAACGATAGTAAACAGATCGGTTCTGATTTACATAACATTGTGAATAACAAAAAATCAAAAAAGTAGCACAAGATCTCACCTACCCACTTGTTCATATGGGATGTCCAGGACGTAGAGGACCTGGGTACTCTAGCAATACTTGAACACTGCACCTTCTTAAGACCCTGCTTTGTAGTCCAATACAGATCGTTTTGTAAGGTTTGTAATTTGTAAAATAACGTTTATATTTGTTCAATAAATGAACCATTTATACAAACTGCTGTAACAGATATGATCTAAGCAATTTTATTTGATTCGGAGAAATAAAGGAATTCCAATGTACTCTTACATAGGATGTACAATTGAGCAACACTTCACAAATGAGGCTCTGACCAGGGTCTGGGAAATCAACTTGGCACCAAGAAGCAGAACCTTCCACCGAGAACCAAAATCTTTAGCCCAAAAGCTAATTCCTATAACCTTTCCCGGTTTTGTTTTCGGGGCTGGAATTGGGATGCAGGTGGCTTGCTAGTGTACATAAAGATGCCCCATTAGCAAGCCAACTCTGCTTTACTTCAACAAACCCTGTGGCAGAGTGTATTCCCATGAACAAAATGCACAAGCTGTAGTTATTCACAGTGCAGAATATTTCTTTCCTCAGGTCAGGTTCTTGGCTCTTCTATAGGACGTCTCATAGCTAAGACTAGGATCGGCCCCAGAAAGGGAAAATAAACGACGTGGGCTTCTTAGTTTGGGTCACAAAGAATTGCTTAAATGAAACAAACTAGAGGTGGAAGGACTCATTCCTGTTAGGCGGAACAGCCATTTTGGAATCTTCAGAAGGAAAAAAGGCCTCAACTCCTTGGGAGAGCCAATGCAGTACATATAGGCCTGTCATATAGCAGCAGGAATCTTGCGTGAGCCTTGGTCCTTGCATCAGTGTTGGAACTTGGAGTCAAATAGAATCTGAGTGAATGCATCCATCGCTTTTAAGATAACTTCTGATCTAGTCAAATAAAAACTGTGATTTTACTATTCTAGTTAACAGTATATGTCTCAATTATTGTAGATTTTTTCTTCCCATCTACAGTGTCTTTGATTACAATGGGTATTGAGATGATGGTTTTATGTAGACCATTTGCGACCAATACCATTATGTGAATGAGAAGTATTTAGCGGCACAATGGTGCAACACAAAACAGGAGACCTGCATAGAATCAATTTAAATTGGTGTTGATAAAGAGTGTAGAATAACTATCTCGCCTCTTGGCCATCTCTCCCTTTAAAGTAATTAGAGCATGCAAAGTAAACCAGATTAACATTCACAAGACCTACGTAAAGGAAAACAGTGGATAACTCAACTTTTAAAGCAAAGCAAGTGAACAAGAAAAAAGAGTGGCGGATTCATCTTTGTTACCTGTTATCAGACTATTTTTGGTTCCCCATTTTTTGAAATATTTTCAAGAAGAACTTGCACGGAAAATAAGCAACCAATCTAAAATGTACTCTAGTACCACACTTACTAATAAAGTGGAGTTCTTTAGAATAAAATCAATCATCAGGAGAAACAAAAAAGTCTAAAATAGTTTAATGGTTGTGTTTTAATCTACCTAAGACCACTTCCCGCCGGTACCTACCAAGTTCTACAACACATATGTTTGCCATGGCTCTCCTCACAGATGAACAACGTTTGTCTCCACAACCAGTGTGTGTTTCAAAGCCTCATCTTATTAAATGTAGTGCAACCAACAATTCGAGGTCCTTGGCAACTGGGTACTTAAACGAGGCAAGCCCAGCACTTATTTCCCAACAAAAAGCAAGAAACAATCCCTATCTTCAAGCATACTATACTGACTAACAGACACGTGGTTTTTCAACAAAAAGTAGAATATTTATTGTACAAAGAAACAATCGCAGTACGAAAATTGCATTCTTCTGCTAATGCAACCCCCCCCCCCAAAAAAAGGCCTTCCCAATTTGTCACCAAGGAAAATTCTATCGGTGTTCAAACATTCCAAAAGAAATTTTTTGCTCATGGGATCTTTAGACTGTCCATTCTGGCTATTTTATCAAATGGGTCCCAGATGAGTTGCTAGAGCACATGAAAAGAAAATACTATCCATCCTGCTGCTGGATAAAGGGGTTGGGAATGGCCTCCATGCCGTCCTGTGGGCAGATAAGAACCACTGATGTCCCTCGACACACAACAAGACCCAGCTGCCGCGTGTCTTCTGTTAATTTGTATTGATCATCTGGATCTGAAAGAGAACACATTAAGATACATAATTTAAAGAATATAGCTGTTAATTTGAGATAAAAGTTGCACGTGGACCACTCCTAGGGGAGTGCTCTATAAATACCGGTATTGAGCTTGAAGATCGGAGAAAACCATAGATTATATAACTTGCGTTTTAACTAGGATCAGGAGGAGAGAAACAAATTCACCAATAATAAAATCCACTAGGGCAATTATGTTATATATAAAACAGGCAAGCTATTACTTGCAGGCATTTGAAGCAGTTTGAATGCTTTTTGAGAAAACAATTTCCATCAGAAACATTGTACATGGTATATTTGTTGCATGCATTAAGCGATAGAAGATGTAATGGGTGGGGCAAGAGGGGACAAGGAAATATCACAGGCGCAATATATATTTCTTACATGACCGTTTTGTGCTTAGTCTACCATAGGAAGATGATGGCAGAAGGTGTGGAAGATTCAGAATCATTAGAAGTAGGAGAGGTCAGCTCATTGGCTAGAGTTTGGTTCAAACTAGGGAAGGGTATTTTCTACACGTTAGTTCAAACAACGGGTGGGGTAGGTACATGAATTTTGGTAAATATCAAGGACAGTGGTTTACATAGCGCCCAGTGAAGGTACAGTCATCCAACATGCTATTGGTAATGGGTGATGCATATTCACCTTGCATACGTCGGATTGTTCTAGAGCAGAGTTCTTCAATCTGTGGGGCACGCCCCCCAGGGGGGGGGGGGCGCAACACCATCCTAGGGGGGACGCGCACTCCACTCTAAAACCTGACCTTTGTTCGTCTTACTGTCACGCCTTGGAAGTCTGCTCCGGTAACAGAGGGTTGGAGGAGGGAGGGAGTGTAAATTCACAAGGCACTATGTGCCCGTGCTTTTGTTATGTTAAGAGCAGACACAGCTGTCACAGGAGGGGGTTAATTAGTATAGCTGAAATGCTTCAGCTGCAGTGGGAGGCAGGGGGTCACTCTCCTCTGCTAAAACCGAAGCAAACGGACTGTCTTGTTCTTTGCGTTCTGTTTCTTAGCAGATGAGACTCCTTGCCTTCCACTGCAGCTGAAGCATTTCAGCTCTATGAATTAATGTACAGTGCTTAATTTGTAAAATCAAAATGTTGCGGTGGTAAAGATTTCTCAGAAGAATGGTCGAGGTGGTGAATACTAAGGCTGCATTGTGTTGATTTCACCTCATGTCTCTCGCATTCACCTCCAGAACTCCCTGCCCCTTTACTTCACACTTTCAAGTCCCTACAGCAATTACTTCAGCTTCTCACATGTGTGAGCTTCAGACACTTTCAGTGTAGCTACCCAACATCACTTTTTTTCCCTGACAAACATGTGCTGACGACTCGGGCGACTGTTTTGCCTAAAGTCATGACTCTTATGCTCATTTGGCAAACATCACCCTGCCAGTGTTTTTGCACCTTCTCACCGGTTGGACCCCAAAAAGGTTTTAAGCTTTTTTTTTTTTTTAAACATAAACCGTCATGTAGGAGATTAGCTCTTTGTGAATTTCCCAGGTGTAAAAAAGGGAAGGCTGTGCATTAGAGGAGTCTGTCGAGGGGATAGTCCTCCACATTAAGATCTGGTATGCACTAGCCAAGAAGGAACTGTATGAAGCTTTGAGAGCCCATTCCATTCGGGCTAAGGCTGCCACCACTGCACTGGTATGTGGTGTGCCTGTCCCTGATATCTGCTTGTTAGCTAAATGGGCGTCTGCAAATTTGTTCATAAAGCAGTACTGCCTTGACAGCCAGATCCGGAGGGAAGGCAATTTCACCCACCTGGTCCTGCAAGACCTTTTGGTCTGAGCCTCCTCCACAAACCTACCACCGAGGGAGGTAGTGTTTTGATATCTATTCTAAGGTGAGGATCATGTGGTTAGAGGTATACATCAAAAGAGTAAGTTACTTAACTCCAATAACAATGTTTCTAGTGGTTACTCTTTCTAAATATACATTTATCACCACTCTCCTACCCTCCAGTTCCAAGGAGTGGCCTATGTTTTTGCATCTAAAAGTGGCACAGCACTGTCAGCAGCAATATATGAAACAAAGAGTATGTCACTTCCCAGCAGAACAGCAACTTTTCTTTCTTGTACTTTTGGGGGGCCGTTCATAAGCACCTGGTGTAGGTTTCTATCCTCATCTGTTTTTAACCCACACCAGTGCTTATTAATGTATAAATTAGTAGTGTAAATCAGGTGTCAAGTGTGAGGATCGCTGGTGATGGCGAGCATGAGAGAGAAAGGGAAAGAGCAACTAAATGGAATAGAACAGAAAAGAGAGGAACCAACTGCAAGGCAGAGTGTGATAGAGATCAAATGAAGGAGAGAATTAAACAGAGTGATGGGTCTGTTTTCCTATGCAGCATGAAATGACAAAACGTGCTGTAGCAACCACCGCGTAATAGTGAAATAGCAACAATGCACTCTCTAATTTCATGCCCTGAAGGTACTGAAACCCTGCGCTGCCGTCAATAACATGCCAAGTTACTTCAAGTGTCTGGTAATACACCTTGCATTCAGACAACTCTCTCCTCATTCTCACACTTCACTTTCACACTGACCCTGAACTCACAGCGATCACATTGCACTCACACTGATCCCCATGCACTCACCCGCTCACCCTGCACTCACAGTGATCACTCTGCACTCACAATGCACTTGCGCTGTTCACCCTGTACCTCACCCTCATACAAGCACACTACTCAACCTGCACTCATGTGGTGCTTCACTCAACTGTCCCCCTCACTTCTTAATCTGCAATGTCGCTCAAATAAGCCCCTAACCTTCCATTCATTCATTCGTCCCACTCTGCACTTACATCCGCACCCAAATTCATATGGTCACCACACTCACCCTGCTCCTCACTCCATTACTCTCCTCTCAAACTGTTGCATGGCTCACCCTGCACTCACATGGGCCCTTCTGCCACCCACACAGCGCAGAGGTTTAAAAAAGGTTGAACATTATTTGCCGGATATGGCCAAGGATATGCGTGTGGCGGTCGATTATGTAGTGTACCAGATTACAGAAATTTCTGTCAGGTGTTGGGGGGCCCAACATCTAAAATAAATCAGCTGGGGGGCTCAACTTCCAAAAGTTTGAAGACCTCTGTTCTAGAGGGCCTGTCATCCAGTCTTGTATTTTTTGCTCTGAAAGTTTCCAGTATCAGTGAATCGTGTAGATACAGAAAGTGATCTGTTCTTCAAGACAGGCTATTTTGCTTATGTGGATAACCGTGAAACCCAGGCAAATGGACTTCTTTTTGATGCATATGCTATAGGGAGTAATCAGGTGAAAAGCACACTGAGAACAGCCTTGGACTGGGTGACAGGGGAGTGTATGAACCCGGTCTATATTGCTTTGCCAATCATCGAGGAAGAGGATTGAAGTGGACACTGTATTTTAGAATGTGTAAATAGGGGGGCTGGTTTTGATCTCAAGTAACCTGAGCGACACCAAAAAAACTCCTTATACTTAACCTTTAATCAATGGGGACAAGCATTGTCTTTTAAAAAGGATCTCAAAAGCTACCTCTTCCCGAGAGCAGTGTAGTGTTAACATCTGTAGGTAATGTTTATGGTCGAAGCGCCAGGATACCCTTTGGGTGACAGCTGAGCTCTATAAGTATGCTTACAATTACAAGCAGAGAGAAGACGTTGAACCGTTCTTTGAGTTTGTGAAGTCACAGGGAGATTTTGTGTAAGGTGCAGTGTGGCCTGATTAATATTATGTAGGTCCAGTTTTAGCAGCAGGCTGCAAGTTGCCAATAACACCTCTAAGTATAGCGATGCACCGTCATACATACACTTCACACAATTCATCCACTGTAAATTTGTCCTTAAGACAAACATGTAAAAAGCAGAATGTGGTCTAGATTTCACATCAGCACGAGAGGAAATGCGGTTAGTTTTGAGTTTTATAGTCTTAGACCTTAATCCTGGACCCTCCAATTATTAAATTCCCTTTTCATTTAGCTTTCAGTAGATGCTTTCACTCGGCTTGACCTAAGTGATGGAATAAAGCGTCTGTGCTATTTTGTACACATGCAGATTTTCCTACTTTAATTCACAAACGCAGTTTAGTTGAGCGTTTTAAGTTTGAGAAGAATGATCGACAAGCGGAGTGAGTCTCTTACTAAACAGTTTCGCTCAAAAATGCCAGGCAAAGGTCTAATTTATATTGCCCGCTGACTTCACAAAACAGTTTTGAACTGTGTTTACATCAATATACAGTTCAGGTACAGCAATAGAGACACTATTCTGCACAGCTAGGATATGTGATGCAATTAGTCGTTTCGATCCTGGACCATCCATTATCTTAGAAATCCAATGCAACAGTTGACTCCCAGCTGTGTTAAGGTGCATTTATGCAAAATCTAACTACAAAAGCCAATAGCTTTGACATACACACATATATATATATATATATATATATTCAACCTTCCCTTTGAGGAGGAACCTTCCAACACTGTGCAAACAGTTTGCCCTCATACTTTTTTTTTATATTTAATCTGACCAAGTTCGCTTTTCATTGAGTGTGTTAATGCGGTCATTGTTTAGATTCACCAGCACACCAACGTGGCTCTTATGGATGCAGAAACAGCACTAGGAATGAACCTTGTCACAAGCCAGCGTTATTAAAAAACATTTGCCAAAATATTCCAACTACTACCATGCCAAGCAGGTCACAAAGTTAGTTCTTTATTTTGTTGCATGACCCCTCGCTGCCACCCAATAGAGACACTATTTGGATCGTGCAGCGGGGGATAAAATGTGTGAGCTAGAAGTTAAAAAATAACTTCTACTCCCAACATTCAAACTTCCTTGCCATTTCCTCTCTTCTTGCACATCAGACGGCTATGACCACCTATGCACATCTTACCATCGCCGTTGCAGGCGAGATGTAGCACATGTGAAAGAAGACAACTATTGTCACAAGGCTGCCTTTTAAGTCTTTTAAGTCTTGTCCCTCTTTTCCATCAAACTCTTTTACATCTACTGGCCTGCCATCTGTACTTTTTGGCAACTTGAGGTTACATAACACAGCTCTCTTCGGCAACTTGAGGTTACATAACACAGCTCTCTTCGGCAACTTGAGGTTACATAACACAGCTCTCTTCGGCAACTTGAGGTTACATAACACAGCTCTCTTCCCTTATTTGAAAGTCCGCATAAAAGAAAATATCTAAAGTCATAAAGCCCCCTAATGGAGCCGGCAAGTTCTTCTGACAGATTTATCACAAAATGTTCATACCTCTCATATATTCTATGGTGCCATCGAGTACCAGGTTAAGCAGAGGGTCAAAGCCTTTCAAGACCCCACTTGCTAGAAAAAAAAGTAATATACCAAATTGTTAGAGCACATCACAAACATTTCTATTCATTAACATCAATCAATTGGATATGTTCCTCATAATAATAAAACATCAATTTTTAACAAATACAATCAATCATTCATAACTTAGGTTTTCAATGTTTACTAATAAATGTAGGAAAGTGCCCCTTTTGACATTGTCATTCCCACTTTTTGCCTGGTATTTGATGTGATTTCGGCTGGAAGTGCACTGGGTTCCTGCCAACCAGGTCCCAAGTGCCAGGTCGGTTTCCCGAAACTCCCATTGTTTCCCCAATTGGCAATACCTTTAGTACCCTCTGCAAGTCCCTACAGCATGCCTTATAGTCCTAAGGCAAGGTCCCTCATATTACATGTGAGGACATATCTGCATGATCTGAGCTGATATGCCGCTGTGCTGGTCAGTTCCATTACTACCAGTAAAAGTGAACAGGAAAGCAATTTTAAAACAAGTGCTGGGCACTGGTGAAAATGAGCTTCCCAGCTACATGATGGCTTTACTGAAAATAGGGATGTTTGGTATCAAACATCTTATTAATAAACCTGCTGGTACCAAAGACTGAGTGGTGAAGCTTCAAGACTGAGAAAACCAGACACGGGAAAGCGCCACTGCACCCAAGCTGAAGTAGGCCTAAATGCCACTGTGGTCCTCAAACCCTCCAGACTTAAAGTCCACCTAGGGTTTCCTAACTGTGAACTTCTCAAGCTGCCTGTAGCCTGTTTGCCAGCCCCCTCTACCGCGACTGCTACCAGTGACGAAAACCTGACACTTAAAGACACCTCTGCACCGTCGCCCCTGGCCTATGAAGAAGAGGACCAAAGGAGTCCCTAAGCATCGTGAGGTCTGAGCCCCTCCTGTTGGTTCAGTCCAAGTTACCTCCCAGTCAATCAATCAGACATTTGTAGAGCGCGCTACTCACCCATGAGGGTCTCAAGGCGCTGAAGGGGGAGGGGTGCTGCTACTGCTCGAAAAGCCAGGTCTTGAGGTGTTTCCTGAAGGTGAGATGGTCCTGGGTCCTTCGTAGGTGTGAGGGGAGGGCATTCAATGTTTTGGCTGCCAGGTAGGCGAATGATCTTCCTCCGGCGGTGGTTCTGCGGATTCGTGGGCCGGTGGCGAGGGCGAGGCTGGCAGAGCAGAGCTGACGGGTGAGAGTGTAGAACGAGAGAGGCGGTTGTTGAGGTATTCGGGCCCCATGTCGTGGAGCGCTTTGTGTGCGTGGGTGAGGAGCCTGAATGTGATCCTCTTGTTGACAGGCAGCCAGTGCAGGTTTCTCAGGTGGGCGGATATGTGGCTGTGCCGAGGGATATCGAGGAGGAGTCGTGTGGAGGCGTTCTGTATTAGTTGTAGTCGTTTCTGAAGTTTGGCGGTGGTTCCTGCGTATAGGGTGTTTCCGTAGTCCAGTCGGCTGGTGACGAGGGCCTGGGTGACCGTCTTTCTGGTTTCGGTGGGGATCCACTGGAAGATCTTTCGGAGCATGCGCAGGGTGTTGAAGCATGATGCCGAGACGGCATTGACTTGCTTGGTCATCGTGAGGGAGGAGTCCAGGATGAATCCCAGGTTGCGTGCTTGGTCCGAGGATGTCGGCGTGGATCCCAGAGCTGAGGGCCACCAGGAGTCGTCCCAGGCGGACGGGGATTGTCCGAGAATGAGGACCTCCGTTTTGTCTGTGTTCAGCTTCAGGCAGCTGAGCTTCATCCAGTCTGCAACGTCTTTCATTCCTTCCTGTAGGTTGGTTTTGGAGGTGGCTGGGTCTTTGGTGAGGGAGAGTATCAGTTGGGTGTCGTCGGCGTAGGAGAGGATGTTGATGTTGTGTTTGCGTGCGATTGGCGGTGAGGGGGCTCATGTAGATGTTGAAGAGGGTTGAGCTGAGTGAGAAGCCTTGGGGTACGCCGCAGATGATCTTGGTGGCTTCTGAGCGGAAGGAGGCGGACTATCTTGGTTCTGTCGGAGAGGAACGAGGTGATCCAGTCCAGGGCCTTTCCTTGGATCCCAGTGTTGAAGAGGCGGGTTGTTAGGGTGTGATGGCATACGGTATCTAAGGCTGCCGAGAGGTCCAGGAGGATGAGGGCGGTCATTTCTCCGTTGTCCATCAGGGTCCTGATGTCGTCGGTGGCCGCAATGAGGGCCATCTCGGTGCTGTGGTTGACTCGAAATCCAGACTGGGATGGGTCGAGCGAGTAGTTTGCCTCGAGGAAGGCAGTCAGCTGTTTATTGACGGTCTTCTCGATGACTTTGGCCGGGAAGGGACGAAGAGTTATGGGGCAGACGTTCTTGAGGTCTTTGGGGTCCGCTGTGGGTTTCTTCAGCAGGGCGTTGATTTCTGCGTGCCTCCAGCTCCCGGGGCAGGTGGCTGACGCGAACAAGCGGTTTATGATGTTCCGGAGATGGGGTGCGATGATGGTGTCGGCTTTGTCGAAGATACCTGCAGCCTCTTTTCACGAAGACAGATCCCCAAAGAATAACATTGGACACCAGACACTGTATTGCACCACTGCATGTGGCCACTGATGCTGCCTTGGACCTTGCCCCATACTCACCTTAAGTCCAGGAGATTGGTTTCATAAGGTGCTGAACTCTACCTGTAAGCCACACTTGTCTTTCATCCCATATGATAACATTGCAGCTTCTGAAAAAATGCACTGAGTCGACTTTTGAAAACGTAAAATGATTATCTGGCAGAACTTACCTGATTGTATGGATTCTGATTTCTGATGCCTATATCGTGTGTGTATATTATATATATATATATATATATATATATATATATATATATATATATATATATACGCATCAGAATCCATACAATCAGGTAAGTAAGTTCTGCAAGATAAAATGCGATATGTTATTTTTATAAATTAGTGTGGATCTCCTTCCTTCTTGAATCATGTGCATCATTTATTGACTGTTGTATGTATAACACTCCTCTATGATAAGCCATTCCTTCTCCACCACACTACCCCCTAGAATAGCACCTTAGGGTTGCTAGAGCAAACCCCTGTCCCCTCATAAGGGAATACCTAGACTCTTTGCACAGTAAACCTCTTTTTGGTATACCATATAAAGAGCCAACTTCCTACATTAAAGACCAATGTTCATAGGCTTGGAATGTTACTGTCTAATTTACAATTTGTAAGAAGACTATCTCTAACCAGACTAAAAAAACGCATTGGCAAAGCCAATAGGTTTGGGTTTGATTGCCAACTCCCACAGAGTTTGCACATTAGAACATAGCACAAGGGAGCAAACTAGCAAAAGCGGGCTCCAGATGTTAAGTAGATGCATGTGCAGTTAAATGCGAGCACTCTAGTGGAGGTGGACAGATAGATACAAACAGTGAATAGAGTTAGGTAAGACACCAAAACTCCAGTGGCTGAGCCAAGATGCGATTGACAAAGTCTTAAGCCAGTGGATGAAAAAAATCCAATGGTTAAATATTGCAGGTCCAAGCTTACTCAAAGTATATTGTTTGCGGTGCTGTTAAAACCCCGGCCTAACAGTAATCTACTGTCCATGAGGATCAAGGAGTAACCAGAATAATCTCAAACCATTTGAAAATGTGAACTGTGTGTTTAAGGGCGTGGGGGGTTAATGAGGATTACTCTTAGTTACCATAGGGGTGTTTAGGGAGGCCTATTAAAGCGGTGATAGACTTGCCCCTCTGTCAATTACACAGCTGGACATTCAACAATGTACTACTTTTAGACACCATCAATCCAAAAAAAAAATTCTTCTCTTGTAATCAAAACAAATTATGTTACAGAGACCTACATTACTATAACAATTAAGCAAAAAAGGCAAATCTGAAACTGAGACATTCAATTGAACTTTTTCATATTGAATTGAGGTATGCAAGTTAGAAATGACCTGACAATTCAAGATAAAAGTAAACTGAGAAAGTGAAATGGGCAGTTGAATTAGGAGCAGCCATGGTCCGTGCAGGTAACAGCGGTGGGACGGGTAGAGGGGCGGGGGGGGGGGGGGGGGGGGGGGGTTGAGGGATGATGCAGAGGGATAATTAAATAATTATTTTTCCCTCTGCATCATCCCTCGAAATCCCCCCCCTTACCCTGCCCCACCGCTGTTACCTGCACCAACCGCGGCTGATTAGAAGGGCGCATGAAACCAGTGACAGCTCCTCTGTTAAGGCTGGGGAGCATATCTCTGCCTGCTGCGAGCGCAGCAGGTACACACAGAATAATAAAATGATCATTCCCATTTTAATATTCTGTGTGCTGCTAGCGCAAGCGTGATGGTGGGGGCGGAGCAGGCAGATTCCTGCGTACTGCAAGAGGACTGCTTCAAGTGCTCAGTGCGCATGACAGATTGGCGACTATCTACAGCTGGCTAATTTGTCATGCACACTTGCCAGAATAAATACAAACTTAAAAATATATATACATTTTAGAACGCTTTTTTTTTAAAAGTAAATAACGGGACAGCTTGAATGGTTTCACTTCCGTAGGAGATGTACAATTAATTTGTTAAGCGATAATGACAGAATTATTTAAAAATAGTCACCTACCTTCTCTTCCACCTTGAAATTTCACACGAATGGTTTTGTCGATGTATTTAGAGAGATCTAGGATACTCTCTTTCTTTTTCTTCTCTTTATCCTGTACAAAGACAACAATAAATACAATTAGTTAGGACAGAGCACGAAAGATTAGACTGTAGCTATGCATCTTACCTGGCTCAACTCAATCATGTGATGTTAAGATGCAAAAACACATTTGTCACTTAAATGCTCTGTGTTTCAGTGACACAATATCAATATTTGCATCAGGCATACTAGCAAATATTCAAATAATTTTCACAAGTGTGACTGCACAGGGAGAAAGAAGTGCAGTTTTGGAGAGAGGCAGGGCCAAAGAGTACGGGGGTGTAGACCCCATGCAATGCTACCTTCCCCAAAAACAAGAACTAAAACATCTGGTGCCACCTTTTAAGTGTCTACAGTACTTTGATTGGAGTCCAGCAGTGCAGATTATTAATGCAGGAGCTGGAAATTATTTTCTTCCAGGGTTTCTAGCTTGCCATGCAGTTTTGGCTAATTATTGGGTGGTTTTGTGACGCACTGTAGCATCATATACGGCCTGTATTAATTTTTATTATAGTTATCATATATAACACATTATAAAAAACAATAAAGGAATTGTAGTTTTTATGTAAATGTAGTACTTTGTTTGTAGGTATCTATGTGGTACTTCTATAGTGTGAACCTAGACAAAAGACAGTGGAGCACCACAGGGTCAAAAGCAACCATAAAGTCAATGACGGATTTTAGAGGTAGCTGGTTTGCGGACTGTTAATGCAGTGTTCTTTAAATTGGTATGTCTTCACCCACTTCCTAAATAGGATAAGTCTTGGGGCTGTCTTTATCAACATAGGTATGTTTTTCCAGATTCTGGGTTCATGGATGGAAAAGGCTTGGTGCCATGTTTTTTCCCCTTCTTTTTCATACTTTTTAGTCTGCAGTCTAATGGTGACCTGGCTGTGGGCATGCAGGAAACCACAAGAGATTATTTGATTGTTCTGTTTAAGAATCAAGTTTGTCTAGTGGTCCATATTTATGATTCCAGGAAGTTTTATTTCATAGGTACAATTTTCATCAATCTTTTAGACCTCTCTGGTGTGCTTGCTAACTGGTTTCTGCCAACCTGTCACCAGAGACACTGTTCTGACCTCATAGGTTTAGAGCCTTTGCTCTCAGGAGACCCAGAACAAAGGCCTGGCCAGGTAGAGGGTGCAATACACCTCTCACAAGATGACCTGCTGATTAGCCTCCTTGGGCCAGCGAGCTTCAAAGAAGCTGCCGCCTAAGGAATGCAAATCTGTCTCCCCTCATAGGAGAGGAAGCCAACCTCTGTCCAGGATCCCCTTAGCACCTGGACAGGCGGGAAAATTAGCTAGTAAGTAGGCGGGCCACCTCCAGGCTTGTACCACCCCTAAGGTGATCAACTGAGAGGTGAATACGTACCACCCCTAATGTGATCAACTGAGAGGTGAATACGAGTTTTCAGAAGTAGCCATCTTTGTGATGGCATACTTAGGAATTCTGTGGCTGGGTTATGCCCGCTTCCCACAGGACGTGGTCATATAGATGACATAGTGACACCCCCTTTAGGGGAGCTACTACTCTACACTCCCCTTAATTCAGTATTTAGGAGAGCTCTTGGCACCAGAGAAGCAGATCCTGTCATCATACGAAGAAGGACACGAAGAGCTGCAGAAGATTGACGAGAGCACCTGACTTTGCCCCACCCCTGCTGTCCTGTGCGCCATTCTCTGTTGAACCTGCTCCGAAGACGACTCGTCATGCAGCTGTGTGCCTCCAGAACCTGTGAGAACTGCCTGCCTGCAATAAAGAACAAGCCCACCCATGAACATCCTACCTGTTCAGAAGAAACTCCAAAGAAAAGAATCTGAGGCCTCCGGAACCGCAAAACCCAGACAACTGAAGCAACCACTGCACCAGTCGCCTCCGGCCCGAGCTGAAGTTGGCCAAGGGTGCCAAGAAGATTCCCCAGGCCTCCAGAGCCTGAGCCCATTGTGGTTTCAGCTCTCCTGGACTCCCCAATATCGCTGCAGCCTCTGCACACAGCCCTCCTCTGCCATGACTGTTCTGATAAGGAAAATCTTGATGCTTAAAGACACCTCTGCATCTGTCCACCCGGGCCTGTGGAGAAGAGGACCAAAGGTGTCCCACATCCACAAGCATCGCAAGGCTTGAGCGCACTTGCTGGTTCAGCCCGACTGGCATCCTAGCTAGAGCCTGCAGTCTCTTTTTACAGTGACCGATCTCCATTGAAAAGCATTGGGCTCCCAATACTGATTTGCACCCGACAGCCCTCATGCACAGGTGGAGTACTGTTGATGCTGCCTTTGACCTTGCCCACCACTCACTTTAACTCCTGGAGATTGGTCTTGTAAGTCGATGTACTGTATCTGTTTGCAGGACTTGTTCTTCCTTCCATAGGATAACATTGCAGAACTCAGAAATTGCACCACCTGCTCACTTTTTAAAGTGAAAATATTATTTAAAAACATACTTACCTGAATGATTTTTCTTTAATGCCTAAACATATATAGGTACTTGGTATTTTTATAAATTGGTGTGGATCTCCTTCTTGAGTCATGAGTGTCATTTATTAATCATTGTGTGTATTTGCAAATGTCTTACACTACTCTGTGTTAAGCCCAGGGCTGCTTGACCACACTACCCTTTAAGTGAGCACTTTGCAATTGCGTAGCAAGCCTGGTCCACTAGTAAGGGAACCCCTGTACTCTTAGTATCTACAGTATACTATATTCTTTATATATCACATAAAGAGCTATCTTCCTACGCACTTCCCTGGTTAAAGAAAGTGTAACATCTGAACCAATTGGTCCTCTGTAGAATACTCCTGCTACAAAGAAAATGGAGAGTTCTTACTGGGTGGAAACTTAGTGCAACTTATTAAAGCAGAAATAATTGGTTTTGTGTTTATTTTGTACCACTAACAAAGCTGTTCTCAGGCCAAGTGTTTGACCCAGCCTTTCATAGTCTCATTTAAAAAGCAACTGAAATGCACAACACCCCAAAATATGCACAGATCTAAGAATATGGGTTTGCGTCAACCAACAGGCTTTGAAAATACAATCCTCTCTCACTTAAAATTAGAAGTGGGTGGGAATAATCTGAACAGTTGGTGCTCTTTCTTCAACATTATGATAACGTCCACTGCATGGACTTGTGAGATACAAACTTTGCTGTATGCATATGTTACATTAAAAATATGCAATAAATAAACCACAAGATCGTGGTCATCTATCACTGCAAAGCCGCAAATGTCTGAGTAAATACATAAAACATGGGGGGACTTTTGGGCCACACTGACCTGGGAGGTCGTCCTTCTTCTTGGCTCCTGACCACCACCACTGCAGCCTCAGCGCTGCCCTGAAGCAACACACACAAGGCTCCCTGCTGCCTGCCGCTTCCGAATAATCGCGGCGAGGCGGCAGATCGGGGACTACATCCCCCAGCACCGCTAGCGCCTAGGAAGGCGTGTTTCCTGTCCCGCCCCCAGAGGTGCGCTTAAGGACAGCGCAAGCCCCAGGGGAGCGGGGGACTTTTGAGCCACACTGACCTGGGAGGTCGTCCTTCTTCTTGGCTCCTGACCACCACCACTGCAGCCTCAGCGCTGCCCTGCAGCAACACACACCAGGCTCCCTGCCGCTTCCGAATAATCGCGGCGAGGCGGCAGATCGGGGACTACATCCCCCAGCACCGCTAGCGCCTAGGAAGGCGTGTTTCCTGTCCCGCCTCCGGAGGTGCGCTAAAGGACAGCGCGAGCCCCGGGGGAGCGGGGGACTTTTGGGCCACACTGACCTGGGAGGTCGTCCTTCTTCTTGGCTCCTGACCACCACCACTGCAGCCTCAGCGCTGCCCTGCAGCAACACACACCAGGCTCCCTGCTGCCTGCCGCTTCCGAATAATCGCGGCGAGGCGGCAGATCGGGGACTACATCCCCCAGCACCGCTAGTGCCTAGGAAGGCGTGTTTCCTGTCCCGCCCCCGGAGGTGCGCTTAAGGACAGCACGAACCCCCGCGTCGCTGGATCACGCGCGGGTCGGCGCCCGGGCAAAGGGCGGGCCCTCAGAGGCACGAGGAGGACGGGCCACCCCATTTGATTCTATCACAGGAGGAGGTAATGTGATGCTCCTTTTCTATCGACTGTCTGGTGAATTCATTACCATAAAACAATGTCCATTTGGGAAGAGCTCAATGCCCTGTGTGGCACAAAGTACGTCCCTGACTTAACAATCTCCCCTACTGTGGGTACTTATTGTGTTACGCCAAATAGCTCCCCACGGGATCTTGTTCCTCCCGCTAATAAAGACCATAGCCAAGTAAACACTTCGCCCCTGGGACCCAACTTTAGAGGGAAGCACGACAGTGAAATAGACAATGGGAACTTTGTAAGTACACAAAATGTGTACCAGCACAATTTTATCTCCCCCTAACCAAACCGCATTAATGGAGGACCCTGCCGTGGACAAATCAGATGACCCTGTCTTGTCTCCCCAATTGACTTAATTGGCCCAAATTGAGCAAATGTTGGTAACTGTCATCTCTCCCTTGGTTAAAAAAATCAACGACTTGGGGGAAAGGCTGACAAGCATCGAGGAAGTAATCAGAAAGCACCCTCCTCCAACAATCAAAACGGCTACATCCGTCTGCCCTAACCCCCCCTTCGTCCCCGAAAAACATAAACCTGGTATTTGTCATGGTGTAGCTCTAATACAGCCCCCCTGTATACCTACCCCAACAGGCCCGAAAGTAATTTTAAAACCTGTTTCAAAAACTCATCAAGTGGCTAGACCCGCTCCACGTATCAACCTACCTCCTGAAGCCGCCCCATATGTGTCTGTCCTCTCTGGTGTCCCTGCCCTCACCCAGGGAACACATGAATCCCAGCAGGACCTGCTAAATAAGGTCATCTTCTGGCTACAAAAGAATAGACCCTTGCCACCCGAGTTAGATGGTGGTATCCTGAGTGTCAGGAGGGTGGGATGGTTAGGCACGTTGCCCAAAGACATTGCTGGGGATTTGGTACTAATTAAATTCAAAAACAGAAATATCGTCCCCTATTTACGTTTTTGCCCCCCCAAAGCAAGACATGGCACTATTCGCATATGGGACTTGTACGATTTTTACCCGAGTTCTCCACATATTACATAGAACCAATTTCCTAGGCTGTAAAGGTTTGTCTACAAATTGCATTTTTAAGACCCCACTATTTAAAGGCCACCTATAAGTTTGAGCCAAACTGACAGGGTAGGATGTAACTGATAAGTATATTGTTTTAGAGTTGCTTCATTGATCTTGAAACCCTTGCATATTGATTAGCTGATTTGCTATACTTATTTAATTTTGTTTTATTAATTTTGTTATGATCTTCTACGATGTCCATGAAATGTTATGGTTTTTATTCATGTATTGTTGATGCTTTTATGATTTTTAAACTAAAATCGAATAAAGCTTTTCTGAACTGAACATAAAACATGTGTTAAACATGCAACATTCTCCAAACATGCAATAATACACTAAGCAAAAAAACACATTCAAATGTTGCCTTAAGAAGCATTACATTTCTATTAGCCTCTAGAACAGAAACTGATCAAGTTAATATCAATGATCAAATTTGTCAAATTAATTTACTGGAGATATATCATAGAAAGTTTGCCGTGGAACATGAGTGATGTTTTACACGCAGGGAACACAGACCTTTAACGTCATGATAAGTTTGTATTAGTGCCCTGTAGTGGCTCCTAACTACATGTGCACTGTACAAGTCCAACAGACTAGATATTCTCAACAAAAAAAAAAATAAAGAGCAAGTTATTTTACTTAATGTAAATTATATTCATTTCCATATGCAAGTGTTTTTCTATAAAAGACTTCATTACTGCACTTTGAAAGAAAAAGAGTTCAGTTGGTGTACTTATAAAGGCCATGTGTTAAGGAGTAAAACAAATGTTCCGATTTTAAAATGATAATCCTTGGTGCCTACACTTATAGAAGTGAAATACAGCTTACTGTTTGAGTATTTCTGCCTTGAAACGGCCGTTTTTGTCAATCACCCTATCAAATTAACGTTTTACTTGTTTTTGGGAAACTGGCACCAGAAACATAGAAACTGCGGATAAACAGTCTTTTCTAGCTATTCGTTTTCATAGTCTTACAGTAGACGAGAACATATCGGACAGGTTCTGGCAGTATAAGTAATTTGAAAGGCCCAGCCAGTACTAACATATTATTGATGAGGACTGGACACGCAAGCAGTTAGCATATATCAGCACGGTGCCATCCTGCTTTTCAAGAGTTTTTGGCTGAACCTCACTGCTCTCTCGCCTGTAAGGAGGCACTGTTCTCCTCAAGGCACCTCCAAGACAACACCGTGGCACTCTGAAAAATCAGGCTGTATGCCGCAGCACATTGTATTATACATCTGATATGTGTGACCACGTCACCCGTCACCAAAAGAAGCCCTTCCTCCACAAGCTTCATGTACAAGCCTAGCAGGACCTGCACCCTTTACCATCTACAGAAAATCACAAGGCCTTGAGCGGTACAACACAACACCGGGAGCCAAGATAATCACCAGACTGAGTAAAACTGGCTTCCTCCATAAATGAAAGAGCAACACCTCGATGTTCCCAATGTCCCAGCAATTTGAAACTGACACGCCTCTTCAGAAACGCCAACTCCTACGAACTCAGCAAGGGCAGTCTGCCTCATTATAAAATATTATGAATAGTTGAATTGATGACTGCTTGTTCATCACTTGAGGTCTCACTCCACTACCACCATTATATACCAAAAATACCCATGCACTATTACTAAGTGCCAAGCGTAAATAAGACACACATCGGCAACTGTATACTACCATTTGCGAGGAGGAAAGTGGAGTTTCAAATTGTGGAAATTACAAGATTCCAAGGCCTGCGAATATCAAGTCACCAACTTGGAATGAAGCTTCCCACACTGAAGCTTTTCTACCGATACCGGCTGTTCATTCAGCCCTCTCCCTCCCCTGGAAAGCGCTAAATATATTTAATACAAAAATAATTATTTCGAAAAGGGGGGGTAGAAACAGCGCACATTACTTACCGCCATCTTCAAACTCCCCTCTGACCTGTCACCTTTCACCTCCTCTTGATGTGCGTCACAAGGAGTGAGAAATAGAAGAAAGACTAACGTGTTCGCCATGGAGATAGAAAAGGGACTGGTTTTCATGATACACTTAAAAGCTGTAGAAACTCGTGGCAGAGGCCAGAGGGGCTTTCCAGAGGCTAGTGGAGACTCAGTCTGTGTTAGGTCAATGGGGACAGAAAACGCAGTGGGCAGAGTACTGTTCTGTGAGTCTGCTATAACTTGAGAGAGCCTTGTTATAAATGGACAGAAGTGAGCAGGAATCAAACAGTTGAATCAGGGGATGGAAGAGGTAAGGAGAAGTTTCCCAGGTCCAGGATCTTTTTTTTTAATACTGGGACCT
The DNA here is from genome assembly GCF_964263255.1 of Lissotriton vulgaris. Classification (NCBI taxonomy): domain Eukaryota; kingdom Metazoa; phylum Chordata; class Amphibia; order Caudata; family Salamandridae; genus Lissotriton; species Lissotriton vulgaris. The sequence continues at coordinate 84,200,177 of NC_141700.1, read as the reverse complement.
GCAGTCCTATTTATTCCATTATGAAATAACACAATAGGACCCAGAATTAAAAGAAAAATATCTGAACTGGAGCAGGACATCTAGGAAACTTGGCAGCTGTGGGGCAGAATGACATACAGGTGAACAGTGCATCAGAAGCACAAATAAACCATAACCTGTAAAATTCAGGACTAAAAAGGCATGTCAAGTCAGTTGTTTTAAGACGGTGTTCCCATTAAGGTGGACGAAGAATTAATGTTTTTTGGTGGGTGATATAGGTTTGAAAAGCTGGCGACCCCACTGAAATCTATGGGGGCATTTTTTTTTCTCGTGCAGGTAAAGAGAGGGGGACACTAGTCAAATGCGGGTGAGGTGACGTATGGATATGGAAAAAAAACAGGGCACAAGCGATCCCTGGTAAAAAGTAGTTTACATTTTTTGACAGCAAGTACCGAATCCCAAATGTCTGGCAGCTTAGCAGAGCTTGTGAGTCTAACTGAGGCAAGGCTGACATATCATTTTACCTACGGTTATTATTTTTATAGAGCTTAGATATCTCAGATGTTGTAAAAACGTACCTAGCCATTAGTCCTTATAGTCAGTTATTCGAGATATTTTTAGAGTCATCTGGGAGCTTAGAGGAGCACATGAGGTCCTCAGGGTATAAACGATAAAGTAGGCAGAGCTATATAGTTTTAGCGGTAAAACTGTATGTTTGGCACTTTAGTGGTCATTTCAGTGGAAAATGTGCTGTCTGTAAATGGCAATGCACTACCACAGGATGCTTATGTTACATAAAAAATTGCCAGTTTCATGTCCATTAACAGCGGGTGGGTCACAAAAGTTGTTCTTAAAAGTGGGTTGTGATTCTAAAATGCTTCGGAACCACTGTGATAGACCATAACATAGCCTGGAAAGTCTGACTGGGTGCCTGACAGAGCTGGTGAAATCCAAAGACAATTTCCAAGAGCCTGCACGATATAAAAGATCTTTGGAATCTGACAGAGCCAGTGAGAGACTGTGCATCTCACAGAGCCTTGTGTGACTTGAAGCTTCTGAGACCATAGTAGAGCATGGGAATAGCTGAGAAAGTCACAGAGAGCTCATTAGAACCAGAGTGAGTCCGGTAGGTTCAGAGCCTCTTTGGGCAATACGGAAAAGCTTGAAGATCAGCACAGACTATTAGGAGAGTTTGTCACAACCAGAGTACTTAGATTTTATGGCAGTACCTGAGGCTCAGATTATGCTTCTCACAGCAGGCAATCACAAAGGTAAACACAAAAAACTGCATTTCCCAATATATCATAAGCCGCCATCAACCAAATCACTACCATTTATGCTCCTCAAATATGGCCAGCACCAGCTAGACTGCATCATTCTCTGCTGCTCAGCAGTCAAGATAAGTGCTGCTGTATTTGAATATTTCAGTATTATTATTACTGTTGAGGTTATGCTTAACAATTATCTATTGTATTCAACAATTGTTTGTGTTTAATGTATGCTTAATAATCCGTGCTCTGATCAATACGAGCATCTTGTTCTGAGCGATCGCAGTCGTGCCCCGCTTAGGCAGAGTTTGTCAGGGGCATCACCCGATTCGAGTGAATACTTAGGTCAGGGAATTAAACTGCGCGGTGGCAGTGTGTTTACCGGGGGCTAGCCTGTGGTGTTATTTAAAGTGGAGTAGGAGAATTGGGGCGGACCGCAATCCAGGGGATGCAGTTCTCTGTTAATGGCCGTTTCTGCACGCACAGCCAGCACACCATACCCACCTCGCAAGGGGCCCCACCCATGGTCAGGGCTGCAATAATTTGACTGCGAAGAAGCACATGGCAATTCTCTAGCACTCGTCTGGTGTGCAATCACAATTCTGGCATCTAAAAGGAAGTGAGGAAAACAAAAGAAAATATATTGCCCAGTGACACCCTTACACCAGGGAAGGGTTGCAATAATCCCATCAGGGTAACTCGAGCAGGACTTGCTTGTTTGGCCTCACATTGATTAGCTCTCCCTATTGTCCCTTTAGGAAACAATCACTGCTAATATGGCTCATTTTCAACCCTTCAACAGTAAGGAATGTGTGAATTGCTATGAGGGTGATTCCCTAACTTACTCCAAGGATGCACTAGTTGAAACCTTGGACAACTCTGTCCAGCAGTTGGTGAACAAAGCAGTAGCCAAGGCGCTGTGTCCTTTTGCGGTCATCTTGAATGCTATGTGCTTAGGAATAAAAAGCACTTGCCAGGCATCCTAGTACAGTCTGATATTGTTACCAATGATGGGGAAATGGCGGGTACCTCTGGCTTACACAAGAAGTGGGCTCACCCGGACACCATGACCCAACTGTTTAATTCCTACCAGAGGGATCATAAATATTCGGCTTCTTGGGTCACATATGGGGCACCAGGATCTAACCCTACTGATAAGCTCACAGACTTGGACTCAGATACCTCCCGTTCAGATTAATCTCTGGATCATGCTGAGATGGACAGGAATAAGAGTAACCTCAAATCTAAGTCAGCAAAAGTGTCTGCAAAAACTCTGTTGCTGCTCACATTCAATCCGGATGAGATCACTCACCCAAGGTTTTCAGACTGGACCCCGACTGGAGAGGTTGCCTATTATGTCCGATCTAGGTTAAGAATAGGATTTTTGGAGGTAGTGCATAACCGTTTGATTGCAGTGTGTCCTTGTCCGGCACTAGTCTGCAAAGTTGCGGACAGTCCAGCGGTAGATCCTAGCATGGCCACCTTTACGAAGACATTTGCTAGAGATCCTAAAAAAGTTCCTGACAGATCCTGGAAGGCATGCCAGGTTAAATGTTTGGATATGTTTGGCCCAATGGCTAAGATAGTGGAACTAGCGTACCAGGCCAAGGAATCAGGAGACCCGATTGACCCGCTGTTCTGGAGAGGGTGGGCCCAACCGTCTGTCAGATGGGCAATGCCAGGTGGGTCATCCGTCAGTTGGGCAACAAGAACAGAAGTGGGCACCAAGGTGGTTACAGAGAAGTCAAACTGGAGGCTCCTACTCCCGTTTTACAGGTACAGATCATTACATAATCTCAGGTTACATTGGAGGGCAGAATGGGCCTCTTCCTGGACGATTAGGAAATGTAGTCTCAAGATGCCTGGATACTAGATATGGTAGCAGGTTTCAAATTGGAGTATTAGAGTACCCCAGTTCAGTCTGGCAAACTGAGCCCTCTCCTTTTTTTACAAGCAGTGCAGAAACGTATAAAGGAAGAAATTCAGCCTCTTTTGGAAAAAGAAGCTATTGAAAGGTCCCACCACATCCCATAGGATTTTGCAGTTCAATTTTATTAGTTTAAAGAAAGGTGGAGGCTTCTGTCTGGTCTTAAATCTGCAAGAATTCAGTTGTTTCATAGTTGAAAAGCACTTCAAGATGGAGGGATACATTCTTATGGGATCGCCACCAAGGATGGTCAGGTTGGATTTAAAAGATGTGTATCTGGCAATTCCAAATTTGCTCCCCAACACCATTTTCTTCAGTTACAGTGGAGAAACATATGGTTCGAATTCAAAGTTCTTCTATTCGGGCTTTCCTCCGCCTAATGGTGTTTCCTGAAACTGATGTGACCTGCCGTCTACGGACGAAAGATGTGCATCTCATAATATATTTTGACGATTTCATTATTTTGGCACAAAAACCGACCATAGTGATTTAACATATGTCATGGGTGATTCAATCACTTCAGGACCTAGGATTTGTCACAAACTCAGAGAAACCAATATTGCCCTCGACACAATTGATATAATTCCTGGGATTTCGTTTTGATTTATGGACAACCCAATTGCTTCTTCCATCTTCCATCTCACAAAATTAAAGTGATCAAGAGGGAACTTCAAACTGCATTGACAAAAGAGATTGTATCCTTGAGGCCTTTAGCCAGGATAGTGGGTCTCTTGGCTTTGTCGATCCAAAGTTTTTTTCTAGGCCCGTTCTATTACAGAGCATTGCAGAGACTGAAAAATGTTAATCTGTGCAAGGGCCTACCATATGCCAACTTAGTTCCATTAACATGCAAAGCCAAAATTGAATTGACATGGTGGCTTGAGCACATGGAGGCATAGAATGGCAAGGAAATATTCTGATGCTTTCCGAATGTCACAATAGAGTCCAATGCTAGCCTTTGGGATTGGGTGCCCGGTGTGGAACAGTCTCCATGTGCGGCAGATGGTTGATGGAGGAACTATAAATGCATATCAATTGCCTCAAATTGTTACCCAGCTCCTTTGCAATAAAGACATTGGTCCCGAGCTAAGCGAATTGCTGAATCTTGTTGAGAATGGGCCAACTTTCAGCTGTCTATTATATAAACAGGCTGCAAATGCCAGTGGAGATAGCCAAGGATTTCTCACATTACTTCTTTCAGCACTGCATCTCTGTCATAGCCGATTATCTGCTGGATCATCAGAACACTGTGGTAGATTGCCACTCCAGACATCTGTTGAATTTTCAGCGATTGGATGCTGGATGCCCAAGTGTTTATGAACAGGGATCACTATTAGAGTCCATGCAAAGAGGACCGTTTTTCATACTCTTGCCTGGAGAATGCAAGCTTAGTTTCCAGTCCTCCTTCAGATGTCTTGCAAGTTCTGATTTGGTTCCCATACTTCTCAATGTTGTTCAGACATCCAGTGAGCTTCCCTCATTTCCTGATTTAGGACAATCGTCTTCATCCGAGGGTGTAGAGGATTTAGGGAGTCGCTGGCAAGTGCCAGGACTTTCGAAACAAGCTTCTGTCTTCATCTACAGTGCATGGCCATCCAGTAAGCTCAAAAGAGATTCTACTGCCTGGTCTAGATGGTTACGTTGGTGTGGCGAACGGAGTCTGGATCCCAAAACTACCGGTGGTAAATTGGTCAGCAATTTGTTACGAGGAATTAGGTTTTCCAATCCCCTTCAACCACACTATTTAGTCAATGTGTCTTGAAATTTTTGGAATGATGGGGGGATTACTTGGATCTGTCTCGCAAATAAATGTTGGGCAAGTTGACCATGTTGTTACGCCTAATCTCCTGCAAAAGCGTGCTGGACATACAAGCACTGGATATTACAGGTAGAATTCTTTTTTCTGATGGAATGATTTTTAATGTTTCAAAGTGCACTAAAACTAAATCAGATTTTTTAATTCTCCTGCTTTTCCTAATAACTTTCAGGGCTGGCTTTAGAGCTGGTGCAACAATCTTTTTTGGCGCCCTCCCCATGATCCCTTCATCAGATTGCCCCACTACCACATAGCAAAAGTGCCCCTCATGTCTCCATAGCCCCTCTCTCAAATACATTTAATTTTTTTCAAAGCACTGGTAAAAGTTGGCTTTACTAACCCACTCAGCAATCCACATAAAATACATATCTGTTCTTTGCAGCAGGCATATTAACCCTCTGCGCTACTTTGCTTTATGGCAAATTAAAACTGCCACTTGACTAAACTCTGTACTCATTGTCTAGCAGGCACACTAATCCCAAGACTTATCTTCACCTCATTATTGCTGCCTGAAAACTGGACCTTCAAGGAACTCTGAGGCGGACACTTTTAGAGGCTTATTTTCAGGGTCGGATTGGGATCACAATTTGGCCGGGGCACTGACGAAAAAAGTGGCCCACATTTGTGGGGCTTGGCCCACATTCCCGGGGCGTGACCCACATTTGCGGGGCGTGGCTCACATCCGTGGGGCGTGCCATTTCAAAAAACACACAAGGAATGTAAGTGGGAGGATATTGCTCTTGGGAAGGACACAGGGCCAAGGTGACAATGTCCTACAAGCTGAGCACCTGAAAAACAGCCAGGCCCCTTTCTCTTAAAAAATTATTTCCAGCGATCCAGCACAGGAGCCCCTGAAAACAACGAGGCCCCTTCCTCTTAAAAAATTATCCCCCTGCCCTCCAGCACAGGAGCATCTGAAAACAGCGAGGAACCTTTCTCTTAAAAAATTATTCCCCAGCCATCCAGCGCAGGAGCACCTGAAAACAGCGAGGCCCCTTTCTCTTAAAAAATTATTTCCAGCCCTCCAGAGCAGGAGCATCTGAAAACGGGAAGGCCCCTTTCGCTTAAAAAATTATCCCCCTGCCCTCCAGCACAGGAGCATCTGAAAACAGCGAGGAACCTTTCTCTTAAAAAATTATTTCCCAGCCATCCAGCGCAGGAGCACCTGAAAACAGCGAGGCCCCTTTCTATTACCAAATTATTCCCAGCCCTCCAGAGCAGGAGCATCTGAAAACGGGAAGGCCCCTTTCGCTTAAAAAATTAATCCCCAGCCCTCCAGCGCAGGGGTACCTGAAAACAGCGAGGCCCCTTTCTCTTAAAAAATTATTTCCCAGCCCTCCAGCACACGAGCACCTAAAAACAGCGAGGCCCCTTTCTCTTAAAAAATGATTCCCCAGCCCTCCTGCGCAGGAGCACCTGAAAAACATTGAGGCCCCAGCTATTTGTAAATTACTCAGCCCTTCACTGCCTCAGGGCAATAGCATGGCAGGAGAGGGGCTAAAGCAACAAGCATTTGCAATGCAATAGGTCTCGCATTAGGAAAGTTTGAGCTATTGGTATTGTAAATGACACATTTTTTATTTATGTTTTGAAAATAGCGAAATTAATAGCTTTCTCATTTACAATGCCAATAGTTCTAACTTTCGCAAATGTGACACCTATAGAATTTGTAATGCAATATGTGTTGTATTTATGTGACTTACATGTATTGATATGACAAATCACAATGGCTTTTAATTTTTTTAATTAATTAATACTTAAATAAAAGTTATTGTAATTTATAATGGCAATAGCTTAAACTTTTGTAAATAACTTTTGTGAAGATTATGTTCAGTGTATTTTATTGTGACGAAAATCCAAGAACAGAAGTGAAATACTAACATCTTTTTGTGACATCTATACTACTATTATAAAGGAAGAACTTTGAGGCTTTGAGGCGGGTAAACTCGGGAACCACAGCGCCAATCCACACACCCGATACATCGTTGGAATCCTCAGGGTGTGCAGATGGACATAAGCTATATAAAATTTAAAAATGTTATATTTAAAAAATTTACATTTAAAAGAAGTAGTCCCCTCGAAGTAGCGCCGGCCACGACCTGCGTGCTGACGTCGTCCAGGAGCGTGAGGAACGCGAGGAGGAGCGGCGGACATGGCGCGGGGTAGGAGCACTGACGAGCGGCACACAGGCGGTGAGCAGCAGCGGAGCGGCGGAGCTGCGAGGAGCACTGAACTGAGGAGCGGCGGCTGAGGTAAGGCTCCGGGGGACAATGTCGGGGCAGGCTGGGGTCGGGGGACGGGGAGTTACAACAAAAAGGCTCCCGGGGACAATGTCAGGGCAGGCGGGGGTCGGGACAGGCGGGAGACCCTCTGGCATAATTGTGCTCAAGCTCCGGACTCCCGCCGGCCGCTCCATACTCTGTGAACTCCTACTCTTATCCCTGCAACTGTTGCTCATCCTCGCCTCCCTGCAGACAGAGCGCCAGAGCCCCACTTACCCAGAAAGCTCCCCAGTGCCTCAGGCGCTGCTGCTGGCCACAACTGCAACACTGGGCCTCTGGCATAAATGTGTGAAGTAAGTCTCCGGAGGACAATGTCAGGGCAGGCGGGGGTCGGGGCAGCCGGGGGACGGGGCGGACGGGGGCCCGGGCTGATGGCCAATGTCGGGGCAGGCGGGGGTCAGGGAAGCCTGATTGCTCCCGGACAAGGTCGGGACGGGCTGCTAGTTTGTAATAAAGCTTGAAACATCGAGAGAACATATTTGAACCAGTTGTTGAATGGTTGCACAGATTGATGCTGTGGAGGCGCTGAGTGATGTTGTGGTGGCGAACGAGTGATGCTGTAGCGTTCAGTGATGCTGTGGTAATGCTGTGCTATGCTATGTTTTGTTATGCTATGCTATGTTTTGTTGTGTTTTGTTAAGCTAAGCTATGTTTTGTTGTGTTTTGCTATGTTTTGTTATGCTATGTGTTGTGTTTTGTTATGTTATGCTATGTTTTGTTATGCTATGCTATGTTTTGTTTTGCTCTGCTATGTTTTGTTTTGCTATGCTATGCTATGCTTTGTTATGGTATGCTATGTTTAGTTTTACTATCCTATGCTTTGTTTTATTATGCTCTGCTATGTTTTGTTGTGTTATGCTATGCTTTGCTATGCTATGTTTTGTTATGCTATGCTTTGTTGTGTTTTATTATGCTATGCTTTGTTTAGCTATGCTATGTTTTGTTATGCTATGTTTTTGTTATGCTATGCTATGCTTTGTTATGCTATGCTTTTTTTTTTTACTATGCTATGTTTTGTTTTGCTCTGCTTTGTTATGTTATGCTTTGTTTTGTTATGCTATGTTTTGTTATGCTATGCTATGGTTTGTTATGCTATGCTATGCTTTGTTATGTTATGCTATGTTTTGTTTTGTTATGCTATGTTTTGTTTTGCTATCCTATGCTTTGTTTTGTTATGCTATGCTATGTTTTGCTATCCTATGCTTTTTTTGTTATGCTATGCTATGCTGTGTTTTGTTATGCTATGCTATGTTTTGTTATGCTATGCTGGTGAGGGTGAGTGAGGGGGTATGAGGGTGAGGGTGTGTTAAATTGAGGGTGTGTGAGGGTGAGAGGGTTGTGAGGGTGAGGGGGTGTGAGGGTGAGGGGGTGTGAGGGTGAGGGTGAGGGAGGGTGTGTGAGGGTGAGTGAGGGGGTGTGAGGGTGAGGGGGTGTGAGGGTGAGGGGGTGTGAGGGTAAGGTTGTGTGAGGGTGAGGGTGTGTGAGGGTGAGTGTGTGTGAGGGTGAGGGGTGTGAAAGTGAGGTGGTGTGTGAGGGTGAGGGTGTGTGTGAGGGTGAGGGTGAGTGGGATTAAAAGGTCAATCTTTTTTGATGCACGATTTTTCAGACTAGAAAAAGGGGGTCTCCAGCTTAGGTTATAACCAGCATATTCTGGACTGATAAGTGTAACCACAATCAGCTGCCTAATCAGAGCACATCTTACACTTGTGAGTCTTAGGTGATATGTAAGGGAATCTAATACTCATCTCTAAGATGGTCTGAAGTGCGAGTCTTGTGAAGGAGTTATGTCACTGTCCAGGCGGTCCGTACAGAATCCCCTCAATTGATGTGGGGTGTCGAAAGATTGCATAAAAGTAGCAACTGATGATTAGTCCCGGGACCTACTGAGTGTCTAAAAATTGGTCATCAGTGTGTACTCTGCGTTCTAAGCCAGAATGGTAACATGAGTGGGTGGAGTAGAAGAAGTAATGGACGTGTGCACAGGACATCAGTGTGCACTGAAGAAGGCGCTGGTCGCCGAAACGCGTGTCCAGAATAGATATTTTGTGCCACATATTTTATTCTGTACCCTTTACTCATTTATTCTTGCTTGTAATTTTTTAGGTCTCGCCTTTACCATTCCGCAGAAATGGGAAATGGGGAGAATTCAAGTCGGCTATTTTCTCTTCAAACCAAAGGGCTTTCAGCCGCGGTTTTCTTGCAGTTCACGTGAATCACGTGATCAAACATGCACGAGCATTCACGTCCAGGGCTTCTCCTCCCCTAGCAGCACTCCTCCCACACCAGCAACTCTCCCCTCCCACACCAGCACCTCCCCTCTCTCTCCCCGCAAACACAGCCTTGCCCTAGCAGCACTCCTCCCACACCAGCAACTTCCCCCTCCCACACCAGCACCTCCCCTCTCTCTCCCCCGCAAACACAGCCTTGCCCTAGCAGCACTCCTCCCACACCAGCAACTTCCCCCTCCCACACCAGCACCTCCCCTCTCTCTCTCCGCAAACACAGCCTTGCCCTAGCAGCACTCCTCCCACACCGGCAACTCCCCCCTCCCACAACAGCACCTCCCCTCTCTCTCCGCGACTTCCCCCTCCCACATCAGCACCTCCTCTCTTTCTCCCCACCAACACAGCCTTGCCGTATCAGCACTCCTGCCACACCAGCACCTCCCAGTAAAAAAAAATGGCGGCCGCGCATCTAGTTTGTTTACATCTCTGCCATACCCCACTCCTTGCCTTTCCACGTCCCAGCGCTCTTTTCTCCCCCTTTCTTCACCCAGCTTGCTTTCTTTGCCTTCCCTTCCTCCTGCTCGGTGTACCCTCTCCCCATGCGTCTTCAATCTCCCTTGCACACACTGTTTCAGAGACACGCTTTCCGTTCGTGCAGCACGTGCAGTGGAACCGGACGCAGAAAATACATAAAATCAAATAATTTACATTTGTCCAAAGCCTCCATAGCCTATCCTTCCTACTACGCTCTTCCATCCTTTCTTTTTACATAGAACTCACAACACTTTCAAAGTTTTAAGTGACGTATTTTCCGACAATAAATAAATATTTATAACATGCGTCTTCAATACTATATACTAACTACAGCTGTATGTGTTCTTAAATAGCACACCCTTCGTCACTGCTCTCCCCTCTCCCTTGCACAAACTCTTTCAGAGACACGCTTTCCGTTCGTGCAGCAGGTGCAGTGACACCGGCCTCAGCAATCCATACTATCAAATTAATTTCCACTATTTCAATGGATGGGACACATACACGAAAAACATCTCTGTTCGTGTCTCTTTGTTATCACGGCCGCCAACATGCACAAACAGACAACAGACTTTCTCTTTTCCATTCACGCACAGAAACACGTACACGTTGACCACATTTACACGTGCTTCTTGCAAACAAACACCCCCTTCCTTGTGTCTCATTCATTCATCTACACGTTTCTGCCTTTCCTATTCAGACGTGCACTTTTTTTTCATTTTAAGCATAACACCCTGTCTTTTTTTTTCATTTTAAGCATAACACCCTGTCTTTCAATTGCTGAAACAATAACACCAAAACATCTCTCTGTTCCATTCAGCACGCAAGGCAACATGCACAAACAGTCCACCAAAATCAGCTTTCTGGTCGTGGCTCTTGCTTATTCTATCTTAATCAGGCCCGTCCACACGCACGACAGTAACACACAGCCCTCACACTCTATCTCTTTTCCATTCATCCACGGAAACATGCACCCGTTCACAACATTTACACGTGCATCTTGCAAGCATACCCACCCTGCCTTAGCTTATCCCCCCCTGTCTTAACTTCAGTCTTATTCATTCATCTGCACCTTTCGGCCTTTTACTCGCGCAAATACGCACTAAAAGAACAAACAGTCTAGACTCTTTCACTTTCATGCACGACAACTTTTTTTTCTTCTTTCTTTTCCCCTCTGTAAGGTGGGGAGGGGGCCAGAGTCAAACATCTGGGGCCTAACCACCCCAGGAGACGGAATTGCTTTCATCAGAGTCGTAAAGATTGTAATCTGTTGTCGGCCATCCGCGGGGAAATGCAAATGTTAACTAAAGAGACCGAAAGGCGCCTTTTTTTTTCGCCAAACCATAAAGCAAGGGAAGCAACTTTAGAAACAATGTGTCAAGCGGCACGTTCTTTTACACTGACGATGACATGCACGTACAATGGTCTTATTGTTGTTCATTATTTTTTTTTATAGTTACGTTGCATAGTGCAAAGTTACACACAAAACATGCTTAGCAACATCCCTAAGGGCCTGCTTACGCCATTCACCCACAACAAAACGACGATCATGAGACGACATTTTACGTGTGCGGACAAAGTTAAACATTCAGTATGAGCCTACAAAAAATTTGTAGGATTACAAAAAACACTTCTGTTTTTGGTGGTGACTTGTGCTGTCACCGACAACGCACTAAGCACAGCTCAACATGTGTCTCCACTCTCCCTTGCACACACTCTATCACAGACACGCTTTCCTTTCGTGCAGCAGGTGCATTGGAACCGGCCTCATAAATCAAGAAAAACAAATAATTTGCCTGTCTTTCAATTGCTGGAACACATACACGAAAAAAACGTCTCGGTTCATCTCTCTTTGTTATCCTATCCCAATCACGCCCGCAAACATGCACAACAACCAGCTCACAGACTTTCTCTCTTTTCCATTGACGCACGGAAATACGTACACGTTGACCACATGTAAACGTGCATCTTGCAAGCAAACCCCCCTGCCTTCTGTCTCATTCATTCATCCACACATTTCTCCATTTCCTATTCAGGCGTGCAGTTATTTTGGTCCTTTTAAGCATAACACCCTGACTTTCAATTGCTGAAACAATTACACCAAATCATCTCTCACTTCCATTCAGCACGCAAGGCAACATGCACAAACAGTCCACCAAAATCAGCTTTCTGGTCGTGGCTCTTGCTTATTCTATCCCTATCAGGCCCGTCCACATGCACGACAGTAACACACAGCCCTCAGACTCTATCTCTTTGCCATTCATCCACGGAAACACGCACACGTTCACGTTCACAACATTTACACATGCATCTTGCAAGCATACCCACCCTTCCTTACCTTATTCCACCCTGTCTTAACTTCAGTCTCATTCACAACACACATTCGTCACATAAATGCACACCCTCGAAAAACAACACTGCTGCTCACTCAGTTTGTACAGGCAGATCACACCACTTCGCCACATCTTGAAAATTATTTTGAGTGAAAATTAACAGAAAATATTAGACGGCATTTTAGACACATTTGTCCCATGACTCCATAGGCCATCCTTCCTACTACGCTATTCCATCCTTTCTTTTTACATAGAACTCACAACACTTTAAATAAGTGACGCATTTGACAACAAACAAATTACCCTCACCCCCTCATCTTCACACACCCTCATCCCATCACCCACACTCATACTCACACCGTCACCCTCACTCACCCTCACACACCATCACACACCCTCACACCCCCTGAACATCACATCCAATCACCCTCACACCTTCAAAGTCCACCCTCACAACCCTCACTCATGCTCACACCGTCACCCTCACTCACACTCACACACCATCACACACCCTCACACACCCTGAACTTCACATCCAATAACCATCACACTCACACCGTCCAAGGCCACCCTCCTAATCCACCCTACAACACCACCCTACAACTCCACCCTCCAAAATGACTGCGCATCTATGTTAATGCAAGCAAAGCTTTTGCAGTGCGGCTTGATGTGTACCTTACCAAAACAAATAATGAAAAAAATTTACATGTATAATATAAAAACAATTACTGATGTCTTTGATTTTGGATTCAGCGCTAACAACAGCATCAATAAACATTACATAGGTCTCTTAGCTTCTGAAACTACGCTTCACAACATTAATACATTTGAAGTGTACAATATTCACGGCGAAAGTATAAACACTTATAGCCATCATCACAACAACTCTCACTCACACCCACTCACAGCCTCACACACCATCACTCATCCTCAAACTCCCTCACAACCTCAAACACCATCACTCAACAACACACCCTCACCCTCAACAACCTCACCCTCACACACCCTCACTCACCCTCCCCCACTCACCCTCACACACCATCACTCTACATCCCCCCCTCACCCTCACACCTCCTCACACACCCTCACCCTCAACAACCTCACCCTCACACCTCCTCACACACCCTCACCCACAGTCACACACTCAACCTTAAAACTTGCACACCCTCACTCACCTTCACACACTCACACCCTCATAACACTCGCCCTCACTCACCCACACCTAGCATCACACACACTCACACCCCATTACCCTCACCCCCTCATCTTCAGACACCCTCACCCCCTCACCTTCAGACACCCTCACCCCCCTCACAACTCTCACACCCTCACTCATACTCACACAGTCACCCTCACTCGCCCTTACACACCATCACACACCCTCACACCCCCTGACCCTCACATCCACTCACCCTCAAACTCACACCGTCCAAGTCCACCCTCCAACTCCACCCTACAACACCACCCTACAACTTCACCCTACAACTACTAATCCACCCTCCAACTACTAATGCACCCTCCAACTACTAATCCACCCTCCAACTCCAAAAGTAAATAGCATTAGGCAACATTTAATTCAATAACAAAACATCAGATTACACACTTGTAGGTATTCAAAAATGAAAACTTAATGCATCGCAAGGACAGTGCACAAATTAATACATAAAAACGCAGTAAAGGATTGTTAAATATAACATTTTTTCAAGAAAAAAAAAATCCGAAGAAAAAAGGGAAACATCTGAATACACAGCGAGTAATACACCAATTTAAAAGGGGACAAAGACCTCTAAAGGACAAAAATTCACAACATAAAGCAGTCACTAAAGTAAGGGGAAGTAAATAAACCATTAAACAATGGTGGAAATAATCCACAAAACAAAGAAAGTCCGTCATCACAAGAACACTAGACATCACATCCTACTTGCAATTCACTAATAAGTACAAGAAAGAATTTCACTCAAACTAAACAACAACAACAATACAATTTTTAAAGGTGGCTTCATACTTATACTTTGCCACAATTAATGCACATCTGTAGTCGGAAATTTATAAGGAGGTAAACATTGTCTCGAATAAGCAAACACAGACAAAATCAATGCGCATCTATGTTAATGCAAGCCAAGCTTTTGCAGTGCAAATTGATGTGTACCGTACAAAAAAATGATTACTTTTGACATGCATTATATAAAAAACGTTACTGATGTGTTTGTTTTTTGATTCAGCGTTAACAACAGCATCAATCAACATTACATAGGGCAGGATTAGCTTTCTCAAAAAACGCTTCACAACATTAATACATTTGAAGTGTACAATATTCACAAGGAAAAAATGATCATTTATAGGCATCATCACTATGAATCACACCCTCACCCACCCTCACCCTCAGCCGAACACACCCTCACTCATCCTCACCCTACATCACACTCTCACACTCTCACAACCTCACACCCTCAATCACACTCATACCCTCACACACCATCACTCACCAACACACGCTCAGCCTCACTCACAACAGCAAATGCCCAGACACTCACATCCACTCACACTCACACTCACACCGTCCAAGTCCACCCTCCAACTACACCGTAAAACACATAAATAGCGTTAGGCAACATTTACCCTCACACACACAATATTATGCTTCACTTTCATTCATAATGTCAAAGACGTAATCTATTGTGTCTTTTATCACCTAAGCTTACTTTGGGGACTCTTGCAAATTCTTGTTCTCCCACACAAGGGCACCCTGCTCCTGCGGTGAACACTCCTAGACTGGATTAACACATTACTATCACACACAACTTGTTCATCATCAAACCACCAAGCTACAGGTAGCACCCTTTACACCACATGCTCAGACTGTGGATCGTTGCTTCGTCCACAAGGCACTACACAGGAGTCCCCCAGGTCACGGATTCAGAACCTTCTGAAAATGTCCGCCTACCCACAAATAGGAAACATCAAAAAGGTTTCTGGCAACTTATCAACCTAACAATAATGCTATGCTGAAAGAAGATGCCTTCACTCTGAAGGGTACATTGTCTGGAACTATCTTCACCTCCAATTAACACCTACAGACAACTTCCGCCGTTTAAAAAATTCACATCATTATTAAACTAGCATGCTCTTTTTATTCGAGTACTATACAGCAAGTTTTTTACACACTATTATTAACGTTTCACATCAACTACTTTAAAAAAAATAATCTACGCTATCCTTTTGAGACCTAGACAAACAACTACAAAACTAAGGCCAAACAACAAAACGAAAATGCAAAAAAAAAAAATATATATCAAAAAAATGCACAAGATCTGTTATGCACCAAGTAAATAAAAACGACACTAGCTAACAATCACATAACTAACTCATAATACCTACATTATTAACACCTTTAGGTAACACTCACAAAACTAAAAATTTAAAAGCGAAACAATCAACACAGATAAAAGAAGGAATAATGGAAATAACGTCAACATACATTTGCAAATTAAAACACAAAGAAACATCCACATTTGCAGTTGCCTTACATTATTCGCATATTTCGTTAATAAAGATTAAAAACATAACTAACATTCGCAAAAGTATACATTTACACACCTTCAATTAAACACTGTGCCTCCGAAACATTTACAAACATTGTCATTGTAAAAATAAACAGTTTAAATCATTAAAACTTATCACATCCAGTTATTACATAAATACAAAGTACATACTTCTTCTAAGTTAAAATACAGATCATGTACGTAAAAATACAAATACAACCAATAAATACATTAAAATTGACACAAACAGACATTATATATCAACTTTATAAACAGTTAATTAACTATATTTTAAGTAAATAACAAAAAAGTCATATAGTCGCGAACAAAAGATTTACATTTTTATACAAAAAATAATATTCTTTACTTTATACATACTATCAATACTACATTCGAATACATAAATAAAACAGTTAGAAATAAAGTCTTACCTGTCTAACGACGCAACAACAGCACAGGAACAAGAACACGCCTTCTGCGCCCCGCGAATCTCGATCTTCTGGGGAATTCCACCGTTGACGCACGCCAATCGAAACGCAACGTCAAAAACGTAGCGCTCCGATTGGCTGAAATAAAACGTCAATCAAAAATTGTACACTTCCAAAAGGAAAGCAAAAAAAAACTAGAACGATGACCTACTAAACGTAGGTTGCGTGAAGGGGACGCATTGCGTCCGCCATTTTTTATTTAAAATACATACATAAGCATCAACAAAGGCAGTCAACATATTACTAAACACAAAAAAATACAAAAAAGTTACATACACATTCCATTTATTACATAATGCTAAAAAATACTGACACAACATCACATCTACAAATATACACATCACACTATAAACATAGCAACACTAAAATACACTCATACAGCACCAACAAAGCATCAATAAATAACACCACCACACAACTAAACAACTACGCAACGCTCACACATGCAACGCCACTCACACATGCAACGCCACTCACACATGCAACGCCACTCACACATGCAACGCCACTCAGCCACGCAACGCCACTCAACTACGCACACGCAACGCCACTCAACTACGCAATGCCACTCAACTACCCAACGCCACTTAACTACGCAACGCCACTCAACTACGCAACGTCACTACTCAACGCCACGCAACTACACGCAACTACGCAACGCCACTCAACTACGCAACACCACTCAACTACGCAACGCCACTCAACTACGCAACGCCACTCATCTACGCAACGCCACTCAACTACGCAACGCCACTCAACTACGCAACGCCACTCAACTACGCAACGCCACTCTACGCAACGCCACTCACACATGCAACGCCACTCACACATGCAACGCCACTCACACATGCAACGCCACTCACACATGCAACGCCACTCACACATGCAACGCCACTCAACTACACAACACCACTCAACTACGCAACGCAACGCAACTACGCAACGCAACTACTCAACGCAACTACGCAACGCCACGCAACTACGCAACGCCACTCAACTACGCAACGCCACTCAACTACGCAACGCCACTCAACTACGCAACGCCACTCAACTACGCAACGGCACTCAAATACGCAACGCCACTCAACTACGCAACGCTGCCCACTCAACTACGCAACGCCACTCAACTACGCAACGCCACTCACCTACGCAACACCACTCACCTACGCAACGCCACTTACCTACGCAACGCCACTCATCTACGCAACGCCACTCAACTACGCAACGCCACTCAACTACGCAACGCCACTCAACTACGCAACGCCACTCAACTACGCAACGCCACTCAACTACGCAACGCCACTCACACATGCAACGCCACTCACACATGCAACGCCACTCACACATGCAACACCACTCAACCACGCAACGCCACTCAACTACGCAACGCCACTCAACTACGCACACATGCAACGCCACTCACACATGCAACGCCACTCACACATGCAACGCCACTCACACAGCCAACGCCACTCACACAGCCAACGCCACTCACACAGGCAACGCCACTCACACAGGCAACGCCACTCACACAGGCAACACCACTCACACAGGCAACGCCTCTCACACAGGCAACGCCACTCACACAGGCAACGCCACTCACACACGCAAAGCCACTCACACACGCAACGCCACTCACACACGCAACGCCACTCACACACGCAACGCCACTCACACACGCAACGCCACTCACACACGAAAAAACACTCATGTTGCCAATAGATCTCGCAGTACGACAGTTGGAGCCATTACAATTGCAAATAACAATGCCTTTCACTTTGGTTATCATTTTTAATACATAAAGGGCTTTGTCATTTACACAACCAATAGCTCCAACTTTCCTACTGCGAGACCTATTGGCAACGCCAGTGCTTGTGTTATAATTGTACTGTATGACCTTAGTAGGGTTCTTTTTTATTCTTTTTCATTAAATGATTGTTTTTTAATACATTTTTATGAATTGAAATATTGTCAATAAAATTGTAGTACTAGACCTTTGAGAATGATCTTTAGCCTTTAATCTTTTTCTTGATACAAGCGACTGTAATTGCCTAGTTATATTTTTACACACATGATTTTAACCTGATCTAGGAATTATTTATTCTTTGTTATTCAGGGGGCCTTTGTTTTATTCACCACTTTAGGTCCTATGTCAGGGTAGAAACATAATATGGCGGAAACAACTAAGTAATGGTGGCAGGTCTATAGCCAAATGGTATCCTGAATGGAAAGAGGAGAACAAGCAATGGAAGAAGCTGGGTGCGCCGCAAAGCCATGGGGTAAGGTGTGTGGAAAGACACATTGGAGACAGTGCCAGGATGCGTTCTGGGGCGCATAGAACCTGGAGTTGTGAGATAATACTGTGGCAGATGAAGTAGTCACATGATCAGCAAGGTTTCAAAAGTGACAAGGGGTTACCAC
Source organism: Lissotriton vulgaris (assembly GCF_964263255.1). Classification (NCBI taxonomy): domain Eukaryota; kingdom Metazoa; phylum Chordata; class Amphibia; order Caudata; family Salamandridae; genus Lissotriton; species Lissotriton vulgaris. The sequence continues at coordinate 84,181,365 of NC_141700.1, read as the reverse complement.
CATATACGGCCACAAGTGGAGTATCCAAAAGTCTATACGATAAAAAGCAGAACCAATAAACGATCAGAATGGGTGGTGTCTAGACACTCAATGATACATACTGTATGTTTGTTCTGAACGGTTCATATGGGTTCCGAAGTAAAATGGTCTCCTCGTGTGACTGGACCGTTTCCGTGTGTGGGAGAGGTCACGTTTGAGATGGCGACTCCTGGACAGAGAAAGCCTCCTTGATAAGGGCCCAAGTGATGCATCTGCCACGGGGGAGAAAGCGTAATGTACATAAGCAAGGATGTCAGGGATGTAAAGGCCAGCCCACCTAAAATGTGACAAAATAGAGTCTATCCAGAACCAGTGCGAAAGACGGAACAGAGAGGACAGGTGAGGTCTAATGTACAAATCACAAGGGTTACAGGCAAGCGCAAGGGTAACTGAGACCCAACTAAGGCCCCGGCAGTAAACATGCATGCTGTAATCAAAAAGAAGTTAATAAAACACGCACGAGCCCACAGGTAGCGGTCAGAGACCCTCAGGGGTGTGGGCCGCCGTGTGAATCATTAAAAAAGTGACAGAGTACAGCGAGAAAGCAGGACTGTGGTGGATTATATGGTATGCGAACAGCGAGAAGTAAACACTAAGGTAAGGTAATGCCTAGAATCAGTAGGTGAAGGACCCAGGTACCGTGCCCCACAGTGAGAAGTAGAATGCGGTGAGGGGGTCGACCTTAGAAGCAAGGAGGGACAGAAGAACACAGTGGAAAGGCAGCACTAAAAAGGGTTAAATACTTGGGGACAATGAAAGCGATGACAGAGATGATGTCGAAGATCAGCGTGCAAATGATAACAGGCTGTGTAAGTCCCAACTCGCAAGAAAGTACAAAGTCGGAAAAGGAGGCATCCCGCTTACCAGGAGCCGTAAATGACCTGTGCTCCTTCCTCGTATCGCCTGTGGATAATGTGGAATCCATGCGGAGGTGGGCCAGTATATATAGAACAAGTGAAGAGCGCGCACCGAACAGAACGTGGGAAGAGAGACTCAAAGGGGCGTTTATCCCTTGGAAGGTATCGTTATCCTGCGTGTGATGGAACGTCAGCAGTGGCGGCTGGTGACATTTCAAAGTGGTGAGGCATAAAACTAGGGGCTGAGTTTTACATAATAAGCGAGTGAAGTGAGACAACCCGACTACTTAGAGATCGCAAGTAGTAGCAGACCAGACAACGACCCCCTCCAAGAAGGAAAACTCCTTAACTTCCAGCCAACAGACTCCTTGCGTGCACACACAAACGCAGACAAAAAAAGCAGACATACGCTGTCAGGGGTAACACAACACCACACACTCACCAGTCAACACACACAAACAATCCAGTACACACATGTACTAATGCAGACACCTCAACACAGTGTGTACTGTTTATATCTCATCAGATGAGTGTGTGCTGTCAGACATCAAACATAAAAGATTCTGTAAATCCATATGCCATTTTCACAAGAGTCTCGTGGCATGCGTTGCAGCCCATCATCGGTCTTCACAAATGACAGGTTTGTGATAAATATTTTAATTCCCTCTTTGCAGCTTCTGGAATATTTACATTACAAATTTATGACGGTTTCTGAGTTACACATGGGATGTTTAGGCAGTGTCCAGATTAACAACAAACATACAGCATATCGAATCTTATGGCACAAATGGGAACTTCGCACAATTTCCAAAGCCCCATTTTCCCAAAACTCCAAACAATTAGGTCTTAGATGCCAGCATCAACACCTCCTTCTCTCCCCATCGCCCATATTCTGAAACTAAACAGGCTCTGACCGGAACAATTAGGCGTGATAATTAAGTTGTTATTAGCGCTCTGGAAAATAGAGTTTAAGATAAACGCTGCAAAAATGGAATGAAAATGGGTCGCAAAACACAGTGCAGGTTCGTCGTTGACACCTCACTTCATTCAATTGATTACACAGTTGTTCATATAAACACTAGATGTGAGCCCAATAAGTGCAGCTGAAAAGAAACACAAAGCAGAAAGCTGCCGAGCACTCTTCACTGAAGGAAAAAAAAACTCTTATTCTAGCCTTAATCCCGTCAGCTTGATTAGCATCAGAAAGCCTCCATCTCCACCATCTCTCCCCACCCTACCCCACCACACACACGTTTCCCAATAAATGTGATATTGCTAATTGCACCTTTTGAAAGTTCCGTGATTTTCCTTTGACCTCGCACATGTAAATCTTCCCTAGTTTAAATGGTAAGGCATAACCTTTTCCTTTCAACCTTTAGTATTATGCTGAAACCAGATGTGAGTTGTGTGACTATTTAACATTAAAAAAAGAATGTACGCTGCAATTGGTAAGGGATTCATCACCACCCATTAAGACTATGTCGCTGACTGTGACACTCTCAAGGGAAATGTCTGCCATATCGAACATTTACCGGGGTAAAAAAAAAAAAAGATCCAAGCCATGCTGCGTTTTCAGACTCAGGAATCATTTTGGGGCGAAAATGCGGAGAAAACAAGCATAGACATTTTTGCAAAAGTTCAGATTTTGCATACGAAAGTCCAAATGCGTAGAATTTCACACCCTTTGCCACATTTTTCATAGTTTTTAAAGTAAGTGCATTAAATTGTCAGGATTCAAGGAAACTTTACACACTCGGAGGGCAAACAAATGAATCTGTCGCAGCTCTGTCGTCTCTCAGATGCACTAAATGATCACAAAATGAGGTTCTTGGACCAATTACCCCTTCAAAGGCACCGCAGGCCAACTATAAAGCTAATCAACGTTCACTGCTGCGACCCAGATTACTAGGTCAACAGGTGCAATGGCTACACCCACGTAAACTGCTAAAGCGGGAAAGGGTGGGGGGTGGGGTCAATGTAACCATCACACACGCCCACTCACAAAACACTCCGAAAACACATAGGAAACTGCAGAGGCTTCATCCGGTGTTACTAGTGCTCACTAATGACCCAAGTAAATAGACCAACTGAAGCAGCTGACACTTGTTAGGCAAAGGTTCAGATCACAGGACAGTGCTGGAGTGATAGCGGGCAGTGCAGGCACCCCTAGCTTGAGAAGGAACCGTGAGCACCGGGCAGTGACGAGGAGCGGACAGTGCTGGGGGAGACGTAGATCCCACAACGCTCACTCAGAAGGGAAGGTGTGAGCTTGGGGCAGTGCTGCTGGAATGTCATAAAGCAGCATCCCAGCATCGTACACTCTGCCGGCTGCACAGTGCCCACAATACACAACATGACAACAATCCTCATATTGAATGGAAATCTGCAGGAAAGCCTGAACTCACGGCTCGGCCGTACTAACACTTCCACAAAAACGCGATCAGCAATTCTGACGTAGCGCCTGAAGTCTTCCAGTGAGTGAGTCTTGCAGCGCTTTACAAATACAAGTTGCGGCCGGCAAGACGGCGGGTGAGAGGGGGGGGGACAGGTCCAGGAGAGTTGCGCAGGGGACGGCAAGGATATAAAATAAAGAAAACTTACCTTCCTCCGGACCTCGGCTCTTTCTCCACACCACAGGCCGAATCACGCGCCGTGCCGCCGCCTCAGAGATTCGACGAGTGTTCCATCAGTTGTTTCAAATGCACCCAGGATGCGCGGTGGAGTCTCAGCCAATCCTGGCGCTGCATTAGCAGCACCACTGCGCCAGGATTGGCTGAGAGCAGGGTTAGTACCTGCCCTTATGAGACCCCGGGGGCCCGGGTCCCTCGCACGCTGAGTCGCTGTTGGGGAGGGAGGGGAAGGTACTCTACATGAGCGCATGCGCGGGCAAGTCCAAAAAATGTGTAGCCAGACATTGGCATGCGCAGACTGCAGCTGCGCTGTTTCTACACACTGCTGTACTGTGCTGTCAATCACTGCCACAGGCAGCCCCACCCCACACCTTCCGCGATGTCAGCCAGCATTGCTCCGGTAATTGAGGCTTGAGCTAGGGTTGCCGCAGAGAAGTTTCGTGCGCGCTCACGCTCAGATTACAATATGTACATTTTTAATCCTGCCTCAGCGTGACGGTCGTCCATGGCTAGTGGGGCAACGCCCCAACGCCCCCAATGGACGCACCGCCACTGAACGTCAGGAATGTAGGAAATGGCCTGATGCGGCGAGGCTTCCGCAGTCGGCATGGCTACCAGGCAAAGTACAGGGCATGAAAAAGAGACTAATGGATAAAGCAATGCACACGAAAATAACGCATCGGAAAGCGATGTAAGGATATTGTGCCCGCACCCAAGATTACTGTGGTGTTGCCATGTTTGAAAATCAGAATGAAGGAGAGAAAAAGTGTGGGGGCGGGGGCGGAGAGTGGTGCAGCAGCACAGAGACTGGAGCTAAAAAAAAAAAAGCTCTCGGCATTGCGTGGCGCGGGAACGGCTTCCTCTGAAGTCTGATGGGGGGGTGGGGGGAGCGGGAGAGCGGCTTCCTTTGAAATCTGATGCTGAGGCTCAGACAAATGGTGTGGGTGTGGGTGTGCGATGTGCACGAATCTGGATCACATGAACTGTACGCGATCCGCAGCTAGGTAGACTTTTCGAACTGCTTACTATAATCTCGCCTATTCCATTCCTACAGGGTATAATAGGCGAGACCTAAAAACACAGCTACTGGGCCATCCATGGGGGTGGGGGGGAGGCTAAGGTGGTGCGAGTTCCCCACATCACCTGGCCTCCATAGTGAGACCCATTCTTCCTCACCCATTATGCCCTGAATGAGAAGGGCTGTGGACAAGGACTAATACAAGCACTGTTTCTGGGCTGCATGGGCCCCATGGGGGCCGAGGTGAAAATGGCTCATAGGTCTGAGCAACACCTGGCCCCCTGGGAGACCGATTCTGGCACACAATCACCCCTCCCCAGCCCACCATCAGCATGATTGCTTGCCAGGGCAGGGGGTCAAGGAGAGGCCACAGCTGATCATCGCTGAACGACCGGCCGCACAGCGAAGCTGCTTCCCTCTACCTGTCAGTGCTCTCTGTGGACTGGTAAAGGGGGAAAAAACGGCCCACAGAGTGGTGTGGCTCACTGGTTAGAGGCGGCAGACCCAGAAGCAGAGGACGACCCGGGACCAGGGTTCAATCCCCGATGCGGCAGGGTCGTGAACCAGGGTCAGCGGACTCGATAATTCTCGCCTCGGTGCCTACTCTAACCAGGGGTCACACTCGGCAACTCTGGGCATTAGCTTGCCTCATCTCCACAACGGCCCCCCACAAACTCCGGGGATGCCTGGTTTCACCTTGGAGATACCCAGGAGGGAACATCTCACAGGGAAAGCCAGGACGGGTTCCCCAGTGGTCTATAGCGCCAGGACGCCTCCGGGCAGCAGTGCGCTTTACAAGACACACACATTTACAGTGCACTGAGACACTGGCCCTTCGGCCCATGCCTGAGTGCCCGCAGTGCCAATCCGCCCCTGCTTATTTACAAGCCTGTTGCGCCACCGGTATGTCAATATTTCCCATAGTAAAAGTGACGTGCTGGTGGTGCAAGGCATTTGTAAATAAGACCCTTAACACCTTAGCTGCTTCGCAAATATCCCTCCCCAGTGCTGCGCTGTCCATTGGAACTAGTGCTGAATGGACGTCCAATGGTCGTGCGCAGCACTGGGGAGGTAGCGCTCGTGACGACCGTTGGCCGTCAGCAGCGCTTAAGAGGTTAATGTCTAAGTTGTTGCTAAACACAACTCCCCCTCCCAGGGCAGCGCCCAGTGCAGCTACACTGGTCACACCGCCCTAAAGCCAGCCTTGCGCTCTCCCTGTTGATGATAAACAATTCCATATGATTCCTGTTGAATGCGGATATCATGATTTCTCTTTAAAGAAATATTGTTTATATGATGTTTCTTTTCTTCTCTGAGGTGAACAGGAACAAGATCAGACAGGCCTCTCCTGGAAGATGTGGATATTCTGGAAGGAGACTTGGCTTGTCTAATCATGCAGAGTACCGCCGTTATGGTTTCATGTTGACACAGATGGCTGGAACCCGTTAATTGCTTGTTGAACTGCAGGAACTGAGAATACACAAAGAAAGAGGCAGACGAGTAGGTGCTGGCCATATTCGAGGAGCTTAAAGGGTAGTAATTGGTTGATGGTGGTATATGATATAATTAGGAAGATGTTATTTTGCACTGTAATATACTTGTATTTAGAGTATTGCACCTTTCCTGGGCTTTCTACCCTATACTACTTATGCTTGATACTTACTAATATCTAAGAAATGTATCAATAAAGCATATATCTTTAAAGCAAACCTGAGCCCATTGGACTTATTGCATGCACCGTTGTTTTCGCGGCGGCCATTTTGGATTTGGAGTTTTCTACCTGCTTGCCAAGCCCCGTGCGGTGAAACAGATCCGGTAGGGGATATTTTTCTCGTGGAGGCTCGGGGTAGGACGTTCAACTGATCAGACTGTCCGAAATAACCTTCTCTCGGAGTTTAAAATACCCTATAGTCTCTGTCGAGCAGCGCTGCAAGAATAACCCCCAAAAATGCGTCATTATAATTGCGGCTCCCAACTCTGGACTATACTGTGCGTAGAGGACACTGCTTGTGTCGTCATTTTTAGTGAATTAATTTTGCGTCTATTGTCTGAAAACTAGCATCACTCATAACCCTGAACTGTAAGTTTCCCCACTCCAGCATGGCGGACCCACAGCACAGCTCTGTAATCCTTCTCTGTCGCTGTGTTTGTCTCCCTCTGTTGCAGTCAGGCTGAACTTCCGGTCAGCAGGGAGTGCTGCTGCTGGTGCTCTGTCTCCGCCAGTCGTTCAGTCCGGCGGGCGGTATGAGGGTCCTCGGCCTGGTGCCCTGTTTTCTGGTGCTGGTCGCCAAACAGGTGAGTGTTAATGGGACGGGGATGCCTTCATTTTTTTAAGAGAGACTTCTAGTGACCTTCATAGATTGCTTTTCAGAGAGATCCCTATGAGTAATCACTGGCCTACTAGTTATATGTACCCAAGTCATTTTTATAGACCTCTATGTTGTCACAGCTATTCAACCAACTGCTCTTCTTTTGCTGGTACCAGCAGGTTTATTTTTTAAAGATGTGAATCGTGAAGCTGCATGTAGAAGATTTCGAAGTCCTCTTAATTAAGGAATGGTAGGATTTCAATCTTGCAAGTGTATTGAAATGACAGCTGAAACAAAGGGTGGCCCGTACCACCCTTACACATCACTTTTATTTACGGAGGTGGCTCTCGACAGAAGACATAGATGGATTTTATCTCCAAAGCAACACACGACAGCTACAACAAGCATTGGCATAGACAATAGGCTTTGCCTTTGGGACCTTATAAGTTTTTAGTCATGCAGCACATTATCCTGGGTGCTACACCATCTACTGTTCTGTAACGTGGAAGCTTTGCTAGTAATAGGCATATGGGCTGCCTAGGCAAGACCTAATAATGCCTAAAACGGTTGTTTATGCTCCCTTCTCAATCAAACTGCTCGTCATGCAATCGGTCTTCAATGGTGGTATATATGGAAGACAAACAGCCCCCAGGAAAACCGATACATTTGCCAAACATGAACTTTAAAAAATAAAAAAAAAAATCATATCATCGTAAATATTTGTTATTAAGCTGTGTGGGCGTTTTGTAGCTTTCTTTTAAATTTAGCCTTATGTTCGCAAAGACAACATACACAATTCTTACTTTTTGCGTACAATTGGATTATATTTCTTTTTTAACCTAGGGATGGCATTTATAGATTCATGTATTCCGAATCGGAACTGAGGCAAACTTGAGGGGTCGTTTTCGTCTGCTTGATAATTTAATGAGCGCTGAAAGCGGGTTGTCTGGCATTGGACAGGGGCTTGGCATAACTAGCAGCATAAAATCCTGATTCTATGTGCTTCTGCACTACTGTGTCCAAGATGTATGCGATTTTAGGTGAGCTTCCTGGCTGAATGGAAACTTTTTGTCACAGGATTTGTTTTATTCAGTTAACCCGGAGAAAATCCCCACAGGTTAATGATAACTGCCACATTTCCCTTTCTGACTGTCACAACAAATAGTTGTACAGAAATGGAGTGGCTTGATAGTGCAGCGTTGGAAGAAGTAAAACCTGGCTAAAAGTATACATGGGGCATGGACTAAAGAAATGATAAATATGGGACAAGAGTGCGCATGTGCTTAAGTTAAGGAGCGAGCTCTACTGAATAGCTGATATCCTTTAATAAACAGAACTGTAATTGGTCGCACCTCTGGATGCAAGCGGAATTATCAACAACCAGCTGTTAAGTCGAACAATTGCTTCAGAAATGGTTTATAGAACTATTAATCGGAGATTTATGTATATCTGTTATGGTTGTCCTGACCTTTCCCGTTCATGCTCCAACTGGACTTGACTAGGTTTCACATTGAAAGTGAATCTGTGATTTGTGGGGCAACGCGCTAGGAACGTTTATTTGTCTGGACATGCTGCTCGCAGTGATTGGTATGTCTTGCGTGGTTGCAGGCAGGGCTTATTACTGATTGGCTAGAGTTGGCTTCTCTGCAGCAACCTGTGCTTTAATTGGACAAGGCGTTCTGGGCCAGGGGTATTCTTTGGACTCCTTTGCTCCCAGTCTCTGTTGTCCGCTTTTTGCGCCTCCACCTTAGACGGTTTGCCTCTGCCTCCGTGACCTCAACCCTCCAGCACCATGTCACGGTCTCTGACCATATCTGGGTGAACTCAAACGTAAAACTAAAAAAAGAAATATAAAACTAGCAGCTGCTGGCCACGTGGGGAAAGCATGAATTAAAATAACGTGGAGCAAGATGATAAAAAAAACAAGTAAGCAGCAGTAAATTTCCACAGTCTGAGGTGGCAGCATCGGGAAATGCTGTCTGCAGAACACAATGTATATTTCCTCAGGCAAATCTGGCTCATCGTAGCACTTAATAGTGCTGCTGGGCAGTCTCACTGTGTCACAAAAGGCAAAACAAGCCTGTCACGGCAAATGAAGCAGCCCCACGCCTTCATGAACATGGCACCCAAAGTAAACAAAAAACACAAACACTTATGGATACGGCACCCAGAGTGAAAAAACTAGAGTGCGGGAGCCATGAAGTAAGATCAATCATGGTAAATGAAGCAGCCGCAAACCTTTCATCAAGCTGGCACACAAAGTAAACAAAACACAAACACTTATCCCGACAATCCAAAAGCAGAGGCAGGCGAACAAAAAAAAAGTACTCACAGAGGGCCTAATTACGATGACGGTGGGGCAGACACTGATGCCATAGAAAGGCAGGCGATAAGGGACTTTGGGGTCCTAGAAAGCCCCCGTGCCTCCAGTGTGAGGCTTGGGCGGGCGCCTTTGGTGCCCCCACAAACATGCGAGTCCCCTGGTGCCTGTCACACAGTGCAGGAATGTTTAAAAACAATACTTTTGGCATTGTGGCTTGTGCTGTGGCCCTTTTCTGGGCTGCAGCACAAGCCTCAATGCAAAGAAGCATGTTTCCGACCCTCTCCTTGGCGGTCGGATCCTAATTTGGTGGTAGAGCCCCCCGACTTACTGTTTGCCGGTCCCTTTACCACAACAATACCGGTCGGGCCCAGAGCACCATAAATAATAATATGAGTAAGAGCACATGTAACGGGGGCAGTCCGCATGGGAGGTTACAAAAGTCCAAAATGAGGGACTACTAAGCATATTCACCAAACAAAAGAACGCATTTACGTAGGGCAGTAAGAGGAACCAATGAAAAAGATGGGTGGTGCTCGAAGCCCACATTGTAGCTACAGCGTATCTCGAAGAGACAGCGAGCATTGAGATGTCTAGGCGAGACCTAAAATGCATCAGATAGAAAGCGCAGCCCTTTCTTCTACGACAATAATTATACTGCCCAAATGCACTAAATAGCAATTTGGCCTCATGCGATAAAAATGATCAGGAAAAATGTCATATATCGAATAATATGTAATACTTTGACTTACTTTCTTTAGGGGTTGGAAGGGAAGTCGGGCGTTTGGAAAACAATGTAATTACTGTTGGTCCAGTATAGAACTGACCTCATCACAAATGTTGTAAGCTGCACCGGGATGTTTTTGCATGCCTATTCACAATTTGCGTTTGGGGAAAAAGGTCTGATATTTTTCATGATAATCAGAGAAGGGTATTTAGTTTAAATCAGACCTGTGTTCAGTAAGAAACATCTTCAGATTTCCTTGGGAAATGTGAGCAAGCTATGTGGTGTTAACATTTTGTGTAAAGGCATCAGCTTTCAGAGCCATTCCCTTATCTGCTGTACATTTCTCAGCCCAGTAATGCAATATTGAGACTGATACATATCTTTCTAGAGAATAGAAGCTGACTGAATAATTCCAATATTCAGCAAAGGCATGCAAGTTAGAGGTCCTCTAATAAACTGAGATGGGCACTCTTGGTGTTAATTTTGCTATAGGCTGAAAAGCAGTAGTTTGTGACCAAAGACTGGTTTTAACATTCAGTGCTTAAATTTACCGAATTACATCAATAACGTTGCAGTTCTTTTTAAGATATTATTTAGTGATCTATCATTGCCATGGTTTTGTTAGCTTTTATAGTTATAATGGATGTATTAATTTAAGAATTGAGTTAAATATACTGGTTCATGAAGACATCTATATATTCACAATATATTTGGTGCAAGGATGAAAAATTGGGCACCAGTTTATCATTTAGCAGATCCTAATATAATATCATGATTTGCTTACTTTTTGGTGTTTTTTTTAAAACAACTTAATGTCATCAATTGTGGATTCTACTCAGAAATCCCTATAGATGTACATATGTAAAACTAATTCTGTCTACAGGGTGCATTCTTTCAGGGGTAGTGAATCATATTTCAGTTAAGATATTAATGCATGCGGTTACATACATAAGCAAAACTAAATTTCAGTGTTAAAAAATGGATTTATATCTGTCCATCTATTGTTCCCTAGCATGTCGACCTATCAAGTAGTGTACTTGTGTGCACCAGCTGTTTCTTGGCAAAACAAACTTCATTCTCCTTGGTCATCCTTTTTAGGTTTCGCCTGGGGCACGGAGCTTTAGCTCCGCCCCCAGGAGAAATCTAATGTCTCTACAGTGTACTGCGTAGTCCCGCCCTCTGTTCCATTGGCTAGCTCCATAAATGGAGGCTAGCCATTGGAACAGAGATCTGTCTGTCATGGCCGGACCAGATTCGTGGGCGTTCCTGCATTTTTTTCCCTCTCCACCCTTTTTGCATCGTCATTGGGCGGTGGGCGGAGTTTCGTTTTTTTTTTGGGGGGGTATTTGTTTTCCTCATTTCATGCCGACCACGGCCGCCGGAAGAAGTCCAGGTGAGTGCGTTCCACCCCCCCCCCCCCCTGCTGTCCGTGTCTTTCCCGCCCCCCCTCCCGCTTCTCTGTCTTTCCCGCCCCCCCTCCCGCTGTCCGTGCCTTTCCTTGTTTTTTGTTAGGTCTAGCTGGGCTTTTGCACGTATAGCTCTTCATTTCTATATGTAATCTAATGTGTAAATCCGTGCACTTTTTTCGTGGGTTTGTGTACAATTGTCAACTGGCAGTGCTTGGCGGCCCTATGGCAGAAGGTAGATTGAATCTGCAGGTCCTGGGCCTCGAAAGTGTTATAGATCGCTTCAATCCATAGATGCAGTCCTGAACGTACCGCATACACAACTGCAGTAAACCGGCTATTGATCTTCACGAGGCAAACCTTCATAATGGACTGTGCAGGCTTTCCATCGCCCCCTCCCGCTGTCTGTGTCTTTCCCCCCCCCCCCCCCGCTGTCCGTGTCTTTCCCGCTGTCCGTGCCTTTCCTTGTTTTTTGTTAGGTCTAGCTGGGCTGTTGCACGTTTAGCTAGCTAGCGCCCACCTTCCCCACGGCCACCGCCAAACACTGCAGGCTTTGTAGTAAGCAAATGTGCTTTCTGCTTGATTGCAGAGTGACATAATTAGAGATTAAGGGCTGTGTGGGGTCGGACATCTTCATCTGCGCTTGAACTCGGGTCTCGTTAAACACAGATGGTCTATTACTGCAGTGCGTCCACACGCTCATAAAACCCTTGTTTTTTCTTCTAACTGTCCTTTCCTATTTCATTTTCCAGAATCTAACAGCCCCATCCTGTCATCAAAATCGCCCACTCGTGTTGGATTTTTGTTAGTCATACACTGCAATGTTTTTTCCTCTGTTTCTTCTACATTGCCCCCAAGTGCAATGGCATGTACACACATTCTGCTATTGCTGTCTTTCTTTATAATCAACATGACCTGTATCCTGGGTATTGCAATTTCACGTTTTTCATTAGATTTGTGGGCTTGAATTACCCAACCTGTAAAGTGTGCTTGCCTCCGTATGATTTGTCTTTTGGCCTGCACAGGTTGAAGGTGGCATACATGACATGTAACCACTTGGTTCTCATCCCGTCATTACCTTGTCCTTTGCTAACTCTTCCTGGACTCTGTTTCTATTTTTTACTAACCTGACAGCCACATCACTAATTATTTATTTTACAGTACTTTGTAAAAGAATCTAGAACTGAACAGTCCCTTTCAGATATTTGCCTCTCGTCTCATTTCTTCGCTGTCTCAAATGCCCACCATCCTATGTCTTCATACCATCACCCACTGTCTGGCAAACTTTGTCGTTGGTTTCACTACCCGTCACCCACCCTTTCCAGATCTGGTTCCTCAGTGCTTCCCTGCTCCGCTCTCAGACATAAGTTTGTTCATCTCAGCATCACCTTATCAGTGCAGCACCAGCATATCATCGCATCACCATAGCAACATCTCTTCATCAGCACAGCAACGCTTCCTCATCACCACATCCCCCACCTAAGCAGCAACTCAGCACCACTTCAGCAGCCGCGCAGCACCACCTCTGCATCAGCGCAACATCACCTCCGCACCACCTCAGTACCACTTTACCAGTGCAGCATCACCTCTGCCCAGCATCAACTTAGCACTCAGCACCACCTGATCACCAGCTCAGTACCACCTGAGCACCAGCGCAGCACCACCACCTCGGTAGGACAAAAAAACTCGAAGACATGTTTTGTTGTTCTTTTTTTTTTTTAATAGGGTCATTCAGTTGTACATCATGTCTACTTGGTTATATATAAGGTATCGCAAATATTTATTGATCTTTCATATAACTTTTAAACCTACTGCACAGCAGCCACAATGCTCTCCAACATAGCCTAAAGGCATTGGCTAAGCCAATTAACCTGGCTAAAACAGTTATAAGGTTCTTGTGATCCGGTTTTGTGTGTGTGTGTGAGTGCAAATGGAATAGGTGCCGCATTTGCAAGAGATTAGGCTATTGGCTTTGTAAATGACAATGCCATTAATTTATGTTTTCAAAGCCAACACATAAATAAAAATGTTGTCATTTACAATGCTAATAGCTCTAACTTTTCCAAAGGCGAAACCGTTGCATTGTAAATGCTTGTTTTTACCATGCACACCAGGAAAACTACAGGCTCCTGCTGTGGAACCTTGAAAATGTAAATAAATACATTTCTCCCAAATGCTCTATTCTGAACACAAGCAGCTTCCTCATCTGTTCTAGGTAGTTGTGAAACTACCCTTATACTCTTTAACAGGCCAACACATGCCATTCAAATATGCAGCCTATTTATTTTTTTGGGCAACAGATCTGACCATCCATCTCCTGTATTTGGCTCCTTCCCGGTGTTTGGGTAAAACACAAATACTATTAAGAGTGTAATACAGTGGTTCCCAAACTTTTTTGACCCGTGGCTCCCTTGACCTATTGGCCATTGCCCGTCGCTCCCCTATGTTCCTTTTTTGGAGGGTGAGGTGAATATAGCCCAGCCTGAGGAGTCCTTGCATTTTTCTCCCTGAAAATAATTGGGATGAAGATGACGAAGGTATTATAATCATAAACGCTGGGGGGTTTCGTATTACTATGGCGGCGCCTCTAAGCAAATATTCCTAGTTACACTTCTTTGCCCATGGCTTTTTTAGAGTACCCTTTCAAACTTTTTATCCCACCTACAGTGCTAGATAGCACCTCTATCCATGTAGGCCCCATTGCCAAAGTTTTTGTCCCCTTGAAGAATATTTGCATGCACTTCCATTTCTACCCATGCCATACGTGCCAACACACCTGTCTCAGCAGGGTGACTCATGATTTTTTAAACCACATACAGCTTTATTTTTTCTTTTGCCTCCCTAAAATTGCCTCAAAATCAATGCAATTAAGATAAATTCCTCAGATTATGTTTTTTTTCCCAACGTCTCTCTTTCTTACTTTCAAATGTTGGCATTATGCCTTATATCGTATCTTACTTCCCTGTGCTTATGGAGAGAGCCGGCATATCTGGAAATGTATGTGTACTAAAAGAAATGTGTACTGGAAGTACCTATGATTCGAGTACAAATGTCAATACCTATTAATCATTAGTGTGTTAAATAGACTGGACAACTGTTATCTCCTGATAACTTACATTGGTGTAAAATGCATTTAGAAATAAACGAAACTATTAACGAGTCTAACAAAATTAATCGGGCATCCTCCGCTTACTTTGGAAATGTTGGAATGTAGGGATCCAGTGAAATATGTAGGTCATCTCCCTCGACATTCCATCAATTAAGCACTCCGTTTACAGTTTTAGGCATGTCACTTACAAATCATCGACATCATGCGTTTGTCTAATTAGTTTAACTGAAGCCAACAGACCCTTCAACATTAAAGTGCTTGGTGCGCAGCTCCCCTATCTAGGTTTGATGGCTCCCCAGGGAGCCACGCGCACAGTTTCGGAACCACTGGTGTCATAAATCAAATTTGTCAAACATGGACCCCCAAGGTTAACTCTGCTTTAAGGCTGAGCATTCTCATTCACATTTTATGTCGGTCTACCATTTCAAGAAACCCTCTGGTACTCAGTAAAGAGTTTTTGACCCCACTGTTCAGTGAGAAACCCAACATAATGTTACTAATCCCAAATTGGTTTCAAAGCTAATCAGTGTCGATTTTCATGATGATCCTGTGTTGTGGCTGTCTTCTCCTATCCTACTTTATGAGGTCTGAGACAATCCTCTCGGTTATGGTAAATACGTACACAAGCCATGCAAAGTTGCCCATGTGCTGCTTTTGGTATGCCAACTTCCTTCTTTAACACTCTTTTTCACATCCTTTGATGAACCCATTTGTTGCTTTTCCAATTATTTTCATTCATTTATTGTCTAGTGTCTAGCTAATTTCCGAGTGCTTCTGCTATACACATTACTTGCACATATGCAAAAAGCAGCACACTGCTCTTGATTATCTAAATACATTATACAGTTCCAATATCCAAGCACATAAACAATGCTACTATGCTGCATGTAGTCTTCCAACCACTTTCTAATCTCCTATTCGGAGTACTGCCTTCATCTTCAGTCAAACCATGTAGAATTTGGATTTTTGGAGTTTCTAGCGGAAGTTTAGGCTATAAAAGAACCACATGAAAGTGAGTCTCAACCGGCACTCGCATTTGCTAAGGTTTCTAGGTTCATCTTTGTCTTCCTTCTGAAGTGGATGCCTTTCCGTGAGACCGTTTCCTTTCCTCGCTTGAATGTTCAGTAGCTACGAGCTCGATCAGTGTTTCGGTTTTGTCCACGTGGTCAGGGGACTAGTCCTGCTTCTTATAGTCTGCTTTATGAGGATTTAAAGGACATACGCAAGTTGTTGCAATATATAGTCCATTCTACAATTGAATGCATTTTTTTTACCACTGTTGCCGAATATTTTTTCTCTTATATGCTATATTGTCATCCAGTTTTGTATCCCCTAAAGATTATGTACTTAATTTGACAAACTATTTTCAGTTGGCAGTGTAGTGTAGTGTAGCAGAAAAAAAATCACAGGAGCTGATCTCTCTTCTATTGTTGCAATACAGCTTTTCAGTTACAGGAGAGATCCAGTTCGACGAAAGAGTTGTGTGTATCTCGCCCACAGTGTCTCCGACTCCCCTTAATTATGATGCCGGCTATTTGACAATAGGAAAGATGAGAATTTTATGGTTGGAAATCTCGGATGTGCCTGCTATATAAATTCTTTTGTAGCTACATAATGCTGTGTAGTACGCAATATAAGGCATCCCCTAAACTCATATTCATTTTGTGCTTGCATCGCTCCAACCCTAAAAAGTTACTCTTGGAGAATTCGGCTAATAATGAATGTTGTTCTACTTGTGTATTCAAGGAAAATCAGAAAGATTTATTGCACATGAGCCATGAAAGAGGCACATTCAATTGCTCTAAAAGGTAGTTGCTGTTCTTAATCACATTAGCCTCCAAGGATAATTGTGTTTACTGGCATTATATGTTCAAAGACCACTTATGTTCTAAAAAGAGCCTTGCACGTACTGCGCTTAAACAGACACATAATGTAACCTAATAGGGACAGTAAAGAAGAAATAAAATCATCCTATTTGCACTGTCTGCCTTTAAACTCATGTTTTCAAAGAAAACGATGTATTTATTAGTTCGAGAGAAATTAAAGAAAGTGACACATGGGTATACAAGTTGTGTGCTTTGAGAGTTGAATGAGCGAGGCAGGCAACGAAAAATGCCATGGATTATCAGCTAGGGTGAGAATTGTCACACATTCAGTATTTAATTTTAGGCTGTCCAATTCGTAGATTTGCCTTTCAGAGAAAGAGTTCCTTTGTTCGTAGTAAACCACGTGCTGTCTAGGGTTTTTGTATCCAAAGACTATTTTTGCTACATTGTATATAGTTAGGTGTGTTGTTCATTACTTAATGATGAGTGTCCTGCATGTGTGTTGTGCAGTTGACTACAAAATACAGTTAGTTACATGATGTAAAGCGCTACATGTTGCTTTGTTGGGCTCAATAGTGAATTCAGAATTTGGCCACCCCCTCACTGCTTAAGTAACAATTAAGTCCTGCTTAGTATTGGTATTCATGCAATCATTCTTGTCAAAGGGGAGAGTTGGAAGGATTCGTGCATTCAGTGTTCCCTAAATACTATTTGTTCAGTTCACATGAAGTCTTCTGTGGGTATTTTGCAATAATAAATATCATAGGATCGTGTTGCAACGTTTTTTTTTTTTATCCTGGACAGTGGTGCTTATGTAAGACTTGAGAGCAGAACCTTAACATTTATTATAGCATCCATTTTGATTTGCAGATGCATTTGGCATGAAATAAGGTTCTTGAATTTGAAATATTTAGGTTTTATGAAATGATTAATTTAAAATAGGATTTCAATTGTGTTGACAATGTCATTAAGTCAGAGTATAGGATTGTTTTGTATTTATATATTTTCTCTCTTCAAAACGTTTTTGTATTCTGAACTGATCTTTTACTAGGAGTGCATATTTTACATTTTCAATGTTAATTGCATTTGAAAATGCTTTTTATCCTCATGTCCTGATTTAATCACTTTGACAGACTTGGGTATAGCAGGTTTAGTTTTTAAACGGATTTATTGATTAGAGTGCGACTTTACTGCATACAGAATCGCAGGCTTGACCGGCTGGAGGTCACAAGATGCTTTTGATGTATGTCTGAGACCTGCTTGATTCAGTTATATTGAGTGCTGTACAGCTAATTGACAAAACATTCAGGAGGTTTTCCATCTCCAATAAAAGGTTTATCTCAGACACTAGTGGGTTGCTTTCATTGCCACAATGAGAAATTGTTTCTATTTGCAACTCAATTCTCTTCTATACATTTTCTACTGTAAATTCACAAGTGGAAATTGGAGGCAAGGGTAAGCATGTAGGGCAAGGGACTAGGCAGACAAATTTGACATTAGCAGACACGGTCTTTGTACGAAAAGGGATTCAAATTGAGAAATAACTTGTGAGACCAAACCAGCACACTTTTAATCAGACTTCTGATTTTGAGGTGCATGCAGAGCATGTTTTTTGACAACTGTTAAAAGTATATCCATTTTTATGATCAAATATTTCTATGTTCTTCATTGGTTCCTTTTTAGAATAATGTTGATAGTTAACAGTGGCATGAGAAATGTACTGTCATTTACTAAAAGCTTTCCAGAACATTGCAGCCAGGCAAGGAGCTGTCCTTAGGCACCAAAACATGACCTGACCAGTACTAAGCCACTTTCCTGTTTGAAATTTGGTTAGATTGAGCTCTTTATCACACTCACACAATCCCCGTCCTCCATGCATTTTATCTTGCAGACATATTAAACCCAATCTGCTAACCCTCATTGGAGGACAGTCATTCTCATTAGTTGAACGTTCTCAGAAACACATTTTACCTCACTCCAGTGAGGTAAAACACTGTGTATGAGCCACCCAGTGTATTCCAGAAAGCAACAAAACATTACACCTCTTACTCAGGTTAACACCATATTGTATTGGGGTTTTTGTCACATTTTAATTCTCTTGACCAGAAGTTGATCAAAACATATAATTCTTGAATCAAGAGCTTACATCAGTAAGTTTTTAACGAAATCAAAAACTTTTCTAAAATATCAAAAGTATGCAGTGCTTTGCTTTTACTTCTTGAATACTTAGCAGAAGTATTCACAAAGCGCCTGGTAGCACGAAGGCTAGATACTTCTCAATGATGAAAGCCAGTTTGGTCAAAAGATGTTATTTTGTTATCAAATGTACCAAATGCCAAAGTATCCAAATGTGATAAAAACTATCAAGCAAGGCGCTTTAAGGTAAATCTGCTGATGAGAATTGATCACATCTTATAAGACTAAGCTACCTTTCCGAGGTATTGGTACTGGCTTCAATCTTTTGCATTCCTCAGAAAGAAGTGATGGCTGTTTTGCTAATTTCTCTGAGTTTTCCATAGAAATTCTGATGGGAACCCCATCACATTCTTGCCCACTTGAAGACTTGTTGGTCATTGTAGCTGTGTTCCGGTGAAACCGATCCTGGTTTCCTGAGCGTTTGCTATCCTTGTTTACAAGATTCCTGAGCTATTCCTTGTTCGTGAATTAGGACTGCGTGCAGTGCTACCTTGTTTCCTGAGTTCCTGAGCTATAGTTATTCTTTGTTCCTGAGCTTTAGTTATTTCTTGTTACTGATTTTCACTGCTTGCATTACCCTCTTGACTCTTTGTTTCCTGAGCTGTAGCTATTTCCTGTTTCCTTGAACTAGCACTGCCTGCAGTGCTACCTTGACTCCTGAGCTATAGTAATTTCCTGTTCCTGAACTAGCACTGCCTGCAGTGCTACCTAGGCTCTTGTGCTTTTGTTCAATTCTGGTTTCTGCTCCAGCACTGCCTTCAGTGATACTGTGTTTTTTTGTCTTCTGATTGAATACAATTCTTGTATACCCGTGTAGCCTCCCCTTCTGTACATCATTTTCCAGTCCCTGCTTTTCTTCCCATTTCCTTGGTTCCAGTTCCCTAGTTTACTGTCTTGCTATTCCTGCTGCCTTGCTTCTATTGCCCTGTATGTTTACTTGTTTTCTGCCTAGTGTGCCCTGTGAATACCTTCCTTTCGTGTTAAGTACTCCTCCTTGTCTATTGTGCTTGTGCTTAGTTCTACCCCATTGCTGTTACTGCTTTGCGTGTTCCTGTTTGATCAACAGGATCCGTGGGCCCAGCTGATAACCTAGGTGTGTTTCTTGTTCACTGTGAATATTGTCTTTGAGTTACATTTATAACATCATCTTAGGTATCAGCTCCACAGACCCTGCATTTGCATGGATATCATATATGTATTGTATTGTAATTGCATTTATATAGCACTTACTACCCCATACGTGGCGTCAAAGCGCTTTTTCGGGAAGTAGTACGCTACTCCAGAACCCAGGAAGGATTAATGAAAGTACCTTTGAGGGGTGATAGGTTAGTCAATTATTTGGATTCAGAAGGATGGTGGAGGGATAGAAGAGGAAACCAGCATTTGCAATGCAATAGGTCTCGCATTAGGAAAGTTTGAGCTATTGGTATTGTAAATGACACATTTTTTTATTTATGTTTTGTTTTTGAAAATAGTGACATTAATAGCTTTGTCATTTACAATGCCAATAGTTATAACTTTCGCAAATGTGACACCTATAGCATCAATAATGCAATATGTTGTATTTACGTGACTTACATGTATTGATATTACAAATAACAATGGCTTTTAATTTTTTTCCAATAATTAATACTTAATTAAAAGTTATTGTAATTTATAATGGCAATAGCTTAAAGTTTTGTAAATAACTTTTATGAAGATTATGTTCAGTGTCTTTTATTGTGACGAAAATCCAAGGACAGAAGTAAAATATTAATATATTTTTGTTATATTTGTAATAAAGCTTGAAACATTGAGAGAACATATTGGACCCAGGTTTTGTTGAATGGTTGCACAGATTGATGCTGTGGTGGCGCTGAGTGATGTTGGGATGGCGAACGAGTGATGCTGTGGCGTTCAGTGATGCTGTGGTATCACACAGAGATGTTGTGGTGCCCCTGAGTGATGCTGTGGTGGTGCCCCTGAGTGATGCTGTGTGCTATGCTATGTTTTGTTTTGCTATCCTATGCTTTGATTTGTTATGTTATGCTATGCTGTGTTTTGTTATGCTATGCTGTGTTTTGCTATGCTATTCTGTGTTTTGTTATGCTATTCTGTGTTTTGTTATGCTATTCTGTGTTTTGTTATGCTATGCTATGTTTTGCTATGCTTGGTTGTGCTAATCTGTTTTGTTATGCTAATCTGTTTTGTTATGCTATGCTATGTTTTGTTGTGTTTGGTATGCTATGTTTTGCTATGCTATTATATGTTGTTTTGCTATGTTATGCTATGTTTTGTGTTTTATTATGCTGTGCTTTGTTTTGCTATGCTATGTTTTGTTGTGTTTGGTATGCTATGTTTTGCTATGCTCTTATATGTTTCGTTTTGCTATGCTATGTTTTGTTGTGTTTTGCTATGCTATGTGTTGTTGTGTTTTGGTATGCTATGTTTTGTTATGCTATCCTATGCTTTGTTTTATTATGCTATGCTATGTTTTGCTATGCTTTGCAATGCTATGTTTTGTTATGTATGTGTGATGAATGGGACAGGGGGGGAGAAGAACCGTAAACGATAAGTACCACTCAGGTATGTTTTGAAAGGGGGTGCACTTTTATTCAGTACAAATAGTCCAGCGCTTAAAGCATAGCAAACAAAGAACCGTCTTGGTCCTGAGATAGGCAGGGCTGGTGGTATGGTCGCTCACGACTTGTCTTTCTTCCAGGGTCCTGGCCTTTTAGGTCCTTTGATGTCAGGGGTCCGTAAAGGCACTCAAAAGAAGAGAAAGAAAACAAAAACCCTGGGTTACTGATTACACCGGAGTTCCGGGTCTGAAAGAAGGGGGGCGGGGAGCGAGGGGATCACCAGGGACTACCATCACAGCACGTCGATATTTACAAAGGCGCTTTTATGTGTGCCCGAAGGGGAAGGTATGCGGCTTCTGGCAAACAACACGCAGACCCGTCCCGTGACCTCCCTCAACCACCCCTACCCATTCCCTCCCCGTGTAAAGACGAGTCCCCTTAATCGGGCCCGTACCTTGTGGAGCCACACTTCTCCTGAAGCGTGGCAGGGCGGCTTGTTGTCTCGTTGGCCTCCTGGCTTTCTCTGCTCCTGGGGCTGCGCGAATCCTCCGTCTCCTCCGTGCTGAACGCCTCTGTAGCCACACTGGACGACTCCGTCTCCACACCTGCTCCGGCAGTCGATGGCACGCAATCCTCTTTGGTGTCCCGCGATATCAGCTCCTCCTTTGCTCCTGATAGGAGGACGGCTGATGACGTCACCGGTGGAGTTCCCATCTCCGGGAAGGTCCAAGCAACATTAAAGAAACCGTGGCCGTCCTGCACTCGGGCGGAAAGGAACAGGCGTTAAAGTCCTCACCCGGCCCCTGGCTGACAGGCACCCCCTGACAGTATGCTATGTTTTGTTATGTTTTGTTGTGTTTTGTTCTGCTATGTTTTGTTGTGTTTTGTTCTGCTATGTTTTGTTGTGTTTTGTTTTGCTATGTTTTGTTGTGTTTTGTTCTGCTATGTTTTGTTGTGTTTTGCTATGTTTTCTTATTCTATGCTTTGTTTTATGTTATGCTATGGTCTGCTATGTTTTGTTGTGTTTTGTTATGCTATGCTATTTTTTGTTTTACTATGTTGTTGTGCTATGCTTTGTTATGTTATGCTATGCTTTGTTTTGTTATGCTATGTTTTGTTATGCTATGTTGTATTTTGCTATGCTATGTTTTTTATGCTATGTTTTGTTTTACTATCCTATGCTTTGTTTTGTTATGCTATGCTGGTGAGGGTGTATGAGGGTGAGGGGGTGAGGGGGAGAGGTTAAGGGTGTGTGAGGTGAGGGGTTGTGAGGGTGAGGGGTTGTGAGGGTGAGGGGTTGTGAGGGTGAGGGGTTGTGAGGGTGTGTGAGGGTGAGGGGTTGTGAGGGTGAGGGTGAGGGGTTGTGAGGGTGAGGGTGAGGGGTTGTGAGGGAGATGGTGTGTGTGTGTGAGGGAGAGTGTGTGTGAGGGTGTGTGTGTGTGAGGGTGTGTGTGTGAGGGTGAGGGTGTGTGTATGAGGGTGTGTGAGGGTGAGAGGGTGTGTGAGGGTGAGAGGGTGTGTGAGGGTGAGAGGGTGTCTGGGGGTGAGAGCGTGGGTGAGGTTGAGAGGGTGGGTGAGGTTGAGAGGGTGGGTGAGGTTGAGAGGGTGGGTGAGGGTGAGAGGGTGTGTGAGGGTGTGTGAGGGTGAGAGTGAGGGTGAGGGTGAGGGTGAGGGTGAGAGGGTGTGTGAGGGTATGTGAGGGTGAGAGTGAGAGGGTGTTTGAAGGTGAGAGGGTGGGTGTGTGTGAGGGGGTGTGAGGGAGGGTGAGGGTGTGTGAGGGTGTGTGAGGGTGAGGGGGTGTGAGGGTGAGGGAGTGTGAGGGTGAGGGAGTGTGAGAATGTGTGAGAGTGTGTGACTGGGTGTGAGGGTGTGTGACTGGGCGTGAGGGTGAGGGGGGGTGAGGGGGTGAGAGGATGAGGGGGGTGAGAGGGTGAGGGGGGGTGAGAGGGTGTGTGTGGGTGTGAGGGTGAGGGGGGTGAGAGGGTGTGTGTGGGTGTGAGGGTGAGGGTGAGAGGGTGTGTCAGGTTGAGAGGGTGAGGGGGGTGTTAGGGTGAGGGGGTGTGAGGGTGAGGGGGGGTGTGAGGGTGAGGGGGGGTGTGAGGGTGAGGGGGTGTGTGAGGGTGAGGGGGTGTGTGAGGGTGAGGGGGTTGGGTGAGGGGGTTGTGTGAGGGTGAGGGGGTTGTGTGAGGGTGAGGGGGGTTGTGTGAGGGTGAGGGGGGTTGTGTGAGGGTGAGGGGGTTGTGTGAGGGTGAGGGGGTTGTGTGAGGGTGTTGTGTGAGGGTGAGGGGGGTGTGTGAGGGTGTGTGTGAGGGTGTATGTGAGGGTGTGTGTGAGGGTGAGGGTGTGTGTGAGGGTGAGGGGATGTGAGGGTGTGGGGGTGTGAGGGTGAGTGAATTTGAATGGTGACATGTTAATCTGTTTTGATTGAAAAGGAGATGGTGGAGGAATAGAAGAGTGAAGGATTTATTTGGGACGTCATAGCAGTAGTGGGAGACTTGGGATGAGTAAAAAGGGATGTGCAGGGGAAGAGTCAGAGGAAAGAGTTTAGAAAGGCTTGTTTTGGGGGTTCAGTATAGTAAAAAAAAGGTGTTGGATTGTGCAAGGAGGGGTAGAGTAGGTGAGAGCCTAGAGAGGACTATTTTGGGAGTTATAGTAGTGGTATGGTATTTGACATGAATGAGAAAATGGACGTAGAGGATATATTGATAGAGGTATAAGGTGAGAAATAGGATAGTGCATTGGATATGCTGAATTCGAAGAAAGTAATACATATATAGATTCATAAGTACATGGAAAGTTTATAGATGCATAAAGGAAGGAAGTATATGTAGAATAAGGTTATTGATAGAGTATAGGGTAGTGCATTGCATATGCTTTTTTTGTGGGAGGAAAATAATAAATGCATAGTTCCAAGTACATGGAAGGTATATAGATGCATAAAGGACGTAAGTATAAGTAGATTAAAGATGCATTCGATGAACTCTGGTTTTCAGGTGTTGTACTTAAAAATGTATTCTTTTATTTGCATTTTTTTATAAACATAATTATTTGTCTTGTTTATGCAAAGCAATACACATATATAGGTACAAATCTATAGCACAAATAAATGCATATAAACAGAGGGATATGCTGTATATTTCTGTTTGCGTATGGTACTTACGCGGGGAAGAGCCAATTCTTGAGTAGTTTTCGGAAGATAAGGTGTTTGTCGGTGGATCTGTTAGGGGCTAAAGAGTTCCATATTTGGGCTACTTGAACAGAGAAGGATGTACCACTCATGTTTTTAGGTCTCGCCTAGAGTTGCAGTGCAAAGCGCCGCTTGCTCGTCGAGAAATTTTGTGGATGAGGGGTTTTCAGAAAGGGACTCTTAGCCCTGCTCCTCATTTCCATTGGCTTGTTATGCTAAACGGTGGCCTGCCATTGGAAATGGGGTTTTGGAGCCGCTGCCCTTTCGCCTTTTTCTCCGACCCATCCGGACTGTCTCGTCTGCTTTGCCCTGTCGCAAAGCATTTTCTTATCTTTGTCGGGGCCATCTGTATTCACTCAGCCCGTGTTTATTTTTGCATTGCGCTTTCAGAAAGTGAAAGCGCAAATATAAACAAGCGGCTGAATAAAAACAGATGGCGAGTGCTTGGATTTAGGTCGAGCCTTGCTCGACTTTTAGTAAAGGGTAAAAAAAAAGTGCTACCTACCAGAGTTTTGCTGGTCTGAAGCTTGAGTGCACGCGCGCAGCCGCCTTTTGTCTCCTCCGTCCCAGGCCATTAAGCTGCTTTCCTCTCTGCCTCCGTCCGATCACTTTAACTTTCACTTTTGTGGCTTGGCTTGTTTTTTAGGGCTCGACCTACGTCACCACTTCGTCAGAAGTGGGGCGGAGCTCCGAGCCGTCTTGTTAAGGGGCTCAGAATAGTGAAGTAAAAATTCCTCACTGCGCGAGATTTTTCCGTAGTTTATTTTGGCATCTGCATGCTAATTGGTCCTCGCAGTGCTGTGTTTTTAGTAGCCTTCACGCAATAGGCCATATGAATTTCAGTTTGTGCACTTCCTGCATATTCTGTGCGGTTACGCGCAGGGGAGTGCAATAAATTGTCAATTACGAGCTGTCAGGGTGCCGCAGTAATCTAACCCAGATGTTCGGGGCGCGTTCACCAGTCTACAGTGAGTTTGGTGGGCGCGCGTTCGTCTGCATCCTTTCATGTGTAAGTGTTGGCCTTTGAAGAGCTGGCTGGGTCGTGCGCCGACAATGAGACACAGTCTTCATTATCCCACAACGTATGTAAGTGCGTTTGTATTGGAGACAGTAACGTCCATGTACGAAACGGAATTCTTTTCACTGGCTTATGAACAGTCCCACATTTTGCCGCATTCTCCTCATCTCATCAAAGGGGCTCATGTCTTGTTCAGCAACATAACCAAACCTCCGAGAGCAGGAATGTGTTTCTGCATGGAGGGTCCGAGCAGCCGGGTTGCAACAGTTGTGCTTGTGTGTCTAACCTTGGGCCTCATGACAAGTAGGTTGATTTTAGGTGCAGGGATACACAGGCACTGCTCACACACACAGGCACTGTTGACACACACGGACACTGCTCACACACACAGGCACTTCTCACACACAGAGGCACTTCTCACACACAGAGGCACTTCTCACACACAGAGGCACTTCTCACACACACAGGCACTGTTCACACACACAGGCACTGTTCACACACACAGGCACTGTTCACACACAGAGGCACTGTTCACACACACAGGCACTGTTCACACACAGGCACTGTTCACACACACACAGACACTGTTCACACACAGAGGCACTGTTCACACACAGAGGCACTGTTCACACACAGAGGCACTGTTCACACACAGAGGCACTGTTCACACACACAGGCACTGTTCACACACACAGGCACTGTTCACACACACAGGCACTGTTCACACACACAGACACTGTTCACACACATAGACACCGGCACTGCGCGCACACATAAGCACTGTTCACACACACACACAGGCATTACATACACACACCAGCACTGCGCACACACACACAGGCGCACTGATCACACACAGGCACTGTTCACACACACAGGCACTACATACACACACAGGCTGCTCACACACACCGGCACTGCGCGCACACATAGGCACTGTTCACACATAGGCACTGTTCACACACACACAGGCACTACATACACACACAGGCTGCTCACACACACCAGCACTGCCCGCACACATAGGCACTGCGCACACTCACAGGCACTACATACACACACCGGCACTGTTCACACACCGGCACTGTTCACACACAGGCACTGTTCACACACAGGCACTGCTCACACACAGGCACTGCTCACACACACACACTGTTCACACACACAGACACTGTTCACACACACACAGACACTGTTCACACACACACAGACACTGTTCACACACACACACAGACACTGTACACACACACACAGACACTGTACACACACACACAGACACTGTTCACGCACACACACGGACACTGTTCACGCACACACACGGACACTGTTCACGCACACACACGGACACTGTTCACGCACACACACGGACACTGTTCACGCACACACACGGACACTGTTCACGCACACACACGGACACTGTTCACGCACACACACGGACACTGTTCACGCACACACACGGACACTGTTCACACACACACACAGACACTGTCCACACACACAGACACTGTTCACACACACAGACACTGTTCACACACACAGACACTGTTCACACACACAGACACTGTTCACACACACAGACACTGTTCACACACACAGAGACACTGTTCACACACACAGAGACACTGTTCACACACACAGAGACACTGTTCACACACACAGAGACACTGTTCACACACACAGACACTGTTCACACACACAGAGACACTGCTCACACACACAGACACTGTTCACACACACAGACACTGTTCAAACACACACACACTGTTCAAACACACACACACTGTTCAAACACACACACACTGTTCAAACACACACACACTGTTCAAACACACACACACTGTTCACACACACAGACACTGTTCACACACACAGACACTGTTCACACACACAGACACTGTTCAAACACACACACACTGTTCAAACACACAGACACTGTTCAAACACACAGACACTGTTCACACACACAGACACTGTTCACACACACAGACACTGTTCACACACACAGACACTGTTCACACACACACACAGACACTGTTCACACACACACACAGACACTGTTCACACACACACACAGACACTGTTCACACACACACAGACACTGTTCACACACACACAGACACTGTTCACACACACACAGACACTGTTCACACACACACAGACACTGTTCACACACACACACAGACACTGTTCACACACACACAGACACTGTTCACACACACACACACACTGTTCACACACACAGGCACTACATACACACACCAGCACTGTTCACACACAGGCTGCTCACACACACTGGCACTGCGCGCACACATAGGCACTGGTCACAGTGACTGCAGTGTGTGAGTGTGCAGGGTAAACAGTGTATAGTGAGTGCAGAGTGAGTGCGAGAATGACTGCGAGAGTGACAGTGAGTGCAGAGTGAGTGCGAGAGTGACAGTGAGTGCAGAGTGAGTGCGAGAGTGACAGTGAGTGCAGTGTGAGTGCGAGAGTGACAGTGAGTGCGAGAGTGACAGTGAGTGCGAGAGTGACAGTGAGTGCGCAGAGTGACAGTGAGTGCGCAGAGTGACAGTGAGTGCGCAGAGTGACAGTGAGTGCGCAGAGTGACAGTGAGTGCGCAGAGTGACAGTGAGTGCGCAGAGTGACAGTGAGTGCGCAGAGTGACAGTGAGTGCGCAGAGTGACAGTGAGTGCGCAGAGTGACAGT
The DNA here is from genome assembly GCF_964263255.1 of Lissotriton vulgaris. Classification (NCBI taxonomy): domain Eukaryota; kingdom Metazoa; phylum Chordata; class Amphibia; order Caudata; family Salamandridae; genus Lissotriton; species Lissotriton vulgaris. Next base: position 84,153,459 of record NC_141700.1, on the reverse strand, counting down.
GAGTGCGCAGTGTGACAGTGAGTGCGCAGAGTGACAGTGGGTGCGCAGAGTGACAGTGGGTGCGCAGAGTGACAGTGGGTGCGCAGAGTGACAGTGAGTGCGCAGAGTGACAGTGAGTGCGCAGAGTGACAGTGAGTGCGCAGAGTGACAGTGAGTGCGCAGAGTGACAGTGAGTGCGCAGAGTGACAGTGAGTGCGCAGAGTGACAGTGAGTGCGCAGAGTGAGTGCGCAGAGTGAGTGCGCAGAGTGAGTGCGCAGAGTGAGTGCGCAGAGTGAGTGCGCAGAGTGAGTGCGCAGAGTGAGTGCGCAGAGTGAGTGCGCAGAGTGAGTGCGCAGAGTGAGTGCGCAGAGTGAGTGCGCAGAGTGAGTGCGCAGAGTGCAGAGTGAGTAGTGTAGAGTGAGTGCTGAGTGCAGAGTGAGTAGTGTAGAGTGAGTGCAGAGTGCAGAGTGAGTAGTGTAGAGTGAGTGCAGAGTGCAGAGTGAGTAGTGTAGAGTGACTGAAGAGTGCAGAGTGAGTAGTGTAGAGTGACTGAAGAGTGCAGAGTGAGTAGTGTAGAGTGAGTGCTGAGTGCAGAGTGCAGAGTGAGTAGTGTAGAGTGAGTGCTGAGTGCAGAGTGCAGAGTGAGTAGTGTAGAGTGACTGAAGAGTGCAGAGTGCAGAGTGAGTAGTGTAGAGTGACTGAAGAGTGCAGAGTGCAGAGTGAGTAGTGTAGAGTGACTGAAGAGTGCAGAGTGCAGAGTGAGTAGTGTAGAGTGACTGAAGAGTGCAGAGTGAGTAGTGTAGAGTGACTGAAGAGTGCAGAGTGCAGAGTGAGTAGTGTAGAGTGACTGAAGAGTGCAGAGTGCAGAGTGAGTAGTGTAGAGTGACTGAAGAGTGCAGAGTGCAGAGTGAGTAGTGTAGAGTGAGTGCAGAGTGAGTAGTGTAGAGTGAGTGCTGAGTGCAGAGTGAGTAGTGTAGAGTGTAGAGTGCTGAGTGCAGAGTGCAGAGTGAGTAGTGTAGAGTGACTGAAGAGTGCAGAGTGCAGAGTGAGTAGTGTAGAGTGACTGAAGAGTGCAGAGTGCAGAGTGAGTAGTGTAGAGTGACTGAAGAGTGCAGAGTGCAGAGTGAGTAGTGTAGAGTGACTGAAGAGTGCAGAGTGCAGAGTGAGTAGTGTAGAGTGACTGAAGAGTGCAGAGTGAGTAGTGTAGAGTGACTGAAGAGTGCAGAGTGCAGAGTGAGTAGTGTAGAGTGACTGAAGAGTGCAGAGTGAGTAGTGTAGAGTGACTGAAGAGTGCAGAGTGAGTAGTGTAGAGTGACTGCAGAGTGCAGAGTGAGTAGTGTAGAGTGACTGCAGAGTGCAGAGTGAGTAGTGTAGAGTGACTGAAGAGTGCAGAGTGAGTAGTGTAGAGTGACTGAAGAGTGCAGAGTGCAGAGTGAGTAGTGTAGAGTGACTGAAGAGTGCAGAGTGCAGAGTGAGTAGTGTAGAGTGACTGAAGAGTGCAGAGTGCAGAGTGAGTAGTGTAGAGTGACTGAAGAGTGCAGAGTGCAGAGTGAGTAGTGTAGAGTGACTGAAGAGTGCAGAGTGCAGAGTGAGCAGTGTAGAGTGACTGAAGAGTGCAGAGTGAGTAGTGTAGAGTGACTGCAGAGTGCAGAGTGCAGAGTGAGTAGTGTAGAGTGACTGAAGAGTGCAGAGTGAGTAGTGTAGAGTGACTGAAGAGTGCAGAGTGCAGAGTGAGTAGTGTAGAGTGACTGAAGAGTGCAGAGTGCAGAGTGAGTAGTGTAGAGTGACTGAAGAGTGCAGAGTGCAGAGTGAGTAGTGTAGAGTGACTGAAGAGTGCAGAGTGCAGAGTGAGTAGTGTAGAGTGACTGAAGAGTGCAGAGTGAGTAGTGTAGAGTGACTGAAGAGTGCAGAGTGCAGAGTGAGTAGTGTAGAGTGACTGAAGAGTGCAGAGTGCAGAGTGAGTAGTGTAGAGTGACTGAAGAGTGCAGAGTGAGTAGTGTAGAGTGACTGAAGAGTGCAGAGTGAGTAGTGTAGAGTGACTGAAGAGTGCAGAGTGAGTAGTGTAGAGTGACTGAAGAGTGCAGAGTGAGTAGTGTAGAGTGACTGCAGAGTGCAGAGTGAGTAGTGTAGAGTGACTGAAGTGTGCAGAGTGCAGAGTGAGTAGTGTAGAGTGACTGAAGAGTGCAGAGTGCAGAGTGAGTAGTGTAGAGTGACTGAAGAGTGCAGAGTGCAGAGTGAGTAGTGTAGAGTGACTGAAGAGTGCAGAGTGAGTAGTGTAGAGTGACTGAAGAGTGCAGAGTGCAGAGTGAGTAGTGTAGAGTGACTGCAGAGTGCAGAGTGCAGAGTGAGTAGTGTAGAGTGACTGAAGAGTGCAGAGTGAGTAGTGTAGAGTGACTGAAGAGTGCAGAGTGCAGAGTGAGTAGTGTAGAGTGACTGAAGAGTGCAGAGTGAGTAGTGTAGAGTGACTGAAGAGTGCAGAGTGCAGAGTGAGTAGTGTAGAGTGAGTGCAGAGTGAGTAGTGTAGAGTGTAGAGTGCTGAGTGCAGAGTGCAGAGTGAGTAGTGTAGAGTGACTGAAGAGTGCAGAGTGCAGAGTGAGTAGTGTAGAGTGACTGAAGAGTGCAGAGTGCAGAGTGAGTAGTGTAGAGTGACTGAAGAGTGCAGAGTGCAGAGTGAGTAGTGTAGAGTGACTGAAGAGTGCAGAGTGAGTAGTGTAGAGTGACTGAAGAGTGCAGAGTGCAGAGTGAGTAGTGTAGAGTGACTGAAGAGTGCAGAGTGAGTAGTGTAGAGTGACTGAAGAGTGCAGAGTGAGTAGTGTAGAGTGACTGCAGAGTGCAGAGTGAGTAGTGTAGAGTGACTGCAGAGTGCAGAGTGAGTAGTGTAGAGTGACTGAAGAGTGCAGAGTGAGTAGTGTAGAGTGACTGAAGAGTGCAGAGTGCAGAGTGAGTAGTGTAGAGTGACTGAAGAGTGCAGAGTGCAGAGTGAGTAGTGTAGAGTGACTGAAGAGTGCAGAGTGCAGAGTGAGTAGTGTAGAGTGACTGAAGAGTGCAGAGTGCAGAGTGAGTAGTGTAGAGTGACTGAAGAGTGCAGAGTGCAGAGTGAGCAGTGTAGAGTGACTGAAGAGTGCAGAGTGAGTAGTGTAGAGTGACTGCAGAGTGCAGAGTGCAGAGTGAGTAGTGTAGAGTGACTGAAGAGTGCAGAGTGAGTAGTGTAGAGTGACTGAAGAGTGCAGAGTGCAGAGTGAGTAGTGTAGAGTGACTGAAGAGTGCAGAGTGCAGAGTGAGTAGTGTAGAGTGACTGAAGAGTGCAGAGTGCAGAGTGAGTAGTGTAGAGTGACTGAAGAGTGCAGAGTGCAGAGTGAGTAGTGTAGAGTGACTGAAGAGTGCAGAGTGAGTAGTGTAGAGTGACTGAAGAGTGCAGAGTGCAGAGTGAGTAGTGTAGAGTGACTGAAGAGTGCAGAGTGCAGAGTGAGTAGTGTAGAGTGACTGAAGAGTGCAGAGTGAGTAGTGTAGAGTGACTGAAGAGTGCAGAGTGAGTAGTGTAGAGTGACTGAAGAGTGCAGAGTGCAGAGTGAGTAGTGTAGAGTGACTGAAGAGTGCAGAGTGAGTAGTGTAGAGTGACTGCAGAGTGCAGAGTGAGTAGTGTAGAGTGACTGAAGTGTGCAGAGTGCAGAGTGAGTAGTGTAGAGTGACTGAAGAGTGCAGAGTGCAGAGTGAGTAGTGTAGAGTGACTGAAGAGTGCAGAGTGCAGAGTGAGTAGTGTAGAGTGACTGAAGAGTGCAGAGTGAGTAGTGTAGAGTGACTGAAGAGTGCAGAGTGCAGAGTGAGTAGTGTAGAGTGACTGCAGAGTGCAGAGTGCAGAGTGAGTAGTGTAGAGTGACTGAAGAGTGCAGAGTGAGTAGTGTAGAGTGACTGAAGAGTGCAGAGTGCAGAGTGAGTAGTGTAGAGTGACTGAAGAGTGCAGAGTGCAGAGTGAGTAGTGTAGAGTGACTGAAGAGTGCAGAGTGCAGAGTGAGTAGTGTAGAGTGAGTGCAGAGTGAGTAGTGTAGAGTGAGTGCTGAGTGCAGAGTGAGTAGTGTAGAGTGAGTGCTGAGTGCAGAGTGCAGAGTGAGTAGTGTAGAGTGACTGAAGAGTGCAGAGTGCAGAGTGAGTAGTGTAGAGTGACTGAAGAGTGCAGAGTGAGTAGTGTAGAGTGACTGAAGAGTGCAGAGTGCAGAGTGAGTAGTGTAGAGTGACTGCAGAGTGCAGAGTGCAGAGTGAGTAGTGTAGAGTGACTGAAGAGTGCAGAGTGAGTAGTGTAGAGTGACTGCAGAGTGCAGAGTGAGTAGTGTAGAGTGACTGAAGAGTGCAGAGTGAGTAGTGTAGAGTGACTGAAGAGTGCAGAGTGCAGAGTGAGTAGTGTAGAGTGACTGAAGAGTGCAGAGTGCAGAGTGAGTAGTGTAGAGTGACTGAAGAGTGCAGAGTGAGTAGTGTAGAGTGACTGAAGAGTGCAGAGTGCAGAGTGAGTAGTGTAGAGTGACTGAAGAGTGCAGAGTGAGTAGTGTAGAGTGACTGAAGAGTGCAGAGTGAGTAGTGTAGAGTGACTGCAGAGTGCAGAGTGCAGAGTGAGTAGTGTAGAGTGACTGAAGAGTGCAGAGTGAGTAGTGTAGAGTGACTGAAGAGTGCAGAGTGCAGAGTGAGTAGTGTAGAGTGACTGAAGAGTGCAGAGTGCAGAGTGAGTAGTGTAGAGTGACTGAAGAGTGCAGAGTGCAGAGTGAGTAGTGTAGAGTGACTGCAGAGTGCAGAGTGAGTAGTGTAGAGTGACTGAAGAGTGCAGAGTGCAGAGTGAGTAGTGTAGAGTGACTGAAGAGTGCAGAGTGCAGAGTGAGTAGTGTAGAGTGACTGAAGAGTGCAGAGTGAGTAGTGTAGAGTGACTGAAGAGTGCAGAGTGAGTAGTGTAGAGTGACTGAAGTGTGCAGAGTGCAGAGTGAGTAGTGTAGAGTGACTGAAGAGTGCAGAGTGCAGAGTGAGTAGTGTAGAGTGACTGAAGAGTGCAGAGTGCAGAGTGAGTAGTGTAGAGTGACTGAAGAGTGCAGAGTGAGTAGTGTAGAGTGACTGAAGAGTGCAGAGTGCAGAGTGAGTAGTGTAGAGTGACTGCAGAGTGCAGAGTGCAGAGTGAGTAGTGTAGAGTGACTGAAGAGTGCAGAGTGAGTAGTGTAGAGTGACTGAAGAGTGCAGAGTGCAGAGTGAGTAGTGTAGAGTGACTGAAGAGTGCAGAGTGCAGAGTGAGTAGTGTAGAGTGACTGAAGAGTGCAGAGTGCAGAGTGAGTAGTGTAGAGTGACTGAAGTGTGCAGAGTGCAGAGTGAGTAGTGTAGAGTGACTGAAGTGTGCAGAGTGCAGAGTGAGTAGTGTAGAGTGACTGAAGAGTGCAGAGTGAGTAGTGTAGAGTGACTGCAGAGTGCAGAGTGAGTAGTGTAGAGTGACTGCAGAGTGCAGAGTGAGTAGTGTAGAGTGACTGCAGAGTGCAGAGTGAGTAGTGTAGAGTGACTGCAGAGTGCAGAGTGCAGAGTGAGTAGTGTAGAGTGACTGCAGAGTGCAGAGTGAGTAGTGTAGAGTGACTGCAGAGTGCAGAGTGAGTAGTGTAGAGTGACTGCAGAGTGCAGAGTGAGTAGTGTAGAGTGACTGCAGAGTGCAGAGTGAGTAGTGCAGAGCGACTGCAGAGTGCAGAGTGAGTAGTGCAGAGTGACTGCAGAGTGCAGAGTGAGTAGTGCAGAGTGACTGCAGAGTGCAGAGTGAGTAGTGTAGAGTGACTGCAGAGTGCAGAGTGAGTAGTGTAGAGTGACTGCAGAGTGCAGAGTGCAGAGTGGGTAGTGTAGAGTGACTGCAGAGTGCAGAGTGGGTAGTGTAGAGTGACTGCAGAGTGCAGAGTGAGTAGTGTAGAGTGACTGCAGAGTGCAGAGTGCAGAGTGAGTAGTGTAGAGTGACTGCAGAGTGCAGAGTGCAGAGTGAGTAGTGTAGAGTGACTGCAGAGTGCAGAGTGAGTAGTGTAGAGTGACTGCAGAGTGCAGAGTGAGTAGTGTAGAGTGACTGCAGAGTGCAGAGTGAGTAGTGTAGAGTGACTGCAGAGTGCAGAGTGCAGAGTGAGTAGTGTAGAGTGACTGCAGAGTGCAGAGTGAGTAGTGTAGAGTGACTGCAGAGTGCAGAGTAAGTAGTGTAGAGTGACTGCAGAGTGAGTAGTGTAGAGTGACTGCAGAGTGAGTAGTGTAGAGTGAGTGCAGAGTGCAGAGTGAGTAGTGTAGAGTGACTGCAGAGTGAGTAGTGTAGAGTGACTGCAGAGTGAGTAGTGTAGAGTGACTGCAGAGTGAGTAGTGTAGAGTGACTGCAGAGTGCAGAGTGAGTAGTGTAGAGTGACTGCAGAGTGCAGAGTGAGTAGTGTAGAGTGACTGCAGAGTGCAGAGTGCAGAGTGAGTAGTGTAGAGTGACTGCAGAGTGCAGAGTGCAGAGTGAGTAGTGTAGAGTGACTGCAGACTGCAGAGTGCAGAGTGCAGAGTGAGTAGTGTAGAGTGACTGCAGAGTGCAGAGTGAGTAGTGTAGAGTGACTGCAGAGTGCAGAGTGAGTAGTGTAGAGTGACTGCAGAGTGCAGAGTGAGTAGTGTAGAGTGACTGCAGAGTGCAGAGTGAGTAGTGTAGAGTGACTGCAGAGTGCAGAGTGAGTAGTGTAGAGTGACTGCAGAGTGCAGAGTGAGTAGTGTAGAGTGACTGCAGAGTGCAGAGTGAGTAGTGTAGAGTGACTGCAGAGTGAGTAGTGTAGAGTGACTGCAGAGTGCAGAGTGAGTAGTGTAGAGTGAGTGCAGAGTGAGTAGTGTAGAGTGAGTGCAGAGTGAGTAGTGTAGAGTGAGTGCAGAGTGAGTAGTGTAGAGTGAGTGCAGAGTGAGTAGTGTAGAGTGACTGCAGAGTGCAGAGTGAGTAGTGTAGAGTGACTGCAGAGTGCAGAGTGAGTAGTGTAGAGTGACTGCAGAGTGAGTAGTGTAGAGTGACTGCAGAGTGCAGAGTGAGTAGTGTAGAGTGAGTGCAGAGTGAGTAGTGTAGAGTGAGTGCAGAGTGAGTAGTGTAGAGTGAGTGCAGAGTGAGTAGTGTAGAGTGACTGCAGAGTGCAGAGTGAGTAGTGTAGAGTGACTGCAGAGTGCAGAGTGCAGAGTGAGTAGTGTAGAGTGACTGCAGAGTGCAGAGTGAGTAGTGTAGAGTGACTGCAGAGTGCAGAGTGAGTAGTGTAGAGTGACTGCAGAGTGCAGAGTGCAGAGTGAGTAGTGCAGAGTGACTGCAGAGTGCAGAGTGAGTAGTGTAGAGTGACTGCAGAGTGCAGAGTGAGTAGTGTAGAGTGACTGCAGAGTGCAGAGTGAGTAGTGTAGAGTGACTGCAGAGTGCAGAGTGGGTAGTGTAGAGTGACTGCAGAGTGCAGAGTGAGTAGTGTAGAGTGACTGCAGAGTGCAGAGTGCAGAGTGAGTAGTGCAGAGTGACTGCAGAGTGCAGAGTGAGTAGTGTAGAGTGACTGCAGAGTGCAGAGTGAGTAGTGTAGAGTGACTGCAGAGTGCAGAGTGAGTAGTGTAGAGTGACTGCAGAGTGAGTAGTGTAGAGTGACAGTGAGTGCAGAGTGAGTAGTGTAGAGACAGTGTGTAAGGGTGCAGGGTGCACATTGTGTGAGTGTGCAGAATGAGTGTGCAGGATAAACAGTGTGTGACTATGCAGGGTGACATTGGGAGTGTGCGGGTGAGCATGTGTGAATGTGTAGGGGTAGTGTGTGAGTGTGCAGAAAACACCACACACACATACCACACACACCATACACACATACACCACACACACATAACGCACACACAAACCACATGTTTGGCTCCACCCCCCTGCTGGGTGTCTGGGCTCCATCATCCCGGACCTCCCGACCTCCAAGCGCGAGGGTCCGGACATCAAAGGGCGCCAGACCTATAACTGGGGCAGCTCCAGAGCAGGAAGGCAGTTGTTTCCTGGAGTCGAGAGACACCGTGAAGAACTCATCCTTGACGGACTGCTGGCGCTGCCGAAGCCCTGCCTTGTGAACTGTCGTCCTGCCTGCTGGCGCTGCCGCGGCCTTCTGCAACCTTCATCCTCGTAGGGACCTGCTGGCGCTACCGCGGCCCTTTGCAACCTACGTCCTCGTCGGGACCTGCTGGCGCTGCCGCGGCCCGTTGCTATCTACCACCTCCTCGGGACCTGCTGGCGCTGCCGCGGCCCGACCTTCTAGAACGCCAAGCTCGAGGATTGTGAGCTACCATCATTCCATCTCAATACCAGATTGGTAACAAGACTGTCCCGCTACCCCCTTTCCCTGCCAGAGACTAGAATTGAGAGGATCCTCGTATCCTGATCTCACTGTACCGCCTTACCTTCTTTCCAGAACTATCTATAAAAAGCGTTAAACCTTATCTCTGTGTGGTGTCCATCTGTGGGGGGGAAGTTACTTGTCTGTACGATCGCTAGGAGACGGCTCTCCCCGGAGGCCTCTCCCCTTGTCCTCGGCCGACCCTCCAGGTCCCGTCTTAACATTGGTGGCCAGCGGCGCGATCCGAACCAACGCGTAATCGTACAGAGAATAACTCACCCCACGACTAAACCACAATATCAACCAAAGAGAGAGGATCCACAGAGAAATTCCAGATGGAAAAACTAGAAGAGTACAGCCATCGAGAACTAAAACAATTTTGCATAGAACTAGGCATTGCTACCACCGGTCTGAGCACGAAAGACGACTTCAAACACGCCCTAGAATCTTGGGCAGAAACGGGTACCGCCAGACCCCGGGACCAAAACGCCGAAGCACCAGAGACAAACACCATTCCGACCGAAGAAAGAAGAGCGGGTCTCTCCCGGGAAGAGATCCAAGAACGAGAAAAAAGCAGACTCCACGAATTAGAATTGGCACGGCTCAAGTTGGATGGAGAACTGAAACTGGCAGAACAAAAGATAAACTTAGAACACTTACGGCTCCGAGAAGAGCGAGAAGAAAAGCAAAGACAAAGAGAACTCGAAGAGAAAAGACTGGCATACGAACACAAGCGCAAGCTCGCAGAGATAGAAATGCGGAAACAGAACAAAGAACTAGGGGTGCCCGAGCAACCGCGCACTCCAGGCGCTACCGAACCAAAAGTCCATATCCCCAAAGATGTCGTCCGAGAATATTATCGAAACGACGACATACAACAGTGGTTCAAGGCCTACGAGATCGCCATGACCTCCCACCGGATCGACCGAAGTGACTGGGGAGCCGGTCTTTGGGGGAGGTTCGTCAATGAAGGCCGCGATGCCCTGCTACAGCTTCCGGACCATCAGATGACGTCCTATGACCACATGAAGGCCGCTCTCCTCACTCGATATGGGCTCACGCCCGAGATGTACCGCCAGAGGTTCCAAGACTGCACACGGATCCCGGGTACGACTTGGGTAGAATATGTAAACTATTTCAGCCGAGCCTTCGAGGGATGGATAAAGGGGAGCCACGTAACCACTTACGAGCAACTCTTCAACCTCATTGTGTGGGAGCACCTCTCCAACAACTGCTTTGTCGAGCTCCGGCAGCACCTCCTCGACAGTAAATTGACTGAACCTCGGCAGCTCGCCGCTGAGGCTGACCGATGGGAAAGCACCCACGTGGCCCGGAGTGGGCCAAACGAGCAGAACAGAACCAATCAAGGTCACCATCGTCCCCGAGGAGGAGGAGGAGGCCAGGGCCGGGGCAGAGAGGCCGTCCCGGCCGCTCCCGCCAACACCACCCCGCCCTCGGCCGGTCGGGGAAACCCCCCGATGCGCCCGGGGTTCCGAGCCAATGTTACTTGCCACCGGTGCCAGCGAATCGGCCACTATACCAGCGATCCGAACTGCCCAAAGAACCAGACTCCTGGGCCCCGCCAGGTCGCTGCCGCCGCCCTAGGAGAAGAGCAAATCTCCGAAGAACATGAAGAGTACGAGCAGGAGCAGCCCGAGTGGGAACCCGCCGCCATGGTCCTAGCTTGCCTAGGGGGAAGAGACATGATCCCGCGGGTCCCCCTACCCGCCAACACCAGAAAATACAGCCAGTGGGTGAGCATAAATGGGCGCAAGGCCGAAGCCCTGCGTGACACGGGGGCCAGCGTGACGGCTGTCCGCTGTCACCTGGTGACCCCAGAACAAATCCTGCCAAACGTTCTTTGCCCCGTCCGATCGGCCGACAATTCTGAGAGCCTGTGTCGGATGGCCTGCGTCCCCTTCGAATGGGGAGGAGTGTCCGGCATGCTAAAAGTGACTGTCCGCGATGATGCCCCCGTGGACTGCCTCCTGGGGAACGATCTCGAGAGTTCCCCGTGGGCGGCCGTTGAAAGGAGAGAGCACCTGGGGATGTTGGGTCTCCCGGACTGGGCGTGCGTAACAACCCGGTCCATGGCCGCCCGCACCATCCCCAGACCCGAAGAACCCGAATGGCCAGCACCTCCTCCCCCGATCGCTCCAGAAGAAGACACCGTCCAGACTGACCCCCCCAGAACAAACCCAAGAAGGGCCCGCTCAGCCCCAAGACCTTCCAGACCTGGCTCAGTGGCGCCAAGAGGGGGGGCCCACCCAGGAACAATTCCGGCAGGAGCAAAAGACCTGTCCCTCCCTCGAGGGACTCCGGCAGCAAGCACTCGCCCAGAGCGCGGGAGACACCGCAGGGGCCCACTGGATCTATTGGGACAATGACCTGTTGTACAGCGAGCAAAGAATAGCGGAATTAGGGGCCAGTCGGGTGCTGGTGGTGCCCCTCCGCTTCAGAGACTTCCTTTTGAACTTGGCACATGATGTCCCCCTGGCCGGGCACCTGGGGCAAGACAAAACCTACAACCGCCTGGTAACCCACTTTTACTGGCCAAAGATGCGAAATGACGTCTCCAACCACTGCCGGGCCTGCCCCACCTGCCAGGCCAGCGGAAAGAGCGGCCGAAAACTCAAGGCACCCCTGCAACCCTTCCCCGTCGTCACCACCCCGTTCGAAAGAGTGGGGATAGACATTGTGGGGCCCCTGGACCCCCGAACAGCACAAGGGCACCGATTCATCCTGGTCCTGGTGGACCACGCCACCCGCTATCCCGAGGCCGTTCCCCTTCGAACTGTGACGGCACCAGTGGTCGGACGAGCCTTGATGGGGATCTTCTCTCGAGTGGGCTTCCCCCGGGAGGTCGTCAGCGACAGGGGCACAAACTTTATTTCCAAATATATGAAATCCCTCTGGCAGCAGTGCGGAGTCACCTACCGATTCACAACCCCCTATCACCCGCAAGGAAACAGACTGGTCGAGCGGTTCCACCGCACTCTCAAGGGGATGATCATGGGGCTAGAAGAACCCCTACGCCGCCAGTGGGACGTGCTACTCCTGTGCCTCCTCTTCGCCTACCGAGAAGTCCCCCAGAAGTCCCTCGGCTTCAGCCCCTTCGAGCTCCTGTACGGACACCCTGTCCGAGGGCCCCTCAGCCTAGTGAAAGAAGAATGGGAAATGGCCCCCCTGAAAACCCCTCCAGACGACTATAAGTACCTCCTGACCCTCCGCAATCAGACCAGGCGATTCAGGGAGATCGCTAAAGCCAACCTTGAGGCCAGTCAAGAGGACATGAAGAAATGGTACGATCAACATGCCTCCTCCATCGAGTTCGAACCGGGTCAGCAGGTGTGGGTGATGTCCCCCACCGAGCCTTGCGCCTTGCAAGATAAATGGACAGGACCCTTCAAGGTGATCGAGCGCAAGGGCCCTGTCACCTATCTCATCGACATGGAATCCCCCCGGAACCCCCTCCGGGTCCTCCACGCCAACAGACTCAAACCACACTTCGTGCGCTCAGAGCTCAGCCTACTGATGGCTACAGACAGTGGGGTGGAAGAAGACTCCGAGCCCCTCCCTGACCTGCTGAAGACCCGTGAGAAGGATGGTTCAGTGGACGGGGTCCGACTCTCCGATGCCCTGACCCCGGAGCAGCGCCAAGACTGTCGGGCCCTCCTACTGCAGTTTGCAGGCCTGTTTTCCCTCACCCCGGGGTCACCCCCTGGTGCCTTCACGACGTGGACACCGGGGACAGTCCCCCTATCCGACACCGGGCCTACCGAGTACCAGATCGGGTGCGCGCCTGCATCCAAGAAGAAGTCGCCAAAATGCTCACCCTCGGAGTCATCGAGCCCTCCGACAGCCCCTGGGCCAGCCCAGTCGTACTGGTCCCCAAAGCGGCTGCCCCGGGCACCACCCCCGAGCTCCGATTCTGCGTCGACTATCGGGGCCTGAACGCTGTCACCCGAACCGAGGCTCATCCCATCCCCCGAGCAGATGAACTGGTTGACCGCATGGGGGCTGCCCGCTACCTGAGCATCTTCGACCTGACAGCGGGCTACTGGCAGATCGGCCTCACCCCTAGGGCTCAAGAACGATCCGCCTTCTCCACCCCGGATGGACACTACCAGTTCACCGTGATGCCATTCGGCATGAAGAACGCTCCAGCCACTTTTCAACGACTTGTGAACCAGGTATTGGCGGGCCTCGAAGAATTAAGCGCCGCCTACCTGGACGATATCGCGGTATACAGCCGCCACTGGGCAGACCACCTCCACCACCTCCGAGAGGTCCTGCAGGCCCTCCAACGAGCCGGCCTCACAATCAAGGCCAGCAAGTGCCAAATTGGCCAGGGGTCCGTAACCTACCTCGGGCACCAAGTGGGGAGCGGTCTGGTGGCCCCTCTCCAGCTCAAGATCGCTGCCATCCAGTCCTGGCAGCCCCCCGCCACCCAAACCGAGGTACAAGCCTTCTTGGGGCTCACCGGATATTACCGGCGGTTTGTGAAGGACTAGGGCAGCATTGTGGGGCCCCTCACGGAACTCACATCCAAGAAACACCCAAAAATAAGCTGAAGGCCGCCATGTGCACCGCCCCGGTGCTCCATCCCCCGACTACAGCTGTGAGTTCATCGTCCAGACTGATGCCTCAGACCATGGCATTGGGGCCGTCCTCTCCCAACTGAACCCCGAGGGAGTCGACCAACCAGTGGCCTTCATCAGCCGACGCCTGCTGGCCCGAGAACAGCGAGCGGGAGGCCTTTGCAGTGGTGTGGGCCCTCAAGAAGCTCCGTCCCTAACTCTTCGGTACCCACTTTCGGGTACAAACAGATCATCGCCCCCTGCAATGGCTAATGCAGATGCGGGGGGAGAATCCCAAACTGTTGCGTTGGTCCATCTCCCTGCAGGGGATGGACTTCACTGTGGAGCATCGCCCTGGCCAAGACCACGCCAACGCGGATGACCTGTCACGCTTTTTCCGCCTCGACGAGGAGAGTCCCCAAGAGGATGGGTGACTCTCCCCGCCTTCAGCTGGGGGGGACGCATGTTGGACAGGCCCCAGGAAGGGCTCGCTCCCCCCCCGCATGACGGAGCCCGGACACCGGCTCTCCATGTGCTACCCACAGAAGCAACCTGCAACCTGTCCCCTACGGGACGCATGCCCTCGAACATCTCGGTGTCACTGGCCTGGGCCACAGTCAGCACCATTGCCCGGGCCCAGCCGCCATCTTGGACACTGCACCACGAGGCCGCATGGCCTCAGCTCGACCCCAACCCTGGGCCTGGCCAGGCCCCGACATCCCGGCACCACCATCCACCCAGGAGGTGAACGGACTACTTGGCAGGTCAATGGGAGAGAGGAGTGTCGATGGCTCTCCCCCGCTAGGTGCCGATCGCCCCCAGCCTCCCCGGGCGCTGGCTCCACCCCCCTGCTGGGTGTCTGGACTCCCTCATCCCGGACCTCCCGACCTCCAAGCGCGAGGGTCCGGACATCAAAGGGCGCCAGACCTATAACTGGGGCAGCTCCAGAGCAGGAAGGCAGTTGTATCCTGGAGTCGAGAGACACCGTGAAGAACTCATCCTTGACGGACTGCTGGCGCTGCCGCAGCCCTGCCTTGTGAACTGTCGTCCTGCCTGCTGGCGCTGCCGCGGCCTTCTGCAACCTTCATCCTCGTAGGGACCTGCTGGCGCTGCCGCGGCCCTTTGCAACCTACGTCCTCGACGGGACCTGCTGGCGCTGCCGCGGCCCCTTGCAACCACCATCTTCATCGGGACCTGCTGGCGCTGCCGCGGCCCGTTGCTATCTACGACCTCCTCGGGACCCGCTGGCGCTGCCGCGGCCCGACCTTCTAGAACGCCGAGCTCGAGGATTGTGAGCTACCATCATTCCATCTCAATACCAGATTGGTAACAAGACTGTCCCGCTACCCCCTTTCCCTGCCAGAGACTAGAATTGAGAGGATCCTCGTATCCTGATCTCACTGTACCGCCTTACCTTCTTTCCAGAACTATCTATAAAAAGCGTTAAACCGTATCTCTGTGTGGTGTCCATCTGTGGGGGGGAAGTTACTTGTCTGTACGATCGCTAGGAGACGGCTCTCCCCGGAGTTGGTAACCTGGAAATCTGAAGCTGATTGATTTGCGCATTCTTCCTGGAATCTCGACTTGAGAGAGGCAGTGTATGTGACTCGGACACCGGCTCGGGGAGGGGTAAGTGGAGCCTAACGTGATGGCTGCTAGCACACAAAAGCGGGAGGTCACCCATAGCACTGAAATGGTGTTTTAGGAGATCTGGTTAGGCCCTCTGCGCACCATGGCACCTCCTCGCTTGTCAACGCTCCTGTGGGGATTCATGGCCTCCACCAAAGGGACAAGCATTTGCAATGAAATAGGTTTTGCAGTTACACAAGTTAAAGCTATTGGCATTGTAAGTTACAATGCCTTTTATTTATGTTTTTAAAACAAAAACAAATATAAAAGGCCTTGTTATTTGCAATGTCAAATTCACGTAAATGCGAGACCTATTGCATTGCAAATGCTTGTTGTCTTCCATCACTGTGAATGCTCCTGCTTCCACCAGGCACACACACCATCAGTCGTCTGTGCACGCTTTCACCGAGCATACACACCACCAGCCGTCAGTGCACGCTTCCACCAGGCACACACGCCACCAGCCATCAGTGCACGCTTCCACCAGGCACACACACACCCCCTGCCGTCAGTGCACGCTTCCACCAGGCACACACACCACCAGCCGTCAGTGCACACTATCACCAGGCCCACACACACTACCAGTCGTCGCATACCACCAGCCGTCGGTGCACGCTTCCACAGGCACACACACACCACCATCCGTCGTTGCAAGCTTCCACCAGGCACACACACCACCAGCCGTGAGTGCATGCTTTCACTGGGCACACACACCACCAGTCGTCAGTGCACTCTTCCACCAGGCACACACTCTACCATCCGTCACACACTACCAGCCGTCAGTGCATGCTTCCAGCAGGCAAACACACACCACCAGCCGTTGGTGCACGCTTTCACCGGGCGCACACTTCACCAGGCACACACACCACCAGCCATTGGTGCACACACTTAACTGGTCTCACACACCACCAGCACCACCAGCCGTCAGTGCATGCTTCCACCAGGCACACACGCCTCCAGCCGTCAGTGCATGCTTCCACCAGGCACACATACCACCAGCCGTCAGTGCACACTTCCACCAGGCACACACACCAACAGCCGTCGGTCCGCGCTTTCGCCGGGCACACACTTCACCGGGCACACACACCACCAGCCACACACACCACCAACCATCAGTGCACGCTTCCACCAGGCTCACACCACCAGCCGTCAGTGCACACTTCCACCAGGCACACACACCACCAGCCGTGAGTGCACACTTTCAGCAGGCACACACACCACCAGCCGTCAGTGCACGCTTTCACTGGGCAAACACACCATCAGCCGTCAGTGCACGCTTCCACCAGGCACACACGCTACCATTCGTCACACACTACCAGTCGCCAGTGCACTCTTTCACCAGGCACACACAACCCCACCAGCCATCGGTGCACGCTTTCACCGGGCGCACACACACCACCAGCCGTCAGTGCATGCTTCCTCCAGGCACACACGTCACCAGCCGTCAGTGCATGCTTCCTCCAGGCACGCACGTCACCAGCTGTCAGTGCATGCTTTCACCAGGCACACATGCCACCAGCCGTCAGTGCACGCTTCCACCAGGCACACACACCACCAGCCGTCAGTGCACACTTTCACTGGGCACACCCACCACCAGCCGTCGGTACATTCTTCCACCAGGCACACTCACTACCATCCGTCACACACTACCAGCCGTCAGTGCATGCTTCCACCAGGCACACACCACCAACCGTCGGTGCACTCTTTCACCAGGCACACACACACCACCAGCCGTCGGTGCACGCTTTCACTGGGCACACACTTCACCGGGCTCACACACCTCCAGCCGTCGGTGCAAGCTTCCACCAGGCACACACCACCAGCCGTCAGTGCACGCTTTCACCAGGCACACACACACCACCAGCCGTCGGTGCACGTTTTCACCAGGCACACGCATCACCAGCTGTCAGTGCATGCTTTCACCAGGCACCCACACCACCAGCCATCAGTGCACGCTTTCACCGGGGGCACACACCACCAGCCGTCAGTGCACGCTTTCACCGGGCACACACACCACCAGCCGTCGTTGCACGCTTTCACCGGGCACACACACCACCAGCCGTCAGTGCACGCTTCCACCAGGCACACACACCACCAGCCGTCAGTGCACGCTTCCACCAGGCACACACACCACCAGCCGTCAGTGCACGCTTCCACCAGGCACACACACCACCAGCCGTCAGTGCACTCTTTCACCAGGCACACACACCCCACCAGCCGTCGGTGCACGCTTTCACTGGGCACACACTTCACCGGGCTCACACACCACCAGCCGTCGGTGCAAGCTTCCACCAGGCACACACCACCAGCCGTCAGTGCACGCTTTCACCAGGCACACACACACCACCAGCCGTCGGTGCACGTTTTCACCAGGCACACGCATCACCAGCTGTCAGTGCATGCTTTCACCAGGCACCCACACCACCAGCCATCAGTGCATGCTTTCACCGGGGGGCACACACCACCAGCCGTTAGTGCACGCTTTCACCGGGCACACACATCACCAGCCGTTGTTGCACGCTTTCACCGGGCACACACACCACCAGCCGTCAGTGCACACTTCCACCAGGCACACACACCACCAGCCGTCAGTGCACGCTTCCACCAGGCACACACACCACCAGCCGTCAGTGCACGCTTCCACCAGGCACACACGCCACCAGCCGTCAGTGCACGCTTCCACCAGGCACACACACCACCAGCCGTCAGTGCACGCTTCCACCAGGTACTCACACCACCAGCTGTCAGTGCACACTATCACCAGGCCCATCATCAGTGCAGCAGGCAGGCTCTTCTCAGAGTTTTTTGGTAAATAGGTGTTCGATACCTGGGAGGGAGTGGGTCGAGTTTCCTTAAACCATGCTGAGTATGCAGGTGCAGTGCATGAACTCCTGTGTGAGTGAGTCATGCTGCCACCGAGTCTTCGGGACCTGACTTGGTCGAGGCTGTGCCAGATGGGTACTCTCTAGCTAGACTGGATAGAGTGGGGCGCAGAGGAGGAGGCCTTGGAATCCTTTATAAGACCTCTCACACCTGTCACACTACTCAACTTTCCAGGCCCTCCGACCTTTTTCAAGCCCTGCACTTTTTTATAAAATCTAAAATCTCCCGATGCCGCGCCTTTTGTGGGTATCCTGGTTTATAGACCCCCCCGGATCTAGGACAGATTTTAGTCAGTCTCTACTTAACCTGTTAGCACCTTGTTTTGGTGCTACCAATTTGACAATTCTTGGTGACTTTAATTTTCATCTAGATAACCTTGATTCTAAGGTCTCCTCAGACCTTTTGGATTCTTTATCTGCATGTGACCTTGTACAATTGGTTAAACACCCTACTCATCAGGCGGGCCATATATTGGATGCGGTCTTCTCTAATGATGAGAGGCTCAAAACAGATGTTCCCATACCATTGTCTTGGTCTGACCACTTTGCTGTCCCTCTGGAACTCTCAGTTGCTTCTACTCCTATAAAGAGGGACATCCCTACTCAAACTATATTTAGGAGGAATTTGAAGAACATTACAAGTTCTTCGTTGGCCCCCCTGATGCAAAACTATAATACAGCCCTCTTTGATGATATCAATTTAGCTGCCTCAGAACTCTCTAAAGCCATCAGTACAGCAGTCGATGTGCTGGCGCCTCTCTCCTCTTGCTACTCTGCGAGAAAGAAACCTTCCTCACCCTGGTTTTCGGAACCCCTTAGGCTCATGAGACAAAGGTGTAGGAAGCAAGAAAGGCTCTGGCGGACGAGTTGGAACCTGAGGAGAGGGAAAAACATAAAAAACTCCTCAAGGAGTATAAGCTTGAGATCATCAGAGTTAAGCAAGAGTACTTTGCCAACCTGACAACGGCTCTCTCCTCTCCCAAGGATCTCTTTAAAATAGTGGACTCACTTTGTATGCTACAGACGCAGGACCCTGTAGTAAGCACTCAGGAATTCTGCGATAAGATTGCAGGATTCTTTCATTCTAAGATTGCGGACATCTATAGAGAGCTTGATTTACAAAGATCTGTTAGCCCGCCTCCGCCTGTCCCTTTTTCTCCTGTTACGGAGGAGATCTCTTCCAACACTTCTAAAAATCTGTCAGAGTTTTCGCCGCTGTCCCATCAGGAGCTTGACCTGTTCTTAAATAAGACAAGGTCGGGATCTCCATTGGACCCCTGCCCCCTGAAAGTCCTGCAGGAGTGCAGAGACCCCCTCCTCCCCCGCTTGATATCATGAATAGGATAGAGGGCATTTTTCCATCTCAATGGAAGAGCGCGGTGGTCAAGCCACTTCTAAAGAAGCCTACTCTAGATCCCGAGGTGCTTAAGAATTACCGCCCTATTTCTTTGCTTCCTGCGCCGGCAAAGATGCTGGAGATGCACCTGAATCAACATCTGGCGGCATTTCTTGACTCCTCGGGTCTCTTAGACCAATCCCAACATGGCTTCAGGAGACATCATAGCACCGAGTCAGCCCTCACGGTCGTACTGAATAACATCCGTATGGAGGTAAACCAGGGACATTCCCCCGTCCTGGTCCTTCTGGACCTTACAGTCGCCTTCGATACTCTATCTCTCTCGGTTTTAACATCCCGCCTGAGGGAGATAGGGGTGGAAGGGGCGGCTCTGAATCTGTTGGCCTCCTTCTTAGACCAAAGGGTCAAGCTGGGAGAGTTTCTATCTCCATCCCTACCTGTGCAATGTGGGGTCCCACGGGTCGGCATTAAGTCCGATCCTGTTTAACATCTACGTGACTCCGCTTGCCAGGTTAATTAGATCTTTTGGGATGGAGGTAGTCTCCTACGCGGACGACACACAGATCTTGGTGTCCCTCTCCCACTCTGGTGACCCGTCCCCGGCCAACTTTAGGAACTGCATGCAAGCAGTGTCCCAGTGGATGATTTACAATTCTCTAAAGTTGAACGGGGAAAAGACTGAGATCTTGGTGTTTGGCTCTAACAACAACATCTGGTCACCTGAATGGTGGCCGCCCTCGTTGGGGTCCTGTCCCACTCCTTCGGGATCAGCGCGGAACTTAGGGGTACTGATTGAACCTGCCCTTTCCATGACCCTGCAGGTTAATAGAACTGTGGCTACCTGTTGGGGCATTCTTAAAATACTCCGTAAAATAAAACATTACCTGTCCCCTCAGGCGCGGAAGCAAGTGGTGGTAGCACTTGTCGCTTCCCGACTAGATTATTGTAACGCCCTCTACATCGGCATGAATAAGAGCTTAATCCAACGTCTTCAGACTGCTCAAAATGCGGCAGCCAAATTCGTTCTTGACGCTCCTAGATTGGCGTCATCAACGGCAGCCAGGAAGGCCTTACACTGGCTTCCCATTGAAGCGAGGATCACTTTCAAAACGCTCTGCCTGACCCACGGTGCACTCTCTGGGAAGGGTGCGGGTGGGGTCAAGAAACTGTTGCTACCTTATGTTTCAAGCAGACCTCTACGTTCCTCCTCTAAGAACCTGCTGGTGGTCCCTCGTTTCCGTTAGAGTAGATGGGGCGGGAGGGCTTTCTCTTCAATTGCCCCTAAGCTATGGAATACTCTTCCATGCGAAATCAAATCTCAGGCTTCCGTCCCCGCTTTTCGTAAAGCATTGAAAACCTGGTTGTTCGCAAAGGCGTACCCGTAGATACTTCTCATTTGTTTATATTGTTTTCTGTTAGACGCCTTGACGCCCTCGGGCTTAGTTGTGCATTATAAGATTCTTTTCATTCATTCATTCTTTTCATAGCAGGAGAGGAGGCTTAGTCGCGTCCAGACCGGAACTGCAGTAACAGGCCTGCAGCACGCACCGCCTCAGGGCGCTAGCTAATCAAAACAAAAGCGGCCGCGTTGACGTGAAAAAAAGATGGACCGGTCAGCTCTTTCCAAGCACTCGTGCTTGTGGCGACATCCAACTTGCGGGAGCGAGTAGATGCATGCCCGGGCACGCTAATTAGAAACAGATGGCACCACTGCTCGCTCCCGCAAGGTGGATGCCGCCACAAGCACGAGTGCTTGAAAAGCGCTGACTGATTCTAAAAGGTCATCTCCTATGTTAGCGCATGCGCGCTGCCTAGGCGAGACCTAAAAAGGGCACTTTCCTACACACTCCTTTAGAGTGTGTGAGTTTTCCAGCCTTGTGCTTCTTCCTGTCTCTTCTACGAGGTGCTCACCAGTGTGTGTTCCCCCCACCTCATGGTTTTTGTCTGTGTGCCTGTCCTTTTCTAGGTCTACCTTGCAATCTCTCAAGTCCATTTGCTTTTCTTCCCGCTGTGACGATGCTGCTCTCTCTCTCTGTCACCCATTTTCTTTACTCTGCCCCTCCACCTTGTGCCCTCTGCGCTGCTTCCACCTCCCACGCCCACCATGGTGTTGATAATGCCCCACCTGACTTCAAAAACAAAACTCTTTTCCACTTT
Source organism: Lissotriton vulgaris (assembly GCF_964263255.1). Classification (NCBI taxonomy): domain Eukaryota; kingdom Metazoa; phylum Chordata; class Amphibia; order Caudata; family Salamandridae; genus Lissotriton; species Lissotriton vulgaris. Next base: position 84,132,541 of record NC_141700.1, on the reverse strand, counting down.
TTTTGTTATTTACCAATCCTAATTAGATCGGTAAATGATAAGAAAACAAATTGTTCCTGCGTCATTCACTTGGTGTATGCATGCATGTTGTGCTCTCCTACAAAATGAAGCAGGCGGCGCTGTCTTGTTCTTTTTCTAAATTATTCTTTAGCCATGCTGCAGAACAATAAGGATGCTCTGCAGCATTGCTAAACACACATTAGCAATAGGTCCCAAAGATGAAACCTGTTGGCTTTACCATTGCTTGTTCCTTTTTATTAGGCAAGTGCTGACAGTAGGAGACACCCATCCAGTCTTCTTACTGAAAACCTGATGTGCTCATTTTGTAATTGGCCTTATGTGGTATTTTGTTATTGCCATTCCTGCTAGAACACGTATTTAAAGAGCTCTTTTATTGACTGTGCAGACCAACTGTCCCTGAGAGTGGCTTTAGTGTTAATCTTTTAAACCTCAAATGTGATCATGCAATTTAGTGACAGATGCAGCCCAGGCCTTCATAGTCTGCTGCTTCCTGGCTGCCATGTATGTAAATGCCCCTACTTTTGTATTCTGCGGCCTGATCTATACTCCCAGCTGCAGTAATCATCTGAAGGAACCTAAAAGCTGTAATAGACTACTCACTACTACCTGTAACTCCAGTACCCAGCATGTGACGTAAAAGGTATCGCCTGTCAGCACAAAAAATCCTACGGATTAATGACCTGGAAAATAGACACCGTTGCTGCAAAGAAATCTAAGCATTTGTAAGGTATCTATTTTCTTTGAATCATAGGAGATCTACCATAGGATTTCCCCATAAAGTAGACCAGACTGTAACTACGTCATTTTTTAGGTCTCGCCTGTCGATGCGCATGCGCATCGAGCAAGCGAGACTATGGGGGCTTATCAACTCTTTATCCACACTGCAAGGAATCGTGGCGATTCCTTGCAGTGCCCGTGACTTTTAAGCTCAATGCGCATGCGCATTGAGCTTAAAAGCGCGTGCACGTCCGTCTTTGTTTACCCGCTCCGCCCCCTCCCCTTCCCGCCGTGTCGCATTTCTCCTCCCCCCTCTCCTCCGTCCGTCTTGTTAGTTTAATTTAACCCGCTCCGCCCCCTCCCCTTCCCGCCTGTTATAGTGTTGACGGTCTAGTAGTTGGGGTGGGAGGAGCTAGGTGGGCTGAGGGGAAGAGGTGGGGTCAGGAACAGGAAAGGGCAGTTAGAGTAGGGACGGGGACCAAGTAAGAAGCATTAATAAAGAGCTCATAATTAGAAGTCTGTGTCCACGTGTATATGTGGGTTGGGACACGACAGCTGGCGACGAGGGTGGGATCGGAAGAAACCCCCACCACACGAGTGCCCCGTCCTGCAGCGTGGAGTGCGCTCCGCTGCAACGTAGCCCCTGCGGCGCCGGTAACGAGCCCCCCAGGAGTGGCCTGATCTCCCCTCGCAGGTGGAAGAGGGTCGAGAAGAAACGCAGCGACCCGGCGAGCAAGCGCTGATGTGCCCTGAAAAAAGCGCTGAATCGGAGCGCAGAAAACGCGGCAAAAAGGCACCGAGTGAAGAGCGCCAAACGCCGACCGCGCTGGACGCGCTGACGAGCCCACAGTGCGCCGAGACTGACAAGGGGCCGGAAACTCACTCCGACGCTGCCCAGGTGAGCCTGCAGTGCTGCGGAGGCGAAAGGAGAGCCCCAGACAGACACGCGCGGCCCCACACAGAAGCCAGCGCTAAATCGGCCAGAGACAGCAGAAGCCAGCCGAGCAGCAGGCAGTGCGCGAGACCAGCGCAGGACAGGCAGCCCTTACCTGAACGCGCTATGAGAGCGGAGGTCTGCCCAGCTCAACTGTGAGTTCCCCAATGCTGAATGTGTGTGCCCGGAGAGAGAGAGGAACCTCGTGTCGTGCCAAAGGAGGCGGCCATTACTAGGTCAGGCAGTCTTAGGGACAAGCCCTATCAGAACTGAGGGCGGCCATCTTTGAGTCAGGCAGACTCTTCAAATAAGCCCTGGCAGCCCCAAAAGGATACAGCCAAAAGCCACCAGTTAGTGAACAGTGCTCGTGGGGCACAGCGGCAAGCAGCAACAAACAAGCATTGGCAAAAACAGCAGCAAGCAGCAACAAACAAGCATTGGCACCTACAAAGTCTACAGAAAGCGCCAGAAGTGAAGGGAGCGGACGCCAGCCCCTGCAACCAGAGTCAAGCATCAGGATCGAAACCACCTCCTCAGAATGTCCAACAATCGCGCGACAGGCGCACAGGATGCTCCCGCCGGAAAGGAGATCAAGGGCACGCATCTACGAGCGCCAGAACCCCTGACAATCACGACAGGGAGCAGCATGGGCCTCAAGTGGCAGGAATGGCTGGAGGATTTTGAGGACTATGTCAAGGGTTCCAGAATCGAGACAGACGAGGACAAAATAATAACCCTTCGCAATCTAGGAGGGCGCGAGATCAGCAAGATAGTGCGAGAGATCCCAACCGCCGATGGCGACACCTATGTCAAGGTAAAGGACATATTGAACAACCGTTTCCTGCACAAACGAAACGTTGATTATGAGAGACACAAGTTTCACCAACAGCACCAGGACAAGGATGAGCCACTAACGTCCTTCATACACCGACTAAGGCGTCAGTCACAGTACTGCGACTTCACAAACTTCTCCCCAGATGCGGCCATCAAGTCTCAAATTATCTCGGGATGCCACTCAGAGTCGCTGAGACGAAGACTACTAAGGAAACCACAAGAGTTGGCGGAAATCGAGGAGAACTCACGAATATATGATCAAGCCGAAGAAAATGCAGCGGAGATCGAAGTTAAACCCAGCACTAGCCGAGAACATGCCAACCGCGTCTCTGACCGACGACATGGCCGACAGGCTTACCGAGGCAACCCACGTGACAGATCACGCCGATCCAAATTCTCACCCAGACGCCGAACAGATTACCGGCCAAGAGACTCAGAGAGGAGAGACCGACGACCCGAACGCACAAGACGGTGCTACAGGTGCGGGTATGATTACCCCCACATTGACTCGTGCCCTGCCATGGGCCAACGCTGCCGAAAATGCGGACGATCCAATCACTTTGAGGTCATGTGTAGTGAGTATCACCGAGAACAACGTAGCGGCGCTGATCGACGCACCAGCCAGCCAAGGTCTTCAAGGACAGAAACCAAGCGGCACCACGCCAGAGCCGTTCACGATGAACCTGCTCACTCCCCAGCGTCGTCTCACTCCAGTCGTGAGTCCAGACGGTCCAGATGGGATCGCCGATCCCCCTCGAGAGAGTCCAGATCCTCCTCATCCAGGCGCTCGGGCTACACCACCGAGTATGTCAACATCGCTGACAACGATCAGCTCAAACGTTACCCCCGGCTCGACATCATGGTGGGCAATCATGCAGCGAAGTTCGTCATGGACAGTGGTGCCTCTCTCAATTACATCTCCGTTGCTGAGCACGAGCGCATGGTTCCCAAGCCTCACCTGCGCTTTGCACCCGTTCGAGTATACACATGGATGGCGAGAAAACCACTCCCATGCCTGGGGAAGTTCGACACCACCCTCACACACGGCGATATCACCATTCCCGCCGTCATTCACGTCATCAAGGGACCTGATGCCGACTGCCTGCTAAGCCTTCCGACTGCGGAGCGCTTACGCCTCGTTCATATTCTTTTCAACATAAACGACAGCTCCAACTACGCTGTGAAGTACCCAGCCCTATTCAAGGGCCTAGGCAAGTTAAGAGGCCGACAAGTACACCTGCACATCAACGAACGAATCAAGCCCATTGCTCAACATCCACGGCGAGTGCCGTTTCACCTGCAATCCGCGGTGGCTCAAGAGCTGCAAGACCTTCTGGATGCCGACATCATAGAACGCACCGAAGGACCCACTCCCTGGGTGTCCCCGGTAGTTGTCGTGCCAAAAAAAGGGACTCCCGAGAAAGTCCGTCTCTGTGTAGACATGCGCCTGCCGAACACAGCAATCGAAAGGGAGAGGCACCCAGGCCCACACCTGAGCGATATGATTACAGCCCTCAATGGAGCCACGGTCTTTTCCAAGCTAGACCTCAACAAGGGCTATCACCAGCTCGAGCTAGATGACAGCTCTCGCTCCATCACCACGTTCGCCACGCACCTCGGCCTCTTCCGATACAAACGCCTCAGTTTTGGTGTGTCCTCAGCAGCGGAAATTTTCCAAGAGACAATTCGACTTATCATCCACCACATTCCAAATTCTCTCAACTACAGCGATGACATTCTGGTGTATGGTGCCAACCTCCGAGAACACGACATCGCCCTTGACCGCGTCTGCAGGGCTCTGCTAGACGCAAACCTGACCCTTAATAAGGACAAGTGCGAGTTTCATCAATCGGCACTGAAATTCTTTGGACACATTTTCTCATCCAGCGGCATGAGACCAGATCCCGACAAGGTGGCTGTGCTCAACAACACCAAAAGCCCTGAGGACGTGAACGATCTACGCTCCTTCCTTGGGATGGCGAGCTACTGTGCTCGCTACATCCGCGACTACGCCACGATAAGTCATCCTCTGAGGCTCCTCACGAAATCCAACCAGCCCTTTGAGTGGACCTCAGACTGCGAGCGTGCCTTCAGAGACATCAAACGGGCGGTTGAGTCGTCTGACTGTTTGTCCTACTTCAACCCCAAACGCAAAACGGAGATCACCGTAGACGCCAGTCCCGTAGGCCTGGGTGCGATCCTGGCCCAGTATGACGACGACTCGGACCAACGGAGGATCATCGCCTACGCCAGCCGCAGCCTCACGGACCCGGAAAGGAAGTACTCTCAGCCTGAGAAGGAGAGCCTGGCGGTCGTATGGGCGTGTGAGCACTTCCACATCTTCATCTATGGGAAGCACTTCACGCTCATTACTGACCATCAGGCACTCGTGACGATATACGGCAACCCGAAGAGCAAGATGCCTCCCAGGATTGAGCGATGGGGCCTCTGGCTGCAGGAATACACCTTTACAATCATTCACAAACCGGGGAAGGGTGACAACCCTGCTGACTACATGTCTCGCCACCCCCGAGACTCTCCAGCACCGACTTCATCCATAGCAGAGGAATACATCCACTTCGTCTCAAACCATGCTCGCCCCCCAGCCATACCAATGGACACCATCCGCGAAGCAACCAGCAAAGACGCCGTTCTGCAGATCGTGATGAAGCGAATACTGTCCAACAGGTGGAGGCATCATCCGCAAGATGATGAGGAAAACCCCGATGTCAGAAGTGAACTTTAAGCATTCCGACACGTCGCTGACGAACTTTCAATTACTGAAGATGGCCTTCTTCTAAGAGACCACCGGATAGTCATCCCGGCCACCCTCAGACAAGGCGTAGTTGATCTAGCGCATGAAGGTCATCGTGGGGTCGTCTTGTAAAAAAGGGTTCCAAAGACAACCAGTAACCAAAGACCCTTTTTATGTTGCCCGGCGGTATCGCCTCTATGACCCACCAATGTTAATCAATGAAGAAGCGGGCGCTGGAGACTGGAAGGCAGGAAACGAGGATTTTATTCTCTCCGGAGGAGAACACATCAATTCAGACAGCAAGTATCGTCACGAGGTGCTCTAACCACATCTCTGAGGCCTGGCCTCTTATACTAGAGTTTACGACCTTTATTGCACATAACACATTCTCGCAATACTATGACACTTGAAAGAACATCCTCGGAATCTCCCCATCAGGCCCGTTCCCACATACATTTACAGTTGGATTCCCCACCCCGGTCACAACAGGTGGTGGTTGTCGCGCAGCAGGGCATTCCGCCGATTCACGGAATGCGTGGAGTTGATCGGATCTCATAGGGTGGGGGCTTTGATCGGTTCGTGGGTCCTTTGATGGGGAGGGGAAGCTTCCTACTGTACGGGGTAATAAACAGTATCCGCAAGGCCAGGTGGCGGCCTGGGAACAAGGAAGACAAACGGGGATACAGGAAAAGGGGGTTTGTATCAAAAGGATCTGAGGCCATGAAAGGAATGAGGGGAGGTGTCGCGCTGGGAACAGGATGGGATTCAGTGGTGAAGCTGCGCTGAAGGGGGGGGTTTATGACCCAAGGCATGAGAGAGCGGGGGTTGTCAACGTGCGGGGTGGGGGGGGATGTTTGCGAGGTTAGGAGAGAGAGAGACGCGCTGGCTATCAGCGAGGGGCAGGGAGGCCATGGTGCTCAAAATGGCTGTCGCTTACGCGCACAAATGGGCTCGGAAAGGGGCAAGATGGCGCCGATAATGTTGACGTTTGCAGTCTAATCTTTAACAGTCCTCCCTTTTCAACATATCTTAGCCAACTTGCTTACTCAATGTCAATCTTCATCAAATTCCTAACCTCGGCATCATATATTGCTCTCATATGTTCGTTTCCAAAGTCCACAGTCTTAGGGCAAATACAATTTACGCATAATGCACACAGAGGTGGTAGACATTGAATTCCTAAGCATAAACCGCATATTACAACCACAGGAATCAGGATAATGGTGAATAGTCTCCAGCCCCAGTTCTTAACGGTGCTCCAGAACCACCCACCGAGCGACCATTCTTCTTGTTCTTGGTGGACTTCTGAAGAGAGTCTATGAAGATGTTCGATGGCTTTGTACACTGAGGGTGAGTTGTCCGGTATGTACGTGCAGCAGCTGGACCCAATAATGCGGCATGCCCCACCACGATCCGCAAGAACCACGTCCAGGACAAGGCGGTTCTGGAGGGCCACCAAGCGGACCGCTTGAAGTTCAGCGGTGTTGTTAGCAAGGATACCAGCCGTGATGTTCATTGTTGTCTCGACTGCTTGAGTCAGATGTCGGATGGCACGGCTGTTTGCCATCGGGCCCCAGAGGGGGACAAGTCCTTTCATAGCATCAATGAATTGCGCTCCTGTTGAGTCGGCTTGTTCGATGTCCTTGGCTCGTCTTTGTCTGTGATGATTTGCTGGTGCCACATAGGTCGGAGGAAGGACGAAGGAAATGAAACAAGTGCCCCCCCAGCCTTTGGGGAGCCAGGTGTAAGCCTTTGTGCCGCAGACGAAATACGTGTTTGGTGATGCCACAAAGGAGGGTGGGTCGGTGGAGTCCAGGGTTCTGGAAAACCGACAGGCACTGTGGCCTACCAGCTGAGTCCCAAGCCCTTCCATACACATGTGGCCGGTGACGTTGATGACTGACAGGGCCACAGTCAGAGTGGCAGCCGTTCGTTTTCGCAGGTAGGAGAAGGTGGTTCTGGTTGGATTATTGAACACTTGCATTTCAACTTGTTCTTTAGCAGGGATGTCCAAGTGGATTGTGTTGTCGTTGGTCTGTGGGCAGAAGTGTGTCTTTGTTCCGTTCCGCCAGACCCCGTGGTAGAAGTGCGTCGCGGTTTTGCTGGAGGTGGCATTGTCCTTAAAGCTTTCTTGCAGAAGCATCAGCCAGGCAAGACAGGAGCCATGAACTGAGAAAGGTGAAGGGATGAATGGTATCGAGTGTCCAGTGGCGTGGGGTAGCAACCCACAGATCCAACAGTTGGTGGCATTGGTGGCAAGGTTGTGCTGGTGAAGTAGTTGTACGAAGGAGTTATTCCAAAATTCCTTTCGCCTCTCTCTGAGTTGGGGAGAGAGTGAGATCAGATAATGTTCCTTCATGGTGGTAGGCTGGACAGTGGTCAGGAATGTTTCGTGAGCAGGTGCACTTTCTTCCACAATCCAGAGCGTGGTCATGAGGAGAAAGCAGAAGAGGATTGTGATGAAGAGTGCAATAGTCTTTGGGCTATGGAGTCTGTCTGCTTTTGGGTTTCTGCGGTGGGTATTTCCTGTTTCCTTCATCATCTTCTTATTTGGCGCTTCCATCATCTTCTTATCTGGCGCTTCCATCATCTTCAAGGGGCTCGGTAGCGGGCAGAACCACAGACTTTGTTTTGCTTCTCTCCGGGTAACCCTTGGTAGTGTTTAGGTCACCGTTCTGAGATTTAACTCAGTCCGTGGTCTACTTAGCCGAGACTCCCTCCTTTCGACGCAGGAAATACCCTTCTTTCGATGGCACTGTGGGATCAGAGAATTTTGAAAGTTCAAGTGTGTCGGTATCAGGATAGCAGGTTAGTGACGGTCGGTCCTTGTTCAGGAGCTCTTCTTGGTTGCTGATGTTTTCGGTCGAGGTCAGGGTTGAGGAGATCTTCTTACAGTGGTGTGCATGCAGCCAGTTGCGTTTACCCTCCACCCGTAGTGCTGTTCGGGTGGTGATGAGGACTTGCCAGGGGCCCGTCCACCGGGGTTCCAGACTCTTGGCACGCTGGAAGTTCCGGATCAGGATGAAATCCCCAGGCTGAATGGTGTGTCCGGGACCCCTGGAAGCGTCAGGGATGGCATGCAGCACCTGTTGATGGATAACAGACAGCGTCTTAGTCAACTGACATAAGTAATCAGACATTAGGACGTCCGGGACGTCATGAATGGAAGTTGGTTTAGGTGCAGACCAGACATTCATAGGCCGGCCGAAAACAACCTCGTATGGCGTCAAGTGGTGTTTGGTGGGGGTGGAACGCATTGAAAGCAATGCCAGGGGGAGTGCGTCTGGCCATTTCAATCCTGTGGTAGCTACTATTTTGGCCAATTTTAGTTTTAGTGTGGCGTTATGTCGTTCAACTAGTCCAGCAGATTGGGGGTGGAAGACCGCGTGGAACTTTTGTTTTACACCCAACCCCTTCAAAATGAGTTGGATAACTTCGGCTACGAAGTGGGGGCCATTGTCGCTCCACAAAATTCGACAAAGGCCGTAACGGGGGAAAAACTCCTTTAACAGTACTTTTGCTGTGGCCATAGCAGTGTTGTCACGGGTTGGATATGCTTCCACCCATTTGCTAAATGCGCATACCACCACAAGTACATATTTCAGGCCTTGACATCTGTCTAGTTGGATGTAGTCCATCTGCAGGACTTCGAACGGGTGATTCGGGACCCCAAACCCTCCCCGGGGTACTACAGTTCCTTTCCCGGGATTGTGTTGCAGGCATATCAAACATTGTTGGACCAGACGTTTGGCGGACTCTGTGATCTTATCATTGTGCCAAACTCTGGAGACAAGTTCAATCATGGGAGCTGATCCTATGTGGGCAGGGGAATGTGCCATTGTCAGTATGGGAATCAGATATGAGTCGGGTAACAACCATTTGTTTGTGTCTTTTGTCCGCCAGCAGCCTTCGTCATCTTTCAATCCCACCCGTGTCCATTCAGTCAGTTCGTGTTGTGTGCTAGCCATTTGAATGTCTCTGATAGTGTCCCTAGCGTCAGACCATTTTTCTGCTTGTGACCTGGTCACGTACATGCGTGTTGTCGTCCTATTTTCAGCTGTCGTTCGGGCAGTGATGTCGGCTAGTGCATTCCCCTGTCCAACAATGTCCGTCACCTTCTTGTGTGCCTGACATTTGATGACTGCAAGCCTTTTGGGGAGAAGGACGGCTTCGATCAAGGCGGAGACTAGATCGCCGTGCAAAATGGGGGTGCCGTGTGAGGTCAAGAATCCCCTCTCCCTCCAAAGGAGCCCAAAATGGTGAACCACCCCAAAGGCATACTGGCTGTCGGTGTAAATGTTTGCTGTGGTTCCTGCTGCTAAAATACAGGCTCGTGTCAGGGCAATCAGTTCCGCTGCCTGGGCAGATCGTTGCGTTATGCGGGCTGTCTCGACCACAGTTCGAGCCGTGGTGACTGCATAGGCAGCTGAAGTGGTGCCATCGGGGAGTTTGATGCAAGAACCGTCCACCCACAGCTCTCCGTCGGGGTTGGGGAAGGCCGTGTCTCTGAGGTCAACCCTACTCCTGGTCTGTTCGTCTGTGAGGGTCACACAGTCGTGTACAGGGTGTGCATTGGGATCGTTTTCTGGTAAGGGCAGTAGGGTTGCTGGGTTCAGTGTGGTGCATCTCTTCAGAGTGATGTGGGGTGCGAGCAGAGTCAGTTCGTATCCTGTCAGTCGTGCACTCGTCAGATGTTGCGTTTTGGTTTGGTTTAGGAGGGTGTCAACTGCATGGGGTACCAGTACTGTGAGGGAATTCGAGAGCACGATCCCTTCACTCTGTCGGATAGAGATCGCAGCAGCAGCTACGGCTCGAAGGCAAGCAGGCAGGGCTCTGGCTACAGGGTCAAGAGTGGCTGAGAAGTAAGCGCATGGTCGTTGCTTTGAGCCGATGGACTGGGTCAGGACAGATAAAGCGCACCCCTCCCTTTCATGGGTGTAAAGGGAGAAGGGCTTTGTGTAATCGGGGGTACCCAACACAGGGGCCGAGCAGAGGGCATCCCGTAGTTGCATGAAAGAAGCCTGACACTCAGGGGTCCAAGGGAGTGGGAGAGGGATGTCCTTTGCTAACAATGAAAGCAGTGGTTTTACTACAAGGCTAAAGTTGGGTAACCACTGTCGGCAGAAGGAGGTGAGGCCTAGTAGGGAGCGGACCTGTTTCTGGGTCTTAGGGGCGGGGGTGTCAAGAATGGTTTGGATCCGGTCAGGGGTCAATTTCCTTCCGTCTTTGGACAAAAGGTGGCCTAGGTAAGTGACCTGGGGTTGGCAGAATTGCAACTTCTTCCTAGAGACCTTGTGGCCATTTTCTGCAAGGAAATGCAGGAGTTGAATGGTGGCTGCGACAGCTAGTGGAGTGGTGTCGGCTGCCAAGAGGATGTCATCGACATATTGTACTAACACCACTCCATCGGGTAACTGGACTTGATCCAGTTGTCTCTTGAGGGCCTGGCTGTAGATGCTAGGGCTTTCTGTGTAGCCCTGGGGTGCTCGGCAGAATCTATATGAGCGGGCTTTTAGGGTAAAACCGAAGAGATATCGGCTGTCTGGGTGGATGGGGATGGAAAAGAATGCGTTTTTGAGGTCAATGACAGTGAAGGTGGTGGCAGTGGAGGGAATCAAGGTCAGGATGGTGGTAATGTCCGAGACCACAGGGTACTGGGGTACCACCACTTTGTTGATCTCTCGAAGGTCAATGATGAAGCGATATGCTTTCTCATCCCCTTCTCCCTGTTTCTTAATGATGGGCAAGATTGGGCTGTTGCAAACGTTGCTAACTACTTCCTCTACCACCCCTGCGTCTATCAGTGATTAGATGATCTCTACCAATGCCTTCTCGCCCTCGGGCGATATCCGATATTGTGGAAGTTTTGGGAGTGTTGCATCTGGTCGAACAGTGATGTGCACTGGGTCAATCATCATGCGCCCTACATCCGAATCCGTTTTGGCCCACAGATACGGAGGTAGAGTGTCGAGCAGGGAAGTGTCAGCGTCGGTGATGGAAAACATGTGTCTGGGGGGGCAATGTCTGAGCAGAACAGGATTGTCGTAAAGGAAAACTCGGACTCCATCCTGAGAACATCTAATCGTTGCTCGGAAGTGTTTCAATAGGTCGAGTCCCATGATTGCATCAGGGCTATTGGAGGAAAGCAAAAACGTAGTGTCAGTGGTGTTGTTTTCTAAGTCAAAGAGGATTGGGGCGGACAAAGGGTTAGTGGAGGGCGTCCCATCGAAACCTGTCGATGTTATTAGTGAGCCAGACAAGGGTGCCCTTGGAATCAGTCGTTTAGATAATGCACTACGTGTTGCGCCAGTGTCTACCAGGAATGGTGACTTTGTACCCAAGACCTTAGCAGTGACATGAGGGCCTTGCTGGTCAACATGGAGCTCGACTGGATCCCTCCCTTGCCCTAGGCAGTCCTATGCAAAGTCATGAACGTCATCGTAGTCAGATTGTTGGCATTGGTTCTGTCGGGGTCGATCAAATGTGTTTGGTCTACTTGGTCTATCATTAGTCGCGTTGTTTGGGGGCCCTCGCTGTGGTCCCCTATTTCTTGGTTCGTTTGCTGGATCTTTAGGATCTCTATTTCTGGTGAGTTCCAAAAGAACCGGGCACTGAGATTTCCAGTGGCCCGATCCTTTACAGAAGGCACACTGGTCCTCTCTAATGTCTGTACGTCCAATGTGGGGAGTTGAAGCGCGGTCTCTGGGAGGTGCCGTTTTAGGGACGTTCATCTGAGGGTTTCCCCGGTATTGGTCTCGTCCCAGAGTTACCCCTTGCAGTTGTGCTATCATCACCCTCTCCTTTAATTCTTTCTTCTTTCTCTCTGTTGTTCTATCGCTTTCGTTTTTCTGATGTTCATAATATTGGGCCATCTGGAGGATAGCCGTAGGTTTGGAGGCTGCCCAACTACTTTCGCTGGCCTGCAGTTTCTGCGAGACCTCCGGTGATAAGCCCTTAACGTAATTCTGGACAAACAGATGGTGTCCGGTTGCAGTGGTCAGGTCCTGGCCGCTGTAATCGGAGAACACCGTTTCAAACCGGGAGAAGTATTCCGATACATCCTCCTGAGGTTTCTGGCGACAAGCCGTTACTATCGACCAGTCCACTTTCTTTTCTGGGATCAGGGTTTTTAATTTCTGCACGATTTTATCCGGGAGGTCTAAAATGGCTTTCAAAGGCTTTTGTCCGGGTTCTCGTTGTCTGTCTATGCCATCAAGTTGTGACCAGTTATGTCCAAACAGTTCAGAGTGGTCGACTTTCCGGATTTGCTTCCACACATCAGCTGGTAGACATAACCCGAAAAACAAGTCGATGTCAGCTAGAGTCATAATCGTCGATCCTAGGGCCGTACCTAACTCAGTATAGAAGGCAGTGGGGTTTTTACGTAGGTCAGGCAGAGATTTCCGGAAGGTCAGAATCTCTTGCCGGTCCCATGGTTGGTAGACCCAATTGTACACTACCCTTCCCTTTGCATCTTTGTTGTTTGCGTCATCATGAGTCCCTTCACCTCGTGGAGGAACCCAGTAAGGAGCAGCCTCTCGTATCGGCATCATAGTGTTAGGTCGTTCAGTTTGCGGGTTGGTTGCTACAGAGGTAGTGGATTCGATTTTTGGCTTTTGTTCAGTGAGGTGGCGGAAAACCTCAAGCGTACGCGTAAGGAGGTCCGTCACATCACTCTCACTCTCATCCCCGATATCAACCTTCCGGTACAGAGTCGTTAGGCTCTGTGGACCTTTTTCTTGATATCGGTCCTCGTATGCATTTAAGACATGGTAACACAGCTGTACAGTGAAGTGTCGTCTGTGACTCCCAGTATAAGAATTAAACACATCCATGACGGACTCTTCATCCTCCCTCCTCTCTATCAGTATCTTTGCTATCTTGTCGACCCCTGCTCGTTCATGTTTGTTTAGTCTATATGCTCTAGCAGGACCACCCCTTCGGGCTTCCGGGTCGCTCAGCGTTGTCGTTTGCATAGTATCTAATACAAGGAGTTCAGCCGGCACGGGGGCCATGGGGGCTGAAGCCGTGGTGCTACTCTCGGTGGTACCTGGGGATAGTGGGTGCTGGGCTAAGGGTTGGGAAGGGGCATATGGAGGGGGCATGTGGATGATCGGAGGACCTAGCAGCAGATCATCGTCGGTTCGTTGTTTTGAGCGTAATTCAGGATAGAGCGTGGAGGGAGTTCTAACCAGACACTGGCTTGATGTTTCTATTTCTAGCTTCTGTTTGGTATCCTCTCTTTCTTTTATCTCTTTCTCTAGTTTCTGGGCCGCTAGGTGGGCTGCTTTCCGCAGCTCTTTTCCCAACCTACTCTCGGTTCTCTTTTTGCGTTGTTCGGCTTCTTTTCGCCACATGCCGAAGCTGTCAAGCATAGTGGACGTCGTCTTGTTTTTACCAAGGGCTGTTTCTAGTGCGATTATTCTATCATCTTCGAAAGATCCTATCAGTGGCCACTGACTTTCTCGATCCCTTTTCGTATATTTATGCCATAGCTGGCTATAGGCTATAGCGATCAATCCATGCTTCATGAACATGTCCTTATTAGGGGTGCCTTCCAGCGGAGCCGGATGGTTCATCTCTAATAAGCGGTCCGGGTTAAACAGGCTACTAACCAGTGGGGAGAAGACAGGCATGACGGATCACAATGGGATAATAGTCAGCACTACCTATCTTATCACTGCGTGCAAAGACTAGACAGAATATTTCTATTCTACGTTGTTTGCACGTAGTGAATACCTCATGAATCAATTTCGATCAATCAATGTTAGGTCAAAAATAAAAAATCAATATGGTCAATGGGGAGAATAAGTAAGCTCGCTAAGGTTCGCGTCACCTACCCTTTCACTATCTGTAAAGAGGGGACCTAATCTTCCCTGTTTTCAGACAGAGAATCTCCAGAAAACAATCTATAACAGTTAATCAATGGGGGGAAGGGGCAATTGTTCAGTAGGGGAGAAAAATAGGTCCGACGGGTGCGTACCTATCCTTCGCTGTTTATAAAGGGAGAGCCTGTTGTTTCTCCGTTTGTAGACAGTGAATCTCCAATAAATTAACAAAAAGTAATACTAGTATTTTCTCAACAATTATCGATCACTTTCAATTATCTATCACTTTCGCAATTCGTCGTGTTTACACGACCTTACCCGGACCGCATGGACAGTTTCTTGTCTTCCGAATCCAGCGCCCGATCGTCCTCTTCTCTCCGTACTTCTCGTGGCACTCCTGATGGTTCCCAGTCAGGACCGCAGATCACTCGAGAGAGGTCTGTTCGGAACCAGTGAAGTTCGGATGATCGGCTGTCAGACGAGGGTCTATCGGACAGGGTACCTTCCGATCGTTGCAGTCGTTCACTCTGTCGTCAGGACCTCTCCCACTGGATCCACGAGTCGCTGATGGGCCCCACGTTTGGGACGCCAATTGTAAAAAAGGGTTCCAAAGACAACCAGTAACCAAAGACCCTTTTTATGTTGCCCGGCGGTATCGCCTCTATGACCCACCAATGTTAATCAATGAAGAAGCGGGCGCTGGAGACTGGAAGGCAGGAAACGAGGATTTTATTCTCTCCGGAGGAGAACACATCAATTCAGACAGCAAGTATCGTCACGAGGTGCTCTAACCACATCTCTGAGGCCTGGCCTCTTATACTAGAGTTTACGACCTTTATTGCACATAACACATTCTCGCAATACTATGACACTTGAAAGAACATCCTCGGAATCTCCCCATCAGGCCCGTTCCCACATACATTTACAGTTGGATTCCCCACCCCGGTCACAACAGGTGGTGGTTGTCGCGCAGCAGGGCATTCCGCCGATTCACGGAATGCGTGGAGTTGATCGGATCTCATAGGGTGGGGGCTTTGATCGGTTCGTGGGTCCTTTGATGGGGAGGGGAAGCTTCCTACTGTACGGGGTAATAAACAGTATCCGCAAGGCCAGGTGGCGGCCTGGGAACAAGGAAGACAAACGGGGATACAGGAAAAGGGGGTTTGTATCAAAAGGATCTGAGGCCATGAAAGGAATGAGGGGAGGTGTCGCGCTGGGAACAGGATGGGATTCAGTGGTGAAGCTGCGCTGAAGGGGGGGGTTTATGACCCAAGGCATGAGAGAGCGGGGGTTGTCAACGTGCGGGGTGGGGGGGGATGTTTGCGAGGTTAGGAGAGAGAGAGACGCGCTGGCTATCAGCGAGGGGCAGGGAGGCCATGGTGCTCAAAATGGCTGTCGCTTACGCGCACAAATGGGCTCGGAAAGGGGCAAGATGGCGCCGATAATGTTGACGTTTGCAGTCTAATCTTTAACAGTCTCCACCAAGAGGGCGCTCCGAGAACGTGTCTGGTTCCCCGCTCTAGACCAAATAGTCGAAGCCACTTTGAAGGACTGTCATCCCTGTCAGCTAACTGGTCCCAGCACGCCGCCGGCACCGCTCCAAATGACCCCGCTACCTGACGGCGTATGGCAAGAAGTTGCAATGGATTTCTACGGGCCCCTGCAGTCAGGGAAATATGTGATCGC
Source organism: Lissotriton vulgaris (assembly GCF_964263255.1). Taxonomy (NCBI): domain Eukaryota; kingdom Metazoa; phylum Chordata; class Amphibia; order Caudata; family Salamandridae; genus Lissotriton; species Lissotriton vulgaris. The sequence goes on along the minus strand of NC_141700.1, from coordinate 84,116,766 downwards.
CATTGTAGATGAATACTCCCGGTTTCCAGTGGCTCAATTCATCCCGTCCACCAATGCCACCTGTACCCTCAAAGTACTTGAGGAAGTCTTCGCAACCTGGGGTGTTCCCAGAATCATCAAAACGGACAATGGGCCCCCATTCAACGGGCACGAGTTCAGTGACTTTGCGAAACAGATGGACTTCCAACACCGCAAGGTCACCCCGCTCTGGCCACAAGCCAATGGAACTGTTGAACGTTTCATGTCCACCATCAAGAAAACCTTCCAACAGGCCACTGCCGAGAAAAAGGACCTGCAAGCAGCATTGAATGAAGTCCTCTGTGCATACCGAACCACTCCTCACTCCACGACGGGTGTCTGCCCTGCCACTCTCATGCTCGGGAGGACACCCAGAACTCGGATCCCAACCTGGGAAGGCGCACTGAGGAAGCCCCTCTCAGACCATCAGATCAAAGACATGGCTGCAACAGATCGATATCACAAGGAGAAGATGAAGGAACATGCTGATCTCAAACGGAGGGCCCGATCCCCTTCCCTCAAGGAGGGCGACAGAGTCCTTGTTAAACAGGAACAGCGCCAGAAAACTGACTGTCGTTTCAAAAATGAACCTCTTACAGTTGTGCAGCAGAAAGGCACAATGGTGACCGCGGAGTCAGAGAACAGGCGGGTCACTCGGAACGCATCCCACTTTAAGAAGTGCCCTCCTGAGAAGCGTGACTGCACGCCCCCTGCCTCTGTGCCGGAGAACTCTAACCACCCAGAAACAGGCACACCTGACTCGGCACCCTGCATGGAACCAGAACCTGTGGTCGAGACCGCCGTGTCCACCCCGGGTCGCCCACGACGCCAGGTACAGCCTCCAAAGAGACTGATTGTTGAAATGGACTAATTTCACTTTGCTGTTTTGTTAAGAAAGGGGGAGATGTTATAGTGTTGACGGTCTAGTAGTTGGGGTGGGAGGAGCTAGGTGGGCTGAGGGGAAGAGGTGGGGTCAGGAACAGGAAAGGGCAGTTAGAGTAGGGACGGGGACCAAGTAAGAAGCATTAATAAAGAGCTCATAATTAGAAGTCTGTGTCCACGTGTATATGTGGGTTGGGACACGACACCGCCGTGTCGCATTTCTCCTCCCACCTCCCCTCTCTTCCCTCCGTCTTGTTACGAGATGTATTTTGCGTAATGGGTTTTGGGCATACATTGAACTGTTGGCAAGGCAATTCCAATGGATTTTAGTTGCACATCGGCACTGATTGTATGCGTCCGCCACTGTCAGCTGAGTTTATTTTTTCTTCAATTGGTTGAAATTCCTTGCTCACATGAGCAGTGCAGCTCTGCCTTTGGAGGTTCGGGGGAACACAACTATTTGATGTCTAGGTTCATGGCTCAGACGGTGTCATTTCAAATCACCAAAAACAAACACACTTCCGTTGGTTTGCTTCTTTCCGCAACCCGCATAAAATTGCATCCAACTACGGTTCCGTTGATCAGAGTTCCTGCTGCTCGCTTGTCTGCATCGAAGCCCAGTTTCTTCATTTCCCGTGCTGCCGAACGAAACGTGTTTAAAACTCCATAAAATCGCCGTGTGGAATTTTCTCACTGACTATAATGTGGAACCGGTGAAGTGGGTCTGGGTGCCGAAGGGACACACTTACTCTCACACACATCAGTTACTCGACGGCTAACTCAAATATGGCGTACAGACATAAGACGAATATTGAAAATGTTGATGTAGTAACTGTTCTAACTGGGCGGTCTGTTGATTATCGAAAGCTCTAAGTTTTCATTAAGGTGTTTTAGTGGAATATAAAGCACTATGGGGATTACTTCTCTATAAGTATAGGATACGATACGCTGAGTTCCCCATTCCAACATGGCTACTCAATTCGTCTTTTGAAGATGCTTTATTTCTTGAGAAATGCAAACCTACTACACTAAGACAAAGAACCCGCCTACTTCCGGCGCGAAATAAAGTGCACCTATGAGTAGAGGCTAACTTATTTTCCGTGATAGTCACCTGGGGGGAACCAATCCTTAGCGACCTTGAGCTTCCGTTTCACAGTCGGTCTGTTTAGGCGGGTGTATCTTCTGCTCTATGCAGTTCCCTAACTCACCGCAGGCCCCTCAGGACAAAGACTGAAGCTGCCCCTAATTACCACTGTCAGAGAATCTCAAATAATTTCCAGGTTGCTTTAGCCAAAGTTAGTGAACATGAACAATTATTTGATTTGCTCCTGAATAGCTGTTTGGTTTATTGGCGGTCTTAAAAGACTGTTGCAGAGTTCTATGTTTCAGGGAGGCTGCCATGTCCCCACCAGACAAATGACATTCTCCACAAGGATGTGATCAGAGATGGATATCACCCTCAGTTTGCAGCACCTCAAGAGTTCACTTCAGTCTCCTGTCAAAAAGGACCATATTGATCCTGGCATAAGACTTCAGGACCGCAAAGAAATGCAAACAATCTCCCTGAGATGCAAGGATTGGCAATAATCAACAAGTCGAACATCCCGCTCCGCCCCCTCCCCTGCCCGCCGTGTCACATTTCTCCTCCCCCCTCCCCTTATCCTCCGTCTGTTCCCTCTCCCCGCTACCCTACTAAAGCCATGTACCTACAATGAGACTCTCCCTCACTCACCCTCAACCCCTCACCCTCACTCACCCTCACCCTCTCAACCTCAACCCCTCACCCTCACCCTCACTCACCCTCAACCCCTCACCCTCACCCACCCTCACTCACCCTCAACCCCTCACCCTCACCCTCACTCACCCTCAACCCCTCACTCACCCTCACTCTCACTCATCCTCACTCACCCTCAAGCCCTCACACTCACCCTCAACCCCTCACCCTAACTCACCCTCAACCCCTCACCCTAACTCACCCTCACCCTCACTCACCCTCAACCCCTCACTCACCCTCAACCCCTCACCCTCAACATCAACCCCTCACCCTCACTCTCACTCACCCTCACTCTCACTCACCCTCAACCCCTCACCCTCAACCCCTCACCCTCACCCACCCTCAACCCCTCACTCACCCTCACTCTCACTCATCCTCACTCACCCTCAACCCCTCACACTCACCCTCAACCCCTCACCCTCACCCTCAACCCCTCACCCTAACTCACCCTCAACCCCTCACCCTCACTCACCCTCACCCTCACTCACCCTCAACCCCTCACTCACCCTCAACCCCTCATCCTCAACATCAACCCCTCACCCACCCTCACCCTCACTCACCCTCACCCTCACTCACCCTCACTCACCCTCACTCTCACTCACCCTCAACCCCTCACCCTCACTCACCCTCAACCCCTCACTCACCCTCAACCCCTCACTCACCCTCACTCACCCTCAACCCCTCACCCTCACACAGTGCAATAGGTCTCGGAGCATTTGAGTTAGAGCTTTTAGAAATGTTTATGCCTTTTTTTTTTGTAATTCTTTAGCATTGGCTATAGGAAACAAAAATGCTAAAGATGTACCAAAAAAACCCATAAACAATTCTAAAAGCACTAACTCTAATGCTGCGAGACCTATTGCATTTCCAATGCTTGTTTTAACCTCTTATTATCTACGTTCAGGGCTTTTAGGCCCTCACCGGTGAATAGTCGCGCTTTATAATATTACTGTTCGATTGATTCTAATATTTATGAATACTTCAGGCTTTATTTACCTATTAACTTAATGAAATCAAAGGCCTGTTGAATCACTAACTTTGCGCTGCTCTGAAAACAAAAATGCCTATTTTAAGAAATAGGATTATTATCAGCGGTGTGCGACTATTTAACTTGTGGAAAAATCGCAACCCTTGGGTTGAATCCACTAAGTCACTAAATGAACCTGCGCTCAAACCCCTGTTAGCTATGGCACAGAGCAGACCACGCTTAATTCTGGGCAATGTGTAAAATATTTATGCAATTCCAAAACAGTAATTAACTCAAAAGGCAAAAAAATTTCTATCGGATTAGAAAGGGGGAGTAACATTTGATGAAGAATATGACAAAAATCCAAAAAGGGGAACCAGAGATATGAATTAGTAGATTTGTAAGTGGGAACAGCTCCAAAAGGCATGAAGTGCCTAGGATAGTCAATGGTCACAGTAGACAAGGACATAAGTGCAATTTGGCCTTGACCCCGATGGAGCGTGGGTCGGATACACCAACCAAGTCCTTCTGACCCATTAAGCCCCAATCCACAGCAGGAGTAAGCTTCTAAATCCTTCCAGGGCTTCAAGAGAATCATAGGTGTCTGACAGATGCCAATAGTAGGTTAGAGGCAAAACAAAAGGGGATGATGGACGGAGCGTTTGAGCAAATCAAACACTCACCCCCAGTCAACTGATCTGGGTTTAATCCATCACCAGTCTTTAGCTCACTCAGCCACCCCAGTTCAGACATGGTCATATGCAAATCAGTCTGACCCTGAGCCTCATGGGAACAGTCCAGCCTGAACTGCCAAACCATGTCTTCCCTGGACCGGAAACGAGCATCCTGGGTTCGGTTTCGGATTCATTATCCTCATCAGCCAGGCTATCTTGAATCCAGTGGCCAAGTGAGCAAGGGACTCACGTCTAAGCATACCCTGCCAACTTAGGGCGAACAAAGTGAAACAAAAGGGGATGATGGACGGAGCGTTTGAGAAAATCAAACACTCACCCCCAGTCAACTGATCTGGGTTTAATCCATCACCATTCTTTAGCTCACTCAGCCACCACAGTTCAGACATGGCCATTTGTAAATCAGTCTGACCCTGTGCCTCATGGGAACAGTCCAGCCCGAACTGCCAAACCATGTCTCCCCATCCAAAGTTATATGCAAACCGAGCAGACCTGTCCAGCATGATTTGAGATTCTGGCAGAATTTGACATTGTAATGTCAAAATGGATGGTCATGGAACCGCACCCGTCATATTCTGTGTGGTTAGAGGAGTTCTCTCTGCCCATTCTGGTCTGCCTATTGTTTGTTTCTGGGAGACATTTCACACTTTTTTTTACACCTATTCAAATGCTAATCACTTGCAAGGAGACATATGAGAACAAATGCAGATTAGCCTCTAGGAACTACAGGCAGAGGAAAGGTAACTTTCAAAAAGTAATTTTTCTTAATATGTATTAAAATTTGACTTCACCATCAACTGCTATTTTTAATAACTATTTATTTCTCCAGCAAGTCCTGTTCACAAGATACAATATTAGGATTTTTACATCTCTCGTGCGAATGCAGCGCAGCTGCTTTGCTAGCGAGACTCTATAGTTGTCGCTGTCCTTAGCGAAGGGAGACAGGAGGTGGCACGCGCGGACAGGAGATGTGCACTCCGTTCGCGGGCACATTTCCTGTCCGCATGTGCCATCTCCTGTCTCCTTTCGGCAGAGAAACAGGGGGCACAGCGCGCGCAGCGCTTGCTTTTTATTTTTTTGTAATCCTCTTTACTCAGTGAGGCTGCAGTGGCTTTCCCCTCCCCTAGCGGCGTGAACGATGGTGCGACGCAGGGCCAAAGGGGAGCCCACGACACGTTGCCCTGCTCTGTGGCTAGTGCTCGCGCTCTACCTATCTATGTGGCTGGCGCACCCTGCTCCCCCTGTTGTCGCGAGCACTCTCCAAGAAACAGAGTGGGTCTTGCGGTGCAGTCAGGGACATTATCAAGATGGGAAGGAGGCACGCGCGCACGCCACAGCTGGGGTTCAGAGGAGTGTATGCAACTCTCAGTAGTACTGATCCTCGCGCCCTCCTGCACCATATCCAATCATAGGGCAGCCTGCAGAGGAGTTTATCCTCGTTTTGGCCTAAGGCACACAGCTGACGTTTTACACCTTACACTGTAGCGCTCCTCCTTAATGGAGAGAGCATCTCGTGAGTTACAAGTTTTGCTATATGGTTTTGCACAACATGAGGGGCCGGCAGTGAGATTTTATCAGCAGAAAAGAAGAACTATTTTGATCTGCAAAGTTACGGTGGTTTAAAAAATATTTGAGGGATAAGGTAAAGATGGAGAATATAATAGATATCCCAATTAGCCCAAGTCATTTATTTTCTAGTTGCCTGGGTATATAAACTGGGCAAAGTTTACTCATATTTGCTCCTGTGCGTAGTCCTCAGGCTAGTTAAATATAATTAGTCTAGTGATGGGGTAGCCAGATGGCATAGTTGCCAACAGTTAAAAAAAATCCCGGGACACTTTGCAGCACAGGGCTGCTGCAGATAGAAAGTTCTTGTTTGCGTACCAGAGTGTAATAAAGAAGAACAGTTTCTGGAACAATATTACCTGGGACAGTCTCCAACTTGTCGAGACTGTCCCTGCTAAAACGGGAAAGTTGGCAACTATGAGATGGGGCCAGTGCACCATCTGTAATTACCACCCGACCGCCTGCCTTGTATCCAACCACTAGAAAACAAGTTCAGCAAGCAAAAACATACTCCCTCTCAACCTGGGAATAGGGATGTTCTATTTACATTTTATGCTATGTCAAATTACGTCATTCATGATATCACTGATGGCATCTCAAATGACATCATAGAGTTACTGAGTGCACACGTATGGAGCTATAGCATGCAAATAGCCTAAGCCTTGGAAGCAATTGAAAATGTACATGTTGAAAGTTATGTATTGTGCACTGATGACAAATCACTAAAGTAGTGTTCCAAGTTAAACAACGTAAATACTAAGGCCACCTGATGTAGGTTGCAGAGTTATCTTTGAAAGTAGGTTGTGACTTAAAGACAGTTTAAAAAGTAATCATTAAGAAATGCTAAAGCTGCTGTTGACAATAAGTTATCCAGCAGTGGATATCGGGTTTTATGTTTCAACCACACTTCCCCCAACCACGCATGGCTGAACAACGCAGTCTTAACGACCGCGTCTTAACCACCCATTCCTTTACCACGCATTCCTTTTACAACAAATTTTGTTGTAATGCGATATTTGGTAAAGATATATGCGTGGTTAAAGTTCTGCCCTAGCCCCGATCTATCCCCTAAAACCTAGCCACTTTTCCTGACTTAAGACCCCAGCCCTAAAAACACTCCATCCTACCCTGCTTTGAATCCTAAAAGCAGTCCCCAGCCCCAAGGCTTTAAGTAGGCCGGGTCTTGCAAGTGCTGAGCTCTGGTAGCCTTTTAAAGGTGGCCTCGAAACTAGTTTCTATCGGGCTCTGTTTTGTGCCCTGGCACATGCGGTCCATTTTCTTCCGGACTGCAGTGACAGCAGGCAATTTTTTTTGTGCCCTTGCTCACACTTTTCCCTAATCACTAGTGGAGAAGTTTATTCATGACATCATGCCAGGTGAGCTTTCTAGGGGAAGGGAAATCCTTTAAAGAGAGACATTTTCTGTCGTGGTGTGACCAGAGCTTTAAGTCAAAGCTTTTTCAATATTATATACAAGCCATAGTTGCTGTTTGCTTATCTTATGCAACTAACAGCCATTGACAAAGCCAATAGTCGTTACTTGTTGTAGGTATGATGGTCCTTGTAGTTTCATATAGCTGGATGCAATGACAGAAACAGCAAAATACAAGTCAGACGGCACACTATGCTAAGCACAGATTTTTTGCTTACTTGTTTTTAAGCTTCGCCCTAATTACATTGACCACGCCCCTTTGAGAGAACCCCCCCCCCCCAGTTTTTTCATCCCACTTAAAGCCCTGCCCAGCCCTAAATATGAAGCCTACCCCAGCCCTTAAAACAGCCCAGCCCCGCCGTACCCCGAGCCCCAAAAACCCAGCCTCCATATTTGAATCCGACCGCCATCCCTAAGCCATAAATCCTTCACCCCAGAATTCGACCCTGTGCCCTAAAACCTTCACCCTATACCTAAAAAACACCCCCGCCCCAAGCCGGGATCCCAACCCTAAGCTTTAAAAAGTACCTTATCCCCTGTCCCAACGATCCAGCCCCCACCCTGAGCCCTAAAAATGCCTCCCAGTAAAAAAAAAACTAAAACAAGCATTTGCAATGCAATAGATCTCGCATTTACGAGAGTTTAAGCTATTGGCATTGTAAATGACAATGCCTTTTATTTATCTGTTTTAAAAAGCAACAAATAATTAAAAGGCATTGTCATTTACAATGGCAATAGCTGAAACCCTCGCAAATGCGAGACCTATTGCATTGCAAATGCTTGTTAATCTGTACTTTGGTTTTCTGCAAAGGACAACTAATCCGCTGCAGTGAAAAATAGTTTTTTTTATGCTAGTCACTGTAAGTACACATTAATGTTACTTTCCTACATCTCTGACTTTTAAATCCCACCTACCCTGCCTTGCAGGGGAATTATTGTAATTTGAAAGGGAGTGTTTGATCTGTCAAAATAGTTCATTTTGACAAGACGAATTGCTGCTTTTACACTGATTTGGCTTCTGGCTATGCTGGTTAGCCTGGAGCCACGTTTGCACTGTCACTGTAGAGGATTGCACAATAGAGCTGCAGTCCACTAGAGGCATTTAACTTCCACGCCCTAGGTATACTTTGTACCATACACTTAGGACTTATATTGGCAGTTAAATACAGCAATTGGGGATATGCCAATGCGTCTATGGTTAAAGTGGGGATACTGGCACTTTAATAGTGATAAGCAGGGGCAAAGTGCACTGTGTTCGAAAGCCATCAAAAATCTGGGGCCAGGCAAAAGGCTAAAAATATGCAGGGACCACTCATAAAAGGAGGATCTACACATTTTTTTTACCACCTAATAATGCAAAAGAAGACCAAGCAAAACATTAACTGCCATTTTGTCTTGATAAGAATTAGATGTCCTGAAAGTACTTTGGAATATTGGAAATAGTTTTAATGCTGTATAGGGTTGGTATTGGCTTAGCTTGGCCCTTTGTCAGTGGGGACGTTGTTTAATATATACATGTAATTTCTGGGATCGGCGATGAAATGTGGGTGAGCCGTTGGACAGCAGTGCTCACAACTCTAACCCCACTGTCATTGTGCTTCTTGTGTTGCATTCCCGACTCAAACTCCAACAACGAACTTTCAGGTAATACCTGTATAAAGTATAGCAGTATAAAGATCTGGTAGAAGTAAATAAAATACTATAAAACAAGCATTGGCAATGCCATTAGCTCTGGCTTTAAAGGAATGTTCCATGGTAATGAGAAGCATTACAAGTAAATAGCATGGGGATAGATATGGATTTGTGTAGAAGCAAAGAACTGTAGAGTAATATTTGTGTAGGTTAAAATGGCAGGTGACAGTTACCCTGTCAAGCCAGACCTAAAAATCTATCTAGATTATTAACTCCCATGTTCCCATCTGCTGCTGCCAGAGAAAAACAACATAACTTATCTAGTTATCTTAGAGACTTGTTTAGAATTTTAGTGTATTGTGTGTGCCCCTGAATGTTCAAGCTTAGGCAGCTGGATAAATAAAATGATCACAGCTGCATTGAAGGCAAGCACTTTTTTGTGGAAGCACATAACTTCTGCCCTATCCAAACCTGTGCGCCTTGCTCCCAACGTGTAGGCGTAGCCAAAGCCCCTCTCTAGTGATGCTCACATAATTGTCTGGCGAGAGATGCACTGTCAGGCCAGACCATACTCCGTTACCACTGCACTTCAAGCATGAAAAGATGCCCAAAAGTGCTATCTCTTGCTTCTCTGTTTAGGGAGCCCCCACATAACACACCTGTAAATACCTCTGGTGCCACGCTCCGCAGCTGCATCACTGTCGGTGGAGACCTCAAAGGGTGCACGGTTTTTCATGGGTCAGGATCCAGACTGGAAGGCATACAGTAAACTTCGGGGAACATGTAATTGAAATAATATTTTTCAGGTAAAAATATCCAAAAGTTCAGATTAACGGATTTTGCCTATACACATAGGATGTCATTTATCTTGATCCAAGGTGCTGTTCGTTATTGGATATCGTTTTTTTATTTTAATGTTTGCTGACCTAAATTATGCATGCTGATGGTGGTCATTTTGTGGTCTAAGCCAACTGCAAACTACACTGATACAAGGGGTGTATTAGTTTCAGGACTAAATACACCACTGTTCTTTTGCCCGCCTGTCGGTCCTTCAGGCCCATCTGCCATGCATTTGTGGTGCAGTTGAATGAAGTAAGTGGGTGAACTTAACGTAAATTATTAATTGTTAGAGTGATGTGTATGTTTTGTCTTTTCTATTTAAATAATTACTAAAGAGGGTTCATTTTGTAAATGCATTGCAGACAAAGCAGTATGGCACATTTAAGCGGAAAGCTTGTGGGCAAAGCTTTTATTATGTGTTTTGTGTTGTGCCAGCAAGCTGCCCTTCAAAAGTTATCGACAACTTTAAGTTGCTGTGAGCAGGTGTGGATGCTCCAAACGATGTCAGAACTTATGGAATATGGCTTTTGCGTCAATCCTAGTGTTGCCCTATGTTCAGTAGAGGCATTATGTTCTTTTGTGGCCCAACATTTTCTGTGGCTTACTACTTTCCCTTCTTCCTGACAGAAAGAGGCCAGTTTTGAGCGAGATTGTGTGTATCTCTGCTCACCCTGCTCATACCATACTCTCAAATGTGGATAGTACCAATTGGACTGGTAGTCTGAGAGTGTATCTCTTCACCATTCAGAGCAGGGCCACTAGAATTATGCGATTGTGCGGCCGTGGCATTTTTCACAAAGTAAGTTATAAATTTGCTGCCTTTGCCACATAACCCACCATCCTCTGCATAAGTGACAGATTTTACCCAACAAATTTTGTTTCTAGCTCAAACGGTTCTAAAGTTACTAAAAACGTGGGTGGCTGTGCACTGGAACCCCTTTTGCAAATCTTCACTGATCATTTTTCTGTTGCTTATTGCTATAGTTGGCTGTTAAATTGATACTAATGAGGTGCAACCAATTTCCTGAAGATGTTATCACATGTAAAAACTACAAATTAAGTAATACTATCACAAAATATGCCATATTTTGCCACCCACATAATTTGCCTTTAATTGTAGCAAAATGTACTCCACACTGCCGCATAATTTGGCCCTCCCCTGCCTCATAATTCCAGTGGCACGGATTCAGAGATTCACATTCTGAATTGGCCAGAATTCAGTGTCCAGGTTATTGTTATGATGGACCATCCAGCAGTAAACTGCACCGTCCCTCGTGCTTGGTTGGCCCACAGTCAGCAGCAAAAGCCTGGTCTAAGGCTCAGGGTGCGCGCCACCTACACTTGAAACTTAATGTGGCACCAGATACTCGAAGTGCAACATGGGAACAGGGAGGTCACAGTCAGTAGTAGTATTCAGCATACAATAAACTGTTTACCTTGTAATCTCCTTTATAGCTGAACAGGCTTATGTTCCTGTTAACATTTGCTCCTTTCAAGGAAGTTCCTGCCTGGGTTCCATGTAAATGAGGAGACCAAGGATAGAGCTGGTATTGGCTAACATTTCCGGAGTGGGGAATAACTCTGGTAATGTGTCTCACCTTCCTAGATATACCTGGCGTTGGGGCGGGCCGCTTTGTGGCCTGAAATGTACTAGTTCACCCCTGGTTGTTTGTAATCCGTGCACAAGGAACAATGTAAGGGCAACTCCTCTTCAAAGTATAATGTAAAATGTTTGTAATCATGATGTCGATGGTATGTAACTTTTGTATCATTTCCTGCTGCTACACGAAATGTGGAAAGGGGCGACCAACTTGGTCCCCCCGAACGTATGGCTGAGTGCCTCGATCCCCCCGGGAAGCCATTTTTGGGCGGGAGGCGCGTCTCGGCTGGTATGCCCGAAGCGGCGTAGCCGGGGCGCGCCTGTTCCCGCCCTAGAGTGGGCTGGCCTAGACACTGACGCAGCCAGCCACGCCTTCGGGGCAGGCAGGGGCAGGTATACGCCCGCCCTGAAGACGGATAAAAAGGGACGCAAGACCAGAAGACGGCCTCTTGTTCTTGTGCTCTGAAGCTGCACCTCCTCGCTGCACGTGAGCTCGGGACAGAACGAAGAGCCAATTTTGAGCGTTTTAATCTCTCTTTTTGTCTTCTAGATACTTCGTCTGAAAAGATGCCCAAGAAAGGCGCGAAGAGAATGTCGACTGACCAGTTGGTTCGGGCCCTCATGAAGGACATGTCCGAAATTAAGAAGCGGTTGGCGGAGCGAGACGGCGAGGAGGGATCGGGGCGTCCACCGGCCGGAGGGAAGCCAAAGAGGCCGAGAAGGGGGCCGGTCGGGGGAGACGTCCCGGTTCCCTGTTCCCCGCTCGAGGCGCCAGCCCCGGTACCGGCCCCGGTACCGAAGGAGGGGAATCCGATTCCCGTAGTAGTTACCCCGACATCCACTGAAGACATGCCTCCCGAGTTGGCGGCACAGTTAGCGGCGTGGTTGGGGGACAGTAGCGAGGGCGCCACGGCTGCCGAAGCGCAAGCACTCATTAAACAGTTGCGCGAGAAACGTGATACAGCCAAGGTGCCCGCGTCGGATGCGGTGATAGACAAGCCACGAGTGGCGGAGGCAGCGTCCGGTGCAGGTAAGCGGCCATTGCCGATCGCAAGGGATGAGTCAACACCCTCTCGTAGAGAAAAGTTGGGGCAACATGTTCCTTTGGCAATAAAGGAAAAGATTTGGGCGGGGGAATACGTAAACATTTTCTCCTTGCTCGTTGATCATTATGAGGTTGAAACTGTTAAGGGCCAAAAGGATCTGATGCATCCAAGTGTTTGGCGCGCAAAAATGGCCGCCTTTAAAGTGAATGAGAATATTGGCAACTGGGGTAATGCTTGGGGAATTTTTACGTCAATTTTGGGGGAACGTAGGCCTGAATTGCTCCCTGAATTTCCAGTATATCAGTCACGAATTATGGGGTACTCGACATCGCACCAAGGTAACCAATGGTTCTGTTATGACAACCTTTTCAGGAAAGCGATGGAGCATAACAAAAGTTTACCCTGGGACTGTTACGATTCTTTGACATGGAATAAGATGAAAGAGTCGGGGATGTTGAAAGTGCCGTTGGTGGGGAGTACTGTTGGTGAATCCTCCCGCCAAAATGGGGGGACGCCCTTTCGGTCGGGTACGGGTACAGACGATTACCCGAGACCCGCCGGCAATACAGGGAAGAGGGGTTTCTGTTTCAATTTCAACAGAAGTAAATGTACTAGGCCCCCGGGATCTTGTAAATTCAAACACGAATGTAGTGGTTGTGGGGCACCCCATCCTGAGTCCTCGTGCAGAGCCAAATCGGGTGAAAATGGGGGTAGAGGGGGCGCCAAACAGGTCTAATATAGTCCGAGGGGCGCCTTTACCAACCCCGATTGATACCCTGGCGATGATTCCCTGGCTCAGCGAATACCCAGATCGTACTTCAGCTGGGGTGCTACGAAACGGTTTTTCATATGGTTTCCGCATCCCGGTGGGGAACTTTCAGGGTGTCGGGTCGTGCAAAAACCAACTTTCCGTCTTGCAGCATACGACTGTAGTACAGGATAAGATCCGGAAAGAGGTGACCCGAGGTCGGGTTGCCGGCCCGTTTAGTGTTCCCCCGGTACAGAATTTTGTTTGTTCTCCTTTAGGGGTGGTCCCCAAGAAGGACCCAGGTGAGTTTCGATTGATTCACAATTTATCAGCGCCTCATGGCCTTTCTGTAAACGACGCAATTGATCCAGAGATATGTTCGGTGCGGTACGCATCATTCGATGAGGCCGTAGCCATTTTGAATCGCCTGGGGCCCGGGACGCTGATGGCGAAATCAGATATCGAGTCAGCGTTCCGTTTGCTCCCGGTATACCCGGAAGACCAACGGCTTTTGGGATTCATGTTTCAAGGTTCGTATTACATGGATAGGTGTATGCCGATGGGGTGCTCTATATCTTGTGCATATTTCGAGAAATTCAGTAGTTTTCTACAATGGGTTTACACGAAGAAAACGGGTTTTCGAAATGTGATGCATTACCTCGATGACTTTCTGTTCCTTGGGGCCGCTGGGGATGATGAATGTGCCCGGGCCTTGACTGAATTTTGTGTTTTAATGAATCAATTTGGCGTGCCATTGGCACCAGGTAAAACTGTGGGTCCCACGACTTGCCTCGAGTTTCTCGGGATCGAGTTGGACTCTAGTGAGGGTTGTTTTCGTTTACCAGCTGCCAAAGTGTCGAAATTCAGGGCAGCCTTGCAAATGTGTATTATTGCATCTAAAGTTACGCTGCATCAATTGCAGCAATTGGTGGGGAAGTTGAATTTTGCCCTGAGGGTGATCCCGATGGCCCGCCCCTTCTCCCGTTCAATCGCCCAGGCGATGGTCGGCCTAAAAGAGGGTCACCATCGCACGAGATTATCGGCCGAGGTCCGCCAGGACATGCGTATTTGGTTAGCATTTTTGGCGGATTTCAACGGTCGAGTCGTCTGGAACAAACCGGCCTTGTCCTCTGAAGAGCTTGGTCTATGGACGGATTCAGCGGGAAGCATGGGTTTCGGCGCCATCTTCGGCACAAAATGGTCGGCACAAAGGTGGCCAACATGGTGGCATGAAGGGGGGCTGACGAGTAATATTGCTTTCCTTGAACTGTTTCCCATCTTGGTGGCCCTCAGAACCTGGCCCGATGGATTCAAAAATCACTCTGTCATATTTTGGTCTGATAATATGACCGTTGTAGAATGCATCAATAGTCAGGCAGCACGTTGTAAAATGATTTTAAGGCTGCTTAAAGAAATTGTCTTACTGTGTATGCAACTGAACGTGGTATTCAGAGCAAAACATGTCCCGGGGGTGATGAATCAGGCTGCTGATGCACTGTCTCGTTTTCAAATGCAGGCTTTCTTGGGGTTCCTTCCCTCAGCGGACCCAGAGCCAGCACCCTTTCCCGAAGCTCTCTGGTCTCTCGGTGCCCCGAACTTCGTTACCTCGTGGGAGAGAGTCTAGCACCAAGGACGAGGAAGGCATACGAAGGGGCGTTTCGGGCCTATTTAGCCTTTTTGGGGACTGAGAGAGGGGGGCTTTGGGGGCACGAGGATTGGGTAGTACATTTTCTGATGTCCTTGCGTAGGGCTGGGAAGTCGGTGGCAACAGCCCAGAGGCATCGTGCTGCCATTTCCTTTGTTGCCAGGGCTCATAATATCCAGGACCCGACAGCGTCTTTCGTGGTACAGAAAGCGCTACGTGGGTGGCAACGCCTTGAGGGTCGCAGAGTAGATGAGAGGCGCCCGATAGGTCTGGATAGGTTGGCCCAGTTGCTGGCCACACTCCCCGCCACATGCTCGTCTCAGTTCGAGGCCTGTTTGTTCCGAGCTGCTTTTACGCTTGCATTTCACGGGGCGATGAGGATAAGTGAGCTGGTGGCAAGGAACAAACAGGATGTGGTGGGGGGTTTGTGCCGGGAACACGTTCAGATCAGGGGTGAGACGATGACTGTATCCTTTGTTAAGTCAAAAACCGATCAAGGTGGGGTGGGAGACTGCATAGTCATTCGCAGGATTCCAGGGTCCCCCATGTGTCCGGTGAAGTGTTTAGAAGATTACCTAGCACGAAGGGTGGCATCATGGGGAGGGACATTGTTGAGACACGCGGACGCCACCCCACTGACGAAGTTTCAGTTTCAGCGGGTGCTCGCGATGTCAATTACTGCAGCGGGCTTGGACCCGGGTGAGTTTGGGACCCATTCCTTTCGGATAGGGGCTGCCACTGAAGCTACAGCCAGGGGTCTTAATGTGGAACAAGTAAAACGAGTGGGGCGTTGGTCCTCCAATTGTTATAAGAGGTATGTGCGGTTGCACATGTTGTGAAGCTGTAATAATGTACTCACGCTTCTTGTTTTTTGTTTGGTTTTCAGTTACGCAAGCCTTCGAGGCGGGGCGGACTATGCAGTCGACCCAACACCAGGCCAGCGGTCAGACATCACCGGCTGTGAGAAAGAAGGTGTGGGTCGTGGGCCACTCATACGTGAGGCGTGCCGCAGACGTATTCGAAGCAGGTGACATGATTCACGTAGCTGGGGAATACGGGTACAGAATGTCCTTCTACGGAAGGGGCGGTCTCTGTATTGACCAGTTTCAGGCATTCTTTGAGGGTTTGTTAGGGCGGACGAGGTCACCGCCGTCTATAGTCATAGTACATTTAGGGGGCAATGATTTGGTCACCACCGGTAGACGACTTCTCCTGGAGGCCATGCTTTCCACTGTAAGTTGGTTGGCGAGGAAAGTTCCGGGGTGCATAATTGCGTGGTCTCATATGATCCCACGAAAAGTGTGGCGGGGGGCTGTTTCGATCCCTGCTTTGAACCATTCTGTTAGAAAACTTAATAACAAAGTGAGTAGGTTGTTTCGTTCCAGGACATTGCATTCTATCTCGCACGGTTGTATTAATGATGACAGTATGTATCTGGGGGATGGTGTGCATTTGTCTCGGGTGGGAAATGAGTTACTCATAGGAGACTTCTTAGCATGGTTAAAAACGTTGAAACATGACCTTTAGCTAGGAGTTTTGTGGGGGGCCCGGATAGCCGGTCAACTATCCGGGCCTGTGGCGGTAAGGTCATGATCGGTGAGCACTAATTAGTAGATCCCTATGAGTGGGCGTCACCCAACACGGATGGGAGCGCTCGGGAGAGGTGGCCATTGGCCCCTCAATGGGGAGGCGGTCCCTTCTAAGGATGGGTCGCCGGAAGTAAAGGAAAGGCGGTCAAGGCCCCTTCCTTTGTAGGAGGGGTTACAGCCCCCTCCTGGGGAATTTCCCGGGGCCAGTGACATCTGCGACGGCAGATGCGGTAAGTTGTGTGGGGTTGGGATAAGGTCTACGGTACCTTCTAGATACCTCACACGAGTATTCGAACGACCTTTAACTGGCGTCGAGTCTTTAGGTGCCCCCGTCAAGTCAAGGGAAATTGGTAATAGTTGCACTTGAGGTACGCCTCCGTGCTGTCGCCCAGCCCAAGTGGGAGGGGTAAGTCTGGTTAGGGATCTTGACACCGGTTATGACCTTGCCGTTGGCCCTTAAACGTTAGGTTGTACAATTTCAATATGTCAAGAAATGTTTGTAGGATGCTAGTTCGGCTAGGAGAACCTCTGTATTAGAGAATCTGTTAAGGTTAGCCAAACATCGCAATATGGTAATGAAATTGTACATAACATGAAACGTTTAATGTTTTAATTTTTGTTTTAATAAATACGGCCGGGATGGTCACTCCATCCCACTTCCAAAAACTTAAGAACTGTTTCCGGTTTCCCTCCTTTGGGGATTGTGTTGAGAGGGGGTGGCGGGTATCTCGGCCATATGGAAAGGGGCGACCAACTTGGTCCCCCCGAACGTATGGCTGAGTGCCTCGATCCCCCGGGAAGCCATTTTTGGGCGGGAGGCGCGTCTCGGCTGGTATGCCCGAAGCGGCGTAGCCGGGGCGCGCCTGTTCCCGCCCTAGAGTGGGCTGGCCTAGACACTGACGCAGCCAGCCACGCCTTCGGGGCAGGCAGGGGCGGGTATACGCCCGCCCTGAAGACGGATAAAAAGGGACGCAAGACCAGAAGACGGCCTCTTGTTCATGTGCTCTGAAGCTGCACCTCCTCGCTGCACGTGAGCTCGGGACAGAACGAAGAGCCAATTTTGACCCACCCACCAGCCCCTGAAGACAGCCAGTTGTTTGTAATAAAGTTGATTAATTTTGCTTGTGTTCTCGTTTCCAGGTTGGAGTATCATGTTGATATTGAGTTAATAAAGAATGGTCTGTTTGAGTACGTTTTTACCATTAAAGAGATTCAGATTTAGTGTTGAATTTTATGCATGCCCTTTCGGTCATAGTGGCCAATGTATTCTGAGTTTTAGTTAGCACTGTCGTATTTATTTGGTAGGCGGTAAGGTCATGATCGGTGAGCACTAATTAGTAGATCCCTATGAGTGGGCGTCACCCAACACGGATGGGAGCGCTCGGGAGAGGTGGCCATTGGCCCCTCAATGGGGAGGCGGTCCCTTCTAAGGATGGGTCGCCGGAAGTAAAGGAAAGGCGGTCAAGGCCCCTTCCTTTGTAGGAGGGGTTACAGCCCCCTCCTGCGGAATTTCCCGGGGCCAGTGACATCTGCGACGGCAGATGCGGTAAGTTGTGTGGGGTTGGGATAAGGTCTACGGTACCTTCTAGATACCTCACACGAGTATTCGAACGACCTTTAACTGGCGTCGAGTCTTTAGGTGCCCCCGTCAAGTCAAGGGAAATTGGTAATAGTTGCACTTGAGGTACGCCTCCGTGCTGTCGCCCAGCCCAAGTGGGAGGGGTAAGTCTGGTTAGGGATCTTGACACCGGTTATGACCTTGCCGTTGGCCCTTAAACGTTAGGTTGTACAATTTCAATATGTCAAGAAATGTTTGTAGGATGCTAGTTCGGCTAGGAGAACCTCTGTATTAGAGAATCTGTTAAGGTTAGCCAAACATCGCAATATGGTAATGAAATTGTACATAACATGAAACGTTTAATGTTTTAATTTTTGTTTTAATAAATACGGCCGGGATGGTCACTCCATCCCACTTCCAAAAACTTAAGAACTGTTTCCGGTTTCCCTCCTTTGGGGATTGTGTTGAGAGGGGGTGGCGGGTATCTCGGCCATATAATGGCCAATGGGATTAATGATTGTTTATAAAAATTAAATTAAAAGTTAAAAAAAGTGAGGAGACCTGTAACACCACACACAGTTTGAAACTGAGTCAACTGTTGCCATTTGTCAGCGGATACCATGGTTCCCCCTTTCGTATTCAGCTCTCTGTAATATTAATTTTCTGGTTCTAACACCTCAATCAAAATGAGCCGGCGAGCCAGTGTAAATCTTATAAATGTAAAGGTTTCAATTGGAATGCTCACCATCGAAAATGAGCCTTCTGATCTCCCCGAATTTTTTTTTTCCTGATGTTCATATTTTGGCCAGTAATTCCACCTTGGTTGCTGGGTGTTTTGCTAATACCAACAAAAGTGTACATGTGGCAATTGTATTCCTTTTGTTTCTTAGCTTTGAAAAAGGCCCAGCGTTCTATCCGGCAATGCTATTCTTATGGTTTGGTTTAATAAAAAAACAACTTTATTTAGTAATTTGGTTTAAAGGAACGAGATACACAATGCAGAGTCATCATAAGTGTTGGTGAAGACAAATATCTGGAGGAATTTGGCACAAATCCATATCCCTGACTTGTACAATAGGGCTGATCAAGCAAAATCCAGCATTATTCCCCAACTCACCGTAGCTGTTGTCCCCCACCCCTCCAAGTATAAACATGCCATATTATGCAAACATTTACAGTAAAGGAAAACACCAAAGGAGCAGGAATATGTGTTGTTGATGATAGGCTTTACATTTGTGAGGGTCAGGGCGGGTCACCCTCTATTTGAGGGGGACATCACCCATAAATCTGAAGCCCTTAGTGTTTTGGGCATTAAGTGTATTCCTCCCGTTGTATGTTGGCATCATATGCAAGAGGTAAATGGACGCCATGTTATTCAAATGTGGCCACCCTGTCTCTGGTTTTGGCTGTACTCTCTTCCAAGGTGTAAAGATTCCATATCTTCCCCACCACATATTTAGTGAGTGTACCCGAGGTTGCTTCCACATCTGTGCTAGGAGTAGGTGAGAAAGAGCCTATCTGCTCCTGCATCGCCCAGGCGAACCAACAGTGTGTCATGGGGCAATGAAATGCTAGTGATGGAGTGTGCTGTCAGTAGGACCTCTTCCAAAAATGTTTGCATACTTGGGCATGCCCACCATTTATTTTATTTATTTATTTAAGTGTATCTTGATATAGCGTACAGCTACCCCAACGGGGTGTCCCGACGCTTCTGAGTAACTTCATGCTGCATGAGATGGTTGAAAAAGAAGAGAATCAGCAAAACAGGTAGGTTTTTAAAGCTCTCCGGAAGGGTTGTTCATCCTTGATCAGCCGAATGGCATTGGGTAATTTATTCCAGATGGCCGCTGTCAGTACTGGGAAGGATTTCCCCCCAGAGCGGGTTTTCCTGAATCTGGGTACGGAAAGTAAGTTTTTGCCAGAAGAACGAAGGGTCCTGGAGTTGTTATAGGGAATAAGGCACGTGGAGAGATAAGCAGAGCCCTTGCCTCGCAAGGCTCGATGAGCCAAGACCAGAGCTTTAAATTCTGCCCTCTTATGAACTGGAAGCCAGTGAAGGTCGCGACGATGAGGGGTTATATGCTCACGCAGAGGGATGCCGCGGACCAGTCGCACCGCGGCATTCTGGACCGTCTGAAGGCGGTGGCAAAGTCCTACAGACAGACCAGGTGTGAAGTGATTAACGCCTGTACCACTGTCTTCCTGGTGTTACTGGGCAGAAAATGAATAAACTTCTTTATCATTCGAATTTTTGCTAAACAGGCCATGGAAACTGTGTGAACTTGATGGTTAAAAGAGAGGTTGGAATCCCATCTGACTCCTAGATTTTTCACTGAGTCCTTGGGGATGGGAGGTACGCTTAGATCCAGAGGCCACCAGATGTTAGAGTCCAATGGGGTTGGCTGATGGAAGAAAAGGACCTCCGTCTTTCCAGCATTCAACCTCAAGAAGTTATGATCCATCCACTGGGCGATGGTTCGTAAACAGTTTTTTAAGGGGTCAAAAGTGGTGGGAGTGATGCTGTTAAACGAAAACAAAAGCTGGATATCATCAGCATAAGAGGTGACTTTTATACCCATTTGAGCAATGATATCAAAAAGTGGGGAAAAATATATATTGAATAAAAGCGGGCTCAGGGAGGATCCCTGAGGGACTCCCCACCGGAGCGGACGGCTTTCAGAGGTAAACGGGGGAGTGAACACCGCCTGGGTTCGGTTGGACAGGAAGGAAGATATCCGCCCTAACGCTGTACCCCGAACGCCCTTAGAGTGCAGGCGTTCAAGGAGCAGGGGGTGGGAAACGGTGTCGAATGCTGCTGACAAGTCAAGCAGCACCAACACCGCTCTAGACCCCCCATCCAAGCTCCATCTTACAGCATCAGACATCTCAATGAGTGCAGATTCGGTACTGTAACCAGACCTAAAACCATGCTGAGAGTCATGGAACGCGCCTGAAGTTTCAAGAAAGGTCGCTAGCTGTTGTTGAGCGAGTCTTTCTAGTACTTTAGCCGGGGCAGGTAATAGGGAAATCGGTCTGTAATTGGCGGGGTCACTGGGGTCAGCGGTAGACTTCTTTATTATAGGAACCAATCGAGCTTGTTTCCAGGTATCTGGAAAGAGTCCCAGCTTAAACGAGTCATTCCAAATCCCATTCAAAAAAGGGTTAAGAACGGGGGCTAATGATCTGTACTGTTTAGCGGGCCAAGGGTCTAGTGGGGAGCCAGATTTAGTCTTAGAGAGTTCCCCAAGAGATTGTCCAATGAGATCTCTGCGAACTCAGAAAACAAGGACTCTGAAGCCGCAGGAGAGGAGGGGGGAGGAACATTTTGTTACTTGAATGTTACTGGGGAAGGAATCATAAATTGTGGCTATTTTATTCTCAAAGAAAGTAGAGAGGTTGTCACAGAGAGTCTGTGAAACCACTGGAGGACGTTTAAGGGCAAGGGGATCCGTAAAGGACCTTACTGTCTCAAAGATTTCCCTAGATGACCCTTGAGAACGGTTTATTTTGTCTTCTAGAAATTTCCTTTTATGTTCAATGATCTTCCTTCTATAATTTTTCAAAGCGGCTTTATAGTGGCTTTTGCGGTCAGGGGAGAAGGTGGTTCTCCAGCGTCTCTCTAGACGTTTACATTCTGATTTGAGCACTCTGAGGTCGTTCGAATACCATGGGGCCGAAGGAGCCGAACGGTAGGTTTTAATAGGTCTAACTGGGGCAATGAGGTCAATTACCGAAGTAATCTGGTCATTGAGATTAATCAAGCGAGTGTCAAGATCTAAGTTTGTGTCTGGAACAACGACCAGTGAAAGCCCAGAAGTTAAACTTTCCGGGGAGATCTTGCTCCAATTCCTACCTAATTGTTTAGCCGGACGAATATGACGGTTAGTGGGGTGGCAGGGGACTGTGAAAGGAATAAGCAAGTGGTCTGACCATACTATAGGGACTAGGTCAAGGACCTCCAAGCCCGTCAAGTTGGTACAGATCAGGTCGAGAGTGTGACCCGCTTTATGGGTGGAACTGCTGATAAGTTGTTTCAAACCCCCATCAGTCAGTGTGGATACAAAGTTGATAGAGGCGGTATCCTCAGAATTATCAACATGGAGATTAAAATCTCCAAGAAGAGTAAAATTGGCGTAACGTAGTGAAGCTTGTATAATGAGGTCTAGAAAAGCTGGAAGAAAGGCTGGTTTGGAGTTAGGTGGTCGATAAGCCAAAAGACCAGAAAAGGTAAAATTGGGTGTGATGTTAATACAAAAAGGAAGAGCTTCAATGCGCTCTGTTTGAACAAATGGAAAGGATGAGACGGTCCAGTGGGATCTGTATATGATGGCCACTCCACCCCCGGGGTGAGAGCTTTGTCTGTTGGCACACAATATACTATAGCCTGTAGGGATGGCTAAATGTATAGCGGGGTTGGTGTCGTCTGTTAGCCATGTCTCGGTGAGAAACAGAAGATCCCAATTATTCTCTTCCAGGGTATGGAATACGTCCAGAGAGTGTTTGACTAAAGACCGACAGTTTAACAGGCCAGCTTTTAAGTGTGGCAGAGATGGATTATTTTTCTGCTGGAACTGACAGTTATTCTTTCCATCACCCGATTGGTGGCAGACACAATTAATGAAGGGAAAAGGGGGTTTGATAGAAGCACAGGAATTAGTTGGTAATATACAGTGCAAGGGCCGCAGAGACGTAAGCATGGCGCTATCATAGGTTAGGGGAAAGGGAAGACCTGGTGTAGCACTACCTGTATCCACGGTCTCATCCTGGTCGCGGACGGGCGCAGACGGGCAGGACTCTGGCACGACTCCGGCGCAGGTCCGGCGCGTCCGCTGATCGCGTCCGCTGCGCGGAGGCATAATCAACCGTTTTTATAGTGGCCAATCGGTGCCTTAGAAGGCTACCCCACTCTAAGATGGCCGCCAAAGTTGATCCGATCACCCCAAACAGCGTTCCAATCGGCTGCGGGGAGAGAGGGTCTTGGAACAGGGAAGTAGTGGTCTGCCCTGCGAGCAATAGGGGAGCGAGAGGAGAATACTACCGCCGCTTTTCAATCAAGCGGAGGGGATGGCATGAGAGTGCAGCCGAGCTTCGTGATCAAGCTCAGAGCACCAGCGCTCGTAGTCAGCTGATAAAGAAACTATCCAGCAAAAGGTGATTTTTTAAAAGGCTGCAAGAGCAGCTGCTAAAAACGTGCAGCTGCTAAAAACGTGCACCATGTGTGTATGAAAGTGCCACGTTCCCAGCACCCCTTTTAACATAACTCCAAGCTCCCAAACATGTTATGCAAG
The DNA here is from genome assembly GCF_964263255.1 of Lissotriton vulgaris. NCBI lineage: Eukaryota > Metazoa > Chordata > Amphibia > Caudata > Salamandridae > Lissotriton > Lissotriton vulgaris. The sequence continues at coordinate 84,093,490 of NC_141700.1, read as the reverse complement.
CGCACTGGTGTCAAATACCAACGCATGGGAATTTCCTCTATATATTTTTTTTTAAACCCTCAATAACGCTGAAATCTTTCTTGGGTAACTTCTCGCCACCTTGCTTTTGTAATACAAAGAAAGCCCTGTCTCAGAATCCAATGACTTCATTCCAAACCTACTGCTGGATACTTTGACAATTTATACTTCCTCGGAAGAGCTGCAACAGAGCCTAATATATAAAGTTTCAGAAAAGGGGGGGAGCGAGCAAGGGATTTATTTTGCTAAGAGTTCTTAGTTACAGCGTCAGAGGGACTACTGATTAGATATCCTGGCTACTGAAAAATAGTGGGCGAATGCAATTTCACACATCTGAAGTGTTACCACACTAACACATTAAAGAGGTGAAGAAAAACAATAACCAGGTTATTAGTATCAAAAAGATTGTAATTTTCTTTATGACAGAGAAATTAAATCGACAATACAAATAAGGTACAGAAAAAATGCATTTGGGATATACAAGGAGGCATCTTATATATTCCTAATATATATCTCAAAAATGAGTCTACACTGCTGAAAGATAATACGATTTCAAATCAGAAATAAATGAAAATCAAAAGTAGATAATTAATAACAAGCAGAATTAGACTCAAGAGTCCACGTTTCGGTCTTTTGGAGATGATTTCATAAGACCATCATCAGGACTGAGCTTTAGGCATTAAAGTTGATGACCCTAGGAAAAAATAATGATTCTGAGGCAGACACTTCCCGAAGGGGTCAGTGGTGCTGTTCAAAGTAAATTGGAATTGCTCTTAGAAGCGATTAGTCAGGAGCGTCCAAGGTGAAAATGCTTGTGCATAGAGTTCAATTGCACAGCAAGGAAAGTCCAGGAATCCTTAGTGGATGTTGCTTCAACAATGGTTGGTAAATATTCAAGCTTTTGTGGGATTAAGCAGGGCAACACGCGAAAACGACGTTAGCAGTGACAGCGTCTTCTTAGCAAAATAAATCCCTTGTTCGCTCCCCCCTTTTCTGAAACGTGTCAATTGCCTAAGCCTGCAAGGGTATATTGGGTTGCTCACCCCTTCACAACTTAATATATAAAGTGGCACAGGGGGTCTCAAATGAGATGTAGTCTAGGTCCCAAGTTGTCAACCTTGGAACCAGTGAACTATTTTCCTCGCATTGACCCTTGACTACAGAAAGTTTGTGGCTGGGAAAATCACCATTTACCTGTTCCTCAGGTTGTGAAGAGCTATTTTTGAAAAAAGAACATCAACTTATAAATGGCTCCATTTGTAAAACAACTACCAGCTACTAGACCGGACCTCTAACATGCATTACTGTTCCATGAGATGCTTTTACTGCTGTAGGGGTAACTGTGCTCTGCATTAGAGGATGCATTATATATGATTGTGGCTGGATGATTTGGAAAGGAAGTAAGTTCTGTTTCAGCCCTCTTCCAGTTGACCAAAATAACTTAACTCTATTGTTTCCTTACCATACATTACTTGTGTTTAGCTTTTTTCTTTTCACACATAACATGTTGTTGCCAGATACAATGTCCAAGCATGTTTGACAAACCGTCTTTAATCAAACTAGTCTTGCCCACTTCTTTTTAGCTGCGTTCCTAACTTATTGTGAATTTTTTTTTAGTCCAGCCATGCAGAGACTCTCAGACTGGAGGGCAGATAGAGTTAAGAAGTTGTTAGAATAAAGTCCCAACTAGAATAAATGCATAAATGCAATAAACTTGCCTTTTCCATTCACAGTGCAGCAATTCTAAACTTGAGAACTCATCTAAACACAGGAATGTACAAGAAAAAGTGCGAAGGGTCGCTGCTAATGAAGAGGCTGATGTCATTGTAGCTTAGTAATGCATGCATAATCTTTGTACTATGTGATTCACAGTTTGCCTTTAATCTTGTTGTTTATCTTCTTAACCCTTAATGACCTTGATGCTACAGTAGATGTTTGCATTGCTTCACCTGCAAGCCTCTAAAGGGGCAACTAAGCCGAGAAAATCCTCCTGTTTAATCCATCCTGTTGGTTAATGTCTCCGGGCATCTAGGCATAAAATAGGTTGACCTTTTGAGCTATCTCAGTACATTATCACAACAGATAGCCCCAATGTTTTTATTGCGCCGAGGGGGCAACCAGTTTAAACCCTTCCTTGGTCTTCCTTAGACTCTTTTAATTCACTTGAGCACCACTCTACACCCTTACCCTCTAACTTGCATTCACCATGTGCCTAGATCAAAATATCTCTGCGAAACAGCCCCCATTGAGGGACCTGTCTAGCATTGCAGCGCTGGCTCGACAAGGAGCGTCCTATGATGAAGCATGACACCGTCCTGGGTGTGTGGGGACATTCGGATCGGATCATTGGGATCCCTCCCCGGAACCTTCTGTTCAGTTCCCTGGATCCAGCCTTGTGCGCCTTCTCCCCACCCCATGGGAACAGCACCCCTCTTTTGTGTTTAAAGGGTTTTTTAATTCAATGACGGTTGTCCATATGACAACAGGAACATAATACAATTCATGCTTTTCCCGGTTTGCTACAGGTGCATCCACGCCGTTTCGACCCTTTAAACTTGATAGGTCATCATCCGAACACAAGAAATACCTTAAGAGCAACCACACTAAAGCAAACTGAAAACACAAAAATTATATACATAAATATATAAGTGGGTACCAAGGAGACTTCAAAACCAATTTAATGGCTGTGATGGATCAATGGCCAGGCACTCGCATGAGTTACCACTAGGCTACACATGCAACGCCTAAAGAGACTCAAAAGACTCCGGATGCTGAAAAACAGTCCTCATTCACATTGCGTCCATGGAGTCTTAGCTAATACATTACTCGAAGAGAAAAGAAATTCACCACCAACACCATAGTTTCACCAACCCAGTGTTAACTAAAAAAAAAAAGCATAATCAATCACGGAGTTAAAATTCAAAGCCGCCATGTTAAATATACAATGGTAACATTTAAAACAAGCATTGGAAATGCAATAGGTCTTGCACCATTAGAGTTAGTGCTTTTAGAATTGTTTATGGTTTTTTTTGTAAATGTTTAGCATTTTTGTTTCCTGTAGCCAATGCTAAAGTATTACAAATAAAAAAAGCCATAAACATTTCTAAAAGCTCTAACTGAAATGGTCTGAGATCTATTGCACTGTGTGAGGGTGAGGGTGGGTGAGGGTGAGGGTGAGTGAGGGTGAGTGAGGGTGAGGGTGAGTGAGGGTGAGGGGTTGAGGGTGAGGGGTTGAGGGTGAGGGGTTGAGGGTGAGGGGTTGAGGGTGAGAGGTTGAGGGTGAGTGAGGGTGAGTGAGGGTGAGGTGTTGAGGGTGAGGGGTTGAGGTTGAGGGTGAGGTGTTGAGGGTGAGTGAAGGTGAGTGAGGGTGAGGGGTTTTGGGTGAGTGAGGGTGAGGGGTTTTGGGTGAGTGAGGGTGAGGGGGAGTAGTTGAGGCTGAGTGAGGGTGAGTGAGAGTGAGGGTGAGTGAGGGGTTGATGGTGAGGGGTTGAGGGTGAGTGAGGGTGAGGGTGAGTGAGGGTGAGGGGGTGAGGGTGAGTGAGGGTGAGTGAGGGGTTGAGGGTGAGGGGTTGAGGGTGAGTGAGGGTGAGGGTGAGTGAGGGTGAGTGAGGGTGAGGGTGAGTGAGGGTGAAGGGTTGAGGGAGGGTGAGGGGTTGAGGGTGAGTGAGGATGAGTGAGAGTGAGGGTGAGTGAGGGGTTGAGGGTGAGTGAGGGGTTGAGGGTGAGTGATGGTCAGGGTGAGTGAGGGTGAGGGTGGGTGAGGGGTTGAGGGTGAGTGAGGGTGAGTTTGAGGGGTTGAGGATGAGTGAGGGTGAGGGGTTGAGGGTGAGGGGTTGAGGGTGAGGGGTTGAGGGTGAGTGAGGGTGAGGGGTTGAGGGTGAGTGAGGGTGAGGGGTTGAGGGGGAGGGGTTGAGGGTGAGTGAGGGGGAGGGGTTGAGGGTGAGTGAGGGTGAGGGGTTGAGGGTGGGTGAGGGCGAGTGAGGGTGAGGGGTTGAGGGTGAGGGGTTGAGGGTGAGGGGTTGAGGGTGAGGGGTTGAGGGTGAGGGTGAGGGGTTGAGGGTGAGGGGTTGAGGGTGAGTGAGTGAGGGTTAGGGGTTGAGGGGGAGGGGTTGAGGGTGAGGGGTTGAGGGTGAGTGAGGTTGAGGGTGAGTGAGGGTGAGTGAGGGTGAGGGGTTGAGGGTGAGTGAGGGGGAGGGGTTGAGGGTGAGTGAGGGTGAGGGGTTGAGGGTGAGTGAGGGTGAGGGGTTGAGGGTGAGGGGTTGAGGGTGAGGGGTTGAGGGTGAGGGGGTGAGGGTGAGGGGGTGAGAGGTTGAGGGTGAGTGAGTGAGGGTGAGTGAGGGTGAGGGGTTGAGGGGGAGGGGTTGAGGGTGAGTGAGGGGGAGGGGTTGAGGGGGAGGGGTTGAGGGTGAGTGAGGGGGAGGGGTTGAGGGGGAGGGGTTGAGGGTGAGTGAGGGTGAGGGGTTGAGGGGGAGGGGTTGAGGGTGAGTGAGGGGGAGGGGTTGAGGGTGAGTGAGGGTGAGGGGTTGAGGGGAGTGAGGGTGAGGGGTTGAGGGTGAGTGAGGGGTTGAGGGTGAGTGAGGGTGAGGGTGAGTGAGGGTGAGGGGTTGAGGGTGAGTGAGGGTGAGGGGTTGAGGGTGAGTGAGGGTGAGGCTGAGGGGTTGAGGGTGAGTGAGAGTGAGTGTTGTGAGAGAGGGTGATGAGGCCTGGTTGTTTTGAAGTACAGCTGATGAGGCCTGGTTGTTGTGAAGTATCTGACTTTCTTGTGAAGACAAGTGCGTCATAAGCTTAAACGAGAGCCTTGCATTCTCTGTTCCCGATCCTTGCACCCATGCATGGCTCGGGTCTCAGGGCAGCTACCAGGAGTTCTAACAGCTCTCATCAGGTTTCTCAACAACGGTGTAAAAAGTAACACCTAGGACAAATGTAACCATTAAAGTAACGTAACAAATATATTGCTCAGAAGGGGCCTTTGATGTAACAGCCCGTTATGTTATCAAGTTCTTCTAAAATTCACTCATTGCTCCAGATCGCAAGGAATGAGTGCGGCTCTTAACTTCGTGGTTACTAAGTATCATTAGTGCCTGGACTATAGTTTACAGTGCCCTCAACCGGGACAAGAGAGGACTGCCAGTGGCAGCTCTTTATGTGTCTTGGTGGAAAGGAATGAACATATATCATTATTTAGTCACAAGATCTTGTTTAGACTGGAGCTCAGTATTCAAGCGCTGTAACGAGGAAGGGTAGTGCACAATTGCGCTGAATATTAATAGATTTAAAATCCTTTATAATATTACCGTAACAGGGAATGATCGCTCTATTGTGAAACACGTTGATTCAATGTTTTGCTTCACATATTTTGTTCACTGCAAACTTCAGTGGGGATTTTAAAAAAAATGCGACACGGCGGGCAGGGGAGGGGGCAGAGCGGGTAAAATAAACAAAGAAGACGGAGGGAAGAGAGGGGAGGGGGGAGGAGAAATGCGACACGGCAGTGCACAATTGCGCTGAATATTAATAGATTTAAAATCCTTTATAATATTACCGTAACAGGGAATGATCGCTCTATTGTGAAACACGTTGATTCAATGTTTTGCTTCACATATTTTGTTCACTGCAAACTTCAGTGGGGATTTTAAAAAAAATGCGACACGGCGGGCAGGGGAGGGGGCGGAGCGGGTAAAATAAACAAAGAAGACGGAGGGAAGAGAGGGGAGGGGGGAGGAGAAATGCGACACGGCGGGAAGGGGAGGGGGCGGAGCGGGTAAAATAAACAAACAAGACGGAGGGAAGAGAGGGGAGGGGGAGGAGAAATGCGACACGGCGGGAAGGGGAGGGGGCGGAGCGGGTAAAACAAGACGGACGTGCACGCGCTTTTAAGCTCAATGCGCATGCGCATTGAGCTTAAAAGTCACGGGCACTGCAAGGAATCGCCACGATTCCTTGCAATGGATAAAGAGTGGATAAGCCCCTATAGTCTCGCTTGCTCGATGCGCATGTGCATCGACAGGCGAGACCTAAAAAGGAAAATAGCAAAATACATACCAAAAGAGGAAAGTGCACCCCAAGGTTAGAAAACAGCCCCACAAGTGAAAAAAATAATAAAAGGGAATTAAAAAGAATGACACCCGGGGGGAGGAGCCAAGCTCGCGACCGCGATGGACGCACTGTAGCTCGGCTCCGCCAGCCTTCCTGCCCAACACACATATCCTGCCAAGCATCCTGCCCCGAGACGACACACTCGGGAAGAAATGGAAAGGTGAAGCAACGCTCGTACTCACCGTCTGACCCGGGGGCTCCTGCGAGCTGCGGATCCGAAGCTGTGCTCCTGCTTGATCCGGGGCCTTCGCGGCGTGGAGACCGGGGACTTGCCTGTGGAGGTTGGCCGGAGTGACGGTGTTGGCGGCGGCCCCTGGTGGAGGAGAGGGGTCGGCTGGGAGAGGCCGTTGTGCGGTTATGCCGGTGGAGACTGACCGGGCCCGGTCCAGCGGCCGGGGGGCCCCGTGGTAGGGCGCGGCACGCCGTGGTTGGGGGAAGACCGCGCAGGAGGATACCCCCTTTGTTGCCCTGTCCGGCCATCTTGAAGCCCTGCGCCCGGAGTCGGCGTGTGGCGTCCGCGGGGTGGTGGCGCTGGCGGACCCCCCCCTTTTGGTGGCTCTCCTTTCTGCACCCAGGTTGCCATTTCTGGGGCTTGAGTGAACTCCAGCGGTGGCCTTGCTTGAGAGCCCGCTCCAGAAGTTGAGGCATGTGGAGACGCGGCTGGACCCGCAAGATGGCGGCCGACGCCCTGGGTCACGGATTTACTCAGGGCGGCGAACTTGTGTCGCTGAAGTGCACGGGGGCCTGGTCCTGTGAGCGTGAGCCCACGCTTGGCGATGTCCTTGACGCCCTACAGTCTTTACATGTGGCCATGGCCCCCGTCGCCCCTGTGCAAGATAGACGGTCTGCCGCCATTTCTGTTGGGCCGTCCCTCATGAACGCGGCTCGACTTAGTGTGCGCTGCTTCGTCCCCCTCAGTTGCTGCGGGGAGTGCTGCCGCCGTGCATCGACAAGACTGTAAGCCTGAGGCCCCGAATCTCCAGGTAGCTTTGATTGTGGCGGGCGCGGGTGAGGGCTCCACGCTGGGGCCCGTTCCTGCTCGAATGTTCGGGGAGCGATGTGGATTGCCGATTCGATCTGCCTCGGTGAGGTCCCATTGTTACCTTGCGGGGCAGACTTTACTTTCCTGTGCGGCGAGACTGCACCCACACTGTTTGCTGCTCCAGTTGTCACTAATGGAAAGTCTGGACTGCCGCGAAAAGTTCTTGCTTTGCTGCTGGTTGCCGGGGTCCTCTGGTTTACACCCTTGTCCCGTTTTGTTCCGATCGAGTGGCCTCTCCACCTTGAAATGTTTGCTGCCCACTACTCTATCACGCATGGTGGCGATGACTAGGAAAGGACAGGGGTGAGCCGGACTGAACCTGGAGGACTACTGGTTAACGGATGGAGATGAGGAATGCCCCCAATCACGATAATATGGACGATTCCTTCGAGGGTTTATGATACCTGAGACTGTGTCGATCTCGTTTTGATGTTGCATAAATGTGTGGGAAGGCGGGGGGGCAGGGGCAGAACGACTCGATTGATGGTCTCCCCCCCCCCTGGTTCTTTTCCCTTTTTGCCTCTTTTGTTCCTTTCCCTCTCTCTGACTTTTTCTATATTTCGGGTTTCCTATTTAGGGCGACAGGCACGCTGCTGGGGGGGTAGGCCGTAGCCTTCTGCAGGGGTGCAGGGCGGGGTGGGTGGGTTGGGGCCTCTTATCTGTTCTTTTTCCCCTTAGTTCTATGGCTCTTTTGTATCCCTTTATCGGGACGCCGTGTCTGTGCGTGTCTCCCATGGTGTGATTGCAGGTGGGGATGGGGGGCGAGTTGTTTTTCTTTCTACGGTATTGATTGCACATATACTATGACTTGCACGCCCTACCCCCGATAGCGGGATCCTCAGTCATTTTGAGCGCCTTTATCGCTGTGGGGCGCGTGCAGCAGCGCGGCGTTCTTTCTTTTCTTCTTTATAATACTTCCCCTTTTTTCTTATTATTTAGGTTAGTATAGAGGATGATTGTAACCACTGTTGCTGGTCTGGTTCCTCCGTTATGTATCAGTACAATAATTAGGTGGTCGGTGGGCAAGCGACGGGCCACGGTGGGCACTGATTTGAAATATGGCGTCTATATCATGATTGATGTGAACTGTTGCTGATAACCGTCTTTATCGATGCCTTTATGTCTTGATGCTTGATTCGTAGCCCGCTATGGGAACTCAGATGATTAAAAACTGCAACTGATCCTGCTATACTCCCTATTATAAAATTAACCTTCTTTGATCCTGCTTTCAGCGGTCGTGCTCAGCTTTTCTCAGACTGAACTAATTGCTTGCACAATGCTGGGTGCTACCGGGAAACCTCCTTATTGTTTCATGTGCTTCTCATAATGTGTCGTGGCCGGCCTGACTGGTTGTAGGCCCGTATTTGTATGCTCCTATCTGCACAATAGGGTTTTCAAAAAAAAAAAAAAAAAGATTGACACCCACTTGTTGCTTGTAGTTATTTAAACATAAAGAAATGAGTGGCTCAGTGGTAATTTTGTTAATGGGCCTATTCTGGGTTGGAGTCTAGATGCGTAGTGTGTTGGGAGCTATATATTACGTGTAAAAAGAGTTTCGTTAAATAGCTGATCATGTGGCAAATTTGGCAAGTACATGGGTATGTGGACTACTCATTGGAATTGCATAATACTAGCTGTTGGCCAAATATACATACAGTTGCTATTGTTTTTTCAGGGTTGTGTCGTTCTATTAAAAAAACATACAGTGCAACTGAGTAGCATTATGCAGTTCAGTGTTGACCATATTTATTGGCATTGAAAGACTGAGCCTGTAATAGAACCGCAGGGTATCTGGCCTTGTATCTACTAGTTGCACAGCTGATACATATATTGCAACTATCCTCTTGTCGGCTTAGCGATAACCTAGCTTATTTTTTTTTTTTTTTTACTATCTTAGCTCTTTCTAAATAGTCCATTTAATGAAAACTGAACTCAGCTTAGCTCACATTTAGAAACCTGGGCTGTTTCAACAGTAGGAACATTTTCCCATAAAGCGAACAGGCGTCCATGGGTTTGTGTGGTTACAGTTCCATTTATTATGTTACACTCCAAGTAATATTTCACTTGCAAACTTAATTTCCCCACATTTTAACTGAAATGTCCGATAAGTAGCATTAAGAGATTCCTGGAATTGTGTTGCATTTTCTTCACGTAATCCAGGAAATTGCTGGTGTAAATTCAAAGAAGGCTCTGACTTCAATCACATTTAGTGCATTAGCAGAACGTTTAAGTACATACAACACCAATACTGTGCAATGCCAGTGCTTGACCTCGAAGCATCCTGTTCATCGACAAATAAAGTACACTTTATTTTCCCAGAACAGCGCTCCCACTGAAGCAACTTAGATGGTGAGTGTGTCTGTCTGGCCATCCCAGCTATCCACAATGGGGGCTTTGTAGTCCACATTACAGAGCTGCTATTCAGAGAGTCCGGGTGTAATTTTGAGAGTACTTGCAGCAAGACGCGAATATATATGGATTGAAACACAACTTAACATTTAAGTGGGTGTTAAAAATACACAGCAAATTTTCATGCAAGCCAGTTGGCGATATGTTTTTGGTGTGTTTAAGGTTTGTCACCAGCGTTTATCCGGGTTTCTTCCCTAAATGTTTTATTTTTCGCATACTTACAAGCGTAGCCTCTATTTTTACTCACGAAATCTTCAAGAGACATCATATTTGAAAAATAGTTGAGTAGCAGGCAAACCTGCTGGTTACCAGTAGCAGGGGCATCTATCTGCGATTTAATGGTGATATTACTGTTGAGTTTGCAGATAGTAATACTCCGTTTTCAAACAAGAGACGGTTCTTGCCGTGTATGCAGTATCCATTTTGGTTTAATCTATTAAAGCTCCTAGTAATAACTTTAAACTTGATGGTAATCGTTCCCAGCGAAGTTCCAGATGCCTCGTACGCATCTTCCTCAAAAGTGAAAAAACGCGCGGAATCACTAGAAGCATGACTGTTTAGCAGTCAACTAGTGTGTGTGAGTTATCACTTCAGGCTTAATTAACGTCTTCTGTGCCATGTCGTCAGTGATTCCACTTGTGATGTGGGATCAAAAGTATTGCTGGATTTATGGTTGCCAAGCTAACCATGAAGGCCGAATTGCAGGTTTTAAAATATTTTTGGATAGTTAACAGAACCACCTCAAATTAAGTTTATTAGAATAATTGCTGTGTTTAAACTATGATTTTGCAGAGCTTTAAAGATCATGACTTCTCTTTAATAAAATAAAATACCCTTTGGTTTTGTTTTGGTGTTCTTTTTTTTATATCATTATCTTCTTTTCTTTATCGAAAGGCTTTGGATTTCACCATTCCTCTTCCATGGTCTACACCTTTGCATAGCATATGTGGGACAGCCCTCCTGGCTGTCCCCAGACACCCTACTTCCTATAAGTCCTGTGCTGCAGGCTCTATTTGTAGGGTTTGAACTTTGCCCTTGCTCTTAGAGTCCTCTGTGCGCAGTCTATGGCATTTCAGAGTGGGCTGTATGCGCAGGGTGTGACATTTGTATCATTTTCCTTGATATGTTTGGCAAAGCCATCTGCTGTGCTCCAGGCTCACTGGGTGCAACCCTCAGTAATGCCATATACGTAGACACCACCCCATAACCTTGATTTTGTGGTCCTGCGGGCTTAGTAGGAATTTCAAAGGCAGTGGAGAGTCAGAGGTATAACCAATGGATTTCGTTATAGAGATTGATTGGACATATAGCCACTGATAGTCACTGTTGAGTGGTGGCAGAAAGTTCCTTGTATAGTTTAAAGAGAAAATTGTTAATCATATTTTATGGTGTTGTGGAAACAGAGGGGATATTGTGGTATGAAAGGCTGGACAATGTGGTCATTGTTGCAGTAATGTATCCTGAATTGGCAAAGATTGCATTGGGGTTATGTTCGACTGTGTTCATAGGACCAGAGACTTGTTGGGGGTTCAATGCTTTTGGTTCGAGTCTTCATTATCAGACTAAACGTTGACGTTGCTGAGGATGCAGAGATTATTGTGTTAAAGGTGAGGTCAAGGACAGTGTGAAAGAAAGTGTCAAAAACTGGATTGTGTGGTGGCACGTAGGATATTTGAAATGAAGGGGACTAGATTTGTAATGGGGGAGTAGCAAATGACCAAAGGTATTCATTCTGTATACTAATATTCTAGAAAACTGGTTCGGGTTAGAGTTTCTGAAGACAATTGCCTTTCCTCCTCCAATATTTTACCCGGACTTTATTTGGTGACCAGGTGGGATGACCTCGAGAAGACACGTTCTGATGATGATAAGGTTCAGGATGGGGTCTGTAGATAAGGATGCAGGTAATTGATGAATAGTGGCAAGTATGAGCTGTAGAGCGCAGAGACAGTAGTGGTAGGGGGCATCATACTGCATCATTGTGCCTAGGGAGCTGGACAGACATTTGACAAACATTTATAAGGGAGGGAGGATAGACAGGAAATCGGTGTCGAGGGGAAGATAGCTGGAAGGTTTAGCTGAGAATTAGAAGCGAAGAGGGAGGGGTTGGGGTATAAGGATAAAGGCCAGAGGTCGGAGATTCCAGGGATGGAGGGATGGTGTTTGAAGGAATGGCGTCGTCATCTTTTATGTCCTGTTTCATGGAATTGAACGTGGGTCAGCGGACAGTGGATCAATCTGGGCAGTAATAGGCTGGAGAGATTTAAATATGACGGAAGAGATGTGGGTGAGGTATTCAGACGTTGAGGGAACTTGAGTAAGAAACTTAGTAGAGAATAGCCATTTTCTTTTTTTTACTCTACAATATAAAATTTGGATAGCGATCTCACTAGCTATCCCCTCTCCCTCTGTCGAAGATGGAGAAAAGTGACCTCATCATTCATACATGTGGGGCGTGGCTTGGACGCCGATCGGGATGGCGGCGTGAGCTCGCAGCTCCGCGCGGAATCCCACTAATTCTCCTGATTTTTGCACCCTGGGCGACCCGTGGTCGATACTCCTGCCCTACGAAGTATAGGGGGACCTCTGGGCATCGATAAGAGGTGGCTGGGGGACCGCTGGCCCCGAGGAGACCCTGATGAAAGACAGCCGAGGTGTCGCCGAGAGTGAGATGAAAATGGCGGCGGAGCGGACCGGCGGCTCCGGACATCGACATTGAGCGGCTTTGGCACCGACTGGTGGGGGGTCCTGCAGCCGTGAGATAGATGCTGTGGGGACTGTGGCGACAGTCTTGAAGTTCGGGGGACAGGGACCCCGGCGCCGCTCGGACATCGGGGACAATAGCTGGCTGCTATCCCTCCTCCTTCCCCTCCTCCTCCGGATACTGGAGGGAGCTGATCGGACAGTGCTAACCCACTTGGCCCTTGGAGCTGCGGCATCGGCGGTGGCACTTGATCCTGTTCAGGATTGGGAGGTTTGCGCTGTCCCAGAAGTGCCGGGACCAGACGGGTTTCTTGGCCTGTGACGCAGTACCCTAAGATGGCGGCTACGGGAGGACCGGTGGCCACGGAGCATGGACTGGGAGACCTGGCTGCGCTGTCCCAGATGGGCGAGACCCCTCCGCCGGTGCTGGACCAGGAGCAACAACTGAATCGTCCCCTGGATGCTATACTGGACGCAATCACCTCGACTAAGGAGGCGTTGCAGCAGGACATTGCCCAAGTAGCCACGGGGCTGGGGCTATTGCGAGCGGACCATGCGAAACTGGCGGATAAGGTCAAGGACCATGATCAGCTACTATTGGACCTGAAACCGTCAGTGGTGACCGCAGAGCATAAAATCACGGACACCCTAGCCCGGTTGGATTCGCTGGAGCGTCGTGCGGAGGATGCCGAAGGCCGCAATAGGAGGAATAACGTGCGGGTCGTAGGCCTGCCGGAACGAATTGAGGGGGAGGATGCGGTGGCCTACATGGAGGACTGGTTCCGAACTGTGGTGGCACCGGAGGGGCTTACTCCTTTCTTTACCCTGGAACGAGCGCACAGGGTGCCGGCTTGCCCGCCGGGGCTTGACCGCCCCCCCCCGGCCGATGGTGGTGCGGCTCCTCCATTATAAGGACCGGGACCTCCTCATCCAGAGGGCTCGGTCATCGGGCCCGTTTGAGGTGGAGAACAGCAGGGTTACAATATTCCCGGACTACACCCAGGCGGTCCAAAAAAATAGGGCATCGTTCCTGGCGGTGAAGAAGGAGCTGCGAGAGGAGGGCATTCAATACTCCTTGCTCTTCCCAGCCAAGCTGAGGGTCATTTTGGATGAGACCACGCACTTTTTTCAGACTCCGGATGAAGCATGGCAGTGGCTGGAGTCCTACAGAGCGGGGACGGACAGGTCTCACAAGAGTAGGCGAGATCGGCCTAAACCACCTCAGGTCAGACAATCGCAACGCATCCGGTCCCGCAATAGGCGCCAGCGGGATAAACGGGAGGCCCAAATGGCGGCGGACAAGAGGGACGCGCTAGCAGCGACGGCGGCCATCACGAGGTCGCAGCAGGGAAGTGAACTGGCTGAGACGGACTCTGGCGGCGAAGGCAGCAGGACGGGAGAGGACCTTTCGGAAGCGGAGAGCTCCAAGGGGCCGGTGGTGACCCCTCAGACTTCTGATGAGATATTCCACGGCTGAGGCTGTGTTGGGACTTGGTCAAGCTCTGCTGGTAGGGCGGTATCCTGTTGGCGATGGGGGGGTTGCCGGATAGGGTGCAGCGATGGCAGGATGGGATGGTGAGCGCGGGGTGTGGGCTCCGCTAGCTGAGGTCTGCGATAACTCACCCCCTCAGGGCCCTTAAGGCCATCTGTGGTGGCGACCACAGGTTAGGACAATGCGTGGTTGGTTCAAGGTTTGGATCGGGGCTGACACTGGGTTTGTAGGCTCTGTCCTGGGGAGTGGGGTTTGGGGTGTTTTTCCTTTCAGGGTTCGTTTCGGGGGGGGCAACTGCTTTGGTGGGGATGTGAACTGGCACTGTTTGACCTGGACTGTTCTCTGTTGGTATGGGGACGTTACCTAGCTTAAAATGCCTGACGTGGAATGTCCGGGGGCTGCGAACCATGATCAAGCGCCATAAGGTGCACGCATATCTGGTACGGAGGGGGGTCCAGATCGCTATGTTGCAGGAGACCCATCTGACAAAAAAAGAATGTGCTGCGTTGCAGAAAAGATGGAGGGGCCAGGTATTCGGCACCACTTACTCAGCGTAAGCCAGGGGGGTATTGATTTGGGTGAGAGCGGGGATACCGTTTCAGGTACTGAACCAAGTGGTGGATCCTGAGGGCAGGTTTGTGGCGGTGGAGGGACGGCTGCATGGTAGGGATGTGGTACTCTGCTGTGTGTATGCGCCAAATGCTGAGCAGGCCCGATTTTTCGATGGCCTTTCCGGGTCCTTGGCCTCTTTCCTAGCGGGCCCGGTAATACTGGGGGGGGATTTCAACTTGATTACGGATGTGGTCTTGGACAGGTCTCACCCTCCCCTTGTTGATTCCCCGGTACACAAGTTAGCCATGCATAGGAAGGATTGGCAGGACAGGTGGGGGTTGCTGGATGTGTGGCGGGAACAGCACAGGGACACTAGGGACTATTCCTTTTACTCAGCTCTCCATGCATTACACGTGCGGATTGATTCGGTGCTCTGTGGCGGATCCCTGGCTCCATTGATCTCGCACACGGAATACCTAGCTAGAACCATATCGGACCATAATCCCCTACTAGTACATGTTCAGTGGCAACGGGAGCGCTCGGCGATTCCAACGTGGTGGCTCCGGCCAGACACGTTGGAGGACCCGGTGTTTAGTGCAGCTGTTCAACAGGGCATCGATAATTATTTCGGCGAGAATGAGGGTACTGCCTCGTGTAGGTCCACTGAATGGGATGCGATGAAAGTGGTGGTGAGAGGGGTGTGCCTGGGTCGGTTTCCGAATGCCCGTGCGACTGTGTTGAATGCACTTGCGAAAGCGGAAGAGAAACTAAGAGATTCGGAGCGGCGCAGGCCGGCCAGACCGGACTTGCAGGCCCAGTTGCTGGAGGCGAAGGAGGTAGTCGCTACCGAAACTGAACGGTTGCGGGGCTACGACTATAAGCAGTACGCCATTAGAGCACATGCGGAACGGGATAAGGTGGGCACGCTCCTGGCCAGACTTGCTAACCCTGAAATTAGAAGCTGCCCGGTCCTTAGCATCAACAACGCACTGGGGGAGACGGTATATTCTCAGGCAGCAGTGTTGGAGTGCTTTCGAGTGTACTATGAGGAATTGTACCGGAGTCAGTTGGGAGTGGAGGCCCAGGACATTGTGGAGTACCTAGAGGCGAGGCAGCTTCCGGTCCTGGACGAGGAGGACGCGAAAGAGCTGGGCGGGCCGATCACGCTTACTGAAATAAGGGCAGCCATTAAACATATGGCTCGGAATAAAACACCCGGAGTGGACGGGTTACCAATAGAGTTCTACCAGCAGTTTGTAGATAGCTTGGCACCCAGGCTGCTGGTGGTGTACACAGAGGCCTATGAGCCAGGGGGTTTGCCCAGGTCCATGAGGGAAGCTTTGATCGTGCCGCTCCTAAAACCCGGCAGGGATGCGACGGATGTGAGGTCTTATCGCCCGTTGTCCATGTTAACGGTGGACTACAAGATCCTGAGCCGGATTCTGGCCACCAGGCTAGCGCCACACATGACTGGCCTGGTGCACAGGGATCAGGCGGGGTTTATCCCCACGAGGAGCACGGCGTCGAATATCCGCCGACTGGTTGGGATTATGGACGCTGCCCTGGATGAGGGTGGGTCCCAGGCGGTCCTATCGGTGGACATTGAGAAGGCGTTCGACAGTCTGGAGTGGGTTTTTCTGGATGGAGTGATGGAGAGGTTTGGCATAGGCGAAGGGTTCCGCCGGTGGACGAAGGTTCTATATTCCTCGGCGACGGCGCGAGTACGCTTGGGCGGTTTGGTGTCTGCGGCATACCCGGTGGGCAGGGGCACGAGACAGGGGTGCTCCCTTTCCCCCCTCTTGTTCGCCCTGGCGATGGAACCCCTGGCGGCCCATGCTACGACGGGAGACAGATATGCGGGGATAGACAGTGGCGGGCGGCTACATCATATCTCGCTGTATGCCGATGATCTGTTGTTGTATTTGGACGATACGGAGCACGCCTTGGAAGGAGCGATGGACTTGTTGTCGGAGTTTGGCCAGTTGTCGGGCCTTAAGGTTAATTGGGAGAAGACCTGTGTGTTCCCGCTGAGGCCGGAGTCGCCCTGCCCTGCTCGCGACTTAGGGGTAGTTTGGGAGCCATCTTGCTTCACTTATTTGGGAGTCCGGGTCTACCACGTGACCGCGGACCTATTAGAAGGCAATATTGGAAGGTGCATACAGGCACTGAGGGGCAGTATGTCCTTTTGGTCGACCCTCCCGCTCACAGTATTGGGTAGGATTCATCTTTTGAAAATGGTGGCGCTCCCCCGACTCCTGTACTACTTTAGGACACTACCCATATGGATCCCTCAGAGGATCTTTAAGGACCTGAGGACGATGGTTATTGGCTTCTTGTGGGGTCATGGCCGCCGTAGAGTGGCCTTGAGCACGTTGCTACGCCCCAAGATTGAGGGGGGGGGTGGCTGTTCCTGATTTTGAGCTATATTACTTGGCGGCGCAACTCCAGGTTCTCACGCAGCATGTGGCCCGGGTGTTTAGGGGTCCGGAGTGTGATCGGGAGTTGGGAATACAGCGCCACGTGCTGTCCTATATCGTTAAAAATGTGCAAAAAATACAGTTGATGGACAGAATGTAGAACAATTTCATACATTCACCCCAGTACAAGAATCTGGGTCTAAATCCATCGTTTTTTTGCACTCCACACCACCCTGGGTTAGACAATGACTATATGCAAATCAGCTCTGACCCTGTGCCTCATGGGAACAGTCCAGTCCGAACTACCAAGCCATGTCTTTCCCAGACCGGAATCAAGCATCCAAGGACCGGTTTCTGGCTATCAGCCTTCATCAGCCTGGATAGCTTGACTCCAGTGGTGTGGAGAGCCTGGGACTCACGTCTGAGTATACCCAGCACACTCGGGGTGAAATTTGCAAAAAATACAGTTGATGGACAGAATGTAGAACAATTTCATACATTCACCCCAGTACAAGGATCTGGGCCTAAATCCATCGTTTTTTTGCACTCCACACCACCCTGGGTTAGACACTGACTATATGCAAATCAGCTCTGACCCTGTGCCTCATGGGAACAGTCCAGTCCGAACTACCAAGCCATGTCTTTCCCAGACCGGAATCAAGCATCCAAGGACCGGTTTCTGGCTATCAGCCTTCATCAGCCTGGATAGCTTGACTCCAGTGGTGTGGAGAGCCTGGGACTCACGTCTGAGTATACCCAGCACACTCTGGGTGAAATTTGCAAAAAATACAGTTGATGGACAGAATGTAGAACAATTTCATACATTCACCCCAGTACAAGGATCTGGGCCTAAATCCATCGTTTTTTTGCACTCCACACCACCCTGGGTTAGACAATGACTATATGCAAATCAGCTCTGACCCTGTGCCTCATGGGAACAGTCCAGTCCGAACTACCAAGCCATGTCTTTCCCAGACCGGAATCAAGCATCCAAGGACCGGTTTCTGGCTATCAGCCTTCATCAGCCTGGATAGCTTGACTCCAGTGGTGTGGAGAGCCTGGGACTCACGTCTGAGTATACCCAGCACACTCGGGGTGAAATTTGCAAAAAATACAGTTGATGGACAGAATGTAGAACAATTTCATACATTCACCCCAGAACAAGGATTCGGTCCATCACCTGTTGTGTTTGCATGTCCTATATCGTTATGCAGCAGAGGTTGGAGATACGGGGCCTCACTATGGAGGAACGGACGCTCAGGTTGTGCTGGCAGAGGAGTCTCAGGAGGGCGAGGGCGACTATGCGCCGGAAATCCCGATTGGCATGCTTACAGCCCTGCCACATGGGGGCGATTGGTCCCCACTGCTGGAATGGGAAGAGGCGGGACTTCAGGTGGTGGGAGACCTGTATGTAGATGGGACTTTGGTGCCCTATGGAGTACTTCAGGATCAGTTCGGGCTGTCGGACGGGGGTTTTCTCTTGCATGCGGCGGTGGTAGCGGCCATACAGAAGCATTGGAAGGGAGGGCTCATTGAACCGGACACTACCATGGCATGCCAGTATGTGGAGATAGCGGCGGGCACCTTTAAGGCGGTGACCTGCCTCCATAACAGGATGTTGCACGAGGGACTGGAACCGCTCCAGGGGCTCAAAGAGAAATGGGAGGAGAGTGTGGGTAGGCCCATTCCGAACACGGTATGGAGCCATATTTTACGGCGCACATGGAAAGGCACGAGGAATGCGCGTTTCCAGCAAGTGCATTTCTTTGTGCTGCATAGGGCCTATCTGACTCCGGAAAAAATACAGCGGTACTTCCAGGTGCAGGACGCTAGGTGTCCGAGGTGTTCGTCACCAGTGGCGGATATGGACCACTTGTTTTGGGGCTGCCCGCACTTGGAGGCTTATTGGGCAGAGGTGGGGGACCTTCTGAACGAAGTGACTGATAGGGAGGTGGACTTCGACATGGCGGCGTGCTTGTTACTCTGGTTCCCGCACACCAAACACACTAAGGTAACGAGCAAATTTCTTGACCTGGGTTTGATACTGGCACAAAGAGAGATCTCGTGGCATTGGAAGTCCAGGGGCGGGCCGTCTGTAAGGAGGTGGAAGAATGAATTGCTGCGGTGGTCTGAATGTGAGAGTGTGCTCCGAATGAGGCAGGCTGTCAAGCTTGGTAATGAGAAAGCCTTGGATACAGCGCATGCGTGGGAATTAGTGGTGCAAGCCTTGCGTGATTCCTTGGTGGAAGAGGAGGATTGAGTGGATGGAACCTGTGGACACCGCGAGGCATACTAGCTCAGAGTTCTCATTGACGCTGTAGCTGGACCCATACTACATTTCAGAACAGGACACACACCATTAGCGGTTGCCGGGGAGGGGACACTGGGGGTTGTTCAGTGGGTGTTCGGGGTGGGTTGGTAGCCTGGGAGTTGATTGGCCGCAGTAGCGATTCTGGGCTGAGAAGGGCCTGCGGGGCGTAAGTAGTGACCGGGAGGTACCAGAGGGAGCGGGCCAGGCATGGTGGCCCCGCAGGGCAAGGAAGGGGCTCGGAAGCGGCTTGGGGCACTGACCTGCATATGTGGGATGGCTGATGTTGTCATTTGTTGTGGGAGGGGGGGTAAAACGCAGATACGTAAAACGCTCTTGTCGACCATTGTCCCATAGGGACACTCACCGTGATGCCTCCCTGCTACTCAGGGCACTACGCCGCCCGGCCTCCGGGATGCGGGCTGAATGGCTGTGTATGGCACAAGTTTTAATGGTTGAAGCGGGGGGACACCATGAGTGGACTGGTTGATTCATTGTATTCTGTGGTTTCTAACTCTGCAATAAAAACAAATTAAAAAAAATAAATCAATAAATCATTCATACATGTAAAGGGATGTTTGTGAGTGATTAATGACCCACTGACTTTTACTAGTGCATACTTGAATTTTTATAACAAATCTATATATCTTCTGTAATTAAACCAAGGTTTAATGGCAATCTCCTGCCCGCTTTCTCCAGCAGTATCCTTTTAAGGAAAGTATGTATCAAGTTAACTCCTTTTAATGTCTGCTCCTGCCATATATCTCGGGCACCAGCTGAAATTCCGTACAAGTCTACTCATATGTGTTATTTTATTCATGGGTTCTGATTATAATGATGGTTTGACCACCTTCCTCCCCTAATTAAGGCAACATAATATGAATGATCCCTTGTGGTATTTTTTTTATTTTTATAACGTTATCTTTATTGATGAATGTCAGGAATTCACGAGCCAGTAAAACATAATATAAATAGGGGGTATCAAAGAATAGAAGAAATGTGTAATTTTGGCAATTGCCAATACACGTACAAAATTCCTGGACTGCACTATTCACTGGTTCTGATAGGCCAATACAATAGCCTCCAGTAGCACGTTTGATTATGTATCATAGTAGAAATACTCATTTTCTAGTCTTTATTAGAGATATGCGCATCAATAGAAATAGAGACTTATAGTCACAAATGTTTGGACCACAGCAGTGGTCTTTTGTCCGGTGGGTACAGCAGGACATGCCCGTAGGACCCCAGTCAATACACACTTAAGTTGCATTTATGAGCTCTAGGGAGGATAGCATGGGTGGAAGTGAGAAGGAAGAGGGCGGTAGGGTTTGGGAGGGAAGAGAGGCAGGTGCATGGTGGGTGGGACAATTCTCTACTACACCAGCATTAACTGCCCTTTTCATTTAAGCACAAACCAATCACTTTTCCACATGTGTTGAATTGGCCAGGCACCTCTTTTTGGTTTTGAACGTCAATATGCAATCCTACCTAGTAGAAATACAAGGGCTACATGTGAAACCCCCATTGGGTTTCACATTGGTCTATGTGAAAGTCAGTCTATGAGGTCCAGCTAGAGCCCTGTAAACAGAGGTGGCTGCACATTACACAGTGCCAGATGTCATAGTCTACTATAGTCCAATGTAATCTACATGTTTATTTGAGTTACCATTTGTTACTGCACGCTCCATGTATGTACTGTTTGGAAAGCTCAGTTCTTGTGAGTAGAAAGGACAGCTAGCTTAGGATTTAACTAGAGGTTAGGATCTGAAGATCATCTCTGCTTGCCCTAGTACTTCAAATCTTACCCAAACTGCCTTTGTCCCCGAGTGGCTCAAGCATTTTAAGGATGTGTTATGTTTTTCCCATTGATTTGTCACTGTTTAATCAGTTCGCATCAGCCATGTAACCAATTAGTTCTGAAGTACCAGGTTGTTCTACCCATATCAGCTTTCATTGGTCGTGTTATCAAAGAAACAAAGAGTTTTGTGTAGTTCCAGCTTGTCTAGCTTTAAAAAATGGGTTGTCGGAAATAAGACTAGTTCAAATTCCACTGCTTTCCCCCTCTGCACACATGTCCTTACCTGAATTTATAAATGCAAAATGTCCTCCTTTTAAGATTAACTTTAATTCGAAATTGGGAGGCACACCAAGTCTAGATGTGGCACATGAATTCTTAGTGACTGTTTTGGAAAATTACCCTGTGGCATACTTCTTTCTATGTTACTATACCTAACCACTCCTTTGTTTTTTTTCTAGGTGTCTTGTGAATATGGTATGCTCCATGTCATCTCTGAGAAGGTGAACAGCAATGGAAAAGATTACTGCATCCTCTTCAACTCGCAGTGGGCACACTTGCCTCATGATCTTGCCAAGGCAGTAAGTATACAGACTGAGGTGAACTTGTTGTTATATACATGGTTTATACCTGTGATGCCGCAGGGCGGCCCATTCTTAAAGGACTGATTCAATAAAGGGTGTGTCTTTGTGAGGGCTTTGGACAAATAGTCAAGCTGAAGAAGTTATGAAAGCGAAGTCATAGCTGAGCCCATGGTCCAAAGTGTTACTCCATACTTTTCCTTGATAAATGCAAGCTGCTGCAACAAAAGCGGGAGAAATGTGGGGCACGGTCATCAGTGGATATGTAGTATGCTTTAGTTGTGACGCTGAAAATCTGTGTACTCTTGCTCCCAAACTCAAGGTCCCGAGCTCAACTCGTAAAAGTTTACTCTCCAAGGTTTACATCTAACTGTTGTGGAAGTATGGGGCATTTAGGGATGGTTGCCCAAGAGCCTAGCACATTGCAGCACCCAGCCATCCAGCTTTTATTTATTCATTTAAAGTTTTGGGGGTGATGCTAATTGGGATTTACTTGAATGCATTTCTGAGCTGCGAGTCCAAGGCAACTGGGGTGGTTCCCAACCTTTGTTCTTCCTACTGAAGATGTTGACATGGTTGGCTTCCATCTTGTTCTCCTTAAAACATGGCATCAGGTGGTTCGGCCACTCCTTGACTGAATAAGGCAACATGAGTTTATCTGCCTATTTGGTACATTATGCACTGCACTGTCCAGGTATTCCTTACATGTGCGAGTACTGTACCTCCATTAAAGCACTACTATTTAATCATTGTTGGTTCAGTGGCTCTTCTCTGACGAGCTGAAAACAAGCATTGGCAAATGTAATGTGTCTCACATATGTCAGCTACTGCCTTTGTCAATGTTTTAGGCCTTTTGCCTAGCAGCAGCATGCCAGCAGAGCATGGCTGAAAGTTTTTTTTTTTTTTTAAAAAGCCATGACTCAACAGCACTGGCTGCATCATAGCACTTTTTTATTGCTAGACGGAGGGTGAGGCAAGTGGCATCTACACCTTCTGTGTTTCACAGCATTCCTCAAACCTGCCTACCACTAGGACCTCAATTAAAACAAATTGACGTAGCCATCCTAGAACATGGCGGATAGCACGGTTTCCTGTATGTTTTGTTCTTTTAATTTATCTTCTGTATTTTGAGTTTGTGTGTATCTTATTTGAGTGAGTGCCTGTAAGAATGAGTCCATGGGTGGGTAAATGGATGCATAAGTGCAAGAATCAGTGACCGTGCATTTACGATGATGTTTAAGTGCCTCAACCAAAGAATGAATGAATGAAGCGGCGCTTTCGTTCATAAGCCATACCTAATGGCATTGCCAATGCGTAAAGGGGGCAGAGCTTTTTCCTCCTTGATACCACAGCTCTGGAACAACCCACCTGGAATTTTGCGCAAGGAACCAGTCCTCCTTCCGTTTAGAAAAAACTCAATACTATCTTGTTTGTGGAGGCACTGACTACTAATTAATTGGTTCACACTAGCTTACACGCATTGTCTGTTGTAAAATCCCCCCCTAGAAGCGCGAGGAGGCCTGATGGTGAACCAGCGCTATACAAAAGCCAATTAACATTAATGTTAACGTTGTATCCTTCTGTCTGGTCACCTACCTGTATATTTCTTTTCTTTTCTGAGCGAAGAGTAGCATTAAACCGTGAGCAATCCAGGTTGGCTGTGATCTTTGGAACCTTTTCTAAAAAGAAAGAATAAATTTTATTTGCTTGCTCATTAGAGGAATGTTTTGAATAATCCAAATGGAACTGCAAATTGAGCACCCTGAAAGGTTAGTTTCTGCCTAATTAAAATCATGAAAGAGAAGCCCCCTTAGATTGAGGGCACTGAAAATGAGGGCTTTTAACCTGAGAATATTTGAGAAGAGAGTCCCTACTGGAATGGCAACCCTGCCAATTGAGGTCTTACTGTGTGTAAAGTGAGCTTTTTGCAGAACTAAAGCCATCCACGTATGCCAGCTTATCCTAAATATGCTAGAATGAGGGCATTAAAAAGAAAAGGGTGGTTCTTTCCGATTACAGGCAAGTACATGAGTTATTTTGTTTGATTACGTACCCTGAAAGAGAGGGCTAGGCTTTTCTGTATTTTTGCTCCAGTCTCAACTCATCACTTGTTTGTCCTTTGTCAGTGATACTTGTTTGTTTAACCCTGTGAGCACCTTGTGTAATAATGTATATTTTTATTTTTTCATTAATGAAAAAAATATTTTTTGATAACTGTTTGAGGGTATTTTGATTCTTCAAATGAATTATTTGAAGTTATATAGTTTTTAACTAGGAACCTGAACCATTTTAGCATTCATATAGCCTTGGGTAGAGTCATCCGTGATCCTTGATCTAATTTTTTTTGCCGCCTTCCTTTTTTAAATACATCTACATTGGAAGTGGCTTCATCCAGTAGCCCCGTTCCATCATGTAGCTCGGTTGCTGCATTTCATTCGGTGCTGTGGCTTTTTGGGCGGGAAGTCTCATGTGAACGTAGCTGCACAGGAGCCTCATGGCATCTGTCCAATTGCCCTTCCTGAATGAAATTGCGAAAGTTGTATTAATATTGTCATGTGATCTTCTTGGAGTTAATGAATGTCTTTCTCTTTTCCATCAGTCTCTGCTGCAACTGCAGGATCAGACGCCTTCGGTCTTGTGCTCGCCTTCTGATGTACCGTATGGGGGATTCATCAATAGAATTCCCATGGTCATGCGCGGCAATTGCACCTTCTATCATAAAGTGAGACTCGCTCAGACCAATGGTGCACGAGGTCTCGTTATTGTCAGCAAAGAGAACCTGGTAAGTTTTGTTTTTTAGTCCTATATTTATTTAATCAAAATTGTGTAAAATATTGTATTTATTTGAGCAAATCCAGATACGTTGTACAATATGACGAGCATAAAATGTTTAGCTATTTTTCTCAAAATAGTTTGTATTTTACTTGACGCCATTGCAAATCTAGCAGAATAGTCCACATGAAGAGATTGCAAACAAAGCTTCTCCTCTCTTGATGCATATTGGTTTCTTAATTTACTTCCAGCCAACAAAATATCGCATTTGTTTTTTTACTAAAGAGCCCTCGCGATCAGCTCACTAGTTTCCTCCATCAGCATCACATATGCTTTCCTTAAAACAGCTGACCATAATGGGACACTTACCTCTGACGGCACCCACAGTGGTTTCTGAAAACTGCTTTTGGAAAATATCCTCAAATCCAGACCTCAGAATCTGGCAAATGAGAAACTCTTTATGGCATTGATTTTGTTTCTAATAACTAATAAATCTTGGTGCACAATATGTCTCAATTTTGTTTGGAATATAAGAGTTGACTGAGGAACGACTTGGCAATGGATTTTATTTCTGGAATAAACCAAGACAGTTTGTTTTTAATTCAGTACTACTTTCAGTGCATACTTACTTGCATGCACTTCCAGTCAAGCCATTTAATACATTAGCCTGTTGGAATATCATCAACATGTTGTTTCCACCCGTCACAGCTTATAGGATATGGCGCAGGGCCAACCGCTGACTTACCTGCCTGTGAGCGAGAGCACACTCTTCATGCACAACGTAGGTTTCCACACAATAAGAAGCCCTCTTTAGTTTCGAGGAGTACTGGTGCAGTGTGTACTTTTATATAAAATAAGGAAAAAATATATATGTATGTGTGTGTGTGTGTGTATATATATATATATATATTATATACACACACACATTGGTTTTTAGAGAGTGCTTACTTTACTTGGGTGAAGAACCAGCATCTCCCCCAAGAAGGCTACAGGCGTGCTCCTGTACATAAAAAGTACTGGCAAAGTCAAAAGGTCCTCAGCCAAGGCCAGACCTATTTGCTTTGCCGTTACTTGTTTATTCCTTGCTTTCAAGAGCGGCTCAAACATATCAATATTGATTGCATGCCCAATGCAACGTGTATCCCTCCAGTGGGTGGAAGAATGAGTCTCTGGGCCCACTCTACCAATGTTAAGAGGGCAAGCTTGGCGGTCTCCGTGCATGTTGCTGTCAGAGATATGCTGAGCTGCTACAGGCGCACTACTTAAGCGTAGTAGCCATGAGATATTTTCCCATATGGCAGCTTCTACAAGTGTTAGCTAAGTCTTAGTAGCCCCAGCTGTTCTATTATACGGCTGTCCATAGTGTTGGTTTCGGCTTGTAACACAACATGTATTATGGTGGTAGCAGGTGGTACTGTTGGTCATCATAATATTTCCACACACCCTGCCCCGTGCACCTTTTTGTTAATTACACTGGTTGTGACAAAATAATGCAAGTATCCCTATAGGTGGTACCATAATGGATTCTTTGTGGTTTACAATGCCCTACATGTGAGCGGTGAATAAATGTTCTTTTTGGAAAAATACCCCTTTCTTACCTGTGGTGCTCATTGTATACTCACTGCTTTTATCGCATAAATTGTTAAACATTGAACTCCCATTTTTTCACCACCTCCCTTTACACAATGAAAGTGGGTCTACAAGTAATGAAAATTGTTATTGTTTTTTTCTCATTTAATAGGTGCCCCCTGCTGGCAATAATACGCAGTATGAAGAGATTGATATTCCAGTGGCTTTGCTCAGCTACAGTGATATGCTGGATATTGGTGAAGTACGTTCTGCTACTATTTCTTTCTAATTTTTTCCCAGCGACAGTCCATTTGATAAAGGTGTACTTTCTTTTGAACGTACCATCCTGCTGAAAGCAGTTCCCCAGGAAGGAAATTTACCATCTTAACAAAATTTAAAAACACATTTATAGAAATGTAATTAAGAAATGCAAATGTTGGGCTTGAATCCTGCTCCAAATTTTAAAATATAAAAGTGCCTTATGGTCTGAGTTGACTCACTGTTGCTTATTTGCGTCGAAAATCAGCGGCGTATGTTTTTATAGAAATAAAAAAGTCTATAACCATTGCAGACCATCAGATAGGCGAAGGCACGTAAAGATTGTGACTGGCAGCATGGTAAGTCATGACTGGGAGTGGGGAAGAAGGAGAGAGAGGTACACGTGGACACGTGTGCCAAACTATTGAAGTGTAAAGAGCGAATATCGAACCACCTGGAAAATAATTGTAAAAGACTGTATAAAGCTAAGATGGTGTACAAATCGGAGTACAATGGATTACAAAGAGGTGGCTTGTGAGTGGAGTCATTGAAAAGTTATATGAATAAAACAAATTCAGGAAAATGGGAAAGTTTATTGTTAAGGAAAACATATTTGCAGACGTTTCTTTTTTCACATACTAATGCATTTAAGAAAAAAAAGCGAATTCTAAGTTTCCATTAAATAGAATTGTTGTCATAGAAGGCGGTGTAATGATACATATCCATCTATCGGCAGCAAGAGTGAGGTCAAACCTTTCTCTGGAATGGGTTGTGCTCATAAGGTCACTAATCGGGAAACAAACCAGTGAGTTTTCACTGACTATGTAATCCATTGGTAGGAAGAGAAGACTAGTCCTTAAAAGTGTCTTGAACATGATTATCATACAAGACTGGTTTTCCACAATAATCATGAAAGAAGCAATGTTGCGGGCTTCATTATTAAAGGTAGTATTCTAACTTTTTATACCAAAGATATCAGAAACTCCAAAACTTCATAGGTCCACAAAAGACAGATTTCTCTATTTCCCATTTCTAAGGTATACCCGTTGTCACCATCTGCTAAAAGGCTGCCTTGGCCCTACCAGACATTAAATATGTGACATGTAGGTTGTGAATAGATTTAAGAAGTTAAAGCTGCATCAAAGCTATCGAACACCTTTTCTTTACGAAAAGGTACGGACCTCCATCTTAGCTGCAGAGTGAGGAAATGGCGCACTGCCTTGCCATGCTAGTGTAGTACTATTAAGCCCTAAATTGATTGCAACCATGCAGTGTGAATAAGAGGTTGTTGCTCAATTACAGATAAGTAGTAGTAGCAAACCTATTTATGTATAATGAAGCTTTTTGGAAAACTTAGTTGAATGTGTGCGCCTTGCACGGACACATCCTGCACATGCCATGGCATCTATCTTCAATGGGTTGTGAAATTGAGGTTATCAAAATCTAGGGTGGACCTCCATATTTTGCAAAGTAATCAAAACGTTTGGTTACAATGTTGCTATGTGGTGAAGCCCAGCCATTGCAGGTAAGTCATCAATTATTCTTAATTATTTGTTTCAATTATGCGTTTTGTTTTCCTGAGGGTCCATATCATCCATCTCTCATCACAAAAGCGTCCTGTAGAAGACTTGTGTGGGTATTTTTAATTGCAGTAGAAAAGTACCCTATTCCTGGACTGAAAGATCTGGTTCTTTTGTTCAGGGTTGCCTGTTGCTTTGTAGCTTGTGATAAGTGGGTAACCGAAGCTGTAGTTGGCAAAAGAAAAAATCATTTTGTTGAAGAACGTGAGAGAATACCTGGTGCGTAAATCTAAAGCAAGATTTTTTTTTTTTTTACTTTAATTGTTTCTCACCACCTGATTTTATCTCCTGGCACTGTACTGACGACTCTTCCGTGGGACTAAACAACTTTCTATAAAGATGTGCTAGACTGGCTATTTTTTTGTTTGGGTTCCTCCAAGTATTGAGGTAACACTGTACTGTTCCTTTTTTTTTCTGGCAGACATTCGGCAAGTCAGTGAAGGTGGCAATGTATGCCTCCAATGAGCCTGTCCTGGACTACAATATGGTTATCATCTTTGTAATGGCAGTGGGCACCGTAGCCATCGGTGGCTATTGGGCAGGAAGCAGAGACGTGAAAAAGTAAGTGAAGCAAAATCAGTTGCAGCGGAAACCACGTTCATAAATTAATAGAACGCAACAGCACCTTGCCGTTCAAGTATAGTGGACCTTTTAAAAAACTGCTCTACGCTTTAAATGTTGAACTGGGGCTTGCTTTAATATCCTTGGCTTCCTTGCTCATTCTCTGTCCATAACCATTTTCAGCTGTGCCAGAGGGTAAATACCTACCATTTTAGCATTATTATATGTATCTTTTGGTGACAAACATCCCCGTGATTCAAATACGTGTAATATCCAAATTGATCTTTAGTGCCTCAACATCAACCATCTAGTTTTAGAATGTAAATATTTTCTTTTTTACTAGATAGTTCGAACACCTTACGTCCCAGGTCTGATGCCTTGGAGATAAGTATGCATCTGGATGCTCTCCCATGATTGTGTTGTTTTAGAGCTGGAATTTCGTTGACACAGGCCAAATCTACAGTGAAGTGTCTCCGTTAAATTTAGTGATCTTTGCATCCCTGGAACTGTCCAGGCCAGTACTCTGTCTTTTTGACTCCACATGTTTTCATGTCAAAACACACCACTGTGACTGGGTTTGCACATTATGGGATATAAAAAAAACTGCACCATAAAGATGTAGCTCCTCCCAACTCTCCTCTCTTGGCCTTCGTGTTTGATGCTTACCAAATTGTCTTACCTTGTTATTACTCCATTTAATTAACAATTTGCCTGTGATGAGATTGTTATTAGTTTGTGGTCCACAAGTGTATGGCCAGTTTATGTTCTCTTGTGACATTTCCCACCGAAGATTCTTCATAAAAAAATATCTAGAGAAATTTTGAATATAGGCTTAAGCACTTCTATGCCTTACTTTGTAAACGACCTTTATTTTTTTATTTAAAGTTATTTCTAACAGATTTTCAATGTCATTTTTCTCCCATGCTACTACTTTTGTTTTTTATAATCTCCCTGTCTTATAGTACTTACATTCTATTACTGATCCATATCTCTGTAAGTCTTAGATCATTCCTGGTTTAGGTACAATAAATCCCTCTGTATGAATTTGACTCCTTAATACGGGGCCTTGGGATGTCCAGGGTTGTTACCTGTCTGGCATGCCAGAGTTTGCAAAGACCAGCTCATTCTCCCAATTCTTTATTCAGCTTGCATAACTGAATCGTAGAAATCCTAAATGTGTTGATTATTCAATAGAAGAGACTACAAGCATAATTTCTGACCTAGGTTTTGAGCTTGCGACTATTGAAATTGTTGTTTGCAGATGGGGCAAAAAGGCCAGTAAGAGGGTTGGTTCCAAGTTAACAGTCTGTTTCCAACTTAAACATCAGAAGCCTGCGGCTGATACTGTTGAATGGGGGTGGGGGCATGCTGAACACCAAGGCTGCATAGCCTTAATTCTATTCCATGCCTCTTTCATCCACCATCAGACAGTTTGAACCCCTTCATCTTACTCTTTCATGTTCTGTATATGTATTCGAAATAAGACTAAGGGCACTACATGTGAAATCTATTCCAGTTGCTAAAGATTTGATTTCTCTGTGGTCAAATCGAACAACTTACAATAAAGATACTGGTGAGTCATTAAAAAATGTTTTTTGCGGCAAGAATAGATGTTTACTTTTCGATGGTATCTACTAGCCAAACGTTCTGTCTTTGGAAGCCGGTGTATCTTAAGCAAGCATCGAAAAATAGTCCAGTAAGTGTTCTGTTGTGTCTGGTTACTCTCAAGAAAATGTAATTCAACTATAATAATCATTTTAAACTTTAATCACATTTTATGCACTAATTAGATAGTTGCTAACTCGGATAAGGCTCAGCTTCTTGGTGGATTCACAAAAGGCCTCTTCCTTTCCAGACGATACATGAAGCACAAGAGAGACGATGGTGCAGAAAAGCAGGATGACGAGACACTTGATGTGACGCCCATCATGATCTGTGTGTTCGTAGTGATGTGCTGCTCCATGCTGGTCCTTCTCTACTTCTTCTATGATCAATTAGGTACCATTCTTCATTTGTCAACTTGGACAGTAGCTTTAAAAAACTCCGATGCTTTTTTTTCCTTTTGCAGCTTCTGTTTTTTATGACTGAACGTTTTCAGAATAAAATGTACGAGCAGCCCTTAAAGATGGGGATTTGATAGATTGTTAGTTGTGGATTCCTTACCTGAGAATTTCCCCCAGGCATCAGTCTGAATCTGGAGATTTTTTCTTCAGCTGTACCCCTGTACATAGTTAGGTGGCATTGGTCGGACCTATAGAGATGCCGCCCATGCGTGCTGACGTTGGTTCTTTCCTTTTCCACACCAGCCTAGCGCAGACCATGAGCGAGCTACCCCAGTAACTTTTTTTGACTTTTTGTCGACGTCTTTTTCGAGTCGTAGACTCCTGATGCGTCGAGGATGTCCCAGCGATGGACCTGCTTCAAGCCCGGCGGTTCCTGCCACCGGATGATGTCCGTGACTGATCCCCATCTCGTGTGCCTTTGGTGTCTGGAGCCCGACCACGACCCGAAGTTGTGCTCCAAGTGCTGGGCCATGAACCCGAAGGCTTTGGAGGAGCGGGTCCCGAACAGTGCTGGAGGCCAGGCGCTCTACTCTGCTTCGCTCCCGTTCTCATTGGAGGGAAAGGTCTTGCATGGTCTTGGAGCCCACACTCCTTGCATTCAGAGTAGTCGGGGAGATCTTTGGGTAAGTGAGGGAAGCACGAGAAGAAGTCGAAGAAGCACAGGCGTTCTTTGACTTCTTCCCGTCGGGCCGCCGACATGGTGTGTGATCCCGAGCGTCGTCACTCTAAGGCTAAAGCCTACTTCTGAGACAGCTCAACTCCTCCCTCCTTTTCTGGGAGCCAGAGCGTCTCCTGCCCAGATTCAGCAGTTCTATGAGGCCATGTACCTCATATTTGGGCAGCTTGGCTCTGCCGGCCCGCCTCTGGCTCTGCGGAGTCGGTCGGGCCCTGGGACTTAAACGCCGTCAGCTCCGGAGGGTCCCTGTGAGTCCAGGTGTGGATCCGGATCAACGCAGTAAATCGTACTCCACCTTCCCCTACGTCGATCCCCATGAAAACGCTCGAGGCATCGACCGTGCCTCCAGTCGGCAACAGCCCTCACCCCCGAAGTGGACACGGAGCCTGACCGATGTCGATTCTGACGCTGGAAGGGCCTTTTGTTCCGGTGTTCATTCCTAGTGTTGCTTTTCGGCCAGTAGGTTAGGAAAGTGGACTGGGAGGGGCAACTAGACCCTTTAACTGACCAGCTTGAGGAACCGGACTGGCGTATTGACATTGGTGATGTGAGTGGTCTGTACACCCCCCCTGACACTGGCTTTCTTTCTCCCCCTACCGTGGCTATGGCGGAGGACGTTTCCTATCTTGTGGTGGTGAGTAGGGCCGCCGAGGTCCTCGGCCTCAAGCTCCCTACTTTGACTGTCAGGACTAACCTCCTGACAGAGGTGCTTCAGCCTGCAGCTTCCTATTCTGAACCGCTTTTGTCATTCAATAAAGCCCTCACGGACGTCCTTCTGAGCACTTGGTCCAAGCCCAGCAGAGGGGCTCCTGTGGATAGGACGATTGCCCACCACCACCGCCCACTCCGGGTGACCCAGCATTCCCAGTTCAGCACCCCTCCCCTGAGGACTTGGTAGTCCAAACCTCTTCATCAAAAGGCCTATTCCCTTCTGCTCCCCCAGATGGGGAATCCAAGAAGCTCGACCATCTTGGGAAGATGATGTTCTCTTCCTCCAGTTTGGCATTGCGGTCAGTGAATACCGCATGCCTCTATGGGCGATACTCCCATACCATCTGGGATACGGCCACACATTTGCTGTCTCAGTGCTCGGAGCAGGTCCGTCCTATTCACTCACAAACAGTTGCAGACTGGAGAGAGACAGCCAAATTCACCATACGATGTGGACTTGATACCACAGGCTCACTGGCCAGATCGGTTGCCACGTCAGTAGCTGTTAGACGCTACACCTGGTTGTTGACTTCTTGCTTCTCAGTGGCTGTCCAGTCTTCCTTGATCAACATGCCCTTTGATGGCACTCGCCTTTTTGGTGACAAGGCAGACTCAGCGCTTCAAGGATTCTCGAATTGTGGCCAGATCCTTGGGCCTTGTGGCTTTCTCACAGAGTCACGCAAACTGTCCAGCCTCTGCATTGCCACATACATGAAACTCAGCGTCCTTGTGGGTCAGGACCCAGCGGGCAGCCCAGTCCACTCTTACTCCCCCACCCCCCTCCCCGGCACTGCCTCAAAACATTCTTGGTCCCGCGTTTCAGGCCCATCAACTGCCAGTTGGAGGCAGGATCCGCCATCACCTCCTCCACTGGCAGACCATCACGTCGGACAGGTGGGTTCTACAAAAAGTCGAAAGGGGTTACTCGCTCCCCTTCGAGACTACCCCTCCCTCTATACCGCCGCCTTACCATCGTATGACGGAGAATCATTTGGCCCTTATCGGCTAGGAAGGATCGGCTCCCTTGGCCAAGGGAGCTATAGAGGGTCCCAGTGCCAGAAGTAGGTCATGGTTGCTATTCCTGCTGATTTCTGATACCCAAGAAGGACAAATGCCTACGTCCTATTTTAGACCTCCAGGCCCTCAACTTCTTCCTCCTGAGAAAGTTGAAAATGCTCACCCTAGTCCAAGTTCTGTCTGCACTCGGCCCAGGAGACCGGCTGGTGCCCTTGAACTTGCAGAACGCTTATTTTCATATCCACATCATGCCGCCCACAGATGTTACCTTCGGTTCACAGTGGGTCATGAGCACTTTCAGTTCACTGTGCTCCCCTTTCGCCTTACCAGTGCCCCTCGGGTGTTCACAAAGGTGATGGCGGTGTTCGCAGCTCATCTGCGCATATCAGGGGTTCCAGTATTCCCCTATCTTGACGACTGGCTGTTGCCTTGCCCCAGGCTGCCGTCTCCAGACTACTGCGGAAGTCCTGCATTTGCTGGGGTTCACCATCAAGGTGCTGAAGTCCCTCCTGACTCCGTCTCAGGCGCTCCCTTTCATCGGGGCGGTTCTGGACACAGTGCAGTTTCTGGCCTACCCTCCTGGGCAGCAAGCCCAGGATATTTGGGCTACGATACCGATGTTTCAGAGTCTATCCCGGATTTCGGTGAGAACGACTCTGAGGCTGCTGGGCCTCATGCCTCCTGAATCCTGCTGGTGGATCATTCCAGATGGTATATGTGGGCTCTGCAGTGATACAATTCCAGTGGACACAGCATATGAAGAATCTTTTCCAACTACGTCCAGATCTCCGAGGGAACTGCACAACAAGTGTAGTGGTGGCTAACGAACCAAGATTGGGTTAGAGGCAGATCCCTCTACCTTCCTCAACCAGATATAACAGTGATGATGGATGTGTCACTTCTGGCATGGTGCGGAAACCTGAGAGGTGGAGATCAGAGGCATCTTGTCTCTGGCAGAGTCTGGCACCCATATCAACCTTTTTGGAGCTCAGGGTGATAAGACTGGCAGGAAAGCATTCCTTCCCTCTCTCAGGGGGAAAAGAGGCGCAGGTGTTCACCGACAACACCACCGCCATGTGGTTTTGCCACAAACAGGGCATGGTGGGGTCGTGGATCCTTTGTTAGGAGGCTCTCTGCCTCTGGACATGGCTGGAACATCAAGACATAATCCTAGTGGTTCAACACCTGGGGGACTCCCAGAATGCCAGGGCAGACAACTCCACTGTCGGTGCCTAGTCGATCACGAGTGGCATATCCATCCATAGGTGGTGCAAGGTCTCTTCGGTGGTGGGGCCTTGGTTGGATCTGTTCGCCTCCAAAGTGAACACGCAATGTCCGCAATTTGGCACGTTGGCGTTTCAAAGGCGGCACTCCTGTGCACCTATCCGCCTGCACCACTTCTGCCCAGAGTGCTCAAGAACATCAAGCGTGACCGGGCTCAAGTCATTCTTGTAGTTCCAGACTGGGCACAAAGAGTCTCTTACCCTGACCTTCTGAGAATGGCCATTGATCCTCCTAACGGACTGCAGGGGATGTGTTTCACCCGAACCTGTCTAGCCTCCACCTCCATGCGTGGAATTTAAGCTCCTGAAGTTGACATCTCTCGACCTTCTGGCTGAATTCTGTAATGTTTGCTTGTCAGCCTGGTGCACCCCCCCCCCCCCTTCCACCCCAATAAACTGGTATACACCTGTAGGTGGAACTAATTTGTGGCAAAGGCTATTGACCCCCCCCTAGCTGCTCCTCTATCTGAGGTCCTCTTGTATATTCTATCCTGTGCCCAGTAGGGATCTACTTTGGGTACCCTTAAAGGATAAAGGATATCTTGCAGCCATCTCTGCTTTTCTTCTGCTACCAGATCAGCCTTCTTTATTCAAATCTCCTACCGATTTTTTAATGGCCTTACTCATCTGTTCCCTCCATCTCCTGTTGTAATTCCCCAATGGGACTTAAATCTGGTTCTCACCTTTCTTATGTGTGCCCCCTTCAAGCCTCTTCATAACTATCCCCTCAGGTTGCTGACTTTCAGAGCTACCTTTTTTGTTGACATCACTTCTGTTCGCAGGGTGAGCAAGCTACAGACCTTATCTTCTAAGCCCCCTTTTCGATCTGTCTGTTCGGGTAAAGTGGTGCTTTGGACCAAGCATCCTTCCTAAGGTCGTCACGCCTTTTCATGTGGGACGATTCAGAAAAGGGGGTGGTGATGAACAGAGTTTCTGAATTAAGCAGACCACTCTTACCCAGTCCAAAGATCAGGGCTTGATCCACCACCGTTATTTAGCTCACTGCACCATCCCAGCTCAGAACCTGGCTATATGCAAATTAGTCTGTCCCTGGCCCAGTGCATCATGGGAACAGGGCAGACCAAACTACCAAGCCAATTCTTCACCGGAAAGGAGACAAGCTTCCGGGGACCGGTTTCTGGCATTTCAGCCTTCGTCGGCCCAGCTTGCTTGAATCCTGATGGTGCAGTGAGCAAGGGACTCATGTCTGAGTATACCCTGCCACACCTATAGTGGCCAAAAACGATTCAGAAAAGGGGGTGGTGATGAACAGAGTGTCTGAATTAAGCAGACCACTCTTACCCAGTCCAAAGATCAGGGCTTGATCCATCACCGTTATTTAGCTCACTGCACCATCCCAGCTCAGAACCTGGCTATATGCAAATTAGTCTGTCCCTGGCCCAGTGCATCATGGGAACAGGGCAGACCAAACTACCAAGCCAATTCTTCACCGGAAAGGAGACAAGCTTCCGGGGACCGGTTTCTGGTATTTCAGCCTTCGTCGGCCCAGCTTGCTTGAATCCTGATGGTGCAGTGAGCAAGGGACTCATGTCTGAGTATACCCTGCCACACCTATAGTGGCCAAAAACGATTCAGAAAAGGGGGTGGTGATGAACAGAGTGTCTGAATTAAGCAGACCACTCTTACCCAGTCCAAAGATCAGGGCTTGATCCATCACCGTTATTTAGCTCACTGCACCATCCCAGCTCAGAACCTGGCTATATGCAAATTAGTCTGTCCCTGGCCCAGTGCATCATGGGAACAGGGTAGACCAAACTACCTAGCCAATTCTTCACCGGAAAGGAGACAAGCTTCCGGGGACCGGTTTCTGGCATAGCATTTTCATGTGGGACAGTCTATCTCTCTGTCCACCTTTTAACAACCTCCGCATCTCCCCAAGGAGGAGAAGAAACTCCACCATTGGGACCTAAAATGTTCATTGCCTTTTTATCTTGATTGCACAAAAGACTTCTGGGTGGATGATCGACTCTTCATTGGCTGTGTGGGTGCCAAGAAAGGTCGGGCTTTTCAGAAATTGACCATCTCCTGGTGGGTTGTCCTTTACATCAAAATATGCTATGCCATGGCAAAGAAGGACCCTCCTGTGGGGTTGTGTGCTCAATCCACCAGAGGCACGGCGGCGACCACGGCATTAACACATGGAGTTCCAGTCCTTGACATCTGTCCGACAGCAATGTGGGCATCCTTGCACGCATTTACCAGGCACTACTGCCTGGATAGCCAAGTTCGGATATGTGGGTACTTTGCCAGTTCGATCCTCCTGGATTTTCTGGTTTATGGTTGTATATTGGTTCGCAGAACCTCCTCCCGGAATGGAATTGCTGTGTATCTATTCTAAAGTAAGGAATCTACAACTAACAGTCTCTATCAGATGAACACATGACTTACCTTCTGTAACAATGTATGTGGTAGACCTATTTTAGGTATAGATTCCTTACTGCCCCTTCCCCCCCAACCCACCCCCGCTCTCCAAACTGATTTCTAGGGATAAGGACTTCCCTAAAGGGCACTAGTTTTGTTGTGAAGAACTGACATCAGCGCGCATGGGCAGGGTCTCTGCAGGTCCCACAAAGTCATCCTGGCGCCCACAATGCTGACGACAGACGCAGAGCTGACAGACGCCACCTAATGACACGCAGGGGTCCTGCTGCAATTAAAATATGTCTCTACCAGATACATTGATGCCGAAAGTAAGTAACTTGTTCTTCTGCTCCACTAGCAAAAGGCGCTTCCTAGGAACATCAGAGACATGCGCTTACTGCTGATACACACCAACAATGCCTTTCCACATTATGACCAACATAATCATAGTAAGACACCTACAAACAAGACTCACCACCACCCAGGGTGAACTTCTGACTGTTATCTCAGAAGGATTTCCTATCTGTTACCAGTTGTTATCAACCTGTTTGGCTTAAAATTATTGTTGCACAACACATTTCACAGACACATAAATATGCAACGGATTTGTGATGCCAGTTAGCAACGCAAAGCATGACCTAGACAGCTTTCCGGCCTTCCTTATTACAGTATAGACACTTCTAATTGCCTATCACTGTTATGTGAATCATACTTTGCTTTTCATAGCAGGCCTGTTATTAACCCCTTCGCTGCTGATGACGAGCTCAGCTCGTCATCAGCCACGGGTGGCGTGTGCTGATGACGAGCTCAGCTAGTCATGTAGCGCGGTATTTTTAAAAATGCCGCACAGCGCAAAAATCACCGCAGCAGCGATGCGGTTAATTAGAACTGTGTAGGCAGCCACGTTGGCTTGTGTTAATAATACTCTCTTAATACTGTTACTTCATAAACCTATTGTATATATTACTCATGTTTAAGTTCCTTTATACATTAGTACTGTAGTACAAAAGAAAGGTGTTTGCTCAAGGACATTCATTCCTAGCTGTTCATATATTGCCCATTTAATTGATTAATTTAGCAGGAAATAGTATTGGCTTTCTACGCTATATCTACGTTAGACGATGCTGAGATGAATCGCAGTACTTCGCCACTAAGGCTTCCATTTTGTTGCGAGGTCTGTAAAGTGAATGCCATTAATTGTGCAATAGTAATCTTTACTGTCTTCCTCAAGGCCACTGTGATGCTAGAATATGCTTATTAGAACAAAGAGTTGTCATCATCAACTTTGTAATCACAACAATCTTGAAAATAAACAACTTAACAAAAAAAAGTACTTGCCTTTAAAAGTCTGCTTTTACCAATGTAACAAGTGATTTGGTTTATAACTCGTTATGCTGTTTCTAGTAAGTCGATGTTCCTTTTTGTCTATTTTTTGCAGTGTATGTCATTATTGCTATATTCTGCCTGGCTGCCTCAATCGGATTGTACAGTTGCCTTTGTCCGTTTGTACGCAGATTGCCTTTCGGAAAATGCAGGTAAGCATCTCTTTAAGTGAATGCGCCATTGACATGCTTGTCTATTTTGTCCTAACGGGACAATATTTCTTCTCTTTAACTATATCCACTAAACCCATCAATCATGAAAGCAAATATTAATGACATAGATGTTGTATGCAGCAGTTTTATTAGGAATATTTCACATAAATAGTTCCTATATATAAAATTAAACATCTATGAAAAGTGTATAACAAAGTTAATGGATAATGTACTCCATACATGAATGCATATTAACACATAGGCTATTGAAATGTAATAACTTGTACTTGAGAATTCTGCATGAAAAGTGTTATTTCTATTTAGAATGCTATGCCTGATTTTGCTAATATTGTATCTTTTTTTTGCTGGCCATTCCAGGGTCCCAGACAACAACTTGCCCTATTTCCACAAGCGTCCGCAGGTTCGGATGCTGCTGCTGGCTGTGTTCTGCATCTCCGCCAGCGTGGTGTGGGGTGTCTTTCGAAATGAGGACCAGTAAGTCATGTGAACTCTCCACTCGTATCAAGTTTTTTTTTTAAAGTCATGAGTAGATATTCCATTTCTGTTTTCATCTGTTCCTGTTGCTACTATCAGTCTTTCATTTTATCACAGGGAAACAAAATGTGTGTACTAAAATGTTAATAAAATTATGATTCGTTTTTCTGAGATCATAGGACAGCTTGAGAGTTTTACAAACACATTTTTAATTAAATAGGTTATTGGATTCGTAATCGAAGAGTTATATATATTTATTACAAGTTTCTTTAAAAAAAACTAGTTGATTAAAATGCAAATATAGGAAATAAAAGGTGGAATATGCAACTTGAAACTCCCATACCTTCACCTAAATGAAATGTTTTGAGGGCTGGAGGTGTTTTTTATTTAATGAAAAGTTGGCAAGGTGGGGAGGAGGTGCTGGGAAGTCAGTTTAAAAAAAATGGAAATTAAGATTAATTTCCTGCTGAAAAGCAGATACATTGGAAACCTAGTTGTACTTTCAGAAAATGGTGAGGCTAACGTCTGGGGTTAAAATTATGGATTTTCTTTAATATATGTAGCGCTATTGTTAAAGCTTTAATTCATACTGAGCTTTTCAGAATGCATTTCATGTAGTTTCTGCATCCCAAAACGAAAAGAAGTGAAAGGAACTAAATAGGGAAGACACTATATACATATTGCAAAATACAGCAGCCCATGTTGACCTGACCTAAAAACCCGAATTGTTTATGCTTCCTGTTGCCTGTTAGCAGTTGTAAGTGGACCAGATTTCAACATTCTTCTCTTCTTCTTTTTTTTTTTTTCACTTTTTTTTTTTTCCTATTTATTTTTAACTGAGGTTTTGGGAGTGAACCCTGAATTCTCCAACATTGAATCTTTATTGATTTGCATACTTAAACATGTTTCTCAGTCAGGTGGGGTTCTGCAGATTTATTATTTTATTTTTTGAGTTTTAGCGCTGATTAGCAACATCATGTATACGTCTTCAATTTATCTTCACGTGCAGGCGGTCCACCTACTACTGACTGTTTAGGTCAAAGGAAGTAGGCATGGAGATGACTTATCACAATCTTACATTTCAGAGTGGCACCTGACAACTTTAGTGGTTCTGACTTAGGGTCTTGAAGAGCTGCCATCTTTGTTCTGTCATCGCCGTTTATGTTCGGTCTTCTGTCAAGGTTCATGCAAGCAAACTGTCTTCTCTACAGCCTGTGGTTGTCAAAATTGTTTGTGATGCTCCTGTTGCAACAAACTGACGTGACTATTTCATAAAGGAATCTATTGAGACAAGCTGTTGATTATTTGAGCTTTTTTGTGTCTTAATAAAAAAAGCACCTCATAAAGTTAGACCTCGCCCAAATAAAGTTGAACAAAAATAGTTTTTAATAAAAAAAAAATACTTCTAAATAGGTTTTGTGCCAGTGCCTGAAGCACGTGAATCACCATAATTTACCAGGCTGGCGCTGCGAACCTCTGAGGCAGTGTGTAACTAAATCTTGGAATTACTGTTTTTCCCCCAGAACAGCAATTCAGCAGAATCTTTTAATTTATGGAACTATTTGTGCATGCAGTATGGGTTTGCATCACATATTTCGCTATTCAATATGTTAAATACTTCTGGACATACTAAATTAAAACCTTTGCATTATGGACCTACACCGTTTAGTTCTGAAGGCTCACAGGAGCAAGTCTTCTGTATGCGCACAGCTGTGCTTTGTGGCAGTTCTAAGTTTTACTGAGCCTAATGTTCCAGACTGTCTGCTACTCCACATGTTTGAACTATACAGATCACACAGCAACAACTCTTGCCTCCTCACAACTCTCAGTTGACCCACTAAAATTGTCAGGTACCCCCCTGACTGCATGAGGACCACAGCTGAGGGA
This sequence comes from Lissotriton vulgaris, assembly GCF_964263255.1. Taxonomy (NCBI): domain Eukaryota; kingdom Metazoa; phylum Chordata; class Amphibia; order Caudata; family Salamandridae; genus Lissotriton; species Lissotriton vulgaris. Next base: position 84,053,288 of record NC_141700.1, on the reverse strand, counting down.
AAAAAGGTTTGTGATCTCTTCAACAAAGAAGACCTCTTGTCAACCTGCTACACCTTTTGAATCTGTAATCCGAAAGTCGTTCCTCCTGAAAATAACCTTTCTAGCTGTTGAGGTAGGAAGTATTCCATTAATGACATGGAGGTGAGGATTAGCCTGTCTCTTAATGTACTCCAGAGCCAATGAATAACACCAGTATGAGCTCACGTCTTCAAACATCCAGGAAATTAGTAAACAAAACATAATGTGACCACCAACCTGTCATCAATTGCCACACAGTAACCAAGATAACTTAGGGGCAGTTAGTTTCTCTTGGTGTTTTTCTATGGGGCCGGGCATCATGAAGTGCAACGTATCAATAAGGATAAAACCTAATCCTCGCCTGCTGTCCTGAAAAAGAGTTCAGGATGGAACCATTCAAACTGTGACCAAGAACATGACCACCATGTTTTACAGCCACAGACTAGGAGAAATACAGTCTCAAATTATGCATATGAGCATTCAAATATAATATACACCTGTTAGCAAAAATTAACCCAAGATTGAATTACCAGGCTACCTCATGGTAGATATTAAGCGATGTAACCAATTGGACCTATACAGCAGAGTTTTGCAAAACGTTGTGCAGGTTTGTCATGTGCCTCATCGCAAATTTCTTTTTTATTTTTATTTTTGTGAAAAAAGCAAAATGCCCATAATTTTTTCACATATACCTTTAAAAGACTAGCTGGGTTGAGGCTGGTTTGTACTTGGCATGCGGGTGCACCACCGCTCACACTTTTCATTAATGCACTAAAGAGTCTTTTCGTTACTGCACTAAAGAACTTGCACTTCATGCAGAAATAAATGCAGTTTATTTTTCTGCATTAATATGGGACCATGTGCTATTATCTTATACATTATTTTTTAAATGGGTGATTGTGGAAGAACTGTCTGTAACTAGAACATTTTGGCACTCTTGTGTTCACTGTTTGACATCATACAAACAATTTCTGCCAGTATTTCCGTCTCTGACCGTATCAGAGCAGACATTTACTGACCTACCTTTAGTGTGTGTAAAGCAGGCATAGGTTCATATCTGCCCTTCCTGTTAGAGGAGGCATATGGTTTGGTCAACAGTGGAAAATCCGTCTTCGTACAGTCTGTAGCCTGCCCGATGGTGGGCCGCATCAAACTGTCAAAGAGCAATGAGCCCTCTTCCTGGTAGACCCTTGTTACACATGTTTCTTAATCTGGTCATTAAAGCATGTCTGCCTATGGAAATATCAATGGTAGAGATGAATTGCTTATGTGAAAGTGCAGTTCACCAGCACTTGAATCTTTCATAGATTCACCCTAAATGCCCCACATCACCCAATCATAACAAATCGGTTGTTCTTTGCCACTGAGGTAAGAATGAATTAAAACGAAATGTGTCTGAGTTCAGGCAAAATTACACCTATTGGGCTAGGTGTTGAACAACTGGTTGAGGCACATGGGTGTACGTAAATAAGAGGAGTATACATGACTGTCATTGTTTATATTGGACTAATACAAAAATAAATGTTGATGATGCCTAGTTTAAACACATGAACAATTCAAAAAAGTGAATGTGTCCATGAAAGGTATAATATGCTAACAGGTTCGTAATTATTGTCTGTGTGGTGCTGTGGCATGTTCCATGTGCAGAGCTCTTTTCCTCAGAATGACTTGTTAATGGTAGGACAGTATGTATTTCACACCAGCAAATAGGCTTTGGAAGTCACCCTTTCCATGTTGAGACTATCTAATATTTACTATTTACAGCTTATAATGATTTGCCTAATCTTTGAAGTGTTTGTTCAGATATTGGTGCCACTGGGGCTACTGGAGTATCATTGTTACGAAATGTGGACTGCTTCGATCAGTGATGTTAGAATAGAAAGTGTGATTCTGTCTACAACATAAGTTTTAGATGTATATCACTGAAGGCCTTTTCCAGTCTGGCTTTGAGGAATTTCACAATTAATGTTATGAAATTGAATAAAATATACAGTATTTTCTGGCGTATAAGACGACTTTTTAACATTTGAAAATCTTTTCAAAAGTTGGGGGTCGTCTTATACGCCGGGGTCATTTTATAAGCAAGCGAATATAGCCCAAACCCTATATTTTAAAAGGAAAAGTAGGGGGTTGTCTTATACGCCCAGTCGTCTTATACGCCAGAAAATACGGTATACAAGTGAGGGGTCATTTATATATTGATTTCTTATACTGAAAACCTGAAAAGGGTACCCTTCCCAGCCTTGAGAATCTGTGTTCTTCTGACTGCTTAAGGGGCATTCATTAACCTCGGCCCTGCTACAGGCTGTTTGATCAAGCACAACACCATCAGTTTTGTTTCTGTTTTTCTTAGGTGGGCCTGGATCCTTCAAGACATTTTGGGAATCGCCTTTTGCCTCTATATGTTGAAAACAATACGCCTGCCTACTTTCAAGGTAAGATAATCGGCTTACCAAAATAATAGAGGGGCACGCATTTGGGGTAGAAATATTACCATAAACGTAAATATTGTAGGATTTTTTATGAGCCACGGTTGGGTTGCTTCGACGATTGTTGAGATTAAGGAAAGCATTCACTCGAGTATTAGAACTATATTTTATAAGTGTGAATTCTTGGTGGCTATATCATCATATAGCCACCAAGAATGGAGGCACAAACCGAACACTTCTGATCAGATTCGATATGCTTTACATAAATATGTGGATTTCCTGGCATGGTTTTTGATGTATTAACATATCCCCATGCATATCTAGAAAAAAAGGAAAAGTATTAAGCTGCTCAGATGAAGGTCACCTTACTCTTGTAGCAGGACTTTGCAAATTCAGATCTCTTCAGTGCCGTACTCCAGTTTATGGGTCTCCGAAGTATGGCAGGATAGCTGGGAATGACAACTTGTTCGTAAAGCAAAGATACCCTCTTTTCTCCTCCTGGTTCCGCAGACCTGCTCTTCCATTGTTGATGCAGCTGTGCACCTTTATACTTGGGTAGGTGGAGTTGCAAGTGATCCAAGGCCTTGGAAGTGGCCAGAGATAGCATACTGTTCATTCAAAACATTCACCTTTGCAGATGAGAAATCCAGAAAAACAAAGTCTCTTGTTCGTAAATTTTTTGGCAGTAGTTCAGCAGTTCACAGATAATCATGTTACGTATCATTGTGTTTTGTGTGTAGTGTTGAGCTCTGGTTGGTGAGTCTGTGTAGGGAACTTCCATGAGTTTTGGAAGAGTCAGCCTGGCTTTAAAAGAGAAGATGTAAATATACACTTAGAATATTTGTCACTGATTACTTATAAAGATAAAGTTATTCTTAGGGATCAGGAGCATTAATTTGCTCGCTGCAGAAATCTTTGTTAATGATGTTAGTTTCCGAATTAAATCCAGATGAAGGATTTAAGATTTAACTTTGTCCAATGTGTAAATAATAAAAGGGGTTGTCATTGAGTTGGATCATGGTAGCACTTTTTACAGCATTTTAAAATGGTAAACCTTTTTAGTAGCTATTTTTTAAGGACAGATGTATTATTAAACCACCTGTTAATACTACATTGTGTTTAGTAAGCAAATACAATTTTTTAATGATTGCAACAGTGGTTAAGCGATTCATTACTGACTGTAATGGCGAAGCATGAATTTTGAGATGAACTTTCTTTGTCTAGTCTCTTTGTTCTTTGAAGTAACGACTAATTTCTCTTATTTGTTGTTTCTCCCAGGCCTGCACTTTACTTCTAGTAGTACTTTTTATCTATGATGTGTTTTTTGTGTTCATCACTCCATTTATTACAAAGGTAGGTTCTTCGCACTGTGCATTGTAATAAACGTTACTCCGTCTTACTGTCTGCAGTTTATCTTAACATGTTTTCACTTAGTTTTACATTAAAAATAATATGTATATCATATTGTATATGTTTTGACAGTGAAAGGCACCTAATTTGAAGTAGAACGTTCTCTGAAGTCAATATAAGGGAGGGGACCTTGGAAACTGAAGTCCATTTCATTGTTGCTTCACACATCTACTTCCAATTGTACTGTGGGGCAACCATTTGTTTAACATTATGTATTTATCAATGGCCTTTGCTAACAAGAGTCAGTTAATAGTATTGACTTTTGTTGCCATTCACAATTGGCGCACATTTGGAAAATAGAGGCTTTTTTCTTTTGGGATTTCATCTACATACTGAATACATGAAGGTTGTCCGCTACTGTATTGTGGGTTTTGGAGTGACTGTTCAGTTGTTTATGTGGCAATATAGGAAATATGTTTCTGTTGAGCTTCACCAGACTACTTAAGGGGTCCTAACCAGGGAATGTTCTGCTTAAGTAAACAGCGATCTATACAAATACACAGCTGTTATATTTTTGCAGAATGTTGATACTTATTTATTCTAATCCTAATCTTAAATCCTTGTTCACTGTAAGGCCCTCTCCAGTATTACTGTAATTTAGTGGGATCTTAGGTGAAGCTAGAAACACTTATTCCAAGTGAAATGTTGTGCTATTAAAGATGCAAATGTCAGCAGGTAAAATTGTATGTTAAAGTGTGTCTCACTCCCCAACCCTCCGCATCTGACTGCAGTCATCCTGTTTGTAGATCGATTGATGGATTTTAAGGTAATGTGTGTTGATTTTGACTCAACTGCTCCTTTTATTGTTTCGCAGAGTGGTGAAAGCATAATGGTGGAGGTGGCTGCAGGCCCATCAGGGTCCTCCACGCAGGAAAAGGTATAGTATCAAACGCCTTTTGGCTTTTCAGAAATAGTTCACTTTTATGAAATCTTGTAGACGACATAAGCATGGAAGTCTTGGTTGTTCAGATGTTCTCATTGTCTGAAAGGAGCCTGTGGCACCAAAATAGCATATAAAGATAAATTAAAGCCGCATGGATGGATACTTAATTTAGTGATCAACACACAGCCTTTGTTGTGATGGTTTAGCGTTATGGAGTAACCGTTCTGACGTGATGTTTTAAAATGATTTTCATGGGACAAAGGGAGTGTGCCCTTTCAAGGAGCTTGCACAACATTCCCTCTAATACTTGGAACCACCTACAAATCTCCCCTTCATGTTAAGGCTTCAATGAGACATCAGAGCTATATAAAATCGTGCACTTCCCTGCAGGAGGAATATACCTGTTCCATGCAAGATTTCGTGGTAAAAGGTTACATTGTCATTCAGATCTCCCAAAATTGTGATTTGCAATTTGATGTAATTTGCAGAAAGCAGGAGGCTGCAATCCTTTGGAAATAGTCTGTTGTCCATTTGTGGAGTATTCACTGCAAAGTAACTCTACCATTGTGCAAGGATGCATGCGGTGTTCGTGTTATGAATTCAGTGCAAGCCAATCCAACCTTTGAGGATTTATTGGGTTATAGGTTGCGGCGGTGCAAGATTATTTGGTGCTGGTGACACTACCAGCCTGCCTTTCCTTGAAAATCTACTTTGGTCCATAGTTTCTAAAACTTTGGAAGGCAGAAGACGGTTGAGATTTCTTCCATTGCTTGTCAGCTATTGAGAGAATACAAGAAGGTGTTGGTCTGGCACAGTCAACTCTGAAAAAAGTAGGACCTAAATCAAGGGGAATCGCAATCATTTTCCCAAGGGCTACAAAGTATGGTCTGTTGTGTGCCAGAGGGCTGCATTAATGCCAGCACAGTGAAAGTGGGGCATTGTGTGGGGGAAGTAGTTTACTTGCTTGTAGGCAAAGCAAATTATGGTGTGGTCAGTGAGTCATGGAGTCCTTTTGAGTGTCGCACTCCAGACTGTCCTCTTAAGGAAGCCACTATTCTCGAATAAGTCATAGATTTGACAATACTGTGTTATGTGGTCTCTGAATCGCTATCCCTGTACTGCACCTTGGGGTAAGGCTTCTCTGCTTGCTATCACCTTGAGAAAGTCCAGTGTAAAAAAGAAGTAACTTCATTATGGAATCTGAAAGAAATGGAATTGTACAATGTGAAACTAGAAAAACTAGTATCAATCCCAGCCTTCTTGTGTGATCCTAGGCAATTGTCTTATTTCATTTGGCCTCCTTTTTCTTCATTTTAACATATAAGAGCACCTTGAAATACACGAGTTCAAGATATGCACTGTAAGCTCCAAATGGGGGTATACCCTTCATCTGTGCAATGGTGCGAGGACCTATCCAATTTCTTTGTTAATAAAATAGCTAAAATTCAGCAAGACTTACTTTCTGAGCTACCAGCGGCTAGCTCAGTGGCAGGTCCTTTTTCTTCATCATGCCATAGGAACATCCAACAGTTTACGGGCTTTTTGCCAGCCGAAGAATGCGATGTACTGCCTCTCCTTCAGTCCCTTAAATCGGGTTCCCCTGCTGACCCCTGCCCTGCTCTGGTGCTCTCGGAGGTGGCGAGTATTGTCTGCAGTGAGGTCACCCAGATAGTGAATCTTTCTCTATCTTCGGCTGAAGTTCCTCTGGGCTGGAAACAGGCAAAGCCACTACCACTTCTGAAAAAATCTGCGCTAGACGTTAATACTCTTGGAAACTATCGTCCAATATCCCTCTTGCCAGCGCTAGCCAAAATATGTGAGAAAGTGGTCTTCCGGCAATTGGAGAGTTTTGTGGAGACCTCCAATGCTCTACATCCAGCTCAATCAGGCTTTAGAGCGGCCTATAGCACAGAGACAGCACTGGTTGAGATGGCGAAGTCGGTTCGGGAGTGTTTAGACGGAGGCGGCAGAGTGGTCCTTATTTTACTGGACCTCTCTGCCGCATTCGATACAGTCCCCCACGAGCTCCTCCTCGCCAGGCTGTCTGCTGTTGGCATTGGGGGGGATGCCCTGGCCTGGCTGTCCTCCTTTTTGGCGGACAGAACTCAACAGGTCTGGTTACCGCCTCATGCCTCACAGCCTACACCACTTATCACTGGAGTCCCACAGGGATCCACTCTTAGTCCCCTACTGTTTAACATTTATATCACTCCTCTGATATAACTAGCGGAACAGTACGGGGCTAAGATCATAGGATATGCGGATGACATGCAGTTGCTGTTCACCTGGCCGGATGATTTACAAAAAAGGGGGTGGTGATGAACAGAGTGTCTGAGTTAAACAGACCACTCTTACCCAGTCCAAAGATCAGGGCTTGATCCATCACCGTTATTTATCTCACTGCCCCTTCCCAGCTCCGAACCTGGCCGGATGATCATCTGGATACTTCTTTAGTGCAGCTTTGTTTGTCCTCAGTCTTTCGCTGGCCATCTATGGCACAGTTGAAATGTAATGAGGACAAATCTGAGGTCCTCTTTTATGGTTCTTTCCCTTCCGACTTCAAAGACTCGCTGTGGCCATCTATGGCACAGTTGAAATGTAATGAGGACAAATCTGAGGTCCTCTTTTATGGTTCTTTCCCTTCCGACTTCAAAGACTCGCTGTGGCCCCCGAATATTCCCTGTCCAAAGGAGATGGGTGGCCCGGCAAAAAATCTTGGCATATGGTTTGGAGAGGACCTAGATTTAAGGACCACATTAAGAAACTTTCGGGGACATGCTTTGCTACTTTGAGAATGCTACGGAGATTCTTTCCACTGCTTCCTAGAGAGGCAAGGGAGACTGTTGCCCGAGCTCTCATCTTGGCAAGGCCGGATTATGCGAACGCTCTGTTTAGCGGCATCCCCGCGTACTTAGTTAGACGTTTGCAGGTGATTCAGAACGCCGCTGTCCGTCTTTTATTTAATGTCCCGAGATGGCAGAGCCTTCGCTCCCAGCTGTGCAGCCTTCATTGGCTACCAGTGTCCCAGCGCATCCTGTTTAAATCTTTGGTACTCTCGTTTAGAGCAACGCATGATCAGGGACCTGCCTACCTGAAGAGGAGATTTGTTCTCTACACCCCACACGAGCTCTCAGATCATCCTCTTTATTTAAAATGACTCTCCCGCGCTTTAAGCGAACTAGACTAGGGGCCAGTCCATAGCTGTCGTGGCTGTACGAGCCTGGAACGCTCTCCACCTCCACCTGCGCTCCACTCAAAACATTGCCCAGTTTAAAAAAAGTCTGAAAACTCATCTATTCAGGAGTATGGCATAAGCTGATTTCTGTTGGTCCTTCTCTGCTGGTTCCCTTCGCGCCAGAATACTCCCAAGTAACAGAGCACGTTATAAAATGGTTTATACATACATACATACATACATACATACATACATACATACATACATGATGGGGGGCTGGCAATCCTGGACATACTTAAATATTACTTGGCTGCACAATTGGTGGTAGTCAACGACTGGGTGTTTGCTGATCACGATGGACCGTGGTACCGGGTGGATAGAGAGACTTTGGACCGCAGGGGCCATGCAGGTTGTTCTGTATCAACGGAAATGGGAGTGGGACTTACCAATACATACCCAAATGGTGGTGAGAATGTCGAGAGAATCCACTAACTACTTAGGATTGGGGCGAGGGTAAGCTCACTAATCAAACCCTATTATGGATTTGCGGGAGGTGGGCAACTTATGGGCATTTCGAAATGTGCCCTGATTGGCATAGAGCCGAGAGGTCCTCAGTGATATCTGGAGGTTACAAGCACTAGTAGCGTTTGAGGTCTTGGATCAAAAATATGAAATGGCAAATAATGAGCGATATTGATACCTACAGCTTGGGCATATCCTTAGAAGACATATAGTGTAGGCGGAGCAATTGCCAGATGCGGCGCCACTTGGGGATCGCCTACTCACAGAACCCAAAACGGATAAGCCATTTCTACTGTTTACAAAAAGGTGGTTAAAAACTTCCCCCATGGTGGCATTGAGGGAGGCCTGGGAACATAGCCCAGGAGCCTTTGACGATGACGATTGGACAAAGACACTGCAAAACCTGCGAGAGAGAGCGATTAGTACCCATTTTCGATTGTTGTAACTGAGAATCCTACATAGAACATACTGCTCTAGAGTGCTACTTCAGAAGATAGGAAGGGGAGAGAGACTCTGCTGTCTGCCTGTGGGGGTGAGGGCAGGAAGGCACATTCTTTCACATCCTTTGGGGTGCCCAATAATACAACTCTATTGGGGATAAGTAGTGCAGAGAATGACTTGAGTGCCAGCTCTGGAGGTTCCCCAGGCGCAGAATGGCTCCTTTTGACTATAGCTGGGAAGGCATCCTGTCCAAAATACCAGAGGATTTGGCTGATGGTTGCATTGGCTAAGCGCTGTTTTGCACGAACCTGGGGTACAGCGATTTCCCCCACGAGTCGAAAACTGGGAATCAGATTTGTACTGGTGACAACGGGCGGCACATGCAGTCGTTCAAAGCAGGGGCTACCCCAAGAAGTGGGAAAAGGTGTGGGGCAACAAGCCCCACTTGTCGAGGGTACTAAGTGGTGAAGGGGGGGTGGGGGTGCTGGGAAGGGAAGGGGGAGCACCGCATTTTCAATTATTACCTGCGGTGGACTGAAAATGTCAATAGCCATAAAGGCTCCATTCCACATGTATAAGCATGTCCTAATCTTGATATTGTCTGCTCTGATCAAAATGTATCTAAAAGATTGCTGCAATTCAGTTACTGTATTAGCTGTATGCTGGGTGATGTTTGATAGAGTTTTTCAAAAAAGATATACACTGTACAAGAACTTCTCTTGTGTTTGATTTAATAAACTATAATGTTCTCCATGTGTAATAACCCAGGCCTCGAAGAGGGTTCCAGGTAGCAAACGACTTGCCTCTTAGTTCGCTATTGGCATTGTACAAGTAGGAGAAGGCATGAATGTTTCTACATTAATTTTTTTTAAATTTGCAGTTTTAAAAAATATGCTACTGACTGCACTGATATAATCTGATGTACTAAGGTGAAACATGTCTGCATGTTCATGAAATACATTTTTTGAATTCCGAAGAAACCATTATATTTTTTACACTTTTTTAAAGATTTCTTCAAAAATGAATGTGCTCCTAGGTTAAGTGCTGAAGGCCACCTTATTTCCTTCATCTCTTTTACTTTGGTTAACATGTAAATAAACGCATGCCTGTTTATTTCATGTCTTTTTGACTGTTAGTGCTGTTTCAAGTAAACAGTAGTCCAGTGCGGTTGTTCTCCTGGAGATCGCATGTGAAGGCCAGGAGGGCTGCAGGCGGCCCCTGGGCTGTACTTTGTGTATCACTGATGTGAATCAATTTGAAAAGAAACTCCTTGTACTCAAGAAGTGGTCTGTGTCCATACTTAGAACTGGATGCAAACAGTTTGAGTCATTATGCTGTCAAATACATTGTACTATTGGAGAAAAATAGAATCTGAAGGTGTGGATATGTTCTGAGGCAATGTAAGCTTTGGGTCATCGCCATATTGTGTTACACTTAGTCCACTTATTGTTGATGCCCAGTATCATAATTTGACGATTCGCTCGAATTAAGAGATTAGTGTAAAATTAAATATAGGAAAATATTTTCATGTTCAGGTGCACATTTTCTTGAAATTTACTTTAGGCTTTCAGATATTTACTTAGTAGGTCGAAATTTCTGGGTCATTACTCCAGTGCCGCTGTCGTCTGCTGGAAAAGTTCTCACTGCTGTCTAGCCAGATTGGTTTTCGCCTCATTCTGTCTTCATTCGTAGGCAGCACTTAGTGTGTTGAATTGTGGGATTTGCAGTCCAATTTCTGTAGTTTGTCCCTCTCATTCCTTGGTGACAAATCTGTTTTCCCTCCAAATTTCTCCTTTGCTCTGTGCTTAGGCCTGTGTGCTGAAACAGTGCAGCCCCAGCCACCATTTTGTGTTCACAAGCCAGTGAGGCCAGCCCCCCTGCCCCCCCCTCCCCCAGCAACAGGGATTTTCTACATCAGAGGGTGCTTCTGTGAGCTGTTGAAACTGTATTTACTGGGGCCTGTGCACTTTGTTTTTTGGCCAGCAGGGGGAGTAAAGCTTTATTCAAACAGTATTGTTAGATTTCGAGTTAGTGAAGCCTTTACCTGCTGAAGTCCAAAGTTGTGGATTGAGCCTGTCTGTCTCCTAGGAGATTCTGAACAGGAGCAAGCAGCTTCCAACTCCCTGACCAGCAAACCTTGTCTGAGGTTGCTGGGACCTTATATAGTGTGCTGATGGTTGGCACATGTGTACACTGATTGGTGGTTGTATCTGGTGTTTCTATTGGGTTAGGGTTAATGTCCTCATTGGCTGGGTATTTGAGGGTTCTGATTGGTTTCTCGGTCTGTGATTCAATCATTGCAGGGTTGGGACTAGGGCTAGGGTTCGGATTTCTATAGGAAGTAGGGACTAGGGCTTCCTATGTTATTGGTTGTTGGGAGTAGGGTGGGACTAGGGCTACGGATTAGACCTTTAATTGGAAGTAGCGATTTAGTGCTTCTGGTGTGATTGGTTTTTGGGCCAGTTGTGGGACTAAGAGTAGGGTTAGGCTTTCTATTGGAAGTAGGGACTAGGGCTACTTGTACCATTGGCTGTTAGGGCTAGTGTTGTGATTGGATAGTGTTAGGGCTAGGGTTCCCATTGGCTGAAGGGGTCACCTGATTATTAGGGCTACAAAAAGGGCCAGGTTTAGGGCGTCTCAGCCCGGGCGTCAAGGCTAAGGGTGGAGAGGACAAGGGTAGTTGCCTGTTTGGGCCTGTTAAGGGTGGAGAGGACAAGGGTAGTTGCCTGTTTGGGCCTGTTAAGGGTGGAGAGGACAAGGGTAGTTGCCTGTTTGGGCCTGTTCGAGACTGGTCAGGACTAGGGCCTGAAATGCTGCCCTTTTTCTCTTTAAAAAAAGAAATCCTTCACTCTTTTATCCCTCCACTATCCTTTTTCTATCAAAATTAACAGACTAACATGTTCACTTCTCAAATTCCATGTTCCATATTCAACTATACTAATATACTGCCCAAATAACTGAATAACATATCTACTACTCAAATTAATTCATATTCATACTATACTAATTTTCAACACTAATCCTTTATGGGTTCCGGAGTGGCGTGCTACTCGCCAAAAAAGCGCTTCAACACCCATCAGGGGTAACAAGTGCTATATGAATGCAAATCTTTCTTCCCTTTTATCCATCCTCTATCCTTCTCACGCCAAGTAACACACTAATATCCACCACTGAAATTACCTCATATTTCACCATATTAATTCACCACTAATCCTTTATAGGCTCCCTGAATAGCATGCGTCAACAAGCGAGCGACAAATAAATACTAACCTTTGTCCTACTCTATCCTTCTGCTATCATTCCAAATCCAAATAACTGACTAACATATCCACCACTTAAAATGTACTTGCATGTTTCACTATACTAATTCAAAACTAATCCTCTGTGGGTCCCGGAGTAGCGTGCTACCCGCCGAAAAAGCGCTTTGGCGCCTCGTCAGGGGTAGTAAGCGCTATATAAATGCAATTACAATACAATTACAATTACAATACTACCTTACCTCCTATCGCAGTAATCTAGGAGCTCCCAAATCCTCACTTACTAGCACAGTTTCAAAGCCATATGAAAACCACATGAATGCTAGTACATCATCAGAGTTCCTACATCAGTGCTACTTAGTTGCCTGCCCACCTGGTGATTTTGCCGCAAAGATTCCATTACCACTACTTCAGGATTGCAAATCTTCTACCTCCATAAAGTGTTAATTTATTTTGGCCGTTTTGTATAGCGTAGACAAGCCCACAGGATTTCAGAGCACTTTGGGTAGGAGCAGTTTCACAAATTATCATTTTGCGTTGTTCATTCACAAATACAACACGCTCTGTGATGTTTTTACTGAACTTTAATATTGAATGATGAGTAAGAAGAGTGGCACACTCTTACCAGTGTAAGCAGTCCTTATATACAAACATTCATTCAAGGGTAAAAACTAATATTTAGTACCACTTTGTAAGGTATGTTTTGACGTAAATTGGTTTATTTATTCATTGCATAGTTGTGTACAGTTGCAGCCAGCATAGCATGTACGGGTGGTGAGTCGGGCACGGGGGGGGTGGGAAAAATAGCATGGGGGGTTGTGGACAATGTAAAAAAACAAAAAAAACATGCCTTGCCGCCAGTGTCCCGTGTCTCCGCTCCTGCTCTCCTCGTCTTGACTGGAGGAACAAGAAGCGCAGCCAGGCTCTCCAGGCCAATCGCAATGCTGCAATGCAGCAATGCAGCGTTGTGATTGGTCAGCGCGTCCTGGTTCGACGCTAAGCCAGGGAATGGGGGCCTGGGCATGTTTCCATGCAGGCTGTAATGCAGCCTGCATGGAGAACAGGGAAGTACGCATGACTGTTTCAGGTGGCCGGAGAGGGCAGACCAAACAGTCATGTGCACTTAGGAGGGGGTGCTTTCTGCGCTCCAACTAAATTTGGTTGCAACCCCTATGGGCACACTCCTGGTACATCCTCTGAGGTTTTATGTCCCCGGAGAGCATAGCAGCCCCGCCCGCAAACTAATCGGCACAGAAACAAAGTGATAATAACTTAGTTGTTATCATTTTATGGTTCCTTTACATTGCACTGCTTAAAAGAAGTGGGGCGACGCTCCTCCACCGTAGCAGAGGAGCCACCACTGATTGTGCATGATTCCATAGTGATTGGCAGAATGTGTGATACGCTGCTTCTGAAAGTCCTAGACAGCTATTAGTGGAATTGGAACTTTATTATGGCTGGTTTAATTACATTTTTAAATGATTTGTAAGGTATAATTTTCTTGATGTTATGAGGAATTCTATTACCCGGGAGCACTTTTAGAGAATAATTGATTCAGATGTTTTGATGTCAGAGCTCCTCAGCTGGCGCTGTCCTTTTGAGATACAAAATAGCTGATTGAGATTAATTATGGTGCCTTGTGCACTGCCTTATTGTGCACTGCCTTATTGTATTGCATGCTTATATAACGTGAACTGTCACCCTACGGGTATCCTGGCGCTGTAACTTTTTGATGAATGCATGCAGGTCTGTAGGTATCTCTTCCTTTAGTGCGAAGCCAATCAAATCAGACAACTTCATCAATAATATCAGGGTTTTTCAAGCCCAGCCACAAAGTGGAAAAAGAACAATTGATGGACAGAATGCACAACAATATCATACATTCACCCCAGTACAGAGATCAGGGCCTTGATTCATCGTTTTTTTGCTCACCATGCCTTTCTAGTTTGGACCCAGCCATATGCAAATCAGTCTTGACCCTGTGCCCAATGGGAACAGTCCAGCCCGAACTGCCAGGCCAGTTCCTCCCTGGACTGGAAAGAAGCATCCTAGGACCGGTTTCGGATTTTCACCCCTCATCAGCCAGGATAGCTTGACTCCAGTGGCATGGAGAGCACAGGATCCACTCAGGGTGACAAATGCATAAAGAACAATTGATGGACAGAATGCAGAACAATGTCATACACTCACCCCAGTACAGTGATCTGGGCCTAAATCTATTGTTATTTTGCTCACCATGCCATTCCAGTTTGGACCCAGCCATTTGCAAATCAGTCTTGACCCTGAGCCCAATGGGAACAGTCCAGCCCGAACTGCCAGGCCAGTTCCTCCCTGGACTGGAAACAAGCATTTTCCTTGCTCTTATTCCTCGTGCAGACTTGTATAGTCAACCATAAATACCTTCTCCTAACCATGACCACTTTCTGCCCACCATCAACTTTATTTTCACTGGCCAACTTAGCCCACAGTCTGCATGTTCCGTGCTTCTTCCTGCTCCAGGAATGTTGTTATCTTTTCAACAGCAACATTTCGTAATGGACCGACATTTAAAGTTAAAATACACTCTATAGATGTTATATTTGTAAGGCATTCTTATGAACATTGTGTGCTCACTAATTGTATTGGCCTTCTAATATTATGCTATTAATATAGGTATGTTTACATTTCGTTTTTGATTACAAAAGGATATAGCTGTTTGTGAATCCTTAGAGTTTAGACCCTTGTCTTAAGTGAATTTCCTGCAAAAAAAGTCTTAAGTTGTGCTGAAGTGTTATAGTTTGTGCTTTAGAGAATATTGCTGCCTTCAATAACTGTCAATTATTTTTTAGAAGCTTTTGTATCATGTTTGTGTGCTGTTGTCTTGATCTAATGTCCTGTCCATCTAACCATTTTTAATGGTAACAAGGACTTAAAAGACATAGCTAAAGCTCTCTGTAGCCGTAAATAAAAGCCTGGATCATTTTCTTCGTTTCCTGTTGTCTTCTACTTGTTTTTGTATAGCATAACCTACACCATTTCCACACCCTTCTGCCATATTGCTTTTTATAATCTCGATGCACCTAAAGGTAGATGCTTAAATCAGAGGGTGCACTCTTGCAGGACTCAGGCAGGTTTCTTTGTTGGTGCTCACTGCAAAATGCTAATTTTACCTTTTTCTCCATATCTGTCACCGGCTCCATGGTAATGGCTGAGGTCTTTCTTTACAGGAATAGAGTGTGTTGTGAATCTATCTAATTATATTATTTACCCAAAGAAAGCAATGTTTGGGTCCATATATAAGGCTAACAAAATAATTTCATTGGATGCTTTCACATCCGTCTGAACCTTCTCCAGGCACCGTCTTAATAAAATCATTTTTATGAACTTGCAAGATAACTGAATAAGTAGAGTCCTTTATCACCACATTTTGTTAACTTGCTATTCACTTGTTCTGCCTTTCTTTCCTCTCAGTGAGTGAGTGTAATGTTTCTCCCCAAACCTGATGTTTACTCCTCATTGAGCTTGCGGGAATCAAAAAATTCAGTACCGTCCAGTCTTTTTTGGTTGAATGTTAAGGTGTACGTGTCTGAAAATCACCTTGATACTCGTGCACAAGGAGGTGGTAATGGTTTAGCACTTTGAGCAACCCTAATATGAGTAGTGGTTGAAAGCATGCAAGCCACCTCTGCTCTGAACAAATACATATTGATGAATGAAGGTTTATGATGTCACCTTGCATATTGGCTTCCTATCCCTGCTCTGTCATTATCAGTAAAACGATTCAGTAAGGCTTCGCGGAAGGTACTAACCCAGCAATAGATTTCATTCCAGTATTCATGACAGATTGGTACAAAATCAAAAGGAAGGGTGCAGTGAGACTGCGAATTGCCACCCTTCTTATAATCTTTGAAGGCTTGGAATCTGCTTTGGATTTCTCTGCACCTATGAACAGAGTTTGGGCAGAAGAACATTGTTGAGAATATAGGGAGGGTGGGTGAGTCATTGGAGCAGCAAGTGGATCAGTAGGTGGGAGGCCCTTTTGTCCATTAGGCTGAGTACCTTTGATACATAGGCTCTGCGTGCTCGATCATCCGCAGGTAGTCTAATGCTGTGGAACTGTTCAATGGGTACAGTCCCTGCTGAAGTTTGCGTGTGGTACTTCAGTACTGGATAGATAAGAAACCTGCCTCCTGTGAGCATTTTTTCATGGTCCGTCGTAAGCAGTTCCTTCAGTCGGTCTAGTGCACGCCATAGAGCGAACTGGACTTTGCACGTGCCCTCAGGTCAGAGGCAGTTCAGTCACAGCAGATACGCTTCCCTTCTTCCCCCAGGACAATGCAGTCTCAAGTTGTACATTATTTTTAATTTTTATTTATTTATTTTGAAAGTTTTATATAGCGCGAACAAGATCTTTGCAGATATCAGAGCGCTTTACAAGACAACGGGGGTGATCGAGTAATACAATGTAATAGTTGAGGTAGTTGCATAGTAGTTACATAGTTACAAAGGTAGGTCAAAGAAAACATGAGGTAGGTCACAGGTGAGGTAGTGAAGGTACAAGGTGCATAGTCAAACAGTTGTGCCAATACTATAAAGTGCAAAAATGAGGAGCATATACTTGCTTAAGCGTGTTTAACATTTTTGGAGATAACATAAAGGAGGGCATAGTTGGTGGGTGAGTGCATAGTGTGTAGTTACATAGGTGCATCAGTAGTACAAGAGTAGGGATCGTTGCGGTGGTGTAGGTACAGTGTGCAAAGTCAGACAAGTGCGTCAACAATATAACAATATACAAAGAGGGAACATAGACAATCAAGTAAATCGATAATACAAGTAATACATAAAGACCAACGTGGTCAGGCAGGTCTTACAGAGCAGATTCATGAGAGCTACAGAATAATAGATGTTAGCTTTCAGAGAATAGTCATGAAAATTCAGCTCTTAGCTACCCTTCTTTTAGTCTGTTTGCAGAGTTTCCTAGCAATGGTGAAACAAGTGCAAACGAATTGTTTGTGAAGGCCAGAAAATATCCTACATTTTACTACAGGTAAAAGGTTGCCTGGCCCAGGTTTGAGTTTTGCTGCATTCTGACTTTCCTTTCCTCTTCTCTTGGGAGGGTGAGAATGACTTGAAGAACAGATGTAAAAATTAAATTGTATCTTGATCATCCCAACCCATACATCTGCACTAGGAATAGATGGCTTTCTGGTGAAGTTCATTTCACTGATGATGGGCAGAGGCTTGGCTGAGTGTATATTCCTGCTTAGCCCCATCTATATTGAAGACTTTAACCAGGTTTCTGAAGCGTAGACCCCATGGGCAGCTCTATGTGACAGATATGGTTGTGCTCCACCATCACAGCTAGTCACTGCATTATTATAAAAAGGCTCCACTTCAACCACTCGCCCAACATAAGTGACATCCGACCCAAAACCTATAGCGCGCAATCTGGAATACCGCCTCCATTGCCTTGGCCATTGGGTCTCCCGCTAGATTTAGTGGCTTTGTGTAAAATGTTATTACTTATGGACCATAATGGTTTTCCAGGACATTTTTCTATTATTGTGAAATATCATTCTTTCCCCCCACCATATTACATTTGTCAACTTCATCTATTTATTCATATATGAAGGGCAGCATAGTCCAGGATGTTTTGGTGTTTGTAGTGTGGATTTAACCCTTAAATAGATGTATCTGGATCTTGGTGGAACCATGCCCTTATACACAAATATTCCACTTGGCTCAAAGTATTTTATCATTTATTATTATTAGAAGTGAACTGTTTTTAATTTCACACAACTGGTGTCACATCACCTCACACCTGGTTGCCTTCCTTTTTGTGTGTAATTGTACCGCTTGTGATTACATCACTGTGGATGACTCAAGAAGTAACTGCTCTTACAGTTGTGTTCCATTGATACATTTACGTGCCCTGAAACCCCTCGAGCATTTGGCTATAATTTAGTGGCATCAATGACCTAAGAGGCAAGTGAAGAACGCACTGCGTACCAAATGCTTAGTCTCCAGTGTGGTCAGCAAGTGTCCTCTCGCATAGTTCTTTCATTTTTCTCAATGCCTTGTTTTGTCAAAAGTACTTTGTTAAACCCTCTCTCGTCTTCCTCTTTCCAGCTTCCCATGGTCTTAAAAGTACCCAGACTTAACTTCTCACCATTGGCACTGTGTGACAGACCATTCTCTCTCCTTGGTTTTGGAGATGTCCTGGTTCCAGGTAATGTGAAGAATGGCAGCAGGAGGGTTGCATAACTATTGTACCCATGTCTCTTGGGTGAAGAAATGTCAGCCCATGGTGTTTTTTTTTAATTGCACAATTTGTTCTTAATTCAGTACATAATTTGTAGTGAGGTGGACCAAAGCAGGGAAGGCTCCTTGTAAGGTTGTAGACATTGGTGTGCATGTAATCTCTCATTCCACATGGACAAAAAGTAAATGTCTGACTCTAAAATCATAACTTTGTGTGTGCATGTTTTCAGCGTCCGTCTGGGTAACCTATAATCTTATTTCTCTGCGAAGGAACCGCTTCAGAACTAAACCTCTTACACGTTTGGGTCTCAGACTCTAGTCCCACTTGGCTTGTCCTTTTAATAACCTGTACATGAGTTTGGTGCTTTTATTGCACAAAATCAGAGTTTAAAAGCTCCATATTTTTGCAGACCAGGAATATTATTTTGTGGATATGATATAATTTCTGTTCAATAAAGGTTTCAATCAACAGGGCACCAAGTTCCTCCTTGATTTTCTACACTCCATTAAAGTAGTCTCCAAGTGTGACAGTGCATTTAGATAATGACCGCCACAAACCACTGTTTACAGCTTTACCATTGCCCTTTGGGTTTAATCAGCAATCATGAAAGCAAGCAGATGCCACACTTCAAATTCATGTTTGGGCCTTTTGATAATGCTGCCTTTTAGGCAACAGTTTCAAAAGTGTGAGTGCTACAGACTAAGTGCTTTAGAAGACAGATCAAAGAATGTTTTATTCGAAAACTTTTTTTAAACTACCTAATTAAATGCCTTTCTCTACTTGTTACTGCAGACCATCAGATGGTATAATGCAACATCCCCTTGTTGTTGTTGTTTTCTATAAAGAATTCCATATTTGTAAAATCATTTGTAGGCCAGCTACACCAAAATTAATGTGATATACAAAATACATAATGTGTCATCGCTCTACTATGTTCGCTTAATGACATCTTGTGGTTATAGTTACATTTACAAACCTTTCTGGAAAATTAGACCCAGTATCAGACTGAGGCAGCACCAAAAGAGCACAATTCATATTTTTGTGCTGTATTTTAATTTGATTCCAGTATTGAAGTTTCAGGCTTCATGCCTGCCAATTAAGTGCATCTCAAAGACAAAATGTCATCCATATGTTCGTATCATGTATGGCTGTAGATGCACATGCTCTGCATACTTCTGCCATCTAGTGTTGGCCTCAGATTTTACAAGTTGTTTTTGTTCAAAGAAATCTTTTTAGGTCATGGAGTGCCCTGTGACTCCTCCCTTAGTTGCTAATGTGCATGGGCATTAACTCCATTGTTAAATTGTTTTCTCCATCAGGTTCGAACACATACTGAAAAGTCTTCAAATCTCAACTTGCTTCATGTACTATCGCTATCTCCACCACGGACTTCGCATTCTTATTTGATAAGGACATCCCCCGTATCTACACCACACCTTATGACTACTGTTTTATCTGCAGCCCACTGTATTATTATGTAAACCCTCCAAGTGAGACAGACCTAGAGTCCTTTCCACCCTGAGCCTCCTGCACAGATGGCACCGTCTCATATCATGGGGTCATACAAAGAGCTGCATCTTACCATAGGGTAGGCCTGCACATCATCCCTGAGGAAGAGACTTCCTTGTAAAAACACTCTCATAGGTGCAGTTTCTTCCGATGCTTAAGTCTACCACAGACATGTCACAGAGTCTGTCAGGACCTAAGCGTTTACTACGAGAGTGGATATAAAGCCAGACCATCTCCCACTTTTCCTACCTATACGATGGGACACATTCCTCCAGACTCTGTTAGTGCAAAACACCTTTGAACATGTAGTTGCACAAGGCACAGGGGGATGCCCTCCCAATAGGGCGAGCAAAAGAATTGATGCTGCAAATAAAATGGTCAAGGTGGGGTCCACACACATTGGCAGATCGCTTATCTGTGGGTCTCGCCTCACAGTAGAATAGGAGACAGTGGGAGGAGATGGAGGGTTCGCTATAATAGCTCCAACAACCGCTTATAAAAAGGGTGGAGGGAATTGTATCCGAGGGCAAAATCATCTCTTAGGCCCCCATGCGGTGCACATTGGATAGTGCCTATACAGCAGCCTCGAGGTGAACTTCTGCAATAATATGATGGCACAAATGGCTCCATATCTCTGGCTTTAATACACAGGTGCACAAACACCTCATCAATCTACCTTTTGATGCTGGGTACCTCGTTGGTCCACAAGCGGAACAAAGTCTGATAAATTAAGAAAGCTAAGGAGATATCTAAGATTATACAGGACCTCCAAACACCATCCACTGCCCTTTTATAGGCAGCAGTACAGCGTTGCAGCAAAGGCCACTTCTCTAGAATAGCCTCAGCCCTACCAACTCTTGAAGCAATTCTGCCACCAACATGCAGGCAAGGGATACACATGTGGAACATACCAGGGCAGTAACTCTAACAGAATCGAGATTAGAGCTACTCTCACTAAGGGAAACCTCCACCTCAAAACATTGACTTACCAGTCATCTTTCCCAATCACTTCACACCTGTTGGGGGAAGATTGTAACAATTTCTTCCTCGCTGGGACGAAAACACCTTAGATCATTTGGTTTCAAGCGTAATTCAACATGGATATTCCCTAAAGCTCCACTAAACCCCACCAAATATTCCACCTCTTCCACAAACCCGGAGCACTTAACAACTTTGCCATCTCATTCAAGAAGAGATACGCATGTTGGGGGGCCATGGAGCTATTGCCCTTAAAATGTATGGGCAGAAGGGTTTACTCCCCGTCTTTTCATATCCCCAAAAAGAACGGCTCCCTCAGAACAATTCCCTATCTCTGGCCCCTTCAACAGATACATCCTGCTTGAAAATTTCCGTATGAGAATCCTTCAATATGTTATTCCCCCACTGCAGCAAGGTGACTTCATGACCTGAAGGAAATCTATTACCACATATCTATTCATTCCATCATCTGCGCTACCTTGATTTCATGGTAAGTGGACAAACTTACCAATTCAAGGTGCTACCCTTCAGGGTTCCCACAGTCCCAAAGGGTGTTTACATAATGCCTAGCAGTTGTGGCTGCTCACCTCATAAGTGGGGACACATACCCTTTCCCAAATCTAGACGATTGGTTAATCTAAAGCGTCGACAGGCAGGAGTACCCAGCACGGACTCAATGTGCCATCTCCCTTCCCCACAGTTTGGGATTTACTGTAAATGCTAGCTAATTCCACCGTCAGCCCCAATGAATTCCGCCTTTTTGTATCAGAGGGCAAAATCATCTCTTATTTACAATTGATTCTCAGTGCTGTCAGTGGCAAGGCTTATCTCCACCCTCAAAGAGTGATGGCTTTCTAGGAGCTTCTGTATCTCTTTTTCAACCAAATAATCGTCTTTCAGTCCAAAGAGTGATGTGTTTACTAGAGATGATCTCTCTAGTGGTGGAGCAGCAACAACCTGTTGAATGGCAGGCCCTTCAGCGACCCCATTCTGCAAGTGACCTTCCCCACAGACTCATCTCTTGTTGACTGGGAAGTGCATCTCCACAGCTTGACAGTTCTGGGTCAAGATGTCAATATTCTCCCCAAAACTTCAGGCCATCTTATTCAGCAACAGGGCAAGATCAAAATCGCAAGCCCAAGTCAACTCTATCTAGCCATTTGGCACCTCTGGTCCTAATGTTTCCCTAGCTAAGCTTCCCACAGGAGTACATGAATACCCTAGAGGAAGCCCGCAGACCCACTGCTATAGCATACTATGCAGCAAAGTTGGACTAGAAGTCCAAAAACCCACACCCCCTAAGACTAGCAATCTGAAAGAGACACGTTAGTGATAGATTCCTTACCTTAGAATATCCCCAGGCGTCAGACTGGATCCGGAAAGTTTTGCTTAGCAGTACCTCTGCGCATCAGTAGGTGGCGTCCTGCGGTTCCGCGTCAGTCACTGGCGTCTTCAGCGCCGAGATGATGTCACCGAGAGTACTTAGGCACCACCCATGCGCGCTGATGTCTGTTCTTTCTCTTTCTGCGCCAGCACGCGCAGATCTGGATTGAGCAAGTAACTTCTTTATTTTGACCACTTTTGAGACTTGTCGCCCTGCTTTTTTTTCTCCTGGTGCACGTCGGGATGCCTGGCTTTAAGTCCTGTGGGGCCTGCCGCCGTAATATGTTGGTGGCGGACCCCCACTATGTTTGCCTCTACTGCCTGGAGACTGCCCACGACTCCCGGGACTGTCGAGCCATGGCCCGAAGGCCTTGAGGAAGCGTCTCTGGAAATTGCTGGAGGTCCGGCATTCGTCCCACCGCCACTCCTGGTCTAGGGACCGCTCGTGGGACCGGAGCTGTCGCTCCTCGGGCTTCAAGTCTTTGCCTTCGGGTAAGCGACGCCATGAAAAGAAGTCGAAAAAGCGTGTTCACTCTCCGACGTCCCCCCGTTGCTCCTCGGAGGATGACAAGAGGTACAGGAGTCCCACGGTCTACCCGCCCTACGTGGGTCCTTCGGCGACTCCCGAAGTGGTGCAAGAGTTCCTTGCTGCCATGGACCGCCTTTTTAGGCCTCGGGCTCCTGCCGGCGCACCTTCTGGCCCTGCGGTCCAGTGACCAGATCCTGACGGACTGGCGGCTCCGCCAGCGGCTCCAGCCCCGGCGCCACAGGATCCTACGCCATTGGCTCCGGCGCCACAATGTGCAGCGTTCCGACCCTGGCGCCGCCCTCCGCTCCACCCTCGGCGCCTGATTGGGTGCCATTCCTTCCGCCTTTGCCCCGGTTCCAGGACCATTTTGTTCCGACCTGTTGTCCGCATTGGGAGGCAGCCCCGTCCAGCCCCGGCGGGCGCTGTTTTTGGCGTTGTTTCAGACACCGTTTGTCCCTTCTCTGGCTCCGGCCCTGCCGCCACGACTGGCCTCTCAGGTGCTGGTGGCAGAGGAGAACTGGGAAGGATCTAAGGACCTCCTTGCCCGGCAGTGTGACTCCGAGCAGGATTGGGTGGACGACTTGGAAGACGCTGGCAAACTCTATTTCTCTTCTGACCCGGGATTTGCCTCTTCCCCCACCCACAATGGAGGAGGGCGCTTCCTACACAATGGTGCTCCGTCAGGCTGCTGAGGCTCTCAAACTCGACCTCCCCACAGTGACCCTCAAAACCAACCTCCTCACCGAGGTGCTCCAAACAGCGTCTCCTTTGTCGGAGCCCTTGTTTCCCTTCAGTAACACCCTTACAGGCTTCCCCTTGGGCACTTGGTCACGGCCAGCCACTGGGCCTCCAGTGGATAAAAACATTGCCAAACGCCGGTGCCTAGCGACCCTGACTTTCTGACCACCCATCCTACGCCCGAGAGTCTGGTCATCCAGGCCTCGACGTCACAGAGTGCCTTTCCCACGGCTCCGCCGGATAAGGACTCCAAGAAACTAGATCAGTTTGGTAAGCGGTTGTTCTATTCGGCCAGCTTGGGGCTGCGGTCGGTGAACACCGCCTGCTTGTTGGGCCGCTACTCTCACGCAGTGTGGGATACCGTTGCTCAGGTGTTGCCTCAGTGTTCTGAGGAAGTCCAGGCTGTCCTTTCTCAGGCGATTGCTGACAGAAAGCATGCGGCTATGTTCGCCATTCGGTGTGGTTTGGACACCGCAGACTCGTTGGGCAGGACGATGTCTACAACAGTGGCGTTGTGACGCCACACCTGGTTAAGTTCGACTGGGTTCTCGCCTGATGTCCAGGGCTCGCTCATGGATATGCCCTTCGACGGCACCCGCTTGTTTGGCGATAAGCCCGACATGGCTTTGGAGCGTTTTCAGGACTCGCGGGCCTCGGCCAAGTCCTTGGGTCTTTCTGCTAAGAACCGGTCCGCTCCTGGTTTTCGTTCCATTTGTGGCCAGGGCAGAGGCACCCAGGCACGTTCCTCCAACAAGCCTGTGCAGAACCAGCCTCCGCGCGGCCGTGGCTTCCACAGGGGCGGGGCAGGGAATTAGCTTGCGGGTCAGTCCACCTCCACCCACGCTGCTCCTTCCCCCAAACTTTCCTTCTCCGAGCTTTGTGGAGCACCCCACGCCTGTGGTCGCAGGATCCACGACCACCTCCCCCACTGGCGCAATATCACATCGGACGAATTGGTGCTGCAAATAATCCGCAAGGGTTATTCTCTTCCCTTTCAGTCCTCCCTCCAGCCATGCCACCTCTGTGCCACCGCATGTCGGGGGATCATTTGCTTCTTCTCCAACAGAAAGTCACGGCCCTCTTGGCCAAGGGGGCCATCTAATGCGTTCCCGGGCAGGAAGTAGGGAGTGGTTGTTATTCCCACTACTTTCTGGTCCCCAAGAAGGACAAGGGGCGGTCTGTGCCCCATCTTGGACCTCCGGGACGTCAATGGCTTCCTCCGTAAGGATACATTCAAAATGCTGACTCTGGCTCAGGTCCTGGCTGCCCTCGACCCTGGAGAGTGGATGGTAGCGTAGGACTTGCAGGACGCTTACTTTCACATCCCCGGTTTACGGTAGGCCAGGAGCATTTTCAGTTTGCCGTGCTCACCTTCGGCCTTACCAACACCCCTTGGGTGTTCACGAAAGTGATGGCGGTGGTTGCAGCTCACCTGCGGAGGTCAGGGATGTCAGTCTTCCCCCTACCTAGACGACTGGTTGTTGAAGGCAGGCTCGTCTGCCACCTTCAGGCTACGGCCGACCTCCTGCATCTGCTGGGGTTCTCCATCAACGGGCAGAAGTCGCACCTGAGTCCCTCTCAGAAGCTCCCCTTCATCGGAGCGGTTCTGGATTCTACGCTGCTTTGGGTTTATCCTCCCGAGCAGCGAGTCCGGGATATTCAGCCTATAATTACGATCTATCGGCCTCTTTCCCGGGTTTCAGTCAGGTTGACCCTCCGGCTTCTGGGCCTGATGGCCTCCTGCATTCTGCTGGTGACACATGCCAGATGGCATATGCGGGCTCTGCAGTGGGACCTGAAGTTCCAGTGTGCGCAATATCAGGGCAACCTGTTAGATCATGTCCAGATCTCGGAGGGCATTGCTCAACAATTGCAGTGGTGGCTCAGGAATGAGATTGGGTCAGGGGTAGATCCCTCTCCCTTCCCCAACCGGAGCACACAGTTGTGACGGATGGGTCCCTCCTGGGTTGGGGAGGCCACTTGGGAGAGGCAGAGATCAGAGACCTCTGGTCTCCGGCGGAGTCCCGGATCCATATCAACCTTTTGGAGCTTTGGGCGATCCGACTTGCACTGAAAGCATTCCTTCCCTCTGTCCTGGGAAGTGTGGTGCAGGTGTTCACAGATAACACCACCACCATGTGGTATTGCAACAAACCGAGCGGGGTGGGGTCCTGGACCCTATGTCAGTAGGCTCTGTGCCTCTGGACATGGCTGGAACATCAAGGCATTACCTTGGTAGTTCAAAACCCGTCCGGTTCTCTGAACGCCGGGGCGGACAAACTCAGCCGCCAGTGCTTGATGGATCACGAATGGCATCTGAACTCTGATGTGGGTCAAGGTCTCTTTCAGCAGTGGGGAGAGCCTTGGTTAGATCTATTTGCCAATGTCTTCAGTTCTGCGCGTTGGAATTTCCTAGGTGGCGCTCGGCGGCACTTTTCGTCGCGACTGGAGTTGCGGTCTGGTGTACGCCTTTCCACCTATACCACTTCTGCCCAGAGTGCTGAAGATCAGGCGGGACCGGGCCCAAGTCAATCTTGTGGCTCCAGATTGGGCGAGAAGATACTGGTATCCCGAGCTACTTAGCATAGCGATCGATCCCCTGCTCCGCCTGCCTCTTCAGGAGGATCCTCTGTTGCAGCAGCTGGGGACGGTCCTTCACCCGAACCTGTCCAGCCTCCACCTCCATGCGTGGAGATTGAGCAGCGACAGTTTACAGCTTTCGACCTTCCTCCCGAAGTCTGTGATGTTATTTTGGCTGCCAGGCGTCCCTCCACTAAAACGGTGTACGCTTGCAGGTGGAACAAATTTGTGGCATGGTGCACAGCAAAGGCTGTGGATCTACTTTCTGCCCCTTTTTCCGAAGTACTTCTGTTCCTCCTTTCCTTGGCCCAGGAGGGCTCTGCTCTCGGCTCTGTCGGAGGTTATTTTTCGGCCATCTCTGCCTTTCTAAGGCTTCCAGATCAGCCTTCTCTTTTTAAGTTCCTGGTTGTTAACTGTTTCCTCAAAGCATTACGCATATGTTTCCTCCCGTACATTTCATTATGTCTCAGTGGGACTTGAATCTTTTCTTGACCTTTCTGATGTGCGCTGCCTTTGAGCCCTTTCATAACTGTCCCTTACGTCCTCTCACTCTCAAGGTGGCTTTCCTGGTAGCTATCACCTCTGCCAGAAGGGTGTTTGAGCTCCAGGCTCTCTCTTCTAAACCTCCTTTTCTTTCTGTTCAACCGGACAAGGTGGTTCTGAGTCCTTCTTACCAAAGGTTGTCACGCCCTTCCATATCGGGCAGACCATCACTTTGCCTACCGCTTTCCGCCTCCGCATCCCTCTAGGGAGGAGAGGCTCCACCGTCTGGACCCTAAACGGGTGCTCGCTTTCTATCTGCAGCATACACAACAGTTCCGGGTGGATGACCAGCTTTTTGTTGGATAAGTGGGTGCCAAAAAAGGTTGGGCTGTGCACAAGCGGACATTCTCCCGGTGGGTCATTCTGTGCATCAGAGCATGTTACTCCTTGGCTAAGAAGGAGCATCCTCTGGGGCTGCGTGCCCATTCTACCAGGGCAAGGGCAGCCACTACTGCTTTGGGACGCGGTGTTCACTTGCAGGACATTCGTCAGGCAGCTACGTGGGCCTCGCTGCACACGTTTACTAAGCACTACTGCCTTGACAGTCCGGTCCAGAGAGACTGCTTCTTTGGCCGTCTGTGCTCTGTGACTTTCTTGTGTAATCTTGTTTGCAGACCCACCACCGGGGTTGGTATTGCTGGGGCTCGCCCATTAGATCTTGCTGTTTACTCTACACCTAGAGCTGCCGACTTGCCCAATGCGGTCTTTATAGAGGCTGTACCAGATCCATGCCATTTTTTTTTCTTCAAGTTTCCTGCATGGCCTTTAAATGTGTTACAAGGAACATTAGAGCCATTGGGAATCCACAGAAATGCTGCCACATTTTAGCCTATCTGACTTGTCTTAATATCAGTATGGCCTTTCTTCAAGAAACACATTTGGCTCCTGTCTTGACGCCACCTCTGGCCAAGGCCTGGGGGAATCATAGATACTTTGCTTCCTATTCAACCTATTCACAGGGGTTGGCTATTTTAGTTCATATATCTACAAACATTTTCTGACCCATAAGGTTATTACTTATTTGTTCTGGGAATGTTTGACTCTGTACATGTTTCTTTAGTGAACTCGTATGCCCCCAATGTAGATTTTTCTGATTTCTTTACACAAATCATTTTGCACCTCTGCTTGCTTCATGTGCAAGCGTGGCTTTAGTGAGGGAGACCATATTGCAGTCTTGGACGTATCTGTGGACTGGACATGGGGTACGTCCCACTACCATAATAAGGTGGGTGGTATTAGCAAGAGTGGTGGAATCCTGAAGTCCCTTGGGGGTATGCTGCGGCAGCTAGAATGTGCTATTAAAGCACTTGAAGAGGCATAAGTTCGAGATAAGGAAATTCAGGTCCTGGAATCTCTGCATTTTAAAATCTGGAATACAAGGTGGCAGCTGACAGGTAGATATGCTTCTGTAGCAAGTATCAGGCTTTCCACACTTGTGGTGAGGGATTCCATCCTGGGCACACAATCGCATCAATTATCCATCCTAATTGGGTGGCAAATCATGTTACTGGAATTTTGGGGAATGATGGACAGCTGCTTCATGGCTCAAGAGCTCTCCTGGAAGCCTTTCCTGCTTATTATAAACACGTAAATAGCTCCCTTGTTCCTGACCCTCCACCTGCTATCCATGAGTTCCTGAATCATGCCTTTCTGGCATGGTCCACTGCTGATCAGAGGGAGTGTCTTTGTCAACCAATTACACTGGAAGAAAATAAAAAGGGGCACTGCATGTAGATTTAGAATGTGGCTTGTCAGACCTGGCTCCTATTCAAATATATCTCAGCACCCAACCGTCCCGTCCAGATAGGAAGATTCGTATGGTTAAATGCTCGAGCTGGGCGTTGATGCGGCTGGCGGACCGGAATGGAGTTTGCCCCCGGTTTGCGATGCAGGCTGAAGTCTCCCATTATCTGTTCCCACATGTTGATTCTCATCCAGCGCTTTTTACTGTGTTAGGAAGTAAACAGTTTTGCTCCATGTGCGATTTGTTTCCTAATCATTCGTTCCTTTCCTTGAGGAATTCATTGATTCAAATTCTTCTCATGTGGTAGATATGCTTAGTTACTTTATCCTCAGATATGTCTTAAAGAAGCTGCTCCTTACTTTTCCTGAGATCCCAGACAATTGGCAGCACTTGTCTTTCTTGCTGGCCGATCCCTTGACCACACACCTTGTAACCCATCTGTACTCTGATTTCTTAGGCTTCTTCTGAACCAGAATGGCAGACTCGTATGCAAAGGTCGGTTGAGTTAGCCCTTGATATTGCTGATCAACAATGGTCCTTAATGGGAAGTATGGACTTGTCCATTTAAAATATTTACATTGGGCATATCACACTCTGGCAAGCCTTTTCAAATGTGGCCTATCATCTGACCCCATTTGCCGTAGATGTGCTGCCCCTAGGGCTGACTTCATCCATCTTTCATTGCTATGTCCTAAGATTGTGGCCTTCTGGGCTCAAGTGGCATGTACCTGGTGTAGGAAACTGGACTTATGTTGCAGTTTTCCTCCTCACTTTTTGCCCCCCTTTTAGCTACTAGATTGTATTGTATTGTAATTGCATTTATATAGTGCTTACTACCCCTGATGAGGCGTCTAAGCTCTTTTTCGGTGAGTAGCACACTACTCCGTAACCTATAAAGGATTAGTGGTGAATTAGTATAGTGAACTATGAAAGTAAGTTGAGTGGTGGATATGTTAGTCAGTTATTTGGATTGAGTAAGATAGTGGGGGGGATAGAAGACAGAAATGGTTTTCCTCTATATGGCGCATGCTACCCCTGATGAGGTGTTGAAGCGCTTTTTCGACGAGTAGCACGCTACTCTGGAACCCATAGTTGCGGATTTTCGACTGACAGTACACTGAGGCCTGCTAACAAAACCTCCGTGCCAGTGCTCCTTCCCCAAAACAAGGTGTTGTCTAATTGTGCTGCAATTGACTGAGGACGATAGCACTTCTGTAAGTCCCTAGTAAATGGTACCTGGTTATGAGTGCTAAAGGAGGGGCCCAAAGGGCTGCAGCATATCTTATGCCACCCTAAGAGACCCACACACAAATTTCGTACTGACTGCTATTATAGGCTGGGTGACATGGTGCAAACCATGAGTAAAAACATGACATGGCAAACTCCTGTGTGTGATGCCTAAGTCACTGCATCTAATATATGTAAGTCACCTCTACAGCAGGCCTTTGAGCCCTAAGGCAGGGTGCATTATATTGTATGTGAGGACATGTCTGCATGAGCAGAAATGCCCCTGTGATGTCTAGTTCTATTACTGGATATTTCAAGTGAGCAGGCAAGCCATCTCAAGGTATGTACTGGGCATTGGTCAAAACGAGTTCCCAAGCTGCATAATGGCTTCACTGAAACATGGTGTTCAGTATCAAACACCTAGTATTAATAAATCCACACTGATTCCAGTGATGGTTTTATTAATACATGCACACAGAGGGTACTTTAGAATACCCCCTGAAACCTACCAGCCCTCTAGTGTGCTGGCTGACTGGTCCAGTCCAGCCTGCCACCACCGACTAGATTCTGACCGCCAGCGGTGAGAGTCAACGCTCTCAGGAGGTCAGGAACAATCCCTGCTCCGGAGGGAAGTGTTTTACACCTCCTCCAGAAAGACTTGTAAATTAGCAATCAAAGGCAGAGAGCTTCAAAGAGCGCACTGCCTTTGATATGCGAATCTGGCTTCCCACAGAGGTGAGGGGAAGCCAACCCCCCTGACCAGGGCCCATTTGGTTCCAGTACAGGCTTAAAAATTAGTAGTCAAGAGAGGCATGTCCACTCTTAGGCTAGTTCAACCCCTAAGGTGAGATAGCTGATGTGGATACGACATTTAAGTCTGCCATCTTGATGATGGCAGAATTAGGAGCTCTGGGACAGGGTTATGCCCACTTCCAACAGGAAGTGGTCATATATGTGGCGTAGTGATCCCAGGGGCAAGTAGCCCATTGGCTACACTTCCCTAATGCCCCGAGATTTAGTATTTAGGAGAGCCCTGCTGACCTCAGGACACTGAAGAGGTGCGAGAAGCAAGGAAAGTGGAGAAGCAACTGTATTGGTGCCAACCCTGCCAGCCTGTTTGCTGTTCCCCCAGATTGCGCTAAAGTTATCTTATCCTGCAGTTGATGTGCCTTTAAAAGCTTGGGAGGACTGCCTGCCTTCAAGCAGGCACTTCAAAAGAACTGTGAGGACTCCGGACCGCCGCAAACCCGACACCGAAAAAGCACCACTGCACCCGTGCCCCCTAGCCCAAGTTGAAGTGGGCAACAGTGCCAGTGTGGTCCCCCGACCCTCCGTACACAAATTTCACCTTGGGTTTGCCCACAGGGGACTCGCCGACGGCACCTGCAGCCTCTTTGTTCAGGCCTCCTCTACTGCAAGTGTCACTGGTGACGAAAACTGGACGCCACAGAACACTGCTACACCCTGCCACCCTGACCCGAGGAGAAGAGGACCAAAGGCGTCCCCACATCCGCGAACATCATGAGACATGATCTCTTGGGTTGGTTCAGCTGGACTCGTCTCCCAGTCCCAGCTTGCATACTCTTTTCAACCAGACCATTCTCCATTAAAGTAAGTGGGACACCC
Organism: Lissotriton vulgaris; assembly: GCF_964263255.1. Lineage (NCBI taxonomy): Eukaryota > Metazoa > Chordata > Amphibia > Caudata > Salamandridae > Lissotriton > Lissotriton vulgaris. The sequence goes on along the minus strand of NC_141700.1, from coordinate 84,022,055 downwards.
AATGCTGTAAGACATTTCTTCACCCGGACAGCTCAGAGCCTCCTGAGGTGACCTGGTGGTGTGGCCTTGGACCTTGCCTCATTCTCACCTTAAGTTGAGGAGGTTGGTCCCCTAAGTCACAGTGAAGTGCCCGAATGCAGTTAATTCCCCCCTCCCCCATCCCCCCCCCCAATATGATCAAATTGGGCACCCGACGCTGAAAGCACCTCTGCTTCCGGCCGTCCCAGTCCCGCCGAAGGTGACCTGTTAGTGATGCCTTGGACCTTGGCCCATACTGACCTTTAGTCCAGGAGATTGGCTCCGTAAGTCGCTGTGAAGTACCTGTATGCAGTGCAGGTCTTTCCTCCATAGGATAGCATTACCTTTCCCCAAAATTGCACTTTTGAAAGCTGTAAAAATTCATAGCTCAAAAAGTACTTTCCGGATTCCGATCTTGGTATCTAAATTCATATAAAAGTGTGTTATTTTTATAAATTGGTATCTGATTTCTTTATTGCGTGTGTGCCTCACTTACTGCTTTTGTGTGTTAAATAAATGCTATGCCTAACTGCTCGCCCACAATAGCACAAAAGAGAGCATTTAACGTGTACTTTGTGCCTCTGTAATTCTTTTGGGGGTTGCCTGGACCCTTTACACAGTATACCTCTTTTTGGTCCTCTATATAAAGAGCCAGCTTCCTACACCTTGAACATTATGGTGGATGGTGTGGTCACTGTTACACCCTTGCTTTGTGGTGTAATGCATGCTCCAAAGCTCTATAGGAACTATTGGCGATGGTATCCCTATTGGGTCGGAGAAGGGTCACATTGACATAGGGGACAACAGGAACCCCATTTATGAGAGTTGGTTGAAATATATGGTTATGTGTAGTGACTTATCTGAGTCCTATGCTGAATTGCTTTTGCCCACCTCTAGGCCAAAACATTTCTGGGGCTTTCTTCAAGACTATTTTCAAACTTAGGACTAGGCCAATGTTGTACTTCTCTGTATTATAATGTAATAACTGCGAAGAGCTTGTGTTCCCTCAATATGATAACAGGGTGTTATACAATTTTATGTATGAAGGGGGGAATTCATTTTGGGGACGTGTGGGGAGGCAGGCCAGCTCATGATTCTCGATTTGATATCAAGATCAATGTAGTACTCTGGGGAGTTGACGCGTGATGTACTGTGTTTGATTCTGATTGGTTATGATTTTGTTTTCTTATTCCATTGAAACATGTAAAGCAATAAAAATAAATAATAATAAAAAGAGCTCTAAGGTACTTTTTTTTAATGGAACATACCTATAGCTGACAACTTTAAAGAAGCAACAATGTCAACCCCACACACATTTACTATGCACTACTGCGTGGATATTCTTGTCCAGGTTAAGGTTGGCAAGACAGCATTCAGAGCTTTATTTCACACATCTGTATCGTCCACAGACTAGCCACCACTTTTGAGAGTTCTGTTTTATAGTCTATGCAGAGCATGTGTATCCACAACTGCATATGCTACAAACTGAAAATGTTACTCAAATTGTAAGCATCTGTTTGTAGCTTGTAGTGCTGTAGATTCACACGCACCCTCCATCCTCCCCAGAGTCAGCTTTTTGTGTTACACATGCCTGTAATATTAACATCTACTACTTAGTCATAATTTTGTACTAGTTCACCACTACATACCTATCCTCACAAGCTGTGCGAAAAACAGTCTAACAATGGAGTTGATGCCAATGCACACTGCCAACTAAGAGAGGAGTGACATGTTATCTTGTTAGTCGAAAAGACTTCTTCAAACAAAAACAACTTGCAAAGTCTGAGCCCAACACCAGATGGCAGGAACACGCAGAGCATGTGAATCTACAGCACAATAAGTTACAAATAGATGAATATGAGTTAAGTAACATTTTCATTTCTGTGTAGTGGCTTATTTTCTTCTATCATGGCCAGCGCAAAAGTTAGGAGGAAGTCCTATTTCCAGTTGCTGGATAGGACTTTAGACATCTAGAGGTCCTCGAGAGGTGGGTGCATAAACAAACAAATTGTTACTCATATACTTGCCTTAGCTTTTCCACAAAATATTTGTTCTGATTGCAGAAACTATACCATAACCCTGTTGAGTGCTAAGAGTCTGTGCAATGTCTGATGTACAGAATGCAATAAACGCTTCTTCTGAATATAGAAAGCCTGTATACCATCAAAAGCAATGAGTGATTGCCTTACAAACTCATAGTTTTTAATTCTGTTTAAGTATGATCATGTTCTTATTCCGATGGATGAATTGTAGACATTTGTAATATGTTTTTGTTTGTTTCTTTTGGTAGGATTGTTGGTCGCCTACTGCCACAGATTTGATATTCAGATGCAATCTTCAAGGATATATTTTGTAGCCTGCACAATAGGTTTGTATTACGGGAACAGGAGTAACTACATCAAATAATGTTACAACTCTTATGTTGGATTAATACATTTTGTATTTCTGAAAATTGCATATAAAAATTCCACAGAGGAAACTGATAATCAGTGCATGAGAATTTAAAAAAAAATATTCCAATGTGATTTAAAAATATCAGCTAGGACAGCCCATAACAATGAGACAATTTTTGTTTTTTTTTACGTTTCTGGCGGTTCAACATAACCTTAGGATATCGTTGATGTCACATTTATTTTAAAAGAAAGGACCTTGACAACTCAAATAGTCGTTTCTTGGGCTGTTAAGTTCCTTAAATAATCTGTATTATCTGCTGCTTTTGCTATTTGATTCACACTTTGAAAAGTTTTGCAGAGACCAAATGCACAGAATGTTATAAATAATGGCTTGTTCTGCAATTGTAACTAGACACTTTGTGTATATACTATATATAATGTCCTGGACTTTGCAAATTTGTCAATTTTGTCTAAGGATGTGAAACTACATAACTTCTTATGATTTGCAAACTGTTTTTGTTTGTACTTTGCATTTTTCAATTTCCTATATAAACTGCTTCCTATGTATTTTCGGCCTTAGGGCATTGCATTTCTAGCCCTATGCCTGGATATCATAGAGAGCAGTCACAAATGAAGGTCACTTTCCCGATCTGCAGTTTTGCGTGCACGTTCACATTTGGAACTCAACAAGAGAGCAGTTCAATCTCCGCAAAATTATATAATGTGAAATAGTCGACGTGGGCCATTACCTTTTCTATTCCCAATACCTGCTTACCCTGATCACACCTATGTGGGATCACAACTCTACCTACATGTTAACTGGATTTAATCATTCTGAAGTGTATAGGTAGGCAGGTTTGACTTGTGTTTACTATCTCTGTGGACCAGGTCCCCCTACATCCAATCTTGCTATGTTTCCAGACGTAGGCACCGACTATGTTGACTAAACAAGACCATTTTCTTTTTTCCAAGTCCTGTTGTGTCTATAAGATCTGGGTCTGCTCCATAAGTTTTAATAATGCAAGCAACAGGTTCAACCTAACCACTCACAAAAAAGTAGTCCTAGGTTAGTTAAAACAGAGTATTGTCAGTCTTGTACTGTTTTAAGAAATTGGTAACATCCATTCTGGTATCTACTGCTAAAAGCTTAATGGTCGAATTTGACACTAACCTGCTTACAGATGATCAATTTCACACATTAATCTACAAATGCTCCTACTGAGAGTGCTGAGGGAAATCTTTCAATTTCTAAACACAGACCGAAAAGAATGGGCTGTCCCTGCATTGATAGGACCGGGAGTTGGCTACACTAACACTTTATAGGTTTGTGTACCAATCTGCTCACTCTGCCCGCTGCTTAACTCCAATTTCTTCCACCTTCCTGCTTACTCCCACACCAGCTCCCCATGGCTTTCCTCCCACCTACTCCCTTTTGCTTCCACCCTTTGTCTCACTCTTGCCTCCCCCATTGCTTCCGCCTCCTTGTCGCTCCTCGTTGCTTCCCCACTCCCACTTTCTCCCCATTGCTTTGACCCCCTCGGGCATCTCAGTTTGGTCAGACCTTGTGCCCGTTCCTCATTGTTTCCACATCTGGCCCGCTCGCAGTTGTTTTGTAAACAAAGTAAGGCCCTTGTAGGTAATAAGTCCAGTAGCCAGTTGTGTAGATTATAAGAGCAGGTTTATTTAGTTACAAGTAAGATGGTAAGAATGCCCCCCGGGAGCAGCATCCTGCTGCTCAGCCCCAATCATTCTAGGTGACCGCTCATACAAACCATGCACACATGAACATTCTATTACATCACCTTCTCGCCGGCTGAGAAGCAGGGAACTAAGAGATAACCGGATACATGTTGCTCTCATCCCTTCCATTAGCTCCCCTTTTCTTCTCACCCTCCCGCCTTCTCCTGTTGCTTAGGCTCCCAATGGTTCCCACCTTTCGGCATGCTCCGATCGCCTCCCTCCTTTCGCCACTTCTCATTGCTTACCCCACTCCTGCCTGCTCCTCATTTCGTTTGCTCCCATTGCTTAAGCTGTCATTGCTTCCCACCTGCTCTGGTAGCTCCCCTACTTTCACCCACTTCTCATTGCTTACTGCACTCCTGCCTGCTCCCTGTGTCTTCCACAACTCCCGACGGCTCCCTATTGCTTTCAACCTGCTCCCTCTTGCATCTCTGATCCTGCCCGCTCCCTGAATGCCCCACTAACCTTTGCTCCCTCAATCACACCCACTCCAGGTTGCTTCACCTCTCCCGTCCGCTCCCCTCTGATTTGCCTGATCCACTTCCCATTGCTTCCCACCCTCAGCCTGTTCCCTGTAGCTATCCCCTCCCTCACCCTGTAACTTCCTTACGCCTACCCTCTGACCTAGCTTCACTCCTCCTGCTTGCTTCTGTAGGTTCCACATGCTCCCTTGTAGCTTCCCCCATGCCTGCTCTGTGTAGCTCCCACCCCCCTGACAGCTCCTAGTAGATCCCACCCCTCCTGTCCACTCCCTGTAGCTTCTACCACTCCTGCCTGCTCCCTCCCTCCAACTCTCTGTTGCTTCTACTATCAAAGCCAGCTCCTTGTTGCTTCCTACCCTCTGCTTCTTAGGTTTTCTGACTTCTTGGACACTTACAAGAAATTGTAATTCTGACTTAAATCTTTATTGTGCATGTTGAAAAATATTATAAGATTGATTTCCCTATATATCATGCATTTATTATTTGATAATTTCCACACATTATGTTTGGACATAAATGGAACATGGCAAGCATGGTAAAAATTCCACTTTTTATACATGATGAATTGACTTAAATCTGTTGTATCTAATATTATTCTGAGCTAATTTGTTTGCTAAACATTCCAAAGAGAACATATCAGTTGCATGTTCAGATGAGATTGTAGATTGTAGACATAACTCTATTCCTCCTTGTCCCACCCCAAAAATTTAGAAAGTCCCTCTATCACCTAGACACAAACCTGTTCTTCAATGGATATATTGCTCACAATATTGCTTTGGGAGATGTAACTGAGAGAAATAAGTACAGACACTTTTGCCTTGCTCTGTGTTGTTGGGTCCTCTCTGGCCCCATTGAAGTCTGTCGCAGATAGAGGAAATCTCCTGTCATGTTTTTCCCCCAGACATGTCCATGTGTTTTTCACCCAAGCTTTAGTTTGGTTGGCAAGTTTAACCCTTGCTGTCTCAAGGGATGACCTGCTTTACGTCAAATTTCTTTGCCTGTTCTTATTTATGTTTGTATTCTGCTGTCTGGATTGATGAAGAGCAATGGCCTTTTTCTTGTCTTACACAGCCTACGGAATTGGACTCCTCGTTACTTTTGTGGCCTTGGCTTTGATGCAAATGGGGCAGCCGGCTCTTCTGTACCTGGTGCCCTGCACTCTGATCACCAGCTTTGCCGTGGCATTATGTCGCAAGGAATTCACCATGTTTTGGACGGGCAGCGGCTTTGTGGTGAATACCAGTTTGATATGAGTGTCTACAAGAAATACTAATACTAAATACTAAAACTCTTACTAAAAATTAAAGTTGAGTAAAGCATTGTAGTATAATCAACATATCCAACAGACAACCTCTTTCATTTTTTGTTTCATTTGTAGTGTATTGTTTCCCTTGTTGGTCAACCCTCCCTTGCTGAATTGTGGTTTAGGTGGACTGCATAAAATCTCTAAATGTGACTTTGAAGGAGCTTATAAATTGGCAATGGCTAAAAACTCATTTTCTTCTTGTAATATAATACTGTAGAACATTGGAGAAGACTTTCAAGAAGACTGTTGAGGTTAAGACTGTATGCAATATATGCCTTAATCTCTATTTGAGATGTGCTGGAAAATTGAATTTACCAGAAAAATTGTAGAGACTTGGTAAAGCCTTCCATATTGTGTTAAGTCCTCCTTTTTTTAAATTTAAAGAACTGACCTTTTTATCATACAACAGAATCTCAATGTAAATGCTTTCTATGAAAGTACCACTTTGTTTGCTTGCATAATGTTTAGCAACTCTAATCCAAAATTCAATTTATCCGAAATAGCACTTTCAATTTTCAATTGTCCAAATTATATTATTCAAGAGATTAGACCACAATAGAGGTATCTGTGCTGCTTTCTGTCTGCATGTTACCATGGGTCGGTTGACGATTGCTTAGGGTCAGTATAAGCGTGCCACATAGCCAGCAACCAGACCAGACGTATGCTTGCCTGTGGAGGATAGCTCGCTGAACTCCTTTGGCCTTGGATTGTACATCAATAAGGTCATGTCATTGAGTCATTCACAAAGTATCCTAAAGTGTTAACTTGAGTAGTAGTAGCATCGGCGGGCGACTTAGTATTATTCAAATAAAAAACAAAATGTAGTTAGGAAAGAGTCTCATAGGTACGTTTATCATGTTTCTTAACTTTCAGAAGTACGTTTTTGTAAGTTAAGCAAAATGTCTTAATGCAGGAGTGTGGGTTGAAGGGATGGGGGTCACAGGAGGGTGAACAAGCTTCTTAACTCATTAAAGATGGTTTTACTACTTGAGAATCTACAGGGTTTTTTTCTCTTCTGTCCTTGTTGTCTGTGTTTCTTGTCGCCTCACAATGAGCATCATTTTTGCATCCTGTTTTTTTTTTTTATTCTTGTCATATTTTCAATGTTATCTTAAGGTGCTAATTTCATTGCTAATAAGAGATGCTGTACTCTATCATCCCAGAGGGTTCGGTTCTGAGCCTTAAGAGGTAGATTTAAACTGTTAACTTTGGAATTGGTGGCGGATCGTCTAACTTGTCTCTGGGAATTGAGCACTTCTTTGGCTACCATTAGCCCCATTAATCCTCATGAGCTGGAAATGAGAAAAAATTAGACTTTCTAAGATGAAGAATGTTGGTGTTTTAGACGTTATCGCCTAATGAAATCTTGTGCAGTCCATTTGAGTAATACCACTGACAGCCAGCCAGTACACAAATGCTTATCAGCATCCTTGGCTCACCAGGAGTGCTGAGAGCCTTTAGAATAAGAATTTGTCCCACAAGGCACGTTTCGCTAAAAGACTTCATCTTGCATGTTGAAGACAAGCCACTTGAGTAAGCGGAGTTTACCAGTGTCACCCTCTCTGGAGTCTGGCACTTAGAAGAGTGAATAGACTTACCTTTGTTGCTATTTCAGAGAGCTGTGCCAAGCATTGGCCAAGTGTTGCTCTTGTGATGGTAAGCAGCCTATCTGCCTCTCTTGGGTACTTTCTCCAAGGGTTGAGGCCTTGGCACTTTGAGGTGGACTGTTCCTTGAGAAGCAGTTGGTACTGCTTTGCAAAGGACAGACTTTGGCGAGATTAGCACAGGGGGCGAAAACCAGTTTTTGGAATTTTATAAAAAGAGATTACCAGTGATTTAGACCATGTGCAAGCATTCCTGACATCACCCTTTGTGTTTGTAATGCTTCGGTGAATCCATTCTGTTAGACTTTTATCCATTCAACATTGGGGGATTCGCAGCTCTGTCGTTGTAACTGGCTTTAACTACCTCTGTGATGATTCATCTTTTATTGGGTTTGCTCATAATAATAAACACTATGTGACAGCAGCAATTTGGGGAACGTAATCCTTTGGACTGTCCCATTCTTTACAGATTGATGATTTTTCAGTGCTATATAGAGGCATTAGTATGTGGAAGGCCCCGTTGCCTTATTACAGCTTTTTGTGGACATAGCTCTTTATGGACTTCACTTGGTTGTTCGCTCCCTCTTCGTCTCATTGTTTTGATTTATTTCACCCCTTCAGATGATCCTGCATTGTATGTCTCTGGTTAGTTTTAAAACTCACTTTGCATCTTGGTGAGTATATTTGAGCTAAAAAAAATATCTCTAAACATTTGATGAGTTTGTATCCAGACTCCATTGAATGCTCCGGTTGCTTTTAGCAGCACGTTTGAGTACCTTATTTGTGATGTGCAGTCCTTCCTGTACACCACTTAGACCGCTCTCCATATTGTTACCACCATGATAGATTATTGCGATAGCCAGTGTTTGGATGGTACCGCAAATCAATAATGTGGCCTAATCCGCAAACTTTAACCAGCATAACCTGAAAAACTCAAACACCTTATCCCCGTCAAACATCTGAAAACTGCAGTACAGTTGTAAGGATCCACTTTGGTCTGGCAGTAGCACCCCAAATCTCCCTCATTCTCCTCAGAGCTGTTGTACACACTGTGGCGAGACTAGTTAATTCTGCAGCTAGATATGACCGCATTACCCCTATACTGCGTAAACTCCACTGGCTAATGAGGTGTGCCAGAATCACATTCAAAATCTGCTGTCTTATGTGTAAACAACGCCTGTCGCATGAATATCCGTCCTAGCCAGCCTCCTCACAACCTCTGGTGGTTCAGGGAGCCATAGCTGTCAGCCAACACTGCTTCTAGAATATCCTGAATACACAACAGCCAATGCACAGAAACGGTCTTCCATGGAGTAGTCCGAGCGGCCTGCAACGCGTTGCCTCCCAAGTTCAGAACACTCACCCCATGCGATAATGAGGAAACTTGAAAGAGTCTGGTAGAATTAACTCCCTTTTATTGAACAGAAGCTAACCAGATAGCTTCAGCATAAGGGGCCCAGATAGCAGCTGATAACTTTCACAGAATTTCACATCACAACAACATTTTATTCTAAGACAGAATGCACATTCATCTTGTGAGCTAGCGGGCAGGTGTGACATCCATCAGTGCAAGGGATAGTAGTTAGATATGTAGAAATAGGTAATTGCCATACCTAACCACTCGTCTGCAAGCAACTACTCCTTGTCATTGTGAGATAACCCCCTTAAAGCCGAATTTACCGTGCATTCCCTTCTTATTTATAATTGTTGGAGATTTCATTGGTGGTGTGCTTGACAAGAGCAATTGTCTTAGCTGGAAGCCTGAGTGTATCTCCTACCCGTTTAGCCTTACATCTACCACTGTGTGAACTTCTACATCGTAAGCGGTTAAATATGATCGAGCACTCTGTAATAGAAAAATGAAAAAGAATGCACCTTAGATTGTGTCTTATGTCTCAAGCTCCATCTTCCCATCAGCCCTCATTGCAGTTCCTCCTGTTCAGTGTAATATTTTCTTAGTGTGGTTTGCAGACACCTAACCATAGTTTTACCAACTTCCTGTTTTGCAGAAGGAGCTGCCTCCTTCCCCTTTGGTCATGGCTCCTGCTGGCTGCCTCGAGCCCCTTAAAGATTCAGATGGACCTTCTTCTCAACTTGAGGGAGAGGACCAGCTGACCAATCCCAGACTACATGTAGAAGAACTGATAGACTCCACCCCATGCCCAGAGGACCAGTCTGGGTCCGTCGAGGAGGATTGCAGGCGGCATTCCGAAGAGCCACCAAAGCCAGATATTGATGAACATGAAAACGAAGCTCCTTCAGAAAAGATCTAGACCAAAGCAGAGGGGAAATAAAGCTTCTACGCCCTGCAGCGATGCATTTCACATGGAATTTTGATGATAAATGTCTAGAAATGTTCAATTTCTGAAGCATAGGTTAAAGGAAGTGTTTATTGGTCATGATTGTCTTCATGAGATACGGTGCTTTTTTTTGATTATACACAAAAAAGGTTCCTATGTACGAACTTCAGCTATAAAATTTTAGTCAATAACTTCAACTTATTTTTCTATTGCGTTATACCAGGCTAGTAGAATCACAATTGTTTTTCTCTCTGAATGTATTTTCTGCGCTTTTGGCTGTTGTGCTTTAGTTTTTTGGTTTTTTTTCAGCATAGGATAACCATCTGGCAACAATGTAGAGATTGAGTTGACTGACAGGAAGGATTTAATGGATAATAATAGGGGGGTGGAGAGATTGTGTAACAATTGGATTTAGCACTTTCCCTTCATAGCACTTTACTTTTGTTTTGGTAGTATTATTTTTTTAAGTGATATGGAAAAGGACTCATACTTGCAAAATTGCCTTGGCTTCCGGCCTTGAGGGACGTACAAAGTTGCATCTTTGGTTAATTAAGAGACACTTGTGGTAATAGGGATAAATGAGTGGTATTTGGCTGTTCAGGGATGTAGTAGCTTCTGGTTATTTTCAGAAATAGTACCCCACTTCGTCTTATTTTCTTCTTCTCTAGTCTCACATTAACGTAACTCCTGCATTTGACGTTCGGATCTAACAATCTCGAATAAGTGCATAGTTTTCCATATGTGCTCCTTAGCAATTACCACATTCTGGCTCTTCGTTTCCTCAGCATGTCTTGCCCATGTGAATTTCCATCTTCCACAATTTTTTATATTAATTTTATCCTGGAATGTTTCTCCTCTGGCTTGTCGTCCTACATCTGTGAGTGTACTTTCCATTGTTTAGATCGATGTTTCAGTTCAGCACTTCGCTCCCATCACCTCGTTCTATTGCCATTCTCATTTTCTTGACTTCATTCTCTTATGCGACTTTGCCTACTGCTTTGCTTTAATCTCTTTATCTGTGCCGCTATTCCTATTTCTTCTTTTTTTTTTAACCACTTTCAGAAGATTCTGCCCTTGATTTTCTTTACTTTGCTCTCCAAATTTCTCGTGTTTGTTGCTTGTCTCGTCTACAGAGATGTTTGCATTTTTCATTCCATTTCTCGCTCTGACCTCAATGCTTTCTGTTTATTTTTTTCAACCTTTTCTTTTCATACCATTCACTTTTCTTCTGTGGCCTGTGCAGTTCTTCTCATTTGCTTTTATATTCTATCCTTTGTAAGTCACCCTTGCTTTTCATGCCCTCTCTTTGTTCCTGACTTTACTTGCTAATCCTTCAGAAGTTCTTCATTTTGCTTTTTTCCCTCAGTGTTATAGTTGTCAATTTCCAAAAGCCAGTTACTTTTTAGTACTTTCTGCTACTTTGGTTTTAACTTTTGCGACTCGTTGAGACAGATCACTTCTACGGCAGCCTGGAGTGCACCATAAACCTGTGCTTTTATGCATGTCCTGAGTCTTCTTTTCTGATGGGGGCCAGCTCCTGGGTGTCCAGCTACATTGGATGGGAGGAGGTGGAATTGTCACCACTTGTCCTCTCCAAAGGATCATTTTTCACCTCTTCACTGTGAAGCAAACCCAACTACCCCCACCCCCTCAAAAAAAAACTCCTAAACATGAACAATGATTGTCTTGCTAGGTTGTCCTGTTGGTTGCCTGGTTATCTTACAAGGGCTAGTTGGCAGAGTGAAATGTGTAGCAATATCTGGGGATGGCCTACAAGACACTTGTAGATGAGCAGCCTGGATAATTTGTCTCTTTTAACTATGCGGCCACTGCCAAAGAGAGCATTGCTTTGTAAGCGCAGAGCTGGCACGTTTTCAGCAAGTATGATCCCCATTTCCTATTGCCGTTAATGTCGCTGATGCCGTTTTATGGCTTTGTTCCAAAAGAAGCCGCAAGTGGTACACACATTTGAAGCATGGCCCTCTTCTACAGTCTTTGCTTTGTTCTATATGAAAAGAAGGGTGTTTCATCCAGTGTGTGGAACACGCAGTTGTCTGTTTTTTAAGCAATTCACAGAGTGAATACAGTTTAGAACCTGGAGATGGAGAATAAGATCTGCAGCGAGGAGAATCTGTAGGGAGGAGTTTATGTTCACTACAGTGTTGATCTTTTTTTAATTTATTACATTTTTATTACTTGAATGTAAGACTTGAAATCCGGTCATGTGCCTCCCAACACTGTCCTTCAAGGTAAAGGTCAGTGATCCATCATGTTTGTTCAATTTGCATTAAAAATACTTTTTCAAATGTTTTATAGTCTACTTTTTTCCTTGGGGATGTTTTACTTACCTTTGTTAGCAGCCAAGTCTGCCTCTCAATCTCAGCAAGTTATCCGCTGGACACCTAGAACCACTCATATTTACTTCAATGTACAACTTAAGAATGGGTTTGCTCGTCATGTAACACATGGGTATTGGTTGGGCAGAAATCTGCTTCTCAAAGCTGTTCAATCCAGATATTTGCTAGATTTATACTGTGTACACACTTATAAAGCAATTTATCCTCTTCCGTTCCCTTTTTACATCTTGCCTAGGCAGCGCTTGCACAGCCTCTTTGAGACATGCTGTATTCATGTATGGACTTTAAGCTCCGTCCATCTTTTCAATTGGCTCCCGTTACTGTCCTTTGTAAATGGGGGATTTTGATTCGTTAATAGGCTTAGTAGTCCCTCCTGAGTACCTCCTTTTCTCCTGTTGTAACCTCCCATAAGCCCTGCTCCCGTTACAGGTGTTGTTACTCAGTATGTTTTTTTTTCTGTTTGTGTGCATTGTTTTCTAAATTACTTACTCCTAGGCTCTGTTGCAGGCACAACAGGCTCTCTGCAACCCAGTGTTTTCGTGGCTCAGCGTGGCACCTGATCATGGACGCCACGCTTTATCTTTTAAAGAGGCTCCCTCCCTGTTCCACGCTGGCTGCCTTGTTTTATGCTTCCTCAGATTATTTTGTATTAGTTGCTTTCGCTATAAGCATGTCGACCCTCTTACCTCTCCCACAACACTGCTTGCCCACCCTCAGGATCCCTCCATGATCACTTTTTAATTTTATTATGTTTAATCTAAAGTAACAGCTTTTTAGTGGTTCACAATGTGTGTGTTGTGGCACCCCTGTGTGCCGTAAAAGGTAGCCACGGGTGCCTCTCCAAGCACACTGGGAAACAACAGATAACGCTTTCCATCATGTAAACAAGCCAAATCAGCTTTTAGATGCTCCCTCCCCGCTCCACGGGAGGCTGCATCACTTCATGCTTCGTCATATGTTTTTTTTATTACTTGCTTAGGCTACTGTCAACTAGCATGATGTGCAGTGGGCGGGGCTTTAAGCTTATTCACGGCACAAGTGCGAATCCCAGTTGTGATGTTACTACACATTTTTTTAAAAAATCTTTTTATTAGCAGAATATATGAAAGCAATCATGACAGGCTGGACAAATTTGTAATCTTTACAATTCTTATGTGTACATAATCGCCATTGCTGTTTGGTAATTAGTCATTTTCAGCTTTATGAATTCCAGGACCTTCCCATTGCAACTCCCCCCTCCCAACCCCTCCCTCCCCTGGCACTTACACATGTCATACTCAAGCATTCATGGTTCCTGTCCCACTCTACATATGCATAGTACTTGTCATGAACCTACTACAGCCTTACAGAGGACTATATCTAGTTCTTATCATGTGTGGTAATTGTCCCGTGCACCCAGGGGTATTCGCAACATTCGCAGCATGGTTTGGTCCTAGCCAGTGAGAGGGTATAATAACCCATGAGTGCATCGTTATATCCTCTAGTCTTCAGCAACAGAATGGTCAGACACATCGTCTTCGCCTGTCTCAAAGGACCCCAGTAACGCATTCCAGTCTAATGAAATGAAGGTCTTCCTAAGTCCCCTATGCTCTTCGCGCTGCAATATCATGCTCTCAGCCTTCCCCCACCTTATTACCTCCGCCCTCCATATCTCAGGATCTGGTGGCCTAGGCGATTTCCACTTCATTGTTATGGTGCGTTTTGCGAGAAGCAAGGCTAGATCAATGAAACGTGTACCTAGGCTCTTCTTACGTTCTGTAGGGCCTAACCCCAATATGGTGTACACCAGTGCGGTATATGGTTTGGAGGGAACCAGCCTGGCCAGGTCATCATGTACTGTCGTCCAGAAGTATCCTAGTTTTGGGCACTGCCATAACATATGTATCAACCGCCCGTCATCTGCGCCGCACCTGGTGCATGTGTCAGCTGTGTTGGGGAACATTGTGTGTAGGCGATGGGGTGTCAGATACGCCCTATGTAGAATCATAAGCTGTATGAATTTGAATTTCGGGTTTCTAGATACCTTCTTAGGGAATTTAAGGATACGCTCCCATTCTTTATCCCTGACTGGTCTCCCTATATCATGCTCCCATTTGTCCCGCAGCGGGCGCAGTGACTGCCCTGCCCTCTCGTATACCGTGTGTTATCCATTTCGTTAGGTGGCTGCCCGACCCCATTAGGTACTGCATTGTGAGTAGTGGGTTCGTGGGTGGTTCTGTGCCGTCCGGCGCCCATACCTGTGCAATATATCGTCGCACCCCAGCGTGCAATAGGAATAGTCCTCCCGTTATGTGGTGAGCATTCAGGAAGTCCTCAAATGTCATAACCCTGCCATCTGCAAACAGGTCCCCAATCTGTAATATTCCCGCATCATTCCACTCCGTAAGCAGTTGGTTCGAGAGTGGTCTCAGTCCCACTGGGAGTCCTAGTAGTGGTATCGTGGGGGCACGTATATTTCACCACCTTCCTCCAGTAGTCAATCGCAAGTCGGAGCCGTGGGGGTGCCGACCTCGGGACCTCCGCTTTTGGCAATAATAGGGTGTGAACTATCCCCCTGTTCCATTCCGCCTCTGACAGTTCTATTTCGTGCAAGTTACGCCCCGCCAGCCAGTAGGCCAACCATTGCAGTTGACAGGCAAAGTTGTATGCTTGTAGATCCGGGACCCCCATACCGCCTGCCTCAGTGGGGAGCTGTAGTTTAATTAGGCTAATGCGTCGTCTCCCGGGACCCCATACCAGCTCTGTTTAGTAGGGTATTTAAAGTTTTGAACATGGATGCGGGGACCATAAATGGTAAACTTGTGAAATAGTACAGGAGGCAGGGCAGCACCACCATCTTAGAGATGGTCACTCTGCCCGCCACTGACAGCCGCAGTGCAGTCCAAAATGGCACCTGTGCTTTCAGCGCCGTTAGTGCTCTCCCTAAATTGCCATCCAGCATATCCCTTTCCTCTTTGTATACCTGTATTCCAAGGTAGCGGAAGGTGGTCTCCGCCACCTGAAAAGTGTGTGGTGGGAAGGGCAGTTGGGTGTCCGCCCCAGTGGCAGAGAAATAGAACCCGTAGGATTTGGGTTCACTAATAGTGAGCCCCGATAGTAAGCGGAAGCTTTCGAAGATGTCAGGGACGGGGTCCAATCCCCCCTCTAGGTCTCTGAAATACAGTATGATATCATCTGCATACGCCAATATCACATGGGTCACCCCATTTCTGCTTATGCCCCTATGTTGTGCCAATCCACGAAGCTCGCATAGCAATGGCTCCAATGCCAATATGAACATTAGCGGGGACAGTGGACATCCCTGCCTTGTGCCCTTCGCTATGTCCAATTGCGCCGAAATGCATTTATTCGTACGGACCCGGGCTGTTGGGCGGGACCATAGCAACTGGACCCATGCAATATATTCGGGTGGTATTCCGAACCTTGCTAACGCTGCAAACATGTAGCCCCATCTGAGGGAATTAAATGCCTGCTTCAGATCCAGGGAAACACAACCCTCCGTCCCGTATGGCGCCGTCCCGCTGAGCATGAGTTGACTAAGCCGTCTAAGATTCATGGCAGTGCTCCTACCCGGTACAAAGCCGCACTGATCCGGGTGTATCAGTTGCGGTATATACTGGCCAGTCTCGACGCCAGGATTTTACTCTATTTTATAATCTGTGTTTAATAGAGACAGAGGCCTGTAGTTTGCTAAGTGCAAGCCGTCCCTGCCCGGCTTCAGTAGGGACACTATTAGAGCCTGAAGCGATGACTGTGGAAGGCCCCGTGCTTGCAGCGCCTCCTGGTATACCTCAAGGAGGCGCGGCGCCAGGAGGTCAATAAAGGTGCCATAAAATTCCGCTGGAAGGCCATCTGTGCCTGGGGCCTTTTTCCGCGGGAGCGCGCGTATAGCCTGCCGTATCGCCGCCACTGCGATATGGCGTGATAAAATCTTACTCTGTTGGTCCTCAAGTCGTGGCAAGTCCAATCCCTCCATAAACGCCGTGTCTGATAGTGGTCTGTGTGGGCCATATAAAGTTTTGTAGTAATCTGCGGTGTTAACGCCTGTGTCGTTGCTAACGACCTCCCCTGATCGGTGACCTCCATTATAGGCAGATGTACTGGCTCATCTCGTACCATTCGGGCCAGTAGGGGTCCTGCTCTGTCCGCTTGCGCGTGTTGTCTGCATGTGTATTCTCTATAGTCCAGTATGCGCAACTCCTCCAGCAACTCTGCGTGTTGTATATGTGCCTCTTGATGTGGTGTGAATGGTACATTCGTGCTGGCAGCCTCACTTTCAAGCATAGCCATGCGCCCCTCTACCTCTCGGAGCTTTTCCATGACATTATGCCTCATGCCCACCCGTGTACTCATCGCCTCTCCCCTGATGGACACTTTAAAAGCGTCCCATTCTATTTGTCTGGTACTCGCCGAGCCAGCGTTCATGTCAAAGTAGTTAGTTATAGCGTCGGCGAGCGATGTGCGAAAGACCGTGTCTTCCAGTAGGTCTGGTGTGAGACGCCATGTTGGTATGGGTGTTGGAATTCTACCCCATTGGAACGTGAATTCAACCGGGTTGTGGTCAGATAAAGTCTTGCCCATATGCTCCGCCATGGTTACCGCCCCTAGCAGTGTTTTCGCGCAAAAAACATGGTCTATCCTGGTATGCAACCCATGGGGTGGTGAGTAGAAGGTGTATTCTCTGTCCAGTAGGTGCCTACATCGCCATGCATCAGCTAGATTCCATCCCTCTGCCCATTGCCCTAGCGCATAGGCCTGTCTTCTATTCTCAGTGGCCTGTAGTGGTGGATGCGACCTGTCCAGCAAGATATCCAATACTGCATTAAAGCCCCCACCTATAAGCCAGTGGTATTCTGACCATTCCGCCAGCACTCTGTTTATTCCACTATTCGTTTGCCACTTGTGCCGTTATTTTGGTTAAGAGCTGTATGATATCAGCCGAGCCCGGCACCTCCGTTTGCGTGCCAGAGCGACTGTCCGCAGCTGATTCGCCTCTTGCATCGTGCGCCGCCAATGCGGCCTCCGTCAGTTGACCGAACTCCGTCGTCCTCCCAGTTCTGTCCGGCGTTGCCCCTCTGCTGGCCGTAGATCCTTTCGCGTGTTCCTCACTCATGTCCGTCTGACGCTGCTCCCCCTGTTGTGACGACCCTTCGCCCTGGTCCTCACCGAACGGGTCCTGCGTGTTTGGCGGCGTCAGTGTTACTTCCATCCACTCTGCCGCTTCTTCAGGTGAGTCAAAGAAATAGGACTTGTTGTCGTATAATATTTTAAGACGAGCCGGAAATAGTAGGGCATACTTCAGGTTTCTGTCCCGCAGCTTGCGCGTCACCCCCAGAAATGTTGATCTGGCTCTCTGAACTGCCGGGGTGAAGTCCGGGTACACTGAGATGGTCTTGTCTTCATATCGCAGTGGCGCCTTTTCTCTGGTCACTCTCAGTACTGAGTCCTTGTCTTTATAATGCAAAAGACGTGCAATCAGCGGGCGTGGTGGTGCTCCCGGTCCAGGTGGTCTCGCCGTTCGTCTCGACGTGTGCGCTCGTTCCACACTGTACATCGGAGTAAGATCTTGTGGGCCCACAATCTTCTTCAGCCAGTCCTCGACGAATTGTGTGGGGTTCTTCTCCTCACTGCGCTCCGGAATTCCCAAAATCCGCACGTTGTTTCGGCGGGCACACCCTTCCGCGACGTCTATCTTGTCCCAGAGCAGTTTGATCTGCTTCTCCATGTTTTCTAGTTTTGTGGAGTGTTCTGTGTGCTGCGGAATTAGGTCATCCAGTGCAATCTTGTGTTCAGACACCTTTTCTGCCAGTTTGTTGTGATCCGCCCTGAGTAGCGACAAACCCGTCGCCATATTGTCCATGTGCAGTTCCAGTGCCTCCCTAGATGCCTTTATTTCGGCCAGTATAAGGTCTAGTTTAGCGTCCTGTGTATTCTTGCCTGTTGGCGGTATGATTTCCATGTTGGAGGAGGCCAGTGGGTCATCCGACCCGGTAGATTGAATGTCGGCGTTGGTGTCGTGGTCTTGTACCTTAGCCTCATTCCTACCCATGGCCCTCGTCTGCAGGGCGGCGGTTGCAGCGTCCCTCTCTCGTGCCCGGTGACAGGGTATGTGCAGTTATCCTGTGGTTGTCGTGTATTCAGCAAGCACGGTTGTTTCCCAGACGCTTGCACATATGTATGGGTAGTGGCTTTTCAAGACGTCAGGGTTGCATCCGTCACGAGCGTTGGGCTGCACCAGTACTCACGATTGATAAACCGCTGGGGTGCCGCCGACGGCCTTGTAGTGAATAGCGTCTTCCAACAATCGTCAAACTCCGCACCCCGTGCACTCGGCGTGGCCGGGAGTCGCACGTATAGCAAGTGTGAGGCCGGTTCCTTCCTGTATCACCTCGGGCGCTGCCTCGTGCACCGCTCCGCAGATAGTCTCTGCTCCACACCTACGTCCTCAGCCCCCTTGTATGGAGTTGCTTTATAATTGCGGTGATAAGGCGGTCGGTGCGGCCTGCCAAAATGGCGCCCACCAGTCCGGCCCGTCCGTTGAGACGCGTGTCTTCAGTTGAAAGGGCACTAGGCTTTCCAGCAGGTCTCGCCTTGTCTTCGGTGGTGGGCAAGGATTAAATGGGCGATCGGGAAGAACAAGATATTTAGCTTGTATTGCGGGCAGTGGACGGAGCTACTCTAAAGCACGTCCGCCATGCTCGGCTCGTAGCCATGCCCCTCCGTGATGTTGCTACACATAACGTAACATATGTGTTGTGTTCTGGACATCCCACTATGAAAAAAGTTGTTGTAATCTTTGATGGAGTTGTATGCATCCCTGCTTTTATAGCGCTCAAATCTTCTATACTGTATTAATCAGCCTAACTTTGTGCGCGTGATGAAGACTAAACAAGTGTGTTTTCTCCGCATTTCCACAGTGAAAAGTTATCTGTAATCCTTCATGGAGGTGTATGCAGCCCTTCTTTTCTTGAGCGTAAAACTGCTGTAACATATTAATCGTAAGAGTGGTCAAGACTAAGCAAGTGTGTTTTCTCTGCAATTCCACTGTGAAAAGTTAGCTGTAATCCTTGATGGAGGTGTTTGCATCCCTAGCTTTCTCGAACGCAAATTCTCATGTAGTTAGTGTATGTGACGTGGAGGTTCTTTCTTGTCATCTTTTACATGGAGCCAGGCTTCTGGGAGGAGGCATGAGCACGGACACTTTCTGTTGTGTTTGTTTGTTTTTTTACACTAAGATTACTGTCCAGCCTCACACACTCTCAAGGAGTCCACGTAATGCCCATTGACAACATGATCCAGATGGGAGCTTTGTCTACACTGGGCAGCCCTCACATGAATCATCAAGTTAAACTTGTTAAGTTTGGCTGGTCTGGAACTGCAGTCTCACGCCCTGAACAAGGTCTGCAAATGTATACAGGGAACAATCTCCGAGAGGCACCGTCAACATAGCTGTTATGGTTAGCTTTTTGTGCCACTGGGTATCAGTAGCGGCCCGTGGTGGGGGTTCATTTGGCACTTACCTCTGTTCAGCCATATTCAGAATTTTGCTACCCCTACCCTGCCCCTCCCCCGCCCCACGTCAGCGCTCGACAGCACTCCCACCACGGGCCGCTACTGCTGGGCATGCTCCAAGGAGAAGACACCTCACCAAGATGGCTTCTCGGTTCACTCCGGAAAGTGTTATTTTTCAGAGCTACATTACTTTGCAAGTGATGTTAATCAACCATTCAATCTGCTGCTGTACCTTCAGCCTTGCTTTGCCTTCTGTGATTTTAAGCCCTCCCATGCTCGTGACGGAACCGTTCCGTCACGAGCCTCGGGTGGGCTGTGCTGGTGACGGAACGGTTCCGTCACAGCCCTCTCACCGCGAATTCCGCGCCTGCGCTAACGTTCTGTAGCGGAGGCGGGGCCGTGACGGAACAAGCACAGCTCACCCGCGTGCCATGACGGAGCAGTTCCGTCACGAGCACGGGACCGCCGCGCGGCCCCCCCACCCCTTAGCACTGCGGCGGAATAGCGGCCGCAGTGAAGGGGTTAAGGATGGAGGATTCACATTTGTTTGCGTGATATCAAGAGCTGCAGTAGTGTTGGGTGCAGCATCAAATAAAATCACTATAGTATTAGAAAACAGAGTGGAACTTCTACTGCCGACCCTTTTCGTGACAAGTTCTATACATAGGATTCTCATATGCTTGCTAATGTATGAATATTAACTAACATCATTGCAGAACTTCAATTCCCTGCTTGCGTTGCAGGCGGGGAGGACACTTTTTCGTTTGTTTCTTAACTCTAGCCCTACTAGTGGGGCACACATCTCGGCATACATGTTACTACTGCCATATCAAGTAAGTGGTTCCGGTGAGAGTGGGTGCAGGTGAATAGTTACTGTCAAAATATTCTCCCGTTTTTGCGCTTGGAAAGAGCATGTGTTAAGATCCGTATCACGCGTCGCTTCATAAACCAATCCAGCTACAAAGTGTTAATTGCGCAAACTATTGGCATGCGTACACTAGTGAAAAGAAAAAGGTTTGCAGAATAATTTTCCGCATGTGCCAAACCCAGCATATATACTTCCTAAAGGTAGAATATATTAAAAACATGCAGAGTCGTTGACTTATTGTAAAGCCCTATGAGCATTTCCCTTACTTTTCATCAAAAGAATTCAGCACAGGTCTCGACGGCTGTGCATCATTTTGTAGATCTTCAGAATTCTGAGAACTGTAAACTAGGTTGTTGGACACCGTTATATAAACAAAGAACTTTGCAGTACAGTACTTTCAGAAAAACATCTCTTTGCAGCGTATTTTTAAACAAATAAAACTATTCTCTACGAATCACACATTTGTTACCAGATGGAGTTTTTCTTCTTGCCTCTCAAACCTACCTATAAAAGCAGTCGCCCTTTTCAACCTTCACCTACCCCCGCCAATTGGAGTGTGTCCTCCTGATCCACAACCTGGTAACATTTTAAAGGCTCTCCAACTTGTGCTCGCTGCCCACTTGTGAAAAATGAAAGTTTTGTACAGTCAGGAATCTACTGCCTCACCCCCTCTCATCTCGCAATCCCACTGACCCCTGTCGTCCGTCGCACTTCCTATCTCATCTCTATACTGCCTGCTCACACATATTGAGCACAATTTCTTTCCCGTGCCTTTTCAAAGTTTCTGTTCCTCAATCCCACTCTTTCCTCCTCTTAGGATGTCTTCTGCATACACAGTTTGTTCCTTTTGTGCGCCTGTCGCCTCCTCTCCCCTTCTCTCTTTCTCACACGCACTTTCTGGAGTTCATTCACCACTTCCAGCACAGACTACCTATCCCTCGCTCTTCTATCTATTCTTTGCAGCTCTCACCCCTATCTATTCACCATTCCACATAATACTACTACAAAAATCCACTCCACACCATTCAATTCCACCCCACAATATTACAATACAACTCACATAATTCCACTCCACACAACATACACCTACTACACTCCAAACCAAAACACATGGGTAAAAGACATGGTCATTTACAGCACCAAAAGCTCTAACTCTTCCAAATGCGAGACATATTGCATGGCAAATGCTTGTTTCATTTATTAGGGTGGATTGAATACTGCTTCTTTGGTGATCCTTTTCTTCAGTTTTCTGCCTGTTTTTACTTTTCTCCGTGTATCCTTCTCAGTTCTACAGAATGTCCAGTGCTACGCTTATCTAAGCAACTGGTACTGAGCGTTGCTTGCAAACAACTTGGCGGTTCCTATGAGGACCTTGTACAGTCTTGGGATTTCAGTCAATTGCCCCAAATCCTCTCCAAAACTCACTTTAGGGGTCTGTCCAGTGATTGATTATTCAAGACCATTTATCTCTTCCACTCACAGAACTCAGTTGCAGAGCAGACCCTGTTCAACAATCTGATATAGATTCAGACCACCATATACACAACACAGTCGTTTGTTAAGTGCCTAGCACTCCTGATCATAAGAAACTCTGGAATTCAGGTACTGAATGCAGAGGTTGACGAGTAGGGGAGATGGATTATAGCAGCACTGAGCATAGACCACTTTCAGTCTGCACCAATCAACGTGCTCAATGGAAGAAAGTCCTATCCTCTTCACTCAACACTACCAGCATTAAGAAAATCCCACATGGCCATTAACTCATTATAGCACCCTCTATGTTGTACAATGCATTTGCTACCATTTCTATGTACGATAATGGCATTGTGCTCATACAATACTCCGATTACAAACTTGAACGCTTCGTTGATATTTTTTTCGAGCTTAAGAACAAATGAGACTCTCTCACCCTCACCAACCCCTCGTAATCTTACTCTGCCTCATTTTATACAGACAACCTCTTCTTCCCCTCCACCCTTTACCCTTTACCCTTTCTCCCTCCTCCCTTTACCCTTTCTCCCTCCTCTCTCCCAAGTGGATATAGATCACTCCACCACAGTACAACACACACCCTCCATCAACGACTATTCCGACTCACACCAACAACTACAATCTGTCACCATCTCTTCCTACTCTCCAATAGACCCTTCCTCCCACCCACTTATTAATCATTAGCAATGCAATGTTTGTGGACCCCGACAAAAATGGTTCCTCCAACCTTCCTGATGCGGCTATCTCTCCATTCCATGAGAATACCTCCATCCAGGAGCCTCGGTTGGAGTTGCCACACCGACGCCACGCTCAACATTAAATTCTGAATTGTTGCTGATTAGGACGGACATTCTCAATCTAACTCGTATAACAGCCAACCTTGAACACAACCGGGCCCTTCCCCCCTCTCACATCCAGAATACCAACACCCCTACTCCAAATCACCCCTCAGGTACTACCCCTGCTTACTCCAAGGCCTCCTAACTTTTCTGGAGATCCAGACCGAATAACAGCCACACCTCCCATCACCAATAGGCTAGCCAGACGGTTAACAAACAGTGACATACTCTCTCCTAGCCTCTTATAAACATGCCCGACTGTCAATGATACTCCTACGACAAAAATCAAGACAATTATTACTCGCATTCCCAGAACGTCCCACCCCAGCATTAGGCATATAAACACAGAGAACATCAACCAAGTTCCCATCGCTCTTACTTCCATAATCACCGCCAAAACATCTCTTAAATGTTCATTACTCAATTGTCGCTCAACTGTGAAACATGTGGTGGGCATAGCCAATCTTATACTTGACCTTGACATCCTCATACTCACGGAAACTTGGCTGAACGATTCCTCATCCAGAACTCTTGAAATACTATTCCCCGACAATCATTCCATCATCAGACCTAGATCATCAAGGCCACTCAGGTGGTGCTCTAGCCTTCATCTACAAGAACAAACTTGCATTAAAACAACCTCCAGCTCCGTCATTGCCCAGTTGCGAATACCTTAGAATCAACATCACCACCACTAACAATTCATCCTGCTCTCTTCACACATTCTACCACCCTCCTAGCGACAAACATATATTCATTGAACAAATCATGGAGATTTTCTCCACTAACTATGACAATCATAGTAACCAAATCTTTCTAGGTGGCTTCAACATTCAGTGGAACAACTCTAGCGATTCTCTCGTAAACGGCTTTAAAGCCTTCCTCCAGGACCTCAACATTGTCCAAGCATTCAATAGCCCAACTCGTAACAAAGGGGTCACTTTAGATTTAATCGTCGCAAAAGAGAACTCCATACAAACTGAATCCATCCTACCTTGTGATTGGACCGATCACCACTGCATCACCTTCTACCTATTCGAAAAGGCAATAATCACCAAGAGACAACCAGTAAAAGCCAAATGCCAGGTAAGAGAGACACAATATTAATCCACTCACAATGGCAACTCTTTGCAAAGATATCCTACAACCTCTGTCCTCCATGTACGACACTCATGGCCTCACTGAGCACTATACCAATTCCATGTAAAAAATCATGGACACCCTTGCCCCACTGCAACTTAAGCAAATCTCCTCTAAAAGATCCAACCGTTGGTTCAATTGCAACCTTAACAATGAATTCAGACATCTCAGACTTGCTAAAAGAGCATAGTGACATACCCCCTCTCTCCTCCATCTTAAACTTCAACAAAAATGGAGCCCCTATAAAAGGAACATCAGCAAAACAAAAGCAGCATTCTTCCAAAATCAACTTGACTCTGCAAGAAACCAACCAAATAAACTGTTTGAAAACATTAAAAGCCAGGCAGCTTGCAAGCGTGATCCCCCCCCCCCAGCCTCAGACAACAAAGCACTTCCCATCTGCAATACCTTTGCCTCCTTCTTTGCTGAGAAACCCACACTAATCACCTCTGATAATCAGAACACTACAAAGCTCCTACCATGTGACTCCGCTCTCCTCACCTACCGTGCAACCTGGACAAGTGCTCAAAAAACAATTCTGGCACTCCCAAAAACAGCGCCACCTGGTCTTCCTTTAAAACCTTCGAGGATAATGACATCTTAAAACATCCGACCTCTCCGAAGTACTCCAACCATATCAACGACCCCCTTCCCTCGAAACTTCTCAACAAGTCTATTCACTTCAAACTATGGTTGATGATCATCTCGGGTCCCCGACCACCGCTGTGGCTATTCTCGAGGGCTTCCCCAGCTCCTCAGCCCCTTTCCACCGACTCTGGGACACAGGGTTAACCACGCCAGCAAGATGAACTATGGTTCACTCATGAGAATGCGCTGTGGTTGGTTTGGGGGCCCGATCGATATCCGCTGGGTCTCCGCTCTCGCTGCAGCCTGCCCTGAGTGGTATGTTTTTACGGGTACCGACGGGTGGTGGGCGAGACCACAGATGGATTGTTGGTCGTTTCCGCCCTCAGCACATTTTCCTACCCCTCGGGAGAATCATCCTTTCTCCTAAACCCGTTTCCCTTCCTCCTCCCCCTTCCCCTTCTTATCTGTTACAGATACTTACCTTACAGTGCAGATCCCACTAGAACAGTCTGTGGGGATCAGCACCATCGACTGAGGGTAAGATTGAATCTCTTTGCCCCCCGATTCTGCTCTTGGAGCGCACATGGCGCCACATTCCTCATAGTACCAACCAATATAATCTGACATATGCATGAGTTACGGATTATTTGTTGGATGCCCAATGTGGCCACAATTGGCTGTCTTTAAATATTAAAGATGTTCAGAATCTCTTCTCTCTCTCTGAGCCGATTCACCGGACCCCTTTGGGCGTAAACCAACGCCTTGCTTAAGGGGTCTTGGGTGTCTCTCTCCGTATATACAACATGCATGAGTCCACGGAGAATATTTAATGTTTATTTCCCTTCCTTCTAGGGTGGATTCCTACGCAGGAGATCTTCCTGCTACGGTCTTCGACCCCTCAGGTTGTATATTTCACACTCCTTAGTCCGTAGCGGACTTAACACGAGTTTATGAGCACAACTATGGTCCTGAAGAATTGCAGATAGGGCATGAAACATGTTGACCTGATCATAGGCGAGGGTTAAACGGGACCAATCCCCATAGTTTTTGGGTCCCGGTACCCCTCCCTTCACCAATTTTAACAAGGTAGTTAGCTACATGAATAAAGTTATCTTAGTAGACTACACTAACCTTTTTTTAAACACACAACCCTTCTTGCTCACTACTCCACCACTTGGGCCCCTCACACACACTCGATCAACGGCCAGGAACAAAAGAACTCCATAAGAGCGTAGCACTTTGTGCTACCCGTCAGGCATTGCAGCGCCGGCCTGACGCTGGAGCAGGAAGCCGATGATGAAACGAGACAACCATCCGGCGAAATGACAGTAGTCATGAAGCTAGTAAGTTGTGTGAGGCATCCCTAGTTCTGACAAGGGACACCCCTTCCCTGACTCTTATATATACCTTCACATAGAGAGAGTAAGAGAGACCATTCAGCCATATTAACACTACCCCTGGGGAACTTTGTACATCAGTTGGTTACTGATGATCATCAATGCTTCACTCACCGAAGGCTCTATACCTGATTGCCTCAAAAGGGGCCAGGTCACTTCTGTGGAAAGCTGGCTCAATATACTATTCCAAAGTAAGGCATAGTGTACACAGAGTCTAGGCGGCCCCCAGAGGTAGAGCAGAGGCTAAATTGGGTAAGTACTAACAGGTCTCTTTGTGGTAGTGTGGGCGAGCAATTAGGCTTATCCACAGGGTGTGTTAAGCATTTATTGTATTCACTCAGTCAAGACTGATGCACACTCAGAGGCTGAATCCAGACCAATTGGGTAAGTATAAAAAAAAAAGTTATACTTGTATTTTTTCCAAGCAGGACTTGGTACAGGTAGGTAAAATATAATTAGAATGCAGGATTTCACAATGAAATGGAGTTATGAGTGAATTTTGCAATAGTTATATTCATTCAGAAAGCAGTTTGCATTATACAATAATTACTTTTAGAATACGTTTTAGTTACTTTTAGAACACTTTGAGATTACTTTGAGCACGGGGGGTATGCCTAGATACAACATCTAAGGATCTCACAATACAAGGTAAATAAGACTTTTCTTTGCTTTGAGTTATAGTTTCTGGTTTCCCACACGAAACAACAGTTGAACACAGAACATTTTAGGCCCAAAATTTCATAACATGGGTTCCTATGGGAAAACATGGTAATTGATCTTGCAGGTAAGTAAACATCTTACAAGTGGGAGTTTTGGGGGATAGGACCAAGGTTCCCGAAGGTCTAGATAGGCACTCTAATTGCATCTCCAGCGGACGTGGGGCGGCCGAGTGCAGGGGCCCAATGTCAGCCAAAGGGGCTAAGGCGGCCTTCGGTTAGGGACTACTTAGGAGCAAGCCACTAGGGTGTGGGAGCAAAGCTCCTGGGGTTAAGGGCAGCACTGCAGGGGGCAACAATCAGAACAGGAGCTGCACCACCAGCAGCACTGGAGTGCTCAGGTTCAGGGTGTCAAGGAGACGTCTGGGCCCTGTGTTTTTCAGTGGACACCTTCGGTTCAGCAAAGATGCTGCAGGCTCAGGCAGGGAGGCTTCCTCAAAGTGACCACTGACTGGAGAGGTACGTTGAATTCTTGAGGGATGCCTGGACACCGTCAGTTGGGCCACTCAAGGCCGTGGGGCGTCGGGTGCAGGGGTGTCTACTGGCGTCTGGTTTTCTTACCAGCTACCGGTCGGGGTAACCGTCAGGTTGAGGCTGCAGGCGTCATCTTGAGGTTTGAGGGAGGTTGGGAATCATGAGTTTCCAGATCAGAATTGCTGGGGAGACCTCCTCGTGGTTTTGGGACACTCCAACTCGGCTGTGGGCTTCAGGTGCAGAGTAGTGCAGAGTCGCCGGAATCCGGATTCTGGTCTTGGAGTTTTTGTTGAGCAAATCCGGTGCTCATGGAAGACAGTGTCTGTAAGGGGAGTTCAGGGCAGGTCCTCAGTGCTTTGGGGGGGGGGGGGAGGGGGGGGGCTGCTGGACATACCAGGTTCTTCACTGTAGGCAGGTCGGAGGGGGACAGGCCAGTAGTACTGGATCCAAAGCAGTAGTTATCCTCTTTTTCCTGGGTCAGCACGGCTCTTCTGTCTTTATTTCTTCCTCGATTCTGAAGAGACAAGGTTCAGGGTTGCACCTAAATACTAGATTTAGGGGCGTGTTAAGGAGGTGTGCAGGCCGGTACCAAAAGGCCCCTTTTTTGGGATGGGTACACCCCCTATTATGCCACCCTCCATCAGGAAGGGGCATGACTCTCTCTAATTGGCTGAGCCCCCCCCCCCGTCTTCAAGACGGAGGGTGCTGAGATGTGTGCTTCACCTCGCCCCCCCCCCCCACCCCCACCACCAGCTGAGGAGTGGGGTTGGCAAAGATGGGCACACCTCTCTACCTAGCTTGGTTTCCTGCTGATTCTCCCACCCAAAGTGGGAGCCGGAACTGGTGGGAGCCAGTTGCTGGGGGCAGCAAAAGGCAGGGATTGCTTCCAAAGGCAGCAGGCCTTCATGGATCCTTTGATACCAAATTTCCCAGAATTTTGTAAACCCATTACGGTTCTGTGGAGTTCGTAAAGACATTCCAAGACCATATACCCTTTTATGGCTTCACTGCACTTACAATGTCCAAGAATGGACTGAGACACTATAGGGGTACAGGGCTTATGCACCTGTACACTCATCAGTGGTATAGTGCACCCAGCTAGAGGGGTGTCTTACCTATACCTGTACCATGGGCAGTTGGTTGCAGGCATGGCACACAGGTATGTGTGCCATATCGACACTTCACTTTTCTCTGCACCAAAACACCCAGCCTGCAATGGCAGTGTGTGTATTAAGGTACAGACCCTCTAAGGGTGGCACAATATGTGTTGCTGCCCTTAGAGGCCTTCCCTGGTCACAGTGTCCTTCGTACCCATGGTGCCTTTTACAAGGGACTTACATGTGGCCAGAGAGGTGCCAATTGGGGGTACAAAGGTAGTTTTGAGAAAGAACACAGGCTCTGGGACCCTGATTGTCAGGGACCTAGGGCACATCAAGTCAAAGTGCATCAGAAATCTGGCAAAAAGTGGGTGGGGGGTTACTGCAACAGAAACCAAGCTTCCTACAGGTGCCCCTAACCGAAATCCTCAAAATCTCCTACCACATGTATGCGTACGACACCCAGATTTACAGGAAAATTCCCTCCCCGACTACCTCAATATCCTCAACAACATCCTGATAAAGAAGCAACATTGGTTAACTCTTAACCACCTCAAACTCAATGTCCTCAAAACAGAATTCCTATTGAGTTCCTTGCCCGCCATCACCCTTTGTATCAAAGATTGGCTCCCACATTTCACGGTCTTGAATTGCACCCCACACCTCATTGGCTCGGCAATATCCTTAGGGATTACCCTGGATACTGCCCTCTCCATGCACAAGCTTATTAGTGCCGCCACCAGAAGAGCTAGCCTTCAACTTCACGTCCTAAGAAAACTTAAACCTTACCTCCCTTTTGCAGACCTCAAAACAGCGGTTCAAGCTCCTGTTCTATCAAAATTAGATTATGGCAGTGCCTCTCTTGCGGGCCTTCCAAAAATCACTGATGCACCACTGAAGGCCACTTTGAATGCTGCAGCCAGGCTCATCACCAGCTCAAAAAAAAGGTAATCATATCACCTGACCTCCAGTCGTTGAAATTGCTGCCTTATAAGGCCAGGATCCATCTCAAAATTGTTTGTAGGACCCATAAATGCCGGGTCTGGTGGCTTAGTGGACTAACGCGTCCAATGTACGAGCCTGTGTTTGACCTCCTGGTCATAGGTTCAAATCCTGGTGGGTCCCCTCATCCTTCTGAGGTCGATAAAATGAGTACCATTGAGTTGGGTAACAATAAACACCTGTTCAACGTCAAGATACCTGTAGTGGTGAACGTGCGCTTTACAAATACACATGTTTTGTTATGTAAAGCTCTGCATCACAATACCCCCTCTTACCTGGCCCAGAACCTGACACCATTGGGTGGAAACAGTCCGCCCAGCAGCACAAACTCCCTTCTACTCAAACCACAACCATTTTACAAAAAGAAAACCTACAACCGATCCTTCTCAGGAATGGCCCCAAAAATCTAACTCTCTTCAGCCCGAGATCAGATGCAACCCTTCCACATCCATCATCAGGAAAGAAGTCAAAACTCTTATTTATGAAGAAATACCTTTCTCATTGAGGACACTCCTCTCTCTCTGCCTGAACGAACCCTTTTGTGTAGATTTGCGCGAAAGTACAGGAGAAACGACTCAGAACAGAGTTGTATGTGCAAGGGTGTGGCAAAAGCAGTAACGCACAATCAGGAAAGGGGTCATTCAGGCGAAGAGAGAGGATTTTCCTTGATGAGAGAGGAAGTTGTTCACAAGTAGAGTTTTTATTTTCTTTCCTGAAGATTGATGTGGAAGCCTTGCATCTGATCTCGGGAAGGAGTGCTCTCCAGATTTTTGGGCTTATGTAACTTATATTGTACTTTTGTAAATTACCTACCGGTTTGAAACTTACCTTCTATTGCTATTCTTGTAAAGCACTCTGTTACCCAAAAGGGTCTTGTTCTCGCTATATAAAACTCTCAAATAGAGGTGTCATGGGGTGGGACGGCCCGGTATGCACAGTACTGATGAAATGGACTGGTGGTCAGATGTCTCCCCCCTTACACCCCTTTCTGTCTCCGCAACACAGCCTGCCCCTTCATGGCCGGAGAATTGGACTCAAATGGACAATGAAGCGGACTGGGGAAATCCAGCGGAGAAGGTAGACGGTCCCTTTAACACCGGCGTTGAGGAGTACGAGACTCCTCCCCCTTGGTGCGTCACGGAGCCAAAAGGAGGCACGACCAGGAAGTCAGTGGACGGTACTTCTACTTGCTGCATCGGAGACGGAGTGTTGCCGAGAGGAGACCCTGACGAGCCCAGCTGTGGACTACAAGCCAGGAGGCCAACGGACAGGCGTCTCGCCCCGCCACGTTCCCGCTGGAGGAGCGTGGCTCACAAAGGTATGGGGCAAAGTGGCGGGCTGGGTTGCACGTAGTGGTCAACCGAACGAGTGAAGAGGTCACTGTATATAGTGTATAGTCTCCACTACCCCCCCTACCTTCACGAGCACTGTCAGGCACGAAAGCGAGCGTGTGGCGTGACTCATTTCAGCACTTGGTGTCCTTCACGTACCCGGCCCCTTAACACAGCGTCTGTATCGTGCCCCAGGCTGATTCCTCCTTTTTCTCTTCCCTTTCTTCCTACCAACCGGGAGCTCACCACCGCCCAGAGCACCACCTGAAGAAGCAGACGACTGACGGGTCTCCATACCCGGCGTGGTAGAAGCACCCTGGAACCTGTATTTCCTAGAGGGGTCAAGACGGAACCGGACGAGTTTGCCCGGTTAAGACACTCCAACAGACGTCGCAGAGCATATCTAAAAATAAAGCCATCTTTAAAATCCTTATTTCAAGCCTCCGACTCGCTTCCTGTTCCCTCCACCACGTCCGAACCCGTACAACTGGTGTCAGAAGTGGGATCTCCACCTCAGTCCGCCTGTACATCGGAGATGGACGCCCTCATACAACACCTGGTGAAGGGGCAGGAAAAATTAGAATGGGCCGTGTAGCAACAGATCACCACGGCACAAGCCGACCGAGACTTGTTTACGAATACGATCAGTGCTCAACTGGAAAGCATACAGAAAAAGACAGCTTTTCCAACAAGCACAGTTACTATGGACAGCTGAGTACATGTCCCCAGTCCGTCAGGGATTGCTTTACAGAAGTATGTACACGGGGAAGATCCTGACGCGTTCCTCATGAATTTCGAACGAGCTGCTAGAGCCTTAGGCTGGCCGGAGGAAAAATGGCCCTTCTTCCTGGCTCCCTTACTGACTGGAGAAGCACAGTTCGCATACCAGGTCGCCAACCCTGCAGGAACTGCTCCATATTCTCTGATCAAGAACGTGATACTCGACCACTTAGGTCTTGATCCTGAGGCGTATCGCGTCCGTTTTCGGAAAGAGAAAGGGATACCTGGGGAAAATCCCAAAACTCTCTTCTTCAGACTAAAGATGATGGCAGACAAATGGTTGAAACCGGAAGTATGTACCAAAGAAGATATCCTCGCTAAAATCTACTTGGAGCAGTTTATGGAGGCTCTCCCTTACGGGTCTCAGAGATGGCTGAGACAACATGCAGGACTCACGGTAGAACAGGCTATCGAGATGGCTGCCACTTATGCAAGAGCCCAACCCCGAAACTCAGGATGGGAACAAGAAAAATTTACCAAACACCCTCCACCAGTCAAGCTGGAAAAAAAAACTAAAACCAATACTGGAACCCCTCCGACCACGGCCTCTTCGACTGGATTCCACACCCAGGGGCCCACAGTGTTTTGAATGCGGCGAATGGGGCCACATAGCCCGCCTGTGTCCAAGAAAACATCCACCTGAGGAGCCTATGGAGGTCGGCTATCTACCTAAAACCGTTCTATATACTGCAGAATTGGGAACCTCCTTCTACGTGAGTATGCGGATCAATAATCATCTCGTGAAAGCTCTCTTAGATTCAGGCTGCAGACAGTCGGTGGTCCAGGAACGCCTAGTCCTACCTAGTCAATATGTCCCCAACTCCCTTGTGCATGTTCGCTGTGTCCATGGGGATGTCAAACCATATCCCATAGCAGACATCACTATATGCCCGACTGACAAGCCAGCTTGTGTGGTGAGAGTAGGAGTTGTAGACTCGTTACCCGAAGACATGATCCTGGGGGTGGACAATCCTAGATTCCTAGCCCTGTTCAGGGAGACAGTGTTCGAACGACCCCGATCAATAGAAGGTCCTAAAGCGGCATATACAACCCCTGATCCCTGGGTCCTGGATCATAGTTTCAGACACGCCCAAGCTGAAGACAGATCTCTTTTCAATGCATGGGAGGCCGCTCATGCCGACCAGGGCATTGCTACTTCTCCTTTCCCCAAGTTCTTTATACAAAACGAGCTCCTGTACCGACAGGCTGACGAGAAGAAAAATCCTCAACTACTAGTGCCGTTGACTTTCCGTGAGCAGGTCCTGTTCTTTGCTCATGCCCACCTGACAGCAGGCCATGCTGGTAAGGAGAAAACAACTGAGAGCATATTACGTCACTTCTACTGGCCGGAGTATACAAGGACGTACAAGAGTATTGCCAAAAGTGCGAAATCTGCCAGCGGAAGAACACTCACAGACCCCCAGCGGCCCCTTTACAACCAATGCCGATAGTAGGGGTCCCTTTCGAAAGAGTAGGGATGGACTTAATCGGACCCCTACCCAAATCCTCCAAGGGATACCGGTACGCCCTTGTCATCGTGGACTATGCGACCAGGTTCATAGAGGCGTTTCCCTTACGGGCACCCACCACAGCAAACGTGGCAGAGAAGATTGTGGAGCTGTTTGCCCGTGTCGGTTTCCCTAAGGAAATACTTACCGACCAAGGGACTCCCTTCACATCACGTATGATGAGAGAGGTCTGTAAGTCTTTGAACATCCATCACTTGAAGACATCCGTCTATCATCCCCAGACTGACGGCCTGGTAGAGAGATATAACCAGTCGTTGAAGTCCACCTTAAAGATGATGCTCACCACAGAGGGCCAGGCCTGGGATCGCCTACTTCCACTTGCGTTGTATGTGCTCAGGGCTCAGAAACAGAGCAGCCTGGGCTGTTCGTCCTTCGAACTCCTGTATGGTCGCGTTCCTAGATCCTTACTGGAAATAACGAAGGATACGTGGGAAACCCAAGAGGCAGAAAAACAGAAGTCTCTCCTGGAGTATACCATACAACTCCGCTCCAAACTGGGAAAACTCCGAAGTCTAGCCCATATGAATCTGGAACAACAAAGACAGAAGCAGAAGTCACAATATGACAAAGGCATCAGGTTAAGGAAGCTCCAAGTCGTTGATTGGGCTCTACTACTTCTACCCTCTGTTACTCATAAGAATGAATGGGTTGGACCGTATGAAGTGGTCGAGACAATTGGTAATACCACGTACAAACTGAAACTATCTCCCAACAAAACACAAAGCTATCATATCAACCTTTTGAAGAAGTGGATAGGACCACCACCAAGAAGCAATAATCTAACACTTCCGTCACCACCCGAGGCAGTATCAACTCTAGACCATCTAGTGGTAAACACTGACTTGACTCCTCAAATGAAGAAAGAGCTACAGGACGTTTTGCATCCGTTCTCCCATATTTTTTCCGACCTCCCTGGGAAAACAACCCTAGTGGAACATCATATCGAAACACCACCAGGAAAAATCGTGAAGCAAAGGCCTTATCGGATCCCCGCAGCCAGACGAGAAGCCGTCCGGAAGGAAGTAATGGAGATGTTGCGTCTAGGCGTAATCCGACCGTCTTAAAGTTGTTGGTCTTCTCCAATAGTGATGGTCCCTAAACCGGACGGTTCAAAGAGGTTCTGTATGGACTTCCGCGCCCTGAACGCTGTCTCTACGTTTGATGCATATCCTATACCCAGGGTGGACGAGCTGGTCGAAAAACTGGGGGATGCCGTCTTCATTACCACTCTTGACCTGACCAAAGGGTATTGGCAGGTGCCCCTACGTGAAGAAGACCGAAAAAAGACGGCGTTTGTCACCGAGGATGGCTTGTACGAATTCACTGTTTTACCGTTTGGTTTACACGGGGCACCTGCCACATTCCAACGCCTCATGAACCAGGTACTGAAACCCTATACCTCGTTTAGTTCTGTTTACTTAGACGACATCGTCATTTACAGCAAAACCTGGGAAGAGCACCTACAGCACCTGAGAATCATCTTGAGAGCTCTACAGGAAGCAGGCTTGAACATCAACGCAAAAAAATCCAGAGCAGCCTTCAATAGTGTCAAATACCTAGGATTCGTCCTTGGAAAAGGCACTATTGCTCCTCAGACTGAAAAGGTGAAAGCTATTCAGAACACACCTTTCCCGACCAGCAAAAGAGAACTCCGGGCCTTCCTGGGACTAATTGGTTATTACCGTAGGTTTATCCCCAGGTTTGCAGAGGTAGCCGCACCCCTTACTGATCTACTACGCCAAGATTTCAGGCCCAAGGAGATACAAAGTCCTTCTAGGGACGCCCTGGAGGCATTTGAAGAGCTGAAAAACATCATAACCGGCGCCCCAGTACTAGAGTCCCCTGACTTTTCCAAAACATTTGTACTCGCCACTGACGCCTCTGACGTAGGGATCGGTACCGTCCTGTCACAGATAGGAGAGGACGCTGTAGAACATCCCATTCTTTATGCTAGTCGCAAGCTCTTCCCCAGGGAGTGCAGGTATTCTACTGTGGAACGAGTGTCTGGCCATCAAATGGGCTATCGACAAACTGCAGTACTATCTGGAAGGGAAACCCTTTATCTTGCAGACTGACCATGCTCCATTAAAGTGGATGTATCAGAACCGGACTCTGAACGCAAGGGTGCTGCGTTGGTTCTTATCTCTTCAACCCTACTCCTTTACTGTGCAGCATAAAAAGGGTAAAGACAACGGGTATGCAGACTTTTTGTCCCGAGAGTTTCCTCTCCCCGATCGGGAGACTCCAGCGGGGAGGTGTGTCATGGGGTGGGACGGCCCGGTATGCACAGTACTGATGAAATGGACTGGTGGTCAGATGTCTCCCCCCTTACACCCCTTTCTGTCTCCGCAACACAGCCTGCCCCTTCATGGCCGGAGAATTGGACTCGAATGGACAATGAAGCGGACTGGGGAAATCCAGCGGAGAAGGTAGACGGTCCCTTTAACACCGGCGTTGAGGAGTACGAGACTCCTCCCCCTTGGTGCGTCACGGAGCCAAAATGAGGCACGACCAGGAAGTCAGTGGACGGTGATTCCCGAGGAGGAGAAGGCGCGAGACTTCTACTTGCTGCATCGGAGACGGAGTGTTGCCGAGAGGAGACCCTGATGAGTTCAGCTGTGGACTACAAGCCAGGAGGCCAACGGACATGCGTCTCGCCCTGCCACGTTCCCGCGGGAGGAGCGTGGCTCACAAAGGTACGGGGCAAAGTGGCGGGCTGGGTTGCACGTAGTGGTCAACCGAACGAGTGAAGAGGTCACTGTATATAGTGTATAGTCTCCACTACCCCCCCTACCTTCACGAGCACTGTCAGGCACGAAAGCGAGCGTGTGGCGTGACTCATTTCAGCACTTGGTGTCCTTCACGTACCCGGCCCCTTAACACAGCGTCTGTATCGTGCCCCAAACCGATTCCTCCTTTTTCTCTTCCCTTTCTTCCTACCAACCGGGAGCTCACCACTGCCCAGAGCACCACCTTAAGAAGCAGACGACTGACGGGTCTCCATACCCGGCATGGTAGAAGCACCCTGGAACCTGTATTTTCTAGAGGGGTCAAGACGGAACCGGACGAGTTTGCCCGGTTAAGACACTCCAACAGACGTCGCAGAGCATATCTAAAAATAAAGCCATCTTTAAAATCCTTATTTCAAGCCTCCGACTCGCTTCCTGTTCCCTCCACCACGTCCGAACCCGTACAAGAGGTGCTAGGCATAATGAAAGATGAAATTAATTGTGCCCTATTTAAAATAAAATAAAATGGTTGGGCTGCCCGGCGGTGGTATTCTGAGGGAAATTTATAAGTCTGTAGCTAAAGAAATATGCCCGGTATGGAGGGCTTTGTTTAATAATCTGGTTACAGGTCAAAATTCACTGTTTCGTGAAGCGAAGCTACCATAGTAGTATTTCTGAACTCATATAAGTCTCAGAAGGTGTGAATCATACGTCCTAATATCCCTGCTAAATGCAGATTATAAGATCCTAATTGGAATACTAGCCGAGAAACTGTCGTAGGTTTTTCGGAAATGTTATTCATGAAAATCTGCAGGGGTTTATTCCCAGGAGAAAACAACACAACCTGATACACCTGTTAATTAGCTCTATTGACCTGGCTACATCACTTAAGTCACCCCACCAATAATACCCTGTGATCAGGTTAACAGGCAGTATTGATCGGCCTGCCCACAAACATTCTCAATACCCATGCCTTTCACCAAAGTGCTTAAATCCCATTACCCAAATCCATTGGCCGGAATCCTGGTTGACGGTCTTCTGTCAGGAAGCTCACCTGTAAAAAGAGGTATGCGCAGGGGTGCCCCCATCTCGAACACTTTTTGATTGATGTGAAGAACTTCTAGCGCAACGAGTGAGGGGTGATGAAGATATATCCTTTAGAATTAAAAGGGTTGGAGTTGAAGATGGGGTTTTTACGCTGATCATCTAATATTCAACATATTAAACCCAGGTGATATAATAAAGAGATTTAATCATTTCAGGAAGAAACTTAAGACCTAGCTCTTCGACTGAGACCGGCAGCACAGCGCCTGGATACCCCCCCGGGGTGATCAGCAGCACTTGACAAATACTTGATTGTTTGAGCTGCTGGCCAAGGATATCAGAGCCTTACTCGGGTATGCTCTTAGCAAGGAGAAGCGAAGGTCATGATATGGAACCTAAACCTGTGAAAAGAGAAGAGATACTTGGGCATCCAGAGAGAGCGCGCCATAGATCTGACGCCCAAGAACTATCTAACTAGGATGCAGACGATGAATCATTTATAAAAATGGCCGACCTTGGAACTAACTATTCATGGTAGGGTTAACGTAATCAAAATGTGTACTCTTTCTAAAATCACTTTATTTAACTGCATCTCTCTCATTTAATAAACAGTCTGTATTTAATGTACAAGAGAAGTAAACCGTTTTGACTGAGCCTCAAAGAGAGCTAAGACAGCATGGAAAAAGAAATCGTAAAAAACTAAGGGAAGCCTACAATTACCTGTTGAGCATTTCAATTTAAATCTTTATGGATGCTCTTAGCCTCCCGGTAAAGACGTATAAAGTACCCTTACTCTAGAAAACGACAAAGAATTGCAAAGAAAGTGCAGGTTTCTTCTAGATGTTTGGAGCTCCAATTTTTTTGTTCATTTTTTTAAGTAAGGCAACTGCTGCAATTCTTTGATCAAGGTGGGCTGTCTCTTTATAATAGTTTATTTAATTCTGTTTGGGATTGAGCACCCGAGAAAGTATTACGAATATCTAGAGGCTTCCGCTTAAGGTAGGATGAGTTTGAAAACAGAGACCTGATAGAGGGGGCCAGTGTAAGACCATTGAACTATCTAAGCATAAAAACCAAAGGAAGGTTTGCAAGTGCAAGTTTCTTCAAATATGATCATGACCGACAGCATGTAAAAATGAACTGAGAGAGGCAACGGATATTGAAATGTACCTTCAAGACACTGGGATAAAAAAAAAAGTAGTTGTAAAATGGTACAAATTAATTTGTCAAGCTGAAAATGTTAAGCAACCCACACTATCCGCGACATGGGATCGATGCTTGCTGAATAGGCAGCTGCATTATTTATGGCAAGTATGTTTTATCTCAATGACATTATCAAACGCAATTTGCTCAATCGCTTAAGAGGAATCATCTGTTTACCTTCCATAGGGCGTACTGAAGTCGGCGCAACTTTACAAAATGGTCAAACGCACTTGAGGTCCATTGTAAGGCTTGTGACGTTTTAAAAACTGGGGATGTTTAAATGTTTGTGGATTGCCTGACCTGGAGCATATTTTGGAATGATGTAAGCATGGAAATAACTGAAGTGACAAAGCACGAATTCAAGGTAAGCCCCTCTCTAAGACTATTCGGTATCCATCAAAATAGACAGAGTATAATGGCAAAGGCAGTGGAATCTTATTTTTTACTTGATGTTGATTGCAAGACCTGTCCAATAGATTGATCCCAACCCTCCTCAGTGAAAAGAATGGATTGACCAAGTGCATAAAAGAAGCACGAGACATGGATTGTTCTAATAAAAAGAAGGCTTGCTTATGGCTCCATATGGCTTAAATTAATTAATATACATGCAAGTAGTCTGTTCTAATGATTACGACTGACCTGGATTAAGAGGCAGACTTTACAACCACTCTGCCTTTTTATATGAGTGACAATATTTCAGACTCCTTGGTGTTAAGAGTGGATGACAAATACCCTTCGGTCCCAGGTGCAGACAATTACAATGGATACTGAACTGCAAGAGGTGATGAGGACTTAAAAAACAAAAATATATACACTGTCTGGCAATGAAAGATTGAGGATAATAGTGTAATGTTTTGTAGTGCAACTCCCATCATGTAACTGTATACTTGGGTCTCCTGGAGTGTGACCAGACCACATCATTTATTTTTGTTTTTTTACTTTTTAATTTTGCTTTTTTTTTTACCTTTTTTGGTACTTTTTTTACAGGATAACTATTGAATCAGTATATTAAATTTAATGTATGCAGATTTATCTTATGGTGAGGTCTTCAACCCTTCCCTACATTAAACAAAACTGTCTGTCTTATTTATTTATTATAGCAATTGTTGGCGCTTTCTTAGCCCTAACGAGGACACTAAGCGCTTTTTGGGTGGTTATGTAGTTTGCTGGCCAGTGGCAGCAGCGGCGATACAGGGCTTGTGCCCTATAGACAGAAGACATGTACGTTTTTGACAAATCACCATTTAAGTTGTATAACTAAGCAGCACTCCTGTAAAAGACCTCTCAGAAAAGCCATATTGTTGAATGGGGCTTGCTCAAATGGGCCAATAGTTCAAGGAGTTCGTCCCAAAGCCCTTCTCAGTTTTTGGAGTGTTTATAATAGATTTCAGGCAGACAGTAAATAGATCCCTGTGTGTAATTGCTGAGGCCAGCCACGAGAGGTCTCTGCAGAGCACGAGACCATGAGACAACAAAACTATTCTTGCAAAGCCAAAACACAAGAATTAAACTCCAGACCTTTTGTCCTTGCCAGTGCTTTTCTCGACCTGTGATTATCATATTTTTGAATGGTGCCCGCGATGAGGATTCCAGGTCATCAAACCATGCAACTGATACGTTTACCCTTCAAAATGTCGCCATTATTTCTGAGGGAAAGCGAACGAAACGTATCCCCTGTACCTCATAAACAAGCATTAGCAAAGAGAGTAGGTCTGGGTTGTATGTGCTAATAATGCATACAGTGTTAGATCGTTTAAGTAAAACACATGGGTGAGAGCAAACAGCAGCAGACAACAAGCTTTGGCAAAGGCAATATGTCTCGCCTATGTGTGACCTGTTGGCTTTGCCAATGTTTTTAGCCATGTTGCAACATGGCTGAAAGTAAAGAAAAAAGCTGTATGACGCAGCTAGCGTTGACTGCACCGTAGCACTTTTGTCTTTTTTTCACTTTCAACTATGCGGCACTGAAGCCATCGCTGCGATATAATATGTCTAAAAAACATTGACAAAGACCTGTTGGCTTTGCCAATGCTTGTTTTCATTGAACGAGCACATCTACACCATTGAACAGGCTACCAACATGTAAACTAATAGGAACTTAGATATGCAGGCATTCGTGAGGTTTGTATTGGGTGTTTTGCTCAATATAACATTAGAGGTTCATCTCTGAATTGTTCTAATAAATCTTTCGAGTGTTACTGGTTGGTGTGTGTATATATATGTATATATATGTGTATATATATATATATATGTGTGTGTATATATATATACACACACTATAGAAAGGGCCGTCTTTAAGTGGTACGCATCGGTGGGGTGATGCTTACAATCAGAATGCTAAGGCCTGTTCTAGATAAATAAACACATATATTTTAGATTTTCCAGGAGAGGTCTTTTAATCACAGCATACGTTGCACAAATCTTTAGAATTCCTTTTGGGTTTCCTGCACATCTTCATTGATCTAAAAAAACGATCCATTAATCTGTATGAGCCCCCCGCCCCCCGCCTTCCACCGTTTGCTGAAATGTGAGAGCTCAATGGTGTATGCAATGGTGGTTGTTGCCAAGAGCAATGTAGCTTCATCACTGCAAGGAGGCTAGAAGGAAATAGGTGAATTAAGGCTTCTTTGTACCAGCCCTCAAACAAATCACTGTCTCTTGACAAACTCCTTTATGGCGAGGAACACCTTTCAAGGAGCCACTCATGTGATACTTTAACACCTTCGGTGCTCATGACGAGCTGAGCTAGCCATAACCGCTGCAGCGCTCACACGCGGGGATAATTCCCCTGCAGTGCTGAGCGTTCTACTAAAACGGGCGTGATCATGACGAGCACAGCGCCACCGTGCTGCATGACGAGCCAAGCTCGCCATGAGTACTGCGGCGTGCGGCTCCCCTCCCCCCCGCACCGCAGGGGAATTACCCCTGCGGCGGAATTACCCCCGCGGCGAAGGGGTTAAGGCTGCTCTGTGGTGCGCTCCATCATCATACTGTAAACCCAGCAGCTCAGTAGCAGTCTGCATAGATGTACTCATGGCCACACTGGTGCATAAACTGATGTGTGATTTATGGAAAGGCCAAATGGGTTGGAGTGAGTCAGTCATATGTAATGAGTCTGACACGGGACACCTATTGGCCCTTCAGAGGCACCAGCCTGGTTAATAAACTGACTAGTTTGTCACTCTGCTACCGTCTCTTTGACTATACCGCATATAATTATATCTGTATTTTTTGCTCTTGCCAACAACCAAATGGGGAAAACCGAATTAAAAAAAGACCACAATCTTGGCATACAGTCCAACATGAATAAACATTTTAAATGAAACAATGACAAAAAAAGTTTTCAAAACATGCAATGAAGCAAACATAGCATGAACAGAAACTGACAAATTTCCCATGCGTCTGTGGCTAAATGAAACCATAAAAAGGCCTACAGTGTACTAAAAAGTCAAAGGCTTTCCAACAGATATGGAGGAACCTTCGCAACAAGAGGAGGGTAGGTTTCAGTAACAAAAACAAGCACCCTGGGAGGAGGAGTTACAGGGCGATCCCAAAACAGGAAAGGCGCAGGAACATGACCTGAAGCCTCCAGTGCAAAACGCACCGTGCATAAGTCATACATGCTCCAAGGGGCCCTTCTTGGGAACCTGGAGTACGACGGCGCCCCGTTAGTCCTTAGGGCGGTTGTAAACCTGAGCAACTGGGGGCTTGCCATATAACGCTCCGCCCGGCTGGGGAAGGTGTGAGTCACTCTCCCTTGTTCAGAGGGCGGAGTGGGGTGGACGATAGGTTCACCGGTGGGAGGAGTAGAGCCTCCAGGTACAACACCGGGCTATGGCCGCTGGTGGTTCTTTGGCTAAACTTCAGGTACCCTGCAACGAGGGGTTGCGGGGCAGACGGGATTGCCTGTAAGATAACCCACCTTTTATTTGTATATCAAATAAACCTGCAACTCCTTTTCCAAATAACACTGCGTCTGTGTATTATTGTATGAATGTTGAGGGGTGCTGTGGGGGTGGCGTAACGATAGAGGTACTATGGGAAGACGGCTCCCGACATTTGATCTCGGTCTTTGATTGCTCAACAAATGTGAAGAGATAAGATTTGCAGGCATGTTTATTGCCGAAAACTTTTTTTTGTGGAAGATTACTGTAAACACTGCTTTCACATGTGGAGATACAAACTGAAGCTGGACAGCCTAAAGCAAATAAAGCCAGCAAATGGGAAGCAAGAAAACTTGAGTTACAAACTCCCAAGCCAATGACACGTGATGGACAGAATGCATTTCTAGGTTAACTTTCTGAAACTCCACAAGATGTCTTTCACATACCACACAGCTGCGCTCTCTGGTCGGAGCCGACCTAAAAATTGCTTTCGTTGTAAAGTCATCCCTGAAGCAATTCAATGCAAGCATTGGAGCGGAGGCAGAAGAATACACTGAAACGGCCAATCGCATTAGGTGAGAGACAGATACTCCGAAGGGCAGAGCCTAGACCTGATTGCTGAAATCTCAAGCCAGTGGATGTGAGACGGTGGTTGAAGAAAGTTATTTTGATAAAGGTGGTGGACCAAACACAAACTGTTTATATTGATAGCAATTGGTATTGGCATAAAAAGAGGGCCTGTGGCTACAAATATTGGAGAAACTCCTTGGGCGGTCATAAAAACAAAAGGAGCTTCTACTTGTCAGCTGCAACCATACAAGAGGGCAGCTGTAGCAATAAAGAGACTGAAAAACACCTGATGAGGTGTTTTAAACCCCATCCCTGGAAGCATCAAACACAGTGCCAAGCAATAGCTTCCTTCATCTTGCAGAAGATGAACACCTGCCAACAAACCACCAGAGAACCCTGCACTGGGTGTAACTCCAGGCCCTTGTTGCACCAGTGACATCACCAGCACGCGCGCCCTGCCTAAATGCGTTGCTACCCATGCACTACACTGGCCTAGAGCATGGCGAACTACGATGGCCCTGGGCCAAAGAGACCGCCAGTGTGTCATCTACGAGGGCAAGGAGCGAGGCGCATTAGTGGAGTGGGAAATTGGATGTTCGCAATGGAAAGAGAAAAAAACTGAACGGGTGGCAGGGTGGTGGCGCAGGCAGTCCGCCATGTTGTTAGGAGCCCATGAAAATGAGGCACACAAGATAATGGAGTGTCAACGTAGGAAGAAAATGAAATCCGGCATTTGCAGTGGGAATGGCTGGAAATCAGCCATTGGAGAGGAAGCCAGGCCATGACGCAATGTGGACACTACAGGCGTCTTCTATAGAGGATTCAGAGCGTTCATGCTTGTGACACATCTCCCTGATGAGGATAAGACAGTTGCACACTTGCCTGGGAACATAGTGTACTGTTATCTGTAATTGGCATGGAGTTACTGGTCCCGTTATAAACTTCAACCCATCAGAAATTTTTTGTAGGAACTTTGAAAACTCTGCCCTTTCCTAATGCTAAGAGATAGGTGTTCAGTAATGTGGCTCTGATGACAGCTTCAACTGGATGTACCCTTCTGTTATGTTGTGGGAGTGTTAACTGTCTTTTATGCAAATTTGAGAAGCGCACAGCATTGTAATATTGTGTATTTTTTTAATACATCATAGGCATTGCAGTTCTTGGATTGTCTATTGACGTACGCTATTTAAACCAATGTGGCACAAATTGATGCATCGTACATTTTCCCTCTTGGAAAAAAAAAGCAGAAAACCCTACTTTAAGAAAAAAAAATATCTTTGGGAAATACAAAATAAAGTACAAATATG
Source organism: Lissotriton vulgaris (assembly GCF_964263255.1). Taxonomy (NCBI): domain Eukaryota; kingdom Metazoa; phylum Chordata; class Amphibia; order Caudata; family Salamandridae; genus Lissotriton; species Lissotriton vulgaris. The sequence continues at coordinate 83,978,354 of NC_141700.1, read as the reverse complement.
GATCAATAAATACATCGAAAATCGAACATTTCATTGTCAAAAGTCATAAATGCGTCTGAGAAATAAAAAATAAGAAATAAGTAATTGAAGAAACTTAATTGAAAGTGGCTGGAATTGGCAGTGGTTTCCCACAGCGGCGAGAGAGTTGTGGAGCCATTCGCGCGACAAAGGCGAGATGAAGGTCTTCCCCGAGTACACAAAGGCCTCTTTGACTACATAGCCATCCCTTAGCATAGTTAATCAGAGACGATTGTGCTTCGTATTACAGCAGGAACGTCGGATCGCCAGCCGGCCCTTGAGACGTTGGCTAACAGCTTGGTCCCGACTAGACTACTTCTGATCGCCTGATACAGACGACCACATGCTATGAATAGTTGCCTTGTGATGCTGGCTCAACACGCCTTCTGAGGGGATGCAATGAATTTTGACTTTTCTGTTTCTCCAGCTGTATTCCAGCAGTTTTTCAAGTAATATCGTCCACAATCTTAGAGTGACGTCCATTGTCAGAAAATTTGCACAATAGCCCTTGGGGGAAAAAAAAAGTCCCAAATCATTGGGTTTGCTGTTGACTTCTCTTTGCCTTCATTGCCACCTCAATCCTTTCACAGTTTGCTAGACAAAATTAAAACACTTGCCCCTTTTTCCTGACCAGTGAAATCTCTAGTCCTAATTTGGGAGGCCTCCGTTATCGCTCGGTTTTATTTTAGTTTTTGCATCTGGTATTTCTCTTCAACCAGCAGGAAGTCAATATTTTCCAGTGACAAGGATGGAATTTCTCACATGAAGATCTAATATGAATTGAATCCCAAAAGGAAAATTCAGTTTTGCTATACTTTCACATCATTAGCCAAAATGGGTGTTTAGTTGGCCAACTGGGTACGGGCAGGCTACATTGTCGCCTGTACCTTCATTCTTTATACCCTTCACATGAACAGATGTGACTGCATTTGTCATAATTCAGGAAATGTAGCATGGTAAACTTCACAGAGATATTTTGTTTGCAAAAAGGGGAATATTGAGAAATAGGTCATCTTTCATAGTTGAAGACCCATGCTCGAGTTATTTGTTTGAATACTGTGACTTTGCCTCTTACGATTACTAGGTGGGGGTAAAGGAGAACTTGTTTACTGATACCTTGGTATGTAGTATTTACAGGGTGATTTAAATACCTCATATTCTGAGTTTTCTTCTCGAAAATGAGTTGAAATTACATTCAGAATCGATATTTTCCACTCTGGTTTGTGTGTGCATCATAATTTACTGCTCATTCCCCCTGCAAATTTCAACACGTTTCAAACTTATCAAAATGTTGTAATGGATAATTCTGATGGTTTCAGGAATTATCACTGTACTCAATTTTGAACCCTGCACAAACACTCATTAACCTTGGGTCAGAATTTGCCTGACACCTCAAAATCTTGGACAGTACTGATCAAGGTGCTGTTTGAGAAAATGCACTTTAGTTCTGAGTTCCCCCACTTTGAAGACCTTTTTATTTTGTTAAAGCAGATTCAAGTAACCAAGCTGTGATTCTGGGTTCATCTCAGTTGAGAGGACGGTGGACATGTTCAGGACTGAATTCAGTTAAATGTTTATCTTAATTTCAGCTTCTGCTGATGCCAGAGTCCGTGGATCATGAAATAGTAGAATCAACGCTGACTCGATTCAATAAATGAGGAGAGCGGAAATCTCAATACGCGATTCTCAAAGCCTAATTGGAGAGTCTAACCAAGCTTTATGTGGGAAAATGTACAAAAATGTGACAGAAGGCAGCACAGCAACCAAAGTTGCTACTAAGATATGCTGCTGTTTTTCTCTTCCCCGCTGGTGACGCACTTAAGACTGCCATGCGACAGCGCACATACCCTCCCACCAAGTACTGCGTATGCAAATTGTTTTTAAAAAAATGTCGAAGTGATCTGAGTAGATGTTTGGTTCAAGTTCATCTCATGACAGGTGGTTCATGGCAGCCATCTTTGTATGGGAAGCGTTGAGCATGCAATTCTTTGCATGTGTTGGGTGCCATCTTAGTCAGGGTGTCCAAAAAGTTTTGCGACTCTGAATGTGGAAATGGCGCAGGCTCCTATGGTTTCTATTCCATACTGTATGTGGCCTCCTTCAAAGTTTATACCTTAACGATGCACAGAAATATAATGTGCCGGTTCTCATACTATCATACTTAAAATTCTCTTTTTATTACTACTTTTCCATCATCTGCAAGACAATTAGGGAGTAACCTTTTGGGGTCTCGTCTGCTCTTGTATAGAGTGCAGGACACGGCTTTCATTCGTGCAGCAGGTGCAGTGGCACCCGTTTTCTGAGGTGTTGTAGCCCATGCAGCTGGATAATGGATGGGGGTCTTTAGCGACCCACCTGTGGGGCAGCAGCACTGTGGCACATGCCAAGCCACACGAGTTATGAATATGAAATACCAAACCTGAGGACACAAAATGTTAAATATTTCAGATTTTATTGACCAGATTAATACGGAAGACTGCCCCGGAGTCGGAAGAACTCTCACGTATGCCAAGTCACCAAAATCACCCTGCCTAACGGGATTCAGAAAATAAGGTCATGTGACAGAGGGATGACCACAAAAAAACAAATTAAAACTCTTTATCGCTTCAAAAATAAACGTGCAAAGACAAATGTGAACAAAAACACGTGGAAACAAGTGTTTGCAAAGGAACCAAATCTAAAAAAAATGAGCACCTACCACCAGAAAGTTACCTGCGGTCTTGTATTCTTGTCATTTATTTATTTTCAGAATTCCCACATTGGTCATGGGTTTGTCGGCAAATGAAGCACAAATATATTGGATTCATTTTTTTTCTTCTTCTTTTTTCCCTTTTTTTCACATTTGCCCATGGGAAAAGTATGTTTGCTGTCAAACCCCTTTCCCTACGCTCCCACCACCCTTGTGGGCATTTCTTTTCCCATCCGACGCTGGAAATGGTCTCCTGTTCTTGACTAGAATAAATGTCTGACTTTGCCAATCCATTTTCGGGGTATGAAGAGTTTGGATCGGAGCGCGTGAACGTCCACAAACCCGTATCCTGCAGAGCATGCGGACATGGAAGCCCCGCCCCCACCCATCCTGACAGAATTGCTCAGATGAGATTTTCCATGCGAGCAAATACTGCAATGAGTTCCTACATGGGCTCTTAATATTGTGATTTTTGGTTTTAAAAGTTTTATTTAAATTTTGTTAAAGTTGGTCTCCTTGGTAAACCCTTCCTCATAAGTGAACGGGCAGTTTGACGTTTTATTTCTTAGCAGTGCACGCGAGCTATCCGTCTGGGCTTCAGATGACGTAAAAGTAGGGGCTCATTCAAGAAACTATTGGCACCAATCCTTGAGGCTACCTCTAGTTCTGCCAAATGGTCATTAATTTGTAAGCCCAAAGCTGAAGGGATTGCATTTCAGCAGGAAGATAACATCTGAATGCACACGCCTGTCTGTTGGCAGGCTCGCACGTAGGTCTGTCCAGTGGGAACTGGTCAGTCTCGTTAAGTCTCTTCTTTGGACAGGTCATTAAGCATTCTGAAAGGGCAGGGCTTTTGTTTCCAGGTTTGGAAAGAGTCTAAGAATGTAGGGTCAGATCTGTCCAAGGATTGTGTTGTCCATGTGTCTTGCAAGGTGTCCAAGGGCAACGTAATCTTGAAGTCTGATTTACCAAGTCACGCAAAGCCACCTTGCGCGGCCCTGCGCGGCTTGATAGACCTGTAGTGACGCAAGGCAGCGAGTCGCTGCCTCGCGCTACGCTGCACCAGGAAGGCGTTCCATGGGTGGAGAGTGGGTGTTTCCATGGGTGGAGAGTGGGCGTTCCATGGGTGGAGAGTGGGCGTTCCATGGGTGGAGAGTGGGTGTTTCCATGCACCCACCCATGCTTTTTGGCACCATGAGTACTAAACCTGGGGCTGTGTCAAAATTGTACGCATCTCGAAAGACGTGCAATAAAGAAGAAATATCTTTATTTCTCCTCGTTGTTTCCTCTTTTTACATCTACTGGGTTCTGCAGCACACATAGAAAGAGGAAACACCACTAAGGATTGTTTTGTGCCACAAAAAGATCCTCCCTGCAGCGCAGGCACCCTTGCACCATGGCTCGAGGGTTCCTGCTCTGGCGCTAGGCAGCACATAGTGCGCCAGCGCAGAGAGAGCGCAGGAATGCCCCATATCTTTTTTTTATATTACGAAATGCTGCACTCTCCATTTGACGCAGCTCAGTAAGTTGTCTTGCTGCGTTGCGCTGCATCAAATATTTATAAGTCTGGCCTGCTGTACTGAGCTCTGAAATACCCTTCATGGAAAAATACTTGCTGACCAGGGCTGTAACTAATGGGGGATAAACCACTCAAGGTGGTCGAGTGAGGGCTGTAGCATCTTCTGATTCACACTATCATTACAACCCTTACTGATTTTATACGGGTAATCTCCAGATGTGCATCTTTCACAGCTATCAGAAAATTACCAATGTTTTCAGAGGTTTTCCTGCAACTTTAGCAAAGAAGTTGTTAGGAGGGGGTTGACACGTGGCCTCGGTTGGGCTTCCCCTACAAGCGGTTGCTGTCCTATGCACTGCATACGCCTGCTTGTAGATCCCTCCTCCTGCATTCAGAGCAAGACTAGGTCCGAAAGTGATAGACAGACCATTAACCCCTTGCATGCTCATGACGAGCTGAGCTCCTCATAACTGCCGCGGCCCTCCCACGCGGCTAATTAAAAATTTGCAAACATTCGTGACAAGAATTTTCAATTCTATTAAGGACACGGAGGCGAGGATTATGCTTTCTCTATTTCTTTACTACTAACAGCAGCCAATAGAAACACAGTAAAGAAACGAAAAAACTACAACTCCCATGAGCCCTTAGGCCAACCATAGAGAGTACATGCTATATAAGACACCATAGAGGACAACACTTCCTCTTTCTTTGTCCAGGAACCATAACAGTCTAAAGTCATTTGAAGAAAAATACCGCCAACCATCCAGAAGGAAAAGTCCGAAGGCTGAACCGCAAAGAAATCCAACAGGAAAAACAGGCAACCATTCCAAAGCGCCGAAGGTGCATCAGGAAATACAGCAAATCCAGGATCCAAGGCGTGGAAAACGGTGCCGGAAAGACCAAGATGACAAATCACTTCTGGCCCGAACCTGAAAGAAAAAACAGAGCCGTAACACATATCCCCAAAACCTTTGAAGGTCGCATCACATAGGGTGGGGAAAAAATATCAATGCAAAACAATGCAGATCATAGTAAAGCCAAGATGCACATAAACAATGCAGTAGAATACCAATGGGTGGGATAATCCTCGCCTCCGTGTCCTTAATAGAATTGAAAATTCTTGACACGAATGTTTGCAAATTTTTAATTCTATGGCAGGACAGGAGGCTTCAGATTATGCTTGTTCAAAGCTGTTCCACCACAACAGATGCAATATCAACAATGGGTTTGAAGTAAAATGTCTTAAACACTGTATCAGAAGACCAATCAGCTGTTTTTACAATGTCATGCAAACTTACACCAACATGAAAAGCCTTAGAGGCCATGGCACCCCTCGCGGAGTGAGCTCCAAAGATGGAGGTATCAATTCCTGCTTCAGACATAAGCCAGCGTACCCATCGAGCAAGAGTAGCCGATGCCACAGGCTTAAAAGGTTTTAACAAAGCAATCAATAACTGTCCAGACATATCCTGACGAAGAGGAGCAGTACTTACCTCATAATCCTTTATGCAGCGTACCACACACAATTGTGGGTGGTGAGGAAATGCAGGATAAGTGACAGTAGACAGATTAGTCTTTGTACGCCTGGAAACCGTAAAAGTAACCCCTTCTGGGGAAAAGGAACGACCAGCGAGGTCCAACGCACGGACATCCGAAACACGCTTACAAGACACTAAGCACAAAAGCATTGTCAATTTCGCAGACAACTGCTTACGGGACAGAGAAGCGTTGGGAGGCCAAGCCTCCAGAAAACGCAGCACAATGGAGACGTCCCAAAGAGCAACATATTTTGGACATGGCGGTTTAGCCATTCGCACACCACGCAACAATGCAGAGATGAGAGGATGTTCCCCAACAGGTTTTCCGTCGACCAAAGCATGGCCCGCAGAGAGAGCGGAACGGAAAGAATTGACGGTCCTGTAAGCAGAACCAGCAGAAGCGATGGAAGCAAGAAAATTAACCACTAGAGAGATATCTGCAGAAGTGGGATCCAGATTCCGTTCAGAACACCAATCACACCACCTACGCCAAGCTGACGCATAACGTTTGCGCGTGTTGGGGGCCCAAGCTTCACTGATAAATCTCTCAGCGTCTCCAGATAAGCCAGGGACTTTCCAGCGTTCCCCGAGAGACGCCACGCTACAAGACGGAGCTGGCCCGACAAGACTAGGGGATGCGGGTGGAGCAGAGGATCCAACAGCAAGTTCCACCTCGCTGGCAGCAGAAATGGTGTCGAGCAACTCATTTCCAGAAGGTCCGGAAACCAAGCTTGAGCTCTCCAAAGAGGAGTGATCAGAACAATCTCCGACAGAAACTGTTTCGTCCTGGCCAAGACTCGCGGGATCATCGCGAACGGGGGAAAGGCATAGCAAAGCTGAGGAGGCCAAGTCTGGAGAAAGGCATCCGTGGCGATGGCCTCCGGATCCGGGCGCCAGCTGTAAACCCTGGGTAGTTGAGCATTGAGGCGAGAGGCGAAGAGATCGATCCAGGGGCGACCCCAAAGGCGAGACAGGGAGCGAAAGACCCGAGGGTGAAGACGCCAGTCGCTGAAGTCCAGTAGATGGCGAGAGTTCCAGTCGGCCACTTGAGTTTGGCGACCTGGAAGATATTCTGCAATAAGAGTGATCTTTCTCTGTAGGCAGAAATGCCAGAAGTCCTTTGCAATCTCCGCTAACAACTTCGACCGAGTCCCCCCCAATTTGTTCACATATCGCACCGCCGAGATGTTGTCCATTGGAAGCAAAATGCAACAGCTGGTGGCTTGTGGAGCCAAACTGCGAATCGCAAACGATCCCGCCAGAAGCTCCAGGCAGTTGATATGAAGGGCTAACTCGTCCTGAGACCAACGGCCGCCCGTCGTCAAGTCTCCGCAACGGGCTCCCCAGCCCCAAAGACTCGCATCCGACTCCAAAACCAGGTCCGGAGTCGAGCCGAACAGAGCTTTCCCGTTCCAAGCTTCCATGTGATGGAGCCACCACATCATTTCCGACTTCGCATCCTGGGACAGAGGAACCAGGTCGGAATACCGAAGACCCTTCTGCAAGTGTCTGATTTTGAGGCGCTGCAAGGCCCGATAATGCAGAGGACCCGGAAATATTTATGAAAACAATGAGAGGTGTATCCCCTATGTAGAGTTTTGGAAAAAACTTTCGGAGGGTGGACTTCTTGGCAAAAAAAGGAAAAAATCAACCTTTTTGTTTTAAAACCCCTCACTCACCACCTAGTGGTGACTTGCTTCATCATCGGGGTCCACCCTGGTGACCTAGCGTCCCCAGGATGTGCTTCGACACCTGTGTTACAGTGGAGCAGGTTGTGACTGTAAGTGCAAAAAATTGTGTTAAAAATTGTCCTGGTTTAACTTAAAATTAAATTTTTATTTCAAAGTAACAGAACAATGTTTAAAAATCAGTGGCGAGATACTGGTAGGTGAGTTACGTCCAGAGTATCTCTATATGTGTCTGTGTGGCTTGGTCGACATGTTTCTACCATAAGGGCTATTGCCCGGTATTCTTCAGGACCAAAAAACAGGTGGATGGGAGGTGTGGGCCCCCTAAAAGGCGCACCCTATCCTGATCCCCTGTGTACCAACTGGAAAAATAACCAGCGGTTAATGTGCTCAATCAAAGTAATGAGAGCCGTCTGAAAAGGTTAAAAGAAAAGGAGACTTGTTTCTAGCCTCTAAAGTGCTTCAACGGGCAGGGGGTAGGTTCTTCAAACCGACATAACATATTAGTTTGCGGAAGAAGGTAACGGCCATTAACCTACTGCTATCCTCCTCTGCTCGGCTAGTGTCTGATTTTGAGGCGCTGCAAGGCCCGATAATGCAGAGGACCCGGAAATATTGCCTGGATGGAAGAAGCCAACAGCCCGACAATCCGAGCGATCGACCGCAACGATACGTTCGGAGCAGACAACAGTGACTTCAACTCCCTCTTGATAGACCTGACTTTCTGGGCAGGTAAAAGAAGTTGGCAAGAGACTGAATCCACAAGGAAACCCAGAAACTCTATCGATTGAGTGGGAAGTAAATGAGACTTCTGCGGATTCACTAGAAATCCGAGAGACTGAAGTAGATCGACTGTCCAAGACAAATGGGAGCGCAGTTGCAGAGGACACTGAGCCATCAAAAGAATGTCGTCCAGATACACTATAAGTCTCACCCCCAGCGCACGCAGTGATTCCATGACGGGTCGCAGGAGCTTCGTGAAGCACCATGGGGCGGACGAGAGACCGAACGGGAGTACCGTGTACTCGAACCAGTTCCCCAGCCATTGGAACTGCAGAAAATGGCGATGAGGCGGAAAGATGGGAATGGACAAGTAGGCGTCCTTCAAATCCAGGCGAACCATCCAGTCGCCCTTGCGAAGAAGATCCCTGAGAAGATGGATGCCCTCCATCTTGAAGTGACGATAGACCACCCCGTTGTTGAATTCCTTGAGGTTGAGTACAAGGCGAGACCCTCCCCCCTTCTTCTCCACCAGAAACACATTGCTGACGAACCCCTGTGGATGGAGGTTCGTGCGCACAATGGCCCCTTTGAGAAGAAGGGAATCGATTTCCTTGGAGATCATCTCGCGATCTCGTTGGGAAAAAACAAGGGGAGAAGGGACGGGACCCTGAAGAGGAGGTTGGTAGAACTCGATGTGATACCCCTGCACTGTTTGCAATATCCATGCATCGCTGGAGATCGAGCGCCAATTCTCTAGAAAACACTGAATCCTGCCCCCCAAAATAACACTGTCGAAAGGAATCAGGCTCACCTGCAGAGGAGTAATCCTGTCGTCCTCCCTGGTTACCACCGTAGCCTCCCTTGTTGCCTTGGCCTCGACCTTTCCGGGAGGGGTAGAAGGTGGATTTGGATCCGGAATAGGACTGCTGCTGTTGCTGGCGCTGTCCGCCTCCACCCTGATGGGACTGCTGGCCACGTTGTTGACCAGAACCTCGGCCGAACGAACGTCCCCCTGAACGTCCGGCCTTGGCAAAAACCGGGCGGAACGCCCTACGCAAAGAAGATTGCGCCTTGTCTAGGCCACTAAAAGTCGCCACAAACTTAGTCAGCTCTTTCAAAAACGGCTGACCAAACAACAGACCTTGAGCTAGAGCACCGGATTCGGAAGTAGCCAGCTCTGACAAACGTGGATCTATTTTGATCAAGATGGAACGCCGACGTTCCGTTGAAAGGGCACAGTTTGCGTTCCCCAAGAGACAGATAGCCCTTTGGGCCCAGCCAATTAGGACATCGGGATCAATGCCAGACGCTTCCCCTTGGGCTTGGTATGCCAGATCCAGGATTTTTGTCAAAGGACCAAGGATATCCAGTAACTTGTCCTGGCACAGTCGCCAAGAGCGGTCAATACCCTTCTTGGGATCCTTATTAAATTTCTTAAGGTAGGTCAAAATTGTGGGATCGACCTCCGGAGTATCAGCTAATTTGTCCGCCAACTCCGGACGAGGGCACTCAGAACGTAATCGAGCACGCACCTCCTGATCAAAAGAGTCGCGGATATGGTCTTGAATATAGTCCGCGACTTCTGGGGCTGGGCACCAAACCTTGGAGTTAGGGTGGATGATGTCTGTAGGCTCAAAGGTCAAGATTGGGGGATGTGGAGAAGCGTCCTCAAAATGTTCCTTTCGGGACTTCTTTGCCGGAGGGGGACAGTGGGACCAGAAGATGATGAGGAAGAGGTATCTTCAGTGTCTGGAGCAGGAGCAGACAAAGACCTGGCCAAACGAACAAAGTCAGACCTGTGAGGGTTACTGGGAGACTTAGAGGAATGTATAGAGGTAGAGGATGGAATCCAACCCTGTTGTTGGGCATAGTCAGCCAAATGACGTTTCAGAGGCCCAATGGCACGGACCAATGCAGTATTAACAGACTGCTGAACGCCTTGGTCAAGGGCATCGACTAAATCATACTCAAATGATTCCTCCTGCTCCTCCTCATAAAAATATTCCTCAGCATCGACGTAGTCTGCCATGGTGATGGAATGCACTGAGGAAAATTAGGTGGAAAAACTAGAAACAAACAAGAATCCAGATATACCGAAGTATATCTAGAGGCCCACAGCAAATGCAAATGCAAGGAAAAAGGTCACAATCAAGTGACTCCGACAGGGGGGGTGACAGCCCCACGCAAGCTAAAAAGGCAGAGCCACAACTCGACCCAAAACAAACAGAATAAAACGTGGAGGGACCAGCTTGCGTGAAAAGAACACCCTAGGCACCGCCTCTAAAAGTTATGCAGCCCAAAACCTTCCGAGAGGTAGAGGGCGTCAGAGGAGCTCTCCGGCAGGCAAAGTGGGCAGAGGCAATGTTGAAAATGCGCCGCCTCGTAGCGTTCAGAAGCTCCTGTCACACGGAGCGTCGAAAAAGCCACCAATGCGCATGCGCGGTGGCGTGCCTGATTGCCGGAAGAGGAGCGGTGCGCGACACGCGCGCGCAAGTCCCCGAGCTCCGGTCCCACTCCACCGAAGCAGCAACGCGGGCACAATGCGCCCGCAAAGACCAGAGAGGCGAACACGCGCTCTCAGAAGCATACAACAACGTGTAAACCTGAAAGACAAACGCCGGTGGCAGCGCAACGCGCAAAGCGGCTGGACACAAACGCTAAAGCGAAACCGGCATACAGGTAAACAAGCAATTGAACAGTGCCATGAAACACACAAGTAAGAATGAAATACAAAAAGCACTTAACTGGCTGCGAAGCAGCAAAGAAAGAGGAAGTGTTGTCCTCTATGGTGTCTTATATATAGCATGTACTCTCTATGGTTGGCCTAAGGGCTCATGGGAGTTGTAGTTTTTTCGTTTCTTTACTGTGTTTCTATTGGCTGCTGTTAGTAGTAAAGAAATAGAGAAAGCATAATCTGAAGCCTCCTGTCCTGCCATAGAATTGCCCGCCTGTGCGGGCGTTCTAAAGGAGTGGGCGGAGTCGTGATGGGCCCAGCTCATCATGAGCACAGCTCCGCTGTGCAGCATGAGCAGGTGAGCTCATCACGAGCACCGGGGCCCCTCATGCAGCCCCTCCCCCTCACCTCCCCCCACCACCGCCGGGGAATTAGCCCCTCGTGGAAGGTGTTAAGGCCTGATCCACTGCCTTCAGTGCAAGGCGTCTGCGTCAAACAGCCATTCTGCCTTTCACTACTGCACAGGTCTCCCCCCCCCCCCCCCCCCCCCCTCCCCCGCCATCCCAAATTCACACTCGCACTGGAAACAGTGCGTTCTTGGAAATATGGCGCACTGCACTACCCATCTGCGCAGGTAAGGATTTGCCACAACGTATCGGGGACAGTGAGCCAGATTTGTAATTTACGCCCTGGTGTTAAATCTGAATTGAAAAGGATGGTCAGGCCACACCAGTGCATGGAAGACCTATGTTGATGGAGGGCGGTCGTCTGGAAAAAATCAACCAATCAGAATGGGCAAAAGCAAATCTGGAAATGAGGCAATCCGAAATAGAAGTGGTCTCATCCCCGAGGGGACTGGGCCCACGACTGAGGAAAGAAAGCATGCCAAAAAAAAATATGAGGAAAAATAAAAAAGAAATCAATCTCGTTTTTCAAATACCAATAATGCTAACAAAAACAGTAAAAATCATAGAAACAAGTAGTGCGAACTGTTTTTTTTTATATACTTGTATATGTTGTCTGTCGCATAAAAATGCTGCTTCCGGTTTTGGCGGGTTGCAGTGACAGACCTCTTGGCCTCTGTCAGGTGTCACGTAGGTCGGGTCACGTAGGTCCGATCATTAGGGGCTGGTCTGTCAAGCGAGGCCAAGTCTTTGCAGCCCTGAGGCTTTCTGCAAGGAAGGTCTTTGTTTTCCTACCTAATTCTTCAAATAACCGTTTTCTGGAAAAACGAGAGTTCATCGAAAGCCTAAAGCCACTGATGTGGAAACCACTAAACAACGTGAACAACGACGCATGTATTCACTCATTTTATATTCCGCTCTGCATGTACGTAATCTTTATTGTTTTTTGGATGTATTTTCCGACGGGTCACTGTAGAAAGGGCCGTGTCAAAAAAATGAGGGATAAAAATATGCCTCAGATTACAAGGTTTTCAATAATTATTCGGATTAATATTTTTACGTCTAATTTTTTCTCTTAACATTTGTCCTCTAATGACCCAATAAAGTCCATTGCCAGTGGGCTCCGAGGGTCTGAGCACAATTCAAAAAGTCTGTTTGAGCATGGAGGTTTGGAATACATGCGAGTGAAAACATCCTTTAGGAATTTACAACAGCTGGTTTTATAATTGTAAAAGGATTTGCTCACATCAATATTTTTGGGTGAATAAATCTACACCCAAGGACAGGAAGTGGGTGGAGAATGGCGTTCTAAGGTTGGAGTGCCCTGTGAAGGTGGGAAAACTTAAAAACTTATACATTTGTGGATACATGTGGGAGTATTCACAATTTCCTCTGAACTCATTCAATCTTGGAACAGGTTGGAAATGTACTCCAAGGGATTTGTCATGTGGATATATTCCCCATGGAGAAAAACAGTATAATTCCAATAAGCACTGCAGAGGGCCTCCTTATTGCCAGAAGTATGAACTCACAGGTTTCCAGGTGTACTTCTAGAAACATTTGTGTCTTCCTGGAGTCTTAAATCTCCACCCAGGTGCAATATTAGATTTGCGGATTCAGATTCACGGTGTCTTTTGAGCTTCAGATGGTCAATTTTGATGCTCAAGTGATAATGCTTTTGTTTCATTTAACCTCTCATTAAAATACTATTATGCCAGTATATGATCCTGAGAGGTAAAGAATGATAGCTATCTCCTCTTCCCAGTAAATATCAGACTTTTGGTAGCAAATGTTAGCAAATTTACTGCAGCAGTGTAGGTCACACATTTTAACAAATGGGCGGCTGGGTTCCTAATTTGCCAACATTAGCCCCGTGTGAAATACTGTGGTAAAATGAGACATAACTAGCAGAATCACAGGAACCAAATCACCTGGTAATTCTTCAGTTCAAAAGGGATCAGAAGAAACCCTCAAGTAATTTCTGGTAACTCCACCCCTCTAGAGATACCTGGCCCTTAATATCCTTACCTCCTGAGAGGCAATGACCATGTGTAAACTCTGGGGACCACATAATGAGTTCCAGAGTGGTACAAGGTGACTTCGCCCTGACGTTTTCCGCGTACGTGACATCAGTGAGGTCACATAAGTCCCACCCTGGCGCGCTGACATCAGTTTCCTTCTTTTCCACATGCAACGCGGATCCGGAGTGAGTTCCCTTGACCTGTTTTCAGGCCTTCTTTTAACGCCTTTGTGTTGTGAACAGTGTGCAAATGCCTTCGGGTTTCAAGACGTGCGCTTCTTGTACGCGTCAGATGTCGACGATGGACCCTCACCCTATTTGTATGTGGTGTTTGGGCAAGCACCATGATTCTACGGATTGCGACGCTTGTCATCATCTCAAGCCGAAGTCCCGGCGGGAGCACCAGATGAAATTGCTTTGGCCCGCTTGTCCAGATCGGTCTCGTCACAACGTCCGTCCGCTACCTTGGAAGGGTCCACAAGCCGCAAATTCTGGCTGCGGCATTGTCCTTCACCGAGGCCCCACTGGTGTCGCTCGCCCGCCGTTAAGTCCTGCAGCTTATCACCGAGGCCTTGTCCTCGTTATGGGGAGGGAGCAGGTTCCTCTTGGGATGTGCGCCCTCACCCGTCACCACCCTATCCGCTGTTTCCTGGTGTTTGGGCGACTAGGGCCCAAATGATGGCCTACACTACGGCTCTGCAGGCTTCTTTGGCCCCCCTCCTCTTCCTGAGTCGTCCGCAGATCCCTCGCCATGCGGGGCCTTCCGTGGACTCGCTGGTGGATTCACCCCCGGCACTGACTAGTTCGGCTTCAGGTTTTGGAGGTGTGGTGTCGTCGATGCGCTGCATTTCGGTGTTCCCCTCTTCGGCCCACGGCGTCCCTGCCTCACCGCAAAACCCCAGGGGTTCCCTATGGTGTTGCAGGAGGTCGCCAGGACTTACTGTTCGTCCCGAGCCCCCCTCGGTCCTCTGTTCAGGCGGCTGTCTTACCGGAAGCCGAGCTGACACCTTTCCGGCATCGACGGCTTTCCTCTTCTCCACTGGATTTATTGCTGTTCTTAAAGTCTGGTGGGTGGATGCCTGCCAGGCCGCCACTGCCCTGTCTATTCTTGGTGTATACTGGCCAGAAGAGCATGTGCTATCCCTGGGGGGGGGGGGGGGGGGGATATCCCCCTCCCTCCCCCTTCCCAGGAACATTAATGGGCTAGCAGTCTTGAGGAAAGCCTCGGCTTGTGTAAATTACCGGTATGGCCAGATTTATAGCGCTGTGCTCCATTTTTGTCATACTTTCTGGCCCCCTCACCCATTTCATAGCCAACCATAAACTTCCACTACCGAAGTCCACGTGTCTGCTGAATAGCCTACCTTCTAAGAGTCTCTTGCGATATAAAAACTGTACTTTCGTTATGTTGCCAATTATTCTGTAGCGCTAAATTACGTCGGGATGGAAATCCTTGTTTCCCTTCACTTTCGTTCCGTTTGCTGTTTTTTATTGCTATGTTATGTAACGCGGTTGTTCACGTCTGAAAGGGAGCGTGCTTTGTAGTGTAGAATGGAGTATGTTCTGCTCTTCAGGGGCCTCACTAAGATTCTGCTTTTGTGTTTTTTAGAACAGTTGTTTAGAAACAGAGTAACAGAGTGATCAGCACAGTGTTTGCTGGAAGTGGGGTTCTCATGGAAGCTTCCAGTTAGGTGTACTTTACAGTTTCTGCAGCGTCCCCCTGCGACGTGTTCCTCGGTTTCAGAAAGAGGCTCTGCTCACTGGCTCGAGCTGGATTCTCACAGAAATTGACACCGAGTGCGTTTTTACGTGTGACGTTTCTCTTTACAAAGATAATGGTGCGCTCAGTCATCACCCGAACACAAACCCTCCTCATCTTCCGTCTTCTCACCAACTAGTGCTCAAATAGAGCTGGGTTCTACCGTAAGCACAGAAAATGCCCCGAAACCAATGTTTGGCAGTAGAAAACCTAAAATAACAAAAACTTGCTATTAATTGGATGAGGACAGGTGCACACCTCATTGCCCCCTCTACTCTGCACTGATAGCTGAGCCACTGGTCCAAATATACAGTAAACGCACACTTAAAATACAATCTTAATGGCCTTTTAAGCGAGGTTCGTGAAATAGCTCCACTGGGAGAAACAGCTGTCCATTCTGGATTTGTTGGGTGCTCAGCAAACAGTGACAGGCACATGCTGATGAGCTTTGTGGGGGTCCATAGGGGGTAAAAGACATTGTCATTTACAACGCCAATACTTGATTAATGCTTCACGAAGGGAAAAAAAACATGACATTTTCAATGCCAATAGCTCAAAACAATGTCATTGCGAGACCTATTGCATTGTAAATGCTTGTTAAATGATCCATTCCGGAATGAGGGCGTAACCCCCCTTGCCCCCCACCTCACCCCCCCAGCCTAAAGGTTGAGACTGTGGTCAGCGGTTAGTTGCCAACTGCAAACAAAATTCTGCTGATTGCAAGGGTTTCTGCAGTGAGTGGTGGCAGAGGTCTGTGACGGTGGTGTCGTTGTTTTAAGGTGAGTGTGATCAGGATTAAAGCGGGTAGTGGATTGCCTTGACATGCAGCGATAAGCATGAACTGCACCGCTGCCGAGTGCCTCTGATGTCAGGAGATCGTGGGCAGTTCTTGGACTCCCTCAGTGACGGGCTGGCTCTACCTTTCGCCCTCCTTTGCAGCCACCGGTTTCAGCTGTTGGGTCTGTAATCTGGTGCCAAATTGGCTTAAACCTGGGCATCAACTATTTATGACTGTATGATTGATTTATGTTCTTGAATGATTTATGGCATATATCAATGATTGATTACTGTCCTGAAGATTTATGACCATCACATGATTTATGACTTAATGTTAATAAACTTCGCCCTTTATCTCCACACAGGGTCTCCGACTCTTACTGAAAGAAGTGCGGGTGGAGGGGAGGGTCGATCAAAGGCCCAGTAGGACAGACCAGGTACCCTGTCTGGGGCAGGTTGTGGCTATGGGCAGAATGCGGTGTGTATGAATGGACACAGGGTAGCCATGTGCGTGTTGAAGCAGGCGTGTTTTTGTTGGAGACACACCTTAATGATAGGGCGAGTACAGGAAATGGGAAAACAAATGTACTCAATTTTGAAGTACAAATGTTCTGCAAACAGTCGCTGGAAAACCAGAAATCACAAAAAGACATCTCAGCTGTGCCACAAACCACCATCATACACCAAAACACCTACATGTCACCTAAAGTCAACACAACCAAGGGGAGGAGATGTGGCCCGATGGCCATAGCTGCCAACTTTGGAACTGGGGAGTCTTCGCATCCACCACTATCCTGTGATTCTGGGAAAGTGATTTAGGGTCTTATACCGCTTTGGCAGTCTCGTGGCTGGCCGCCACGCCAGCGTCACACTTCGAGACTGCCAAAGCCGTCCACACACCTCTCACCAGATTAGGAGTTCAATCCTGGTCTGGGGTGAGGTGCTTTGGCAGCCCCACGGCTGTGCCTTTCTAAGACTGATATCTGAACCTGGGAAAGGCACTGCAGTGGGAACGCCAAAGCACGTTCCTGCACGGTATGGACCGCACCATGTTGTGCAGTACAAGCCATGCAGGAACTTGGGGTGCATGCATACAAGGGGACACATGTGCCCCCTTGCATGCATCCCGTGGCCCAGAGGAAACAGGGGGCCCTTTAGGGCCCCCTTAGTTTCCTCACTGCCACCCTTTTCATGAGGGAATCACCGCCATTAAAAGAGGGCGGTGGGAAAACTCGTAATATGCTTGGCGGTGCCACAGCTGCACCAACAGCATATTGCGGGCTCATGCCGCTGCAACAGCGCTGAGGGATCACGGATCCCCGGCAGTTGCAATGGTCCTTTAGCAGTCTGACGGCCAGACTCGTAATTTGGCGATCGGATCGATGGTGCGGTGGTGCATAAGACTGCTGTAGTAGTAATGAGCCTCTTGGTCTCCTGGTGCCTATTCTCATGTAAAGCTCTGTAATGCCCTTGGGTCAAGGTCACACTATATAAAACTGCAAAAAATTAAGTAAACTAACATCATACATCACACCACCAATCAAACAAATATTCCCAGCATTATGCTTCACACATCTGCTGCAATATGTTCACACAGCTAACGTCCCAGCCAACACAGATGCTAATATATGCCAGACTCATTTGTGTACACAACCAACATCACACCCCTACACCACCAATCATCTTAGGCCACCACAACCACTAATCTACATCCACAGAAGCAACATTAAATGTGCACACAACCAACATCATGTTCCATACGTTCACACAGACATCACTACCAACCAATACATCCACCACACAACCACCATGATATGCCTAAACACCCAATATCCTACACCAAACTTAAAGAACCCCAAAAACAATGAAATATATAAAACCCAAAGTTGAAAGGAAGTTGAGGTGGACTAATGTTAGCAGTGACTTTCCATAAAAGATTAAAACCTGTCGATTACAAAATTTCAGCTGTTACCTAGACTCCAAAAGACACACAAATGATGGACGGAATGCGGAACAAATCATTCACCCCCAGTCAAGAGATCTGGGTTAAATCCTTTGTTCTTTGGCTCACCACGCCACCACAGTTAAGACCCAGCCATATGCAAATCAGTCTTGATCCTGCTGCTCAATGGGCCAGTCCAGATTGAACTGCCAAGTCAGGTCCTCCCTTGACTAAAAACAAGCATCCGGGGACCAGTTTTGGGGTATCACTCTTCATCAGCCAGGCTAGCTTGAATCCAGTGGCACAGTGAGCCCAGGACTCACGTCTGGGCATACCCGGCGCACTGAGGGCAGGAAAGCAAATTAATCACAAGTGATATCAACCAACCCTTCCTGCTAACCATTAACTCTCTCCCCACAAATTCACTCTTCACAACATTAAACACGTTTTCAAATAAAAAAATAACATGCCACAGAATATTCATTAATAATTCTATCAAACACTAAGACACTCACCAAACTACGTCCAGACAACTAACAAATCCACCATGACATGCAAACAGAGACAACATCATGTGGGAAAACACCCACCGTTCTGCAGCAACCCACCAGCCATCATAAACAACTGCACACCCACCGTCACATGTCTGCAAATTAAGGCATTTAATGGAGTTCTGTCAGATTGGACCTGTGCAATAACTGCATACACATGAACCTGTCCACAAAGGCCACCCCTCCCCCTCCCCCCAAATGCACATACCATTCTTCTTCTTGGTGAAAGGCTGGTCTTTCCATTCCTGGTTGGAAATTCACATACCAGGAAAATGGGGTGAATGGAAAGGGGAAGGTGGGAAGTCCCACCCTTCACTCCATCCTCTTCCCTGACACCCTAATAATTGATGAAGAGATCCTTAAAGCTGAAAGAACAATCTTCTTCCACACGGTGTTTGAAATCCCAGCTCATGCCCCTTTCTTCCATTACCCTACCCCTTATCTAAGTCTTGCGGGGACTTTTTCAGCACTTCTGTCTGCCTTTTCTTCATGTCTTCTCCTTTTGCTGTCTTTTCACCCTCCTGCTCTGGGATAAGCATGAAGGTGAAAACTAGCCCCAGGCCCAAACAAATGTGAGCCGGGATTCACCATCTGCACAAATTAACCATACAAACTGGGTGAAAGTAGCTAACGCGAATTATATGCGCAAATACCCTCTGAGCGCTACTGATAAAAGCCCTATAAAAAGAGAAAGTTATTCAGGTAAGAAATATGATGCGTTTTGTTTTTTTTAAAGGAGAAAGTCCATTGCCCCTCTTAACGAGGGTGTTTTTGTCAAAAATCAAAGCACACACATGGAGCCCTCTGCCCATTAGAGAAGCATGCGTAATTTAGGCCTAAAACAGCGACCGTGATGTAATTGACTGCAATTTCTTTCTGTTGCAGTGTAATTGGATGGGAATTTTTCATATGATAATTCAAGAAACCCTTTCCAGAGATAATGAGTACTGCTATAGAGGGGCGGATGAGGCTGGGTAAAATCACCATGTCAAAGTCCATTGGAACTTTTAACCCCTCCCATGCTCATGACGTCATGAGCCACGGTGCTCATGTGCTCATGACAAGCTGAGCTCGTCATGGCCGTTAGAACGCTCATACGCGGGGATAATTCCCCTCCTGTGCTGAGTGTTCTTCTTAAACGGGTGTGGCCGTGGCGAGCTCAGCTTGTCATGAGCATACGAGCACCGTGGCTCGTCATGAGCACAGGGGTACTGTGCGCGCCCCCCGCCCCCCAGCACAGCGGGGGAATAACCCCTGCAGTCAAAGGGTTAACCAAAGAGATTTTTTTTTCCTTGTTCAGGGCCTGGTTTCTGGTTCAGATACATCAACGCTGCAGCCAGGCTCATCCTGGACCTCCCCAAACGGACACACTTCGCCCCTCCCGGAGAGACCTCCACTGGCTCCCCATCCAGAAAAGATACCAGTTCAAGATCCTCCTGCGCCCCTGCAGAGCTCTCCGCCTGGGACCTGCCTATCACAACCATTAACTGAACTTCCACCAACCCGCTAGACACCTGCCCTCATCTACACTCACCCTAGCACACACTCCACACATCCGTCGCAGCCGCAGCAGTGGCCGCTCCTTCTCCTACATCGCTGCCAAGACCTGGAGTTACCTTCCCCCTCCGTACAGCCCCCTCGCTGGCAGACTTCAGAAAGGACTCAAGGTCTGGCTCTTCGGCGGAGACACAGCGCCCAGATACCCCTAGAGGTGACACGGTGCGCTTTACAAATGCATTTGATTTGATATGATCCTGTGCCTCGGAGTACTACAAAGCTGCCGACTTTGGCACTGGAAAACCAGGTTTAAGACCTGCGTTGACTCACTCAGCATTTCGTGAATCTGGACAAATGGGTAAACGACTTAATCTCCAAAAGTGGGCGAGATCGCCCCTTTTTTTTTTTAAATATATGAAAAATCATTCCCTACTATATGTCAATAGACAGCTGCCCAGACAGTTAATTCTGACAGCTAAAAAGCTTCGGCTGAAGTGGCATTCAGTGAGTCCCCTGTGCTGTATAACCGAAGCCGGGCTGACATCTAAACACACCTTCCTGCCAGGGTGCCTGCTTGTCTGAAAGAAATACAAATGTGAGCAACGAGTTAATTCAGCAAAAGTAAAGGGTAATATGCATATGTAAAGTATGCTTGGGAGCGGTACTGGCTTTAATTGATCTAATAACTGGAAGCTTTATGAGGACAAAGATTTATTCTTTCCGAGTGGTAGTGCAAAGAGTTAACAATTGAGTTGTGAAGTGCGTGCTTTTTATTGTAAATGTATTTATATAGCACTTGCTACCCCTGAGAGGTGAAGAAGAGACAGTTATGTAAACAAAATTGCATTCCGTACAGTCTGGTTAGTACTAAAATCTATATTTTGGAAGCACCATTTTATCCTAACTTTTTGCTCATTTTTTAGCAGTCGATCTCAAACTGTGTGTTATGCAAGTTTAAAATAATGTCTTAAATATTCACTGTGCTTGCTGTCGCCTCCTAGTGCTAAAACTACACAAGTCACTATTCTCCACTCCACCCACCAAGGTTTAATTCTGTGGCACTCTGCTGACACACAGGCCTCTGCAGGGCATTAACAAATAGAGGTTTCATACTGTACTATAGTATATTTCCCACTGAGTAGCAACTTTTTCCATTTATTTTTAATTTATGATGCGTTATTTTAAATGTGGCAACTGGAGGGTGAAAGAGCAAAAAAAAGTACAGAATACTTTGGGTTTTGTAGCCACATCTTTGACCCCGCCCCCACGCTCACTGACCCCGCCCCATTGCAGGCAGCATCACAGTTCCCATACGTTTATTTAATGCACTTCGACCACTGCGTGGCCTATGACAGATTCGCCTGTCTGAGATAATCCCGCTGCAGTAAAAATGTTTTCAGTTTCTATAGTCCATATCCATCTTCATCCAGGTCGTTATGGACGCTGTTTCCACTCCTGGAGTTGTGTGTGGTTGCCTAATGCATTCTGGGTGTTGTAGTCTTATTTTGCTTCGATAGTCCTGATTAGACGAAAACACATGGACGCAATGCCTTGCAGGTGAAAAGTTAAAGCCTGAAAGCAGGGTCCTGGTGACGTAGCCCATTAGTGCGGTCGGTCAGGGCTTTTATAAATAGAGATTATGTGGGAGTTGAATTATGCGGGTGTTTGTGCAGCGCTCGCAAACCAGCTTTTCTTCATTCGTCCCACCGCTGAGACCTGCGCCCCATCCCATGATAACCGCGTCTGGATGGTCCTCACGCACGACGCGGAAACACCCTTCCAACCACACACCTGTCACCTGCACGACGTGTAGCCTGCTACACGCGTAGGCAAGCGCCCCAGAGTCCCCCACGGGCTAGTAGGCGCTATATATCAATGTTGCAATTTAATACAGAAGAATCTCCAATGTAGCTTACAGAACAAAGCGCCACGTTCTAGCGCCAACATAAACGACCGGTCTTACAAGGTTGGCTCAATCATATTTTGGGGCCCGCGCACGCTTCAGCTTGGAAGTGTGCTTTGGTGTTTTATTCAACAGAAGAAGTGATTTTTGGCTGCAATCGGATAGGAGGATGCAGGCGCCTTGTTCTCCTTTCTCCGCTCTCCGGATGGCCTGCCCCTTTAAGGATGTGTCCAGGTTACCACCCCAGGCGCACCCCCCCCTCGGCCCCGGTACAAAAGGAGCCTCAGGTGAGAGGCGGACAGGGAGTGCGGGGCCGGCGGGAGGTGCGCCCAGGAGAGAGCTGCTAGGACCGCAGCAGGGCAGAGGGGAGGACGGGCCGGAGAGGGAAGGACGTGGGTGTCCGAGAGTTGCCCCCCTCTCGCGGCGTCCGGCACTCCTCATTGCACGAGGGTCACACAGCGGGAGCAGGGAGCAGGTAAGGAGCTTTGTGGACAGACCTCCCCCTCAACACCCCTTTCCCGGTCGCTGGCACCCTGTGATCTGTGGCAGAATCCCCCCGCAACACTTATAGGACTAACTAAATATATATAGGGGTGGGTGGGAGGTAAGGGGGTCTCGGCATCCTTTGTGAGTGTCTTTGTCCCAGTGCCCCTCGGGATCGGCGGTCCCCAGCACCTGTCTGCACAAGTGCCCCTTTGTCTGCCAGCATCTAGCCTCCACCTGTGTCAGCCCCCCGCGCCCTCCTCAGTGTCCCTCAGAACCTCCCTCGGCGCCCCCGCATGTGCCATATATTGTCCCCAGCGCCCCTCATTGTGCACCAGTACCCCTGGAGCCCACCTCTGCGTGTCAGTATCCGTGCACCCCTCTGTAAGTCTGCACCTATCTGTGTCCCTATACGCTTCTCTCTGAGTCTGTCCCTCTGCCCCTCCCCATGTCAGTATCTTTGTAACCCCCCCTCCCCATTTTAGTCGGTACCCCTTTGCACCATCTGGTGGAGATCTGTTCACCCCCAGCTCCCCTCTCAGTATTCCTGTGCCACCCTCTTTCGGTCTGCACCCCAAAGTCCCAGGCGGTATCTCTATGCCCAACATCGGAGTCTGTAACCCTCATGGCCTCTCTGTCAATGTCTCTATGCACTCCCCACAGCCTCTGTCAGTGTTCATTTGCACTCTCCATGGCCTCTCTGTCACTATTCATTCCTTATGGCCTCTGCCAGTGTGTCTATGCAGATCCTGAGTCTGAGTCTTTTACCCTCATGGCCTCTCTGTCTGTGTCCCTGTGCACTCTTTATGGCCTACGTGTCCCGGCCTATGCACTCTTTATGGCCTCTGTGTCCCTGTGCACTCTTTATGGCCTCTGTGTCCCTATGCGCTCTTTACGGCCTCTGTGTCCCTATGCGCTCTTTATGGCCTCTGTGTCCCTATGCGCTCTTTATGGCCTCTGTGTCCCTATGCGCTCTTTATGGCCTCTGTGTCCCTGTGCACTCTTTATGGCCTTTGCGCCCCTATGCACTTTTTATGGCCTCTGTCAGTATCCCTTTGCACTCTTTATGCCCTCTGTGTCCCTATGCACTCTTTATGGCCTCTGTGTCCCTATGCACACACTCTTAATCTTAATCCCTCATGGCCTCCCTGTCAGTGTCTATGCACTCCTCACAGTCTCTCTGTCACTAGTAATTCCTTATGGCCTCTGTCAGTGTGTCTATGCAGATCCTCTGAGTCGGAGTCTTTAACTCTCATGGCCTCTGTCAGTGTCTCTATGCACTCTTTTTTTTAAAATTTGTTTATTGGGATTTTACATTTCATGTTACAAATGTATACTTCATCATTAACACATGCTGACAGGCGTTTGGATGGTACCTGTGTAGAATAGATCAACAATCCTATCATCCATCACACATAATGGATAAGGTACACTGGGATATTCTGGGGATTACCCTTCAATTTGACTCAACTTCTATTTGTTTGTTTTGTGGAGCCTGATTATGGTAAATCGTCATGTGTAAGGTTCATAATTATGTACCTGATTGGGGTAGGTCGGTTTCGGGGCTACCGAGGAGAAGAAACAGAACCGTTAACTGTGGAGGGGAACCGGGGTGGGGGTTGTGGAATGGGGGGGGGGGGGGGGGAATGTATCTTGGTGACAATCAGTTGTGTGGCCAGCTGTGGTCTGTTTTCGGTGTGCTATGGAGTGTGCAAGGGGGAGAGAGAGGCCGGGGGACCGACCACAGGTGTCCCTATGCACTCTTTATGTTCTCTGTGTTCCTATGCACTCTGTATGGCCTCTGTCAGTATCTCTATGCACTCCTTATGGCCTCTGTGTCCCTATGCGCTCTTTTTGGCCTCAGTGTCCCTATGCACTCTCTATGGTCTCAGTCCGTGTCCCTATGCACTCTTTATGGCCTCTGTCAGTATCCCTATGCACTCCTTATGGCCTCTGTGTCCCTGTGGAGAAGTGTGGCTCAATGGTTAGAGCGGCAGACCCTGCTGCAGAGGTCTGACCCGGGACCAGGTTTCAATTCCCGCCTCGGCGGCTCTTGAGCTCAATTTCCCCGGACCTGATAATTCTCGCCTCGGTGCCTATTCTAACCACTCTGCAACTCTGGGCAATAGCTTGCTTAATCTCTACAACGGCCCCAACAACACTAGGATGCCTGGCTTCACCTTGGGGGTGCCCAGGAGTGGGCACTTCACAGGGAAAGGCCAGGAAGGGTTCCTCAGCGGTATTCGTACAAGCGCCGAGATGCCTCATGGTGATTCGTGCGCTATACAAGTACCATTACATTACATTACATTACATTATGCGCTCTTTATGATCTCAGTGTCCCTATGCACTCTTTATGGCCTCAGTCCGTGTCCCTATGCACTCTCTGTGGCCACTGTCAGAATCCCTATGCACTCTTTATGGCCTCTGACAGTATCCCTATGCACTCTTTATGGCCTCTGTGTCCCTATGCACAGATGCTGTGCACTTAAAGAACTGCCCCCTTTCAGCCGAATTCAGCAGAGTTTCAGCTACTGAAGGAATTCCTCCATTGGAAGGGGGAGGGGGGGGGCAGTTTTGCCCACATTGTGCCAGCACGCCCAGAGAACCTCATCTCCAGGACAAAGCCAATAGTTACTCGCAGTTCATAGAGAGAGAAAACGACGAGTCACCCTTTGTAGTGGAAATGCATGTTTTATTCCCACAGATTATGCTGGCATCCTGCACTGTGCACAAGGACACTTGTTTCAACAGAGCACCACAGCCTTAAATATACATACCACACATGCGGCAGAGACCGTGGGTGGTACATGTCTGTTGCCTGGTGGGAAGGGGTGCTCTGGAAACCCAGAGTAAACCTGGCTGAGACAAGTTTTAGAAAATAAATGTAATGTAACTAATTAATGAGCCGCACCTTTTATTATAAGAAGTGCATATATGTAAGTGTATCTTCTGGTTGGTGCAAAATTGTGTATGCTTTTGCAATAGGTTTGTACTTTAGGAGGCATGAAAGGAAGGGTTAATACAATAGTTCCAGCGCATCAAAATAAGACCAAACTATTACTCATTGCTGAGTGATATTATGAGTAGGAAATCAGCTTGTTTCTGTAGTAGGGGATCTCTGTGTATAGTCATAATCTAGTGAATAGTCCCGCCCATGTGCGTGGACCCCAGAGCAATCAAAAATAATCTCTTAAAGTGTCGAAAAAATGCAGAACTGCACAGACACTTAAGAGACAATTTAAAGACAGATAATACAGCCTATAAAACAGGCCACACTGTCCAGTACTTAAACTAGAAATTCCACCAAAAATCCACAAACAGCAAAGTCTGTCCAGATTTCCCTTGCCTCAGCAGCAAAAACCCTCTGGAATGATAGAGAGGAAGACCTGGACAGACAAGCCCCATAGGCTGCTATTATGTGGCTCAGAACAGGATACTGTGCCTTTAAGAGAACTTTCCAGAACTTCACAGTATCCCAGAATGCACTGCAGGTCCCTTTTACTTTCAGTTCTTTTTTCCGGCTCCTGCAAGCAGGACCCTGGAGCATTGAGCTCTCCCTTTTCAAGGGTTTATTGGTGATGTTTTCACTTTTGTTTCATTTGAGTGCTTTCTATAGTACTTTAGGACTCTCTTCTTGGTTTTTGCACTCTTTTTGAGGTCAAATATGCCTGCATTATTTGACAAATGCCCGGAGTGCTCCAGGAAGAAGGCCAAGTCAGATCCACATGTGGTCTGTATCCTCTGCCTTCCCTCTTCCCATGTCCCTGAGGAGTGTGAGATTTGTCGGGGCTTCTCTGGCAGGACCCTGAAGGACAGAAATAAGATCAGGCTTCAGGGCCTTGAGGAAAGAAGGCTGAAGGCGCAAGGTGGGTCTGGAGGGGCTTCCTCTGCCCATGCTGAGGCCTCTGGGGGGCTCCCCAGGGGCAGGAATACCAGCAAGGGTCCCCATTCTCCGTCGGGGTCGGTGGCACCGACTACGGCGTCGAAAGGGATGACTACGGTCTGTTCCCCGTCTCCCCAGGGTTCTGGGGCGAAGCGACGACGACGCTCGACGTCGGAGGAACTGAACAGGCCGCCGTCGAAGTCTCCTGTGACTATTTCATAGTCCTCATCGTCGAGGTCAACGTCGAGTGATCGACGTCGAAAGGCTCGGCGCTCGCCGTGGAGGCGACACCGCAGTTCGCCGTCGTCGAGGGGATCCTCGTCGTCGAAGAGTACATCGCCGTTGAGGCGCAGAAGGTCGCCGTTGAGGCGCAGAAGGTCGCCGTTGAGGCACAGGAGGTCGCCGTCGAGGCGCAAGAGGTCGGCGTCGAAGCGGACGAGGTCGCCGTTGAGGCGAAGGCACTCGCCGTCGAGGGACATACGGTCGACGCCGAGAAAAAGACGCTCAACGTCGAGGGAGGGACGCTCTCCTTCTGGTCGCCGTTCTTTGACGCCGAAGAGACGTGGAAAGAGGCCTGACGCCATGGGAGGTTCGCCAACGTCCCAGGCTGGAGAAGGCGGATCACCGGGCTTGGTGTACTCCGTGGTGTATACCCAGTTACAAAGGCAGGTTACACCCCCGCCTCCATTGCCGAGGGGTCCCCCTCCGAGGGTCCCTACTCCTCCTCCTTTACCACCACTACCGCACCTCATACCTAGACCTCAGCTGCCAGAAAAGCCGCCTCCGGTTCCTCCGAGGTCAGCCTCGCTGCCCAGACTTCTTACCCCTCCAAAGGGGACTCCTAAGCCGAAGCCCCGACTAAACCAAGGGCGCCCGCGCCGGTGGAACCGGCGGGTCGGCCGAAGCCGAGGAAGTCACGATCGCGCTCCGGACGGAGAGGGAGATCGAGGAGTCGACACAGATCCTCCACCAGATCGAGACGTCACCAGAGGAGGCGGAGATCTAGGTCCCGTACATACTCCTCCAGGACCAGGACCTACTCACCGACCTTATCGGGATCCCCAGGGACAAGGGTGTCTCCGGGGGACGATATAAGCACGTTTCAGGAGGTTCTCCTGAGGTGGGCTGCAAAGTTGGGAATCACGGTGACGGTTCCAACACCTACGACGTCCGTGATATTCGAAGCGCTTCACAAGAAGCACTTGTCTCTCCATCTTCTGCCACTGGTTCCTGGTTTGGTAGAACCTGCGGAGGAGCTGTTCCTCACGCCAGCGGTGGTGAAAGCCGCTTCTTCCCGACTGTTGAAGAAATACAGGGCCCCGGATACGGATCCGGCTTTTCTGCGGATAGATCCGGTGCCTGACTCTGTGATTGTGACGGCGGCCAGGAAGTTACATTCTACCTCCCCGTCCTCTACAGTACCACCAGATAAGGAGAGCCGATGGATTGGCTCGGCTGGGAGGAAAGCGTGTGGCACCACTTCCACGACAATGAAGGCGTCCAGCGATGCGGCGCTGCTGGGACGATATGACCGTGCCATGTGGGACTCCCTACAACAGTTTGCAGAGCTTCTGCCAAGAGACAAGAGGGAGGACTTCCAAGAGATCCTCACAGAAGGGATGCTGGTGTCAAACCAGGTCATTAGTGCGGCTGCGGATGTTTCCCTTTTGGCTGCCCATGGATATTGTCATGGGATTAACCAGCGACGCCATGCTTGGCTCAGGCTTACGTCACTCAAGCCGGAGGCCCAGCAGCGAGTAGCCAATCTGCCCTTTTCCGGGGAGACCTTATTCGGAAAGCATGCAGATGACGAGATGGCCCGCATGAAGGGGGAGGCAGAGACCCTGACGGCGGTGGGCTTGGAGAAACCCAAAGAAAAGAAGTCCTACCGCCCGTTCCAGAGACGGTTCGGTGCACAGGGAAGAGGACGAGGGCAGTCTTCGGGACAGCAGCAGCAACAACAGCAGCAGTTCCGGAGACCCTTCCAAAAGCGTCAGAAGGGTAAAGGGGGACAGCAGTCCTCTACAGCGAACAAGGGCCCAGCCGGGTCGCGACACTGAGCTGTTACTTCCCCTTCATCCGTTACCCGCTCCGGTGGGGGGAAGCGTTCAATTTTTTCTGGCAGAGTGGAGAAAAATTACTCTGGACAAGTGGGTGCTGAATATTGTTTGCAATGGATACAGTCTTCGATTCACCAGCCCGCCTCCAACGATTCCTCCGGTCAGCTCGCAGTATCAACTGCGCGAGCTCCAAGCGGAGGCCGATATCCTGTTAAGGAAAAGGGCGATAGAAGACGTACCTCTGGCTCAAAGAGGAAGAGGTCTGTACTCCCAGTTCTTCCTGGTTCGCAAAGAGGACAAGAAAGAGTTCAGGCCCATTCTGGACTTGCGACAGGCAAACAAGTGGATCCGCAGAGAAAAGTTTTGCATGCTGTAGTCGTATCAGATTTATCCTCCGTTGCAACAGGGAGACTGGCTCTGCGCTATAGACCTACAGGATGCGTACTTCCATGTGCCCATTGCACACAAACACAGGAAGTTCCTGCGATTTCAAGTCGGCACCAATCATTATCAATACACAGTACTGCCATTCAGGCTGAAGTCTGCGCCCAGAACATTCTCAAAGTGCAGGGCAGTGGTAGCAGCACACCTAAGGAAGAACAAGGTGTTTGTCTACCCGTACCTGGACGATTGGTTGATCAAGGCCTCCTCCTTCACGGAAGCTCAAGCACACTTCCGGAAGACGTGCGTTCTCTTGAACAAGCTGGGATTGCAAATCAACATGTCCAAGTCTGTCCCGACTCCGGTCCAGTGCATTCAGTACTTGGGAGCCACCATCAATATGCTGTCAGCAAGCGTGTCTCCTTCGGAGGAGCGACGGCGATCGATCCTTCGGAAGGCTCAGGATCTTATGACCGCTCCATCTACAACAGTGAGGACGGTGTCTTCTCTACTGGGGTCGATGGCCTCTTGTATCTTCCTCACGCACGGCTGCACATGAGACCTTTGCAGGAGTGCTTGGAGGATCAGTGGGATCAGAGGAAAGGATCTTGGGACGACAGGATACGACTGTCTCTGCATGCTCTTCAGTCTCTGAAGTGGTGGTGTTCAGCGGAGAATCTCCTCAGAGGGGTTCCCTTTCACAAGGACATTCCCACTCAGACTATCGTGACGGATGCTTCTCTCCACGGCTGGGGAGCGCATTCCGGAGACTTACAGATTCAAGGAACGTGGTCCCCGGCGGAGTCCACGTACCACATCAACTTCCTGGAACTCAGAGCTGTTCATTTGGCACTGAAGGCCTTTCATCCGTCCTTCCAGACAAACTCTCTGCTTGTACAGACTGACAATACGACCACGATATATTACCTCAACAAGCAGGGGGGCTTATGATCACGCACCCTGTCACAGGAGGCGCAGGCGATCTGGCACTGGCTTCTGGCCAGAGGACTGACGATAACGGCAACCCACCTACCAGGTGTGCAGAATGTTCAGGCAGACGCACTGAGCAGACTGATTCAGGAAAACTATGAATGGGTCATAAATGACGAAGTACTAGGAGAAGTCTTCGCAAGGTGGGGGACTCCAGACATAGATCTGTTCGCCACCGCCGAAAACCGCAAATGCCGAGACTTCGCCTCCAGGTACTACCAGCAAGGGACACTGGGGAATGCGCTATGGATCAACTGGTCGAACAGCTTTCTGTACGCTTTTCCACCCATTCTCCTGATTCCAGCGGTGCTCATCAAGCTGTCTCAGTCCAGGGCACGGATGATCCTGATTGCCCCGGAATGGCCCAGGCAGTGGTGGTTCACGGACCTGCTTCACCGGTCTCTCCTTCCTCACATACGGCTGCCGTGCAGGCCGGACCTTCTAACGAAGTTCGGGGGGCAGATGTTGCACCCCAACCTCTCGTCTTTGAGTTTGGCGGCATGGCTCCTGAGAGAGTGCAATATGGCCATTTGAATCTACCCGAAGATTGTATGGACATACTGAAGGAGTCTAAGCGACCTTCCACTAGGACTTCTTATGCTTACAAGTGGAAGAGGTTCTGCATCTGGTGCAAGTCCAAGAACTATGACCCTACGACGTGCAAGGAAGACGTCATCCTTCCTTACCTTCTACATTTGGCGCGGTCGGGCCTTAATGTTCATTCCATTAAGGTTCATCTTGCTGCATTGACTGCCTACAGGAAATGCCCTTCACAGACTTCCTTCTTCCAGATCCCTGTGATCAAAGATTTTTTGGAAGGCTTGAAGAAAGTATTCCCTCCTGTCAGGCTTCCTTCGCCTTCATGGGAATTGAATGTGGTGCTGTCAAGATTGATGAAGGAGCCTTTTGAACCTATTCATAAGGCTTCGTTGCAGCACCTGTCCTGGAAGGTAGCGTTCCTCGTGGCCATTACATCGGCCCGCAGGGTGAGTGAAATTCAGGCGTTGTTGCCAAGAACCTTATACTGTATTTCATGCTGCTACGGTTGTTATGCGTACTCACCCTAAATTTCTTCCCAAGGTTATTTCTGATTTTCATGTGAACCAGACTATAACTTTGCCTACGTTTTTTCAGAATCCTTCCTCTCCAGCGAAAAGGTCTTTACATTCGCTGGATGTTAGGAGGGTGTTGAAGTATCTGGATAAGACCAAAGATATTCGTAGGTCAGATCAATTGTTCATCAATTATGGATCAGTCAGGACGGGTCTCGCTACCTCTAAGCAGTCCATCTCGAGGTAGATTGTGTCCTGCATACAACTGTGTTACCAAAAGGCTAATAAGACCTTAGGGGGTAAACCGAAGGCTCATTCCACCAGGGGCAAAGCTTCCACAACGGCTTTGCTCCGTAACGTTCCAATTGCAGAAATCTGCAAGGCCGCCACTTGGAAGTCGGTCCATACCTTTGCTAAGCATTACTGTCTGGACACTGATGCCAGGGCAGACGCTCAGGTTGGGCAGACTTCGCTGCGAAATCTGTTCACACAATAGTTGTGTTATTTCTCTTTTCTCCTCCGCCGCTTTGGTGTGGGGATGGGGCTTGCCTTTCTATTCACTAAATTATGACTATACACAGAGATCCCCTACTACAGAAGGGATAGTTTCTGTCCTGTAACTCCAGTTCTGTAGTAGGGGTATCTCTGTTATAGTCATAAGCGCCCGCCCTCCTCCCCGGTGGAGAGAGATATTCATGTAAGGGATGCTACAGGTCTGGCGTGTTACGCCTTCAAAAAGAACCGAAAGTAAAAGGGACCTGCAGTGAATTCTGGGATACTGTGAAGTTCTGGAAAGTTCATTTAAAGGCACAGTATCCTGTTCTGAGCCACATAATGGCAGCCTATGGGGCTTGTCTGTCCATGTCTTCCTCTCTATCATTCCAGAGGGTTTTTGTTGCTGAAGCAAGTGAAATCTGGACCGACTTTGCTGTTTGTGGATTTTTGGTGGAATTTCTAGTTGAAGTACTGGACAGTGTAGCCTTTTATGGGCTGCATTATGTCTTTAAATTCTCTCTTAAGTGTCTGTGCAGTTCTGCATTTTTTCGACACCTTAAGAGATTATTTTTGATTGCTCCGGGGTCCACGCACATGGGCGGGACTATTCACTAGATTATGAGTATAACAGAGATACCCCTACTACCGAACTGGAGTTACAGGACAGAAACTACTCCTTCTTAAACATGCATTTGTATAGAATCAAGATCCCTTTTGTATTAGGTTGTGAAAATAGCAATAAAATAATGTGACCTGATCCTTTATCTGCCTTTAATTGTACAATATGCTGCATAATTTCCCTCACCTTTCTGCATAATTTACTCCGGCGTACCATATAATATTATATTTTCCACTTTGCTTTCTGTCCTCTGGGACTATGTTCCAAATTGTTTTATTGAAGGTGGCGGGTGACAGCAGAGAATCCGTTTTTTTTTTGCTTTAAAAAATCTATAGCTCACAGAAGGTCGAGAGATGAGAAGGTTAGGAACCCGAGGCGCTAAAGGAGATGTTTCCTTTGGTGGGCCGGTGGTATGGGCATGTGTTGGTGGTTTCTATATTCAATTTATATTAAACCTGTAGAAATGATGAGGACGACAGGGGTGTACAGTGTCGGCCCACGAGAGCTGGATTTATGCCAGACATTCAGAATCATCCCTCAGTGTGGACAGTGGTTCTGCTTTGGGTCATTGTACTTAAATGCACCACGTGTGGGTGTCCAGAAGATCTGGGATGCCCCCCCCTCCCCCCCCCCCACACACACACACACAATCAGGACCTGTGTTTGTAAATGCTGTGTGCTCTCCTCAGATCCAGTGGGTGGCTGGTGCTTTCTTTGTGCACTAGGTCTGTCGCACTTTTATGAACTGCAATAAAATATATAACGCCGTGCTTTATATAAACTGTGAAAAGGTTTCCTATGGAATAAAGTGTGCCTCGGAGACACACTTCATCCCCACACATTTCAGGTTTCCAGCGGTCTACTTTGGAACCAGGCCAGGGTCCAGTTGTCGAGAACACCCCCTTCAAACAGCACAGTATTCGGATTAATACAACCGAAAGTGCGAGTGGAACTAAGAGCTATAAAAGATAGTGAGAGTGAGTGGAAGTGATGGGAAAATAAAGAGTGAGTGAAGGTTTAGCGTGAGTGTTCTCTGTATTAAAGGAGCGAAAGTGACTCTAAACACGGACCCTCCATAATAAGGTGTTCAGCAGAAAACTGGTAGGGTGGAGATCAGACGTGCACCACCAGGGCTAGGCGTCCGGTGACAAGATCCCGGCTCCTTGCTGACACTTGGTGTGATTCTTAGCAGCTCGCTCTGGTGAGCCCTGTTGTGTTCTGACATCAGGTGTGGGCCCCGTGGGCGCCCCGCTGAGGTCTAAGGGGGAGCTTGTTCAGTACGTCTGAGGTGAGAGTCACGGGCCTGCACTTTACGAGGTACATGGATAGCTCTGCTGTAGCAGGCTCGGAAGTTTGAATTCTGTGTCCGGAAACCATGAGCTGCTGCCTTCAGGGTGTGTTACCGCAGAGGCTGTGCTGATAATTCCTGTACAATCTTGTAACCTGCAAAGTCCAGGCGTTTCTGTGCCGAAAGGATGACAACTCTGCTGTGTGAGTTCCGAGCCAGTGAGGCTCGTGAAACCGGGGGCATAAGTCTGTCTGACCCTGACCCTGTAAAGCGTGTTGAACCGGAGACCGCTCTGACGTGTGCGCTCCAGTGGGTAATCCCTGCGGCATCCGAGGGATATAGTCCTGTAGTTTAATTTAATTTTAATTTAATTTAATAACGATTTCTAAAGCGCCTGGTGACCCAAGGGCATCCCCGCGCTATATGAGTTGTAATCCTGTTGAGGAGGAAGAGAAGGAGGGGGGAGCGACAGGGGGGTTTTATTTAGGGAAGAGATGAGTCTTTAGTTTCTTGGGGAATACCAGGTAGTTGGATTCAAGTCTGAGGGAGCGGGGAAGAGCGTTCCAGCCCTTGGCTGCTTGAACGGAAAATTGTCTCCTCATTGGCGTTAGCATCCCTACTTGGGGCAGCATGGGAATGCCCATCCATGAAATGGTACTTATTCTACTGTGCAATCAATCCATCTGCATTTGTAAAGCGCACCGTGTCCCCCCTAGGGGTATCTGGGCGCTGTGTCTCAGTCGAAGAGCCAGGTCTGGAGTCTCTTTCTGAAGTCTACCAGAGAGGGGTCTGCGCATAGCTTGGGGGGAGGGGGGGTGGATTGTTTTAGATCTTGGGAGCGATGAAGGAGAGGCTACCGCTGCGACTGATGAGGGGGGAGGGGGGGGAGGAGCGAGGGCGAGTGAAGGGGAGCGCAGGTGTCTGGAGGGTATTTGCGTTACATTTTGATAAATTTCCAGCACAAACATTTTTGAGGTGGAAAGTAAATAGTTTATCGAGACTTTCCACTAGTTTGCATCACTTTTGGTGACTTTGAATCAGCCCAAGTCGTATATATATCTGCATCAGGGCACGAGTCCTAAAAAGAGAAGTGGGCAGACGCTGTCACTGGAAGTGACGTCACAACAGGAAGTGACGTCACGAAAGGTGCACTCCAATCACGTCCCAGAGAGGCCAAAGAGTGAAGTCCAGCTGTTTGGCAGGGGGGGGGCGGTGTCCACCTGGTAAAATAAGTAGGGGGACGCCGTCCACCCGCGTGGTACCTCGACTCGAGCCCTGATCTGCATCAAAGAGCTGCATGCTGAAAGATACACAGTGGTGTAGCATTAGCCCCGTGGTGTGTCCGGTACTGTGCAAGGGCGGCGGGCTCCTGGCCTGAGAGCTTCTGGCTGGCCCCGGAGTGTGGGGAGCCCCCTCCATGTACTTTGCAGGGGTGCCCCCTCAAGTTTTGTTACGCCACTGATGATGCCAGCTCACTGCAGGCCCTGATGCGATAAATCCTTCTATGGCTGGTGGGGCCGGCTCGCTGCGGGCACCCACACAATGGGGATGATTGGACCAATCCCTTGTGGACCTGTCCTTAAAAGAGCACATTCTGCACAGCCTCCTTTGTCTCTTTCTACGCAAGCCCGGTCAGCCGCGCTCTTCAACCTAGCCGACAGATCCGCCGATAAGCGGCCCATTCCCTAGCAACGGCTGTTGCCTTGAATGGACACGGCCTCCAGAATGGTACCTCCGCTCTTCTCATGGTTACCTGTATGCAAATTGGTTAAACGTAGCAGCAAACGTCTGAAACTGCTGGGGCTCCCAGTGGAGAGACGCGTTGAACACAGTGCTTACTTTGCAATAAATTAAAAAAATAAGGGACATGGCTCTCGTCAGGAGGCCAGTGAAGCTTGCACCACCCATTGCCACTGCCAGCGTTGCCAATGACCGTACCCACTCAGCTACTAACCAGCACACTGCTACAAGTGTGCCACTTCAGACTATTCCATCCTTCCCCAAAGCTATAAAAATAGCTTGGGCAGCAGGTATTCATTGTTTTTAATGCATACTGAATTAATAAACAATTGCTGTTCTGCTCATCTCTAAATTATGCAAACAGCGCAACAATGTGGCAGCTGTCATATGTGCCAGTGTTGACAATTAAGTGCTGGTGCCGACCACCAGAAATCATCGGCGCAAATTAGGCACTTGTTAAACACATTTTCCGCCTTTCCGTGACTATATGCATTATAATGTTTTCCTCCCCACGAGAGTCCAAT
This sequence comes from Lissotriton vulgaris, assembly GCF_964263255.1. NCBI lineage: Eukaryota > Metazoa > Chordata > Amphibia > Caudata > Salamandridae > Lissotriton > Lissotriton vulgaris. The sequence continues at coordinate 83,943,134 of NC_141700.1, read as the reverse complement.
AAAAGGGTAACCTGGTATTTTGTATTTTTCAAAACAGACCCAGTCCCGGTATTTGGTTTTCAAAAGCTGGTCACCCAAGGCTTGAGCAGTGAGCCCATCAATATCCGCCTTGAGATCTGTTCTTTAAAATCCAGGCACCAAACTTGAAGTTCATCTCTGATCCCAATGGAGTGTGCACTACTGAAGGGGAATTGACTTTAGTTGAGGTCATTATCAGAGTATATTTGACCATACAATAAAGCTGTTCCACTGACTTACATTCATGGGAATGTATAAACACAGATTGAACCTACATCCAAGCTCTCTCTATCCAAAGTTTATATCTGGCTTGCTCTATAAAAGATGCTATTAAATAAACAGAAATAGTAACAAGTTCCTCATAAAATACAATTGCATGTTTCAGCTCTCAAAGCAGGTCATGTTCAGTCTTAATTCATGCAGGTTATCTGACATAGGAAGCCATCTTATGACTGTACACTGTAAAAAGCAACCTATATTTAACACACTGTGTTCACCATTGTGGAGCACATATGGAACAGGGCATCAGAAACGTTCGGAGGCCTGTTGAAGACCGTAGATGTACAGAGGGCATTAACCTAGCAGGTTATTCTGCACAGCCAGTCAATACTGCTGGTTATTAACTCTTGCTTCACAAATGGACCCAAAGCACTTGGCAGCGGTCAGCATAGATAACCCAGGGTTACCCAGCCATATCTGTAATGAGTGCAAAAACAACAGTTGATGGACAGAATGCAGAACAATGTCATACATTAACCCCAGTACAGAGATCTGGGCCTCAATCCATTGTTTTTTGCTCACCATGACATTCCACTTTGGACCCAGCCATATGCAAATCAGTCTTGACCCTGCGCCCAATGGGAACAGTCCAGCCTGAACTGCCAGGCTAGGTCCACCCTGGACTGGAAACAAGCATCCTAGGACCGGTTTCAGGGTTTCTGGGGATTAAACCCAGATCAGTTGACTGGGAGTGAGTTTGATTTGCTCAAACATTCCCTCCATCAATCCTTTTGGTATTGCTTTGTTCGCCCTGAGTTGGCAGGGTATGCCCAGACATGGGTCCTTTGCTCACTCTGCCACTGAATTCAAGATAGCCTGGCTGGTGAGGGTTATGAACCCGAAACCGGTCTCAGGATGCTTGTATCCAGTCCAGGGAAGACATGGCTTGGTAGTTCGGGCTGGACTGTTCCCATGAGGCACAGGGTCAGACTGATTTGCATATGGCCATGTCTGAACTGGGGTGGTGGAGTGAGCTAAAGAATGATGATGGATTAAACCCAGATCAGTTGACTGGGGGTGAGTGTTTGATGTGCTCAAACATTCTGTCCATCATACCCTTTGGTATCGCATATCTGTAATGAGAACTACTTCTAATCAGTAAAAATCGTTGTGAGCTACTGAAGGATAAGGAACTTGCGCATTGTTACCAGACACCCCCTCGCCCAGCTTCAGTGACTTTAAACCTAATGCCCATGGAGCACGATCCTATGGTTTGAACAAAATATTGCCCTAGGGGTGCTATGATAGAGCTGCTATATGCGTCAGTGAGTGCATGGTCTGTTGGTATGTGGCAACGTGTGTGAATGAATGGCATGTGTGTATGGGTGACTGAGAGCTTGTGTTGTATGCACTTCTGGCACAGGAAGTACCTTTCAACATATGCATAACCATTACATGTACAACACAAACATACAACCGTTTTTTAAAAATAGGAGAACATTAGGGTGCAAAAAACTGTTCATAATAAGGAACGGTGTTCTGCACTATACATTTTCCCATTTTAACAACAAAAATGGCTGTATTTTCAGGTATAAATATGGCAGCGTGTCTACCAGCCACTGGGAGCAAGATGCCTGCTGTGCGTAAATGTGACACTTTGAAATGGGAAGAAATTCACCTGAAGAGATTACTTTGTTTATATGCATTACATATAATGAATCATTCAAATTTTCTCCCATGTCCAAGATTCTTTACAAACAAAAGGCATATTACTGTCAGTGGCCTGCAGACACTGTGACATATTTATAATATGAAAATACAGCCATTTGATTAAATTTGAGGAATTTAAAGTGAAGAAACATGCTGCATAAAACATGAAAACGTGGCTTAATTTAAAGTTGAGAACATGAAGACAATGTTTCACAGAAAAAAATGTTTGCACTTTCAATTTCTCCCATTAAAAAAATAAATTACTATATTTTTCAGTTATTAATATGGTACTGAGTCTAACAGCCACTTGGAGCAAGATGCCTGCTTATTGTAAATATGACACTTTGAAAAGGGAGAAAATGAAGAGCTAACTTAATTATTAAGCCAACTCTTCATTGGAATTTTCTCTCATTTAAAAACGTTCCGAAATATTTTGTTCTTATGCTCCAGTATTGAGTTGAGATTTACGTTTATTTAAGAGTTAAATACCCCAGTGCTTCAGGTCGGACTCTCTGTGGCCCACTTGGGTCATAAATCTGAGTGGAGCACTGCTCACTATCAGGTTCTGCTATCTGTGGCCTTATAATGTAAAATAAACATAGACTTTACTTAACTTTAAAAGGAAAATGCAGCACTTATTGCAGATCTTAGTTAAAAAGGAAAACAGAGGCTGGGAGGTAGTCTGAAGGTTTCTATGAGCATTCGACTGGTCAGACACCTGATCTGGCCTGGTTTAGTGGGGCGAAGGCTGATCAGGTCAGCACACAGTAACAGCACCTTAGTGGTCTTCACGCATGACATGGAGACGCTTCCCACATAGGATCAAAACAAAGACAACACCCTTCCAACCAAAACCGTTAGAAGGTGCAGCATGCTATCAATGTAGGCAAGAGTTTCAGCGCTCTACATAGGGGTAGTAAGCACTGTATACATGTTGCAATACAATTCCCTGGCAGTCAGCATGTAGAACTTCCTATTATGTGAGTCGCACCCATTAGCAGGTAGTTGGTGGCTGTGTAGAACAGTAGTAAATACGTACACTGTGCAAAATCTTGTGATTGTATTAGCGTACTGCTGTGCAGCGCACATAGATGTGAATATACACACACAAGAAGAGAAACACCTTGAATCTGGGGCAAATATATTATATGACACAAAAAGAATAACATATGATATTGACATACAGACCAAAGAAAAGGGAGAGAATGTGGTCTAATGGCTAGGGCGGTTGTCCACGAAGCTGGGGAACCGGGTTCGAGTCTTGGCAGTGACGCTCGACATCCTGTGATTCTGGGCAAATCACTTAATCTCCCTGTGCCTACCAAAAAATTAATTTCTTAATCTGTAAAGCAACTGGTGCTCATGTAAAGCGCTCTGATACCATCGGGTCTAATTCGCGCTATATAAAACTTCCCCCAAAAAAAGAAGGTAACACTTGCAGAAAAAAACATTTCTACTCATTGAAATAAGGACAAAATGCAGAATATTGGCACTTGTAGCTCATTCGAAGTTAGTGGCCAGTTGAAAGGCACATCTGTCCTGGTGTCACAAGATGAGAGATTGTTCATTGCGGGCAGAATGATTTCCAGCCATGCATGTGATTTCTGAGACTGATGGTTTCAGAGTTTTTTCTTTAAAAGCGGTGTTTTCTAATAGATAGCATTTCATAGTGAGAGTGGTCAGTCTACAGTGGTCAGTTTGCGGGCAGGACAGTTTAGGGTTCTAGTGTGGAGCATTTTTGTAAGTGCTGGAAGTTAATTGCAAATGCTTCTTGCTCCTATTGGGAGCCTTTGATCAGGAGAAGGGTGATGTGGTCCCATTTCTACGTAAAAGTGGCCAATCTGGCCCAAAGTCTGATGTGAGCATACTGTCTCTCCCCGGCGGCCTTCTGGTGGAGCGCCAAGGGCAGCCATGAGAAGTACTAGGTGATGAATGCCTACGAGAAGGTCCTTAAACGAGTCCAATATCCGTAAAACCTGTGACCGAGTTGTTTGTTCGAAGAACTCTTCGGTAAGGAGGGATTTCATTCTTCGAAGGAGTGTCCGTTATGATTGGCTACTGAATTGTGTTTTTTTTAGTTTTAGTTTATTTGCTAAGGAATGTATTCCCTACACTCTCTGCAGGAAATATATGGATTTTTATATCTGGTGTTCGTCAAGAGCCTTTGATTCTACTAAAACTTGTTTATATTCTGTTAATAGGGGTTTCTGCGTGCCCTTGTCATCCATTGGTCTGTTGTGGGGGCATTAACATTTTCTTCCACCCACTACGGAATACAGCATGTGAAAATAGGCCTGCCCTCTTCAGCCATTGGCTAATTTCACTGTGAGTGGCAGCATTCTGCTCTTTCACAAGGACGTCCGCACACAAGTGGTTCCCTTCAGTGCTATGGACTACTATTGGTGCTTTTTGAAGCAAAAAAAAACAGCTTTTAGCCAAAGGTTTTTTTGTATTGATGAGGGTCTGGCTGCTCATCCAACCAAAGCATTTTACAAAACCCCTAACAAGACAAGCACTGATAAAGCTAAAAGGCTGTCCGCTAACACCAGACATGTTGGCCTTTCTAATGATTTATTTTGATCTCTTCCTTCCCCCTTCAGCCACCTAATACCCTCTTGTTTGTCACTCCTCTACTGACAGATGCATTCCATTTCTACGGTTACCTTAATCTTCCAAGAATAATACCTCCCCTTGTGTCTCCCATGTGTGTGCTATGCATTGTCGGGTTACAGTAACAAGGGATTATTAATCTTTTTATCCCCATGTGCCCCTATACTCTTTGCGCTCCCCATGCCTATAAACCTTTCATCCCCTTTAATGTCTTGTGACATGACCTCCCCGTTGGGGACCTTTTCAGACCTCTCCATTAGGGATCCTTTAAGATCTCCTCGTCACCTTGCTTCCAGGTATGTTTTTGCACATGGCTGCAATGAACCTAACCACTCACCCCAGAGGCTACTCCTCCAACCAGCGCCGGCTTTAGCGCTGGTGGCACCACACAAAAGTCTTTTTTTGGTGCCTCCCCCCAATCACCTTCTTCATGAATTCCCTCACTATCACCCGCCACCCTGTCATCTCTCCATAGCCCCTCTTTCACATTGGTTCAATTTGTTTTATAGCGCCACTAATACCAGTGTAGGGTGTCAAAGCACTTTACATCATATACACATTATACAGAGACATGAATCCTACATGTATGTGTAAATCAGCCTATAGGAAATATCATATGTGGCAATGAGGATTACAAGGCGTGGGAGTTGCATGTCATCCGTACCATTAGGTATTACTTTTTAAGACTGTTGGGTCTGGAGACGCATAAACACAATATTTAAAATGTACCACAGTGGGTGGAGTTAGCTTTACTAATAAGAATGTATTTTTATCCAAGCAAACTCTTTTTCAGCAACATTCAGATAATGAAAAACTAGGAAAAAACAACATTCTAACCTGTAATATGCAGTTTGCATGAAATTCTTTGAAGGCAGTTCCTAGCTCACTGTGCAAGATTGAGATTGTAACTTATGAACTGCTAGTAACAAAAGGATCTCTGACAAAAGCAGTAACCCACTGAGCTATCCACATAACGGACAGTTGTGGGAGCTGCATGGTACACATTCTTTGCAGCAGGCACATTAACCCACTGTTCTACTTTGTGATGCTTCAAAACTGCCACTAGACAGAACTCTGAGCTCTCTCCAGCAGGAATATTAATTACCAGAGTTATCTTCACATTTTTACTGTTGCCTAAAACTGCTGGAGACACAAGGAACTGTGCAGCAGGTGCCCTTAAACCCATAAGTGATTTTTAAAGACCACGCCCCTGGTCATTTCCAGGTGTGGCTGCAATGGCTGCACCACCCTACAGGCTGATGGGGAAATACTGGCACCCTCCCAGGAGCATATGAATGAAACTCACCAGATATAGCAGGTTTGCTCAGAAACAGAGTGACATTTATTTAATGGTACCAAAAGCATGCACCATTGCTAATTAGCAAGGAAGAAGTCAGATCTGCCAACTTAGAGGCTCTAAGACCACTTCTTCCCAGAGTGACAGATTTCTAGGTGTTATATACAGTATGAAATGCCATATTAGTGAGATATTTGATTCATTTACCGAAGGATCAAATAAAATTGCCATCTGCGTCAGTAGACAGGACCAGTGATAGTACTTAAGATTGGGCATCCCCAAGCATCCTCTTTCCTGTGGCAAGGACATACATTTTAAGGATCTTCTAACCTTTCTGTATTGCCACAGAAAATTCATGAACATAGCTTCTAGTGCTTTGATACGTTTTTTCCTCTATCTGAAAGGGGATCGCCCAAAATGTATATAAAATCTTTGGGAACTATTGAGATATGTAATGTGTCCATCCTTTTTAGATCTGCCTCCATCGATTTCATTAAAGGGGCAAAATTATCTCTGATGATGTACTCTGGCTGAGCGTTAATCGTTACCCCTAAATACACCACCGAATCGACAAACCTTGAATCTGATTTGACTATATTCTTAGAGCAGAGCACCTGGGTCTTCCCTTCGTTTAAGCGATCTCCTGAATGTATCCCAAATGACTTGGTGATATTAACCACTTCCCGCAGAGCTGCATCTGGTTCTAAAGAGATAACTGCCAAATCATCGGCATATGCCAAAATTTTGGTTTCAAAGCCCTTAGTGACTACAGGTTTAATTACAGGGTTATCCATTATCTGGTGTATTAAGGGATCTATATAGTGCGCAAACAGGATGGGTGAACACGGACACCCCTGCCTCGTCCCTCGTGTAATATAGATCTTCTCAGAGCTTTCACCCATCATTTGGATCTTGGCGACAGGACCCGAATACATTGGCTGGATAGCCTTCCGGAATCTTAGTCCACCCCCCCTTTCCTCAAGCACTCCCCACAGAAAGCCCCACCTGACACAGTCGAACGCTTTCTCGGCATCGAGGAGGATCATTGCCATCCCCCCCTCCCCAGCAGCATGGATGTCAAACAACGTGATTGCCCGTCTTATATGATCCGTGGTGCCCCGGCCCGGAATGAAGCCATGCTGCCAGGGAGAAACCAGACTCCCAATGATCCTCCCCAACCGGATTGCCAATATTTTGGCATACATTTTATTATCCGTGTTTATAAGGGATATGGGTCTATATGAGCCCGGATTTTCTTTAGGCTTCCCCTTTTTATGAAACACCACTATATTGGTGCTCCTCCACGATTCCGGAATTTTGCCCGTGTTTATAATCCCATTAAATAAACCGAGTAGCAGTGGGGTTGTTTCCTCTGATACCTTTTTGTACACCTCCAAGGGTATGCCAACGGGATCCGCCGCCTTCCCTGCTGCTAGATCTTGTAAGGCCACCGTTAGCTCAGCCAGAGTGATATCCTTTTCAAGGGTTTCACTATCTCCCTCAGACGTATTTGATTCCTGACTCCCCCCACTCTACCCTTGGAATCTCTGCAGTTAGTTCCTCCTGATATAATGCTTGATAATATCTTTTAAAAACATTCAAAATTTCCGTCGGCTCCTCATAACTCCAGCCCTGCTCTACCATACGTGTTACAACATTTTTGGAGGCAACCTGTCTAATGCAGAGTGCAAGTGCCTTACCTGCTTGTTCCCCCTGTTTCATAGAGCCTACCCTTCTGCGCTTGGTATTCCGAGGCTGCTTTTTTTGTCAATTGATTCTGTATCTCTGCTTTGATAGAGGTTACTCTTTCTAGGCTCTCTGCTCCCCTGCGAGATATCTTTCCCATGCTGTTCCTCTGCCTCCATCAGTTTATTCATTAATTGTTCCCTCTCCTTACTGATCTTTTTCCAGATTTGGGCTGTATAGCTGATAGTTTCTCCACTTAATGCTGCTTAATAACTATGCCAAACAGTGTTCAGTGATGCACTGTATCTATTTGCGTCAAAAAAAGCCTGTGACCAGTTTTTAATATGCTCCACATAGGTATTATCTGTTAATAGCTTTCTATCAAAGGTCCAGGACCTGTGTTTTTAACCGGCCTATTGGTATCCATCGTTAGAATCAGAGGATTATGATCCGATATTATCATTGGCAATTTACAAATTTTAACCCTGCTAAGCTCTGTAGCAGAGATCATAAAGTAATCCAATTTGGAATAATTCTGAAATGGGTGTGAGAAATAAGTAAACCCAGGGTTCCCCGGTTCGTTGTTTCCCCAGACATCACTTAATCCATGCGATTGCATCATTGAACAGACTGCCCGGAAAACCCTGGGTTTACGTCCGGCATATGCGGTTCCTCCCACAAAATCTGCTGCAATATTCAGATCCCCTCAAACCACAATGGGGGCAGACCACCCCGTCAACTTCTTTTCCAAACAATCAAAGATCTCAGGATCATCGTGGTTTGACCCATATATCCCACAGATGGTGATACCTATGTTCATCTCACATATTGCCCATCTGCCCATGGTGTCTGCCCTAAACCGTTTAACCCCTCCCAGACCCACCTTTCCTATGATAGCCACCCCCTGATAGTTGAAGTTTGAGAGGAGCAAGAGAGGATCTCATAGCCCCTTAGATTTAACCAATGTTTTTTCCCCCACGGCAAGTGAGTTTCTTGTAAACACAAGATGTCCATCTGTACAGATTTTACAAATTCCTCAAATCTTCCTCTTTTTTTCCAATCGTTAAGGCCCCCTATATTCAGAGAATAAATCCTAAGTTTGGACATACTTCTGTCTACAGTCTGCCTTCTCTTCAAACGACCTGATTAACATACTGGAAAGTTTTTTGGTACATGGATCACATTTCATCTGTCTGATTATATTTACATTTACATTTGTGTCATAAATTCTCTTTTTTGCATTTCCCCCCACCACCCGACTCCCTGCCCTCGCCTACCCCTCCCTCCTTCTGCCCTCCCGCCTCCCCCCCTTAGCCCCCTGAACCCCCTTGAGCCCTGCACCCTCCCTCGTGAAGCGCTCAGACTAAGTCTGTGCACGTGATGGATTACAGTAAAGCAGTGAGAACTACCTTAGCGAATACTTAAAAAAAAAAAAAAGCCGTGTTACCCCTTATAGCATTCTATTTAGAACAATCAGCTGTACTTTCAACTCACGGGTTATACTATAGAGTGCTAAGGGCAAACAAAAGAAAGACAACAAAAAAACAACTTAAAGATTAGCTGCCCAAAGAGTCCAGATATTCCCGCGCTTTGAATTCTGACGCAAAATATTGTGTCCGCCCTTCATTAATTATTTTCAGCTGTGCTGGATTTATCAGGTATGCCTGCATTTTTTTCTCCTGGAAAGGCTTGATCATTTGTCGCAATCTCCAGCACCTCTCGACCATGGTATGACAATAGTCCGGATGGACAAAAAATGACACCCCTTTACTGGTTCTCATAGCGTCTGGTCTTGCTTTTTCGGCAATGGACTGTCTCAGAACAAAGTTACCCAGGAAGATTAAAATCGCCCTGGGTTTATCACCTTCCTTCGCATTGCAGTGTACTTTGAAGGGAGTGTGATGCGCCCTCTGGATTTCTCCAGACCAACTCCCAACTGGATAGCTCAGGGAATGCATGCTCAAAGAGCTTGATAACATAGGCTCTTACATCCGACCCTTCTGACCCCTCGGGTATATCCAGGATCCTTAGATTGTTCCTCCTGAGCGTATTCTCCATATCCTCGAGCTTCCATTGAATATCTCTTACCTGGGCGCAGTGGGACTCGACCTTACTGGTGGCCGTGGCGACCTCGGCTTCTGTTGAGATCACCCTTTCTTCAAGATTCAACACACTGTCCCCAACATTAACACATGCTTTGGACAGTTTCCTCACCATGCCCTTCATTTTCCTCATCGCTGCTTGAGACTTGCGGCTATCCTGCCGTGTTTCCTTGCTGTGTGCTATAATTTCCTGGTGGATTACTTCAAGCAGCGAGAGTTGAGTTGTTTCCAGGCTAGGGCTACCCTGTAATGGCATTGTAGATGAATGGTCCCAACTTAGACCCCTTTGGGGTTGTTCCTGCGTTTTTGAAAGGGTAATAGAATTCACTGCCGTAGCCAGGAGTTCCTGCTCCGGATCGCTCTCGGATTCCGCATTACTGTCATCCATAAAGGAGCTGCATTCCTCTTCCTCCTCTGACCAATCCGCCTCCTCCGACACAGAGAAGTAGCACTCACTGGGGACCTTCTCCCTGTCCACCTCGGGGACCAGAGTGCCTTTAGTACTTTCTATGCCCGGGGGGGCCTGTATTTCCTACAGAGGCTTCAGGGGCATGCGGGAGATGCTGGGTCTCTTGATTCGTGGTTAGTGTCAAAGCCGAGCCACCCTGCTCTTGACTAGTGACTCCATCTCCCTCCTTGCTTTTGACTTCCTCTCTTACAGTCAGCTGCCCGCTGACTGAGCCGAGTACGTCCCCCAGCGGGTTGTCAATCACTTCGAGGGCTGTGAGGGCGACTTCAGCTACCGGGGTAGTGTCTTTGGTGCATTCGCCATGTGGGGGGGGCTCGACTACCAGCACTAACACCATCACCAGCGCCAGCTGTAGCTCCTTTACCAGTCCCCTCCACCTCCTGGATTACCGCACTGTCCCCCATATTCAGAGCCTCAGTTGTTTTAGCCCCCTTGCCCTTACTGCTTCTGGTAAATATCTCCGCGATAAGTGCCGTGGCCTGGCAGGTCCTGACCGTTGTCTGTTTGCCTTTTTTCCCCAGCTCCTGTGAGGGCGTCTGTGCTTTCAGCAAAAATTCATGCTCTGCTCCCGCTGCCACTATCAGATCGTTCTCAGCCTTCTTTTTTGTAGATAATTTAGTCCCTGCAATGACTTTCGGTTCCATAGCCCCTCCTTGCTGTCTCTGGCTCCTCTGGCTCCGTGAACTCCGCACACTCTGCTTCTCGCTCCGCTTCTCACAGCTCCCTCTGAGCTCCGCTCGGAGCTCGGCTTCCAGCCCTCTCCGCTTTGTTTGCCCTAAGTTGGCAGGGTATGCCCAGACGTGGGCCCCTTGTTCACTTTGCCACTGGATTCAAGATAGCCTGGCTGAGGAGGGTTATGAACCCGAAACCAGTCCCAGGATGCTTGTTTCCGGTCCAGGGAAGTCATAGCTTGGCAGTTCGGGCTGGATTGTTCCCATGAGGCACAGGGTCAGACTTATTTGCATATTGCCATGTCTGAACTGGGGTTGTGGAGTGAGCTAAAGAATCATGATGGATTAAACCCAGATCAGTTGACTGGGGGTGAGTGTTTGATTTGCTCAAACAATCCGTCCATCATCCCCTTTGGTATCGCTTTGTTCGCCCTAAGTTGGCAGGGTATGCACAGACGTGGGTCCCTTGTTCACTTTGTCGATCCGTGTTGGAACTACAGATTTGGAAAGGCTGTCCAAAAAAGACATCCTAACCGCTCGGACGGAAACGCAGTCCATAGAGTGCTACGATTCAGCTCCGCCCGACTCGTTTCTCCGAATGACATTCAGAACCATGTCGGAAAGTCCGAACGGTTTCTAACCATCGTAATCGGTTGTTCGGAAAAGTGTCCGACGCACTCGGAAAGGCGGGTTCCAAATTGGATTCGGACGAAGCGAATGCCATTCGGAGCCTTTCTGAACGACATCTTAATCGACCCCAGCCCCACCCCAACCCAGTCCTGCAGCTACCAAAAATAAAATGATAATAAAGTTATCATTTTTTTATTTATTTTTCCACTGCTTTGAAGGCAGTGGGCCAACTCTCTTCCGCCTTAGCGTAGGAGCCGTCCCTCAGAAATTGGCATGTATCTCTTTGCATATGGAAAATTAGTTCTACAAAAGCTAGTCTAGGAAGGAAAATTCTCCAAACATTTGTCAGATGAGCTGCATTTGATGAGTAAGACTCGCTGTTCAGAAAAAATATCTCCCAATGAGGAGAAAATCTTTTCATGGGTTAAACAAAACTGAGAAACTTTGCAAACGGTGATTATCGGGAACCTGTCAATGGTTCTTTAGTTAAAAAAACAAAAAACCCAATAGGCACAGCTCTGAAACCAGGAGCGGTAGAACAAACTCAAGGGTTATCATTACAGTTTGAGGGCTAAATTCTGATCCCTACTCAAATACCTACAAGTTCGCCAATAATTGTATCCTTCTAACAGTTTTCCCCTGATAGATTCTGGGCTCGGTAAGTAGAAAATATAAGAAAAAAAAGGCAAAATATGCTAATTCTGTGTGTTAAATACCAATTCCACACATGTTATGCCTTATTTAAAAACTCAGAAATAGGAGGTATTTACCACCTGTGGTAAATACCTCACCATCTAGTAATGGCATTTATCACGTCTGGTAAACACCATGCTCTTTTTCGCCTAACTTGTAATGAGGGCCTAGACATTATGCCCCGTAATCCTCTATTTTCGGGTCTGTAAGATTAGTGGCTGATTTCAGAATATCTCAATGCTCAGAGTGGTCAGACCTACTGTGTTGGATCCGAAATACAAAGTTTGCATTCACAAAAAGTGGTTGCAAATTGTGCACTCTCTTTTGCAAATGGAAATGCATTTTGCAAATTTTCCTACTTACCGATTGAGTTCACAAAATTCCGAACCAAAGTGGCTGTCCATCCATCCAACCTACTTTATTAATATTCATGAGGTAGGATTCCAGCTCGCTATGACTGGATTCCTAGATGGTAAAGGGCATTTCCTCATCTGCATAGGCCACACATCCATGTGTTGCGGTAAAGCCTTCCAAATGATCATGCAGGCAAAGAATGTGTGCGATGCAATCCATATTACAGTAAAGGGAGGAGGCGGAAGACCGAGGCGAGGGAGAAACCAGACAGACAGATGAGCCGAGATGTGAGACTAGAAATACTACGACTATAGTCAACTAGAGATCCCGGATTGGGAAGACTCCGACTGTAGTCAACTAGAGAGCCCCGATTTGGAAGATTCAGACAGTAGTCAAGGGGAGACCCCCGATTGGTGTTATTGTGGTGAGTGTGAATACTTGGAAGCACAAGCGGAGAATATCTGCTGCCGTCAGCACAACCGCATGCTGAAGAACATGAGTGACTACGACGTGAACTGCATTACCTCCCATCCAGCATTTGAGACTGTGGTGTTAAATCCATTTGTCCTGGAGACAGCCTACTACAGCTACCGAATGACAAAGTATAGACAGGGCAAGTTGTCCACTGGTGAACTGACAAACTACCGGCTGTTCCGCTACACAGCATACCGTCAGCTGACAAGGTGGTGCTGGGGGATGCTGGGAAAAAACATCCGTAAGGAGCTGCCGGCCTGTGCCATAACCGCCATCCGCAACACTTTCCCTTTTGGTTTTTCACACTTGTAGATTAATTTTGATACATTTTTGTATTCATATTTTGGTACAGTTTTCAAAAATCAATAACAAGTCATTTATCTAAGTTGCACTAATCTCCAGTTTCTCTCAAAAGTCCTTTATTGCAAATTAGATAGATAACATGGATGTGTAAGAGTTAAGAGCAGTATTGGCGAGTTGGGAATCTAGTGATTAATTTAATTAGCATATTACACATTCCACCCTGTGAGACTGCTCTGAGAATGCCTTGGCATAATGTTATATGTTCCTTATTTCTTATGCCTTGAGTGGTGGGATTCAAGAGTGAGCCAGTAATATTCTGGTTGGCAGGGGTAGACCATGCGTGGGTCACTTGCTGAATAAATCTCTCTTTTCTACAAGTTGGTGTCCTGTGGTTACAACATAATTTTTGCAGCGAGTTACAGCCAGCACAGCATCCAGCAATCCAGGAGGTGTTTTTAACTTGGTATAACCAACTAAGTCTACTTGTTTTAAGTATGTTCCTTGCTCTTTACTTAGTTTAAGGTGACTCTACGCATAAAAAGGAAGTGTCTATATAGACACAGATACACTGCCATCTGTGTTCAAAGCCAATGAGTGCATGATGTAGCTGAACTGATCACTTCCCATGGAGCTCAGACCACCAACAGCAAACCCACGGTCATCCGCACGGAGCATAACACACTGCGCGCCAGTCACACGGGCTCCTATTCTGCACTCCGCCCTGGATGGTGGGACGTGGAGTCGGAGGGACAAGCTGGGAGGGAGGAAGCTGGCTGGGGGTCCTGTGAACTGCCAGGGACAGATCTGACAGTGCGAGGATTGAAACCAGTAGTGAACACGAGGGTAGAGAAGTGCAATCCTCCCCTCCCCCTCCACCCCCCCCCCCCCCCCCCCCCCCTCCCGGAGCTCAATCACTCTCGGTTCGCCTGGGATGCCTGGAGACATGTCGGATTGTGGTGCCGATTCCAAAGATGGATCTTCTGGTTAGGGGAATTCCTAGATTGCTGTTGGATAAGAGGGAAGACCATTTTGTGTATTTTTTCAGACCTCGGCCTGGCTCACAAAGAGACCCTCAGTCTTACAAAATGGCAGAGGCGAGACTCCGCCACACATTTAATAAAAAGTGAAAGAAGCCTTGAGAACAACAACACCAGAAAAAAAAGCAGGACTGAATGAAAGTGATCTCCAGCTAGGGCAAATAATCAGCCATATTGGAACAGTGTCGAGGCCAATGAGTTTAGGCAATTTGGTCCACCCAATTGACTATCTTGGGCCAATCATTAGGGATCCTTGTCTTATTTTATCAGACACTTAGTGACCAGTCATTATTGGGGTAAGAAGATCAGTTGGGAATTAAATAAATCTCAATTTTTAAAAATGCCAGGAGAGCTGAAAAAAGCAGAAAGGAACTCCTACAATATAATAGGAATGGGAAACAATCCTAAGATCTAGAAACTACACCACCTACTGAGTCTTGGAGATCAACAGACTCGATTTGCCTGACCTTAAGATGGCTGCCCGTCTCTGGACTCTAGACTTTTGGTCCCTTCCTGACTCTCATCTTTATCCGGTAGAGTCTGAAATCTATGACCAATTCCCTGTGGAGCTCCCCGACAGCTATAGGGGAGACAGGCTCTGGCACACCGCTATGACCATCACCTACCCAGCTGGACCTCAGACTTATGTCTCGTCTCTTTCTCCACTGCTAACTCTTGGTCCCTTCCTGATTCTCATTTTTATCCGGCGGAGTCCGAAATGTATGACCGATTCCCGGTGGAGATGCCCCGACAACTACAGGGGAGACAGGCTCTGGCACACCACGATGGCCGTCACCTACCCAGCCGGACCTCAGACCTATGTCTCGTATCTTTCTCCGCTGATGACTCCCTCCCGTGGACTCCCTGCTCTCCCTAACCTTTTTCTTTTTTTCCCCCTCTCTTTTCTGTGGATCTTGTTTCTCATGATCGCTAATAACGCCTGTATTGAATTTGTAACCTCTCTGTAATTAAGGTGATTATTTTTGTAATTTGTAACACAATGTTGCCTTATGTTAAGCGCTAGACCTAGTTTTTTGGCCAATGCCTGGTGGAGCTACCTGAGAGCTATAGAGGAGATGGCCAGCTTTCGCCATCACCTACCCAGCGGACTTTGGGCAGACCTTCCTTCATCTTGCTTTGGCATTCTCTCTTTACCCAACCCACTTTCCCCTCCATTTTTTTCATCTCCTATGCTTTTTAAATGTTTTTCCGTTGAGACCTAGCTATTTGGCCGATGCCCGGTGGAGCTACTTGATAGCTATAAAGGAGATGGGCTGTGGACTTCCCCCTCGGCCGCCACCTACCCAGCCGGACTTTGGGCAGACTCTCCCTCGTCTCTCCACCTTATTTCCTCCTACCTCTTTACCCTACCCCCTCCCTTATAAGCTTCATTTATCTCTTCTTTACGCTCTTGAAATGTTTTTCTAGTAACTGATGTAACTGGTAACTGATGTTATTTTATAACTTTGTGGAACCCTATGTAAAGCGCTCTGATACCTCCGGGTCTAGCCAGCGCTATATAAAACTCAAAAAAATAAATAAAAAGTGCCCCAGGAAGCAGACATGCCCGTTACTACCTGCTGTTCTCCTAGGAACTTTGGGTAATGTGCAGACCATGGTACACTTACCATGTGACCCACTTTAGTGTCATGCATAATTGATTAATTTCTCTGCCAATCACATGTTCAACTATAATTTACTCAAATGGATCAAAAGCAATGATAATTGCTACAGACTTTAAACAATGCTGTGGCAGAAACTCAAGCAGGCGCCAGCTGTTTGCTACGATAAGCCAATTAACAAGCCACTCCCCCAAATAATTTAAACCATTTGCGGACTGAGGAAAGGCTTTCTTTCTGTAACAGTAAAGAAGAACCTTAAATGCTTAAATATAATTCAAATAGGATGCTTACAACAATTTCTTGATTTTATTTTACTATTAACACATGCATGTTCACAGCACCGATACTGGTCTAAAAGCTGCAGTTCTTTCAACAGGACACTCAGACTTAAGAAGAATCACACAAATGTGCACCTCTTGTTCAAGTTCATTATTTTGAATCATACAGTACCTTCTAATAAAACACATATAATAAACACAAACCTTGTTCAGCAGAGTTGCTTTCAATGGAATGAGATGTTGCACAGTCTGACCTAGGGTGGTGTGGAGAGCAAAAAAACGATGGATTTAGGCCCAGATCTTTGTACTGGGGTGAATGTAAGACATTGTTCTGCATTCTGTCCATCAACTGTGTTTTTTGCAATTTTCACCCCGAATGGGATGGGTATGCTCAGACGTGAGTCCCAGGCTCTCCACATCACTTGGAGTCAAGCTATCCAGGCTGAAGAAGGCTGATAGCCAGAAACCAGTCCTTGGATGCTTGATTCCGGTCTGGGAAAGACATGGCTTGGTAGTTTGGGGCTGGACTGTTCCCATGAGGCTGATTTGCATATAGCCATTGTCTGACCTAGGGTGGTGTGGAGTGCAAAAAAACGATGGATTTAGGCCCAGATCTTTGTACTGGGGTGAATGTAAGACATTGTTCTACATTCTGTCCATCAACTGTGGTTCTTACAGTTTACCTTCCTACATGCTGTAACCCTCCAGTTTAATATGATACTCGACTGTTGCCTAATTCCAGTGACTATAAATATGTACAATCATTTTGGTATTCATGGTGCTAGGCAAAAAAGTTGTTTCCACCATCATAGGAGTAGCAGAGGCCACCCTTGAGCAGCGGGCTACCTGCCAAAAAGTGCTTCAACACCTCATCAAGAGTAGCAAGCGCTATATAAATGCAAACCCTTCCCTCTTCCATCCCTCCACTAACCTTTTCAATCCAAATAACAGACTTAACATGTCCACCACTCAAATAATTTCATATTTCCCTATACTAATTCACCACTAATCCTTTTTGGGTTCTGGAGTAGTGTGCTACTCGCTGAAAAAGCGCTTTGATGCTTCACCAGGAGTAGTAGGTGCTACATAAATAGAATTAGAATTCGCTCATCAATTGGTCACAGTATATCTGATGGGGGAGTAAAGCTAGGTAGATCAGTGTGTTGTCATGCCTGCTGTAGAGAAATATATCCAACTTGCTGGCGCAGCTTAAGATCTCTGTGGTGCTGCCTCACCCTTTCATCTTTTGGAGGTTGGTAAATAAACACTGTTAATCAGCGGGACATGTTGCTCTACTGTTATTTACTTTTATAGCACAGGTGTATGTACACTACCAGCTTAAGAAACCACTGCTAACATTACACAAGTTCAGTGGTTCTTCTTTTCTAAACAAGTGAAGGATGAAAGGCAGAGTCATCCCCGCCAGGATTTGAAAAAGTTAATCTGCAGGGTAAACACATCTCTGCAGTAGGTGCACAACCCATTGACCCGCCCTGTCAGTTATTTTAGCAGAGTAATGAGATTTAATGAGGTTGTTTGATATGGAAGATTCTGGAATGCAATCCTGGAGCCTGCTGTCTCTGGCCTCAGAGGCCAATGCCGGCCTGTGACGTAATTACACACACATCTGCCTCGACATAGACTGGTCGTCCACCGCCCCCAGGCCTATCTCGTAGGGCCACCTTCCCGGAACAGAGGCCTCCGAGAGAATGGGCCCTTTGTGCCGGCGGGTCAGAGGCGCCTTGTTGTGCCAAAGACATCCGAGGGAGCCTGGAATAATTACACCCCCTCCCTCCGCTCAGCCGTCGACCTTTATGAAAGGCGGGTATCCAATGCCCGGATGGCTTTCATAAAGAGAAACTATTTGAGTGATCTCATCAACAAACAGGCAGCGAAAGGGACGTTTATGACAGGTGTGTGCTCCCTGGCAGCGTCCTCCGTGACCGGGCACCGAGGACGCGGCGGAGAAGGCGGCCATTGTGAGGATTGCAGACAGGAGGCCCAGTGTCTGCTGGGGAGAATGGCCGCCTATGTGGGCCAAAGCTAGTCCGTCTTTTGTGTTGCTGTATCCTGCTCTGTGTTTTAATATTTATAGTGCAATTACTTGAGTTCCTGGCGCTGTGTGTGTCTTACTGGGGTATGTTGGAGGGGAGCACATGTTTTAATTGGGCAGAAGTTGTGTGCTTCCACAAAAAAAGTGCCTGCCTTCCACTCAACTTGCATCACTTCATTTACCGAGCTGCCTATGCTTGAACTCTCTGGGGCAGACACCTGACTTTGTAATGCTACTAAAGTATCATAGGGCCTGATTACGAGTCTAGAGGACCGCCAGACTAGCGGGGGTGGCGGTCCAGCCACCACCGCACCGGCGGTCCGACCGCCCGATTAGGACTTTGGCAGTCGGACCACCATTGCCCTGCTGTAACCGCCAGGGAACCGTGTTCCTTGTCGGTCCTGCTGCGGACTGAGGACCACAAGATGCTTGATGGTGCCCTGAGGCACTGTTGAGCGCATTAGGACTTTGCTCACCGCCAGCAGTGTTATGGAGGTTCTTCCTCCATGTAACTGCTGGCAGTGAGGAAAGAAAGGGGGCCCTACAGGGCCCTCTTGCCCCTTTGCAGGGGGGTAATTGTGGTGCCGCCCTCTAGTTACACCCCGACGGGAAGAAATGCATGACGTGATGCATTCCTTCCCTTGCAGGAACGTGCAGCGGCAGTTCCGCTGCGGTGCTGTTTGAGGATCACAAAGAGCCTTTGAACAGCACCTCTGCGGAGCGGCCGCACCGCCCGCCAGAGCACAAAATTACTTGTAATCGGGTGGGTGGGCTGCAGCGACTCATGGTGGTGCGGGAATATGGAGGTGGCGTGCCGCCCGCTCCGATAAGTCATAATCAGGCCCGTGGATATCTAGATAATTTATGGCGTTTTTCTCTCGCAGCAGCACAAATGGGAGGAGGGCAGTCATTAACCTGAATGGATTTTTAGGTCTGGCTTGACAGTGCTACTGTCACGTTAACTTTTAACCTACAGCAATATTACTCTACAGTTATTTTCTTCTACACAAATATATATCCATTCCCATGCCATCTACTTACAATGTTTCATAATACTATTCAAGATTCCGTTTAGGCCAGAACTATTGGCATTACCAATGCTTGTTTTTTTGTCATGCAGCAGTGATTTGCTACCAGGTTGCTCTTCAATGAAGAAAGCAGTTTCTCTCCAACAAAGGATTTTTTTTATATTTACATGTCAACTGGTGAGAAACATCTTGTAACTAAATTTAAAAAAAAAGGAAAATGTCTCGAGCATTATTATTACGCTGACATGCGCATAATTCCTCATGCCTACGGTGCTAACTGAATAACGTGGTTGCCTAATCACGCCTTTCTTTGTGCTGATGGTGTACAGCACTACAAGAGCATTTTGCTTTTTCCTGATGCTACACAGCATCAGGGGAAAAGGCAACAAAAGAACCATGTGAGACCTATTGGCTTTGCCAATGCTTGTGCCCGTGCCATAAAGGGAATGCGGGCTGCACCCAGAGTAGTTGGTTGTGAATTACACAAGCAACTACAGTTGACTAAGAAAAACATAGTACAGATGCACACAATCAAATTACTGCAAGTGCAATTGTGCAAGAACGCGAATGATGCACTTCTCAAAGTTGGAAGATTTGTGTGTTCGCACAACTTTCTAAATTGGGAAACTTTCTTCTAAGAAACGTTTTGTGTGTTTTTTTTTTTTGTAGGTGTTCTCCCAGTTGGTTTAGGATTGATTTTGTTCCACAAAAACAACTTTTAATATATTTTTTTTGTTTAACCCGTTCGCTGCGTACGTCGGCCAGCGGTCATCGCAAGCACTACCTTCGTAGTGCTGCGCACGTCAGTTGGTCGACGTGGCCCCCCTCCGGTGATGCTTGTGTCTGTAATTAATAATAATTCCTAATTTTTGCAAGGGCAATTTTCATCTGGATATAGCTGGAGGAAAATGCCAGCAAATCAGTACTACTATTTTCACAATTGTTTGGAAAATGTGGCCACGTAGGGGCCCACCCTCAAAGGGCAGCTCTGTAGTGCCATTTGGGCACTGCACCACCCTTGCCAGTGCTTGGGACTTAGTAGGAGTCCTCACCCTCTTTTTAGCCTTAGCGTGCGATGCGTGTCTCTTCTGGCGCGCCGAGGATTTGGGGAGGCTATTTATGCCTCCCCCGGCCACTTTGGCGTTCTCTGCGCCGGTCACGTCTTCTCCCACCCTACCACTTACCTGGCGTGAGGGTTGCAGGCGAGGTACATAGAACGTGGTAATGTTTTTTCTTGTGTTGCAGGTGGAGTTACAGGGCGATCTGGTAGCATATGGGTACAGAAGGGTACCTCTGCAGTGGTGCCAGAGCCAAATACCAGGAGCCTCATGGCAGCTTCCTGGAAGAACTACGTTGGCGCCCTGCTTTTCCTTCGGGCGGTTGTGGGTCTGAGCAACCGGGGGCCTGCCTTGCTACGCTCTGCCCTGAAAGGGGCGTGAGTAATAAGGGACCAATATGTCACGTGATCCGGCAAAGAGGATCACCCCATAAGGTAGCACTGATTGGGTTCCTCACAGCGCTTGGCTCATCAGGCTGGCTGGGCAGCATGGGTTGGTTACTGCTGCCTGCCCTTGGATCGCCCGTAAGATAACCCACCATATTGCATACTTTTGTACGGAATAAACCTGCAGCAATATTTTCCCAAACAAAAGTTGTGTTGGGTATTTATTTATTCATCATGCATGCTCTGTTTTGGTGTGGTTGGGGTGTGTTGCCAATCATGGCACTAAGTCGTCTGCATATTATTCCGCAAGTAATGATCAGGTAATTAACATTGGACTAGACGCGAGGCTGTAAACACACAAATACAATTTCTACTTAACCAATAGATCTATTATAGCAAGGCTGAAGTACAGTATAGGTCTGTGCGAAATTCACATAATCTGTAATTACATGAGAATGTGGGAAAATTGTGCAACATTACTCGTATTTACGCAAACTGTAAAACCACCATTTTGGACGGAAGGACGCATGTTGTGCCTAAACTAGAGCTGCAAAAAGCAGCTGCTAGCCTTCTGGTCATACATATTGTTCCTGTGTGCTCGTCCTACATTTTTGCTGCAAATGACACGCAACGTGGATAGCAGCGTAATTTGGGAATTTCAAGTAACAAGCGTAATGCTAAATTTCTGAAATAATGCTAGATATTCCGGTGTAATGGAAATTTCTCCCAAACCTAATGAATCTAAAAATCTACTAATTAGTCTCAACATTTGAATATGGCATGGCCTCAAAAGAATTCTGGAATTGGAATTTGGGTCAGTCGCTCACAGTCGCGTGGCATCTAGGCTTCAGAATAAATGTTCAGCGATAACAGCTCCTACAATGCATAACAGCTGATAAAACTAAACCAAGCAGAACCGAAGCAGAAGATAAAGTACAATGGATGAAATTGAGCATTGGATTTATTTTCTTCCTGGAAAATCTAAATTTAATGAGTAAGAGCGATAAGGTGGGATCGTTGGCAAATGTGGGCGAAGTTCGATCAAGCGTGACTTCGGCGTTGGCAGCGATTCCTAGATCCAGCAATACTTGGCTTCGGGACCAAATGGATGCACGATGTGGAGTGACCGAGGCTGGAGTTTTTCACCGCCAGAAGGGTAATGGAGATGGATCCTGTGCTCTCACCCTGCCCCTGTCATCGAGATGGCCGCTAAGAGATGCATTAACCCGCACAGGCTCGTTGCTCGCGCCAAGAGGTTGTTGGTTCGATGACCCAGGTCAGTGCGGCTGCTTGGCCAACCATGACCCTTTGGCTCCACTTTCTTTATTTCACGGGCTCAGTAAAAAAAGAATGCAATTTAGAGGGTGGAAGAGCATGGAGTGGGAAGGGGACATTAAAAGGGGGGATACGGTGCACCCCTACAGCTACAGCTTTACGCCTGCTCACCTTTTTTGGAATTCTCACCTCTTTCATTCTTCAGAGACCCTCACCGTAGACCAATAATGTCCAGAAAAATTGTGCGAGACATTTTTGTTGAGCAACTTTGCACTGGCGCAATGCAATTTTTTGCAGTTTGGTGTTAATTGATTTTTTTTTTGTCAATATTCAGTTGGTGAAAATAACGTTTAGACCAATGAAATCTTTTTTTAGATATAAGAACAATAGGTTATTATATTTAGGAATATTAAAGGCGTTATTCCCACTACCGGGGTATTGCGTCAGAATATGTCTGTTTAGTAGGATAGAGACTGTATAAGATTTTAGGATCTTGTAGATGTTTCTCCTGACAAGAAATAAAGTTCTTTATATTTTCTTTTTCAGTTATTTCTCTGTTTGTTTCTGATGCTATAGGCATAAGAAAATAGGATTGACGGGAGGAATCTGGAAAATTCACTGTAGGTCAAGAAGAAAGGGATTGGTTTTGGGCAGTGTGTGTTGGGGGCATTCCTCTGTGAGCGGGCTCAGTTAATATAACTTAAACGTACGACTTCTAACATGGACCCTATTTACATTGTTGTATTTTAATCAAACGGGTTGTGTTCTTGTTTACCTGATACACATGTTGATCAATTTATTCACTAGTGCATCGCACAACAGAGCACAGAGCATGATTTTGTCACCGGCACCAGTCGTATATCTATGTTCATGTATATTTTTCATTAAATGAAGAGCGTTATCTTATGCATGGGGATCATTTTATTTATAAATTCTTAAATACACCAGGTCCCTTGTGATACTTGGGTTCCGTTTAATTTAATTTAATTTGCGTGTTTATATAGCGCTAGAATCACTCCCGGGAGAGTATTTCCGCGCTTCGACCGCTGCGAAACCCTTCCTGGCTTCCCTGAGAGATGGTCCCTTAATGGGTATCTCCAGGGTGAGACCAGGCATCCCCGGCGGTCTGGTGGGGCCGTTAGTGAAGATGAGGCCAGCTAATGCCCAGAGTTGCCGAGTGTGATCGCTGATCAGAGTGGGCACCGAGGCGAGAGAATTATCGAGTCCGCTGACCCTGGTCCAGAAACCTGCCGCGCCGGGAATCGAACCCTGGTCCCGGGCCGTCCTCTGCTCTCGAGTCTGCCGCCTCTAACCAGTGAGCCACACTACCTCACTCAATCCCAGTACAGTCGCCACCAAAATATTGCTACCCGCATTATTTGCTGCTGCAGAGTAGTACTACTCCTGTCTACTGCACCAGACATGGAAACTTGATTTATTTGATAGGTTCCTCTTGAAAACTTCTTGCATATGGAATCTTAGCAAATAAATATTTTTAGAAAAATGCTGTAGAACTTTAATTTGAGAAACCACTTAACTCTGCTGGTTATTATGGTGCTGATCAACTTTCTGCAAAAATGGTGTTGCAAAAACATTTTCCAGAGATATCTTCATCTGATGTGTGCAGTCGCGGGTCCAGGTTTTCTTCCCATCTGAGATGAATACACATATATGGAAATTGAATTTGAAAAATGTAGGTCTAGGTATACTTGGCTTTTATGCCAGTGCTCATGAGATGCCGAGCGATAAATCTCACGGCAAAGCGGCTCAAACAAGAACGCAAGAGGAGCGTCAAGGCCTTGTTAGGAGCTAAACTCCCGCTAATCTATGCAAAGAGTGAGCAGCATGGCAGTAACCATGCAAACACCCACTGATTCAAGAAAAGGCAGATATCAGACCAGCCAACTTAAAAAATATTTTCACTGTAGTGTGAGAGAACGAGAGGGGGTGGGACAGTTGAGGGGGCGGGACAATTGGTGGGGGCGGAGTATTATGTCAATCATGGACCAATACCTGCTCCCAACATCAACTCAAATGCAAAAAAAAAGCTGTCTCTGATGTGCATCCAGGGGGACATCCTTGCTGGATTTTAGCCATGCAGCTTCACCCTACAGGAGCTGGAAGCACATATTTTGAAGAGGTTTCCAGCACACTGGTGTTAGCTGTTCTTCTTGGCTTATATGTTGTGATACTAGATGGTACAGTGGAAGTAGCCATGGCTAAAATATTCTAAACTAGTCTAACAGATATGTTTGGAATCCTAGTGTCAAATGATAACCGAGACAAACAATGGACAAGCAGACTATGACGTAATCGTCCCATGCCTATTGTGTGATCTTGACAAAATTACACATTCTATGTTGGTTACCCATGGCTGGTTGTCATTGCCTGCAAATTTGTCCTGGGTCATGTACCTAGAGTACAGATGTGAGATGCCTTTTGCTCGCCCTTGGAGTGGCTCAATGCCTGTATTTTTCTCTAACCGCATTTCGTGCAGAAGCGTGGCTGAATTCATCAGTGCGTAGTTCTCCATAAATATGTGGCTATCCATTTTTTGTCTCCTTTCTTGCAACGCCGCGTTGTAGGTTTGAATGCAGCATTGCCTAATGTCTAGAAAATCTGGGCCAGCATTTCACTATGGTGTTGAGGAGTCTAAAATCTGGGGATTGTGTCAATGCCAGATCTTTCGCACTTGTGCTTTTTAAATATTTGGCTTAAATTACTTCATATAAATGGACCTCCTTATTTTATGAAGCCAGTAGGGCCATTTGTAGAGGTTGGTTGGCAGGATCCTTTTTCACAAACATGGCAGATGGCCCAGAAGTCTGGCTTATTACAAGTGTTAAAAGCTACAATGTGTTTTTAATATGGCGGTCAAGTCAACCGCGGTGGTGGTAGGAGTATCCCATGCACCAAACTCAAAATAAGTTCCCAAATGTCGAACGTTTTTAGCACACGCCCCT
Source organism: Lissotriton vulgaris (assembly GCF_964263255.1). Classification (NCBI taxonomy): domain Eukaryota; kingdom Metazoa; phylum Chordata; class Amphibia; order Caudata; family Salamandridae; genus Lissotriton; species Lissotriton vulgaris. Next base: position 83,918,198 of record NC_141700.1, on the reverse strand, counting down.
ACATATTCCAAAAAGGTTTCCAATGTTCTCATGCAAACAACTCCTTTCCAGTTATAAACGACAGTGAATTGAATTTCATCATTTTGATGTCTTGTTATGTCATCGTAATTTTGACAGCATAGCTATGTCGCATATAGAGATTTCTTGGCCGCTGCTGAATAGATTAATACACAAAAAGTAGGGGGGCTGTCATGGTAAAGATAAAGGTAAGTCAGTGGTGAAAGGTGTGACTGGCCGGGCTGGTATTTTCCACCACGAGGGAACAGTGCTGTAAATATGACTTACAGTGCGTAGGCTGTTTCAGGCTATTTGGGATGCATGGACATGATTCAGGGGCACAGGATCTAAACCGGAAACTAGGACAAAGGGTGTAGAGCTGAACATTGTGACTGCCAGAATTGAAATGTGGAATGGGTTTCCTGGAAAATGTTGACATATTTGTCAAAGTACTAAGCAATTTGGCCAATGGTTGTCACATCGCATGCAGACCTTCATGGGTTATTCATGGGCCCTTGAAACTATACTTGTGCTTAGAACATGTGTTGATAAGTCCCAGGACCGAGAGTCCCCATGGCACACGCAAGGTCTATGCTAACCAGAGAGGTGCAGTAGCTCAAGTTGATTATGACCAGTACCAACTCGAATGCTGTTGTTGGGTGTCTCTCAAACTCATGTAAAAAGGTGATCTTGAGGAAGATATTCCCCCCCCTTCGCTAATGGCCCTCTAATAAAGCTACTTGGCCGGATAGAGTTCCGATTGACCTATTCACATGCCTTTCTGGACTTATTGGCCCTTTTGCCGTCTAATCTTTTCATCTGTCTGTTTTTTCACTACCTGAGCCTCTTCTGTGATTGTACCGATTTTTTTAAAGAGAAAGAGGCAACTGGTCTGACCCTCGCCGTTACCATCCTAATTCCCTTATTGACTATTCGGCTAAAATCTTAGGAAGAGTGATCATCTTAGGAAGAGTGATCATCTTAGGAAGAGTGATCATCTTGGGAAGAGTGATCATCTTGGGAAGAGTGATCATCTTGGGAAGACTGATCGTCTTAGGAAGACTGATCATCTTGGGAAGAGTGATCATCTTGGGAAGAGTGGTCATCTTGGGAAGAGTGGTCATCTTGGGAAGAGTGATCGTCTTGGGAAGAGTGATCGTCTTGGGAAGAGTGATCATCTTGGGAAGAGTGATCATCTTAGGAAAAGTGATCTTTAATCAATTGAGATAGTGGGCCAATGTTCAAAATAATTTGAGTTTGTGTCCGCATGGGTTTATGGACGGTCTAGGTCCAGTGCCTCAATCTTCTTCTACATATAGGTAAATGTGGTAGCAATGTGTTGCCCGCTGTGCATACACTTTATGGACCCTTTTAGTGCATTTGACCAGGTTAACCGGTCTAAGTTATGGTTTATGGTACTAGACAGTGGTTTGCATGCATTTGTTGTAAAATGGGGGTTCACAGATCAAAGAGTACAATAGCCATGTAGTAATATGTAAAATCAATTTCTTTATTCTAAATTCTTAAAAGCTCTGCGAACTGAGAAAATCACCCAACGAGTTTCATTTCCATACTTGGAACTTCTTTAGGGCAATGGCCATTGTGAGAGAGCATATTCCACTCGTCACATTTTCAATGTGGGCGTTCCGTAGTGTCAAGGGATGTTGGTTCTCCCAAAGTCACCGAGCGTCCATATGTGTGTCTTTATAAACAGATGGTTTCCTTCAATAGATGTACTAGTAGTGGTCCCGTGTACTGCAATGGAGCCCAAAAGAGAAATAACAGGTATAGTAAATCCTGCCAAATGAAATGATGCCGTATAAGTAGTATTCTTTCTCAGTTGTTTGCATGCATTGCTGTTAATTTCCTGCACTGCTGTTAATTTCCTGCACTTTTTTTCATTCAAACTTGTCAGCAAGCGTACGTTTGGACCAAACGAAGAGTGCATTAAGCCATTTGGTTTGCACAGAGATATATTTTAGTACATATATATATATATCTATATATATATATATATATATATATTATTTATCCTTCATATTAATGATTGTAATTATCAGTTGATTCAAAGTGGACAGGACGTACCCCAGATAGGTAAGCAGTAGATCTCCGCATTACTGCATGCTGTGCTAAAAGCTTGGACACCCCGAATTTGAAGCAATTACAGGCCTTTTCTTCTTGTACATCAGCCGTCGAGATGGACATTAACTACTCACAGTCCCATATCACAGTTTGTGGTGCTAAGAAACAAAAGTTGAGACCTATATGTTTGAATTCCAATATATTGTCAGCTGTGAGCAGGTTTCCATATTTGGGAGTCTATTTTGACTCGAGTGGAGCCTGGTATACTGATACAACCTCTCGGCTAAATATTCAGTCGATTGGCGCTCTTTTCAATCTGATCCCTCTGGTTGGGGGCAAACGGATTGTGGCTTTTCTAGAAATGTATAATGCACAATGTATAATGTGCCAGCTGCTACCAATGGTGCTGGAGTCTGAGGGTCCGCAGCAGCCTCCTATCGTCAGACAGAGGGAAACCACTTCTATTGGAGGTTATTATCCCAGCCCCCCAGCTGTCCCTATTTTGTTTGCCATGAGGAGCTGGGCTTATGATAAGGTGAGGACCCATTTAAACATGCTCCTTTGAGACTTTGGTTGTCAATTTTGGCACAATACCAAAGCCACTTTAAATCAATGAGTTACAAAAATTATGATACTGGCAAGCACATTCCATTGCTGGCTTATGTCAATCTACGCGTTTCTCGTTTGGGCAGGCCTTCTCTTTATTATTTTTTTTTGTTTAAAATATTTTATTGAACAAAAGCAGAGGTAATGTTTAGCAAACAGTCGTAGGTTACAATCTTGACACAGAACACGCATATTACAGCAGTGCACCACAAACACGATTACAAGGGGGGATTAGGTCTGGTCATTCCCATGTCTGTTGAGGGGGAAGTACACAGTTTGCCTCTATAAATATTCCATCGTCCCCATTTCTTATCCCAAACACCAGGACATCCCCTAATCTTGTAGACCGTTTTCTCGGACAACATGCACACATCCATAGCAGCTACCCACCTAATCAGGAACGGTTTAGACGGTGAGCCCCAATGCATAGCTATTTCACGTTTCAGTAAAAGAAAATCCAAAGCCGCCCACTGTTGTTCCATTGCAGTTAGATCTGTGGGGTCCCATACATTGAGGAGTTCACACTTGGGGGTCAGAGGGACAGGTTTTCCTATTGCATCAGTCATTTTCTGGGTGGCGCATTTCCAGAAGTCTTGCATCACAGGGCATTCCCATAAAATGTGGTAGAAGGTACCCGTTTGACCACAGTTACGGAGACAGAGGTCAGATGAGCGTCTACCAATTTTGGCCAGAAGAGGAGCGGACATGTATGTTCTGTGCAATATCTTTAATTGTATAAGTCTGAATCTGTGATTGATAGCTGATTCGCGCGGGGGCATCAATGCCGCCTGCCACTCAGCCTCATCTAAGATTCCGATGTCGTTCTGCCATTTATCTCGTAAAAGGTGGAAAGTGTTCGGCATGTTATTACATAATTTACGGTAGGTGTAGGATATTGCTTTGGCCTGAATGGGTTCTCACAGTCTGTCCTCGAGGGGCGAGGATTGTGGGAGAGAAGAGAGGTCCGGGACGTTGGCAAGTATAGCATGTTTAATTTGGAGGTATCGGAAAGCCTCAGAGTGGGCCAAATCATGTCTGGAGCTCTTCAAATGTCAGCAATTTGCCCTTGCGAAGCATGTCACCTATGGTGGATATGCCTATTGTGTCCCATTTATCGAAAGCCTCGATAATGACATAATGTGCCGAGTTTATGTGAAGTCCAAAGTGGGGTGGACAGTGATAGGGTGTCGGTCCATCCGAGTCGCTTGTTCGCACGGTGCCAGATTGTGATTGTGTGGGACATCGGGCCTATATACCGGGCACGAGAGTGTTAGCCATACAGAGCCTCGAGGTAGCCCCCGTGACACGTCTGGAGGCCTTCTCTTTTTAATGATCCCCCTCCCTCCCCCCCAAGTGCATTTCCAAGTCCGATTTGACTTGGTTGAAGCGCACTTTCCACAGTGACAGCTGGTGAAGGAGGGATGCGGATGAACTTAAGAACCCTACTATCTTTCATTGTTAACCCCTGTTGGAATTCCACCATATTTGTTGCTTGTGTCTAACCACTGGGACCAGCCCTGTTGAAATTTAGACTTGGCAATATATGGAGTCTTCTCTATGTCCCTTTTGGATCAATGTAGTGGGGTCCGTTGCTCTTGTTTGTCCTTGCGGTGAAAACCAGCAAACGCTTTTACATTTGATATTTTTCTGTAATTTTTAGCTTAAATATACCCGGCTTTTTCTTTTATTGGTTTTGAAAACATACAATTTAAGATTATGGCGGCCTGGCCTGCTCTTTTTTCAGACATTACAAGACCCTCATATTTGTGTGGTGGTGTTTATTTTAATCTGCTACCCAATGTCTTAAAACTATACAATTTTAATTTCATCTCTATTGTTTTTATTGTTAAAATGTTCAACTCTACTGTTTTTGAAGAATTTGAGCTGTTGTACTTTTATGATCAATTCTTTTAATCAAATAAAGTATCTTTGAAGATGATCATTCTTGGCGAAGAATAGTTTCCAACCACTGTTATTCAGATTATTTACCACACATGACTTTCTTGCTAACAAAACCTTAGGAGAAATCAATCTTTCTGCATATTAGGAGGATGAATAACAAGGGGCAATCATTGCTGTTGCCTAACTGTATGACTCAAAAATACTATACTTTAAAAGCAATGGCACCAGCCAACCCTTTGAGATACTGAGCGCCTATTAGTAATTTAATTCACTTTCCACCTCTGTCGGGTATAGCATTCAATGAGTCCGCAAGGCAGGACATCTGTATGTGCACATTCAGCAAATCATCACTGAAACGTTGAACAATACGTCTTGTTTTGCTCTTCAAAAATAAGATAAAGAGAATGAAAAGAGTATGGTGGGGCATATAACAAAAGAATGATCAATTTCAAATCCTTTATTAACTGAATCACTGACCATTTTGTGACCAGCACCTTAACATCCTAATCTAGCTCTGTTAACTTGACATTGTAAGAACTTTAATCTACAATTCTGGATGCAGGTAGTGGGGCTTTTTAGTAAAAGTTATGGGGCCCCTGCCTTAAAGGATAAACCCTAGCAAGGAATAACTAGTTTTGAAAAAATGGACAAGCAGCACCGGGTTCCGTGCATATATATATAAAAGCAAACCATACGTTGAACACTTCTATTTATGAATTAAATTAAACAAAGAAGTAGAAAAATATTCTTTTTATTAAATACTCTTTTTTTTTATGGTTTACTTGTTTAAAAATTGTACACCTTTTTCTTGTATCATTTGATAACAAATCACATTTATATCTTTTAACAATAGACAATTGATCCCAGTTATACAATGGTTATTTTATCATATAGGTTATTGATATCATAAAGATGAAGGGATTATAGTCGCGATGATCTTTGCTGATAGTACACAGAACCAATCAACGTGTTTCAGGTAGTGGGGCTCCTGGTTCACTCTTTTGAGGGTGAAACATGACTGTGTATAGAAGCAGTCATTTGTGTTAGTCTGAACTCATTTAGTAAGCTAATTATTTCTGCATGAACACTCAACAAGTGGGGGTCTTGTAGGAAATCACTGCACCTTTTGATAAAAGCTGTAAGAAATCCCTCCTTTAAATACTGCATGACTGTACAATCTTTTTTTCTTCTCATTTCAGGCTCCCTGATAGGGATTTTAAAAGCATGGATCAAAAGGATATTGAAAAAGAAATAGTGCTGGATATACGGAAGCCAAGATGTTCAGACACATCATGTTGTAAAGGGACGGGCATGTCTTTGCTTCTTGGTGTTCTTGTCATCTGTATTTTCCTGGGATTACTAATAAGTAAGTTAAAAAGACCCACTTAACATTTCTGTTGTTGAGATATTTAGGAATATTCTAGTTTGTGGCAATTGTACGGCTATAATTAAGATAGCTCGGTGAAAAAGACCAGCATGCATGGAATCTACTATAAATGTTTCTCTCCTCTCTCTCTAACTCTTTAACTATGCTTCATCACTTTCCTCTTTATTCAATTGTCATCAAATGATTTTTTTTTATAGTATGTTTATAGATGTAGGGTGTCTCCCAAAGACTTACCAGTCAGACATGGCTTCTCTAGTGTTCATGATCATTAGATATTCAGGTACAATGAATAAATAAATCATGCATTGTATTTGAAAAATTATGTGTGGAAATGAGCTCTTTCTGATTATTTAAAAAAACAAATTCAAGCATAGGTTTCTTATCAAATCTATCAAATGATGCAGATCATACTTGACTACGTGATTGAAATTGTAGGGCAAAATTCATTTTAAATTCACTATTAGAGATGCCTACAAATTATGAAGTCCATCACAGAAAGTCACCTATGCTTTCTGGAAAACACTGAGAAGGGAGAATAGGATTTCTATGTTAAAACGTAATAATTTAAGATCTGCGTGTTAGTGCCTTTATGTATTTATTTAATTCTTTTTATAACGAATCATGGATCTTACCACTTCAAAAGGTTTTCCTACAAATCTAAATGGATCAGCAGATGTAGGAGGATTGTGTAGATCTGATTGGTTTGGGAAAGTAGTTACCAAGGCACAAAGATGACAGTCTCGCTGTCGTCATGCAAGGGGATTTTCTTTTGTTTCTGCCTCAAACTCTGTCAACTCTCAGTCACTCTGTACCATGGGTCTTCAAACTGGGGGTGGCTCCCGCCCCCCACATGGCCTCGAGTGATTGGGGTGGGCGGGCAGGCATTGGGCAAAAGAAGCAACGTGCCTTTATCCATCACACTGCTAAGCACTATATAACGCAATTACAGTACCATGATGGTCATCATGCATGACCTGGAAACACTTCCCACCTAGAATTAAAGCAAAGACAACACCCTTCTAAACGCACATCCAACATGGTGTAGCTTGCTAACCATGCAAGCAAGTTCTTCAGCTCCCCACATAGGGGTAGAAAGTGCTATATAAATGTTGCCGTACTATACAATGCATCATTGAGGGCTTTGAGTTTTATTTTATAAACCAGTGGGAGCCAATCAAGTGTTTTTATCAGGTGGTCTTCATTTTCCTATTGCTTTATCAAGCATAGTCTTTGTATATGTTTAGTCTTCATTAAAGAAGAACCATGTAGCTAAAGCTGCTATGGACAAGTTGTGCCAAGGCTAGTGGTGAGTTGTGAGTGATCCACAACTCGAGCTCCATCAAATCCATGTTCAGCAATGATCTGATTTATCTGAAGTATTGCTTGATATTTCCTAGGTGTTCATAAGGGCAACTTATTTTCTGAAAATGTTTTTTTCCGCAGAATATGTACAATGTGTAGTGTGGTTTGCTAAAAGCTCAATTGTTATGAATGGACACCACTGTTTATCCAATTTTATAATTTGATTAATTCGATTAGCAATTTCCTACTACATGCAAACAAAAAGCATGCCTCTGAAGATCTATAAATTGACCAGACCCCACAAAAATCATCCCCCATTCATTAATCCACCTAAATCACAGACTCATCACTCATTACTTATCTGAAGCTTGAGCAGCAGCAAATGGATGATTGCTTTGGGTTCTGTGGTTTTATATGGATTTCAGAATGTTTTATATTTGGTTCTAAATTGTTGCTTTGATGCTGCTGTGTGAGTTGGCAATAAAGGAGGATTGTATAATGGTTGCCTTCGCTCATTGACATAAAATTAGGTTCTTTAGCTCCTTCCTGGAGTGCAGGTTTGAAGACATTTGTGTGATCTGTTTGATGGAATTCCAGAACATTTTTTGTTTTATATAGCGCAAACTTGACCCGCAACCGAATACGGGTATCAGAGCGCTTTACATAGCACCAGTTACATTACATGAGGACACACATTCATTTTTGTTAGGCACGTGGAGATTAAGTGATTTGCCCAGAATCACAGGATGTTCAGCGTCGTTACTGAGACTCGAACCCAGTTCCGAGGTCCAACGCCCTAGCCGTTGGGCCAACTCCTCTAACTTTCTATTCACACTTTGGTGTGTATAGAAAGATTGCTTCTTCTCCCAATCATTTCTTCTTGCATTTATTAGTTGCAAGACGGCCAAATTCCTGGCTGTGGGTATTGCATTCTTCAATGGAGATCTTGATCTTTTTCTGCTGAGTAGGGTGGTGTATGAGGAAGAGATCATTTGTTTAAATAAATGTAATGATTTACTTAGAAGGGTATGAGTGCTACAGTGGTATGGGTTAAATAGCAAAGGGCAATCTTCAACTCTCAATCAATCAAACAAATTTGTAAAGCGCGCTACTCACCCGCTGGGGTCTCAAGGCGCTGGGAGGGGGGGAGTCGCTACTGCTAGAACAGCCAGGTCTTGAGTTGTTTCCTGAAGGAGAGATGGTCCTGCGTCAGCCGTAGGTGGGTGGGGAGGGAGTTCCATGTCTTGGCCGCCAGGTAGGAGAAGGATCTTCCGGCGGTGGATTTGCGAATTCGTGGGACGGAGGCGAGGGCGAGGCTGGTGGATCGGAGCTGGTGGGTGGGTGTGTAGAATGTGAGGCGGCTGTTGAGGTATTTCGGGCCCATGTTGTGGAGAGCCTTGTGTGCGTGGGTGAGGAGTCTGAACGTGATCCTCTTGTTGACGGGGAGCCAGTGCAGGTCTTTCAGATGGGCAGAGATGTGGCTGTGACGAGGGATATCCAGGATGAGTCGTGCAGAGGCGTTCTGTATGCGCTGGAGTCTTTTCTGGAGTTTGGCTATGGTTCCGGCGTAGAGGGTGTTCCGGTAGTCCAGGCGGCTGGTGACGAGGGCCTGGGTGACTGTCTTCCTGGTTTTGGTGGGGATCCACCAGAAGATCTTTCGGAGCATGCGCAGGGTGTTGGAGCAGGATGACGAGACGGCCTTGACTTGCTTGGTCATTGTGAGGGAGGTGTCCAGGATGAAGCCCAGGTTGCGTGCATGGTCCGTTGGCTTGGGTGCAGTGCCCAGGGCAGGGGGCCACCAGGAGTCATCCCAGGCAGAAGGGGATGGTCCCAGGATGATGACTTACGTCTTGTCTGAGTTCAGTTTCAGACGGCTGAGCTTCATCCATTCCGCGACGTCTTTCATTCCTTCCTGGAGGCTGGCTCTGGCGGTGGCGGGGTCGTTGGTGAGGGAGAGGATCAGCTGGGTGTCGTCGGCGTAGGAGATGATGTTTAGGTTGTGTTGGCGTGTGATGGCTGCGAGAGGGCTTATGTAGACGTTGAAGAGGGTAGGGCTGAGTGAGGATCCTTGCGGAACGCCGCAGAGGACTTCGGTGGCTTCAGATCCGGACGGGGGGAGGCGGACTCTCTGGGTTCTTCCGTTGAGGAACGAGATGATCCACTCCAGGGCCGCTCTTGATACCAGTGTTGCTGAGGCGCTGTATCAGGGTGCGGTGGCATACGGTGTCGAAGGCTGCTGAGAGGTCTAGGAGGATGAGGGCAGCAGTTTCCCCGTTGTCGAGCAGGGACCTGATGTCGTCGGTAGCTGCGATGAGAGCGGTCTCGGTGCTGTGGTTTGCTCGGAAACCGGACTGTGAGGGGTCGAGGGATCCGTTTGTCTCGAGGAAGGCGGAGAGTTGTTTGTTGGCGGTCTTCTCGATGACTTTGGCCGGAAAAGGGAGGAGCGAGATGGGGCGGAAGTTCTTGAGGTCCTTGGGGTCCGCATGGGTTTCTTCAGGAGGGCGCTCAGCTCGGCATGTTTCCAACTCTCCGGGAAGGTGGCGGATGCAAAGGAGCTGTAGATGATGTTCCGGAGTTGGGGTGCGATTATGGAGTCGGCTTTGTTGAAGATGTGGTGTGGGCATGGGTCGGTTGGGGAGCCGGAGTGGATGGTGTTCATCAAGCGGGTGGTGTCTTCGGTGCTGACAGGGGTCCAGGTGCAGAGGGTGGTGGTGGTGGGCGAAGGTTCGGTGGTTGGGTGCATGGTCTGTGTACCAAAGCTGTTGTGTATGTCGGCGATCTTGCGGTGGAAGAACGAGGCGAGTGAGTCGCAGAGGTCTTGCGAGGGTGTGATGTCGTTGTTGCAGGCGCTAGGGTTGGAGAGCTCTTTAACGATGCTGAAGAGTTCCTTGCTGTTGTGGGTGTTGTTGTCCAGACGTTCTTTGAATGTTGTCTTTTTGGTGGTGTGGATCAGCTGGTGGTGTTTGCGGGTGGCAATCTTGAGGGCTGTCATGTTTTCTGTTGTCTGGTCGTGGCGCCAGGCTTTCTCAAGGGTGCGGCAGGTTTTCTTGGAGTTTTTGAGGTCGTTGGTGACCCACGAGGCTTTCTTGCTGCCGGGTCTGCTGGGAGGGTTCTTCAGTGGTGCGAGGTCATCGGCGCAGTTGGTGAGCCACTGTGTGAGGTTGCGGGCTGCTTCGTTGGGGTCCGTCGTGTTGGTGGGAGGGTTCCGGCTGAGGGAGGTGGTGAGCTGGTAGGCGGTGATCTTGCTCCAGCTTCTGCGGGGAACCTGTTGCGGGTGGTGGTGGGTCGCGGTTCTCCTGAAGTTGAAGTTGGCGCAGTTGTGATCTGTCCAGTGTAGTCCGGTAGAGTGGCTGAAGGAGATGTGCTTGCTGGAGGAAAAGATGGGGTCAAGCGTGTGGCCGGCGTAGTGGGTGGGGGTGTTCACCAGTTGCTTGAGTCAGAGGTTGGCGAGGTTGTCCAGCAGATCGGCGGTGTTGCAGTCCTTGTTGTTCTCCAGGTGGAAGTTGAGGTCCCCTAGGAGAATGTAGTCTGAGGAGGTGAGGGCGTGCGGACTGACGGAAGTCTGCGATGGCTTCGCTGAATTGTGTGCGTGGTCCTGGGGGTCTGTAGATGAGAGTGCCTCTGAGGGTGGTCTTGGGGTCGGTGTGTATCTGGAAGTGAAGGTGCTCGGCGGCGGTGAGGGTGTCGTCAGAGTTGGTCGTGATGCGGATGATGTTTCTGTGGACGATGGAGATGCCTCCTCTGGTTTGGTTGGTGCGGTCCATCCGGGTGATCTTGTAGCCACCCGGGATGGCTATGGCGATGTCGGGGGCTGAGGAGGCATTCATCCAGGTTTCTGTGAGGAAGGCGACGTCTGGTGAAGTTGTGTCGAGGAGGTTCCAGAGTTCGACGGCGTGCCTGTGGACGGAGCGGATGTTGAGCAGGATGCACTTGAGGAGGAGGTGGTTGGTGGTGCTTGGCTTGGCGGGTGCGGTGTAGATTCAGAGGCAGGTGAATTTGCAGGCTTGGCAGGTGAAGAGTCCGTGGGTGCGTTTTGGGGTGGCTCGGTAGCAGGTGGGGTTCCGACCGGCGTTGAGAGCGTGGAGGGTGGCGGCGTTGTAAGTCCGTCGTGTGGGCTGGCATCCTCGAGGGCCAGGGGTCCTGGCACTGGGCGCGGTCCAGGCACAGACGGGCGCAGACGGGCTTGCCTTTGGCGCGCCTTCGGCACACAATTGGCACGCCCGCTGCGCGTGAACGCTGCGCGGCGCATGGACTCCGCCATTTATGGCGAAGTGGGAGGGGGGTGGGGCCGCAGGGGAGCAGTGGCGGGGAGCGGGGGGGAGACAAGGGCGGGAAAAACAAGGCGCGGGGACGAAGCGGCGAGGGGGCAAGACTGAGGGCTGAGGCCCAAGCAGCACCTGCAGCCCAAAGGGGGGAATGCAGCAAAAGGCAGCAGAGGTGACCAGGGCACATGGGGGTCATGCGGTGAGTGGAGTGACTGGGTCAAGGGTCACCTGACATCCATCATTGTGTTTACAACAGATGGTCCAATGGTAAGAATATCTGAATACATTTTCTACATTGCAGTTGTATTAATAAGTACTTTGATAATAGGTAGCTTAAATGGCTTACATTAATAGGAATTACACTTGAAAGTATTGAAAAAGAGTAATTAATGTATGATTGACAAAAATAATAATCTTAAAATAGTGTGTTTTATATAGCACAAAAAATCACACCTCTGCCATTTCCTATCCCTGTAAATAAGATATGTTATCATATTTACTGAGCAATTTACCCTGGATATAGAAATATATCTGGGGATGAAATGTTTTATCACAATACTCATAATTTCAATGTGTGCTGTAACAGGAGTTTCTGCACATATCTGAATTCCACAGCCACCTAATAATAAGGTCTTTAAAAGCAGAAAAGACAGGCTCTTTTGTGGGAGATTCAGACTTGGAATACACAGCATTTGTTAGTACTGAACCTTCAGCTCACTGAGCCATACTTGGTAATTAATGCTGGTATTTTCCAACCTTCCAAACCATCCATGTTCCATTCTGAACTTGGTCAACCATGAGACTGTTTTTCAAGAGTTAGTTTGGGAATTTACCAATAGAAATGCACCAATAGATAAAAAGGAAATGCCTAAACCTTTCCTGCAGCTCACCTGATCATGAAATTCTCTTTTTTTTCACAGCATATTTATATAAACGAGAACTAAGAGTGAACTACACAGTAGAACTCCGAGGCCTCCAGTACGACAGCAGTTTACAAACAGACACATCAGAATATCATCGAACTCTGACCGCGGCAGCGCAGAGGCTGGTAAGATTGAACGGAGCCTGAGTCCATGAAGCAGTGTGTAACTGAAGAAAACGCTTTGGATATGTGCTCAGGTATCGGTCAGAAGTGTGTGTTGTGAACACACAGTTATGTGAAGGTGAAGTAAGGTACTCTGAGAAGATACAGTAGTGTGTATGAAAAGTGAATGCTTACTTACAACTTTATTGCGATCATACAGATCCTAAAAAGTATACAGCAAAAAGTCCCAAGAAAAGTGTACACCGAAATATATAGATAAAATATGTATAGAATAAAAATTGATAAAAACATTTGTACAAATCCAAAATGACAGGGCCCCTAGAACAGTTTTAAAGTGCATATGTGCAAAGCAGCAATATGTATGGCACAGGATATGGTGCTTTAGGTTCCCACAAGTACCAAATGGATAACATTCTAATCTGGCAAAGCATTCCAAAACACAGTGACTCAGCGACATCATTTTTTTCGCGTAATCCAAAGAGCATGCCAGAATCTAGAAAGACCAAATACAATAGATTGTCTGGTATCAGTACACAAGAGTCTTAAGACCTCTAGATAGTGCCCTCGACCCATCAAGAGGCATAACGGAATAATCCATTTTTTTCTCATCGACTGGTAAGTTGTTAAAAAAAAAGAGTAAGCGAACAATGGAATCAGAGCTAACCTGGCAAGTGGGACACAAATCATCCAAATTGTTATTGCCGGACCATTTTTAGCAGAACAGTTTGGTGGGAAGTGATTTATAACGAAACTGCAGAAAAAGTTTCCATTCGTTCGGTGGCTCTATTTCATCAATAGTTGGTTCAAAAGACGGAGAGCATTTCGATTTGAGAAAGACTTCGGTCAGGCTGGATACCGAAGCCGATAGAACTTCTTTCGAAACCGAATCCTAAAACACTTTTATTTTTTTCTCTGAAAATTTGCCTCATAGTTTCCGGATTTGACCAATAGGCGTCCATGTTCAATTTTGACAGAGATTTCCGTAGAGTGGAAAACCAATTTATTGCCAAGGCCTTTGGAAATCTCAAGAGGTCTAACAGAGTCTCTCAGTAGGTCTTCAGCCCATCTACAGTGAATGCTTAGAAAACATACAGTGAAGCTGATTTAGTGTATTGGCAGGCAGGCTGTCCATCTTCCATCAGGGCAGCAGATGTGATTAGGATTTGGTTGTATTATATGGTATGGCTGTGCAGGTCTCTACCGTGTTATACGCTCACAAAAACTGTCTTTGGTACAGTCAGGTTCAATTGTAAAACATTAAGCTCAACCCTAGGTAGCTATGGCATGAGCAGCAAGGCATAAACAAAGGAACTAGTGTAAAGTATTTAACAGTACCAGAAAATGAAATTAGAAAGCCACAGCACATAATCCGAAACCAATATATAAAAATAGATTATATTTGTATGAATTTTTAGAGTCCAAGATGAGCAAAATCCATTAGAGTGTTCAGGAGATACAGATTTTTAAAGAAAATGTCAATCTCAGTTTAAACACACGCAAGCATTGGTAACTGTAAAGTTTGTATAATTGTGTAAAGTTTGTAGTAGTTGAGTTTGTCCACACTGGCCCGACTGGGACAACCAAATCTGACAGGGAGAAGATCTGCAGGGCCAATGAGGAGTATTCGGACAGTTACCTGGCCACCAAAGCATTGTCTAGTCTAGTTCCAAATTTTACAGCACAAACACTATAGACTTCAATAGAGTGGTCCTGATGCTGCGGATGCAGGACATGGAAAATGATCTGGGTGCTGTGCTGTTGACAAGGGTGGCTTTGCAGTTATCCCTCGTTCTTGGGCCAGGTGTGCCAACTTTGGTGGAGGCTGGTGTCCCTCTTGGGTGTAATAAACGAAACCTCACCCTCTAGACACAGTGTGACTTAAATGAGTAGTTGGACTGCACACACATAAGGGATTTGAGAAAGGCTATTGAAAACCCTGTTTTTGGTCACCATTAATGGGAATAAGTGTCTAGAGGGTGAGGCCTTGTTTTGTTTATAATGTTCTGAGTGGGGGCGGCCTCCCCCTCCTTTCCCCCTTGGCTCTTAATATATTGACGTCCCTCTTGGGTGACCAATTTGGACTCGGCGACACTTCTGGGTACTGCTGACTCGGGTGCAACTTTTGGCCATCGACGACCGGTCTCTTGGGGCGTGCAGAGGCAGTGAACAGTAATTCTTAAGTGGGCTACTGACTTGCTGATTAGGGCTACTTCAGCTTAGTTGGCCCTGGTGCTGGTTCCATGGGGCCCTTGCAGTCACTTCTTTGTCTTGGGCTGGGAAATGACCTTTCCCCAAGCCCGGGAGCCACAGTCTTCCATTTACTAGCCCAATATGTGGCAGATGCCGTTCAGCATAGATGGTGCAACCTCTATTTGCTGAGCCAAGGGGTCACCAGACTTATTTTTTGTCCTTTCTCCAGTTCCAATGTGGCCTGAGGTTAAGGGTGTCAGGAATGCCATACTTAAGCCCAGCCCAGAAATTGACTGGGAGAGATGATGTGGTCACTAGCCAATGGGCTACTAGGTCCCCTCCCTCTTGTTGATGACTTTACACCAATGTGTGGCATTGAGCAATCCCAGAGTGCACTATTCCACCCACTCCCAAGATGTCTGAACCTTCACTCTGATAGAAGGAACTTGGTCGCCCACCCGTGAGGTGTACCTACCTGTGGCCTACTCGCCCACAGGAAAACTGGTTTGGACACTGGTCTCCACTTCTCTGTTTCTGCTGCCAGTGTGTCCACCTGAACAAAGGGCAGCTCCTTATGAGCGTGAACACCATTTGCCCACCAAAGGTGGCTGTGCCATTGAAGGTTGCCTTCTGGGCTAACACCCTGAGTGGGCTAAACACCCTGAGTGACTTCCTGCTAAGGGGAGGGAACACCTCACCCTTTAGCAGGGTTCTATTGTTCCCAAGGGGGTGGGTAGAAAGCTGTCTGTGTGAGGCCAGTAGACAAACTGGGTAGAGTGGCAACTTTCTAAAAGTTGCATTTCTATAATAGTGACATTAAATTCGACTTGGGCATCTAGTTGTGTTTAAAGCCAGGATTAATTTGATACCTTAGATACCGATCTCAGTAGTCCCATTCAGACGTTAGCCAGACAGAGTGTTCAGCTGGTAACTCTGTTAGCCTATAGGGCTACTAACTCTCCTACAGTAAAACGACAATTTGGAAGTGTTGCTACTTAATAATATACAGCTCTCTGCCTCAAGGCTCAACAGGACTTACTTAGGGGAGATTAACATACCTTGTTAAGGAAAGTGGGGGCTTTGTCATTGGTTTAAATGTAAATGTAAATGTATAGGCATTTATATAGCGCACTACTTACCCGTAGGGTCCCAAGGCGCTTCGACCGCTGCGAAACCCTTCCTGGCTTCCCTGAGAGATGGTCCCTTAATGGGTATCTCCAGGGTGAGACCAGGCATCCCCGGCGGTCTGGTGGGGCCGTTAGTGAAGATGAGGCAAGCTAATGCCCAGAGTTGCCGAGTGTGATCGCTGATCAGAGTGGGCACCGAGGCGAGAGAATTATCGAGTCCGCTGACCCTGGTCCAGAAACCTGCCGCGCCGGGAATCGAACCCTGGTCCCGGGCCGTCCTCTGCTCTCGGGTCTGCCGCCTCTAACCAGTGAGCCACACTACTTCACTTTGAATGGCAAAGTCGAACTAGCAGTGTTCCCACTGCCCTTCTAGTCGGCTGTGGCAGACCGGGAATCATGTTTTACTTTTTCACACACACAGTGGCACAATCAGGCTGCCTTCCTGGGTGGACACTGTCTTACATGCCCTAGGGAACAAATACTAGGGACTTATAATTAAGCCTGTGTCTGTCCATTGGGGGGTAACCAATTTGACAAGCTCTTTGTAAGGAATTAGAACACTGGCACTGGGTTTGAGTCAAAAAATCAGCTGCACCAGTCTAAAACTGTGGGAGTGAACATGCAAAAACAGGCATTTCCTTACAGATGCAATTAATTCTTCCCTCCTTTGCTGGATTACCTCCCACCATATTTAGAGCTTCCCCGTTGGCCCGCAGAGATCTCTGTGTCTGCGGAGGAGCTACTGACAATGTTTCTAGTGCAAAGGCACTGAAAGTTTGCTGAGCAACCATCTTGTTTCAATTGTAGGCTTAGCAAACTTTTTTTGTTTTTCAAAAAGTTTGTTATTGAAAAGCAAAAAACGAATGCATCCCAGAGTTTTCTCTCAGAGCATGGGGGTACTTTTTTCTTTTTTGGAACCAGATGTAGAGACCCACTCGGGCTCTCCCCAACAATGTTGCACCTTGCACGCATCCCCACACCCCTCCCACACCCCTCAGGGCGGGCTCGCCCTGGGGGTACAAATAAAGAAGGCGGAAGACCGCTCGGGGTCTTTCCGGCCAGCGCACGTACCAGGTGTCCTGTGTCCTTTACTGCGCTCCATCCCTGCACGTGTCAGGCCCTGCCCTGACACACCACAACACCATCAAGGATTTCCTGATGGTCCGTATCTGAACAGAAAAATACATTAGACTGTCCGCTCTAATTACAGCAGGGAATCCGATGCATCTACATCGACAACCGCAACTCTGCCGGGCTGTCAGTGCTGTGTTTCTCATGGCGGGCAACCATCAAAACCCGATTCAAAACTGAGTGAGCAGACTGCCCCTTTGGCAGACAGGACACTCCGCCACATATGTGGTAGAGGATCCTGTCGGCCGAACTCTACATCACACCTTATGGTAGTCTTCGCTTTAGGATGGAGGCTTATTAGTATTTATTAAAACGTTTTGGAAGAACTGAGTTGGAAACTAAAGCAAAATTGTGAAAAAAAGAATATTTTATAAAATAAAAATAGAAAAGTATTTTTAAGTTGACTAATTTACTTGATTTGGAATAAAGTGGTGAGTGCCTTCTTTAATTCAAATAAGCTGAAAATATAACTACCCACAAATGTAGGTATCGGTGGCAAGATGAGAGAGCACCTACATTTTAGCAGTGGTCAGTTTATTCCCTATATAAACCCTTTTCTTGTGTGTCCTAATGGGTATACTCTGGGCTGAATTGAATCACTTTGAATGTTTCGCTGGTAATTTTTTTTTATGTTGCTTTTCTAGTTAAAATCCAGCTTCAGTGACACACAACTGGAAGACAGCTATAAGAATAGCACGATCCTGGCATACAGGTGCGTAATCGAGGTTGTCGAACAGTGTTTTCTGATCTATATATCACACCCACCTTCCCCAAAAATTCGGAAATTATGTACATACTATCCATCTAATATAGAGAACGCGGTTTCATAGCTTCCTTTATGACTAATCCATGCATTGTTCAGTCCAAATGAAATGCAGTGTGTAGATGAGTTATTCATTTGGGGACAGCGCCCTGATATTTTTAATTCAAAAATGAAACCGTAATTGCGCTGTTATTGTTTCATTATGTGCAATGTCCTATTAAAGTGCATATGAACCTCTAACTATGAGTTCATTGACAAAAGCCGCAAATCAAGGCAGAAACCTATTTCAATAGTGTTCAATACAGTTGCATTGCTCCTTTCTCTGGCACTTAAGTTGCTTAATGGATTTTGCAACAGCACCATCTTTCTTCACTTATGCTAAAGTGTGACCTTGAATAGGTCCAATCATTTTAGGAGACTGATCGAAGTAGCGGGCATCGAGAACCTCTCCGTATCTTCTAAGGGCACCTTACTGTTCCGAACAGACCATAGACTTATCACTGGTGAACCAAAGTGTTGCTTAAGTCATTCTCAGGCCAAGCACCAGTGTCTGAAACCATCTTCTGGAAATCTAACAGTAAAAAAGAAATATGGCATGTCAGATGGAATGTTAATGTTCAATCAATATCTTCTCACACAGAAATATTCACTCATAGCTGAACTCTGTTAAACATGCTAATTCCCCTGTGTCAATGCACTAAATATATTGGAGAATTCATGTATTCCTCCATACGTTTATGGCAGTAAACACCGACAGCTATCCGGTTCCCAGAAAGCTCTTTTAGATTTCATGATTGAATAGTTACGGGGTTGTATTCGGTCAGATCAAGGTAGCTTTGCCTGTGATGGGTGAGGATCAGAGATACGATCCACTAATGGTAATGCACAGACGAATGAGATGTTGCAGAAGAGTATTGAGTGTACATGCATAGAAGCGATCTTTTTAATCTCCACCTCTAACCGTTATGGATCTCCTGTGTACCCTTTTGTTGACCAAGCCAATGGAAAATCATGTACCTATATACATCATGACAAATAAAAACAGCAGTTACAAAGTCCCCAAGATTGCTTTTAGCAAAGTTGAGTTCCATGTGGGATGTTTCTATTATTGTGACTTTATCAAAACAAGTCATGGCTTCAGTCATCTAATTGAGCCCAGAATCATTCCCTCGGTCCATCACTGATATTCAATGATACTCAATAGTGCACAGAAAAGGAGGATAACCAAAATCTGTAGGACTGCCCAAACAGGGTTGTACGTCTGAATAGTCATACCCAGAATATTGTGATACAAGAATGTCGAGTATAGAATATCAAGGGACAAACTATGAAAAGGTTAATGCGTATACCAAAGTATGGATTTATTCTTCCTAACTCCACATGTGTTGAAGATGTTTATATCACCAATGTACAGTGAGGTATGCAACAAATCTCATCTGGTTGATATTTTGTCTACAACTTTGTGTGCCATCGATATTCTGGTGTTGCTATTCCGACTGCTCATCACTTACAGGACAGGTTGGAAGGTTACACACAGGAGCTCGTTGCAGTTTTGTAAGTTGTAATACCTATCCACAGCAGAATTAGACTTTCATTTGACACTCTTCACTAGAGAAGTGTGGCTCAATGGTTAGAGCGGCAGACCCTGATGCAGAGGTCTGGCCTGGGACCAGGGTTCAATTCCTGCCTCGGCTGGTCTTGGGGTCAATTTCCTCGGACCTGATAATTCTCGCCTCGGTGCCTATTCTAATCATGGAGTCCCACTCTGCAACTCTGGGCAATAGCTTGCTTAATCTCCACAACAGCCCCAACCGCGCTGGGATGCCTGGCTTCACCTTGGGAGTGCCCAGGAGTGGACATTTCACAGGGAAAAGCCAGGAAGGGTTCCACAGCGGTATGCGTTACAGCGCCAGGACACCCCAGTTGGGGTATTAGTGCACTTTAGGAGTACAAATTACATTTACAAGTACAAATTACTAGCAAAGCTATTGGGCCACTCTCTGCTCTGATCTTTTCAATCTCTTCAAGCCAGCATCACCAGTACATTTTATTAGACCTGTTGTAGAGTTTTGGGTGCTCAATGGGTCAGAGGTCCATTCACAGCATTCAGTGTCATATTTATTTTAATCTCATGTCAATTTGAGAACATAGGTCTGTCCACTTAAAGTCATAGTGCACCAAAAAAAATAGCACCCAAAGAGCCAACTTTGGGAATCTTAATCCAACTCCCTAAAGATGACTCCGGAGGCATTGAATTGGATTTAGATGTTCCTCTGTTGATCAACAAATATGAAAGCAGTTCTTGCTATAACAGAACAATTGTCTTTTGCAGTCCAAAGAGCATGGTTTTAAAAAGGTATTCTGATCCTGTAAACAGGAAGGTGCAGAATTAGAGACTGACTGGTGGGAGAGGAAAGCTGATATTACTGTACACTCCGCCTCACCAAGTTATAAAATGTTGTTTATCTATATTTAGTACTCTGCCAATAGAACAACCAACTTTTTTAATGTCATCACTACAGAAAAATCGATGGTGATGCCGTGGCAGTGCATTCACTATAGCCAATGCTGTATATGATACTCTATGTTTATAAATTTGAGGGATTATGTGTTTGTTGAAGACACAAGTCTGGTGGGCCAGTGGATTAATGTATCCTCTGCAGGGATATGTGTTTGACCTCATGGTCTCAGCTTTACATTTTGGTGGTCCACTCAGCTTTTCACCCCTCCAAGATCAATAAAATGTGTATCACTGAGCTGAGTAACAATGGACTATCCAAGATTCTGCATCAAGATACCTTTCTGATTGAACATTCTCTTTACAAATGCATGTTATGCTTGTGTAATGTGTGCTATGTTGTGTGACACAGCAATGCTAGTTAAACCACCTCAAGGTGTGTTTAGTGGGAATAGATGGCTTGATATATTTGTTCAAAAAGATTTGTCTGCAGTCTTTTCTTCAAGACTACTGCAGTTGTTCTGCTAAGCTACTGATAATGCTGCAGAGGTGGGGACCAAGTGAAACAAAAAGTTGTACGCTTCTGGTGACCCATCGTGCATTGGTTATGTGCCTTATTAGGCTGTTGGTTGAGTGCTATGGATGACCTAGAGTGCAGGGATTTATTTTAGTGCAGTGATTAGTGGGAGTTGTATCCTTAATGCATGGTATGTGCATTAACTTTTCTTAATTTCTGCCTCTGTTTCAGAAACGGGAATCACAGTGTAATTTTCACATGTAGTTTGGCATTTCGGCAGACGTTCTTCTCTGAAATCCCCCGTTTTATTGAGGGCACCCTCGCCCAGGGCCTGAGCACCCAGCTGGATGACCACAAAATCCCCATTACCACGCATGGCTATATCACATCCGCGACCCTAGTCGGTAAGTTGCACCCATCTATCATTAAACTACTGTAGCGGAAAATGGACATCCGGTCCTCCTAAAAGAACAAATCTACCTAGAAAACTCACCAACAGCAGGGATCCAATCCCATTTGATTTGAAGCCAGTAACAATTTTGTAAAGGTAGAAAACAAGTAGAAAGGTTAGTTGATTAGGGGCTAGACGTCATTCCCTGAGACAAAGGGCCTTCTATTTCCTAGAACTGTCTTCTGAAGCTTCCTTTGATCTGTTCACCTGCAGAGCCGCGAATGACGTAAAAGGACAAAATAGAGACCGGTGGAGTATGGCAGCATGATACTCGGTCAAGTGGAATAGAAGCAAGAAAAAGAATTGGCAATGTAAATAGGTCTGGCTTTAAAATGAAAACAGATGGAAACACTGGATTCTCAAACGCTGCTTGCATTTTGTAGAATTCTACCCAGCCCAGGCACTCACCAGTGACTACGCCACACATGGAAAGTGCATGCAGGATCATTAACTGTCTGTCTGGACCCAGTCTCTACGGTGATATCGATGTTTGGTGAGTGATGAGCCACATGTCTCAAGTGAGAAGGATCTCTAGTGAGGGACTCCCTGGATGTTGGGCAGACACCATGTGTCCTTTGGTGGTTGAAACAGTAAAGGGCTCTGCCTCGAGGGGAGCATCAGATTTCCGTTTTCTAGATTGTCGAACTAATATTCGTTCGGCCACCTCAATTACTTGTTGTTGTAGACTCTCTGGAATAACAGTTTGCGTACCTCCCAAGATGAGGCCTTCCTGAGTTACAATCAGTTCATCTCTTACATTCCAGAATTTTAAATACTCACTGTCACTGGTGAGCGGCCGAAAGTGTTGGTTCCAAGATTGGTGAGCAATAATGCCTTTCAATTTCAGCATGCAATACCTTGGCTTGTGGGAGTAACCATTTGTTCTAAGGACATGCAGCCAGTGTGCTTAATTTACAATGACATTTGCATAGGCCTTAGTCGTGTTAGATGGGGCACCAGGGCATTGTAATGGCACTCTTGGAAAATAATCTGCAGGATTTCGACCTTTCCCTGGACAGTGAATGATTGTGTAGTTGTATTCTTGTAATCTCAGACCCCAATGTGCAATACAAGGAGGCATCTTGGCTTTCTGAGTGCCTAATATTGTCAATAGTGCTTGATGAGCAGTCCCTACAGTGAAAGGCTTTCCATGTAAGAGCACATGGAAATAGTCACCAGCCGACATCACTGGCAAGCTTTCTTTCTCTGCTTGTGAATAAGCACGGTCAGTTTGTAAAAACTTTTACTGGCGTTAGCAACAATATGCCTTTGGGCATTTGGCTTTCCGTTGTGCTGCGCAAGGATCACACCTAACCCGGCAGGGCTAGCATCAACTGTAACCTCTGTATGAAGCTTTGGATCAAAGTAGGTCATTTTTATTGGGGTTCTCGATGGCTTGCTTTATTCTCTTAAAACGTTCCTCGCACTACTGTATGTATGTATTGCATACTTCTATAGCGCAAAAAACTGTCACCCAGAGGGTATCCTGGCGCTTTGACTCTACATGGCTGATGTGCACTCACAGAGTTACATTACTCTCGGAAAAAAATGAGTGTGACCACTGAAACACAACATTCTTTTTCATCAGTTCTCGTAACGGGTGCACTGACTGTGACAGTCTTGTATGTATCTAGAACAGTAACTGTGGCTATTCCAAGGAATGAACGTAACCTAGAAATGTCCCGTGGGGGATTAGCAGTAGATAGTGCTTGCACTTTAGCTGGGTCAGCTGGGTCAGGTGTCGTAACCCCATAAGAAAAGATATGGCCAAAGACTTTCAATTTTGTCTTATGGAATGAACATTTGTCAGCATTCAAAGTCAAACCAGCATCATTTAGCAAACATACTTGCATGAGAGTTTTTGTCATGCTCTTTCTAAGTAGCTGTAAAGACTAATATTACATCACAATAGTTGAAGGCATTTACAACAGGATGTATGATACGTCAAATGTCGTCTTAGAAAAGTTCTGCTTCAGAGGAAACACAAAACTCAGTCGCTCATAGCGAAACATAGTCAAGCATGTGCATGCTCTCTAAAGTAAACATAGACATTGCACAATTATCATTATCTCTTTCACTTGAAACCGACACTGAGGAACTCTTTGACGATTATGATGACGATCAACATTGTTTGGTGTTCGATTGCCTCCTTCAGTGCGACTGCTTGGCCTTGTGAGAGCGCGTTGAACATCATTGATGCAGCGCTTTGTTGGCCATTTTGTCTTCACGCTGTGCCGCACTTACTTTTCCCTTCGCCTTGCAAACCGTCGCAAAATGGTTCACTTGGCCACAGCGGTTTCAAATCTGTCCAATGGCGGGACATCTACCATCATGTGGAAACGACAATCCACATCTGAAGCACATTTTCTTTTTCTGTGGAGACATCGCTTTGCGTCCCTCAGCTTTATTTTTTGGCTTACTTTTCATGTTCATCGCTGACTCATTCTGGGCACCTCCGGTCTCCATGTCAGTCACTTGTCAATTAGTACTCTCTTCAGCTCGGGCAGCCATGAGGACTTTAAGCTCAGAGATTCCTTCAGCAATCGCCGGCGAAAGGAATCTGACAGACATCCAGCTATCGCTCTGAGGCGTGTAGCTTCCTCATAATTAAATTCATTGAGCTTGCAATACTTTATAAGGAGATCCAGTTAAGCAACAAATTAATTGATGTTTCCCCTACTCTCTTGTGTTCTTGAATGAAGCTGTAACTTTTGTAATCTACATTTGGCACTGGATTGAACTTGATATTTAAGGTTGATTTGATTTGATTGTACGTCACTTCACGATCTTGTGGCTTCTTTCACACCTTCCCAAGCCATGTTCTTGAGATACTTGATAATCCTTTTGTCATCTGCTTCATCTATGAAATCCTCAAAAGTCTCTATCCAAGCAGTCCATCTATTGCCAATCTTGTGTTTTTTGGCAGTATCAAATTATGAAGGTGGTTTTAAGAAAGCAGCAGTGTAACCGTTGACGGACAGCAGTGTTTATTCGACTGCTTCTTGGTGAACTTGCTCATGCAAACCATCTCTAGAGCCTTGTGACGTGCTGGCTTCAGGGTCAAACTTGACAGTTGGAGGAGCTTTGGCTTCACCCTTGCTCGCCATTAGAGCTCTTCATTTTGATGGAGATCTGTAGAGCTGTTCTAAGCCCCAACTTGGCAGCTTTGGTGGTGGGCAGCTTCGTTTACGGACAGCTCTGCAAGCACAACCTCGCACTCCATCTGGAGCCACTTGACAGCAGGCTATGGTATGATGACACTCTTTAGTTGTTTTAGTAAGTAGACGAGTCTTTACTTGTTCGAATGATTATGATGAGCAGATAATGTTATGATATTCCATTGGCTTTGCGCTTAAATATCTCTGTAAACACAAGGTTGATCTCTGCTTCATAGCACATCAGATTACATATTAACTTGCACTGGCTTATCCCAATACGCTGCTTTTCGATACCTGCTTGCATCCACCTTTAGCATTGTCCCTCCTTACCCGGTACCTCTGTTTGCGCTCTTTTCATTTGATTCTGGGCACTGATGTGTAGATTTTAAATGATGCTTTCTTTGTCCTCGAAAGTTTTACACGGGCTGGCATTGCGGTGAGATTCCAGAGGTGCCCGCGTCGATTCTGCACTTTGACTGTGACACACATGGTACGCACAAGCAGTTTACTGGAGCACGACAAATTCTCCTGCAGAGCACTGTCGATCGACAGTTTACTTATCCCGTACTTGTCGCCAGTTTTAACGTACTACCCAGCCACTCGACAGTAACTTCACCACACAGAGAGAGTAGTTATACACGTCTTTATTCAGCATGTAAGCAAGTACTCAAATGTTCTAAACCTGCATTCACTTCATTATCCTTCAACGCTTACATCACCGGTCTACGGAGTCCATCAAGAATCAAGAGTTCTGTCATTCTTTATTTACACACCACTACCCACGTGTTTCATGCACAAATGCTGTTTAACTCATTGAAGTCCCACATGTCAGGTTTGCCAGTGCCAGTGGGTTAAAGATGACGGAAGAAGCAAACAAATATTGTTGCAATAGAACAAGTATGTTCGATCTGTGCAGTGGTACATCTTTTTGATTTGGATTGAAATAATTGGAATGAGCTTGAATCACTGAACTATGATGACAACACTTGAATACCAACAATCACTCTTTTCATCCAGCCACCACTGATTTAGTTTAGCCACATTTTTATTGGGCAATTTTCTCTTATATGATGGCTATCATCTTGAGCATTGGCTTATTCATGTCCCTTAGTAAAAAGTTGTTTACCAACTCTCTTGTCCCTAAGAAGACAAAGGGGGTGTCCATCATTTGTAGATAAAACTTGTCCTTTACCTAAAAACAAAAAAAGTGACTTTTTGTAACATACATAGAACCTTCATGAGAAAAGACTACATTCTAACTGATGGCACTTTCGGCTCTACAGTGTTGGGCATTTTGAGAGGTTATACCGTCCTCTCCGACCACTCCCTGATGACATTGAGCATGGGCATCGTACCCGATTCATAACCAGAAGTGTCTACTGGCAGATAAACAGTTCTGCTTAAAGAGCCCCCACTAGGGAGACATTAAGTCTCTACTTTAAAGCAAATGCTGACAATAAGCCATCTTGAAGTTTGGTGAGGCGCTGCAAAGGTGGTTTTAATTAATATAATAGCAAATCTGCAAACTGGTTCCTGGTGTTAGGGTGTTTTTTTTTACATTGATATGCAACTCCGCAATGTTCCTGTGGAGAGGGGAGTTGGAACATCTGGTGAATTAGTGGTGGGGTGGGCGAAGTGCGTAATCCTTGGTAGAGTGCTGTAGTTCCAGATGTGGTGACTACCTGTACACCTGCTTAAACAAAGTTAAACATTTAAGAGGGGTTGTTTTAGAGCGAAAGTAGTAATTCCCTGCAACATGGAAACGGCGGTGAACGTCTTTTGCGGTTTTGGCATCTGCCCAAACTCATCCCATCTGGCTGGAAAGTGTGTACACACCTTGAATGCTAAATTACCAAATAAATATTATACTTCTAGAACCAGTGATATCGCACCTACGGGCATTGTTTTGTAGAATTCAGTATTGCAACAAATGGAAACCTAGTTTCCCCACAAAGTATTTTGGACTGGGAGAGTCATTACAATTACCAGGTGTCAAACCACTGACATTCAAGTTATTTTATAGATCATTCCATTTGGGGCTGGGGGTGGCAGAGGTGGGGTCCTTCAAAGCAGCTTGGTCTGGAGTAGTTCAGCCAGCTGTAATTTGAAAAGTACCTGAATTGATGTTGAGCAGACTTTCTCTAGGTATTACTGCCTCCTCTGAGACATTTTCTGCATTACAGGTTGGTTGCGTCTTTCCACACCGTTTGATAGTGTTTTTCCGTTACCTGCATCTTTTCTGAGCAATTGCATGAACAGTACTATCTCATTAGTCCCAAACATTAATTGCAGTTACTACAAAGGTCTATAGGAGAAGGATTGACAGCTTTCTCTAATGCAATGTATTTCACAGGTTAATGCAAAAAACAGAATTCACCTTTTAATAACATCTGTAGCTTTATTTAGTCCATAGCAAGGAATGAGTTGGCTTTTATCAGGTCAGACTGCATAATTAATACAAGATAACAGCATGCAACGAGCAAAATAAAAACCGAGTCACTTCCTTCTAATGTGAATGAGAGACTGAGAATATGAAAATGATACTCTTAAAACTGTTAGGGGGTCTTTTCTTCCCTTTTTCTCTTCTTTCTCTTTTCGTTTTTCTTTTTTCTTGTGGGTCTTTTTTATTTACCCTTTCTGTGATCAATTATTCTTATTTAAATGCAATACAAATGAAATGACATGATTAGGTTCTTATCTATTTTTTATTAGGGTTTATCCATTATATATATTATTGCTCATATTTATTCTTTTTATTAATTACTAGCAGCCCGCCCCAGCGTTGCCTGGGGGCAATGAGGCTTCAAGGCCAACCGCCCGCCCAGGCCCCCACCCGCCCCGACATTGTCCGTGCATGCCCATGCACGGACACGGACCAAGCCCCCTCCCGCCCGACTCCCTCCCACTCGACTCACTCCCGCCCCGACTCACTCGCGCTCCGACATTTTCCTTTACTGCTGCCTCTTCCAGCTGATAACACTGCGAAGGTCCTTCTTGCCTCCCCCTGCATCACACAGTCTCGCACTGAACTTTCTCTTTCCTTATCTGTGCCGCCGCTCCTCACTGCACAGCCGCTCGTCACTGCACCGCCGCTCCTCCTTTGTCGTCATCACGCACGTCGCGTCGCGGTCATCACGCACGTCGCGTCGCGGCCAGTGCTAGGTCCCGGCCGACGCTACTTTCAGGGGACTACTTTGTTTCCAAACTTAATTTTTTTAATTTACTTTTTTTTAAAATTTATATAGCCTATGTCCATCTAAACACCCTGACATTTTCATAGATGTATCGGGTGTGTAGATTGGCGCTGTGGTTCCAGAGTTTACCTGGCCAAAAGGTGCAAGTTCTCTCTTTATAATAGTAGTATAGATTTATTGTTCAAGATGTTTTTATTTTATGTATTACATGTTGTTGTACCGCAATTATTTATACTCTCTCTCTCTTAAATTAATTAAAAAAATTGAACAAAAAAACTGTTAGGGGGTCTTTCCATGCCAGGAGACATGCTAAAGTATGTGCTTAGCAAGACAGGCTTTAATAGTGCTGGAATCCTAATGTTGCTGTGAAATAGAAATTCTATCCTTTCGTGAAGAGTTTTGGTAGCCATACCACTTTAAATAAAGCTAAAGTTACCTGTGGGTTCTTCTGGATAGGATCAGAGCACCTGCAGACAGATAGCGGGAAGCCATTGAATTAACAGAGCTTCCCCCTGCATTTCATGGCCTGGCCTTTTTGTCCAGCTAACCCCTTCCCTTTGTAGAGTGAAACACAACCTCTCTTCCCTGAAGTCTTTTGTCATCCCACTTTCCATTCCTTTTCAGGGAGCCTGGTGGCTCCGTCTCTGTGGTCTCCTTGTCTTTTCGGCCATGGGAAATGAGAGCCACCTCAGTCAGCGGTGACATGGAAAAGGGCAGGTTTAAAGAGCCTTCGCCATTCCTTTGTTGCACCAGCTGCATGTTATTATTCCCTTGATGATTTTCTCGTCGCTTCGATCACTCTCAATGATTCATAACATGATATTAAAAAAGTGGTATAAGAAACTTCAGAAAGGTCTATTTAGCAGTCAGCGGGTTGGTAGAACTTTTATGCTCTTAATTTATTAATGTGGTGGGTTGATATGAGCTGGATATATTTAAATTAGCTGTATTTATTAACGGGTATATGAGGAAAAAATAATTTTCTCCTCTTATTACAGTGGTGGGTCTAATTGAGTGGGATAACCTATATTAAATTGTCCTAACTTTTTACATTTTTTAATCCATTTAAAAAAGCTGTATTAAATATTGATAATACTAACTTCATTACATGTTAAAAAGAGAAAATAAGGCATACAATCAATATAATAAAAAGCAAATGACAATGGATATCCAAAATAAACCAACAGCAATAAAAGAAAATGAAGGTGCAGTAATACATAAACCACTTTTTTAGTTTCAGCAAAATAGGTTTATAAACGAACAAAGTATAATTAACTATATAAATAAAATTAAAAAGGGAAAGAAAGAGTAAGGAAAAGAGACTGAGGAAACTGAAAGTGTAGAGAACAGCTAAAGTAAAAATATTTCACATTCTGCAATTAATTACATTTTACTTATACCTACGGGAAAATTCATATTAAAAACCCAACCATATAATAATGTCCCACATTAAGTAATATATCTGAGTAAGAATTGTTCAGATACCTGTGTTTCGATTATCTGATGCCCGGACAGAAGAAATTAAGATGATTTTGTATACTTTCCTGCACTAAACCGGAATCGCTTCATTATATATTGCGAATTATTCGTCTCTTGAGGGTAGTAGCAAATAATACCTTGTTGGTCATCTGACCTGTTTGGAGGTTTCCACTTGCAACTGGTTTCTTTGTAACATGATGACTAAAGTAAGGAAGCATTTAATTTTCCTGTTCATTACGTTTTTAGTTGCTGTAAGTTTATTATGGTTAGGCCGGGGCAACATTTTAAGATTGCAGACAATATCTGTGAAATTCTTGATGTTGGCTTTGAAAGCTCTCTACATTCCACAAACAATTTGCATAATTTTTTGCCTTCAGGAACCTGGTTCACGCAGAAAATGTGTTGCTGAGATATATTCTGCACAAACCTCAGTGTGACCTCTCATAGAAAATGTAACTCAGTTTACTGTGAAGAAAAAAAAGTTCATGCTACATGCATAATTTCAGAACATTTTTTAAAAACATTACACAATTTCACACATCTAATTATGATTTTTATATGCTATTTTATTTTGTTTGTTGAGAAGTCCATCAAAACTATAATTGTCTTCCAACTGTACAAGCCACTGAGTCGAATGTTAGAATATCAAAAAATATCTGGTTATAAAAACCACAGATATCTGTATGTACCAAAATATTGTGAAGGTGTGTATATAGTTATGTGAAACTAGAAATTCACTATTCCTTACACATACCTACATACCATGACTATATCGTTTATATATATATATATATCGACAAAGTGCATATATGTGGAGTTAGTATAGGAAATAGATTTTTACCCTACATACTTACATTCCCAGTATTTGTTTGTTTCTCTGTTCTGTCTCAGGCCCTCTACGGAGTTAGAAGGCAACAGAGTGTCTTTTAATGTGAGCAACCTCACGGCATAGAATAAAAAGGCAAAGCCAGTGTAGGTATAGCTCGTTTAAAATTCCAAATAACGTAGTCTGAAGTTATAAGGACCACCTTATTTTGGGTCAGTTCTTACATGCACTAGTGAGATATCTTAGTATTTGCAGCAAAAGCATCTTTACCATTGGTGCACTATTTCTTTCACTATATCTGCACATTATCTTTTTTGTTTTTGATATAGAAGTGCTAATGATGAGTACCTGAGCCCACTGGTGAGAACCTACCAGTGGACTCCCAGGGTGTTACATCCGTGAGGCACTCCATATCTTTTCACACATTTTTCTGGTGTCTCTTCTTTTATATATTGCACTACACATTAGGGAGCACAAGGAGGGAACTTAATATTACATTGAACAGGGGTTCATGGTGGGAGACAGTATATGTATTAACTGTCCAGATAGCACACAAAACTGTAGGAGCTAGAAGATACATTGCAATCCAAGGGAATCTGTTCATGAAAAAGTGTTGGGTCATAAAGTGTTGTTTTCTCTGTTCTGTCTGACATTTCTGTAGCAGTATGTTTAAAATTTGATATTCTGGAAGTACACACACTGAGCATACATGTTGAATAGATACAATTGGTCAGAAGGAAACTTTTCCTGATCATTAGTAATTGGCACACAGGATGGTTACTAATTCTGTTTTGTTTTATTATGAATCGCCTGAAGGCTGTTCCAACACCTAGAATTAAAGAAATGAAGTGAGAACTGATGGTGGTAGGAAGTGAGGCTTGAAGGAAAGGGTCTTCAGCTGCTTCCGTCTCATACAACTTACTTGATCCATCCTGGTTCTTACGGCCTCAGTCACGGTTTGTTTTGGAATCTCAAAATCCTGGATGCTACAAAGATTACCTATACTAGCAATACCTTATGAATAAGATTTCATACAGAAAAAGGAGTTATTAAACACAAGCCACAGAGTAGGTGTCTAAATCTTAAATTTTTTGGGGAAGCGGGGAGGGCTTCATTTGTAAGAAAATAAATGCAGGTGCGCAAAGTTTTTTTTAAGCCCGCTGCCCGCCGTGCCAAATGTGGGATTTCGGATTCCAAGGTTGTCTACTCTTGATTTCACCTATGGCCTCTTTATTACATCACCCTACACTTCCTTTCTCTAAATCTCTTGCATGTCCCTTTTCTTCTTGTTGCTTTATTCCTTTGCCAGTGCTTTACTATATTTCTATTCCTCCGTTCTACCCTTTCTTTCTCCTGCTCTGTGTCAAAGTTGGAAGATTAAAAAAAAAAAGTTATGTCTTCAAAAATGTGTAATGGTGACCAATTCCCGCACCCTTTGTACACTGGATGCAGGTGGAGATGTCACTGAATCTGCAATCACTACACTGCTCATGTTAAACTAAGTTAAACTAGATTCTAGAAATACCAGCCAATCATTACACAGATTCTAAGACCCAGGTACCCAACTACCCTTTCTCTGGCCATTACAGCATACAAACATGTGAAATAGGGTCTGCAAATACTGATATTATAAAATGATATCTGACTTATGCAGTCCTCTATGTAATCATCTCTGACGACTAGTAAGCACCAATATTTTTCTACAAAGGCTGGTATACAGTTGAATCAGATTGCTAATATAAAATGTCACATATAAGGACCTAGTTACGAGTTATGTAATGGACATTCCACTCAATAGCGGTCCTGTCCGTCCAGGATTTGCGCCCCATTTTTACAGTTGACTCGTAGAAGAGCCCTAGGAAGGCTGAAATATTGGATGTAACACCCAGCAAATCTCCTAAACCCCAAAAAGAAAGCTCAACCTTTTCAAAGGAAAATAAAACTAGGCTATGCATCTCACCCCTCTAAAAGACTTATGCTCATAAGAAAAGGGTTATTAGGAGTTAGACAAACTTGTTAGGGAATCTCTTATATGCAGGTGAATATGGAGAGCCTAGCCACAAACCACAAAATCCACACAAGTACTGGGTATTTTACAAAAAGACTACTATTGTAAGCAGTATTTCCATGATTATTATAAGCATAGTAAATACTATGAATAGAAGGATGCACTAAATGTACCCCAGTCATATTTCATCACACATCTTGCAGCCCTAAAGAATTAGTCTTATCCCTACCTAAGTTAAAAGAAGTTGATGTACAGCGTAGTTTATTCTAGAGTATCAATAACAAGTTGTTTACAAACCGTCATACCTTTGCGACAAATGCCTGAATCGGAGAATCCTCTCGGTATCCATCTAGCACAATATCTACCTGCCTTGACCTGCACCATTTAACAATACATTTTATACATTTACTTCATTTGGCAGTCTATGAAGCAGGGGTGGGTCTGCTCATGCTAGCCTCGTGCTTCACATACACTGAGCTAATGACACCACTCGTGTTAAGATTTCAGGAATCCCCATGAAGCCGCTGCTATTATATCTCTTCAGTCCCTGTGATATGGAACTGAGCAAGGCCATTTATCTTTGCAAAGGCACTGATGCAGAGAGTGGGAAACCCCTTCTCTGGCTTATTAATGTGGGCTGGAGCCATATATGTGCACACAGCTTTAAAAGCTGAGACATATGTTACTAATGAACAAGCCTGTCTTTTATGCCCTAAATTACTGTACTATACACTAGCACATTCTCTACACAGGCTGTAATCATGTTAACTTGCAGCAAGGTCTGCTCTGTATGTAACACCACATACACATTTTCTAAAAGCTAAGCCACGCACGTCATGTGCCTATTTAGCGACTAAACTATGATTTTTGAATTCTTTGTAGATTCGAGTAGCGTGGCTGTTTTCCCGATTGCCCTGAAGTATGGTAAGTTGCTTTTGTTGCCCATAAAATACATGAAACCGTATAGGCATTTTCTGAAGTTTCATCCCAAACTCATAAGCTCAGTCTGTATTTCCTCATACTAGCTAACAAATGTGGTATATTTTTGTCTTTGGGGGTGCTCTGTGTTAGAGATCCTTTTTCCATGATTTAAGATGTGGAAACAGATGCTGCTTGAATGGATAGATACCACTGAAAGTTAGGCAGGATTTGATTTTGAACTTAATCAAGGGTATCAAATGCTGAACAACAAGAGTTCCATCTGTGCTAGATTTTCAAGAAGGCCATTTACTATACAAGGTACTCTAAAATGATGCAATGCGGATACCCGAAGAACTGCATCAAACCAGCAAAGCCCTGGAGCACTGTGGTCCACTACCCGCGACCCAATTCCTCTATATACCATGGAACCACCCAGCACTGAGATCTTGTACTCAAGATGTTTATAGCATCAAACGAGTGACATTTGTCCGTCTTATTTCTGTAGAAGGTGGGCTGAGGAAGTGGTGCTGGGGTGTCCCCTATGTTTCAATTCTCCTGCCAGTGGCATAAATTACTGAGCTTGACACCAATAAAGAGGGCCATGAAGCATGTTCAAAATGCACATATTTGCTGTTGAGACATTTAAGTACTACATATGGCAAGTAGCATCTTTACTAATAAAAACTGTTACTTACCACAGACTTCAGGACTTTGAATGATCAGCAATGACCAAGCAAGTTCTAGAGGTGTTGGCGCTATTCGGATGTTTATAGGACTTGCAATATTCAGTATTTCATTGGGGGTTCAAGGTTTCATCTTTTGCTAAGGTCGTACTTGCCAAAATGTGTCATCATTATGCATAATGCAGGTAGATGTTTGCAATAAACATTGTACTTTGCCCACTACTTAATTTGTGAAAGAAAAAAAAATGATAACTGCAGCTGGGCTAAGTTTTTATACAGTTTTTCTTTTGCACCAATAGTGCTGGTGATTGTGTGGTTGCCAGAAAGCCAAACTGCATAGTTTTGAGTCCACCTCCTGCTTTAAGTGCTCTACAATTCCTCTGTCTATTACTGCATATCTGAAAGAGACACGTTAGTGATAGACTCCTTACCTTAGAATATACCCAGGCGTCAGACTGGATCTGGAAAGTTTTTCGTCAGCAGTACCCCTGTGCTTCGGTAGGTAGCGGCATACGACTCTGGGTCCGTTGCTGGCGTTGTGTCGAGATGACGTCGCGGAGACTACTTAGGCGCAACCCATGCGCGCTGACGTCAGTTCTTTCTTTTTCTGTGCCAGCAAGCGCAGATCCAGTTAGAGCACGCACCCTAGTCACTTTGTAACTAACCTTTTTGAGACTTTTTGTCTCTTTGAGTCCTTGACTCCTGGTGCACGTATGGATGCCTGGATTTAAATCCTGCGGGGCCTGTCACCGTACGATGTCGGTGGCCGACCCCCATGAAGTGTGGAGCGGGACCATGACTCCTGGTCATGTTCCGACTCTCTGGCCATGGCTTCAAAGGCTTTGCTGGAGCAGTCCCGAAAGGTGCTGGAAGCCAGGCAGTAGTCTCCGCGCCATTCGAGATCCAGGGGTCGCTCGAGAGACTGACCATGGAGCCATCACCATCGCTCCTCGGGGTCGAAGTCTTCACCCTTGGAATCGGGTAAGAGACGTCATAAAAAGAAGTCGAAGAAGCGTGATCGCTCTCCGTCCCCCTGTCGGTCTCCGGACGCAGGGGCCCAGGGGTTCATCCCCTGGGGCTCCGTTGGAGCCTGGGAGTCCTGAGGGCTACCCACCTTTTCCGGGTCCATCGGCGACTCCGGCCCAGGTGCAAGAGTTTCTTGCTGCCATGGACCACCTTTTAAGGCCTAGGGCTCCCGTTGCGGCGCCCTCAGGCCCCGCAGTCCCTTTTGAGGGCCCTTGCTTGCCCCCAGCTCCGGCACCGCAAGGTCCTCCGCTGGCGCCTCAGGGTCTTCCACCAGAGGCTCCGGCGCCCGGTGCAGCTCCATTTCCGGCACCACCATGGGTTCCGTTCCTCCCACCTCCGACCTTGCCCGAATTTCCGGGCAATTTTGCTCCGGCTTGGGACCCCAATTGGGACATGGAGCCGGATCGGCGCCGTTCCCGACGCCGTCGGAGCACTTGTTTTCCCCTGTGCCTCCCCCGCCGCTGCCGCCTGCACCACGGGCCGTGCAGGAGGAGGATGACCGGGAGGGGTCGGAAGACCCTCTTGCACGGGAGTACTAGTCTGAAAATGAGTGGGTGGATGACTCGGAGGATGCAGGCGGCCTTGACCTCTTCTCCGAGCCGGTATTTATATCTCCTCCCACAATCATGGAGGAGGGCGCCATGTATGCTATGGTGCTCCGTAGAGCAGCTGAGGCCCTTGACCTTGATCTGCCTACTGTCACCCACAAGACCAACCTCCTTACTGAGGTGCTCCAGCCGGCGGCAAGTTCCATGGAACCTCTGCTCCCATTTAATGAGGCCTTGACGGATATTCTGATGGGCACCTGGTCTAGGCCAACCACAGCGGTTCCTGTGGATAAAAACGTGGCCAGGCCAGGCGTCTTCGCCTGGCACCGGGTGACCCGGTGTTTCTGACCAATCATCCGACTCCGGCAAACCTAGTCTTCCAGGCTTCCACTTCCCAGAGTGCGTTTCCTACCGCCCTCCGTAGCCATGCCAGGCTGCGGTCCACTGGGTTTTCGGGGGATGTCCAGAGATCCCTCATGGACATGTATTTTGATGGTACTCGCCTGTTTGGCGATAAGGCAGACAGTGCGCTGGAGTGTTTCAAGGACTCTCGGGCTACAGCCAAGTCCTTGGGTCTCTCCACCACACGCCCGGCCACATCTACCTTTTGTTCCTTTCGTGGCCACAGAAGGGGCGCCCCTGCCCGCTCGTTCAGTCAGACGCCTGCCCAGAACCAAACTCGGGGGTGTGGAGGCCGCCGTGGCGACACAGGGGGCCAGCCTGTGGGTCAGTCCACCTCCGCTCCCGCAGTATCCGCCTTAAAGCCTTCCTAGTCCGAGCTTTGGGGTGCACCCCACGCCAGTGGGCGGCATGATTCATCATCACCTCCCCCACAGGCGTTCTGTCACTTCCAACAGGTGGGTGCTGCAACTCGTCCGGAGGGGTTACTCCTTCCCCCTCGAATCCACCCCCCCCAGCCATGCCACCCCAATTCCACTGCATTTCGGGGGATCACTTTGTGCTTCTCCAGCAGGAAGTCACGGCCCTCCTGGCCAAGGGGGCCATTTAACGCGTTCCTGGGCTAGAAGTCAGACGTGTTTGTTATTCCCACTACTTTCTGGTCCCCAAGAAGGACAAAGGGGGCCTGCTCCTGATCTTGGACCTCAGGGATGTCAATCGCTTCCTCTGGAAGAAGTTCAAGATGTTGACACTGGCTCAGGTCTTGCCTGCTCTCGACCCTGGAGACTGGTAGCGTTGGACTTGCAGGACGCATATTTTCACATCCCCGTCTTGACGGCCCACCGGTGTTACCTGCGGT
Source organism: Lissotriton vulgaris (assembly GCF_964263255.1). Lineage (NCBI taxonomy): Eukaryota > Metazoa > Chordata > Amphibia > Caudata > Salamandridae > Lissotriton > Lissotriton vulgaris. The sequence goes on along the minus strand of NC_141700.1, from coordinate 83,881,874 downwards.
TCACGGTACGCCAAGAGCATTTTCAGTTTGCTGTGCTCCCCTTCTGCCTTACCAGCGCCCCTTGGGTGTTCACGTAAGTGATGGCGGTGGTCGCAGCTCATCTGCGCAGGTCAGGGGTGTCAGTCTTCCCCCTACCTCAACGACTGGTTGTTGAAGGCGGGATCGCCCCAGCCATCACTCACCTTCAGACTACGGCCGACCTCCTGCATTTGCTGGGGTTCTCCATCAACGTGCCAAAGTCACACCTGAGTCCCTCTCAGAAGCTCCCCTTCATAGGAGCGTTTCTGGATTCGACGCAGTTTTAGGTTTATCCTCCCGAGCCGCGAGTCCGGGATATTCAGGCTATGATTCCGATCTTTCAGCCTCTATCACGGGTTTCAGTCAGGCTGAACCTCCGGCTGCTGGGCGTGCTGGCCTCCTGCATCCTACTGGTGCAACATGCCAGATGGCATATGCAGGCTCTAAAGTGGGACCTGAAGTTCCAGTGGGCACAATATCAGGGCATCATGTCCAGATCTCGGAGGGCACTGCACGACAATTGCAGTGGTGGCTCACAAATCGCAATTGGGTCAATGGAAGATCCCTCTCCCTTCCCCAACCGGAGCACACAGTGGTGACGGATGCTTCCCTCCTGTGATGGGGAGGCCTCTTGGAAGAGGCGGAGATCAGAGGCCTCTGGTCTCCGGTGGTGCCCCGGCTCCATATCAACCTTTTGGAGCTTCGGGTGATCCGACTCGCACTGAAGGCATTCCTTCCCTCGGTCCGGGGAAGTGTAGTGCAGGTGTTCACGGACAACACCACCGCCATGTGGTATTGCAACAAACAGGGTGGGGTGGGGTTGTGTACCCTATGTCAGGAGGCTCTTTGCCTCTGGACATGGCTGGAAAATCAAGGCATTACCTTGGTGGTTCAACACCTGGCAGGTTCTTCGAACGCCGTCGGTGAATGATGGATCACGAATGGCGTCTGAACTCGGACGTGGTGCAAGGTCTGTTTCAGCAGTGGGGAGAGCCTTGGATAGATCTATTTGCCACCGAAGAGAACGCGCAATGTTATCAGTTTTGAGTGTTGGAATTTCCAAGGCGGCACTCGCTAGGCGACACTTTTGTCGCAAGTGAAGTTGCAGTCTTTTGTACGCCTTTCTGCCTATACCACTTCCGCCCAGAGTGCCGAAGAAGATTCGGTGCGAAAGGGCCGAAGTCATCCTTGTGGCTCGGGATTGGGCACGAAGATACTGGTATCCCGAGCTACTCAGCATGGCAATCGACCCCCGATCCGACTGCCTCTTCGGGAGGATCTTCAGTCGCAGCAGCAGGGGACGGTCCTCCACCCAAACCTCTGCAGCCTCCACCTCCATGCATAGAGATTAAGCAGCGACAGTTGACCGCTTTCGATCTTCCTCCCGAAGTCTGTGATGTCATTCTGGCAGCCAGGCGTCCCTCCACTAAAACTGTATACGCCTGCAGGTGGAACAAATTTGTGGCATGGTGCACAGCAAAGGCTGTGGATCCCCTTTCTGAGGTCCTTCTGTTCCTTCTATCCTTAGCCCAGCAGGGCTCTGCTCTGGGCACTATCAAAGGTTATCTTTCGGCCATCTCCGCCTTTCTAAGGCTTCCAGGTCAGCCTTCTCTTTTTAAGTCCCCGGTTGTTAAACGTTTTCTCAAAAGCATTACACACAGGTTTCCTCCCGTGCCTTTTATAATGCCTCAGTGGGACTTAAATCTTGTCTTGACGTATCTGATGTGCGCTCCCTTTCAGCCCCTTCATAATTGTCCTTTACGTCTTCTCACTCTGAAGATGGCTTTCCTGGTAGCTATCACCTCTGCCAGAAGAGTGAGTGAGCTCCAGGCTCTTTCTTCTAAACCTCCTTTCCTTTCTGTTCATCTGGACAAGCTGGTGTTAAAGACCTGTTCTTCCTTCCTGCCAAAGGTTGTCACCCCCTTCCACATCGGACAGACCATCACTTTGCCCAACTTCTTTCCGCCTCCTTCATAAGAGGAAGAGAGGCTTCACCGTCTGGACCCAAAACATGCGCTCTCGTTCTATCTGAAGCACCCACACCCGTTCCGAGTGGATGACCAGCTCTTTGTTGGCTATGTGGGCACCAACATAGGTTGAGCCATGCACAAACGGACCATCTCTCAGTGAGTCATTCTGTGCATCAAATCATGTTACTCGTTGGCTAAGAAGGAGCCTCCTGTGGGGCCCCGTGCTCATTCTACCAGGGCAACAGCAGCCACAACTGCTTTGGGACGCGACGTTCCCTTGCGCATCATTTGTCAGGCAGCTACGTGGGCCTCGCTGCATACGTTTACCAAGCATTACTGCCTTGACAGTCAAGCTCGGAGAGACGGCTTCTTTGACCGTTCTGTTCTCCGTGACTTTCTGGTGTAATCTTGTTTGCAGACCCACCACTAGGGGTTGGTATTGCTGGGTATCTATTTTAAGGTAAGGAATCTTTCACTAACTTGTCTCTTTCAGATGCACAAGTTACTACTTGTGTAACGATATATCTGTAAGAGACATTAGTTAGTGATAGATTCCTTACTGCCCCACCCATCCTCTCCGTTCTGCAAATTGATTTCTTGGGTTCAGGGCCCTAGTTTCATGGCACCAGTGGTCAGTTTCTTGCATGGCTCTGCGTTCCTGGCGTGGAAAGTCGTGTAAAAACTGACCTCCGCGCACATGGGTGGCGCCTAAGTAGTCTCTGTGATGTCATCTCGGTGCTTACGACGCCAGCGACGGACGCAGAGCCGCACAACGCCACCTACCGACGCGCAGGGGTACTGCTGGTGAAAAACTTTCCGGATCCAGTCTGACGCCTGGGGATATTCTAAGGGAGGGAATCTATCACTAACTAATGTCTCTTACAGATATATCGTTACACAAGTAGTAACTTGTGCTTACCTGCCACTAATAGCAATCGGCACAAATAAAGCACCTTGTCTGCCTATTAGGGTACTGTATGAAATGTGATGCAGTGTATTGGGGCTACCCTCTTACCATTCATTCTATGGTGGATCTTTTTATCCAACTAAGAGGTGAGGAGAGTTAACATTTCACCCATCAATTTCTATTAACAGTGTGATCCATTTGACTACACAATAAAGACCAGGAATCTGTAACTAATGTTAAGAAGGTTCATTACAAATTGGCAATCAAGTTAAGGGACACAAATATCAGCACCATCCTATGAAGATACAGAATAACAACTGGGAACCCTAACCTCCTAATTGAGTTTAAGAGTCCCGGTATTAAACAAACAAGAGGTTTGGCCACAGCAATAAACATTAGAATCTGAGGTTCACAGAAGAGTTGTAGATCCTCTCTTCTACGCATGAGTAAATCTAGAATTGTCTACGCAAAAGTCCCAACTAAGAGGATGGTTGATTGTTTAAAGAATCTTAAAAATGAACTATAGAAAGGTATAGGCATTGCAGAAGCTCTGTCAACAGTCTTCTTGGGTTAGGGACATTTTTGAGTATTAGCCTACACCACTCTCCGTAAGATTCAAAGGGAATAAGCATAGAAGTCTAAGCCTCTCAAAGTCCAAGGAAAAGTGCTCACACACAGTATAGACTGCAGTCATTCACACTAAAATCACTCTGGTAGCATCCCTCTGTTCTCATCATCAGGGGTTCCACTGCCCTTTTCCATTATCTCGTTATAAACTAAAACATGGGCAAAATATTCCACGCTGAACATGGGAAGTCATCGTCCTTGCTCCTCCAAACCCATGTTGTAACATTGCTGAATCAGATTCTTCAGTTTACGCTCTTTCCATGTTCTTTTGTCAAGGTCTTCTTCTCAGTCTCTCTCTTTCGCTAATATTGTATTGTATCTATTCTCAAACTAAGAATGCGTGTGAATCCCTGCAAGGGAAAAGTCATGTCAGCCGAAATGGAAACCATTATTTTATGAAGAATGGAAAAGAGGCCTAGTAAAGGCAAGTTAAACTTATTAAATCAATAGTTCACATATAAAATGCGTGTGCTATTATAAACACAAATGAATATAACTTTTGTCAGTACGTTAGATTCATATTGTATGTGTCATACACTAACGCTTTAATATTCCTCATGTAAGTATCGCTAAGAACTATGTTTTATTTGAAGTATACGTGTAACATTAGTGCACGCAGTACATAAATCCATTATCGTTTAAGAGTAATCGCATTCTATGTATGAAAGGGTGGTTTGTATTAATTCACCTAAACAAAACATCTTGTTTAATGAGTTCAGGCACACGGGTATGAATTCTGTAATGCACCTCAAGGATGATGTCAAGTGCAACATATAATATTAGTGTCATTAGGCCATACAGGAAACATGCTAGGTGCACGTTTAGATTATGTATTTGTGACGTATTAAGGTGGGATCAAAATTACGCTGTACTTAAGGTTATTGACGGTAAAGGGTGTCTATACTCATGCTCCAGGGGCTTGCTCTGCTTGAACTCTCCATTTTTAGTTCTTTTAACATAACATCCATTTGATGGTTGGAGAAGTGAAATTGCAGTCTACTTTAGAGGGTGAGGTAAAATTTGGTAAAGTAAAGGAACAAGGTCATTCATTCCCAACCAAGGTCCATGAACGGTCGGTGCACGGATTTCCAGAGATCCACATGTGATATGTTTGCACAGAATGGGTCTAAATTGAACTCCTTTACCTAGTCAGAGGTTCTCCTCAATCTGACTTTGATCCAGACTTTTTGGCCATCTGTAGACTGCTGTATATGTGGTCAGTACAGCATGCTCTCCGACATTACCAAGACAACTGAAAAAGCTCCCTCTTGACCTATAGATACTTTTATCACGGGAGTTACCTCTCAAACACAGGGCATATACCAACAATGTCTACACAAAATGTGAACTTTTACTCATTTTATTTCATTTTTCTGTAAAAAAGCCTTTTTCCATTATATCATATTTTTCCAATGCAACAGTTCTAAAAATATACATTATTCAAAGAAACTCTAGGGGAAATTTTTTCAACACAATTGAGCTATAAATATATATACTTGATTATTCAAATTCATATAAAAAGCAGAATCAATTTAATGTGCACAACCAGGTAAAGAGCCACACACACATACTCATACATACTTCCTAAACATACATCCCATCACAAAAACAACCATAAAGTATCCTATAACGTTGAATCTGTTGTCCAGTTGGTGACCAAAGTCATTAGATTTGAAAGGAAGGGGATTGGTCGACGCGTTTCGTGGAAAAACAGCAGTAAGGACCACCTTCATCAGGACCAGTCAGAGACAGTGCGGTATAGGATCTCTAAACCTGGGATGCAAATCTGAAAGAATATGCACAGAAAATAATAATTTACTAGTATGCCCTATAATACTCAGTGTAATCTCATTTACATTTGAAACAACGGCATGGGCCAACACACACGCTCAGAATTCACACAGCCTTACACCACCAAGTGAGACCTTATAACCCACAGGACACAGTGTGATGACCCAGTAACCGAGAAAGAAGAGACATTACTATACAAAGAATGGTCCTAAAGTCCAATTGCAAGCTAAAAGGCCTGTAAATGGGTACCTTTTCTAAGAGAACGTGGGTACATATCTCATAGAAGTGTTCCTACTGGATTACAGCAACACGATCTAATGTGGGATGGAAATGGACATTACTGATACTTGCTACATAAGACAGGTCCTGAAAGCCAGGCCACACTACAGTTTCTGTGCATCTGATTGAACAGGAGTACCAGTAATAATTGATTTCCATTTGTATAGCAGGTGGTTGCACTGCACAGGTGTACAGTTGTCACAATGGCCAGTGTCTCACAAAAGAGAACCCAGAGTGTGACGGTGCGGAGGACTGCGCCGATGGCTCCGACGAGGCGGACTGCAGTAAGTATTTTGAAAAATACGTGGCCACATCTCTGATGGGATAATGGGAATGTATATGTTTAAGTGCAAGTGCTCTGACGGGCTGAGTTCAAGCACTTCTGTTTCCTGATACTTGTGTGTACTCAGACACTGCTTTATTACTCATTTGAGGTGTCCATGGCCATGAAGTGAAGCCTTTTTTATTTGAGAGTGTTATTACCTTAGGTAGGACATAGCCCCCACCTGGCTGCCTTTGGTAGGATGAAGTGTAAAATCCATGTCACTATTCGGTTAATCCATGTTATTGGTAGGTGGAGCTGAGGGACAGGTGAATGCTGACTGTGGGAAGAGTTTTCATTTCTTCTTGGAAGTCAGGCTGTTTTGTACACCCAGTATCTAGTCAAAAACAATTGGCTTTCCCATATTTAATGGAACCTGGGAATAAATTGTACAATAAGCGGGAAAGTTTCTGGAATTTTGGAATGTACTGGTTATGTTTTATGACTTTACAACTGCATTAAGTCCAGCAGTAATTTGAAACAAGCACTGGTAAAGCCAATAGGTCACAACTTTGACAGCACAGAACTCGGCCGCCTGCATAATTTGCAGGCACGTGCACATACAAAATGATGTAAGTTATGTTTTTAACTTTTAGTTAGATCAGTAACTAAAGACAAAAAAGCAGGTGGGAAAAGAAAGGCGGAGGTAGGAAACAACACAGTGTGTGGTGGGGAAGCAATGAAGTGAGCACAGGTCAGGAGGATAGAAAAGCGCAACATGGAGGGAAAATGGAGAAAAAAACATGCGTGAGACCGCATTGCAGAGGGAGAAAGAGAAACGCACACTGTAGATAGCTGGAAAACACAACACAGTAATTCCCTAAAAGTTAGCAGTGAAAGGGCACAAGTAAATTGCCAGTGCTCCAGGGCGGGACAGACACAAGATGGACAAGGCAAGTCATTTATCACGAGGCAGGCAAATGAGCGACAGTAAAGCCAACCAGCCAATGGTCAGCAAGGGGTGGCCTGTTAAGCTTTCTATGTTCTTGGTACGCCCAAATTGCGTCCATCTGTGCCGTCTGATAGTCTCAGTCCTATAAAGGAGTGGTTAGCACGTGTATTCACAAGAACACAATATTGGCTGAATAGTTTGTATCATCCATAGTACTGTTATTATAAATGTAATTTAGACCAAATAAAGGTTTCTTTTCCAAGTGCAGTCCTTTAGCTTTAGTAGTCAACAACGTTTCGACCTCTACCATACAACTTCACTGGAGTCTTCCTCAGTGCAAGTGGCCAGGTGCCATTTTGGATCTCTACTTTCCTAAAGCTGTCTGTGGGGACTGGACAGCATCTAAATGTAGATTCCTGTTTTATGTATCTCAAATCTATAGTGAACCTCCTGAGAATTGTATAGCCACTTCCCATTTTTAATGCATTAATTTTCATCACTTTGCCTATTGTTTAACTTTCCCTGGGGCTATATACATTATGATTACCCATAAAATAAATGCCTTTTTCCTGATTAAGTCTATTATTGCATTTAAGTTGGCCAACCGACCCTGGCCTAACGGATAGGGCGGTGGACCTCGAAGCTGGGGGAACCGGGTTCGATTCTTGGCAAGAACCCTTAACATCCTGTGATTATGGGCAAATCACTTAATCTCCCATGCCTAACAAAAATGAATGTGTCCTCATGTAATGCAACTGGTGCTTGTGTAAAGCGCTCTGATACCATATACCCTTGGGTCAAGTTTGCACTATATAAAACTCTAAAAAAATTTTTTTTAAAAAGGGTGTGTGGTAGAACAGGAACTATATTACTGTAAAGGAAAAGAGACCCAGCGGAAGAACTGTAGTATGAACATTCCTGGGAGTAGAAGCGAGAGATCATATACACGTGTGGAATAAATGAGAATTAAAAACGATCACTGCCAAATGGGGTATCATTCAAATGGAGAGAAGTGTTGAGGAATGCTTTGTTGAATCCATCGATCCAACAGAACAAGGAATTAACGTTGGTACTCTGCTGTGAGACAAAGGATTTTTCATCAGATCCGTTTGATGTAAAAGGGTGTCCATCAAGCCGGCTTAGAAGCTCCAATTCTATTCACATGTAAGTGGCCTCGAAAAACCTCTGCTAAAAATACGCTGTTGATATCTGGTGTTAAATGCTTCGGCCCATGCAGGCACTTGTCTGCAAGAGTAAGAGTTTGCTCCCTCCCTGCCTGGCCGTCAGATCAAATTTGAAGCTGCTGTGAAACATCTGATCTCTCTGAAGTCCTGATCAAGTGTCTAGGATTGCTTTGGAACAGGGTCTGTCCATCTGGCAGGAAGCCGGCTCATCTGTGCCAGATGGCAAGCCAAGCAGCTCCCCAACCAAGTCACCAGTGACCTCAACTAACCCTCAGTCCCTTTCAATATTCAGAAAGTAGTTGTACCCTTGAGGTTTAGTATTCATCGGACGTCTTATCGCATCAATGATATCCGTTGATGAATACACTCTGATTCTCATTTGTGGTATTATTTGGTATCCCCAAGTAAAAAAAGTCACTGATGCCCCAAGTCTGTCGTAGTCGGCAGCACACACTGCGCCATCTACGCCCAAGCACATAAGACGGGTTCATTTTACAAAAGGAGCAGCCTTGAGTAGTCCAAAGCATGTTAAACCAGCCATGAAGTTGCTCAACAGGAGGCAAATGCAGAAGAGTACCACACCTTACTGCAAGACAGTCCTTTAGCATATTAATAGTTGGCGGTCCTTTCGTAAACCTTTCCTATAAGCTACATTGAACCATATAGTCTAACGTAGAGCATAAGGGCTGGACCTATGCCAGATTTTCAGTATATAAGTAAGATAAGAATGCAAACTCTGATTCTAAATTAAACTACCTCACATAGTCTGTGGCTGCCATGAAAGTATGGCCTGTATCCGTCCCTCAGGGATCTCATGTGACCACTCCGGCTATAGGTGTAAGCTGTTGTTATGAATAGTGAAGCTTCTCCTAACAAGGTTTCCTTTTGGTGAATCTAATCTTAGCTACAACTACAATGGATAATTGCAAAGGAAGGTGTCAAATGTTCTTAAGGCTCACAGTTTCTGAGAGGAATGCTCTCCACGGTAGGCATCTCTTCTCCGTGAATATACTGCTCCATCTAAGACACTAACCTGGATCCTAAAGCCGTACAGCACTGGAGGTTCCTATCAATGACCACACTCGGCTACAACAAATACTAGCTCTGGAGTTAATCAGAACAGCAGGTTGTAAGAGATTGCTTGGAGGACACCAGGTGGATTATTGTATTCTTACAAATGCAGCCAAGTGGAAAGCTATCGCAGACCTATCAACCATTATATCTGTTATCCATTTTATTGACTTACTGTAACCTGACTCACAGTTTTGTGTTGTTCTGTTTCCCTCTTTTAGGCTGTGGCTCCCAGCCAGCCCTGCAGAAGGCCAGCAGAATTGTTGGCGGTTCAAATGCCGCAGCAGGAGAGTTTCCATGGCAGGTCAGCCTACGAGAGAATAATGAACATTTCTGCGGGGCAACAGTCATCAGCGAGAAGTGGCTGGTGTCTGCAGCACACTGTTTCAATGAGTAAGATCTCATCTATGATTACCTTTCTACCCTAACGCCTAGATTTAGAAATCTGAATAGGGCATAACTTCTCCTAACAAGTGCTGATTGATTAGTGTCTAAGAATTTCCCAAGGTTCTATACATTTCCATTTTTATTTGCATAAAATTTGCTTACTGGGGCAAAGCAGGTTAATCTATAAATCATTAAATAATATAGCTTTCATGGCGAGTCTTAATAGTTGCTGTCATTTACAGTATCTACGCCAAGCACCAGCACAACGGGCACATCATGGTGGCCTGTAAAGGCCAGCACTGCGGTCCCCGATGTTCCGCCCCTTAGTACAGCTCGCTTATCCCTAATCCTAGGCACCCGAATACGATTTACTGATGAATTAGCTAATAGAGAGATTCATTCTCACACTTTGAACAAGAGGTGGCCGCAATACTTGCTCCTAGGAGTTGGTAATGACTACCTTGTGAATCCAAGGAGTACAGTCTCACATACAAATTCAATTGAAGAAATGCTTTCTAAAGACCCAGGAAGAGCTGGAAATTGTATCTATAACCGAGCCATAGTGCCAGCCTTGCCTAAAATATTGCCTAGTCGATCTTAATCGGCACAGCATGGTAACAAAGAAGGCATTACTGGGAGATTTCAAGCATCAAATTACACAGAGAATAAAATGCCCATTGCAGCTAATTAGACATTGGAAAAAGGTTTGACTGTTTCTGTGAGTTCCTAAGATCAAATCACCAGGGTGAGACAAGGGCTTTTGTGGTGTCACGAGCTGTGATGTCACAGACCATGATTGTGATGTAGCAGAGGACCATCGCCCCACTGCTTTTGAGAAGGGAAAAATCAAAAATAAAATGATAATAGCAAAATGTATTTTATTTTTCCTCTATTCTCCCTTACTTCCTGCAGCTGAGCCGAGGGCAGGGCTGTCCCTGCCGGCGTGTTGACTCAGCCGCAGGAAAGAGGAGGAGCGGTGGAACTGCTTCAGGTGCACATGACCGTTTGACCAGCCATGAAAGGCTGGTCAAACACTCATGCGCACTTCGATCTTTCCACCCAAGCTGTGTTTTACAGCCAGATGGAGAACAAGCAGAGGGTCTTAGACCATTACTGAGCGCCGAATTAGGGCACTCACACCAATCACGGCTCGGTCTCATGCAAGGTAATACCAGCATGAGAGCAGCGCCTGGATTGGCGAAAGGGACCCTATGGCATGCCGGGAGTCGAGGATCAGAGGCCAGAAGAGCATAGACTGCAGAACAAAGATAAGCATTCTTTTTTAATTAATTTCCCCCCGCGCTGCCCTCCGCTCAAATGCCGTAGCAGCCGCTACTGGTAACACATGGAGATTGTGATATAAAAAGGATGTGATTGTGATGCTGCAAGCAGTGAGGTGGGTTCCTCTAGTTTTGGGATTTATAATTATCAGAAACTGTGGTTTATAATGAGGGAGATATTTTTACAATTGTTTTCACCATTTAAAAATATGTTCAGCACATTATGACACTTGAGGTTCTGGCAGCATGCTCCTTAACATATTGGCACTTGCCTTTTTTGCAGAATGCTGCTAGCCTGCCAGATCATTCTGGTAGTTGTAGTCTCCAATGTTCAGAGTCAAATAAAGTGTAATTTTATAATTGTTTTCAATTACTTTTGGAGTCAAATGCTGCCCCACAGCACTGTGAATTTACGTAAGCATGTCCTGCTATTTTTCAATATTTTCCGTCCGTACTTTCTCTATTTGGTGGCACAAGATCTGCCCTGGCACACAGATTCAAGCTGTAAACTAGTTTCTCATTCTTTGCAGTCTCTGCTCCTTCAGTTGGGTGGTCAAGAGGGGCTCTTTCTGGACTGGCCAACAGGCTTTCCTTCCAAGCACTTTGTTGTAGGGAACATGCACGTCAGTCACTTCCCAATAATTGAAATGCAGATCTTGCTGTTGTAAAAACACCAAAATTACACCAAGGTACAGTTCACTTCTCAGAGGCGCCGCCCTCAATTGGTTCCAATCCTTTCTAAAGGATTGGAAACAGTCAGTGTGGCTCTCACCGTACAAACCCGGTATTGTAAACCTGAAATGCGGAGTACCGCAGGGCTCATCCTTCTACCCGCTCCTCTTTAATGTATATATTCGCCCCCTTATTTATTTATTTATTTATAAAGCTTTATATAGCGCAAACAAGATCCCGAAGGATATCAGAGCGCTTTACAATCGGTTGGAAGAGAGGACAAACTTGATGGTGGTTTAGATATATTGTTGACACTTAATAACTAGCATAGTGCATTATATACAGGATAACATACCCCAACCGTACATTAAAAGGATGTTAGAAGTCACATAGAAGCCACAAGGCACAGTTAATTAAACATGCGTTTAGATGGTCATGCTTCGCCAGAGCGGAGTCCAGATTTACAACTATGCTGACGATATGCAGCTGATTTTCTCCAACGGCTCTACAGACTCCAAGAGTTCCTCAAGAATGCCATGAATTGGATGAACAAAAACCAATTACAACTCAACTCCCAAAAAACTTAAATAATCATTCCTAACCATAAACTTCACCACTGGACTCCTGCCCATTGACCCGCTGAGCTAGGTCCCCCCCCACCCCGCCCGAAGAACTCGATAAAACGCCTAGGCATACATATCGACTCAGATCTCACTCTGAATACGCAGTTTGGAGCAGGTATCTCTGCCTGTGTTTTCCAACTGAGGAGAATCAGAAGATCTTTCAGCAGAGCGGCCAGCATTCAAATAATCATTTCCTTGATCCTCTCAAAACTTGATTATGCCAATTCAATCTACCTCGGCCTCCAGCGCAACCAGAAACATCGCCTGCAGCTGATACAAAACCAGGCACCAGAATTATCTACCAACAAGGCTGACGCTGTCACATTAAGCCGCTGCTGAATGAGCTCCACTGGCTCCTGGTGAAGCGGCGCTCCATGTTTAAAACAGGCTGTATCCTGTTTAACGCCTTACAGGGGACTGGCCCAAAGTATATATCCTCAAAAATCCATAGTTGCAGCCCTCAGTGCACCTTAAGATCCATGCACATGAATCTATTGGTGGTTATGGAGTTTAGATGCAAACGAACAGGAGGGTCGCGCTTCTCTATACAAGGACCCACATTTTGGAATCTCTGCCACCCCCACTGAGACTAGAGACAGACCTCCTTCGCTACAGGAAGATGCTGAAGACCTGGCTCTTCACCCAAGCTTACAGCTAGACTTTTAATCAGTGACTCCAACGGAAAATACTAGCGCCAAGAGACCTATTGGTGAATGTGCGCTCTACAAATTCTCCATAACATAACTTCTTATTCACAGCAGTGACTAGTGTGGTAATGTGGTGGTGGCTTTGCAGAAGCACTTGGAGCTACTTGTACATAGTTTTGATTTTGCGGGAGCTATAGACTGCGGAGCAATACTCTTTCGTTGGTCTGTAACAATCTACCCTTCCTAGATCACCAATGCACTGCCGTTGCTTGTTTTGTGTCTGTGTTCCAGCTTTCAGGACCCGGCAGTCTGGTCAGCCATTCTTGGAACCACTACCATGAGCGGAACAGATAGCAGTTCGGTGACCGCCACGATCAGCCAGATCATCAAGCATCCGTTGTACAACCCGGACACTGCGGATTATGACGTGGCTGTGCTGGAGCTGGGCTCCCGCCTGGTTTTCAACAAGTACATCCAGCCCATCTGCTTGCCTTCACCCACATATGTTTTCCCTGTCGGCAAGTCCTGCGTCATCTCTGGATGGGGCTACCTCTCCGAAGACAACCGTAAGTCATGTTTGATCCTAACATAATTAAAGGAATTTAAATTCAGCGTACAAGTGCAAATGTATTTGTTAATAGGGCCAGCAGAGTTAAGTAAATGGATCACCTCTATCATTAGAGAAACACGTCAGTGCTAGCTCGCTCTCTCACTGTGCAGCCCCACTGCATAAGTTTATCATTTTACACTTTCATGAAGGAACCCAAGCAGCTTTAGCAGGGCGATAGTTCAGTGCAGCTGCAAATCTTTGCATTGCTCCTCTTGCCTTTTATAACTCTACGTAAATCCATAAAATGCTTTGTGTCACTTTTTGCCCTGCGAATGCCTCCACAGAGCCTGAGTGAATAACCTCCACAAAATGTAGGTAAATCAACAGTCCTTTCCATTAGCGATACCTGTCATTCGAGTTGGCGGAGAAGCCTTAGAGAGGGTTAGGAGATTTGATTACCTTGCGGTAAAATTAATGGAGTATTTTAACCCCTCCCATGCTCGTGACGGAGCCTCGGGTGGGCTGTGCTGGTGACAGAATAGTTCCGTCACGGCCAGCTCGCAGCACCTGCGCGGCGCGAATTCCGCACCTCGGCGACGTTCTAAAGAGCGTGCGGGCCATAACGGAACCGTTCCGTCACAAGCACAGCTCACCCGCGGGCCGTGACGGAGCGGTTCCGTCACGAGCACGGGAGCGCCGCGCGGCCCCGCATACCCCTTAGTGCTGCGGCTGAAAAGCCGCCGCAGCGAAGGGGTTAAGAGGACAGGACAACTTAGTAAAAGTTCACTGCTAATAGAAGATAGGTCGTACGCCATTATCAGACTGCACAAGCAAACTAGCTCACGTTCGGTCTCACCAGCCCTTGAAGTGTATCGTGCTAAGGCTCAAGGCCCTGATCTCTAAGGTGCTAAGAACTGGGGTTGCACTGATGCTTTTTATTATCTATTGCTGAAAATAAATTTGATAGCCAGTTGGTTTCTGATCCAAATAGTTTGTCTCTTATTCCTTTGTATTTCGACATGTGACTAAAATGAATTGCAGACCTGGCTGCTTGCATACTGGGTCCACCTATGGCTTACGCCTGAGCTAAATGAGTATAGAGATTCCCTTATAGACCTATTAAATGTTGCAGGTGCAAAGTCATTACTGTGGGTTAAATTTGTTTCTGATTGGATGAGCAGGTTGGGATTGCAAAGGCAATGGGCTGACTCGAAGACTATATGCAAAGCTGATCTTAATGTCCTGAAAGGGAAACATCCTTAACAACGATGATTTTATAACGACTTACCTGAACAAAGGAGCCAGAATCACGACTTTCAAAAACCACGACTTTCCTTAAGCACGACTTCCCTAAACCACGACCACAACCCTCCGCTCCTGTATAACGTCACTCCTCAGAATTAGGGGAACATTAGGGGGGTTGTGGGGAAGTCTCCACCCCCAAAGAAAGGATAAATAAAAAAAAAAGAGCTAATGGTATGCGTTGTCAAAGCATACTAACATAGTACATTTAGATCCGTTTTTCTTTTTTTACGAGTGGTTCATGCAAGAAGTATTGTAATTACAATAGTGCCATCTAATGGCCAAACACAAGATGTTTCATTCCGTGGTTTAGGAAGTCGTGCCAAAAAAGGTAGTGGTTAAGAATATCTCGTGGTTAGGCTTTCGTGGTTAAGGAAGTCGAGATTTAGGCAGTAGTTGCTCAGACATACAACCGTCCTGCATCATATTCAGGAGGGTTATGTAAATAACAAGTTAAATGGATACAATGCAAATAGGTTTTTGGATTTTAAGCCCTTTTCACTCTTTGAGGAATTTTTAGACTCCGTTTCTCCACCCCTAGGAAATGTTTGTATATAAGTTTTCGATAAAAATAGTTTACTATCAAAAGGAAACAAGATCCACTCTATACATTTGGCCGGCCTGTGGCTTGGCTAGTAAAGACCAGATACATATAATGTTCTTTATCCCATGCATTTCGGATCTCGCTGTAAATGGATCCGCCCAATATGTCAGGACTTGGGTTTAACCAGATATTTTGTGGCATATAGAATTTTAAAAAGTGATACCCCTCCCATAATTGTTTTCGCAATCAGTAAAGTTTCACAGGCGGTCTGGTTTAAACGTAGTAAAATTGTAGCAATAGTAGTGTATCGAAGAAGATGAATTTTGATTATCAATTAATTTTTCATAAACATTTTTAATCTTTTTAATTTTTATAAGACCTGTGATAAAAACTTTTGGCCCTTCTCTTGCCTTTTTTGGACGCAGCCGATGATTGCTTTTCCATTAATTGTGCATAGGAATGGATTTAAAGTGCTATTGATTTTACTGTATGGACAAGTTTTTAAATTCGAAATATTGTTATATTGTGTATGTTTACTTTGAAGGTGCGTGGAAACCAAATAAAGTACTACTACTATTAGAGATACCTGTCAATTGTCGCTTCCCTAAAAAAGAAAAAAAAGTTTAGTTCATTTTCCATCACTTTCGTCATTTGCCACTTTAATTTGTTATGCCCAATGTACAAGTTTATCAATGGCCTCCTCTGTAGACTAACCCAATGTTTTAAGTACATCATTCACCACAAAGAGCAGTGAAACCCAAATTTGCCTGTTCAGCAGATCCTCAAGTTCCAGAGGGAGGAACACAACACTTATGAGCTCTGCCACATCATGAAGCCTAGAATATATTCCTAATTTCACTTTACCGGAAGGTTTCTGAAAGTTTTCCCTTAACATTACTTTAAGGTCCAAAGAGATCTCAGACTGCATTTCTTCATATGGTCTAAGTGTCTAAATAGGAATTTGAGATGTAATGCTCCTACACAGAAATGTAGAGTTCCAAAATAAAGCCCACAAAATTGACAATTTTGTAGAATTCTGCACATTGGATATTAACTTCTGTGGATCAGAGGGGAACGACTCGATCCACTACCAAGAGGTTCCAAAAATGACAACAGTTTATCGTATTTCTTTTCTACCTCTTCCATCAGCGATAAAACCAGAGGACTTGCAGCACGCGACTGTGGTACTGTTGGACCAAACACTCTGCAGTGAGCTCTACAGCCATGTCATCACCGAGCAGATGCTGTGTGCCGGATACCTGGCTGGAAAGGTTGATTCTTGCCAGGTGAGACAAAGGGGAGCTTGAGCTTTTTAGATCTGTGTGCCATCATGGAACATGTTCATTAACACATGGAGAGTAAAGGTCATTTGTACCCTCTCCCTTACATTCACTGTACCTTTTATCTTTCCCTTGCCTTCATGTAGGCGTAGGCACGTATTATATAAAGTGCGCCGGGGCACAATGAGCATGCACCCCAACTTTCAGGGCACCTGCCACTAGTATTACAAAAGCAAACACAGACACTTTCCTGTTCTGCAACACATATAGCACCGACACGCGCGTATTGCCGGCGCCATTCTAAAGGGGTGTTCCCTTACTTGTATGGTGGGGTGGTCCCATGCAAATGAGGGAAACACTTTGCCTCTACACCCTTGCCATATTATAGATCCAGCGGTAAAGGGCTGTCAGGAGGCGCACTCATGTGTGCACAAAGAGGTCACACTCTTGTCTGCATCCCCTGTGGGTTACCTGGGAAAGTGAGTCGCATGGTCCACCCAGATATTTCAATTCACGCCAGTGCCATCACTCTCTTTGCCCATCTGCGTGGGGATCTCTGTCCGCCTTTGAGGTGCATATCGTGGTCTGCCTGCAACATGAAAGATGTAGTGGCACATTGTCTCTCCGCCTTTCACTAATGCGCTGCCCGCAGGGCAGCTGTGAGTTGGCATCTGCCTTGGTGGCAGCTCATCATCTGTAATACAAAGCGCTGTCCCTGTTTGCACCTGGAGCACCTGGTTAAAGGTGCACCATAGCATAAACAAGGCCTGTGCACCCTACCTATAATACGGCCCATACATCTACACATTTCATGTGCCTTCTCCAGTAGCATCATACCTTCCTTATTACATTTGTGTTTCAAATTCTACATGTAGCAGATTCTCCTTTACCTTCTCATGTAATATTGTTGGGCATTTTCTCCACTTAATTTGATTGTATCATTCCACTACCTTTTTTCTTGCGTTCCTTCTTTATAAGTTCTTGTTCACTTTCATTGGTGTTTCTCTTGCCTTTATCTTTATTGCATTATGCCCATTTCTCCATGAGGCTTTATCCCTTGCCTTAATACTTCTTGACACCCACCATGCTCTCTCCCTTATCTACATCATACTACCCCTATGATTTCCCCCTTATATCCAAAGCACCACCTGCTGTACATCCACCATACCAAATCCCCTTAGCCTTTAAATCTTTTCCCTTAACTTAATCATACTCTTTCCCTTACTTGCTGTGTTCTTCAATACCTTCACTGTAACTTCTCTCTCACTTTCATAGTCCCATCTCTCTGATCTTCATCTTACAGTTGTTTCTGCTTACCCAACCACACCTTATTTCATGCCTATGCAGCATCACCGTCCTTACCTTCACCAGCCCCTTTACCTTTCCTCTATATCTTCGTCTTATCAGACCAATACGCTTAATTGTTTGCTTGCCTTTACCCTAATTATAACACCTTCCCTACCTGCACCCAACATTACCTCCCATATTTGTATTTAATTCTCCAATTCATCGATTTACCATCCTACTTACCTTTTCAACACCATCTTCCTTAGTTTCCTCACACACGTCTTCCATACATCCATCAGACATCCTCATTGACTTTGGTGTAGGTTCATTTAATTCATTTATACCTATGTAAGCCTCTTCAAGAGAAGACTGTTGGAATTCTTTTAAAGTATCTATTTATTTTTTTATCATGTCAGAGGTGTATCTTGTACAGCAGTATAAATGCTCCTGTTGGACACACCAGGTAGTGCTGTATTACGCGGCTGTGGGTGGGATGGCAAAGAGGTATCCCATAGCCATGTTATTTGAGAAAGGAAAGGGCCTGTGACTAGGCAGACGTGCCTGATGCTAGTATATTCTTTTATACTGTAAATGGGCTAGGGCAACTTCAATTAAATAAACAACTCAACAATAGCAAATTGAAAAAATTAAGCAGAAATCAATAGTGACACTAATATGTGAAAAAAATACAAAAATAATTTTATTTGTTATACCTGCAGTGTTGTTAAAAAGAGGTTGTATAATAATTATACATCTCTAGGCAAGATTTGTTATCTTGTGTTTTATCTTATGGTTTCTTATGTAAAGATATTAATTAACCTTAATATCACGTTATATGTTATATTTTGTTATATTGTTTGGCATGGTATTCATTATCCTTTTTGGATCCAAAGTTCTAGTGAGCATTTCTGAAGCATGATGATGGCAACTCCCAAGTAAGCAGGAGAAAGTCTGTCCAGTTTAACCAGAGCCTTTGAGAATGATTTTCAAACTCTTTACTTATGGGATGAGATTGGAATAGCCATGAGGACTAAAACCCTAGATATGTTGATGACTCGAAGTTGGTCGAAATCAAGCTTACTCCTCTCCATCTGTTGTTTCTTCAGGGGGATTCAGGTGGGCCGCTGGCTTGTGAGGCGCCCTCTGGCAAGTTTTTCCTGGCTGGAATCGTGAGCTGGGGTGTCGGCTGTGCCGAAGCCCGTAGACCGGGAGTATATACCCGGGTGACCCGTGTCAGAAACTGGATCTTAGATACTATTGCCTCGGCAGTGCCCTTATCGACTGCACAGGACACGTCTGCTCATGTGACCACCATGAAGAACTGGAACACAACGACCCATCCGGCATGGGTATCCTCCACAACCAAAAGCAAGCCTCACCAAAATACGCTACCAGCAGCTCAGCAGTCGAAACCTCAATTTTGGCCTGTTACAACTACCAAATCCATCAGCACGTACAAGCCTCAAGGTATTGTATCTTCTAAAAAATCATTGTCTGCCATTTAACGTTTTGAAATATACGCACCTGTTTCATTCACGCCAAACATTTTTTAATATATACTTACTTTATGGGCTTTGGGTAAGTCTACTTCGCCCATTAGCATCTTTTGCTCAAGCTCCTACCGCCAGTGGCTGATGTGATTGTCCATCTCCTCTTGAATTAGCCCGCAGCAAAGTTTTATTCTCACCTTTTCTGTTGGCTGTTTGTGTTTGTCCTTCCACCTCTCTTGCAATGCGCGATGGAATATTTTACCTCCGCCACTGAGCCACCCAGTGGACTGAGCCACGAGCGCTGGCAAACGCATCTGAAAAGTAGATTCTAGAAAAAATACCACATCTATTTTCATATGCGTGAGTCTGCATGTACACAAACAAGCACTGGCAAAGCTAATATATTTGACATTTATATGTTACGCACATGCCTGAACCACAAGCCATCGTAATATCAAACCTGGCTTTTTCAAAACGTGCCTTACATGTTACTGGATTGCGATCTCTTAAGGAATGAATTGATATTTGGTATCTCTCTGCAACTTATTTACCTACTCATAACCCAAAGCCATATTGTCTTCTGCTTCATATGTTGTGATTGTACTGCAATGTTGTGGGTTTTGCATAGCATGGCTTTCAGCCACTTTGCAGGATCTGTGTTCCAGACTAGCAAAATGACCATGCTCATGCTTGCTATTTTAGCTCTATCGTCTGGTTGAGACTAGCCTATTGACAAGCTTGCTGGCAAAATGTGTTCATAAGCGTTTTCCTGAAATGGCGATAGATGGTCCTGCACCTTTACAACAGCAAAGGTGCACCACAAATTATAGTTGACAATATCAGTTCTGCAATGAGTCGCGTACGATGGTATTCCTTGAATTTCAAATCTTTATTTCATGCGTGAAAATGGAGCACCATACAGCCGACGCGTTTCGTCCCACGCAGGGGACTTCTTCAGGGCTTAGACTTTCTTTAGTGACTTCAAGTGTAGATAACTGCTAGGTAGAACTCAAAAGTGCATGAGTATTCAAGTCATGAGTTGTCACTAAGATGGCTTCTCTCTTTGGTATCTCTTGGTAACGAGCCGACTGGACTACGGAAACACCCTCTACGCAGGTACTACCGCTAAACTCCAGAAGAAACTCCAACGAATCCAAAACGCCTCAGCCAGGATCATATTAGACATCCCGCGCAACGAACACATCTCTGGTCACCTGAAAGACCTCCACTGGCTTCCCGTCAATAAGAGAATCACTTTCCGACTGCTAACCCACGCACACAAATCACTCTACGACATCGGACCAGAATGCCTCAACTCACGACTGTCCTTCTACACCCCCTCCCGCCAACTACGTTCTTCCAACCAAGCCCTCGCCACTGTACCTCGCATCAACAAGACCACCATGGGAGGCAGATCCTTCTCATACCTGGCTGCTAAAACATGGAACTCACTCCCTACTTACCTTCGCCTTACCCAGAACCACCTAGCATTTAGAAAGCAACTTAAAACGTGGATATTTGACAAATAATCCTCCTCCCCTTCCTAAGCGCCTTGAGACCCTCTGGGTATGTAGTGCGCTATATAAATTCTTTGACTTGACTTGACTTGGAGCTCAAAGAAATGCGTAGTTGTTTAATCTTCACAGCGCATAAGGGTGATGTATAGGGCCAACAGCTAAGTGGATTTCAATATCTATAAATATCCATCTGTATCTCAGGTAGCCCAATATCTCAAATTCTGTTCAGCATCAGGATGTATGCAGTTGAAAAAACAAAAATGCAGATCTGTCTGAATAGGACAGTCCTGTAAAAAATCCTAGATGGAGACCCCCAGTGCCGACCACGATACGTCCTCCAGAAGCCCACAGACTGTAAATATTGAAGAACTACGCATTTTGTTGAGCTCCAGTTGGACTCAAATTGCGTGGGGGTGGAAAAGCATAGGTAGCCAATGGCAAGTGAAGCCAGCGTCATTGTAGAATGCCACCTGGCCTGTACAGTACTTTGTTACAAATGCACCAAAAGGGTCGGGCGCTGCCTGAGTGGATAAATAAATGCCGGAACGGTCGTCCGAGGCACACTGGCTACACAATTACCAAGTGTGTATGCGTCGTCACTTGTTAAAGCAGCTAGCATTGTCCCAGCCTGCATGCGTCATAGAGCTGCCGCACTCACATTGCGAGGAAGCCTGTCGCAACCATGCTGGTGCTGTTGAAATGGTCTTATCTGCAGAGTAAGCAGAGTCTGCTAGGTCAATAGTAACAAGGCGCATTCCTCGTCCAGCTGCAGCTAGGCCTCTGCCTTGACCCGGTCTGTCGCTCCTGTGGATCCACAGGCGTGACCACTCCCCTTCTGTCTGCTGAGACCCTATAGCATCTGAGGCTGCACGGATCGGCCCCGCTGCATGAGAATGCCGTGCTGTTTGAGGCCCGCGCTGGTGAAGCCACCTGCTGGTGCGTGGTATGCAGCACGCCGCCTGGAGGAGTTCTTGGCTGATGTGTGGCCTGGAGCTGACACTGAGGACTGTGCCTTCATGAGGGGAAACCCTGTTCCGGTAAGCGGTTGTTCTGGGGTGCAGGAGGCGCATCCACAGTTTGATTTGTCCTCTTGTCCACTTCAGGCATTTGTCGCCCGTCTCCCCAGGGACCTGGAGAAAGGGAGGGGCACATCTCATGAATGGGGCAGTCCATGACTAGCAGTGCGCGATCCAGTCCCTAGCAGGGTGGCACACAATCGGAGGTTGGCAGTCATGCAAGACACTGGGGAAATCCCTGTATACTGAGTAACTGCTTGCGCATTTGTTAAGCTCCATAAGACTGTTGTGAGCCCTCTGTCCACTAAGTGTGATTCACACGATGTCCTAACAGCAGAGACTGCCGTCACTCGCCTCTTATGCCCACTTATCTGTTACAGCAATGCCTTTGTTCAGTGAACTAGTTGACTCGCCGATGGCCAAACAGCGATTCGACTCATGGGTTGGGAGGCTGCAGCACTACATCCACGCCACACGCGAGATGGATGGGGTGGTGAAGAGGTCCCTGTTACTCCACTTTGGAGAGGCGCAGCTGTATGAACTGTTTGAAAACCTGCCCTACACAGGTGTTGATACAGACTTTGACGCCGCTGTGGTGGCTTTGGACAGGTACTTCGACCCTCACCTAAACCCAGACTAAGAGCAGTTTAAGCTGTGACAGACCAGACAAATGGAGGATGAGTGTCTGTCTTCTAGGCATGCCTCCAGAAACTGGCGAGCATGTGCCTCAGCATTAACCAACACGAGGAGATCAGGGCGCTGCTGATACAAGGCTGCCGTCAGCAGTCCTGCAACGGCTCATCCTACGCCAGCTGGGAATCACTCTGGATGCCATACTGGTTCTGGTAAGGTTGCATGAAGTGGCAAGCAGCCGAGCAGATGACATGGGGGGCAGAGGGTGGCGCCTGGTGTGTCTTGCTCTGTGAAGGTGAAAGAGGAGCAAGTGGATGCCATCCAGAGACGCCACACTCATCCACGCAACCCCAACACTTCTCAACAAGCAGAGGGCTGATGCTGCAACTGGGGCCTTGAGCACTGGATGCCAGATGTCTGCCCAGCTCGAGGGTGGGGGTGCATTCGCTGTGGGTGGCTGAACCTCTTTGCCAAAGTCTGCCGGAGCGAAGGGAGTGGACCAAGAACAGCGAACAATGGCAAGCTGAGGGCGGCCTTGTAGCAGCTGTCATTCAATGACGAGGAGCCCGAAGAACAGCCTTCGCGGAGCAGTCTGAGAGCCTTTCCGGTACTCGATGAGGGCTATGTCCACAAGGTTTTAACCATCTCCTTTGCGGAACAAGAAGGCAACCAGAAACACTCATCCGCCCTTGTGCACCGTGGCGATCAGAGGCACCATTGGGAAGGTTCTAATTGACACAGGAGCCTCGGTCCACGTCATGGACACCACCCAGCTCAACAGGAGAGACCCACGCCCCAAGATGGCTCCCACCAGAGCGAGGATATCCACCCACAGAGATGCTTCCACTTGTAGGAGTAGTGGAAGTGGTGGTGGTAAGTGAAGGTAGACACCTGCACCCTCTTGGACTGCCACACAGCTATAGACCTGGCGCTCGTGTTCTTGGCAAAGCAAATCCATGAGTCGCATGCCACAGCGATCCTGCAAGAGTTCCCCCCACTGTTTGATGGGATGGGACGGCTCAAGATCACCAAGGTGCAGCTGTACATTGATGATAACATGAGGCCCACTGCACTCCAATACCAGAGAGTGCCATTCCAACTGGGACCATTAGTGGAGGAGGAACTGGGGAACCTGGAACAGTGCCCAACCCCATGCAACCTGGGGCAATTAGACTGTGTGTGAACATGCGCCTCCCCAACAAGGCCATTCAGCATGAACAGCGTATCACTCCTACTACGGATGACATTGTGGCAAATCTCAATGGCACATAATGGTTTAAAAAATGGGACCTCAATGCTGGCTACCACCAGCTGAAGTTGGATCCAGTCAGTCGTTATATAACGATGTTCTAGACACACATTGGCTCAGGAGATACCAGAGGCTTAATTTTGGTATGTCCTCTGTGGCAGAGGTGTTTCGGAAAAACATCTGTGAGACCCTCTCCGGGCTTTTCGGTGTTTTAAACATCAGTGGTGTGAGAAGTTGGCCTGGTATATGATGTTCACTATTCTAGTGAGCACCTTGCACCAGTCCAAACAACCCTTATGGTGATGGTTGTAAAGTCAACCTTATAGATTAGCTATCCTAGGGGTAGCATGGACAAAGCAGTCTTAGGCTAAACTCAAGAGGGCATGTGAAGCCTGCTGTTTTACCATATGAAATCCCTTTAATACCAAATGAAAGGACACCACACAAGATATATATTGAAAATATATATGTATTTATTTCTAAACAAACCCCTGAACTCTTTATGAGCACAAAAGCACAACCGCAAAACAAGTAACTTAATAGAATAGACAAAAGTTGCACAATTATGGATAGGGCGGGGTGGCCCGTCAAACCATATATTAAAAAAGTGGTATAAGTACCACGACACGAACAATAAAAGTTCAAGTTCAAAATTTGTATAGCGCACTACTCACCCAGAGGGTCTCAAGGCGCTTGAGGGAGGGTGGTGATTTACTTATCGAATATCCAGGTTTTTAGTTGCTTTCTGAAAGAGAGGTGGTTCTGAGTGAGGCGGAGGTGGGTGGGGAGAGAATTCCAGGTTTTAGCCGCTAAGTAGAAGAAGGATCTTCCCCCCATGGTGGATCTGTGGATGCGCGGAATTGCGGCGAGGGCTTGATTGGACGATCGTAGTTGGCGGGAGGGGGTGTAGAAGGATAGACGTGTGTTGAGGCATTCGGGTCCCAGGTCGTAGAGGGCTTTGTGTGCGTGGGTGAGGAGACGGAACGTTATTCTCTTGTTGACAGGGAGCCAATGGAGGTCTTTCAGGTGGTCGGAAATGTGAGCTTGCCGAGGGATGTCTAAAATGAGTCTGGCAGAGGCGTTTTGGATGCGTTGGAGTTTTTTCTGTAGTTTGGCTGTGGTTCCGGAGTAAAAGGGTGTTGCCGTAATCCAATCGGCTTGTGACCAGTGCGTAGGTGACTGTCTTTCTTCTTTCGGTGGGGATCCAACTGAAGATTTTTTTGAGCATTCGTAGGATGTTGAAGCAGGATGATGAGACGGCGTTGACTTGTCTGGTCATCGAGAGGGAGGAGTCCAGGATGAAGCGCAGGTTACGTGCGTGGTCCGTAGGTGTGGGTGCGGTTCCGAGGGCCCGTGGCCACCATGAGTCGTCCCAGGCAGAGGGGGAAGATCCTAAGCTGAGGATTTCTGTTTTGTCCGAGTTTAGTTTTAAACGGCTGTTCTTCATCCACTCGGCTACTTCTTTCATTCCTTCGTGTAAGTTGGTTTTGGCGGTGTTTGGGTCTTTGGTGAGGGAGAGGATCAGCTGGGTGTCGTCTGCGTAGGAGATGATGTTGAGGTTGTGTTGGCGCACGATGGATGCGAGGGGACTCATGTATATGTTGAAGAGGGTGGGGCTGAGTGATGATCCTTGTGGTACGCCGCAGATTACTCCGGTGGCCTCTGATTTGAAAGGGGGGAGGCGGACTCTCTGGGTTCTTCCGGTAAGGAACGATATGATCCAGTCCAATGCCTTTCCTTGTACACCGATGTTGCTGAGGCGTTGTATGAGGGTGCTATGACAGACTGTGTCGAAGGCTGCGGAGAGGTCAAGTAAGATGAGAGCAACTGTTTCTCCGTTGTCCAGTAGTGTTCGGATGTCGTCTGTAGCTGCGATGAGGAGGTTTCGGTGCTGTGTTTGGCTTGGAAGCCTGCTTGAGAGGAGTTGAGGGATTCGTTGGATTCAAGTAAGGTGGCGAGCTGACTGTTGACGGCTTTCTCGATGACTTTGGCGGGGAAAGGGAGGAGCGAGATGGGGCGGTAGTTCTTAAGTTCGGTTGGGTCAGCCGTGGGTTTCTTCAGAAGGGCGCTGAGTTCGGCATGTTTCCAGTTTTCCGGGAAGGTGGCGGAGTTGAGGGAGCAGTTGATGACGTCTCGGAGATGGGGTGCGATGATGGAGTCTGCTTTGTTGAAGATGTGGTGGGGACAAGGGTCGGTTGGCGATCCTGAGTGGATGGAATTCTTCAGGCGGATGGTGTCTTCAATGGTGATTGGGTTCCAGGTGCAAAGGTTGTTAGAGGGGAGTTTTGGTTCGGAGGTGGGTGGAGTGGGTTGGTCTTCGGACTGGTTTTGAAAGCTGTTATGTATTTCGGCGATTTTGTTGTGGAAGAATGATGATAGTCGCAGAGGTCGTGGGAGGGGGTGATGTTGTTAGTGTCTGCGGAGGGGTTAGTGAATTCTTTGACGATGTTGAATAGTTGTTTTGGGCATTGTTGTCAAGTCGATCCTTAAATGCTGATTTCTTGGTGGATCGGATGAGTTGGTGGTGTTTGCGGGTGGCGTTCTTGAAGGAGGCCAGGTTGTCAGTGGTAGGGTTTTTTCTCCAGGTTTTCTCGAGAGTCCGACAGAGCTTCTTGGATTTCTTACGGTCATCGTTGAACCAGGGGGCTTTTTTGTTACCTTTCTTGATTAGATGGTTTTTCAAGGGTGCTAGTTCGTCTGCGCTGTGGGTGATCCATTGTGTGAGGTTGGTGGCTGCTTGGTTAGGGTCCGATGAATTGGCAGGGGGGTTTTGTTGAAGCGACGAGAAGAGCTGGTCGGTGGTGATTTTGTTCCAGTTTCTTCGGGGAATTGGTTTTGGGGGGTTATGGGTCGTGGATTTTTTGTAGTGGAAGTTGACGCAGCTGTGGTCCGTCCAATGGAGAGCTGTGGTGTGATCGAAGGAGATGTACTTGCTGGAGGTGAAGATAGGGTCAAGCGTGTGTCCGGCAGAGTGGGTGGGGGTGTCAACGAGTTGTTTGAGTCCGAGATTGACCAGGTTGTCCAGAAGGGTGGTGGTGTTGTTGTCGTTTTTCTTGTCCAGGTGGAAGTTGAGGTCTCCCAGTAGAATGTAGTTCTCGGATGGGAGGGCATGTGGGCTGATGAAGTCGGCGATGTCTTCACTGAATTGTGAGCGTGGTCCTGGGGGTCAGTAGATAAGGGTGCCTCTGAGTGTGGTTTTGGGATCGGTGTGAATCTGGAAGTGAAGGTGTTCGGCGGTAGTGAGGTTATCTTCGGAGCTGGTCGTGATGCGGATGGTGTTCTTATGGACGATGGCGATGCCTGCTCCTGTTTGGTTGATGCGGTCCTTTCGGATGATCTTGTAGGTGTCCGGGATGGCTATGGCGATGTCGGGGGCTGATGAGGCGTTCATCGATGTTTCTGTAAGGAAGGCGACGTCCGGCGATGTAGTGTCGAGTAGGTTCCAGAGTTCGATGGAGTGTCTGTGGACTGAGCGGGTGTTGAGCAGGAAGCACTTTAGGTGGTTAGTGTCCGAGCTCTGTTTGGAGTTTGTGGATTTGGTGTGGGTGCTGGTGCAGTCGAACTTGCAGGAGTGGCAGGTGAAGGGTCCATGGGTGTGTCCTGGAGCGGCTTGATAGCAGTTAGGGAGTGGGCCGGGGTTAAGTGCTGAGAGGGTTGCGGCGTCGTATATTATGCGGGTGGAATGGGATTTGCGTGGACCAGGGGGTCTGGCGCTGGGCGCGGACGGGCGTAGACGGGCTTACCTTTGGCAAACCTTCGGCGCGCATGGGGCGCGTCCGCTGCACGTGAACGCTGCGCGCAAAAGCTTCTGTCATATGTGGATAGTGGAAGGGGAGGGTCAGCTGGGAGGCGGGAGCCGGGTGGAGATCAGGGCAGGGAGGAACAACAACAAAATGGCAGCAAGCCAATAACGAAACAGGACTGGGGCACAATCGGAAATAGCGCGATGCAAATGGCCGTGGCGCCGGCACAATCAGGCACAAATAAATCTGCAGGCAGCACAGCACAAGTTCGAATGTCGTACAAGCGCACCTTGGCAATCAAGCACTACGATCTAATTAACCTCAGCGATTTAATAAATTATAATAAGCAGGCGGGGCAATCTAGCGCTACGAACTAAATTTGAATTTGAATTTTAACATATTTATTAAGCGCGCTTATACCGGGACGGTTTCATGGCGCTAGGCGGCGGTGAACCAGTGGAGGCAGAGAGGAAGGCTAGACTGCTAGGGATCTGGAAAACAGGAAGGTCTTGAGATGTTTACGGAATTCCGGATAGGAAGTAGAAGCTCTGAGGGCAAAAGGGAGCGAGTTCCAAAAAGATGGAGCTAGAACCGCAAATCTCGTCCCCCCGGACTTCTGCTTCCAGAAACGGGAACTGACAAGAGGGCCTGGTGAGAGGAGCGGAGCTCTCTGGCCAGAAGATAGGAAGATATAGCTTCACAAAGGAAAGCGGGGGCAGTCCCTGACCTAGCCTGATAAGTAATGCAGCCCAACTTGAAAAGAGCCCTCTCCTTCACCGGTAACCAGTGCAGAGATTGCAACAGAGGGGTGGCATTGTGAAATTTAGGGAGACCGTAAATCAGGCGGGCGGCCTGATTTTGTATCAGTTGAAGCCGGCGGATTAGGTAGTCTGGGGCGCCATTATAGACCACATTCCCATAGTCAAGGCGCGATAGCACCATGGCCATGAGAATGAGCTTAAGGGCGGGGGCAGAAAAAAAACGGGAAACCTTACGAATGGTGCGAAGGGAAAAGAAACAGGAAGACACCACTGAGTGAACCTGCGTGTGAAGAGAGAGCTGGGAATTGATAAAGATGCCTAAGGTTTTGACCTTAGGAACCGGGAGGGGAGGGGGACCAAGTGAGTGGGGCCAGAAGGAAGGGGACCAAGGACTGCAACCACTCCCAGTCAAAACCAGTTCGGTTTTTTCGGGATTCAGTTTGAGGTGGTTGCAGTTCATCCAATCTTGGATGAAGAGCATCACCCTCTGGAAGTTCTGGGCAGAGGTGGGGGAGTGGGAGAGGTTAAAGATGAGTTGGAGGTCGTCGGCGTAATTGAACACCGAGACCTCCATCTGCTGTAAAGAAAAAATGAGGGGTGAGATGTATAAATTAAATAACAGGGGAGACAAGGAGGAGCCCTGGGAAACGCCGCAAGTCACTCTGCGAGGAGGGGCAGCAAAGTCTGCCAGATGGACGGCCTGCTCCCTGTCCGTTAAAAAGGACCGGAGCCAGGCATGGGCCGTGCCCCCAATGCCCGCCGCCTAAATAATTATACAGGCTAAAGCAGTTGTGGGTGCAAGGCGAGATCGCTACGATACCAGGTGAGGCAGGGAGCAGCGTGTGGAGCGACCGCTTCTGCTGGGAGTAATGGTAAGGCCTAGGGCCTTGGGAATCGCTGGGGCTACACTGAGCTAACAATAGTTAGGGAGCAGGAGGCCCATGGGAGGAGTGTGCAGTGTCTAAAAGCACACAAGTGTACACATTGAAGTCAATGGGTGCGTAAAAGTTATAAAGTTAAAGATTTAGGAGTCTTCTGACTGGAATAGAACTTAACCACTTGAAACTAGGACGCTAGGGATGTAAACCGCTACAGGAGCACCATAGTACTCGCGTTACCTAACCCACAGGAAGCGGGTGCACAGGTTCAAAAGTGTGTTGGGTTTCGTCATGGAGATCTATGGAGCCTTGGAGTGAAGGAGCTGCAGGC
This sequence comes from Lissotriton vulgaris, assembly GCF_964263255.1. NCBI lineage: Eukaryota > Metazoa > Chordata > Amphibia > Caudata > Salamandridae > Lissotriton > Lissotriton vulgaris. The sequence goes on along the minus strand of NC_141700.1, from coordinate 83,852,623 downwards.
AGCCAGAAGAGAAGAGTCCGGGTGGATCCAAGGGTGGATCGAAGATGTAGAGGACCTGAAAGCAGAGGGGACATAGTCTGGGTCACTAGCCAGTGACCAGCGTGGAACCAGGATGGAACCAGGCGATGTCGGGATGCGATCAGGTGCTGATGGGAAGCTTGTCTCTACAGCCATGTGGTCCGGGAGTCATCAACAATGACCAGGATGGAGTCACGAGCTGTCCCACAAAGGCTCTCACTGTCGGCTTCAAGATTGGAGGCAACAAGCCTTGGCAAAGGCAACCCACGCAGGAATCGATGTAGGCTTCTTACTCAAACCAGCAAGGTCTAAGGGGCTGCTTCTTTTCAGGGAAGCAAGAGCCAGTCTGGAGCAACCAGACAAGCAGTGTAGTTTCTCGGGATCGTCGCCAAGATGGCCACTAGCCAACGGGCAAGTGACCGGACAGACGCGTCGAGCAGGAAAATGCAAAAGGGCCCCACGCAGAACTCGTGGAGTGTGCAGGGCTGATCTTTGGTGCAGATGCTGCTCGGGCTGGGGCTTCTCAAACCCCAATGCACAGCTTCGAGGGGACCTCGGGGGCTGCACAGTTAGCAGGTCACAGACTTTTCAAGATGGCCGGTCCCACGTCGCCTCCACGGGTCTCAGCTTTGCAGGGACTGTGGATCGGGGCTGTTGGATGTCTGGGAATCCAGTTCATGTTAGGCTCTGGGCTCGGGCTTCGGCGGCAGCAAAGCAAGTCGTCGATCGCTGGATGGTGCCTGCTTGTGCAGGGTGGGCACTCCTTGACCACAAGGGAGATTCTTCAGTTGTCTTCTTCCAAAGTAGAGTGATGAAGGTCCAGAGTTTCGTTTCAAAGTTTCAGTCAGGATAATCTAAAATCCTAGTTACTCAGCTCCTACCTATACACTGATCTTAGGGGCTGGATTACCTGCTAGGTCCCTCCTATGGGTGGGACCAGGGAAGGGGGCGGTTACACCCCTTCCCTTTGTCCAGTTTCGTGCCAGAGCTGGGGCAGGAAATCCCCAGCACCGGTTTGAACTGGACTATGCATGGGACACCTTGTGTGCTCCAGGCATGTCTCAATCCTGTGAGCCCTCCCTGTCCCAATACACAAAATCCTGTCTGGGGTGGTGCTAGCACCTCCCAAGGCAGGAAACCTATTGTCCAAGCCTCCCTCGCTGGAAGGACTCCCAGCAGCAGGAGGTCAGACTTGTGTCTGTGGCAGCAGCATCCATTTTGTGATGCTGAGGCTCTGGTTAACTTGAACCGAGAACAGTTAGAACAACATGTCTTCCCCCTCTAGAAGGGTGGAATGCTACCCCCGTCGCCAGGACTGGCGAGGGGGTAGTATTCCAAATTGTATGACACCTTACTCGAATGTTTTGATAAAGCCAAACCATAGTTAGCATCTAACCTCTAGGATTATAATGCACTTAAGAGTATATGGTATGGCAATATCCCAGAACAGCTAAAGGACATGGTTCCAAAAGCTGCAGACAGGCTCAGCTCATGCTAGAGCACTATCTCACATAAAACCAAGCACTCTGCCTTCAGGATTGTTAAGGTCTGCTATAGGAGTGACTTATAAGTATATATGTGTCCAGACATAAGGTTAGATATAGGTATACTATATCTAAGCAAGGGGTGATTACACCACCTTGCCCCACCTGAGTGATCAGCCAGTTGTGTCAATTTGAATGGCCAGCCAGGGGTGGCAAAAGATATGCTGCAGCCCCTGGTAGGCCTTGGATGCACCTATGCCCTGGGTACCTAGAGTACACTGTACAGGGGCTCATAACGTGACCCAGTATCCAATTGGAGATGTACCTAGGGTACATGGAGTCCATTTTAAAGAGAGAGCAGATAGCCTGGGGCCCTGATTAGCAGGATCCCAGGCCAACTAAGTCGAAAACCAGCTAAACACTAGGCAAAAAATCTGGGGTAACCATAGTCAGGCATCCACCTTCCTACAAGTGGCAACGACCTGATCTTCTCTGAAACACTGGAGGAACACCATGTATAGCTCAGAGCAATGCTGTAGAGGTTGGCTGACTGTGGCCTTACACTCCACAAGAAGTGTTTGTTCAATCAAATTCTTTGGGTATGTGTTTTTTGGTGAGAGGAGCTGAGGGTGGACCCTAGGAAGGTGAAAGTGATAAGGAAGGTGTCTATTGCCAGAGCACATTGAATGTGAGGAGTTTCCTTGGGATGGCGACCTACTGTGGCAGGTTCATCCTGAACCTGCCCACTTTGTCCGCACCCCTGAGATTCCTGACTAAGTCGGATGCCACCTGGGAGTGGACAGAACGCATGGTCATGGCATTTTGCCAGGTGAAGGATGCACTGCTGGCAGACACCACCATGGCGTACTTCAACGAAAGACGGAGCTTGTTGTGGATGTTAGCCCCAGGCTGCCCTCTTGCAGGAGAAGAGTGAAGGGTTATGGGTCCCTATTGTGTATGCCAGCAGGGCACTGTCATTTACAGAGGCTCGATATGCTCAGATTGAGCAGGAGGGGCTGGTGATGTGAGCAGCATGGCCCCATTTCCATCTGTACTTGTGTGGACAACAGTTCAAAGTTATTACAAGCCACTTGTCTCGCTCTTCGCTGGAACATCAGACATCCGCTCCTCGCACTGAGTGGTGGGCTGTGCAGTTGCAGCCCTATTTCTCTGAACTAGCATACTGCCCTAGAGTGAACAACCCGGCTGACTGCCCGTCTCACTGGCCCCAGGAGCAGCCTGGTAATGGCCAAAGTAAAGATAGAGGGGTAGAAAGATGTGTGGGTAGTCATGCGCGAGGCATACCCCCGAGCCCTATTGCTCAGAAAAATCATGGAGGCTACTATGTCAGACACAAGTTTGTCCAAAGCCAAGGAGGCGCTCTTCTGGAAGCAGTGGCAGAACTTTCTGCATGGGGCTGGGTAGCAGACTCCCCTCGAACAGACGACCATGACCCAGCTCTGGAGGATCAGATGAACTGCGCACCAGTAATGAAGGACTGTTGTTGCGAGGGGAGTTTCATGGTGAAGCCCCAATGCCTGTGGGCCAGGCTTGTTGACTTGGCTCACCAAGATGTGATAAAGACCAAGATGAGACAAGGTCTGGTTCCCAGGAATGGACACCATGGTGGACGAAAAGGTGCAGGGTTGCCACTCCTGCACGATCACCAGCAACTCCTGCGCGATCACCAGCGGAGAACCATGGCCTGCGCTGGAAATTACTGACGAACTGTGCCTGCGACCCTGGTCCTGAGTCAGCTTGGACTTCAGAGGTTTCCCTGATGGGTGGCTTACGGCCAGTAATAGTGGACAGTCTTACTAAGTATCTCATGGTAAAGCTGGTACAGTCCACCACATTCTCGAAGGTAAAACCAGTTTTGGAGAAATCCTCGCTATATTGGGGCTGCCAGACGAGGTACCTCTCCTACTCAACATCACGCCTCGCAAGGTGACTCCATAGTGTCCCCAGGCGAACGGGGAAGTAGAGTGCTTTATGCACGCGTTGAATCAGGCACTCCACATAGATGAGGAGCATGGGGAGGATGCGGAGTGCTGCCTCCACCGATTCCTGCAGACGTATCCGCAGACCCCACCTAGCACCATGAACTCCGCCCCGTGGATCTGCTGCAATGGAGGTCACCCAGAGACTATATCCAACAGGGCCCACCTGGCAGCCAGCGACCCTTGATGTGTAAGTGGATCAGGAGAAAAAGAAGGACCACAACAACTGTGCGCCTCTAGCCCCGGTGCTGTCTGTGGGCGAACAGGTTGTCATGTGGGATCCCCACCCTGGGTGGGAATTCTGAACACCTTTTGAGAAGAAAATCCAGGGGACCATGGTCATTGTCCAGCGAGCCCACACCACGGTTTCCAGGAATTTGTCCTGGTTCAAGCCGGTGTCGCTCAGGGATGATGGGGCCGAAGCCGCCTTTGCAACCGCCTGAATGTGTCCTTGACTGGCCAGACTGTTCCCACAAGTGATCGCTCGCACCCGGGCGCCTCTTCTGGGCCCCTCCCTTGGGTTGCTTCACCACTGGTGTGAGAGAGGGTGACTGTCGGAGGCAGAGGTATGTCCTTCACCCTAATCCAGCAAGGTGTGAATGCCGTTTTCCATCTAATAACATTTGGGAGGGATGTAGAGTGCCACCCTGCTCCTACCGTACTTTGTAGCAAATGCACCCTGAGGCCCGGGCCGAGCCCAGGGGATAAATAAACGCTGGAGCAGCCGCTCAGGGCACTACGGCTACACAGATATCAAGCCTGCGTGTCACTTGTTACAGCCGCTAGATTGATCGATTGATTTATACATTTATAGAGCACACGAATGCCCAAGGGAGTCTTGGCGCTGAGTTAAATGCAAAAAAACGACTGGAGCTACTGGTAACATGCAGTCTAACTAAGATGTGAAGAGCCACATTTTTACGGCCTTCAAGAATATTAGCAGCGAGGAGCTATTTTTTGTTGAACGTGGTAGTTGGTTTTATCTGTTTGCAATAGAAAACTTCTCCCCCCCCATCTTAATTGCTTGAATTTGGGAACCTTTATCAGCTTAGCCTCACTCGATCTTAGGTTCCTAGGAGGTTTGTACAGTTTCAATTGAGTTTTTAGGAAATGGGAGCCTACCCCATGAAGGGCCTTGTATGCTAGGCACACTGACTTGAAACTTATTCTTTTCTCCATAGGCAGCCAGTGGAGGGTTCTTAATCTGTGAGCAACCGGCTCAGATCTGGGGATGTCCAAAACCAGCCTAGCTGCTGCGTTTTGTAGACGCTGCAGTTTAGTCAGATGTTGGGCTTGTAGCCCTGCACACAGGGCATTTCTATAATCCAACCTGGATAGGGCCCGTGCTGTTACCAGTGTTTTGCAAGCTTCTTGGGGAATAAAAGGCAGGTCTTTTTTTATCATTTTTGGGATGTACTACACTGACGAGGACAGTTTGTTAATCTGAGCATTAAACGTTAGTTTATTGTCGAAAACAGCCATGATCTACCCCAGCAGCTTTGGCCGCTCTGAGGCGATCCTTGGATGGGGTTTATGCTGGGTGCCCCACCATTGATCTCCAGGGGCACAGAAATGGTGGGAGCAACTGTAGACCCAATAACTCCCAGAAATGAGGGGGGCTGCATGCAAGAGACGACACACGAGGAGCGAAAACCCACCTTTTCCCTAGAAAACAGAAAGGAGAGTGCAGTTTGCATGGCGGCCATGTTGGAATGTGCCACGTGAGAACCCTAGTAATGGTGCCTGCTGGTGTGGAACCATGTGGCAGCTTTGGGAGGAGGAATGCATGGTGGGCAGCTGGGAGTGGGAGACAGTATAGTCTGGTAGTGTAGTCTCAGACCATTTGTGCCATTATACCCTAATCGAACCTTTATTTTTCTTCACCTACCGGTTGCGCCTTGAGCCTGCCTTGCCCTTGTAGAAGTGCAGGCCCTTTCGTTGATTTATTTACACGTTTTTATATAGCGCGGACTTTACCCAAAGGCGTCAGAGCGCTTCACAATAGGAACAGTAATGATACATGAGGAGAAAATTACAAGTGAACAAATTACAAAACCAAACGTTAAGTTGCATGAGGCAAAAGTGACAATTGTGAGCAAACAAAATACATGAGGTAGCAAACGGTGCAATACAGGAGTAAAAAGTGACATGTGTGCAGGATACAAGAGAAAACAAACTACAATTAGAGGTATAATACTGCAATATATGGCAGACACTCAAGCACAAGAACAAACGTTACGTAGGCAATGGTGGCACTTGTGCAAGTATCAAAAGCAAACAAAATGTGAGAGGTAGCAAACAGTGTGTTACAAGAGAAGCCCTAACCACGCATTGTTCTCTCTTAGATGGCGATGCTGCAGAGAGATCTTTCTTTACAATTAGTCTCAAATGATCCTAGGGTGACCAACCGTCCGTAAATTTCACGGACAGTCCGTAATTTCGGCCGTCTGTCCGTTGTCCGTGAAGCATCCTTTAACGGACGCCTTTTGTCCGTAATTTTAACTGGGCACAGCTTCCACCCACCTCCCGTCTGAACTCCGAGGCTGTTCCAAAGCTCAGATACCCAGCAGCATTGGAGAGGCACAGCGGGATGGCCTCACACCTCCAGCCCTTGATGAGCTGTTAAGAGGTGCTCGAAGGTGACAGAGGGAGGGGCTGTGGCTTCAGGGGTATCTATTCAGATGCAAACAGCCCTGAATGCGTCTCTGCAATTTAGAGGGGCCGCCGCCTCACACATTCCCTTTCTGCCAGGGCCCCAAACATCCTAGAACCGGCCCTGATTGCAGCACTGGTTCTCTTCACAGAGCGGTTCTTCAAACATGCAGCCTATAATGTAATAAAGTAAAGAAATGGCACAATCGCACCCACACTGATTAACAAAGTATGGAGGACAATCAGTTAAATCAGTTCTCTTGGAGTATCTCCTTTAAGTGCTGTACATCACAGTGGGGGATGGCAAAACTAACATTTTGGAAAGAGAGTCTGTCGTCTCGTTATCTTGTCCAGGAGGGGGTGAGGAGCCCTACCCCACCCTGGAAGAGACAGGATGATACTAGAATACTGCATACCCACCCCTGCGCCCACCCTGGTGGATCCTGTTCCCCCTCCTGTGATCGCTCCTGCCCGCCCCCCCACCCCAGTGATGGCTCCTGTGCCCCCCATGTGATGGCTCCTGTCCCCTGTCCCCCCCCCCCCCGCCTGTGGTGGATCCTGTCTCTGCCCTGGGTGGCTTCTGTCTCACTCCTGGAAAGGCTCCTGCAGCGAGGGTGAAGTTCTTGATGGGCCCCTTCTCAGAAAGGCCCAGCTTAAAATTAATATGAAAAGGTGGGCGAGTGAGTAAGTGAAGGGATGGGTCGATAGCTGGATGAATTAGTGAAAGGGTGAGTGGATGAATGAAAGATTGAATTGAAAGATAATGAGAGAGGATGGCTGGATTGATGAGTGAGTGGAAGGATGGAAGAGAGAAAAGGTAAATAGCTGGATGCATGGATGGAAGGGTAGCTGGATGGGTAAAAGGGTGGATGGATCAGTAAAATGATGGCTGGAGGAGTGAAAGCGTGGATGGTGAGTGAGTGGATGGATGAGTGAAATGATAGATGATTGATGAACTGATAAGTGCAAGGGTGAATGGATGGACAGATGAGCGAAAGGGTGGATGCAAGGACGGATGAGTGAGTGAAAGGGAGGGTAGATGGACAAAAGGATGAATAGATGAGTGAAGGAGTGAAAGTATAAATGGATGAGAGAAAGGATGGATGCGTGATAGGGTCAATGGATGGATTCATGAGTAGATGGGTTGGTGGGTGGATGGATGGAAGGAAGGATTGTTAAGTGAAAGGGTCGATGGAGAGAGAAAGGGAGTATGGATGGATGACTGAAAGGATGGATGGTTGGAAGGATGAGTGACTGGGTGGATGGATAGTAAGTGAAAGGATGGCTGGATGGGTGAAAGGGTAAATGGCTGGATGGATGGGTGAATGAATGGATGGATGGGTAGACGAGAGGATGGATGAGTGTGCAGATGGATAGTGTGAAAGGGTGGATGTATGGATGATGGATGAGTGAAAGGATGAATGAAGGGATGGATGAGTGAAATGATAGATGGACGGATACATGATGAATAGGTTTTCAAATGGTTGAATATTTTTGGCTATGGTTGGGCTTACTTATATACTATTGCGCGACCTCTGATGTGTCTGTAAAACTTATCCAATTGTCCTGAAGTTTTGTCCTGAATTTTGACCTACTGTCCTGAATTTGTGTCCTGAATTTTGACCCTTTGTCCTGAATTTTTACAGTCACCGTCCTGAATTTGCACCCATAACAGTTGGTCACCCTAAATGATCCACGTGTGGGCTAACCGCAACCAGCAGAAGGAAGCGCGCAGGCAGAGACGTAGCAGCGTCACCTAGTGGCCAGTTCAAGTATAGCAGAGTGTGGAAAAGAGAGGGCCTGCATGCGACTGCACTGGAATCACTCAACAGAGCCGTGGCTATGACCGCAGACCAGCTACTATTCCAATCTTCAGAATTAGTGTGGAAAACCAGAAGTTTTTCTTTCCCAATGATTTCTAAAGGAGACGTGTTTTAGGAAGACGCTAATCCCACAATGGGGATGATGCTGTTTCTTAGTTAGTAATAGTAGGGTCTGGTCTGGTCAGGTCAGGTGCCCTGTGCGTTGCATGAAGTGTATCTATGAACTGCAGATTCTCCCCAGAGGAGGCGACCCTGGTACCGGATGACATCTTACTCTTAAGCCCAACTCACTGATACTCATTTATTCAAGCTAAGAGGGATGAAAGTCTGAGCGAACCCACTGGGATTCAAACTTGTGGCCATGAGGATAAGCACACATTACTGTACAGATAACCACTAGACTACGCTGTGCTATATCCCTCCCCCCCGACCCCTTCTGGTCAGCCTCTACCCCTCAAGCAGCAAACCTAAATACATTTCAAGGGACCCTCTACAATTCTAATGTCATTGGGATTGTGCTGTGGAAGAAGAGCTTGAATTGCAACTAAAGCTCCCTTTATCGCCTCATTATTTATACCTTCCCAGTGCCACTCCTACTCTTGTGAATTCAAATTAAATACGTGAAAAGGTCTTCCAGTCGGGGTCTCTGCAGCAAGATGCAGGCAAAAGAATCTCACACACGCCTTCATGGTGACAGGTTAATGTGATGCCCAATTCTGTCATTTAGTGAGCACAAGGAGATGATGGGCGAAGCGCTGAAACTCACCCCAGTCACAGTTCTGGGTTGAATCTATCATCGTTTTTTAGCTCACTTCGCCACCCCAGTTCAGACCCAGCGAAATGCAAATCAGTCTTGACCCGGTGCCTCACTGGAACAGTCCTGCCCCAACTTCCAAGCCAGGTCTTCCCTAGATCGGAAACCAGCATCCTGGGACTGGTTTCGGGGTAATACCCATAGTCTGCCAGGCTAGCTTGACTCCAGTGGCAAAGTGAGCAAGGGACCATGAGGCCTGTTTCCAGTTCAGGGAGGGACTGGCAGTCTGGGCTGGACTGTTCCCATAGGGAGCAGGGTCAAGACTTATTTGCATATGGCTGGGTTCAAACTGGAATGGCATGGTGAGCAACAAAATGACATATTTAGACCCAGATCTCTGTACAAGGGTGAATGTATGACATTGTTCTGCATTCTGTCAATCAATTGTTCTTTTTTGCAATTCTGTAACTTGCCCCACAGCCAGTCTTTGGCTAGTCCAGCCCCTGGGGCCCTAATGGTTCTCTAAGCCAACAAGGATTCACCCTGGCTTGGTCACCTCTCCTTGAGGCCACCTGGGATGAATTGGCGCCGGTGGGGGCTTCATCTGTGTGATGTGGCAGGCAGAGTGTGGTGCAAGCCTGGCCTACCTCCACTTCTCCATTGCCGCCCTGCGTCAGTCTGGGTCTTTGTGGGTTATTATGCCACTGCCTCAGTGTGCAGTGACTGGGGAGGGCAGTGCTCAGTATAAGTTGTTCCACAAGCCAAAGAGCCAGGTGTAATTTAATTGCCTTTCTAGCTGGGCTTGGCACTAAGTAGCTCTTACTACTTTGTGTGCATGTGCTGATCTTCACCTGCCTGTCATGTACTACACTGGGATAATCACAGGTCACTTGGCAGTGTTTTTTGCCAACGGATGTACTAGATTCCTGGGCCTGTGGGCACTGCAGGTCCAGCCCCACCATACTTTGGACAACTCTTACCTCCCTCCAGTCCCTTTAAAGACAAGCAGCCAATGAGGTGCAAGCTTCCGACTGCAGGCCAATGAGCGTGCTTGCCATAAACCTTGGTGCGAGCAGTATCTGCTCCTATGGCGGTTCACATCTTACCAATCCAGTTGTATATTTCCTCAACTGTGGGAAGGACCGGCAGGAAGGTGTGGGACTGCGCATGCCTACTCCGTGCATTGAGCGTAGATTAGATAACACTTCTGGTGACTGGTCGCCGTGCACCGATAAGTCTCCTCCCCAGAAGGGATGGAAAGACAGTGGAGGTCTTTCTTGTCTGGTAGGTGAAACTGCTTGCGGTGGGACATGACTTGGTAGCTCCACACCATATTCGGTAGGCAATAAGAATTTCTTTTCAAAGCAAAACCTCCTACTGGTACTTTTAACTAAATTGATTGATTGAGTTTGGAGCTTGTATAGCGCATACTGTCACCCTACGGGTATCCAGGCGCTTCAGACTAATAAGAGATGACCAGAGTGGAGAAAGGTCACAGGAGAGAGGAAAAAAAGAGAACCGGGACTTCAGCCTTAGGATAGAACCAGGTTTTTAGGTTCCTGCAAAACTCGAACAAGGAGTTGATATGTCTAAGGCTCTGGGGAAGTTCATTCCATAGACGGGCACCAACCACGCTGAATGCCCTTCCTCCTAACCTAGACCTTTTGAATCTAGGGACCGTCAATAGGCTGGCAGTAGAGGAGCGCCTTATAGGTTGATACCATGTAAACCTTTCCTGCAAAGGGCAGGACCTAGCTCATGCACCGCTCTAAAAACTAGACAAAGGGACTTAAAGTGAACACTTTCCCTTATAGGCAACCAGTGTAGCTCTCTCAGAGCCAAACTTGTGGAGGAACTCCGTTGCCTACCAAGGGCCAGTTTAGCCGCTGCTGACTGGATTCTTTGCAACCCCTGAAAGATGTATAGTGGAGCCCCCAAATACAGGGAGTTGCAATAGACTAAATGGGAGTGAAGGTGAGCAAATTGGTGATTAACAAATGCTAATTTGTTAAAAGTTCAGGAAGTGGACAGAGGGCATCCTCGGCTATCCAGACCTCATGAACGAGGTGCTAACAGGATTTTGTTAGGATTGCAAACTGTAATGGCTTTATTGGGTGCATTAAGGAGTAGTGAGTAATATACATGTTAAACACTTCACACATCATGGGACGGACTACCTCTTCTCATCGGTGAAAGTTGAGCGTACACTGCACCCTGGCAACACTAAAGGAACCAGTGAAGTTGTGCCCGAGTGAAAGAAGCTGCTGACCATCCCGGTAGGTCTTAACTAATAAGTAGAATACTTTCTCTTATTGTAGATCTAGTGTTTTTTTTACTAGTGGTTGGCTAAAGTAGCAGATCTAATAACTTTAGATGACTTGAACTTTCAAAATAAAAGTAGTGACTATGTGCATGCGATTTTAGAAGTAGACCGTCTGTGATGTTAATTTGCATGAAATGCAACACCTTGATGCTTTCAATGTTCTGCACCTACCTACTTGTGCTTAGGGTTGCATCTCTGTAGCTTGTGTTATGAAGGGCTGACCTGCTCCGACAAAAATACTCTTGTTACTTCTTCAAAGGCATGCAGAGATTTCTTTACAAGACGGTGGGCAAAGCAAGTCACATCCGCAAGTCTCATCCCATGCCCATCTCTGAAAAGCCATGTCATGTAGTGTCAGTCGTGATTAACATGACTTTGAAATGATAGAACTGCAGCATCTGTCACATGCTAACCCAACATATTTTAAAATAAAACCCACTTAAGCCTTTGCTTGGACGTTTCCTACAAGATCCAACTACTCGATGACCTCCACCTCAATAGCGTAAAACTCTTACTTGTGGGTGAAGTGGCTTCACATGTCATTTTACCCCAATGACATCACAAGAAGTGAGATTGCATTCCCATTGATACCAATTATGGGTTACTGCTTTGTAAAATCTTTACCGTAAGTTGGGGCTATAGCTTGTTGGCAGTGAATGATAACCACAGCAAAAAGAAGTTGAAAAGCCAGAAAAAGTTCAAAGCATTCTTATTTTGAAATAACCAGTAGCCAGACTGGTTACATCGTATGACTGAAAAGCTGCCGATAGATCTAGCAAGAAGCAACAGTATATTGTTCTGGCTTCTTTCTGTACATTTTCCTGATCCTTTTCGTAGTTAAAGTTGTGAATTTCCTAGAAGAAATCTGAGAAGAGCCGAGCAGTTATCTGTTCAGGTGCACTCGCCTTTGATCTGTAAATAATACATTATAATGAAGCAAGTGAAAATCCCAAATGCACAGTACCAGGTACATTTGTAGCCTTTTTGCTTTTCTAAGGAGCACAGAGCTATAAGTGGCTGTTCTTGAATTCCTATCTTTGAAACCCAAGAAGATCTGAAATAAATATCCCCGCGAAACCTAAATGGAATAAAACTCTCTTAAAAGAAGAAAAAAATATATAGTAAATGCTTTACTAAGACTTACGCAAAGGTTCCATAACCCGGTAAGTCAAACAAATTTCTGTGTACTAATAAAAATCCCAAGTATTCAGAGGTGCATCAAAAGGATCTCAAAACAAGACTTGGCGATCAAATATGGTTGCCCAGAGGCAACCACATTCCAAAGGCTTAAAAGAAGCATCAAACATTCTCACAAAGGACCAAACCCAAGCAATGGTCTTAATTTTCAGATTTCCAAGACCATAAAATAACACAGAAGGGAAGATCTGTGGTAGTCACTTTCCGAAGTCTTTCTGAAAGTGATGGAAGATCTATAGCAGTCCTGTTGCTTAAAGGTCCAAACATTGTAAAGAGACTCAAATAGAAAAAGGAAGATGTGTTGAAGTCACATTATTGAGGCTTCCATAGTTCACCTAAAGTAGATTATAAAAGAAGGGAAGACCAGTGGCAATCAAATTCTCAAGTCTTCAAGGATCCGTACAACCTTTCTTATAAAAGAATCAACTTCAGATTTGTAGGAGATCCATTCCAAAAACACCCCAAAAGTGTTACGTCTCTTGTGAAGCCTTCTTTCTAGAGCAGCTCCGTAACCAAGTCTTAAGAGAAGAATTAAAAATGTATAAAGACAACATTTAATAAAGAAATTAAGAGATAAAGATCAGTGGTAGCTACTCTCCTAAACTATCTTGAAGAGGCAAATGTATAGTACAACAGAAGGGAAGGTCTGTAGCAATCTCATTCCTAAGTCATTCATGAAGCATCCTTAGTATCTTGTAATCATAAAAAATATCTGTCTTAGTCAAATTCCTTGAGACATTCCTAGAAAATGTCAAAGCCACTCAAATGAAAATGCAAGATATATTATAGTAATCCTATTTCTTACACTTACATACAATTGAAAAGTATTTTGAGACAGAAAGGAAATAAGAATGAAAAAAGTCAAGAAAAATGTAGAAGTGACATTCCTTAGGCTTCCAATAATTGTGATAAGTCTCTAGTAAGGGCCATTAAGATGTGTAGGAGTCTTCCATGATATGTCTGAAGTATTGTATAAAAGACAGGAAAATATAAACACTGTTTGTAAAAGAAACCAGATTCTTTATCAGTTATATTGCCAAGTCTTCTAGAGCTTTCAAGTGCAGCTTTACCAGAAGGGATAATCTAACAGTTACACTCCTTTTGCATTTTTCTGTACTGTCAGTGTAGCAAGCAGACTTTCCCATTCCACACTTGAAAATTTGTTTTCCAAATGTATTACACATTTTGCAATAGCTGCATTTGTGACTATGCTAGCTGAAATCCAATCATAGCCTGTTCATGGGACAGTTTGATGTGTTCTTCCTGCCCGGGTGCCCAGTTCACTGAACATTCTCCTTATTTTATCTTCTTTTGTAGTTTGAAAAAAGTAGGGTAAATAATCAGCAGCTGATTTAAACTTTATTCCTTACATCCGTCCGCTTCATTTATTTTTGTTGCTGAGAATTTATTTAGGGCTCAATTTGGGCTATATAACTTGGCCAAAGAAAGGACTCTGTTTTTCAATCAATAGAAGAGGCTGGCTCCTTTTGGGGCCTGTTCACTAGGCAATGTCAAAAGAAAGCAAAAAAAAGGTTGATGCCCCCTCAAGCATGCAAGAGTATGGCAGGCCGACACCGCCAAAGCACGCATCTGGACCCCACATTATGATAAGATATTGATTGCAGACTGATCTTTCTCCTCCTACAGCGTTAATATATTTGTTACCTTAACGATCAGATAGGGATTTTTGGTAATCAAAAGGAGATCATCAATTAAACGAGCCTCCTCATTTCTTGCGAAAATTCTGAATTCTACTTTGCTCACTCAGTGCAGTCTCCTAGTATATTTCCCCTTTCGAAACCTCTAAATTTCTTTTTGAACATTCGGTTCTGAGCATGCTCCAGATAAACCCCCGGGGACAGTAACAGGATCGTACCGATGGAAACAGCCAGAGGGGCAAACAATGTGATTTCATCCAGGGTGTCTGCAAATACAAGCACCTCCCCAGGGCTTGGTAACCTATGCAATAACAATTTGAGGAAACACCGATGTTAATACCGTGCAGGATTTTTTATTTCAGCCTGTGATAAGATGGAGGCCGCCTCATTTAATTTGATCACTGACACTGTTTCCAGATCTGGGCTTTCATCCGACAAAATAATGCACTTTGGGTGTTGTAGTCTTTGCTTGTTCGCATTCAGCCGCTGAGACTGACACACCTGTGCAAGGATTTGCAAGCTGAACATCCAGGGCTGGTAAAGGTGTCCTGATAGCAGGGGTTGAGGTTGTCACCTTTGATGGTAGTGACATGAACAACATGCAACTGCTGTTCCAGGGGAGCAATGTCCAGGCTGCTCGCGCTGGTGCCCCATTTTACCCCATGACCGTCCTCCATCTTATGCCAAGAAAAATGAAATGTCACATTATATATGTTCAGTATCAATACTGTTCTGTGGTGGATGCCAGCAGGTTCATGTATGTTGTTTGCATCTCAACTCTTGTTATATTATTGGTAGTAACCAACTACTGCCTACATTTTAGTGTAGTAACAGTTTCCTGAGCTGTTAAAATCATTATGGCATTCGTGTTAATTTCCGAATCTGCATGTAGAAACAGTGCCTCAGGTGGTAATATCACAGTTGCTCTAGTAACAAAACTTAAAACGTGAGGAAGCCATGATCTTGTGCAGTTTTTTTTTTTAATCTACTGCTTTTTGCAAAATCTGCCATACTCTACCCGAGGGCCTTTGTCTTCAGGTAACCCCTTCACTGCTGAGATGTCTGTACACTCCAGTGCTAAGCGCCTCTTCGAAATCTCTTCTCAGACTTTGTGTCGACATGGCCAGGGAACTTCCTTTTACATTTATGTAATTCACCAGTGCCATTTACGCGCTTCATGATGTTCTACACTCATTACACCCTTTTATGACATACATATGGATCAGTATGGCATTAAAGTGGTGAAAGATGGAGGCCTCTTTTAATTGGCCTTGGAAGAGCGGTAGGCCACTAACCAATACCATCCATTACTGGACAATAAACTATATTCTGACTTCCCTGGATACTACTGAATACATGTCACCCCTAAATATTAGAAAACCCAAATTAAGCAAAGTCCCCCAAACCACCTTGTCTTCGGTTAGAAAAAAATCCTAAAAAATAAAGGATGGCCAGATTTTGAAAGAGCTGTTAAGCCATATAAAGGGTGGAAAAGTGCTACACAAATGCATGTAACATAGTACACTCCCATTCTATATATAGATATATTGCCTCAGACTTGGTTATGCATACTGCAGAGTATAATGCATTCACACACAGCCTTTCTCTCTCGCTCTGACATACTCGTACACTGTCATTCTTCCACACACACAGGTTCTCTTTCCTTGTACTCTTTATACCTCTTACAGCATCTATTTACATCTGTCTATTCCATCCTGTAAATCTCCAAATGCAGTCACCCCAATACCTAGAAAGTTATATTTGCAGCCTTTACTTTCTCCACATGTCTCTAACTAACCTTTCCCCTGCTCTCCAGTCCAGTTAAATGCTCCCAGCACCCAGCAAGCTGCATGCTACACATCCTATTAATGACTAGCAGAGAATCCTGTAGCATTTGATATTATTAACCTAGCCTCTAGACTTAGCTCATTGTGATGCATGTTCTGTCACTCACAGTGTGTTCTTCTTTACAGATGAGCCAATAGTGAACATGGCAAACATACAAACCGGCCCAGAAACTGGATCTGACGGACACTTCCCGGGACAACCCGAAGAGACGGAGCAAGGGTCTGAACTCATGTCAGTCGACCTTGCCCCCCAAGGATCTGCTGAAGACAGCCACTCTCAGAACAATGAACAAAAACACAATTAAAGAGTTTTCGGCTTTCCAAGGTGGCCAATCACCAGCTCCCGGGATAATGACGGTGAATTCGGGCAGGGGCAGCTGCTGTAGAAGAGACATAAACATAGAATTACAATACCCTGGACCAGAGAGCCTCTAGGTCTGAAGGTTTGGAAGCAGTAGCATTGGTGACAAAAAGCAGGAAGCATTTGAACCACAGCAAACCCAGTGCTAGACTGGAATCCATCTGACGGTCATCGATAAGGCAGGATCAGTCTGCATATCCACGTCGAACACAAGTTGCCCCCTGAAGAGGTGCCTCTCCTTCCACCAGTGCTTTCTAGGACTTATGGTGCTCGTCTAGTGGACCTCATGCCGCCTTAGACCAGTTGACTTCACTGCAAATTCAATGTTCCAACAAGAATTAATCTGCAGGAGAGCTCTTCCCCAGCTGAGGGATGCACTGCAGAATGTTATTGCAGAAACACCTGCCAAATTGTTTCTCCTCACAGCATCTATTGGGCAACCCAGCTCTTGACCATAATCTTTCCTACTTCCACAAACCTAGAATCTTCTGAGGCTGGTCACATGCATAGTTAGGATTTCAGGTGGCTTGTGCTACCTGCTACTTTGCACTGCATCCTCTGTGAATGTGGTCATGCTTTATGTCCTAGTGGCAATCTGGCGCCTGTTGCGCACTAGGAGGTTTCACAGTAATGACTCAAGAGTAGAACCTGCACTTGCCATATGCCCTGTTCTTGGATGTCCTACATCTGAAAATTGTGATGTGTATGTGTGCGTATGTGTCTTTGTGTGCAAGTATATTTTTGTAACTTGTATTGCAGGCTCATCAACTGGCACCAAAGATAATAACAAAAAAACATTACTTGATCTAAGAACGCAATATCCGATCATAACTATATTTGTCTGCCGACTTTTTTCCCTTAATTGAAATGTAGAAGACCATGATCTGTATGCACTCTAGTTTTATGTCACTGCAACTAAAATCCTGATCACACCTCCTCTTCACTGTGTGTAGCGCTAAATAAATCTAGACATCACAGGTACCTCCAGTAAAACTTAACAATCAAATCTGGTTAGGGATCTAAATAGAAAATGCCAAAAAGAATTATGCATACCAATTTTACACTGATGTAGAACATGATTTTTACTTTTGAGAAATTCTTTTTTTAATTTCATGTTACTATTTTTTTGGCAGTAAATTATGTTTGAATGTAAATAATAAATCTGTATACATGCTCCAATATTTCGTAAGCCGAGTACTCTATAGCAACTCCAAATCCACGTCGGATACTCCATCTTGCGTTCAGCACTCACTTTTACGGAATTGTCCTAAGGCATGATATTCAATGAAAGGCCATGCTATTTTTTTACCATCACTTCTTGTCTCAATCCTTTTCCTAAATCTCCTAAACCATGGTCACCCAGAGAGGAAAATTCAGCTACTTAAGTACATTTAAAATATGCTTCACCTAGTGGTTATCATCCACCGCACATATTTACTACATGTTATAGGAGGTGAACCAGCCACTTAGATACATTTATAACATGTGTACTGGGGTGGGAGATATAAACTACTTAATATTTTGATCATTATCAACCACTTAATTATATGTACAATATGCTTTAAAGAGGGTCTATCAACCACTTAAAAATTGTGACAAAATGCTTACCGGGGGTAATATTGATCAAGTAAATGTATGTAAACTAGGCTTATGAGGGGGTTTTCAGTGCCATAAATTGACTGACTATATGCCTAAGCGGGGATTATAAACCACTTAGATTTATTTATATTAAGATTCCCACATGTGTATGTAAATAAAAGTAGAATAAGTTATCTTTTCCAAATGAAGCTAAAATACTGAAAATGTCTTAGCAGTCATCAGCAGTGAGGGAGGATCTAAAACATTTGATCAAAAATGTTCATGGGTTCGCCCAACATGAAAGGGGCATTATATTGTGGTCTGAAAACTATTTAACCCTCTGGCAAGCCGAAGTGGTATATTTTTCATCACCATTCTAGTGGCAAATCCCACCTCCTCCGCTGCATGCATTTTTTGGTCCGGCTCAACAGCGAAGCAGACGCTTGACCTTAGGTGATCAACAAAAAAGAGCTTTTCGAGTACTACTGAGAGAGGGACTTGGCTTCACCCCTATTTTCGTTTCCCCAAGTACAGAACTTGATTAAGCCAAAGTTGTGTTTATCCACTGACGAGTCCTTGTTTTGCACTTTCTGCTTGTGTCAGAGCATATACTTAATACCTTAAGACTGAGTTGGTTCTGATAGCAAGCCAATGAGCATTGCTATATGCCTGATATGTTTAATATGAAATGGTACCATAAAACAAGAATGCCTGACATATTTATTGTTAAAAGCATGTGTTACAATCAATCTATTTAAGGGTGGAGTGTTGTTACTCTGCATTAATGTCTGTGGAGAAAGATCTTAGTGTTGGTTCCCCGCTATGAAAAATCGGGGATACAGTTGTGCTTTCAGAGATCCCTTGTTAGACCCTCTAAGCATAGATAGAATTTTGCTAAGCCAATTGTAAATTTGTATACATTTATCATCTTACTAGTGTGTGCCCAATGGTCGCCTTGCTGTAAAGCTTATGCTCAGAACAGTAGATCTGAGTTGGTAATGGTTACAAGCGATAGGCCAGATAGTACAGAACTATTCACATGACAAACGCAATAGGCTTAGCTGATTGAGAAAAGCATTTGTTAAAAACAGTGGGCTTTTAACAAATGGGTTATCATCACATTGTGTAAAAGGTATTTTGTTACATGTGCCTTTTTTATTTCATGTTACTGGGTTTTTAGCAGGAAATTATGTTTGAATGCAAATAATCTTGAAATTGATTTAGGTCTTACTTTGGCACTGTATTTTATCAGAGTTAAACACATTTTGGCACTTTTTGAGACAATGGCTTTTAGTTTAATCAGTGTCTATTCATCAGTTTTATGCTTGAGTATATAGTGGCATGGGATATGTACCTTTTTACTACACAACTGGTCTTTTACTCCCTCCCTGCACCCCCATATTAGCTTCCTGGGCTCCAATACCTTCAGAATTCTGCAAGAGATACATTTCCCAATATTTCTTGAGCTGAACACTCTATAGTAACTCAAGATCTGGCATTAATAAGTCTTCAATTACATTCTTTATTAGAATCATTGGTATACGTGGGACCTTAAGAGACCTACCCGTTTAATGAGCTATCATTATCGAAACCTGCCCAAGAGAAGCATTTCATTAATCTTGTTCAGTGAAACCAAGTGCGGTATTCGAGCAACGCAAGTCTAAGTACCTGGTCAGTATTGTCACGAAGTAACTTACTTTCAAGCCAAGAGTTCCTGGAACTCGTCATTTGGTGCTCTCGTGATAAATGGTATAAAGGTCTTAAAAAAATTAAGGATTGAAAGATCTTTCCAGACGGTTTTAAAACCCATAATCAGAAAAAGGTCTAGACACTGCGATTACTAAGGTATGTCTGGTGCCCTTACATTACGCTCTTGTTCCTGTACAATGAACTCATTCAGAACATCAACAACCTTGGAGGCTACAGTCTGCCTTACACTGTATTCTATCATTAAATAAGTTAAAGGGTTTGCAGGTACTACAAACATTGGCATGGGTAGCTCAAGGCACCTTGGCCATTACCGGTCATTCTACTCCTGACAGTCTATTCTTGTAGAGCGCTGCTACAAGACGCAGAGACGGCATTACTTCAATAATTTCAAATTGGCACATCAAAAATTGACACTTTAAAAATGACACTTTTGAAAACAAAATTGAATTGCTCATTCTGTGACAGTACAATTTCGAAAATACCTTAAAAAAAAGAGAATGAACAGCGACAGAGAAAGACACACTTCTCGTGGCAAGGGTCCCTCCACAGAGATGAGGGACAAAGCAGACATAGGGAAGACAAAAAAAATTAAATGCTGCACAGTGCATACCTCCTACGGAAAACAAAAATGGAGCTGCGGGTGGTATCTTCATGCTAGGAAACAAAACAATTACTGAAGAAAAAATGTAAACAAAAAGCATTAAAAACAAAAGGGAAACATAGTAGGAAGAAAGGGTAACAAGGAAAAGGAATGGGAATATGGAAGATGAGACAAAAAGGAGCACTGAAAATAAATATTTGAGGCACAGAGTTCTCCGGTATGATAAAAACAATCTCAAACCGAGGATATAATTCGCTCAACTGTTCTATTCTTTACTGTGATTGTGTTGTGTAACTTCTTTCAATAAAAAGAGATGAGACAAAAATATATACCATTGTAAAATGGCAGTTGCCGGCCATGTTGGAATAGTAACTAAAAAATACCAATTTGGCCATTGCCGGGTCCTGCCGCATTCATCGGAGGAAGAACTCAGAGCAGAAACAAAAGTTGTGAAACAACACACTAGAGGGAAGTACAGAGGCTATGGAGAGGCTTGTGACTAAGAGAAAGCAGAGAGGAACAAGTACCTCAATAACTCACGGCAAGTCTCATGCTTTGAATCAGTCTCACTCATTGGTGTGAGGTAGCCCAGCTGCACTTGTTGAGCATAGCATCAATGACTGAAGGGAGGCTGGGAATCTCACTTCTCAACCCACAGGCTCACTCATTGTAAATTTCGCTTACTGAGGCATAACCTCAGTCGCCCGGAGCAGGTTCTGAATGTTGGTGCACATTGCCTCTTAACGGTTGTGACTCTTGCCTTTTTCAGAGACTTTCACATTGAGTGAGAGTAGTGAGCATCACAAGCCCCATGCTCACTCAGGGTGTGTGTGTTTCACTTAGCCCCATTTCACCCACTGTTTAGAAGCCTAATATCTTGGAAAACAGACTCTCATTTGATGCAAGTCCCATAACTTGGTGCACAATTGCTCTCAATTAAAGAGACTCCCAAACCTTTGAGCACAACCTGAGCACTTGGGGTGAATCCCCCCACTATGACATTCATGTCTTTCTTCAGTGTATCGTCTCTTTCACAGAATTCCAATTTTACATCTTGAAATATGCACCCATTTATTGGGAGTGGTTTCCATGTAGTGGGATACAATGCACTTCAGAAGTGAATTTTTGTTTTGTAGGAACAGACATATTGGCCCGACTCATTAGGGTGAGCACAGCCTCGGTCGTTTGATGGGATCTCACTTCTTGGAGCGCAGTTTCACTCTTGAACATTCGCAATGGATCCATTAACTGTATAACATTTGTATAGTAGATATCTAAAATGTCTCAAATGTCACTCCAGTGAACTCTTGGCTTTGAGATCTAGGTTAAGGTCTTGTTTCGGACCAGGATGGCTAGGAGTTAACCTGCGACAGGAACAGGGTTTCAAAATTCACTTGTGATTAGACTGAATAAAGGAAGAAGGTGGATTTCCTCTTAGAAAATGCCCATAACTGTGACTTCTGGCAATGCCCTGATTATGGGCTTGAGTACATGAGCTGAGGTTACAGCTAATGATGAGACCATGTCTGGATGAGGAGGGGGTACCTCTGAAGTCAGAATTGCCATCATGGAGGTAGCACCTCCAGCATACCTGTTAACAGATTACCTAGCAGCCCCAGAAGGCAGGTAAAGTAATGGAAGGGAGTGGTCACCTTGGGAAGAATTGGCTTGCATGGAGAAGTGTGGCTCAATGGTTAGAGCGGCAGACCCTGATGCAGAGGTCTGGCCCGGGACCAGGGTTCAATTCCCCGCCTCGGCGGGTCTTGGGCTCAAAATTCCACGGACCCGATAATTCTCGCCTTGGTACCTATTCCAATCATGGAGTCCCACTCTGCAACTCTGGGCAATAGCTTGCTTAATCTCCATAACGGCCCCCACAACGCTAAGGATGCCTGGCCTCCACCTTGGGGGTGCCCAGGAGTGGACGCCTCACAGGGAAAGCCAGGATGGGTTCCACAGCGGTATTCGTACAAGCGCATTGAGACCCTTGCGGGTGAGTAGTGCGCTATACAAGTATCAATTTACAATTTACATTATGCAACTGAAACTGCCCTGAGCTTTTAATTATAATTTCCTGTATATACTTAATAAGCCCTTGTAAATGTCCCTGCCTGTGTATGGACTTTAAACTTCACATAATGACTTTTTGCACTGTTGTGGTTGCTTTATTCCACACAAATTATTTTGCTTATGAAAGTTGATCAATGCTATTGTTTGCACTTTGCTTCACACAAGCGCCCGCAATAAACTATAGTATATTTGGGCCAGTGCCAGGAGCTAGGTATCTGTTGTTATTTATTCACTGCATCCCATTTTTTACAGTTGTTTGAAAATCAGTTTACTTTTACAGTATTCCAAGTGGCAAACCCAACAATAATGATATACTGAAAACATTTTAAAACTTCAACATGTGGGCTAAATTAAAAGCTACATTACAGGAGCATATGAGTTAATGAAACTATTCCACTTAAGCACTAACCAATCATTCATTGTGGCTTTGGAAGTGTATTGGTGATATCAACAGTTGATTGGTTAGCTTTCTTGTTCTTATAGAATGTGGCGGAAGACCAGGCCTCTCCAAACCAAACAAAATTGTAGGTGGACTTGATGCATCCAGAGGAGAGGTCCCCTGGCAAGTCAGCCTGAAGGAAGGGAACCGCCACTTTTGTGGGGCAGCGGTCATCGGGGGCCGCTGGCTTGTCTCTGCTGCACACTGTTTTAATCAGTAAGCATCATACTATTTACTCTTTTTTGCAATTAATTGAATGAATTGAGATATATATTATATATATATATGTATAGATAGATAGATCTTTCATGTGACCAAAGAATATTAAGCATAGATATCAAATTGTCCTGCGAGTGAGGGTTTATGAGCATTTGTGTCAAGAGAGCTAATGTAAAATTGAATGCTGTTAAAATAAAAAAGTTGCTAGGACTAAATGCTAAAATCAGTTCATAAGCAAGTGTCATTGTCAACAATTAAAAAAGGGGGAGTTTTAAAGTTTAATTTTTTTTAACTTATCGGATCCTAAAAAAATGGTAAAAAACATAATATATATAACCTTTATTTTGCTTGAGGCACAACATCTCATAACATCCAAAAGCAAGTTTGGTGTTTATTGCATGTTTTGGTCTATTGTATGAAGCAATGAAAAGACCAAAGGGCAGATGGTCCACCTTTGTAAATGGGGTCTCTACATCCCTTCTGCTAAGTCTTTAATTTTTTTTAAAAAGTCTCTCACCCACAAAGAATGATGTGCTGCATGCTTCATCATTGAGTCCATTGTACAAAACCTCAAATATCCAAAGTTAAATTTGTATGTTTATTATCCCATTATATCGGCTTTTACTTGTATGTTTACTGATCTGGTATTTCCTTAAAAAGGATCCCTGATTGTGGCTGTACGTGACATCTTTTAAATTGTAATTTGAATCAAATTATTGATCTTGACTATAGACTTGAACCATTTTTCCTAATTCTTAAAACTGATTTTCTTCTTAGTTGGGACTAGACTGAAAGCAAGAATTTGTGTTTGGACATATTTACACTTTGCAAACTTTGAACAGATTACCAGCTCATGGAGGAGAATTTCTTGTACAGAGAACTAAAAGTAGATTTTTATTAGTGCATTAAGTAGTAATGCCGACTTTAAGAAAAAAAGCAGAAGTCTCTAAGACAAATGTGGATATTGCCTTTGTTTCCTCATAAAACCTATAAGGATTTAGTGGCCACCATAAGAAATGTGATGGTGATGGCCAAGTTGCAGGCTTTGCAGGAATAGAAAAGCCAAAGTTCAGATAACATTGCGAGTCCCAAATATCTTTTCAACTCCTATTATCAGGGCTGAATTCCATTTCGAATCTTGGTCTCACGTAGCACTGAAAGGTCACCATGTCATCTGATGAATTTCTATAGTATACCTGCCAGGGGTGACAACTTAGACTATACTAGTGACAGCCTCTGGGAGAAAAGATAGCAGTCAAATGGATAAATGCATACTTGCACATTGTCCTTTTCTTGTTGTCAATTTTTGGTATTTTAACCCCTGTCCAGTTAGGGAACGTATTACAATAATGGGACTTCACAAGTACAGTGATGGTCTGATGTCACTTGCAGGCTTCAATCTCTGCATTTGCAGTTCATCTCCAGGTTCTGCAGGAGTCCTTCAAATATTTGTAGTCAATCTTTGTATTGAGCCAGATGTATTGTTCACATCAGGGACACCGTAAAGAATGAGCCAGATCTCCCCACAGTACCAGCACTAAAATTCTGCGATACAACACGGCAAATTACAAATTTGGCCCACGTCTATTGAAATGTAGTAATGAGAGGGGGTAGCTGGAGCAAAGTGCACTATTAAACTATAATTACATATTACACATTACCCATCAGATGAAGAGATGTGTAGGAGGGGGTTGAGCAAATATTATGGCATGAATTGCATAGGCAACATGTCCTCAAGCTTTGGACCACTCTTTAGATAGAAGAAAAACAGAATGTGTGGGGAACAAATAGAAGAATGTCACATAGAGAAGACGTTCTGGCTCCTTAACCCCTTCCATGCTCATGACGAGCTCAGCTCGTCATGAGGCTAAAGAATTACATGTAACTCTGTTGTGGATTTTTTTTTAAGTAAGAAGTTTTCTAGCTACCAGGAAACAGTAAACCATTACACTCTTGAAGAGGGTAGCCACATTAAGTACTTGGCAGATTTGTTGTTTCATGAAGTGATCTCTGTAACTTCACTAGAGGGACTTGTCGCCTACCTGGTACTGCTACGTAATGTTAATATAACACTGCCTTGACTTTGCAACAAAACAGAAACTTCCTTCTTTGCATTTCCTAGTTTGAGTATGCCCAGCATTCTTGTGTTAACATTGTTTTATATATTCAATGCTCATTGACTCATGGAAAGCAGGCAAGCTTGGCTACCTACAGGGATTGGGTAAGAAGAGAAAGTAATCTACTGCAGGAAAAACATTAAATTATCCTTTATCAGAGTAAAAGCAACAATACAGAAGTTGTCAAACGTTGATGATTTTTGATTAATGGAATGTTTCTCTACCCATAGTACAAAGCCGGAGTATGTCAGTGCTTACATTGGCACAACGTCCTTAAGCGGTACTGATGGGAGTACTGTAAAGGTTGGCATCAGGAGAGTGATCCCACACCCATACTATAGCCCAGCAACCTTGGACTTCGATGTGGCTGTGCTGGAACTGCAGAAGACCTTGATCTTCAGCAAGTACATCCAACCGCTGTGCCTGCCGTCCAACATCCAGAAGCTGCCTGCCGGGTGGAAGTGTATGATCTCCGGGTGGGGCAATGTCAAGGAAGGCAACGGTGAGCAAACTCTTCGTAATAAGATGATGCGGTGCGGGTCAAGTCGTTGGAAACCAATTCCTCTAGTATTTTTACAAATATTATGTATAGAATGGCTATTTTATAACTTTACTGTTGAATACACAATAGGATATAAGACACAGAAACAGTATATGGCCATACATATCATTTCAAATGTATAATTCGAAGATAACTGCTTCAAAAGGTTCAATAAATTAATGTAATTTCTTCCAATTTATCACTTTTTGAGTGTTGTAAGCAAACCCTTCAAATATTATTTGAAGCATATATTCTAAAGCGATAATGGCATATCACAATTACACTTTTATACAGTTCATAGAGTTGTTGAATTAACTGTAATAACTAAAATCCAAGCTATATTGTAGATCATGTTGGGAACATTTGCAAGTAGTTCAAAGTTTTTCTCCATCTCGGAAATCAAATTTAGACTGTGTAAGAAATGGGGTTACCAAATCTCCAAGGGGGTAGCATGGAACCAAGCGGGCAGGCCAAACTTCGGAGGACATGTGAAGCACTCACGCAGTACCCACATACGACTCAGCAGGCACACCACAAATCATGGGCCGGGACACTCAGCCCTCCCCTATAACCCGGTCACTGGGCAGGAATCAACATTTCATTAGGGAATCATACCCATTCCATCCAAGGGGAAAAGGTTCCTGATTCCGCAATTACATTTCATTTGGTTAAAGTACCTTTCATCAATCCCTTTGGCAAGAGCTAAACGCTAAACATTTCATGAGGCTCTAATTAGTAAGTATTGACATTTCATTACCCATGAATACACATGGCATCAAGCACAGGTGAAGCATATAAAACTCTGGGTCAGGGGACCAATCAATCAGCCCAAAACATTGCTACCTGGAGGATCCGCCTAGGGGCAGGTAAGAATAATCAGTCCCCCCAATGTGGGGTTAAACCTGTAAAAGGCTCAGGCCCCAATTTCGTTCCAAGGGGTTCTGGCCCCAGTTCCAGGTCACACCGGGCCAACGGGGCCCCACCACAGTCTTTCCCGGGGGAGGGGCGCACGCAGAGGCTCCCGCCCGCCTCCCCGGGTATTACCTGTCTCTTCGGTGTATTGTGGGCCAGTCAGGGGAGGCCCGCGCTACTCCGGCGCTTCCCTCGGGGCCTCCCTTCAGCTTCAACGTTGCTCCCGGCCTTCCGGGGGCCTGCGCTGGTGGGTCAGGGCCTTCCCCTGATTTGCGCCGGCAGGTGGGCCTCTCGCTAAGCCCTCCGGCGATGTCAGTGGCGGGCGGGGGCTCCGATGCACTTCCCGAGCCCCCGCGTGGGTATCTCTCCCGTCCCGGGCCTTCTTCAGTGCTTGCCGGGCCCGGGGACCAATCAGGAGGAAGGCGCGTGGGTGTCAGCCAATAGCAGGCAGCAATGGCGTGTACAGAGCCCCAGAGCCAATCCGAGGCTCGCTTGCCAGGGGCTCGGCCACGCGGCCAATCGATGCGCGGTGGGGGCATGGCTTGACGCGCCCCCGTCACGTGAGGCTGGCGGGACGGCTTCCTCGGGCCTAGCGCGGCCCACTACGAACTTCAGCGGCCCTCTCCTCACACCGGGGGCTGCCGCAACAGGACACTCCACAGGGCAGGAGGCCCCCAGGCGATCGCGGCGGGCTCAGGAAGAACTGCACGCTATCGGGCCTGGAACGTCCCACAGCACCACGGCGGCGGCCCTCTCTTGACACCGAGGGCCGCCCGGGACAGGTCACCGTGCCTGACAGGGCAGACTCAGCTGTGGTGAGGGGGACTGCTAGCGCTTCCAGGCACAGCGCTACGGCAGCAGACAGCGCCGGGCAACTACAGCGCCTTGGGGCGCTCAGCGGCACCACACATGACGCGCTTCACCGGAGACAGCAGGTGAGCGCTTGAGGGCAAAATGCAGCGCCTCGCAGGGCAGGATGGTGCTTGAAGAGAAGAGCGCCTTTTGATTCCAGCGCTTCACAGAGGGCTACAGCGCTTGAGTCACGGGAAGCACAGCCAGCTCAGGGCCTCACAGCACTTCAGTGCACAGCACTCCAGAGGGGCAGACAGGTCTTCCAGGCATGTCTCAGGCGGCCATTCTTCACCCTCCTTGACAATAGCATTCAGACCTCAGCTCCTCTTCTCTGGGGCTTCTTCCCTAGCCCTCTAAATGCAGCGCACCTCACCTCCTTCCTGGCGCAGCACTTGCATGGCTCACGGTCCCAACAGCGTCGGGGACCTGGTGGGCCCTCCTACTTCAGGGGCCCAGGGGACAGCAGAGGGGAGGGGGTTTTTAAGGGGTGCAGGGCCCAGCTCACAGGCCCCTGTGGAGGTAACACCTCGCAGCAGGTCCCCTCACGTTCCTGTCCCAGCTCTGTCTGACTCTCTGGTGGCACATGCCCCTTACTTATACCCTCCTCCCAGGCAGTGCCAGAACCTTCTAGAGTGTTGGCTAAGCTGGCCTAAACTGGCTCAAGGGGAGGGGTTGAGCGCCCTGGGTGCCAGGCTTTACCTCCAAAAGCTAGGGGTGGCTGGGTAATAATATCTAGGCGGCTGACCTATGGAAGTCAGGTGGCAAATCCCATGGCCATGGCATCCATTTTAAATACAGAACATTTCAGTCAGGTGCATTTCTAAAATGGGGGAACATGTCCTGCACACCAATTTTAAAACAGGGCAACTCTTACCACACATGGCCTATACAGGTTTACTACCATGGGGGAGACATCCAAGACAAGGGGGTCAGAAGCGAAATATTTCGGGGGAGAAGGCCAAGTCCAACAGACTGAAACAATATTTAATCATGAAATTCTTTACTTGGTAGATGAAATGCATCTTAGTATATAATGTTTAAAAATATGACATTATCTATTAGAGATAATCAGTCTCCTTCATTAACAGCCTTTTGAAAAACCCCTTGAAATATAAATACAACATATCTCCATGATTAAGTTGTCATTTTCCCACATGCTCTTGTTTTTAGTTTGTCTCCCATATACATTTCATATTTATAATCTTAGCTTAGTAATGTTCCACCACTAGAGTTTCACTTCATGCAGGAGGCTATAAACTTATGGGATCGTTTGTAAAATAAGGTGTTTGGTACGGTCATTTAGTGGGCATCCTCCTCTTCTTGAAGTCCTCTTACAGAGACGTAACTTAAGATAATCCACTAGAGTCTTGAGGTGGCTGCATATGGGTTTGAATATCTATTTGACCAGAATTGCAGCCAACCCCTCTCTGATATTTCAATCTAAAAGGTGTGCAGAGTCTACAGAATTGAAAATCAAATCTCTGTTGTATGTCACTAGCATTCAGCTTGTAATATATATTGTAAAATAAACAGGAATATTCTAAGACCGTATTACACAACCAAACTCAATAGAACAAAAATAAATGTGCTGGTACAGTCCCTCCATTGGGAGCTCCTCAGCTGGGTCCTTGAAGACTCAAAGGTCCATCTAGACCAGCGTTCTGTGCTTCGTTTATAAAAATGTGTGTTTGGATGGATCTCAACCCTTAAGGGAGAACCACTGCACAGGGTCTAACCCAATCCAAAGAAGATCTGCCTCCTGCATAGACATGAAATAGTGGGCTTCTTAGTGGTATCTTGAATATGGTGTCTTGTTGTTTGAAGCTTGTTTGTTTGTTTTGTACCGTATGAAAGGATAACACCAGAGTGCATTTCCTCCTCAGAGAACATACCAAGACGTGTTCCAGCAGCAATCTCTAAATGATTAGGTAACATATCTGTAAAAAAAAGTTAAACATAACTGAAGTTAGTGAATATGATCAACACATTCTGCACATGGACTCATCAGCCAACAGGACACTGTATATATATTTTTCTTCTGGACAACGCTTCGGTTATTTGAAAAGTGACAGTAACTTTGAATAAAAAAATTCCAGTTTTGTTAGACATATCATTTATCTCACCTTCCATTGGGGATTCAAGGGTTTACAATGTTCAGCCGATGATTTTACACGGTTCAATCAGCTCGTGTTTCGCCCTATTTGGCAGTTCGCCTAAGCTTTCTCAAGGCTGGCAAAATTATATAAATAGAGTAAGTTAGAGCAATATATAGTAGCTTAAAAAGTCTATGATGCATAGTGTTGCCACATAATACACTCCAAATTCACCAGTGATCACTGAAAACAGTGGTAAAGTGGCATGGTATATTTAAAAGAGGTCGCAGTGTGTTTTTATTGTAATTAAATGTGTTGTGATTTGACCCCAATGCAAACCGCGTCATATAATGGATGGTACATAGCGCAAATGGAAAGCATGTGCAGGCAAGGTTATTTCATCTTGCGTGTAGGATCCACACTATAGAGTATCTATCGTAGAAGAGAAAAATACTCAAAGAATAATTTTGATAGTATGGGTTATTTTGTTAATCCCTGGCATGTGAGAGCTATCTTTGACAATTTTCTATGTTATGTTCATGGATGTTTGGCTAATGCAAACAGGAGATTTTGGCAATGACAGAATACATCTCCAGAACTGTCTGTATTTTGTTTAGTGTCAGAAAAAATTAGACGCACGTATGACTATTTAGTCTGAGGTCATATATAGAAAGATTGGGCCCCAATACTAGTTTGTGAAACAGCGCCTGCCATCAAGTATATCAGTGTGGTATTTAGATGGTGTTCTTGCCCCTTGTTTGTTTTAATGTAACTATCCATCCATTTGTCCGTTCATCCATCTGCCATTCAACAACCCAGCCATTCGTTTATCCATCCATTGGCACCTACCAACCTATCATACAGAACATTTTTTTAATGTCCCAATTTTGATATGCACATTGATCTGTGATGTTGTAGGCTGAGCATGAAGACAATTATGCTACATGAAAAATGCACATCCACTAAACTATTCTACCAACATATTGTTTGCAAATATCATCCCACAAAAATACTGTATTCTGAACAAAGGTATGCACAGTTTCAGTATTCTTTTCTCTCTCTCTCTCTCTCTATATATATATATATATATATATATATATATATATATATATATATATATATATATATATATATATATATATATATATACACGCACACGCACACACACACACCTACCTTGACAAGGAAATTAGATGTAGTTAAGAATATTGAACCAGGGGAGGAGCTTTGCGCGTTTCCAAGATGGACGCGTGAGCACAGGGCTCCCGAGACCCTTTCCGCCTCCCGCATCTATCCTGCAAAGCATCCTGATTTGGACGACGGGTACCTTTTGCTGATGCCCTGCTGATACAACAACTCTTTTCAAAACTCGATTTGGCCACCGGGAACCGGACTTACTGTGCTTTGAAATTTGTGGCCTATATCGTAGACCATCCACGGGCTTGAGTCCCCGAGGTACCCAGGTGGCAATTGAACAACAACGGCTGGTGTGACAAGTCTACTGCCCCTGTGGTACTTTCGGTTTCGCTCTTGGTCATTGTTGACGGCGATTTGCTGCCGATCTGCACGGCTGACCTGATTCTGCTGCCAGTCCTACGCTTGCTTGTGATCATCACCCTCACGCCTCTACAGGCTTGCCGCGAAGGGAATCATTCTGACCAGATCCCAACGGTTCCGTCAGAGCTCGTCGCTCATTATGGCGGGCAAGGCGGACGCCGAGAAGTGGGCCACCAGGGGCTCATACCGAGGTGGGGTTACCCAATCCCAGACCATAGATCGCTTTACTCGCCCTAAAGGATCCCCAGGCGGAGGGAGCAAGGTCCTTGAGGAGACTGGCGATGGTCATCCTACAATTGAAGAGCCGACTTTGACGGATGTTATGGGCACCATCGCAAGTGTTAGAACAACTATGGGTCAGCAGTATGAAACCCTTGCAGCTAAGATAGACACGGTGGCGATCGAAGTCAATCTTATCAGGACGGACTTGGGGAAAACCAATGAGCGGGTCAAGTCCCTGGACATCAAGACCACGAGCCTGACCACGGATGTCTCGGATCTCCAGGCCGAAGTTCGCAATCTCCGGACTTCCAATGACTTGTTTGCCCGCCGGCTGGATGATTTCGATAGCCGGGCCAGGCGCAACAACGTCCGCATCGTAGGTGTTCCGGAGAACTCCGCGGACGTGTCTACAGACCTTCTGGTGGAAGACCTTGTTCTGAAACACCTGGCACCAAAGGGCCTCAGTAACTTTTTCACGGTGGAGCGTGCTCATAGAGTCCCCGGTGGAAAGCCCAAGCTGGGGGCCGCCCCGAGGCCTATAATTGCCAGGATTTTTAATTTCCGGGACAGGGACGCTATCCTGCAAGCTTCACGTATCAATGGTCCCACTAAATTTGAGAATGCGTTGGTCAGTTTTTATCCGGACTTCACACAGGCGGTACAGAAACAACGTATGGGCTTTACGGGGGAGAAGAGGAGACTCAGGGACATGGGACTGCAGTACGCCATGCTTTTTCCAGCCCGCCTGAGGATTGAATATGAAGAACGTGCGCTTTTTTTGACCGGCCCGAGGTGGCCAGTGACTGGTTGGACACTTTGCCGGCACAACGTACTAGCCCGGAGAGTTTGAGAGGTGCTGAAGGCAGCTTGGAAGAACAGGAGTAATGAGTCTGCGCCGGCAAGCCTATTTTATGGACTTCTTGCAGTGGCTCTGTGGGGGGGAATCGGGACTCTTCCTCCTCTGGGGACTTTTTTCTCTCTTCCTGTAGGTTAGTTTAATGGGGCGACAGGCACACTGCAAGTTGGGGTGGCTTTCTGGTCTACCGCAGGGGTGCAGGGTGGGGGGGTGTGTTTTGAGGGTTCCATTGGGGGTGGTGGGGGGGTCTTTCCTTTTTTGTTTGTATCGAGGCTACGCTTTGTTTCAGATTTTATCCTATGTGCCTGTTTCGTGGCGGGGGAGGCGGAGTGTTGATTACTGGGATGGGTGGTAGGGGGCTGAGGGTGCTCAGCTGGAATGTTAACGGTCTTGGTGATAGGATAAAACGGGGGATAGTTTTGCATTACTTGAAGCGATGCTCCCCAGATATAGTTTTCCTCCAGGAGACACATTTAGTAGGAAATACGTGCCATGCATTGAATAGACGGGGCTACCATTTGGTGGCCCATTCCGGATTTACCACTGGGTCGAGAGGGGTGGGTGTCCTGGTCAGGAACTCCCTCCCCCTGGAGATAGACGACGCGGTGCTGGACGATAGAGGCCGCTATGCGGCTATTACGTGTCAGTGGGAGGGAAAGACGATCTCAATTTTGTCTGTGTATGTTCCGCCCGGCCTACAGTCCACCACATTTACTGATTTGGGCAGGGTGATCCTGGGGTTTCCTGATGGCATCTTGGTTGTGGGTGGCGATTTTAATTCAGTAGTTAGTGGAGATGAAGACCGTTGCCCCCCCAGACTCCTGCCCGCGTCACAGCTATGGCTTGGGAGTTTCTTGGACATGTTGGGTCTAGTTGATTGTTGGAGGCAACTGCACCCGGACAGCTCCAGTATACTTTCTACTCGGGAGCTCATGGGAGTCTCTCGAGACTTGATTATATCCTCGTACCAGCGGTGCAGATGGTCTCGGTAAGGGAAATCAGGCATTTGGCTAGGGGGATTTCAGACCACTCTCCACTCTGGCTTACTATTGATATACAATTGGGGACCGGGGGCCGGATCGCCCCGATCAACCCCTGGCACCTTTGTAATCCCAAGATTAGAACGGAGGTGGTTAAGTGTATGGATTACTACTTTGCTGAGAATGAGGGTTCGGTGTCCTCCCCTGTCTCCTTGTGGGAGGCTTATAAAACTGTGATCCGTGGTCAAACCCTATCCTTGATTGCTAGCGAGAGGAAGCGCAAGAATGCGGAAGTGGTGGGCCTGGAGAATGAAATCACTGAGTTGGAGGAACAGATGGAGTCGGGGGTCACACCTGAGGGACTGCACTCTTTGGCCCTTAAACAGTCTGAATACAGGGCTCTGGTGACTGATGCGGCCAAGGCAATGAATCGTGAGCAGCAGGGGCGTTTGTATGATGTTGGTGATAAAGCGGGAAAGTTGATTGCTTGGCTGGACAAAAGGGATAGACTGAATCGGGTGGTGCCTGTTGCTGAAAAAGTGAATGGTACGCGAGTGGTGGACCCGGTTGAGATAGTTGAGGTCTTTGCCCAGCATTTTCAGACGGTGTATGCGCCGGTCTCGGATAGGCCGGAGGAGGATTCGCACTTGTTGCTGCGGGATATCGCGCTGCCTAGCCTGTCGGAATCGGACAAGGAGCTTATGGAGGCGGAATTTTCCACCGATGAAGTAGCGCTCGCTATCCGCTCCCTTCGTTCTGGGAAGGCCTCAGGTCCGAATGGTATACCAGTTGAACTGTACAAGCTGTGCCCTGACAAAATGGCGCCACATCTTTGTCGGATGTTCTCGGCATCGCGAGATCTCGGGTCTCTTCCCCGGGATCAGAGACTGGCGACCATTGTGGTCATTCATAAAGATGGCAAGCCCCGTGAACACTGTTCATCGTATCGGCCGATTTCGCTTTTGAATGTGGAACCCAAAATTCTGGCGAAGCTCTTGGCAAACCGGCTGATTACGGTGATCAGTGACTTGATCCACCCGGACCGATCCGGCTTCATCCCCCATCGCAACACCGCGCTCAATCTTTGCCGTCTTCGTGGCGTCTTAGCAAGGGGGGGGTCTCTTAAGGAGCCGGCCATCTTGGTTTCACTTGATGCCTCGATGGCCTTCGATACGGTGGAGTGGCCATACCTGTGGGCAGCCCTTGCCAAGTTTGGTTTTGGCCCAAGTTCATCGGGTGGATCAAGCTTCTGTATGAGCAACCACTGGCTCAGGTTGTTGTCAACGGCAGGGCCTCGGAACCCTTTGCTCTCGGACGCGGCACGAGACAGGGATGCCCTTTGTTGCCACTCCTTTTCGCGCTTGCCCTTGAGCCCCTTGCCGCATGGCTCCGCTGGGAACCCCTGACTTCGAGGATCGTATATCGCTATACGCCGACGACATATTGTTGTACCTTACCTCTCCCCGTAAATCACTGGGTGTCCTATTCGACGTCTTGAGTTCCTTTGGGAAGAACTCTGGTTTAGTTATTAATTGGGCCAAGTCTTGTATCTACTCACTCACGGGAGACTTACCCTCGCTACCCCGCGTGTGCCCGATACCCGTTTCTAGAGTTGGCTTTAAGTACTTGGGGATCTACATTTCATTGGACCCCAAAGTCCGCTATGAGCGGAACTTGTTACCTCCGCTTTCCTGGCTTAGGTCGGATGTTGCGGCATGGTGCGGCTTGCCGCTGTCCCCCTTGGGAAGAGCGGCCCTGTTCAAGATGATGTGTCTCCCCCGATTTTTGAATGCCATCCAAAATACACTTGATTTGGTGCCGGCTAGCTATTTCCGCGAAATTGAGGGCCTACAGAGGAAGCTGGTGTGGGGCGGGCGACCGCGCATTGCATTGGCAAAATTGACTTTGTCCTGGTATGACGGTGGTGTTGCGTTGCCTGATATTAAACGCTACTACTGGGCATCCCAACTGAGTGCAGTTAACCATGCCATGTACGGTCCTGTTCCGAATCCCGCATTCGAGATGGATAGGTGGCAGCTGCCGGGGGCGACTATAATAGAGCGCTCTACTCTAGAGCCGCCAGGAAGAACCTGACGGGCCCCACTGGGGTGGCGGTGCGAATATGGGGTAGTGCAACCACGGCTACGGGATGGACGGACAAGCTGACTAGAGCGACCCCCTTATATGCTGTGGAGAAACTGGGTGGTCTATGGACATCGAAGGGATTTGATAGATGGGACCTTATTGGTATCAGTAAAGTGGGTGACCTCTGGGCCAAGGACAGAGTTAAGACCTTTGAACTCAAGCAGGAGTATAAATTGAGTGACAGAGAATATTTCCGATATCTCCAGGTCCGACACGCACTCGAGTCGGTTTTCCCAGCTGGAACTACGATCCCGGAGTCTTCCCCCTGGAAGATAGAGTGCTAGACGGGTACGTCCCTGACAGCTCAATCTCTCTTATTTATAAAAAACGTATTAACGACCGATCGGACCTTCTTGTACAACTTCGGGGTGTCTGGACTGGCGATGGGCTGGAATTGGATGATGAAGACTGGCAAGCTGGGATATCCTCCCCTAAAGAGGTCGCGAATCCGGCACGTCTCAGACTGGTGCAACTGAAGATTCTGCACCGTGTTTATGTCACGGGTCCACGTTTGATACATATGGGTTATTCTGTGGATGGGCTATGTAGGCGTGGTTGTGGTATGCTGGCTACCTTCCTTCACATTATATGGGAATGTCCGGAAGTAGTGGTTTTCTGGAATCGAGTGCATGCAGTGATGGGTGAAGTGACGGGTGTTGAGTTATTGCCTGAGGCCAGACGCTGTCTGTTGAATATTTGGGAGCCAAATGACTGCACTGCTGCTCAGGCTCAATGGATCACACTGGGAACCATGATTGCGAAACAAGACATAGCCCAATTGTGGGGATCTCAGAGAGCACCATCAGTCTCAACTTGGAAAGAGAACATGGACTGGTCTATGTTTAGAGAAAAAATTGTGTATGTCTCACGTAGTAGGCCCAAGAAATGGGGAAGGATCTGGGGTCAATGGAATTCGTACCATGGAGAGATCTGCACTCCACCCTTCATTGAGGCTCCTAATATTCCTCACTCCCCTTGACTGTGCGTTTCAGATTCTTAGCTTCCCGCCTTATGTGAGGTATCGTTTTGCTCTCGGCTCCCCCCTCTCCAGGATCTCTCCTCTTTCATAGCATTGATTATTGATCGTTTGTCTCCCCCTGCCGTATGAGACAGTCATTGCATTGCACGGTCCCGCCTCGATTCTTTTTTGTGTTCAGTTTTTTGTTCTTTATTTATAAAAATATAAGATGTAATACCTTTCACTTATCCTCTTGTCACCACATGCTTTCCACTATATCGTGGCTTTTCGCTGCCGGGCCCTTGGGTTGTCGGCTGATGAGCTGTGTATTATTGTGCTACTGGTGTTGCGTTCAACTGACCAGCCTCCGTGGTTGTAGGTCTGTAACTGTACTTTCTTTTTACAAAATAAAGGTTTTTAAAAAAAAAAGAATATTGAACCAATACTTAATTATTGATCCTTACTATCATGAGATATTGTGGTAGTTGACACTCTGCCTACAATATGTTTGTAGAACCATATTTTTATGAGCAAAACTCTGACAAGCAACCACCCATGACCGTTCAGAAATGAGGGAAATATCCTTGGGATTACTCTAATTAGTGTCCATTTCACAAGAAATCCAGAATTTCAATAACTTGTCTGTGAATAGGGATGTGATGACTTCCTTAACCTAATTTGGCACTGAAGTTACTGTATTGCGTGAAAGGGAGAGAGCAGAACAAGACCATTTACTAAGATGTGGTGCTGTTTTCATCTCTCCGCGCCGGTGCATGTTTGACTGCCATGTGTCAAGGCACACACCTTTGGGCCATTTTTCAAGATGCATTCTGTAAAGGGTAGTTTTTTTCACTGGAAACACTATCTATCCTTTAACACTCTTTCTGCTTTGTATGTGACACGCATGAAAAGTTGGAAGAACAGGGAAAAATAAAAACTATTTCTCCTTGTTGCACCTGCCTCCAGGAAGCTTAGGATTTTGGTGCAAATCCTTGTATACGGTCATTTGTAGATGAGGATTTGCAGAAAAAAACACGGGTGGTTGCATGGGAACAACCAAGCACCACCCATGGAATGCACAATTGACGCAAAGCAGCTCATATCACAAATGTTTGTTACTTTGGGAAACTGTAGTAAATCCCAATATAATATTTTGTGTGTGGTTTGCATTACAAAAGTAACACAAAACCGGTGCAAATTCTTAGTAAATTTGGGCCTTTGTACTTGGAATATCCAGGATGGCGATCCAAACTAAAAGCGTCCATGTTCAAGGGGCTGGTCACATCAGCTGGGGGTGTGTCTGTCTTATGTCAGAAAGATGACGACATACCTTAGGAACATATTGTATTTATCATGTTCTTGTGTTTTTGCTACAGTGGCCAAGCCCGATGTGCTGCAGAAGGCTTCTGTCGGTATCATTGACCAGAAAATATGCAACATTCTCTATAACTTCTCCATCACTGATCGGATGATATGTGCAGGCTTCATCGATGGGAAAGTGGATTCATGCCAGGTAATGAGTGTCTATTCAAAGACAAACAAGGATGCCCAATCATGCTTTCAGCAATCCTCCACCAGACTGACGCAGAACAGGGAGTGAAAGCAAAAGGATCACAACGGTGATCAGGATCCTATCAAGAAAAACAATATCTTTAAATATTTGAAGTCACGTTTTGGTTAACAAATAATGAGGGAACAATTCAGGCGCCACCTATTGAACTCCACTTGTGTGATTGTATGTAGTAAGCTTTGCTATGTGGCCCACAGAGCGATGAGTAGAATATCACTGCCCATTCCTGTCTCTAAGCCTTTCTATTGCTTGTGTTTGATTGGATTCTACAACTTGACATGTTGGTCTTCCTTAGGGTGACTCTGGTGGCCCCCTGGCATGCGAAGAAAGTCCTGGAGTGTTTGTTCTGGCAGGGATCGTGAGCTGGGGGATTGGATGTGCTCAAGCCAAAAAGCCAGGTGTGTACTCCAGGGTGTCCAAACTCAAAGACTGGATCCTGGATACCATCTCCCCCATCCTCAGAGCCACCGAAGGCAGCTTACTCACCCCAAAAACCTCTCTCCCAACTAGCATTGCCAGTAGGACCACCACCACCACTCCTACAACTACCACCACCACCAAGCCTACCTCCACCACCACCAGGAAAACAACAAGGAGGACAACCAGAGCCACCACCACTACGAGTACCAGCAGGACCACAACAACAAGAACCACCCGCACAACAAGGCCAACACGACAAACTACAGAGCCAGCACGCCCCACACAGCCCAGAGGTAAATTACACATCAAAAAGTATTCCTTATCATGGTTATTGAGAAAATATATACCTTTCCAAAAAGTTATGTTTTACATGGTCTCCGCCGACCCCCTGAAATATTAAGGGTGTTATTTAACGAAGATGTCATACCGCTAATCAATAACATTGGTTTGTGCAACTCGATAAGCAACAAATGCTCTCTAAATTGTTACTTTACATGTTTTTTGTAAGGTGCATTGTTTTGCAATTTCTTGGTTGGAGACATATTGTTTGTAGACCTGACGAGATCTGTGCATGTGTTTAAGAGTTAGTATATACATCACACTCCTGGGCCCTGGTCCATCACGTGTTGATAACTTAGTTTGTAGGGTAAGTGTTTTCCCTACTGCGGTGTTCAGTGTGTGAAGTAGGTGGCGTGAGAACCAACTCTCGTTACTTCACAACTGAAGCGGCATGAGAAAGAATTGCACGAATGGTTATACTTTCTGTGTTCTATGAAGGAAGGTTTTGGATCTTTTGTTCCATCACCTAAGCCATATCCGTTATGGCGGTGTGGTCTTTCATTTCATTGTATTTATGATACACTAGCAAGACACCGCATAAGAAGGATCACTGTTCTGGAGGAAACCCAACACGGTGCCATACAAGACATTACCAAAAAATAGACAGAAAAATAAGGATAATGATCCAGGTCAATGTAATGAGGTAAGAACAAGAAGAGCAATACAAGGTAATAGCTTGAGGTACCTGGCTAGGGTTTGAGAATTAACAAGAAGGAATGCGGTTGCCATAGAGTAAGCAGCCCAACACGCGCTTGAGGCATTCAAAGGATAGACTTTGTACCTTAGTAGGACAGTGAGTTGAAATGATTTTCTCAGAGCTTTGAAAGAAAATGGAAGGAACAATATAATTGGCAGTGTCACTGAAATCAGGCATTTCTGCTGCTACAGCATTTTCTGGATAATTAAGGATTATTCACTCGCTGTGGCCTAACGGCTATGGCGGTCGACCTCAGAGCTGGGGAACTGGGTTTGAGTCTCGGCAGGGACGCTCAACATTCTGTGATTCTGGGCAAATCACTTAATCCCCCCGTGCCTAACAAAAATGAGTGTGTCCGTCTGTAACGTAACTGGTGCTCATGTAAAGCGCTCTGATACCTTCAGGTCAAGTTTGTGCTATATAAAACTCCACACAAAAAAAAAGAAATCCATCATCCGCTGCACGTATCGACAAAGAAACTAATTCTGGCTTAAATTAATTGGAAGTTATAAAAATATGCAGTATGTGGTGTGAACTGTGTCAGACACTTGTGTTAGCTGGTCATCTCTCAGTTCCTGATTGATGTATTCATATCCCAAACTTGCACAGACAGTGTTATTATGGGTTAAAATGTCAAAATAGCAAATACTGGTTCGCTGTGTGCTACACTGATGCACAATGTGGCGAATAATTTTCCTCTTCTAGACTCATAATTTAGTCTACCCTACTAAATAATTTGGTTTTCAATTGCTGTATAATTCCAGTGACAGGAGAAAGAGGGCAATAGTTTAAACCAGTATTTCCTAACATTTTGACATCTGTGGACCCCACATAATCATTACTGGAATCCGGGGACCCCCAACGAGTAATTACTGAAAACGGGGGACGATGACCTAAGCAATATTGATGACTTGAACTGCAAATCAATACACAAAAATACAGATACAAGCATTCCTCAAACAAATGCACAAATTATGAAATATTTTATCTAGTTTACAAATATAAGAAAAATCTAAACCTGCACTGCTCCCATAAATCACTCTGATGATACCACCTTAATATTTAGCCTTTAAGTTCAGATTCCTTGACATTTAGAGATAATTTTAAAAAGTTAAATTTTCCTTTTTTATTTAAATATACTGTATTAATAGGTTAATATTTAATTTGTCTGAGCAGTCACAGACTCCCTGAGTATGTGTTGCAGACCCCAGGGGTCCCAGGTTAAGAACAGCTGGTTTAAAAAGTATAAGCTGTAGAAGATTGGCTGCTTTATTAGAATTGAAAGAATAGAGTAGAGGCTGAAGAAGGAAAGCAGAGAATGCCGGAGACCATGGCAAATAGCAGGAATAAGAGATAATGGAAGTGCAACAGGTGAAGCACAGGGGCTAGATTTAGCACAGCAACTGAGTAAGTCAGTGTTTAAAGATAGGGAAAAATTAAATAAGCAAGAGGTGATAAAGGAACGGGGGAAATTAAGGGATTGTGGAAGTGAAGGTGGCATTACCGAAGACAGTTAAAGTAGATAAAGATTCAGGCCTATATTTATAAAAAAAAATCATGAACGCAGCAAACCACCTTGGTGCGCTGCGAGAGAGAGCAGGAATGCACCGCATTTCCCATCATATGGCGCATTTCTGTCCTTTAGTGTCTGCGCACCTTAGGTTGCCTAGCGCCAATAAAAGCAACTTTGAGTCATGTTGCAAGAGCGCCTGCATTGCAGGTAGGATTGTTTTGTGCAGTAAGAGTTATTTTACTCTTTCTAAGGATGCAGCACACTTAGAAAGAGGAAACAATGAGAGGAAATGAAGATATTTCTCCTGGTTGTGCCTCTGCTGGGGAGGCGTACAATTCTGATGCATTCCCAGGTCAGCCACTGTTGGTAAAAGTAGGAATGTGTATGAATCCCCCCCAGGGCATGCCTCCCTGCTGCAGAGTAACACAAGGCAACTTATTTTCCTGGTTTTAATATTATTACGATTGTTGCCTCCGCCCAGGAAGCTGGTGGCTGTTGACAGTGGCGATAGATTTGATTAAACAATGAGCTCAACTTGGGGGCAACATCTTGTGCCAACAATTTATAAAAACTCAGCGGGTACTGCTTCTGGGCCTGCCACTGTCCTGCTTTTTAGTGACTTAATTTGGGCAATGATCTCTTCTTCCGTGATCTCTGCTGTTGTATATAGAATTTTGAGTGAGGGAGTTCTTTTTCAGTGAGCCACCTCTTAATCTTCTCATGGTCAGGCACTAGATCTTTTTACTGGCCAACTCCTTCTTGATCTCTGCAGTCGTGTTGAGCTTTGCTGCTGTTCCCACTTGTTCTATTCTGTCAATACTGTCCTGGTATTGTCAGATCATGTTTTCCACGCCAACAATAAGCAACAGTTGTCCCCATAGTCAAATTGCTGTAGCTTGCTTACTTTACACTTTTCGAGAGATTTCTTTTATGGATGTGTTTTCTATTCATTTTGAGCCTGCTCAAGCTAAGTGTGTAGTTGGCCGGGATTGGCTAATTAAGGGGACATTTTTTGGTACTTTCCTTGTTTTAAAAGCCAAAGCCTGCAGAAACTCCGTCTCTTTTATGCATGATTTTTGGTAGTTTGTTGCTGCCACCTTTATAGGCATCCCACACAGTGGAACCCAAAGATTCTTTAAAATAGAATTGGTTCTGAGTGGATAACTCACGAAATATCCCTTGATCTTTTAAGAGATTTTTATTCAGCGTCCGCCTAGGTCTTGTCCTGTGTCAGGAAGGAGACTGATGGGGTGGCTCCCCCATGGTCTAAAATAGAAGCCAAATGATGGACCAAAGCCTGTGCTTGATCGAAGGAGTTATCTAGGAGAAAGAGTTGATAAGAGAGTGGGAGCCATACTTCTTACTCAAATATGTGAAGACTTTACGTGAAGTTACTTCTTCATTGAACTCCCCCTACAGTTAGACTTTCTGTCCAAAGCTTCACTAAGGATTACATTGACGTCGCTCCCAAATAGAACTGGTAGATTGACTTCCAAACTTTTTTGTTCAATAATATTTAAGTATTGGAGGGTCATCTGCATTTGGGCCATAGTAGCCACAGCAGATAAACTCTAGCCTGCCACCTGCCAAATTTGCAAGCAGCCATCTTCCTGATGCATCGTCCAATAAGCTAAAAGTTTCAGATCCTGTTTTTTTAAAATGATAATTGCCACCTCCTTCGCACCTCAAAGCTGTTCTGGCGTAATACCCTCATGGACCTAGAAAAACAAGCTCTTCACTCTCCAAATGTGTCTCCTGTAGTATAGTTATCTGGGCTCCATTATCATTAATATACTGGGTTAACTTGATCAACTTCCTCTTTTCCCGCAATCCATTGATATTCCATGATAGAATTTTTATTGTCTTATCCATAGCCACTATATCTGTCACTGTCTGGGTATATCCTAGGGCTTATTTGTGATATTTGATGGAGGTCAGTGATTTGAAGATTATTTCCCTCCCCTGTGCTCTCCACCCTTGTCTTCCCTTCCTGAAGAACCCGACCCTTTACCATTGGCAATATTTCTCACTGTTAGATCGGTAGAGCGGCAAGAGAAAAGAAAAAAAGTATAGCAAACAAGTGTTTAGAAAAGAAAGACAAGAGACTCTAACGGAGAACATGGAACTACAGATAATCTAATTGTGTAGTGGGCTGAGTGAGTGAGAGCAGTATCTAATTAAGTCATGCTTGTCCTTCAAGAGGCAGTCTGACGTATATGATAACCGGAAAACACATACTAAATTCAAGCTATATTATGGATTTAACGTAATCTTCCTTATTAACTCCTCCGTCTCCTCTTTCTCTGACATGCTTCTCATTCCGTCACAAAGCTTTCAGTGAGGCCGGAAACTTAAACTGGACGGAAATGGCCTATCATCTCATTTCAGACATCTTGTTCCCAAGCTCCCATTGTCACTGGGCCGTAGCCCATCCAACATCAGATCTGATAGGTGGAAGAACCATGTTGAATAGCCCTCTTTTTAATGTATATGGCTGTCTTAGGTTTCTTAACAGCCTGACCCAATAGACTACTAGCCTAAGGGCCTGCTAGTTCCAATATTGGAGTAAAACTAAGCTCTGCATAGAGTGCCAATAATGGCATGCCTGTTAAAGAATGACAACTGGACAGTAGGAGATTATTATTATTATTTAACGATTTATAGAGCGCCTGGCGACCCGGAGGCATCCCCGCGCTGATCCAACGAAGTAAGTTTTATTTATGCTTCTTCAAGGAAAGGGTTCCCAGACTTCTGCCTCCTGCAACCGCCACTCCAAGAATGACCAAACCACCTATAACACAGCATTGTTCCAAGTGTGACCGGCCAACCCCGCGAAGCAGAAACACAGAGACTGAATAATAACATCTTAACAGTGCCCAGCCCCAACCTCAGCAAGGCTCTTAAGAAGTTATTCTCAGCCACCTGTAGTGGATGTACACTCTCGTACCCCTGGAGCTACGCCCTGTAGAGCACTGCTGCCACTGCCCTTTGTTTATATATTTAAAAGATAACACTAATCAAACTGCAATAGTTTCTAAGGGCACGCCATTGATCATAGGCTTCTACTTAAAGCTGGAGGACGGCTTCAAAATACCAGACTCTTCGTATTGCTACCGGTCGCATTTTCTGCTTGCGCCATCAATACTGCATTATTCGTGTGTAGTAGTATGGGCACCCTCCTCCTCGCTATATTGGGAACATCTAGGGGTTCTTCCACTAAGTAGTCTCTACATCATTTTGAATAAGGCTGGAAATAAGGGCGCCCGTATACAACCCTGCTGGACAACCTTTTCAACCAGGAAAGGTTCTGTACACGTCACTTGGGCCATACCTAACTTTGGCCGCGTTGTTAGTGTGAAGAGCCTTTATAGCCAGGGTAATGACGACTCCTAGATCTCCACAGCTTCTCCTGGGCAACTAGATCAAAGGCTGCTTTCAGGTCTACAAATATTAGGTACAGTGAAGATTTTCTAAAGACTGTAAATGTTTGTGAAATCCTATATAGACTAAGAGCCTGATCGATGGTTCTCATTTGTGACCAAAAGTCAGCTTGAATTTCTTTCATATTAAGGCACCATGTCCTGGAGGCCGTTGAGCAGGACTTTCCCAAAAGCTTTGCTTGCCCCATCCATAAGGGAGGTGGGGAAATTGTTGAAAGGACTGCCACAAACACCCTTCTTGTGGATCGATACAATAATGAGCACCAGGAGGGTGGAACTGGGGATGCCAGCAAGCGCTGAGTTGAGCACTTTAGTAAGAACAATCGCCCACAAATGGAGCTCCTTGCGGTAAATATCAGTAGGCACAAGATCTGTGCCTTATGCTTCTTCATAGTGCTCTTTCCCCCTTCGGTACTAGGATGTGTTTGACGAACATCTCAACTTTTCCGCGCATGCTAA
This sequence comes from Lissotriton vulgaris, assembly GCF_964263255.1. Taxonomy (NCBI): domain Eukaryota; kingdom Metazoa; phylum Chordata; class Amphibia; order Caudata; family Salamandridae; genus Lissotriton; species Lissotriton vulgaris. Next base: position 83,808,218 of record NC_141700.1, on the reverse strand, counting down.
TCAGACAGCAGCAACAGCTTTTTATAAGCTCAAACTTATAAAAAAAATCTTGCAGTTTCTGCATGACAGTGCAGGCAAAACTCTGGTCAGCACACTTGTACTTTCTTCACTCGACTATTGCAACGTTTTTTTCACCAATGCTCAAGTCCGGGTCGTCAATAAACTGCAATCAGTACAAAACGCTGCGGCAAGAGTACTATCTAAAACCCCAAAATTCAAGCCTATTGCCCAAACCATCCGGAATTATCACTGGTTACCAATTAAAAATCGGATAAAATTTAAAACACTCTGCCTGGTTTTTAAAGCACTACATCACCAAGGCCCTCAGTTTCTCAGAAACCAGCTTACACCATATCTTCTGTCAAGGCAATTAAGATCCGTAACCTTGCACCAATTAACTGTCCCCCGCACTAAGACTGTTTCCTGGGGAGACAGACGTTTCTCAGTCACGGCAACCAGACTTTGGAATTCACTTCCGCTTTCAATTAGATTAAGCCACTCTCTTTACTCCTTTCGCAAAGGTTTAAAGACCTGGCTATTTACTCAGTAAACCGCTCAGGAATTACATCACAAGAGTCACGAGTTGAGTTGTCAGCGCCAAGACGCCCTCGGGCATACGTTCGCACTTTACAAATCTCAAACATAAATAAATAAATGTTAATCACACAAGGACCCTGCAAGGATTCTCATGCACCGACGGGGATGCCAGGCCGACCTGTGGGGTTGGCACTGTTTAGGGCACTAAAATCGATAAACCACATGGATGGACTGATATACGTTTCTAGGATATTCAATACCGCCTTCTCCACCCGCGTTACAAGTTCTCAAAATTTTCTGGTATTATTGTAATGCGAGGCCTCCCTCAGTTCTGCTCATAATGCTATTTGGTGCAGTGATTTTCTCAGCATTTAAAAGGCGTTTGTACTTGCCCCCTACATTTACAGAAAACCACTTCACACTGGTGGGTTACAGTGTCGCCGCACTAGGGCATACGAAACAACTCTCTTGATTCTAAAACATTCTTCATCGTACCAACTAACCTTAGCTATCCATCTATCTCCAATTGGTCCAGCAGTTTTGGGCCCTATAGACTTGGACCACAGCACCTTCAGCTCATTTACCATTCCGTCACAAGCCGCTAACATTTCCCCACAACCATCGGTTAATTTGTTCATAACTATGGCTCCATACTTGGCCACTCCATCATATTTACCTCCTACTGTTGGCTAGGGCGATCACATGCTCGTACCGCTCCTCACTTGGGTTATTCGCACAGGCACACAGCTTCAGTACCACAGGATTGTGGTCACTCTTCTGGTAACGGTCATATCACGCACTCATCCCCACACCTCTGTATTGACTATACTATAGTTCATTATTGATAAGCTACTCACTATGTAAAAAGTTGCCATAGGTGTGCTATCTGAGGCAGTAAGACCATTAATAAAGCGCAGCTGATAATTTATTAGAAAATCAGAGCATGTGCAGCCCTTCTTGGTAGATTTAAAATGGCTGCCTCAGGGATACCTTGGCACTTGTCTTCCATTAGGACCTCATTGTTGTTGATAGCACCAGATGGTTGTGTATTGAAATCTCCACAACTCTGTATCGAATAGTTCTCCATTTTGCCCTCCTCAATCAGCTTACAATGGGCCACATCCTCCCTGACGCTACCTGCATAAGAAACAACGTTCCCCTAGACCTCTGGTGAACGCCCCCTCCCGGTGGAATGTATATGTACAAGATTCCGACCACATCATCTTCAGACAAATGAGCTACCCCCATTTGCTCTATCCCGCATTTCATTATAGAAACCTCCACACTGCAAGCTTTCCCGAATGCCTCCCCTTTGTGGGAGGGCAGTCCAAGTGCTAATGCCAAGGAAGCCGTTTTCACTAATTCCTTTGAATGCCCATCTTTCTTGGAAGCAGCATATAGCACAGTGATCGATAAACTTCAGCCAGTCTTCGTCCTCTGTTTTGCTAATCAAGGCCGCAATGTTCCAGGAAAAAACATACAAGAATCTTTTGTCAGTGCTGCCCATTATTATGGCCTAACATAACCCTTTTGAGGTTGTGGCAGCAAACAGGGAGGACAAGCTCTTCCATACTCAGACTCCCCTCTAGACGGCACTCTGGAGTTGGTAGCCAGTGCTGCTGCTATCCAGGACCAGTCTGTACAGTAAATCTTGGAATCCTTAAAACCAGGGTTTGGAAGCTTAATTTTCCTGGTACTATTGCTCGTGGTAATGAGCAGGTTCTCTTGGGTTACTTCATTAGTAATTGGTAAATCCCTCTTTGCCTCCCGGCAGGTGATCGATGGCTAGAAAAGCAGTTTGGTCCAGGGAGCAGTGTATTGTGGCCAATGCTGCCCCGGTAAAGCTGCTTCTTTTCGGTCAAAGCCCGGGCAGGACAAGATATCGAACTCCCCCCATAATATGAAAGTAATCTATATGAGCACCAATCTGGTGATGATGGCCAGTGTGAACTCGACCTTAGAAAAATAGGCATTGCTCCCTCTTGAGCTTGGCCCAATTTCCTGGTTGATCACTTTCGCTATCTTCATATCATCAGACTAGACCACTCTTAGTTCGGGAATTGCATGGAAAAGAGCTAAGAATCTTGATCTGTTTAAGGGCTTTGCAGAGCCAATGTCTGGGAAAAGATCGATAAATTCCAGGCAACAATCAGCTGCTTTTTGGTCCACTATTGAGGTATTATTTAACAGAGAGCTTTTATTTGTAATTTGACCTCCCACATCATCTCATAATTTTATGAAAATTGGAGCAAAAGGGTTAAGGCTGGATGCTGACCTAGATTCCTCTATGGAAATGGCGCCCATGCTCTTGGGCTGACCGGCACCCAGGCCCTGCACAGGGGTCCTCAACTTTCTTGACTCTGATACCCTAATCGACTGTAGCACCTCTTTTTGTGGGCTGACATTTCCTCCTAGGTTTTCTTTTCCTTTTAGGTTGCACTTGTTGTTTTTGCGCTCCTATTAAGTTGTCAGATCCGTCACCAATAAAGTGTTGTTTACATCGTTTAGACCTTCGATTGAGTGGTTGGGGGTTGAATCTCGGACGATCGTACTCTCAATTATGTCTGCACTGACCGAGCTACCACTTGTGACCAATCCATTGTTGCGCCCCTTAGGATTGGTGAATAACCACTTTAATGAATATAAAAGGAAAGTATGGTCAGTCCTTTCCTTCTTTTTATTATTTTCATCCCGGTGTTCACAGGTCCTGTTGTCGTATTTGCACTTTGATAAACGTTAATGTTCAATGCAACACTTCCCAGATTACAAGATGTTACCAGAGCACTCCGGTTCAGCTACCCCTGGCATGATCTCACTACCTTTCGCTGTATAGGTAATTTCCGCCCCATGGTAGTTGGTGTCAGAATTGAGGGGGTCTGTGGTTATGCCGGCCTTAGCACCCGCATTCTTTGCTTCTTCTGTCAGATGGACCGGCAGTTTAAGCATGCCATTGCAAACTGGGCAAGTATCAACCATTATGTGAAATTGAGTGTCAGAGATTGCCTTTTGGGCTATTGAGTGTTCTGGCTCATTTTGGGTATCTGTATGGGAGACTACATCCTTATTTCTGCCTTCTGGCACTAAGACACAAAGAATCCGGGTCAGCAGTGATCTTCTATGTTCGGATCCACTTAATGACTTCTCTAGAGTATTGAGGGCATTCATGGCTTCTGAGATTATAAAACCTTACAAAGCCTTTAGATTTGGAGAGATGCTTCCAGGAAATTGGTTAACTGAGATACCCAGACAAACTGAGGACCCCCAGTGGAAGTTTTGCTACTTTCCACTGGAATATTATCCGACTCACCATGGGCCTCCCCGGAGTCATCAAGTATAATAGGGCAGTTGAAATTCCCAGCAACATCTATGCTCGCCCTCTTGCGAGTTATGGCACTTTGTGGTATATTGAGATGGGAATAGTTAAGGAACATTAAGGAGCTGGTACTACCTACCTGGGCATTTGTCTCCTTGTTTACCACATCCGACAGGGCCTTTGGTTTGCAAAGTCCCAGGTTAAGCTTGGATGGTTCAAGAGGAGAAGAATTGCTGGCTTTACTGAGCTTCTTAACAGTTTCCACATGCTCGATCAATAGCGGTTCCCTAGAACTATGCAGGCCGGTTGTTCCGCTGTGTGACCTTACTTGAATTTGTTCTTGTGCGTGAGCTGTGTGGTTAACTATATTGTTCTCAATCTCACAGGCAACCGCCGTGGAACTCTGTTCACCGGTTTTATCTTCACTAGGGTGAACTGACCCATTTTTAAGTGATGATATTCCCTACTCGGTCAAAGTTTCGGGCTGGCTGCCCTTTAGGATCAAGGGACTCAGGCCTGCTCTAGTGGCTGACATAAGTGTAGCCTCCTTAACAATCTTCTGATAGAAGCTTGTTATTAGCTTCCCCCTACTGCATTACGGGCAGTAGGGGGAACCTATGTTAGTGCAGGTTCAGCCATCGGTTCAAGCATACCCACTGGTGTGATTATGGCTTCCTTCTGCATGCTTCCTTTTTAGGTTGAGCCTAGAGGCAGCGCGCATGTGCTGCTCTGCAATACTTATTGTAGAGAAGTAGTGAATAAAGCTCCGCCCATATTTGCCATTGGCTTCTGTCATTGCCCGTCCTAAATGCTGGCTTCTGATTCGTCAATGGGAATGTTCGCCCCGCCTCCTCTTCATTTGTCACCTCCCATGGCGACTGAGCACTATTTTCTTTAATGAGGTTCTCCTAGTGCAGGCATGACATGCTTAGGTGTCTACTTCCCCGCCCCCCCTCCCGTTGTCCGTGCCTTCTCCCCCCCCCCCCGCCCTCCTGTTGTCTGTGGCTTCTCCCCCCTCCCGTTGTCTGTGATGCTTACCATTTGCAATACAATAGGTCTTGCGTAAATGCGAGACCTATTGCACTGCAAATGCTTGTGGTGAATGTTCCCTGCTGTGTTTCTTCAAGCTGTAGTTTCTCTTTCTAAGAGGGCCGTCTCAGTTTAACTCCTAAATTTGATTCTTCCCATTCTAAGATGGCCGCTGTCTATCTGTTGAAGCCCTTTTACTAAAATAGTCCTTCCTGTTTCAATATGGTCACAGTCTTGTGAGTATGTGCTAACGGAATCCGGCTTCTACGGTGGCTGCGCCTCTGGATTAGACGTTAGGAGTGCTCAGAGCTGAAAATGACTGTGATCTCATTGCAAGGAGAGAGTTAGAGGTAAAAACAAGCATGGGGCGTTAGGGACGGGTAGAGCTGATGGTTTGAGTTAGTTTCTCTGCTGGCTGAAAGAGAAGGGTTGGAGGCTCAAGGGGGAGGCATGGCTGAAGGAAGAGGACAGGTGTATTGGCTTAGGTTACTGCTTATTGGGACTAGGAGGGTGCGGGTCATGTTTGTGGGCAGGTGGTGATTGGTCTGTGTCTTGTAGGCTTGGCTGGGTGGTTATGAAGTAGCTGTGATTCTACTCCAGTTGTCCTCATGCCCCCTCTTCCCAAACACATCTTCCCCTTACAATGACACAAAGGAAATTATTCCAAAGAAGACTGGTATATCTGTACACTGAGACAGACAGGTCTCGGTTCAGACCCCAAGGGACTGGGGGTTGGTTTGAAAGCTGGTAAGCAGTATTTATGCTGCAGTGGCATTTACCAATGTTCATTAGTAGATGGAGTTCTTGGGGGCGTTGTAAGAACAAGATAGTTTTCCTCCCCAGTCATGTGTGTTTGATGGCCAATCCCCTATTACTTTGTGGTGGAAGTGAGACAGGCTGCCACACCAGCATTTGTATTTGTACATAGTGTATGACCCCGGAGTTTTTATGTGGCAGTGAGGCACGTTGACTCATCGGTCTGTATAACACAACCTTCTTGGGGTAATGCACGGTGACCCGGTTGCATGCTCTAACATAGAGATTGATTCTTAAGTATTCATATGGAAGTCATATAGGCTGTTCTACACGCTTAGCTGTGTGCAAGGCAGCTAATACCAGGGCATGCTATAGAAATGATATGGTATGACCCTGCAATGTAACTATTAGGAAAGATGTCATAGTATGGGTCTCATACTTGGTACTCCAACCTCTAGGCTATTTTAACTATCCTCCAAATCCCAAAAAACTGACACCGTATTCACACCAAATGTGAGGTTGAACCTGCCCGGTAATGTTAGAGGTACTGGGCGAGGACTCAGTGATGAAGCATGCCAAACGCCGGGGTGGGTGACAATCATTAAAAAAACAAAAAAATATTTTTTTTTTTCACCTTCAGTATGGAAATCCCATGCGAGAGCATCCTCTGTTAAGAGTCTTTTACTCACTAACCTTTAGTTGTTTACACATAAAGGCCTAAAAAAATCTACTTACCCATTCCCTTTGACAAGCAAGATTTAATCAGGGCAAACTATTTGTTGGGCATACTGGCCCATTCTGTAGAGCATGCTCGAGCTGCCAAAGAACAATTGTTCTGCACATTCAAGAAGTGAGTGATCAATAAAGATGCCTTTGAATCTGGTCACATTTGCTATGCATTGAAAGACTGAAGGGAAATGCAACTTCAAGATACTCTGGCAAGATGAAAAAATAGGCAGTAATCTTAGTGGGCAACCATGACCTAGAATGAGAAGTGGCAGTACCTTGCAATAGGTCTCGCATTTGCGAGAGTTTAAGCTATAGTATTACCAATAGCTCAAACTCTCGTAAATGCGAGACATATTGCATTGCAAATGCTTGTTGGATAGGTTGCAAGTCATTTATTATATACTCTCAGGGAGCGTCTTGAGACCACATACTTGGTACGCCTACTCGTTCGTGTCATTGCTCTGCAGCATGGTGTTCTTGATGGTTTCAATAATTTTGTATTAATTCTAGATGTCTCAAAGGCAAGTATTAGGACTCTTAGCTCCTTCCTCGTGCATTCGCTTCCCCCAAATATAACTGATATGGTAATATTGGTGCTAACAGGTTTGTAGTGTAGTTCCTATTTTCCCAATAGGCTCTGCGCATTGGAATAACAAACAGCAGTGTAGACGTAGGACTGAGGTCTTCTAGGTCTCTACTGACTATGTTAGACTTAATTTAGGTTTGCGCCAGCTAGCTCAGAGGTCACTGGAAACTTTCTTGACTGAATAGGAAGGGATCAGCTTCCCTGGCTCAGACAAGAAGGGATTCAGCTTCCGACAACCGCATAAACATGACAACTTTGCTCCCTCAGAATAAGAGTCAATCTCTAGAGTCGTGTGAAACAATAGACAGCTATTTCACTCAGTCAGATGTGCATTCTTAGTTTCACCAGAGTGCAGAGAATAGAGAGACAGGAGTTTTCAATAAAAGGTATTATTTATTGAGCAGTCTTCCTTCTCATGCAAGAGAAATGAATTGCCACAATTGCAATACTTAATATAAAGTAAAGTATGTACAGTAAAAGGAGTATTATAAAATAATACTGTAAAAGCATTGATATAGATTCTTAGCCATAAGATACTTTAAAATGGATAAAATATATATACATATATACATAGGCTAACGTGCTCAACTGGTGCTTCTAAAATACGCCTACCCCGGTGTACCTGACCTTACCCTAATACGTGGGAAGGAGTAAGTAAGTAGCAGTTTAAGTAGGTTTTTGCCAAGAATCTGACTCAAGAATTCTCTCTAAGGATTTAGTCAGCACTGTACCTTGGGAATAGAATGTAGGTGGTCTGGTATCTCTCTCTCAGGACTCGATATCCCAGTCACCCGCAATGGTAGGCTGGAAACGCCTGAGCTGGATTTTCTCGGCGCGTTAAAGAGGAGGGGCAGCGTCCGTAGGCTCTTCGCGTCTGCTGGGCTCTGGGCAAGTAGATTAGCTGCTCTGCTCCGAAACCACCACTGTGTGTTTGCTTAAGGCAACGTTGGTATATTTATACCTGAAAGGTGCAGAGTTTGACGTAAGGTTTGGACATAAGACGTCAATAAAGATGTCACTAAGAACTGGCCGTTCTTACAGTGCTCGCAGGAGTTCTATTACAAATCAAAACAAAGCAAGCAGGGATTTCCCAGGTTGCTGGAGGTTTGGTGTGTTGAAAGAACTCGTTGTGCTTTCTAGGAATCTAAGGAAGTAGCTTTTGCCATGCCTTGGGCTGCAAGGGCGATTTACTGAAATATGGATCTGCTTCTTATGCCATTGTAGGGATATCTATTGATTATAACCGTGTAAGGGCATAAAATGGTAGTATTGATTCAGGTTCCTAGATAAAAACACTACAGATTATCCAAACCTTGCAACAGGAATGACAAAAAAGGTTAAAAGTGCTGCTTGACTTCCCCATCACTGTTGTAAAAAGCCAATATACTCACAAGGTAAGCCGCAGGAGCACGCTACAAAGGTGTACAAAGTTGAAGCCTGCGACAGGCAACAAAACTAATCAGCAAGCAAGTCGCATCACCCTGTTTCTGGCCGCCTCTGCTAATTATACTCAGACAGCTGGTTTTGAGAACTAGTTCTTGTGCTCGTATCATCCTTCAACCACTAGCATGAGGTAAAGCATGTGTCCTCCAAAGTCCTTGTACTGGCCACGCTCGAAGGGGTGATAATGGGCAGAGCTACAAAGAAGGTGGGTTGGAAAACAGGGCAGTCAAGGCTGGGCGCTTGCCGCACAGGCTAATTGTGGAGGGCAGACAAAGGTGTAGGTTGAGAAACAAGGGTGGGGGTGGGTGCCCACCCCTGGTCGCAAGCCGCACCCAACCAATGGGCTTGACCTAATCTAGTCGCTCTATTGCCACTGCTGCTAGCTTAAATGTGCTCCCGCCGGGCAGACGAGACCCAGTAGCACACAGCTCCTGGCTTGCTCGCCTTCATGTGTGGTCCCAGGCTACACTGGCTAGGCTCCAACCGCCGCCATCTCTACTTGCCCTTCAACAGCCTGGTAATCTGGCACAAATTTCATATTCTTTCTCTGTGTAAAAACTGAATTGCATAATTTAAATATGCAATAAAGTACAGCACTCCAATTAATCCCCAGGTAGGTTTACAATATATAGCTATATAAGTGCATGGTTATTTGCGTATTATTGTTACAATGTAAAAGTTGTGGTTATATTTTCCTTGTTTTTTTCCAGTCCCTTGCACCATCTATACTTACAAGTGTTCTAACAAAGCATGCATAAGCAAGTTGAACCCGGAGTGTGACGGGGTACCGGATTGCAGCAACGGGTCTGATGAGCACAACTGTGGTACGTAAACAAATGGAATCTCTCATAGGGTTTTTAGCCTATGCCCACCAACTACGTAGTATTGCGTTGCTACTGGACACCAGACCTTACTTATTGAAGTAAACGCCACACCTAATATGGCTGTCCATGCCCCGCCCAGCTGGGTTCACAAACACTCTTCAGAAAACATTCCAGTTTTTCCTTCCACCATTGGCCCCCTCCCTGAAGGATAACTTCTATGACATAGTGATAGTTATATAGCCTTAACAAATAAGAAAATGCAGTGTTCTTAATTGATGATGCAGCTACCCCTAAATACTTTTCTTTCCTCTCCTTCTCTTAGACTGTGGAAACGCCCCCTCGCTGGGATTCAATAAGATTGTGGGTGGGAGCGGTGCCTCGCGTGGTGAGTGGCCCTGGCAGGTCAGCCTTTGGCTGAGGAGGAAAGAGCACAAGTGTGGCGCGGTCCTGATCGCAGACAGATGGCTGCTCTCTGCAGCTCACTGCTTTGATGTGTAAGTCTTCCATCTACTATTAAGGCAAGAGATTATGGTGAGCAGTAGATAGACTGAATGGGTGTGAATTAATGAGTGATATTGTGAGAAATGATAAAGTAAGCAATGTATTTAATCATTGAGAGTCAATGTCCCTGAAGGAATATGTAAGTGACTGAGTACTTAAATGGGTGTCTAAGCAAGTGAATAATGAGTGTATGTTAGGGTCCATAAATGAGTGAATGTTTAAGGGAGCTAAAAGGGTGAGTGTTGGAGGGTGGAAGTATTTTGTGGCATTCCAGAGGTGCCTTACCATGTAATACTAACACAGTACACAATGTTGGACCCTAGGTACTCTCAGTACACCTTCTCTCAGTCCTGGTAGAGTGGCAAAGAGCAGACAGGCTACTTAGAGGCGCATGTGTTAAGCATTTCACATCACCAACATGGACGATAAGTAACTGACATGGCTCGAGAGAAATCCAACACCAATTTTTAAAAATAGCTCTGATTTTTAGACACAAATGAAATCAATGGAGTGGAATTATCTATTTTCAAGAAATAAATAAACAATACTTTGCAATGTGAAAAATACTGAAGTTGCGGTCAATGGAAAAAACACATATATGCAATCAGTTACTTTGGGAGCGAGTTCAACGGAACCAGCTCAAGGTTAGGGTCTTTGGGGCCCACAGACCAGACCTGGACAGTCAGTACAATTTTGCATGGTTTGGGGAACCAAAGTGCAGAGCTGTCAAAACACAGGCATTTAAATGCACCTCTTACCAAAAGGGTGCTTGTGGGTCAAGTAGAACAAAGAAACTTGGAATTTAAGCATTTGTGTCTTGGGCCATAGGACACCGGGCAGATCCGCTCTACGTAGCTCATGGGACCAGGGTGAAGAGGTGCACAGGATCTGCGGGTTCTGCTTCAGCAGGCCTGCCAACAGAGAAAGCAAATGCGATAGTCTCACAACGGAGCCACTGTGGTGGATGGTTGGTTAGTGCATGTTGGTCTCTCCTCTAAAAGCGTTGAAGAAAGCCGTCTGCAAACAGCCTAACCACAAACAAGCCTTGGCACCGGCAAACACGGTGTCTTGGTTTTTCTTCATGCAGGTGGGCAACATAGACACTTGAGCCTCGCTGAGGGTAGAGTTCACAGCTCCTTGAAGACAGCTGACCACTTTTCTTTGGGCAAAAATCTGTCGGAGACCAGCAGACAGTCCTGGTGGTCATGCACATGCAGTTTAGTTCTGCTAGCCACAGGGGACTAGTACCCCTAGTCCTGGGGAGATCTAGTGAAGTCCTTAGGTTGCAGAGGGGTTCACTTTTCCTTTTGGAACCGGTCTCTGGTCCTCGGCAAAGTGTAGTCCTGTGGGTGCAGGGTGACTGACACAGGGGCAGTAAGTGCTTCGCGCCTTTCCTTTGTGCAGCTATGCTCTTGTGCAGACACGGACCTCTTCTTGTTTCACATCGAATCTCAGGTTCTAGGGTGCTCCTTAAATCCTAGATTTAGTGGGTGTAAGAGCTACTAGCCAACGGGCAGCTAGTCCTGCAGCTAATCCGCCCTCAGTAGTGACAACATCCTGTGGGTGTATGTCACTAAAACTAGTCAAAACCTGTTTCTAAGCCTACATTCGAGAAGGCCAGAACCATCCTCAGCTGTACACCTCAGGCTGCCAGCCGCTAGAGGTGTGGTCAGGCTTGTGAAGCTGGACTCCTCCTGCATAGCTAATTTCCCGCCAGCACCCGAAAAATAGTGCCCGGGGGAGGCTTTGTCCTCAAGTGGGGGACAGTTCCTTTGTTCAGTGGCACCAGTGAAGCCTTTGAGGTTCACTGCCACACCAGTGGTGCAATTCACTAGCTATCCTGTGTGGGTGGAGGTGTCACCCCCTGCTCACAGAGGACCTTTGCCTTTGACCACTGGGAGTGGTACACACTTCCCAGCATGAGGTCAGACTTCTGTCTTGGCTGCAGGGCTTCAAAAAAGCCAGCCAAGGCACAGGAACACTGGTTAATAAGGTGGGTACTGTCTAAAGGGCCTTCTGGGTACATGCTGGTGAACCCTCAACACCACCATTGTGCCGGGCGTCAAATAGTGCCGTGTTTGACACCAAACATGAAAGAAATCGGCCGGCCCATCATGCAGCTGGACATATAGGTAATGTCCTAATGCCAGCCCATGAATTACGTTTAGAACACTATCACGGGGTAGTATATGCTTGCGCATATACTCCCACACATAGGAGGCCTATCTTAGAGGTGACTGACATACATTAAACGCAGTGAAGTGACTGTCACACATGATGTGTGCAGGGTCGCACTTGAGCAGGCAAGCTGCTCGTGCAGGGCTGACATGTCAGACTGGCAGACTTCGGTTTTACTCGGGTGACTCAGGGTGGCACAATACACGCTGCAGCCCTGGTACCCCTTTTACATCCCTGCCCTGGGTACCACTGATACCATGTACTACAGCCTGAAAATGGTGTAAAAGCACCTTGCCAATTGGGTGTACAATTCACATTTACAGTTTGAGAGAAATAGCACTGGTGCTGGGCCTTGTGGGCAGGACCCAGCACACTTTCAAATCAATTATCGCAGCAAAGTGTGGCAAAAAGTGTGAGGGCACTGTAACACAGTCCATATTACAACAGTGACTGATCCAGCATGTCTGTTAGACAATAGATACAATTGTTTTACTTCCCATCCAAATCACTTGAAGATACATTAGGTCTATGATTGCAATCTAAGATGATTGCTATTCAAGATCATCAATGAGGGTAATATTTTTGTATTATCGTCTCAATGTTTTTTTGTAATTTGTTTTCCCAGGGTATTGGTTTTAAAAAAACTAAAATTTACAACATGTGCTTTTGTCAGAAACCATGAACTAGAATTCACCTCATCATATTGCAATTCATCTGACTCTGTTGAAGGTCTGTTGTATGGGTAAGGTTAGAGAGTGATTTCAAGAATGAAATATTTAATTACAGAGTGATTGCTTTAGCCTTTTCTCAACCGGTAGTTCATTCTGTAGAGTAAGAGTCATGTAAACAAACATAGTGTGTTTGTCATCACCATGTCCACTTACTCAGTAAACTTATGTCTTGTGGGGTCTAAGAAGTCAAGCCTAGACGTTTCTTTAGGTAAATACTCTAAATATTCTTAGTTACAGTGACCCAAAGCTGTGGATGGCCTACCTGGGAACCCCATTTCTGAACGGCATTGAAGGAAGGGTTGAGAAAATCTACAGAATCCATAAGCATCCTTTCTACAATGTCTACACTTTAGACAACGATGTGGCCCTGCTGGAACTCCCAATGCCTTTGGGCTTCAACAATGTTATTAAACCAATCTGCCTGCCCGACGCCACACACGTCTTCAGGGAAGGGACCAAGTGCTTCATCACCGGATGGGGATCCACTAAGGAAGGAGGTAATGCCACATTCTAGATCATATTTTATTCAAGGGTTGTTAGGTTGAGCTTAACACTATTTATGGAATGGAGCATATTTTGGGTTCTTTTCAACCACCCCTCCTCACCCTTACTTAAAGGGGAAAATCACTACAAGCAATTGTATATTGAAAGATGTGACTTGGTGTAAGATACCCCCAGTCCTTCTAGACTTAGCTACAGAAACTCAAATCCCTCCAGTAATCAGCTTATTGAAGACTACAGTTCTCAACCAGCAGACACCTATAACGCAATGGTAGAATGGGGTCCCTGCATAAAGGACACTCCTTTTAGTTCTCCCCATAATCTAGCTAGCAGCAGACCCTACCTTCCCTAACATTTGTCACCTCATCACCAACCTTCTTCTGTAGACAAAATTAATAGAAAATACCACAGACAACCATTAAACGAAGAAAATAATCACATTCTTCAAATGCTTCAGACCGGGGCATTGGACGGAAACTACCCTTCTTGATTTGGGGAGCAACGCTTGAAATAGTCGCCACAGGGACCTCTTCATTGTAGATCTCTGTGCTGCGTTTGTCAAAGAAGATTTCAGTGTCCTACTGGAGAGGTTGGTTTCTTTGTCCCCATTTCTTTACTGAGCTCAGCCTATCATATGTTCCTGAATCAAGGCAGGAAAAGTGTATCATGTGAATAACTTAATTGAATTTTACCCACTCATAGTCCGGCCCTGTTCATCCCACCACCTCTGGTCTTTTTCATCACCATTCCCAATGGAATTTAAGATGGTATTTAAATTATATAGTAGTGAGGCTTCAAATCCATTTTTAAATTTGGCTTGTATGGCTGATGTGGCCCTAATCTCAGCAACCTCTCTAAGACAATGGGCGAACAAAGTACCACCCAGTTTCACCCACAGGCTCCTTCGACACCAGCCCATCAACAAACATACTATATGAGAATTATACCTCAAAATGTCAAATATGATCTATTGCAACTGAATGAATAAGAGGTTTTCAACATTGTAATAGTTTGATCAAACTCTAATAAATGTACGCTTTACCAACTGTGGAGCAATAAAATGTAAGGTGGCATAAAGAAATCTGAGTATAACTTTCCATCTTTTGTATTTACAAGGTGTGATGTCAAGGCAGCTACAGAAGGGGACAGTGAGCATCATTGGTGACCAAGCGTGCAAGAAGTTCTACCCCATTCAAATAAGTACCAGGATGTTGTGTGCTGGGGTCACGCAGGGAGGAGTCGACAGCTGCTCAGTAAGTAAAAGAATGGTGCAGTGTGACTTTCAAGATATGGGCATCTCTTGATTACTAAAAAGAGCTGTGTAATTCTGCAAAAATACAGGAGTTCAGCCATCTTATGATTGGCAAAGTTGAGAGCTATTGAGTTGGCAAGGATATGTAGCCTTTCTGTACAGCAACGCAGCTGCTGTGCAGCATGGCTAAAAGAAAACACTATGATGCAGCCAGTGCAAATGAGCTTTTTTTGTTGTTGAGAAAAGCACTTTAGCGCTGGCAGTGTCAGCATTATTTTACCATTACTTTTTAACCTGTCCTGTCTACTCCAGGTGTGTCCTCCTCTTTCACCCTTCCTCTGTGTTGCCTCCACCCTAACCCACAAGCAAATGTGGGCATGGGCTTTGGGAGGATGCAACACAGCAGGAAGGTGGAAGTAAAAAAAGGCGAGAAGGGTTGAGGGAGCACACAGAGAACGGGGGGCATGTGGAGGAAAGCATCTTAACAATGGAGGATGGGTGAGAGGGGCGGGGGGATGCACGTGGACAGGCAGGATGGTCAGCTAGCACAGGCGTAAACACAGGCAAAATGGGCTTAGGAAGGCAACAGAAAATGGATTGCAGGCAATAGGGGCTGGTGGATCTCACAGACAACGTAGGGTTGACTGGAGGTGAATAAGGAGTAACACGGATGGCTGAGAAGTACACAAGGGAGCTCGCTAGAGGAAAACACCCTCTTATAGAGGGCTAAATAGGTAAAAACGTTGCACCTAATCCCCAATGCGAGGGACAAACAAAAGCAGATGAGGGAAAGCCTACGGCACATGACCAGTAAGAAGCCTGCAAGTGAGTGATCATGAAGCTGACCAATAGTAGGAAATGGGTGGTTTCCAAGTCTTCTGTCAGGTAACAATATCTCACAAGAGACATCAGATGTGCTGTCATAGGCAAGACTTTAATATGGTTTGATGTTTGCTATAATTTCAGAAGCAGATGTGCTCAAACTTACACATTATAAATATGGTAACCTGTAGGGATTAATCAAGGAATCAGCTATGGCCACAGTGAAATCATCAATTTAACACTGGGTTTTACAAATGAAATTACAATAGTCTTTTACAGAAGTTTCTCCTTATTTTGTAAACAAAGCGTGGTTGTAGCCTCTCATCAATGTGCAATCCATATGGAGGTAGTCATAACAAACAACACATTTGTGGGAATTTATGCCCTTGTCTTATTTAATAGTCTGTGAAAGTCTAGTTCCTTAGATTTCTTTTTTCTACAAGACTCCTCCCGTAGTCATTGTCCCAGGTCCATCGTGGACCACACCTCACAGCCAAGACTAGGGCTGAGGAGACATTTCATTTTTGTGTCCTGTGTAAATGGTGATGGGTTGGGTAACATATCAGCATTTGTAAATTTACTCCAAGGACTTGTTTGGAAGGTGGAAATTCTACAAAAACTATTGCTTATGAGTAAATACATTGTTTTCTTAGAATGGTTTGTAAAAAAACAGTGTTAAATTGTTTATTTCACTGTGGCCAAAGATGATTCCATGATTAATCCCAACAGGTTACTATATTTATAATGTGAATAATTTCAGAAAGGCTAGCGGAAATGGTGACTTTGTCTGGATCAATAGAGGAGGGAGTAGAGAGTCACAAAGTAACCAGTGAATATCAGAGTTCCGGGTCATATTTAAGAAATCTCATTCGGCCAACAGGCATGTTATGGATTCTAAGCACATGCACAGGTGACGAATAAGAGTAGCTAAAACTTAGAAGGATTAAATACATCCTAAAACTCAAATAATTTGGTCATAAGGTGAGCCAGCTTTAGAACTTGAGCCTTTTAGTGGCTGACTCCGAAACCAAGCCATTTCCTCCCCCTCACTGAAATCGTTTTTAGTCCTCAAATACTAATTATCATGAGAACGGAGGTGCAAAAGTGATGAATTGCATATACATTGTCTGTATCTCAAAACTTCATTAAGTGAGGGACTTTAACAAACCATTAAAAAAGCAACTATATTTTTTGCGGACAATGTCCTGCTGTCTGTGGCGGATCCCGCCCACTCCCTTCCTTATGTCCAGGAGGCCCTGGAGAGTTTCGAGACTGTTGCAGGATTTAAAGTCAACCTGAATAAATCCTATATTCTCAACCTTACACTTCCCACTGCTGAGGTCGCCCGCCTTCGACTCTTATCGCCACTTCCATGGTCCCTCACTTCCTTAGTGTACTTAGGGGTCCACCTGACCCCCACTATTGGGAAGCTGTATGCCGCCAACTTTCCCCCGCTCCTGACGAAGATTCAAGGTGACCTAGCCCGCTGGAAACCTATGTTTATCTCGTGGCTAGGGAGGATCCATGCGATCAAAATGTCCCTCTTGCCCAAACTGCTGTACCTCTTTCAGGCCCTCCCCATAATCCCCGAAAGCGACTTCTTTGGCCGCCTCCGATCCATGATGCTTCGCTACATCTGGCAGGGTGGGCGTGCCCGATTCTCCTTCACTACCCTCTGGCGCCCGCAGAGGAAGGGAGGAGTGGGCCTTCCGGATATGCACTTGTACTACAAGGCGGCACAGCTCCGGGTCCTTGTGGAGTGGTCGCAGCCCATGTCTGAAAAGCATTGGCTGCATATGGACCGTTCGGTGGCGGGGAGGACAATTTGGGACATGGCATGGAAACCAAAAAGGGATAGACCCAAGAATGCGTACATCAGTACCCCCACGAGTACCACCCTGAAGGTATGGGATTCGGTCTACCATGATGAACGGTGGACGTCCTTCCCGTCCCCATACACACAGATTCATTTTAATCCCTCCTTTCCCCCTGCAGAACGTGAGGGCCCTTTCGACGCCTGTAGGGCCGGGGTCTGTTACGCCCTTACACACCTCTTCCATGGGGATGCACCACTCACGTTCGCCAATTGTATGCGAGACTACTCTGTCTCACCACTGGAGCAATTTCGCCACGCCCAGATGCTTCACTGGGCGCTATCGCCATCAGTCAAAGACGCAGCTACCAGGCCACCCACTATTTTTGAGGCATTTCTTGCAAGAACCTCCAGCATGCAAGGTACCATCTCCTTCCTATACGACCTCCTGCTCTCCACCTCTATATCTCCTAGGCCAAGATATATGGGGCTTTGGGAGGACCTTCTGGGCCACCCCATATCAGACGAAGAGTGGTTCCATTTTTGGCATGACATCGCGAGGCACAACCACTCGCTGGACCTCCGGGAGGCCCATCTTAAAACCACAATGGACTGGTACATGTACCCAGCCAAATTGAAGAGGATTTTTCCGGACTCTTCGGATAGGTGATGGAGGGGCTGTGGAATGCTGGGCGATTTTCGCCACATATGGTGGGATTGCCCGATCATCCGTCCTTATTGGGCGTAAATCCTCTCCCACATCAAAGAGATCTTGGGCTACCCTATCAAGGACACGCTAGACCATGTTTTGCTAGGCCTTCGAGACCCTGACCTCGAACACCAGACACGAGCTGATAAAAAGATTCTTTGGCTTTGTACGGGCGCTGCCAAGTTGACCTTGGCTGCAGCCTGGAAGAAAAAGGAGGCCCCGGCACTCGCTCTATGGCATGCAAGGCTTTGGAGGCTACTAAGTATGGAACGAATGGCGGACATTTTTTGGGGCGATTTCAAGAACTTCTCCTTCCGCTGGGGTCCTCTGGTCCGCTTTCTATCTAGCGGCTTGCCCTCTGCAGTTTGTCCTCCCTCCTTACGAGGCCTTCATCTATTCCAGACCTGAGTTGCTCTGACTGTATGATTCTGTGAATGAATGTGTGTTACCACCACTGGGGAGCGGGGTGGGAACGGGTGGGCAGGGCTGTTGGGGGGGGTGGGGGGTTTGGCGACGGCCAGGCTATCTACTCGGCGAGCTAGAGGTACGCCGCCCTGAACTGAAGCCCGCTGCGGGCCCTGGGCCCTTGAGTCCGATCTGAAGTATGTTCCTACGCTCGATACGCAGCTTGCGGACCTTGGGCCAGTGTTACTATTCAGCCGAGCTCAACGACTTCTGCATACCCAAACCGTACCCCCCTGCGAGGGAAATTAAGCGGGATTGTCGCAATCTGTGGTTTAATATTTTCAAAATGTCAATAAAAACAACTTTTACAAAAAAAAAGCAAATATATCCACCAACCTCAGCAGTGAGGTTGAACTACACCAGAGACCACCTACTTCATGTAAGTTGGTGGTATTTTGTGCAGCACGACCTTAATGGAAAGACTAGTTACTGAATTAATTTTTTACTCAACAATGTGCTTTAGTGTGTACTTGTTTTGATTGGTGAAAATACCGGTTGTTTTTTTATTTGCTTCATCTTTGCTCTTTTTTGTTTCTCTCCAGGGTGATGCTGGTGGTCCACTGGCCTGTCGGGAACCTTCAGGGAGATGGTTTCTTGCTGGCATCACAAGCTGGGGTTATGGATGTGCCAGGGCCTATTTCCCAGGAGTCTACACACGAGTCACTGCTGTCAGGAGCTGGATTGGACAGAATCTAAGGTTGTGAGATTTCTATGGTCCACTCAGGAAAGAAGGAATTTTCAAGATAAAGAGGGATTTCTTCAATTTGGACAAAAGACAAGCCCAATGATGAACTTTTCCTTGACATGTCTGATTGATGAAGATTTCCCACAACTTTGATGCAATTCAGTGTATGCTGCAAAAGACTTCACTGTGCAAATGCCGATGGTAGCTGTAGTGACCCGTTTTTTTTATTTCCCCCAACTATACTATGATATTTAGATAAAATTTTCTATAAATAAATGTGATATATCTGATTGACTGCAATGCATGTTACCTTATTTACTTGTTTCAAAGTTGCACCAACTCTTCTAGGTAGACTACTAGCTTTTTGCCTTGAAAGTCAAGACCACCTCAAAACACACATTAACTCAAGCATTACAAGATGCTAATCGCATCCATTCATTGATTACATCATTACAATCCGGTGTAATTGGGCTGCAAATGGGGGGGAGGAGGAAAGAGAATCTTATCATTGAATGGGCACCCCTTGAGCATGACCTTCCAGGGTTTATTAACAGCGATACTATGCTACTTAATACGTCAGTGCCCAAAGAACTTCCTGCTTCACAAGTGAATGAAATGATTTTATAAAGCGCGCATTACCGGAGAGTGTCTTAGTCAAACATACACACAGAATCCACACTCACTTTATGACACAAATGGCAGTAATACAGGTGAATGTTAGACATCATCTTGTGTCTTTGGGGACATGCATGTGTGGTGAGGCCAAGAGTTAATCCCAAGGCTAATGATTGGAAGATGTTATGGTGTTCTTTGCATTTAAACCTGATCAACAACCATGAGGTAGGCTTGAAAGATCTTCAGTTACAAAGGACCTATTAAACATGAATTTACAATGTAACATCTTTTAGATTCTCTTCAAAGAATGACTACACACGTCATTTTATCTGAAGTATATATTTTTGTCACCATTTTAAAAAACCACATTAAAGTGTCAATATTCCGTTCATAAATATTCCCCATTCCCAGTATAAATGTCAATATTCCCCATTATAAATATTTCCAATGTATGTGTCAATATTCCATTTATAAATATTCCCCATATAAGTTGTTCCCATTTCCAATATACTTGTCAATATTCCCATTATGAGTGTTAATATTCAATTTATTAATATTCCCAATAGAACTGTCAATATTGCCCATATGTGTCAATATTCCATTTATAAATATTCCCAATATGTGTCAATATTCCCATTTCCAATAGAAGTGTCCATATTCCATTTATAAATATTCCATGTATAAATATTCCTGATAGAAGTGTCAATATTCCCCATACAAATGTCAATATTCCTGATATGTCAATATTCCATTTATAAATATTCCCAATGTATGTGTCAATATTCCCAATGTCAATTTTCCCCATTTATAATTGTCAATATTCCCCATTATGAATATTTCCAAAATGTGTCAATATCCCCAATGTAAGTGTTAATATTTCCAAATGTGTCAATATTCCATTCATAAATATTCCCATTAAAGTGTCTCTATAACCATTTCCAATGAGTCAATATTCCCAATAATAATGTCAATACTAGATTTATAAATATTCCCAATATAACTGTTACTATTCAGCATTGCCAATTATAAATTTTCCAATGTTCTATTTATGAATATTTCCAAAATGTGTCACTATTCTCATTTCCAATATGTGTCAATATTCCCAATATATGTGTTGATGTTCCTCATTATTAGTGTCAATATTCCCCAATCCCAATATAAATGTAAATATTCCATTTATAAATATTCCCAGTATGTGTCAATTTTTTTCATTCCCAATAGAAGTGTCAATATTCCATTTAATAAATATTCCCAATGTAAGTGTCAATATTCCATTTATAAATATTCCCAATGTGAGTGTCAATATTACATTTATAAATATTGCCAATGTAAGTGTCAATATTCCATTTATAAATATTCCCAATATGAGTGTCAATATTCCCCATTATAAATATTTCAAATGTATGCGTCAATATTCCATTTATAAATCTTCCCAACAGAAGTGTCAATGTCCCCATTACCATTAGAAGTGTCAATAGTCCATTAACAAATATTCCAAATGTGTCAATATTCCCAATAGATGTGTCAATATTCTAATTATAAATATTCCCAATAGAAGTGTTTATATTCCCCTATGTGTCAATATTTAATGTGTAAATACTTCCAATATGTCAATATCCCCATTTCCAATATGTCAATATTCCATTCATAAATATTCCCATTATGTGTCAATATAACCATTTCGAATCTGTCAATATTCCCAATTTATAAATATTTCCAATATAATTGTCAATACTCCATTTATAAATATTCCCAATATAAGTGTTAATATTCCCCATATAAATGTCAATATTCCCATTTCCAATATGTGTCAATAATCATCTCTTATAAATATTTCAAATGCAAGTGTCAATATTCCCCACTTAAATGTCAATATTCCATTGATAAATAGTCTCAATAGAAGTGTCAACATTTGATTTATAAATATTCCCAATAGAAGTGTCAATATTACATTTATAAATATTCCTTATAGAAGAGTCAATATTACATTTATAAATATTCCCAATAGAAGAGTCAATATTACATTTATAAATATTCCCAATGTGAGTGTCTATATTACATTTATAGATATTGTGAATGTAAGTGTCAATATTCCATTTATAAATATTCCCAATATGAGTGTCAATATTCCACATTATAAATATTTCCAATGTATGCGTCAATATTCCATTTATAAATATTCCAAATAGAAGTGTCAATGTCCCCATTACCATTAGAAGTGTCAATAGTCCATTAATAAATATTCCCAATGTGTCAATATTCCCAATAGATGTGTCAATATTCTAATTATAAATATTCCCAATAGCAGTGTTTATATTCCCCTATGTGTCAATATTCAATGTATAAATACTTCCAAAATTCCCATTTCCAATATGTGTCAATATTACATTCATAAATATTCCCATTATGTGTCAATATGACCATTTCCAATCTGTCAATATTCCCAAATTATAAATATTTCCAATATAAGTGTCAATACTCCATTTATAAATATTCCCAATATAAGTGTTAATATTCCCCATTATGAGTAAATATTCTCCATATAAATGTCAATATCCCATTTCCAATATGTGTCAATAATCATCTCTTATAAATATTTCAAATGCAAGTGTCAATATTCCCCACTTAAATGTCAATATTCCATTAATAAATATTCCCAATAGAAGTGTTAATATTCCCCATTATAAGTGTCAATATTCCCCATTTCCAATATACATGTCAATATTCCACTTATAAATAGTCTCAATAGAAGTGTTAACATTAGATTTATAAATATTCCCAATAGAAGAGTCAATATTACATTTATAAATATTCCCAATGTGTCAGTATTACATTTATAGATATTGCCAATGTAAGTGTCAATATTCCATTGATAAATATTCTCAATAGAAGTGTCAATATTCCACTTATAAATAGTCCCAATAGAAGTGTCAACATTCGATTTATAAATATTCCCAATAGAAGTGTCAATATTCCATTTGTAAATATTCCCAATAGAAGTGTCAATATTCCATTTATAAATATTCCCAATAGAAGTGTTAATATTCCCCATTCCCAATATAAATGTCAATATTCCATTTATAAATATTTCCAATATCAGTTTCAATGTTATAGAAGAGTCAATATTCCCCATCTATCTCCATATTCTATTTATAATCATTCCCAATAGAAGTGTCAATGTTCCCATTCCCAATAGAAGTGTCAATATTCCCCATATATGTGTCAATATTCTATTTATAAATATTCCCAATAGAAGTGTTAGAATTCCATGTATCAATTTTCCCGATAGAAGTGTCAATATTCCCCATATAAATGTTGATATTCCATTCATAAATATTCCCAATATAAGTTTCAATGTTCCCATTTCTAATATGTGTCAATATTCCCATATGGGTAAATAATCCCCCATTATAAATATTCCCAATAGAAGTGTCAATATTGAATTTATAAATATTCCCAATATCAGTGTCAATATTCCATTCATAAATATTCCCGATAGAAGTGTCAATATTCCCCATATATGTGTCAATATTCTATTTATAAATATTCCCAATTCGAAGTGTCAACATTCCCATTCCCAATAAGTTTCAATATTCCCAATATGAGTGTTAATATTCCCCATTATAAGAGTCAATATTCCCCATATATGTGTCAATATTCATGTCAATATTCCATGTATAAATATTTCGAATGTGTCAATATTCCATTAATAAATATTCCCAATATTTGTCACTATAACCATATCGAATATGTGTCAATATTCAATTCATAAATATTCCCATTATGTGATAATATATACATTTCCACAATGTGTTAATCTTCCACCATTATAAAAATTCCCAATGTAAGTGTCAATATTTCATTTATAATATTCCCAATGTAAGTGTTAATATTCCCCATTATAAATGTCAATATTCCATTCATAAATATTCGCAATATAAGTGTTAATATTCCCCATTATAAGTGTCAATATTACCCATTCCCAATGGAAGTGTCAAAATTCCCCAGATATGTGAATATTCCATTAATACATATTCCCAATAGAAGTGCCAATATTCCATTTATAAATAGTACCAATAGAAGTGTCAATATTCCAATAGAAGTGTCAATATTCCATTCATAGATATTCCCAATATAAGTGTCAATATTCCATTTATAAATATTCCCAATAGAAGTGTCAATATTCCATTTATACATATTCCCAATATGAGTGTCAATGTTCCCATTCCCAACAGAAGTGTCAATATTCAATTTATAAATATTCCCAATAGAAGAGTCAATATTCCATTCATAGATATTCCCAATATAAGAGTCAATATTCCATTCATAAATATTCCCAATAGAAGTGTAAATATTCCATTTATAAATATTCCCAATAGAAGTGTCAATGTTCCCATTCCCAATAGAAGTGTCAATATTCCCCATTATAAATATTCCCAAAATAAGTATCAATATTCCCAATATAAGTGTCAATATTCCATTTATAGAAATTCCCGATACAAATGTCAATATTCCGGTTATAAATATTCCCTATATAAGTGTCAATGTTCCCATTCCCAAAAGAAGTGTCAATATTCGATTTATAATTATTCCCAATAGAAGTGTCAATTTTCCCCATTCCCAATATAAATGTTAATATTCCATTTGTAAATATTCCATATATGAGTGTCAGTGTTATAGAAGTGCCAATATTCCCCATAATTGTGTCAATATTCCATTTATAAATATTCCCAAAAGTGCCAATATTCCATTTATGATTATTCGCAATAGAAGTGTCAATGTTCCCATTCCCAATAGAACAGTCAATAATCCCCATATGTGTCAATATTCTATTTATAAAAATTCCCAATAAAAGTGTCAATATTCAATTGATAAATATTCCAGATAGATGTGTTAATATTCCCAATTATAAGGGTCAATATTCCCCATATAAATGTCAATATTCCATTCATAAATATTCCCAAAATGTCTCAATATTCCCATTCCCAGTATGTGTCATATTCGTGTCAATATTCCATGTATAAATATTTCCAATATATGTCCATATTCCCATTTCCAATGTGTCAATATTCCATTCATAAATATTCCCATTATAGGTCAATAATCCCCCATTATAAATATTCCCAATAGAAGTATCGATATTCCATTTATACATATTCCCAAAATAAATATTTTCAATGTATGTGTCAATATTCCAGTTACAAATATTTCCAATGTAAGTGTCAATATTCGATTTATAAATATTCCCAATATAAGTGTCTATATTCCATTTATAAATATTCCCAATAGAAGTGTCAATATTCCATTAATAAATGTCAATGTTCCCATTCCCAATAATAGTGTCAATCTTCGATTTATAAATATTCCCAATAGAAGTGTCAATATTCGATTTAGAAATATTCCCAATAGAAATGTCAATATTCCATTTATAGACGTGTCAATATTCCATTTATAAATATTTCCAATAGAAGTGTCAATATTCCATTTAAAGATATTCCCAATATAAGTGTCAATATTCCATTTATAAATATTCCCAATGGAAGTGTCAATGTTCCCATTCCCAATAAGTGTCAATATTCGTTTTATAAATATTACCAATAAAAGTGTGAATATTCCATTTATACATATTTCCAATATAAGTATCAATATTCCATTCATAGATATTCCCAATGTAAGTGTCAATATACCCAACAGAAGTGTCAATAATCCCCCATTATACATATTCCCAATGTAAGTGTCAATATTACCAATAGAACATTTATAAATATTACCAATAGAAGTGCCAATATTCCATTGATAGATATTCCCAATGGAAGTGTCAATATTCCATTTATAAATATTCCCAATATAAGTCAATATTCCATTTATAAATATTTCCATACAAGTGTCAATATTACATTCATAAATATTTCCAACATAAGTGTCAATATTCCATTTATAGACTATCCCGATATAATGTCAATATTCCAGTTATAAATATTCCATATATAAGTGTCAATGTCCCCATTACCAACAGAAGTGTCAATATTCGATTTATAAATATTCCCAATAGAAGTGTCAATATTCATTTATAAATATTACCAATAGAAGTGTTAATATTCCTCATTATAAGTGTCAATATTCCTCATTCCCAATAGAAGTGTCAATATTCCAGTTATAAATATTCCCAATAGAAGTGTCAATATTCTATTTATGAATATTCCCAATAGAAGTGTCAATGTTCCCATTCCCAATAGAAGTGTCAATATTCCCCATATATGTGTCAATATTCGATTTATAAATATTCCCAATAGAAGTGTTAATATTCCCAATTATAAGTGTCAATATTCCCCATATAAACGTCAATATTCCATTCATAAATATTCCCAATATAAGTTTCAATATTCCCATTTCCAATATGTATCATATTCGTGTCAATATTCCATGTATAAATATTTCCAATATATGTCGATATTCCCATTTCCAATATGTGTCAATATTCCATTCATAAATATTCCCATTATGTGTCACTATAACCATTTCCAATGTGTCAATATTCCCCCATTATAAATATTCCCAATATAAGTGTCAATATTCCATTCATAAATATTCCCAATATAAGTGTTAATATTCTCCATTATGAATGTCAATATTCCATTCATAATATTCGCAATATAAGTGTTAATATTACCCATTCCCAATGGAAGTGTCAAAATACCCCAGATATGTGAATATTCCATTTATAAATATTACCAATAGAAGTGTCAATATTCCATCTATGAATATTACCAATAGAAGTATCAATATTCCAATAGAAGTGTCAATATTTCATTAATAGATATTCCAAATAGAAGTGTCAATATTACCAATGTAAGTGTCAATATTCCATTTATAAATGTTTCCAAAATAAGTGTCAATATTCCATTCATAGATATTGCCAATGTAAATGTCAATTTACCCAATGTAAGTGTCAATATTCCCCATTATAAATAGTCCCAATATAAGTGTCAATATTCCATTGATGAATATTCCCAAAATAAGTGTCAATATTACCAATATAAGTGTCAATATTACATTTAAATATATTTCCAGACATTCATTCAGTTAGCTTTATTCGGATATCCAAGTATCCACAAAAGTGCAATACATAAAAATAAAACAATGCATTAAAAAACAGCTTAATATAAAAAGATCACCATAATGAATATACAAAGGCCAAGATTTATAGATCAAACATCAACTGTCTTGCTCGAACAGCTATGCGCAAAAAAGTGCCAGTGCGAAAGATAATTTCATCATCGTACAGGGTTAATAACAATGGATAAGCATTTTCTGAGCTAATAGGTTTGTGTTGTCTAAAATACGGAATTAAAAACCATTTGATGTATTTCATATAAAATTTACAAAAAAATAAAAAGTGCAAGGTGGATTGTACGCTCGTGCCATCACACGGGCAAGGCAGGGCATCAGAATCATTATCATGGCCAAGGGGGAAACAAAGTGCAAGTTTAATGGTACCAGCCCTTAAACGAAATTAGTAAGCCACGCTCCCAGTGATTCAGCGGGAGTGTCAAGTAGCGGGGCAGTGGTGAAATTAAAAAAGCGAGAGACAAATACGAAGACACAGTTTTCTTTAAAGATTCCCTGTGGACTCTTTCCCTGGCGTAAAGTGTGTACAAAAAATTACGCATGTCAATTTTAGATGGAAGAACATTGGAAGTGTATAGTTATTAAAAATACTCCCTAGGTTAATACTGCTAAGACTTTTATACACTCCCAAAAGCCAGGGAATGTCCATGCACTTATCACAGTTCATACAATCTAAAATAATATCTTTTGTGAGTAGTGCAGCAGGGTTCTTCCAAATAGCGAGTCAGAAAAGAGCTGGTCGTGCACGAATAAAATCTTCAATAAAATTCATGCCCAGCTCTTCATGGCAGACATATTGGGAGGACGAAATGGGAACGCAAAGTATCTTCCTAAGGAACCTGTTCTCCTCATATTGTATGGGGGAGCTCTTAACGAGGCCCCAAACCTCTGCTCCATATGTGGCAACAGGAATGCATTGAGCTTTATAAATCTTTAAAGTAGCCACAAGGGAACCTGTATTTTTTGGGCGGGGTAAGCTGAGGATAGAATTAATGGCCTTCGAGAACCTACCCCTGGCATACGCAATGTGTTGAGTCCAGGAGTTGTTAGCAGCAAAGACCATTCTTAAATATGGGAAACTATTGGTAGACTACAGCTTATCAGTGCCCACAGAAATACAGCCTAGCTGACGTTTCTTGGGACCGCAGGACATAATAAAAGATTTTTTTTAATTAGTTTTTAGATCGAGGGACTCCATATAATCAACAGACCCCTTGACCAAAACACGTAGGGCATTCGGGGTGCGGCCCATGATCACTGCGTCATCCGCATATAATTAAACAGGGAGGGGTTTACCCATAATTTTGGGGACATCGTGCGTGATTTCAATTAGGGTTTTGCGCAGCCCGTTAATATGAATAATAAAAAGTAGAGGAGCCAGCACGCAGCCCAGCCTTAAAAGCTTTCGTCACTTCACCCCCCTGGCCAACCCTCACACAGGCATTAAGATCTTTGTGCAAAAAAGCTAAAATGTGCACAAGAGATTCATCCAAACAATAATTTAAAAGGACTGTCCAGAGCTTTGATCTATTCACAAGATCGAATGCAGAGGACAAATCCATAAAAGCAAGATAAAGTGCTGATTTGCGTGCAATGTTATATTAACCTAGGACAAAGTTAAGATTGAGGCACTGTGCAGTGGTTCCTACTTTGTTACGGAAACCTAACTGACAGTGTTCCAAAATACCATTGTCCTCAGCCCAGCCTAAAATCTTACTGTACAAAATCCTGCCGAGAATTTTTAGGGTATTATCGATAAGGGAAATGGTTCTATAACAGCTCGGTAGGAAGCGGTTTCCCTTTTTGAAAATGGGAACGATAATACTTAATGACCAGGTAGGGGGTAGTGCAGCGGATGTAAGATTGTTAAAAACATTTTAAAGGAGTGGAGCCCAGATTTCCGAATTTGATTTAATGATATCAATGGGTAGGCCATCAGGGCCCGGTGCCTTATTCCCTGTGCTTTGGGTAATGCCAACTTCTACCTCTGCTAAGGTTATATCGACCCTCGGTGGTTTAAGGAAGGACACAGGGAATAAACCAGAAATTGGTGCAGCATAGATGGTAGCAAAATGATCAACCCATGCTTCACCTGTAATAAGTGCAGCTAATCGGCGTCAGGAATTGTCTAGAACTTCGAAGATCCTTAACAGCAGCCCAAAAGTCAACACCCTTTCTTAGATCAGCTGCTCTGGATAATGCAACCCAGCGATCTTCGAGGATGTTGTTTTTCCTTATGTTGGTTATTGTCTTGTACCTTTTTCTTGCTACTCTCACGGCAAGACAAATAGGTTTAGATGACAGTGCCCTGCGTAATTCTTTATTTGCCACAGAACAATCGGAGTTGAACCATCTCGGTTCAGCTTTGGGTTCCCTTTGAGAAACTGATATTAAGGATTTAGAAGCTAGTCAAATCTTAACAAAATCGCAAACGGCCTTGGGATGCGGGGCAATAGTAGACAAACATGAATTAAAGAGGCATAAGTTGTCTCTTACAAGGACACCAAACACCTCCTTTATGTTAATACCCCGCCCTCTGAGTCTAAGATTATCAGTTGAGGGCAATAGGTTTCTGGCGCCGCCCTCCCTTTCTGGAATCAACCGTGATTCCAGTCTCATAGTGACCTTGGTGGGATTGTGAACACCCTGGCTCATTGGAATAACAGTGCCCTCAGTTAGACTATCAGCAAGGCGGGGGGAAATAAAGAAATAATCTATAGTTGACGAACACCCCTGCCTCTAAAAGTGGGCGCAAACTGGACATTCAATAAAGATTTGGCTACTTTGTCCAGGCATTAACCAGGTTGTGGGAACTCAAGAGGGAGCGCAACTCAAGACCCCTTTGATAGGAGGTTCCTTGCCCATTAATCCTGGTAGGCCGGGGGGCATTATTAAACCTGGCATTAAAGTCCCCGCCTAATAAAATGCCATCAGCTTTCTCAAAGTGATGCCTGACTTCCAATTTACTAATAAAAGAAAATAAAGCGATAATATTACTATTTGGAGTCGTGATAAAATCATTATTATAAAAGTTAATCAAGAAAAAGGAAACTTTCCTTTTATAAAATATAACTTGGAAATGTGAATTATCTGTGGGAATGTACACAAAGCGCCCGCCAGCAGCAATATTAATCCAGGTAGAGAGTCCCCCAGAGGGGCGTCCCATACTTGGTTTAACTGCTAGAGAATTAAAACAGTGGAACCCGTTAAGAAACAAGTCCTTGGAGGCCCAGGTCTCCTGAAACATTACGATGTCCTGCTGATTTATTAAACTGAGCCACTCTGGATCTTACAGCCTTGACGCTAAGCCTGCTAGATTCCAAGACAAAAGATTAAAATCAGTAGGTCCTGCTCTACTATTAGGTGTAACTTGATCTCCATGAAAGGTCGGAAGGGATAAAGAGAGAGAATCTCTTACACTTTCCGATGATTGAGATGAGGAAGGAGGGTCTCTCATGTTTCCTGGTAATTGAACATTATTACTTTGTGGGTGTCATTTTCAGTCGGGAATATCCAAGTCTGACAGAGCAGAAAAGCGATTAAGTAAGGGTACAGCTACAGGCGCATTGGGGTGGGGGTATGCCA
The DNA here is from genome assembly GCF_964263255.1 of Lissotriton vulgaris. Lineage (NCBI taxonomy): Eukaryota > Metazoa > Chordata > Amphibia > Caudata > Salamandridae > Lissotriton > Lissotriton vulgaris. Next base: position 83,778,016 of record NC_141700.1, on the reverse strand, counting down.
GGTGTTTATAAAAATAACCCAAAGGGAGTGTGCATATATTTCCAATAGAAGTGACAATATTCCATTTATAAATATTTCCAATAGAAGTGACAATATTCCATTTATAAATATTCCCAATAGAAGTGTCAATATTCCATTTATAAATATTTCCAATATAATTGTCAAGATTCCATTCAAAAATATTAACTTATCTTGAGCTTAACAAGGTTTTATAAAGCGCTTGTACACCCGAGGGTTTCATGGCGCTGACCGTCAGAACTAAGAGACTGCAATTTAAAGGCTAGAAAGAGGGTTATGCCAGAGACTGGACAAACAACCAGGTTTTAAAGTGCCTCCTGAACGGGAGAAGGGTGGTACAGGAGCGGATTTCCAGAGGAAGGGAGTTCCATAATTTGGAGGCGCGGGTGGCGAACCTACGCCCTCCCTTATGTGTGTATTTACAGCGAGGAACAATCAGGAGAATTTGCGACGCAGAGTGTAAGCAGATAGGGGGGATGTACCTGGGCAAAAGTTTTTTAATAAATTGCGGGCATGTAAAGACTTGAAGGTCATGCAGGCAGTTTTAAAGATGACACGTTGTGTAATCGGAGGCCAATGTAGTTGCCTCAACAAAGGTCTGGCTGACTGCCAATGCGGAAGGCGGTAAATAAGCCTCGCTGCCTGATTTTGAGCCAGCTGTAGGCGTTTACTGAGGGTGACCGAGAGGTCCAGGTAGATGGCGTTGGCGTAGTCTAGGTGTGACAACACCAGGGCCATCACCACCTGGGTCAAGGCTGGCTGGGTAAGCATCCGACTGATCTTTTTTATTTTACGGAGCTAGAAAACATATGATGACACAACCGAGTTCACTTGAGGCTTTAATGGTAAATCTTTATCAATAAGCACCCCCAGACTTTTGACTGAGCTGGACGGGGTAGGGGGTGGGGCCAAGTTCGGATGGCCAATAATGTGGGCCCCAAAGTAACTGGCTTTTGCCAAATAAGACCAGTTCTGTCTTATCAGGATTTAACTTTAGTTGGTTGCTATCTATCCAATGGCGTATATGGAGCATGGAATTCTGGAATTGGTGGATAGAGTCCAGGGAATCATCGATTGTAAAGATGAGTTGCAGGTCTTCTGCATAATTAAAAGTAGTGATTTTTAAAGTTTTTAGTGATTGAAGCAGAGGCAGCATATATATGTTAAATAGAATGGGCGACAATGAGGAACCCTGTGGGACCCCACAAGTAGTGTAGAGTTTGGGGGATGAAAAAGGGGGCAGACCAACTGCCTGAGAGCGGTCCTTAAGAAAGGACCTGATCCAGTCGTGGGCTGACCCGCAGATGCCGGCTAGTCTGACACGATCGAGAAGGATGTCATGGTCGACCGTGTCAAACGCAGCCGACAAGTCGAGTAGGACCAGGGCCTGGGCAATTCCCATATCTGCGTTCTGACACAGGGAATCCAGGACCGCCGTGATGACTGACTCGGTCGAATGGGCCGGACGAAATCCAGCTTGAAAAGGGTCCAGAAAGTCGGATTATTCTATAAAGCTGGAGAGGTGTAATGTCACATGGGCTTCCAGTACTTTGGCTAAGTACGGAAGGAGGGATATTGGCCTGTAATTAGATAGAACAGTGGGCTCCACTTCAGATTTTTTTTGGAGGGGCACCACCACTGTCTCCTTGGAAGAATTGGGTACCTAGAGTTAAAGAGGCGTTAAGGAGTCCTAATATAGGAGAGGGGAAGGCAGTACAGACAATTTTTAGAATATGAGGAGGGCAGCAGTCTCGCGGGGATCCAGACTAAACCCTGTTCAAGAGGGAAAGTAGGGCGGGGACATCCAAGAGGGGAAAGTGATCAAGGGAGACGGTGCAAGTGACTTGTGTCAGATCAGAAGGGGCAATGGTAGGGACAGGGGTACTGGATTTAATAGTTACGACTTTGTCCAGGAAGTATTGATTGAGAGTGTTACAAAGATCCTGAGTGGCCACGGGCTTAGGCTGGGTTCTTCTTGAGAGCTTGTCGACAACGGAGAAGATAACCTTAGAATTATTATTTGATTTTTCAATTGTACTACAAAAGAAGGCCGCTTTGGCAAGAAAAATAGCCTTCATGTAGTCAGCACGAGCGGACAAGTAGCGAGCCTTTTCCGGGGTGTTGTAGGTTCTTCTCCATTCTCGCTCCTTTTGGCGGACGGTTAATTTTTTTGCCTTAAGATCAGGGAAGAACCATTTGTGAGCGTCAGATTGACGGATAGTTTTCAGTTTTTTCAGCGGGCGTGTATCTCACTTGCAGTTTCAAGCCAGTTGGAAATGTCAGCCACGGCCTGATTAAGATCTGTGTTATGGATGCTAAGATTTTAGCGGGCCTAACGCACCCCCCACCCACTACCCCCAGCTCGGGAGCTCCGGTTGGCTCGTTCAGTCGACCCCAGCCAGCTGCTCCCAGCACTGGTTTGGGAGTTCCGATCGTGCCTTCCAGTCGACCCCGGTCGCCTGTCCCTCCTCCAAGTGTGTCGGAGCTGGGAACTCCGGTTGATCTGCCCAGTCGACCCCGGACTGTCCCCTCGAGTTCGGGAGCTCCGGGTAACTCATCCAGTCGATCCCAGCCGACCGGCCATGCTGACACCTTGGTAGCCCCGGATGTTGGAGTTCCGTTGGGTCTGCCCAGGCGACCCCAGACGGGTGGTGATAACCTCCGTCTGGGAGCTCCGGTCAGTCCATCCAGTCAACCCTAGACCAAGGCCCCTGACCTCTGTTTGGGAGCTCCGGTTACCCCCCCAGTCGACCCCAACTAAGGTCTTTTCCTTCCCCCTCTTTCGAGGAATTTTGTAAGGTGGCACAAACGGTGTCCTCGGGGTCCCCGCTTGACCCACTGCCCCCCAAATTTTGGAAGGTCTTCCATGCAGACCTTTTCCTGCCTTTGTTCTCGATCTGTCTCCAATCTTTGGAGTCGTCATCGGTGCCAGAATGTTGGAAATTAGCAGTAGTGTCACCTCTGCTTAAAAAACCCACTTTGGATCCTGCCTGTCTTTCCAACTACAGGCCCATATCCTTGCTCCCTTTTCCTATCAAGATTCTGGAAAAATGGGTGACTCGTTCACTCTCAGGTTTCCTGGAAAACATCGGCTGGTTCGATGAAGACCAGTTTGGCTTCCGCCCCGGTCACGGGACGGAGACCGCGCTGGTGACCGTGTTGGACAATCTTCGTTCGCGTGTCGACAGTGGTCGGGCAGCCTTTTTAGTGCTGCTCGACATGTCGGCCGCGTTCGACACGGTCTGCCACCGGACCCTTGTCAGGAGACTTGAGGAGTGCGGGGTCACTGAGGGGGCAAGAGACTGGCTGTCATCTTATCTTGACGGCAGGCAACAGCTGGTTTCTCTCCCACCATTCACCTCTGAACCAAGGAGTGTAGGACAGGGGATTCCACAGGGCTCGGCCATCAGCCCTATACTTTTCAATTTGTACCTCCGCCCCTTAGTCCAGCTAATAAAATCCTTTGGTATCTCGGCATTTAATTATGCCGATGATACCCAGCTGGTCTTTTCATTGGAAGGGAATAACGCGGTCTCGCTGGATACTTTTCATCGTTGCATGGCAGCCACAGCAGACTGGTTACAAGCTAACTCTCTACAATTCAATAGCTCCAAGACGGAGGTACTCCACTGTTCTATCGACAGGATTCTGCGGGCACTCCCAGACAACTTTTGGCCTAGTACCTTTCTTGAGCCAGTACTGGCGGCGGAATCAGCCCGTAATTTGGGGGTGATTTTTGGCCCTAACCTACAGCTTGACATACACGTCAACAAAACCACCTCTACGTGTATGATGCTGTTGCGCATGTTGCGCAAGGTTTTGCCCCTTCTCCCCGCTCAGGCAAGGCCGGAAGTAGTTCGTGGGACCATATTAAGTCGCCTAGACTACTGCAATGGGCTTCTTTTGGAGGCCCCAAAAGATCTGACCGGTAAGCTACAGCGGGTGCAAAACATGGCCGCCAAGCTGGCTCTTTCCCGCCCTAGGTCCAGTTCTTCCACTCTTGCCTTAAGAGACCTACACTGGCTCCCGGTTCATCTGCGGGTACAATACAAAGCTGCATGCCTTGTGTTTAAAGCGGTTCACCATCTAGGCCCCGTCCCCCTGCAAAAGATGTTTGCTTGGTACTCTGCATCGCGACCCCTCCGCTCTGCTTCGGCGCATCTTCTTGTAGTCCCGAGGTTTCCTCTGAGGATGGGTGGCCGCTCCTTTAGTGTCACAGCGGCCAAACTTTGGAATTCCCTGCCACTCTCTCTGAGAAGCCACAAGGACTACTTACCTTTTAGGAAAGCGTTAAAAACCCACCTATTTCCATAAAAGGCTTGAGCTGTTAAAGTTATGGTTCCTGATCAAAGCGCCAGGATGCCCTTTGGGTGACAGGTTCGTGCTCTACAAATACGCTAAATAAATAAATAAATAAATGGGTAAAGAGTTCTCTAGACTTCCCAGGAAGGCTGGAGTATCCAGAAAGCCCCATTTCCTGATAAGGCCCTCCTTGGTGTCTATATTTATTGTAGGCTTAGGAATAGAGATGTTAAATTGTATCAGAAAATGATCAGACCAAATGCAGGGGGAAACGACAGGGGGAGAGATGCTAAGGTTTGTGCTCCAGATCTGATCCAGTGTGTGCCCTTTAGTATGGGTGGCGGTATTGATGTGATAGCTGAAATTGAGCCCAGTAATAAGCTCTGTGAGCTCACTGGCTAAAGGGCCACCAAGCTCGTTGTTAAGCCACTAATTGAAGTCACCGACTAGTAAGATATTCGTATAGTCAGTGGCCAAGGTGGCCAACTGGTCGCACAAAGAGAAGGGAAAGAGGGGCATACTCTGAGGAGGTCTGTTTATCAGTACACATAGAAGTGGGGCCTTTTAGAGTCAAACCTGATGACCAGGTTGTCGGCTGAGGGAAGGTCAAGAGACGTCATTTTAGAGAATCCATGAATCTTGTTAATAATGGTGGCTACTCCGCCTCCTACTTTCCCTAGATCACGGTTTACCTGTAAGATGTAATAATTTTCAGGGAGGGCAGCTAGGATGTCTGGGGATGAGTCAATATTAAGCCATATTCCCAATGTAAGTGTCAATATACCCAACGTAAGTGTCAATATTCCCCATTATAAATTTTCCCAAAATAAGTGTCAATATTACCAATATAAGTGTCAATATTACATTTATAAATATTCCCAATAGAAGTGCCAATATTCCATTTATAAATATTCCTAATAGAAGTGCCAATATTCCATTTATAAATATTCCGTATAGAAGTGTCAATGTTCCCATTCCCAATAGAAGTGTCAATATTCGATTTATAAATGTTCCCAATAGAAGTGTCAATATTCGATTTATAAATATTTCCAATATAAGTGTCAATATTCCATTTATAGATATTCCCAATGTAAGTCTCAATATACCCAACAGAAGTGTAAATATTCCCCCATTATAAATATTCCCAATATAAGTGTCAATATTACCAATACAAGTGTCAATATTCCATTTATAAATATTCCCAACAGAAGTGCCAATATTCCATTTATATATGTTTCCAATAGAAGTGTCAATATTCCATTTATAGATATTCCCAATAGAAGTGTCAATATTCCATTTATCAATATTACCAATAGAAGTGTCAATATTCCATTTATGAATATGTCCAATGTGTCAATATTCCATGCATAGATATTCCCAATTTAAGTGTCAATATTTCCAATATAAGTGTTAATATTCTATTGATAAACATTGCCAATGTAAGCGTCAATATTCCCATTCCCAATACAAGTGTCAATATAAGATTTATAAATATTCCCAATAGAAGTGTCAATATTCGATTTATAAATATTTCCAATGTGTCAATATTCCATTTATAGATATTCCCAATATAAGTGTCAAAATTCCCAATATAAGTGTTAATATTGCATTTATAGATATTTCCAATATAAGAGTCAATGTTCCCATTCCCAATAGAAGTGTCAATATTCCATTTATAAATATTCCCAATAGAAGTGTCAATATTCCATTTATAGATATTCCCAATATAAGTGTCATTATTCCATTTATGAATATTCCCAATATAAGAGGCAAGGTTCCCATTCCCAATAGAAGTGTCAATATTCTGTTTTTGTTCTGAAAAAAAAAGAAGTGTCAATATTCCATTTATAAATATTCCCAATAGAAGTGTCAATATTCCATTTATAAATATTCCCAATATGAGTGTCAAATTTCCCATTCCCAATAGAAGGGTCAATATTTGATTGATAAATATTCCCAATAGAAGTGTCAATATTCCATTCATAGATATTCCCAATATAAGAGTCAATATTCCATTTATAAATATTTCTAATAGAAGTGCCAATATTCCATTTATAAATATTCCCAATAGAAGTGTCAATATTCCCCATTATAAATATTCCCACAAAAAGATTCAATATTCCCAATATAAGTGTCAATATTCCATTCATAGATATTCCCAATGTAAGTGTCAATATTCCATTTATAAATATTTCCAATATAAGTGTCAATATTCCCAACATAAGTGTCAATATTCCCCCATTATAAATATTCCCAATATAAGTGTCAATATTACCAATAGAACATTTATAAATATTACCAATAGAACTGCCAATATTCCATTGATCGATATTCCCAATAGAAGTGTCAATATGCCATTATCAATATTACCAATAGAAGTGTCAATATTCCATTTATGAATATCCCCAATGTGTTAATATTCCATGTATAGAAATTCCCAATGTAAGTGTCAATATTCCCCATTATAAATATTTCCAATATAAGTGTCAATATTACCCATTATAAATATTTCCCAATAAGTGTCAATATTGCATTAATAAATATTCCCAATAGAAGAGTCAATATAACCATTTCCAATATGTGTCAATATTCCATTCATAAATATTCCCATTATATGTCAATATAAACATTTCCAATATGTGTCAATAGTCCATTCATAAATATTCCCATTATGTGTCAATATAACCATTTCCAATATGTGTCAATATTCCCCCATTATAAATATTCCCAATATAAGTGACAATATTCCATTAATAAATATTCCCAATATAAGTGTTAATATTCCGCATTATAAAGGTCAATATTCCATTCATAAATATTCGCAATATAAGTATTAATATTCCCCATTACAAATGTCAATGTTCCCCATTCCCAATAGAAGTGTCAAAATACCCCAGATATATGAATATTCCATTTATAAATATTCCCAATAGATGTGTAAATATTCCATCTATAAATATTCCCAATAGAAGTGTCAATATTACATGTATAAATATTACCAATAGAAGTGTCAATATTTCATGTATAAATATTTGCAATATGTGTCAATATTCCCATTTCCAATATGTGTCAATATTCCCCCATTATAAATATTCCCAATATAAGTGTCAATATTCCATTCATAAATATTCGCAATATAAGTGTTAATATTCCCCATTATAAGTGTCAATATTCCCCATTCCCAATGGAAGTGTCAAAATTCCCCAGATATGTGAAAATTCCATTTATAAATATTTCCAATAGAAGTGTCAATTTTCCATGTATAAATATTACCAATAGAAGTGTCAATATTCCAATAGAAGTTTTAATATTCTATTCATAGATATTCCCAATATAAGTGTCAACATTCCATTTATGAATATTCCCAATATAAAAGTCAATGTTCCCATTCCCAATAGAAGTGTCAATATTCCATTTATAAATATTCCTAATAGAAGTGTCAATATTCCATTTATGAATATACCCAATAGAAGTGTCAATATTCCATTTATAAATATTCCCAATAGAAGTGTCAATATTCCAATCATAGATATTCCCGATAGAAGTGTCAATATTCCATTTATAAATATTCCCAAAATAGGTTTCAGTATTACCATTTCCAAAACGTGTCATATTTTGTGTCAATATTCCATGTATAAATATTTCCAATATATGTCCATATTCCCATTTCCAATATGTGTCAATATTCCATTCATAAATATTCCCAATATGTGTCAATATAACCATTTCCAATATGTGTCAATATTCCCCCATTATAAATATTCCCAATATAAGTGTCAATATTCCATTTTTAACTATTCCCAATATAAGTGTTAATATTCCCCATTATAAGTGTCAATATTCCCCATTCCCAATGGAAGTATCAAAATACCCCAGATATGTGAATATTCCATTTATAAATATTCCCAAAAGAAGTGTCAATATTCTATTCATAGATATACCCAATTTAAGAGTCAATATTCCATTCATATATATTTCCAATAGAAGGGTCAATATTCTAATTTATAAATATTCCCAACAGAAGTGGCAAAGTTCCCATTCCCAATAGAAGTGTCAATATTCCCCATTATAAATATTCCCAAAATAAGTGTCAATATTCCCAAATTAAGTGTCAATATTCCATTTCTAGATATTCCCAATGTAAGTGTCAATATTCCATTTAGAAATATTCCCAATATAAGTCAATATTCCATTTATAAATATTTCCAACATAAGTATCAATATTACATTCATAAATATTTCCAACATAAGTGTCAATATTACATTTATAGATTATCCTGATATAAATGTCAATATTCCAGTTATAAATATTCCATATATAAGTGTCAATGTTCCCATTACCAAAAGAAGTGTCAATATTCGATTTATAAATATTCCCAATAGAAGTGTCAATATTCATTTATAAATATTACCAATAGAAGTGTTAATATTCCTCATTATAAGTGTCAATATTCCTCATTCCCAATAGAAGTGTCAATATTCCATTTATAAATATTCACAATAGAAGTGTATATATTCCATTTATGATTATTCCCAATAGACGTGTCAATGTTCCCATTCCCATTAGAAGTGTCAATATTCCCCATATATGTGTCAATATTCGATTTATAAATATTCCCAATAGAAGTGTTAATATTCCCAATCATAAGTGTCAATATTCCCCATATAAACGTCAATATTCCATTCATAAATATTCCCAATATAAGTTTCAATATTCCCATTTCCAATATGTATCATATTCGTGTCAATATTCCATGTATAAATATTTCCAATATATGTCCATATTCCCATTTCCAATGTGTGCCAATATTCCATTCATAAATATTCCCATTATGTGTCAATATAACCATTTCCAATATGTATCAATATTCCCCCATTATAAATATTCCCAATATAAGTGTCAATATTCCATTCATAAATATTCCCAATATAAGTGTTAATATTCCGCATTATGAATGTCAATATTCCATTCATAAATATTCGCAATATAAGTGTTAATATTCCCCATTCCCAATGGAAGTGTCAAAATACCCCAGATATGTGAATATTCCATTTATAAATATTACCAATAGAAGTGTCAATACCAATCTATGAATATTCCCAATAGAAGTGTCAATATTACATGTATAAATATTACCAATAGAGGTGTCAATATTCCAATAGAAGTGTTAATATTTCATTAATAGATATTCCAAATAGAAGTGTCAATATTACCAATGTAAGTGTCAATATTCCATTTATAAATATTTCCAAGATAAGTGTCAATATTCCATTCATAGATATTGCCAATGTAAATGTCAATGTACCCAATGTAAGTGTCAATATTCCCCATTATAAATAGTCCCAATATAAGTGTCAATATTCCATTGATGAATATTCCCAAAATAAGTGTCAATATTACCAATATAAGTGTCAATATTCCATTTAAATAAATTTCCAGACATTCATTCAGTTAGCTTTATTCGAATATCCAAGTATCCACAAAAGTGCAATACATAAAAATAAAACAATGCATTAAAAAACAGCTTAATATAAAAAGATCACCAAAATGAATATACAAAGGCCAAGATTTATAGATCAAACATCAACTGTCTTGCTCGAACAGCTAGGCGCAAAAAAGCGCCAGTGCGAAAGATAATCTCATCATCGTACAGGGTTAATAACAACAGATAAGCATTTTCTAAGCTAATAGGTTTGCGTTGTCTAAAATACGGAATTAAAAACCATTTGATGTATTTCATATAAAATTTACAAAAAAATAAAAAGTGCAAGGTGGATTGTACGCTCGTGCCATCACACGGGGAAGGCAGGGCATCAGAATCATTATGATGGCCAAGGGGAAAACAAAGTGCAAGTTTAATGGTACCAGCCCTTAAACGAAATAGTAAGCCACGCTCGCAGTGACTCATCGGGAGTGTGAAGTAGCGGGGCAGTGGTGGAATTAAAAAAGCGAGAGACAAATACGAAGTGACAGTTTTCTTCAAAGATTCCCTGTGGACTCTTTCCCTGGCGTAAAGTGTGTACAAAGAATTACGCATGTCAATTTTAGATGGAAGAACATTGGAAGTATAGTTATTAAAAATACTCCCTAAGTTAATACTGCTAAGACTTTTATACACTCCCGAAAGCCAGGGAATGTCCATGCATTTATCACAGTACATACAATCTAAAATAATATCTTTTGTGAGTAGTGCAGCAGGGTTCTTCCAAATAGCGAGCCAGAAAAGAGCTGGTCGTGCACGAATAAAATCTTCAATAAAATTCACGCCCAGCTCTTCATGGCAGACATATTGGGAGGACGAAATGGGAACGCAAAGTATCTTCCTCATATTGTATGGGGGAGCTCTTAACGAGGCCCCAAACCTCTGCTCCATATGTGGCAAAAGGAATTCATTGAGTTTTATAAATCTTTAAAGTAGCCACAAGGGAACCTATATTTTTTGGGCGGGGTAAGCAGAGGATATAATTAATGGCCTTTGAGAACCTACCCCTGGCATACGCAATGTGTTCGGTCCAGGAGTTGTTCTCAGCAAAGACCATCCCTAAATATGGGAAACTATTGGTAGACCACAGCTTATCAGTGCCCACAGAAATACAGCCTAGCTGACGTTTCTTGGGACCGCAGGGCATAATAAAAGATTTTTTTAAATTAGTTTTTAGATCGAGGGACTCCATATAATCAACAGACCCCTTGACCAAAACACGTAGGGCATTCGGGGTGCGGCCCATGATCACTGCGTCATCCGCATATAATAAAACAGGGAGGGGTTTACCCATAATTTTGGGGACATCGTGCGTGATTTCAATTAGGGTTTTGTGCAGCCCATTAATATAAATATTAAAAAGTAGAGGAGCCAGCACGCAGCCCTGTCTTACCCCCCTGTGGACCTTAAAAGCTTTCGTCACTTCACCCCCCTGGCCAACCCTCACACAGGCATTAGGATCTTTGTGCAAAAAAGCTAAAATGTGCACAAGAGATTCATCCAAACCATAATTTAAAAGGACTGTCCAGAGCTTCGATCTATTCACAAGATCGAATGCACAGGACAAATCCATAAAAGCAAGACAAAGTGCTGAATTGCGTGCAATGTTATATTTACCTAGGACAAGGTTTAGATAGTGTTCCAAAATACCATTGTCCTCAGCCCAGCTTAAAATCTTATTGTACAAAATCCTGCCGAGAATATTTAGGGTATTATCTATAAGGGAAATGGGTCTATAACAGCTCGGTAGGGAGCGGTTTCCCTTTTTGATGGGAACGATAATACTTAATGACCAGGTAGGGGGTAGTGCAGCGGATATAAGATTGTTAAAAACATTTAAAAGGAGTGGAGCCCAGACTTCTGAATTTGATTTAATGATATCAATGGGTAGGCCATCATGGCCGGTGCCTTATTCCCAGTGCTTCCCTGCGCTTTGGGTAGTGCCATCTTCTACCTCTGCTAAGGTTATATCGACCCTCGGTGGTTAAGGAAGGGCACGGGGGATAAACCAGAAAACCAGAAATTGGTGCAGCATAGATGGTAGCAAAATGATCCACCCATGCTTCACCTGTAATAGTGCAGCTAATCGGGGTCAGGAATTGGCTAGAACTTCAAAGATCCTTAACAGCAGCCCAAAAGTCAACACCCCTTCTTAGATCAGCTGCTCTGGCTAATGCAACCCAGCGATCTTCGGGGATGTCGTTTTTCCTTTTGTTGGTTATTGTCTTGTACACTTTTCTTGCTACTCTCACAGCAAGAAGACAAATAGGTTTAGATGACAGTGCCCTGCGTAGTTCTTTATTTGCCACAGAACAATCGGAGTTGAACTATTTCGGTTCAACTTTGGGTTCCCTTTGAGAAACTGATAATAAGGATTTAGAAGCTAGTCAAATCTTAACAAAATCGCAAACGGCCTTGGGATGCGGGGCAATAGTAGACAAACATGAATTAAAGAGGCATAAGTTGTCTCTTACAAGGACACCAAACACCTCCTTTATGTTAATACCCCGCCATCTGAGTCTAGGATTATCAGTTGAGGGCAATAGGTTTCTGGCACCGCCCTCCCTTTCTGGAATCAACCGTGATTCCAGTCTCATAGTGACCTTGATGGGATTGTGATCGCCCTGGCTCATTGGAATAACAGTGCCCTCAGTTAGACAATCAGCAAGGCGGGGGGAAATAAAGAAATAATCTATAGTAGACGAACACCCCCTGCCTCTAAAAGTGGGCGCGAACTGGACATTCAATAAAGATTTGGCTACTTTGTCCAGGGCATTAACCAGGTGGTGGGAACTCAAGAGGGAGCGCAACTCAAGACCCCTTTGATAGGAGGTTCCTTGCCCATTAATCCTGGTATGCCGGGGGGCATTATTAAACCTGCCATTAAAGTCCCCACCTAATAAAATGCCATCAGCTTTCTCAAAGTCATGCCAGGCTTCCGATTTACTAATAAAAGAAAATAAAGCGATAAAATTCCTATTTTGAGTCGTGATAAAATCATTATTATAAAAGTTTTTCAAGAAAAAGGAAACTTTCCTTTTATAAAATATAACTTGGAAATGTGAATTATCTGTGGGAATGTACACAAAGCGCCCGCCAGCAGCAATATTAATCCAGGTAGAGAGTCCCCCAGAGGGGCGTCCCATACTTGGTTTAACTGCTAGAGAATTAAAACAGTGGAACCCGTTAAGAAACAAGTCCTTGAAGGCCCAGGTCTCCTAAAACATTACGATGTCCTGCTGATTTATTAAACTGAGCCACTCTGGATCTTTCATCCTTGACTCTAAGCCTGCTAGATTCCAAGACAAAACTTTAAAATCAGTAGGTCCTGCTCTACTATTAGGTATAACTTGATCTCCATGAAAGGTCGGAAGGGATAAAGAGAGAGAATCTCTTACACTTTCCGACGATTGAGATGAGGAAGGAGGGCCTCTCATGTTTCCTGGTGATTAAACATTATTACTTTGTGGGTGTAATTGTCAGTCGGGAATATCCAAGTCTGACAGAGCAGAAAAGCGATTAACTAAGGGTACAGCTACAGGCGCATTGGGGTGGGAGTATGCCAGGGGTTTATAAAAATAACCCAAAGGGAGTGTGCATATATTTCCAATAGAAGTGTCAATATTCCATTTATAAATGTTAATATTCCATTTATAAATATTCCCAATATAAGTGTCAATATTCCATTTATAAATATTTCCAATATAATTGTCAAGATTCCATTCAAAGATATTCCCAATGTAAGTGTCAATATACCCAATGTAAGTTTCAATATTTCCCATTATAAATAATCCCAAAATAAGTGTCAATATTACCAATATAAGTGTCAATATTCCATTTATAAATGTCAATATTCCATTTATAGATATTCCCAACATAAGTGTCAATATTCCATTTATAAATATTCCCAATATAAGTGTCCATATTCCATTTATAGATATTCCCAATATAAGTGTCAATATTCCATTTATAAATATTCCCAATAGAAGTGTCAATGTTCCCATTCCCAATAGAAGTGTCAATATTCGATTTATAAATGTTCCCAATAGCAGTGTCAATTTTTGATTGATAAATATTTCCAATATATGTGTCAATATTCCATTTATAGATATTCCCAATGTAAGTGTCAATATACCCAACAGAAGTGTAAATATTCCCCCATTATAAATATTCCCAATATAAGTGTCAATATTACCAAAAGAAGTGTCAATATTCCCAATAGAAGTGTCAATATTCCCAATAGAAGTGCCAATATTCCATTTATATATATTTTCAATAGAAGTGTCAATATTCCATTTATAGATATTCCCAATAGAAGTGTGAATATTCCATTTATCAATATTACCAATAGAAGTGTCAATATTCCATTTATGGATATGTCCAATGTGTCAATATTCCATGCATAGATATTTCCAATGTAAGTGTCAAAATTTCCAATATAAGTGTCAATATTCCATTGATAAATATTCCCAATGTAAGTGTCAATATTCCCATTCTCAAAAGAATTGTCAATATTCGATTTATAAATATTCCCAATAGAAGTGTCAATATTCCATCTATAAATATTCCCAATAAAAAGTCAATGTTCCCATTCCCAATACAAGTTTCAATATTCGATTTATAAATATTCCCAATAGAAGTGTCAATATTCGATTTATAAATATTTCCAATGTGTCAATATTCCATTTATAGATATTCCCAATAGAAGTGTCAAAATTCCCAATATAAGTGTTAATATTCCATTTATAAATATTTCCAATAGAAGGGTCAATATTTGATTTATAAATATTCCCAATAGAAGTGTAAATATTCCATTCATAGATATTCCCAACATAAGTGTCAATATTCCATTTATAGATATTCCCAATATAAATGGCAAAATTCCAGTTATAAGTATTCCCAATAGAAGTGTCAATATTTCATATATAAATATTCCCAATAGAAGTGTTAATATTCCCGATTATAAGTGTCAATTCGCCCCATTCCCAATATAAATGTCAATATTCCATACATGAGTGTCAATGTTATAGAAGTGTAAATATTCCCCATAATTGTGTCAATATTCCATTTATAAGTATTCCCAATAGAAGTGTCAATGTTCCCATTCCCAACAGAAGTGTCAATATTCCCCATATATGTGTCAATATTCTATTTATACATATTCCCCGTATAAATGTCGATATTCCATTCATAAATATTCCGATTCCCAGTATGTGTCATATTTGTGTCAATATTCCATGTATAAATATTTGCAATATATGTCCATATTCCCATTTCCAATATGTGTCAATATTCCATTCATAAATATTCCCATTATAGCTCAATAATCCCCCATTATAAATATTCCCAATAAAAGTATCAATATTCCATTTATACATATTCCCATTATAAATATTTCCAATGTATGCGTCAATATTCCAGTTATAAATATTCCCAATATAAGTGTCAATATTCAATTTATAAATATTCCCAATATAAGTGTCTATATTCAATTTATAAATTTTCCCAATAGAGGTGTCAATATTCCATTCATAGATATTCCCAACATAAGTGTCAATATTCCATTTATAGATATTCCCAATATAAATGGCAAAATTCCAGTTATAAGTATTCCCAATATAAGAGTCAATGTTTCCATTCCCGACAGAAGTGTCAATATTCGATTTATAAATATTCCCAATATATGTGTCTATATTCCATTTATAAATATTCCCAATAGAAGTGTCAATATTTCATATATAAATATTCCCAATAGAAGTGTTAATATTCCCGATTATAAGTGTCAATTCGCCCCATTCCCAATATAAATGTCAATATTCCATACATGAGTGTCAATGTTATAGAAGTGTAAATATTCCCCATAATTGTGTCAATATTCCATTTATAAGTATTCCCAATAGAAGTGTCAATGTTCCCATTCCCAACAGAAGTGTCAATATTCCCCATATATGTGTCAATATTCTATTTATACATATTCCCCGTATAAATGTCGATATTCCATTCATAAATATTCCGATTCCCAGTATGTGTCATATTCGTGTCAATATTCCATGTATAAATATTTCCAATATATGTCCATATTCCCATTTCCAATATGTGTCAATATTCCATTCATAAATATTCCCATTATAGCTCAATAATCCCCCATTATAAATATTCCCAATAAAAGTATCAATATTCCATTTATACATATTCCCATTATAAATATTTCCAATGTATGCGTCAATATTCCAGTTATAAATATTCCCAATATAAGTGTCAATATTCAATTCATAAATATTCCCAATATAAGTGTCTATATTCCATTTATAAATATTCCCAATAGAAGTGTCAATATTCCATTTATAAATATCTATGTTTCCATTCCCAATAAAAGTGTCAATCTTCGATTTATAAATATTCCCAATAGAAGTGTCAATATTCGATTTATAAATATTTTCAATAGAAGTGTCAATATTCCATTTATAAATATTCCCAATGAGTGTCAATGTTCCCATTCCCAATAGAAGGGTCAATATTTGATTTATAAATATTCCCAATAGGTGTCAATATTCCATTGATGGATATTCCCAATATGAGTCAATATTCCATTTATAAATATTTCCAATAGAAGTGCCAATATTCCATTTATAAATATTCCCAATAGAAGTGTCAATGTTTCCATTCCCAATAGAAGTGTCAATATTCCCCATTATAAATATTCCCACAAAAAGTTTCAATATTCCCAATATAAGTGTCAATATTCCATTTATAAATATTTCCAATATAAGTGTCAATATTCCCAACATAAGTGTCAATATTCCATTTATAGATATTCCCAATATAAATGGCAAAATTCCAGTTATAAATATTCCCAATATAAGAGTCAATGTTCCCATTCCCGACAGAAGTGTCAATATTCGATTTATAAATATTCCCAATATAAATGTCAATATTCCATTTATAAATATTCCCAATAGAAGTGTTAATACTCACGATTATAAGTGTCAATTCGCCCCATTCCCAATATAAATGTCAATATTCCATACATGAGTGTCAATGTTATAGAAGTGTAAATATTCCCCATAATTGTGTCAATATTCCATTTATAATTATTCCCAATAGAAGTGTCAATGTTCCCGTTCCCAATAGAAGTGTCAATATTCCCCATATATGTGTCAATGTTCTATTTATAAATATTCCCAATTATAAGTGTCAATATTACCCATATAAATGTCAATATTCCATTCATAAATATTCCCAATATAAGTCTCAGTATTCCCATTCCCAGTATGTGTCACATTCGTGTCAATATTCCATGTATAAATATTTCCAATATAAGTCCATATTCCCATTTCCAATATGTGTATATATTATATTCATAAATATTCCAATTATAGGTCAATAATCTCCCATTATAAATATTCCCAATAGAAGTATTAATATTCCATTTATACATATTCCCATTATATATATTTCCAAAGTATGTGTCATTATTCCAGTTATAAATATTCCCAATATAAGTGTCAATATTTGATTTATAAATATTCCCAATATAAGTGTCTATATTCCATTTATAAATATTCCCAATAGTAGTGTCAATATTCCATTTATAAATATTCCCAAAATGAGTGTCAATGTTCCCATTCCCAATAGAAGGGTCAATAATTGATTTATAAATATTCCCAATAGAAGTGTCAATATTCCATTCATAAATATTCCCAATATAAGAGTCAATATTCCATTTATCAATATTTCCAATAGAAGTGCCAATATTCCATTTATAAATATTCCCAATTGAAGTGTCAATGTTCCCATTCCCAATAGAAGTTTCAATATTCCCCATTATAAATATTCCCACAAAAGGTTTCATTATTCCCAATATAAGTGTCAATGTTCCATTCATAGATATTCCTAATGTAAGTGTCAATATTCCATTTATAAATATTTCCAATATGTGTCAATATTCCCAACATAAGTGTCAATATTCCATTTATGGATATTCCCAATATAAATGGCAAATTTCCAGTTCTAAATATTCCCAATATAAGAGTCAATGTTCCCATTCCCGACAGAAGTGTCAATATTCAATTTATAAATATTCCCAATATAAGTGTCTATATTCCATTTATAAATATTCCCAAAATAAGTGTCAATATTCCATTTATAAATATTCCCAATAGAAGTGTTAATATTCCCGATTATAAGTGTCAATTCGCCCCATTCCCAATATAAATGTTAATATTCCATACATGAGTGTCAATGTTATAGAAGTGTAAATATTCCCCATAATTGTGTCAATAATCCATTTATAATTATTCCCAATAGAAGGGTCAATGTTCCCATTCCCAATAGAAGTCTCAATATTCCCCATATATGTGTCAATATTCTATTTATAAATATTCCCAATAGAAGTGTCAATATTCCATTTATTAATATTTCCGATAGAAGTGTTAATCTTCCCAATTATAAATGTTAATATTCCCCATATAAATGTCAATATTCCATTCATAAATATTCCCAATATAAGTCTCAATATTCCCATTCCCAGTATGTGTCATATTTGTGTCAATATTCCATGTATAAATATTTCCAATAAAAGTGTCAATCTTAGATTCATAAATATTCCCAATAGAAGTGTCCATATTCGATTTAGAAATATATTCCCAATAGAAATGTCAATATTCCATTTATAGATATTCCCAATATAAGTGTCAATATTCCATTTATAAATATTTCCAATAGACGTTTCAATATTCCATTTATAAATGTCAATATTCCATTTATAGATATTCCCAATATAAGTGTCAATATTCCATTCATAAATATTCCCAATATAAGTGTCAATATTCCATTTGTAGATATTTCCAATATAAGGGCCTCATTAGGATCGCGAATGGACTTGCGTCCGCCGCGACCCCAGAGGATGAGGGAACGTCCGAATGGGCTGCGGCATTCCCTCATGTGCGATTAGGATGTGACCGCCACCCTGGCGGTCACATCCTGGATATTTAACATTGCGGCGGGTGCTGCTTCAAGCAGCACCCGCCGCAATGTTAAAAGTGCATGTTTAACATTTACATGCACAAAGCGGCAGGCACCGTGCGGTGCCTGCCGCTTTGTGCAAGTAAATGCTGGGGGGTACCATAGGTACCCACCATGTGCACCCCCACCCGCCAACACCCTGGGGGCCCGCAACGGGCCCCCAAAATCAAAAGTACACATGCTTTTCCACGGCGGAAAAACCGCCGCGGAAAAGCATGTTTACAAATGCTTCCTAATTTGGCTGGCGGTGTCTGATAGACACTGCCAGCCAAATGAGAGCTTTTCCCCCGCGGTTGTAATCTGACCGCGGCGGAAAAGCAGCGGACAGTAACCAAGACCCACCAGCCATCGTAATGCGGCGGTGGGTCTTTTGTGAGTCCGAAGAGGATTTTCCGCCTCCTCCGGGCCGGAGGTGGCTTCCCCCGGCCCGGAGGAGGCGGAAAATCCTCCATCATAATGAGGCCCTAAGTGTCAATATTCTATTTATAAATATTTCCAATAGAAGTGTCAATGTTCCCATTCCCAATAGAAGTGTCAATATTCGATTTATAAATATTCCCAATAGAAGTGTCAATATTCGATTTATAAATATTACCAATAGATTTGTGAATATTCCATGTATATATATTTACAATATAAGTGCCAATATTTCATTCATGAATATTCCCAATGTAAGTGTCAATATACCCAACAGAAGTGTTAATATTCCCCAATTATAAATATTCCCAGTATAAGTGTCAATATTACCAATAGAAGTGTCAATATTCCATTTATAAATATTACCAATAGAAGTGCTAATATTCCATTTATATATATTTCCAATAGAAGTGTCAATATTCCATTTATAGATATTCCCTTTAGAAGTGTCAATATTCCATGTATCAATAATACCAATAGAAGTGTCAATATTCCATTTATAGATATTCCCAATATAAGTGTCAATATTCCATTTATAAATATTCCCAATAGAAGTGTCAATATTCCATTTACAGATATTCCCAATAGAATTGTCAATATTCCATTTATCAATATTTTTTTTTAGTAGTATAAATCTTTATTCGGTAATAATTTCACCATAAAAGAATACATTTTATACAATTATACATTACTTTTTAACTTTAGTTAAAAGAATAAAAAGGAAATGAAGAACATTGGATAAACCTAGCAACGCTAAAATTCCCTTATTAAAAAGTGAAGCCTGCACATTATACAGTACATTGGATGATTATTATGAGGCCCCAACCAAACATTCTCATCAGTACACTATTGCCTAATGGTTAGAGTGACTTCAAAGCCATAGTAATCATCAACATATCGTCCTACCAGTAGGGGACTGTTAGCTATTTGACGGGGAGGAGTGTTGCTTCATCCTCCTTATACGAGTCAACCATGTGCTACTCAAAAATTTGGCCACCCCGCATACCATGGCAGAGGAAGATGGGTCAGTGGAGAGAACTCGTAAGGCCATTCTGTGGCACCTCACACCCAGCCCCATGCATACTGGTTTCAACCAAACCTTCCTAGCAACTTTATAAGTGGGGCAGGCAAAAAGTAAATGCGCCACAGACTCCTTTGGAGCCGCGCACCCGGGGCAGGGGCGCGGAGGGCCACCAGCAATAGACCACCCCGAGGTGAACTCGTGCACCGGAAGGGTCCCATACCTGAGTTTTAAATAAAGGGCTCTATCCAGAGGCTTGGCTATGAGGTCGAGGAAGGGTTCCAACTTCCTGGACCATTTAAACTCTAAGAACCGCTCTGTAAGTAAACCCCCAACCCCACGGCATGTTGCCTCTGCCTGAACCCAGTCCCAATATAACTTTTTAATCACCAATATCAATATTACCAATAGAAGTGTCAATATTACCAATAGAAGTGTCAATATTCCATTTATGAATATGCCCATGTATAGATATTCCCAATGTAAGTGTCAATATTCCAAATATGTGTCAATATTCCCCATTATAAATATTTCCAATATAAGTGTCAATATTCCCCATTATAAATATTTCCCAATACGTGTCAATATTCCATTCATCAATATTCCCAATATTCAATTAATAAATATTCCCCATTATAAATATTTCCAATCTATGTGTCAATATTCCATTCATAAATATTTCCAATATAAGTGTCAATATTAACCATTTCCAATTACAAATATTTCCAATATTCCATTCATAAATATTCCCAATATAAATGTTCAAGTTCAATATAGCTTTATTCGATTTTGATTCAAAAATCATAAAAGCGTACAGTTTAAAACAGTTATAAAATAAAAGCATACATACAATAATACATAATATCTACAAGTTAAAAACTTTTGCCCAGCCCGTGGGAGTAAGAGTCTTGGTTATAGAGTACTATACACAGGTCAAAATGTGATCAACCAACAATTAATAGGGGTTCCAGTACTTAGAACTATAAAGCAATGATTCCTGACGGGTATGAGTAGGAAAACTTCTGCCACTCAATGCATGAAGTCCTCTGCCCATTGACATGTTGCACCCTGCCTTTGGACTAGATGTGGGGGACCACGACATTCTGGGGTAAAAATCGTGCAAATCCCAGACGGAGATTGGGCTGTTTCCCACTTGGGGTGCACAGGTACGCAGGTACGGGACAATATGTCTCTGCCTAAATCTAACAAGAACTAAGTCACCAACGATATCTTTATGGAGGGAACCCAGCCAGCCCACCCTTCTAACACTCATGATTGTACCCACAAGGTTGGGTGGCAAGGGTCTATTATTGGTCAGCCAAAATTTGACCTTGTTCAGCAAGTTGTGTTGTCTCTCGGTTTTCCCTGGAGAAAGTACTGGTACTCCCACGAGGACACACACAAAAGGAGCAGCCTCCGGGGGGAGTTGGATGGAAGTAACTTTGTTATAGTGTGCTCTAGGAGCAGCGAGTTGCGAGAGAGTAGGTATAGAGGAGGTTCTGCGAAGTATTGGGGCTGGTACATTGGAGACTATTGGTTGGGGTAAGACCCTTTTGTCTTGCGTGGTTGGCTTTGGGTCTTTCGAAGTAGAAGATGGGTCGGAACATTTGGGTATTACAGTACTTATGTTAGCTAACAAGGTGGACTTAGTAGATTTGATGATTTCTTCCAGTCCCGTCAGCCTGTCCCCTAGTGTGTTTATTTTTTCTAACAGTGGTGTTATGATAGAGCTGACCAGTTGTTCAATAAGAGATAATAGATCCACCTGTATAGGAGATGTTAGGACAAGTGGTTTCTCAGCAGTCTCAGCGATCATGGAGGGGTTGCTGGCAGGAAGTGTAGGGCTTGAGCACAATTTTTGGGGTTTAGGTTGGTTCCCCATGTTATTAACCCCATCACATTTCCTTGTAGCGGATGAAGAATCAGGAATAGCGAACCTTTGGGTGTTTTCAATGTTATCTCGCTTATATGATGGGAGGGGTTGCAAAGAGCTGGCAATGTCGGGTAATATAAGTGTCAATATTCCCATTTCCAATACAAGTGTTAATATTCCATTTATAAATATTCCCAATATGGCAATATTCCCCATTATAAATATTTCCAATATTCCAAATATAAGTGTCAATATTCACCATTCATAAATATTTCCAATATAACTGTCAATATTCCCATTTTTTGTGAAGGAAAAACTAAACAGATTTCTTTTTTTAAACCACACAAAATAGTAATGCATCTAAACACAGGAGTAAAGCAATTTTGAAACCAACCAGTGGTAAGCAATGGGCTGGTTCCAAACTGTATCCGTGTTTAGACAAAGACCTACAAATGGGAAGAAAGAAACATCAATCAATAAAAGTAAAACATGGAATCATAGTAATTTCCCGTAGGATGTTGAAGATGTTGACAATAAATAAGTCAGTCCAACTGTAGTTATCATAACATTTCATAATAAACAGATATGGCTTTGATCAATAGCTTCTCAGCATAAGCAATTCAGTCCTGCTGATTTGAGCTGTGCTTTCCAACTCAGCAAATAGTGCATTCATTATTTCTTTTGCAGAACACACAGAGAAAAAAATGTATATTACGGCCACAATCAAGGTAACCAAAGCCCCTCTCTCCCTAATCATAAAATTATAATTTGAGAAGCAATATAAAACATTTCCTAAAAATGGCATAACAAGGATTATCAAATTGCAATCTTCTACCCTTCCCTACTATGTTAACATGTGATATTCCATCCAACAAAATACCTGTCCACAAGCTTTAGGATAATCACGATCCACCCTAATATATGGTTTCCACAATAAAAAAGTCAGACCTACTGCCTTGTCGTAACATTTTGTGAACAGATCAAGCACACAACTTCTAACCATAACTAAATCAATCTAACGGCATTGAGTATCAACGTTCCCAGAAGGTAAAAAGTGCAATGCAATCCCTTTTTCTACACAATCAAAATGTGGGTGGAACCAAAATAGTGCTTCTTAAGGCTTCATTCCTGATAAGAAATGGTCAACCCATCACCAGTCCTATAATTATTAAATAGTTTCTTGAAACTTCCAATCAAAAAAAGGATCTTCCTGTTTCACATAATACTTAAATAGGTACTGTGAAACGAAAAATATCAAACATGGGTTCTTAAACTGTTTATTGATATGATTCTGCCACCCAATATGCAACATGCAAATAGCAGTTTCCTGCTAACTTGTATTGTACCTCAACAGTGCAATTGATCAACCCTTGCTCAAAGAAAGGATGGGAGCAGAATGTATATACATCTTCTAACTAGAAGTTGGGCTGGAGCACTTTAAGCATTCAGTGCTGCTTTCACCCCATGCTTAATTTGTAAAACCAAGTGCAGGGTTCAGGTTTTTTTTCTCCGCAGTGCCACTGTCAGGATTGCTAGACACCATGCCTAGCCTTGATTCTACTCATGCTCTGGAACAGTCTGATCCTGAAAAATACCCCTCCTCCTCCAGCCCGGTACAGATTCCACCTCTTGACTATCAGATTTAACTAGTGTGTTTCGTTTGTGTCAATGATCAATCCCCCTGACGTACTTATATAAGTAGGTGGCAATTTGTACAGCCCAAAACACCACTGTGCTTAAGGTAATCATGTTTTTGAGTGCTAAAATACCTAGAAATATTTTGAGTGTTGCCAGTCTTGGTAGGGTGAAAATATTGGCAAATACCGAGACTTCAGACAAACATCCAGTGTCGACATATCCCAAACAGAAGTGGAGTCCAACAAAAGACACTCTTTGACACCGAAAAAAACCTTGCAGACAACAGACACATTCTTCTGCAACATTGTTAAAGATACCAGAGAAGACTGCAAAGAATTATGAAAACAAAGCCATTTATAAGCTGACACACAGCCACAACCTAAACGGGTAGCAACAGAGCATAGGGCCACAAGTCCCATGCCCCCAACACAAGAATATGATCGGGGAAAACTCGGAGCATGAACTAGAGTACTCAGACTCACAAAGAGATACACGGCATAGCCTAGATTCCTGAAAATGACTATGATGTCGTGCTGCCAGACATAGGGCCAGATTACAATGGCGGAGAGATTGCCACCGCAGGCCGATGGTAGAGGTCCCCCCGCCATCTGCATGCCCTTCCTCCCTGCCAGATCAGGATGGCGAGGCGAATCTTACCGCAAGCGTGGTGGTGCGAAGACCGCCTGCCACGCTTCCTCCACAGGCAATCGTAATGATTGCCTAGCTTGGGTTATGGGAGCGGTGCCTCAAAGCCTCATGATGCAGGTGGCGGCCGGCCCTAGGGTGCGGGGGGGCAATTGTGCACTGGGGTGGTACCCATGGCACCCCCTCCATTTCCATGTACAAGGTGACAGGCACCTCGCTGTGCCTACCACATTGTGCATGGGAATGGGCAACATGGCCATTTGACATTGCGGCGGGTGCTGCAGCCAGCAGCACCCGCTGTAATGCTAAATTGCCAGATGCGACTCCTGCAGTGGTGGTCGCATCATTATCAGGGGAGCGGGACCCCGGCATGGCAGGCAGGCGGTCCCCTTACCTCAAAGGTGGTGGGCGGACTGAAGTCTGCTCGCCATCCTAATGACCCCCCCCATGGACACCCAAATGAATAAGGTACTCCTACCCCTTCAAAAATGTTTAGGTCCGGGATAAAGAGGAGGGGGATATGGAGAAATCCCACTTGACCCGTAGGAACTTTATGCAATGAACATACTTGATAAAATTAATAGATTAACATTTTTGTTATAGGTTCAACTCTGTATCATCAATAATGTTTTATTTTTATATATTCATTGTTTTTGCAATGTTGTTCAGCACTAACTGTACAATACAAACAAAGAAATGTCTGTGGCCCAAAGTAGCAACAGACCAATGGATCTTAGAAATTGTCAAGTACTCAAAACATTATCACCTAAAAAACACAAACTCAATTCACAGCATCCAAAAGAAGAAGTAAAAGCGCTAACACAAACAGAGACTATAGACCGAGTTCCACACAAACATCAAAGGAAACAGGTATTCTCCCTTATCCCATTACAGGATGCACTATCACTACTACAGCAAGGCGACTTCATGGAAAGGGAAGACCACTCGTTCCCCCAGAACGTATGGATGGGTGCCCCGATCCCCCCGGGAAACCAGTTTGGGCGGTGGGCGTGGTTCGGCTGGTATGCCCAAAGCGGCGTAGCCGGAGCACGCCCTTACCGCCCAGAAGGGGTTGTCCTAGACACCCGCCCGGAAGACCGCGCCCAGTGGGCGTACCTGAGGAGGGCCCCCGCCCTCTCGCAGACGGATAAATCGAGCGGGAATCCGAAGAAGCGTCCTCTTGTTCCAGTGCTCTGAAGGCTGCACCACTCGTTGCTCGTGAGCCCTCGACGGAACAAGCGCCAATTTTGAGAACTTGTAATCTTGTTGTTTCTCTTTCAGTCTCAGGAGTGTGAAGGATCTGGGACCTCGTCGTTTGACTTGAGCGGAGTAAACGAAGCTATGGCCGGCAAAAAAGCGGGAAAGAGCTCCGAGCTGGAGAAGGTACTGCGCACCTTGTCGAATCGAATGGCGATCATGGACCGAAAACTGGGTAAAGTTGATTCGATCGGTCGAGGTTTGGCCGAAGTTAAAAAGCAGTTAGCGGCCCAGAACAACCCCTCGGGCCGTCCTAAGAAGGTGACAGGCCCGGCCATGCCGGGAGTCGGCCCTGAGGGTAGGGGGAAGCGTATTAAGAAGAGGGCGGTCTCCGGGGAGGACCCGGTTCCGGAGGTGCCCCCAGCTGCCCCCATCACACCGGCGGACAGCCCGGTACCGAGTCCGGACATAGGTTTACCAATCCCTGTTGTAATTACCCCGGTTAATGATGATCAGATGCCCCCAGAACTGGCCCTCCAGTTAGCGGCAGTGTTGCCCTGGCTTAAAAAGAAAGCAGGGGGGGGGCAGTGGCTGCGGGGGATCAAGCCGAGGAGGCTAGATTAATAATCGAGTAGTTACGGCAGTCGAGAGAAGCCGGGACGGCGAATGTTCCTTCTATTTCCCCACAGGTGGCTCCAGGAATAACTACGGTTGGCCGGGAAAAGACAGCAGACACGGCGGTTGAACCCGGTAAGAACCCATTGCCAATGGTGGGGGAAAGTTCAGTGCCTTCAAGGTGCGAGAGGGTGGCCCAGCACATCCCTGCAGCCATGAAGGAAATGATATGGGGGGACAAGTATGTTAATATGTTTTCATTATTGACCGACCATCGTGAGATGGAATACGCAAAGTCTCAGAAAGATTTATGGCACCCCAGTGTATGGCGGGCCAAGATGGCGGAATTTAGGGTCGACGAGACCGTAGCGAACTGGGTGAAGGCCTTCTCTTTATTTACGGCAGTAATGGGGGAACGTAAGCCTGAAGTGTTGCCCGAGCTATCCTGTTACCAGAATAGGATCATGGATTTTTATAACATGTACGGGGGGAATGAGTGGAAAGGATATGACATGCAATTCCGAAAGGCTAAAGAGTTTGATGTAACGTTGACACAGGATTGCCTCGACACTGTATCGTGGCATAAGCAGCTCCTGCCTGGATCGGCAGGTACGTCCTTGCCGGGCGGGAGCGGGCCTGGGACTGTTCAGCAAAGGCCTGCGCAGCCCTTTCGAGCAAGCGCCGGTGGGGAATCACACCCCAAGACCGGCGGAAATGGGGGCAAGCGCGGGGTCTGCTGGGGTTTCAACAGAGGTAACTGTAGCAGGCCCCAGGGAACATGTAGGTTCCGGCATGCTTGTGCGGGCTGTGGGAACTCCTCACACCCGGAGAGTAGCTGTAGATCCAAGAGTGGTGGTTCGGGAGGAAAGGGGGGGTCCAAGCAAGAGTGAGGTGATGCTTGGGAAGCAATCGTCTTCGCCCGTTGACATAATGGCTTTGACTCCCTGGTTAAATAAATACCCTGATCATGTATCCGCCGGGATTTTGAGGAGTGGTTTCCTGTTTGGCTTCAACATCCCGGCGGGGAATTTTCGGGGGAGCCCCTTTTGTAAAAAATCAGCAATCCGTCCAACGCAACCCAGCAGTGGTAGCCAGGAAAATCTCCAAAGAAGTCAGCTTGGGGCGGGTAGCAGGACCTTTTCCATGCCCGCCGGTTGCGGACTTTGTGTGTTCACCTCTAGGAGTAGTTCCGAAGAAAGACCCGGGGGAGTATAGACTCATTCACAATCTGTCGGCCCCGAGGGGTGCCTCGGTGAATGAAGCCATTGATCCGGATGTCTGTTCGGTTCGGTATGCATCGTTCGACGATGCCATCGAGCTACTGAATCACCTGGGCCCCGGTGCTCTGATGGTGAAATCGGACACCGAATCGGCATTCAGATTGCTCCCGGTACATCCGCGGGACCAGCGCTTGCTAGGTTTTACGTTCCAAGGGAACTATTACATGGATAAATGCATGCCCATGGGTTGCTCAATTTCTTGTGCTTATTTCGAAATGTTCAGCAGTTTTTTAGAGTGGGCATTCACCGAGGCCACTGGGCATAGACCAGTTATGCACTATTTAGATGACTTCCTGTTCTTAGGGCCGGCCGGCAATGAAAGATGTGCACAGGCGCTGCAGGACTTCTGCATCCTCATGCAGGAGTTTGGAGTCCCATTGGCACCAGGTAAGACGGTTGGGCCATCTACTTCACTGGAGTTTCTGGGAATTGAGCTCGATTCAGTGGAGGGATGCTTCCGTTTGCCAATAGAGAAGGTGGCCAAGTTCAGGGCTTCCTTAACACAATGCTTGGGAAAAGAAAAAGTGACCCTGCACCAGTTACAACAAACAGTGGGTCAGCTTAACTTTGCCTTGAGAGTAATACCGATGGCTCGCCCCTTCTCACGCTCCATTGCACAAGCTATGGTCGGCCTCAAGGAGGGACAACACCGCACGAGACTGTCGGCAGAGGTACGCCAGGATATGCGCATTTGGTTGGCATTTCTGGCGGACTTCAACGGTCGAGCAGTGTGGAACAAACCCCCAGCATCATCGGACGAACTGGGTTTGTGGACTGATTCAGCCGGGAGCGTAGGATTTGGTGCCATCTTTGGTAACCAATGGTCGGCCAAGTATGGCCGACGTGGTGGCACTCCAGCGGTCTGACAGGTAACATTGGGTTCTTGGAGCTATTCCCCATTTGGGTTGCTCTGTTGGCATGGCCAGACGATTTTAGGGACCGCTCAGTAGTGTTTTGGTCGGACAATATGACCGTGGTTGAGTGCATTAATCAGCAGGCAGCCCGCTGCAAATGGATCTTGAGATTGTTAAAAGAAATTGTGTTGCGTTGCATGAGATTGAATGTACAGTTCAGGGCAAAACATGTGCTGGGTGTACTGAATAATGCAGCTGATGCACTCTCTCGTTCACACATGCAGGCTTTCAGGGGCTATCTACCCACAGCGGACCTAGTGGCGGCACCGTTCCCCGAAGCACTATGGCTGATCGGTGCCCCGGATTACAAGACCTCGTGGCAGCCAGCTTAGCGCCCAGGACGAGGAAGGCTTATGAGGGAGCGTTTCGTTCCTACTGCACCTTTTTAGGCCCGGCAGGGAGACATAGCTGGGGGCAGGAGGAATCCTTCCTGTGTTTCTTAGTAGCGCTGCATAGAGAAGGCCGATCAGCTGCAACCGCCAACTGATATAGGGCGGCCATTTAATTCATGGCACAGCTCCACGGCATAAGGGACCCCACGGGTTCCTTTTTAGTTAGGAAAGCGCTCCGCGGCTGGCAACGCCTGGAGGGTCGCAGACAGGATACGAGGCGCCCGATTGATTTAGAGAGATTGTCTCGGCTTTTAGCAAAGCTGGATGAGACATGCTCCTCCTCTTCCGAAGCAGTTCTGTTCCGGGCGGCTTTCGCCTTGGCGTTTCATGGGGCCATGCGGGTAAGCGAACTCGTGGCGAGGAACAAGAAAGATATGGAGGGAGGCTTATGCAGGGATCACGTACAAATACGGGGTGATTCGATGCTGATCTCGATAGCCAGGTCCAAGACAGACCAGGGAGCTATGGGAGATAGTGTTGTTGTGCAGCGCGCTCGAGGGTGCCCCACTTGTCCGATAAAGTGTCTAGAGGAATATTTGGCACAGAGGCCAGTGACATGGGGAGGGAGCCTGCTTAGGCACAAGGATGGCACCCCTCTGACGAGATTTCAGTTTCAGAGGGTGCTGGCACTTACAATCGCTGCAGCGGGCATGGACCCGTACGATTTTGGGACCCACTCATTTAGAATAGGGGCCGCTACAGATGCTACTGCCCGGGGTCTGGGTGCGGAAGAAGTGAAACAGCTAGGCCGTTGGTCCTCGAACTGCTTCAAAGAGGTATGTGCGATTGCACATGTTGTAAAAGACTGGTGAAATGCACTCACGCTTGTTGTCTTTTGTTTGAATTACAGTTTCGCAAGCCTGTGACGCGGGGCGGAATTTGGAGTCAACCCATCACCGGGAGACCAGCGGTCAAGGATCACCGACTGGAGAGCAAGTGGTATGGGTCGTGGGCCACTCATACGTGAGGCGCGCCGGGGACGTATTCATGGCAGGTGACGCGATTCACGCATCTGGGGAATACGGGTTCAGAGTGACCTTCCATGGGAAAGGAGGCCTCTGTGTTGACCAATTTCAACCATTTATGGAGGGTCTCTTAGGGCGGCGAAGGTCACCGCCATCTATAATCATAGTACACTTGGGGGGCAATGACTTAGTAAGACTGGGAAGACGAGTGTTACTGGAACACATTTTGTCGGCGGTCAGCTGGTTGGCTAAGAGGCTCCCGGGGTGCACAATCGCCTGGTCCCACATGATCCCCAGGAAAGTTTGGCGGGGGGTTTCTCTGTGTCAGCGTTAAACCACTCGGTAAAGAGGGGCAACAATAAGATTGGGAAATTGTTTCGCTCCGCGCAGTTGCATAGCATTCCCCATGGGTGTATTCGGGGTGATCATTTTTATTTGAATGATGGGGTTCACCTGTCCAAGGCGGGAATGATTTACTCATAGGAGACATCATAGCAAGGCTGAGGGGTTTGAGGAGGCATGATCTTTAGGAGGTGTGGGGGGGCCAGATAGTCGGTCAACTATCCGGCCTGTGGCGGTAAGGTCATGATCGGTGAGCAGTAATTTCAAGGTCCCTAGGGGGGGCGCCACCCAGAATGGATGGGAGCGCCCGGGGGGAGGCGGCCATTGGCCCCTCCCACAGGGAGGCGGCACCCACTACGGATGGGTCGCCTAGGGGGAGACGGCCATAGGCCCCTCCCAGGGGGGAGACGGCTAGATGCCCCTCCTACGAATTTCCCGGGGGCCGGATATCCACTCCGGCGGAAGAGAGTGTGGGGAAGGGGGGGGGGAGTCCACGCTGTCCTTCTTACAGATACCTCACACGGGAACTCGGACGACCTTTAAGATGGCGTCGAGTGAAAGGGGGCCCCCACGACAAGGGAAGTTACAGTTGGCACGAGGGTAAAGTCCTCTGCGCATGCGCCACTCACACCGTGAGGGCGGGAGTTTGGTAGTAGGGATCTGACACCGGTTAAGACCTTGCCGTTGGCCCTTAATGCTAGGATGTACAATTTTAATTTAGAATGTATGCATTTTCAGGATGCTAGACTCGGCTAGGAAACCTTTGTATTAGAGATCTGTTAAGGTTAGCCAAAGAACATGCCTTCATCAAAAATGTAATGAAAGTAAAATTGTACATAATTCATGAAACGTTTTAATTTAATGTTTTAAATTTTGTTTCATATTTTAATAAATACGGCCGGGGGGGTAACTCCCCCCCCGCCTTCCACAAGC
This sequence comes from Lissotriton vulgaris, assembly GCF_964263255.1. NCBI lineage: Eukaryota > Metazoa > Chordata > Amphibia > Caudata > Salamandridae > Lissotriton > Lissotriton vulgaris. Next base: position 83,746,957 of record NC_141700.1, on the reverse strand, counting down.
TCAAACCTGTGTCTGTCTCCTCCCCTTGGGGAATTGGTGTTGGGAGGGGGTGGCGGGCATCCCGGCCATATGGAAAGGGAAGACCACTCGGTCCCCCCGAACGTATGGATGGGTGCCCCGATATCCCTGGGAAACCAGTTTGGGCGGTGGGCGTGGTTCGGCTGGTATGCCCAAAGCGGCGTAGCCGGAGCATGCCCTTACCCCCCAGAAGGGGTTGTCTTAGACACCCGCCCGGAAGACCGCGCCTAGTGGGCGTACCTGAGGAGGGCCCCCGCCCTCTCGCAGACGGATAAATCGAGCGGGAATCCGAAGAAGCGTCCTCTTGTTCCAGTGCTCTGAAGGCTGCACCACTCGTTGCTCGTGAGCCCTCGACGGAACAAGCGACAATTTTGACCCACCCACCACCCCCTTTTGCAATGTTTAGTTGAATAAAGTAATTGTTGATGATATCCGATTGCATTAAAGAGATGCAGTCACGTTTTTCAGCATTCATGTATGCCTTGAATTGAGTAAACGTGTATAGGCCTTTTTTCTTTTGTAGAAAAGTAAAAGAGTGGATCACATAATGAAATTGTCTTGTGCTTTAGGACATTTTTCCCTTTGTAGAAATGAAAAGTTGACGAATCGTCAAGCGGTTTCAGATTAGGCGAATTTTTTCTTCCTTAGTAGATAAAACAACTGTCGTATTTATTTTTTGGTCGGGCGGTAAGGTCATGATCGGTGAGCAGTAATGTCAAGGTCCCTAGGGGGGACGCCACCCAGAATGGATGGGAGCGCCCGGGGGGTGGCGGCCATTGGCCCCTCCCACAGGGAGGCGGCACCCACTACGGATGGGTCGCCTAGGGGGAGACGGCCATAGGCCCCTCCCAGGGGGGAGACGGCTAGATGCCCCTCCTACGAATTTCCCGGGGGCCGGATATCTGCTCCGGCGGAAGAGAGTGTGGGGAAGGGGGGGGGGGGGGGGGGAGTCCACGCTGTCCTTCTTACAGATACCTCACACGGGAACTCGGACGACCTTTAAGATGGCGTCGAGTGAAAGGGGGCCCCACGACAAGGGAAGTTACAGTTGGCACGAGGGTAAAGTCCTCTGCGCATGCGCCACTCACATCGTGAGGGCGGGAGTTTGGTAGTAGGGATCTGACACCGGTTAAGACCTTGCCGTTGGCCCTTAATGCTAGGATGTACAATTTTAATTTAGAATGTATGCATTTTCAGGATGCTAGACTCGGCTAGGAAACCTTTGTATTAGAGATCTGTTAAGGTTAGCCAAAGAACATGTCTTCATCAAAAATTTAATGAAAGTAAAATTGTACATAATTCATGAAACGTTTTAATTTAATGTTTTAAATTTTGTTTCATATTTTAATAAATACGGCCGGGGGGGTAACTCCCCCCCGCCTTCCAAAAGCTCAAACCTGTGTCTGTCCCCTCCCCTTGGGGAATTGGTGTTGGGAGGGGGTGGCGGGCATCCCGGCCATATGATTGCATGTTTTCATATCCCAATCCATCAGGCATACCGCCGATACCTATGATTTGTGGTAAGTGGGCATGCCTATCAGTTCAAAATATTACCTTTCGGTTGAACAACAGCCTCACATGTTCACCAAATGTCTAGCAGTAGTAGCTGCACATCTAAGGAGGGAAAACATACATGTCTTCCCTTACCTGAACGATTGGCTGATCAAAAGTTCCTTTAAACAAACATTCACAATAAATGCAACAAAATCCCATCTACAACCACTCCTTGGAGAAATACTCAATTCAATAATGGCAAAGGCATACCCTAAACCCCAGAACCAACTACCTCTTTTGAAGCTACGATTCAGAAAGGGGGTGGTGATGAACAGAGTGTCTGAATTAAGCAGACCACTCTTACCCAGTCCAAAGATCAGGGCTTGATCCATCACCGTTATTTATCTCACTGCACCATCCCAGCTCAGAACCTGGCTATATGCAAATCAGTCTGTCCCTGGCCCAGTGCATCATGGGAACAGGGCAGACTAAACTACCAAGCCAATTCTTCACCAGAAAGGAGACAAACTACCGGGGACCGGTTTCTGGCATTTCAGCCGTCTTCGGCCCGGCTTGCTTGAATCCTGATGGTGCAGTGAGAAAGGGACTCATGTCTGAGTATACCCTGCCACACCTATAGTGGCCAAAAACGATTCAGAAAGGGGGTGGGGATGAACAGAGTGTCTGAATTAAGCAGACCACTCTTACCCAGTCCAAAGATCAGGGCTTGATCCATCACCGTTATTTATCTCACTGCACCATCCCAGCTCAGAACCTGGCTATATGCAAATCAGTCTGTCCCTGGCCCAGTGCATCATGGGAACAGGGCAGACTAAACTACCAAGCCAATTCTTCACCAGAAAGGAGACAAACTACCGGGGACCAGTTTCTGGCATTTCAGCCGTCTTCGGCCCGGCTTGCTTGAATCCTGATGGTGCAGTGAGAAAGGGACTCTTGTCTGAGTATACCCTGCCACACCTGTAGTGGCCAAAAACGATTCAGAAAGGGGGTGGTGATGAACAGAGTGTCTGAATTAAGCAGACCACTCTTACAGAGTCCAAAGATCAGGGCTTGATCCATCACCGTTATTTATCTCACTGCACCATCCCAGCTCAGAACCTGGCTATATGCAAATCAGTCTGTCCCTGGCCCAGTGCATCATGGGAAACGGGCAGACTAAACTACCAAGCCAATTCTTCACCAGAAAGGAGACAAACTACCGGGGACCGGTTTCTGGCATTTCAGCCGTCTTCGGCCCGGCTTGCTTGAATCCTGATGGTGCAGTGAGAAAGGGACTCATGTCTGAGTATACCCTGCCACACCTATAGTGGCCAAAAACGATTCAGAAAGGGGGTGGTGATGAACAGAGTGTCTGAATTAAGCAGACCACTCTTACCCAGTCCAAAGATCAGGGCTTGATCCATCACCGTTATTTATCTCACTGCACCATCCCAGCTCAGAACCTGGCTATATGCAAATCAGTCTGTCCCTGGCCCAGTGCATCATGGGAACAGGGCAGACTAAACTACCAAGCCAATTCTTCACCAGAAAGGAGACAAACTACCGGGGACCGGTTTCTGGCATTTCAGCCGTCTTCGGCCCGGCTTGCTTGAATCCTGATGGTGCAGTGAGAAAGGGACTCATGTCTGAGTATACCCTGCCACACCTATAGTGGCCAAAAACGATTCAGAAAGGGGGTGGTGATGAACAGAGTGACAGAAACCGGTCCCCGGTAGCTTGTTTCCTTCCCAGTATAAGAATTGGCTTGGTAGTTTGGTCTGCCCTGTTCCCATGATGCACTGGGCCAGGGTCAGACTAATTTGCATATAGCCAAGTTCTGAGCTGGGATGGTGCAGTGAGCTAAAAAACGGTGATGGATCAAGCCCTGATCTTTGGACTGGGTAAGAGTGGTCTGCTTAATTCAGACACTCTGTTCATCACCACCCCCTTTTCTGAATCATTTTTGTCCACCATAAGCGTGGAAGGGTATACTCAGATGTGAGTCCCTAGCTCATTGCACCATCAGGATTCAAGCAAGCCGGGCCGAAGACGGCTGAAATGCCAGAAACCGGTCCCCGGTAGCTTGTTTCCTTCCCAGTATAAGAATTGGCTTGGTAGTTTGGTCTGCCCTGTTCCCATGATGCACTGGGCCAGGGTCAGACTAATTTGCATATAGCCAAGTTCTGAGCTGGGATGGTGCAGTGAGCTAAAAAACGGTGATGGATCAAGCCCTGATCTTTGGACTGGGTAAGACTGGTCTGCTTAATTCAGACACTCTGTTCATCATCACCACCCCCTTTTCTGAATCTCTTTTGAAGCTACATCATCACCTAATAGTCAAAATGTTGATTAGTCTATTGATGCTTCTTGCATTGCGAAAGTACCACGTGTCATATTACATATGAGATCCCTTCAAGAGTGCTTAGCAGCGCAATGGTCACAGGCGTAGAGCAACATAGAAGATCTAGTGTTGGGTAGAATACAATGTCTATCAGGTACTATAATGGTGTAACCCACAACAAGCGAAGTCTTCAAGGACCCGCATGTGAAAGTAAAGGATGTATTACTCATGGTTTGGAGTGCTCACATTTCAAGGTACTAGAACTGCTAGCCATACAACTAGCTCTCAAATCGTTTCAGGCCAACATATTATGTGAAAATATGTACTTCCACACACAGACAATGTGACTGCCATGCATTACATACAGAAACAAGGAGGGACCATTCATTACAGTTAGCACAAAATTCACCTCCTGGCACAATACACACCAGGAGTAGAGAATCTACAAAGCAGAACTCTGCAACATGTGGGAAATCCACATACTTCCAACAATGGATCTCTTGGCCACCACAGAAAAACCAAAATGCCAAAACTTTACATCCAGGCGTGCACTATGGATGAACTGATCAGGGACATCTGCTTACGCGTTTCCACCACTCATACTGTATGTGGGCAGGAAACTCAGACAAACATCATTAACAATGGCACACGACCCAATGGTGCTATCCCTCATATATCACGAGGAGCTTCCCGACATGCCAGCCCTTCTCACACACAGTAGGTCATAGAATTTGGATACCTTCAATTACCAGCAGAAAGTATGGACTTTCTCAAGGAAGCTAGAGGACCAACAACAAGGGTGTGTTATGCATTCAAATGGAAACATTTTGTTCACTACTGTGCTGCAAACCAAATAAATTCTTCTTCACAAACAGAAAAACAACTAATATGCGATTAGTAACATCTGGAAAAAGCACATTTAACAGACACATCTCGCAACCATCACAGCTTACCTACAAAATACAAAGCATCATTCTCTTTTTCGTATTCAAGTCATCAAGGCTTTTAAGGAGGGACTTAAGAGTAATTCCGCCCTTTACCATCATGGAAATTCAACATTATACTCACAAGGTTAATGTTTACACCCTTTGAGCCCATGCAAAATGCAATTTCTAACATGGAAAGTAGCATTTCTTGTTGCAATTACATTACTACTCAGAGTAAGTGAAATACATGCACTCACAATGGAAGAACCTTACTTCTGAGTGTTCCAAGGCAAAGTTTGACTACGCACAAACCTCAAGTTTCTGCCAAAGGTCGTATCACCTTTCCATCTAAATTAGACATTAGAGATACCAGTGTTCTTTTCAAAACCAGAAACTGGTGTAGAAAGAGTGTAACATACATTAGATGTCAAAAGAGCCTTAATTCTACTATATAGAAAGGACTAAAGCACTCAGAAAAACACAATCATTTGGCGTGTTTTCAAATCCCAGAAAGGGTAATCCAATAGCAAAATCTGGAATTGCACGATGGATAGTAAAATGTATACAAATTTGGTACACCACAGCGAAACAAACATTACCAAGTGCACATTCTACAAGAAAGAAATCCACATCAAAAGCAAATCTAGGAAGCATCCCACTAATAGAGATTTGCAAAGCTGTGACATGGTTAAACCCATACACTACTGTGTGGATGCACAAGCCAGACAACAAGCTCCAGTTGGAAAAACGGCTCTCAGAGCATTATTTCAGACAAATACACCATCTCATGCCTAAAGCCACAACAAGAGGAGTACTGCTTTGCAGTATATGCATAGCATATGTATCTGCAGCCATTACAAGCGACGAATGGAGAATGTTACCTACCCTGTTAGCATCTATTCGGAGTGTGTAGTGCTGAAGATTCACATGCACCCTCCCATCTCCCCGGCAGGTATTATATGGTGCACAAATACACAATAATATACAGCATACAGTTAACTTAGCAAACTATATCCTCACTTCCCTTAGGACAGTGGAAAAAACACTACACTCTAACAAAGGAGCTGTTGAACATGCACAATACCTCGAGGAGGAGGGGAGTCGGCACACAATGGTGACCAAAAAGACTTTCGAGAACAACAACTTGCAGAATCCGGGCCCAACACTAGATGGCAGGAGTGTGCATAGCAAATTAACTCTATCCGTGCTCATGACGGCTCCACGCCGTCATGGGCGGCGTGTGCTCATGACGGCGTAGAGCCGTCATGCAACTGCCGCTCCGCTCAACTGCCGCTCCGCCCACGCGGCACTAATTCCCCGCCTGTACGGGCGAATTAGTGAGTGGGCGGGGTCATAACGGCTCCACACCGTCATGGGTACACGCCACCCGTGACTCATGACGGCGTGGAGCCCTCATAAGTATGGGAGCGCCACGCCCCTCCTACCCACATCCATGCCGCTACGGAATTCGCGCCGTGGCGAAAAGGTTAATCTGCAGCACTACACGCTACGAATAGATGCTTACAGGGTACGTAACATACCCTATTAAGTCACATGAACATCCAAAGACAGAAAGCGATCAGAGTGTGAGAAGAGGGAAGGAAAGATCGAGATTCGATGAGGAGACAAGAGAAGCGGGGTGTTTTAAGCATTTTTACCAGGGCTCCTTTTGAGACTGTATTCAAAATGAAGTTTAGTGACAGCGTAATACCAGACCATTAATGGTGGTTGCAGACGACCTGTGGTGGAAGGAGCTGAAATTTGTTTGGTATGTAAAGGATTCAGACTGCAGTAAACATCTGTACATTTTCATAGATGAAGCTGCAGATAAATATTCCTTTTTTAACAACTTCTAAATGAACTGTAATGTAATTTGAATTGCAAGTCTCTTTACAACAGCGGATCTGCTTTTTTTAAGGTTCTAGGCACATTTTCTAATATTTAGTGTGCTGTAAACAAGACATGCCAATGAACTGCTCTATTTCTCAATCAGAAACCAAATCACATCACTAATTATTTTTATAGTTTGCTACATAGTTATCAAATAAAATTGGTTCCAATCAATGACAAGGCGTGGTCCAAATCAGTGCGATAAAAAACATATGAAAGAAAAATCTCTTCATAGTTAACAAATTTTGATTATTCAGGTTATTTCATAAGAGAAAATAACCTCTATCACAAGTCCGTAATAATTGGTAATGTGTTTTTGTGGATACTTTAAGCAACTGTAATAACATTATTTCATAATTTCGAGAGGTGCAAACATCTGAAAAATGTCTTAAATGAGAAGAAATGAGATGTCAGTGTCTTCCACAGAAGCTCTGACATAGACACCATCATGTAACATCAATTCAATTTTTAAGTCCTTGTATTTCAGTACTGCTACGTGTGGTAATCCTCTTATTCATCCCTCAGCAATTGTGTGCTTCCTGACATTTCATGAAAGGAAAACCACATCAACCCATTATGCAAGGGTGGAAATATGTACAACCAAGCATAGGCAAATTGTTGGGTTTCATCTGGTCGAGCTTACAGACTGCATCACTACAGTTTTTCATATGTACCACTGAACAAACTTTTACAGAGTTTACCAGAGGAAGACATTAAGTTCACCTCTCTTAGCACAGCAGTCCCCAGGACAGAGACAACACCACATGACACCAGAAATGTACCAAAAGTACTTCACAGAAATATTGTATTCAAAATAGTGGCTATGTTCCATTATGCACAGCTAAACACCTCTAGAGTGTGGAAAATCAACAAAAGATCTCCAGAAACACTTGAGCTATCCAGATAAAACAGCATGCATGACCAGTAACCAGAAAAAGTGCCACACCATCATTCACTCCAGTTCTGGGACTGCAGTGGTACATTGTAACCTTGAGCATGGACCCAAACATTCCTACAAACCATTGGCCTCTTATCAGGGTTTCACTTTATTGTAACACTCCAGACACCTTCACAACCCCAGAGACGTTCAAGTCGAAGAATATGAAACGAATGGTTCCCACTGGTACCACGTAATGGAAAGGGAAAAATGAGACAGCCATCACTCTACGTGGCTCGACTCTTTGCATCCGTTTACACTTCACTGCCCCTCTTCTTCATACTGAGATGATATATATATCAACAACCCCTGAAAATGTTGGTGACAGTGGCGTAACACAGGCCCCCGCATCCCCTGTGGTGCGGGGGGGCCCCAATCTCCAGGAGGCCCCCTCGGCACTGCCCTCTGGCCGGAGAGCTCCTGATTGAGCTCGGAGGGGGCCCCTATAAGTTCCGTGCAGGGAGGCCCCCTCAGTTTTCGTTACGCCAGTGGTTGGTGACAACATTTCTATGTCACAACAGTTCAAATGGCAAATAATCAGTGGTACTCTGGTTCATGGCTAGGAGCTTGACCTGCACAGCGTCCGCATACCTATGTTACCAACAAAACAAATGATGGTATCCCTCGACCTAAACAAAACTAAAGTGCACCTCACGGATATACACCATCTTTGCAGACAAAGAAAAATACTTCTTTTTCTTTTTATGTATAACCCTCACCCACTCTAGTAGTGGAATGCTTCATCATCAGGTTCATCCTGGCCCCTAAAAGCCAGTATGGGCTTGATCGTATTCCAGGGAGGAATAAATCTCACTTCAACCCTCCATCCTCTACGATACCTCCAGAAGTCTGGGCATTTGAAGAAACGCTTATAAAAGAAGTTGTACCCCAGAAGAAACATCCACCAGAATTTGACTAAGGGTGAAAGAAAGGCGAAGGGAACCTTGCGTAACAAGGCACACCTTGTTATAAAGCCTGCTGACAAGGAAGGCACCATCCTGATACAACGAAAAGAAGACTACAGAAAAGTATGCCTCACATGATTGTGTGATGAGAGGAATTATGAGGTCCTCAGATCAGAACCCGCTGGGCGATTACAGGACACAATCAAGACTCTTCTTGAAGAGGCAAAAGAAAACGAGTGGAGTGCTGCGGGGGGACCTAGAGAGCCCGGCTGCAGGCTGGCCGTCACTCTGTGAGGCTCTGCTGGCTGGAGAGATTATCCTGCCCTTATCGCTACCTAAGGCGGCATTTGTGACTGTTGTACATGAGGGTCCCTTATTCATTTTGCCGATACTGCAGGAGTGGCACTCGTGGTCGGATGGTTGCTTGAGGCCTTGTCCCGCGGGCCTTGCGAGACAATCCGGCCCATGGTGCAAAGAGGTGCGGCAGAAGAGGAGCCACTCCGGTGTGAGGAACGGGGTAGGGACTGAAAACTGTGGGGACCCGATGGACTGTGAGTGGGCCCCCCTCTCTGTGAGAAGCTTGAAACTGGTGTGCAGCCGATTGTTGTGGAGTGCCTTGCGGCCTGGCATACAAACGCAGGCCGATAGCACGGGCCATTGATTGCTGCTCAGGGCCTGCTGAAGGTGTGCAGACTGGACACCCGGCGCATCTACATAGGCACAATTCTATTACAGGACCGGAGGCTCCGTATTATGCTTCTCTTTCATTTTAATGCTACACACAGCAGCCAATGAAATCTTTTGTACATGAAAACAAACCTACATTTCCCATGATGCAAACAGCACATCACTTCCTGCAACAGCCCATAAGAGCCAGGCAATACCGGATATCCTCCTCTTTCTTTGCTGCTCACGCAGCCAGTTAAGTGTCTCCCTCTTACTTAGTGTTTGATGCTAATTTCAGTTGGGACTGTGTAATTACGTTGTGCCGCTTCAGCGTTTGTTGTGCCCGTTCCGCGCTGCTCTGTTTATACCTGCAGGTGCACTTGCTAAATCCCTTTATGCCGCGACACCCCGCTGCCATCGGGGTTGTGCCCGACTTCTGTGCGGCTCTAGCGTTTGTGTGGGCTCCTCTGACAGCGCCTCTCCCTGTAGCAAAAGACGCGCGCTGTCAGACCCGCTCTCAGCAGCCTTTGATTACCTGCGCTGCAGGTCTCCTGGTCAAAGCGTCGCTCAGACGAGCGCTGCCTTCCCCGTGCGCTTCTGATGACCCGCGCGGCGGGTCCGTTTGATGCAGCGTTGCTGCAAGAGTTCAAGGGTCACCAGTTACCGGCCCACCGTCGGTGGGATTAATTAGTGTATTAATAGCGCTGAGGCCTCCCCTGATCGGCCGATAGCGATGGGGCTTTTCCATTTGTCAGTTTCACTTTCTCCTTAGGTTTCGATGTGCGTGGCCCAATTGGGCTTTTTTTTTGGTAGGATTGGGCTACGTACATCGCTACTGCCCGGTTTTTGCTCGTTTTTTTCCCCATTCTGGTCAGGATTTTCTCCGGAGCAGTTCCCCTACGTCTGACTGGCTGGAAAAATCATTTGGGCCTGGAGGGAGCACACCTCCTTGTATTTTTCTACTGCTTTTGCCCCTTTTATGCCCTCAGGGCTGCAAGAACTTTATACAGCTCTGCTGAGGAGCTAGGTTCTGGTGTCTAATGTGCTGTGGGTTGGCTCCCCCATTACTCCACTCAATCTACATTGCTGTTACCCCATGAATAGGTATATTTACAAGTTTGGCACCACCAATGAAGACTGGGTTACCTATGAAGAGGGTGATGATGTTCATCAGGAGGAAGTGCCTAATCCTTCCATTGAGGATAATATTGTTGAGGCCCTGGACGCTTCTGTCCAGGATTCCGTCAACGAGGCCCTGGAGAAGACAGTTCCTGGAACTGTACAGCTCGCACTGGCAACTGCATTAAAGCCTATAACTAAGCTGTTGGAAAGATTGGCCAAGCGCCATGGTTTATCAAAGCCTCCCCCCCTAAGAAAGATGGGTATTCTTCTGGTTCTCACTCTGAATCTTGGCCTCACACCTATTCCTTGTCCTCTCTGCCTAAAGACCCCCACAAGGCCAAGGATATGGACACCGATATTGACACAACGTCAACAGGTACCCCTGACGAATCTCCCCCTAGGAAGAAAGCTAGAAAGTCTAAGATTGTTGAGCCTACTCCTTCGGTGTCCAGACCCTTTACCTTCAACCCGGCCGACATTGTCCACCCGCGGTCATCCGACTGGCTCCCAGCGCCTGAGGTTGCAGCTTATTTACATGATAACTTACGTAAAAGTTTCGACAAGGAGGTGAGAAACAGGCTCCAGTCGGAGTGCCCTATCGCCGATAAGGTCGCAGAAACCCCTGACATTGACTCTAGCATGCTGACTTCTTTAAGAAAGTTCACCAAGGACCCAAATAAGGGCATTGATCGGGTCTGGAAGGGGTGTCAGGACAAACTCCTGGACGTTGCGGGACCCCTCGCAAAGATTTTAGAGATGGCCTTGGAGGCACAAGAGTCGTGTGCCACCATGGATCCGCATGTTCTGGCCGGATGGACCCAGAGGGCGATTTGCCTCCTGGGCAATGCTAATTGTGCGATTTCCACGGAGAGACTTAAGTCTCTCCTTATGAGGATGGACTCTTACCTCACCGAGCTGGCAGCAGCTGAACCGGGCCCCCTGGCGGACGGTAACCTATTTGGTGATCAGTTTGTGAAAGACGTGGCAAAATACGTGGGTACCTTCACAACCCTCGATAAGGCTCAGTCAGGGATAAAATGAGTTTTCCAGGCTGGTGTTTTTAACAGGGCCGGACGAGGCCGGGACGCTCGTTTGGACGCCAGAATTTCCAGGGTCCCCAGAGAGGTGATTTTGGCAGAGGTGACTGGGATTCCAACCGTGGGTGAACTTTTTACCCCACCAGGCAGCGTTTCAACCAGCTACGTTTCAACAAAGGAACCTACCCTGGTGATTTCCAAGCATCAGAGTCTTCAGGTGAGCGATCAAGATACTTCCCTGCTTCCTCTGGGGGGGTTGTATTGGTTATTTCTTTCACAATTGGGCTCAATTGTCTCAGGATGTGTGGATTTTAGAAACTGGTCAGGGTTTTCATCTCGATTTTTTTCAGGTCGCCTCTCAGTACAGTCGACCCAGGCAGCTGTCTTTTTCCCAAACAGAATGCGATTTAATTGATTCAGAAATCAAAGAATTGCTGCAGAAACATGCAATAGCTCGTTGCGACGAGGGCCCTCACGGTTTCTGCAGCAATATTTTTCTGGTTCAGAAGAAACACCGGAGGTTACAGGTTGGTACTCCATTTGAAAGATTTCAATCAATATATGGTCTACAAACATTTCAAGATGGAGGGCATCCTCTTAGCAGACCTTCTGAAACAAGGGGACTGGATGGTTCGTCTGGACCTCAAGGACGCCTATCTATCTGTCCCAATTTTTCCTCCTCATCTGAGGTTTCTGCAATTCCAGTGGAAAGACCGGTGGTGCGAATATTTGATCCTTCCTTTCGGTCTTTCATCAGCTCCATGGTGTTTCACCAAGGTGTTGAAACCAGTAGTAGCCTACCTCAGAAAGCAGGGTATACGCATGATAGTGTATTTAGACGATATACTGATCATGGCGCAGACGCAAGATATGGCAGTACAACATCTGCGCATGACCATTGTTACGCTGCAGAATCTAGGGTTTGTGGTCAACGAAACCAAATCTGTGCTGTGTCTGTCACAACAAGTGGAATTTCTGGGGTTCGTCATAGACTCACGAGCGGCTCAGTTGAGCCTTCCCCAGTCCAAATTGCGCAACGTACAGAAGGAGCTTCGCTCTATGTTGTCTAAGCAGGTGGTCTCGTTGAGAACGATCGCCAGGATTGTGGGTCTTCTGGCGTCATCTATTCAGGCGATCTTCCTGGGGCCCCTCCATTATCGAGCCCTTCAGAGATTAAAGATTCAAGATCTACAGAAGGGGCTCTCATACACGGACCTGGTTCCTTTGTCTACGGAGGTTCGCCAAGAGCTACAGTGGTGGCTCAGCCACGTGGAAGCATGGAACGGTCGGGCCATTTTTGGCTCCCTTAGAGGTTGTCATAGAGTCAGACGCCAGCCGTTGGGGCTGGGGGGGGGGGGGCTGCGGAAATATTTCCACAGGAGGACTGTGGTCCCTTCAAGAGTTAGATCTCCATATCAATTGTCTAGAGCTGCTCGCCAGCGGATGGACAACATTTCAGCAGTCCTCTATATCAACAAACTGGGAGGTACAAGATCCTCCATGTTAGTAGAAATAGCGAAGGATTTCTGGCACTATTGCATAAGTCACCAGATATCAGTCATAGCGGAATATATTCCGGGACAAACGAACGTGGTGGCGGATTGGCATTCACGCCACCTCAGGGACTACAGCGATTGGCAGCTCCAGCCGCAGGTAGTTCAGTGGTTACAGGCGATCTGGGGTTCTTGCCAGATCGACCTCTTTGCATCCAGATTGAATCGCCAGATTTCTCAGTTTTTTTCATGCTTTCACTCAGGACTGGGCTCAGTCTCTGAATTATGCCTTTTACCCCGTTCTTATTGATTCCACGGGTGTATTCGCAGATAATGCGCCAAGAGGCGGAAGTGATCTTAGTGAATCCACTCTGGAAGTCGTAACCGTGTTTTCTGAGCCTCCTGGAGGTGAGTTGCGACTTCCCCAGGAGGATTCCGGACTCCCCGACGATACTCCAGGGCCCTCATGGAGAGACACATCTGATGGTAGTGTCGGGCGTCTGTCCGTGATGGCCTGTAGACATTCCGGCAACTGCCAGGATTTTAAGAACAGGCTTCGGCCTTTATCAAGCAGGCGTAGCTCCCTCCACCAGAAAGTGGTACTCCAGCTTGGAGAGGCTGGGTTCGTTGGTGCGGGGAACAACACGTGGATCCCGTGGAGGCAGAATTACCCTGCATTGTGAATTTCCTTTCTCTGAAAGCCTCGGAGGGTGTAGCATACCGGTCGGTTAATAATTTCCGTTCCGCAATTTCGGCGGGTCATTCTCAGATTGACGGTAAGCCTGTAGGTATGCATCCGCTTGTCTGTAAGCTTCTGAAGGGCATTAGAGTCGCTAATCCACCCAAACCCAAATATACTTCTTTATGGGATGTTTCTCTCATTCTTTTCCTGTTCAATGTTTGGCTCCCTAATGACACATTATCAAGGAAACAACTCTCAGCTAAATTGGCTATGCTGTTATGTCTCACGGCATGTAGACGGTCTTCAGATGTCAAGGCCTTGGACATTACAGGTAGAGTATTTACTCCGGAAGGGGTCTCTTTTAACATTACCGCCAGAACCAAAACAATGTCTAGAAGTGTTGATTATCATACTTTTCCTAGTAATGGCGAACTTTGTGTCGTACAGTGCCTTAAGGCCTATGAGGAATATACGAGGTCTTTTCGGCCTCAAGGTGTAACGCAAATATTGATTGCTCTGCAAAAGCCATTCAAGCCTGTTTCTGCGGCTACTATAGCCAGATGGTTAAAAGATGCTAGAATGCAAGAGGCGGGTATTGATACCCAGGTTTTTGGGGCACACTCTGTTCGGGGTGCCATGGCCTCTAAGAGTTTTATGTTGGGATCTACTGTTCAGGACATTATGCATTCAGCTGATTGGTCCTCAGAATCTACTTTCAAACAGTTGTATTACAAACCAGTGGGTGATATTTCCTCTGTAGTGTTTCAAGAGCGTTAAACTAGCATAATACGAAGCCTCTGGTCCTGTAATAGAATAAAAAACTAGCTAGCTATCGTGCCAAAAATTTTCAATTCTATTAAGGACACGGAGGCGAGGATTATCCCACCCGGTTATATTACATGTCTTGTAATATTTTGCCCACCCATGCTTTATAGTCTGTTTTTGGAGATTTTACGGGCATTCTTTCTCATTCTTTCAGGCTCTGAGAAGAAGATGGACTGAATATGTTTCCGGTTAAGAAGGAATTCTTTCCAGTTGGTTGCTCTTTCATGTTGGAGGATGTTTATGTTAGACTTCAGTTACTTATGGACTTCATGTTCGAAGCAAAGAAAGAGGAGGATATCTGGTATTGCCTGGCTCTTATGAGCTGTTGCAGGAAATGATGTGCTGTTTGCATCATGGGAAAAGTAGTTTTGTTTTCATGTACAAAAGATTTCATTGGCTACTGTGTGTAACATTAAAATGAAAGAGAAGCATAATCCTCGCCTCCGTGTCCTTAATAGAATTAAAAATTGTTGGCGCGATAGCTAGCTAATTTTTTATTCCCTTCCTGACATTGCAGAGTATGTCCATGCCTGTGAACCCAGGGGATCCCGGCAGGGGACACCTGACTGACGAATAGCGAGGAAGCTCCTGGTGCTGCCCTGGAGCTGAGAGGATGGCTTAGTAGATTGCAGGCTGGCCCACCTTCTGCTGCTGAGGCGAAGATCTGTCTCTCTCCCGAGACAGGGCGGCTGAGCTGCTGCGAGGCGCTGCCCCTAGCTGAAGTGGACACTGGGCCCAGCAGGGAATTGTGAGGTGAGCGCAGCGCCCCAGGGGAACTCTATAGCTGGTCAGTGGTCGTGTCTGTCCCTGCCAGACGGGGAGTGGGGCCCTCCCTTTTGGACACTGCCTCTACGTGGAAGTTTGTTTTTCAATACTTCGAAAAACAAGCATTTGCAATGCAATCAGTCTCGCCTTTGGGACCTTATATGTATTTAGCTATGCAGCACATTAGCCTAGGTGCTGAAACATCTACTGTTCTTTAACATGTAGGCAAAACTAAGCACCAAACTGCGTGACACGCCCGGTATCGGAATACATGGAGAGAAATATTGCCTTTCAGCGGGGAATAGTATAGTCCAAAGCTCTGTTTATGATATCAAATCAGGGCCTTCAGTGGTCATATGTCTGAAAATAGACATGGGTGCTCATAGAAGACAATTTCTATGGACTGCAATCTGAAGAATGCTAGAGTGATTTTGGTATTTTACTGACCTCTGCTGGTCGTTTTCTATCACAAAAGTTAAATAGAGGCAGTTGCAAGAAAAAAATTAAAAAAGAAAGTCCCTCAGCAGAAAGCAATTCTGTTATTTTACTGACCTCTACTGGTCGCTTTCTAGCAAGACAGTTAAATAGAGGCAGTTGAACAAGCAGAAAGCAATTCTGGTATTTTATTGACCTCTACTGGTCGTTTTCTATCAAGACAGTTAAATAGAGGCAGTTGAACAGAAAAAAAGTCCCTAAGTGGAAGCAGTCCTAGGGCTGATCTCCAGAGCCCACAAAGTACATACACTTCTACTAAAGTATATAAAAGAGGTCTCAAATGCTCGACCTGAAAATCATAGTGACATGTAGTGAACAGTGATTGAGAAAATATCACAACAGGAGGTCACTTCAAGATTCCTCGAGAGAGAGCAAAGATAGATGTACAGACTCAGTTCAATGATGAAATCCAGTGGAACCACCTTAATTCCAAATGGCCGATGGTCCCCATACCCTACATAAACAAGACACCCTTATACAAAATTAAGGAATACATTTCTACAGCTGAGGGTAACTCCTAAAAGTTATTGACTTAGGGGTATTAATATAAACAATTCCCTAGAATTAACATGACTTTGACATCACTCTAAATGTACTACAAAATCTATGCTATTGTCTCTCATTTAACTATGCTCAACAATCCATTGTGCCCCAAAGTTACATTCCGGAGGGAATATGGGTGTAAGCGCCTATTACGTGCTGAAAACTGGCTATATATCATAGGGGCACTCACTTTATTTTGATTTATTTTAGCGAATTTCTCATAAAAGCCTTATCTATTTTCACGAGGATTGATCCCCAGTAATGACTATTTGCAAGAAGGAATATGGATATAGGCACTTTAACTGGCTCCTTTTCCATGGGGGCATTCACTTTATTTTTAGTGAATTCCTCATAAGAGCATATTAGGCACTTTTGTCTATGTTCGCGAGGATTGATGCCCAGTAATGACCATTTGTATGCGATGATGTTATTATTCACTTTTATCCCGGGTTTCCACATAAAGGGGAATGGACTCCAGCCCCCATCAGCCACTGGTCGCATCTGAAGCACGACACCTCACGCGTCACACCATGTAACCCAGGCCTTTAAGTGGGATGAAAATACTGGGGGGGGGGTCTCTCAAAGGGGCGTGGTCAATTTACTTAAGGGCGTAGTTTAAAAACACGTAAGCTAAAAGTCTGTGTTTAGTGTGCCGCCCGACTTGTATTTTGCTGTTCCTGTCATTGCGTCCAGATATATGATACAAGTCGCATCATACCTACAAGTCAGGTCTATTGGCTTTGCCAATGGTTGTTAGTTGCATAAGATAAATAAGTAGCAACTATGGCTTGTATAACATTTTCACTTAAAGCCCTGGTGATGAAACCACGACAATGTTGCTGCTTCTGAGATTTAAAAAGAGAAGGGAAATCCAGAGAGAAAATTACTCTCTTTAAACAATTTCCCTTCCCCCTACAACGCTCAACACACGCACATCGATGTGGCTACTGTCACTGCAGTCCAGAAAAAAAAAATGGACCGCCTGTGCCAGGGCACAAAACAGAGCCCGCTAGAGACCCGTTTCAAGGCCCCCATAAAAAAACTGCTGATGCTCAGACCCGGTAAGACCCGGCCCACTTAAAGCCCCGGTGTAACCATAACCCCTCACAGCAGGGATCAGCATGGGGAATTAAACACTAGTCTCGGAGCCGCTTTCTTTGTACAGAAAGCTGGGCAAATGCGGAACCAAGCAGGTATACGGGCTGTTGTGGGACCCTTGAAGAAGTGAGCAAAGGGATCCCAGGCAGCGAATGCTGCGTTGTGGTTTTTCGGGTCCATGAGACAGTGTTTCTGAGCAATGGCCTCATTATTACTTATGTGTCTGTGTTTGTAATATCCTCAGTTTACAGATATCGTATGGGCAACAGTGTCGTACTAGAGCCAAACCTTCCTCTGCCCCCATGGGGTCTGACTATACATCCCTACAAGTAAGTTATATTGACTATTTATGATGAGAGCATGCCTAAATTGTGAAATATGACAGCTGCGCTACCACAGCTCACTTTGATTGTTTTTAAATCGCATGGTTTGCAGTGACCACACGGAACACCTCCATCACAAAAAGAATGTGAGAGTGTTCTTTCATAGGTCTAATCGTATTGCAATAAATTTCACGAAGCATAGCCCACGAATAAATAAGCGGCATGGGTGATTTCTAGCATGAATTAACAAACTGAAATGAACCAAGCATTGGTGTTTTTTTTCTTGTGCACCAAGTGATCTCCAATTATGAAACTTGATAACATATGTGTTAGACCTGACAACTTTTTTTCGTGTTTCCCGTCTTTTTGCTTTCTGACCTCCTGTTTTTGATGGTATGCTGGACTTTGTTTTTGCTGGTTTAGTGTCTGTACACTTTTTTACTGTTATTCAGTGTTAAAGTGCAAGTGTTTCTACTGTAAATTGTGTTGTGACTGGTTTTCCATGATTGGGATATTTGATTTACTAGTAAGTCTCTAGTGCAGTGCACTGTGTGCGCCCAGGGCCTGTAACATTTTACAAGCATAACTTCCCATTGTGACAAGATAGAGAATTGGAGTTTAGGCTTACTGAACTCAGAATTTAAAAATATATCTTTTACTAAAGATGATTTTTATACTGTATGCTTGAAAATGCCTATTTTTAGAAAGTGGGCATTTTCTTGCTCATCCATCCTGTGTGCCTCTGCCATTTGGGTATCCACAGTCTGGGTTGAGAGTGACAGGAGCTGGGGATGTGTATTCACACTAGACAGACACAAGGGGGAGGTTGAGGTGTGTCCTGAATATTCTGGGTGACTGATAGTGAAGCTGAATAGACCTACAGTAGAGTAGCAGGAAGAGTTGTCGCTTGCACTTGAATGGACTGTGGCTGCCTCTCACAAAGCTGTCTCCCTCTCCTGGAGTGAACCTGGCCTAAGCCAAACAGAACTGGTTTATGTATGCCAGAGGAACTTTGTGCCAACTTCAAAGGGAAATGTGGTATAAATATTGGGGCCTTGACCACAGGACTTTGGAACTCTTTTGGATCAAGGAACCTGCCAAAAAGAAGAGCTGGAGAAGCTGTGAGTGGAGACTACCACATAGCTGTGTGCTTTGCTGTGTTGCCCTGCAGTGGATGCTTCTGTCTTAGGCAGGGAAAGGACTGGACTGAACCTTCTACAACTCCTCTTCTGAGTATCTCCAAGGGCTTGAAGTAGAGCTTTCCCCTGGTCAAGAAGTTTGAAGAACACCAAAGACTTCACCTTCCGACTCTGTGGCGGTCTGCCTACTCAGGAAACAGCCACCAAGCACTCTTTTGCATCCAAGCTGTAACGTCTGGCCGATTTGACTGCCTTTATGCCTCCAAAAAAGCAACTCAACAGAGTTTGCAGTTATTTTACGTCAGTGGAGGCACGAGTCTCCCCTCTCCAGCGGCATCCTTGGTGGAAACCATGTCTCTCAATAAGGATGATCTTATCTACTCACTGAGGGAATTTAAAAAATAACTACGTGAAGAGCTTAAGGTCGATTTGAACTCGTTCCTAGAGAATCTGAAATCTGGCCTAATAATAAACTCACCTCTCTTCGTCAAGATGTGGACTCAGTAGGCACTCAGTGATAGATCTGGACCCGAAAACTCTGGAACTGGACAGTCGCACTGACCAGATGGAAGACCTTACCTGTTCCCTCCACGACTAGCTGCAAATGACCTTCCTAAAATGTGAGGATTTAAAAGATCGATCATGATGTTAAAACATCTGCATTCAAGATCTCGAAGAAGGTGTGGAGGGACCTGAATTGGAGGAGTTTGTGACAGGTCTTTTTTAGAACGGACTTTAAATGAGACTATGAAAGTCAAAATAGATAGGGTTTATCGAGTGGATGTACAGACCAATGGCGAGAAGAGACATCAGAGGGATGTGCTGGTGAAACTTCACTCCTTTAAAGTGAAATAGGCCATTTTACAAGCTGCCCGAAATGCAGACATTGTTACATTCCAAGGATCCAGTTATTCCCTTTTTCAAGCTATCACGCCTGGCACACTGGCCCGGTGTTAACAGTTTCGACCAGTGACTCATAAGCTGTGACAAGATCAGAGCAAGTATCATTAGACATATCCCTTTGGGCTGCCCGTTGACCTACAAAACAAATTCCATCATGTCACGGACCTAGCGGAGGCAATTTCATTGCTGGGCCTTCCCATCTCCAAAATGCATCTGCAGAGAATGTTCACAAGGCCTCGGGCAGTGATGCTGGAGAGGTCCAAGCTCCAGGCATCTGGTTTCCTCAACGATGCCCTCGCCAACAACGGAAACTCTGACCCTATTTGAGGGGAGATGTTGGACCGGAGATCGATTTTGCCTCCATTATTGAGCCCATCCCAAGCTAGATGCGGACTAACAATCTGTTTCTGCCGCGTGACATGGAGGTCATTGTCACTTGAACACTACAGCAGAATACGAGACGCACTACTGGAGTGAGATCTCAATTTCTATATGGGGACTATAAGCTGACCTCTAACCGAGTTGTATCCTCCCACAGCTCTGAAAGATGCTGTCTAGGGGCTTTGGCAGGTTCTGACCAAGTTTCCTGTCATGCTGTTTCTTACTCTAAAAATGTTTGTAGTTGGGGACCAGATATCCATTTGATTCCTGTTCCTAGATTTTGGTTACTTCCGATTGTTCGGGCTGCATGGAAAGTACTTTTTTCTTTTTTGACTCTGGTGGAAGCCAGGGAGGGAGGATTTACGAGCTACCTGGCGACAACCGAAGAGAGAGGGGTTGTTTAGGGGGAGGGGAACACCAGAGATAACAGGTGAGAGATTATTTTGGAAAAAGGGGAGAGTGGCACTGAAATGTCTATACTATGGTGATTACCACTCTCACATGGAACGTTAAAGGGCCTCAATACCCTGACCAAGAACGACAAATTGTGGGAGTACATACTTGTTCAACATTATGATGTGATAGCATTGCAGGAGACACATCTTAAATGAGACTAGGACCATAGGCTCTGACATAAATCTTAGAGTTTGACTTATTTTATGTTATTTAAATTTGTAGCGCGCACAGATACTCCAAGGCCTGAATCTTGAGAGGTGAGGGGGAACCAAATTAGATAATTAAAATGTTTTCAATTTTTTTTGTGAAAGTTTTTAAAGGATGGGATCCTGAATGCTACGAAGAGCAAGAGGTAGCGAGTTCCAAGCCAGGGCAGCCTTCAAGGCAAGGGAACTGCCCCCCATCCTTTGCAGTCGGTAACACGGAACATGAGCCAAGAGCTGGGAGGCAGAGCGCAGTAGTCTAGAAGGAGTATAAAAGGTAAAGCGCTTCCACAAGTATATTGGACCTGCGGCATACAGGGCACGATGTGCTATGACCAGAGCTTTGAACTTAACTTGTTCGGCTACGGTCAGCCAGTGAAGAGCGCGCAGATGTTGTTTCACCCTGCTTCTGATAGAGATGTTAAGGAGAAGCGTGGCCGCCGTATTCTGGACAACCTGTAGTTTATTAAGCAGGTATCCCGGGAATCCAACATACAGAGCATTCCTGTAATCGATTCGCAAAAAAATTTGGGCATGGGTGATCGTTTCTTTAGCAGCCTTGGGATCAAGTGGAAGGAATTTCCTAAGGGTTTTGAGTAACCCGAAGTAGTTGCCGGCTAGCTTCTTGTTCTGGGTCGAGAACGAAAGATTCTCCTCAAACCAGATCCCCAGATTCTTTGCAGGTTGCCCTGTTGAGGTTAGCATAGAGAAATCAGGCGGCCAAAGAGTTTCTCTAAACTGAGGGGGGAAGTTTCCATAAAGGAGGATTTCAGATTTCTATTTGTTGCATTTAAGTTTTGCAGAGGCCAGCCAATGAAAAACTGTGGTCAGACAATTTTTTTCGGTGGAGGTAGAACACTCATTTTTTCCCCACGTGAACAGGAGCTTGGTATCGTCAGGGTAAGCAATAATTTTGGCCTCCAGATCCTTCGCCAGTTGAACCAACGGAGTAACATAGATGTTGAAAAGGAGGGGGCTCAAAGAGGACCCCTGTAGAAACCATCTGTGGTGAAGAGGCAGACGGGGGAGCCATACCTGTTGCATCCGGCTCTCCAGAAACGATTTAAACCACCCCCAGGCAGTACCTGATATGCCAATGTCTGCAAGTCGGGCGAGCAGCATAGGGTGGGGTACAGTGTTGAATGCCGCAGAGAGGTTGAGCAAAATCAGAACAGCCCTCCACCAGCATCCAAATAATCCCGGCTGGCCTCAGAAACCTCTACTAGGGCTGACTCAGTGCTATAGGAAGCCCTGAACCCAGATTGGGCCGGGTGTAGTAGGCCTGAGCTTTCAATAAACTCAGTGAGCTGTTTATTTACCACTTTTTCGCAAACATTTGCTGTACTTGGCAGAAGGGAAATGGGCCGATAGCTCGCTGGGCTCAAAGGGTCCAGTGTTGTTTTTTTTACTAATGGTAAGATCTTAGCTTGTTTCCAGACTGCTGAACAAGAGCCTCCTGAAGGGACATATTAATACTGCCACCAGTAGTCTGGCTGTGCAGGGATCCGACGGAGGGCCTGACTTCAAGGCCATAAGGATTCTAAGAGAGCTGGGCAGGTCGATGGGTATGGAGGCAGTCAGAGAATAGGGGGAAGAAATGGGCAAAGCCCTGGGGAGCAAGGGCACAGCCGTGTCCTTGCTTGTTGAAGTAAAAGACGCCTGTATAGCGCAGATTTTATCAATAAAAAAAAACTGGGAAGTTTTTCGCACCAGGCGTTTAAGGATGGGAGCATACTCCATTAAGCTTTAGGAGTCAGAAAACACTGAACAATAGAGAAAATGTATTTAGTATTACTCCTGGCTAGGTCAATGCAGGCCGTGTAGTAGAGACTTTTTGCATGGGCTATGGCGGTGTAATATGGCGGTGTAATAAAGTTTAGTTTTTTTCTAAGCGTAAGCTTCGCCAAAGGGCAAAATTCCATATGCCAGCCTCGCTCCAATTTCTTACACTCCCGCTTTAAATCCTTAAGTTCGGGCGAGAACCAGTGTTTTGAAGGAGATTCCCTGGAATGCTTATGGAAGGGAGCGGGGGATAAAAGATCGATTGTGTTGGAAATCCAGCTGGTAAAACTAACAAGCCCCCCTTCCAGGTCATTGGCGGGCTCAGGCCTGGAAGCCCGGAGAGCCTGGCTAAAGGCGAGCAGGTCAATTTTGTCAAAGGCAGGGTCACAACTGGTCCGGGCAGGGGAATGAACGCATGCTGCTACCCAGGAAAAATAAGTCAAAAAGTGGTCAGACCAGGACTCCAATAGGGGGTCCTCGACTAGGATGGGAAAGTTAGAGCAAATGGGGTCAAGAATATGGCTTCCAAGATGCGTCGGGAGACTAACCCATTGGGTAAGCTGGGCGGGGTTCAGTATATCCAGGAATTCATGAGTATCCCCAGCATCAGCCTGGTCAAGATGTATATTCAGATCCCCAAGGAGAATGTAGTGAGCAAAACGTAATGCCCGGGGAACAATGTCATCCCCCAGTGATTTAAGAAAAGACCCTGCAGAGCCCGGGGCCTATAGATCAGGAAGCCACTCATGGACAAGTGTGCAAAGATGCAGGTACTAAAATCCAGCACTTCACATTCCCCCAACGGTAGGGCCTCACCCAGATAGAAGACCCACTTATCTCTGTATAAAATAGCCCCCCCCCCCCTTCCACCTGTGCGGTCAACACTAGAGATACTGTAGCCATCAGGAATGGCCATAATATTAGTGGGATTGGAAAATCCAAAAATGTCTTAGTAATAAACAGCAAATCAACTGGTTTATTAGAGAGGAGATCAAAAACATCATGGCGATGCTTCCTTAGCTCGAATTAGGGGCCCCTGTTTACCTATACTGGTTGAGGTACTGGGCCGGGCGGAGCCAGTAGAGCTGGAGCCCAAACAGAAGCCACATATAGGGCAGGCGGTGTCGGGGAACACTGACACATTCCCACTGGTCAAATGAAAGCATGATCGAGGGCGGAGTATCCACAATTGCTCGCTGCTATAGTGCCACAGGCCCTCAGGTTGGGAGGCGGAACGGACAGCGAGGCTGGCGCTGGCCGCCTCCAGGCGCAGATGGGCTTGTCTTCGGCGCGTCTGTGCAGTGCACATATTTATGAGGGTGTTTCCGCCATCAACTACAGAACACGCTGCCCAAAATGGTGTCTCTCGTTGTCGAGCGGAGAAGCAGGAAGTAAGAAACCCACGGGGAAATCAGCACATCATATTCAGACAGTAGCTCCCAACAATAAAATCAATTTTAAAATGCCTAAAAAAGTTTATAAATAGCTTTTTAGGTTCTCAACAATAGCAGCGAGTTCAGTGTGCAAGTGATGCGAAGTAGAGTGCAAATCAGCAGAGAGTAAGCGGAACAACCAGTATACATCCTCTGCCTCGTCTAAACATAAATGTGTGGCTCTATTGCTCCACGCTTTTCTAAAATTTCAGCTAGAGGGTTATAAAACGGATAAGGAAGGGAGGACTATTCGAATCTTCAAGGACCAGTTGATATCGCTAAATATCCCCAATGGTACTTTCTCATCAAAAGACCCAGAAGGGGAAGCAAAGGTTTTGTCCCATTTAGTTAAGCAGAATTTGATTAATGTTAATGGGCGTTGTAATAATGGCACACCTGTCGCAAGTACCATTAAATACGGCAACAGCTGTATGTCACTTGATTATGTGTGTGTGCAAGTACATCAGTTTTATTCCGTAAAATATTTAGGGTTCTTGATTTAGGCCCTAGTGATCATTACACACTCAGTTTAGAGCTTAAAGAAGCTTTCGAGTCCCGAGTAAATACAGTTCTGGTTCCCAAGGTAGTATACCATTGAAGAATTCTAGTCATGATTACGGAAGACTCACTACAGGCTCTAACCTCAATTGAATTTGACTTCCTACATGTGGAAGTAGGGGACAATGGGACTGGATGGTATGGCAGACTGATGAAGCAACTGTTAGCCCATTTTAAATCGGGAACGGTTGGACCAAAGTTATTTTGTGGCCACAGAGAATTGGGGAGTGATTGGTTTGATGATGATTGTCGGGAGGGAAGAAGAACCCTGAATAAATGCCGCCGGCAACTCAGCAATAATAAAAACAGCATATGTTTAAGAGAAGCAATGGAGGCCTCGAAAAAAGCAAATCGCAATTTATACGCCCATAAAAAAGGAAGTTTCATTGAATAAATTGAGAAAACATGCTAGCTGCCATATCAGGGAAAAACAGCAAGCACTTCTGGAGGCTGGTGAAATTGGTCACCTTTATATCACCATCCTTCTTTGAGGCACAGATAGCTGAGGAAGATTGGTATACATTCATTCATTCCCTTAATAGCAGAGGAAATACTGTAAATTTTGTGAAGAACTTGAGTGTTTTTCAATTCGACAAAGAGGTTATCGCAAATGCTCAGCGGTGGTAGTATCAAATCATCTGCAATATGAAATCCTCCAGGACTGATGGCCTTTTGTCAGTTATTTTTAAGAAGGACCCCAGGAAGTGGGGCCAGATTCTAAGTAGGTTATTTAAGTGGATAACAATTAGGGGTATCTTCCCGGATTCATGGAAGGGAGCCATAGTGAAGCCCATTCACAAAATAGGTAAATCCGACTCACCGGCTAATTATCTCTTGATATCGTTATTGGATAGCACCGTCAAGTTATTCGCCCAGACTTTACTAAAGCATCTAGCTGCCGGAAAGCAGGTCAAGGAGGTCAAATGAGTTGAAAGGTTGTCTCTGTTGCTGCTTTGTTGACTTGCCGGTAGCCTTCACCATGGTGGACAGAGGCCAGGTCGATCTGGATGGGGCTGGCAGCCTTTCAAAGAAAATCCCAGTGGAGAAAGTCTTACGACAGAGTTGCATTATAGCACCCTTGTTATTTAGCTTATTCATTGTGAATCTCCCTCTGGCATTCAGTGCTACACACAGTTCCCCTCCCCCAAGATTGGGAGATTAGCACACGAGCTGTCTAATGTATGCGAATGATCTGGTGGTGATGGTCTCAACCCCATTGGGCTCCAACCCAAATTAAATGGATTGAGTACCTAATTGTCTAGAGAACAAGTTATCAATCAATATTGACAAGACTGTCTAATTTGCAAAGTGGAGGAGATTTTCTTGGTTCCTAGACAATACGCGCTTGGAGCAGGTGTGAGATTACAAACACTTGGGGATGATATTGTCAGATTACTTAAAATGAGACAAGCACCTGGCTAACCGAAGGGTTGCATTGATAGTCAAAATGAATGGTCTGAAGCAGTTTGACCGTAACTGTGGTAGTTACACCTTTGAGCATCTTAGTAAAGTTATATTTGGAAAGAGAATTCCTCTGGCCCTGCACAGAGCGGAGGTGCTTTCCATGGCTAGAGAGGAAGCATGGAGACGTTAGAAGGCAGTATTCTGAAATCATCAGTCATTGTATTCCTATGGAGAGAAATGAAGTTATCGGTTAACATTTAAGTACTTTGTTTTGGGAGTTGATATTCTGGGGTTAGAATCAGGGTTCCCCCAGGGTCAAGGCTGCACTCTTGAAACACCCTCAGAGGCATTAGGGCAGCCGGGTGCAGTGTGTTGAGGCCCAATGTTATCCAATGAGGGATAGGAGGCCTCCAGTTGGTGGCTGCTCACGAGCAGGCAACAAGGTTGTGGGAGCAAAGCTCCTGGTGTTAGGCAGTGCAAAGTGGGATCCGGTTTAGCACACAAAGTGCACCCGCAGCGGCGCAGGGGTGGCTGGGTGCAGGGTGCTATTTAGTGTCGAGTCCCCCGTTTTTTCAATTGAAATTCTGGTTTTGGCTGCAGGCTCCGTCCAGGAAAACTTCCAGGACGAATCAACAGCTGGGCAGGTAAGTTGGAGGGCTCGGGACATAGGGGCACCTCAGGTTCTTTTCTGCAGGGAGCAGGGCATCTAGATGCAGGGGTGTCTTTTGAGGTCAGATTTCACCTTACCGGGCCACTCGCTGTGGTGGGGGATGGGGTCTCCGTGCAAAGGCTGCCGGCTACATCGGGTAGTCCTGGAGGGGTCAACCCAGAGTGGACTCTGACTCTGGACCTTGCTGGGACCGGTGGGCCACTCGGGCCGTAGGCGACGGGTGCAGTGGTGGTTCCAGGCGTTGGGTTTCTTTGTCCACAGCAGGCTCAGAGTCTGTTTTGGGAGTTTCTTTTGCACAGAGCTGCTGTTCACAAGAGATCCCGTCTTTCTTGAAGGCAGTCAGTCCTTCCAGGGTTATGGTGGTCGCTGGCTGCAAGACAAGGTGACTTTTGGTGCAGGATCTGTGGAAACTGCAGACTGGCCAGTAGGGCTGGGGCCAAGTGAGTTATTCTCTACAGTCTCCTCTACTGTGAGTCTTCTTTAGTCCTTCTTCATAGGTTGAGAGAATTGATCTTCTTGGTTCAGGGCTGCCCCCTAAAACTGTATTTAGGTAGTGTTTTAGGGGTATTGAGGTCAGCAGCCATTGGGCTACAGACCTTAGGGTGACTACACCATTTGTGTGCTCACCCCACGTGGGGAAGTGGGCACAATCCCTAATCCTGATTGGAGAGTGCCTGCCAGCTGCAAGATGGTGGGCATTGAACAATGGGCTTCATCTCGGCTCCCCCACCTGAGGAGTGAGGTTGGCAGAGATGGGCACACCTTCTGGGCTGTGCTAATTTTTCCCGCCCTGTCTTCCTGTCGAACTGGAGGAGTGACAGGAAGGGGGCCTGCTCCTGATAGCAGGGGAGGCTGTGGGTTGCATTACAAAGGCGGGAAGGCATTTGAAGATCCCCTGCCACAGATGGCTTTTCCTGGCCTGGGGGAGGTGTGACCACCTCCGCCCAGCAAAGGCTTTGTTTCTGGGCTCAAGGAGCGAAGGTTCCCACCCCAGGGGCACAGAAACAGGTCTCTTGGTGGCAGGCTGGTGTGTACCAGTCAGGGAAACCACCAGAGGCTGGTCACTTTTCAGGGGGCATCTATAAGATGCCCTCAGAGTGCATTTTGCAATAAATCCCACACTGGTATCAGTGTGGGTTTAATGTGCTGAAAAGTTTGATACCAAACTTCTCAATTTTCAGTAAAGCCATTTATGATGCTGTGGAGTTTGTAATTACAAAAAACAATTTGATGGACAGAATGTAGGCCACCCTGGGTCAGATAATGGCTTTATGCAAATCAGCTCTGACCCTGTGCCCCATGGGAACAGTCCAGTCCGAACTACAACAGCCATATCTTTCCCAGACCGGAATCAAGCATCCGAGGACCGGACCGGTTTCGAGGTAACACCTCTCATCAGCCCGGCTAGCTTGACTCCAGTGGTGTGGAGGCTCTGGGACCCACGTCTGAGCTACCCCAGTACACTCAGGGAGAAAATTACAAAAAACAATTTGATGGACAGAATGTAGATCAATGTCTTACATTCACCCCAGTACAAGGATGTGGGCCTAAATCCATCGTTTTTTGCACTCCACACCACCCTGGGTCAGATAATGGCTTTATGCAAATCAGCTCTGACCCTGTGCCCATGGGAACAGTCCAGTCCGAACTACAACAGCCATATCTTTCCCAGACCGGAATCAAGCATCCGAGGACCGGACCGGTTTCGAGGTAACACCTCTCATCAGCCCGGCTAGCTTGACTCCAGTGGTGTGGAGGCTCTGGGACCCACGTCTGAGCTACCCCAGTACACTCACTCAGGGAGAAAATTACAAAAAACAATTTGATGGACAGAATGTAGATCAATGTCTTACATTCACCCCAGTACAAGGATCTGGGCCTAAATCCATCGTTTTTTGCACTCCACACCACCCTGGGTCAGATAATGGCTTTATGCAAATCAGCTCTGACCCTGTGCCCATGGGAACAGTCCAGTCCGAACTACAACAGCCATATCTTTCCCAGACCGGAATCAAGCATCCGAGGACCGGACCGGTTTCGAGGTAACACCTCTCATCAGCCCGGCTAGCTTGACTCCAGTGGTGTGGAGGCTCTGGGACCCACGTCTGAGCTACCCCAGTACACTCAGGGAGAAAATTACAAAAAACAATTTGATGGACAGAATGTAGATCAATGTCTTACATTCACCCAAGTACAAGGATCTGGGCCTAAATCCATTGTTTTTTGCACTCCACACCACCCTGGGTCAGATAATGGCTTTATGCAAATCAGCTCTGACCCTGTGCCCCATGGGAACAGTCCAGTCCGAACTACAACAGCCATATCTTTCCCAGACCGGAATCAAGCATCAGAGGACCGGACCGGTTTCAAGGTAACACCTCTCATCAGCCCGGCTAGCTTGACTCCAGTGGTGTGGAGGCTCTGGGACCCACGTCTGAGCTACCCCAGAACACTCAGGGAGAAAATTACAAAAAACAATTTGATGGACAGAATGTAGATCAATGTCTTACATTCACCCCAGTACAAGGATCTGGGCCTAAATCCATCGTTTTTTGCACTCCACACCACCCTGGGTCAGATAATGGCTTTATGCAAATCAGCTCTGACCCTGTGCCCCATGGGAACAGTCCAGTCCGAACTACAACAGCCATATCTTTCCCAGACCGGAATCAAGCATCCGAGGACCGGACCGGTTTCGAGGTAACACCTCTCATCAGCCCGGCTAGCTTGACTCCAGTGGTGTGGAGGCTCTGGGACCCACGTCTGAGCTACCCCAGTACACTCAGGGAGAAAATTACAAAAAACTATTTGATGGACAGAATGTAGATCAATGTCTTACATTCACCCCAGTACAAGGATCTGGGCTTAAATCCATCGTTTTTTGCACTCCACACCACCCTGGGTCAGGTAATGGCCTTATGCAAATCAGCTCTGACCTGAGGAGTGAGGTTGGCAGAGATGGGCACACCTTCTGGGCTGTGCTAATTTTTCCCGCCTTGTCTTCCTGTCGAACTGGAGGAGTGACAGGAAGGGGGCCTGCTCCTGATAGCAGGGGAGGCTGTGGGTTGCATTACAAAGGCGGGAAGGCATTTGAAGATGCCCTGCCACAGATGGCTCTTCCTGGCCTGGGGGAGGTGTGACCACCTCCGCCCAGCAAAGGCTTTGTTTCTGGGCTCAAGGAGCGAAGGTTCCCACCCCAGGGGCACAGAAACAGGTCTCTTGGTGGCAGGCTGGTGTGTACCAGTCAGGGAAACCACCAGAGGCTGGTCACTTTTCAGGGGGCATCTATAAGATGCCCTCAGAGTGCATTTTGCAATAAATCCCACACTGGTATCAAACTTCTCAATTTTCAGTAAAGCCATTTATGATGCTGTGGAGTTTGTAATGACAAACTCCCAGCACCATATACTCTTAATGGCATTACTGCACTTAGTGTCTAAGAATTGGTCTAGCCACTATAGTGGTACAGGGCTCATGCACCTGTACCTCACTACTGGTATAGTGCACCCAGCTAGAGGGGTGGCTGACCTATGCCAGGGCAGTGGGTTGGAGGCATTGAACACAGGGATGTGTGCCAGGTCGACTCTTCACTTTGCTCTGCACCAAAACACGCAGCCTGCAATGTGAAGTAGGTGGTGGTGAAGAGATGAAGGTGGTGATGAAGTAGGGGTGTGTGTGTGTGAGAGTGTGTGTATATGTATGTATATATATATATATATATATATATATATATATATATATATATATATATATATATATATATCGTTGCTTCTCTTCACCATTCAAACAGATCACTCATTTGGCGGGTGCCACGGACACGGCGGTGCCCCATGAAACTATCACGCTCCAAAAGCCTTTTTCCTAGCCGGGAAAAAGGCGCAGCACTTGCGGGAGGGATTCAATTTTGCAGCTTAATTTTATTTAGCGCTTCACAGACGCGTTTCGGGGTTTCCCTTCTTCAGTGTATTTACACAATGTGAACAGATGCACCATTTTAACCACAATTGGCAGGCAGTATCAAACGACATCGGACTAGCGCGCTGTAATAATTCATGGGCGCCCATGAATTATTAAAGCGCGGTAGTCCTATGCTAAAATAAAATTAAGCTGCAAAATTGAATCTGGCGAGTGTTGCACCTTTTTGCCGGCTGGGAGAGAGGGGTTTGGAGTGCGAATATATATATATATACACATACACATACATTCAGGGCCTCTAAGGGTGGCACAAGAAGTGCTGCAGCCCTTAGAGGCCTTACCCAGCCACAGTACCCATGGTACCTTTTACAAGGGACTGGCAGATGGCCAGAGAGGTGTCAATTGTGGGTAGAAGGTACAGTTTTGGGGAAAAACACAGGAAATCGGCGCCGCATGGAAGCGGTTAAAATAAATAACTCTAGCTCACCAAAACAATTGGCGTAAGAGTGGCTCATTAGCTACTAGTGCCCCTTTGACTGATGGAAACAACATAGCCAGGTCTCAAGTGGCATCATCTGACCTGGTCCCAGAACCCAGCCACAGCAATGTCCAGCGGGTGTGTTCAGACCACAAGGAGACCGAATACGGCCCCAAAGTATCAAAGAATTTACCAGTGATTCGTTTGCTGCTTGTACTTATGTGGCCATGTTGGCTGGTGTTCCAGTCCTAAGAGAGGACCCTTCTCCCCTCACCCCATCAAACTCCATCTGATCACTAGTCCTGTAAACCAAGGGAGTCTGAACCAAAAAAGAGAGAAATTCCTCCCCCCAGCGGCCCTTTTGGCAGCTTAGCATCCAGCCAGAATGAACAAGCTCTTCATGCCACATATGGGAGAAAACTCACTTTGAGGGTAGTTTCTTGGAACATTGCAGGAACTGGCTCAAACTTTGTAATCAAGACTGGGGTTAATTTATTGCTCGTTTTGACATTTGTCTTTTCCAAGAAACTGGGCATTGCTCCCAAATAAATCCATCAGAATTTGCCACTTATGATATTGAAGCCATATCGGGTGGCAGGGGCAGACCTTCAGAGGGCCTGATGACTTGGGTGGGAACACATGCTGGTTTTACTGTAATAAGTTGAGAGTTGCTATCGAGTGACGTTTTGCATGTTAACAACAAACTTCCTACAGCCTTACGGTTAGCATTTATAATACCTATTTGAAAACCTCAGCTAGTAAACTAGAATCTCGCATTCTAAGTCATCTTGCATCTCATATGGCGGAATTACCCCCAGCAGTTGTGAAAGTAGTAGCGGGTGACTAATTGCCAGTTTGAGCCTTTAGATATCCCTTGTTGTAATCCCTATCAGAAGACATGTTTTGGTCCATCCCTAAACTTACTCTTTGTCCAATTAAGAAATGATCTCAATTGGCAACCCAAATGAATGCATTAACCTTGAACCAGGGCATTCATGTGTGCAATGGCAGGACAAATTCAGACAGGGACGGAAACCATGCAAAAACCACAGTTGATGGACAGAATGCAGAACAATGTCATACATTCACCCCAGTACAGAGATCTGGGCCTAAATCCATCGTTTTTTTGCACTCCACACCACCCTAGTTCAGACATGGCCATATGCAAATCAGTCTGATATTATCACAGACTAAGTATATGATTATTAACAGGACATACTGGACCCCAAAGCGTCTATTTAAGGTTGGCCTACGGGATACACCGAATTGCTGGAACTGCTCCTCCGGCATTGGTGACCTTCCACACATGTTGTTTGATTGCCCCACGCTCCACACCTTTTGGGCAAAAATATTTGACTACATTGAGCACACGTTTGGCATACACCCTACAAGGGAATTCATCTACATTCTCCTAGGTGCCTTAGACCCATTATTAAAAGGGGACCATGACCGCCAGCTCCTGGATCTTTTGCTAACATTAGCATGCAAGGTGATCCTATGCAATTGGAAATCAACGGGGGAGGTCTCCTTCAATGCCTGGAGGGAATGGCTGTCCTGTATTAGGGGCACTGACAATCCCGCCCTACACTCATCACCATGGCAGGTTACCAACAAAAAATTATGGTCTTCCTTAGATCAGGCCTCCTTCACTTTCGACCCACCTTGAAGTACTAACTGATGAGGTCTACACTTAGTGAACTGTGGGGCGCACGCTGCATGAACTGTACTGGGTATACCCTGTGCTCATTGGCTTTGACAACCTTAGACGCACAATGCAGGGGTGACAAAGTAAAAATGGTATTATATGGCTAGCTTTGGACGGAGGGCTCTACGGAACTATATACAACTGTGGGAATGCAATGTTGGTATTTTATAATGTTTATTTACTCATCCATTCATCTAATCTCTCTTACAGATCACTTATAGATCCGGACGGATGTTTAATTTCTTGTCTTCCATATACTTTATTTTCTTTGCTGTATGTATGTATTGTTTTATATGTAACAATCCATGTTTGACTGCGGCACCTTTGTAATACGATTGTAATTCTACTGATGCCTTCTTGCCGTTATCATTTTGTTATTGCTTAATAAAAATGATTTGAACATAAGAAAAAGATTCATGGGGGCTCTATCACAAACCGTTCTCTACAGTTTTCCAACTCTACTCCTGTCTTGCTCTGGCCGTGGCCTTACATGGTGCAGAGCTGTGGGGACGTAAACATCTTAAAACTAAAACTTTAGAACTAGTGGAGAGTCGGCTCAAGGCAGGTGTTGTGTCCCAAGACCAGTACCCCTTTGACCCGGTTAAGGCGAGATGCAGGTCGTAGACCATTCTCAGAAAAAGCGGCAGACAGACCTTTAATTTTTGTAGGAGACTTTGGGCTACCCCCGAAATGATATCTCATCGTAATGGTTTGGAGGAAATCCTCTGGTATTCTGCTGCAGCATATTTTACCGGGATTAGATATATTAGAGATACATGCCATGAACTGGGCCTAGTCAATCTGTGGAAAGATCCTGGGGGAAGTTGGCATTCTATTTCAGTAAAGGAGCTTAAAACCCAATTCAGATCCCATAGATTAAATAAGCTCTTAACCTCACAATAGGTATTTTGACTAATGTTTTTACAATATCCAAGGATTTTTATTGTACCAACCATTTTTAGATGATCTTGAGCCAAATTTGCCTAGGTAACTATAGCTCCACTTTAGATATAGAACTTTGCACCTATACTTCGAGGTGGTTCAAGCTAGCTAACTTAGCTGCTATGAGTTGCCCTTCCTGCGGATATGAAAAGGAATCAGTAACCCATATGTTGTTTTTTCCCCAGCTTACAATAGAGCAAGGGCCAGGTGGATAATTCCAACATGTAGATGCTTAGGTACCACCAGCTGTGCAGAATTTTGCAGACTGATTTGATTACTGCCTTGGTGTTTGCAGTTTCAAGATATTTAATGAGTATGTGACATGTCAGGAGGAAAATGGATGCTGTTCCCAACCCAAATGAACCGGAGATCATGTCTATCATTAATTGATAATATTTGTTTGATTCCAAGACCCTAATCTAAATTGTCAAATTATTGAAAAAGGGTTGATATTTTGTGATATCTTGATTTTAGGTTTTTCAGACAATTAACTGCATATTAAATATTTTTTTAAGAAATCCAAGAATTGAATATTTTCATATTATTACCTTTTCTTTTTTATGTGTGCCTCTTTTATGGGATTTTACAGTAATAAAGAGCATTGAACTACTAAGTTAACCCTGTCTGATCTAAGAACAAGGTGGTTATGTGCCGCTGAATTTAGTGACTTCATGGGTTCACCCTGAAAAGGGTGAAGAACACGCCTTAGGTATGCATTTGCTCACTCTAAATAATTATGCAATTTCTTATATTGGTGGTCAGCAGTAGGATCACAGACTTGCGTTGTGTATTACCACACAATGATTTAAGTAGAAATGTAAAATTCCACTCTAAATAGAAAGCAAAAAATTGACTTTTTTGTAGTTAATTAGGGCATTTTGGATATTTAAAAATTCACTCGCACTCGATTTACTCACCGTACATTTTTGGAAATATGCAGGTGATTCTTGCTAACTTGTAACCATGTGTACCATGTGTAAGCAAAGGGGACTAAAGCTGAACAAGCAGTCCGATAAGGAAAATAATCACATAACTCCCCAGAGCCTGGGAGGAAGTCAGTCAGCTACAGTGCACCACAAAGGAGAACAAGGATAAAGAGGGAAATGAGGAGGACATTGTGAAAGCATCAGTGCCAGGGAGTGTTGACCCCCTGGAGTAATATCTACTATATTGTACATGGCGGGGAGTAGTTTGTCATTTCGCAGCTTGTCCCATCACAGTTGGAGGATCGACAGACAGGGCCTTGAAGATGCATCTTGCTATCCATGCCCTTGAAGAGAGGAAGTTCACTGATGAGGAGAAAAAGAAGGCAGCCCTAGTTGCAGAGATAAAAGCAGCAGCAACCCTTGCATTTGAGGAGAAAAAGTTGACCTGTTGGTTCACGAACATTGATTCATAGTTTGCAGCCTATGAGGTGACCCTGCATATGCACGGTGTCGGAAGAGGACTTGCAGGTTATCCAGTGGAAGCACATGCCCATTGTTGGGAGGGAATCACGAATGGCTTAAGACGCAGCTGACCAGATTAGGTATGCCCTCACACTAGTTTTGGGTGGATTTAGCAAACTAATTTAGTAAGGCAGTGAATAGTTGGTAGAATGGTCTTAAAGTATAGGATTATGATGGTTGTATAATTTAATTATTGTGGCATCACATCTGGATCACAGAGTTACCCTGCACTGGATAGCCTTCAAGCTCACTGTGCCCAGAGAGATTGGGAAAGAAGCAACCCGCTGGCTCAGCACCAGTGTCCAAAAAGGTACCCGGGAGCAGACAGAAGCAGCAGTGGTGGTTCAGGTTCCCCTCTGCACAGGGAATGTAGTATAATAGAGGGAAGTTCCTCAAAGGAATTTTGAATGGAGAGATTCCCATACCCCCTTTTAACAAAGGTGGGTTTTGGTGCTAGAAGCTCACGAGGCCTTATCACAAGGCTCTGTGTTATGACTGCAACAGACTGGGCATAATGGGGAATTCTGTATGTCCCACGTGGGCACTACACGGCCCGATTTGTGCAGCCCTTGGTGTAGGTTATTCCCAGGAGGAGAGGGTAGAGCATGCTCTAGTATCCCTTAGGCGGGAGGTAAACCAAGACGGTAAGCTGGTGTTT
This sequence comes from Lissotriton vulgaris, assembly GCF_964263255.1. Classification (NCBI taxonomy): domain Eukaryota; kingdom Metazoa; phylum Chordata; class Amphibia; order Caudata; family Salamandridae; genus Lissotriton; species Lissotriton vulgaris. The sequence continues at coordinate 83,711,322 of NC_141700.1, read as the reverse complement.
CCCCGAGTGTGTTAGACAACACATCCAGGAGGTCACCATGATTGGTGTTCCTGTCACTGGTGTGCAAGATATCTTTGCCAGCCAGACCACAGTGGTTGTAAGGCTAGTTTCCCCAGAACAGTACATGCCCGCCGCATAACAGAGGCTCATGGGTTTTACAAAGTGGAATCACACCAATGAAGAAGTTTGTACATAAGTTTATTGGAAGTAAAACCCCGAAGGTGCTGCTGCTCCAATAACAGTTCTTGCAAGATAGCCCAGCTTAACAGTACATTTTAACATGTTAGCATTGCTAACATTCTAAATAAAATTAAAGGAACATAACAAGAAAATAGATAAGGATGTAACACATCTCCCTTTTCAAATTAACAAAACCCCCAAAAAATATGAACCATAAGGTTTGGAATAATCTAAAATTGGTAAGCATCATATATGCAATATATGCACTTATGAATATAAAATAAAATTCCTTCAGCTTAACTGGTTTCTCCACAATACGCCCAGATAACCTTCTAACATTAGGAACAGTCTTCTGTAGCGATTTGGGATGCAAGATGTCTGGACCAGATTGAACTTTGCTAGGTTGAACTTTTCCAGTATTACCTGAATTTGATTGAACAGATACATCATTTTTCTTGTTCAACCAGCAGCTACGTTCTAAATCACTGCACAAGGTAACACTAATAAGATTCCACTTGCGACCATCGTCCAATAGCACACAATTCCCTTTTACCTCCAAACTTTTCTTAGGTTGAGACCACTTGGAAGAACCATCCTTAGACAAACTAAAACGGGAAGACCTCACCCAATCACCAACACACAATTTTTGCACACTTTTCTTAATTTTTGAGTTGTGTCTGTTGATATACTTCCCCTGATATGCATTCATTCTCTTACTTACTAAGACTTTCCTTAGAAACACTGCTAGAAGAAGTTTTAAGCATCCACGCAGAAGTCACTTTGTTACATGCAGAACGACCCTTAAGAAGATTAAACGGAGTCACTAATGTGGCAGAATGGGGGGTATTGCGATAGCTCCAAATCATCTTCTTGACAGCAATTTTACAATCAGCACCCTCTGCCACAGCCAATTGGATACATTCTTTTAAAACACTGTTGAATCTTTCTACCATACCATTTTCCCTTGGACAATACACCGCAGTGGTAATATGTTTTACGCCACACGATCGTAAATAGTTTTGAAACTCCTCAGCCACAAATTGTGGACCGTTATCAGTAGTAATTGTTTCTGGAAATCCCTCCCTATGGAACAGTTCTTTACAAAAACTAATCATATTAGAAGCTTTGATCTCTTTAAAAAATGCTACTGCTGGCCATTTACTGTGATACTCCATTAAAACAATGGCAAATTTCCCTGCAATGTTACCAACACTAAATGGACCACAAATTTCCAAGGCTACTTTTTCCACGGTTTATCTGGAAATGGAACAGGACTGATGTGTGATTCTTGAGAAACATGAAGACTTGTCACTACAAGTACACGCTGTACAGTTCCTGACACACCTTTCAACATCTTTATCCATACCAGGCCACCAGAAATCGCACCTACACCTTCTCTTCATACCAGACATACCTGAATGCCCTTCGCGAATAAGATCTAACAATCTATTACGCAAACCTGATGGTACAACAAGTTTGTCTGCCCTCCTAATAATACCAACAACAGGATCATAAGAAAGTTCAGACCATACCGTCTTATATTCAGATAACTCACAATCACTCCATGAAAAACGATTGCACACTGATGTTAACCGTGCAATCACTTGCTTCAAAACAAGATCCTCCTGTACAGCTTGCTTCCATTCCTCCGAATCAATAACACCATCGCAAGTTTCATTAACCGTAGCTACAGACCAATCTTCATCCTGATCCATTTCAATGTCACCTTCACACACCGGAAGACGAGATAAACAATCTGCGTTGACATTCTTAATGCCAGGTACATATTTCATTTGAAAATCATATTCTTGCAACTTGTAAATCCACTTCGCAATTCTATAGGTAGCTCTGCCAGCACCTTTAGGTGAGAATATATCCACAAGAGGTTTATGATCAGTTTTTAATTCAAAATTAGTTCCCCAAATATAATTCCTGAAATAATTCACACCCCAAAAACAAGCAAGCGCCTCCTTTTCAATGACCGAATACGAAGGCTCAGCACCTTTTAAGGTACGTGATGCAAATGCTATTGTCCATTCGTACTTGCCTTCCTTCCCTTGCATTAAGACAGCCCCCAGACCATATGCACTCGCGTCCACAACAATGATTGATTTCTTGTTGGGATCAAAGGGTTTAAGTGCTACTGCATTCATGATGTCCATCTTAATACTTTCAAAGACCGATTGGCACTCAGCATCCCACACAAATTTAGCTCCTTTTTTCATCAACAACCTTAAACAAAAAACTTTTGAAGCAAAATTGGACACAAATTTGGAGTAATACTCCGCTAGACCTAAAAAAGAACGCATTTGTTCTCTGTCAGACGGTGACGGAGCATTCTTAATCGCATCTAACAAGTTTATTTTAGGTCTAACACCTTCAGCAGACAAAGTATGCCCCAGATACTCAATTTCATTCATGGCAAACTTACATTTCTCAGCAGCAACAGTCAAACCAGCACTCTGAAGCTTGGACAATACTTCATTTAAAACCATGTCATGGTCAACCATACTTTTTCCCCACACAAGTACATCATCTTGAAACACCAACATGTTGGCCACACCTTCAAGGACTCTGCACATGACTCTGAAAAACAGCAGACGCAGAAGATAACCCAAAAGGCATCCTCAAAAATTGGAAAGCTCCCTCAGGAGTTATAAATGATGTTAAATGACGGGATTCTGAGTGCAGCTTTATCTGCTGGTATGCATTAGATAAATCAATAGATGAAAAATACACAGCGTCCTTAACTGATGCTATTATCTCATTGATTCTAGGTAAAGGGTAACGATCCACCCAAATGTTCTTGTTCAAATCCCTTAAAATCGATGCACATGCGTTATTTGCCATTGGGTTTGCGCGCTAAAACTACTGGACTAAGCCAATCTGACGCCTCAATAGGCTCAATGATGTTTTGTTGACATAATCTGTCCAGTTCAGTCTTCAATTGTGATCTTAATACCAAAGGAACATTGCGCACTTTGTGAACAACAGGTATACAATCAGGTTTGAGAATTTTACGATGTTCAAATTTTTTTAAGACACCCCAATTTGGAACTAAATAATTCTGGAATTTTTTTATGCCACTTAAGACCTGTATCAACTTGAGTTAATAAAACCTGGTCTGAATTTTTCTTGTCACATTTGAATTCTTTATCACTATGAGATAAAAGAACTTGATCAGGATGGTTTGGGTCCAGAATTATTCCCAAATTCTTTTGTTCTTTCCATCCTAATAAAGCTCTGCCCTTTTCTACAACATAAATAATTTGTTATGTGTTTCTGTCTTTAAATACAATATCACTGATAAAACATCCAATCACAGGTAATCTGATGCCCATGTAGCCCACAGGAGTTTTTTTTAGAACCTGTAAGATCACACTTGCCGCATGACTCCCACATGTTTTTGTCAATTATGGTATATGGTGAACAAGAGTCAGCCCATAAATACAAACTCCAATTATTGATGAAAATCTCACATTTAGGTGGTTGAGTTTCTTCAGATATCTCGTTCACTTCGTTATTCCATATCGCCATGACTTCAACATCACTATCACTACTTAAATAAGATTGATCAACCAAGACTAAAAAGAATTTTTCCATGCACTAGGATTATTAGACCTGCACATTTTGGCAAAAAGCCCAGTTTTGTTACACTTTAAACAAGTGACATTTGATGCAGGACACCAAGAATTCTCAGCAGCATGCCTGCTATTTCCACACCTGAAACAGAAACGTTTGTTAAAACCTTGTGTTTTGTTGGGAAAAGATTTGTTTGGTGGAATAGCATTTTTGTTGTTACCAGAGAATGTCCGAGATTTAACCTTGACACTATCATATTTTGTGTTATATTTGTTATCAAAGAATTTTGGTTTGTTATTAACAACAGCACATACATCACTCAAATCTTTGCCATCAAAAGGTTTGCGATCTTTGCTATGTTCACCACTCAATTCCTTGACATAACGAGAATTATTCTCAATTCTTCTTGCTATACTAATGGTCTTTTGAAAAGATGGGTCTTTTAGATCTAATAATTTTTCTTGAATCTTAGCATTGTTAGTTCTGTTGATAAATTGATCTCTAATAATTTCTTCATGCAAATCTTTAAATTTGCAAGTGGCAGCTAATCTTCTTAAAACAGCAACATATTGCTCAACTGTTTCGCCAGCTAATTGTGCTCTTGAAAATAATTTATGCCTTTCTACTACTATGCTTGTTTTCCTACCAAAATTTTCTTCTAAAGCCTTTAATGCATCTAGATATTCATCAGATGAAAACAGCTGAATTTTTGAACTATCAAACAACTTCCTCATCGCTAGCATCCTCATCTCCACCTTCACTGACTTTGGTAGTACTAACACTAGAAGTACATATAGGTAAAGTTTTCAATACTTTCCTACCTTCAACACCCAGACTATGTTTCAATAAAGCTAATTTACGTGATGGAAGAAAAACTTCCCCACCAATGGCTTCTAAATATGCTTCAAAAGACTCTTGCCAATCTTCCCATATCATAGGTGGAATGCCAGGATCTTGTAAAAACTTTGGAGGCGCTAAAATGGCGTTTGTTTCCATAATTCACTATGAAAATAAAATTGTTAGCATGTGAATAATATAATAATTAATAGTCAATATATAAATTAGATTAATATGTTTTGTTAGAGTACATCTGCAAAGCAATAATAAAATAATAAACGTGGTCACCGCGGTCTTTAGATTAAAAATTGTCAAACACGGGTTAAATACGATGCTTTTGGTTAAAAGTTAGTGCTTGGTTGTCATGGAAATTCACCCCAGAATGCCATGCAATGTTGATAGGTCCCAGCATGCAGTGCGGCGCTCAGACTGCTTCCTCCAAAGATGACACGCTGTTCGCCGTGTACAATTAAGGTACGATTATTGTTTATTTAAACAAGATGATTCAACAAATCTCTTTTCCGATTGTTGCGCTGCACAGTTCACATTAAGATGATCGGGTTGCGATCGGTTTGCGTACTGTGATTACGTTTCACAAGGCGCCTCCTCGCGCTGCACCACTCGTGCTTTGTTTATATTTCAAATGGCGGAGGCGCTCCACTGCTCGTGCTTTGTTTGAAATGCTTTCCTTGAAGCGTTTTAAAATGCTTTCGTTGAGGCGTTTTCCTGTTAGTTATATATTTTTTTTAAAGCTTGACCTTTTTTTTTTTTTTAAATACCCTGGGGGTCAATTCAGGTGGGTTCTCCCTCGTCGCCACTTTTACAAAGTGGAATCACACCAATGAAGAAGTTTGTACATAAGTTTATTGGAAGTAAAACCCCCAAGGTGCTGCTGCTCCAATAACAGTTTGCAAGATAGCCCAGCTTAACAGTACATTCTAACATGTCAGCATTGCTAACATTCTAAATAAAATTAAAGGAACATAACAAGAAAATAGATAAGGATGTAACAATGGGCAGGATCATGTCCGCTCTATGGCCATGGTATCGATAGAATGGGAGTGGGTCATTGTTAGCCCCCAGATGCCCACTGACTGCTCTTTGGTCGCCAGCCAGAGCTTACTTCCTAGGATGCAGAGTGGCAGCCATCTTGGTCACCAGCAAGTGGAGGGTAGAGAGACCCAGACGAAAGGTAACCAATAGGAGGATTTCATCCACAGGGAGAGGGCAGTAGGGGCAGGGGTTACCTGCTTGCTGGGAGACGAGAGCACAGCAAAACAGATGTGATGAGGCCACTTCAGACTATGAGGCTCAGTTTTTAAACATTAACAGTTGTATTTAATTTGCCTGTAAATCCCTAGTAAATAGTGTAAAACGTTCCCCCAAGCCCGTGAAGTTAAATATGGACTGTAGCACTTATTGTGCTGTCCACTAGTGTGACAAACCAATACCAGCTCAAAAGATAAACCACTATTTGCAATAGTTTTTAAAAATCCCATTCACTCTTGAGGTCAGATTTTCATCAGTTTAAAGGAAAGGTAATTTTTAGAAAATAGGTTTCTTCTGCCTGAATTGTCAGAAGGTTAATTAGTATAGGCCTCGGCCAGCTATCGGCATGTGCTCAACCTTGAGCAGCTGTGAAAAAGGTGTGAAATGCCTCCCAGGAGCAAAAAAAGGCGGACCTGAATGGACGGTGATGACTCCTCTGAGCTCATCAGAAAATGGAGAGTGGGGCAGTGGTCATCCTTTTTGACACTGTCCTGCAAAATCCTGCTTGACGGGTCTGTTTAGCCACATGTGACACTTGAAAGGGTGAGAACAGGATCCCAAATGAATTCTTGAGGGTCTACTGTCTGGTTCCTGAAGGACCTTCCTTTTTTTCTACCAGAATTCTGTACCCAAGTTTGTTGTGGGTGCAAGTGCCTGCCTCAAACTGAATTTTATTGGTAGATGTGGGCGGACACCAGAATTAATAGAGTACACTACAACACGCACGCACACCTCCTATAGTTTCAAATCAATAAACTTCCTTCTAACAGAGTTACGGGTTCATTGTTTGAATCGCTTAATGGCATGCGTAGTTAACATGTTCGATTCTTAAATCTAAAGACGACAATGAGCATTACAGTTATAGCAAATGAATTCGATAATCCTGTTCAGGAGGCAAAATATTTATTTTCTTTACGTATTAATAAAAAAGTAACAACACACGTTACTCCTCTGCACTTTGAATTTCAAACGATCTACTAGATTGGCTTAATTTTTTATTTTATTTTTTAGAAAATTGGTCTGTAATTGCTGCAGAAAACAGAATGATTCCACTCTAGAAGGACCATCCATAAAGTTGCCATAGCGTCTCAGCCTCTTGGACGTACATATGAAACACAACAAACCTGAACTTAGGAGAGACACCTCTTCAGTTATTTATTTAATGTTTTACAGAGCACTAGACTACACCCACAAACCTAGACATCGGTGTGCCAGCAACTGATTATTGAAAAGTAGCTGAAACAAGTCCAGTGGATCTTTACATATCGTTCTTGGAGTTGATACAGAGCAGGAACTGATAATCCTTTTCTTTAAAAATTACTGGGTTGGGACCTTTAAAGCAGAAGAGTACCGACAGTACAGACAGACAAGTGCTTCAAGTTCGCCGGTTGATGGGGAGTATGGAGAGGCTAGATGGGGACAATCATAAACATGTAGATTATACGTTTTCAGTTGCTCCCAACACCGCTGGAAGAACCAACTGCAGTGAAATTAACACGATTCCCAAGAATCGCTTTTCTTAGACTCTTCACAGGGTCATCTTCAAATGCAGTGAAGTTCAATCCGGTCTCTCTTGCAACTGCAGGCAAACGGCGTCTGCACCAGACACGCTGAACAAGTCTCTTGGTGGCATCCATCACATTTTTGCCCTCTCCCGCTGAAGTCTAGAATTATACGCTCGGGAGACTGTGTTCCAGGCATCCATGTACCTGTCCATACACATGGCTACGCATTTCTAGAGGGAAAAATCATATAAGAGATGTTGGCAAAGTGGTCCAAAGAAGCGGGCTAGGCGGCATATTAAATGATCTATTTCAAACACTGCCAGAAGTTTTGCATCCAATGTAATTAATATGCACAATTATTGGAAAATGCAAAGCATTACAGGTTGAATTACATAGATGGGTATTTTGCTCACGTTACTTAAAATCACAGTAGAGAAATCAGCTGAAGCCTAATTAGTAGATGAAATATATGCCTCAATTTCCTACTAAGCTAACGTCAGCAGTTTAATTCCCCCACCTCAAGATGGAGTTATTCTTTTGAGTATTCGCTTTTGTGAACATCTTTCACATAGCTTGCAAAACATTTATATCTGTATTTTTTTTTTTTTTTACTTATCACTCTTTCACAAGACTTTTTTCAATGGCAATTCTTATGATAGTTTAACTGTGAATTACAGAAAGGTAATAAACATTGCATTGGTTGCTGTTTACCAATTAGACAGTTTTCAACATTACTAAAAATAGGGAGACAAGCTAAATGGTAGAAGTCAAACCAATGGCAAATTCAAATTGCCTCTGTGAATCAGCCCCCAAGTGAAAATGCATTAGGTTATAAAGCACCTTCACTTTCTAACTTGAAAGTGTTGCTTATTTTCAAATGTTTTGGCTTTTGATCGCCAGACATTGTGTCCGCACTTCCCAGTTGTTGCTGCACAATCTATTGAAACTGAAAAGTAGAGCAGATGAAGTGCTGCATACTGTGGGAAAACAGCATAGGAAATTGTATTTACAACAGTAATGCAAAAATGTGCATCACATAGGACTGAGAAATATATATATATATATATATATATTCAAAATAGAGGTGATGATCAGTCAGGGCCTGTAGGTGGAGAGCCAAATTATGTTTTCAGATCTGAAATAACTAAGGCCCCCTACTTTTTAGGGGGGCGTGACCAGGTGGACCAAGATGGCTGATGTCCCTCCGTGAGCTCTCGGCTCCCCGGATGAAACTCTGTACCCATCCTGCTGCTGACAGCCTCTAACACCCTCCTGGGAGACCGACTTATACTTTCATGGGGCCGGAGTGGGAGCAATGAACAGCTTTGGGCCTGGGTGCGGTGCACGAAGATGGCCCCCAGGACTCGCAGCTCCAAGGGCCTCAGCCTGTGCCGCTTCTCCGGCACTATGGTATGTAAGGGGCCCCAGAGGATTTGTTGGGCTGGGGCACGAAGTGCGTGCGCCACACCCCCTAAGCACCACCCAGTGGCCGAGCGGTCCGGGGGATGCAAGACGGGCGTGGTCTAACGCATCTCCTGGATCATGGCTCAGGCATTGGACGCCTGCAGACCATTTCGCAGAGGTTTTGGTCTGGGGCCGCATCTCAGGATTTGTTGTATCTGCTGATCCCAACAGGAGGGAGTTAGTGGGTCAATTGACTGTTGGGGCAGTCGCCTATACCCCTCAACGCCGACACAACGGCAGCCCTCTCAGAGCCCTGAGTTGAGCTGCTGTGACCCTCCCCCATCTCTAGTGTCCAGGTGCCACTTATAGCTCCCATGCCCCTCAGGCCCCCACTTTGAAGCAGGAAATTGCGGACTCTCCACCCCCTTAAGTGACAGGCCAGCGGAATGCCACAGACATTCTTGCTATCCAAGATTCCCGGTCAGCTTTGGAGACCAGGATTGGGGAGGATGGAGTGGATGTTGCGCTCTTATTCCAGGACCTTTGAAACATCGCGGAATGATTGGCCAGCACAGAGTGGCGCATTTCAGACCTGGAGGACTCCGCGTATACACTGAACACAGAAGTAGCCTGCCTACAAAGTCCAGTATCCTGGAGTTTCGGCCAGAGGATGCAGAAACCTGGACCCGGTGGAACAACCTTTGTTTTGAGAGCTTCACTGATGGGTCGGTTCCTGAAAGTTTCCTAGAGAAATGTATCCTATCCTGGGTAACCGAGCGATACCCGTCCTCGTGCTTCGTGGTGGAACAGGCCCACAGAACGGTGGCGGAAGGCCGCCCCTCCCCACAATGTTCAATGATTCCAAAAATCCTCAACAAAAGGATAAGAGATGTGGTTCTCCGTTTTGGCCGCGAGCTGGCCACCATGAACTTTCAATACACTCGGATTCAGGTTTTCCCCGATTATACCCGCCTCCTGCTGCGTCAGCGTAAATCCTTTGAAGCTGACAAGCAAAAGCTATGAGTAAGGAACCCAAGATATATGCTTCTCTTCCCAGACCGCCGCCATATGATTCATCCATTCAAGTCCGTCTTTTCTGACACCCCTGAAGTAGGCGGGGAATGGGCAACTGAGAACCAGTCCTTATGCAGTAACTCGTTCTCTCCGGGGGGTGGGGGGGCAACATCTTGAGACAACTGTTGTCGGTGGCGCCCGCCGCCTCAGAAGACGAAGGGTGCTCCCGCGAACATTGAATGCGGGCTGATGGGTCCCCTATTTCTCACAAATGTCCCAAATGAGTCATGGAGCACCGACGTGCCCTCCCTCCAGACAGGCTTGATGGCCTCGACATCTGCCTTGATGGAGATTGAGTGATGGACCCAGATTCTGGGGTGGTTACTGTGCATGCCCATTGAATCCCACTGCATCATTGTACCAGCAGCACTCCATCCATCTCCATTATTATTTCTGGTGGGTGGGGGGGCGACACACATAGTTTGTATTGTTTTTTTAAGGGCAACATGACGTCAGAATGCTAGGACTTAGGCCAGCTACACCATCAGATATTGTTGCCCAATTCCTAGCTAGCTTGCAGTGCCTCTCCCAAACCGTTACACCTCCTGGGTTGGCAACTGATTTTGGCATCCTCGAACATGACACTTTGATGCCGAAGGAAATCGTGGAAAAAGATCTTACCCCTTTCGTGGTCTGCTCACACATGCCCTTGGTAAAACATGAGAACGATAGGAGTAAAGTTCTCAATACATTTATTGAAAGTCACAATTTTGCATAGAGAGAATGAACTGTGATTATTTGGCAGATAAAGCGAAGTAACCAACATTACAAACATGGTGAAAAGAATTAACAGGGTGGCAGAGAGGGGGTAACTCACTGCGTACAGCGTGCCAGACACCTTTTCACTCTGCAGGAGGCACGGACTCAGGTATCAACTATGAGACAAATAGCTTACCTAATTTGGGTCGGTTTTTAGACATCCACAAGTATACCCTACTTATAGAGGGTATCAGTTTTTTAATGTGATTGGATATTTCTTTAATATTAGCACATTTCACCTTCTGAATCACTTGAAGATTAGGATCTAGGTCCTGATGAATTGCACTGATCAACAGCGACAACTATGGCAAGAAACATGTCAACCTATATGCACACTACCTTATGAGTGGTCTGGGTTCACTGCACCCATATTTCATCCATTCACTGTTTTTATTCATAAAAAGAGAACATCCACATTAAATATTCCATTGGTGGTTTTTAAACCACTTGACACCAATCTACACAGAGCGCCTCTACATCAGCATCTTACTTAAAAATACCTCTCACAAAGACCCCCCTCAAGGGGCCAGTTAGACATTGCAGCGCCAGCTCAACAAGAACTTCCAGATGATAAAGCATGACACCCATCTGGGTGTGTGAGGGCTCTTGCTTGTGAGCAGACAGATCCCTTGGATCAGCTTGCTCAGTTTCCAACCAACTTGCTTTCTCTGATTATCCTTGTGCCACTACGTGGTCAGAGGATCATAACCAATTGTGTTGTCCTGCCGGTCATGTTTATTGTATTTATTTTTTTTTGCCTTCAAAATCCAATAAAAATATTTTATCAAAAACAAATCTACAATAACGGACACCTATCAGACGCGATACCATTTGCGAGAGGGACGTGCCAGGGATGCCCCCTGTTGCCGCTCCTTTTCGCATTAGTGTTAGAACCCCTAGCGACATTGATTAGAGGTGCTCCATTATTAAAAGTAATCTGATGGGAGAAAGGATGGGAAGACCGTCTTTCCTTATATGCTGATGACATACTGGTGTACCTCACAGATCCTGGAAACTCCATAACCGGTGCTCCTTGAAATGTGTGACAACTTCGGAAAGGTATCAGGGTACACAATAAATTGGTCCAAGTCGGTCTTATATATACTGAAGGCCCCCGCACCACAGCTTTCTGCCGATTGCCTACTTGTGGTCTTGTGGGATTCATTTAAATACTTAGGTATACACATCACAACAGACGTAGCAGATTTCTTCTCCAAGAACCTGGCGCCCCCTATGGAGCGCTTAAAAAGAGACGAGATACATTGGGTATCCCTGCCCCTGACACTACTGGGAAAGGCGGCATTGTACAAGATGGCCTTGCCCCGGTTTCTATACGCTCTCGATAACACGCCCTTTCCAGTCCCGCTCCAATACTTTAAACAAATAGCTGCGCAGGTGTCCACAATTCTCTGGGGTAACAGGCCTGCACGAATAGTGCAAACAAAACTGCACAGAGGTTGGTATGATGGTGAAATAGCGCTCCCCAACATACAGTTTTATTACTGGGCGGCACACCTCAAGGTCATTAACCAATGGATACACGCACCACAGGATGACCCAGCATACAGGGCGGATGAGGCCCAACTAGGAACAGGAAATATGCTCGCAGTCCTGTATAACAAAGGGCAAGCAGTGAAACTGAAGGGCCCCACAAAACACACGGCCATGCTATGGCACACAGCACAGACACGGTTTGGATGGAAGGGGGTCATCACAAAACTTACCCCACTCTGGGACACTAGACAATTAGGACAACTGCGAAATAGCAAGGGATTTGAACAATAGGACAATATAGGTTATCTCCACGGTGGGGGATTTGTGGGACAGAGGGAATGTACTGCCATTTGACCAGCCCCAGCAACAATACGAATTAGGCCCGACTGAGGCTTTTAGATACACACAAATACGTTGACGTCCCTGAAGCTTACCCACTGGAAGACCGACTGCTTACAGACCACATACCAAAACGCGCCACGTCCTTCACATACCGCAAACTAATCAATCTGCCAGACCCGACAGTTTCTTTACGGAGCAAATGGGTGGAAGACAGATGACACAGAATGGCAGGAGGCCCTGGCCTCGCCCAAGGAGGTAGGAATCCCCGCAAGGCTTCGACTAGTGAAGTAAAGAAGCTGACTTTGGAATTGGTGAATTAAGTTTGAGTTTTAAGATTAACCGTCCTGTGTTTTTTCCTTTAAACGGGTATTGTGCAGAAGGTTCATAAAACCAAAAATAGAAAAAAAGAAGCAAAACAGCGACTGAATTCACCCACTTTCTAGTTTGGAAGAACAGGGGCTGTAGAGGGGCATTGGAGGGCTTGAACTGGAGGGCAAATGAGAAAATACTGAAGCAGGTGCAGACAGCGCTTATTGAATGCATACTGTGCACCGGAGTGTTATAAGGATGACAATCTGATAAGAACTAAAACAAGCATTTGCAATGCAATAGGTCTCGCATTAGGAAAGTTTGAGCTATTGGTATTGTAAGTGACAATTTCTTTAATTTATGTGTTGGTCTTAAATATGGGGAAAACCACAATCACCATCTGAAGCAGTTTGTTTTGCAGTGGAGTGCAATAAATAGAAAAAATAAATAACAAGCTCTCTGTAAGGCGGGGAGCGCATTCCTTTCAAGTCTGATGGGGGGGGGGGGAGCGGAGCCTGTGAGATCAAAGGAAAGGCGCGCGAGCGAGCATATGGAGAGTGAGGGGGTGTGCAGCCTGGCGAGCTGCGTGGCAGCAGAGGCAGAGCGCGTGGTTGTGGTCACATGCACTGTACCCGATCCGCAGTTTGGGTAGACTTTTGAGCCTTACTATAATCTCGACAAACAAGCATTGCTAAAGCAATGCCGCAGTCGAGACCTAAAAACAAAATCAAAAGGATGCCAATGACCACGAAGGAACATACTAGAAACTGAAGGAGGGCGGAGTATGTTGTGAAAACATGCATTACATAGTTTGGGATAAAGGTGATGGTAATTGTGGCATGTCTCTGGAAGGTAGGGGGGGTCGCAGAAATAATATGTGACTGGGAGGGATGGAAGATATCTTGTTGAAAAGATGTAGTTCTTGGTCTTAACCCTTAAGGGGGGGGGGGGAGGCAGCAGGTATGAAGTAGCACACTGGAGTCAAACTATCCTAGGTGATGAGGGGAGAAACCCTGAAACCGGTTCTAGGATGCTCGTTTCCAGTCCAGGGAGGGCCTGGCCTGGCAGTTCGGGCTGGACTGTTGACATTGGGTGCAGGGTCAAGACTGATGTGCATATGGCTGGGTTCAACCTGGAATGGCCTGGTGAGAAAAAAAACGAGGATGGATTTAGGCCCAGATCTCTGTACTGGGGTGAATGTATGACATTGTTCTGGATTGGGTTCATTAATTGTTCTTTTTGCATTAGTCAACCCGAGTGGGACAAGTATGTCCAGATGTGGGTCCCATTCTCTCTATGCCACTGGAGTCAAGCTATCCTAGCTGATGAGGGGTGAAACTCTGAAACCGGTACTAGGATGCTTTTTCCAGTCCAGGGAGGACCTGGCCTGGAAGTTCAGGCTGGACTGTTCCCATTGGGTGCAGGGTCAAGACTGATTTGCACAGGGCTGGGTTCAAACTGGAATGGCATGGTGAGCAAAAAACAATAGATTTAGGCCCAGATCTCTGTACTAGGGTGAATGTATGACATTGTTCTGCATTCTGTCCATCAATTTTTCTTTTTGCATTAGTTTAGGATACAGCAAAGACTGGGAGGAATGAATGACAGCAAGTGAGGACACTACAGAACATGTAGCGGCTGGTGAAAGGCGGTGCAGTACACCCGGCCAGGAAACAGAGGAGGAATAGAAACCAGCAGTGTGGAGGACTATAGACTTAGAAGAAAGACTGCCATGGGTATACTGCTTTGTCTGCCACCAGGACGAAATTAAGTAAAGTTATATGAGGAAGTTTGATGCAAATATGTTAACTTTCCACCACTTGTTACTACGGGTCACCACATATTTTTCAAAATACAGTAGATTGAAATTAATTCATAATAAAAAACTATAATTTTGAAATTAAACTAAAAATCACGCACTTGAAGATGGCAGCCACCTTTCAAATGTCTATTAAAGAACATTCCATGGCCACCTTTGAATCAGCCATCTTGGTAAGAGGCGATTTCTAAGCCACTCCCACAGATCAACGTGCTACAAGGAAGACAGCAAGAATTTTTATTTGGCAATTGAACGAGGGTTAGCAATCAATATTAGAAAACATCTGAGAGTTACAACTTCCTGTTGTTTTTAATGTAAGTGATTGCTGTAAAAAGCTCTTACATTGGAGCTAGATTTAACATTTATAGTCCAATGGTAACTGGAAAGTTAAGAATGGGGCATAACGGCTAGAGCAGCTGACTTTGAAGCTGGGGAACCAGGTTCCAGTCTGGCGAGAGGCTCAAACATATTATGATTCTGGCAAATCATTTAATCTCCCTGTGCCTAAAAATGTGTGTCCTTCTGTAATGCAACTGCTGCTCATGTAAAGTGCTCCGATACCTTCGAGTCGAGTGTGCGCTATAAAACTGCAAAAAAAATTGTTACTGTGACTAGTTCTCCCCCCAGGCCACACTCAAGTGGGTTTCATATAAAAGGACCTGTGACGCTGTTACATCAAAGTACTGCCAAAATCCACAACCTTCCCTACAGCATGTCAATAAGGCAGTAGCAGCCATCTTCCTATAAGGACGTGAATATTTTCAGTAAAGCCTCAATTAACCGTTGCCTTGGACTCCTGCTGGCAGGGACGATGGGGCAATGAGCTTACGTGGAACATGTCATGTGATGTGATCTGAGGAATGTCAAGGCCGCTAGGTAAAGTTAGGCAAAGTAGACCACAGAATTGTAAAACCACAGGATGGCACAATTCTTTCAGAAAGTTGTGACTTTCATCCTTGAATTCCCTAGCATTTTTCGCATGTCTGGAAAAGAAGCCATGCTACTCCTTAACATGATGCGGGTAAGTGCTTGCCAGCCACATGCTAAAAATTGCGGAGCAAATAGCCCAGATTAAGCCAACAACTTAAGTCAGGTTCCTGAGCAGATGCTAATGCTGTCGACAGTGCCAAGCATCTACCTTAAATCACCCATCCCCTCTGTGCAGTATAAAAGGTGTTAAATAGGCCAAAGGCTAACATTTATGCTCTATGGTTTTTGGGGTGGGACGGGCATAGAAGAAAAATGCGACAACATCCTAACATGGAAACAGTGCAAGTGTCCAACCTTTAGACCATGCCAAACAAATAGCATGAGGTAGGTGCGGAGCATAAGTGAGGGACACGTGTGGAAAAGTATCCTATCTTAGCACTATGGAACAAAGCATAAAACAGCCAAAAAAGTACAGTTTTTGTAGCAGGCGATGTGCTTCCCTTAGAAACAGTACTCACCAGACTCCAAAGAATTGGTCAACAGCCATCAGTTGGATCTTAACAAGTTATTGGTACCCACATGTGAAAAAAGAAACATTACTTATCTGACTTACAGCAGAAAAAGAAAGAGGGAGAAACCAATGACTTCTAGGAGTTGAAGTCATCATTGTGGTCAGCTTTCTTTTGCTGCTGACAGATGGCAGGAGTAAGTTATCCTGCAAACTATTTACCATACAATGCTTTCCAAAAATGTGATGCTATGAAAGTGGAAAAAAAATGTAGTTTTAATGGAGGATAATGGTTCCGCCACGATAACAAGACAATTTCTGCAAACAGGTCAGTGCTCCACGAAAAACAAACGGCCTATCATCATTTGCTGCCCTCCTGCAATGAAAAAGTTGTTTCAAGGACAGGATCAGGTTGCAGAGGAGGGAAGCCTTTCAATTCCTGCAAAGTCTTCAAACGGAAGGAATCGAGAAACAAATGGACTGAAGACAAGCCTAATGTTGACTCTCAACTGCCTTTTCCAACCGGAGAGAAAAGCAACATTTAGTGAAAAAAGGTTACTTGTCTCCGCCACATGAAGCATAGAGGAGCATGGCCAATGGTGTGCAGTAAAGGAGTGTGACAGGGACGAGCATGGGCGAGGGAGTTCGGAGATGAAAGTGGCTTGCTAGTTTGACAGCGAAAACCTTAGCTCATACCTGTTCAGAGTTGTCCAGTGAAGTTCCAGGCTTTCCAATGCACTTCTTGAAGCATTTATCAGTCATTCTCTGGGGTAAAAAGAGAGAAACATTTTCTTAACTTGATAGCAAAGTGGTCAATCCACAACACTCTCTTCATTGATCGCTGCATGGTTAACTGTCTCATCTAAGTGGGGTGTTCATGCAAATCCCGGACTTATAGATCAGAAAAAAATGAAAAATAGAAGGGGAGAGTATAACTAGGGGCAGCCTAACTTGAAAGCAAAACTACTCTATAGGGGAAATACAAATTCAGAAAACAGCAGCTTTACAGTTAAGGAATGGAGCGCCTCTCCATTCCTCTCTCTCACATGTGTATATAAGTAGAAGCATAGCTACAGCACTGCTCTGAAAGCCACATGGATGACAAATCCATTCTCAGGTCTGAGCTGATGCTTCACTAAATAAATAAAAATTAGAAAAAGTCAATATAGATTAAAAAGAGATAACTATGCGATCTATAAGGTTTCGCCAACTACTTACATTAAGCTCCTCTTGGATATGGCTACTCATTTCTACAGCGAGGGGGAGCAGTGCACTGCTATTATGTATTCCAATGAGGGAAACTTCAAGACAAAAACCTGTGTTCTCAACTGCAACAGTGTACTGCATCATGGCTTCAGGCAATGACATTTTACAACAGGGGCCATGGACCCACTTCCCTTAAAGCCACATGCCCTTCACAGCAAAACTTGTCACCTCCACTGACGTATGTTGCCATATTTTCCCCAATTATAAAACAACTGCGCTGGACTTCAAGGAGTCCAGCATAACATTTAAGATCTTCTGCACTCTACTTTCTCTACTGATCAATCTGAAAACCTTAAGTAGCTACCGTAGCTTTCTCTTGCACAGGATATTTCTTCTTTTTCAACTAAGCTTGGTATGTTACACTTCATAAATGTAATTTTATACATTATTTATATACAGGGGACTGTTTAAACATACGGCTTTACATCCTGAAGATGGCTTGACAGATAATTTTGCCACAACAGGCCGAAACGTCGACTTCTGCATCTATTTCCCTAACAATTGTTGTACAATAGTGAATGTTTTCTGTATGCTCAGATTCTTCACTCATCTGACTTTATGGAATAGATGTTTGTGTTCATGATTTGTAGGTAGTTTTACACATCCTCGATCATGCTGCATTGTTATATGTGACTGTACACTTCAATTTTATCGAGATTAAAAACTCTCTACTTTTGGAAAAAGACTCCTGTGCTTTTGAAATTTTCTTCTATACATTGATTGTACATGTTTTGAATAGTTTCATATTTGTTTAGATTTTTTTCAAGGGTTCAAGACCATTTGGGGTTGAACATAAAAGTGATTGTATATATCTTATACTGGTGTAAGAATAAAAAAAAATCCCTTGTAGGCATCTTTGTACTCATTATTAATTGATTGCCCAAGCCTCCAAGGGTATATTTGGTTCCCGACTTCCTTATACTGTGAATTGCAAGGAGAGCATAGGGTCTAACCTACAGGGGCGCAGAATCAGTTTACTCCGGAGCTGGGTGCTGTCAAAGGGAATTGAGAGGACTGGGAGGTCAAAGAAGCATTGACGATGCAAGTATTACATGTAGAGTCCATGAGAACAACATAGACGTGAATAGTTAGAGGAGAGAAGAATAACTGTTAGACATAAAGCGGGCCAGGTAACACAAACGTGGAGATGATGGGACTGACAAGACAGCTGGGGAAGGAAGTAGTGGAGAAAGCATGACCCGCTCTATACCTGCATTGGAGGTTGGTCATGTCGTCACAAATCCTAAGCTATGAATGATCATTTGAAGGAGAGATGTTCACGGGGTGGATGTCTGACTAACTTCTCTGTGGTGGAGTTTGAAACATGCTAATTTGTTTTATTTGTGTACATACAATCAATTTTAACACTTGTATGGCACAGATAAGTAAACTATGGTATAAACAAACTATTTAAGCACACTTTCTCTCTCAATTGTTTTTAACACACAAATTCAATAAGCACTGTGCTTAGCTAACCGGAATGGGAGGATCATTACTAACATTCACAGTCATGTCTCATTGCTTGGCTGTAGCCTCTACCTGCAGCAGAAATGGGAGTCAGGCAATTACAAGAAGGGTGTGAAAAGGAACAGGAGCCACATGTTCTTGAGCCACATGTTCTTGTACCACATTAATAGCAACAGAGAATGCATGTAATCACAGAATAAAAGCAGAACATATTTTGTAGAGCTACGATGTGGCAAGCAGGGGTCAACATGGGCATACGGCACCTCCCACAGGATCTGTGCTGGAGTCCTTTGTAGCTAACAGGGACATAAGAGCATGACCTGATGTCGGGGGTTCATATGGAGCCCAGAGGTCATTGCCTGATGTCAGGGGACAGACAGGCCGGAGGTATGTCGGGATGGCTGATGCGGTACAAGGTAGGCGTTACCTGCAGCAGCTCCTGAGCGTTGGCCACAGCAATCTGCACCTTGACTTGCTCCATGATGAGGCCCGGGTCCACCTTCCCAGACCCCCCTGCCCCCGCCGGGGAAAAGTCAGACGAGAAACCGTCCATGTCTGCAAGCACCAGGATCAAAGTCACAGCGTGCAACTGAACACTCTCCGACACCGGAAGAGCAAGGAGAGCGTTTCCGGTCACTAGCATGCTGGGAAGTGTAGTCACGAGCAGGAGGGACGGATGCCAAACAGAGAGCCCGCGAAAAGGTAGAAATAGAAGAGGAACAAGAAGCGCGAGTCGTTTCAGAAAATCCATCATCTGCTGCATATTCTGCAGGTTTTTACCAAACAAAACAAGCATTTGCAATGCAATAGGTCTTGCATCAGGAAAGTTTGAACTATTGGTATTGTAAATGACAATTTTTTTTATTTATGTTTTGTTTTAAAAAAAGAGAAATTAATAGCTTTGTCATTACAATGCCAATAGTTATAACTTTCGCAAATGTGACACCTATAGCATTTGTAATGCAATATGTGTTGTATTTACGCAACTTACATGTATTGATATTACAAATAACAATGGCTTTTAATTTTTTGTAATACTTAAATAAAAGTTATTGTAATTTATAATGGCAATAGCTTAAACTTTTGTAAATAACATTTGTGATGGTTATGGTCAGTGTATTCTATTGTGATGAAAATCCAAGAACAGAGGTGAAATATTAACATATTTTTGTTACATTTGTAATAAAGCTTAAAACATTGAGAGAACATATTTGAACCAGTTGTTGTTGAATGGTTGCACAGATTGATGCTGTGGTGGCGCTGAATGATGTTGTGATGGCGAACGAGTGATGCTGTGGCGTTCAGTGATGCTGTAGTAGCGTTCAGTGATGCTGTGGTAGCATTCAGTGATGTTGTGGTGCCTCTGAGTGATGCTGTGGTGGTGCTGAGTGATGCTGTGGTGGTGCTGAGTGATGCTGTATGCTATGCTATGTTTTGCTATCCTATGCTTTGATTTGTTATGCTATGCTGTGTTTTGTTATGCTATGTTTTGTTATGCTATGCTATGTTTTGTTATGATATGCTATGTTTTGTTATGATATGCTATGTTTTGTTGTGTTTTATTATGCTATGATTTGTTTTGCTATGCTATGTTTTGTTATGCTATGCTATGTTTTGTTGTGTTTGGTATGCTATGTTTTGTAAGCAGCTCTCTTCCTCACTCCGGGCTCCGAGAAGAGAACCAGCCTCTGTAGCGCTTTTTTTGGTTTGCTAAAGATAAAGGTGCACCTGAGAGTCTCCGGAATACAAATAAGCAGAGAAGACTTTCTGAAAACCGGCAATTTGGATGAAATAATCAGGCTTACCGTCTGCTCCGTTTGCTCTGTTTGCTCCGAGCCCTGTTCGGTGTTTGGGGGGGAGCTCCTGCTCTCCGGGCACACCTGTGTTGATTTTCGGCGGCCAGAGCGTTCTACCCGACTCGGAGCCCGCTTGGACAAACACAGCGGAAAACTCTGTTTCAGCGTTAAGCCGGTGGATGCCCTGGTGGATGCTCCGCGGAACTTGTTAAGAGGGAATTGCGGTGAGAACTCCGTAATTTATTAGCGCGTAATATTCTGCTGCCTGGGGAGGAGATCAGGACCTTCTGGGAAACATTCATGCCAAGGTCCTTTGATTGGAGGCTCCCTGCTCGCACTAGTCGCTTACAGATAAACCTGGGCTAAATAGCAGAAAAGCTCGGCTATACTGAAGAATTAGTGGTAGCCTTGGTTGTCTGTTCTGGCAAGGGAAGATTGCCCATACGGACAAACACAGTGAGAACTTTGCCACACTGTAATCTTGACAGCATTTTCGCTTTGTCTGGGATAGAGTTTTTACTTCTCGCACCTGCATCACTCTACCGGCCCGTGAGGGCATCTAGTGAAGCAGAGGATCCATTCTCCCTGACCTGCTGCCCCATCGCTTTGGCTGCTGCTGCTTTCCTGCTCCCTCTCCGCAGGCTGTTCCAACCTTCCTGCGGCCGCTGTGTGTGGGGGAGGGTCCTCGACATCAGGGACGCTCAGGACTGCAGGTACCCGCTGAACTGTGCCAGGAGGCGCTAGAAAAACGGACTCTTCCCCTGCATCGCGGGCAAAGGGCGGGCCGTCTGTGGTCGTCTAGGGCTAGCAGAGGCCGGGCTGGGCCTTCCTATTTTCGCCCCTGGATAGGACTTTATGGATGGTATAGGAACCTATAGCTGGTGATACCAATATACTGCCTCTTTTTGTTATTGTTCTGGCACATTTTATTCCCTTGTGAGTCTCTAGTGTTATCCATCTGTATCTAGCTACCCGTGGTCAATTGATATCTATACATGGCTAAGTTTAATCCTTAAGTTTGCTCAGGGGTTGGGGGTCTAGGGACTCTGGATGCCTATCTTAGAAGGGCTGAGCATGAAGTGGCCAAAGAGATAGCAAATGTTCAAAGGAGATTATCACTGGGCGCTCTAGCTCACCCACCTCCCCAATCGGCGAATACAGAGCCATTAAGTCCTACTACTACCCCACTTAATTCGACCTATGACTGTGCTATTTCTATCATATCCACTAATCCCACACAGGGGGGAACTTTGCCTCCTAACCTACTACCTGGTGTTACATGTGCTGGTTCTAGTTCATATCCCTCTCCCCTAGCAGCCCGCACTAGGCACCCACGGGCATTAGCGTCTGCCAATAATTACATCCTAGGGGGCAAAAGAAAAGCTACTGGTATACCCAAGGGTAGTAGACATCAAGCTAAACAGCCTAGGAGCAAAAAATCCGCACCTGGGCTGGAGCAGCATCTGGGTAATCCGGGCAATGTTGTAAACCCGGATCCTGAGGCTAGTATAACTTCAAGCAATGCAAGAGTGATAGAGTCCAACACATTTAACCCTGGGGGTATTAAGCATGATCTCATGGATTACATTGAGTGTAGGCTTAAGGCACTTATTTCCCCTGTTTTAACTAAACTTGAGGAAATAGGTAATAGACTTTCTGCTATTGAAATCAAATTGCAGCAGTAGGCAGTACCGTTACCTACCCCCAAACCACCGGAAGTACCATGTTTGAACATTATTCCACCCAATTTAACTGATCAGACAATCACCACTCTAACAACTGCCACCCAGGCTAGAGTTATTAATGCCCCGCCTACAGCCCAAAACCTAACGAGTTCTAAGCGAGTAGCCAAGTCGGGCCCTGTTGGCCCAGTGGGTAGTCTATATCCCCCGGATCAGGCCACCCTTTCAGATTTCTCTTTACACCTTCCTCCGGAGTCATGCCCTTACACCGTCATCTTGGCAAATGTCCTTAAACTAGAAGATGGAAAAACTGAACATTGGTCCGCCCTGAAAAATAAGGTGTTCCATTTCCTAAGTAATAAAACTGTTCTGGGTGAGCATCTGTTTGACAACTTCAAAATGGTGAGACGGGTTCCATGGGTAGGGAAAACTAAGAAAACGTTGACTGGTGATTGTGTTGTGGTTAATTTTGGCTCTCCGAAACTAGTGAATCATATATTAAGGCAAACTGGTTCAGTTTTAATCAATCATGATCGTGTCAATGTTCTTCCATTGGGGTATTTTTACCCCCTCCTAATATTAGCATCTTCCCAATTGTTGAATGCCCTCTCTCAACCGTACCCACTGGCCACATTTCCCTAAGTAATAGGTATGACCTATTAGGTTCCTTGACCAAAACGATTGACTGACTGGTTTGCAGTCACCAGCCAAGGCAACTTCCCCCATTGCCACTCGTGAGATTAGTCCACCAGTTCCCCTAGCGGAACAACCCTCAAGTCTGTGGATAGAGGGGGGATCCATAATTAATTCTGCCATTAGTGTGTTGTCCTGGAATGTGGCGGGCCACCCATCTAAATTGAATAATTCTGAGTGGTGCCTATTTATTGAACAGCATGATGTATGCATGTTTCAAGAGACTTGGGCAAGATCCAAGCCTGCGAGTTTGGGCTTTGCCATATTTGATAAACCAGCTACCGACCTGGACAAGGGGCGACCGTCTGGTGGTTTATCCACTTGGGTTGGCACGCACCTAGGGTGCGAGGCTAAAGAATTAGATACTGAATCCATGGACATTTTGTGTGTGGTCCTTACCTTGCCTGATGAATTACCTGTTGCCCTGATTAATGTGTATTCCCGACCTGTTGTAAGAGGTGCGACCTCCCTAACCCTGGACGCCCTGTCTGCCTTTCTAGAAACAATTCCCCCTAACACAAGGATGATCATTGGTGCCGATCTCAATACCCAATTTGAACCCCTTAAGGGTTTGGCACCTGATACTATACATGATGAAGATCATCATTGGTCAATTCCAGAAACTAGCCTTCCACCTGTTATTGCCTGGCCTGGACCCAGGGCCGGACTGGCCATAGCCGGCACCGGGCGTTTCCCCGGTAGGCCGCTAGGGTGGGGGCCGGTTTTGGGCCCATGGGGGGCGTATTTATTACCGGGGTCGGCAATGTCGGCCCCCGGTAACAACATCGGCCGAAACCAGCCGTCGCAAACTGCTCAGCTGCACTCCCCCTGACCCCAGGGGGGCCACCTGAGCAGTTTGCTGGGGCCGGTTTCTGTTCTCAGTCTGGCCCTGCCTGGACCCCATTAGTACTGCAAACAAATGCCCTTTGTTTAAAATTTTCTCTTCGGGCTTGCAATGGCTGGTTCCCGGCAGGCACTGCCTCCAACATTACATTTAATAGACCAGGATCCACATCAATTATTGATCATATCCTTGTTGATACTGGTAGTTGGGATAGAGTTCTTGGATTCAATATTAGTCCCCGCAGTGATAGTGATCATAATGCCCTGCACATAAATATCTGCCTTTCAACTGGCAAAAAACAGGATTTAACGGATGGGAATCCAGTCCCCGCCCTAGTTCAAGTAAATAGAGGGAGAAGGGTACGCTGGGGGGACTTCACAATCTCCCAAGAAAAGGTGGCCAGCCTCTACCAGACTGCACTCCCTTTTCTTGTCAAAGCAGACTTACTAGCTACTGAAACATGCTCTCTGGATTTTGGGCTAACTATTTCTGAAAACCATAAAGAACTAATGGATACTTTGGCTCCCTTTTTTGTTAACCATAGTAAACCAAGGGACAAGCCCAAGCCTAGTCACCAATGGTTCAATGGCAATTGCAGAGCTGCTAAACAAAATTTACTGAATCCAGTTAAGAGTAACAAAATGACAGATTTGTTGGAAGCACGGGCCGCTTATACTAGGGAATTGAAACAGGCCAAAACATGCTGGGAAAACCAGAAGTGGGAAAATATTAGGGCAGCCCTGTTAGTACGGGATCTTAGAGCCTTTTGGAATTTGGTCAACGAGGGTTCTAGGAACCACAAATCTGCCATTGAGCCAAATATTAGCGAGGATGTTTGGGTTGCCCACTTCCAACCCCTTTATGCTCCCCCAGCTAATGGCCCTCATAACACAATAGAGGGAGGTCAAGAAGAACTAAGAGAGGTCACCGGGCCACAAATACAACTTAGTGAAGTTGAGTTTGCACTGGATAAAATAGCACCTAACACAGCACCAGGGTTAGACAGAATACCAGGCGATCTTTTTCATAGCGAAGTCTCAGTTTGGGGTCCTTATCTTACCTTGTTTTTTAATGCTCTATTGGAGGGCATCCCCATGCCCCCCACATGGGCGGGGGCTGAAATTATACCCATTTTTAAAAAAGGGTCCCCACTCCTGCCATCAAATTATCGGCCCATAAGCCTTTTGGATGTAACCCAAAAAATCTTTGCTCGTGTTTCCTTGAGCGTTTACACGGATGGATGGAGGATCACAGCATTTTAACTCCACTCCAAGCTGGGTTTAGAGCACGGACATCTACGATCGACCAGATTTTCAGATTGCAAATGATTCACTGGAAGATCGTGAGTATAGAGAGTGGCACTCTATACTTAATATTTGTAGATCTGAAATCTGCGTTCGACCTGGTCCCCAGAGAGAGGCTGTGGTCGATCCTTTTGTAGATGGGGTCCCAGTTTACCTTTGCCATTTGTTTGCTCGCCTGCACGAGGGCAATTATGCCCAAATCAGGTACGGCAAACATGGCAATCTTACATCCCCAATCCCAGTTATGCGAGGAGTCCGCCAGGGATGCGTCCTGGCCCCAACACTCTTCGCCCTATTTGTTAATGGACTCATTGACCATCTTAACAAAGGCCTTAACATTGATGCCCCCAAACTGGCTGGGCGCAGTGTACCAGCCCTGATGTTTGCAGACGGCACGTTGTTGCTGGCCAAGTCCCCTATGGGTATCCAGAGGACGCTCGACAACTTCGTTGTCTTCTGCAAACATCGGGGTCTGGAGATAAACCTTCAGAAGACCAAATATATGGTCTTTAATGGCAGTAAAAGCACACGTAGCAATCCGACCCTGGGGGGGCCAACCACTCGAAAGAGTGGTGGTGTTTGACTATCTTGGCATTACCCTGACGGAGAGCATGGACTGGGGAGCCCAGATTAATAAGTGTAACTTGAAGCTCACCCAGGTGTCAGGAGGTATCCATAAATTCTTTAAGGGGGCAACACACAAGCAGGTCTATGCTCCTATGGAGGCCTACAGGGTACAGGCAAGAAGTGCTGCGTTATATGGTGCAGAAATTTGGGGCCATTGTGCACTCGTATCCCTTGAACGCACTGAGAATGCGTTCATAAGACAGCTTCTTAGCCTCCCCAAAAGCACTCCTCTGATCCCGTTGAGAATGGACCTAGGAATCAAACCAATTACTGAGGATGCCGCACTTAGACCACTGACCTTCTGGAGACGCTTGTGGAGCACTCCCGAGCTAGCCCCGTACAGTGAGGAATTAACTGAGATATTGGGGCTGAAAGGGGTGGGTAAGATACCTTGGTTGAGGCACCTTAAGGTGCTATGTATGGACGTGGCGATTTGTGGGATGAGCCCCAAACCGTGTCACAATCACTAAGTAGGAACACACTTGTGACTGCCTATAGGGAATACCGGCTGTCCAAGATGATGCGTAGCTCTTCATCGGGACAGCTTACAAGTGAATTCCTTCTAATTAAAAATATCTACTAGGCAGAGCCCATCCTGGATAGTATCCAACCAGTGTTGGCACGATAATTGTTTCTTCAATTCAGGTATGGGTGCCTCCCCCTACGATCGTATGTTAAAAAATGGGGGGGACAGGTTACGATTGAATGTCCTGCATGTGGCTTAGTGGACGAAACTGAGGTGCATGTTCTTTTCCAGTGTGACTCCTATAGGTCGCCAAGAAGACGCTGGCTTGTACAAATTTGTAAGAACATGGGCACAAGACACTTTAGCGAGGCATATAGAATATTGAAAACTGAGCTCCACCTCCCAATAGTCTACTCGGTTTCCCGTTTTTTATTCTCAATGTGGTGTATGAGGAGGACGTTTCTGGAGCCTTCTGTGTAGTGGCTGAATATAGTACACGGTCAGCCCAGGCTTACTAATACTTTTAAAATGACCTACGGTAACTAATTTTTAACTGTGATTTTTTTTAAAGAAAATAGAGTATTCCCTCTTGTTTTTAAAAACTATTTTATTACCCACTGTGGCTTTTAGTAATGTTCTTAATTTTTCTCCCTGTGTATAAGTATTGACCATACGCACCTGCACTTTATTCTGACTGTTTGCTCTATGGCGACTGGATGCAAAATTGTACCAATGTTGTTAATTACTGTGATAATGATATATGTTTTTTTAACCTTTGTGATGCTTTTATGGTCAATGTACCGAAATAAAGCTTTTCAAACGAAACAAACGCTATGCTATGTTTTGTTATGATATGCTATGTTTTGTTGTGTTTTATTATGCTATGATTTGTTTTACTATGCTATGTTTTGTTATGCTATGCTATGTTTAGTTGTGTTTGGTATGCTACGTTTTGCTATGCCATGTTTTGTTGTGTTTTGTTCAGCTATGCTATGTTTTGTTGGGGTTTGCTATGTTTTGTTATGCTATGTGTTGTTGTGTTTTGTTATGCTATGTTTTGTTATGTTATGCTATGCTATGCTATGTTTTGTTATGTTATGTTATGCTATGTTTTGTTTTGCTATCCTATGCTTTGTTTTGTTATGCTATGCTATGTTTAGTTTTGCTATCCTATGCTTTGTTTTGTTATGTTATGCTATGCTATGCTATGTTTTGTTGTGTTCTGTTATTCTATGCTGTTTTGTTGTGTTTTGCTATGCTATGCTATGTTTTGTTATACTATGCTAGCTTTTGTTTTGCTATGCTTTGTTATGTTATGCTATGCTTTGTTATGTTATGCTATGCTTTGTTTTGTTATGCTATGTTTTGTTGTGTTTTGTTTTGTCATGCTATGTTTTGTTTTGCTATCCTATGTTTTGTTTTGTTATGCTATGCTATGTTTTGCTATCCTATGCTTTTTTGCTATGCTGTGTTTTGTTATGCTATGCTATGTTTTGTTATGCTATGCTGGAGAGGGTGTGTGAGGGTGAGTGAGTGAGGGAGGGTGTGGATGAGGGGGAGAGGGTGTGTGAGGGTGTGGGGGTGTGGGGGTGTGAGGGTGTGAGGGTGTGGGGTGTGTGAGGATGAGGGGGTATGAGGGTGAGAGTGAGAGGGGGTGTGAGGGTGAGAGGGGGTGTGAGGGTGAGAGGGGGTGAGAGGGTGAGTGAGGGTGTGTGAGGGTGAGGGTGTGTGAGGGGTGTAAGGGTGAGGGGGGGTGAGGGTGTGTGTGGGTGAGGGTGTGAGGGGGTGAGGGGGTGTGTGAGGGGGTGAGGGTGAGTGTGGGTGAGAGGGTGTGTGAGGGTGAGAGGGTGGGTGAAATTGGGTGGGTGAGAGGGTGTGTGAGGGTGAGGGGGTGAGTGTGAGGGGGTGTGAGGGTGAGGGGGTGTGAGGCTGAGGGGATGTGAGGGTGGGGGGGGGAGGGGGTGTGAGGGTGAGTGAGAGGGTGAATGAGGGTGAGAGGGGGTGTGAGGGTGAGAGGGGGTGTGAGGGTGAGAGGGTGTGTGAGGGTGAGAGGGTGTGTGAGGGTGAGAGGGTGGGTAAGGGTGGGTGGGTGGGTGAGGGTGTGTGATGGTGTGTGAGGGTTTGAGGGTGAGTGAGGGTGAGAGGGTGTAAGGCTGTGTGAATGTGGGGTGTGAGGGGGTGAAAGGGTGAGTGAGGGGGTGAGGGTGTGAGGGTGAGAGGGTGTGAGGGTGAGAGGGTGTGAGGGTGAGGGTCCGAAGTAAATGGTGGCAGGGCAGACATCATAAGACAGAGAGAAACACAAATGTTAAGATGACAGTGCTCGAAGGGTTTGTGAGGAGGTGGAAATGGGGGGTATGGTGAGGGGGTGTGAGGGTGAGGAGGTGTGAGGCTGAGGGGATGTGAGGGTGAGGGGGGGTGAGGGGGTCTGAGGGTGAGTGAGAGGGTGAATGAGGGTGAGAGGGGGTGTGAGGGTGAGAGGGTGTGAGGGTGAGAGGGTGTGTGAGGGTGAGAGGGTGGGTAAGGGTGGGTGGGTGAGGGTGTGTGATGGTGTGCGAGGGTTTGAGGGTGAGTGAGGGTGAGAGGGTGTAAGGCTGTGTGAATGTGGGGTGTGAGGGGTGAGAGGGTGAGTGAGGGGGTGAGGGTGAGAGGGTGAGGGTCCGAAGTAAATGGTGGCAGGGCAGACATCATAAGACAGAGAGAAACACAAATGTTAAGATAACAGTGCTCGAAGGGTTTGTGAGGAGGTGGAAATGGGGGGTATGGTGAGGGGGTGTGAGGGTGAGGGGGTGTGAGGGTGAGGAGGTGTGTGAGGGTGAGGGGGTGTGAGGGTGAGTGAGGGTGGGTGAGAGCGTGTGTGAGGGTAAGGGTGTGTGTGAGGGTGAGATGGTGTGTGAGGGTGAGAGGGTGAGTGAGGGTGTGTGTGAGGGTAAGGGGGGTGAGGGGGTGTGAGGGTGAGAGTGTGAGGGAGGGTGAGGAGATGTGAGTGTGTGAGGGTGTGTGAGGGTGAGGGTGTGTGAGGGTGAGAGAGGGTGAGGGGGTGAGTGAGGGAGTGTGAGGGTGAGGGTGTGAGGGTGGGTGAGGGAGTGAGGGTGAGGGAGGGTGTGTGAGGGTGGGTGGGTGTGAGGGTGAGTGAGGGTGTGTGAGGGTGATAGGTTGTGAGGGTGTGTAAGGGTGAGGAGGTGTGAGGGTGAGGGTGTGTGAGGGTGAGGGGAGTGAAGATGAAGGAGGTGGGGGGGGTGAGGGGGTGTGAGGGAGGGTGAGGGGATGTGAGCGTGAGGGGGTGTGAGGGGGTGTGAGGGTGTGTGAGGGTGAGTGAGGATGAGGGTGTGTGAGGGTGAGAGGGGTGAGAGGGTTGTGAGGGTGAGTGAGGGGGTGAGGGTGAGTGAGGGTGGGTGAGGGGGAAATGGCTCAATACCGGTCGGTAAGCCTGAAATTTACCGAATTTCGGGTTTACCGACCTGTAATGAGCCACCTACATCGGGCCCCTATGTATAGATACATGCCATACATTATGTAAATTACCAAACTCAACAATGGGGTTAATAAATATACATTTTGTTTATGAAAAGGTGCGATGGAGTTTGCAGAAGAGCTCAATGAGCGGAAGGTGAAAAGGTTGAGGAAGAGAAAAGAGTTAAGTTAGAAAAGGAGGAAGCAGAGGATGGAAACTCG
Source organism: Lissotriton vulgaris (assembly GCF_964263255.1). Taxonomy (NCBI): domain Eukaryota; kingdom Metazoa; phylum Chordata; class Amphibia; order Caudata; family Salamandridae; genus Lissotriton; species Lissotriton vulgaris. The sequence goes on along the minus strand of NC_141700.1, from coordinate 83,681,493 downwards.
AAGGTGCATCCCAAACTTACTGTTGTAAGACTAAGAAGAGAAAATACATATGGTACAGGAAAGGAGACAAAATTAAACTCCAGAAGTAGTAGGTCGGAGCAAATATAAGGGAAGTCATTATGTGGCAAACAAAATGATTCTGACTGGACGAGAGCCAATTATTAAGGGGATCTATTATGTTTGTGGGAGAGCTGTCTATTTCAATTTCCCCGTGACTGGGTGGGTGGCTGCTATTTAGGCTTAGTGTTTCCTCTGGTTTATCAAGCAGATTATATATATGAAAATAATAATACAATTTTGAGGAGAGAGAAATAGTGCTGGTCAACTGAGTGAGGCGATATTTGGTAACATTATTCCTTCATTTGTAATAACTTATAATGATTTGAATATTAGAAAATTGTCTACATTGGTGAAAAGGTTGGCTATTAACAGAGCGGGTGCTTTAACAAGCATTGATAAGGAGCTCATGGATGTACGTATGAGCTATGGTTATACAAAACAGGTTAGCTTTAGATATATTATTAGCAAAATAGGGCAAAGACGGTCACATGGTCAAGTTAAAGGTTCACGAGTGCTGCATGTATGTGCCTTACAATCAGATTAACAAATATGTTGTTGACATCACGCCTGAGATAAACGCTCTTGGAGAAACTGGTGCTTAGAAACAGTTGGTATCGGGTTTGGTGGAATTGGAAAAATATTTTCTAAAGTTTTGAATGGTTGGTAACCCAGGCTGGGACATACTAAGATGGATACAAACCCATATAATAATCATTTTAATGTGCATATAGGGTGTTAAAAGTCTTATGATGAAAGGATGGGTGAGCTGTGGAAATAAAGAAAAGGTGCAACCTTGAAATGTATGGAGTTCAATCTAAGCTTTTTGATGAGATAAAAGATTTGGAAGAAGCCAAATGCAAGAAGCTGAAATCAGAGAAACCGGTCATGAAAAGGAACGTAAAGGATAAAGTGGTGTTGTGATGATATTTTAAAAATCAATAAAGGAGGTATTGGTGCGGCTGTTTTAATGAAAATACATACATTTATTAACAAAGTATGATTAATCTAGTGAATTCGAGATATTTTACTGAGAGTGATGTTCTCTTTCCCCTGATTTTTAGCATTCATCACTCTCTATGATTTATGAACTTTATCAGACTGTTTATTCTGCTATTTCATGATTTGCACTTTATTCTGAGCTTCAGGATTTTTTATGAAAGGATTAACTGACTAGATCTTTGCCATTGATTTTCCTTTACGTAATGCCTTCAAACTTTTAATAAACCTTCATGATTTTCATTTTAATTTGTGTCTGTCTTTATTGAGAAGCCTAATGTGCTTTACATTTAATTCTGTAATCTTATTTGATATTGGATTTACATGTTGACCAAGTCCAGTTGTCGAGCAACAAAATCCTAACCGGAATAACACTGCTTCATCAGTAGCACTTAAAATTGAGACCAGGGTAATAACCCTACATCATGGGCTTGTTAGATAAGGAGATGGCTGGGGCTATTAATTAGGAAGAATGGTTTGACCCAGGGATTCTTTCAGGAACCACATGCTTCCTGGTAAATGCACAATGCTCTTTATATACTGAAGGTATACACTGAATCTTGTTACAGCGTGACCAAAAACTTGTGGAACGAGCCACTTTTGAGCATGCACAGAAGCTATGTGCAACCTATTTGTGACGCATTAGCCCATGACCTGTCAAAGTTCATCCAAACATTCACAAAGCTCGATAAAGCCCTGTCCTCATTAAAGAGTCTTTATCACAAAGGTGTTTAGATGGGCTGGACATAGCAGTTCCTAGACCATCGAAAAACACAAAAGGGGCTTTTCCTAATATTTATTTCATTACATGGACAGACCTGCTTTGGTCTACTTACAATGAAGAAAACGTGCAAGATTTCCCATGCTTCTTCGTTACTAGCTTCTCCAGTCCCTGTTTTTTTCTCTGAATTCTGGGTAGTGTTGTCTACTCTATTATAAAACCAGGACTACAAGTCTCAGAATTCAAAGAAAAACTGGATTTGAGAAGCTAGACATAACAGATGGACGTGGGAGACTTGGGAGCTATGATGAAGTGTAACACATATGGCACTGAAATGTCACATCGCCACACCAAAAATAGATGGTACACTTATCATAAGTTGCCAGCTATGTTTGGATGGCTAGAGTGTTTTTTTTCTACATGTGCATGGATATTATAGTTAGTGACATGTCTGCCATACATGTCAACATTTCTAAACAGGAAAGGAGATAGTGGGGAAAATTAGGGGAATTTATTTTCTCCATTGACTAACATTAAACCAATGGCAATTTTAGGCGGCAGATAGGTAAAATAAAGCCATTTTTGGGTTTAAAAATTCGGAGTTCCTGCCTTAGGTCTATTGGCATGTATGATCTATGTTCTCTTTCCCTAGTAACAATGTAATCTTTGGTTCATGTATTTACTAATATTCTACTTCAATTTTGTATGAAAGAAATTCAAAAAATCAATTCCAACTCTATAATGCTAAGAAACTATACAATGTTGACAGTCTATCTTCCTCAGCCTTCTAGTCTTTCTTCTACGATTATGTTGACTTTTAGCCTTTTATCTCTATGTTAACATACGTGTGTCTGTGTATTGACACAGAAGTCCGTGTCTGGATTCACAAGCTTATATGGCTGAGATACCCGCCACCCCCTCTCAACACAATCCCCAAGGATGGGAAGACGGAAACGGTTCTGAACTTTTGGAAGGCGGGAGGGAGTTACCCTCCCGGCCGTATTTATTAAAATATGAAACAAAATTAAAACATTAAAATAACAGTTTCATATCATGTACAATTTCATTTACACATTACGATGTTCTTGGCTGACCTTAACACATCTCTAATACAAAGGTTCTCCTAGCCGGTACTAAACATCCTGCAAATGCATTTCTCAAAATTGAAATTGTACATCCTAACATTACGGGCCAACGGCAAGGTCGTAACCGGTGTCAGATCCCCAATACCAGAACTCCCCCCTCACTTGTGAGGGGCGGTCGCACAGAGGACTGTACCTCTGTGCCTACTTCCAATTTCCCTTGTCTTAGCGGGGGCCCCCTGTTAACTCGACGCCATCTTAGTGGTCGTCCGAGGACTCGTGTGAGGTGTCTAGAAGGTAGCGTAGACCCCCCTCCCACCCCACACAACTTACCACATCTGCCGTCGCAGATGTCCTAGCCCCGGGAAATTCCCAGGAGGGGCCCGTAGCCCCTCCTCCCCAGGGAGGGGCCTATGGCCGCCCTCCCTTTCGGCGTCCCCATCCTTAGAGGGGACCGCCTCCCCGTTTGAGGGGCAAATGGCCGCCTCCCCCCGGGCGCACCCATCCATAATGGGTGACGCCCCCACCTCTAGGGATCTTCCAATTACTGCTCACCGATCATGACCTTACCGCCCGACCAAAATAAATACGACAATCTAAGCTAAAGAGGAGAAAAGACAATTACACTTAAGCAATTCAAAGTATAATCTCTACTGAGCATCACTGTTCAATTCTGTTGCAACTACTTTGCTGAATAAAACATGCTGAAAAGAAAAATTATCAACTTTATTACATACCAAATTACCAACTTTTATTCAGAACAACCTGTAAGAGAAACAATATCACGTCACTCGACTTTATTCAAACGAATCGCTGTCATCAGGGGCTGGTGGGTGGGTCAAAATTGGCTCTTCATTCCGTCTCGAGCTCACGTGCAACGGGGAGGTGCAGCTTCAGAGCACAGGAACAAGAGGATGCTTCCTTGGCTTGTCGCTCCTTTTATCCTTCTTCGGGCGGGCGTGGACCCACCTCCAATCCGCCTCCGGGGCGTGGCTAGCGGTGTCGGTGTCTAGGACAACCCTCTCTTGGGCGGGAAAAAGGCGCGCCCCAGCTACGCCGCTTCGGGCATACCAGCCGAGACTCGCCTCCCGCCCAAAAATGGCTTCCCGGGGGGATCGGGGTACTCCACCATATGTTCGGGGGGACCGAGTGGTCGCCCCTTTCCATATGGCTGAGATACCCGCCACCCCCTCTCAACACAATCCCCAAGGATGGGAAGACGGAAACGGTTCTGAACTTTTGGAAGGCGGGAGGGAGTTACCCTCCCGGCCGTATTTATTAAAATATGAAACAAAATTAAAACATTAAAATAACAGTTTCATATCATGTACAATTTCATTTACACATTACGATGTTCTTGGCTGACCTTAACACATCTCTAATACAAAGGTTCTCCTAGCCGATACTAAACATCCTGCAAATGCATTTCTCAAAATTGAAATTGTACATCCTAACATTACGGGCCAACGGCAAGGTCGTAACCGGTGTCAGATCCCTAATACCAGAACTCCCCCCTCACTTGTGAGGGGCGGTCGCACAGAGGACTGTACCTCTGTGCCTACTTCCAATTTCCCTTGTCTTAGCGGGGGCCCCCTGTTAACTCGACGCCATCTTAGTGGTCGTCCGAGGACTCTTGTGAGGTGTCTAGAAGGTAGCGTAGACCCCCCTCCCACCCCACACAACTTACCACATCTGCCGTCGCAGATGTCCTGGCCCCGGGAAATTCCCAGGAGGGGCCCGTAGCCCCTCCTCCCCAGGGAGGGGCCTATGGCCGCCCTCCCTTTCGGCGTCCCCATCCTTAGAGGGGACCGCCTCCCCGTTTGAGGGGCCAATGGCCGCCTCCCCCCGGGCGCTCCCATCCATAATGGGTGACGCCCCCACCTCTAGGGATCTTCCAATTACTGCTCACCGATCATGACCTTACCGCCACAGGCAGGATAGTTGACCGGCTATCCGGACCCCCCACAAAAACTCCTACTTAAAGGTCATGGCTGCAAACTCCTTAACCAAGCTACAAGGTCTCCTATGAGTAAAGTATTCCCCACCCGGGACAAATGGACCCCATCCTCTAGATACATCTGGTCCCCCCTGATACATCCATGAGGAATAGAATGCAATGTCCTTGTACGGAACAACCTACCAAGTTTGTTATTCACTTTCTTCACCGAATGATTTATAGCAGACACAGAATTAGCCCCCCGCCACACCTTCCGTGGAATCATATGGGACCATGCAATCGTGCACCCCGGAACCCTTCTCGCCAACCAACTTACTGTGGATAGTATCAACTTGAGAAGTACTCGTCGACCAGTGGTCACCAAATCATTGTCCCCAAGATGCACTATGATTACAGATGGCGGTGACCTTGTCCGCCCTAACAAACCCTCCATAAAAGTTTGGAACTGGTCAATACAGAGCCCGCCCCTTCCGTAGAAGGTCACCCTGTACCCGTATTCCCCAGCCATGTGAATCATGTCACCTGCTTTGAATACGTCTGCGGCACGCCTCACGTATGAGTGGCCCACGACCCACACCACTCTTTCCTCAGCCGGTGATCTTTGACCGCTGGTTCCCAGGTGTCGGGTCGACTGCACAGTCCGCCCCGCCTCGTAAGCTCGCGAAACTGTAAACCAAACAAAAACAAGAAGCGTGAGTGCATGACATTAGCTTCACAACATGTGCAACCGCACATACCTTTTATAACAATTCGAGGACCAACGCCCCAACTGTTTCACTTTTTCCACACTCAGACCCCTGGCTGTAGCCTCTGTAGCAGCCCCTATCCAGAAGGAATGAGTCCCGAACTCGCACGGGTTCAAGCCCGCAGCTGCGATTGCCATTGTTAGCACCCGCTGGAACTGAAACCTCGTCAGTGGGGTGGCGTCGGCGTGCCTCAGCAAGCTTCCCCCCCATGATGCCGCCCTCTGTGCCAAATACTCCTCAACGCATGCTACCGGGCACATGGGAGATCCCGGAATCCGCTGGACTACTACGCTGTCCCCGATCGCTCTCTGAACGGTTTTGGACCTGGCAAATGAGACTACCATTGTCTCCCCCTTTATTTGAACGTGCTCTCGGCACAGACCTCCCCCCGTATCCTGCTTGTTCCTTGCTACCAGTTCGCTTACCCGCATAGCCCCATGGAATGCTAATGCAAAAGCGGCCCGGAATAGCACTGTCTCTGATTGAGATGAACATGTCGCAGGGAGTACGGACAGTAACAGGGCTAACCTTTCCAGACCTATCGGGTGCCTCTCATCAACTCTGCTACCCTCAAGGCGTTGCCACCCACGCAGCGCCTTCTGTACCAGAAAAGACGCTGTGGGGTCCTGGATGCCATGAGCCCGTGCCATGAAAGAAATGGCGGCCCGGTGTCTATTGGCCGTAGCCACTGATTTGCCTGCCTGATGTAATGATAACAAAAATTTCAGGACATACTCTTCTTGGCCCCAAAGCTCCCCCCTAGCTGAACCCAAAAAGGACCAATAGGAACGGAACGCCCCTTCATATGCCTTCCTTGTCCTGGGTGCTAGACTCTCTCCCACGAGGTCTTGTAGTCCGGGGCACCGAGAGTCCAGAGAGCTTCGGGAAATGGTGCCGCCACCGGGTCCGCTGAGGGCAGAAAACCCCAGAAGGCCTGCATACGGGAACGAGAAAGCGCATCAGCTGCCTGATTTAACACCCCTGGCACATGTCTTGCCCTAAAGTGGACGTTCAGTCTCATACACAGCAGGACAATTTCTTTCAGCAATCTCAAGATCCATTTGCAGCAGGCTGCCTGACTATTGATGCACTCAACCACGGTCATATTATCAGACCAGAACACCACAGAGCGATCACGAAACCCCTCAGGCCATGTTTTTAAGGCCACCAGAATAGGGAACAGTTCGAGAAACCCAATGTTACCTGTGAGCCCACTCTCGTGCCACCATGCCGGCCAGGTTCGTGCTGACCATTGATTACCAAAGATGGCGCCAAAACCCACACTCCCTGCCGAGTCAGTCCACAACCCCAGCTCCTCGGAGGAAACCGCTGGTTTGTTCCACACGACCCGACCGTTGAAATCCGCCAGGAATGCCAACCATATGCGCATGTCCTGGCGAACCTCTGCCGAGAGCCTTGTGCGGTGGTGCCCTTCCTTAAGGCCCACCATGGCTTGAGCAATAGAGCGGGAAAAGGGGCGAGCCATCGGTATCACTCTAAGGGCAAAATTCAGCTGACCCACAGCCTGCTGCAACTGATGCAAATTTACTTTCGTCTCGCTAATACATGTTTCAAGCGATGCCTTAAATTTCGTTACCTTTTCTTTAGGCAAACGGAAGCACCCCTCTTCGGAATCAAGCTCTATTCCAAGAAACTCGAGCGAAGTAGACGGCCCCACTGTCTTACCTGGTGCCAATGGCACGCCAAGGCGTCTCATGAGATCACAAAATTCATTCAAATCCTGTGCACATTCTATGTCCCCGGCTGCCCCCAGGAATAGAAAATCGTCAAGATAATGCATAACATGTGTAAACCCCGTTGTTCTTGTGAACGCCCATTGCAAAAAACAACTGAATCTCTCAAAATACGCACAAGAGATGGAGTAACCCATTGGCATACATTTATCCATGTAATATCGTCCCTGAAACATGAAACCAAGGAGACGCTGATCATCTGGGTGTACCGGGAGCAACCGGAACGCCGACTCGATGTCTGATTTAGCCATCAGCGCTCCGGGCCCCAGGCGATTCAACATGGCGACGGCCTCATCAAAAGATGCGTACCGCACCGAACAAACTCCCGGGTCAATCGCATCGTTCACCGAAAGACCCCTTGGAGCTGACAAATTGTGTATCAACCTGAATTCCCCTGGATCCTTTTTGGGGACCACACCCAGAGGTGAACAAACAAAATTAGCAACTGGCGGTTTGTCATATGGTCCAGCAACCCGACCTCGGGCCACCTCTTTCCCAATCTTTGCTTGTACCACCGCCGTATTCTGCTGAGCCGATAGTTGGTTCCTACATTGTGCTTTACCCTGAAAATCCCCCGCCGTGATGCGGAAACCATACGAAAAACCATCTCGCAACACCCCAGCGGAGATATGATCCGGGTATTCGTTCAGCCAAGGGATCAGTGCCATGATATCAACCGGGGTAGGTAGAGGCGCCCCTCGGACTATTTCAGACCTGTTTGGCGCCTCCTCTACTTCCCGTATCACCAGTCTTGGCTCTGCACATAGTCTCGGGGTGCGAGGACTGCCCACACCCTGCACATTCATGCCTGAACCTGCAAGATCCCTGTGGCCTAGTACATTTGCCTCTGTTAAAGCTCCAGCAGACCCCTTTTTTACCTGAGTTGCCATTATTCCTTGTGTTCCGATCATTGCTTGATCCCGCCCGAAAGGGCGCCCCTGACGAATGGCGGGAATACTCGACCACGTCTCCCCCAAAAGATGGCGACTTCGCCGTGCCTGGCCTCTCCATTTTTTGCCAGGAAATGGAGTCGAAACAATCCCACGTCAGGGATGAGTCGTGCTCCTTGGACTTACGAAATATGCTATCATAACAAAACCATTGACTACCCCCATATGTTTCATAAAATTCCATGATACGTGTCTGGTACACGGCTAATTCCACCAACAATTCGGGCCTACGTTCCCCCATAATTGCAGTGAACATTCCAAACGCTCTGCCCCAATTGCCTATCGATTCTTCCACTCTGAAACCGGCCATCTTGGCGCGCCATACACTAGGATGCAAAAACTCTTTTTGATTTTTTACATGCTCAATCTCATAGTGATCGGTCAACAAGGAAAACATGTTCACATATTTATCTGCCCATATCCTTTCTTTCACCTCAATCGGGATATGCCGAACAACTTTTTCCCTCCTTGAAGGTACCGATCCCTCCCCCGCCATCGGCAATGGCTGCTTACCTGAACCGGTAGCTGTGACCGTAGTCCCTGCCGAACCAACGCCCGATACTGGTTGTTCCACGGGAGCCTGCGGGGAAACAAAAGGACACGGTGCCTTCGCAGCATCTTTCGATTGCCGCAACTGTTTCATTATCGACCTGGCTTCTTCAGCCGTGGCCACCTCGTTCTCTTTGCCCAACCATGCCGCCAACTGGGCAGCCAGCTCAGGAGGCATATCCTCCCCGTTCACAGGAGTGACCACCACAGGGATTGGTTGCCCCGCATCCGGACCGGAGTCGGGCCTCGATCGGGGTGACCGGGTGCGTTGGAGGTGCTTCGGGCACCGGGGCCTCCCCACCCAACGCTCCCTTCTTGGCCCTTCTACCTCTCCCGTTAGGGACCACTCCCGGCAATGCTGGTCCGACGACTCTCTTTGGTCCCCCCGCCCCATTCATTGCCGCCATCTGCCTCTTCATGTCCGCCATGTCCTTCACCAGCATACGAAGCATCTGATCGGTCCCGACCCTCTTTCCGACCTTCTTGCTAGGCATCGTCCCCGTATACTCCTCAAGGTCCTAGGTCAGGAAGCTCCGGACTCGCTGAAAGAAGAAACACAAAAATTAAATTCTCAAAATTGGCTCTTCGTTCCGTCTCAAGCTCACGTGCAACGGGGAGGTGCAGCTTCAGAGCACAGGAACAAGAGGATGCTTCCTTGGCTTGTCGCTCCTTTTATCCTTCTTCGGGCGGGCGTGGACCCACCTCCAATCTGCCTCCGGGGCGTGGCTAGCGGTGTCGGTATCTAGGACAACCCTCTCTTGGGCGGGAAAAAGGCACGCCCCAGCTACGCCGCTTCGGGCATACCAGCCGAGACTCGCCTCCCGCCCAAAAATGGCTTCCCGGGGGGATCGGGGTACTCCACCATACGTTCGGGGGGACAGAGTGGTCGCCCCTTTCCAGTCTTTCTTCTGTCTTCTAACATTCTACTAAGTTGTTTGAGTGTCGGATGTTGTTTCTAACACTTGTTAAACATTTCAAATGTCTCAAAGCCTCACGCCAGATAGTAAGCGCTAGATAAATGCAATCCCAATTCAATCTTACTTTTAAGCGAGACCACGCCCCCAACTCCCCGAATTGATAACATACTGTAGCCAATCCGCGTGCGCGATTTTCGGCACATAATATTTACAGCCTGTGAGATTGGAAAGTCTTTACACAGTCTGACCAATGAAGAGCGAACTGTCGGGCGGAGGGGAGGGCCTCCAATTGAGAGACAGAAAAGCGACGTTTCCGGGACGGCGGCAGGTAAGGGTTGCTGTAGGAATCTAGTGTGAGGGGCATGTCTCTCGGTAACTCTCAGGGCGAGGGGCACCCGGGCACGAGAGATGTTTTTGAGGGTCGATTATGTTGTGCATGTGTATGTTGAGAAAAATTGGGTCTGCGGGTATAGTAGTGAGCAGTGGAAGGGAGATGGTAAGGGGGTAGGAAGGGAGTTGTAACCGAGGAGCTGGAGTGGTCTATAGAGAGCTGGGTGAAGGGACGCGTTTGAGTGTATAAAGTGAGCAGGGTGAAGTGGTACAGTGATGTCAGGGGATGGTAGAAAGAGGTCTTTAGACAGAGTTAGGAAAGTATGAGAACTTAGGGCCTAATGGTCATAGGGTTCTGTATAACATGAGGGCTAGGGCAGCCGGTGTGAGCCCATTGCAGCCTGCAGGCTGAGGGGGCTGGGCTGGGAGATGAAAGCGGCCCAGGGAAATATTTCTACTAGCAGCCCTTTAGTGCACTAATACACCTTTGCAAACACTGCGCCAAACAATTTATTTTCACAGCACAAATTTACAACTGTGGTAGATAAAAAAGCTCTAAGTTACATATGCAGTTTTATAAAAACAAGCATTGGCGCCGCGCGGCTGTAAAAGTGACGCCGTGTGGCAATAAAAAAACAAGCATTGCTGTGGGGGGGGCGGGGCAGGAGCGCATTGGCGGGGAGCAGCAGCCTTTGATGTGCGAGCGAGTGGGAGGGAACACCATATGGGGTGTGATTGAGAAGTGAGGCCAAACCTGCGCTGGGGAAGCGTCGCGCTTGAGTACCTCACATTCATTGGGGACAATCCTCGCTGGTTTTAAGAGTTTGTTTCGCCTACTATAAATCTCGACATCTGCAATGCGCAGGCGCATTGGCAGAGGTCCAGACCTAAAAAATAGTTGCTACCTCATTCGGTTCAAACGTTAATAAATAAAATAAAAAAAGTACAGCATGGGTTGCAGCGCACTTGGAGACCTTTTGCACAGGTTGACTGGTCACACCGTTTTGTTGCTCGTTGCTATATTTAGGTATTAAACTGGTACAAATGAAGTGTATCCAATGCCTGGACTGTTAACAAGTGTAATAGTGCAAAATAATGAATTAATACTTTTTTTAAATGCCGCATTACGCCACATATTTTAATCGATTAATTAACTTGAAATGTTGATCTTTTGACTAACCTTAATTAATCGATAAATTATGGTCATATATCGAATTTGTTTTTCGGTGTTGTCATAATTCCATGTTAATTGGAGGCATATGTGTTCACTGATATTCTGCAAACTATATCCACCGTGACTAGCCTTTTATAATATTTAAGTGGCCCCAATTATGATGCAATGCATAGTTTGTCTTTTTTCAACTGAACATGTTAAAAGGGCAGGAAATAGCGACAGACTGTCCTGAGGTACAGTGTGCCTTATAAACGTTCAAATAGCAGATGCTAACATTTTAATCCTTTAAAGTGGTAGATTATATCAAATAAAAAAAATCGGAATACGTTTTTATCGCTAACTTTTATTGGGGCAGAGTTAATTTTAGATTAGACACAGCTAATATAAATCCAATTTTAGCTTTAAAAATCAGGAGTCTTCCGCCTGAATCAGGTCTGTTAGCATGGAAGATGATGTTAGAACCGAGAAGCCAAAACTGTTCTTTTTTTTCTTTTTCTTCAAACGTTTATGCTATGGTGGCGGACTGGATACGAAAGCAACCCTTCTTTTAAGGCCTGCGTTCAGATTGGGCAGGCAGCTATACTTCACGGAGTTTGTAACTCCGTCGCCCCCAACAGCATAACCACCTCAAAGAAAGCACTCAAGGGCCAATCAGCATCTAGAAAGGCAGCAGGTTAAGGGTATGTAGTTCGCATAGCAAGAGAGGAGAGGACAGCGTCAGTATCACAAGTCAATTCAGTTCAGGGTGCATATTATTCACATCCGATATTGTAATTTGCCCTTTAAGTAACACAATACATGATGATGCTGTGGCAACCAATATTATTAACACATACCCGCTTGGAACACTTTACGAGATGCCACCTTGTTGTTGCCTTGTATGTGCTATTAAATGTTTTAAGTTACTGTTATGTCTCAATTGTGTTAATTTGCAGGGGAACTGGAAAACCATTTATTCAAATAAATGAGTCTTAGAAAACTATTTGCATTCCTTTGAGGTGCTAAGTTTTCCTAATGAGTCCTACTTTGTATTACTTTGCTTCAAGGGGCAGTACATGGGCAGTCACATGCTACCACAGAAGGTTTTAGACTCAAATCCTTATGTATTACTAATGGTACAAAGTGCTTTGTATTCCTCCTCGAGGCAAGTGCTAACAAAGAGAAATTATGTTATCACTCCTAACTTTCATACATTGACGACGCTAAATCTTATAGCACATGCACAACAAAGGAAAAGTTTTAAAGTATGTTTAAGCATAGTATTTTTGTGCTGTAAGGAAACCCCTCCAGTACAACAAGCATTGGAAATGCAATAGGTCTCGCAGCATTAGAGTTAGTGCTTTTAGAATTGTTTATGGGTTTTTTTGTAAATCTTTAGCATTTTTGTTTCCTGTAGCCAATGCTAAAGAATTACAAATAAAAAAAGCCATAAACAATTCTAAAAGCTCTAACTCAAATGCTCCGAGACCTATTGCACTGTGTGAGGGTGAGGGGTTGAGGGTGAGTGAGGGTGAGGGTGAGTGAGGGTGAGGGTGAGTGAGGGGTTGAGGGTGAGTGAGGGTGAGTGAGGGTGAGTGAGAGTGAGTGAGAGTGAGGGTGAGTGAGGGTGAGTGAGAGTGAGGGTGAGTGAGAGTGAGGGTGAGTGAGAGTGAGGGTGAGTGAGAGTGAGGGTGAGTGAGAGTGAGGGTGAGTGAGGGTGAGGGTGAGTGAGGGTGAGGGTGAGTGAGAGTGAGGGTGAGTGAGAGTGAGGGTGAGTGAGAGTGAGTGAGGGTGAGTGAGAGTGAGGGTGAGAGAGTGAGAGTGAGGGTGAGTGAGTGAGAGTGAGGGTGAGTGAGAGTGAGTGAGGGTGAGTGTGAGTTAGGGTGAGGGGTTGAGGGTGAGTGAGGGTGAGTGAGGGTGAGTGTGGGTGAGGGTGGGTGAGGGTGAGTGAGGGTGAGGGGTTGAGGGTGAGTGAGAGGTTGAGGGTGAGTGAGGGTGAGGCATTGAGGGTGAGTGAGGGTGAGTGAGGGTTGAGGGTGAGTGAGGGTGAGTGAGGGTGAGTGAGAGTGAGGGTGAGGGTGAGTGAGGGTGAGGGTGGGTGAGGGTGGGTGAGGGTGAGTGAGGGTGAGGGTGAGTGAGGGTGAGGGTGAGTGAGGGTGAGGGTGAGTGAGGGTGAGGGGTTGATGTTGAGGGGTTGAGGGTGAGTGAGGGTGAGCGAGGGTGAGTGAGGGGTTGAGGGTGAGTGAGGGTGAGTTAGGGTGAGGGGTTGAGGGTGAGGGGTTGAGGGTGAGTGAGGATGAGTGAGAGTGAGGGTGAGTGAGGGTGAGGGGTTGAGGGTGAGTGAGGGTGAGGGTGAGTGAGGGGTTGAGGGTGAGGGGTTGAGGGTGAGTGAGGGTGAGTGAGGGTGAGGGGTTGAGGGTGAGTGAGGGTGAGGGGGAGTGAGGAGTGAGAGTGAGGGTGAGTGAGGGGTTGAGGGTACAATGGCTGGCATAAATTTGTACAGGCCTAATGTAAGGAAGTTGAAAACCGTCAGGAAAAATTAATGCATCTTGCAAACATCGTGTGGCATCTCCAACTATTCCTATTTTTTTTTTATCCTGCAGCACTTCGACTTCTGGTACTTGTAATTTTTCTTTTCTCATAACTAGGGGTGCAAGTCCCAGCATGCAAAGTGTTTGTGTTTAGAAATCCAGCCGTGTCTAAAGGTGCCATTCGAACGGACCTCGAGAAACGGGTCTGCTGTGCTAGTGTTTTGTTCACATAGTTCTGAAATTATGCCCCCTTGTGGTTGGTTTTTTAATCGTAAGGAAAGATGATCTGCGCACCACCTCGGGGTGGCGGTCGGGTTCCCCAGGCGGACATGGAACCAGCATTCATTCCCTACGTGTAAAGGCGCCGAGGGGAGGCCTGGTGTCCCCCTAAATCACGGCCGGGCCTAGTGATGGAAACCACCCAGCAGCACTCGACGGAGCGGCAGGTCCGCTTCTTGACATCCTCTTCTTCAGGGTGCGGGTAATGAATACTGAAAGGTGTGATTGCATAGCAGCAAGCCAGGTAATCAGCCCCTTGATTTGCCTGTAATACCTTAAGATCCCTTGGAAATCGGATCCGGGGGCTGGATGGAATTATACCCAGGAGCCGCTATCCCTTTCAAGTAAGACGCCCTCACAATTAACCGGGATAAGGTCAAGCTCTGGAGATATGGGACATGGCAGAAAGATATGCGGCCGCTGACAGAGCTGGACGGGTCGCTGGGAGGCAGCAAGCCAGGTAATCAGCCCCTTGATTTGCCTGTAATACCTTAAGATCCCTTGGAAATCGGATCCGGGGGCTGGATGGAATTATACCCAGGAGCCGCTATCCCTTTCAAGTAAGACGCCCTCACAATTAACCGGGATAAGGTCAAGCTCTGGAGATATGGGACATGGCAGAAAGATATGCGGCCGCTGACAGAGCTGGACGGGTCGCTGGGAGGCAGCAAGCCAGGTAATCAGCCCCTTGATTTGCCTGTAATACCTTAAGATCCCTTGGAAATCGGATCCGGGGGCTGGATGGAATTATACCCAGGAGCCGCTATCCCTTTCAAGTAAGACGCCCTCACAATTAACCGGGATAAGGTCAAGCTCTGGAGATATGGGACATGGCAGAAAGATATGCGGCCGCTGACAGAGCTGGACGGGTCGCTGGGAGGCTTTCTACTTCATCAGCGATTTTGAATGTCAGATGTGTGTGTCCCGATCCACCATTTGCGGCGGTGTTACGCGGAAGGAAGTTAGACGGCGTTAGACGGAAGGAAGAGAGGGGAGGGGGAGGAGAAATGCGACACGGCGGGAAGGGGAGGGGGCGGAGCGGGTAAACAAAGACGGACGTGCACGCGCTTTTAAGGTCAATGCGCATGCGCATAAGCTCAATGCGCATGCGCATTGACCTTAAAAGTCACGGGCACTGCAAGGAATCGCCACGATTCCTTGCAGTGTGGATAAAGAGTGGATAAGTCGCAATACTCTCGCTTGCTCGATGCGCATGCGCATCGACAGGCGAGACCTAAAAAGCTATGCTAGACATCACACACACCTTTTCACTTTGGCGCAAAGGGGTGTGCATGCTGCAAGATAGTCTGAAAGACCTCCAGCACTGAGGAAAAGAGCAGCAGCACCATATCTTAGTACATAAGGCGCTGTCCTGCCCTCTGAAAGTGTAAAGCAATTGATTGCTGCCCTGTGTTCCACTATAAAGTAGCAAATCTCTCCTTAGTGGGAGAGTCAATTCCTAGCTCTTTTGGGGGCTTTTACAACTGCAGCTGAGGCATCAATCAATCAAAGTATTTATAAAGCACACTACTCACCCGTGAGGGTCTCAAGGCGCTGGGGGAGGGGGTCTGCTGCTATTGCTCGAAGAGCCAGGACTTGAGGAGCCTCCTGAAGGTGAGCAGGTCCTGGGTCTGCCATAGTTAGGTTGGGGGGGGTGTTCCAGGTCTTGACAGCGAGGAAGGAGAAGGATCTGCCTCCGGAAGTGGTCCGTTGGATTCGAGGGACGGCGGCGAGGGCGAGATTGGCAGAGCGGAGCTGGCGGGCGGCGGTGTAGAAGTTGAGTCTGCTGTTCAGATAGGCTGGTCCGGAGTTGTCGAGTGCTTTGTGTTCGTGGGTGAGGAGCTTGAAGGTGATCCTCTTGTTGACGGGGAGCCAGTGCAGGTCTCTTAGATGGGTGGTGATGTGGCTGCGACGTGGGAGGCTGAGGATCAGTCGGGCCGAGGCGTTCTGGATGCGCTGTAGTCGCTGTGGGTGTTTGGTCGGGATTCCAGCGTAGAGTGCGTTGCCATAGTACAGCCGACTGCTGACGAGGGCTTGGGTCACCGTTCCCCTGGTTTCGACCGGTATCCACTTGTAGATCCTGCGAAGCATGCGGAGGCTGTTGAAGCAGGAGGAGGAGACAGCGTTGACCTGCTTGGACATGGAGAGGGAGGAGTCGAGGATAAATCCCAAGTTGCGTGCGTGGTCTGTAGGTGTCGATGCTGTTCCCAGTGATTTTGGCCACCAGGAGTCGTCCCAGGCAGACGGGGTAGGGCCGAGGATGAGGACTTCCTTCTTGTCCGAATTCAGCTTCAGGAGGCTGTTCCTCATCCACTCGGCGACGGCCTTCATACCCTCGTGGAAGTTGGTTTTGGCGGTGTGCGGGTCCTTGGTAAGGGAGAGGATGAGCTGGGTGTCGTCAGCGTAGGAGATGATGTTCAGGTCTTGTTGGCGGGCCACTTGTGCGAGGGGGCCATGTAGATGTTGAACAGCATTGGGCTGAGGGATGAGCCCTGGGGTACGCCACAGATGAGGTCGGTTGCTTCGGCTTGGTAGGGTGGGACTCTCTGAGTTCTGCCGGAGAGGAAGGAGGTGGTCCAGTCCAGGGCTTTGTCCCGAATTCTGGCTTCTTGGAGGAGCGTTCTTACTGTAGTGTGGCAGACCGTGTTTGAAGGCGGCCGACAGGTTCAGGAGGATGAGGGCAGAGGTTTTGCCGTTGTCTAGTTGGCGTCGGATGTCGTCTGTGGCGGCGATGAGGGCTGCCTCTGTGCTGTGGTTCCGTCTGAATCTGGATTGTGACAGGTCTAGGATGTTGTTGTCAACGAGGTGACGGGTCAGTTGTACGCTGGTGATTTTCTCGATGACCTTCGCCGGAAAAGGGAGCAGGGAGATGGGCCTGAAGTTCTTGAGGTCCTTGGGGACCGCCTTGGGCTTCTTGAGGAGGGCGTTGATTTCGGCGTGCTTCCAGCTTTCCGGGAACGTCGCTGAGCCGAAGGAGATGTTGATGACCTTTCGCAGTTAGTGTGCAATGGTAGCGCCTGCTTTGTTGAACACGTGGTGTGGGCAGGGGTCTGCTGGTGATCCTGAGTGGATGGAGTTCATGATCTTGCATGTTTCCTTATCGTTGACGTTGGCCCAGGAGGTCAGTAGGTTGGTGTTGTTCGGGGTGGTGTTTGTCGTGTTCGGGACTGGCGGACGTTGAAGCTGTCATGGATGTCAACGATCTTGCGGCGGAAGAAGGTGGCCAGTGAGTTGCACAGTCCTTGCGAGGGTGGGATGTTGTTGGTGTTGGCGCTGGGGTTGGAGAGTTCTTTCACGATGCTGAAGAGTTCTTTGCAGTCGCGTGCGTTGTTGTCAAGGCGGGTTTTGAAGGTCGTTCTGATGAGTTGGTAATGTGTGCGCGTGGCTTCCTTGAGGGCAGAGTGGTTCTCTGACGTGCGGTCCTGGATCCATTTCTTCTCTAGCTTCTGACATGTGTGCTTGGAGGTCTGGAGTTCTACGGCGAACCAGGCGGCCTTCTTGCTGTGGTGGGTAATGGAGGGTTTCTTTAGCGGGGCGAGAGTGTTGGTGCAGTCTTCGAACCACTGTCTGAGGTTCCGGGCAGCGGTGTCTGGGTCGGTGGGGTCGCTAGGTGGGTTCAGGGCGAGGGCGGAGGTCAGCTGGTCCTCGGTGACTCTGCCCCAGCAGCGACGCGGCAGCTGCTAGGTGTGGTGGTGCCTGGTTGCCTTCTCGAAAGTTAAGTGGATGCAACGGTGGTCGGTCCAGTGGAGTTCGGTGGTGTGGTTGAAAGTGACGCGGGTGCTTGTTGAGAAGATGGGGTCGAGCGTGTGGCCGGCTGTGTGGGTCAGATCGGTGACAAGTTGTCGCATATTCTTGTAGGAAGCTAGCTCTATTGTATACTGTAAAAATAGTCCAGGTATACCCTCATGAGTGGATAGGGCTTGCTCTAGCAATCCCAAGGTGCTCTTTTAGAGGCTAGTGTGGTTGAGCAGCCTTTTGCTTATCAGACAGGAGTGTTAGACAGCTGCAAAACACACACAGTCAATAAATGACACACACAACTCAATAAGGAGATTTACACCAATTTATAAAAATAACAAAGATTTAGGACATTTAAGCGGTTGGGGCCAAGCACCTTAGGCGCACTAGTTGATTATGCTAACACGTGATTATAAGAGATAATTGTAATGCACACTGGAGCTCACTCTGCGTGGTCCACAGCCTCAGCACCACAACTAACTAAAACAATAAATGCAAGTCATTTTTTTAACCATCCATAATTTGGGAGTCTTCCAATAATAGATGCTTAGGCAGTACGGTGAGTTCAAGAAGATACTTTCTTTTTTATTTTCAATGGTCACAGTTCAAATTCCATTTAACAAAAGCAGTCAAAATCTTCTTCTCTATTATTACAATTCGATTTCCAAGAAAATTCCGCCGACGCGTTTCGTCCTACAAGGACATCATCAGGGCTGAAAATAAAGTAATAAAATATAAATAAACACAAAGCTCATGTTCATGGGTTTCTACTAGTTACATAGTCAACCTTCACCTAAATAAGATTTTGACTGCTTTTGTTATATGTTATTTGAACTGTGACCATTGAAAATAAAAAAGAAAGAATCTTCTTGAACTCACCGTACTGCCTAAGGATCTATTATTGGAAGACTCCCAAATTTTGGATAGTTAAAAAAAAAAATTTAAACTGTTTGGCGCTCCTCGGACTTGCATTTATTATAAAAATAACACGTATCTTTATATAATATTTGGCACCAAAATCATTATGATCAGGTAAGTACGTTGTGAGCTAGAAATACTTTCAGTTTTCAAAAGTCAACAGTGCAATTTTCAGAGGCGGCAATGTTATCCTATGGCTGCATAAAGAGTACGCAAGCAGCATCAAGTAGGCCACTCCTGGCAAACCCAAGTTGGGCTTAGTCTCTGAAGGGCTGGGGTACCACACTGGCACCGTTGGTCCACTTCAACCCAGGTTTTGAGGGACCAGTGCAGTGGTGCTGGCCGGTATAGGGTTTGACCACTCCAGAGTCCTCACAGTTCTTTCTTAGGTACCTGCAGGGGAGCAGCTCTGCTGAGCCACATACGTTCCGGAGTCTTGACGGAAGTGTGAGGGAAGTCAGATTCGCATACCAATGGCTGTGGGCTTCATAGAAGCTCACTGTCTTGGAATGCTAATTTGCAGTGCAGTCGTTTTTCGCTTACATTATGCATGGTTTGTGCCTTTTTTTTTGAGTGTTTACTTATTGCCAAGTAACAATTTGCTGAGCTAACACGTGCTTGCCTCTCAGATTCCCTACAACAGTCACGGGAATGCCTGTGCGCTACTTACGCCACTTGTTTCCCCGCATGGACCGCCGTGAGGTCCAGAGATCATTAGATGACATTCGAAACAGAAAGGATGAAGATAAGCTGGAATCGCAATACGCCATCTAGTAGTTCAAAATTGTAATAAGGATTTATGAGATAACAGGAGCCAACACTGGGTGGATGACAACATTGGGATATTGATCAAGCCCTGATTAACTTCCCACTGGGAGGCGCTGGCTGGGCCGAATGGATTGCTTCTGTCAAATTGACATTTTTTTAAATAAATTTGGATTCAAAGCAACTCGCAAGACTCCTGAATAACTTTTATTCATCACATCATGACTACTTGATATATTGTTGGAGAACATTTTTACCATTTGTTTATTTTGGAACAGATAATCTTGTATAGAATTCAACGTTTGTTTTCATTTATTTCTTGACCGTGTACACCTAGGTCTGCAGCCTCACATATATAGCACCATTTTACGTTGGGCGCAGCGTCCTGCTTTGTTGGCAGTACTGCCATGCAGTCCTCATAGGCCATATATGAGGATGACTTCTTGTCGTTTCTCCAGTGGGTCGAGGAATTCTACCAGGCCATAAATACCTCAATATATATAGGGCAGTCAATGACATTATGACCGCATGGAGCTGCATCTCTATGAACAAATCGCATGGGAGGGTGCAAAACTTGCACAGAGTAAGGCAGCAGCACCAGCTAAGCCCACATAGGAAGCTCCCTAGAGGAAGTGTGGAGAGGAGGGTGGATAAAGATGCATTCAAATGCTCGAGGCATGTATTCCTGCCCCATTTTTCGCCTCAGGATGACCCCCTCCAGATTGACAAGAGCCTTTTCCTGAGTCCATGTCCTAGCACCCCTGACCTGCAGGATGAAAACTCCCCTGTTACGGACGAAGAAGTGGGCTCCTGCAGATCCTGGCGCCCAGCTTTGGATTTTGCTCCCCCTTCCCATGATGTCTCCACTATGCTTGACCCCAATGACATTGTCTATCCCAGATTTGCAGAGTGGGTGCCAGCCTATAAGGTAGCCAGCTACATAGCGCAGTGGCTGTGCAAACCGTTGGAAAAAGAGCTCGCAATTGTCTTCAGGCAAAGTGTTCCCGCCCCCTCACTGGATGGGAGGTTGTCAATAACTCCGGACATAGACATTAAAATGGCCACATTCCTCGTCAAATTTATCAAAGACCCCAGAAAGGGCATGGATAGGTCATGACACTCATGCCAGGACAAACTACTAGACGCCATAGGCCCTATGACAACATTTTTGGATATGGCCAAACTGGAACTTCAGGTCCCACTGCAGAGCCTGAATATGCCATCTGGCATGATTCACCAACAGGAGGCTATGTGCTCCAGCAGGCTCAGGGTCGTTCTCACCGAAATCCAGGATAGAGATTGAAACATCGGTATCATAACCTGAATTTCCTAGACTCGCTGCTCAGGAAGATAAGCCCGAAACTGCACTGTGTCCGGAACAGTTCTGATGAAAGAGAGCATTGGAGAAGGAGTCAGGTGTGACTTCGGCATGTTTATAGCAAACCTCAGCAAATGCAGAAGGTCTGCCATAGTCTGGAGGTGAGTCTCGACAGCCTGGGGCGTGGACACCTTCAACAGCCAGTCGTCAAGGCAGGGTATGACTCTCTAACCTGTGCAGATGAGCTGCAACCACCGCCATCACCTTGGTGAACACCCAAGGGGTGCTGGTACGGCCAAATGGTAGCACAGTGAACTCCAAGTACTTTTGGCCTATCTTGAACCGTAGGTAACACCTGTGGGCTGGCAGGATGGGGATCTGAAAATACACATCCTGCAAGTCCAATACTATCAGCTGGTCTCCTTGGTCTAGGGCAGACAAGACCTGAGCAAACATAAGCAATTTTAATTTTTCCTTCTTGAGGGAGAAATTGACAGTCCGGAGGTCCAGAACAGGACGTGACCCTTTGTTCTTTTTTTATATCAGTGGTGGGAGTAACAACCACTGCCTGCTTCTGAAAACAAGACATTCTTTATAGCTCTCTTGATTAGTAAAGCTGTAACTTCATCTTGGCGTAATAATAGATATCCCTCCACCAACCGCTTCAGTTGGCTGTCAAGGGGGAGGATAAGACAAAAATAAAAGGAAGAGAATAGCCACCCCAAATGATCTGCATGACCCATTTGTCTGATGTTATGGACCGCCAGAGAAGGAGATGATGTTGAATTCTCCCCGCAACTGGACTAGCAAGGTCTTGCAGAACCAAACTAGGAATGCTTGGAGGCTGCAGCTGCTGGGGGCTGGGTGGCAGGCATCTTCTGGCTATCATTCTCACGAGGTCAGAATGTACAATATCCACTTCCTTGTACAACTTGGGGTGTCTGTGCAGGACAGTGGTTGGGGTATGGCAGATGCGGTTAAAACCCCTCCCATTGCCACAAAAGGTGCAAAAGGCAGACTGGGTGCAAGGTGTTACCGAGAGGTCCAAGAATCTGGCCATAGCACAAGATTCCTTGAAGCGCTCCAAAGCAGAGTTTGCCTTCTCTACTAAGAGAAGAGTCCCATCAAAGGGCATGTCCAGGATGTTGGCCTGGACATCACCTTAGAAGCCAGATGTCCTCAGCCAGGTGTGGCGCTGTAAGGATTAAGTCAACTAAACCGCTCTACCCAGCGAGTCAGTCATATCGAAGCTACACCTAATGGTGAACTTCCTTGCATCTCTCCCATCTTTCACTGCCTGGGAGAGCACAGCTAAGGCCTCCTCAGGGACCTGTGGCAGCATTTGTGCAACCGTTTTCCAAAGGGTGAGTGAAAGAAGGTTCAATAAGCATGCAGTGTTCACAGACCACAAGGCTTGTGGAAGAAAACATCTTCCCAAGTACATCCAGGCTCTTGGATGCCCTGTCTGGGGGAGGGAAAGGGAAAGCCCCATGTGATGTGGAAGCCTAAACTACCAAGCTCTCAGGAGTGTGTTGTTATCTGAGAAATTTGGATCACCTGGAACCGGACAATGGCGGTGTGCTATTGTCCTGTTCATAGGTGCCCCTGTGCTAGGCTTGGTCCACGTGCCTTGGACATCTGTCAGTGCTTCTTTAAAGGACAAAAGGAGTTCGGATGAGGAAGCCCCAGGTAGAAGCACTTTGATCAAGAGATTAGTATTGACCTGCACAGAAGGTAACTCCAGATTAAGGACCTCTGCTGCTGTCTTCACCACCATGGCTTAAGTTGCCCCCTCCTCCGTAGCACCATTAGGCACAGAGCATACCAGTATCTGTAGAAATGTCTAGTCCACTGGCTTCGCCATGCTCCTCATTCCAGTCCAATTCCTGAAAAGAAACGTTCAACTGGTGTTCTAAAGGGTACAGAAACCCCTCTGATTCTTCTTCCACAACTGAAATCTCTACAAAATGAAGAGGCTTTGGCTAAGAACCTCTGGGCTCCGTTGGCACGGGAGTCGACTGACATCAATCCAACTCAGAGTCGTCAGGTATCAGAATGGGGCTGGCACAGAGAGCATCGACTTAGTAGCTCGCAACTGGGAAGGTCGCATTGGCACACCCAGCGCCGACTGGTGGTTCTCCTCTGACCCTGCGGGGCCCAAAGGCGCACCAGAGGGGTCTGCCTGCTGAAATTCGTGGCGCATGGCCTCGTAAAACTCTTTAATCTGAGCGGGAGTCACTCCGGCTCCCAGGTAAGGGGAGAGGCGCGGAGTCAGACCCAGTAATGATTTTGCGGAACCGTGCCTGGAACATCAGTGCTCCCCACCAGTCTCATTGACGGATGACAGGCGAAGTGAAGTCTAAGTCAGTTTGGGCTTCTTTTTCTTATGCCTCTTGCGAGTGTCTCCAGCAACCTGGAATGCACCAAAGAGGCACCCGCAATTATATGGATTCCCATGCTTGATTTGTTTACATGTGTATGTAAGTGTCTTGATGAAAGCATGTATGTCTGTAGTGAACTGTGTATGTTCTGCTGTCCAATGTGTGCTAGAAAAAATAGTCAGTGCAAATTAAGTAATATAAAGGTTTTATGCGTTGTGCATAATCTGGTCTGTATGATCTGCCAAAACTGAAGAATCCTAATCTAGTGATTGACAACCTCCAAACATCATTAAAAAGTTGCAAAGAGCACATTTCTCTAGGAAACGTGGTACCAGGCTCTTTCCCTTATTTAATAACTTTTATCCTAAAAATAGGACACTGAGATAGATCATGTTTGTTTTCTTGAAAAGTAATCTGTTGCCGTGT
Source organism: Lissotriton vulgaris (assembly GCF_964263255.1). NCBI lineage: Eukaryota > Metazoa > Chordata > Amphibia > Caudata > Salamandridae > Lissotriton > Lissotriton vulgaris. The sequence goes on along the minus strand of NC_141700.1, from coordinate 83,657,922 downwards.
TCAGCAAATCTCAAAACAATGCACTCTTCTCTGGCAAAATGTAGGTTTAAACCATCATCAATTAGATATATATCATCAACACAGGACAATGCTTCAGGGACAATATCATGAAGAATATAACATTTCCTCTCTATCGTGAAGGAAAGTTTAAATTATATTAAGGACACGGAGGCAAGAATTACTCTCAACTCTTCCTTTATTTTAAGCTCAGCAGCCTTATCAACATAAGATACAAAACACTACAAATTCCATGAGTCTTTGTACTAGAAGCAACAGCAACAACAATAGAGGCAGTCCTATATAAACAATGGCAAGGAACAGATGTTTTCCCGCTTTCCTTTCAATAATTTTTCTTCTGATCCGACCCTGCTAAGAACAAAGGGTTACCAGTATCAAGTGTAACGGACATCAAATAAGATGTCAATTCACAATTCATATAAGCCAAGAATGCACTTTAGGGAAATGCTTCTAAGAAACATATCAAACAACTCGTTATAGATGCACCAACATACACCGGTAAGTGTCAGAAAGAAGACATGATTAACTTTCGTGAGGCAATTATACTTATCCAGCAGCTGAAATAGTGTATATCCTGGAAGGATACAAGTAAACATGTTTGACCACTTAGGGGGGATAATCCTCGCCTCCGCATCTTTAATAGAATTGAAACTTTCCTTTACGATAGCTAGGAAATGTTATATTCTATGTCAGGACCGGAGGATCAATCACCAGGGAGGCCATGCTCAAGATTGGCTTGAAATAGAAGGCCTTAAAAGTGGAGTCCGAGGACCAAACCGCTGCTCTAAGGATGTCCTTTAGACTACTACCTAATGAGAAAGCTTTCAAAGGCAAAGGTAGACGTATCCACAGTTTGAAAGGTTCCGTAATGACAGAAAAAGTTGGGAGGTACCAGGAGGGCGATACTCTTCAGTCATTGACTCCTGCCAAGAGACAACGTACCACACACAACTTTGGGTGATCTGGAAATGTTGGATAATGAACCTCTCTGGTATTGGAATTCGTCCGCTGGGCAATCGTAAAAGACACCCCTTCCGGGGTAAAGATGCAAGAAAAGATTTCCAGCGCTCGTACATCTGACACCCGTTTACAAGAGATCAGGCACAGAAGCATGGCTAGTTTTCCCGTTAGCTCCTTTTGTGCTAAATAGCGATTATCCTGCAAGGATGAAGTTGTCTGAGGACAATGTTAATGTCCCATTAAGAAGAATACTTTGAACATGGGGGAAAAGACAGCAAAATACAATTTTACAAACCGGTGGATGTTCCCCCCCCCGGGACTTTAAGAATGGGAACATGCCCTGCCGAGATTGCAGATCGACTGGCATTAATTGACAGGTAGGCCTGGCCCTGGTCAACCAATTCCAATAAGTAATTCACTATGTGAACTTTATCTGACCCCACACGATCCAAACCCAGTCGCAAACACTGTGACAACTTTTGCCACACAGATTTGTAACACTTGACTGTAGAGTCTGCTCAGGCTTTCCTGATAAGAGACAAAGCCCCCACCGATAGGCCTAGGATTTCCCAATGACCCCTTTAATCCTCCAAGCCATAAGCGTGAGTGTCCTTCTTAAACCAGAGTGGGCAAGTTGCCACTCGAGTTTGTCAAAAGATGAGGAGCCTGGGGTAGTTGGATTGGAAAATCCATAGAAAGTTTCATCAGAATTGGAAACCAGACTTGAGGTTTCCAGAGCGGAATCACCAAGAGGACGTCCGCTTTCTGCCACCTGACTAATGCCGTGAGCCTGGGTATAATGGAGATCAAGGGATACGCATACTCCCGAAACGGTGTCCAGTCCAGCAGGAATGCAAACAGTCGCTTCCGCATAGCCGGTCTCCAGCTGAAAATTTGAGGTAGTGGTAATTGAGACGAGAGGCAAAGAGGTCCACTTGACAGGGCCCCCAATGCACCATTAGGCTCTGAAAGATCAAGGGATCCAACCTCCAGGCACTGAAGTCCTGCAGATGTCTGAAGTGTCAGTCCGCCATCTGATTGAGACTCCCCAGAAGATATTTTGCTGGGACAGACATATTGTGACTCAGGCAATAGTTCCCAAAATCTTTGGCCAAGTACGCAAGAATCTTGGATCTCGTGCCCCCCAAGCCAATGGTATATTTCACTAAGGAGATACTGTCCATCTTTAGAAAGATGGAGCAGGACTTTTATTTGGCCACCAGACTCAGAATCGCGAAGGATCCAGCCAGGAGCTCCAAACAATTCATGTGGAGAAAGTCCTCGTGCTCTGACCAGTGTCCGCCCGTGGTAATGTCGCTGCAACGGGCGCCCCAGCCGAGACTACTAGCAACAGACTTGATCACTAGTTTCAGTGCTTAGCCAAAGATAACTCTCCCGTTCCAGGCTTGCATGTGTTCTAGCCACCAAAGAAGTTCTGAGCGAGCCTCTGGGGAGAGGGCAATCTATTGGGTATTAGTCAGACCCAATGTAGATGTTGCGTTTTCAGGCATTGTAGAGCCCGGTAATGTAGAGGACTGGGGAAAATCGCCTGGATCAAGGACAACAAGAGGCAGACAATCTGAGCCAAGTGTTGCAGGGAAAAAGTCTCCTCTGCCAACATACCGCACAGTTCCCTGAGAATCAAGCATATTTTCTGTTGGGATAATCAAAGGCATTGCTGCGTGGTGTCCACATGGAACCCCAAGATCGAAATGCTTTGCGCCGGCATGTACACCTATTTCAAGTTGTTCAAGATAAACCCTAGGTCTTGCAATAGGGTTTGAGTCATCAGAAGTTGAGTAACACCTTTTCCTGGTGCTTCAGAAGAAGGTCGTCTAGGTAGACTATGAGGCTTACACCCCCTGCTTGTAGCCATTCCATGACTGGAACAGCTTCGTAAAGCACCAGGATGCTGAGGACAGACCGAACGGGACACAGGTGAACTCGTAAATGAGACCATTCCAGTGAAGTTGAAGGAAGCATCTGTGGGGAGAAAAGATTGGTGCTGTTAGAGGTAGGTGTCTTTTAGGTCTAACCGTACCATCTAGTCGCCCGGTAAGAAGACATCTCTGAGAAGAGGTACACCCTCCATTTTGAAGTGGCGGTAAACCACCCATCGATTGAAATATCGAAGGTTGTTCACTTTGTCCTTTTCGACCAGAAAGAGATTGCTGATGAAACCTAAGTGGTGAAGGACTGTATGTACGGTAGCCCCTTTTTAGAGGAGGTCTGCTACCTCCCTGTCTACCACCTGAGCTCCATCCAGAGAATAGACTAGAGGCCATGTTTGGGACAGTTGTTGAGTGGTCCGTGGAATTCTATGTGAAGTCGATGACCATCTGCAGTAACCAAGCATCCTGTGTAACAGTTGCCCACTTGTGTCTGAACTACTGAGGCCTTCACCCCACCTCTGGTAGGAAAGAAGGGGTATTCTTTAACAGTGGCACCACCTGGTGCGCTGTTGGATCCACGGAATCCGCCATTTCCTCCACATCCCTTGCCGCAGACTCTCGAGGGGTAAAAGCCCCCAAACCTCTTCTGGTCCTGCCATTGCATGGAACGTTTTGTCTGGAGTCTGTGGGGGTTGGAATTGTATGCACGGCTGGAGGAGTGCCCCCTATTTCTTCTGGCTCCTACAAAAAGGTATTGGCTGAAAACTTTCTTGATAGACTGCTGTGCTTTATTTAGAGAGGTGTGAAACCAGGACAGGTCTTTTATGAACGGCTCTCCTAGGAGGCCCCTGTTCGCCACCGGGCCAGCTTCCATAGTGGCTAACTCCCAGAGTCTGGGCTCAATTTTTATCAACAGGGAACTTCTACGCTCCGTTCATAATGCACAATCAGCATTCCCAAGGAAGCAGAAGGCTATTTGGGCCAACTCGATAGAATCACAGGGTCCATCTAGTCACCAGTCTCTCGGGCGTCTTCATCCATGTACAGGATCTTAGTGAGCAGCCCCAGAACGTCCAACACCTTATGCTAGCAGGACTGCCAAGAGCGGTCTAAACCCTTCTTAGGGTCTTTGACAAACTTTATAATAAATGTTTACATTCTGGCGTCAATCTCTGGGGTGTGCGTCATGTTATCCACTAGCAATGACAAAATACAAATGTTCCTTGAGGAATCAATTAACTGTAACTCACTATTTCAAATCGTCACAAAAGTGACAATAAATGTCTTTTTTAATTTGATTCAATCAATTTGATCAAAAAACAGCAAAGAATACATTAATCATCATGTACAGCAACAAATTTACTACTGACTATATATATATATATATATATATAATACACAGTAGTAGCAAACACCTTTCATTTTGAACAAACATATGGGTAGTATCACAAATTAACCATACATTGGAATCAATTGGTTGCTTACATTCATTTCATTATGCATCAGCAAACATCAATGAAAACAAAAAGGTGTGGTAGCGTCAACGTTTCGGTCTCATAACGGTCTATATAATCCCCGAGACCATCTTCAGGACGATAACGTTGCACATAAAAAAAAACAGATCTCGGTGGTTCTTGGACCTTTACAAAAAGTCTCTCCAAATAAGGCAGCCGTATGTGTGAATCCGTGGCTTTTGGCTGGACATGGAACTGGAATTAATCCGTTGTTCGCCCGACTAACAGACCAAGACTAGGGCGGCAGAGGATATTCTGCCTTTAGGCGGCAGCGAACCTCTTGATCCATAGGCTTCCTAATCCGTCTGGCCATGTAAGATGCCACTGCGCGCGCCGGTATATAATCAGGATTCAGCATCCCTGATGTATCTGGGATGTTGTTGGTTTGAGGTGCATCCTGCCGAGATTTCTTGGCACCCCCTTCCAGGCACAAGGGTCTACTCTTCTCTGGCTTATTATCTGAGTGTATATATCAACAACAAGAGAGTGAGGATAAACAAGAGGTCACTCCTATATCCCCAATAATAAATGCAAAAAACAACTAAAGAGTGACTTGTCGGTGCTGTGGTCAGAGAAATAAAGCCAGAGACACCAAATAAACCAACCTCACAACAATAGTGACGAGGAACAGGAAATGGAGAAAAGAGTGAAACACATACAAAAAGAGCAAAGACAATAACTCATATTTGGTTAAGAAGAACCCTCACTCACCCTAGTGGTGACATGCGTCATCATGGGGTTCCCACTGGAGGAACCGAATGTCCCTCCAGTGTGCTTCAACGCCTGATTTGCAGCGGAGCAGGTTTTTGTGAAAAAGGTTTTTTGTTTTTATAGGTATGTGTTATGTGCAAGTGATAGTGAGGATTAAAAAATATCAGTTGTACCAAAAACAACTTTATTTGGTGGTCAGCTAATATTATTAAAAACAGTGTGTTGGATATTAGTAGTGGTAATATTCTTGACCACTTATATCCCTTAAGAGTTAGGTCGACATGTTTCAGCTGTCTGGGATTATTAATGCAGCTTTCTTCAGGACCATAAAAGTGAATATCCCTGGTGGTCCGCGCTCGCTAAGGCGTGTCAAACCAGTGGATATATAGTATGTAAAAAAATATTTTGTAAAAAATACCGGAATTTTTCGGTTTCTGCAACCCTAGTATTTCCAGGGGCCAAAAATCTGTAATTATAAAGCATAACATTAATGCATTTCAAAATCTTTCTGTCAATCATGTACAATATATCTTCTCATGCATATATCCCATTCAGTTCCAGCATTTATAGTCACTCCTTAGTGAAACTGCTACTTGAGAACCCAAATTTGGGGTAAGTAAAAGGAGGGACTCTGGATTGTTACTTCCCAGTCTTCACATATGCTGTTTTTTTGGTTTTATTTATTTTAAAAAACGCATTCATAATATTTTTATAGTGGTTTAAACTCATCAAAATAAATCGCCATAAGTGATATATTCTCAATACACCTGGCTATGACGAGTTTCGAAAGACAGTCTGTTGAAAACTATGGTATTTTCAACAGACTGTCTTTCGAAATTCGTCTTTCGAAACTCGGGATATATGCATGAGAAGATATATTGTACATGATTGACAGAAAGATTTTGAAACGCATTAATGTTGCCCTCTCTAGGTATGCATCAATCGCATCCACATGTTCCACGTGAATAGTGAGCAGGGAATGCTCCTCATCAGTGGGCTCCCAATCAGTAAATTCACCCGCCATGATCAGGTTGTATAAAGGTTGGGAGGTATTGAGCACCAGACAGGGGTAAAACACACCAGAATCCCTTGAATTAGCCAAGGCTTGTTTGTTGGTGAGGTTTATGTGAACTAGTTTCTTTTGAGGGCCTTGTGTGTCTAGAGAGAAAAAACCTCCAAGGACTAACCACACTCTGGAGCAGGTAGGGACTAAACCTCCATAGTACTAGTGAGAGCAAAAAGAAACAATGCTGCCTCTGATGTGCAGTCACTGAAGGATGCGCCTCAATTAGTCCAATCAATCAGTCCATTTGTAAAGCGCACCACTCACACATGAGGGTCTCAAGGCACTGGGGGAGGTGGGAGCAGGGGTGCTGAAACTGCTCGAACAGCCAGGTCTTGAGTCTCCTCCTGAAGGCCAGCAGGTCCTGTGTGTCGCTGGCGGATGGGGAGGGTGTTCCAGGTTTTTGCAGCGAAGTGGGAGAATGATCTGCGGCCGGCGGTCGCTTGCCGGATGCGGGGGACGGTGGCAAGGGCGAGGTCAGTGGACCAAAGATGGCGGTTCGGGGTGTAGAAGGTGAGTCATTCGTTGAGGTACGCTGGTCCGGCGTTGTGGAGTACTTTGTGAGCATGGGTGAGGAGCTTGAAGGTGATCCTCTTGTTGACGGGGAGCCAGTGCAGGTCTTTCAGGTGGGCTGTGAGGTGGCGGGGGATGTCGAGGATGAGGTGTGCAGAGGTGTTCCGTATGCGTTGTAGTCGTTTCTGGAGTTTGGCTGAGGTTCCTGTGTAGAGAGTGTTGCCGTAGTCCAGCCTGCTGCTGACGAGGGCCTGGGTGACCGTCCTTCTGGTTCCGTGGGGATTCATCTGTAGATCTTGCGGAGCATGCGGAGGGTGTTGAAGCAGGAGGAGGAGGAGACGGTGTTTACTTGCTGGGTCACTAACAACGCTGAGTCCAGGATGACCCCCAGGTTGCGTGCGTGGTCAGTGAGGGTCAGTCAGGGTCGGTGCTGCTCCCAGTGCGGGCGGGCACCATGAGTCGTCCCAGGCGGAGGAGGTGGACCTCAGTCTTGCCCGAGTTAAGTTTCAGGTCGCTGTTCAACATCCATTCGGTGATGGCCTTCAATCCTTCATGGAGGATGGATTTGGCAATGGTGGGGGCCTTGGTGAGGGAGAGTATCAGCTGGGTGTCATCAGCGTATAAGATAATGTTGAGGTCGTGCGATCGGACGATGTTGGCGAGCGCTGCCATGTAAACGATGAAGAGTGTCAGGCTGAGGGACGATCCTGGAGGTATGCAGCAGATGATCTTGGTGTCTTTAACACGGAATGGGGGAGGCAGACACTGAGTTCAGTCGGTGAGGAAGGAGGTGATCCAGTCCAGGGCTTTGTCGCGGATCTCTGCGTTGTGGAGGCGTGTGCAGAGGGTGCGGTGGCAGACGGTGTCGAAGGCAACTGAAAGGTCCAGGAGGATGAGGGCCGCGGTTTCTCCATTGTCCAGCATGTCCCTGATGTCGTCGGTGGTGGCGATGAGGGCTGTTTAGGTGCTGTGGTTGCTGGGGAATCCAGATTAGGACGGGTCCAGGATGTTGTTCTCTTCAAGGAAGGAAGTCAGTTGCCTGTTGACAATCTTCGATTACTTTCGCCAGGAACAGGAATAGGGAGATGGGCCTGAAGTTCTTCAGGTCCTTGGGGTCTGACTTGGGTTTTTTGAGTAAGGCGTTGATCTCTGCGTGCTTTCAGCTCTCCGGGAAGGTGGCGGTCTCAAAGGAGCTGTTGATAATCTTGCGGAAAGGGGGTGCGATGGTGGAGCTTGCTTTGTTAAAGATGTGGTGCGGGCAGGGGTCAGATGATGAGCCGGAGTGGATGGTGTTCATGATTTCGATGGTGGTGTGGTCGTTGACGTGGGTCCAGGAAAGCATGGGGTAGATGTGGCTGGGGGCTGGTGAGTCTGAGGTGTTGTGTCTGTCGGGGTGGGCCTGGTTGTCGAAGCTGTCGTGGATGTCTGCGATCTTGGGTTGCAAGAAGGTAGCTAGGGAGTCGCAGAGGTCTTGTGATGGCGGGATGTCGTTGGAGCTGGGGTTGGAGAGTTCCTTCACAATGTTGAAGAGCTCTTTGCTGTTGTGTGCGCTGTTGATGCGCTCAAGGTCCTTTTGGCGGTTCTGATGAGTTGGTGGTATCTGCGGATGGCACTAGGCTGTGTTGCTGTCCGTTGTCTGTTCGTAATGCCACTGCTTCTCGAGTCTATGGCAGGCCTGCTTGGATGCCTGGAGGTCGGCGGTGAACCAGATAGCTTTTCTGTTGGTGCGTCTGTTCGAGGGTTTCTTGGTCGGGGCAAGAGTGTTGGCGCAGTCGTCAATCCATTGCCTTAGGTTGCGGGTGGCGGTGTTGGTAGTGTTCATTGGTGGGTTTCGGGCAAGGGTGGTGACTAGCTGGTCTTTGGTGACTTCGCTCCAGCTGCGGCGGGGGCACGTTGTGAGCGGTGGTGCGTGGTAGGCTTCTTGAAGGTGAAGTGGATGCAGCGGTGGTCGGTCAAGTGGAGTTCGGTGGTGTGGCTGAAGGTGATGTGGTTGCTGGCGGATAAGATGGGGTCAAGCGCGTGTCCGGTAGAAAGGGTGGGAGTCGTGACGAGCTGTTTGAGTCCGAGGTTGTCGAGCAGGGTGGTGGAGTTGCAGTCGTTGGTGTTCTCAATGTGGAAGTTCAGGTCTTCGAGGAGGATGTAGTCCGTGGACGCAAGGGCGTGTGTGCTGACGAAGTCTGCGATAGAGTCGCTGATCTGTGGCCGGGGAGTCTGTAGATGAGTGTTCCTCGGAGGGTGGTGTTTGGGTCGGTGTGGATCTGGAAGTGCAGGTGTTCGGCAGCGCAGAGGGTGTTGCCGGTGCTGGTCGACATTCTGAGGGCGTTTCTGTGGACGATGGCGATTCCACCTCCTGCTCCGTTGGTGAGGTCCTTGCGGGTGATCTTGTAGCCGTCAGGAATGGCTATTGGGATGTGGGGAGCAGAGGAGGGGTTCATCCGGGTCTCTGTCGGGAAGGCGACGTCCAGGGGGGGAGGAGTCGAGTAGGTCCCAGAGTTCGATGGCGTGCTTGCAGGCGGAGCGGGTGTTGATTAGTATGCATCGGAGGTTGTTGCATCCTACCCCGGTGGGCGTAGTGGTGGCTTGGAGGCTGGTGTAACTGCAGTTCCGGCAGGAGAAGGGTCCTTGGGTGCGCTTCGGGGTGGCCCGGATGCAGGTGTGTGATTGGCCTGCGTTGAGTGCAAGGGGGAGGCTGGTGTCGTAGCGGTGTCGGGTGTTGTGGCATTCGCGGGGGCCAGGGGGTCTGGCGCTGGGCACGGTCCAGGCGCGAACGGGCGTAGACTGGCTTGCATTAGGCACACCAGCGGCACGGCCGCCATAAGAAGGGTAGGTGGGAGAGAGGAGCAGCTGGGAGGCGGGAGCGGGACGAATGGGCCGCAGAGGCAGGAACACGAGAGCCGAGCGGGCGGAAATAGCAGAAGGGCACAAAATGGTACAAAAGGAATACAGGAGGAATAAAAACAGAATTACAGCACATAACAGAAGCAAAACACAACTGGCAGGCAGGAAAAATAAAGGACAGAGAGAGCGCACAGAAAAACTATGGCCTACCACTGGCCACCAGGGATGAGGCGCAGGTGGTAGCCTGCGGGTGGAGGAGGGCCTCGAACTTACAGCAGAAGCGGCAGCAGCAAGCTCAAGGGCACGGGCACACAGGTGGTGGCGTGGGGAGTGACCTGCCTGGTTCATGGTCAAGGGTCGCTCTCCTCACCGCGCAGCGACCGCCATAAGAAGGGGAGGTGGGAGGGAAGAGCAGCTGGGAGGCGGGAGCGGGGCGAATGGGCGGGGCTACAGGCTGACACAGCGGCAGGAACAGGAGAGCCGAGAGGGCAGAAATAGCAGAAGGGCACAAAATGGTACAAAAGGAATACAGGAGGAATAAAAACAGAATTACAGAACAGAAGCAAAACACAGCGGGCAGACAGGAAAAATAAAGGGCAGAGAGAGCACACAGAAAACCTACGGCCTCAGACACTGGCACACTGATGTGGCGTGGGGGGCGACCTACCTGGTTCAGGGTCAAGGAAGCCACCCTATATGCCACCAAGAAATGAGCTGAATGTGAGGAATTCGAGAGGGGTATTCCTCCTGAGGTCAGACGCGAGTGACCAGCACTTTATTGGGCCCGGGCTGCCCCACGTGCAGAACTCCTGCAGCTCGGACGTGAGGAGAAAGGGAGACAGTCCGCAACCTGTGCAACTGCTGCTTTGCTCCGGGCCGTGATGGCAGTCCCGGGCAAAAGTGTATTGTTGCGAAAGTTCTGCAGTAGAGATGGAGTTGGCCTGCTTGATAGCCACTGGCTACCCAGTCTAGCGGAATCCCGCAAAAGCGCGGAGAGCACGAATATGTTAATCCAAACCCAACAATAACCCTCAAAACAGCAGGCAAAGTATAGACGCATACAGACAGAAAAAGTAAACAATCTCATGGAAAGGCACTTAACTGGCTACTGAGCAGAGAAGAAAGAGGAAGTGCTCTTCCTCGCTATTGTTTATACAGGACTGTCTCTATGGTTGTTGCTGTTGCTTCTAGTACAAAGACTCATGGGATTTGTAGTCTTTTGTATCTGTTATGTTGATTGACGTTACTCAGGTAGCAAACAATCCAGGGCAGTTCTTATACCCTGAGGGAGCCAAAGCATTGTTGTGGAGAACGCTATCAGATCTCTGCTTTCCAGCGCTATGTTGTGACAGAAAAAAAATATTGGAAATATCCAAGGTTGGTTTGTATTTCTTACGAATATGTTGTTCATTAAAGCCAAACTGTAAATTTGTAATTGCAAATGTGTGCGTGTATGATTGTTTAAATGTTTGTAGTCTAAGTCTATGTTACCAGAAATAAGGCATTATTCATAGGAGATACACAGGGTTCAACTATCTCCTGGTACTCTAGCAGTGAGAGAATCTCACAGGAGCCTCCTCTTCATGTTTAATTGAGTATTGTGGTTTCACTTGTGTGCTGCACCTTATGGGTATAATGTGACATACCTCCTCCCCTTGTGGGGCTGTTCTTACAAACTCCAGTGCCAATCGACCTCCGCTAAGAGAATTTCAGGTTTCATTTTCCCAGAATATTACCCTTATGATCCACATTATGTCACCCTCGATCTGTATGTTTAATTTATAACATCTATCTGGAGGGCGGACGTACTGATATGGGGTTGTGACTTCAATAGAATGGAATGAGATTTGTAAAGTGCACTAAACCCGGAGGTGTCATAGTGTTGGTGCATGTAAGGAAACAACCAAAAGTTGACCAAGGAGCTACAATAACGGAAGAGAAAAGAGCCAGGTTTTAAGGTGCTTGCAGAACACAGACTTTAGGGCAGCAATATGCACAGGCAATGAAGACATTAGTTGCTTTTGTGTCCAGAAACTCTTCAAGATTCTGGTGAACTGTTGCGACCCCTGGCATGCTGTCTAGCAGTTGCTGCCAAATACTTTTTGTAAGGGAGTTCTCAATGTGTGGCATATTTAGCCAAAATACCTGCAACCACCTTATTTTTAAATTGGAATTTTTGCTGTGGAAGTTTCTCTTCCCTTCTACATGATGTCAGAAGATGACCGATGGGTCCTGAAAGGACTGAGAAGGGCATTTATCAGTGTACTGGTACCTATCAGGCTGGTTTATTGTATATCACTGTTCAATACATTATTAAGTCTATCAGAGGTCTTCGGTTGTGGAGCTCAAGTCTGTGATTTTACTTTTCCTAAAAAAAATGTATTTGTCGCATTGTTTCTTACAACACTCTGGTGTTTTGTATGGTCCTTTTCAGAACTACCTTTAAGCTGTGATGTTAAATCCACAATAATTTGTTAATTTGCGCTCTTGGTCTCCTACCGTAACTTGTGCAAGGCGTTGGCATTTTGTAAGTGCTGCTGCTTCCTCTTTAATATTGCTTAATATGATTGAGGATACTGTAGCAAGATTGCCAATTAATTTCATCCCCAAACCCAGTGCAGGGGCAGCCCCTGTATTAGTTTTGAATCCATTTTAGCACTTGAAGCAAAACAGCAAATGATGGTGTAGCATGGGTTATGGTATAGATTGTAGCAAAGACTGTGCCCCAAGTGGCACAGTAAATTGCGGGAACCATCCCAAGTGGCAAGCACATATAATTCTCACTATGTTTATCCTGGGGTCCCCATATGGAGAAAACACTGCTTCAGGCTGATTAAGTTTTTGTGGAATACAGAAGGGAATTTCCTCCCTTCTGGTGGGAATCTTGCCCATAATAGCATTGATAGTTACAGGACTAATCACATGCACAGCTAACTGTGGCTAGAAAGCAAGAACAGTCCTCTCTGTGGCAGTTATTGCGTGCATAACGAACTGTGTTAAGCGTCTGTATAGTCTAACTAAATAAATCTTTAGTGGTCGTAAATGACCCACATGTAATTGTTGTGCATTAGGACACAGCATACTGATCATATAACCCTGTGATGGCTGAAGGGACCCAGTCAGAGTTTTTGTAATACATGTAATAGGGTGCCTTAGAAATACCATTAACATTTCGGAAATATCAAAATTGGTTCCAAATCATTATAAGCTCTGTATTAGCCTGGTAAGGCAGCTTCAGTGTACAGGCAAAATGTGTGTGTATTAGCATCTACTGCTGGAAAAGTGACCCTTGAGTAAAAGTTTTATAAGCTTTGCTAGCCTCAACCATGAAGGTAACATCGCCATTCATTGGGACAGCAGGTCTGCAATTCACAGGGATATTAATTACATTTGCCATTGAAGTGAATGGAATTCAGAGAGGGAGCTGCTAAGCTGGGGTATCCCTTTGAATGTTCAAGCTTGAACCGCCATCAGACAAAAATAGGGATGAATCATCCTCTGCATTATAGGAAGCACCAAGCACCACAGACCTCTTAGTTTAAAGGTGAATAGGGGACCTTAGGCACACACTAGGACTACTCAGGAGATCTGTTGAATAAGTACCTGACCTATAAACGTTGGTGGTGCCATATTATACGGTTCCCACTAACATGGCAGGACTGCATATTAGGACGACAGAACTTTAGAATGTATGGACTGAGTCCATTAACAACAACATCCAAGACTATCAGGCCAATTCCTAGCTAGCTCACAGTGCATCACCCAAACCCCTAACCTTCCTGTGGTGGCATGTGATTTTGGCAACCTTGAACATAACACTGATCCCCAAGGGAATTGTGGAAACAGATTTTACCCCTTGTTGCTTACTTATACATACCCACAGTAAACACAAGAAAGATACAAATAAAGTTTTCAATACCTTTATTAGAAGGATCGTAGTCTTGCATAGAAAGCATTAGCTGTGATTATTAGGCAGATGAACCAAAGCAATGTACCAGCATTATGGACAAGGTGAAAATAAATAGTCCAACCATGGCAGTCTGATTTCTATATATTTCTACCTATCACTACCCCTCATCTGAGAGATAAGTGGGTGTACCCTCTGCCCGATCTCGAAGGTTAGCCTGAGCCCCCATATCTGGATAACTTGGCTAAGGAACCAGCCTGCATTGGCACGGAGAATCCTTCTCTGCAGGATGAAGGATCAGCAGAGCTGCATGTCGAACACAGGATTGGTTTTAGGACAGTTGTGACCGAAGTGCTCCTCTGACCCATAAAAGGGAAGTGCGCCGTTTATATAATAAAAACTACACTGTTAGAGATACCACTCTGATGCAATATGTCGAGATGTACGAGTTACTTACCTTCGGTAAGGCTGTATCTGGTAGAGACTATTCTAGGCACAGATTCCTTAACGTAGAATTATCCCAAAGCGTGAGACTGGATCCGGATCTTTTTTTTCCACAGGATCCCTGCGCACCGGGGAGACGGCATCATGCGACTCTGCTCTGGCGCTGACCGCGTACGTGACGTCAGCTAAGTCACATAAGTCCCACCCAGGCGCACCTAAGTCAGTTTTCACCAGAGAACTTTTCCACCCCACAACGCGGAGCCATCAGACAAAACTGTGAGAGTACAGGAACAGTGTGCGAAAGAGCAGAAAAAGGAATGGTGAGGAACAACACCATAAGGAGCAGTGTCAAACACTGCAGTACCCAACGCAGGGAAAAGAATAAAGAACAGACCACAGCCCTGAACAGCAACCCTGCCAGTACTAAGATAGCCCCCCCTGGAGTCAAAGAACATATGAAAAGTGTCATGATAACATATAACAGGACCACACCCCAACCAATAACAACAAAGGGGAACCAGTCGGGGACAAACGAGACCTGATAAGACTCTAAGACAACCCAAACATAGAATGTGACAACCCCCATAAGGAACAAGGGCAGAGGCCCTGCCAAAAGACCCCAACCTAGAGGATAACAGAGGCACCAGAACCCCTAGCAATGAAAGGGGAAAGAGAAGGGAGGGGGGGGGAGGGGGTAGGTCCCAACCTGGAGCTACTGGAGCACAAAGGCACAGAAGTACCTACAAACCTATCCTTCAAAGCGCCAAAAGGGGAAGAAGGAGCAAATCAACAGGATGAACATCCTGTCAGAAAAGAACAACAGAATGCCCGCACTGAAGACATAGCCACCCACAGGGAGGCGAATGAAGAAGACCAAGCCAAAAGGTCCTCGCAGAACGGGGAGGAAGGGTGGGCCGTGAAGGAATCTGCGGCTAGAATTGTCTCAACCAGATACATCGTTAACGAAGGTAAGTAACTCATACATCTGATAGAGACTACTAGCCGCAGATTCCTTAACGTAGAATGGATACCCAAGCCATACCCAAGGGGAAGGAGGACGAGAGGACCCCACCAGCCTGGTCATAACAGAAAGTCCCACAGGTGACGAGTCCCAAAGACAAGACGAGGAGCCCCATCCCCCCAGGCAAGGGAAACCCCCGTAAGCAGAAGACCACCAACCCCAAAGCGGATGCGGGAATAACAAAAGAGCAAAGCAACCTAGAGACTACAAGGAGAAGAGGCAGAGCAAAGTCAAGCCCGCCCCCCTCACCGGGAACACACCCACTGAAGAGGGCAGCCGAGCCTATCAAAGCCAGAAGGCAAAGACCAGACAGAACGGCGCCATCAGCAATAAGCAGGCGGAAGCCGAAAGGGTAGCTCAAGGTCACCCAGGAAGAACCGTCCAACACTCCGCAGGGACAGACTGCACCCGAAAGAGGGACAAGAACTCAGGGAGCATCTTATTACACAGGGAGGAGAGGACAAGGCAAGGAGGACTGTCCCACTTAAGTCCCAAGAAGGCACAATGGTGCAGAAAAACAGCAGCTCGGCACCGGCAAGCACAGCCAGACACTGAGGACACCATGGAACGATGCACTCAGGGCAAGCCAGACGCCAGCCGAAGAGAGAGCAGGAAGGCAAAGAAGGGTCCGGACACGCCCCAGGGAGGAGTCCGCACACACGGCCCAAAAAGAAGTGGAACCGGACACAGCCATGACGCCAGGCCACAGACAGCAGACCAGGCAAACAGCGCAACGACCTCAGAGAAGGACACCCTGGGGCGCAACTCAAGCCATCAGCAAGAAGATTGCATCTGCAACATACTGTAGCGCCACAGAGAGCAGAGGCCCGAAGGCGACCACAGCTCCCCTGCACATGACAAGGCTATATAACAGCTACCACTACCCCACATAGGGCATGTCACGTCCCAAGACATGGGAACCTCTTAGGAAAAAACTTCTGCAGCAGAGGACAACAGAAAAGACCTGCGGAAAAACCCTGCAGAAGGCTGGTCAAGCAGTCAAAGAGGAAAAACACAGAAGGCCCAGTCTCAGGGCCAGGATGGTGTAGAAAACCCAAAGCAAAAGCACACAGACAAGAAGGGCCGTCCAGCAGCCAACAGAACCACAATCCCAACAAGGAGGACTCGAATGGCCACGAAGCCACAGATCACACAAGTGGGGCGACCCACACCAACGGAAGAACACCTCCAAAAACCAGATCAACTCACAGGTCACTGAGTGGGAGAAGGAGGAGGACAAAGCCCCACCAAGAACCTCTGAATGGCAGAGTCCGCAGGGGCGTGGAACAAAAGAGCACCATCGAAAGGAAGGTCCACTAGCCGTTCCCGAACGTTCTCCGGGAACACATTGTTCCGAAGCCAGGCATGGTGACGAAGGGCAACCGAAGAAGCCATGGCACGACCCAGCACCTCCGAGATGTCCAGAGCGGAGCAAAGAATAAATGCCGCCAGCTCCCGGCCATCCAACACATGGTGCCTCAAATCAACACAGGCACCCTCCTGAGAAGCAGCAGACATAAGGGACTCCGCCGAGTCCCACATGCAAGAAGTGGCCCTAGCCAAAACACACAGCATGTTAAGGGTCCGCATAGCCGCACTGGTTGAGGCGAACATATTGCACCACCAGGAGTCCAGCCAGCGGGCCTCCCGTGACGGGGGAGACAACAGCGGCAGCAGAGAGGGAAAGGCATTCTGCAAAAGGGAGCCTCTGGTAGAGGGGTGGAGGGAAAGACATACCGGATCACATGGCACTGGATGGTGGCGGTGCAGAAGGTGTTGGGGCACTGTGTCCCCCGTTGAGGGACGGCCCCAAGTCCCCAAAAGAGAAGAATGGAGAAAACCCTCGAAGGGAACCAGCAGCTCCCTACCACCAGTGCCCTGATGGAGAACCTCCAGAAGATGATACGCGGGGAAATGTGCAGCTGGATCACCCATGTGCAAAATTCCCACAGCTGTGGAAACAGCGCAAGCGAAGGCCTCACCCGTCTCCGTAGGGCCCGCGGAGGGAAGAGCAGCTCCTCAGTAGACAACTGCTACAAGCTAAGGCGGCCATCCCCCAAGCCAACCGGTGGAAGGAAGGGCCAGGTCCGAAAAGGAGGAAGAGGGACCGAGGAGTAGGGGACCTGCGGCTCCTCCGGCGAAGACCGTGGCGACGGGGAGGAGCCGT
The DNA here is from genome assembly GCF_964263255.1 of Lissotriton vulgaris. NCBI lineage: Eukaryota > Metazoa > Chordata > Amphibia > Caudata > Salamandridae > Lissotriton > Lissotriton vulgaris. The sequence continues at coordinate 83,640,874 of NC_141700.1, read as the reverse complement.
CGTTAGACAACGTCAGGAAAAAAGCCACGACGCAGCGGCCCGTCTCCGGCGAGGATGAAACCAGCAAGTGCCAAACCTCTGGAGAAGAGGAGGCGTCCGAAGATGAGTCAACAATCCGATGCCGGCCTGCCACTGTAGAGTCCTCAATCTGAGGCAGGACATCCCCGTCCACCGCCAGGGGAGATGCCAGGGAGGCCTCTGCCACGGCGCAGGAGACCGGGGCTGGGCCGGAGCGGCGAAGGAGCGGTGCCAGAAGGCACCGACCTGACCTCCGACGAGGTGAGGTTCCGTCACGATCGTAAGTGGTGTTTTCGACTCGCACGAATATGGTCGAGTCTGGTATCTATGAACCGCAAATGACGAGTTTAGTGGGTGTACGCGTTTTCGCTGTACTAGCCTAAACCGTTCGTTTGTTTCGTGGGTTTCTACATCCGAGCCCACGGGTTCCATCTTAGATACGGCATCCATTTTGTCTCTTGCCCTCAAGTAGCCAGCGAACGGACGCTGTCCGCTTCGCGACCCTGGGATTCCCAAGACTCTTGCGGAAGACACATGTTCCTTTGAAAGTGTCTTTATGATGAGGGGGATGATACTGTAAAGCAGATGGCCCCGCTCGAGGTTAATCTTGCCGTGCCGGTCTATTGTCTTAGCCGTGCATCTCATTAGGCGCGTCTCTTTGATGCCTGCAGCTCATGTTTCCCGATACCACCCCTTTTACACCCTTTCCGATCTCCCCACTGTTTCTGTCTTCCTCTGCACCTGTCTTTGTTCCTTCTTCGATCTGTTCACTGCTGATTGGAATGTACTAATGGTGGGAAGATGGGTTTTTACAGTTGGGAACCACCAAGTGTTTCCGTACTTATGTTCCGGGCCCTGAATGCATCAAAGCGACCCCTCTTGGGGATAATGATGGGAACCAAGTTGTAAACCTTTGTGTACCATGTTAACCTATGAGAGAAATGTGTATAAAAGGAGCGACCCACAGTAGCAATTTGAATCAGATCCCGCGAACCTACATGCTGTGTACTTCACGTGACTTCTGTGTTCCCTGCAGTAAATAAACCTCGAATCTTTGACGCCGAAGGAAGTGTCCCGTGTCTCTGTCATTTGTACGCCGGAACAGGTTACCCACGAAGGTTTCAGGTGTTGTCCCCTGGCACCGCTGGGTCTTAGAAAAACCCAGTCCTTCAGTTGGCGCCCAACGTGGGGCTGCATCAGTGGTACCGGTCCAAGCCCGACGATCGTGAGGAACTTCGTGTGAAATCTCCAAGGGAAGGTGCACCCCGCTTCATCGATCCTGTTGTCGAAACAAGTGGCCCGACGACTTTTCCCGTGAAGATTCCCGCCTCCTGACGGCTGCGACGGACTGCTGCCCTGACTGTAGACCTGTTTTGGTGCCGGCGTAGACCTTGGTACAGCGAGACGATTGACGGGCCTTCCTGGTGACGCCATCGATCTTTGAGTTAAGTATTTGTGGGTCGCTCCCAAAGTCCTTAGTTGTGGTTGCTTAGTTGTTGCATGGTTCCATTGCATTTGTGGTTCTTAGTACTTGGTTCTTCGTTGTACTATTTGACGCCTGCAGACGCCAAAAACCGAGGGTTTTTGCTCATTGCTGGGACTTGGTAAATCCCGTAACCCTTGAAGTTTGTGAAACTCAGCTAGTGTGCAAGATGCCTAGCCGTAGTACTTTGTTCAGTTGTTTTCGTCGTTGTGGTACGGATTCCCGATTGGAGGACTCATGTCCGATACCTCCGGTTGGAACTCCAACATATGAGCTCTACAGCAAGCACGGACTAGGTCTGATTTCTTTTAATGAATATTGGATCCGCTATCAGGGCCGGCTCTAGGCTCATGGTGGCCCTGTGCAGGGAGCGTAGGTGGGGGCCCCGAAAGAGGGGGTCCGGACGGGGCGGAGCTCAGGAAGGTGTTTTAATAATACGTCCAGAAAAGTCGTTAGATGATTGACCAGTACCTGCGGCTGCTCCTACTACCCTTCTGAATTCGTCTCAGAACGATACAATTTAGGTGGAGGAGGGCATTGTGACACACGACATGAGGGACTGGGCGCATCTGTGACCTGCATGGTGCATGCTTCACTTTGCAGCTGGGACATCACATTTAACTTTGTCTCTTTATACTTTGTATGAGGGACTGAGGCCGGCCTGTAACTAGACTGCACACAGATCTCGCCAGTCGCCAGCAAGTGTATTCACCACCAAAGTTATCTTACAGCTACAATGCTTTGGAATTTGTTGGGTAAACAAAGATCTAGGTGTCTACAGTCTAATCCCCTGCAATAAACTATTTTAAAGTGAAGCCTGCTCGAGAGAAAACAAAGTATAATTAGAGGAGGTATAATACAGCAATATATGGTAGACATTCGAGCAGAAGAACAAACGTTACGTTCGTAGGCAAAGGCAATGGTGGCACTTGTGCAAGTATCAAAGCAAACAAAATGCCATTACCACGCAGTCTCCGGCAACACTCACTCGAAAGATCTGCCAAGGTGCCCTTTTTGTCAACTGGAGAGCATCATTATATTCCCACCCAGCCAGGTAGATTTGCCCACACACGCCCACTGCATTAATCTGAAGAGGATCAAGTGCACAAAATCTGATAGTCTTCAGAGCATCACCCCCATTGGGCACACCATGCCATGCAAGGCATAGATGGCAAGGGGTCATCTCTGAGGGGGGACTCTATGCAGGCAGTAGAAGGCAAGGCGTCTTCTTTTCGTCTTCCTTTCTGGGAAGTGCTGTGCCGAGAGTAGAAGGCAGACAGAGGTCATCTCTGGGGGCCATGCTACACAGGGAATAAATAGAAGGCAGGGGGGGTGGAGTCTTCTCTAGGGGCTCGGTGAAGTGGTTAGAGAAAAGGGAAAGGGAAGTGCTTTAAATGGGAAGATACTGCCCGGTACTGCGTGCCTGCACTTCCTGAATGTGAAGGGTAGAGTATCTGCACCTCTCAGCACTGCTGTAACATATTTAATGGGAGAGCACCAGCACTTCTCAGGAGCAAGCAGGTACTCTAATTAGTGAGTGCCTGCAATTCAATATTTCCATTTCACACACTGTCTGAGGCCTGAACAAGGGGTAATTTGGTCGTCTGTCACCTTGCTCCTTTGTTCTCGACTCAGTACAGGGGTTCATTGGGCTCAGGACGCACAGGGATCCGTGTTTTTGGGGTGGAGCCTGAGACCAGGGATGAGCCTTTTAAATTATGCCTAATATAGAATTATGTATGGCGTGCGTCACTACCGGTGTCGGCGCGATCAGGCAGCACTGCAGCAGGATGTGCAGGTGTCATGACTCATTGTAAGACTGTTCCCACTCGAGGCCTGCACATTGAAATTAAAATTATATACTATTTAATTAATTCTCAGACTCTCTCTAGCAGTCTCGTCTCAGTTAGACTCTCACCGTTAATTTGAAGGCTGGTCGGGGAAGAGTCGAGATAGTGCCGGAGTCGATCGTCAGTGGCGTTGGTATTAATTGTTTTTTATCCTGCTCACACGATGACGACACACAGTGGCACCAACGCTCACGCACTCTCCCTCCCTGGCGGGAGCGTGACCACCGTGACGCGTCAGAGCGGCTAAGAGCAGCAGGTGCAGTTGCGCAGGGGCTGTCCCAGGGCCGTCACGTCATTGGTAGTAGGTCTAAGATTGACGGCACTGGGACCCAAACTGCTGGCTGGCTGGGCAAGTGAAACTGAAATTAAACAACAACGCTGCCATGACCTGTAACGCAATGGATCGTGACGAACTCCTCAATCAACCAGAGTGATGGTACATCCCCTCTAAGATCTCATACCTTGATCCGGTACACTGGAGATATATGGAAACACGTCACCATTACCCCATGAACCAATCAGGTGCCAAAGCGCAGCACTTTCAAAGTAAACACTTTCAATCCTTATCTCTTATCAACTCCTTAACAAACTTATGTCAGACGAGAGCAGCTGGGATCTGCAGGCCAAAAGCTGATATTCTGGCGGGGCGGGCTCAGCATTCTATCCTTCCTTCATCTGTAAATCCGGCACGCTTGAATTGAGTGTTAAACTTGTCAGTTAATTATAGTGCTTAGTGCGGTAGGAAGCGCTGTATAAAAACACGTTTGCATTATTCTTATTTGGACGGGAGGCTGCCGAGGAGTGCTTCCGGTGCGCCCCTCGGTGTGTGTTCATCATGGGGCCGGGACACTCTATCCTTACAGAGCCGGGTGTCGGCTCACCAGGAGAGAGGGCCCCAGGAGCGGACGCTATGATTGGTCAGAAATGTTGCGTGGTAATATACGTCCTGCGCCTGGTTCTCATTGGGGCTCTGGGTTTACTTCAGTCACTCGTTACTGCCTGGCACCGGCCCCTAGAGGTTGGCATGACCTTTCACAACACGTTCACGCAGGGCTTCGGGGGGGGGGGGGGGGGAGGGGTTCTGCCCCTGTGTTGTCTCGTAACAGCGCCGTGACTTGAAGGGCAGTGCCAGTGACCGGGCTCTGCCACTCCTTTCCACTAGTTATGTATCTCTCCTGACTCCCACCCTCTCACACTGCCCTTTTCTCACTGTCCCACCTGCTCCTGCTTTGTCTTGTGACGGAGTCCTGACTGGCAGGGCTTCGGGCTCGAGCTTTCAGTGGCTCGCCCACCCCTAGGAATGAGGGAGACAGAGCTAATGGGAAGTAGGGGTGGGCGAGCCACTGAAAGCTCGAGCCCGAAGCCTGGCTCAGCTCATGGTCCTGCTGAAACCCCGAGCCCAAAACGAGCCGAGCTCTCCTGTGCCTTCTGCCTAATTCCTCCCCTGTATAGGGACAGAGATACTGACTCTGAAACTGGGTTCGAGTTTCTGCGTCAACCTCCTGTGATTCTCGCCATGTCTACAAGTCAGGAATGGACCTTATGTCATGGGGCCGGTGGTCGTGTTAAACCTCCAATACCTTCCTGTGGAGTTCACGCCATATGTAAATGCACAAAGAGGTAAGGAAAGACAAATAAGTACCAGGCCCGGTTCTAGAGGGTGGGCCGGGTGGGCCAGGCCCACCCAAACATGAGCCTGGCCCACCCAAACATGAACCTTGGCCCCTCGCAGTGACGTCAGGCTGACCCCTTCAGCTGTCCATCAGATTAAGCTGTGGCATAGAATTTGAACAGAGCAGGTGTGGCTATTGCTCAGTTTTTTTTTTAAATCTGCGAAGGCCCAGCTATATACTTTGTGTATGTTTCGAGGATGTGTGTATATTAGTTAATATTCTAAAAGTCTGTGAGGGCCCAGCAAGACACATACTTCGTGTATATTTAATTTATATTGTTGTATCGTTATCATGACGGATGCAAGACAACTACTAAAAAGCAATATTTCGGCTGTTCATAATTTTTAAATGCAGATGAACTGTATTTTACGTGGATGTGGATAGCTCAATGGGTTACTTGCAGTACAGAAGTTACAATCCTAAAATAGGACAGTGATCTATAAACTGACATAAAAGAGCTGCATACAAAGCAGAATGGTATACCTAGAACTTTTTTTGTGTGTGTTTCAATATAGTTAGAACTTCCCTACTCTTTCATTACTCTAATGTTGCTATAAAGAGTTTGTTTTGGCAGATATACATTTTAATCAGTAAAGCCAACCCCACAAACATTGGGGTATGCTTTCAATCCTGTGTTTGTGCTTCTCCAGACCAAACCCTCTTAAAACATATTGCCCACCAGTATGGATGACATGTGATTCCTACACCTTGTAATCCTCATTACCTATAGGCTGATTTACATACTTGTATAATTCATTGTCTCTGCATAATGTGTGCATGATGTAAAGTACTATGACACCCTACACTATGAGTAGAGCTATACAACGAATGAAATCGAATATAAGAGAGGGGCTACGGAGAGATGAATGACACTGTTGGAGGGTGGCAATTAGGGAATCCGAGGAGGAGAGGCTATGGAGCGACGAGGGGCACTGTTAGAGGGTGGCAGTGAGGGAATCCAAGTAGGAGGTCATGGGGAAGAGGGCCTTTGGAGAGATGAGGGGCACTAGTGGAGGGTGGCAATGAGGGAATCCAAGGAGGAGGTCATGGGGGGCTGGGCTATGGAGCGAGGAGGGGCACTGGTGGAGGGTGGCAATGAGGGAATCCAATGAGGAGGTCATGGGGGGCTGGGCTATGGAGCGATGAGGCCGCCAGTGCCACTGCCACGATCCTTCCGATCCTCGTCGTGGCGGCCCCTGGGGTTTGGCGGCCCTGTGCAGGTGCACACTTTGCACATGCCTAGGGCCGGCCCTGCCGCTATACTAAAAAAGATGGTGTCCTTAGTTGGCCACCTCACGGTAGTTTCGAGACCCCGATTTTAGATAACCTCGAGGCTAAATTGTTTAAGAAAAAATCAAGACCGGCCATGTTTGATGCCTTTCGGTTGTGGCGTAAAGAAGCCAAACAGAGAGAAATCAGGCTGTTGAAACGTAGTCAGAGAGATGGAGTTGCTACCATAGTAAAGAAAGCAGAGCAGTTTCAGCGAGATAAGGAGGAAAAGGAAAAGGAAGTCTTCGATAGATTGCAACGTATGTCTGTAGATAAGTGCTATCCTGCTTTACCGGCGGATACGGATAAAAAGGAGGACGGTACCGAGGACCCCTTAATGTCTTATCTCATGAAGTCACCACCTCCGTATGTACAGGGTACCGCAGTTCCTGTGGTTCCCCCTGCTCCTGCTCCTCAACCAGCTCCTGTCCCTGCGCTTCCAGCTGTTCCCGCTCCTCTGCCTGTTTCTGTCCCTACTGCTCCTCCACTTGTACTTCCTCATACTCCTGCTCCCGCTGCCTCTACTGTTCTGGTTTCTCCTGCCGTTCCTTCTGTTTCTGGTACTTCTCTTGTTACCCCTCTGGGCTATTCTTTGTCTCCGTCTGTTCGACGTCGTACTCCCTCTGTAGCTGCTAACTTCTTCAATTCTCTTGGTCCTATTGTTGAGTCCGCTGGTTCGGACGGTCCTCAAAGACGTAGTCAGCTTCCTGGTGGTAGGGAGCGTGACTCATTATGTAATATGGCTACGGGTTGGATGAAATGCCCCGTTAGGAATCCTCCACGTGCGGTATTGAAAACGTTTGATCAATTCAATATACCGACACAAAGATATGTTTTTGAAGAAATGTGCAAGGTTTTGCGTGACCTCATATCGGCTGACGCATCCGATGATGTAATGACTGCCATGACTAATCTACAGCTTCAGTTTTCGAGCGGAATGATAATAGGCACCAATGTTCGACGTGCAGTCGAGCAATTACTGTCTCTTCGTCCTTCTATAATGCCTCGAGCATTGTTTGTAGAGGACATTGAAGGACCGTTAGGAGTACCTGGTCAGTACCCCATGCGTGAGGTTCCTCCAGTATTTATGCCAGGTGACGCTACCGCTGCTCCGCCAATCCTGCCACATTTTCAGAGAGTGTGGATCCATCTTCCATGGAAACGATCAGATGTTTTACAGGTAAAGCAATCTTTGCCTGACCCTCGCAAAAATCCTGCAGGGTATTATAAAGAATTATCGCAGCTCGTGGACGCTACGATAATGAATCTTGCCGATATCGATATGCTGTTTGGCAATGTCGTGCCGCAACCGGTATGGACAAAGATTCGTCAGGAGAATCATGCGAACGAATTAGGTGGTGATTGGGCTGCGCTTGTGGCAGCTGATGGTTTACAAGTTGGTGGTGCGAAACCTGAACAGTTAATTGCTAATCTCCCTCAGAGAATTATAACTCTAATGAAAACGCTTATGCCTGCCATGAAGGTAAATTGGGACAAACTGTCCGCTTGCAAGCAAAAGAAGGATGAGAGCGTCTCTGATTTCTTTACGAGATTTGAGGAGGCTTTCATTGACCACAGTGGTCAAGACATGGGTACCGAAGGTGGTCAGAGGTTGTTTGTGGACAAATTTGTTTCAAATTTATTGCCTGACTTGAGCAACAAATTGAAAAATTCTGAAAGTGCGTGGGCTGTTTCTACTTCTGCTCAGATATTGGCTACGGCTCAATATTATGAGAATAGGGAGAAAGAAGAGAACGATCGTGCTGACAAGAAAACGAAGGAGCTAAAAACTAAAGTGTTGTTGCAACAGGCGTATCCTCCGCGTTCGAATCAGAATGATTCGCAGCAACGTAATAGATCACAGTTTCAATCAAACAGGTCACAATCGCGCAATGATTCCTCCTCACAAAGATCGTCGTTAGGGTACAATCAGTGTGCCTATTGTAGACAGGAGGGTCATTTGAAATTTGATTGTCCAGTCCTCAATGAGCGTAATAGTGGTAATTCGTCTAGAGGAGGTCGTGGTGGTTCTCAACAGACATCACGTGGTAGGGGTCGCGGTGCTCAGAATGATCGTTCCACTAACACTTCTGACTCCAATAATTGTTTTGATCAGCGTGGATCGTCGCAAGGGCGATCTGCTCAGTACAATGTAGATGATTACTACGTCGATCAGGGAACTGACGACAGTAATTACTAGGACAGCCACAGACAAGGAGAGGGAGTGGTATCAGTTCCGGTTGATCAGAGAGGGCCTTACGTCGCAGTTGCCACCTCGGGCGTCGTTGAGCCTTTTCTGTTGGACACTGGTGCAGCGAAAAGTTCTATTATGCATTCGAAACTCCCTGGCGCACCTTTGTCTGGCTTAACAAATGTTTCCGTTGGATTCTCTGGCGCCCCTGTTAGCAATCCGGTTTCACGCCCTTTGCCTCTTACAATTGGGCCGCGTGAGCTGAAAGCTCCGTTGATTTTGACCACTGGTTGTGGTGAAAATCTTTTGGGCCTGGATTTGCTAAAACGTTTATATGCGACTTTGTATTGTTCTCCTGCGGGAGTGAAGCTTACTTTGGGTGAGAGAGTTATCTCTCCAATGTACTTGTCTCTCGATAAGCTTCCACCGGAATTGAGTTCTCTTCCTGCATCTTTGTGGGCAACAGGTCCCAATGACGTAGGCCTGCTTGACATCTCCCCTTATGTTGTCCATTTGAAATCTAATGTGCGGCTGCCACGTATTCCCCAGTATCGTATCTCTCTTGACGGTGAACGAGCACTGTTGGCGATCATCTATGATTTGATCGAGAAAGATGTTATTGAGGAGACTCGGGGAAACGTGTGCAACAGTCCTGTGTTGCCCATTCTGAAACGTACTGATCCTTCGAAACCACCTGTTTATCGTTTTGTTATCGATTTACGGGAGGTAAATAAAATTGTGATTCCTCAGTTCCCTGTTGTGCCCGACATCACGGCGCTACTGACTCTAATTCCAGCATCGGCATCTTGGTTTTCAGTAATCGATCTGAAGAATGCGTTCTTCAGCATTCCGATTGCTGAGGAAAGCAGAGACCTTTTCGGTTTCTCTCTTGGTGGACGCAGCTTCGGGTTTAAGCGTGCTCCTCAGGGCTACTGTGAAAGTCCATCGATATACAGTCAAGCCCTGAAGGGCCAACTAGATGCGTTCGTGTTGCCGGCTGGTGCAGCTTTGATCCAATATGTTGACGACTTATTGGTGGCTGCAGATACTCAGGACATTTGCAAAATTGCCACGGTATCGTTGTTGCAACATCTGTGACTTACATCACAAGGTGTCTCCTTCTAAACTTCAATATTGTTGTCAAGAAGTAACCTATCTAGGTCACTTATTGTCAAAGGAGGGAAGAAGGTTGACCCCAGAGAGAATTGCAACAATTGCCCGAATGACTGTGCCAACAACTCAGAGAGATGTGCGTGCCTTTTTGGGCATCACGTCATACTGCAGACAGTGGATCCCGAATTTTTCACTGTTAGCGAAACCATTGGTGGCTCTTACGTGTAAGGATGTTCCAACTCCTTTACCATGGACGGACGAATGTCAGAAAAGTTTTTCTGAACTGCGTGACGCGTTGTGTTCGGCTCCTGTGTTAGGTACCCCTGACTACAGTAAGCCGTTCACATTATACGTGCACGAGAGAGAAGGTTGTGCGTTGAGTGTTTTGACGCAACCTTTTGGTGGTAAGCAACGTCCATGTGCATATTTTTCCTCGACCTTGGACCCGGTAGCTAGAGCATTGCTGAGTTGTTTGAGAGCAACAGTGGCAGCTGCGGTGTCCATCCGACAATCAGCAGGATTGGTCATGGATAATATGCTTACGGTGATGGTTCCGCATGCAGTTGACACTCTCTTAAATCGTACGGTTGTCTGGGTCTGAGTTGACGCTCTTGGCAAGTCATATTCAGATAAAACGTTGTAATGTCCTGAACCCGGCGACTTTGTTACCTATTAGCACAGAGTCAGATGAAGTACCAGCTCATGACTGTTACTTAAGGACTGAGGAGGAAACAAAAGGTCGTGTGGACCTTAAAAACACTCCTTTGGATGATCCCGATGGGACTTTGTATGTGGATGGTTCATGTTTTAAATTGCCAAATGGTGATGTCACGACTGCGTATGCTGTGGTTACTTTGAATACTGTTGTGGAAGCTGCGAGATTGAATCAGAACTCTGCTCAGGCTGCAGAGCTGATCGCTTTGACTAGAGCGTGTGTGTTGTCGAAAGGGAAACGGGTGAATGTGTATACTGATAGTCAATACGCATTTGGCGTTGCCCATAGCTTTGGACGATTGTGGCGAGAGAGAGGTTTTATGACATCGCATGGCACGAAGATTCAGCATGGACAACTTGTGAATGATCTTTTGGATGCAATCACATTGCCTAAGCAGGTAGCGATTGTTAAATGTAGTGCGCATCGTAAGGTGACGGATGACGTTGGTCGTGGTAATGCATTTGCGGAGGAGACTGCTAAGGAGACTGCCCGGAACCTTAGCACTAGAATGTATGTGACGAGTTCGGTTAGGTGGCCTACAGAGACTAGTATGTGTGAGGATACCATCGAGAGTGTGAAAGTGATACAGAATGAGGCCACCGAGACTGAAAAGGCGAAATGGAAAGAAAGTACGGGAAAGTTGGATGCGAATGGTTGTTGGATTGATTTGTCGGAGCACAAGAGGTGGATGTTGCCAGACGCGTATGTGCTAGCTGTTGTGACGATGGCACATGGGTTAGCACATATTAGTGCGAAAGGTATTTGTAAGTTGTTGTCCCCTGTGTGGAAGAATGATGGTATCACGAAGTGTGCTGAAAGATTGGTGAAGAATTGCATGATATGTATGATGTACAATCCTGGTAAGGGAACCCCTACACCTGCTGGCCATTTTGCACCCCCTTCATGCCCGTTTGAAGTGATCCAGCTAGACTTCATCCATATGGAGCGATGCAATAACCTGAAATACGTTCTAGTTGTGGTTTGTGCGTTCTCCCGATGGATTGAAGCCTACCCTCTTAAAGACAACACTGCTATGTCCACTGCGAAAATCCTACTGAAGGAATACTTTCCTCGGTATGGAATGCCGCGAATCGTATGGTCAGATAACGGAAGTGAGTTTGTAGGGAGTGTAATGAAGAGTGTGTGTAAGGGCCTTGGAATTACTCAAAAGTTCCATAGCGCCAATCACCCCCAGTCAGCAGGTTTGGTTGAAGGGTATAATGGCACCCTTAAACTCAAACTAGCGAAGATTCAGGCTACGACTGGTCTTTCGTGGCCTGACGCTTTGCCTCTAGCTTTGTTGTCAACAAGGGCGACTGTACACTCCCGAGTAGGGCTTAGTCCCTATGAAATAGTGTTCGGCCGTCCTGCGAATGTTTGGGGGGTCCCTAGACCAAGTGTGTTTTCCGATCTTGAGTACCCGATGTTGATTGATTATCTACATGATCTGACTGCTAAACTGAGGTTAATTCATCAACAGGTCTTTGAAGCATTGCCGACGCAGACGGAAGGTCCAGGCCACCAGCTCCAGCCCGGAGACTGGGTGGTTACAAGGAATTTCGGAAGAAAAAGAAACCTCGAGCCTCGTTTCACTGGACCCTTCCAGGTCCTCCTTGCCACGAGAACTGCTGTTCGTCTGGAGGGCCGAAAGCACTGGGTGCATGCCACCCATACGAAGAAGGTTCCCATACCTTTGCCGGCGGACTCGTGGGTGAGGAAGGGCATTGCTTTATCTGAAACAGAAAAATTGCAGACCTTTATACCTTTTAGCGACGCCGAACCTGTTGGAGAATCCTCAGTGCAGCAGAAAGACATTGTTGAACATTTGTCGTCTCAAAGCTCGAGATCTGAACATTTGACTGATCAACAGAACTCTGTCCCCTCATCGGATTCTTTGTTCGACGAACAGACACGTCCTGGAAAGAAACGATACTTTTTGCGATCCAATCCCAAAGACTAATACATTTTCGTTTCTATCCTTTTGACATCTACGTTGCCCTTTGCCACGATCAGTCTAAACACACATACAATTGTGATTTCTGTAAATATTGAGTTTTTCCACATGTGTTTTTGCTTCCACAGCTGAGAGACTTTTTGTATATAATTGTATATAAAATACCTTATGTCCAGGTGAACCGTAGGGCCGCGCGTGTACTTCCTTCTGGTTAGTAGGTCTTGACGCTAGGTCAAAGACCGTCGGTTCCTGGGAACTCCTAGGGATTGACTACTGCTACACAGAACGAAGTGCGTCAAGAAACATTGCGGACGGTCTTAGGGGATGGCGTTTTCAAAGCTGATGGATTTGGAAGAAGCTCAGGCGCAAAGATTCAAACTGCAACAAATTACTCGTACCAAATGCTTTATGTTTCAGGTGTTCCTTCTGTTTCTAATTGTTTCCTTGTTATTGGCGGGTGGGGTGTATTACATTATACCGTACTTCCTACCTTCTGCCATACCTACTCCTACTTCTGTTCCTAAACCTACCTCCACTGTTTCCCCTCATTCCTTTCATATCTTACCTGAACACGAGCAGGCTAGACGTGCAGAATTCAGAAATAACTCCTTCATTCAGCTCCTTCATCAGCACCAGTTAGTGGTTAACACTACTAATTGTTGGGTGTGTGGGTTAATGCCACATACCACGGATAAGGAAATTCCATATCTGGTCCTTCCTTATAGTTCCCAGGGTTCAGCTCGAGCATTTCAAACAATGTTTCGAAGTGCACTAGATTCCTACCCCAATCGAGAGCCACATACTTCCCACTTTGGCCCTGGTTCGTACCACAAGCCTTTGGCTATAGCGATCGCAGATTTAGATAGGGACATCTATGAGCCGTCGCTCATCCCAGAGGAGGAAGTGCGAGCCTATAGGGTCTTGAGTAAGGTTGAGTATAGTACGCTCGTGAATGAAAGACAGCTTAGAAGCTCGTCTCCAATATGGATCGTACCCCACCTTGGTAATTTCTGTCTACTAGGTCGTGGCCGAAGATCGAGAGCTAGTCTTGGAGAGAGCGCTTGCTCCGAGACTTATATCCTACCGATGCTCTCTTCCCCTGTGTTTCTGGCTGCCGAGGGTACATACTTTATCTGCCATGACCGTGCGTATACATGGTTGCCCTCTGACTTTGTGGGCTCATGTTATATCGCAAATCTGTTGCCCCCGGCATTCACTGTTGATGCAGACTATCACAAGACTAGAGTTGTGAGAGGCGTGATTAGCGAAGAGGACACTGCCGGTCAAGAGGCAGGAGACTTTTTCAAGGGTTTCCTTCCGTTTTGGGGACCTATGGTTAATAGTAGGAACCTGAGACAGTTGACTCGAGTGGTGGAATCGACAGCTAATATCACTGCCAGTGCCCTTGGTAATATCACCACAGAACTTCAGGCGGATAGGCTCATGACGTTACAAAACCGTATGGTTTTAGACGTTGTTTTAGCAGATCGAGGTGGAGTATGTAAGGTGATCCATTCGAGCTGCTGTATTTTCATTCCAGATAACGCTCCGACTGTCTATCAAGCCATCTCAAAGTTGCATAAGATCTCTGAGTCCATACACGTGGACGTAGGGGATTGGACGCTACTCGGATGGTTTTGGGGCCTGATGTCGACTTGGGGTTGGAAAATTCTGATGATCATCGGAGTTGTTGTGGCGTTTCTGTTCACGTGTTGCCTTTGTGTGCAGTGTGGTCCTGCCTTATGTGGCCTCTGTGCTACGACGTGTATAAGACAGCCGCCTGTTACCAAAGCAGCTCAGTTGGATAGAATTATGTTGCAGCAACATCTAGATGGTCTGATGAATATCGAATATGATTCTGACTAGTGCTTGCCTACATGAGGGCAAAAGGAGCGTCTGAGGTTCCGTCACGATCGTAAGTGGTGTTTTCGACTCGCACGAATATGGTCGAGTCTGGTATCTATGAACCGCAAATGACGAGTTTAGTGGGTGTACGCGTTTTCGCTGAACTAGCTTAAACCGTTCGTTTGTTTCGTGGGTTTCTACATCCCAGCCCACGGGTTCCATCTTAGATACAGCATCCATTTTGTCTCTTGCCCTCAAGTAGCCAGCGAACGGACGCTGTCCGCTTCGCGACCCTGGGATTCCCAAGACTCTTGCGGAAGACACATGTTCCTTTGAAAGTGTCTTTATGATGAGGGGGATGATACTGTAAAGCAGATGGCCCCGCTCGAGGTTAATCTTGCCGTGCCGGTCTATTGTCTTAGCCGTGCATCTCATTAGGCGCGTCCCTTTGATGCCTGCAGCTCATGTTTCCCGATACCACCCCTTTTACACCCTTTCCGATCTCCCCACTGTTTCTGTCTTCCTCTGCACCTGTCTTTGTTCCTTCTTCGATCTGTTTACTGCTGATTGGAATGTACTAATGGTGGGAAGATGGGTTTTTACAGTTGGGAACCACCAAGTGTTTCCGTACTTATGTTCCGGGCCCTGAATGCATCAAAGCGACCCCTCTTGGGGATAATGATGGGAACCAAGTTGTAAACCTTTGTGTACCATGTTAACCTATGAGAGAAATGTGTATAAAAGGAGCGACCCACAGTAGCAATTTGAATCAGATCCCGCGAACCTACATGCTGTGTACTTCACGTGACTTCTGTGTTCCCTGCAGTAAATAAACCTCGAATCTTTGACGCCGAAGGAAGTGTCCCGTGTCTCTGTCATTTGTACGCCGGAACAGGTTACCCACGAAGGTTTCAGGTGTTGTCCCCTGGCACCGCTGGGTCTTAGAAAAACCCAGTCCTTCAGAGGCAGCCGCCTGCGTGGAGGGACGAGAGGGACCCAGGGAGGGACAAGGAGTCCCCCACCAGCTTCGACCCATGACGGGATGAGAGGGGCCCTCTGCCGACCCCGGTGGAGCCACCAGGTCCAGCAGCCGCAGGCACCGAAGCGACGTCACCTCAACCAAGATCACCGCCTGTCCAGACGGCCAAGAGGGGATCGGGGATGCGTCCCGAGACCCGGCGACCTCCCGCAACACCACAGGGACTCCCGCGGGAGTTTGCAGCGAAGAAGAGGCGCCGTGGTCCGACGGAGGGACCCCAGAAGGGCCGCACCCCAACAGCACCACATCCTCCGAACCTGGATCCGAACCAGACAGCGCCAGGGCCACCAGCGACGCCACAGAGGGCCCCGCACACTGCAAGGGATCCGCTGGCGTCCCAGGAGGGTAAGGAGTTGGAGGAGAAGCCAGCGAGGCCTGCAAAGCCGCCGCATATGTCTCCATCTGGGCTCTAGTCGCCCCCACACGGGGAAACGGTAGATAGGGGGACGACACGCTGGGCCGCAACACCCACGGAGAGCCGGCGCCCCCAACAGGCCGGGAACCAGCCCTCGGGGACAAATTGCGACACTTACCGACAGGTGAGCGACGCTATTGCGGCCTGGGAGAAGGACGTCGAAGACTGAGGCAGCGGTTTCGAAAACCTTCCGCAGGGGCCGGGCGAGTTGACAACGGCGACCTGGACATGCGCGCTGAGAGAAGTTTCATCCGGCGCTCCCGTCGGGACTTCGGTTTCATCTGCTGGCATGCCTTACAATTAGTAGAGTTGTGGTGTTCCCCCAAACACCGCATGCAGATGGGGTGAGGATCCGTCGCCCACAAGACTAGCACTTCTTAAAGCCCAAAGGCATTCGCACACTGTTCCCACACACAGACAATAGCGAAAGGGAAAGGCCTGAGCAGGCCCGGAGCACGATCCAGATCCGCGTTGTGCGCCGGAGTGGGACTTATGTGACCTCGCTGACGCCACGTATGCAAACAACGCCAGGGCGGAGTCGCGTGATGCTGCCGCCCCCCCCCCCCCAGGCACGCAGGGATGCTGTGGCAAAAAAAAAATCCAGATCCAGTCTCACGCCTGGGGATAAATCTACGTTAAGGAATCTGCGGCTAGTTGTCTGTCAGATGTTAGAAGCGGTCTCCAAACAAGCAATGCAAGCACCAGGCTATCTTGTTCGGTGTTCCTAGCTTTGACCGGAGTGTACTGATTATATAGCGGCGAGAAAAGCTTTCTAAAAACAAGCAAGATGTGCGGCGTCTACTCAAAATAATATAGTGCAAGAAAGACACAAAAATATTGCTAAAAACGTGTAAAATAAAAACGGAGTACCCTTTCTGCCGTACTGAAGGTCTGCCTGCCCAATTTTGAGTCTGGCAGACTGCCCGTCCCCACCTTAAATCCATCTGGATGAGAAGCTCACATGAACCACTTCACTGTCCAATTAACTTTGCTGCAGAAAGATAATCTTGCTATTAACAGGTTAGAAGCCATGGTAGTTGGGGGCGTGGCCTGGAGCCGTCGATGGTGGACGTGTAGTTCTCCAGCTCCGTCCTAAGCCCTGAATACAAGCTGAATATCCTGCACTACCCTGCCTGCAACCCACCTGATCCCTCCACAGGTTGTCTCCGGGAGCGAGCGGCGTGAGGCGGTGCAGTATAGCCCCTCTCGGACCACTCCTTCGGTGAGTTCCAGCGACGGAGCCTGTTGCGGCCTGTAGGTCGGCGTGAAGCCCCGGCCTAAAGTGATTGGCCTGCCCGGCCTACCCCCTGCTTCCTTCGCGGTCCAGTCGGGACCCAGGATTGGACTTATCCTGCATTGCCAGCCGGGACTACAGCGTGCGGTATGGTGCCCCACCCTGACTGAGGCTCCGCTACCCCCCGCTCAGTCGCTTTGCCCCAGGCCGGACGCCCTACTGCGAGGCCCCTTCGGGAGACGGGAGCACTCCCGGACCGGCCCCCCGCCCGCCCACGAAGCTAGCGGGACTCCGGCATTCCGCCGCAAGGACAAGGACTGGAGAGCGGGCGGCACACACAATCCGCTGCCACCACCGCGAGACCGGCTTCGCCCTGCACAGGCTGACCACAACACAACGCGGATCGACCCGACCTTGCTGATATCCTGGCGCCATCTTGCCTTCACACTAGGGCTTGGTCGAGACCCTCGGGCCCTGGCAGTCTCACCTCGCCTACCCCCGAACCGCCAGCCGGAGGACCTAAAACGGACACTCAGCACAGAGTGGCACGCATAGAAGACACGCGGCCCTCAGGTACAGGGGCCTGAAGAGGGGAAGTGCGCCACGTGCTTTGGCGCCTTATCACAGCGCTACAGTCCCGACCTTTGCCGCGCTCCCGGCTGGTACGACAAGCTCACTCTGCAGCGGCCCGGACCCCACCACCTCTCCCCCCCAACCGCCTCTGCGGGCCCGGGGTCATACCTGCCTATAGAGACACCGGTGGCGAACCGATCCACCCTACATTGGCACCTCGCCTAGGTAGCCTACACTGTCCCTGCCAGCCTGGGGTCTTCGCTACATCCGCCTCTACCCAGCATAACCGCTGCCGGACACTCAGAGGGACTGCGGCGGTCTGCTGCATCCACTACAGCGCCACCCTGCTAACGAGATCCATGGGCAGACACAGGGGCAAACCTCAGGACCAGGGCGCTCAGACGGACGTGCAGTCCACGGCCTCCTCCAGCATGGACATCATCCCACCGACCGGTAAGGGATCGCAGGACGCCAAGCTAGATCTGATCCTGAATGAAATACGCACGAAGCGCTAGAATCGCGCATAGACAACATGGCGACTGGCCTGTCCCTACTGAAGGCTGACCATAACAAGTTGGCGGATCGGGTAGCAGAGCAAAAAATAGCGCTTGATGACCTAATCCCGCGGCAGACGGAACACTCCACGAAATTGGAAAACGTAGAGAAGCAGCTAAAGCAACTATGGGATAGAGTGGACGATGCTGAAGGACGTGCCCGCCGCAACAACGTCCGCATCCTGGGCATTCCGGAGAGAAGCGAGGGGAGGGACCCCACGCAGTTTGTGGAGGATTGGCTACGGAAGCTGGTGGGCCAGAGAGACCTCACCGCCCTCTACAGTGTGGAACGGGCCCACAGGATGCCATCGCGGCCCCCACAACCAGGGGCACCTCCTCGCCCCCTGATCGCTCGTCTCCTCCACTTCAGAGACCGAGACACCGTCCTACGAGCGGCCAGAGAGGAAGCGCCAATACGCTTCGAGGATAAGAATATATCGGTCTACCCTGATTTCACACCCACTGTGCAGCGGGCCAGGTCCAACTTCATGGGAGTGAAACGCAAATTGCGGGACAGGAACATGAAATATGCACTTTTGTTCCCTGCTCGGCTCAAAATCCTACATAACAACAGGTCCCATTTTTTCGACTCGCCCGAGGAAGCAGCAGAATGGATGGAGGTCACTCTGACCCCGCCGGCATCACAGGACCCATTCGCAGACCACCACAGTGACACCCACAGGGGCTCGCCAGACCGACGGAACAACACTCACAGCCCCGGCCACCATTCATCCCACGGAGCATCGGCGACGACGCATCCCCCTGGACGCCAGGCGGCGGGCCACTCGTCATCATCCCCGCAGCAACGTCTAACAGAGGAGGCACTGGCCGCCCACGACGCGGGAGCAACCGGAGACAGACTCACCGTCACCACCGACACCCACACTGAGGTGTCTGGTTCAGTTGACAGCTTGCAGCTCTTCCCGAAGATCACGGCCCAGATGGCAGAGGAGTTCTGAACCACGACACGATTGATCCTCTCCGGGTGGTAACGTATAACTGATCCCCTCCTTCACATATGGTGGGTTGTATGTATAGGGGCCCATTGTATTGTGGGCTATCATGCCCACGCAGACCGTTCAGTGACAATCGACAGAGGCCTACCACCCCAGGTATGCACACGAACTTAACTGACTTGTGCCCACGTTGGGCACCATGGTTTGGTTCCTGGGTACGTTGGCTCAGGGACCTTTTTGTTCAGGGGTTACATGTTTGCGAGACACTCTCACTTTCTAGCACAGCAGGACATGTGGGGTCACCCAGTTGTTTCACATTGCCGCACCACACAGATGGTAATGGGACCTCTTAACAATTACCAATTGTGCACCTGGAACGTGCGTGGCATGGGATCAGTGCACAAGCGACATAGAATCCTTGCACAACTCAACCGCAGGGGGACACAGATTGCTTGCTTGCAAGAGACACATTTGAACGCTGCTGAAGCGGTGAAATTGCGCAAGAAATGGAGAGGGCAGCTCCTTGCTACCTCATATTCTGCATTCTCAAGGGGGCGGCGATTTGGCTCCGTGGCTCTCTTCCCTTCCAGATGCTGGAGCAAAGGATTGATCAGGAGGGTCGTTATGTATTTGTATGGGGACTGTTGGATGGGGAGGCGGTTGTCATTGGATGTGTGTACTCACCGAACGCAAACCAGTCGGAATTTTTGTTAACTGTCAACGGGGTACTTGCAGATTGGGCTGACCATCGCTGGATCATTGGGGGTAATTTCAATGCTGTGCTTGATGTTATACTAGATAGATCACAGCCCCCCTTACAGGCTACCGAGAGCAGGAAACGGGCAGACGCGCTTACGAGTTGAGCTGAGGGCTGGGATTTGGCAGATGTGTGGCGCAGCATACACCCTCTGGAAAGGGAATACACTTTTTTCTCCCCTCCCCACCAGCTTCACATCAGAATTGACCATGTTTTCTGCTCCTGTTCCCTTACAGCAATGATTGTCCAGACCCAACATATGGGGAAAACTCTATCGGACCACAACCCCGTGGAGATTACATGGCAGTGGGGTAGGAGGCTGGCTCCCATCCCGACTTGGCGACTGTCTCCTGATCTCCTCGAGGATTCGGTCTTCCGGTCCTCCCTGTCCGACACTATAGACACCTACTTCTCCACGAATGCGAACACGGCCAGCTCCCGGCAGATAGAATGGGACAATTTCAAAGTCTGTCTTAGGGGGACTGCTATGACCACTAGGGTGGGCAGGAAGCGGGAGGTGATCAGCCAACTGAAGGAGGTGGAGGGCTCACTGGCGTCCCTAGAGAATGAAGCAGCGGGCACCAATGCTCCCTTTACACCACTGCAAGAGGCACACATTAGGCATGCAGAGCTACTGGAAGACCTGCGGCTTACAGACTATAGGGAATACACGAATAGGCAACATACACAGGCAGACCGAGCCGGTCCCCTACTAGCCTACGGGACTCCCCGATCAGCCACCCCATTTTGAGGGTCTTGGACCAGACAGGCCGCTCGGCTACCACCCAAATAGGGATTAATACCGCGTTTAAGGACTATTACACCACGCTGTACGGTCCCCCACAGCCCTTATCAGAAGCCGCACTCGCGGCCTTCATGGAGGGTCTGGATCTCCCACGGCTCACTGACAACCAGAACAAAGACCTGAAGCGTTCTATTTCAGTGGTGGAAATTAGACGGGCGATACGAGCCCTTCCGAAGGGTAAGGCCCCCGGAACGGATGGCCTACCAGCTGAATTCTACGCAACATATATAGACCTCCTAGCCCCACGGTTACACACTGTTTATCTGGAAGCCCTACGTACGACCTCTCTACCGCAATCATCCATGCAAGCACTGATCACGTCCCTCTTGAAACCGGCCAAATATGGTCTGCAGATGGCCGATTACAGACCCCTGTCCCTTCTCAATACTGATTCCAAAATATTGAGCAAGGTGCTGGCGCCGAGGCTCGTGCAGTATGTGCCACAGCTGGTCCACCCGGATCAATGTGGTTTTGTAACGGGCCGTAATACGGCCATGAACCTTAGGCGCTTAGCCCAGCTCATGCTCGGAGACAATGTGGACACGGGCTCCGAAGGCTGCATATCTCTGGACTTAAAGCAAGCGTTCGATTCCTTAAGATGGGACTATATGTTCGCCACCCTGTCAAAATTCGGGATACCGCCCGAATTTCTCGCTTGGGTCAGATTGCTATGCACCATCCCCACGGCCAGGGTGCGCACCTCCAATCAAATCTCAGGTCCCATAGCTATAGCAAGAGGCACCAGGCAGGGCTGCCCGCTCTCCCCTCTCCTCTTCGTCCTTGCCCTCGAACCATTGCTCTGTAGGCTCAGGTCGATGGCCCCCCGCTATGGCATACAACGGCATGGTACGGAGCACATTGTATCTGCGTATGCGGATGATATTATATTATATCTTCGTGACCTGAGGGGCGACTTGAGCCCAGTTTCCCAGGTTTTTGAGGATTTTTAGAGAGATCTCTGGCCTCACCATCAGCGAGTCTAAGTCCTATGGGTTCACCTTTGCAGCCGCAGGCGGGTCTGCCCCCCTGCCATTTGCCCCTCATGAATTCCAGATGGCGGAAACCACCTTCCGATACCTTGGGATACAGATATACAGAGAGGCGGGCATGATGATAGACGGCAACCTGGGGAGGGCCATCAGAACGCTGAAGTCACAAATTCAGTTCTGGCTAACATTGCCGCTCTCAATACCCGGCAGGGTGGCAATATCCAAGATGGTGATGCTCCCTCGTCTCATCTACTACTTCACCAACTTGCCATTTTAGATCCCAGCAGCAACATTTAAGACCCTCGACTCCCTACTCACCGAACTTGTGTGGGGACATGGCCGCAGGCGCATAGGTCTGGCCAAATTGCAGCTCCCCTCCAACTCCGGAGGCATGGGCTTACCGGACTTCAGAGCTTACAATTATGCGTGTCAGCTACAATGGCTAGCTTACTGGGTGGCAGGCCGCAATCTTCATGAGATTAATGTTTCAAAGGACGACCATGCTAAGGGGAGAGTGCACATCTTGCTCCTACCTGGCTCGGATCTACCTAGAAACGCCCCGCCACTTCTCAAGCTGGCGATAACGTACTGGCGGAAGGCATTAAAGTACACTTCCCCCGGGACACCTTATGCCCTCACGGTTCCACTATTGGGTATACCACTAGGCTCGGGCACACTCACGACGACCTTGCTGGAGCCCTGGCATGACGCAGGTGTGACACACGTGGGTGACCTGTTTGCGGAGGGGCACCTATTATCTTTCGAAGACTTCAGAACCACACAGGGCGTCCCCACCGGCTCCTTTCTTATGCACGCCGGACTCCGCCATTATATCGCACGCAAATGGTCACCTGACGGGCGGGAGCCTGTTAGAAACCCTCTCGTCACAATGCTCTACCTCATGGGAACGGGCGGCCATCTGACCAGGTGGCTCACAGCTAGCATCAAAATGGGGAGGGCACTTACACTGTCACCACTGCGGGCGGCATGGGAAGCAGATATTGGAAGGCCACTGCGAGACAAAGAGTGGGAGCGCATACTTCAGTTCCCCAAAAAAGTAGCTAGGAACCCCAAATACAAGTTCATCCAACTGATGTTACTACATAGAGCCTACCTGACTCCGCACCGCCTCCATGTGATGTTCCCTGCATCCAAGAGCAACTGCCCCCGATGCGATGCAGACGACGCATCACTGGTACATATGCTGTGGCAATGCCCTAAACTAGGGTATTTCTGGACCACTGTCCATGACTCACTCGAGAAGGCTGGTACTCTGCCCCGATCACCTACACTGGAACATACACTTCTAGGGCTGGGACCATCAACACGCACCAGAACCGTGGCGACGCGCTTCTCAGATCTGGCCCTGTTGCTGGCGAAGCGTGCCATCACGATGAGATGGAAATCATCTAAACCGCCCAGCCCTGACCTATGGCAGGTGGAGGTAGTGCGCTGGGGTAAGGCTGAGGGTGAAGCACTACAGAGAGAGGAAAGTAGGGGCCTCCGAAAAACGCCGATCTCACTGGAATGGTTTGACACGTTAGGGGCATTTGAGGCTGGCAATGACGAGGATGAAGGAGATACAAGTGAATAACCACTTGTGGTACCACTATGCCCTGATTCACTCTCCCATGCACGGACACTGCCTACGGTGCACTGCGGTGGGGTACGGGTGACCCCGACCCACTGATCACGCTACCCCACCCTACCTGTGTGTTCAACATACACTACGTTTTACTGCATTGGGGGTGACCCACTTGTCGATATTTCAGTTATATGCCTGTTGAGAGAGTGTCGGGTGGGATTTCCTAGGGGTGGAGGGTGGGATCGGGTGTGAACGGGGTTTGTTAGTTTGTTCTGGTTCAACGACAAAATGAAAAACCGAATTCACTATGTTCCTATATATGCTCTGAGCAAACGCATGCATGTACCACCAGGATTAATACGGAGCTCGTATATATGAAAATGTATGCATGTTACTGCTCTAAATACTATGCTAATAAAAAGATTAAAAAAAAAAAGAAGCCATGGTAGTTCCCATAGCCATGAATATTTTTTGGCAGCATGGATCTGTCCAGAATCACACACTATGCCTCATACATCAAAAGATTTGAAATGCTTTAGGTCAGGTTTCTGAGCGGAGTTCAGGTGGCGATGATGCCACTCAAGAGGACTTTGATCTAAAACATATTCTTCCACACACTCTAAGTACCAACTTAAGATTATATTTGTCATCTGGTTCAGTAGTACTTTTGCTGTTGAGGCTGAAAAATTAAGTGGTCAGTGAAAGAAGGTGGGTGATTTTAGACTTTGGGACCCAGTGGACAATGTCTTTGCTTTAACAAGTTGCTTACGTGGGTGTGAAGTTGCACTTTATGGTCAACAGCAAAACCTAAAGAACCTGCACAAACAAGAATGTCCAGCCGCAATCCAGAGTGTACAAATCTGGCCAAGATGGGATTGGCAGGCTTGCATGAAGCTTATTTTTAGGGGTTTCACTTTGGAAAGTAATAGGTACTCCATGCTTGAATTCTTCCCAATAGTCGAGACAACATTTTTCAGATAGCCAAGGATAGGAAAAGTTACCTCTGACAATATTTTGGGAGGAGACCGGATACTCCTGCAGATTCAGCGCCTCATAAATACTCCACGGCTTCAGACTGGTTCTCTTGTGCATAAGTAGGGCAACACAGCACAAGGCACCACTCCCCTCAACAGCCGCCCCACCCCCCATATAAGATGTGACATCACAGGAGTGGAGGCATGGTGGCATCAGGCAGGGGAGGAGGCATGCTGGTATCAGTTTCTGCTATTTTTTCCATGCCCCATCATGGTATGGAGAAAGAAATCAAGAGCTGTAACGAATATATGACATAGCATGCTTGTAAGAAAGTGCCCTCTTTCTGCATGGTTGCCCCCACTTTTTGCTTAACTGCTGATGTACTTTAACTGAGAGTGCGCCCTGGGCTCCTGCCAATCGGGTACCCGGGGCCTATGTTCTTTCCCGAAAACTGCATTGAAGACAAAACCCAATTGGCACTCTGGCCATAGGTCAGCCCCTGGTAAATGGTACCACAGGTACCCAGGGCACTGTGACCAAGAAAGGCCTCTAAGGGTTGCAGCACTTATTGTGCCACCCTTAGGGGCCCTGTACCTTTACACTCCCACACTGCTTTTGCAGGCTGAGTTTTTTGGTGCTGAACGAAGTGAAGAGTCGACATGCCTACAACCCACTGCCCTGGCATAGATCAGCCACCCCTCTAGCTGGGTGTAGTATACCAGTGGCGAGGGTACTGGTACATGAGCCCTGTACCCCTGCAGTGTCTAAGTACATTCTTAGACAATGTAAGAGTTGGTCATTACGAACTCCTGAGTGCCATAATGGCTTTACTGAAAACTGAGAAGTTTGGTATCAAACTTTTCAGCACATTAAACCCACACTGATGCCTGTGTGGGATTTAATGAAAAATGCACACAGAAGGCATTTTAGAGAAGCCCCCTGAAAAATGACCCAACAGTGTCCAGGCTGAGTGGCTGCTCACCAGCTGCCACCACCAGACGTTTCTGGATCCTGGGTCGGGAGCCTGCTGCTCTCGGGGGTCTGAAACAATGCACATCCTGGACGAGGTGCCAAGCCTCCTCCCCCAGGATGGGCAGGGTCCAGGAAGGGGAAGTTTCAAAGGCTTGCCGCCTTTGCGAGCTTCCCCAGGCCTTTTGCTGCTTCCAGCAACTGGTCCCCAACACTTCGGACCCCCACTTTGAGCGGGAGAACCAGTGAGGAAGGGAGGTGTGCCCACCTTTGCCAACCCCACCCCTAAGGTGGGGAGGCGAAGCACAACTCTCAGTCTCCGCCATCTTGCAGATGGGGGGACCCAGCCAACCAGAGTGAGGCATATGCCCCCCTCCTGTTGGTGGGTGGCAGAACATGGGGTGTACCCACCCAAAGGAAGGGACCCATTGGTCCCAACCTTTACTTACCTGTAACACTCCAAAATGTAGTATTTAGGGGCACCCCTGAACCTTGCCTCCACAGACAAGCAACAACCAAGAAGAAAGGAAGGACCGAACAGTTGTGTCGAACCTAAGAGGAGGAAGACGCCCACTGACTTGGCCCCAACCCTACCGGCCTATCCCAAACTCGAACCTGCAGAAACAAAACTCTGGTGTGTCCTGCAGCCAGCAACCTCAAGAACCCGGATGACCTGCCCAGCCTTTCAAATAAAAGACTGTCTCCCGTGAACACCGGATTTGTTCACCCACAGACTCCAACTCCGGCCAAATCCGTGAGTCTTCACTACTCTGCACCCATTGTCCAAGGCTCGAGTGGCCAACACCACTTGGAGGTCTCCCGGCAATTCTGACCCGAGATCTGGCGATCTCGGACCTGCCTCGAAACTCTGAGCGAAGCCTGCAGACTTCTTGGTGACTCCCCCCAGACCGTGACCAGAGCTGGTAAGAGAAATCAAATGCCTAAAGACACCCCTGCACCCGAAGCCCCACGGCCTTGGGTGGCCCAACCGACGGTGTCCCAGCATCCCAACTTACCTCTCCAGCCAGTGGTCACCTCCAGAAGATCTTTGTCCCTGATCCTGCAGTCTTTGTTGAAACCGGAGAATCCCCATTGCAATCAACAGGTCACCCAACGCCAAACCAGCACCCTGCAACAAGATGCCCCTGCAGGTGCACTCCTCATGCTAAACAGGACCCCCCTTTGCCCTGACCCCAACAACAGGAGCTTTGCTTCCACAACCCAGTGGCCTACTCGTAAGCAGCCACCAACCAGAGGCCCCCTATCCCCCATTGAATAACATTGGGCCTAGGCACTCTCCACCCGGCTGCCCTAGTTCCGCTTAGGGTGTTACAACAGTGCATCCTTGACCCAGGAGTAACCCTTGTTCTAACACCAGAAACTCAACCCCAAAGCCAGAGTACTTACCTGGTAACCGTTAACTTAATTTCTCTCCATAGAAACCTAATGACTGCTTTTCTCTGAAAAATGTATTGACGTGTGGGGTTGATTTGAATGGAAACCTGAAAAATTACAATCATGCAAAACTGATCTTGCTTACCTTTTCTCTTGGAAATGTCTCAGTATTATATCTAGGCATATCACACGGAGTAGAAAAAGTAACAAAAAAGTAACCTGTACAGTAATTTCAATACCTTGACTTGCATTTCAAACAACTGCATTTGAACTTTGATTCACTTGTAAACACTGCATAATATTTTGCAAAGCATTTATTTCACTTACATGTGCCAGGCTTGGCTCTAGAAATAAAATAACTTAATATTTGTATACAAACAAAATTGGTCTGAGTTCAGTCTTTGAATGTGTGACATTTGCTAATTGAATGTGTCCAACAAATGCTTAACACTACCCTCTGATAAAGTCTACCACAAATAGAGAGTAAGGTGCTATCTACTTTTACCTCCGCCTACCTTTGGGGTGCCACTGGACTCTGTGCACTATACCTCATTTTGGTATAGTATATTCAGAGCCAGCGTCCTACAATGCTTGCATACGTTGGGAGTACTAGCTCAAGAGGCAAGCATGAATGTATTAAGGGATTTGTAGGAAGATGATATATCTACCAGATGTTGCACTTTATGAACGAGCCCCAAAACAATATCTGCCTGTGAAATGTCCATTTGTGTTCTGCTAGTTAACCAAAGAATTAAAGCAAAAGAGCTTGTGCAAAGCTATGGTCTCTGTACATGCAGGAGTTGAACTTGGCACAAGGTTTCAAGTTTGGTCATGCAGCTGCCTGGCAGACTTCAGCAACCAGTGGCCATCTGGAAAGACCAGGTAGAGCCTACTATGCCCTGGTGGAACGAGCAGGAATGCCCTCCAGAGGATATTTATTGGGGTGATACATACCAATCTCATTTTAAGGAGTTTGAGAACCCAGGGCAGGGAACATTTTTGGGCTCCTGATCAGATCAACTTTGAGTTGTATTATCCATTTTCTACTTATTCAAACCCTATGATACTAAACTACATTTACTTATACATTTAAACAGTTGAAATTAAGAAATAAATGGGAGCTACAAAAAAATTTCACTGTCACAGGGGCCCTTGAAAGGTAGGGGCCCTTGGCAATTGCTATTTAGCCCATACCGTAACGCATTTTTGACAAACGACTATGGAACCTGAAATTTGTCAATGCAGCTATTCCTTCGCTTAGGTTGGATGCATAAAAATGTAGAAAAATAAGGATTGTTATAAACTAAAGTTACTCTGGAGCAGTGTCAGCCAGTAAAACACTGGCATTGGGCAAGTCTAAGTACATGCCAGTACCCATACTAAAAGGTGGCACAATGTGATCAGCTTCAGAGTTATGTTGTCGTCGATAATCCTCATGCACCATAGTCAATGCACTCGACTGAACAGAAAAGCTACATGTAGGCAAACCTTTGGTCACTGTGAAGGTGTTCACAATAGGGTTTCATTT
This sequence comes from Lissotriton vulgaris, assembly GCF_964263255.1. Lineage (NCBI taxonomy): Eukaryota > Metazoa > Chordata > Amphibia > Caudata > Salamandridae > Lissotriton > Lissotriton vulgaris. Next base: position 83,612,989 of record NC_141700.1, on the reverse strand, counting down.
GTAAAATTGCATACCCTAGATCTGCTCCTTTGCCACAGATGAAACATTTCACCTTCAACTTACTGGGCAGCACCAGAGTTGGCTCGGTGGTCCGCCTACGAAATCAGCACAATAAACGGAGCTGAGCAATCAGTCAACACCGCACTACTCAGTCTTTAATTCTAGTCCCTATTTTTAGGCACCAAATATCACCCAATGTCGAGGAAGAGCTTGCATTGGGGAAATGCATCAACACTGTATGGACAAAGGAATGGAACTGCCTCCTCCAGCAAGAAGACTTCTTTCTATGGCACTTTATATTTTTTGCGGGTCAGTCTTAGGAGAAGGTTCTCTGAAGGGGACTTACCTTCAGGAGAGTGAATTCACTTCGGAGTCTACATATGGGCCAAAGCCAAAATAACGTCCCCTCCCACTCCATGAAGGTCTTCAGGTGCATGGAGGTAGAATAGTCTTGACCAGGGTGCAGTGCTCAAAGCATGAGGACCACTGCCTACATACTTAGCCTAGTTGTTGTCAAAAGTAGAGCCTAGCTGAGATACTACGATAGAGCACAGGGGAGGAATTGGGATTTGCCAAACTTGGGGATGGATCCACCTGATTGATGGTGCAGGGTGTTTAAATCTGGGTCAACGTGAGCTGGTCAATGGCACCAGGCGACCAGCCTATTACTGGTGGTCACAAACATGGTTTCGTCTAAGTGGATATCCATGAGGGCTTCATTAAATGGTAATAAAGGTGCTATAGGGGTTTGATCTCTGGAAGAATATTAGTCTTCACCTCCAGTATGGCGTAATTGTGTGTCAAGTACTTCTGCCGCCCTCCGTGAAATATCAGCAAAGGAGGTACCTTCCCTTAGTGGCAGGAAGAGAATCCCAGTAACTGAAGAAGCATTCAGGCCATTGGTATCTTGTAGTTCCTCATACCAATTTCCCTCCTCATACTTGGGAACAAAAATTATCCCCGTCATCAAAATGGTCCTTGTCCGAATCGGTGCCAAAAAGACCAATGTCCGAGTCCTATGCGTGGTAATGACGTGGTATCAGAATCTGAAGAGTTTCCAGCTGGATGCGCTCCGGTGAGATCAGGGTGCAGCTCGGTCGAGGGTGATTCTGCCAAGTCTGAACACAGCAGGTTGCAAACCCTGACAAGGTGTCTACATCAATATTGATGCGAAGGAAACGTGCGCAGCAGGTGGCACCAGCACCAAAGTAGACATTGAACCCAATGCGTCACTGACCACACAGAGGGTGAACTCGCTAGCCAAAGTCCAACTGAAGGCCAAATGGATCCCGGAGGCCTGAAGTCACGGTAGAGGGAACAGGTCACGTGTTAAAAATGCAGTATGACCCCCTAAAGGCTTCTATTGGCTGTGTCCTGGGCGACGGACCCGGAAATTCAGAGTGCATCGGAACTAGGCTCTGGATTGCCTCCGAGGGCAATCATGAGGAATGCCCTCTTTGGAGGGCGTGTGGCAGGAAGGAATGCGTTCCTTACCTGTAACTGCAGTTATCCAGTATTGGTATCTTTCATAGATTCACATGCCTGAATCATTGCCAGTCGTCGGGATGGGAGTCCCCGGTACATAAATAAAGTAATGTCACATAGACATATATACATAGTAATGGGCCAGAGGCCTCATTAGTAACATATCCATGTCCTTTTGTGAAAAGGACCAAACTTTGGCCAAGAGCCAATCAGCTATCACCACCCTCTGGAACCTTCCTGGAAGGAACTCTAGTCCCTCAGATTTGCGTAAGCACAGTGCTAAGTAGACATATAACTGAGAGAACTAAAGTGAGCCCTTCCAGTGGAGGCGGGTGGGTTGCATGTGAATCTATGAAAGATACCAATACTGGATAACTGCAGTTACAGGTAAGTAACGCATTCCTTATCCAGTATTAGGGGAGTCTTTCGTAGATTCACATGCCTGAATCAGAGTAGCAAGCAATGACAAGCACATTTCGAATGGTACAACATAAAATCTCACTTGATAACATATCAAATGTGAAATGCAAAAGGTACCATTCATTCATTCATTGTATCTTTATTTCGACAAATTTTGTCATAAAAGAATTCACAAAATTGAGCATTTAGACAAAGTAATAAAGTATAAACAAATAATCAATGTTGCAAGAGCGAGAAAATGCAACTACCCATAAGACCTGTTAATGCTTGGCAGACCACAATTAATTAAGAGTGTCCGTAAGTTCATCCATTACATAGCTACAATTTCAATGCATCCATCTATACATCTGTACAACTATAAAAAACGGAAACTAAAAACTTGCAAAGAAAAGATCTACGTTCAGGCAATGTTTGTTAACATCCTTCTTTTGTTCCACATAGCTGCCAAGAATTTTGTTACAGCAAATACAGTCATAGTGGATAGATCGGTTTTAAAAATTCTATAGGCTTCCATGCATTGTGTGAAGCCCAGGTTTTTACATAGGGGAATAATCCAATACCTCCTAGACTTTTGATAGGCTGAACAAAAGAACAATATATGCAATTCATTTTCCTGCTCGCAGTTGCAGCCGGGACAATTTTTTGGAGAAGACGAACACCATTTACTCGTAAAAGCTCTTATTGGCAAGGTGCCGTATCTCCATTGTAAATACAATTTTCTCAATAAAATGGGATAAATGTCATCTAAAACATGCTCAAAGTGAAAAAGTCTTTAATCATTAAAAAAGTTTCAGATAGGGTGCGGATTTGTACATTCTGTGTAGAGGCAATTAGTTTACTTTCATAGTACAACTTAGCCAAGTGCTTGCGTGGGACCCTAGTACAGGCTGTCTCGGGGTCAGACCTCAATAGGGGAAGTCCTATCCTCCCAAATTAGTCTCTCAAGTACTTGAACCATGGGAGTTTCCCCACATTTGGGAGTCTTAGGATTTCCAAAAGCTCCTGCCTGTAATTCAGGAGCTCGGGGGTAGTCCAAAGCCTCCGCCAGAATGTTAGCAGTTTGAGACCCAGTTCCTCGTCTATAGGTCTGAGGCCTAGATCGAGCCTCAGCGGCAAGAGAGGCGTACTGGTGGGCAAAGCCAGTAGCTGTCTTAGAAATTTATTTGCAGTGACGACAATCTCGGGTCTGCACAGGTAGCCCCAGAATTCGCCGCCATACATTACTGCTCCCCTTGCCTGCAATTTGTATATTTCTAGGGGTGGGCCAGTCGGTTTAACAGAAGATTTGTTTGAGAGCTTAAGGATGCCCCCCGCTAATTGAGCTAACTTAAGTTGGGATTTTATTTGATGTGGGGCCCAAGTCATGGTTTCATTTAAGGTCACCCCCAGGTACTCAAAGGTCTGGACTCTTTCCAACCTAACTGTGCCTATCCTCGGGTTTGAACGTGTAGTTGCGGGGGGATTAAAAATCATTTATTTGGTTTTGGGGGTATTTATCTCTAGTCCCCGTTCGAGACAAAATGGCTCAAAACCATCCAGCACACGTTGAATACCCATGGGGGATTTAGACAATAGCAGAGTATCATCTGCGAACATGATCGCAGGCACCCGGTAACCAGCGAGCTTGGGGGCATCGCTGTTTGGTACCGCGTTCAGGTGTTTGATTACCCCGTTGACGTAGAGGCAAAACCGGGTCGGTGCCAAGAAACAACCCTATCTCACCCCCCTGTCAACAGGGAATCTAGATGACAACAAACCATTTTTTCCACACCTGACCTGTGCAAAATTCTCCTTATGGAGTTGCATTATCATGTTCAAAAGTTGGCAAGTAATGCCCAGCTCTCGGAGCACAGACCATAATTTTCCCCGTGGGACCAGATCGCAGGCCGCACGCAGGTCCACAAAAACAGTGTAAAGTGTACCACCCTCAATCTTGATGATTTTCCAGAATAATAGGGTCAGACGAAAAATTTGATCCGTAGTGAATGTATTTTTCCTAAACCCTGCCTGGTAGGGACTCAAAACTGAACACTCCTCAACCCAGTCCAGGAGGTGGTCTAAGATCAGCCTCGCAAAGATCTTTTGCAGCACATTAATGAGGCTAATAGGCCTGTAGTTGTCTGGGAGGAGAGAAGAGCCCTTCTTGAAGATAGGGACAATCTCTGCTACCAGCCAAGTACTAGGGACCGCCATACCCCTCTGGACTGCATTGAATATAGCCGTTAAATAGGGGCCCAGACCATGAGTTCATGCTTGAAGAGGTCGCCTGGGAGTTTATCCAGCCCCGGCGCTTTACCGGCTGCAAGTTTAGATATTGCAACACAGACCTCTCCCTCAGTAAAATCAACCTCATCAATCTGGGCAGTAGGATTAAGCAACAACCCCCCTTGGTCCCCATCACATTAGGCATTATCCCCTCCGTACAGGGTGCGAAAAGGATCCTCCCACACATTTGCGGCAATATTTGGTACAACTGCCGGTAGTGGGTTGCCCGACCCCGTATTTACAATTGACCAGAATTTCCGAGCATCCCTTATTTTAAGAGCAGACGTTAAATTGGCCCAGTTGTCATTGTCCCAATAGATCTTGGCATGGTGGATTAGCCGCTTATATTCTAGTCTCCTAGCTTTTATTAGTGCCTTATTGTCATTTTGCTTCACGGCCCGAAGCAGTTCTGCCTTCGCCTTTCTGCAGGCAGTATTATACCATATGGCTCTATTGCCCCTCATTATCCCTTTTGGCCCCAGGGGGTTAAGAACCTCTGCTAAAGTAAAAGTTAGCTCCTGATGTAGGTCCCCGGGTTTTTTATATTCTGGAGTGAAATACTCCGAAATTAAGGCACCAACAGCTTCCAATACCGGGATAGTCCGAGCATAAAGCTCAGCCACTAGCTCGGGATGTGTTACCCGTTTATCCCATCTAACTCTGCGCCTATTGTTGGATAGAAGCGCCCTCGAATCGAGAGCATCATTGGACATGCAGGAGTCTTTAGGGATGCCCAGGGAGGAAAACTCCAAGATCAGCGCATTGTGATCACTTTCACCTCTAGTATCAACCCTAAAATAGATAACCTTAGCCCAAGCACAAAATGCAATATCAGAGAGAAATGTGCGAGCATACAGTAGGAAGGTGGGATGAAAGAGAAGGCTCACCTCTAGTGAAATAGATGACGGAGCACAGCTTGTCCCACTGCTGAATCTTTCATGAGTTCAGTATCGAAGCAGTAGTGCCTGGTGAACGTATGCAGCGTCTTCCATGTCGCCGCTCTGCAGATGTCAGTAATGGGCACTCCAGCAAAGAGCACCATGGAGGTTGAGACTGCTCTAGTGGAATGAGCACTAACCTTGGAATGCAGAGGATGTCCTGCATGCGGATTACAGAAGGCAATAGCCGCAGAGATCCAACGTGAAATACTCTGCTTAGTCAAGGGAAGACCTTTCCTAGGTCTGCTAAAAGCAACGAAAAGTTGGTTAGATTTGCGAAATCTCCGTGTTCTGTGAATGTAGAATTTAAGACAGCGTTTGAGATTAAGCGAGTGGAGTGACCTCTCTGCTGCCGATTGGGGATTCGGAAAGAAAGAGCGCAGGACTAAAGGCTCATGAAAGTCAGATGGGACCTTTGGAATAAATTTAGGATTAGTCCTTAGAATCACTGTCGTGTTTGAACTGGAGGAAAGGGTCTTGAATTGAGAACGCTTGGCGCTCACTTACTCGTCTCGTCGAGTAGAAGTGCTGTTTTCCAGGAAAGATATTTAATATCAGCTTTGTGTATCGGCTCAAAGGGATGTTTCATTAGTTGAGCAAGCACAATGTTAAGCTGCCAGGTAGGTGGTAAAGTCTTCACCGGAGGGAATGTTCTGAACACGCCTTCAAGAAACTGTTTTATGAGTCTACAGGATCACAGGGAAGGACCTGCACAGAACGTCTGAAGCGAGATATTGCGGCCAGGTGAACTTTTATCGAAGCAGGAGCAAGACCTGAGTTTGCTAAATGTAGAAGGTAAGGCAAAATCTGTGAAGGAGAAGAAGAAAGAGGATGCACTTTCTTTGATTTGCACCATATGGAGAATCTTTTCTATTTCAGGGAATAGGTTTTGTTGGTACTGTCAGCCCGAGCTCTGGCCAGAACAGCTCTGCAATCTGGTGAGATGTCTAAGTTTTGGAATTCTCTGAACTAAGGAACCAAGCCGATAATTTGAGAGATGCTGGATCCGGATGCTGGACTTGCCCTTGGTTTATTGTGAGGAGATTGGGGAACGTCTTCAATGGCATCGGCGGTTCCAGTGATAGGAGATGAAGCTCCGTAAACCAGTGCTGGCGCGGCCAAGCTGGAGCTATCAAGATAAGGGTACAATGTTTCGCCTTCAACTTCCGGAGGACCCTGGGACTCGGGGGAAATGCGTACGCAAAGACTTTGAACCATGTAATCGAAAATGCATTCCCTAGAGACCCCTTCTGGGGACGCCAGCTTGCGTAGTGTTGGCATTTGACGTTCTGTCTGGTCACGAAAATGTCCAGGTGAGGTGTGCCACATTGGGAGAAGATGTGACTGAGAAGCTGTTGATCCAATTCCCACTCGTGGCACACAGACCGCTGTCTGCTCAGTGAGTCTGCGAGGACATTGTCCATTCCAGGGACGTATTCTGCACGAAGAGAAATGTTGTGAAGAAGCAACCAATTCCAGATTTTCTGAGATTCGTGAGACAATGTCAGAGAACGGGTCCCCCCCCTTGTTTGTTTATATAGTGCATTGTCGTGGTATTGTCCGTCCTCACAATCACTGGGGAATTTTTGATCCGAGGAAGAAATGCTCGAACCGCAAGATAAACTGCTCGTAACTCGAGGAGGTTTATGTGCAGCTGGCGCTCGGAAGGGGACCACCGGCCGCTGATTCTGAGTTCTTGGAGGAACGCACCCCAACCTTCCAGGGACGCATCTGTTACAACATGCAGAGAAACTTGAAGCAAGAAAGGCAAGCCAAGCCTTGCAAAAGGTTCTGCGGGTGAATCCACCACTGTAGAGCTTTCAACATGGGAGGGTCACACGGATGACATCATCGAACTATCCCGTACACTGGATCCATTGAGTGGACAGCGCTTCCTGAAGAGGGCGCATGTGAAGACGGCAATGCGGAACTAACAGGATGCAAGACGACATCATCCCAAGCAGAGACTTGTAAAGGCGCACCGTGAGGGATCTTTTGGCTTGTATGCGGGCTGCTAAGGATGTCAGCTTGGCTTGACGTTCCTGCGAAGCAAATGCTTTCTTCTGGGCCGTATCGAGGACAGCGCGTAGGGATGTGAGACGCTTGGAAGGTTGAAGGACAGATTTGTCTCGATTGAGAGGGAGGCCCAAGTCGCTGAAAAGCTGAAGACAGGCGTTGGAGGACTTGGTCACGCCTGCAAAAGAAGGCGCCTTGACGAACCAGTCGTCCAAGTATGGGAAGACTTGGTGATGATGCTGCCAGAGGTACGCGGCCACTGGAGATCGGCATTTTGTGAAAATGTGTGGCGCTGATTTCAGGCCGAAGGGCAGCACCCGAAACTGGTAGTGTGTGCCCGCCACAGCGAACCTGAGGTATTTTTTGTGATTCCTGTGGATAGGCACGTGAAAATTGGCGTCTTCAAGGTCTAGAGACACCATGAAGTCGTTTGCATTGAGGAGTTGTAGCACCTCCCGAATGGACACCATGCGAAATTATTGTTTTTTTTAGATACTTGTTTAGGTTTCTTAAGTCCAATATAGGTCTCCAGTTTTTTTAGATACTTGTTTAGGTTTCTTAAGTCCAATATAGGTCCCTATTTTTTCTCCTTTCGGATCAAGAAAAATCGGGAATAGAAACCCTTGCCTCGCTGACCAAGAGGGACTCTTTCTATAGCGCCTTTCTGAAGCATTAGTGAGAGTTCCAAAAGCAGTAGATGTAAATTTTTGTGGAGCATTGGACGAGGAGGGGTCTGAGGTTGAGTTTCTATGAACTCCAGAGAGTGTCCGAATTGAACTAGTTGAAGGACCCATCGATCCGTAGTAATCTTTTTCCAATGTTGTAGGAAAGACGAGATTCTTCCTCCAATCTTCCATGGTAGAGAAGTGGAGACCTGTGGCAGAGAGAAGTCATTGTCTTCTGCCTGTGTTCGTCTTTGTTCCTTTACCACGAAAGGAAGACTTCGTGTAGGACGCCTGCTGCTGTTGTCGCTGTTGGTATTGTGGCCGCTGATTTGAGGTGTAGGAGGACAGGTAACCTTGAAAGTCTCCTCTTGTAGAAGATTGTCCCCTCCCTCTTGAGCCACGAAAAGGAGGACTCTTAAACTGGAGGGTACCCAATGCCCTCGTCGTATCGGTATCCTTTTTAATACCTTGAAGCGCCTCGTCGATGTGTGCGCCGAAAAGAAGTTGGCCGTCATAAGGCATGTCAAGCACTTTAGTTTATACTTCCAGACGGAAAGCAGTAGCTTTCAGCCAACCTTGGTGTCGCAACACCGCAGCCCCAGCCAGTTGGCGAAAACCAGTCAATGCGATATCCATCGCACAGTCGATGATTTCTGAGGCTGAGCGTTCACCCTCCAAGAGAATCTTCCTAGCCTCCTCTTTTTCTTGTTCCGGTAAGGACCCCAAATATGGGGCAATATCAGCCCACATTTGACGGGTATAATGCCCCAACAGTGCCAAAGAGTTGGAAGCGCGGACATAGAAGAAAAACGCTTCCCAATATTATCCAGTCTTCTTCCGTCCTTATCTGGGAGAGCAGTCAGTGCAGCAGAAGGATTTTTCGATTTACGCTGCGCTGCTTGGGTAATGACCGAGTCCAGTTTGGGATGGCCAGTAAGGCAAGCTGGAGCCGTGTCTGGAGCTCTATATTTCTTGTCCAGCCTAGGCAGCACTGGGGGTGAGGAAGAAGGATTTTGCATGATCTTAACCCCCTGTTCCCAAATGTAGTCGATCATAGGGATGGACCCGACAGCCTTCTTGAACGGTTCCTTAAAATCATAAAGGAAGCTTTCTTGTTGCCGAGTTGTCATAGGAATTTTGAAACGCAAAGCCGCCCTTTCAAGAATATTATGGAAACCCCCGATATCCTCAGGGGGAGAATCAGCTTGCGTAGGCACAGGAGATGCCGGACAGGGAATGACATAATCGTCCCATTTATCCTGTGTCGATTGGGAGTCTTGAAGTTCCCCTTCTTCCTATTGCCGCTCCTCCTCATCATATGAGGATGGTGGAGGTTGTGAGGGAGCAGGGTCAGACTGAATATTAGAGGCGAAGGTGGAGGCCTAGGCGGAGGAGGAACCACTGGAGGTGGTGGAGGCGTAGGCGAAGATGGGAACCTTTGTTTCTAATCCGCAATCAAAAACTGAAGGTCAGTGACTATAGACGCAGGTAGACAAACCATAGGCTGAGGAGGAGCCTGGAATTCCTCCTGGTAATCTATCTGTTGTTCCTGTTCCTCATAATCCGAGCTCTCGTGGTATTTTACATTTAGTTCGGATGGGCTAGTAGCCGTCTGGAAATTATGGCCATCATCTGAGTCATCCTCGTCTAGGAGATGCGCAGGTGGTAAAGTCTGGACTCTGATCGGAGAGGTTAAAGCCGGTGTCAGCGTGCGTTTGGTAATTTTTAGGTGAACAAGCGCACTTTTCAAGGTAGGTTCCGATGTCGTCGAACCAGTCGACGGGGTGGTCGACGGCAGGACGGCGACGACTGATCCAGATGGCATCATCGACTATGACGTCGACGATGTCGTCGACAGTGACTTAGTCATCAATAGCTTCGACGACGATGGCTTCGTCGACGGGGATAGCTTCAACGTCGATGGAGCTTTCGTCGACGTCGATGAAGCTTTCGTCGACATGGAAGTGCTCGTCGACGTCGAATTAGCAGACGTCAACTTCTTTATTTTAATTATTGATGAAATGGACCTACCTGTCGACGACGAGGAACTTGTAGGCGTCGACATTGAAGAAGACGCCACAGAAGTGGAGATGGTAGCCGTCGATGCTGTCACAGGCAAAGCTGACAAAATTGTGAAAAGTTTCTTGAAGGTGGAAGCAGAGTCCTGAGGAGAAACCTTTACAGGCAAGACCTTAGAGTGAACCTCTGAAGACTTTTTATGCGTCTTCTTTTGAGGTGGCTCAGTAGATGGTCCCGGGGATGTCACTCTAGGTCTTTTAGGAGAGGAATGTGAACTCCTGAAGGAACATTCACTCTCACCAGAAGAGACTGCTGGGCGCTGTCATTCAGTCTCTGTAGCCATATCAAAAGGCGTCCCTCTATGTCCTTGAGGGTTTTTGTTGAAAAGGTACGGCAGACCTTGCAATCCTTTGAAGAGTGGTCCGGGTAGAGGCAATAGAGACAATCCTTGTGCTGGTCGTCCACATGAAGTCTTTCTGCCACATGAGGCACAGGACCTAAAAAGTCCTTTTTTAGGAGTATCAGCCATAGCAAACTGAAAACCCCACACAAATGAAAGTTCTGAAGAGAAAAGTACTTGAAATCCAGAAAACTAAGGAAAGCTGAGCAGAGCTCAGTGGAGACTCCCTTAGCACGACGTGCAGTAGAAAATCTGAGTAACTAGAGCTCCTTCCAGGAAGGTTCCAGAGGGTGGTGATAGCTGATTGGCTCTTGGCCAAAGTTCGGTCCTTTTCACAAAAGGACATGGATATGTTATTAATGAGAGGCCTCTGGCCCATTACTATGTATATAGGTCTATGTGACATTACTTTATTTGTGTACCGGGGACTTCCATCCCGACGACGGGGAATGATTCAGGCATGTGAGGTGAGAGCGTATTAAGAGATAACATCTCTTTGGCACTGACTCCTGAGGAGGCTTTTCGAGTATGATGTTTTAGAGTGGTTGAGACCTATTGCTACATAATATAGGGGCATAATTGGGTCCCACCTCACCCCCACATCTCAAGATTTCCCATGCGAGGGTCCTGCATCCACTTTTCTGGGCCCACTCATATGCAATATCTATGCTTTACTGGCCCATACATCTTCAAATTCCTGGTGTGAACTTGTGTCCCATGCGCCTGCTATCTTTGATAAATTCATGTTTTGGATGTGTACACAGTGATGGCACATGATGTGGCATCAAGGTGTTCCTGGTGCTTAAATTTAATTTAAATGTACATTTTTTTTGTTCTTTCATAGGTACTGACCAGGAGCGGTTACAAACCTGCAGCTGTAGCCATACTTTGGGTATACAGGTTACTGCCCGCCCTGATCGATTATGAGGGTATTTTTAACTCGTTTATCACGTGCACTTCACCTTTTAGAATTTTGGTCCTGACGAAGCGCCAACGACCCTTAAGGCAACGAAGGAGCGAAACATGTTGACCTATGTCTTTCTATACCCAGGCATTGCATGCCACTGGGGCTAGATTTTATTTAGCAGTGGAGTCTGCTCATGGTACATGATTAAAACAATAGCTGCATGGTTACCCATTATGAATTTCACTTTACACTTGCACGCACCTTTTATTTCCCTCAATTGACCCACCACCCCGCACACCCGCATGCACCATCCGGCAGTCCTATAAAAGATCTCTGATAAAGAGACCCTTCGGGGGACCCGTAGGGAATTGCAGCGCTGGCCCTACGAGGAGCAACTGCCAGATGAAGCATGACATCTTTCGAGGTGTGTGAGGGCAACAGAGGACACACATTGATTCCCCCGTTTTTCTGTGGGTCCCCTTACCTAGGGATTCTGTTTCTCCTTTCCTTTTTAATTTCCTTTTCTCACATATGGGTGACTTTTGCACCCTCATGCATCTGGTGACTTTTTGCACGCTGCATTAGGAACAGAGGCCCTTTTTTGGAAATCAGTATAAAAATAAGGAGCATGGACACTGGACCTTTTAATAGCTCCTTGGTCCCCCCCCCCACTCTCTCTTTTGTATAAAATCTATGAAAGATACCCCTAATACTGAATAAGGGACAGGTTTCTACTTAAGATTTCTTGTGTGTCTTCTTAGGCTTACCTGAAAACTGATACAAACCACTTCCGCTCGGCTTCGAGCGCCAGGCACCGATGGACAGAGCGGGGCCTCAGTTTCCCGAGCGTGTGCCGGGCGAGGTGAGGCTTTCACCCACATAAAGCTGGGTAGAAGATTCCTTTCCTGTCTTCAGTGGACATAGAGGTTCCAAGTCTTGGGGTGATACTTGTCTTCCTCAAAGTACACTGTACAATTTTGATGTAACTTATGTTTTTCATATTCGTACACCCTTTACACCGTGTTGCAGTAGCTTACCATCTCCAAGGTCCTGATGAAAGCTGGTGTAATACTCGATCTAGCTGAAACTAGTTGACCATTCTGCACAGCGCCATAATGTAGTTTTACTTACTCACTACCAGGCGTGTTTTTAATCTGGACACCTAAACTTATTCCGGTAAGCAATCGCTTTGGTCTAGCTGGTCATTTTTAACAAGCACCTTCTTCATAGCACTACACTTTTTTCTGCACTGTACTTTGGGCACAAGTGTGGCGAAATACGCCGTTTTCCAATTCCGCACTGCCACACTGGCGGTACTTGGAGCGACTGTCCACCCCCACATGATGATATGCCGCCACGAGGGTGGTCTGATGGGATATTTCTAGCCCAGTGTGACCCAATACACTTTTCCACACGGGTGTCCTCGTGATTCCTGTTCTCTATGTAGGACAGCACACCACTACCTGACCTGGTCTCCTCGTTCTGTGGTTTGTATCAGTATAGGGGCATGAGTAGACAGGTCGTTAAATTATTTCCCCTTTTGACCCTCTGCACTTCTGTTTTTTAGTTACCTGAAAACTGACCTAGGCGAGATCAGCCCTGGGTCCCTTCATGGAGCTCTCTGTTTAATGACAAAACTTTGCTTCAGAGTCCCGTATGGCTGCCTGATTCATCTGGACTCCGTCATTACAGGCCCTGGAATCATGTTTTGAAAGCAGGTACCACTGGCATACCTCACGAGCGTCTGTAACACACTTCTGTTTGCAACAGTCCCTGCAAACCCTGAAGTCTTAGTGCGTAAGGAGTAGTTTCTGTCCTGTAACTCCAGTTCTGTAGTAGGGGTATCTCTGTTATAGTCATAATCTAGTGAATAGTCCCGCCCATGTGCGCGGACCCCGGAGCAATCAAAAATAATCTCTTAAGCTGTCAAAACATGCAGACCTGCATAGACACTTAAGAGAGAATTTAAAGAGATAATGCAGCCTATATCCACAGGCTACACTGTCCAATACTTCAACTGGAAATTCCACCAAAAACCACAACAGCACAGCCTGTCCAGGGTTTTCCACAGAGAAAAACCTTGCTTTTAACAGCAAAACCCTCTGGAATGATAGAGAGGAAGGAGTGGACAGACAAGCCCCATAGGCTGCTATTATGTGGCTCAAAACAGGATACTGTGCCTTTAAGAGAACTTTCCAGAAGCCTCACAGTATCCCAGAATGCAGTGCAGGTCCCTTTCACCTTCAGTTCTTTTTGAAGGCGTAACACGCCAGACCTGTAGCATTCCTTACATGAATATCTCTCTCCACCGGGGAGGAGGGCGGGCGCTTATGACTATAACAGAGATACCCCTACTACAGAACTGGAGTTACAGGACAGAAACTACTCCTTCTGTAGTAGAGGATCTCTGTGTATAGTCATAATCTAGTGAATAGAATGGCAAGCCCATCCCCACACCAAAGCGGCGGTGGAGAAACGAGAAATAACACCACTATTGTGCGAACAAATTTCGCAGCAAAGCCTGCCCAACCTGAGCATATGCCCTGGTATCAGTGTCCAGACAGTAATGCTTAGCCAAGGTATGGACCGTCTTCCAAGTGGCGGCCTTGCAGATTTCTGCAATCGGAACATTAAGCAGCAAAGCAGTCGTGGCAGCTTTGCCTCTGGTGGAATGAGCCTTAGGTTTACCTCCTAAGGTCGTATTAGTCTGTTGGTAACACAATAGTGTACAGGACACAATCCACCTAGAGATGGACTGTTTTGAGGTAGCAAGACCGGTCCAGACTGATCCATAATTGACAAACAATTGATCTGAACCACAAATATCTCTGGTTTTAGCAGATAAAATTCCAACACCCTCCTAACATCCAGGGAATGTAGGGACCTTCCCGCTGGAGATGCCAGATTCCGAACAAACGTAGGGAAAGTTATTGTCTGGTTGACATGAAAACCAGAAATAACCTTAGGAAGACATTTAGGGTGAGTATGCGTAACAACCTCAGCAGCATGGAAAACAGTATAAGGTCCTTGGCAACACAACGCCTGAATATCACTCCCCCTGCGGGCCGATGTGATGGCCACGAGGAACGCCGCCCTCCAGGACAGATGCTGCAACGAAGCCCTATGAATAGGTTCAAAAGGCTCCTGCATCCATCTGGACAGCACCACATTCAATTCCCATGAAGGCGAAGGAAGCCAGACAGGAGGGAATGCTTTCATCCAGCCTTCCAAAAAATTCTTTGATCACAGGGATCTGGAAGAAGGAAGTCTGAAGGGCATTTCCTGTAGGCAGTCAGCGCAGCAATATGAACCGTAATGGATTAGACATTAAGGCCCGACTGCGCCAGGCGTAGAAGATACAGAAGGAAGACCTCTTCCTTACACGTCGACAGGTCATGGTCCTTGGACTTGCACCAGATGCAAAAACTTCTTCCACTAGTAAGCAGAAGAAGTCCTAGTGGAAGGATGCGAAGCCTCCTTCAGTATGTCCATACAAACTTCTGGTAGATTCAAATGGCCATATCACACTATCTCAGGAGCCATGCAGCCAAACTCAAAGACAAGAGGTTGGGGTGCAACGTCTCCCCCCTGAACTTTGCGAGAAGGTCCGGCCTGCAAGGCCTCCGTATGAGAGTACGGAGAGACCGGTGAAGCAGGTCCGTGAACCACCACTGTCTGGGCCATTCCGGGGCAAACAGGATCATCCGCGCCCTGGACTGGGACAGCTTGATGAACACCGCCGGAATCAAGGGAAAGGGTGGAAAAGCGTACAGAAAGCTGTTCGACCAGTTAATCCAGAACGCATTCCCCAGCTTCCCCACAGGCAGTACCTGGAGGCGAATTCTCGGCATTCGCCGAAGACTTCTCTTAGTACTTCGTCGTTTATGACCCATTCGTAGCTTTCCTGAATCAGTCTGCTCAGCACGTCTGCCTGAACATTCTGCACACCTGGCAGATGGGTAGCCGTTAGAGTCAGTCGCCAGATCGCCCGCGCCTCCTGCGACAGAGTGCGCGATCTCGAACCCCCCCCCCTGCTTGTTGAGGTAACACATTGTGGTCAAATTGTCCGTCTGCACAAGCAGAGAGTTGGTCTGGAAGGACGGAAGAAACACCTTCAATGCCAAGGGAACAGCTCTGAGTTCCCAGAAAATGATGTGATACGTGGACTCCATCGGGGACCACGTTCCTTGTATCTGCAAGTCTCCGGAAAGCGCCCCCCCAACCGTGGGGAGACGCATCCATCACGACAGTCTGTGTGGAAATGTCCTTGTGAAAGGGAACCCCTATTAGGAGATTCTCCGCTGAACACTACCACTTTAGAGACTGAAGAGCACGCAGAGACAGTCGTATCTTGTCGCCCAAGGATCCTTTCCTCTAATCCCACTGATCCTCCAAGCACTCCTGCAAAGGTCTCATGAGCAGCCGTGCGTGTGGCGTGAGGAATATACAAGAGGCCATCGACCCCAGTAGAGAAGACGCTGTCTTCACTGTCGTAGATGGGGCGGTCACAAGAGCCTGAGCCTTCCTAAGGAGAGATAATCGTCTCTCCTCCGAAGGAGACACGCTTGCTGACAGCGTATTGACGGAGGCTCCCAAGTACTGTATGCACTGGACCGGAATGGGGACAGACTTGGACATGTTGATGTGCAACCCCAGCTCGTTCAAGAGAACGCACGTCCTCTGGAAGTGTGCCTGAGCTTCTGAGAAGGAGGAGGCCTTGATCAACCAATCGTCCAGGTATGGTTAGAGAAAAACACCTCGTTTTTCCTCAGGCGTGCAGCTACCACTGCCATGCACTTCGAGAACGGTCTGGGCGCAGACTTCAGCCCGACTGGCAGTACTGTGTACTGATAATGATGGGCGCCGACTTGGAATCGCAGGAACTTCCTGTGTTTGTGTGCAATGAGCACATGGGAGTATGCATCCTGTAGATCTATGGCACCGAGCCAATCTCCCTGTTGCAGCTGAGTATAAACCTGATGCAACGACAGCATGCGAAATTCCTCTTCTGCGAATCCACTTGTTTGCTTGTCGCAAATCCAGAATGGGCCTGAACTCGTTCTTGTCCTTCTTGCGAACCAGAAAGAACCGGGAGTACAGACCTCTTCCCCTTTGAGACAGAGGTACGTCCTCTATCGCCCTTGTCCCAAACAGGATATCGGCCTCTGCTTAGAGCTCGCGCAGCTTAAACCGCGAGCCGACCGGAGGAATTGCTGGAGGAGGGCAGATGAACCGAAGACAGACTTAGACCCAGCCGGCCTTTGTTCGCCGAGGAGCAATAAGCTCTCAGGCATATGCGCACAATATACTTGTAAAGCATTACATGACGGCCCGGGACCACCGGCAAATCCTGGGAGGAAAAACGCCGCTGGAAAGGGCAGAAGGCCTCAAGCCGTTCTCCATGCCCCAAACCTACAGCCGTCCAAAAGTCTCCGATTCAGACTTCAAGCGAGCCACTCACTACTCATGGCAGCCCAAAGGTTGCCCAAAAAACGGGAGAGTAGAAGCACACTGCTGAGCCGCAGGCTGCAGAGACGTCAGGCGAAGAAAAGTATGGCAACGTAGGACAAACCCACAATACCTGGGGGTCGGCAGGAGAGAAAAACTCCGCTCCGACACCGATGCCTAGATCCGAAACTATCAGGTCCATTAGACCACCTCTTGTAAGGCTTCCCTCCTGTCTCTCGGCAGAGGAACCACAAATCGGTGAAGAAATCACCCCCACAGAGGGATCTCACAACAATGGCCCAATAACAGCGGGCCATAGCCCGAGGTCTACATGACGCCACCCATGCGACCAAGTCAGGAGCACGGTCGGAGCCAGAACCTCCTGTCAGGTGGTAGTGGACGAAAGTTAAGTCCCGCCAACCAGTAAAGAGTCGGAGAGAGACTCCCCGTACTCATGGAAGACGCATCCCTGGTATCAAGGCACGGAGGTTCGCAGACTGAGGGGCCAAAGGCCCCTGGGGTGGAGGCGGGAGAGGGACCCGAGAGGATTCTGAAACATCCCCGGTGGTCTCACCAGTAGTGGTTGAGCAGGAGGCGACCTAGCAGACGTGCAGGTATGCAAGTACTCAAAACTAAGCAAAAGGACCAACGTCCCTCGCTTACACGTGGTGAGTAACCACAAACTCCCCATCAGAAGGGTTCCTCGACGCTGATCAACTGCTCTGCGTCGTGAGTGGAAGGTGCCGGGAACACAAAGTCCCCTCCTACGAAGAGAGGCTCACCAAGGAGCGAGGCCTGGAACAAGACCCAGGCGTCAGGAGCCGGCAGTATTCTGCGGCTGTAACCCATGACGGCGACCTCACTACGACGTCACCAACGCTAAGACAGTGACTGTCTCTACGACAACCAACACTCAGACGTCAAAATGTCACTAGGTGTCAAACACGGAGACGCCGAGCCATCCCTAACGGTGACGCCCGGACCCAACGGAAGAGGGCAGAGCCCAAGTGACCAATGCCCCAAAAGGAGCATCACTGCTCCATGACGTCTAGCCTCATTGTCCCATGACGTCGAGCAACCCTGCTCCATGACGTAGAGCATCACCGCTCCATGACATAGAGCATCACCGCTCCATGACGTAGAGCATCACCGCTCCATGACGTAGAGCATCACCGCTCCATGACGTAGAGCATCACCGCTCCATGACGTAGAGCATCACCGCTCCATGACGTAGAGCAACACTGCTCCATGACGTCGGGGAAGGAGTAGTTTCTTTTCTGTAACTCCAGTTCTGTAGTAGGGGTATCTCTGTTATAGTCATAATCTAGTGAATAGTCCCGCCCATGTGCGTGGACCCCGGAGCAATCAAAAATAATCTCTAAAGTGTCGAAAAAATGCAGAACTGCACAGACACTGAAGAGAGAATTTAAAGACATAATGCAGCCTAAAAAAAGGCTACACTGTCCAGTACTTCAGCTAGAAATTCCACCAAAAAAACCACAAAAACAGCAAAGCCTGTCCAGATTTTCTTTGTCTTCAGTACAAACCCCTCTGGAAGATAGAGAGGAAGGCATGGACAGACAAGCCCCATAGGCTGCCATTATGTGGCTCAGAATAGGATACTGTGCCTTTAAGAGAACTTTCCAGAACTTCACAGTATCCCAGAATGCCTTGCAGGTCTCCCTTACTTTCAGTTCTTTTTGAAGGCGTAACACGCCCGACCTGTAGCATTCTTTACATGAACATCTCTCCACCGGGGAGGCGGGCGGGCGCTTATGACTATAACAGAGATACCCCTACTACAGAACTGGAGTTACAGAAAATAAACTACTCCTTCTGTAGTAGGGGATCTCTGTGTATAGTCATAATCTAGTGAATAGAATGGCAAGCCCATCCCCACACCAAAACGGCGGTGGAGAAAAGAAACCAACACCACTATTGTGCGAACAAATTCCGCTGCGAAGCCTGTCCAACCTGAGCATCCGCTCTGGCATCAGCGTCCAGACAGTAATGCTTAGCAAAGGTATGAACCGACTTCCAAGTGGCAGCCTTGCAAATCTCTGCAATCGGCACATTACGGAGCAAGGCTGTCGTGGCAGCTTTGTCCCTGGTGGAATGAGCCTTAGGCTTACCCCCTAAGGTCTTATTAGCTTTCTGGTAACATAGTTGTATGCAGGACACAATCCACCTAGAAATGGACTGCTTAGAGGTCGCAAGACCCGTCCTGACTGATCCGTAATTGATAAACAATTGGTCTGACCTACGAATATCTTTAGTCTTATCCAGATAAAATTTCAACACCCTCCGCACATCCAGGGAATGTAAGGACCTTTCCGCTGAAGATGAAGGATTCTGAAAAAACGTAGGCAAAGTTATAGTTTGATTGACATGAAAGTCAGAAATAACCTTGGGAAGAAATTTAGGGTGAGTACGCATAACAACCTTAGCAGCATGAAATACAGTATAAGGTTCATTACAACACAACGCCTGAATTTCACTCACCCTGCGGGCCGATGTAATGGCCACGAGGAACGCCGCCTCCCAGGACAGGTGCTGCAACGAAGCCTTATGAATGGGTTCAAAAGGCTCCCTCATCAAACTGGACAGCACCACATTCAATTCCCATGAAGGCGAAGGAAGCCTGACAGGAGGGAACACTTTCTTCAAGCCTTCCAAAAAATCTTTGATCACAGGGATCTGAAAGAAGGAAGTCTGTGAAGGGCTTTTCCTGTAGGCAGTCAATGCAGCGAGATGAACCCTAATAGAGTGAACATTAAGGCCAGATCGCGCCAAATGTAGAAGGTAGGTGTAGGAAGGTACATCCTGACTATGGTTGCCCCCAACTTTTTTTGCCCTGTGTTTTAGCTGGTTTTTGACATAGTCGACCTGGGACCCTGCCAATCAGGACCCCAGGCCTACTGCTCTCTCTGAAAAATGGATTCCATGTACCCTAGGTGCATTTCCAATTGGTACTGGGCCACCTTATCAGACCTTGTAACTCAGGGCATAGGTGTACCCAGGGCTGCCAGGGGCTGCAGCATGTATTATGCCACCCCTGGCTGGCCTCCTAAATTTGACACAACTGGCTGCATGACAGCTGGGGCAAAGTCGTGTAATCACCCTTTGCTGTAGGTGTAGTATACCTATACCTAACCCTAAAATGGACACACAGATTCCTATCAGTCACTCCTATGGCAGGCCTTGACAATCCTGAAGGCAGAGTGCTTGGAATCGTGTGAGATGGTGCTCTGGCATGAGCTGAGCCTGTCTGCAGCTTGCGGAATCAAGTCCTAATAGCTGTTCCATGATATCGCATACCATATACTCTTAAGTGCATTATACTCCTCGCGGTTAAATGCTATCTTTGGTATTGCTTTATCAAAACATGTCGAGTAAGGTGTCATACGAATTGGAATACTAACCCCTCGCCAATTCTGGCGACGGGGTTAGCATTCCACCCTTCTAGAGGGACACGACATGTATGTAACTGTGAACCCCGGTTAAAGTTAACTGAAGCCTCAGCTCCACAAAATGGATGCTGCCACCACAGACACGAGTCTGACCTCCTGCTGCTGGGAGTCCTTCCAGCGAGGGAGGCCTGGACAAAGGGTTTCCTGTCCGGGGCGGTGCTAGCACCATCCCAGACATGGTTTTGTGTATCCTGGGTAGGCAGGGCTTTTCAGGAAGGTGACTGCTGAGTGGCACCCCGGTGCTCACTACGCATAGGCCAGTCAGAACCAGTTCCAGGGGCACACCAGCCCCTGGCCTGGGGAAGTCCGGCAGGGGAGAGGGGTGTAACCACCCCCCTCCTGGTCCCACCCATAGGCAGGACCTAGTCACCGGGTCAGCCCCCTTTTTTAGTATAAAGATAGGAGCGGGCCCCCTGTTCAAATTAGATCATCTTTGGAATCAAGACACGACTTTCTTCGAAAGGACATCAAGATTTCTTCTTCAAGATTCTCCCTTGTGGCTAAGGAGTAGTCACCCTGCATCAAGCGGGCACCATCCTAAAGAACACTGCGGTCTGCTGCAAGTCCTTCTTCACGAATCCGACGACCCAGCTCGACGAGACCCGGCTTCCCTAGCACCTCTGACCTCTACTCACCTCTACAGCCAAGCTGAGAACCGCGAGTGCGACGAGACCTCGAGGGACCGACGATCGCCAAGACTGCACGACATCTTTACTGCAAGCCCACCGTGTCCTCCACTGGTGAGTGCTTTGGGGTCCGAGAAGCCCCGACCCTGCGCAGCTCCAGCACCCAAGGTCAGCCTCCCTGCATCTCCACGATCTGCGTGGGGCCCTCCTGCTGTTTGCTGTGCACTGCGTTGTTTGGCTACTAGCCGGCTGGCTTGTGGCCTTCTGAACGACGCCCAACGACTTCACGACTGCTGGTCTGGTTGCTCCAGACTGGCCCTTGCTTCCTTCTTGAAGAGAGGCACCCCGGACCCTCCTGGTCCACTCCAGACGCCATTTTAGGTCCACCGCGTGGGCTTGAATTTGCCAAGGCTTTGTTGCCCAATCCTGGGTCCAGCGACGCCGACAGCTTCTATCTTCGTGGGACAGCTCGATCCTCCATCCTGGTCGCCGACGACGCCTCCTGGTCCGTGAGATCTTCGAGCTCCAGCGTCACCCACTCACCTTGTCGAGGTGGCTACCATCCGGTGCCCTCCTGGTGCCCACTGACTACTGGCTAGTAGTCTCGAACTTGGTCCCCTCTGCTTTCAGGTGTCATCTATCTTCGAGATCCAGGCTTGGATCCAACTGAACTTTCTTCACTGGTCACCGGCCAGCATCTTTTCTTCCGGCTCCTGGTCCGTCTACGAGGATTCCCGACGTATTTTCAGACCTATGCAGCTGCAGCCCCTGGGCTAGGTAACTTCGGCATTTCGGTGCCCCAGCATAGCCTCACTATCCAAGGGTCAGAATCTACTTTCGTTTTCTCCCTACCAGGTCGGGTTCGCCCGAGAACACTAACTTTTCAATTTCTAGCTACCATAGACTTTTGTCCGCATCTCGCGTGAGAGTGCACACACTGCACCCGAGTCCCCTAGGCCTCCTAGAAGTAATCTAACGATTCCCTAGTCAAGTCCTAGCGATTCCCAAAGCTATTAGTACTGTACTTACCTGCTAGGAATTTCGCATTCCACTTTCAGAGTATATGGTTTTCCGTGCCCCTCGGGCATTTGTGTATACTGTGCTAACTTAAGTATTTTTGTAAGAGTTTTGGTTTGTGCTTAGTACCCTGTCCTCATAAAGAGTACAGGGCTGTTGTGATCTTTAAATAAATAACTGTTTATTTTCATAACACTTGTGTGGTGTCCTTTCACTTGGTGTTCAAGGGGTATATGTGTGGTAAACAGCTGGCTTAACACGCCCTCTCGAGTCTTTAGCCTTAGACTGCTCGTATCCATGCTACTAGGATAGCTGGTCTATAAGGTTGACTTACAACCAATCATCAATAAGGGTTGCTGGACTGATACATAGTGTTCACTAGAATAGTGAGCACTGCATATCAGGCCACCTTCTCACATTGGTGAGCAGCGGTTGGGATTTGAGCTTGCTGTTGTTTTACCACACGTATCCTAAGAATATCTTGTTGAAAGATCACATAAAGTACTGTTAGGTACATATAACTAAAGCTTAGAATACTCTGAGTTCTACTGAACCAGCTGTTGTAGCTCCTCAGGGCTTAGCACACCTTGGCTGCAACTCTAGCAAGGGATCAGTAGGTAACTCATAGTGTAGGTAGGTGCATCACTTACACCACACTAGAAACAGTATGTCAGACAAAGGTGGAAACACTGAGTCTCCCCTTGTGTCAGTTGACCCTCCACAGGTCATCCCTTCAAGATATACTGTGCTTAGCTTCCATGAGTTACGACAAGTATGTACCTCTAGGAAGATTAAGCAGGGGGCTAACCCCACAACTGCTTTTCTGATTGATCTCTTAGAGACTCATGATGCAAGGAGGGCTGGTAACCCAGACCCTTCTACTTCAGAAGGCAATATGCCCTCCCTACAGGGTCCCTTTGATAGCCAGGACCATCCCCTTCAGGAAGCAGATGATGCTGATGATGAGGATGATGACTTGGCATCTGGGGAAGAGGCAGACAAGGGACAGGTAGAAGTCAGCAGACTAACCAGGTCCAACTTAAGCAGACATGAGATGGATTCTAGGGGAGCCCTGGGGCCACTCTCAGGTCAGCTTAACATTGGGAATGGACGAGCTAGGTCTCTATCCAGAGACTCTGGCAGATCCCTTCATACCAATGGCTCTCAACGTTCCTCTCAGAGGGGAATGACATCTCCCCAGAGGAGAATGTATGTAGCTAAGGAAAAGGCAGCCAATCTGAGGATTGAAAGGGAAGAACTTGCCCTGGCCAAAGAAAGGCTTGCCTTTGCTAGAGAGCAACAATTGAGTGGGGCAGTCCCCACTGGTGGCAGCATTGTACCTAGCAATAGGGAAAGGAGTTTTGATACAAAACACCTAGGTAAGATAGTGCCCCCCTTTAAACAAGGGGATGACATCCACAAATGGATTACTGCTTTGGAGAGGGCCTGCACTGTGCAAGGTGTTCCCCCAAGTCAGTGGGCAGCTAACTTGTGGCTCTCCTTTGAAGGTAAAAGAAGAGACAAGCTCCTCACCACAAGGGTAGAGGATGCTAATGATTACCAAGTCTTGAAAAATGCACTGGTTGATGGGTTTGGCCTAACCACTGAGCAGTACAGGGTGCTGTTCAGGGATACCCAGAAAACTCAGTCTCAAGATTGGGCTGACTTTGTAGATTGTGCCACTAAGGCTTTTGAGGGCTGGTTGCTGGGCAGTAAGGTTACTGATTATAAAGGATTGTACAATTTGATGATGAGAGAACAAATTTTAAACAATTGTCAGAACCAGTTGTTGCATCAGCATCTTGTTGACTCAGATCTGACCTCTCCCCAAGAATTGGGAAAGAAGGCAGACAGATGGGTTAGAACAAGAGTTAAACAGAACCAGGGCCAGAATCAAGGTGGTCAGAAGAAAGCAGACCAGAAGGGTAAAGATTCTAAAGGGGAACAAAATGACCAGAAGTCTTCGACAGGTCCCCAACAACCCAAAGAGGGTGGGGGTCAGGCTCCCCAAAAGAAGAAAGAAGGCCAATCTAAAAGGTGGTGCCAATACTGTAAAAGTAAAACTCACTGGTTTAGTGAGTGCACCAAGAAAAGAGGAGGGCAGACTCCTGCCACTGCAGCCCCTAAGGCACCTGTGCCCCCTAGTACAGCCAGCAGTGGTAGTGCACCTCCCAAGGGTTTAGTAGGGTTAACCCTGGGTTCTGAGGGGAGTGACAACTTAGTTGGCACCCTCACTCAGGCTGTCCTTGTCAGTACAGGGGATATGGATATGTCCCCTGACATCAGTCCCAATACTTTGGGCAAATACAGACAGACACCTTTCATTAATGGAACAAGCATTTACAATGCAACGGTTTCGCCTTTGTAAAAGTTAGAGCTATTGTCATTGTAAATGACAAATTTTTTTATTTATGTGTTGGTTTTGAAAACAGATAAATAAATGGCATTGTCATTTACAATGCCAATAGCTTAATCTTTCGCAAATGTGAGACCTATTGCATTTGCACCCACACGCACACACACACAGAGCCACCCACACACACACACACAGAGCCACCCACACAGGAGTGAGGGCGGAGGGATGGAGGGAGAGAGCAGCGTGAATCTCTCCGAATCTAATGAAAGCCCTTCCTAAGCCTGATGTATTGCACCTGGCAGTCACTTGGTCTGCTCTAGCTATTGAATAATTGAAAGGGTCTGATCGGGGGGAGGGGGGACCTTCCCGAGGAAGTGTCTCTACACATGTACATTTCCAGGCGGACCTGCTCGGCTCCCCCTCTCTGGAGCAGCTTTAAGTGTTCCACTCTTGGTTGTGTGTCTTTCCTTCCCTTGTTTATTCGTTTCCTGTCCCTTGCGCTCTTTCTATGGCGGGCGTTTTTGCGGCGGTGGGAGGCGCTGTCTCTTCTGGTGACCAGAGAGAGCAGACACGAGGGGCACAGATTGAGCGAGGAAAGAGGAGGGGTGAGAGGAAAAGAGACGGCAGGAGGGGAGAGAGAGTGAGAGAACGAGAGAAACCGAAACTGTAAGAGGGAAGAAAGAAAGCTGAGAGGGAAAGATGTGGCGGCGTTTGGTGAGGGGGCTCGGCTCTCCCGTCGGGGCTCGTTTTCGGTCGCGTTGGTACCAGCAAGGTACGGGGCCCTTCGTCGGGGGTTTACTGATCCCGGCTCGCGGTGGTGAAGCTGCACACGGGTTATTTTAGTGCGCTCTGCTCGGGGAAGGCTCACAAACCTTCAGTCTGCACCAAACACGTGTCGATGGATTCGGGGGCGTTCCCGGCGTCGCGTGACGTCGGCAAAAGCCAAAGAATCTCGGGAACGCCCCCGTGTCTCCTCCGGCCATGACGGACGCCTCTCTGTTCCAATGGCTAGCCTCCATTTATGGAGCTAGCCAATGAAACAGAGGGAGGGACTAAGAGTACACACTAAGAAACATAAGATTTCTCTGGAGGCGGAGCCTAACGGCTCCGTTCCCCAGCGAAACCTAAAAAGGGAAGTGTTGCAAGCTTGCAAGAAAACCACAATCTGACTTCCTGCTCTAGGGACTCACAGCAAAACCACTCGCGCCTTCCCCGAAGGAGGGGCGGGCGGTGGGGCCGCGGAGTCCGTGAGGTCGAGTTAGCGCCTCAGACTGCGAAGCAGCGCTGTAGTCTTCTTAAGTCACCAAAAACACTTACAATGCCAGGCTAGAATATACGTGAATACCTTGAATTATGGGTGCATCCCGTCGAGATATCCATCTAGCCTTTTTCACCAAACACGGGCAAACACGTCTTTAGCCCTCTTGTCACTCTTTAACAACGCACGTCACCCAACATAAATAGAAATGATGGTAAAATAATACATGCTCCTGTTACAGCATCAAGACCTCGACAAACTATCTCCATGCTAAAAAAAATCCAATAGAAATACTATGAACTACAAAAATAAAAATACAAACCAAAAATGTGTTCTGCTCAGCTGACAGCTACTACAAGAACAGTATCAAACACATGCTTTTGCAGTGTGTCGAAAAATCAAACATTTAAATAGAGTTACAGATTTGAAATCTTATTGGTATTGCCATATCGAGTACTATCCTATCCCATCGCAGTCTAAATGGCAACAACCTATCCCCATTGCTCATATTTCCTACATCACGTTGTGGGTTAGATACCAAGCCAAACAGAAATTAGGATTACTCGATTTTCGCACAATGAAACAGTGGATTTAGTTCATGCCAAGCCTCTTGATCCCCCAACTAATCTTTTGCCAATTGAAACACTTCACCTTATGTGGGGCGCTGAAGTGCTTGCCTTCAAAAGCACTATACTACACCATGTCGGTAGTGTGGATAGAAGGTTGTTCTTTCTGTTTTGATTCCATGTGGGAAGTGCTTCCATGTTGTGCGTAACGACCACTGAGGTGCGGTTATCATGGTATGGGACACAAGGCGTAGCAGTGTGTTGGATGATGAAGCGTAAGAGGCAGACGTGCAGTTATTTGTTTTTTACCATGCTGGTACCTTGGAACTGCTCCATATGTCCCTTTAAAGCATTTCATGTGATCTAGTGTGGCTATCAGATTAATGTGGCGCTGGCACTCCCCAGGCTTGCCCCTTCATGCACAGGTGGAATATGCGCAAGCAGCATGGCGTTCTGGGGATATACCTATAATCAAAATACACAAGAACTCATTATACAGTCACGCCCAACTGTACTGGTGCTATGCAGTGAGTCACACTAGTATATGCTTCTCTGGAGACATGTTTCCTCACCAAAATGGATCACTGCCCCAAGTCCTCTATAAACCAATATAAGCAGTGCTCCAGGCTTACACAATCCAAGTACAGAGACCAAGCCTGAGCATCAGGTCCAGATCTGGGCATGAGTCACAGCATATTTTATAGTACTCATCTGGAGAATTGTGTGCGGTTCTAGATGGCACACATGGAGCATCATGACCAGTCCTGTGAAATACATCTCCAGGACGATAAAGAGAGACTGGAGACAGACAACAAAAACAAGACAACCATAAGGCCATAAAAGGGACATTCATACGCCAAAAGGAAATATAGAAGACAGGAAGGTACAAAACTGGCAGGCAAAGGCGTCAGAGAATAACACAGGACACTATGAGAGTCAAAGTTCAGATGTAACAGCACTAAAGGTCTGCATAGTTATGACACGAACACGATTCAGACAATAAAGATATGGTCACAGGGTCTAGGAAGGATGATGGAGGAACATAACAAGGAAAGGAAGAATAAAGTCGTAAACTACTTATGGTATACTTATAAAGCGAAGGCAGGAAACATGAAGACTTTATGGGGCACCGTACTCTTTTCGTCTACACACTGTGCTACACCGCTACACCTATTTCACTTCCCCTCTCTTTAAACACTACCTCGCCGCTCCAGTGACAACGCCCATTACCTTCTAGTCCACCCACACTGCTCGAGATACCGCTCACTTCTCATGCCCTCTCCTACTACAGCTCCATTCTTGCCTTTCCTCTCCACTCCTCATTCTAATGCCTTCACGAGTCCCCCCACCCATTATGTCATCAACTCGGTGCTAACGCTTTACATGCCCATTTCCTGGACGTTGCCATCTCCTGCACCTTCGCCTCATCCTGATCATAAATGCCTCCACCGCAGCCCTCTAACCAAGTGCAGCACAGAGTTATGACCCCAGTGTTGTTCACCCACCCTGCTGCCCCTCCAGCCAGTGCTTGCCACAATCCCCCCGTGCCACGTATCCCTCCTCCACCTGGACTGCACCCACGGGGCTCCACTCCCTCCTCTGCTCTCCCCCTCACCTTCTCGGTCGCTGTTACTTCAGACTTCAAACACTTCCGGCACCCACCGCCCTCCCGGCATCCCCGGCGTGGCTTACTAGAGGGTGGGGCAAGAGGGGTGGGTGACAGGAGGGTGGGCTAGGCGCGCAGGGTAATGTGGGGCCGGAGGGGAATAGGAGGTGTGGAACAAGCGAGGGCGTGTAGGAGGAGGAGTTACTGAAATATCATGGGTTGGTTTTATGGTCGGGATATGATACTTTTTCAATAAGAGGGCAAGTGTTGTGCATCAATAACTGAGTGGTGTGGACTGCATGAAGTTACTACGGAATCTAGCATTGTAGACCGAGAGACAGGGTCTGATTAGAGGATTAGAATTTCGCGCTTTGTAATAATCTGCCTATATTTGAAAAATACTGAATAATTATTATCAAAATGCTAAAACATGTTCTTCCCACCAAAGATGGCCGCTTCCAGATCACAGCGACGCTTGTCCCTTTTCCATTCGTACCCTTTAGCGAAGGCGGGATCTCAGACAAGCTCCTCGGCCCTTATAAGGTCTCAAACAGCACTTCAGAACGAAGGGTTTGGCCATCGAAATTACGATTTATTTAGTCACTATGCTGGTACCATCTTGGGAGGGGATCACTTTTCTGTTCCTCCCTCACCAAGGGTTTTAGGTAGTTATTGCGGTTGCGCGCCGCCATTAAAGATTGGGTTTAAAAAAAATTGTTTCTGATGTCTATTTGCAACATTTTGACGTACTGCTGCACAGTGGACAGCTGTAAGAAATGGTGAAACATACCTAACTAGTACTTTTATACGGCACAGCTACTTCGTTTTTCAGGTCCCTCGGCGAGGTCAGGTCAGTCTTCCCCGGGCCCGGCGGTGATCGCGGTGAATTCTCGGCTCCTCCAGTCGAGCGGGCCAATCCAGACACGGCAGAACGGGCGAGCCTCCAAAGCACCCGGGAGTCAGCCTATGGCAGTGCGGCTCCCGGGTCAGCACCTACGAGGACACGGGGGGGGGGCGGGAGAGGAACGGACGGCGGGAGGGGGCGGGAGAGGACACAGGGGGCGTGAGGGGGGCGGGAGAGAACACGAACGGCGGGAGGGAGGCCTACGAGGACACGGGGGGGGGGGCGGGAGAGGAACGGACGGCGGGAGGGGGCGCGGGAGAGGAACGGACGGCGGGAGGGGGCGGGAGAGGACACAGGGGGTGTGAGGGGGGAGGGGGGCGGGAGAGAACACGAACGGCGGGAGGAGGCCTACGAGGACACGGGGGGGGGCGGGAGAGGAACGGACGGCGGGAGGGGGCGGGAAAGGACACAGGGGGCGTGAGGGGGGAGGGGGCGGGAGAGAACACGAACGGCGGGAGGGAGGCGGGAAACGTGCCGGGGAAAAACATGCCCAGGACAGCAGCAAGCACGGCCCGGCCGGAGGAGACTCGGGGGCGTTCCCGGCGTCGCGTGACGTCGGCAAAAGCCAAAGAATCTCGGGAATGCCCCCGTGTCTGGTCTGGCATTGATGGACAGGCCCCTCGTCCAATGGCTAGGCTCCATTTATGGAGCTAGCCAATGGGACGGGGGGGCGTGTTCCATAGTGCTTACTGTACTCAATAGATTTCTCTGGAGGAAGAGCCTAACGGCTCCGCCCCCCAGCGAAACCTAATAAACGGCTTCCAGTTTGCCAACTTATTTCCAGAGGCGCGCGGAGTTGTGTGGAGGGAAAGTTAATGAACGAGAGAAGACACGGCTGTACTTAAAATACCTCCGGTCTGGAGTGCTGTAGAGGAGGCCGAGACTACTCTCGCACTGGCCTGTCGTCATTTCTCTGCTCATTAGGACGATGGCTTTTAAATCCAGGCGTTTCATTCTCTAATACTGAGCGAAAACGAGAACATTAAGAATTGTCCTCTGCTTTCAAGCTGGTAGCGTACTTATTTGTGTTAGTTTACTTCCATGTTTACTTTCAGTGGCTTGGCAAGGGTGCCATCGGTCCAAACGCAAACAATGGAAAGCACCCTCGCCACCAGCAACAACAACAGCGGTTGGCTATTAAAATACAGCCTTATTTGGGATGTACAGAGCCCCATGCTCACCTGGGTCCTGGTGCCACTGCGCCTGTTGCACTACGCCCCTGTTGTTTACCTTTCCCTTCCTTCCGGCAGCCTGGGGATTTCCGCCAGCGTGGGAGTGGGAAGGATTTGCTTCAGACGACAATTAATACACAGACGCGTCTTTTCACTCCTCTCTTCGCTTGTTCTATTCTGTGTTTTACACCCTGGCTCATGAGACGTTAACAGACGGTTATTGATACAAACAACCCCCCCCCCCCCCCCCCCCCCCCTTCTTCTCTGCGTGTCCTGCTATAGGCCGCGAGAAAGACAAATTCCCCGGCTTGGTGCCAACGTGCGCTGGCTGCCTGCTGACGGCCGGTTACCGCGATGATTTACGGCCCAGCAGAAAGGGATGATATTGTCAGGGCAGCAATCTGGAAAGATAAGACAGCACACCCGCAAGGCCTGCGCTGGGAAACCACCCAGCGCATCTGAAGCTGCGCCACCGAGTCCCCGCTCCCTGCGAGAGGCGACCAATCAATTGCTCTCAGATTACACGCGATCTCTATTACTTGAGCTCGCCGGTAATCTGTCTCCGCTGACAATGGCAGCCCCTAGATTTATGTCAGCGCCCCTCACCTGTCCGGCCCGGTGACAGCGGAGATATTTCAGCCGCTCGGCGGGGCTGCTGTCGCGGTGTGCTCCTTGCTCTGAATCCGTGCAGAGCCAGGGCGTGAGATTGAGCTGTGCCCTGCAGAGCAGGAGGGCGCGCGGCACCCGCTCAATCAGACAGCCGGACTCTGATGTATGTGCACCTTTCAGGGAATGCAACTTTCCTCCTGGTTTTCCGAGGCCAAATGCGCGTACAAATAAATGTCTGTGTTTGTATACGCATACATTTATAAGTGTGTGTTTTTAATCTATGCATTTATGTTTCCATCCCTGTGCGAGTGTGTGCCTATATAAAAAAGGTTTGTGTTAAGTACCTGTATATGCATTTGTGGGCATTATGATACTTATGCGTGTTATCGTTTATATATAGGCGCCTGCAGTCCAGTTCGTGTTGTCTCTATTTTTATGTATCTGTTACTCTGATAATTTGTGTGATTGTTTCCATCTCGGTTTACCTGCGTATTTTTGCATTTTATCTATTTACCACACATGTGTTTGTATGTGGGAAAGTTTATTTGCGCACGTGCATACGTTTGCATCTCTCCTGCGCAATTGTGTGTGATGTTCTACTATTCTGTGTATGTATTGGTACGCTTACTGGATGTGTTCGCATGTGTTTATGTGTTCATGTGTATTTGTCTTTGTATATTTGTGCGTGCCTCCGCGTGTAAATGGTTTGTGTGTGTCTCTGTGACTGGAGTGCTCACGCACGTGCCCATTAGTTTGTTACGTTGAATCGATGTGTTGAACATATCCCCAGAAGGATGATTGGATTGTCAATAAGGCTACATTTTCCGAACGAGCCCAGCCCTAATTAAAATGCCACACTCTTCCCCCTATCCGAGTAAGGGTCTGTGTGACATGTAATCGTCCCTTTTGCCACATACCGACCAATCGCGCGCTCTCTCCTCCCTCACCCACCACCGCGCCCTGACCCCACCCCCTTCCACTTATCTCACACATGCTGACCTTCTCGCTGCCCTCTCCCTCAAAATAATAGTTATTCTTCTCAAATAAAGCCTTGCCCGGCAATAAAGCGACAGCTTTGATCCGGGCCCGTCCTCCCCGGGCCTCTGGGCCGAATTCAGAGGAGAAACTCTGGCGAGTTATTGTTCACACTCGCTGCGCCTCGGCCTCAGAAAGCACTGATTTATTAGGCTGTCAAGGGAAGCATTGTTCAGGAAGGCAATCAAAACCACTTACCTCGCTAAACTAAAATTACTGCCTTTTCAGTGGCTAATTTGTATAACTCCCATGGAGGAACTTGGAAAGTGTTTGATGAGGCATAAAATGATGATTAATGAATTTATTGCCCCGGTGCTCATCAAACAGGAGTAGTATATCTTTCTTCTATTGGGCCTTGTGTCTAATGCTAGGTGCCTGTGTAAAGCAAGCCCAATATGATCTCCCTTCAAGCCCCCTTTTAACCCCGTGACCCGGAGGCATATCTTCAAGTAACACAGGCAACATCAGGGGAGAGGGAGGACAAAGGCCTGCTTGATAAAAGGTGAAATGTGGAAAGTTGCTGCAGGGCCGGATCCTCTCAGTTTTCCTCAATTGCTTTGACAGCGGACGTGTGAAGACTTTTGAAAATCAGAGGTGGGGCGAAGACGCAACAAAATGATAAACCTTTGAAAAAGCGCCCGGAAAAACAACTCAACTGCTTTTTGTGTAGGAACGGGTGAGAAAGGGGCAAGTGGAACAGAGTCACGCAGTCGTTATGTATTTTAGGGGTAAGTATGAAGTAACATTCCAAACGCTGTAAGGAAAAGCGTACAGTGGAGCATGGTGTATGCCTAGCAAAAAAGAAATACAACATTATATGTAGGCAGCTAAAAATATATGGGTGGAAATGCATGAACACATCTGAAACAAGGGTAATTAGCACGCAAAGTAAGACCGAGAATGGTGGATCCCGGCAGATAAGTGTACATTGAGTGAATATAAATTAAAACGGACGGCGGGAGGGGCGGGAGAGGACACAGGGGGCGTGAGGGGGAGGGGGGCGGGAGAGAACACGAACGGCGGGAGGGAGGCAGGAAACGTGCCGGGGAAAAACATGCCCAGGACAGCAGCAAGCACGGCCCGGCCGGAAGAGACTCTGGGACGTTCCCGGCGTCGCGTGACGTCGGCAAAAGCCAAAGAATCTCGGGAACGCCCCCGTGTCTGGTCCGGCATTGACGGACGCCTCTCTGTTCCAATGGCTAGCCTCCATTTATGGAGCTAGCCAATGAAGCAGAGGGGCGTGTTCAAGTCACCCATACTAGAAACTACAGATTTCTCTGGAGGAGGAGCCTAACGGCTCCGCCCCCCAGCGAAACCTAAAAATGGCTCAGGCCTATAGGGACACTTGTGCCAGTGTCACAATGGTGACACCTAGCTTTGTGGACCCTGGACAGATCATGCCAGGTACAGAATTCCTGGTGACCAATGCAAGCAATGTCACTACCAATCACAGTATGGCAATTGTAGCTTTCTCCTGGGGAGGGGTAACTGGCCAAAAGAAGGTTGTAGTTAGTTCAGACCTCCCAGTGGATTGTTTGTTGGGCAATGATTTGGAGTCATCACAATGGTCAGAAGTGGAGCAGAGGACTCACCTGGAAATGTTAGGCTTGCCAGCACATGTGTTTGCTGTGACCAGGTCACAGGCCAGGAAATGCCCCACTGAACAGGTGCTGGATCCTGTAACAATGGACCAGACACCTTCCAAGAAAAAGAGCAGTAGGGTTAAGGCTGTGCCTTCCCCCTTGCCCCAGGTTGTGGATCAAGTCTCAGAGGAGGCTGACCTACAGGAATTGAGGGAAACTGAGCCTAGAGAGTTTGAACTTGATCAAGTTGAATTCTTGGGTTCAGGGGGACCCTCAAGGGAAGACCTGGGGAAGGACCAGTTAGACTGCCCTTCTCTTGAACCCCTCAGACAGCAGGCTGCTGCTGAGGCTGCTGGGAACGCCACAGGTACCCACAAGGTATACTGGGAAGATGGACTCCTGTACACTGAGTCAAGAGACCCCAAGCCTGGCATGACCAGGAGGCTGGTTGTACCCTTGTCTCAGAGAGGTTTCCTACTTACCTTGGCCCATGAGATTCCCTTAGCAGGTCACTTAGGCCAGACAAAGACTTGGGACAGGCTTGTCTCACACTTTCACTGGCCTCACATGAATGAGGATACCAAGGAGTTTTGTCGCTCCTGTGTCACTTGCCAAGCCAGTGGTAAGTCAGGTGGCACAACAAAGGCCCCCCTTATACCAATGCCTGTGGTGGGGGTGCCCTTTGAAAGAGTGGGGATTGACATTGTTGGTCCAATGGAACCCCAGACAGCATCAGGGCACAAGTTTATACTGGTGGTAGTGGATCATGCCACCAGGTATCCTGAAGCTATTCCACTTAGGACCACCACAGCACCTGTGGTGGCAAGGGCCCTAGTTGGAGTGTTCTCCAGAGTGGGCTTCCCTAAGGAGGTTGTCTCTGACAGAGGTGCAAACTTCATGTCAAGCTACTTAACTGCTATGTGGAAGGAGTGTGGTGTTAATTACAAATTCACTACACCCTATCATCCACAATGCAATGGGCTTGTTGAAAGGTTCAACAGGACCCTAAAAGGGATGATTCATGGACTACCTGAAACACTCAGGCGTAGATGGGATGTCCTGATGCCCTGCCTTCTGTTTGCTTACAGAGAGGTCCCACAAAAGGGGGTTGGCTACAGCCCTTTTGAACTTTTGTATGGGCATCCTGTGAGAGGCCCCTTGTGTTTGGTGAAGGAAGGATGGGAGAGACCTCTCAAAAAGCCTGCAACCAACATAATGGACTATGTACTTGGTCTCCGCTCCAGGATGGCTGAGTATATGGAGAAGTCATCTGAAAACCTTAAGGCCAGTCAAGAACTTCAAAAAGCTTGGCATGACCAAAAGGCTGTCCTGACTGTTTACCAGCCTGGACAGAAGGTGTGGGTGTTGGAGCCAGTGGCCCCAGCAGCACTCAAAGACAAATGGTCTGGGCCCCACACAATTCTTGAGCAAAAGGGAGAGGTCACCTACCTGGTGGACCTTGGAACTCCCAGGAGTCCCCACAGGGTACTCCATGTCAACAGGCTCAAAGCATATGTCGACAGGAAGGACATGAGCTTGCTCATGGCCATAGATGAGGGACAGGAGAAAGAGAGTGACCCTCTCCCAGACCTGCTCACTCAGAATCCTGATGATGGGTCAGTAGATGGTGTTGTCTTTTGTGGCAGCCTCTCTGAACATCAGCAGAAAGACTGTAAACAGGTTCTTCAGTCTTTCAGACATATGTTCTCTCTGACACCCAGTCAGACCAATTGGTGCACCCATGAGGTTGACACTGGTGACAGCCTGCCAGTCAAGAGTAAAATCTACAGGCAGCCTGATCATGTTAGAGACTGCATAAAAACTGAAGTGCAGAAAATGTTGGAATTGGGAGTCATTGAACCCTCAGATAGCCCTTGGGCTAGTCCAGTAGTTCTAGTGCCAAAGCCTCACACCCAAGATGGTAAGAGAGAGATGAGGTTTTGCGTAGACTACAGGGGTCTCAATGCAGTCACTAAGACTGATGCCCATCCAATACCAAGGGCAGATGAACTTATAGATAGATTGGCTTCTGCCAACTACTTAAGTACATTTGACTTAACAGCTGGGTATTGGCAAATCAGGTTAGCTGAGGATGCCAAGCCCAAGACAGCATTTTCAACCCCTGGTGGGCATTATCAATTTGTGGTAATGCCCTTTGGTCTGAAAAATGCACCTGCCACCTTCCAAAGGTTGGTGAATCAAGTCCTTACTGGGCTGGATGACTTCTGTGCAGCATATCTAGATGATATTGCTGTCTTTAGCTCCACCTGGGAGGATCACCTGGTCCACCTGAGGAAAGTGTTAGAGGCTCTGCAAGCAGCAGGCCTCACTATCAAGGCCACTAAGTGCCAGATAGGGCAGACACAGGTTGTATACCTGGGCCACCTTGTAGGTGGAGGCCAGGTTCAGCCACTGGAGAGCAAAATACAGTCAATCAGGGACTGGGCTCCTCCAACCACCCAGACTCAGGTTCGAGCTTTCTTGGGCCTGACTGGATACTACAGAAAGTTTGTCAGGAACTATGGTTCCATTGTGACACCATTAAATGAACTGACAAGTAAGAAAATGCCAAAAAAGGTTCAGTGGACAGCAGGCTGTCAAAAAGCATTCGATGACCTAAAGCAGGCCATGTGCACAGCACCTATCCTTAAGAGTCCAGACTACTCCAAACCATTCATTGTCCAAACAGATGCTTCTGAGTTGGGTGTGGGAGCTGTTCTTTCTCAACTGAATTTTGATGGTCAGGATCAGCCCATTGCTTTTATAAGCAGAAGGCTGACCCCCAGAGAGAAGAATTGGTCAGCTATTGAGAGGGAGGCCTTTGCTGTGGTTTGGGCCCTGAAGAAGCTGAGGCCATACTTGTTTGGCACTCACTTCAAGATTCAGACCGACCATAAGCCCCTCTTGTGGCTAAATCAGATGAAGGGTGAAAACCCCAAACTGCTTAGGTGGTCCATTTCCCTACAGGGGATGGACTTTACAGTGGAACATAGACCTGGTACTGATCATGGCAATGCCGATGGGCTCTCCAGATTTTTCCACTTAGAACAAGAAGACTCACCTGGTCAAGGTTAGCTTATTGTCCCAAAGTTTGGGGGGGGGGGGGGGGGGGTCATGTAGGAGAGTAGGGTCTGCAATCCTATGATCACCCAGATTTTTTGCTTTTGTTTCACTGGTTTACGACTTTCTCTGGCTGTGGGCCTGCCAATCAGACCCACAGCCTGGCTGTTCTCTTTCTAAATTACGACATGTACCCTAGGTGCATTTACCAATTGGTACTGGGCCACCTTATCAGACCCTGTAACTCAGGGCATAGGTGTACCCAGGGCTGCCAGGGGCTGCAGCATGTATTATGCCACCCCTGGCTGGCCTCCTAAATTTGACACAACTGGCTGCATGACAGCTGGGGCAAAGTCGTGTAATCACCCTTTGCTGTAGGTGTAGTATACCTATACCTAACCCTAAAATGGACACACAGATTCCTATCAGTCACTCCTATGGCAGGCCTTGACAATCCTGAAGGCAGAGTGCTTGGAATCGTGTGAGATGGTGCTCTGGCATGAGCTGAGCCTGTCTGCAGCTTGCGGAATCAAGTCCTAATAGCTGTTCCATGATATCGCATACCATATACTCTTAAGTGCATTATACTCCTCGCGGTTAAATGCTATCTTTGGTATTGCTTTATCAAAACATGTCGAGTAAGGTGTCATACGAATTGGAATACTAACCCCTCGCCAATTCTGGCGACGGGGTTAGCATTCCACCCTTCTAGAGGGACACGACATGTATGTAACTGTGAACCCCGGTTAAAGTTAACTGAAGCCTCAGCTCCACAAAATGGATGCTGCCACCACAGACACGAGTCTGACCTCCTGCTGCTGGGAGTCCTTCCAGCGAGGGAGGCCTGGACAAAGGGTTTCCTGTCCGGGGCGGTGCTAGCACCATCCCAGACATGGTTTTGTGTATCCTGGGTAGGCAGGGCTTTTCAGGAAGGTGACTGCTGAGTGGCACCCCGGTGCTCACTACGCATAGGCCAGTCAGAACCAGTTCCAGGGGCACACCAGCCCCTGGCCTGGGGAAGTCCGGCAGGGGAGAGGGGTGTAACCACCCCCCTCCTGGTCCCACCCATAGGCAGGACCTAGTCACCGGGTCAGCCCCCTTTTTTAGTATAAAGATAGGAGCGGGCCCCCTGTTCAAATTAGATCATCTTTGGAATCAAGACACGACTTTCTTCGAAAGGACATCAAGATTTCTTCTTCAAGATTCTCCCTTGTGGCTAAGGAGTAGTCACCCTGCATCAAGCGGGCACCATCCTAAAGAACACTGCGGTCTGCTGCAAGTCCTTCTTCACGAATCCGACGACCCAGCTCGACGAGACCCGGCTTCCCTGGCACCTCTGACCTCTACTCACCTCTACAGCCAAGCTGAGAACCGTGAGTGCGACGAGACCTCGAGGGACCGACGATCGCCAAGACTGCACGACATCTTTACTGCAAGCCCACCGTGTCCTCCACTGGTGAGTGCTATGGGGTCCGAGAAGCCCCGACCCTGCGCAGCTCCAGCACCCAAGGTCAGCCTCCCTGCATCTCCACGATCTGCGTGGGGCCCTCCTGCTGTTTGCTGTGCACCGCGTTGTTTGGCTACTAGCCGGCTGGCTTGTGGCCTTCTGAACGACGCCCAACGACTTCACGACTGCTGGTCTGGTTGCTCCAGACTGGCCCTTGCTTCCTTCTTGAAGAGAGGCACCCCGGACCCTCCTGGTCCACTCCAGACGCCATTTTAGGTCCACCGCGTGGGCTTGAATTTGCCAAGGCTTTGTTGCCCAATCCTGGGTCCAGCGACGCCGACAGCTTCTATCTTCGTGGGACAGCTCGATCCTCCATCCTGGTCGCCGACGACGCCTCCTGGTCCGTGAGATCTTCGAGCTCCAGCGTCACCCACTCACCTTGTCGAGGTGGCTACCATCCGGTGCCCTCCTGGTGCCCACTGACTACTGGCTAGTAGTCTCGAACTTGGTCCCCTCTGCTTTCAGGTGTCATCTATCTTCGAGATCCAGGCTTTGATCCAACTGAACTTTCTTCACTGGTCACCGGCCAGCATCTTTTCTTCCGGCTCCTGGTCCGTCTACGAGGATTCCCGACGTCTTTTCAGACCTATGCAGCTGCAGCCCCTGGGCTAGGTAACTTCGGCATTTCGGTGCCCCAGCATAGCCTCACTATCCAAGGGTCAGAATCTACTTTCGTTTTCTCCCTACCAGGTCGGGTTCGCCCGAGAACACTAACTTTTCAATTTCTAGCTACCATAGACTTTTGTCCGCATCTCGCGTGAGAGTGCACACACTGCACCCGAGTCCCCTAGGCCTCCTAGAAGTAATCTAACGATTCCCTAGTCAAGTCCTAGCGATTCCCAAAGCTATTAGTACTGTACTTACCTGCTAGGAATTTCGCATTCCACTTTCAGAGTATATGGTTTTCCGTGCCCCTCGGGCATTTGTGTATACTGTGCTAACTTAAGTATTTTTGTAAGAGTTTTGGTTTGTGCTTAGTACCCTGTCCTCATAAAGAGTACAGGGCTGTTGTGATCTTTAAATAAATAACTGTTTATTTTCATAACACTTGTGTGGTGTCCTTTCACTTGGTGTTCAAGGGGTATATGTGTGGTAAACAGCTGGCTTAACACGCCCTCTCGAGTCTTTAGCCTTAGACTGCTCGTATCCATGCTACTAGGATAGCTGGTCTATAAGGTTGACTTACAACCAATCATCAATAAGGGTTGCTGGACTGATACATAGTGTTCACTAGAATAGTGAGCACTGCATATCAGGCCACCTTCTCACACCCCCCTCCTAGTCCCACCCATAGGCAGGACCTAGTCACCGGGTCAGCCCCCTTTTTTAGTATAAAGATGGGAGCGGGCCCCCTGTTCAAATTAGATCATCTTTGGAATCAAGACCCGACTTTCTGCGAAAGGCATCAAGATTTCCTTCTTCAAGATTCTCCCTTGTGGCTAAGGAGTAGTCAGCCTGCGTCAAGCGGGCACCATCCTAAGAACACTGCGGTCTGCTGCAAGTCCTTCTTCACGAATCCGACGACCCAGCTCGACGAGACCCGGCTTCCCTGGCACCTCTGACCTCTACTCACCTCTACAGCAAAGCTGAGAACTGTGAGTGCGACGAGACCTCGAGGGACCGACAATCGCCAAGACTGCACGACTTCTTTGCAACAAGCCCACCGTGTGCTCCACTGGTGAGTGCTTTGGGGTCCGAGAAGCCCCAACCCTGAGCAGCTCCAGCACCGAAGATCAGCCCTCCAGCATCTCCACGATCTGCGTGGGGCCCTTCTGCTTTTGCGTGCTCACCGCGCTGTGTGGCTACTAGCCGGCTGGCTTGTGGCCTTCTACACGACGCCCGACGACATCACTGCTGCTGGTCTGGTTGCTCCAGACTGGCCCTTGCTTCCTTCTTCAAGAGAGGCACCCCGGACCCTCCTGGTCCACTCCAGACGCCATTTTGAGTCCACCGCGTGGGCTTGAATTTGCCAAAGCTGTTGCCCAATCCTGGGTCCAGCGACGCCGACAGCTTCAATCTTCGTGGGACAGCTCGCTCCTCCATCCTGGTCGCCGACAACGCCTCCTGGTCCGTGAGATCTGCGAGCACAGCGTCACCCACTCACCTAGTCGAGGTGACTACCATCCGGTGCCCTCCTGGTGCCACCTGACTACTGGCTAGTAGTCACGAACTTGGTCCCCTCTGCTTTCAGGTGTCATCTTCCTTCGATCCAGGCTTGGATCCATCGAACTTTCTTCACTGGTCGCCTGCCAGCAACTTCTTTCTTCCAGGCTCCTGGTCCGTCTACGAGGATTCCCGACGTCTTTTGAGACCTATGCAGCTGCAGCCCCTGGGCTAGGTAACTTCGGCATTTCGGTGCCCCAGCATAGCCTCACTATCCAAGGGTCAGAATCCACTTTCGTTTTCCTCCTACCAGGTCGGGTTCGCCCGAGAACACTAACTTTGTCTTTACTAGCTACCATAGACTTTGTCCCGCATCACGCGTGAGAGTGCACACTCTGCACCCGAGTCCCCTGGGTCTCCTAGAAGTAATCTGAAGATTCTATAGTCAAGATCTAGCGATTCCAAAGCCTATTAGTACTGTACTTACCTGCTAGTAATTTCGCATTCCACTTTCAGAGTATATGGTTTTCCGTGCCCCTCGGGCATTTGTATATACTGTGCTAACTTAAGTATTTTCGTAAAGGTTTTGTTTTGTGCTTAGTACCCTGTCCTCATAAAGAGTACAGGGCTGTTGTGAATCTTAATAAATAACTTGTTTATTCTCATAACACTTGTGTGGTGTCCTTTCACTTGGTGTTCAAGGGGTATATGTGTGGTATAACAGCTGGCTTAACACGCCCTCTCGAGTCTTTAGCCTTAGACTGCTCGTATCCACGCTACTAGGATAGCTGGTCTATAAGGTTGACTTACAACCAATCATCAATAAGGGTTGCTGGACTGATACATAGTGTTCACTAGAATAGTGAGCACTGCATATCAGGCCACCTTCTCACAGTAGGGAAGGATGACATCTTCCTTGCACGTCGTAGGAACGAAGTTCCTGGACACACACCAGATACAAAACCTCTTCCACTTGTAAGCGTATGACGTCCGAGTGGAGGGCCTCTTAGACTCCTTCAGTATGTCCATGCAATCGTCTGGTAGATTCAAATGGCCATATTGCACTACCTCAGGAGCCATGCCGTCAAACTCAAGGATGAGAGGTTGGGGTGCACCATCTGCCCCCCGAACTTCGTGAGAAGGTCCGGCCTGCACGGCAACCGAATGTGTGGAAGGAGGGACCGGTGTAGAAGGTCCGTGAACCACCATTGTCTGGGCCATTCCGGGGCAATCAGGATCATTCGTGCCCTGGACCGGGACAGCTTGATGAACACCGCCGGAATCAGAGGGATGGGCGGAAAAGCGGAAACAAAGCTGTTCGACCAGTTGATCCAGAGTGCATTCCCCAGCGTCCCTTGCTGGTAGTACCTGGAGGCGAAGTCTCGGCATTTGCTGTTTTCGGCGGTGGCGAACAGATCTACGTCTGGAGTCCCCCACCTTGCGAAGACTTCTCCTAGCACGTCGTCGTTTATGACCCACTCGTGGTTTTCCTGAATCAGCCTGCTCAGTGCGTCCGCCTGAACATTCTGCACACCTGGCAGATGGGTAGCCGTTATCGTCAATCCTCTTGCCAGAAGCCAGTGCCAGATCGTCTGCGCCTCCCGAGACAGGGTGCGCGATCTCGACCCCCCCTGCTTGTTGAGGTAATACATTGTGGTCGTATTGTCCGTCTGTACAAGCAGAGAGTTGGTCCGGAAGGACGGATGGAAGGCCTTCAGCGCCAAGTGAACAGCTCTGAGTTCCAGGAAATTGATGTGATACGTGGACTCCGTCTGAGACCACGTGCCTTGGATCTGTAAGTCCCCCGAATGCGCTCCCCAGCCCTGGAGAGAAGCATTCTTCACGATCGTCTGAGTAGGAATATCCTTGTGGAAGGGAACTCCTCTGAGGAGATTCTCCGCTGAACACCACCACGTCAGAGACTGAAGAGCATGCAGAGACAGTCGTATCTCGTCATCCCAAGATCCTCTCCTCT
The DNA here is from genome assembly GCF_964263255.1 of Lissotriton vulgaris. Classification (NCBI taxonomy): domain Eukaryota; kingdom Metazoa; phylum Chordata; class Amphibia; order Caudata; family Salamandridae; genus Lissotriton; species Lissotriton vulgaris. The sequence continues at coordinate 83,571,579 of NC_141700.1, read as the reverse complement.
GGTCCCATTGGTCCTCCAGGCACTCCTGCAGAGGTCTCATGTGTAGTCGTGCATGAGGAGTGAGGAAGATACAATAGGCCATCGACCCCAGTAGAGAAGACACCGTCCTCACTGTTGTAGATGGAGCGGTCATAAGAGCCTGAGCCTTCCGAAGGATCGATCTCCGTCGCTCCTCCGAAGGAGACACGCTTGCTGACAGCGTATTGATGGTGGCCCCCAAGTATTGAATACATTGGACCGGGATCGGGACAGACTTGGACATGTTGATGTGCAACCCCAACTTGTTCAAGAGAACGCACGTCTTCCAGAAGTCCGCTTGGGCTTCTGAGAAGGAGGAGGCCTTGATCAACCAATCGTCCAGGTACGGGTAGACAAACACCTTGCCTTTCCTTAGGTGTGCCGCTACCACTGCCATGCACTTCGAGAATGTCCTGGGTGCAGATTTTAGTCCGAAAGGCAGTACCGTGTATTGGTAATCATTGGTGCCGACTTGGAACCGCAGAAACTTCCTGTGCTTGTGCGCGATGGGCACGTGGAAGTACGCATCTTGAAGGTCTATGGCACAAAGCCAGTCCCCCTGTTGCAACTGAGGATAAATCTGATGCAACGACAGCATGCGAAACTTTTCTCTGCGAATCCACTTTTTTGCCTGCCGCAAGTCCAGAATGGGTCTGAACTCGTTCTTGTCCTTTTTGCGAACCAGAAAGAACCGGGAGTACAGACCTCTTCCTCTTTGAGACAGAGGTACGTCTTCTATCGCCCTTTTCCTTAACAGAATATCGGCCTCCGCCTGGAGCTCGCGCAGTTGATACTGCGAGCTGACCGGAGGGATCGCTGGAGGAGGGCTGATGAACCGAAGACTGTATCCATTGCAAACAATATTCAGCACCCACTTGTCCTGAGTAATTTTTCTCCACTCTGCCAGAAAAGATTGAACGCTTCCCCCCACCGGAGTGGGTAACGGATGACGGGGAAGTAACCGCTCAGGGTCGAGACCCGGCCGGGCCCTTGTTCGCGGTAGAGGGCTGCTGTCCACCTCTACCCCTCTGACGCTTTTGGAAAGGTCTTCGGAACTGCTGCTGTTGTTGCTGCTGCTGTTGTCCCGAAGACTGTCCTCTTCCTTTTCTCTTGCGAGCCGAACCGCCGCTGGAACTGGCGGTAGGGTTTCTTGTCCTTGGGCTTCTCCAAGCCCACCGCCGTCAGGGTTTCTGCCTCGGCCTTCATCCGGGCCATCTCGTCATCTGCGTGTTTACCGAAGAGCGTGTCCCCGGAAAACGGCAGGTTGGCCACTCGCTGTTGCGCCTCAGGCTTGAGAGACGTAAGCCTGAGCCATGCATGGCGGCGCTGGTTGATGCAGTGGCAGTAGCCATGTGCAGCTAACAAGGAGATATCCGCCGCGGCACTGATGGCCTGGTTCGAGACCAGCATCCCCTCCTTGACAATTTCCATGAAGTCCTCCCTCCTGTCACGCGGCACAAGTTCCGCGAACTGCTCCATGGAATCCCAAAGCGCACGGTCATATCGTCCCAGTAATGCCGAGTCGCTGGAAGCCTTCATTGTCGTGGAAGAAGTCCCACACGCCTTCCTTCCCGCCGAATCAATCCAGCGGCTCTCCTTGTCCGGAGGCACGGTGGAGGACGGGGAGGTAGAATGCTGTTTTCTGGCCGCCGTAACTATGACTGAGTCGGGGACCGGGTCCATCCTCAGGAAGGCAGGGTCTGAGTCCGGCGCCCTGTACTTCTTCAAAAGTCTAGACGGGGTGGCCTTCACCACTGCCGGTGTAAGAAAGAGTTCTTGTGCCGGTTCAACCAGTCCCGGAACCAAGGGCAACAGAGGGCGAGACAGGAGCTTCTTGTGCAAAGTCTCGAATATCATGGACGTCGTAGGTGTAGGAGCCGTCACCGTGATACCCAACTTCGCGGCCCCCCTCAGGAGAACCTCCTGGAACGTACCGATGTCATCGATAGGAGACACCCTAGTCTCCGGTGAATCGGACAAAGTAGGGGAATAGGAGCGGGTCCTAGAGGACGTATCGGTCCTGGATCTGTGTCTCCTACGGTGCCGTCTGGAACGGGTGGAGGACCTGTGCCTACTTCTCGATCGTTCCCTCCGTCTGGAGCGAGACTTCGATCTCCTGGGCCTCGGCCGGTCCACCGGCTTCTCCGGGGTGGCCGACTTGGGCTTACGTGGTTCCTTAGACTTCGGAGTCTTCTTAGGAGGGGTCGGGAGATCGGGCAACGAGACCGACCTCGGCGGAACCGGTGGCGGCTTTTCAGGCAAAGGAGGAGGGGTAGGAGTCCTCGGACGCGGGCCTCTAGGTAGCGGAGGAGGAGGAGGAGGAACGGACTTCTTTGGAGTATACACCTCCGAGTACACCGATCCCGGCGACCCACCATCCTTCCCGGGCTGAGGAGAGCCCCCCTCAGCCCTAGGCCGCGTAGTACGATCCTTCGACGCCACCGACCGGTGTCCAGGCGTCGACCGTCGGCCCCTCGACGTCGAGCGACCCTTCGGCATCGACCGTCTGCCGTGTCTCGACGTCGACCCGGACCACCTCGACGACGACCCTGTGTCTTGACGGCGATCCCTTGCGCCTCGACGGCGATCGCCTCGACGTCGACCTCGACCTCCTACGCCTCGGCGGCGAACGCCTCCGTCTCACCGGCGAGTGCTTCTGCGTCGACGGCGGGCTCGACGACGATGACGCCTTGTGCCTTGACGGCGATCGACGGTATCGCCTCGGCGGCGAGCGTCGACGCCGATCCTGTCGACGCCGAAATCTCGACGACGACGAAGACAGCGACGATGACAAAGTCTCTGTGTTCGACGGCGGCCTATGCAGGTCCCTCGACGTCGACGTTTTCTCGACCCAGAGCCCTGGGGAGATGAGGAGCCGGCCTTGGACTTCCCCCTCGACACCTTGGTGGGTGCCACCGACCCAGACGGAGAATGGGGACGTGTGCTGGGCTTCCTGCCCCCGGGGAGCCCCCCAGGGGCCTCAGCATGGGAAGATGAAGCCCCTCCAGACCCACCTTGCGTCTTCTGTCTTCTTTCTTCTAGTCCCTGAAGCCTGATCTTCAGTCTGTCCTTCAGGGTCCTGCCAGAGAAGCCTTGGCAGATCTCACACTCCTCAGGGATGTGGGAAGAGGGAAGGCAGAGGATACAGACCTCATGGGGGTCTGTCTTGGCCTTCTTCCTGGAGCACTCCGGGCATTTGTCAAATAATGCAGGCATTATGGACAACAAAAGAGTGCAAAAAACCAAGAAGAATGTCACCAAAGTACTTTAAAAGTACACAAAATCGAATTTAGTGAAAAAACACCAACAAAACCCTTGAAAAGGGAGAGCTCAATGCTCCAGGGTCCTGCTTGCAGGAGCCGGAAAAAAGAACTGAAAGTAAGGGAGACCTGCAAGGCATTCTGGGATACTGTGAAGTTCTGGAAAGTTCTCTTAAAGGCACAGTATCCTATTCTGAGCCACATAATGGCAGCCTATGGGGCTTGTCTGTCCATGCCTTCCTCTCTATCTTCCAGAGGGGTTTGTACTGAAGACAAAGGAAATCTGGACAGGCTTTGCTGTTTTTGTGGTTTTTTGGTGGAATTTCTAGCTGAAGTACTGGACAGTGTAGCCTTTTTAGGCTGCATTATATGTCTTTAAATGCTCTCTTAAGTGCCTGTGCAGTTCTGCATTTTTTCGACACTTGAGAGATTATTTTTGATTGCTCCGGGGTCCACGCACATGGGCGGGACTATTCACTAGATTATGACTATACACAGAGATCCCCTACTACAGAACCCCATGACGTCGAGGCACCCCATGACGTCGAGGCACCCCATGACGTCGAGGCACCCCATGACGTCGAGGCACTCCATGACGTCGAGGCACTCCATGACGTCTACGTCGAGGCACTCCATGACGTCTACGTCGAGGCACTCCATGACGTCTACGTCGAGGCACTCCATGACGTCTACGTCGAGGCACTCCATGACGTCTACGTCGAGGCACTCCATGACGTCTACGTCGAGGCACTCCATGACGTCTACGTCGAGACACTCCATGACTGTGCCTATATTGTTTATCAGATCATAACTGTTTTACTTTGTAGTGCGTGTGTAATTGTTTAAACTTTGTAGCGTTTCATAAGTGTTTTACTTTGTAGTGCGCACGTAATTGTTTTACTTTGTAGTGCGTGCGTAATTGTTTAAACTTTGTAGCGCTTGCATGATTGTTTTGACCTTTGTAGTGCTTGCACCATTTCTGGTCCGATTTAGTATTACTAGCGCGATTTCCCTCGGCGCCTTGCTCTACTCCCCCCCCCTCCATTTTGTCCCTGTTGTTGTTGTGCCTCCGTGTGCGCTGACCTGAGCCCGCCCCGCCTCCCAGCTGAGACGCCCTCCCACTGATTAGGTACAGCGCTCCCAATCCCAGAAACGCTGTGATCTCTCTTCGCTCCTGCCCTGAGTGGTCGCTCCCTTGTCTCCCCACCGAGACTCGGTATTGTAGCACTGCGCTGCCTGCATTCGACTGTGCCTATATTGTTTATCAGATCATAATTGTTTTACTTTGTAGTGCGTGTGTAATTGTTTAAACTTTGTAGCGTTTCATAAGTGTTTTACTTTGTAGTGCGCACGTAATTGTTTAAACTTTGTAGCGCTTCATAATTGTTTTACTTTGTAGTGCGTGCGTAATTGTTTAAACTTTGTAGCGCTTGCATGATTGTTTTGACCTTTGTAGTGCTTGCACCATTTCTGGTCCGATTTAGTATTACTAGCGCGATTTCCCTCGGCGCCTTGCTCTACTCCCCCCCCTCCATTTTGTCCCTGTTGTTGTTGTGCCTCCGTGTGCGCTGACCTGAGCCCGCCCCGCCTCCCAGCTGAGACGCCCTCCCACTGATTAGGTACAGCGCTCCCAATCCCAGAAACGCTGTGATCTCTCTTCGCTCCTGCCCTGAGTGGTCGCTCCCTTGTCTCCCCACCGAGACTCGGTATTGTAGCACTGCGCTGCCTGCATTCGACTGTGCCTATATTGTTTATCAGATCATAATTGTTTTACTTTGTAGTGCGTGTGTAATTGTTTAAACTTTGTAGCGTTTCATAAGTGTTTTACTTTGTAGTGCGCACGTAATTGTTTAAACTTTGTAGCGCTTCATAATTGTTTTACTTTGTAGTGCGTGCGTAATTGTTTAAACTTTGTAGCGCTTGCATGATTGTTTTGACCTTTGTAGTGCTTGCACCATTTCTGGTCCGATTTAGTATTACTAGCGCGATTTCCCTCGGCGCCTTGCTCTACTCCCCCCCCCTCCATTTTGTCCCTGTTGTTGTTGTGCCTCCGTGTGCGCTGACCTGAGCCCGCCCCGCCTCCCAGCTGAGACGCCCTCCCACTGATTAGGTACAGCGCTCCCAATCCCAGAAACGCTGTGATCTCTCTTCGCTCCTGCCCTGAGTGGTCGCTCCCTTGTCTCCCCACCGAGACTCGGTATTGTAGCACTGCGCTGCCTGCATTCGACTGTGCCTATATTGTTTATCAGATCATAATTGTTTTACTTTGTAGTGCGTGTGTAATTGTTTAAACTTTGTAGCGTTTCATAAGTGTTTTACTTTGTAGTGCGCACGTAATTGTTTAAACTTTGTAGCGCTTCATAATTGTTTTACTTTGTAGTGCGTGCGTAATTGTTTAAACTTTGTAGCGCTTGCATGATTGTTTTGACCTTTGTAGTGCTTGCACCATTTCTGGTCCGATTTAGTATTACTAGCGCGATTTCCCTCGGCGCCTTGCTCTACTCCCCCCCCTCCATTTTGTCCCTGTTGTTGTTGTGCCTCCGTGTGCGCTGACCTGAGCCCGCCCCGCCTCCCAGCTGAGACGCCCTCCCACTGATTAGGTACAGCGCTCCCAATCCCAGAAACGCTGTGATCTCTCTTCGCTCCTGCCCTGAGTGGTCGCTCCCTTGTCTCCCCACCGAGACTCGGTATTGTAGCACTGCGCTGCCTGCATTCGACTGTGCCTATATTGTTTATCAGATCATAATTGTTTTACTTTGTAGTGCGTGTGTAATTGTTTAAACTTTGTAGCGTTTCATAAGTGTTTTACTTTGTAGTGCGCACGTAATTGTTTAAACTTTGTAGCGCTTCATAATTGTTTTACTTTGTAGTGCGTGCGTAATTGTTTAAACTTTGTAGCGCTTGCATGATTGTTTTGACCTTTGTAGTGCTTGCACCATTTCTGGTCCGATTTAGTATTACTAGCGCGATTTCCCTCGGCGCCTTGCTCTACTCCCCTTCCCTCCATTTTGTCCCTGTTGTTGTTGTGCCTCCGTGTGCGCTGACCTGAGCCCGCCCCGCCTCCCAGCTGAGACGCCCTCCCACTGATTAGGTACAGCGCTCCCAATCCCAGAAACGCTGTGATCTCTCTTCGCTCCTGCCCTGAGTGGTCGCTCCCTTGTCTCCCCACCGAGACTCGGTATTGTAGCACTGCGCTGCCTGCATTCGACTGTGCCTATATTGTTTATCAGATCATAATTGTTTTACTTTGTAGTGCGTGTGTAATTGTTTAAACTTTGTAGCGTTTCATAAGTGTTTTACTTTGTAGTGCGCACGTAATTGTTTAAACTTTGTAGCGCTTCATAATTGTTTTACTTTGTAGTGCGTGCGTAATTGTTTAAACTTTGTAGCGCTTGCATGATTGTTTTGACCTTTGTAGTGCTTGCACCATTTCTGGTCCGATTTAGTATTACTAGCGCGATTTCCCTCGGCGCCTTGCTCTACTCCCCTTCCCTCCATTTTGTCCCTGTTGTTGTTGTGCCTCCGTGTGCGCTGACCTGAGCCCGCCCCGCCTCCCAGCTGAGACGCCCTCCCACTGATTAGGTACAGCGCTCCCAATCCCAGAAACGCTGTGATCTCTCTTCGCTCCTGCCCTGAGTGGTCGCTCCCTTGTCTCCCCACCGAGACTCGGTATTGTAGCACTGCGCTGCCTGCATTCGACTGTGCCTATATTGTTTATCAGATCATAATTGTTTTACTTTGTAGTGCGTGTGTAATTGTTTAAACTTTGTAGCGTTTCATAAGTGTTTTACTTTGTAGTGCGCACGTAATTGTTTAAACTTTGTAGCGCTTCATAATTGTTTTACTTTGTAGTGCGTGCGTAATTGTTTAAACTTTGTAGCGCTTGCATGATTGTTTTGACCTTTGTAGTGCTTGCACCATTTCTGGTCCGATTTAGTATTACTAGCGCGATTTCCCTCGGCGCCTTGCTCTACTCCCCCCCCCCTCCATTTTGTCCCTGTTGTTGTTGTGCCTCCGTGTGCGCTGACCTGAGCCCGCCCCGCCTCCCAGCTGAGACGCCCTCGCCCCTCCCCCTCCACTCTCCATATATGACAGGAGTTCCCGCGCGCAGCGTTTACGCGCAGCGACCGCGCCCAATCCGCGCCGAAGGTGCGCCAAAGGTAAGCCCGTCTACGCCCGTCCGCGCCTGGACCGCGCCCAGCGCCAGACCCCCTGGTCCTCGTAATGCCCGCCCCTCCCGCATTACCTACGATGCCGCCACCCTCCTAGCCCTTAACCCCGGTCGTGCCCCCAACTGCGTCCGAGCCGCCCCTGGACACACCCATGGACCTTTCTCTTGCTACTCCTGCAAATTCATCGGCACCGACAACATCTCCGCCACGACCACAACACAGATTCCCGACCCTAACCTCCTACAGTGCATCCTTCTCAACACTCGATCGGTCCACAGACACGCCATTGACCTATGGAATCTACTAGACACCATTTCTCCGGACATCGCCTTCCTCACGGAAACATGGATGAATGCTTCCTCCGCACCAGACATCACCATTGCCATCCCTGAAGACTATAAGATCACTCGCAAAGACCGCACCAGCCACACAGGAGGAGGAATCGCTATCGTCCATAAGAAATCAATCCGCATATCAACCAGCTCTGACGCCAACCTCGCAAACTCCGAACACCTTCACTTCCAGATCCACGTCGACCCCAAAACCACACTCAGAGGCACCCTCCTCTACAGACCACCAGGACCCCGCGCAAAATTCAGTGAAGACATCACGGACTTCATCACCCCACACGCGCTCCCCTCCAAAGACTACATCCTTCTGGGAGACCTCAACTTTCACCTCGAAAAGACCAACGACCGCAACACCGCCACCCTCGTGGACAACCTCGCCAACCTCGGACTTAAACAACTAGTCACCTCCCCCACCCACATCGCAGGTCACACACTCGACCCCATCTTCACATCCAGCAACCATGTCTCCTTCAGCCACACCACAGACCTCCTCTGGACTGACCACAGCTGCGTTCACTTCACCTACAACAAACCAAAACCCAGCAACCACATCCAACCTACCCTGCAAAGAAACTGGAACAAAATCACCACGGACCAAATCTCCGCATCGCTCCTTCAAGACACCCCAGCCCTCTCTTCTAACGCTAACGAAGCCGCCGCCAACCTCACCCTGTGGCTATCCAACACCGCTGACACCCTAGCACCACTGAAAAAACGTCAAAACAAACCTGGCAGCAAGAAGGCCTCATGGTTCAACGATGATCTCAAGAAGTCCAAGAAACTCTGCCGCTCCCTTGAAAAGGCCTGGAAAAAAGACCCAACCACCAGCACCAAGGACGCCTTCAAAAACGCCACCCGCACTCACCACCAACTAATCCGAAAAGCCAAGAAAACAGCATTCAAGGATCGACTTGACAACAACGCCCACAACAGCAAGGAACTTTTCAACATCGTCAAGGAATTTTCCAATCCCTCGGCCAACTCCAACGACATCACCCCCTCTCAAACCCTCTGCGACTCCCTAGCCTCATTTTTCCACAACAAGATTGCAGACATCCACAACAGCTTTGACAACCAACCCGGAAACCAACCCACCCTACCATTCGCCGATCATCTTCCTCCCGTGAACACCCTTAACGACTGGAACCCAATCTCCGCTGAGGACACCATCCGCCTGATGAATTCCATCCACTCAGGATCCCCCACAGACCCATGTCCTCACCACATCTTCAACAAAGCAGACTCCATCATAGCACCGCACCTCCGAGACGTCATCAACTGCTCCTTCAACTCCGCCACCTTCCCGGAAGACTGGAAACACGCTGAACTCACCGCCCTTCTGAAAAAACCCACAGCCGACCCCACCGAACTCAAAAACTACCGTCCCATCTCGCTCCTTCCTTTCCCGGCCAAAGTCATCGAGAAAGCTGTCAACAACCAGCTCGCCGCCTTCCTCGAAGCCAACAAATCCCTCGACCCCTCACAATCTGGCTTCCGAGCAAAACACAGCACTGAGACCGCCCTCATCGCAGCAACAGACGACATTCGAACTCTACTGGACAATGGAGACACAGTCGCCCTCATCCTCCTTGACCTCTCTGCAGCATTCGACACAGTCTGTCACAGCACCCTTTTACAACGCCTCAATAACATCGGAATCCAAGGAAAAGCACTTGAATGGATCACCTCGTTCCTCACCGGAAGAACCCAGAGAGTCCGCCTCCCACCATTCAAGTCCGAGGCCTCTGAAGTCATCTGCGGCGTACCACAAGGATCCTCACTCAGTCCCACCCTCTTCAACGTATACATGAGTCCCCTCGCAGCCATCGCACGCCAACACAACCTCAACATCATCTCTTACGCGGATGACACTCAACTGATCCTTTCTCTCACCAATGACCCCAGCACCGCCAAAACTAACCTACACGAAGGAATGAAAGAAGTTGCCGAATGGATGAAACAAAGCCGTCTGAAACTGAACTCAGACAAAACAGAAGTCCTCATCTTAGGTACATCCCCCTCTGCATGGGACGACTCCTGGTGGCCGGAAGCCCTCGGAAAAGCACCCATCCCGACAGACCACGCACGGAACCTAGGCGTCATCCTGGATTCTTCACTCTCAATGAACAGACAAGTCAGCGCCGTATCCTCTTCCTGCTTCAACATTCTTCGCATGCTCAGAAAAACATTTCGCTGGATCCCCTCCGAAACAAGGAAAACAGTCACCCACGCTCTGGTCACGAGCCGACTAGACTACGGAAACACCCTCTACGCAGGTACTACCGCAAAACTCCAGAAGAAACTCCAACGAATCCAAAACGCCTCAGCCAGACTCATATTAGACATCCCACGCAACGAACACATCTCTGGTCACCTTAAAGACCTCCACTGGCTACCCGTCAATAAGAGGATCACTTTCCGACTGCTTACCCATGCACACAAATCACTCTACGACATCGGTCCAGAATGCCTCAACTCACGACTGTCCTTCTACACCCCCTCCCGCCAACTACGTTCTTCCAGCCAAGCCCTCGCCACTGTACCTCGCATCAACAAGACCACCATGGGAGGCAGATCCTTTTCATACCTGGCTGCTAAAACATGGAACTCACTCCCCGCCTACCTTCGCCTTACCCAGAACCACCTAGCATTCAGAAAGCAACTCAAAACGTGGATATTTGACAAGTAATCCTCCTCCCCTTCCTAAGCGCCTTGAAACCCTCTGGGTATGTAGTGCGCTATATAAATTCCATGACTTGACTTGACGTCTACGTCGAGACACTCCATGACGTCGAGGCACTCCCTGACGTCGACGCACTCCATGACGTCCAGGCACTCCACGACGGCCCCAACGCCGACTGGAACCGCGTCATAGCTCAGACGTGCCGTTACTGGGGACAACCCCAGAGATTACAGCATGGGACTCGGTAGAGGACCTACCCTCACCTCACCCAGAGGCTGAAGATGCCTTCAAACTCCTCTGTCTGAAACCTGGAAGCCGAAGCCCCCTAGAAAAGAAGGTACAGAGAAGACAGGTGTCCAAAGACACAGGCAAGCATAGAGTACAAACCCTGTGAGCTTCAGCTTTGGCCTTCAGTTCAGCTGCAGACAAAGCACATGTCAGACTAGAAATAGTCTAAAGACAAGAAGACTGCAGAAATTCTGCCAAAAAACCACAGCAGAATGCAGATAAAGGCCAAAGACGTCGAGTGAAGCTACAAAAATCCAAAAATATCACAATAATAGTATAGAAAAAGCTCAGAAAAGAAGAGCTAATGCTCCAGGGTCCTGCTAGCAGGAGCCGGAAAAAAGAACTGAAGGTGAAAGGGACCTGCACTGCATTCTGGTGGGCTTCTGGAAAGTTCTCTTAAAGGCACAGTATCCTGTTTTGAGCCACATAATGGCAGCCTATGGGGCTTGTCTGTCCACTCCTTCCTCTCTATCATTCCAGAGGGTTTTGCTGTTAAAAGCAAGGTTTTTCTCTGTGGAAAACCCTGGACAGGCTGTGCTGTTGTGGTTTTTGGTGGAATTTCCAGTTGAAGTATTGGACAGTGTAGCCTGTGGATATAGGCTGCATTATCTGTCTTTAAATTCTCTCTTAAGTGTCTATGCAGGTCTGCATGTTTTGACAGCTTAAGAGATTATTTTTGATTGCTCCGGGGTCCGCGCACATGGGCGGGACTATTCACTAGATTATGACTATACACAGAGATCCCCTACTACAGAATTTTTAATTACACATTGGAAAAAAAATTGTGAAATGTCTTGGAAATACAATGGAGTAACTCCTGATCCACATGTACAAGCTTGGAAAAAAGGCAACAGACGTCAGCACACATGGGTGATGCCTACATTCAACTCTGATCATCACTTCCAGAGAGGAACATAGGTTCGAAGCTACAAAATGCCACCTACTTGTCCATAAAAGAATGCCTTTGAAGTTTCTAGATTCATTCTAATGCCTGAGGAATATCACAGAATGAGAAATCTGCTGTTATACGTGTCAGAAAAAGCTGCTTAAAGGTATCAACCAGCAGAAAAGGGGTGAGACTCTAGCTATTGTTCGCAACAATTAAATCTGCCTCTATGGTCAACTGAACTGCAAAATTGATATGAGTTTGAACCACCCAAGAGCTGATAGAAGGGTGGTTGCCCCAGGAAATGCCGAAGTGTGGATATTGCAGGGGGAACGGTTTGGCTAGGGAAGCCAGACATAAGTTCACAGTAGAATAGTTTTATTTGAAGCAACTCAGACAGGTGCATAGCACAACCAAGCTGTGCTGCAAACTATTGCTTGAGGAAAATTTCAGTGCCCAAATGTATGTGTAGCAGATGCTTTGGCGGAAGGATAGAGTAAGTAGAGGTTTAACCAACGTAAAAAAAAAAAGATCAAGGTCAAGGGACATTTGCAGGTAACTGAATGGGCTGTGAAGGGCAAAAATGTATGTCCAGCTGCGTGGCTGACTCAAGGCACCAGGAACTGATTCTTTATTGGCATTTGGCTAGCAGACTTAGGAAGGAAGGAGGTAATATGGTTCTGGTGCTGCATGTCCATTAGTTCTTGGTGTGGTTTAATATTTCCCAACTATTACAATCTTGTATGTAACCTAGAACTACACAAACTCACTCTGTTCTACCTGAACGTGTGAAGAGGTTTTCCAAGGCAAAAGGGGAAATGAGGAGTGCAGCAAGATCTAACTTAAATTAAAAAGGAAAGAGATCAAGTTGGAAAAGAAACCGATCGAGTTGGTTCCCTCCTGAAACAGAAGTTTTTTTGCTCTGCAAAGTCATTTTTCAGCAAAATTGGTGTGCTTTGGAAAAATGCTATGTAAAAAATCTGTAGCTGGAAAATGTTCTAAGAAAAGGTTTGCCTTTATGCTTGATTAAACACGATAGGGTATAACCAGGCAGATTACTCGTTGGGGCATTAAACTTTATTCATAATGTGTTTATGCGAGGTGGAACATGGGAATCTACCTTATATTCGGTGATATTATGGATAGTTTCATGATTTAGAGTTGGTGTCTGCTTTTTACGCATGTGCAATTTTTTGTTCACATTTTGATTTAGTGTGTTTTATAGGTATATTTGAGCGATGTAACTTATTTTTCTCTTTGGTGTACAAGAATGTGTACGTGGAGTGTTGATCTGAATTCTGATAAGCAAGTGCTTTGCGGATTAGGTGCTTGCCAAGAGAGTTTCTGTAAGCTTTTCATGCTCTTCATCTAGGTGTTGCGGTTTGCAAACTGTGTGCAGACATGAGGGGGACTCTGAACTTACAAGCATGTACCTTGATAGCTGCAATCTACTTCAATTTGTGGAGTAAAAATTCTGGATTGACAATAAAGTGCAGCAGGCATTTGTGATTAAAGTTTTTGTCCATAGACATGATATTTAATCCATTAAGTCATCACTTTGGAAATCTGCAGAACTCAGCTATACTCTCAGAAAACTTTTTTTAATACACAGTAAACTAAAATAATCAAAATGAAGACAAATGCTCAAATCAGATAAAAGTCAAAACATTTATTGGGAGTGTTGTACAAAAAGGTTCCAGTCAATATGTATTTTACAAATCATTGATAAAGACATTTGGCATGCATACTGGTATTCAAACAAAAACATTGAAATGATAAAGTCTAGATTTTCTTGAAGATTTAAAAATCTGTGTGCGAATATCGCTAGCAGTTTAGATTTCATCTGCTTTTTGTAGGTTTTATTGTACAAGCCTACAAATGTTTAAAACTTTATAAGCCATACAAAAGCTCTTGTACAGTAAAATTGAAAAAAACCCTGATAAGTTTACAATTGGGGTAACCACTGTATAAATAGAAAATCAGTTACTCAATAGGTTGATAAGATAAAAATGTACAGTTCAAATCAGAATGCATCAATTATCAAAATAGATTTCAAATAAAGTAATGAATATTTCTTAAGCCGCATGGTTAAGCTCCACCCAGAAAAGTTTATTGCTGGTTTATTGTGACTGCTTTGGCAGCCAGTAGAAGCTCCTTAACCCAGCTATAAGGTTTACACATTTGTCAGTGTCAGCAGCGCAAGCACTAATTCCTCTCTTCTGCAGCAAGCAACATATTATATTGTGTGCTAAGCCAATGTTTATATCCTATCTAATTAGCATTGACAGAGGTTACTCTGTGCGATTATATGGACAGTCAAGTATTAGAAACCAATGGTATGACTTGAAAAGCATGTGTTTCATGGGAGAGTTACATTTTTTGTGCTACCTTTAGTCAACATGGAATATCGTTAATGAACAGAAGCGGTTTTTATTATATTTGTTAAAAGTTCAAAGAATACTGTTAATCAGAGCCCTGGGAAGACCCACATTAGCTAGCTTTCCTTAACTTCTTCCTCCTAATGAAAATGTGGAAAGAGTCAATTTAAGTGCTATTGCATAAACCATTTGTCAGACAAGTTAACATAATTTGTGCTTCCCTTGGTTCTTACTTTTTCCAAGAGGATACCTTTTCATTCGGTCTAGACGTTAGCATTTCAATAAAGGCATTATGTTTACAAAATATTCAATATATGCTAATACAATCATAAAAATCCCTTAATTTAAGTAGCCTAAAGTTAAGTATATAGGAGAGCAAAACAAAATTCTGTTTCCCAGGCATTTTAAACCCTTTAAAGAGGTTTTTGGTTATCCAGGGATCCTTTCATCCCATTATGGTTTTCATTCTATGATACAAAACCTTCCATTCGCTGTTTTAAACAACCTTGTTTTGCCGTACAAACCAAACGGTGATGGATTAACATAAATGTAGTTATATAACAACTCAATGGGACTGCGATTAAAAAAATATATAGTATAGAGGATCACTTCACAGTTTCGTAGATTCACAGTGAAATAGTGTCTGGACTGGAAGCAAGCACAGAGCTCTGAAGTCACACAAGCCCTGGCCACGTTACTAGTTATGGAGCTCACTTTATAGCTAGAGTGAATGTACTACAAATGCTAGATTAGTCAGAACTACAGACAACCTGTTAAGACTATTTATTAGGCTAAATGTTTGTTATACTGTCACAATCTGTGTGCACCAAAATGCTAGGCTGTCTGAGGAAGTAATGTCTTAGTTATCTGTTGGATAACACGGAAATAAGCCTACCATTCACTAGAACAGGCGAAGTTCAAGACAAATTAGTGTATAAATTACAGATCATGTCTTTAGCATTTTGCAAATCATGTAGCCAAATTAAAAACCACAGTGCAAGTTGCTTTTAAACACTTACAATCCTCTCACCCAAATTAGAGGATCAAGACAGTTTATGGTACAGAACGTTGTGTATGATAAAACCATTTATGTGGCAGCTCTAACCTAAGGATAGCTAAATTTAACTAGTTGGTGCTTACTAAAGTAATGAACCATGAAGCGAATGAGTGGAGGGTGATCACTCATTGCAACAGACAAATGTCCACTTTTTAATGAAGTAAATATTAAGACCTTCCTATAAAAGAGGCATTTTTTTGGTGTATCTTTCTTTAAACAAATCCAACCTGACATCAGAAACAATTTTTGAAGTGGCTCAAAAATGCTGTTCACAGTTTGTTTAAAATTACCCAGTGTTAAACTGCTACATGTAAGATCCTCTTCAGAAAGCAAACTGTTATGGTAATTCTTAAACAATGCAATCAAAAGGTAGAAAGTCCCCAAATAATGTATTCCCTCTGTTTTAGAAGTAAAGTTGACAAATCATATAGGCCCTATTTTTAACCTCCAACCAGTGTAATGTTTAGCGTTGACACTTTTTTTGGGCTGCTCAAATAAAGCTCTATTCCCATGCGCCCTAAGGGGTTATTCCCTTTCATTAAATTCTAACGCCTTTTTGTACAGTCTCTGAAATCGTAGGTCTCTCATGGCTTTCAATTTTCACAGAGAAACTGTTGAGTATCTGGAAATGTGTAACCCAGTACTTAGCACTACATGAGATGACCTACAGTCAGCTTAAAGATATGTATGACCACACTGGTTGAAGAAGGGGCTGAAAAGCAAAAATTATAGTTTGATGCCTAATAAGCTGAAAATATGCAAACAATGCCAATGCAAGTAAATGTTCATTGTATAAATGGTATAGAAATTTTAAGATTCACAGACCCTGAAACTTTACTTGCTTTCAAATTAGCACCACAGTATGCTTACAATTAAACGTATTTGACTAGTCTGATACAGGTTCCGAATTAAGTTTCAAAATCAGAAACACAAACCTAGTATAAACTGCGGTTCCCCAAGAATATGAAAGCCGGGTTTGAAATTAATAAACACTACAAGCAAGTTTCAGAGCTCATAATTCAGCACGGTCAAGAAGAAATACAGGACACTCTTCACAACGGTGAAGAACAATTTGATTCCTGCCTTGTGTTCTGGAATCACAAGATTCAGAAGTCCTGTTGCCTGCTACATAGGCCACTTACAAAAGAAGAAAAGGCATACACTCACTACAGTAGTGTACATAATGCAATTCTGATGTTCACTCCCTTCTGCACAGATATGAAAACAGCAGGGTCTGTTCAGTACAGCAAAACTGCACGATAGATTGGTATAAGTATGGGTGCAAAAGAACAGATGTTTTCATTAGAAGATTGATAGCAGGCTAAATAATATAATAAGAAGACCCAAAACTTTGGCATTTTAACAATTTACTACCTTACTGCTCTCCACTGAAAAGTATTGTAGGATATTTTTTTTAAAAAAATAGGAGAAACAGTTAATAGCAAATTGCACTGCGTTATATGACTACAACTATTTCAGTAACAACCGTGAAAAAGGAGCAAAATATGTGGATATGGAGGGGGGCAGTTTTATACAGTCAAGTTATTCATTTTTCAGAAAAAACCTACATAGTGAAATGCATTTTGTGTATGTAAGACAGCTATCGAACAAGTGTTGAATGCCACGAAATTACTCAAAGCAGAGTTGCTTCAATAGGAAAACAAAATACTTTAATAATGTGGAATCAGTTTTGAATGTCTTATTCAATAATGACCAGGGCACTTGTAACTGGTACTATAATGAAAACCTAAAAGGCTCCCTTAAAAATTGCTAGTAATAGATTACAAACAAAATGCAATAGTTTCCTGTACCATCAAATGATTTAACCAACCGAAACAATTTAAATTCTTAATGCAAAATCTTTTTTAAATGTACATTAAGCTGAAGGAAGCTGAATGAACTAGAAACTATTGGCAGTGACAAGTGATAATTTCATTACGATTTTTGGAGATTATTAAATGAGGACTGTTTACAATAAGTTTAATATTTCCACAAATTCAAGTAACGGAAACATTTCATCAGTCCAGAGCACTTCTGACCCAAATAGTATTTAAGAGTGCATATACTAGCCATTAGGAAATATGCTCTGTGATGATCAGTGGGGAAAACACCAATTTTAGTCTTCAGTTCACATTGTTGAACGGCTGCAGAGAACATGCACGAAAATGTGTTAACTTCCTGGTTATGTGCCTCTTAGACGAATCCCAACTTTGATTAAAATGAGGTCCAGAAGGTAATTGGGTGATTTTTTAAAGTACACAAAGCATACCATGTATTTGACTCAATGTCAAATAATTTCCCTTTACTTCTTCCAAGCTGCTATTACTGCCAGTTCTTTTTAGTGACATAGAAGAGAATATACAGCTTTGATAACCAGTCCACAATTTTTCATGTCATCCTTTGCGCCCCTCACCAGGTGAAGGCTTTCAGAGAAAATCTGTTGCACAAATCGAGTTGTTGCAACTTGTAAGAAGTACAATAACATGAAAGGTTCAACCAGTCGCCAGGATGAAAATTGTTCCGGTCAAGGAGAAGACACCGTCTGCTATCAGGTAAATGAGCAGTACAAATCATACTATACCTGAAGTGGGAAACTTCCACTGGAGGCACCCATGTACTTGTACAGCACAGCAGTCAAGCATCTTAAAAAGTGGAATTACATATGGGTGGTTGAATGAATGCCCCAAAGACAGTAATTTAATCCTCTAATGTAACATTATTAGACAGCGGAATCTTTCAACAGAAAAAATGCAAAAAGCAGATTGCCAAAAGGCAAATCACATGCCAATCATGAGGGAAAGTGAATACACTCCAAAGGTGTGGAAAAGGCAGTGTTTCAGGACGAAAGTGCCCAAAATAAAGTACATCAACAAATGGATTTGTACTGAATTAACCCAGTGTAGAAATTAACACCTGTAACTATTCAAACCAGTGTAAAAGAAATACAAAATGAGGTGACCTGCCTTACCCATCTAAAGTCTTATACTGTCCAATTCTGCTACTCAAAGACCGTCCAGTTCAGAAACTTAAACACAATGCCATGTGCACGTGATACTAAAGGCAAACAAATGACTGTCTTGCCCGGTGGGCAGTCTAAGATTTACAAATGTGTAAATAGGGCCGATTCTTTCAAACAATGCATGCCATCAAAGCTTTTTGGATGCCCATGATTTATATAGCGCCTGCAAGTATCCTGAAGGTTTGAGAATTAGAACAAATATTGAGCGACTCAATGCTTCTTGTGGAAAAGCACATTTCTCAACTCTAGACCTTTTTAAAACTAACTTTAAGCTGGCCAAAGCATGTTGCAGAATGATCAATGTTTCCTTAATTTCTGAATTCAAATACATTCCTCCGCAGAACAGACCATTGAACCAGTTTACTGGCACAGATTTTAAAAAATGTTAAAAAAATATAGGTTATAAATATATTCACATGTGATGCTTTAACATGGTACGTTAGCAAGGACAACTTGTGTACAGCAGTTGGAAGGTGTATTATAAAAATAGCATCTCAATTACAGAAGCTGCATATCAAGTTAATCAATTGATTCTCTGAGAAACATAATTTCAGTTGGATATTTTACATACATACAGTTGCATGATTTTACAACAATTTGAACAATTTACTCAAGCAGGGTGGGACGTGTAGTGCAAAAAAGCGGCATAGTGCCATTATAATCTGCACAATTAGTATTTTTCTTTGCTCTTAAAAGAAATAACTTTTGAGTTTTCTATTGTTTTTCATTCTTTAGTGATCTAAAAATTCTGCCTTTCGTTGTGATATTGAGCAGCATCAACTAATATTTGACATTTCTGGTTACTTGACAACCATTTTTGCACTATTACATTTCCACCCTACCGGCAATTCAGCAGTCATCATTTCAGCTATAAAAATTGAATATCTAGATAATATCTGTCAGTCTACTATTTTTCATAGAAGCGAGCTTCCAAATGCCACCAAAAATAAAATAAAAAATTAAACACATGCAATCTCCAAAATGTACAACAGAGCACCATCAGGAGCGGTGGTAAACCTATGGCTCTTTTCAGCCAAATGCTAGGACCAGCAAAGCTTATATCCACAGCTCTCTGGAACAGTGAGTTTTAAAGAAAATGACTAATAAAATCCATCTGCAAGAAACCATGAGGCTTAGCAGCCACTTTCATATAGGTGTTGGGAGGAGACTAGCCCAGAAAACTCAAGTTCTATGGTTTTGGTCATGCTTTGTAGCAAGTTATCTAAAATAAGTTACTTGAATGGATTATGAGCCATAAAACTGGAGTTTCTGGATAAAAGGAGATGCCTTGTTTTCCAACTAGTAATCAGATTTTGCTGAAGAGCTCTTACCACAAAGAAAAAACTTTTAAGACTGCAGCAGACATGTCAAAAGCAGACTGCTACTCTTTTCGTTCGATGTGGACTCAAACTAAATTGATTTGAGTGCTCAGGTTTAAATTCCAATTGCATTAACATATTAACATAACGCTGTCCTACACAGAAAGCCATGGGACAGCTTGAGAACAAGGCAATAAGCAGAGCCAGTGAATTTACACAATCACGAGGAAAGTCTCAAGGTCTAGTTTCCAAAATAAAGATTTGCACATATGTGCACGTTTGCATCCACTATTTTCATTACTAAGCACAACTGATCAAATCTATCTCCGTATTGAAATCAGGACGATTGAGGCTGTGAACATTTACTCTGCACTCCATGAGATCTTACTCATTCCTTTCCTTAAGAGAAAGTATTCCTGGAACAATGTCTGTAAAAAAATGTGATTTACCTTCCAATAGTGTTTTCAGGAGGAAAGATGGAAGCTATTTAAAAGTTCTGGCAGTTTTCTTGAATTAAAAATGTGTTTTACAAAAATGTGACATGAGTAAAATTATAAAGGAAAAAAAGACATACAAAAATAGTTTTCAGTGGCTCCGAGGGAAAAATGCAAACAAATCAAAGTCCGCAAAAATAAAAAATAAAAATCATATATAACACTTTTTACATCACAAAACAGCCTCTCGATGTTGTTCTGGGATCACCCTAAAAGAGAAAAAAAAGGTTAATTGCAAAACAAATAAGATTAGATAATCTACAACTACATTATGCAAGCCAGATCGGTAGAGAAGTATAGCTATTGGTCAAAACAAGCTAATTGGATAGATTTACCCACCTACGAACCTTTTTCACGGCTTCAAACTGACATTTGGAGTTGGATTACAAAAAAGTCAGATATGTGTATATCCTAACCATGTTAACCAGGGGTCTCTGATTAGAACGCGCGCACAAACCAGTCTTTGAGGCTGTTAAAGAATGCCTTTGCCATCAAAGTACAAGATATACGACCACATTAGGAAAAAAGTGTACACAGATATTCAGCTCTCTGTACTTGAAGATACTAGTTTCTCCTTTCCTCCACATTGGCCAGTTTGCAAACAATCCCCAGTCTTTAAAACAGTTTTGTACAACAATAATGTTAAATACAGTTTTTTCTTGTAGTAAAAACTAGAAATTAATGAGTACTGGTAGGCCTTCAGGGTTGGGTAAAAAAAGCGTCCATGGGATGTACATTTTTTTTAGATCAAAAGCTATCCCATACAGGCTTCATATCCCTCTAGTGAAGCATTCACCATTGTGTGGGAGGGTAACCTGATATGAATGCACTCTCAGTATAATCTTAATCAGAATTAAAGGAGAGCCCTGCATGACTGCTGGAACTAGAGTTCCCAGAGCATGCAACAATGAGCCAAGCACAGCAAATATCTGATTAACAGACAAGTCCATTTAGGGAAAAAAGATTCTTTTTATATATATTTTCTATTATTCGCTCAAAATCTTAATGTATGTCTGGTAGCACAATTTCCTGACGTTCACCAACTTTCTAATGTACAACGCTCTGCAGAATCCTATTTTGGTCCTCTAGGTTTGCTATGTATTTTTTTTCCTCTATTTCTTTACAAACTGGGAAATTTGTTTTTGTTGACTGTAGTCTACATCATCCTCAAATATTCTTTTACTGTAAAGCACTCCGATACAGTTGTGGGTCACGTTCGCGCTATAAAAACCCTATAAATAAATAAAATAAATAAATTGAGTCAAGAATACCCACTGTGCACACCCAGTAAACACTGATTAGAGTGGACAGAAAATCTGATATGGGTAAGCAACCTGAATATTTACTTTTCATCACGTTAAAAGCCCCAAGTCCCAGACTGGATGTACATTTCTGATTCAAGCTCTCTTGCATAACCAATAGCTATCACCAAATTGGTTTACAAATGCAAACCTTGTCGGCCGTTTCAGTTAGAGATTATAGGGGGCAGCTATTTGGGAAAGGCCACCTAGGATATGAAAGCAATTGTACACAATTTCCAACCTCTCATCTACTTTATGTTAATTCAACCCTTCATCTACTTTACGTTCATGGTCAGATTCATATAATTTCCCTACAGTGCTATCGTAAATAAGAGTTTGAATAAATGTCAATACTAGGTGTACACAGGCTATTTAAGGAGTAGTTTCTGTCCTGTCACTCCAGTTCTGCAGTAGGGGTATCTCGGTTATAGTCATAATCTAGTGAATAGTCCCGCCCATGTGCGTGGACCCCGGAGCAATCAAAAATAATCTCTTAAAGTGTCGAAAAAATGCAGTACTGCACAGACACTTAAGAGAGAATTTAAAGACCGATAATGCAGCCTATAAACAGGCTACACTGTCCAGTACTTTAATTAGAAATTCCACCAAAAATCCACAAACAGCAAAGTCTGTCCAGATTTCCCTTGCCTCGGAAGCAAAAACCCTCTGGAATGATAGAGAGGAAGACATGGACAGACAAGCCCCATAGGCTTGTCTGTATGTGGCTCAAAACAGGATACTGTGCCTTTAAGAGAACTTTCCAGAACTTCACAGTATCCCAGAATGCCCTGCAGGTCCCTTTTACTTTCAGTTCTTTTTGAAGGCGTAACACGCCAGACCTGTAGCATTCCTTACATGAATCTCTCTCTCCACCCGGGAGGAGGGCGGGCGCTTATGACTATAAAAGAGATACCCCTACTACAGAACTGGAGTTACAGGACAGAAACTACTCCTTCTGTAGTAGGGGATCTCTGTGTATAGTCATAATCTAGTGAATAGAATGGCAAGCCCATCCCCCACACCAAAGCGGCGGTGGAGAAACGAGAAATACCACTATTGTGCGAAAAGATTTCGCAGTGAAGCTTGCCCAACCTGAGCGCCTGCCCTGGCATCCGTGTCCAGACAGTAATGCTTAGCAAAGGTATGGACCGACTTCCAAGTGGCGGCCTTGCAGATTTCTGCAATAGGAACATTAAGGAGCAAAGCCGTCGTGGCAGCTTTGCCCCTGGTGGAAGGAGTAGTTTCTGTCCTGTAACTCCAGTTCTGTAGTAGGGGTATCTGTTATAGTCATAATCTAGTGAATAGTCCCGCCCATGTGCGTGGACCCCGGAGCAATCAAAAATAATCTCTTAGTGTCGAAAAAATGCAGAACTGCACAAACACTTAAGAGAGAATTTAAAGACATATAATGCAGCCTACAAACAGGCTACACTGTCCAGTACTTTAACTTTAAAAATCCACCAACAGCAAAGCCTGTCCAGATTTCCCTTGCCTTCAGCAAAAACCCTCTGGAATGATAGAGAGGAAGACATGGACAGACAAGCCCCATAGGCTGCCATTATGTGGCTCAAAACAGGATACTGCGCCTTTAAGAGAACTTTCCAGAACTTCACAGTATCCCAGAATGCACTGCAGGTCCCTTTTACTTTCAGTTCTTTTTTCCGGCTCCTGCGAGCAGGACCTTGGAGCATTGAGCAGACCCCCCAGGATATAGCGGCATGGATTAGCAAATTTAGCAGCACAAAAATGGAAATTTAGCGGCATTTTATGTGGCCATTTTTCCTACAACAAACACAGATATCTTAGTTTTTTTAGTTATTTAACAACATGAAGCTATGTATATTTAGTTTCTTTACAATGTAGACACTTTGGGGCAGATTTACAAGCCCCTTGCGCTGCTTTTACGCCACCGTTGCGTCACTTTTGTGACGCGGCGGCGCAAAAGATGCACCATGGTGTGGGGTATTTACTACGCGACGCATCTCCCAGATGCGTCACGTTGCAAAGCCCTGCGCCAGAAGAGGCGTACCATTGCAGGTCAGTTTGTGTCTTGCAATAGCCTTAGAGCTTGGTGCCACTGTACCTGCTGCACTAATGATGGCTATACCTATCGCCCCTTTTATTAGTAAGCACGTTAAATAGTACAGTGTATTTTGAACACGACCTGATATCCCACCGGATGCCCGTTCGACAGACCTAACCACTAGAGAAAGAGCAGTCAAAACCGCCAAGTGGTCACTTGTTAAACGGTAGCGAACTGCATGTTGGTACTTGTAGTTTCGTTGCAAAATGTCAGCCTGCAAATCGTCTCCGATTTAAAAGCGGGGACTGGCTGAAGTTGACACCCATGACATGGGGGCCACTTGACGCCCGTGTTAAATTTCTCGCCTCTAGGATTTTTCCCATGGCTCACTCCCAGTGGGAAATGGTCTGCAATAGGTGAGCTCAACCCTCCGACTTCATCCCTTGTCCAGCGCGCCTCTGCAGATACCCAGTCCCGTGTGCGCCTCAGCTCTCTCGGTTGAGTAGTTCTGTCTGTTTATCTTGAGGGACAGACATCTCTGCACGGCGCTCCGTCTCCAAGCCAGCGAATAGGGTGACTAACTGGCATTGGTGCAAATTCAGGACGGTGAGTGTAAAAATTCAGGACAAAGGGTCAAAATTCAGGACAATAGGTACGTTTTACAGACACATCAGAGGTCTCGCAATAGTATATAAGTAAGCCCAGCCATTTACAAACATATTCAACCGTTTGCAAACCTATCCATCATGTATCCTTCCATCAATCATTTCACTCATCCATCCCCTCATCCATCCTTTCACTCATCTCCATTATCCATCCACCCTTTCACCCTATCCATCTGTACACTTATCCATCCACTCTTCATCCCATCCATCCATTCACTCATCCATTCAGCCATTTACCCTTTCACCAATCCAGATATCCTTTCACTTACTAATCCTTCCACCCATCCACTATTTTAGTCATCCATCCATCCTCCCTTTCTCTCTCCATCGACCCTTTCACTTAGCCATCCTTCCTTCCATCCTTTCACCCACCCACCCATCATCCATCCATCCATCCATCCATCTGTCCTTCCCCCTCATCATCCATCCTTCCCCTCATCACCCATCCATCCTTTTTCCCTCATCACCCATCCATCCTTTTTCCCCTCATCATCCATCCATCCTTTTTCCCTCATCATCCATCCATCTACCCACCCACTCTTCATCCATCCATCCTTCCCCTCCTCATCCATCCTTCCCCTCATCATCCATCCATCCATCCTTCCCCTCATCATCCATCCATCCATCCATCCATCCTTCCCCTCATCCATCCATCCATCCTTCCCCTCATCCATCCATCCATCCATCCTTCCCCTCATCCATCCATCCATCCATCCATCCATCCATCCATCCATCCATCCATCCATCCATCCATCCATCCATCCTTTCACCCGTCCCCTCATCATCCATCCATTCCCTCATCATCCATCCTTCCCCTTATCATCCATCCTTTCACCCAGCCCTTGATCATGGGGGGACAGGAGCCATCACTGAGGGGAGGGCAGGAGCCATCACAGGAGATGGAACAGGATCCACCAGGGTGGGCACAGGGGTGGGCATGCAGTATTGGGACTATTCACTAGATTATGACTATACACAGAGATCCCCTACTACAGAATGAGCCTTAGGTTTACCCCCTAAGGTCTTATTAGCTTTCTGGTATACGTTGAAGAGGGTGGGACTGAGTGAGGATCCTTGTGGTACGCCACAGATGACTTCAGTGGCCTCGGACTTGAATGGTGGGAGGCGGACTCTCTGGGTTCTTCCGGTGAGGAACGAGGTGATCCATTCAAGTGCTTTTCCTTGTATTCCGATGTTTCTGAGGCGTTGTAAGAGGGTGCTGTGGCAGACTGTGTCGAAGGCTGCAGAGAGGTCGAGGAGGATGAGGGCGACTGTGTCTCCATTGTCCAGTAGAGTTCGAATGTCGTCTGTTGCTGCGATGAGGGCGGTCTCAGTGCTGTGTTTTGCTCGGAAGCCAGACTGTGAGGAGTCGAGGGATTTGTTGGCTTCGAGGAAGGCGGCGAGCTGGTTGTTGACAGCTTTCTCGATGACTTTGGCCGGGAAAGGAAGGAGCGAGATGGGGCGGTAATTTTTGAGTTCGGTGGGGTCCGCTGTGGGTTTTTTCAGAAGGGCGGTGAGTTCAGCGTGTTTCCAGCTTTCCGGGAAGGTGGCGGAGTTGAAGGAGCAGTTGATGACGTCTCGGAGGTGCAGTGCTATGACGGAGTTTGCTTTGTTGAAGATGTGGTGAGGACATGGGTCTGTAGGGGATCCTGAGTGGATGGAGTTCATCAGGCGGATGGTGTCCTCAGTGGAGATTGGGTTCCAGTCGTTAAGGGTGTTCAAGGGGGGAGGATGTTCAGCATATGGTTGGGTGGGTTGGTCTCCGGGTTGGTTGTCGAAGCTGTTGTGGATGTCTGCAATTTTGTTGTGGAAGAATAAAGCCAGGGAGTCGCAGAGGGCTTGAGAGGGGGTGATGTCGTTGGAGTTGGCCGAGGGATTGGTAAATTCCTTGACGATGTTGAAAAGTTAGCAAGGTAAAAGGTAGCAAGACCCGCCCTGACTGATCCATAAGTGATGAACAATTTGTCTGACCTACGAATATCAAACTTCAACACCCTCCTAACATCCAGGGAATGTAAGGACCTTTCCGCTGGAGATGAAGGATTCTGAAAAAACGTAGGCAAAGTTATCATCTGGTTGACATGAAAATCAGAAATAACCTTGGGAAGAAATTTAGGGTGAGTATGCATAACAACCATAGCAGCATGAAATACAGTATAAGGTTCTTGGCAACACAAAGCCCGAATTTCACTCACCCTGCGGGCCGATGTAACGGCCACGAGGAACGCCGCCTTCCAGGAGAGGTGCTGCAACGAAGCCTTATGAATAGGTTCAAAAGGCTCCTTCATCAATCTCGACAGTACCACATTCATTCCCATGAAGGCGAAGGAAGCCCGACACGAGGGAATACTTTCTTCAAGCCTTCCAAAAAATCTTTGATCACAGGCCACAGCCGTAAGGGTCTCCGCTTTCATGCGGGCCATCTCATCATCTGCGTGTTTTCCGAATAAGGTCTCCCCGGAAAAGGGCAGATTGACCACCCGCTGCTGGGCCTCCGGCTTGAGTGACGTGAACCTGAGCCAAGCATGGTGCCGCTGATTGATCCCATGACAGTAACCATGGGCAGACAACAGGGAGACATCCGCCGCTGCGCTGTTGACTTGGTTTGACACCAGCATTCCTTCCTTGAGGACCTCTTGTAAGTCCTCCCTCTTGTCTCTTGGCAGAAGTTCCACGAACTGTTGCAGGGAGTCCCACAGAGCCCGGTCATAGAGGCCTAGCAGCGCCGCATCGCTGGACGCCTTCATGGCCGTGGACGCAGTCCCACAAGCCTTCCTTCCAGCCGAGTCGATCCACTGACTTTATCTGGAGGCACAGTGGAGGACGGGGAGGTAGAGTGTAACTTGCTGGCCGCCGTCACTACCACTGAATCAGGGACCGGATCTATCCTCAGAAAGGCCGGGTCCGAATCCGGGGCCCTGTATATCTTCAGAAGCCGGGAGGGAGCGGCCTTCACTACCTCCGGTGTGAGGAACAGCTACTCTGCAGCTTCTAGCAGTCCAGGTACCAGTGGTAGGCAAGGGCGAGACAAGTGCCTCTTGTGAAGCGTTTCGAATATCACGGACGTCGTAGGTGTCGGAGCCGTCACCGTGATACCCAATTTTGCAGCCCTCCTCAGGAGAACCTCCACTGGAGACACTCTGGTCCCTGGGGAGCCCGACAAAGTCGGTGAGTAGGAGCGGGTCCTGGAGGAGTCCGTGCGGGACCTAGATCCCCTTCTCCTATGGCGATGCCTTGATCTGGTGGAGGATCTGCGTCGACTCCTCGATCTTCCTCTCCGTCCGGAGCGTGATCGTGACCTCCTCGGCCTAGGGCGATCCGCCGGTTCCACCGGAACAGGTGACTTAGGCTTGGCCGGGGCCTTCGGCTTAGGGGTCCCTTTGGGAGGGGTCGGATGATTAGGCAATGAAACAGACCTCGGAGGAATCGGAGGCGGCTTCTCTGGCAACCGAGGCCCAGGTTGAGGTGGAGGTAACGGAGGAGGAGTAAGGTTCCTCGGAGGGGGACCCCTCGGCAATGGAGGCGGTGGAGTCACCTTCCCTGACTGGGTATACACCTCGGAATACACCGAGCCCGGTGAACCGCCTTCTTTACCAGCCTGGGACGTTGGTGAACCTCCCATGGCATCAGGTCTTCTTCCACTTCTCTGCGACATCGAAGAACGGCGACCAGACGGCGAGCGTCGGTCCCTTGACGTCTAGCGTCTTCTCGTCGGCGTCGAGCGCCTTCGCCTAGATGGCGACCTCGTCGGCGTTCTTCTGCGCCTCGACGGCGTTCTGCGCCTCGACGGCAATCTGCGCCTCGACGGCAACCTGCGCCTCAACGGCAACCTGCGCCTCAACGGCAACCCACTCCTTGACGAGGATCTCCTCGACGACGATCGTCTCCTCTTCGCCGACGGCGAACGGCGGTGTCGCCTCGACGGCGAGCGCCGACGCCTGGCCTTTCAACGTCGATCCCTCAACGAGGAAGATGACGAAATAGTCACCGGGGACTTCGATGGTGGCCTTGTAAGGTCCTTCGACGTCGAAGCACAGGTCGACGTAGTCGATGCAATCGACCCAGACAGAATGGGGACGCTTGCTGGTCTTCCTGCCCCTGGGGAGCCCCCCAGAGGCCTCAGCATGGGCAGATGAAGCCCCTCCAGACCCACCTTGTGCCTTCATTCTTCTTTCTTCAAGGCCCTGAAGTCTGATCTTCTTTCTGTCCTTCAGGGTCCTGCCAGAGAAGCCTTGACAGATCACACACTCCTCTGGGACATGGGAAGATGGAAGGCAGAGGATACACACCTCATGGGGATCGGATTTGGCCTTCTTCCTGGAGCACTCCGGGCATTTATCGAATAATGCAGGCATATTCGACAAAAAACAGAGTGCAAGAACCAAGGAGAAAGGCACCAAAGTACTATAAAGCACTTAACTTTGAAAAAAGCAGTGAAAAATCACCAAAAACCCTTAAAAAGGGAGAGCTCAATGCTCCAGGGTCCTGCTTGCAGGAGCCGGAAAAAAAAAAGTAAAAGGGACCTGCTGGGCATTCTGGGATACTGTGAAGTTCTGGAAAGTTCTCTTAAAGGCACATTCCAGAGGGTTTTTGCTGCTGAGGCAAGGGAAATCTGGACAGACTTTGCCGTTTGTGGATTTTTGGTGGAATTTCTAGTTGAAGTACTGGACAGTACTTCCTGGTTATAGGCTGCATTATCTGTCTTTAAATTCTCTAAGTGTCTGTGCAGTTCTGCATTTTTTTGACACTTTAAGAGATTATTTTTATTGCCCCGGGGTCCACGCACATGGGCGGGACTATTCACTAGATTATGACTATACACAGAGATCCCCTACTACAGAACTGCTGCTACGGGACCCTGAGGGAGCGCTTTGGGCTTTGCTAAACTTTTCTACAATTGTCAGTAGTTTAACCATGCCTGTTGCCTGTCAATGTCCGCAAATATCTTCTCTTGTGGTCAGTGCCCATCAATATCCAAGCAGTTCGAGGCCTGACAAGTTCCCTGCAGCACCGATAACTGGATTAGAGGACTCGAGATCTTATCAAAGTTTCCAAGAAGTCTTGTATAATGCCCTTGGGTATATTGTGTGCAAACTTCCACGCAGAACCCTACAAGGGCACTGAATCTTCACAGCAGTGCTAAAGCTCCATGAGCTAGAAAAAATCT
Source organism: Lissotriton vulgaris (assembly GCF_964263255.1). Taxonomy (NCBI): domain Eukaryota; kingdom Metazoa; phylum Chordata; class Amphibia; order Caudata; family Salamandridae; genus Lissotriton; species Lissotriton vulgaris. The sequence goes on along the minus strand of NC_141700.1, from coordinate 83,542,499 downwards.
TATCCTCAACCTTACCTAAAAAGTGTAACCCAGAAAGAAGCTGAATGAATCACTAAAACAAGGAGGAGAAAAAAGCACAACCAAGTCAGACTCAAGTGGTCAAAGCCAGAGACTGGTTGTATGTTGAAGCTTCATCAATACACAGCTGGACGACCCAGGCAAGAGAAAAACAAATTACGATTCTCCTGCCATAACCTCATGCTTATGTTCCGTAAACCTCCCACACAGCAAACACATGAGCCTTAAGAATTCTTGACAACCAGTAGACTGACGAAATCCTTTCAAACTCAAATAAAGTATTAATAAAAAGACGATCTACTGAATGGCATTTATCTCAAATCTCCTTCTGTCATGTCTGAATACTGGGAATTCAAGGAGGATTGATCAGACCTCGCCAGGTGCGCCACAGTTTCTCCAATCAGAAGACATCAGTACAGTCACACTTGCCAAATTCTCTGCAACAGTTTAAGTAGAGACACCATATGACCAATGCAGCGTCCATGAACCTAAGCAGAAACAGTGATTCACAGGTCCAGGCACTATAACAATTTGGTCAAACACCTGCCTTCATAGGAAATATTTACCAAGTTAATGATTATTCAATTATGACCCCAGTGGATGTTAGGCAACACATATTCGATAGGGAACAAAGTAAAACTCCTAAACTCTAACTTCGCCATGATATGGCCACACTTTCAGTGGCTAATGCATCATTCATTGAATAGAACTGTTTTATGAGTCCAGCTCATGTTCATCTGTCTAAAGGGAGCAACCAAAATCAAATCACTTTCACAGCTGTGAAATAACCTAGCATGTTCCTTGGGCTAATTCAATAAGTGTTGCTATAGGTCTTTAAATTACCTGCTGGTGAAAGAGGTCCTCATCGCCGAAATCTGCTTCATCTTCATCTTCCTCCTCTTCTCCATTTTCAGTGGCTTTGGACACAGTTCTTACTGCCACTTCCTAAATAATGAGAATTAAACTTTATTTCACCAGTTATTAGATGGCAAGTTGGTCTAACGCGTTAATGGTTAGTTTGAGTTAGAGTTCATATCTCTGGTAAAGATACCCACAATGCTACAGGAAAGATACAATCAGCCTCAAGGACCATTCAAACTTTCGCTGGTCTAAGCATGTAGGAGGCTGGTTCTGTATATATTATATCAAAATTACTCTTAATTTTGCTGTAGCTGGGCTAAGCAGTAAGGCTGATCAGAGGGTAGTGTGAAAGCATTTACTATACAAACTCATACAAGGCAGAAACACAGTTTGTGTTGACAAACTCCCAGCCCATGTACTCAAAATGGCAACACTGCACTAACAGTGTCCAAGAATGGACTCAGACAGTGAAGGAGCATATTGCTCAAGCAGCTATGCCCTAATCTGTGGTTTGTGCACACTGCCAGAGGGATGAGTTACCTATTCCCAGGAGTGTGTTACATGTCGACCCTTAGTTTAGCTACACCACAACACATAGCCTGCAATGGCAGTGTGTGTGTGTGTTAGGGTGGCACAAAACATGCTGCAGCCCTAAGGAACCCTCTCTGGTTACAAGGCCCTTGGCGCCACTGCTACAAGTGCCTTATAAGTGGGCCAGAGGTGTGACAATTGTGGGAGCAATGGTACAGTTTAGGGAAAGAACGCAGAAACTGAAAAATGGATTGGCAGGGGCCCAATGCACTCTCAAAGTGCTCTAGAAAAGAGAGGGGGGGGGGGTGTTACTGCAACAGAAACCCACTTTCCTACAAAGCATTAGCCAAGTATTGGTAGGCGAGGCAGTTATGGAAGGTAGTCTGTACTCTGAGACAAGCCAAAGAGGTCATACTATAATAAACTACGGAAGCATACTGTCAATATTCTAGACTCCTGCACACTACCAAATTGTTTTTCGCCATTATGTAAATTTAGTTCAGGGTACTGATCATTTGTGTGCACGTAAAATAAGCTAGTGAACCTTAAAATCCAGAGACAAGAAAATTAAAGATCACAATGAGATTTAAATCAAGCAGCTTGGCGGATATGAGAAAAGATATCAATGTAAAGATATCTGGCAAAAGTTTGAACACACAAACGTGTGGTTGTATTCTTTGTATGAATTACGAACTTAAGGACAACATGGCAACGCTTGCTTAATTTTAGTGAAGAAAGCCCACGTAATAGTAGTCAGTGGTCTGTTTTTGCCTTCTGAGAGTGAATAGAAGCATGGTATACAATACATATTTATGTACTGAATAGGAGCAGAAACCCCTTTTTGTAAAATACACTTGGCAAACCCCATGCAGGGCACAGAATGAAGTTTTGGATTCTGTAAACCACAAGGACCTATGGGAAAAGAAATTGGAGTTTGGGTGTAACATCAGGTAGTGGTAGTCGCTGATGGATCCTGTGGAGATCTACTGATGATCTGCCTTCGAATACCTGTTGAACACCAGAATTATGTACCATGGCTAGCTGAAGGTTCTTGACTAAGATCAGATGCCAAGCATTCCTGAAGAAGATTCCCATTCGTCCTACATGTGACTGAATTACTGGCACAATTGACTTTCAAGTAAGAAAGTTTTCAGAATTGATCTTGCAGTTGGATGACTACTTTTTTTCTATCATCTCCAGGAGAATCTCTGTAGTCAATAGGACTGTAAACTTCAAGTCTTACTTTTCCCCCTTAGTAGAGGAAGAATACATCCAGTTCTACATGCACATGGTGCAGTCTGTAGGAAATGGGGAGAAACTTCATTTTAACCCCTGAGTAAGTATGTAGCAGATAGATTTGTTTGCACGAGCACTGAGAATGGGGACCTTTACTTGAACTTATTCATAATAAATGATACTTTCATTTACCTTACAATGACTCGGTCTTGATAAATCGGTAGCCAACTATGTGTTTTGGGTAATGGAGCAATTGCTAGTTATAACTCTGGCTCTCACAGTTTTGAACTATTTACTTATATTTTTGTAATGTTCCTAGATTGCACTCAACATAATATCAATTGGGTATACAGAAGAACTACCAGAGACCCGGGTATCCCTCACAGGGAACGTAAACCTTTTAATCATAATAGACATTAAATTCAACATAAAGTGGGTTAGTAACTTCAAAGACATTGCAAAAAGAGCTGGAACATAGCAGATCGGTGGCAAAATTCAAATGGAAACGGGCCAAAGAAGAAAAGCTGGAGCACAGGGGCAGTGAAGATACAGAGTAGAAGTGGGTACGTTTTAGGGAGAAATGGAGAAGAGATACAATACATGGGCTCAGAACTGCGAGGCATCATGATATAATGAGATGAGTTAAGTTTCACATCAAAATATAGGCCTTGAAAAATCTATTCGAAGACTTGCGAGTCACATTTTTATAAGGGAATTCTATTTTTTTGGCCTACTGGTCCTTTCTGGCTGGAGAGCTGGTCTGTTAATTCAGAATAAAGTGAAGGAGCAATATTGATGCATTTAAATCTTGTTTTTATATGGTCACACTTGCTGTATATTCAAAGACGAGTAAAATGTCAGCTTGTGTCTTCTTAGAAATTGCTGCTTATTTTATCATTGAGATTGGTTGTCTTTTCTATTTCTGATAGCGAAATTAGTCAAGATTTAATGGTAACAGTTTACTTAAGATTTCCTTTAGTGTCGAGGCAACTGCTCGTATACTGCTTTCAAAGCAAGACAAACCAGTATAAACTTGAAACAGATTTCAAGAGGGTGTTGCTGTTCCCAGAGAATGTAGGAAAAGGTTATACGTACCATTGTCCCATAAAAGTATTGCTGGAGAATAACACCTTAAACGGGAAGTGCATAAAATTGCATTCAAACAGTATACATTTTTAAGAGGGCTAGAGCACTAGGACCAATCACTACGGTTCACAGTAGATGTAAATGTCTTTGTACTTGTATAGCGCACAGCTACCCGCAGTGGGTCTCCCGGCGCTTGTACGAATACCGCAAGGGAACCCTTCCTGGTTTTCCGTGTGAAGTGTCCACTCCTGGGCACCCCCATGGTGAAATCAGGCATCCCCAGCGCTGTGGGGGCCGTTGTGGAGACTAAGCAAGCTATTGCCCAGAGTTGCAGCGTGGGACCCATGATTAGAATAGGCACTGAGGCGAGAATATCCGGTCAGAGGAATTTATGAGCCCAAGACCCGCCGAGGCGGGAATCGAACCCTTGTCCGTGGCCGGAGCTCTGCCTGCTCTAACCATTGAGCCACACTTCTCCACAGATCATAGAGGTTAGTTGCAATGACCTATCATGACCCCACACGAAAAATAGATACATTCTCATCATATAAGTAAAGATTCTGAATAATCACTTACCTCTCCGTCAGCATTAACAAGAAACGTCCTGACACTGGATCCTGTACCCCAGTTACTTTGACCTTTCCATACAAGAACAGAAGGTGGACTATGTGTAACACCTGCATCCGCACCATAAATCTGAAAACAGAAGTCTCAAGTCAGTGACATTTTCAGTTTGGATCATAAACATGTCAATACATCACAAATCTATTACTCTCCACCATTTTACCTCTGAAACAATTCAGGTTGTGGTCCAGAATTAGAAAATCTTTAATTACTCCATCAGCTCTGGGCAATAGTGGCACTAATTTATCTGGTTCCTAACTATATCACTGTATAAGAACCTATGCTCTATATTCACACACCAAAGGACACTGTACAGGGAAGCATATTTAACCACTGTCATCTTTCTGCAAATCGCACAGGATTACCACCATCAACTAAGCTGCTAAACACTATTATAGTAGCTTAAATGCAGATTCTAGCAAAAACGAGGAAAGAAAAAAAATCCAATTACAAACGATTTGTTAGAGGGAATTAATGTGTTAAGCTTAAATGTAGATTGCTATGGTCATATTTACAAAGGACAGTAAAGGTATAGTTGCAAAGTGATCAAATTATAGAACCCAGATGCATCACAAGCCACTATTCCTCCCGATCCATGCCCGAAATCTCTAAAATCAGACGTGATGAAGCCCTTCTGTATATTGAAAATACCAAAGACAATTAAGATGCTAAAATGTACCCAAGTTCACAGCAGGGTAATTCTGACAGTTCTCCCTACACAACATTTGAGGAATTTAGGGATTCTTTAAAGCTGTGAGAGGGCAACACATCCGACAAGCGATTGAAACTAATTTGGATCCTTAAACAGTTTTCCAACCAGTTATTGTAAAAGTCACTTCATTTTGAATGTGAAGCTATTTTTGTTTCACAGTACGAATGATAACGTAGTGCATTTTCTGCGTTGATTTACCAGAGAATGTTTTTATGCTAAATGCTATACTTAAAAAAAATGCGAAAATCGGCAAATTCTACACTGGAGATCCTCGGCACAACAGGTTTCTTTAGGGTGCTTTTAATGTACATTATCTGGATTTTTAGTCAAGCTAAATTTGTATGTAAACATTGTGCTGCAATTTCAAACAATGCTATTTCTATTTGCACTGACACGGTTTGAGTGGACTGTGTGAATACTCAAAGGAAATTGAAATTAGGGGCCTATGGTTTAAATAATGTGTCAGTGGCGTGAAGCTAAAGGGCTGCTGTGAAAATGATGCTCAGGTTTCAGAGACCAGGACAAGGTTTTACGACTCTAAAGGTAAGAAACACTGAAATCATGTTTTTCAGGTCAGTCTTTCGCTTTCGTTACAGCCAATCCTCATAGCTTCCATCTCAATTTGCTGCCCGAGTGAAACCACTTAAACGTAGCTTACAGGGGTGCTAATGTCCATAGCCAATTGTGAAGCAATCAGACATCACTTTGTTTTAAGGAAGGAGCACTGGCACTTAGGTCTGGCTAGCAGGCCTCGGTGCACCGTCCGTTGAAAAACAGCATCTAGTTGCGAATATAAAGGGAGCAAAAAGTGGGAGGCTACTGCAACAAAAACCCAGTTTCCTAGACAGTAAGACAGTCAGGACTCAAAACGTGAAACACTTAAGACCTCTTTTACAGATAATTCTTGCACTGAATTCAGATTGAGATTCCAGGTCAGTAAAAGAAGAATCCAAACAAAGGTGAACTTTGTGTAAGGTCATAAAATAATTTTCATTGCAGACCCGTTTGGCTCAGGGTACTGAACAAAGGATACTGTACATAAGACATAATAGAGAAAATAAAGTAGAACGATTTCCGGCAGGAGCACACACTTTCATACATATGTTTAATTTTCAGTAAATGGATGTTACATCAACATTGGTGCATGGCCCAAGAAACACAGATCAGAACCATATTGTAACAATAAAATGGGCACAGTTACTTTATTATTCAAAAGTTGAAATATAAAATCTTGTATACAATATTAGGGAATGGGCATTAATGCAAGCTGCGAGTGCACATTGATCTGCTTATCTAGGTGGTGGATGTGATCAATCCAGTTATGAATAAATTGATACATGCCTCTATTCCCACTGCCATAGTTAGCTGAACTAAAAGTAGGCTAAACTACCACCCCCCTCTACAAAAAACATGTTGCTGTTCCTAGTGTCTTGGCTAACTATGCAACGATGTTGCCGTTGCCATCATTTACCAAGATTTTTGGAGATCCATACGTCTAGGGGGACTAGTATCGAATTAAATCCTTTCAGTATAATAGGGGTCAAGCGGTCTGGAAGGCCCCACCGTTTTTTCAAACCTTTAAGTATTCTTTTGATTAGAGCTCTACTGGTATCTAATGTGGAGTCCCAGTTTTTTTTTAATGTTTATTTGGCGTTTCTGTCAAAGCTGGTGGAGTCCTTTGGAGTTGAGGTAATTTCTTTTGCAGATGACCGGCAGCTTCTATTCTCCTCAACAAGAGCGAAGATGTTGATTCAAGTTGTATTAAGTCGGTCTTTCGGCTGTTTTTGAATGGATCTGTCGTGATCACCTGATGTGTAACATAGACAAGACAGATACTTCAAGTCAAGCCCTACCTCCCGACCATTAGTCTGACTGTTGACTCGATCGAGCCTCTTTCCCTGCCTTCTCGGTTGGTAGTGGTTACAAATCTTGCGTTTAAATTTGACAACCAGCTTTCATTTCGGCCACGAGTGCCTGCTGTGCTAAAACCTTGCTTCGGTCTGCTTCAGACATTAAAGAAATACCTGCACGTCCGTCCCTTATCGGCTAGAAAGACGCTTGTTATTGCCTTAATTAGCTCTAGGTTGGACTTTCCAACGTACTCGGAGCATTACAGACTATTTGATGAACAGACTTGTGTGCAGAATGTGGCAGCTTTTTCTTAAACTTCCCTTTAGAGCAGCAGTATCTCCCTATTTGAACTCGTTTCACTGACTCTCGGTTAAGCGGGTTTACTATGAAGCTCTGGAGCTTTTTACTGCTCCGGGCCTCAATATCTGGAAGTCGGAATCTATCTTTCGTCTCCAGTGAGGGAGCTGCATGCGTCTAATGTGCCTTTGGCTGAGGTTCCTATAGTAAGGCTAATCATAAGGAGCGACCACTATTTTTTCATTGCCAGCTTTGGCCTGGGATAAAGCCCCTTATGAGCTCCGGTCTGTACCCTCAGAATCATGGTTTAGATAACAGCTCAAGACTTGGCTCTCTGTTCAGGCTTAATTCTTACCAATTATTAGTCTTTAGTGCTGGGATACTCTTTGGAGCAGTGGTTGCTCTTTCAATTAGTCATCTTGCGGGACCATTGAAACTGCTTGTATTCAGGCTCAGCCTCACCACACGTCTACACTCACCTACGCAGCGCATGGATATCCTCACTCTACAAATCCATCTGGCATTACATGTATAAGCCCATGTTCATGCACACTCCTGACTTCAATGCCCCAGTTAATTTAGAAAAGGTGAAGTATAAACAGAGAATGTAAATAGTTGATACGGTTTCACAATGAAGTTTGTTTCGACTGCACAACAATGTTGGATCAGGTAGCCTCTGTACCAGGTTATGAGTCAGAGGCAATTTATTTTTTAATGTCAGCCTCACAAAACAATGGAAGGGTAACATGCCATAAGGCTACACAAGGAACCCATACAACATATACAAAGTCAGTGATACTTGTAAGCATTTAGTCTCTGGAGATGAAATAGGCTTATTAAAAAAACGTGTAAAATTCTTGGATGTACTGACTAAGTTATGAAGAGACGTACTGGATTGCTGTAAACGCTCAAATTAAAATCATGCTGAAATAATTGAACTTCATACCTTCACAGTCTGCCCAGCCTTTAGGGTATACTTTGGTGTAAATTTGTAAGATATTTCTTCTTCATCTCCAATCTGTCGCTTAAGCCTCCAGTTACCTAGAGACTGATCCTAAAATAAAAATATGTATCTACTTAATGCAACATACTAGTACAATCAAAGCACTCAAGGGACAGAACAAAAGAGGACTCGGAGCAAAGTGCTCAGGGATGACCAATACAGACAAGATCATAAATGTTTAAACTAATATAGGCTAAAATATTTTGAAAATTCCAAGGGTAGCCTAATATGCTAGTATCTTTAGGTTTGTTTGGTTATAAATACAGGGAAGTCTGAGGTACTCCCAAAAAATTCCAACAAGAATTCTTAAAACAAACACCTGCTGCACTGAAGTGGAAGAAACCCAAAGTAAGATTGACCCTTTCTTAGACCCATGGGTGGACTTCTGCTCGCGCCCCTTGTTAGCAGCCATACATTTGTGGCTGCTCAAACCACACACAATACCGACGCTAGACACATCTGAATGGGATACTTACCACAGGAAAGACCTGGGTTGACACCCTGGGGCAAAAAATTAGATCCATCACATACTATTGGTTTGTGTGCCATCACCGGTAATAGTACAGAAAAAATTAATCAAGCTGTTGCAATTGGTCGAAAATTACTGCTGAATCAGTATTGAGCACTTACTCCACAATGTTACGGGAATCAGTAGTGCAAGTCAAGTTCGCACAATACATTCCATCAGTTGTCAAAAAAGCACACTAATTCACATAAGCAGCTAAACTAAACTGAGTTGGAGCTCAATGTTTACTATGGTGGGAGTGGATCAAAGCTCGCCAGAAGCCCATGAGGCAGAACCACACCCGCTAGCATAAGATTGGCTATACTCAAACACTACAAACGAGGCACCACGCTTTACTGCTACCAAGACTTTTGCTTCATCTGCCAAGCCAATCATGGGACGTTTCAGCTGTCTGGGTGCTACTGTTCAAGCTCAAATTGCAACCTTTCTGGGTTAGACTAGCAGTCCTTACCTGCATGCCACCAGCAGGACATTTGCCAGAATTAAGTCAGAATGATATTTTGGGTCTTCGCCGCAGTAAGCATCCGCTCTACACTCATTCAGCCACCTTAAAACAACAGCTCATGTCTAAGGTGTAAAATGTACTTTTCTGTCCCATCCCATACACGCCAAGAGTGTTTGCGCAGCACCAATTCTATTTGATTGAGGCTGCAAAATGAAAGTTTTCCCAGTTATCAATGAAACGGGCACTTTACTGGACATGCAAGCACTTCGCTCATTTTCTATTATGAACACAACTGGAACATATTCACCTCCCATTGCAAAAGCCTACTTAAGGAAATAAGTCAAGGAAAGTATGTACCCAAGGCACACTAATTGAACTTACTTTCTCAGAGTTATTTTTCAGCTCCACGCATTTCCCCTCCAGATCAATTTCTTCAATGCTAATGCTCCCAATGGCTTTTGCTTGCTGCGACATATGGAAACTACTGCTACTGCTGCTCCCAGTTGCACCTGTACCACTGATGCTTGTTGCGGTAAAAGCGGCTTCGCCGCCCCCAATTCCGCTGCCTGAATGCAGACCACTCCCTGAAAGTTCTTCCATCTCTACGCGTTTCCTTTTGGTCCGGGAAGAACGGACAGCAGTGGAGCTGCTGCTGCTGGAGGTAGCTCGGGAGACCGTCACACGAGAAGACGGGCTTGGAGACAATTTCAACCTAAAACAAAATTTGGAATAGATTTTAACACAATAGGATTACAATTGTGGGCCATGTTTAAGTTCCAACATCAAATCATTTTGTAATCAAAGATTAGTCAAAATACCAATTAGTAGGCACCTCATTGCTTAGCAGGTGTTACACAACCCAGTACTATTCCTCTCCCATCCACCTTTGATCACCTACGTCAAAGACAGGCGAGCCGGTTAGCAAATATGGTACTTGGTCAAAATGTTATGTCCATGAATATATTGGTAATCAAAATATGGATTCAATGAACCTGTTGGGTAGGGTTGTGAAAAGTACATTGAAAATGTGATGACCGCAAAGGTTCCAATCTATGGCGGTACACAGGATTTCCCCACAAATTCTAGCTGAGAGATGTTATTCTCCAATATCCTGTGCATCACTAATATGGTCACAAACGGCTGGTCATCAGATTGGGTTGCACATTAAGGTTCGGAAAGATTAAACTGTATCGTCAAATACAACCTAACTTAAAAGACATAATTCAAACAGAGAACAAAATTTTCAGGAAGAGGCCCACAAAAACAAATAACATGCATGAATATATATATCAGACCACCAACAAATACAGTGGAAATGCAACATCAATGAACAAACAGTAGGCCAGAACAAGCAGCCATGGCAGTGCTAAAGTTCAATGAGTGCACCAACCGTTCCTCCTCTCCTTCCAGCAGCTTCCGGTAAGCACTGATCTCCATGTCCAAGGCCAACTTGACATCAAGCAAGTCTTGGTATTCGTTTAGCTGCTGCTGCATCTGTTCTCTCATATCAGTCATTTCCCGTTCTTTTCCGTCTAGTATCTTCCTGTACTTATCTCGTTCACTCATCAACATTTCTTCCAATTCTCGGATGCGATCTTCAGCAGCACTAGCCTACATGAAAGAACAGAAAAAAAAATGATTGGGTCACGTCTGCTAATTCATTTTCTCTGTTATTTTACCCACATCGCCATGCACGATTTAGGTGCTCACCAACATTGAATAAGTGCCATATTTTGACCCCGGTCTTGCGTATTTCGCCAGCATTTGAAGCAAACTCTATGCCCTACACAGGTGTAGGGCTATTTTTGTTGATCAGTTCACATACTTACAAGATCTAACTTCTCTTCATGCCAGTGACCATGAAAATATTCTCCAATTCTTCGAGTGAAGTCTTTCATTTGAACGCCACAGTGTAACATTAAAAATCAGTCTTTACACAATACCTGTTTCTGCAGGCCAGAAAGCTGGTAGCTGAGACTTTCTATTCTCATCCGGGCTTCCTTCAGTTCTTCACGGGCAGCACCAGCCATCTGGTCATTATGGTCAGAACTAAGCTTGGCGTTTGCCAGCTAAAAAAGAAAACGACAATCCTCAGAAATGCTAATCTTTTACATTATCATTTTGTTTCTTGTACAAGAAACCGTAATCAACGATGGCAACATTATATTTGGCTTCCTTCAGTAGGGTCACTTCCCACCTCTAACTCCAAAGGGTAAAATCTTGGTTTTTGAACACGCAATACAGAGGAAAGCTTTATTTTCCTTTATAGAGTGCTAAATCAGCATCAGCCGGTTTCCATAACCAGCCTTACTTATTTAGGGAGCCTGAGGAAGCATTCAATACACTCCACGGATCCCACACCGGTCTGTCAGGTGTGTCAGGACACTGCAAGGATTGGAAAATATGACCTACATTTATGAGGCTAGGAAAAACAGCAGCTTTCGCTTCCTAGGAGACTGTATTTAAAGGTTTATGCATTATGCAACGTCTGTTACGCGGAGTAGTCTGGTATTGAGGAAAGGTTTTTGAATGATTTATTTATTTATTTTTATTTGAAAGTTTTATATAGCGCGAACAAGATCTTTGCAGATATCAGAGCGCTTTACAAAGAGAGGGTACATGATCATAGCCAAACAGGTAAGTCAGTAGAGCTAACAGTACAAATAGTTGTAAGGCAATAAAACAAATAATACAAATAAGCAAAGAGGTCGAATAGGTAGAAAAGATCTGTGCAGATTCTTTAAGAGTCCGAAGTGGTAGTTCAGGTGTATTTAGCCATGAGGATAGCTTTTACTTCTTTCTTAAAACGAATAGTGTCCTACTGCTCTGCCTGTGAGCTGGCGCTGCGTGTATTCAAGGCCTTTCACTAACATCTTCGCCCTAGACTAAGAAATGATCTGCCTCGTGCTACTTATAAAATACATCCTCTTTGGTTGTAGAATTTACTCAAAAGATGCTTATTTTGTTAGTATCCTTGTCCATGGTTGGTAGCAAGCTCACTTTCTCCAGAGTGCATAGCCCTTGGGGGACACATTCTCTATAAATATTAAATAAATAAGATTGCCCACATGAGAAGGTGCAGAAAGATATATGCTTTATAAGTGCAATAATATAGCCACTCAAAGAACAAGAAATCTTTCAGACGCTCAACACACAAATCAACCTTTCCAAACTTGCTTATTTAGTGATAGCAATACACCAATCCCCTTCCATTGAATTGCTTTCGTAGATATTTTTCTTACAATAGTTGTCATTTCAAATTGCAAAAAGAAAACCAGTCGTGATCATCAAGGAGTAATACATATTTGTTTGCACAGATATAAACGCATATGTGTATTGCACTTACCAGGCTTTTAAAATGCAAGTAGCTATAAATTTTATGAGATGTATTAAGGGGCAATTTGTTTAGTCTGCCAAGGAATACCATGTTATGACATTTTTAATTAATCAAAAACATCCAAGCTTTGGCCTAAACTTTGATTGGTAGAAATGGTAGCTCTTTTTGAACTAATGCTTAACCAGAATATAAAGGTTTGGGGACAAGGGTATTCACCCCTTTGGATATATTATTACATATAAACGATCTATTGTATTTGTGACAGTTTCCAGTGTTCGGGACACAGCAGCAGCACACAACCTGTGGCAATTCAGCATTTAGAACACATTTCAAAGAGAATTACTGAGCCTTTATAAATACAAATCTTGAAAAACGGCTGCCCCAAGAGAACGTTGGGCCTGAAAATGCAGCCGAAAACCACCACTGGCCTTATGCAAGAGAGAGACAGTCATAGTTGAAGTACTTCTTGTTTATGGTCTAGTCGATTGTACTACTAATGCCTCCTTTTATGCTTTAAGGATGACAGAAGGGGAAAGCTTCCTTTGTTGTCCACTTCATTGATAAGAATCCATGGGACAGATGCCTGAAACTCCTGCAGGAGAATAGGATGTGTACAAAATATCTAATGCTTTATAGCAAATAACAATATAAAGCCTGGAAGTATAAAATGCTCCATAGGTCACCGCTTTAGCACGCCAAGAGGTTAGGTTCTCCTGTTTTTAACTGGGTTCTATTTGTTAATATGCAGTTAAATGCCAGGCTGTGGTGGTACGGTCAGTTGGTGTTTCATATAAATCATGTAGCGGCCTACAGCACCTGGAGATTGGTTTGACTTTTTAATTCTAGATCAAGTGGTCGAGTTAATTCATAAGCATGTGTTCCGAAATAAATAAAATATATATAATTCGATTCATATTGTAAAATCTACTACAAATAAACACGTTTTGATGATGTTACTACAAAGGCTCAAGTTCAGGCAGTTCTGTTTAGACAATGCTAGAAAGCCTTTGTAGTCAAGCAGCTTAAAAATGTAGTTTGCATTCTAAACTATTTTGAAGGGAACTATGTACTACTATACATTCTCCATTTGGAAATAAAGTTAGGCGATCTGACTGAAGACCGACGACTCTTGCATCAGGTCTTAAGGTGGTTTAAGACTTGTGCAATTGGCAGGAAACTAGATGCCAGATTATGCACAGAATGCAAAACCGTTGTCCCATACCTGCAACAACATCTGATATATGTGGATTTGACTAATACACAGAATGAAAATGATAATAGTTTTATACATGTAAAAGGATATAGGACAACTCAAATGAAAGTAGTAGGTTAATCCAGTCTTACTTTAGCCTGGAAAGTCTGCTCCAGTTCAGCCTTGTACATCCGTACTTGCTCGTCATGCTGGTTTCTCAGTTCCTCAAGAGCCATTGCAAGCTTCGATTCATAATCAAAGCTGCGGCCACTGTCTACCTCAACCATGCGTCGTTCTTGTCGCTTTCTGGTCTCGCGGGATTCCTATAGAGAAAAGAAAATAGTAACCAGGCGATGTTATGTTGAAGAAAGTGGAAGAACAGGAAATTCCGGACTCATTGGAAAGCCAGAATCCCGTTTCAACTTGGCGACTGGTGCGTATCAAGATTCCACTGGTACATACAAGCTGTGCCGTTGTAAGTGCTCATGGACAGTTGGATTACAGTTTTACTTCGATACCTTATAAGAGGTTAAACTGTTGAGGACGTTCCTACTTCCTATAGTGCAGTATAAATTTGTACGTAGCCGAGAAACCCAGTTGATAGGAAATACCCAATTCAAGCAAAGCCATCGACCGTGGGGGAGATGCCGGGGCGCAAACTGTTTCAGTACCTCAGCATAGACACTCTTTTGGAAGTCCAGTTCTTCCTGCAAACTCTGGCAGCGATTTTCAAAGTCCACCCGCATAAGAGTTTCCTTCTCCAACTGCTTCTTGGCCACAGCAAGTGCATCTTCAGCCTGCAAAAAAATAAAAGATTAAACATTGACTACATCCACCAAGCACTGCAATTTAACTGGACGTAAATCTATGACTTCAGAGTAATAGTTTAACACATTTAAGCCAAGGATATCACAACAACATCTATTGGGTCAAAGCTTTCGCTATATTTGGAAAAAAAAAACATTAAAGAGAAAGTTGAAAGAAAAACCTTGCGAAAACTAACTGAAGCTAGCTGCTGATTGAGCAATATAAAAAAAGCTGTCAATTTAGCAAGTACAGAGACAGTATAATGCAATCTGATGCTTGTCCAATATTGAAGTTATCGTTATTAGAGTTCAAAAATGTTCAAGTCATCACAGGGCAAATAATTAAAAATGTTACATTATTTTTTATAGCCAATATACATTCCCCACACAACTACCAGTTGGCCTAGCAAAAGCACCCTGGTTACTGACATAAAATAGTAATATGGACCCCCAGCTGGTAGTTTCTAACTAACCACAGGTACAGGTGCAGTTTTTGATTTTCCCATGGTGCACGCACCACTTTAAAGCACAGTAATTTGAAGTACATCACAGGTCCCAAAATCCTCTGAAACTAGACACAAAAATGTTGCAGCTGTGACAAACGTATCATACAAGTACATCCATTTCATTTTACTGCCCAACCCTTAACTTGAACCCATCTACGTTGTACTAGACATTCAAATGTAAACTTTGTTCTGCGTTGGAAGACAGATTCACAAATCCTTCAGGTTATTTAATCTTACAATTTTACATGCTCTATTCCGCATTTGAAAGACCATTATCCAGTTGCTTGCAGATAAACATTTGGACATTGGCACCTCCTTAAATCCAAACCGGCAATGCGAAGGGAATCAAAAAAATCACGAGTCACTTCAATTAAAATCAAAATGTCTCGAGTACTACAGAAAACAGTGAAGTCTTACTATGGCAAATGGCAACCTAGGCCACAGGATCTAGGGTGCAAACCAGTCATTTGAGGTGTGCAGATTTAGAGCATCAGTTGTGTTGGAGAGTGCAACGTATAAAGGAGTTACTCTCCATGTAAAACTTGGGAAATGCATAGTTTCCTGCTCTCTTTTTTGCATAAATTATGCAATACTCAGACTCAGGAGTACTGTGTTGAGAGAACATACATATATTAACACACAGATCTGTGTAGCATGTGCTAGAAATATGCAACATGCAGGTAATTCAGCTAAGCAAAGCTGCTCGTGCGCAAAGAAGCTCATGCGGAAAAGAGGTCATCAGTGTTGCCTCTCCAGTAGGTTGGAAGATTCTTACAAGCACATAACAAGATATGCAACCTTAAACATACCTTGGCCAGCTGAGCCTGTAGGTCAGCAACATCGCCTTCCAAGGTCCGTTTCTCATTTAGGGCAGTATTGAGCTCCGCTTCACTCCGGTGGAAGAGCGCTTCGAGGTCTTTAATGCGGGCGAGAGCTCCGGCCAGATCAGATTCTTTCTTCTTATAGCTAAAGGCGAAAAAAGAAACAGGATTAGCAAAGCAGTATCACTCTTCACACAAAATACAAGTTTCTATTGCATCGCCTCAGCTAAATGAATCTTGCTACATTAAAAGGAAGATCAACAGTAGTCTATTTTCAATTGAAGATATTTTTCATTTGGGACAAACAAACCAGCACATTAAGCAATGGGTTTCACTGAAACACCACAAGAACCTGGAAAATAAAAGCCTAACTAGACCTTTTCTGTTCATTGTGATATTTACATCAATAACATTTAAGAAAAGAGAAGAGCTGCTTATAATATGGACTCCGTTATCCGAGAAGCAGACAAGCATGACTAGGATTATTTTTCTCTCGCTAATCTCCAGCACAAATCGGAGAATCAGGTGACTTGGCCTCATGTCAGGCATGTGCTTCTCCCCGCAATTCCAGAGTTACCCTAGAATGTGATTGTATGGGTGTGCATTTTTAACGAGATTAGGCATACTATTCAGCAGCTCAAACGAAAACATGAAAATCATTTAGGGAAACTCATTTTAGTTATTTTCAAAGTCCAAAAGTAAATTAAACGTCATAAGACCTATTCAACTATTTATTTGCAGCCAATTGTTAGCCTCCGTTTCCGGAAAGGAAAGAAGAGAAATCTAAACCATGTAATATGCCCTGCCCCTGCTTTTAACGATCTCTTCTGCCCCCAGTCCTAGGAAACATTACACGGGTTTCCACATACGCCTGACCTCTACAAAAATATTCCTTTGAATCAGAGCTCCAATGCACTCTGGAAAATGCATGACCCGCACTAACAATCAAACTACCTAGATTGCAGAACCGCTTCTACATACAACCAGATAAGTTGGTACTTAATAGGCTGATATGAGTTACTGGTCATGGGTGCTATCATTTAATGATATAATGGAGAAAGACTACTCAGATGCACTACTTTATTTAAATCATCGTAGGAACAAAAATGCAGGATTCTGAAAAGCCACAAATGGAATCAAAATCTGAACAGCCACAAACATCACATGAAACCAGAGAAGCAAGAATGCTGTGACTTGATGGAAGTGAAAGTTTATAGCAGGCCAGAAGTCCTTATGTGCATACGGCACCACCCTGAGGTACTTGGGGATCAATGACTATTCTGCAGCTTTCAATTTTTCTCCTGGAAGAGCAGGCCAAGAGCCTTTTTACGGAAGGAATGAAGGTGAGCAGTTCTGATGGAATGGCATGCAAAGTTAGATGTCTGACTTATTTTTCACACTATATTGCCGTAGTCCTTTCATCATAGAATATTCCAATGTTTGTGAAGGAAAGCGTCTATTTCATTATCCAAAAATAGCTCTGCTAATATAGAATACTGCAATTAAAAGCAATGCGCAACAACCAAATAGTCTGACATCATCGCTGAGTACTTGAACCACATAACAACTCTCAACTGTACTCCACACATCATTGACTAGGAAAGGTCTCTTGGAATTATACTTGACAAATCACTGAGCATGCAGGAACACATTAGCTCAGCCACCAAAAGTGCCAAGTACCACATGAGTATTTTAAGATAGATAAAACCCTCCCTCCCGCCCGCTTGAAGCCTGATGTTCAAGCTCTAGTAATTTCCAGGCTAGATTATGGCTGCGCAACACACTGTGAGCTACTCAGCTACAAGTTGTCTCCGCTCAGGGATCCCCTGAATTCAGCTCCAAGGCTCATCACAGGTTTCAGAAAGAATAGCCACATTACACTGGACTGAAATCCTTAAACTGGCTGCCATTGGAGACTAGGATTCATCTTAAGATTGTGTGCATGACTCACAAGGCCCTCAACCTTAACAGCCCTCTGTACCTAGCCCAAAAAACTGAGCTTTCTGGCGGGAGCAGATCTTCTAGGAGTTCTAGCACTTTGCTGCTGAAACCTCAAAAATTCCAGAAAAAGAACTCATTATCGGATGTTCTTAGGTATCGCCCGAGAATCTGGAACTCCTTGCCTCCACACATCAGACTGACTCCCTCTACAGCATCTTTCAAAAAAGAAGTGAACGCTCTATGGATGAACTGCCTTGTTTATTTATTTTTAAAGTTTTATATAGCGCGAACAAGATCCTTGCAGATATCAGAGCGCTTTACAGAAACAGGAGGTGGGGAAGACAAACTCTTGGAGACATTATTATATTCGGTAGTGAGAGGGCTGCAAGGTAGGGTAGCAATCGCATACAAGTATACACACTGATAACAATCAGGAAACAAAACATAGGAGCCGTGTAGTGCCTTTGCTCCAGTGGCGATCGACTAAGATTTTAGCACCCTAGCGGGTGTTAGTAGATCAATCAGGTCATAGTATAAACCCTAGTAAACAAACTGGAAACCGATAATATAGAGACCGTGCAGTGGCTTTGATCCAGTAGCAATCAAAAAAGTTTATAACACAGATAAACACTCAGGTAGCCGATAATATAGGGGCTGTGTGGTGTCAATGTTCCAGTAACAGTAGTGTTCAGGTAAACTTAGCCATAAGGATGGCTTTTACCTCTTTCTTGAAGAGAACAGTGGAGGGGATACGCCTAGTTTCTGGCGGGAGTGCATTCCAGATCCTAGGGCCATTCCTGAGAAGGAGCGTTTGTATGTTTTTTCCTTCCGGAATCTACGAGGTTTCAGGAGGAGGTTTTTTGTGCTTCTGTTGGATTTTGCGCCTCCTGATACAGTCAGCTTGTTAGTGAGGTAGTTAGGTGACTTGTGGTGAACGGCAGAGTGCGTCATACAGGCAATTTTCAGCTGAACTCTGGCTTCAAAAGGCAGCCAGTTCAGGGCTTTTAAGTCAGGGGAAATATGCGAGTGTTTTCTTGAGCCAGTGATGAGTCTCGCGGCTGCGTTCAGCGAGGCTCTTATTTGTGCCGTTGTTGTATGGGGCAGCCCGCTGAGAGCCACAATTCCATAGTCTATGCGAGGAATGACTAGGGCTTGTACAACAGTTTGGAAGTCCTTGGGTGGTAGGAAGGGTTTGAGTTCTCAGAGTGTTGATTTGGAAGTTGGCTCCTTTAGTTGCTTTGCTAATATGCTGCCGCATGTTGAGATTGGAGTCAAGTGTGATGCCAAGGGATTTCGCAGAGTCCACGATGGTGGGTTGGACATTGAGTGCGGTTAGATGAGTGAGCCAGGTTTGGGTGATGGCCTTTTTCGCCGGGGGTGAGATCAGAAGGACTCAGTTTTCAGCGCATTTAGGTTGAGGTGATTATCGGCCAGCCATGCTTGGGTGTTTTAGTGTGGCGTTCAAAAGCTTGATGTCTTCCGGGGATTGTAGCTTGAGGTAGAGTTGAGTGTCATCGGTGTACATATGGAATTGTACATTTGAGGCTTGAAGCAGGGTAGTGAGTGGTGCCATAACGAGGTTGAACAATGTGGGGGATAGGGAGGAGCCTTGAGGGACGCCTAGTGTTACGGGCACAGGTGAGGACAATGCGTTGTTGATCTTGAACTTCTGAGACCGATTGTGCAGAAAGGACGTGAACCATTTGAGAAAAGTCCCGGATATGCCCATTCTGGCATTTAACAGCTCCAGTAGATTCTCGTGTTTGACCGTATCAAATGCTGAGGAGAGATCAAGAAGGATGAGGAGGCAGGACTCATTGTGATCAAGGATTTGGAGGGCGTCATCAATGTGTCACATAGCCGTTTCCGTGCTATGTTTTGCTCCGAATCCTGATTGGTGAGGGTTGAGGAGGTCAAACTGATCAATGTGTTTTGTCAATTGGAGTTGAACGCATTTTTCTAGCAATTTGGCCAGAGTGGGGATATTGGTGATGGGGCGGTAATTGTTTGGGTCGGCCGGGTCAGCTGTGGGTTTGAGTATAGGCATGACTTGCCCTATCTTGAGGGAGTCTGGGATAAGTCCTTGTTGAAGGGAACCGTTAATGATTTTAGTCCAGAGTGGGACGAGCAGGGGGGTGAGGGCTTTAACAGCATTGGCAGGTAGTGGGTCTGTGAGGTGATTAGCGGGCTTCAAGGTGCCGAGCAATTTGTGAATTGATTCTTCAGAATAGGTGTCGAAGGACGTCCATGAAGCGTTGTTTTTAGGTTGAGTGTTAGTTATACAGATGGAGCAGGAGTATCGACTTACATCCTTGAGGAGATCACTTCTTATATGGTCGGTCTTTTGCTTGAAGAAAGTAGAAAAGTCCTCACAGCTTGGAATATCATTTGTTGAGATGTTATGTTGTGGAGGTTGAGTCTTGGTTTGGATTTTGACTAACTCAAACAGTTTTCTTGCTTGGTCCAGCTGTTGGCTAAAGAAGACTGATTTCGAGCGTTTGATTTTTCTGAAGTAGGCGTTTCTCTTGTTCTTAAGCGTTTTAAGGTGCAGTGCTGAGGGGTCAGATCTCCATGTGCGCTCTGCCATGCGCATTGCACGTCTGTCTTCATTGAGTCTACCATCATACCATGGGTTCGAGTTTTTGGTGGAGACTCTTTTCAGTTGCAGGGGGGCGGATTCATTGATCATTGGGTACCTTTTGTGGTTGGTTTCACTACTGGCTGGCGTTTCACCTTCTCCACGGACTTCCTCGTCCTGAATAACGCCACTCCATAGGGTTTTTTTTGGGGGGGGGGGGCAGTTGCATTGGGTCCTATGCTTTTGACTATGTTGGTGACTTAAAACTTTATATAAATAAAAAAGCTTCTATAATCCAAGCTCTTTAAACATGTATGTTCCTAAAAAATATAACAGTCAAGATTCACTTCACCTGAAAGCGAATGGGTGCAGAGTTTACAACAATTGTCAGCTGTATCAATAGCTCAACATTGAAAGAGAAAATGATAACGAAAAGGTAGAATGTATCCATTTGATTTATGTTCAGGACATTCATCTTAGCTCAACTAGGAAGCGCACTCTGACTCGGCATAAGAATCCAACTAAAGGCAATCTTATCTGAACACAGTTTTGGCCTTTTTAACCAGATGATCAGCCAACAAACATTGCTGGTACATCACAACTAAATATCTTGAGTCTTTAAGGTAGGTCATTTGCAGTATTAGCTAGAACAGTCTGTGATGAACTGTTTGTGCAACGGTATCCAGAAATCAGACAAAGAACTACACTGCCTTGAACGCAGGACGCGCATTGTAAACAAACAGAATAAAATATTGACTCCTCCAGGAATGAGGACAACACTCGCATCTCTTGGTAGTGTAGACGTGTACCATCTCAGTATTCAGCTAAATTGGGGTTTTGTACTTTGGGTGTAAAACAGGTTATAGGGACACCCAAGATTAATGTACTGTGTCTTTTAATGCAGTAAATTGGAGGTCTTTTGGAGGGATTTTACATTGCAAGGACTGAAAAGGCTGATGAAAAAATCTGTTAAAACAACATTTAAAGACAGCAGTGAAGAACCACTATCATCGCCTGTACAGACTGATAATGCCTGGCATCTTGAGATACCAGTAATAACGTGCCCAGATCCAAAAGGGTATATACAGAGCATCTGATTGATGGAGTCCTATATAGAGAGAGACCAACACTTGGAGCAGATATCTTACCTTTAGCCTCTGGCACTTGAAGGTCTGACAAGGCACAAGTTCTCTAAACTAGAACACGGATTTTGTTGGTCAGCGCGCAATAGCTACTGTGCGCAACAGAACCAAAAATAACAGTATAGTCCGGCTTGCCACAAAAATCCTTCAGAAAGTTTTAAAAGCCTTGCATTAATATATTATAGCGTGACATGGTAATCAACACGTTTGAATCTTTGCCAGTCTGTAGAAGCAAGGAACTGAGAAATGTGGCGTGTGAAAACGAGAGATTGCATTAACTAGGATATTGCAGACTTCTGGCTCTTAATTTGGCAAGCAGTTCAATCCACATGCTTTCTACTAACTTTACAGTCACCGAAATAAAAATTCGGAATGAAAAGCACAAAGTAAGCAGCAGCTTTAGAAGCAATGTCCTGTAATTTCTAAATAAGAAGTTTTTTTCAGTTTTGTTCCATACTCTTGAAAGTGCTTCATTTGCAACTGCTAAATATCTGTTTTCAGCGGTCTCTTCTTTTCAGCATTGATGGTTTGAGAATTGCGCAAACTCTCTGCAGCGTTTAAATGGCACCTGTTCTTTTGGAGCACTATTTGATGGCTCGCAACAGCTGCACCCAGCACACACAGCTGAACAAACAGACCACCTGTGCAAAGGGAGTAGGGGTAGTAGAAACCTAAGCAGCAACTGGGCTTCAGCTAAGTAAACTTTTCAGCTGCCACCCAGTGTCTAGAGCAAAATAAGCTGATCAACTAAAACTTAACTTTAGGAGGGCAACCTACAAACAGCTGAAAGGGGCTATGAGCAAAATACATATAATCGACCTCTTCCAGAAATTTGAACCACACCAAGAAGAGACTTTTCAGAGTTCACTTTTCCCAAAAGTAACAAGCAGTTTCATGTGGAATAAAAACTTAAAATTATAAGAATGTAAGTGTGTGCGCTTAAAAATAAAGACAAAGTCGGTGTAATTTTGGTAGCTCACAGGCCTCTTTACTAATAAATAAACTAGCATGAGGGTTGAAAACAGAAGAATCTCAACCTCACTCCCTACCGCTGGGCGCTATCTCCATATATGGTACATAACTTACCAAAATAGAAATGTGCAGATATGCAGCAGGTGGTTAGAAAACAGGGGTGATGAGGTTAACTGGCTCTGCAGAACACATCTAATGGCAATCGACGAGGCTCCAGCAAATAACGTAAAGGCTCAATATGTAATAGCTGACAAATGTTTGCTTTAACTGCGAAGACTCACCCTTTTATTTCCGGACACCTTCACCACAGCCACTATGGAAGCTATGGTGTCAACATCGGTGTCTCACCCCTTACGTATGACCAGGACTTTGTCCTAATACCTGAATGCACCTTCTTTAATCCAGAACATACGAACTCGTCTATACTGAAGGTGTCCTGTCTAGACTACCAGGTGTAGTAAAAAAATGTGAACCCATGATTCCCGTGATATTTTTCCCTACTTCGCCATCTGCAGCCTACTTTTGCAGTAAAACTTGGAAGATTTGAGATGTGTGAGACTGTTCTTAATCAGGTTCCAAAAAAAGAATTGAATTACTAAACTTCAGTAACCAGCAACATACATCAAGCATTTCACACCAACGTAAATGTCTTACTTCTTAGTGATCTCGTCCAGGTCAGACTTGAATTTCCCAAGTTCGATCTGAAGCTTGGCCCTCTCTCTGGCAGTCTCATCCAGCACTCGTCGGGCATCGGCCAGCTCGCCCTCATACAACGCTTTGACCCCAGTTACCTACAATGGGAGGACAAAGACAAATATTGACCACAGCATAGGACATGTCTGAGGTCATACAAGTACTGAAATCCCAATACACAAAACCAAACAGATCTCTAAACAGAGCAGCCAGCGATATACAAATAAACATCTTCCAATACAGCAGTCCATTGATCACATTAACAAGTATTAGGTGATGCTAATAAAGGACATACAGGTACATGATGGTTTAACAGTGCATCTCATACTCGACTAATTAAAGTGATGGGCAGACGATGTGGGGTTTGGCTACTGGCTCGCATTGAAATTTAAATCCAAATCCCATCTTGCATTAAGAACTGCAGCTGCTGTCCTCGCACAGGGGAAGTGACGTTCTCGCAGACGATGTCGGAAACTAAGTATTGGCTGTATGAACAGTGGTGTAAAACCTAAGTTCTCACTGCTAGACAAGTCAAAGATGCTAAAGAAAGAACAAATACGAAGGACCACTGATGAGTGGCAAGTTAGGCTTAGTGCAGGAGTCCTTCGTCTGTCTTTGCTACCAGACTGCACATGACAGCTATGCCTATGTCCTGATTGCGTGACTTCAGCAGCTGACCTGTGCTTCCATTTTTGCCTGGGTCTGTTCCATAGGCCGTAGATTGAGGGCAGGTAAAAGTGCAGCTGTCGCCTCCAGTCACCTGGAAACAAAGGCCGCTCTCTGTCTGTGCAGAGTCCTTATACATGTCCTAATGGGGGCTCCAGGTGGTGTCTCTCTGCACTACAAAGCGTACCACTGCAGGTAAAAACTGATTTTTTTTTTAAAGACAGCAATCTGCATTCCCAACATTATCTCGGCGTTGCTATGCTTCACAAAAAAAGTTATTTCGAAGGTCAAATAGTTTAAATGTTTTGGTGCACGCCCCGTGTCCATTTCTTGGCAGTGGGGCGGGCGTAGACTCGAGTAGCATCCTACGTGCCCCAAATCACTTCAGTGCCCGCTGCAAGGCGAGTTTACCTGCTAAGTAATTTCTTTATATCACAATACCGACAGCACAGTACCAATGCGACCCGTACAGCCGCCTCAAAGCACTATCGGAAAAACAATGCAAAACAAACCTCTCATGACAGAGCCTTAGGGTTTACAATATTGCTTCATAGGATAATTTTGGACGGCACGTTTATGCCAAAGTCAGCTCAGAGAAACTTCTCCGGATAGCGAGGGGAAAAAAACACAATGGCCGCAGTGTTAACTGATGCAAATTCGTATGCATTGTACTGACTGGGTATCTTTAAGGGCTGTGATAAATACATATTTAAAACGGAGGCAAAACTATTTGTTTCCAGGGCGTCTGCCATGTACGTGAAGACAAGATCATGGCTGTCAGGCATGTAGTCACCTAGTGGGGCGAAGGAGCGTTAGATCTCATTACACGTGGGGGGTAAGACGATGTCAAAGCGACTCCTGGTGGTGTTTCAACTGAGTTACACTTGTAAAAGTTGACTTTTTGGAACAAGCACAGCTGGTAAAGCAGAGGCAAAAGTAGCTCCCATTCTGATTGGTGACGATGTGTAAGGTATGAAAGAGTACCATTCAGGGCCCAGAGGCCCTGCTGTGAGATCAATAATGGACATAGTGAGTGGTTTTTGGGAGTCATTCGAGGTTCTGGAACAGAAACGGGAGCAGAGGTGAGCTGGAGCAGCAGCAAGGTGCATACAAAGCCTCCTGGAAATTAAAGAACATAGTGCACTTCACGGTACTGATGCTAGGGTGCCAGGGTGTGACCTCCGGGTCAGAGGAATTAAGAAAAAGATTCAGCGACTTCACAAGAATCTTAAAGTGTGTTGAGCTGAACCATGAGCGATTTCGGTTCAGGCTATAACTAGCAAAACTGGGAAATACAAGCAAGTGGCTCAAGAAAACGGTAACACTCAAGTACAGTTCTCTAATACAGGACAGAACACACGTCCTCCTAACTGGAGAAATGTTTTTGATGCAATCTTAATAAAGGGGTGTGGGGGCAACACACCATTTCGGTCTTTAAGCACTTGGTCAACTACTCCAGTTAAACCCGTACGACAGAAGAGGGCTGTATATTGATATGCACACTATCCAGGTGCAACATCTTTTGATGTGGGCTTTTTTTAATACATCACACCCCCCCCCCTACACAAATATTAACTCAATTTTCCATGATCATATCAGTTTGCCCACGTTCACACCACCCAATATTAACTCAAAGATGCGCCAGGACGAGGAAGCGTGCACGTTAACTGCACAAGCCATCCCATGTGTTTGTAGGCGTCACATGTAGTGTACTATTACGGATCAAACTGCCCCTTCAGTGTGAAGGAAAGTATAACACACCCCCTCCCCCATAGAAGAGTGAACACGATTTGATTTTCACTTTATTAACCGAAAGTCCTCTCAAGTTGATCAAACGCCGTAGCCATACACAAAGAAATGGTGGCATTGCTAGTATGCACTGATCTTCAGTAACAGCATGACATTTTTCATGCAAGAAGAGAGGTTTATCCAACAGCTGAGATAAGCAAAGTGGGCGGTCCGGGGTGACATTTTGACAAGCTGAGATTGTTGCAGCAGAATGTTCATGTCACAATTTCAATATGGGGAAGTCTCAATGGATGGCACATGAGGTTAAGCTGCTGGCCAGAGCGGGCATGCAGCCAGAAACTATAAGCACCGGAAAATATGCAAATAGATAACTTGGAGGGCCAGCAAGGGCCCCGCAACGAGTAATGAAGTGATCTTCAGCTCAGGAGGACAAAGACTTATAAGACTGCTGGCTTCTATTTGAAGTTCACCATTAACAGTGGATGGCTAAGTGGCTACAAGTTCTAGGTAAACCGCATATCAAAAGACCTAGAAATATGCGGACAAACTCACTTTATCCAAAAGTTTTCAGCTTCTTTCCTCACATGTAACTTGCAGCATTTTCAGTCATAGCAGCCGGGGTGACTTTGCTTTTGGCTACATCTCTCATTTGTAATGCTCCGTGAAAGACACCAATGGTACCAAAAACGCAGAATTGCCATCCGGATTTGCACACTTGGCTGTTGATATAGTTTTAACTTAACTTGCTTGCAAAGGCGTGCGAAGTGCGGCTGCAGAGTTCAATATCATACTGATGGCTTCGTAAGCACTTCAATTATCAACTTAGAAAATTGAGGCAAACTTGAAGAGTATGTAAGTAGAAGATGTAGTTTGTCTTAAAAAAGTCAATGGAGGCGCAAATTGTCATGGATGGAAGTAGTGGACGAAGTGCAGCAGTGGAAGTAGTAAGTTCGGAAGTTCAAGTAACAATGAATGCTTCGTGGTCTACTAGCAGTATAATGAAAGCCAACAACCCTGAATTTACTGTTGCAGCGCAACTGAACAGGCATTACAACGGATAATTACTGAAACCGCAGGCGTAAATGTTGTTTATCACATTTATGTCTACCCTATTAGCTTTGCCAATGCAGAGAAAGAACAAAAGGGATTGCTTTGGAAACCACTTTTGGGGCAAGTAGGAGACCGAGAAAGTAAATTGCACGATGACTATCTCTTTTATGACGGTCTTTCGCGCGTTCCAATCTGGGCTCTTCCCGCAAGGAGGAATTAAGTACCACATATAGCATCACACGGGGGAGTAATTCTCTGGATGGAGCCAAAACGCCAGGATTGGTGACAATATTTATTCTGTCAACCCAGGCTTAAAAAGGCGAGTGACAATATTCTGCGAGTAGTGATGTCCAACTCAGAGGACTGGCGAGGTTGTAGTGTTCAGCACTTCATCATCCCCCTGAAATGTTACTAGCAATCAAAGTTCTCTACATGCGATCGTGCAGCCAAGACAAACTGCAGAGACGCGAACACACCCACTCATATCACTTTCAAATTTTGAACTCTGGGTATTGGCTGGTCGCCCGATTATTAAAACCGTGGCTCGCAGTCATTCCTTCAGCACACCAGCCTTCCTCGAAGACTGGAGGCGGGCGGGCCACAACGGAACGTGCGCCCTCAAACCACTCACGCTATAAACGTGCAATGTTGGTGTATTGGAGGGGAATATAATGTTGCATTGTTCAATGGCAGGTACAGGCTGACGAATAAAGTAGCTACTCCCATTTTTACCGTAACAAGTACATGAACAAAATGAAAATTCCTTAGAGAAGTAACCAATCTGACAGAGAAGCATAAAGCTACGGTTGCAATACACAACTTGGTAATCACAACCTAAATGTTGAAAGAGAAACAGGATTCGAGGCTAGCCAATCAACTCAGAGCTAATCGTGCGTGACTTTCTATTGCATTTTACAAAAGGGCTGTAGGTGTGCCCCCACGTGACCAAAGCGAATGCAGCCAAATCAAGGCTGGATACATGAATGAATCCAGGGGACGCTACTGTAACAAATGAACTCGGGTGAAATTAGGAAGGCTCAGAAAAACAATGACAAAAGCAAATAGTCTCCACTTCCCAGAGTATCTCAAATACTTACAACCTTCATCCAAATGTAAATATAGTGCAGCCTGATTTGAAGACAATGTAACAAGCACCTGTTAAAAACCAGCAAGCGTAGTTCAAAGCGAGCAATCTTATTTATGCCATACAACTTGTCACAACAGGGAACTACAAAGTTGAATCGAATAATTAATAAAGCTTGAAACTTCACGAGACCAGCAGTTAGACACACATGAACGGCTCAGTTCTGGGATGGTCTTACTGTAACTGGCGCCTTGAGATTGAATAATCTCTCTTAAATCTGTTACTGTCAGCACAGCTGAAGGCGGTTGATCTGAGGTGTGCCATAAAGAATAACACGAAACCCCACATGCCACACCCACTTCTGCACAATCTTCAACAAAAAGAGGACCCCGGCTAGATGTCACCCGGGACACCCCCAATAAAGATGCAGAATCGTCTGCTACTCCTTCCACCAGAACAAATAGAACTGATCGTGCCAAAGGACACACTGAATGTACTCAGTTTGTTTAATCGTTGCTAGAATACCTCCCTCCGAGGATGCCCAACCAACGCCCCTAAATAAAGGATTCGTGCATTACCCTATAGCATTCACTGGCATTAAAACGGTGTATAAAAATAATGCATTGCAAAAATCAGATCGAGACAGCTTTGGAATCTCTCCCTCCCAGTGAAAGGCACCTTTTGATGATGCCGCCTCCATAGGGATGGTTACAACCTGCCCTAACCCGGTGACGCCCTGCTCACCTCGCGCGTGGTGACCTCTTCCTTCTCGGAGATCTTGACCATGAGCCGGTCGTTCTCCAGCTCCAGGGAGCGTACGCGGTCGATATACACAGCCAGGCGGTCGTTGAGGTGCCGCAGCTCCTCTTTCTCCTGCAGGCGGGTAATGCGGGTGGGCGAGAGCGGGGTGCCGGGCCCGGCGCCGCGGCTCGGGGTGCTGCTGCGGCTCGCCATGTTGCCTGGAAGGGTAGGGTGTGGGGGAGTCGTCCGGTGCTCCGATGGACGCGCTGCGGCGGTGCTGACGGCTCCTCTACCCGGCTATAGCAGCTCCACCGCTCATTCAATCTCCCGCCCGCTGGAGCGAATGGAATCAGAAGCGCGGGCAAAAGCAAAACAAAATGGCCGCCACCCTCCCAGCGCAGGCGCGCCTACAATAGGCAGAGACAAGAGTGGGTCGAAGCGAGACCACGCCCCCTGGTAACGACTATTGGACTGCTCCATTCTAAAATGGCCGCCCTCGGTGAAACTGGTCTTTTAATTTGTAGCATTGTTAACAGGAAGGTGGCACATATTCCGTTGAAAGGAATAGAACGTTTGCCGAGGTAATTTCGGACCAGAGATTGTCTTTTAACATTCACGCCCACAAAAGCCTCGAAATAGACCTGTTATAAGCTAAACTAAAACTCACAGTGAGATTTCAATACCATGGATGAACCCATTATAGTTGTTCGAGCCAACGAACAGTACGTTCAAATATTTAATTTGTAAACGATAAAGCTTTTAAAAAACAACATGAATGCTACAGAGTATCACCAAGAAACAAAATGGCTTCAGTATCTATTTTTTCTATTTTTCTTTTTAAAATATAATCTCTTAAAATGGCCATCATTTTGACTCGAAGAACCAGCAGAGCGCTCGTTTAAATGTTTGTCCTTCATCAATGTTAGTTCCTTAAATGTACCTCTTACATCTACTCTCGCTTGGCTGCTCTACACCGGTGCATGCCGGGAGCCTTCTTAGTCTCTAGTCCAGAGTGGGCATAGCGAAGCGACCATTTTGTGGAAGGGGTGCCAACAAAGTCCATTTTGTGTTAACCGTTTCTAGCTCTTGTCGTCTTTGAAAACAATGATGTTAACGATGTTCGCCGTCTATGAAATGCTTCTGTCGATCCCCTTATGCTGCTCACCGTAAGATGACTGTAGGACAGTCTTGTAATAATACCGCTTTCAATGAGACTGGGGCTGTCACCCCTGCTGCCCGAAAACTGCTTAGGGGATGGTGGCGGTTAATCCTTTATCTTGAATTGCATTGCGGTGCCTGTTGAAAGAATGTATGCGCGATTAAAATTGCCCAGGAAGGCTACAGAATACGTATGTATTTGGTCTGAACACAAGTATCCGACGCGTGTACCTAAAATATATTGTTACGAAAAAGTTAATTTACAATCGAATAATAGTTTAACTGCATAAACAGGTTTATTCGGTTGAACTACTTCCGTGACTGTCCTTATATTAAACTTCTGAAAAATGTAAAAGCAAGATAATTTTCGTCACAAATTATACTATTCACTCCGGCTGTTGTGATTGGATCTTAGGAAACAAAGGCAGTCTAACGCACCCTACCCAGCCATTGTCCGGTGTACAAGGCTGGGAATATGCGGGCACCGAAAAGAGCTGGTGATAAAGGAAATGCATTTTTCAAGATCAAATTAAGAATCAGACAAACTTGGCAGTTCCTATTTTCTCCACAACCTGCTAAATTGTATCTAAAAGAGATTGAGTTTATAATTTTAGTCAAATGTTATCAAGAGACAAAAATATATTCGAGGAGGATTTTCTTTTGTAATGTAAGGTGCCGCTTTCACTAGTTTGGTGGAGTATTTACCACCGCTATTATATTACCCAGGGGTGAGGTAGTTACCAGGTATGGTAATTGCCTCCTGTTCTGAGATTTCAATGTGGAAATGGGGCATAACATAAAAGATCAGTTTTTGACTTACTAGATTCAAAATGCTTTGTCTCCCAATAAATCTTGTCCGTATTGACCTGCCAGCATCTATTAGGAGGAAACTGTGTGGGTATGAAAACTCATCTGTTAAGTACTGGAGTATC
Organism: Lissotriton vulgaris; assembly: GCF_964263255.1. Lineage (NCBI taxonomy): Eukaryota > Metazoa > Chordata > Amphibia > Caudata > Salamandridae > Lissotriton > Lissotriton vulgaris. The sequence continues at coordinate 83,511,941 of NC_141700.1, read as the reverse complement.
CAGGGGGATAATTTATTTATTTATTTAGAGAGTTTTGTATAGCGCGAACGTGACCCTTGGGTATCAGAGCGCTTCAATCAATCAATCACAGCATTTATATAGCGTGCTACTCACCCGGAGGGTCTCAAGGAGCTTGGGGAGGGGGGGGTCCGCTACTGCTCGAACAGCCAGGTCTTGAGCTGCTTCCTGAAGGCGAGGTGGTCTTGGGTCAGGCGAAGGTGAGTCGGGATGTTGAAGCATGACGAGGAGACGGCGTTGACTTGACTGGTCATGGAGAGGGAGGAGTCCAGGATGAAGCCCAGGTTGCGTGCGTGGTCTGTTGGTTTGGGTGCGCTGCCCAGGGCGGGGGGCCACCAGGAGTCGTTCCAGGCTGAGGGCGAAGATCCCAGGATGAGTACTTCCGTCTTGTCTGAATTCAGTTTCAGACGGCTGTTCTTCATCCACTCGGCTACGTCTTTCATCCCCTTGTGTAGGCGGACTCTGGCGGTGGCGGGGTCGTTGGTGAGGGAGAGGATCAGCTGGGTGTCGTCGGCGTAAGAGATGATGTTGAGGTTGTGTTGGCGTGCGATGGCCGCAAGGGGGCTCATGTAGACATTGAAGAGGGTGGGGCTGAGCGAGGAACCTTGAGGAACGCCGCAGATGACTTCGGTGGCTTCTGATCCGAAGGGGGGGAGGCGGACTCTCTGAGTCCTTCCGGCGAGGAAGGAGATGATCCAATCTAGTGCCTTCTCCTGGATTCCGACGTTGCTGAGGCGCTGCTCTAGGGTGCGGTGGCAGACAGTGTTGAAAGCCGCGGAAAGGTCCAGGAGGATGAGGGCCGCTGTTTCCCCGTTGTCGAGCAGGGCTCGGATGTCATCAGTGGCAGCGATGAGAGCGGTCTCGGTGCTGTGGTTGGCCCGGAAGCCGGACTGCGAGTGGTCGAGGGATCCATTCGTCTTGAGGAAGGCGGGCAGCTGCTTGTTGACGGTCTTCTCGATGACTTTGGCCGGAAACGGGAGGAGCGAGATGGGGCAGTAGTTTTTGCGTTTGGTGGGGTCCGCTGATGGTTTCTTCAGTAGAGCGCTGAGTTCGGCATGCTTCCAGCTCTCCGGGATGGTGTCTGTGTCGAAGGAGGTGTTGATGATGTCCCGCAGGTGGGGTGCGATGACGGAGTCGGCCTTGTTGAAGACGTGGTGAGGGTCGGTTGGAGATCCGGAGTGGATGGAGTTCATCGTGCGTAAGGTTTCCTCGGTGTTGATCGGGGTCCAGGCGCGGAGGGTGGTGGTGGGGGGTGCAGGTGCTGTCGTGGGGTGCGTCGGCTCTGTGCTGAAGCTGTTGTGTATGTCCGCGATCTTGTTGTGGAAGTAGGAGGCGAGGGAGTTGCAGAGGTCTTGTGATGGGGTAATGTCGTTGTTTCCGGCGCTGGGGTTGGAGAGCTCTTTGACGATGTTGAAGAGTTTCTTGCTGTTGTGGGCGTTGTTTTCCAGTCGTTCCTTGAATGCGGTTTTCTTGGTGGTGTGGATCAGTTGGTGGTGTTTTCGAGTGGCGAGCTTGAGGGTGGTCATGTCTGGTGTTGGGTCGCTGCGCCAGGCTCTCTCGAGGGCTCGGTGGTTCCTCTTGGAGCTCTTGAGTTTGTCGGTGAACCATGGTGCTTTCTTACTGCCGGGTCTGCTGGGCGAGGTCCTTAGTGGGGCGAGGTCGTCTGCGCAGTTGCTGATCCACTTCGTGAGGTTGTTGGCGGCCTGGCTGGGGTTCGCTGAGCTGGCGGGGGGGTTCTGGCTCAGGGAAGCGTCGAGCTGGTCGGCTGTGATCTTGTTCCATCTTCTGCGTGCAACCTGTTGCTGGTGGTGGTGTATCGTGTTCTTTCTGTAGCTGAAGTGGACGCAGCTGTGGTCCGTCCGGTGGCGTGGCTGAAGGAGATGTCCTTGCTGGAGGAGAAGACGGGGTCTAGTGTGTGTCCGGCGTAGTGGGTGGGGGTGGTCACCAGCTGCTTGAGACCGAGGGTGGCGAGGTTGTCCAGCAGGGTGGTGGTGTTCACAGATACATATATACATACATGAGGTAGGTTTGAGATACAACTCGCATAGCATTACCATATAATGAGTGAGGCCGGTAAGTATAGAGCTATATAGTAAACATTACACTGATATGAGGTAGGTTAGGTATACGTCAAAAGTGGATATATTCTAAACTATGTACAATGGTTTGCTAAAGTTGGGCTAGTATTAGAATCGGGATTACACCTTTCTGCGTAATTTTCAGTCTGCGTCTATCTCCCAGGTTATCATAAATGTTATTCTACTATCCTACTATATTGTAGGTTGTCTTCCTGTAACAAATAGTTCTGACTTGTCTTTATCTGTGCAATCTTCTGGGAGGGTATAGCGCCGGTAGGTTGTTCCCCGTTTAACTAGAGGCATTCTCTTTCTTCCAATCGATGTTCCGTCTTGGCACCTCTAAGACGCGGTGGCAGTGAAGTCCGTTCTAGTCTATGTAAGGAACTTATTTATTAGGAAGATCTTAGCTTCCTTTTTGAATGTTGCCATGTTTGGAATTTTCCTGATATTCGGAGGGTGTGAGTTCCATATTCTGGGAGCTGCCCCAGAGAAAGCTCTGTCGTATGTTTTCTTCTTCCGGAAGATGGGTGGCCTCAGCAGCAGCTCCTTGGCACTCCTGGCTGGTCTCCCTCCTCCATAAAGCTCAATCTTCTGGGCCAGGTATCTTGGTGTTTTGTAGTGGAGAGCTTTGTGGGTGATACATGCCATTTTAAATTGGATTCTTGCTTCATATGGTAGCCAGTTTAACGCTTTTAGGTGGGGTGATATATGGTCAAATTTCCTCGATCAGGTAATGAGCCTTGCTGCTGTATTGAGGCACGCTTTTAGTGGTGCTGTGGAGTTTTTTGGAAGCCCTGTTAAGGTTGTGCACCCGTATTCAATTCTTGAGATAACTGATGATTGTATTGCCAATTTGAGATCTGCGGACGAGATGAATGGTTTCACTTTCCTTAAGTAGTTCAAGTGAAAGGGGGCATTTTTTGCCATTGATTTGATGTGGGCTTTCATGTCTAGGTTCTCATCCAATGGGATTCCTAATGATTTGGCTGAGTCCACTAGTGTAGGGGTGCAGTTTAGTGCTGTGATCAATTTGGTCCATTCTATCGCCTCTGTGTGGTTTTTTGGTGGTGCGTTTTATAGGAATTCGTTTTTTTGTGCATTAAGGTTCAGGTGATTACTGGTTAACCATCGTATTGTCTCTTTTAAGGTCTCATTGATTAACTTGATGTCCTCTATAGAAGCGACCTTGATGTAAATCTGCGTGTCCGCGTACATGTGATAGGAGATGTTTGCGTCTCGGAGGATTTCTGTCAGAGGTTCGACGTATAAGTTAAAAAGTGACGGAGATAGAGTAGATCCTTGAGGGACTCCGATCGGGATTGGACATCCTGTCCATAAGCAATCAGAATTTCTTAACTCTGTATATGCATGTCTTCACATGGGGTTTCCTGTTCAAGAACCACATTCTGATGTAAAATAACCCCACCTTCTGTGGGTTTTGTGGCATTTTTGTGTCTTATCCCAACCTGCAAACCTTTATGTTCTTAGTCTTCCTCATGTGCTAACTTGCTGTCTACAGGGCATACCTGAACTAACTTGGAATGAATAAGCTAGTGTGAGTGAGGTTTGCAGAAGGGTCTGTGGCGCTCTACAGAAGTACTCTTGAAAGTTGTTGTGAACTTATTTATGTGCAGTGCTTTGAGGTGGGGAGATCCCCCACTCCCCAGTTGGATGACCAAAATCACCCAATTTGTACAAAAAATTGGTTTCCCCCGCACACACTACTGTTAACATGTATTACATAAATAACATATATCAACAATTCTTGTCTTTCTTTGTATTTCTTAGGTTTATTCTCATATGTTTCGGTTAGTTCATTTTTAGCCTTTTTTTTAGTCAACGTGTGTTTCGCCGCCCATGGCAGGTGGCTGCGACTTCCTCCGGGCTGGTTGGTCGGTATGGATAGTGTTATCTTTTAACCAGTTGTAAATCCATCCCGGTTTCCCCAAATAGTTCCTTGTCTTCGTTAATTTTTCTCTCCTATTCTTGTCAGTATTATCCCTTATTATTTGTTGTCATCCGTTTTACTGCCTTCCGAGTGTTTGCTCGTGCAGCCTTCCATCATCCCAGCGAGTACTCTTTGTACTCGCTGGTACGACGGAAGACGCCGTCGCTGCGAATGGGAGAGAAAAACTAATGAAGATAAGGAACCCGGTTCGGAATCACCACCTGCCATGGACGACGAAACATGTTTTGGCAAAAAAAAGAAATAAACGAGAACATATGAGAATGAATCTAACAAATACAAAGAAAGACAAGAATTTTTTTATCTATTATTTATGTTGACATTAACGTGTGCTGGGGAAACCAATTTTTTGTACTAACTTGGAATGAACAATAGTTCTTCGTATCCCTGTTAGCAGCACAATACAGAAACATCTCTTGTATTTGAGAAATATCCTTCATTCAATTTCTATCGTTGACATTATTAGAGAGACATGAAAAGTGCAAAACCAAATGGTGCCTTACCCACAATAATCACAGAGCACCCATCTGTAAAAAGTAGCCTTTAATCTTCTTTTAAAGAAATTAAACTCGCTGTCCATTTTGACCTCTTTAGGGAACTTTTTTCTATGACTTTGACCCAGCGTCCTGAAGAATGTTACCACTAATTGTGCAATTTAAAATATATCAGATTACAAGAAAAGATCTCAAATTCCTTTCTGACATGTCATTTATAATTCTGACTTCTTTGGCTCCAGCCTCTCTAAGACAAGGTTGATAGCCTATTTAATGTTGGAGCAATTTTGCCTTTGTGCATTCAATCTACAAACAACATAAATGTATAATTTGGGATGTTTTTGTACCTCCCAATGATGATATTACTGACTAAATCATCCATAAGTGTGACAGTTTGTAATATACTTTTGACACTGAAAGTAATTAGTGAGCTATATCCAGAGCAAATGTATGCAAAGTAGGGGTTTGGCCACCTAATGGGGCTAGTGTTTCTAGAGGGAGTAGGCTACAGTGTAATTATTTAAAATAAGCTCATATGTTTGTTTATTTAATTCATGCTAATCACAGTTCTACACCATTTAGTACTTTTTTTTACATAGTTCAAAGGTTGTATTGGTTTTTAGATTATATTCAACGATAAGGTGGATAATGTCATCAGTTAGGCCATTGAACATGTCAATCATGATTTAATATGTGCAGTCATCAGCAGTGCATGAGCATGCACACATTATAGTTAGCTCAGTAAGTTATAACGTTGAATTTCAGTTTTTTTAAACGTTTAAAATAGTATGTTTTAAATGATATTTTCAACAAACTATAACATCACTTTAGTAATTTTTTCAGTACATTTCCGAAGCTTTTTTGACATAAAGTAATATCTTAATACCCTACCTAGCTATAATGTCACTTTAATCTTAGGGCCCTATTAAGACTTTGGCTGTCTGACTGCCAGACTGCCATTGCTGTGGTCGGGAGTACGGCGGCATCCCAAACGCCGCATTATGGGTTGGGCGACCAGAACTTTAACCCTTTCGCTGCGGCGGCGGGGCGGCGGCCGCATGCTGGTGACAGAACCGCTCCGTCACCAGCCGCGGTTGAGCTGTGCTGGTGACAGAGCAGTTCCGTCATGACCCGCCCCGCTCAATACAACTGCAGCGCAGTCGCGAAATCAGCACCGCGCAGGCGCGGTGGCCGGGCCATGACGGAACCGCTCCGTCATCAGCACAGCCCAACCGTAGCTGATGACGGAGCGGTTCCGTCATCAGCAGGGGAGGGGTTAAAGCCAAAAAACGGGACATTTCACCAAAATAGAAGAAGGACTAAAATTTTACTTCGGTAAGCGCACAGAACGACAGCAGAGTATTACAGAACAGGCAGTAAGAACATACATAAAATGCCTTTTTTTAGGTCTCGACTATTTTATCATGTAAATGATAAATAGACGAGAGTATTGAGGGCCAAATAAGCTCTGAAACCAACAGAAGATTTGCCACAGTTCATGTGTCTAAGAGTGTGCACAAACCAGCTACGTCACAAACCACCATATGTCTGTCATCACACTTCAAAGGCTGCCGCTTCCCACCCCCTCCCACACATCTCACTTCACCTCTTACCTCCGCTCTTCTCATTCACGCTCTCTGCAGGCATGCGGCGGCTAGATCTTTCATCCCTATCACTCCCCCCTCTCCTACTTCCCCTCCCACCTCCCAAACAGCATCGAGCCGCGAAGACTTGTTTCTTTTGCTCCGAGGGTTCGGCAGTTTTGAAACAGCTGCCCGTTTGTCACCATCTTTTTTTCATTGACCAGGCACTAAACTGTTGTTTGTGTGCCACCCCATTTTCTATTTTTTTAAACAACGCACGGAATTCTCCATTTCTTTCCTGCCCGTATTTTACTGCATCTTCCGTCCCGTCCTCTCCTGTTACAACGCCGCCTCCTAGCTATACCAAAGCTTTTTCCAGCAACTGTCGCCACTACCTCCGGAGATCTAAACAGATCTGTTCCTCACTTTACAATTTCCATGTACTAGAGCCTAGAGGGAGTTCCCCAGATGCTGTGACTACTGTAGTAACATATTTAGTGTAACCAATGTTTTTTTTTCACTTTATTGTCAGTGTCCGTGAGTACCTCTTCAATCGGTGTTACAACTCTGTATTGTACACGTTACTCCGGCATGTACATTTTTCTGTGCCTCGTATTTCCTACCAGTTCCACAGTTGCTCGGAGAGTTTAGCAGTTTGTATTGTGACCGACACCGGAGAAGCGATTAGCGCTTGTTTTTTTTAATGCTCCACACCACACTAAAGATTTATCACAGGCTCGCCGAAAATCAACTTTTAAAAATCCATTTTGTTTTGTTCAACAGCAGCAAAATACTGTGCTCTCACTTTAACAAGTGAGAGCCTATTGTCAGCAGTTCTGCGGCCTCTAACATTTCCGCCACTTTCCCTACCTAACCTCATTGGCGGTGTTGTGTTGCCTCCAGACATGACAGACTGGCAGCAATAGTTCAGGTGATCCTTCTGCCTTCATGCGAACATCTCGCCGAAAGCTAGCTTGCACCACACACTTTTGAGCGAATAAAGTCACCATTAGCACCTTTTTTTCCTTCTTTAAATTATATTACATTGGACAATTAGGAACTATCGCCAAGGTTCTATCATAAGCGCAAAAGGCCTTGGCTCTACACCCGACTACCGCTTTGGCCGAGGCACTCAGACCGAAGGCCAGGCTTCAAAGCCACCCTTCTTCGGTTTATTCCGATGCATATCCAACTCAGTGTCATGTAAATGCTACTAAACTAAAACTCAGTAGAACCAGGTCTAAGTACCAGGGTAGCCGTAGGCAGTTTCCCTCTTTTTCGGCCCACTCGGGCAGTGTGAGTCCTGTCACTGCCCGGGGCCGTGAGCTACTTCAAAGGGATCCGCTCCCTCGCCCGCTGCTTCACTTAACGGCTGCGAGGCCGTGCATGCACATTTTTTTTATGGTCCACACCACACTAAAGATTGATCACAGGCTTGCCGAAAATCAACTTTTAACAATCCATTTTGTTTTGTTCAACAGTGGCAAAATACTGTGCTCTCACTTTAACAAGTGAGAGCCTATTGTCAGCAGTTCTGCGGCCTCTAACATTTCCGCCACTTTTCCTACGTAACCTCATTGGCGCTGTTGTGTTGCCTACAGACATGACGGACTGGCAGCAATAGTTCAGGTGATCCTTCTGCCTTCATGCGAACATCTCGCCGAAACCTAGCTTGTTTCCCTTGTTTTTCTGCCCCTATTAGACTCGTTTTTCGCCTTGTTTTTCTACCCTCTGTTAGACTCGTTTTTTGTGCCCTTCTGCCCTCTCTTAGACTCGTTTTTCCCTTCTTTTTCTGCCTTTCCGCCCTCTGTTAGACTCGCTTTTTGTGCCCTTCTGCCCTCTGTTAGACACGTTTTTTCCCCTTGCAACCTCAGCATCACTCAGCGCAACCCCTGCATCACTCAGCGCAACCCCTGCATCACTCAGCGCAACCCCTGCGTCACTCAGTGCAACCCCAGCGTCACTCAGCGCAACCCCTGCGTCACTCAGCGCAACCCCTGCGTCACTCAGCGCAACCCCTGCGTCACTCAGCGCAACCCCTGCGTCACTCAGCGCAACCCCTGCGTCACTCAGCGCAACCCCTGCGTCACTCAGCGCAACCCCTGCGTCACTCAGCGCAACCCCCTGCATCACTCAGCGCAACCCCAGCGTCACTCAGCGCAACCCCCTGCATCACTCAGCGCAACCCCAGCATCACTCAGCGCTACCCCTGCATCACTCAGCGCAACCCCAGCATCACTCCGTGCCATCACAGCATCAATCTCTGCAACCATTCAACAACAACTGGTTCAAATATGTGCACTCAATGTTTCAAGCTTCATTACAAATGTCACAAAAAGATGTTAATATTTCACTTCTGTTCTTGGATTTTCATCACAATAAAATACACTGAACATAATCTTCACACAAGTTATTTACAAAAGTTTAAGCTATTGCCATTATAAATTAGAATCACTTTTATTTAAGTATTAACCCCTTCGAAGCTAATGACGAGCTGGGCTCGTCATGGTGCTTACCTGCCGTGCGCGGATGACAAGCCCAGCTCGTCATGAATTACCGTGATTTTGGTTTTTTCAGCACAGGACGGGAAAACGCCTAGCAGCCATGTGGTTAATTATTTAAAAAAATTTAAAGCCATTGTTATTTGTAGTATCAATACATCTAAGTCACGTAAATACAAAACATGTTGCATTACAAATGCTATAGGTGTCACATTTGCGAAAGTTATAACTATTGGCATTGTAAATGACAAAGCTATTAAGTTAGCTATTTTCAAAACCAACACATAAATAAAGAAATTGTCATTTACAAGACCAATAGCTCAAACTTTCATAATGCGAGACATATTGCATTACAAATGCTTGTTTAACTCAGTAGCTTCCCTGTTAATTAAATTGCTTGTTGAAACAACTATCTATCCCTGTTTTGTAAATCATAAAAAAACACCTTCTGCCGTTTTCAGTCAACCCTCTCTAAAAAGCGGGAAATAAGCTACATTTCCTGAAATCTACCGGGACAGGTGGTGAAAAACCGGAAAGGTCCTGGGAAATCTGGGATGCCTGGTCACAATACTTATGGGTTAATCACCAGGCTAGCAGTGTTGCATCAACGTGGCCACATCGGCAGAATGCTTTGGCTTATAGAGTACCTGCAACACATGCCGCCACCAAGGCACTGCCTCTTGCGCGTCTGTGCACTGTCTACCATGCACCATGTCATGCATGGCACACAGTGCATCCATGACAGTGCAAGAAGATGGGAGCACAACATGTGCCCCCATGCGCTACAACATCTTGGGGCCCCTTCTCTGCCTTTCCGCTGACCTTTTCATGGCAGGGTCCCCGCCCTGAAAAGGTCGGCGGTAATGTAGGTTGTAATCGGCCGTCGGTATCCAGGATCCCGGCAGTGGCAGCGGTGACCACATTAATATGCAAAGCAAGCCTATTGGCTTTGTCAAGTAGTCAACCCATCATTATATGAAGACAAACCTTTTGCCCTTGTCTGCGATATTAAACACATCTTAGTTGTTTTTACACACTTCGGGCCATATAATACAATCAAATTAACATCACAAAATAAAATGATGGATGGAGTGTTGAAACTTTTCAAACACTGATCTGGGTTTTTTCCATCATTATTTTGCTCACCACGTCACCCCAGTTTGGACCCCGCCACGTGCAAATCAATCTTGACCCTGCCTCCTTCCCACCCCTGCCCCCCCCATGGGAATTTCAGACATTTGTTTCCGGTCCAGGGAGGACCTGGCATGGCAGTTCGAGCTGAACTGTTCCCACGAGGAGACGGGTCAAGACTGATTTTTGCATATGTCTGGGTCCAAACCAAGGTGGCATAGTGAGCAAAAGGACGATGGATTAAACCCAGATCTCTTTACTGGGGGAGAGTGATTGAAAAGTTTCAGCACTCAGTCCATCATCTTGTGTTTATCATATAATACAGCTATCACACCAACTGCAAGCAATAGGAATGTTTTCAAACACCAAAAACTTTTCCTGTGGACACGCTGTACACTCAATAAAAATAGTGTTCACTTTCAAGAAATGAATTATGGGAGGCTGCTGCAGCCTCCCGCTACCCCCAACACACACCACGTTTTGTAGCATGGTGGTGTCACTGCCCTGATTGAAACGGTGATGGATCAAGCCCTTATCTGTTGACTGGGTACGAGTATTCTGCTTAATTCAGATGCTCTGTCCATCACCACCCCCCCTTTTCTGAATCGTTTTGTCCACCATAAGCGTGGAAGGGTATGCTCAGATGTGAGTCCCTTGCTCACTGCACCATCCGGATTCAAGCAAGCCGGGCCGAAGACGGCTGTAATGCCAGAAACCGGTCCCCGGAAGCTTGTTTCCTTTCCAGTAAAAGAATTGGCTTGGTAGTTTGGTCTGCCCTATTCCCATGATGCACTGGGCCAGGGACAGACTAATTTGCATGTAGCCAGGTTCTGAGCTGGGATGGTGCAGTGAGCTAAAAAACGGTGATGGATCAAGCCCTGATCTGTTGACTGGGTACGAGTATTCTGCTTAATTCAGATGCTCTGTCCATCACCACCCCCTTTTCTGAACTGCCCTGATTGAGGCACCACAAAGCAGGAAAATATATACAAATTAGCCCACAAAGGACATTGTAGGGTTCTCTTTGCCAGGAGTAGTAATGAATAAATAAAAGCCTCTGGTCCCTCATTTATAATTTCTATTACTTTTTTTTCCTGGGAGTATCCCGGTCACACCTGGGACACCCACAGCTTGCCATTCTGTTGGAGATAGTGGGGGAGTCCCAAAGGTTCGCTAGCTCTCCAGCCTACACCCATGCTCGGTTGCGGGCGGGAGACGCCAACTTTTCCCCCCAGTTTTTTTATTTTTGTCGGTGCCTCGGTCCCACCTGAGGCAACTCAGCTCCCTGTTAGGGGCAGTAGGCGGGCTGCCCAAGCCCCCCCGTTAGCACTCACTCTTGAGTGCCAGTGGGAACCAGCCATACTTCAATGTCTTCCCGCCCGGAGGTAGCAGCTTTTATTTCTGTGTTTTTTTTGCCTGGCTGGAGCAATGCAGTGTCCTCTGCCCGCGTTTGTATGGGAAGGAATCATCCTTGTGTCCCGGGTATGGAGTCCCTGAGACGTCTCACATCGAACCTCAGGACCATTCCAAGGCTAAGGAAGTGGGTCACATGCCTCCCTCCCAATTAAGAAAATATATATACATAGTCAACCGTCCAGGCTCACACAGCTAGATTTTATGAAAAAGGGCTTCAAACTTTTTACCATGGGACAGCCCCCTTCCAAAGGCCTAGTTGGCAGGGTATCCTTACCCAGCCCCCTTATGACGTTTTTCACATATTTTTAAGACAGGGTCCCCAGTCCTGTAAATGCCACAGCAACAATTCTTTTCATTTTGCGGCCAGCAAATCAAAGTACTTGCTCTGAAATGGCCTCCTCAGCCACTCAGAACACTTGGATTTTTTAATTTCAGCAAAACAGTCCATATATCTGTAGACTTTGAACCTTAGTTATTAGCAAACAAAAAACGCTTTTCCTATGGTAACTAGGTCCTAACTATAACTATATACTGGGTTCCTCTCTTCGTCTTTTCAAAACTGCGTGCTATCGTGGCAGTGTTGGAGTTCCTGGGACGAGTTTTACTTTCATATATATATATATATAGAGAGAGAGAGAGAGAGATTTAATAATCAGGGTACCATATGTTTTATTGTCATGAGCAGTGGGGTGGTAATTACTTTATACCTGACAATGAATTCTGTGCTGCCTCTTAAAAAAGCTCTGCATTATATTGCTCAAAAGGATTATCACATTAGAATTTAGCCTCATTAAACTGTTGGTTGGAGGAGGACCTAGGGATAAGACACAGATGTTTTGAGGGTGAGAACAATGTTGACCGTGCATGACACGCCAGATTTGTCATTGCTTTCAATGTTAAAAATAAGGCACAAGACCACTTGCAGTGGTCATAAAGTTAATTTTGTTTCAATTAATTAGAACGGCGGTTTATAACCCAAAAACAAAATTATTGCTTGATCTATCAGGTGCTAATGTTTTGAAAAAACGTTTTATTTGACCTGACCATCATTACAAATCTTTAAAGACACCTATTCTCGGCATCTGGTCCGGGTGCTGACTACTAAGTGACTCAAAACCTGTACTCGTGTTTATAAAGCTGCGAATTCATCTTTACTCTTAGCTACAGTAAATCAATGCCTAATTTATGCTGATGGCTTCAATTGGGGCACAATCACTCATTTTTGGGGATCAGGACTTTTTCATCATCAGACTTTTTTTTTTTAACTGTTTTTATTTCAACAAAATAATATCAGTACAGAGCAGTTTCGAAGCAAACAGGCCCCTAAATAAGTGACTCCGGGCAATATGTAGGTGGCCGAATATCGGTCCGTAACGCCGAAAAAGGGCATTTTTCGGTGTTACCGGCCCAAAATGCATCTGTGTGACCACAATGGCAGCCCTCTACCTCATTGCAAGGCGGCTACGCTTGAGAGCAGCAGGAGTGAGGATCTGGAGACGTGAAGAGCGGGTGTACAGAGTACGCATCACATTGTTCCAATTGACAGAAGCGGAAATCCATGAAAGATACAGACTGCACCCAGACACCATCCAGGACCTAATCCGTGACCTAAGACCCTATCTTGAGCATCAGACACCAAGGGCCCACGCTATCCCCACCCATGTCCAGGTACTCTGCTGCCTGCACCTCCTTGCATCAGGAAGTTTTTAGGGTGTGATAGCTGCAGTGGGTGGAGTGTCACAGAGCTGTCTATTCCGTTTCTTCAACACCTTCCTGGATGCCATTATGGACAGAATGGAACATTACATTTCCTTCCCCAGTACACAGGCGGAGCTGCAGAGAACCAAGCTTGAGTTCTACCAACTTGCACAGTTCCCATACGTCATTGGATGTATCGATGGAACACACATACCCATCTGCCCACCTGCAGCAAGCGAATACATATACAGAAACCGCAAACCCACCCACTCCATCAATGTGCAGTTGATCTGTAATGCCAATCACAACATTACTGACATCGTGGCCAAATTCCCCGGGAGTAGCCACAACGCCTACATCTTCCGTAACAGTGGCATCCATACACATCTGCTTGCTGGCGAATTTGGAGACGGATACATACTAGTTAAGTACATGTGCCACACCCTGATGTACACCCTGCCTCAAGCTGTTGTGCACAGTAATCAATACCAATTACTTCTTCACATAGGTGACAGCGCATATGCCCTCCGGCCCTATCTGCTCACACCATATCTCAACCCAACCACCCCAAGGGAGAGGAGGTACAATGTGGCACATAGGAGCACAGGCAACGTGGTGGAGCGCACATTTGGATTGCTCAAAAGCAGATTCCGTTGCCTCCACAAAACTGGAGGTGCACGTCTGTACAGCCCCCTGAAATGTTGCAAGATCATTGCTACATGTGCAATGCTGCACAATCTGGCCACAACAAAAGGTACAGCAGTGGAACTAACTGACTCAGAGGATGAGGACGACGACAACCCTCAGCCAGAGCCCTGCGCAGCTGGTGGTGCAATTGAACAAGATGGGAGACAGAGGCGGTCAGAGATTACGTCAAACTTTTTCTGAGTGAGTAACGACACTGAGCCATTACCTGTTACATGTAAAGGTGTTTATTGTGCACACCTCCACTATAGTGAGCAATGTCCAATTGGACATGGGTTACATCACCCATCTCATTCATGGAAACAGCCATAGCTCCTTACTTCCTGCGTTCACACGCTGCACGTCCACGTTCCCTTTCGACACTGTCTGGTGTGGACGATTGTTCATGTGCAGGCATGTTGCGTTCACTACGCCTCCTGCATTCTGTGGGTGAGGGCGTAATGCCACCACGGCTGGTAGCCACTTCACTGTCCCCCCACCCCTTCCATTGTGGCCGCCTTAGCATTCTGCATGTGCTGTAGCACAGAGGTAATGGACACCATCCCCTTGGCCACATCCCTGCTGCAATGTGCCATCTCCTCCTGCATGGCGATGGACCTGCGACACATCACTGAAGTTGTAGTGGCCAGCCGGTTCACCGACTTGGTATAGGCCTGGAGCCTCTGTCTCTCCCCGCGCCTGCCAAGACGGTCCCGCTGAAGCTGGCTGCAGAGGTTGTCCACCGAGTTAGCTACTCTCTCCATTCCCGCACACAAGTTCTCACCCATAGCACTGATGCCCTTCTCCATCCTGTGCATATGTTTGTTCATGTGTGCCACCTCCCTGTGCATTGACTTCATCTCCCTCCATTGCAGGCGCTGGACCTTCAGCATGTTGCCTTCCAGTCCAGCAAACACACTGTCACCCTGCTCGGATGCAACTGGACTGTCCGGCCTCACCCTGCGGCGTCTTGATGTGATGTGGGAGCCATCGGATGCTGCACCAGCCCTCTTCCTGTGGTATCGATCAGCAATGGGACTTTGTTCGCCGAATCTGCCCTCCTCCTCCGATCCCTCCATCTGCTGGAGGCTGGCCACGGCATGCCTCCTGCCTGACTGTGGTGGTGGTGGCGTCGGTGATCGTCGCTCTCGGGACTGTGTGAGTGGGGACTGCGGCCCTTCCTGGCGCGGTGGTGATGGCTGTGCTGGAGGAATGGGTGGCTGTGATGGCGCCGTGCTTGTGGTCCCTGAGGACATGCTGTCATCCTCATGTTGGCTCCCCTCTGGCCTGGCTGACTTGCCTCTGCTGGCCTCTGCTGCACTGCGAGATGACTCGCCTGTAATGACACAAATGTACATGTACTCAATGCTCTGCTAACAATGGTATTGCATTAAACAACATGCCTATTGTGCACAGTGGTTGTCCTGACGTAGCCAATTCCTTTCCCATGGTATTGTGAATGCTAGCCTGACTGACCTATTCATGTGTTCCCTTTGACTACATCACCCATCATGCATTGAAGGTAACCAGTAAGACATGGGGTGGAGTGGGTGTCCCTTTGCCACAATGGGGATTGGGGTTGGGGAGGGGGTAGCACAGCATGTTGGGCATGCTTTTTACCTTGTTTTCATGCTGCTCGGGCGGAGCTGTCTGCGTCTCCCACGCCGCTCACACTCTCCGGCTGGATGGTGGACTCCACCATCAGTTCAAGTGGTGTTGGTGCTGGGGCTCGGCTTTTGCCTCCACCTGTAAGGCCAGCCTGCCGGTGTCTCTCTGCCATCCTGTGTTTTGCTGATTTCCTGAGGTCGTACCACCTCTTCCTGATGTCCTCTATGGTGCTCTGGGTGACACCTATGGCATTGATTTTGTCACAAGTGCCACTCCTGATTTGCCTCTTCTGTGACTCTGTGGCACTTGGTGGGACTGGGCTCCAAACAGCTTGTGGTGCTCTTGGCCGACATCCTGGATGAGTACCTCCAGCTCCTTGTCACTGAACTTCAGTTTTTGTTTTCTGTCACCTCCCTCCTTCTCCTTGTCGTGGCTTGCCCTCTCACTGCTTTCGGGTTCTGTCGTGCTTCGTGGCTGTGTGGCTGTGTTGCTGCTCCCTCCTCAGCTCTCCTGGCTGACTGCCTGCCTGCCTCACTGTGTGCTCCTGGTCCTATACACCAGGCTGGGTGTGGCCACTTCCTGTTTGTGAGGTAATTGGTTGATCTGGATTGGCTGATTCTCCTACGTACAAATTTTTGAATTACTGATTCGGTTTTTACCGATTCGGTAATGGATTCGGTAACACCGATTCGGTATTTCATTGTTGGATTTTTGATTTTTTACCGATTCTTTCAGATTCGGTATTTAATACCGAATCTTAACGAATCAGTAAACTTTACCGATTTTTTACCTACATCGCGTTTTCCGAATTCTTAATACCGATTCGGTATTAAGGAATCGGTATTCGCCTTTTACCTACATATGGCCCTCCATGTTCTATACAACCAACATGACAGTAATCCCATGTTTCTGCGCCAGGGCATCCTCATGGCTTACCTGAAAACTGTACATTTTAAATTCAGCGTTTCTTGAATTCTGGAGTGGAAGTTCGCAAATTACCGACTTGGGTGCATTGTTTGAATCTGCAAATAAGGTACCCCACACCATGTCATATATGAAGCAACGTCCCCTTGACATGGATAAAGATATGAATTCAAGGATACCTGTTGAGTTGTGGTAAACTCGGATCTCCCCACATCACTTGCTCTATTACCAAGGGGTTATTCAATTTTCCCTGGTTGCCTCATTTTACCTTTAGTCCTGATGAAGACTCGCAATCCCCAGGTCCAACTCGCCGCTTGGGAATAAGTCGAGTCGAAAAGTCGACATCTCAAATACATACACCTTGGACCAATTGTCTGTTAGCATTGTACACAGTGCAAAATTGATGATATTTAGGCTCATGTACTACAATGTTTTTTGATTAGATTGCAAAAAAACTATGCTGTTGGCCAGGTGTTCAATACAATGAAAAATTTTGTTCAGTATTGATTGTAAAATAATGCAAACTATTTCTTAATCACTATTTCTTTATTTATCTCCCTTTTCACTTGCTTTCATTTTCTGAATCACATCTTTCCTTTGCATGCTCCTGTTCTGGGGCAACCTTTGTGTTTTTATTGATATAAAAAGTATTGCAAAAATATGAATACAAAAAATTAAATAGAAATATATTTTCTCTAACCGTGGTGCAAGGTTTCTTTCAAAGACATAGTCTTTACAATTAGCAGACAGATCATTGTTGCTTTCTTACTCAAATATTGATTCATCTTTGATTTGTTCAAAATACTGTAATTTATAGGTTCAGGACCACTGTTTGTTTATAATTATATTCACCCAGGTCCATACCTTATGGGCTACCCCATTTTTGTAATGGTGAAGGAGAGAGAGGTACTGAGCACTAACGAAGAAACAAGCGTTCTTGCCAGGGTACCAGCTACCG
Organism: Lissotriton vulgaris; assembly: GCF_964263255.1. Classification (NCBI taxonomy): domain Eukaryota; kingdom Metazoa; phylum Chordata; class Amphibia; order Caudata; family Salamandridae; genus Lissotriton; species Lissotriton vulgaris. The sequence goes on along the minus strand of NC_141700.1, from coordinate 83,494,882 downwards.
GAAAGAGATGTAAATGTATGCAACTTGTTAATCGTTTAAGTTGTGTGGATAGTTTCAATAGTCGTGAAGGTCACGGGTGTAGCTTACATTGGTGCATCAGGTGCAGTTGCATTTGACACAGAGGCCTGATGGGGCCACTGAACCCTGATTTTTGCTTTATTTCACAGTTCAAAAAGTGGCAAGTGGGCCTTTTCCTTCCTCACACTAGGGAGCATGACACACTGGTCATCACATTGGTAAAGGTTGCTTGGGAGTCAGTATAGGCTTTAATTGATGGAGTCACATGAAACTACTTGATGACAAAAATATATTGTTTTTGAGAGGTAAAGTAAGGGTGTAGATAGCGGAGTTCTGGAATCTTTCCCTTTTATGGACATTTATGAAAACAATGCACTAGTTATAGTCTGCATACTACTAAAATATATATATATATTTTGTACTTGTTTTATCTTAAACACAAAACTCTTTTGCACATTTTGCGGCAGCCTGTCCTATACTGTGTGTACAGCAAACTTAATAATGATTTACATCTTCACAGTGTTTTCTGCCCTATGCTAGGAACTCGTAGCGGTATAAAGGCTCATCACTATTCACCACTGCATCAGCCCAGATTTAATTTTGTGACTTATTTACACATAAATACATTTGCAGTGAGAGCATTAACCAATTGAGATTGCATGAGATATTGGAGTGCATTAGCCACTGATTAGTTTAACTTGCATTTATTTTTTATTTGCTGTTTGTGAGAAAGTGCCTCTTTTGACATGGTTAGCCCCCACTTTTTGCCTGGAATTTATGTGGTTTCGGTGGTAGTACACAGGATACCTGCCAACCAGGTCCCCTGTGCCAGTACTGCTTCCCTAAAATTATTCCACAATTGGCCCTTCAGGCCACCTTTAAGTCCCTACTAAATGGTACCTGGGTTCCTAGGGCATTCAGATTGAAGAGGGTCCCCAAGGGAACCCTCACCTAGGCCATGCAGACTGCTGTTTTGTCTGCACCAAGCCATGCATGCTGCAGTGGCAAAGTCGACATGGCACACTGAACTGCCTAAAGTATAGGTAAGTCACCCTTCTAGCAGGCCTTACAGCCCTAAAGCAGGGTGCACTATACTGCAGGTGTGGGCAAGACATGCCCCTACAATACTTTAGTCCATTCTTGAATATTCCAAGTGCCAGGGAATCCATAGAGAGTACATGGGCTTAGGAACTTGACGACTCGAGGTCCTCTGCACCATGATGGCTTCTCTGAAACCAGGAGTGTTTGGTACCAAACGAGCCCTCTCAATAAACCCACACTGATGCTAGTGGGATTGCACTCTGCCACTTGCGGAACTTCGCTGAGTTTGTTTTTATAACTTTGTGGAGTTCCACGTAGCAAAACTATGCGAACTACGCCCAGGCCTGCTCGAGAGGGAAGCTTCAAAGGCCTGCCCTTTTGTAATGCTTCCCCCAGCCTCTACTTCTAGAAGCAGTTGGCAGCCCCCGGTTTAAACCTCCCACTTTGGGCGGGAAAACCTAAGATAGGAGGTGTGCACACCTCTGCCAAAACCACCCCTAAGGGAGGGGAAGCGCTGTAAAGCACATCTTTCAGTCCCCGCTATCTTGAAGATATGGAGACCCCTCCAATCAGGGATAGTACTGTGCCCCCTCCAAAAGGAGGGTGGCATAATTGAGGCTGTAGTCACCCCAGGTAAGATGGCCATTGGCCCTACCTGACACTCCCTTTAAACACCCCGAAATTTAGTATTTGGGTGGCTCTCCCACATCCTGAAACCAGTTCCTGCTGATGTAAGAAGACACCGTGCAGGGAAGCCTGAAGACACCTCCTGACTTGGCCCCACCCCTACTGATGTGTCTCCAGCTTCCAAGACCCGGTAAAAGAAGAGGATGCCTGTCCTACAGCCAGTGAGTTCTAGATCCCAGGGAAGACTGACCTGCTCTTTGATAAAGACCAGGACTCCAGAGGACAGCGGATCTGTCCCCCAAGAAAACTATACAAAGGACTTTGGTGCCCTTCGGAACCACAAGTCGTGCCCACTCTGCACCTGACGCCTCCGACCATGTCCAGATTGCCCACCATTCCAGAACAGAGTCTTCAGCGATCCTGGCCTCAAGTCCCAGTTGACTGGCCCTTCCTGAAATCCATAACAATGCCTGCAGACTGAATCCAGAGGCTCCCTCCAGCCGCGACAGGCTCCGGTGAGAAGAATCCAACGTCATAATACCCCTGTACCAGAATCCCCTGGGCCTTGGTGAGCTGAACCGATGGTGTCCCTTCGACCCACAACACCTCAACGTACCCCTGCTGTCACTGGTTTCCTCTGTGCAGTCTCCGGTTCGACACCTGCAGCAACCAAGATTTCCCATTGAAGAGCATTGGGTGCCCGATGCTGAATTTGCACCCTTCACCAAGCCGTCCCTGTGCCACAAGTGGCGTAGGACTGGTGCTGCCTTGTGGCCCTTCCTGGGCTTACTCTAACCCCCAAAGCTTGCCTCTGCAACCGATCTACCTACCTGCATGTAGTGTGGCTTCAAGCATCCCAGGTCTCTATTGAAACGCATTGGGCCCAGCTCCAAATTTGACCTCTGCATCCTGCCGCCTCTGTGCTGCTGCAGACTTTGTGCTTACATGAACCTTGCCGTCTGCTGATCTTAAGCCATGAAGACTGGAAATGTAAGTTGGGTACTTACATGTAAAACTGCATTGTTGTTTTCCTCCATAGGATAACATTGAACTGTTTGAAAACTGTACTGTCGACTTTTAAAAGACAAACACATTTTTCCTGAATAACGTACTTAGCTTTTTGAAAAGATCTTGGTCTTAAAATAAAACTTGAATAACGTTTATTTTTCTAAAATTGGTGTGGATCTCCTTTTTGAGTCGTGTGTCCATTATTGTTCAATGTTGTGCAGTAAATGCCTTACACTCCTCTGTGTTAGGCCTAAAGCTGCTCATCCGCACTACCACCAATAGAGCACTTTGGGTTCACATTGAGCCCTGTACACTTCTGGGGAATCTCTGGACTCTGTGCATGGAATACCCACTTAACGGCATACCTTATACAGAGCCAGCTTGCTTCAAGGTGTATGCGTAATATTATAAGGAGTTAACTCACAGTGAAAGACCACATCTTTGACCCCATCCCCGCTCTCACTGACCCCTCCCCCAATGCGCTCAGGATCACAGTTCCCAAACTTTATTTTAATAAACTTCATCAGCTGTGGGACTAGCATGGTAAAGATTAACTCTAAGTAAACAGATAGTGCACTCTGTACCTTTTGGCACACATGGCTTGACACTTTCACCATGGAACTGAAAGAGCTTTCCAAGAAAAGGATACGTTTTTATAACTGCCCCAGATAAAAGGTATACTCTGACTGCTGATAACTCTGACCTGATTCACATTTTATCCTGTAAATAGATTACTCTTACAAATTCAGGATCACATCATCTAATCTCCTCATTACTACGCTAGTAAATCTTGAGAAAGGGAGAAAAATGTCCAGTAATCAGAGGGTGTAAAAAAATATAAATTTCTCCTTTTTAGGTCTGACCTAAAGACATCGTCATCTATATCGCCATTCTCGTATTTTCCAAATCTGGCATGAACCATAGACAGCTTTAGCATCCTCATTATAAAAAATATATACACACATACAGGGGCTTTTCTGAGAGCCCTCTTCATCCATTGGTCTATTAAAGTGTCTTTTACATTTTGCTTCTGCCTACGACAAAATACAGTATATAGCAAATGGTTACCACACTTCATCCATTGGCTCTTTTGTACTGGGATTGACAGTATTTCACCTGATCGCATGTGCACAGCCACCAGAAAAGGAGTGCACCTCAGTGGTAGAACTGGTGTGTATGAGTATACACACACACACACACACACACTCTCTCTCTCTCAGCGTTTTATTTTTTTGCTAACAACTTTGGCGCCATTTGATGAATATTCAAGGCATTTTCAAAACTAGTTTGCCACTGACTTCAGCTGCTGTCTGGAAGGTTTTGAGTTGATTTGTGAAGCAGGGGCAGAGAAAAAGGGGATGGGGTCCCAAAACACTTATTCACCAAGTAATGTCCATGGGGATTTTGCAGTTTTTAGACACAACTACAGCCCAAACCGCTGAACGAAATTACACCAAATTTGGCAGAATGGTAGATCTTGGTCCAGAAAGATCTCTTCGTAATTTGGTGTAAACCTATTCAGTAGTTTTAGAGTTATTAAAGAAATTTAGATATCTAGGGACGCATTTCCTCAGCGGATTTGAAAGCCAACACTTTAGCCAGGAAGTGTTGGCAGCCATCTAAGGACTCGGGCTTGTCCGAGTTAGAAGAAAAAAGTCAAAATACTAAGTATGGGCGGTAAAATCCGTTCCGCTCGCGGAATTTTGCGAATTTTTGACAATTTCGAGATCCGCGAATCGTGCGAAATTGCCCAAAAGTCTGCAATTCCCGAGTTGACTGATTTTTTTTTCTTGTTCGCGCTTCAAAAATACAATCTTGTGCATGCGGCATTCACTTACCATGATTCTGTGTTCGCTGATGAGTTTGCCTCCCTCTTCGCGTGTGCTGCGAGATTTTGGTAGCTGGCCGAGCGACGGCGCGAACGCGAACACCTCATTGCGACCCGAAACAGGAAATTGCAAACACGTCATTGCGACCCGAAACAGGAAATTGCAAACACGTCTGTGGAAGGGCCACCGTACCTGCCGTAGCGAAGCGGCATCCTCGCGCGGGGAGGGGTCCGCCTAACATAGATGATGCCTTGTTCCCTCTCCATAGGACTTCTTCTCTATCTCTCCCACTGCAGGGTTGCCGAAACCAGAAACCGGAAGACGGACACCCGAATGCAGTTCTACCTGACCCCGGAAGTCCCGCCCCCGACTACATCCCGGAAGGTATAAAAACCAACGAACCACAACGAAGGGCGTTCCAACCCGCGGACTTGTGGCAGGAGGCAGCAAGGAAGGAACTGGAGCTGAGAGAGAGAGACGAGGAGCCGGAGCTCCAACCGGAAGAAGTGGAGGAGGACGGCGACGGCGACTTGTGGTCTGAGGACTGGTGGAGTCCTCAGGAGGTTGCTGGAGAGCGGCCGCAACTCACCAGGGAGTTGCGGCGGGCCACGTGAGTAACCGTCATCCATCTCCGTGTGCCGTTTGTAGATAGTTGTAATTAAGTGTAAATAATATAGCGCTGCACCTACTTGAGCACGAGAGCACTGTATATATATCTATAGATAGACCCCCACCTTCCTACACCTCGAGCACCCTGTCAACCCTTGGTCTTCCCTTCTATTTTTCGGCCTCTTTCACCTCCCCGTCATACCCGTCCCTCACTATCCACTTTCTGTATCCCCACCTCCTGGTGTCGGTGATAGTTGTACAGACCGAGAGGAGTGACAGACTAACGGTCCTCTATTTTTTTCTCTCGCCCCAAACCTCCGAGGCTCAACCGCAGAAGTCAAAGACCCAACGGCATTACAGAGAGGGAAGCCTTACACCATCCGGAGGACATCAGCCCAGCAGCCGGAGCCCTTCCCTTCCCCCACCGACCGGACGTCTTCTCTACCTCTGACTTCCCCAGGAGAACTCCATCGATCACCTTTTGTTCAGAGACTTATAAGCCATCCCTACCTGTATCTACAATAAACCTCGCTAAACATAGCGCACTATATCTGGCCTCCCCGCCTGTTATTCCGGCCCGCCGAATCCCACACCCCACAAGTGGTGTCAGAAGTGGGATTTCCCGGAGGCATGGAGGCCGCAGTCAAGAAGCTGGCCGAAAGCCAGGAGCAGCTCGGACAAATGATGGAACGCTTCCTGAAGACCGCTGAGGACGACCGGGGCCAACTCCACGACGTCCTGAAAGGGCAAGGAACTGCACAGGACCAGGCTCTAGGGAAGCTCACGGAGGCAATGGGACAGCAGAGGCCTCTGGCTCCCTTACCGTCGGTCGTCCTCCAAAAGTATGTCGCGGGGGAAGACCCCGACTTTTTTTTAACGAATTTCGAAAGACTGGCTCAAGCGGCCAACTGGCCTGAAGATCGCTGGGGTCATTACTTGGGTCCGTTGCTGACCGGGGAGTTACAATCAGCCTATCAACAGGCCAATATACAGGGGCAGACGCCGTATGCCGACATTAAAAAGTGTATCCTCGAGCGTCTGGGGATAGACGAGGAATCCTATAGGATCCGCCTACGACAAGTACGAGAGGGGCCCCAAGAAACTCCTCGGGCCCTCTCATATCGCATTCAGGACCTGACATCCCGGTGGTTGAAAACCACTACGTCCACTAAGGAGGAGATAGTCGCTAAAATAAACCTGGAACAATTCCTCGCCTCCCTTCATCCGAGCACCCAAAAATGGGTGCGGCAGCATGCTCACCTGACGCTCGAACGGGCAGTCGAGATAGCCAGTGCCTACAGCAAAGCCCAAGAAGTTCAGAAGAACAAAGAAGAACACCTCCCTCGGGGCCCGCATGGAAGCCACATCCGGCCCCCTCGGCCACCCGTTCCCCGAAAAGCAGAACCTGCTCCTTTCGTGCCCTATCCGATGATGCCTCGACCAAACCCACCTGGACCCCAATGTTACCACTGCGGTGGTTTTGGACACATTGCCCGTCACTGCCCCCAGAAGGAGGAGCCTATGGAAATCGGGGTGACTCGGAATTATGTGTGTCTCACCGCGGAAGCCTCACCCCCACCGTTTAGGTGTCCTGTGAAAATCAACAACCAACCCCTTATGGCGCTGGCCGACACTGGATGTAGACACAGCGTAGTACGACCTCAGGACATGCCGAAACCCGTCGGCCCTTTCACCGGGTCAGTAGCCATCAAGTGCGTACATGGAGACACCAAAAGCTATCCCACAGCCCGAGTCACGGTACAAACCAGTACTGACCACGGAAGAACCCTGAATGTAGGACTGATCCCTAACTTGCCAGAACAAGCCATTCTGGGTAGTGATTATAGTGGTCTCCCCCTTCTCCTAAGAGACACTACCGACTCCCTGGAAAAATGGTGGAAGGAAGCCCCCTTTTCCCAAAACCACCCCTTGAGTCCCTCTCCTGAGAAGCAGACCAAAACAAAAAACCAAAAGAAAAAGGAAAGAAGGAGGTACACAGAAGCATATCCAGTCCAAGAGGCGCAGCATCCCTGGGAAACGGACCGTGAATTTAGAGCTGCACAGCAAGAAGATCCCATCCTGCAAAATGCCTGGGGGCAGGCCCTTGACAACGAGGACCCGCTACATGTAGGTCCCTACTTCTTCCGGTCTAGGGGCCTGTTGTATCGAAAAGCGGACCCCCAGATACCTCCACAGTTAGTTATTCCGGTTCCATTCCGGGACAAGGTGTTGTTCCTTGCGCATAGTCATCTCCTGGGCGGCCACTTCGGGGAAGAGAAGACAGGACAGGCAATACTCGAAAAATTCTACTGGCCGGGAGTATATAGCCAGATCAAACAATATTGCAAGGAGTGTGCCATCTGTCAAAGGAATAGCCGCTACAGACCCCCAAAAGCACCCCTCCGGCCCCTCCCTCTCATAGACATACCCTTTAGCAGGGTAGGAATGGACCTTATCGGGCCCATGTTGCCCTCCAGGAGCGGTTGTAGATATGCATTGGTGGTGGTGGACTATGCCACGCGCTTCCCGGAAGCTGTCGCCCTGAAACATCCCACCACCCAGAACATAGCGAAAGCCCTGATATCTATCTTTTCACGGGTAGGATTTCCACGAGAAATTTTAACGGACCAGGGAACCCCGTTCGTGTCCGCCTTGATGCGTCAGGTATGCTCCCAGCTAGGTATCAAGCAGCTGAGAACCTCAGCGTACCACCCACAGACGGATGGGTTAGTGGAACGCTACAACGCCACCCTAAAAGCTACTCTGAAAAAGCTATTGGAATTGGAAAGCAAGCGGTGGGAAGAGATGTTGCCCCTGGCACTGTTCGCTATCCGGTGCAAAACCCAAAGTAGCACCGGATATTCCCCATACGAACTGTTGTATGGAAGACCTCCCAGAACCCTCCTAGATATGGCCCGCGAGGCGTGGGAGGCAGAACCGGATCGTACCCGGCCCCTTCCCGAGTATGTGGACAATCTAAAGACCCACCTCACCCAAGTCCGGGACATTGTACGGCAACACATGGAAAAGGCCCAAACTTCCCAAAAACAACAGTACGATAAGGGAGCCAAGAAGAGGGTCTTGGCTGTTGGCGATCTGGTGTTGTTACTACTACCCTCCTCTGACCACAAGCTCCTAGGGCAATGGCAGGGTCCATTCACCGTCCTTCGTCAGGTAACCCCCGTCACCTACGAAGTAGAGACCGAGCCTACCCGAGGAGTCGGGCAGATCTACCACATCAATCTCTTAAAGAAGTGGGAGGGGCCCCGACCTGTCCTATCTGGTGAACTGGTGCGTAACCCCTTGTCCTTTGAGGGTTGCATAGACCCGGATCTACCCCCGTCATTAACAGAAGAACTAAAAACCATGTTGTCCCCGGTACAGAATGTCTTCTCCTCCCTGCCAGGACGTACAACCCTAGTGGAACACGCCATCCAAACTGATCCAGGGGTAACTGTGAGACAACGGCCCTATCGGGTCCCGGAAGCACGCAGAAATATCATAAAGAAGGAAACAGAACAGATGTTGCAGATGGGCATTATCGAGCCGTCGGTTAGCAGCTGGAACTCACCAATAGTACTGGTCCCCAAACCCGACGGCTCGGTGCGGTTCTGTATAGACTTTCGAGCAGTAAACAAAGTCTCGCGATTTGATTCCTACCCCCTTCCACGGGTTGATGAGATGGTGGAAAGAATAGGAGCCGCAAAATACATTAGCACGCTCGACTTATGCAAGGGGTACTGGCAGATACCCCTGAAGGATGATGACAAACGGAAGACTGCCTTCTCTACCCCTGAGGGCTTGTTTCAGTTCATAGTAATGCCTTTCGGCCTACACGGCGCCCCCGCCACTTTTCAGAGGGCCATGAACAGGGTCCTACAGCCTCACTCCCACTACGCTGGGGCTTATTTGGATGATATAGTGATCCACAGCAATACCTGGGACCAACATTTGGGGCACCTCAGGGCGGTGGTGGCCGCTCTAGGCAACAGTGGGTTTACTATAAACCCGGCCAAAACCACCTTGGCCGCACAAAGCGTCAAATACCTGGGCTATCTTTTAGGGGAAGGTCTCATCCGACCCCAAGACAACAAGATAGAGGCCATCCGTTCCATTCCCTTCCCTCAGACCAAAACAGAACTCAGGGCCTTTCTGGGGCTTCTGGGGTATTACAGGCGGTTCATACCGACTTTTCCCAAACAGCTGTTCCCCTGACAGATCTGCTGAAGAAAAGTACCAAGTCAGAAGAGGCCCTAAGACATCCCTCAGTGCCCTTACTGCAGGCCTTCGAAACTTTAAAACAGGCCCTCTTATCCAGACCAGTCCTTGTAAGCCCTGACTATAGCCAACCATTCATCCTCCAAACAGACGCCTCCGATCAGGGGTTGGGGGCCGTCCTGTCCCAGAGAGACCCAAGTGGGAATGAAAGGCCCATTCTGTATATAAGCAGGAAGCTCTACCCCAGAGAAATGAACTATGCCTGTGTAGAGAAGGAGGCACTAGCTATAAAGTGGGCAGTGGACAGTCTCCGTTATTATCTAGAGGGGAGGGAATTCGTGCTCTACACGGACCATGCCCCTCTGGCGTGGATGGCCCGCAACCGAGGCCACAACGACCGTGTCCTTAGGTGGTTCCTTTCCCTTCAGCCCTATAGGTTCACAACTGAACATAGGAAAGGGGCAGAACAGGGGAATGCGGATTACCTCTCTCGCTTTCCCTGTTCTCCCACCCCCACAAGAAAGACAGCTAGGGAAAGGGGATGTGGAAGGGCCACCGTACCTGCCGTAGCGAAGCGGCATCCTCGCGCGGGGAGGGGTCCGCCTAACATAGATGATGCCTTGTTCCCTCTCCATAGGACTTCTTCTCTATCTCTCCAACTGCAGGGTTGCCGAAACCAGAAACCGGAAGACGGACACCCGGATGCAGTTCTACCTGACCCCGGAAGTCCCGCCCCCGACTACATCCCGGAAGGTATAAAAACCAACGAACCACAACGAAGGGCGTTCCAACCCGCGGACTTGTGGCAGGAGGCAGCAAGGAAGGAACCGGAGCTGAGAGAGAGAGACGAGGAGCCGGAGCTCCAACCGGAAGAAGTGGAGGAGGACGCCGACGGCGACGTGTGGTCTGAGGACTGGTGGAGTCCTCAGGAGGTTGCTGGAGAGCGGCCGCAACTCACCAGGGAGTTGCGGCGGGCCACGTGAGTAACCGTCATCCATCTCCGTGTGCCGTTTGTAGATAGTTGTAATTAAGTGTAAATAATATAGCGCTGCACCTACTTGAGCACGAAAGCACTGTATATATATCTATAGATAGACCCCCACCTTCCTACACCTCGAGCACCCTGTCAACCCTTGGTCTTCCCTTCTATTTTTCGGCCTCTTTCACCTCCCCGTCATACCCGTCCCTCACTATCCACTTTCTGTATCCCCACCTCCTGGTGTCGGTGATAGTTGTACAGACCGAGAGGAGTGACAGACTAACGGTCCTCTATTTTTTTCTCTCGCCCCAAACCTCCGAGGCTCAACCGCAGAAGTCAAAGACCCAACGGCATTACAGAGAGGGAAGCCTTACACCATCCGGAGGACATCAGCCCAGCAGCCGGAGCCCTTCCCTTCCCCCACCGACCGGACGTCTTCTCTACCTCTGACTTCCCCAGGAGAACTCCATCGATCACCTTTTGTTCAGAGACTTATAAGCCATCCCTACCTGTATCTACAATAAACCTCGCTAAACATAGCGCACTATATCTGGCCTCCCCGCCTGTTATTCCGGCCCGCCGAATCCCACACCCCACAACGTCATTGCGACCCGAAACAGGAAAAAGGCATCGTTAAGTGGAAACAACATGCTCGCGACCGTTGCGACCGCATGCGCAAGTTCTCATTCCCGAACTGGTGAAAAAATCTCGCAATTTTTTTTTTCGCAAGCTCGCAGAATTTGGCGCATTTTTGCGAATCGCGATTACGAATTTGCGCGTACCCTACACTTCCTGCCTCCATATGCCACAGGTCCTTTAGCATCTTTGCTTCATCCCTTAGCCACAGCGTTACTGTCTTCCTCTTCCTCCTTTTCGCTCTTCCTCCAAGTTAAAGCCTGATCAGGAAATTGCAAACACGTCATTGCGACCCGAAACAGGAAATTGCGAACACGTCATTGCGACCCGAAACAGGAAAAAGGCATCGTTAAGTGGAAACAACATGCTCGCGACCGTTGCGACCGCATGCGCAAGTTCTCATTCCCGAACTGGTGAAAAAATCTCGCGAACTCGCAAAAAAAAATTTCGCAAGCTCGCAGAGTTTGGCGGATTTTTGCGAATCGCGATTACGAATTTGCGCATATTCGCAAATTCCGCCCATGCCTACAAAATACAACCTAAGGGGGCAGGGTAGGAATACCCAGAGCCACTCAGTCTGGTGGTGGGGTCCCACAAGGACTCCCCTGGGAGCCAAAAAGGTTTTTTCACTTTTTCCGCAAATGTGCGGAGGATACACAAATCTGCAGCAAAACTGACAAAGAAGAAACAAGCGCAGTCTCTCGGTCTTGCTTCCCCCCTCCTGCCAAATACTACTGCCGCTGCCTCACCCTGATACCACCTCTTGACTCATTCTTCCCTCACCCTACACTTCCTGCCTCCATATGCCACAGGTCCTTTAGCATCCTTGCTTCATCCCTTAGCCACAGCGTTACTGTCTTCCTCTTCCTCCCTTTCGCTCTTCCTCCAAGTTAAAGCCTGATCAGGGCGGCTCCTTCGTACAGCAGCAGATGATAAAAAAAACATTGTTATTATTGGTTTATTTATCTCTGTCTGAGCTGTTTTTCCGACAGGAGGGGTGGAGCCTGGACATGGCAGGGAGGAGTACTGTGCACTTATATATGCGCATGTCGGTTTGGTCGGCCAAGCAGACATGCACACTTATGTTTCTCCAACCCGGCTGTGTTCCAGTTCATCGATCTCACGCCTTGATGATTAATGTACAATGATATTGCTGTGATTTCTGTGCAGTTATGACACTCTGGTTTAGTCAGGACTTTAAACAGATATCCTAATAGCTGTGTCCCTACATTTCAGGCTTTGTATGCCAGAAACGACTCAGTGACCCGTTGACCAGCAGTGTTGTTTGGTAACCACAATTACATTATGTTATGGAGTCTGAAATGTGTGTTTTCAAATGATTGTGAGGTTTCCGTCACAGACTGGAGTCTGAAGTACTATCAGTCAGAAGAACAATCAGTGTGTGAACTGGTGAGTGCCCGAGGCGAACTCTATACTCTTTTTATCTGTAATGGAACATTGATTTCTTTCGGCTATTGTATACTTATGATAGCACTATACTATATGGAAACCCCGGAACAAGTCAATGTAGTTGAGCCGGGCACAGTTAATGTAGGGACCAGAAGTCTTAAATTGGGAGGGCACCTTGAGGCAGGAATCAGTTACTTTAGGCTGTGGGGCCATATTGGGCCACATCCTGGTGCGGGTTAATGATGAAATGAAGCTTCTCCTGATATTGCTGTCTGTACCCATTTGTGGCTGATGGACTATCGCCTATAACTGGGAGACACTATCAGGCAAAACAAATTCACTGGTAATGGGGTATCTAAGAAAATGACAGTGCGCTTATCAGAAATGAGTCTTTCTGCATTCCATACTCAGAATCTGAACAAAAATGGAATCCCTTAATGAAGACCATTCATGAGCACCCGGTGAGTAATGCACACACGGTTCAGTAGGGGGAGAAGAGTTTAGCACCTATGAATCGTAGGCACAAAACGTACAGGCCAGGTTTGAAGGAAAATTGATAAGAATGGCACTGTCTGAGTCCAATCATGAGTCTAGGCTGAGGTAGACTATGGAGGCCAGCACCCTTTCTCAGGAGGCCTTAAGAATTCAAAAGAGGAAGCCATTTTCTCCAAGTGAAAGAAGTTTTTTATTTGTGGGAGCCAGTGAGTGTGCATGAAGTTACCTGCCATGCAGAAGTATTTCCCTCCAAAGAAATCAATGTGTTCCAGATGCACGCTCTGCTATCAGAGACAACTAGTGAGTCTGGAGGACTAGGCGATAGGATAAATGTCATCTTCATATAAGGCATTCATTCATTTTAATTCGCTTGGGCACTTAACTCCCATCTTTAAAAGAAATTCCATTCCCTATATAGCTCGCAAACCGAAGAATGATGCAATTCCACAAGAGGGCCTGAACTCCTCTAGTCAGAAGACAGTCCACTGGTTCTTTGGACTCTGAAAGATATGACTGTGAGTAACCATAAAAACACCAAGGCTAATCGAACACAGACCAGACTTTCACCTTTACCACATTTCCCTGATATCCAAGTGCTTGGAAGTGGCCTCAAGGTAACATGCAGTACTAAAATAAAAGACAATACAATAAAAACCTCCTGGACTAATGGCTTCAACTAGTGATGCCAGGGGGAAGCATCTGCTGTGCTTGACTCCTGTTTGCTGTCTGTGATCCCAGGAGTGGGGAAGTAGGAGCAAGAATAGTGTAAATAGCTCTAGGTCCAATCCTTGCCCTCTGTCTACTCCCCCAGCAGCCTATAGGAGGATGGCAAGTGGCTTGAAAGACAAGGGCTCAAACCTGTGATGTCACTGGGATCAAAGGGTGTATGATGATGTCACGCCCTGCAAACCTGGCATATTGCTGAAACAACGTCCTTGCTCAGGTGAACATGCAGTTAAACAGGCACCAAAGGAAGCTAAAGTGTGGTCCAGATCTCTGGAAATATTAAGATCATTTCCATACAAATTGGTGTATTTTTGTGTGTGTTTAGAAACCCAGGTAATTCAACTCCAGACCACGAATGACAGCTGTCAAACCCCTGAATGCGCAGCTAATTCCCATCACCGACAAAGGGCGAATGACAGGGACACCGGCTGATCAAGGGATTAGCATGGCTAATCCTGTGCTTGGATCAAGGCTTGCTCTGATGCTGTGTCACGCTAAGGATGTTCCCCTTTGATGCCCGGTGGTATGATCTGCAGCCAGTCGCTTGCTTATAAGGGGCTGAACACACACCTGGTTGAATATCAAAAGAGTGTTATTTGTAAGTCAAAATTGAAAGTAAATAGTTACTCTGTTGCATGAATTCTAAATCTTCATTAATGTCTCATATACCATTTGTGAATCACTCTCTTTTCCTAATTTATTATATTTTTTAGGTGCATGGCTCAAGGCTTTTTTTAAGAGCTGTAGGCTGAGGTTGCCCAATACCAAGATGACCTGTTCTGGAGTCCACCTCATAAGTCTTTCTTTCAACCACTACCATTTCTGTATCTTTATTTGAGACTTGCAAATTCCTATTTATCCATTTCCCCCCTCTATTGTACTGTTCTCCTGCACTTCTATTTTCTGCTTCTCCCTTTTTTACTCTGGGCCAAGGTTTGAAGATGAAAAATATATCCAGATCCTCAAAAAGGATGACTGATGCCCAATACTTGCAACCACCAGCACAAATTGGGCACTGAGCTATAACAGTAATCGTGACCAACCAAACTGCAGTACTGAGCTATGTAATGACAACAGTTGTTGATGTAAAAGTTACTGTTGTTTGGACCTGAAATAAATAGATCCAGACCAAAAGTACAAAATCAACACTCAAAGGCCAACTTTGCAACAGGCCCTTCTATCGTCTTGGCTTGTAAAAGCATGGTCCAGAGTGAGTTGAGTTGTTACCTGTAGTTGATAGCACACATTTTATATGTATGTGACCTAGTAACTAGTGAACTTGGAAAGTGGTGGTGTGTAAACAGATGCCAGAAGCAAGTGAGCGTAACTTCTACTGCGGAGGTTCAGCTGTGGAAGAGATCTTCCACCTACTCAATTTTGAAAACATTGTGTCTACTGATAAAAAATTGCCTAAAAACCACTGGCGTTTCAGACGGCTCTTTCGGGGCCTTAATGAAATATTCTAGTGATTTCACGGTGGTCAAGAAATCCAAATCTGACATTTGTTTTTTGGGAGGTGAACTCCGAAAAACTTATGAAGATCTGGTTGCAAAATTATGCATTTTTCAGCAACTGTCTACAGAGCCATAGGTTTTATGGGGTTTTCAATTATTAGTCTGAAATTTGGCATTGATTCCCATCATTTTTAAGTTGTATGTGCCATCTCTCTTCACTCTCCCTCTAATTTCAATCCTGCTTCTTCCATCATATACTCTCTGTTGTTGTATACCTTCAGTTTACAGACATCTTTAAGACTCACACACTAGAGCTAGTTTACAGGTGCTTTTACGTGTTCTGATTGTAGATTTATCCCTAAAATTATACAAACGTAGACAATGGATCCTTCAGTTTGTACAGATCTAATAGGCTCAGATACTAGAGCAAGGTTACAGGTGCTTTTACATGTTCTGATTGTAGATGTATCCTTAAAATTATACAAAAGATTACATGCATGATAACAGATGGCCTTCGACAGCAAGTACATTTCAATACCAATAAGTTTATACAGTTCAGCACAAATGACTCAAAAACAAGTTTGAACATGTTATAAACATGCAAGAATTGTGTCCCTCAAAAATATTGTGTCTTTTTTCTAAAATACTCAAAATAGTGCCTTCAAAAACGTTATTTGTTCTAATAAAACATGTTTTTTAATTTTTATTATTTTCAATCAATGTTTTGTTGCAGCATTAAGCCATACAATAACACAAGAAATTCACCAATAATACCATTCTGTATACATTTCAATTAAAAGCGGAATTCTAGACAGATATATATCCTTTCCCGCTAAAAGTTTACAAATAAAACATAGCTCTATATACATCACTAGCAGCCCGTCCCGACGTTGTCCGGGTATGAATTGCTGCCGGCCAGTAGTATATTGTTTTGTAGGATTTCGTTTAGATAGCATTTCTTATCTGTGACAGGCCTGTGAAACACTCCGATTCACAGTGCACTGCTGATGCACTTAAGAGTGCGTGTTCAGTAGTGTGTGAACTCGAGTTTCCCTACTTTATTTTTCCTTGCAATATTATATAGCGCGAACTCGACAACATAGCATGAGCACAAGGGGGCGTGGCTTAGCAAGCCACGATGGCGGCGGTGTCTTGCTGAGGCTCCGCGATCGGGCTTGCATCCTGCCCGTTTCCAGGGATCGCCGTGAGCCTCAGCCAACGAAAAAGTTACCGGCAGTTGCGACAGCACCGGAGGCTTCATTCAGGAGAGCCGCGGCCGCTGTTGAAGTGCGGCATTAGAGGGGGAAATCTCTTCTGCCGGAGCGGGGAGCCGAACCGCAAGATGGCGGCCGCGTCTCCGACCCTCTAGACTCAAATCGGCTACACCCTCGTAACCGGACTGGAGACCCGGGGAACACGCACACGGACCAGGGCTGCGGAGCTCCTAACAGGTTGACGCGACTGACCCCCGGAGGTGCATTCGGCACTGGGCTCGCCTTGGCGGGCGCGCATCGGCGCGCAAGATGGAGCCTCACCCCACCAGCGCTCCTGCCCGGCTGGATGCCAGCCCAACCACCAAGACGGCGCCTGGACCCCCCTGCGGCAGTGAAGCTCCCGACGGGTGGTGAGTGCCAGCTCCCTTCCCCCCCCCCCCCCGGGGGCCCTCACCGCTACCTCTCCAGTGGCCTGCGACCTCCTCTGAGTCCCCCAGCGGTCACCCAACACCTCACTCCCTGGACGGGGGAACAGAGCGGCCTAGACTCTCCTGGCACAGCGAACAGCCCCGCAGATCGGGCTGCCTGACCCTAACATGGCGCCCAGAAGGTCTCAGATGCCGGGCCCGGTGCGGGCCTCCCCATAACGACGGCAGCGACACCCCCCAGGATACAGCGGTGGCACGCCACAATAAGAACAACCCCTCACCGCCACGGTCCCACCCTACCCCGACTCCTGCCATAGACTGCTCACTGCTTCAGGGGGAGAGGGGTGCGGCTGGCCCCCCTACTGCGCCAATAGCCTGCTGCTGTGAGCCTGCAGACACCAACGCAGGCCCCACCACTACCTCACCACCGAAGTCGCCGGACCGGAGGGGCCCCGTGGCGAGCCCAGGGGCACCTCGACGACAACAAAGACTAGATACTTGACCCCCACTGGATTGGCTTTCGCCCCAACGACCCGTGGCTTCAGGACTCCACGACGATGCGGCGCCCTCTCCCTCAACCCAATGGGGAAACCAAGGGGCTCACAGGTGACTGCCGTCCCTGAAACGGCCATCTAGAAAATGCTGCACACAAGGACATGGACTCAGACAAACACGCCAAATGCGGACCCCACGCTATCGGCGAAACTGGATCAGGTACTGGCGGCTATCGAAATGTCCTGGCTGTCTATGGGGGAGCGTTTAGGCGTCTTGACGACGGACATCAGCCTAATTCGCGACGACCACCGCAAACTGGTGGACAGAGTGAAGGAGGGAGAGCGAAACGTGGCAGAGCTTCAGCCCACGGTGAAAACGCAAGAAGCAGACATGAAGAAAGTCCTGCGCCGAGTGGCGGCCCTCGAAGAGCGCACAATCGATTTGGAGGGACGCTCGAGGCGATGCAACATCCGCGTCCTGGGACTGCCGGAGGGATTGAAAACTCGGACCCGCTTACCTATATGGAATCATGGACCAGATCGTTTACCCCCGAGTCGGAGCGGTCAGCGTTCTTCTCAATCGAAAGGGCCCACAGGGTTCCCGCCCGGAAACCCAAGCCAGGCCTACCTCCACGCCCTATGCTGGCTAAGTTCCTACATTTCCGAGACCGGGTGGCGGGCCCCCTGCAAGTGGAAGACCAACAGGTCATGGTGTTCCCGGATTATGCCCGAGAGGTACAACAGCAGCGCTCGACCTATCTGAAGGTTAAAAGGCGTCTCCGCGAAAATAATCTCCAGTACTCCCTACTGTTCCCAGCCCGCCTTAAGGTACTCCATAATGGGAAATCCATATTCTTCACCACGGCGGAGGAAGCACAGGACTGGGCGGAGTTCCACTGTCCGTTGATCCCTAAGCCCAGTCCCCAGCGGAGACAAAACAACGACTCGCGACGATCCAGGAGACGTGGTACGAATCACATCCGGACAGACACCTCCAAGAGTCAAGCATCCTGACCTTCAGGCTCCCCCGATCTAACGCAAATTATGCAGGAGAGACGTGACGCCCTACGGGCGGTGACTGAACTGCACACTTCTCCCCAAGCCTCGGACTTGGAAAGCCAACCACACCTATTCACCCCTGAGAAGGACCGGTACAGCGACGGCACAATGTCAGGATTTGGTCCGATCTCATCTCCCCTCCTTGCGGTGCATACAACGGACGCTACCCAAGCAGGCCAACCTGGCACCTCTTCATGATGAACCATTGGACGATTGCTGTATCCTCTTTCTTGGTTGTTTATCGCACTGTGCGAAGTTTGCGCGCCAAAGATGCTTAGTTAGTTGGCTGTATATGCACACACGCGATTGTCATCTCTCTTACAACAGCCCGATCTGCGAATAAGCCCGGCAGTAACACACGCAGCCACCCCCACAGAATTTTGTTATATTTCTCCCCTAGTGGGACACTAGTTTGGATATGCCACCCCCGGTGATATATCCCTGGCATTGGGACTGTTCCCCACCTTTGGTTCTACCTGTTGTAGCCCCCGTTAGACCCTCCCCCACACATATGGAAGCATGGCGCGCAGGGGCACACACGAAAAACAGGACCTCACGGTCATTGGGAGGTACAAGGGTGCCCCACTCACGAGCACGAAAGCATAACAATGGCGACTCCATGGTTGGACGTTAACGTCCTCACACTGAAGGTACGGGGCCTCCACACACCTAGCAAACGCTACTCCGTCTACTCTTACATTAAGCGCATGTCAGCTTGCGTACCACTGTTACAAGAGACACATACCAACGCTACCGAACTGGGCCGATTACAGGCCAAATGGCGAGGGACCTTTTGCGCTACGACATACTCAGCATTCGCATGTGGCGCCTTAATTTGGGTTAGGCCAGGCACCCCTTTTCGAACTCTCAGACGGGTGGGTGACAGGGAGGGCAGATACGCACTATTAGAGGGAATCTTAAACGGGCAAGGGGTCCTTCTGGGCAGCATTTACGCCCCTAACACTGAGCAAGATAAATTCTGGGATCACCTCACGGGAGTCCTGGCCCAGTTTACTGCAATTCCATGGATCTTGGGAGGAGATTACAACTGCTCGCTAGACCCCGCCCTTGACCGATCACACCCACCCCCGCGGGCTCCCCAACCCCCCGGCAAGCGGAACACTTTAGGGCTTGGACCACACACTGGGGGCTCACTGACGCGTGGCGGCACTTACTCCCACTGGCCCGTGTTTACTCATTCCACTCGGTACCGCACAACCTCTGAGTCCGTCTGGACAGGTTCTTATGCTCTGCGCCTATACTCCCAAAGGTAATATCTTCGGACTACCTAGGTCGAATCCTCTCGGATCACGACGCCCACATTCTGCGCTTGGTCTGGCGCCCCCCACACCCACCAATCCCCACTTGGCGCCTCCCAAAGGACTGCCTGTCAGATCAGGTTTTTAGGGATACACACAAAACCAGCATACAAGACTACTTCCTACACAATGCGGACTCGGCATCGTCGACGTTAGTGGAATGGGATGCATTCAAAGTGGTGGCACGGGGGAATGTATTCAACAAATCGCAGGGGTGCGTCGCACATTAGAACGGACACTCATAACAACGGAACAGCGCCTTGCTACACTCACTAAACAGACCAATGACTCGATGGAACACGTCACGCTCACGGCCGAAGCGAAATCGGTGTACCAAGCTGCCTGTGCTGATCTCCGGAAATACAACTTTCGGGCCTATGCCTCCAGAGTCCACAAAGACCGGGACAAAACGGGGGCGATGCTTGCCTGGATGGCGAGGCAAGACACTGAGACCAAACCAATTACGGATATTATCAATCCGGAGGGCGTACTAGTGCGATCTCAGGCTGAGATCCTCCTGGCATTCCAACACTATTACGCAAAGGTATACGAGGCCCCAACCCGGTACACTCCGTCATTAGTGGACCACTTGCTCGACCCATTGACACTGCCCACGATATCGGATGCTGACAAGCGCACACTTGACACCAAAATAACTCCCTCGGATGTCACCCAAGCACTACGAGCCCTGTCCCGGAATAAAGCCCCGGGGCTCGACGGCTTCCCACTACTTAACGTTCTCCGCCCTGCTTGCTCCACGATTGGCTCGGATGTTCGCGGCAGCCCTCCACTCTCGAGTGCTTCCCCGTTCACTGCGGGAATCCGTAATTGTGACCTTCCCCAAGCCCCACAGGGACCCACTCCAACTGGGCTCGTATCGTCCCATCACGCTCCTGTCAGCAGACTGTAAGATCCTCTGGAAAATTCTGGCTGACAGGTACACCCAGGTCATATGCCCACTGGTCCACCCTGACCAATGTGGATTTGTGCCGGGTAGAAACACCTCACAGAACATCCGCCGCGTTCTCCATGTACAGGACCAGGTCCGAGACAGATTCCCCCGCGCCACTTGCCTGATTATGGATCTGGAAAAGGCGTTTGACACCCTCGCCTGGCCATACCTTTTCTCGACCCTACGTCGTCTCAACGTCGGCCCGGCGCTCATGGCATACACCCGTCTCCTGTACACTGACCTAACAACGCGAGTGCGGATTGGAAAACACATCTCCTCTGCATTTGAGGTTCGCCGAGGCACGGGACAGGGGTGCCCCCTGTCACCACTTCTATTCGCCCTGGCCGTCGAGCCGCTGGCGGTTCGACTGCGCCAGGAAGGAGTACATTGGGGAATCCCGCTCGCGAACGACACACACTGCGTCTCTATGTACGCGGACGACCTCCTCATATATGTCCGGGATATCGAAGCGGATCTCACTCCCATAGGAGTGGCGCTGACTGAGTTCGCAGACGCCTCGGGACTCCAGGTGAACTAGGACAAATCCACGATCTATCCCTTCCACCCGCACGTACCCCCCGCGACGTCGAGCTGGGAACCCACAGACTCTAATGGTCCGCGGAAGCTCCCCGGTACCTCGGCGTCCGCCTGTACCACTCTCCGGCAGACATCTTTGACGGCAATCATCGTAAAGTGCTAGCTAACCTGCGGCCGACGGTTGCCTTCTGGAACAAGCTCCCACTGGCCCCGATAGGGCGGATAGCTCTAGCCAAAATGGTGATGCTCCCCCGACTTCTCTACCACTTCACAAACCTGCCAGTGGTACCACCCAAATCCTTCTTCCGGTACCTCAACTCTCTCCTGGGCACCCTTATATGGGGTGCTAACCGACACAGAGTGGCCTTGAAAACCCTCCAACTCCCCACAACACTAGGCGGGCTCGGAGCACCTTCCTTCGAGTCCTACTTCCTGGCGGCGCAGATCCAGTGGCTGTCGTACTGGACGGCGGACCGGTACACTCAGGAGACCTTCACCTCGACCGGTAGAGTCCCGACTACGGAGCTCACCCGTCTTCTCCTCCCGGGCACCAAACCCCGGCGCACATACCCCCTTCAAGTCGCAATTGCGCGTCAATGTATGATGCGGATCCACCGGTCAGCCCCCGGCAGAGCCCCATACTCCCCGCTACTACTGTTGGTAGGCTGCCCCAGACGGGAATCCTATTTCACGGCGCCGATGATCACTGAATGGACACAATGCGCCATCACGGATATGGAGTCGCTCTTTGAGGAGGGACAGCTTAAACCAATCGATCGGCTGGTTGCGGAGTATGAACTTCCCCCAGGTCAATTCCTCAGACATCGACAACTACTCGAGGGATTTCGTCCCTACTGTAATCTGGGAGCAGGTGAACCAGACACGCACCCAGTAATACACACTATCCTACACATAGGAGTGGGACACCACTTGGTCACCTGGTTGTATAAATCAATACGAGAACTTTCGCACGCCCCCCTGACGACCCTACGGGCCACGTGGGAGGAAGACATTGGCCGCGAACTTCACGACACAGAGTGGTCCAAGGCGCTCGAGGCCCCGAAACGCGTCTCTAGGAACGCTCGATTCAAAAACATTCAATACTATATACTACACAGGGCGTACCTCACCCCAGCGCGCCTACAGCGATTTTACCCTTCTACACAATTCCTGTGCCCCAGATGTCGATCCCCTGATGCAGATTTCCGTCACATGTTTTGGAGCTGCCCCGACCTCCACTCCCTATGGAAAACGGTGCATGACACGCTGACGGATATTACAGGTCTCACATCACTAGCCTCCTGGGAATCCAGTGCACTAGGCATCTTCCATGTCCCGAAACGTGACCCGGTACACAGGCGCTTTGTATCCTTGGCGCTATTACTGGCAAACAGATGCATAGCCATGCACTGGCGGTCCCCGGAAGGCCCCCCTATAGCAGCATGGACGGGGGCGGTTTGTAAATGGGCGGCGGCAGAAGAGGACGCTCTTAGAGAGGAGGAAGCCAGAGGAGCGCGTAAGCATCCCATCTCTATGGAATGGGCCATGCTCCTGCACAGCTTCCGGCAGACCCTGCACACAGAGGACCCACCCACGCCCCCCCTCCCCCCCACACCTGACTGTGCAAGTAACCCCCGACCAAGGCCCCGCCCCCACACCGACCACCCCAATACTCCCGGACACGGAATACCCCCACTCCTGAATGCTCTACCTTAGCGTGAGTGCACACTGAGGGAACCCTTTGTCTCCTGACACCATACACTTGCCCTCCACTACTGTGCTCTTGCCAACGCCTATATGCTCCCTCCCACAGTTCTGTCCCCCCAGTTACTAGTAACACCGTTATAAGAACTGTACAGACCCCGATCCTGCGCCTCCAAGGCGGAACTTCACACACCCACTAGTGTTCTCCCTCCTCCCTCATGGAGCACGATAACGGAGCCTCCAGCCTGTTGACATACCTGACCGGTCTGTACTGTTCAATAGAAGAAATGTCAATTACCATGAGTTTGTATTCAGAAAAGTTGCGCGCACGGCTGACCGTGGCTGAATGTTGACGCCACGCCGGCCATTGGTCCACTTTGTACCCAGGAGCTAAGATGCAACAATAAAAACAAATTAAAAAAAAAAAAAAAACATAGCATGAGCACAATTTACATTAGAGAAGAACACATTCCTTTGTGGTAGGCACGGGGAGACAAAGCGATTTTCCTGGAATCACAGGATGTTGAGCTAATGCCGAGATTCGAACGTAGCTCCCCAGCTCTAAAGTTTGCAGTTCTAGAACTTGTGGTGGGAGGTGTGTCTAAAAGTGTATGTCGGTGCTGGCCATCAATGAGAGAGACCTGTGCATTTTTCAAATGGATGGTGAAAAAATATGAGTATGTTGTTGGAGATGTGGGCCGCCGTGCCACCAATGTACTTATTGGGGGAGGGTAAACACCCATTATTCCGCAACTTTCATTCCGCATACCATCCCTCCGCATACTTTCATTACGAAAATACCATGACTCCGCAATGCCATTATAACGCATGGCATTACATTTTATAGGCTTTTACCACGCATACATTTACAACGAAATTCGTTGTAAATGCATGAATGGTAAAAGCATGTTTTTTTAATGTTTGGTTAAGGTAAGTATGGGTATAGGGGTATATGTTTTGGGGTACTGAGGTATACGTTTTGGGGTGGTTGGGTATTTTAAGGGTTCAGATATAGTTTTGGGTTATGGGGTACAGGGGTATTTTTAGGGTTCAGGGTAGGTTTGGGTTTTGGGGTATAGGGGGGTTTTTAGGGTTCAGGGGTGGTTTTGGGGTACAGGGGTATTTTAAGGGTTCAGGGCTAGGTTGGGTTTTGGGGTACAGGGGTATTTTTAGGGTTCAGGGCTGGGTTTTGGGGTACCGGGTATTTTAGGTTTCAGGGGTAGGTTTGGGTTTTGGGCTACAGGGTTATTTTTAGGGCTCAGGGCTAGGTTTGGGTTTTGGGGTACAGGGGTATTTTTAGGGTTCAGGGATAGGTTTGGGTTTTGGGGTACAGGGGTATTTTAAGGGTTCAGGTCTAGGTTTGGGTTTTGGGGTACAGGGGTATTTTAGGGTTATGGGGTAGATTTAGGTTTTGGGGTACAGTGGTATTTTTAGGGTTCAGGGCTAGGTTTGGGCTTTGGGGTACAGGGGTATTTTTAGGGTTCAGGGGTAGGTTTGCGTTTTGAGGTACAGGGGTATTTATAGGGTTCAGGGATAGGTTTGGGTTTTGGGGTACATTTATTGGGTTAAGATGGGTTAGTGTTTAAGGGTGTTTGGGTATTTTAAGTAGTTACTGTGGGTTAGCATTATGGGGTGCAGGGGTATTTAAAGGGACAAGGGTGGGATTAGCACAAGATATGAGACATGGCATGAAGGGCGGAACGTACCACACGCCCCCAGCGTTTGTGACGCCCCCAGCACACGCCCACAGCACAACACAGACACCCCCACAAGGGACTACTTTGCTGGCACGGTTCTTTTACCTTTTAAATGTATATGGTGGACGTCTGCATAGCCTATGTCCTTCTGCTGCAACTGCCCTTTCCAACGCTGTATTGGGTGCTGTGATTGGTGCTGTGGTTCCTGAGATTACCCGCCTCAAAGGTTTGGGCTCTCTCTTTATTATATTAGTATGGCTATGGCATTGTCCCATTCCACTACTAAAATGTCATCATACAACTTAACATTGCACGTACCCTCTAGCAGCATGTAGCATTTTACCCTAATTACAGTACATTTAAGTTATCAATTAAAATTTCAGTAAAGTTCACGTGCCGTATCTCGTGCAGATCAGATTCAAAGTGTTAATAGTAATCTAAAATTAACAGCTTTGCAAACATTAACTACTGTACACAAATATTATGTACAATAAGACACCAGAGTTAAGTTACTAATACCGTAAAGTGCATATGCCAACTATAGTGCAAGTCAGATCATAGTAATGATGACAATAATGTAGAATTTTAACAGCCTCACAATCATTAAATGCAATACAGGAATCCTATGTACATTAAAATATCAAAGTACAGTTACTAATGCGGTATAAATCAGTACCCATCAGATATAAATTCTATAAACCAAGCATCTCAAGTTCATCTAACGGCTCCAAAAAAATGCTTTGAATTACTGGGAGGTTAGTTACAAACCTCTTACACGTGGCTAGGCTGCCCAAAGATACAAAGCAATAGAATTAAAAATGTATTCATCATCCCTCCTAAAACAGAAAGATAGGGCAGTACCAACAGAGCCAACATCGTAGTACCTTAACAGGGGGCGGCAACCCTCTTTTACGAGGAATAGCAAATTTTGTGCAAAAAAGCAAAAGGTGCAAAGTATTATCCTGTCCACCATGCATATAATCGCAATATTTGCTTCCTCTCTGTAGTCTTGCATATCTAACAAGGTAATCCCTGGTAGGATAAATCTTTAATCTGAATGTAATGCGCAGTGTACATTTCAGTCCTGGATAGATTTGATCCAGATAGGACTTCCAAACAGGATCTACTCTACTCGCAAAATAGTTGCACAATATACTGCCTGGTTTTAACATAGCTAACTTTGATTCACATCTAAATTTGTAATAGCGATCTTTCATAAAATAAGCGGTATCATATCCAACCTTACTCAGATCTGCCCGTAGGGCCCCCTAGTTGCATTAGTATTAGCAAATTCCTCTCATGCGCCAATCAGTTTCCTGAACTCGGACCACCACAATTATGCATGAAAGTCACCCTCACTAGGCATATTTTGGTAAGAAAAAGGCTTGATTACGAATGCTATTGACATCACGGTTCAATAGGGATAATAAGTAGATCTGGGCAAAATGTTACTCATGCCAGCATAAACTATGTAATTTCAGGAATTTTGCATTTCACTTGTTATATGAAATTTTCCGCCATTACGACACTATGATTAGTTAGGCCCCATTCCCAGTAAAAATGTACCCCGAACGCACAGGAATAACTTAACGCGAGAGGCTTTTGTTTATGGTGCTTTTGTGTTTTTTGCACTATATCTTTAGTGCAAAATGCGTCACATTTTCAAAAATGGCCCAAGGATGCATTTTGCACTAAAATATAATGCAAAAAGATAAATTGTATGCAATTGTGCATCATTTTGCTGAAAATTCACATTATGCGGTAGCAAATTACTTGAATTGTACACATCTAATGAAAAGCAATGTGGCCCTGAGCAGAGCCGCTCCTCAGGACACCTTTGTCTTCTATTGTTATGAAACTGAAATGATGTGTCTTCATACGTTACAGGATGCGGTCAAGAGACTACATAGACGCAAGATACACATCCCTGCACAGGCCTGGCTAGAGAGATGTCCAAGAGTAGCCACTATATGGCATACCATGCCCCAGGTCAGGCTAAAGAGAAATACTAGGCAGGGTAATCCGTGGCATCTACCCCCATGAAATCCTTCTTACTACCTTGGAATGTATAGGTTAGGTTGATGCATTAAACAACATATTCTTTATATAGAATATGACATGGGATAGAATGGAGAAAGTACCCTCTCGGATTACCAGAGAAACCAAATCTCTTTTCTCTGACAGTACTTAGCTGCCAAAAGGTTCAGTGGTAGCTGTAATGCCATCAGCTAGCCCCACGTGTCACATTTTCTATTTAAAAAAACAAAAAAAATGTACTCTGGAAGACTCAGTGGAGGGAGGTACTTATATAAGATTTTGTGCTAACTTCTTCAATATTATTTTTAAACATTCTACCGGTCCTATTGCTTTAATAAACACGTAGACATAGTTTACAAAATATAAAGTAATTGTGAAATGATGTTTTCCTGTATTTACTATTTTAAATGTATATTTCAAAAGGCAAAAAATCATTTTTTATCACTTCTCTGGCCCTGATAAAAAAATACCAGCCATAATAATATCATGGCCAGATGGCATGAACCCTATCCAATAACACAGATGGAATTTTTGTCTATAGTTATAGTAATAAAATCAAAAACAACATGTCCCAAAATCCAACTGTGTGTTGGCTTTAAATAGACAACTCGCCGCAGGTGTCACACTTCGGGATACTCGGCAGGAGTAAGTCATAACGGGCAAGTACAACATTTTTAATATGACACATTATAATTTACAAAATAATAAAAGGAACCCAAATTTGAAGAATATACACTAAATCAGATGTGAAGGAGTGAGCTGCCAGAAAAAGTCACTCTCTCGCCCAGCCTATTAACCAGCTGACCTATTGTGAGTGCCTCTTCACATTGGCAGCTAGCTTGTTTTGAGCCATACGTGCCAACATTCTAGAACAGGGAAATTGGAGATTTCGCAAAAAAAAAAAAAAAAAAATAGGGGTATATATTTTCCCCACTGACTCCTATTAAAACAGTTAATTTTAGGCGGGAGTGAACATAAATAAAGCTATTGTTTGCTTTGAAACTCGGGAATAACCTGTCTGACTCGGGTCTGTTGAGCGGTGCTGCTTTTGCAAGATAAGGGTGCACGGGTAGGAAGTGACTTGCCCAGAATCACAGTTTAGTGAAGAGGGAAGCCGAGATTACAACTCTGGGCGCGTTGAAGCGCGCCAACGGCTCTTGCCAGAATAGTTAATTTAAAACATGATGGTAACCTTCCCGCCTCAGCCCCAGAGAGCAGGCAACGCCCGTTGCTCCACTTCTGACCTCAGTACGAAAACAATCCGTGCATGATTGTGTATTATGGAAAATATGGAGCCAGAGGGGGGGCGCTGTGATTGGTCACAGCGAACAGAAACAGACGCCCTCGGTGGCGCTGGCTCCCGGCAGGCCTTGCGAGAGGCCCCTGGCATGCACTGACCGCTGAGGACGCTTTTGAATGTGAAATGTTGCAGCTTTTTTTAATTTTTAATTTGGCGCCTCTTGGGGACGCAGGAAGCCAACTGTTGCAGCTGGCGCGGCGCCTAGAGCCCAGACGAGAGTGTGTTTGAGTACGCAACATCTGGATACATTCGAATGGGCCATTTGGCTGACTTTGAAAAGTCGGTGGGGCTGGGGAGGAGTCAGTCCCTTGTCAGGCAGGCAGTAGTTTATACTATTTTGCCATAATGTGCTTGCAAAATGTACCCGCAGGTCTCGTCATGCAAAACGAAAATGATGTGTTTTAAGTTTGGGATAGAAAGTGCTTTGTAGTTACCATTGACCACTTTATTTAAGTCCATTACAAAGATCTCTCTGAAACTGTCAACTGGCTGGAGGTCAGATTTTGGATGCGTTTGTAAAATAGGTCAGTGAGTTAACCCCTTCAGTGCCAGCTGGACAAGCACATGCCCTTCCAGTTTTAGTGGTGGACAGTTCCCCAGGGCATACCTCGGAAAGTTTAGAAGCTCCAAAGAGAGTAAGAATGAGTGGGTTTAGAAGGTGAGCCATTGAAGTTAATGGAGATGAAAACAAATTTGGGTGGGTGAGGACGGTTTCCAGGGAGGGTGGTACACTGAAAGACTAGTGTGGGTTTTTTGCATGGGTGAAGATGCACCCAAGGCGTGCGATAGTGTCTAAACAACGATTTGTTGAGAGATACGACCTAGTGGTAGTGCTTAGAAGCCCTTAAAAAGCTACTAAAAATTATGAGGCAGGAAATCGAAATTATTCTAGTTTTGTAGCTTCAGAAGTATTTCTATATTTCAGTATTTTTTTATTGAAAAGAAGAGTTTGTATATACAAGGTACAGTATACAGGGGTACAGACAAAGGAGCGCCCCGGGGGGGGGGGGGGGGGGGGGTTGGAGACATGGCGGCAAGAGTTTGTAGTGGCATTTTGGGCCGGTTACATAGTTGCCATTTTTCCGTCTGGCGTTAGCCAAGACTTACATTTTAATAAAATGATATCCCCATGTGTTAGTGTGTATAATAAATATAACTATTTTTATAACTAGACTGTGTGGTTCTTTTTCGTTTAACCTACAGTACAGGATTAGTTCTGGTAAAACAATCTGCTTAACAGTCCTGCACTAAGCCTGAAGGCTGCTCTCCACAGCTACCACTTAGAGACCTTTCTATGCTTTTCTAAGACCACTAAAATCACTACAAGGGTTGTCTGGATTAGTGCATGGTGCTTCACTTATTTAAGTGTGCACCATATACTAAGTTAGACTGCTACATGCACTGGATACTTTTATCAGTAAAACTGCATGCAAGTGCAAATGTAATGGTCATTTCAATTGAAATTGTATGGTCTGTAATGGCAGTACGCTACCATACCATGCATACTCCACCTTACCCGACTCTACATCCCGGCATGCCACTGCACTTTACTCTGCACCACTCCAATCTATGCAGGTATACTCCGCACCACTCCACTATGCCAATGCACTCTATGCCGCACTACTTCACTATACGCCACACCACTCTACCCTGCACAACTTTACTATACACCACTCTACCTCACACTACTCTATGCGGCATGCCACTCTACTCTGTACCACTCTACTGTACGCCAGTCCCCTCTACGCCACCCTAATCTACCCTGCACCACTGCACTCTACTCAATCTACTGGCGGTTTTCCTTCTCTGCACGAGACGATACTCCGTCCCTTGGAAGAACATATGATCACTCCTTATACTTGGAGTTTGGACTTTGATTTTGAATTGCGGTGTTATGGAGCCGGGAGACATACAATCTCGAGTTATTGAGACCGCACAGTCAAGCACAAAATAATTTGGGTTACAAGAATAAGACCTGAAATTTGTTTCAGCCCTGAAGAAGTCTGTGGTCTATTACCACCAAAGACGAAACACGTGTTGGCAACGGCTGGAAGGTTTTTAAGAAGAATTACTGCAAAACACAAAAATAAAAAAGAAGAGAAGATACACACGACTTATCTACTGTTTTTTCATACCTCTTTATTTTTGTTAGCTCAGGATATACACTGTGTTTATGTTCCACATGTTAACACTAGCCAGGCAGAGGTTTTACCTCATCAGTATGAGTCTGACACCCAAATACAGCAATCCGTAACAGAAAGATAAGCTTTCCTCTGTGCAGCAATATGTTGCCGGATTAACCCCAACCAAGAGGAAAATGCCATGGCTAAAAAAAAAAAAAAAAAACGCATAATTCCAGTGATACTGCCTATAACCACTGTCAGAAGTTGGCCTGGTATATGCGGTCCACTAATTACAGTGGGCACCTTGCACCAGTCCATACCACCCATATGGTCATTGTTAGAAATTGGATTTGTGGTCAGCTAGGGCCTATGCCAAAGCCAGGCAGAAACCACCACTCTAGTCAGAATAAGGTAGTTACATTCCTAAAATGACCCCTGCTCACCCCCTTGGTAGCTTGGCACAAGCACTCAGGCTTATCTTAAAGGCAGTGTGTAAAGCATTTGCACATAACCAACAGTATTACAGTGTAAGCACTACAAAAGGACACCACACCAGTTTAGAAAAATATCCAATATATTTATATATTGAAGACAAGACCAAAAAATCAAAATCCACAATTCGGTACTTAAACATCTTCAATTATCAAAATATGCTTGAAAAATAGTTCCTGGGTGTCGATAGCTCCGCTGGGGCTATCACGGCGCCGTAAGCAAACAAATCCAAAAAGTTCTGGGTGACCACGGCATCGCGGGCCAGCTACGGTGTCGAGAAGACCCACAAACAGTACCTTTTAGTAATGCAGGGTTTTGGCAACCTCTTGTTGAGCTTCCGAAAGCACGGCGGCCGCAGGAGTCTGTTCCGAAGGTCGGTGCAGGAGTCGTCGGGCCCTTGAAGTCACACTGTGACGGGGTGGGACTCGTGTCCGGAACATACAGTCCTGATAACCTAAAAGACTGGTGGTCAGCTGTTCCCCTTTCTGTTTCTGACAAACAGCCGGACTCAGCCTGGTTGGACAAGTGGACTCACGCAGGCGCAAAGGCAACCTGGGGGCACGAGGCTGGAATCGACTACGGTCCCTTTAACTCTTCCAGCGAAGCTCCACCCACCTGCGACATCACACGCTCAAAAGAAGGCGGAATCGTAGAAGCGGCGGACAACGTTCTTCCAGGAGAAGACGGACGAGGCTGGAGACAAAGTACGGAACCGGAGCCCTGCAGAGAAGAAGCCGTGACGAGCCCAGCAGTGGACAACAAGCCAGGAGGCCAACGGTCCTGCGAATCGCCCCGCCACACTTCCGCGGGAGGATTGTGGCTTGCTAAGGTACGGGGCAAAGTGGCAGGCTGGGTGAATCGTAGTAGTATACTAAACAAGTGGCACTGCTAAAAGCGTAGCCTCATTGTCCCTCTCCCTTCACGAGCACTACTAGGCACTAGAGCTTACGTTTACTTGCACTCCTTCACTCGGTGACCCTCACCCCCGGTCCCTTATAATCCTGTGAGGACGTCAGCCTGATTCCCTGTTGTTTCTTTTCTTCCGTTTCATGGTTGGAGTTGAGGACCTTCGCCCCGACGACCCCTCATCATTTCCGGTCTGGAGAACTACCGGCACCTGCGTGGAAGAAACGCCCTAGAACTCTCAACGTTTCGCAAAGGAGTCAGGACGGATCCCAACGAGTTTGCTCATGTTAAACAAACTACTAGAAGGAGAAGAGCTTACTTAAAAATAAAACCCTCTTTGAAAACTTTATTCAACGTGTCAGAGTCGCTCGCTTCCTCCTCTCCTGCTCCCGATCCCGTACACACACACATTGCAGATCAAAGTCCACTCTGTTGAAGTCAGGAGCTCTGGCGTTGGGTGCTGCAGTGCGAAGTGCAGTGCTGCGGTGCCCTCAGGTCGTGGGGCGAACAGCAGCATCAGGTGGTGTCGGTGAGACCAGGGTCACGTTGCGAGGTGAAGGCGGTGCAGCAGCTGCATCGTCGTGGCTGAAGCGCTGTCGTCGGCTGACGAACTGAAGTCGATGGTGCCGGTGTCGGTAGGCCAAGGAAGGCTGCAGTGCGGGATGAGGAAGGTGCGTTGTGTAACTTTACGAGCGGTGCCCTCGAACCACGGTGCAGCGGCATAGATTTTGGCATGGAGCATTGTCGGGGATACCAAGGCGTCGTCGTGAGGCGGTGCGGAGTGCGGTGCCAACAGGTCACGGTGTGAGCAGAGGCTCGGTGGCGGTGTCAGCAGGCATAGTCGGTGAGACCAGGGTCACGGTGCTGCGGTGGCCCCTGCGGTGCCTTCAGGACACGGACTTAGCAGCGGCATCGGGTTGCTTTTTCCTCTGTTGCCTGACAGGACTTAGTCATGAACCAAAAATGTACCGCCTACATAGTGTAATATGGGCAGTTGGAATCATTCTCAAAAATATCTTCAGAAATCCTAGTCAATTGATGCCACCCGCTCACCACGTGGTACTGCCCATCTAGATGAAAAACATTAAATCAAGCTATAATTTGTGGTTTTAGGCTGCACAGGAGCGTAGAATAAGGAGATGGTAGAATCCATACTATGAACACATCATACTGGCAGTGAGAAATGTTTGAGGTGGGAGCTTGGTTGGCATCAGATTCTCTGGTGAAGGCAGGAGCACAATAAAAGGCGGATTGAAGAGTTTCCTTATTGCATAGAGGACAATCAATCCTGAAGCCAGGAGGTAGAATGAATTCCCATTCCCTGATCTGTTCATTCAAGAATCTGAATTCCTAGCCTTGAGAAATGTAGTGCTGAAAGTGGTCTTTTCTGTCCTAATCAGCTTTGTAGTTAGTGGGATGCACAGAATTGTAAAATGTCCGGGTAAGATTTGGCTCTTAAGCATCCATAATGCACAAAGTAAGTTTGGAGATGGCCAGGTTCATCAAAGAGGGGGGGGGGATACATTAGAAAAGCCAGTGGAGCCCAAGTTACTCGACTAAGGGCACTCAAGTACTCAAGAGATGATGGCAGATAAGCCGTTTTTGGAATGTTGTAGTTTAACGTACTTCACACTACTGTGAGAAGGACACTAATGACAAGGCAGAGTTTCTGCAGCTAGGATTTTTTGCAGTTTGAAGGCCTCCAAGTCTCCCTGGGTGTGCACAGTTGCTGAAGTAGTTTCACTCTGTGATCTTCCTATCCGCCACCATGGAGTCTGGTTACGAAGAGCCACATTGTAGTCTATAACAGAGGAAGCCTGGGGTGCCACAGTAGGTTTTGACCACATACATCAGTGCCAGATTACTTGAGGGTA
This sequence comes from Lissotriton vulgaris, assembly GCF_964263255.1. Taxonomy (NCBI): domain Eukaryota; kingdom Metazoa; phylum Chordata; class Amphibia; order Caudata; family Salamandridae; genus Lissotriton; species Lissotriton vulgaris. The sequence goes on along the minus strand of NC_141700.1, from coordinate 83,461,696 downwards.
CATCAAGTTTTAATGCGGCTCCCTCATTCTATCCGGAAAATGCTCTGCAAGGACAACTCCAAGTTGAGCAAATCAACAACGCTACTTGAAACCGGAGAATTCAGATCCCAGGACTGGAGAAATTGCGTCTCATTGGCGATCACCATGTTTTGCGGATTAATTTTATTTGGAGAAATTAAAGTTATGAGCACACCAATTGTGTATAGTCCGCACAACCAACAGAGAACCCAGCTGAATTGCTAAGAGGAAGAAGCTAGCCGATTCTTCACCAGCTGCGGAGAAGAGGTCACTTGTGTGGGTAATGGCCGAAGGAAAGACCCAGCCAAGGACTCCATGTCCAGGACTCCCATCAAAAGACTGGAAGCCAAAGGAACTGAAAGGCTTGGAATAGCCAAGGCAAACTATACCACGGGGTACCAACTTGGTACACTGCACCTCTGCAACAACCTAAAATAAAGAACAACAAGTTAAAGAAAACTCAATCCAAAAACAGCAGCCCTTCAAAGCAGACCACTCAAATTTAGAGGGGAAAAACTGCACAAGCAAAATCGAGGCAGCAACCTCACTTCAGGTAAAGTTTGAAAACATGCAACTGTCCCATCAGACAGCCAAAGCCACAGCTGCGCCCACCACACTAAAGACAGTCTTGCAGCAGATCAAGCTGGCTAGTGGGCAAATACCACCCCCCTACAGCCCCACCTCTTGCAAAGGTCAACTGTACTCACTGAGAGGATGAGAAGTTCTGAACAGTTGTAGAAAACAAAGAACCAGCTACAACCCTGCATGAAAACAAAAATAGACATTGCAAGGCACCCTTGTACTGGTCCAAAGCAGGATCAGAACCCAGAAACGAGGAATATTTCTTACTAGCAGTTACGTTTTAGGGGCTGAACTAAGGCATTGCACTGATCTTTCAGCAGAGAACTAAGCTCTGGAGCATCATCCTCCCAAATTCATCATAAGAGTTTCTCACCCTTTAGGCGCCTCTCACACAATCAGAAGTCACACATTCGCTCACTGAAATCTAAGTGCTCCAAGCGGTCAGCACCATTCGATAAAAAACCCTATAGAAGCCTCCCTCCCTGCTTGAGCTACATCTAAGAAATTATTACTGGGGTCCTACCTTGGAGCCAGGCTCGTGGGCTTCAAGGATCATTGGGAAGTGCTGGCGGAAGAGGAGAAAGACACCAAACTGTATTACTGTAAAATAGAATCATGAAACAGACTAAAAATTTAAACGGCCAACAACCCGCACCGAATTCCCCCATCTTAAAATTCAAGTTCTGTAAAAAAAAAAAAAACTAAAACTTCTGTTTTCATCGTCTGCACTTCAGATTACTACCCCCCCCCCCCCCCCTTCTTTCGAGGCTCACAGCTGCACTGTAACAGTAGGTTAGAGTAATGTAACCGACGAAAGAGCTTGCTTGATACAGTGGGCCTCATTTCTGAAAGCCTTGCGCCACTGGTGCGTCACTTTTTCCCATTTTAAAAGTGACGCACCGGCGGCGCAAGACCTTCATAAATAAGACCCAGTGTTAAGAGGACTCCAGTTTTCCAATACCGGCGCCTCCCTTCCAGAGAGCATTTTTCCGTGGGAGTTAATCCAGATTCTTAAATTGAACGAAAACTCCCAGAATACAGACGAGTACAAATAAGAAATAAGGTTCCTTGACAAGTCATTTAACCATTGCTACACCAAGTAAAAAGAAGTCGATTTTTTTGGGGGGGGAGAGAAGAGGAGATGTGGTGCATGGAAGCATTTAGCAATGGAGAAAACATGTGTTTTATATAATAAACATAACAATACTAAAATGCAAGAATATAAACACTTAACCTCAAGACGGCCAGTGCTGAAACGCGAAAAAAGTAAACATCGCTTTAAACGTTTTGCTCAGAACAAATGAACGTTTTTACTTGAAATACCAATACAACAATACGGAGACAACAACGGAGCAATCAATTCTAGAACTTCAAAATGAATTATGACAGCATCTCAAAGGCAAACTTTACCTGGTAAAAAAAATAAAAAACATCTTCAAGGCAGATTATTGAAAATTACACAAAGAACAGACATCGCCTACGCACGTCCACCCACCTCCAAAAAACCGTTCCATCTTCAGCCTTCGTCCGAGCTCTCCTTCGATAGGAGACGAACGTCAAAGACCTAAACAACAAAGCAAACAAGCATTGGCATAGCCAATAGGTCTCACTTTTGGGACTTTATAAGTGTTTAGCAACAGTTGATGTAGAGGGCTTACTGACATGCTGTGCTCTGGTCTGCTAGGGTGGAGCGCAGTCTATTTTGGTTTATTGAAGCCACTTTTTGTATGTATTTTTTCACAGAGTTTTATATAGCGCGAACTTGACCTAAGGGTATCAGAGCGCTTTACATGAGCACCAGTTACGTTACAGATGGACACATTCATTTTTGTTAGGCACAGGAGTAGATTAAGTGATATGCTCAGAATCACAGGATGTTGAGCATCGCTGCCTAGACTTAAACCTGGTTCCCCCGATTCGAGGTCGATCGTTTTGCGCAGAGTATGTCCCAAGACACGTTTATGCACAGCAGTATCCTCTCATCATCCTTTCGAACACTAGTACATTATAATGCGCCGTCAATTCTGATCAGACCCGAAAGTCTCTCCATCAGCAGACAACGCAATAGCTGCCACCGAATAATGTAATTGCGCTTTGTTTACATGCTGTGACAGTAATGTAAAAAGAAGTGTTTCCAGTGTTACCACTCCTAACAGTCGTATAGGTAAGTAGGTTCACAAAATGTTTTTCCTTTGTTATTGCCACTAACGCCCATGCACAGAGCTTGTGTTCTGACTGTCCCTAATCTCAAGGCGCCAGGGTGTTTTCTTCCAGCAACATTTCGATGCTTTGATGAAGAGATGCCGCCTAAACAGGCCGACAGCATATTTTTAACAGCAAATGAAACTATTATCAAACTTTACTATACAATAAAAAACACGTTCAAGAAAATAAAAAACAAATTCATAATAGAAGCAACATTAAAAGCTTATTACAGGAGAGGGGCATGGCCAAGAGCTAAGGAAGATGGCAACAAGCAAGAGAAGCTCCGGCCACCCATAACACTCCACGCTGAGAATATCCGTTATATTCCGGCAAGAAGACGCTGATCCTAAGCACTACTCTCCCTTTGGCAAGCATCGTTAACCTCTACTCAGCTTAGAACTGCAGCGTACAACCTGTTGCGGCCTGCGAGAGGCCCTGGGCAGTGGTGTTGCCTGAGAACCGGCGGCGAGGCCCGGATGCGGAGAAGTGATGTGTTTCTGGGCTCTGCTGACCTGCAATGGGGCGGAAGTTCCACGGTGGGACCGTCATCAACCCCAGAGTGGAAAGTTGTGATTCAGCTGGGAACGGGCGAGTAAAACCTGTGGCGGTCTGCGGGTGCCCAGGGTGGCGTTGTGGCCTGTGACCCGGATGCAGGACCTGATCGCGAAGAGGGGACGTGCCGCTGGGCCCGGCTGATCTGGGATGGGTGGAGGCTCCATGATCTGAGCGGCTGCAACCCCTCCCCGACACGAACACAGCGGCAAGGGAGTCGCCGGCTAACAAGGAGGAAGGCCGCACCTGCACCTTAAACTGTGTCCTTCACCGCCGCTTGGCGGGCTTGGTACCTGGGTTGGGTCGCCATTTTCGAGTGGGGTAGAGTAGCTTCCTTCCGCCAGCGCTTGACTGCGCATGAGCCAGCGAGGGGACGCCTACTTAAGGCGAGTCCCGGCTCTTCTTTCCAGACAAGGTAGCGGAGCGCATTGCTGCAGGAGCGTTTGGCGCGCTCGTTGTTTTAAAATTGCTCATTTGAATATCGTTTTGTTTGTTTGTGGTTATTAGGCTGCTGGGTTTTTAATTCCCCCCTTACCTGAACCTTAAACTGTGTCCTTCGAGTGGGGCAGAGTAGCTTCCTTCCGCCAGCGCTTGACTGCGCATGAGCCAGCGAGGGGACGCCTACTTAATGCTCCTCCCTTAGCGTAGCGGTATCGCGTAGCGGGCGCGCCCTCGCGTGGCCGGAGTCGTGCCAGAGTCCTGCCCGTCTGCGCCCGTCCGCCCCTGTACTTGTGGGTGCGGCCGCTTCACTCTCTCTGCCCCCTTAATAAGGGGCGGTACGGAAGGCGTCATTGTGGCTGCTAGTCCACATCCTTTTATCAGCATTTGGAATTTAAACGCCAGGTCGCTTGTCAAGCATCATCTAGACATCTTCGACCTGCTAGGCAACGACTCTCCAGACTTATTTTGCCTGACAGAGACTTGGCTGCAGGATGCTGATACGGCCATTGTCAACTTGGCCTTCCCGCCTGAATATTCGGTATTTACTCTTAACCAAGCCTCTAGAGGTGGAGGGATAGCCCTTGCAGTTAAGTCCTGTTACTCGTGCACTTGGCAGGGACAAAGCATCTCTGGTTGTGAAAGTGCAATGTTTAAGGTTGCCATTACGCCTAATTTTACCCTGTCGGGGCTATTGATCTATCGGCCCCCAGGGAGTGAAGTGGCTTTTAGAGCGGCACTACCAGACGCCATTAGTGAGCTGGCTGCAGGGTGCTCCAACTTCTCCATCATTGGGGATTTAAATTTGCACTTTGATAATCTATCTAGCCCCACGGTGTCCAGTTTCATGGCGGATCTTGAGGCGCTCCAGCTGATTCAGCTGGTGTCACAGCCTACCCACATAGGGGGCCATACCCTCGATCCGTTTTTTACCAACGGATGCCTGCATTTCCAGCCTCACACCGTTGGCATGGACGGATCATTACTTGATACAGATCCAGTGCCCTACACCGGCTATACAACCTAAATCAGTGGTGTGTTCCATCCCAAGACGACGCTGGAATAAACTAAAGTTGGACGAGTTTTTCCATCTCTTGTCGACCGACTTATTAGACATAACTGGGTCGGCAGATCAGGACTATGATAGCTTTTGTAACTGGGTAACCAGGGCTTTAGACACCCTCATTCCTATCGTATGTTGTAAAACGGGGGCTAGTAAATCCAGCCCATGGTACGATGATTCGTTACGGGCACTTAAGGTTACATGTAGGCGTGCAGAGCGGGTCTGGCGCAAAACCTATAACAACGAGAAGAAGGTTTTGTACTTGGCCACGGTGAAACTGTATCATCGGGCAGTGTGCAGAACCCGCGCCGCCTTCTATGCCGTGCAATTTAGGACCAGTTCCAACCCCTCTAAGGCTATCTTCAAGGTGTTGAAAGACCTCACTGCCAAAAAGGTGACTACGACCCACCAGAGCTCTATTGAGCACTGTGAAATATTGGCGGACTTCTTTCTGGAAAAGGTCAATGCTATTTATCGGGCTTTTCCGTTGGCTACTCCTTCGGCTGATTCACCTTTTAAGCCGTTAACATCAGAGGAGCTGCACTCTTTTCCAACTTTAACACCTGAAAGCCTTGGCAAACTGGCTCACCAAGTGAAGTCAGGGTCCCCAGCGGATCCGCTTTGTCCAGCCGTGTTCAAAGACTTAGCTGTACATGACATCTCACCGCTATGTTCTTTGATCAATACGTCGCTCACATCCGGCGTAGTTCCACTGAAGTGGAAACAGGCTATGGTTCGGCCTATTCTTAAGAAACCCAACTTGGATGGTAGCAAGCCCGAAAGTTATCGGCCAATCTCACTCCTACCGTGGCCTGCTAAGGTGACTGAGGCGCATGTCAACGCGGTCCTCTCGGAACATCTACTTCATGCTGATGTCCTCGATATGACGCAGAATGGGTTTAGGGCCGGTCATAGCACGGAGACGGCTCTGCTGTACATGGTGGAGCATCTTCGCTCCGTGCTCGATGCGGGGCAAACGGCGGCGCTGGTGCTATTAGATCTGAGCGCCGCCTTTGACACCGTATCGCACCCGATCCTTCTGCGTCGTTTAGAGGAGGTTGGTGTCACCGGCATCGCGCTCCAATGGTTCCGGTCCTTCCTAGCCAATCGGGCCTTTAGCGTGACCGTCCCGCCGTATCAGTCCAAATACCATCCGCTGGGCCTGGGGGTTCCCCAAGGCTCCTCGCTGAGTCCTATGTTGTTTAATCTATACGTAAGGCCGCTAGCTGAGGTTGTCAGGCAATGGGGTATGACAATGGTGTCATACGCCGATGATACCCAGCTAGCGGTCACGATCAGCGGGGATGCCGATGTGGATGCCCCCAGGTTCCAACAAGGACTGCGGGCGGTCGCCGGCTGGATGACGTCCAACTGTCTCCAGTTGAACGCTAGCAAGACCGAGGTAATGATCTTTGGCAAACAACCGGAACTTTGAGGAGAGAGATGGTGGCCAGGGGATTTGGGTCTTACTCCCACCCCAGTCTCCGAGCTTAAAAACCTCGGAGTCTGGTTGGACCCTTCCCTTACGTTTGTTTGTCACACCAAACGTACGGCGGCCTGTTGCTTCGGCATTCTACGCGGGCTCCGTCCTGTGCTCAAGTTCTTTGATGCCTCTACTAGGCATCTCATGATCCAAGCCACTGTCATCTCTAGGCTGGATTACGCGAGCTCCCTGCTGGTAGGCCTGAACCAGGCAGAGATTGGACGCCTGCAGCGGATCCAGAATGCCGCAGCAAGATCGGTGGTAGGACTACCTAGATCGTGCCCCACCTCTAGTACCCTGCGCTCGTTGCACTGGCTCCCGGTGGCTCAGCGGATCCGGTTTAAGGTCCTCTGTGTCGCCTATAAAATTCTCAAGGGGTCTCCAGCTACGATTCTTTCTACACTTTTGGCCCGCTACATCCCAGCCCGAGCTTTGAGATCTGCTGATTTAGAACTGGCTGTTGTTCCGTGCTTCAAGCGGAGTAGGGCCGGCGGACGCTCCTTTCAAGTGCGTGCGGCGGTGCTCTGGAACTCCCTTCCCCCGGCGATTCGAGCCCTCAGGGATTTGCTTTCCTTTCGCCGTGCGGTGAAAACTTTCTTATTCCCTTAGTTTAAAAAAAATTTGTTTGATTTATTGTTTCGTTGTGTTGTGCTGCTACCTTGTCGGGCGCCAGGACGCTCCTTTGCTGGAGCATCTGTGCGCCTAATAAAAACGCATAACATAACATAACATAACAGGTCAGGTTGCGGTACCCATACTGGTGGAGCCCCACATCTACATAATGCACAAACATGGCCGCAGAGGTGGACTGACACCATTGAGTACGAAAGGTGCTGGAGATACCGGATTGAGGACGGTGCAGGCCCTCTCTCAGAGAGATCCATCCTGCCACCAGGTACCTGTCTGAAAGTGTGGGTTGAGAAGGGTGGGTGCTGCCGGAGTTGGAGAGAGCGAAGTGCCCCAGGGAACGACCGAGTAAAACCTGTGGTGGCCTGCGGGTCCCCTGGGCGTCGGTGTGCCCTGAAACCGGCTACGGGGCCTGAACAAAAGGAGGGGACGTGCCTCTGAGCTCTGCTGATCTGCAGCCGGCGGGAGTTCCACAATTTGGGCGTCCCTACCCCTCCTCAACACGAATACAGCATCGAGTAGGAACAGAGCAGGATATGCCGGATTGAAGATCCATCCTGCTGCCAGATACCGGGCTGAGGGGTCAGTCCATGTTCTGCGTTTACCTTTCGGGAGCAAGTGCGATAATTGCAAGCAGATGGCGCCGCTGCTCACTCCAGCAAGGTAAATGCTCTGCATGCACGATTACTCATTAGAAACAGTGCAAAACATGCACAAGTTTTCAAGAAAGTACAGTGCGATGCCAAGAGGCCCCTCCTAAACAGCAATTGCTCACTGCGTAGGCGAGTCCTAAAAAATCGCTGACCTCAAAATCACAGGGGAAAGTTCGGTAAGAAATAGAGCTGAATAATATTACTAAAAACGTATCCTGCACACGCACATAACCAATATTTACAGAAGGAAACCCCAACTTTTAAGCCAAAAAGAACATAACCCCCCAACCCCTTTGCTACACAAACCAATTTAGCAGATGGAAAATAGAACAAGAGAGGCCTCCTCTGCCCATTTTAAAATCATTATTGCACACGAGGCATGTGGTCAGGTGGCCACCTTTCGAAAAATCGGAGCGCTCTAATAATTACAAGCCACGCCTACTGTAATCACGTGACTATCTCATGACAAATCCAAGGCTTCCCTGAGATTTTAGCGGCAGCGAGAGGGAGGCAGGTTGGAGCTCGATGGGATGGATCCAGGTGTCGTTAATTGGCTCCTAAGTGAGAGCATGGACTGTGATTGGCCACGTGGTATTCGGGTGCAGGCGTCAGTTGTGTCTTTATCTCCCGGAGACTTCTGGGTACCTGAAAGTTGGCAGGTGGCAGCCCCGGAAGTGGCGTTCTCTCTGGTCGGAGTAGGCTCACCTTGTCACTATGGGCCTTTAACTCCTCGGCTGGTGCATTTAAAAAGGAGCAAGAATAAAGGAAAGGCGAAATGTGTTAGGGTTGTCATCTCTCTCTATTTCAAAAGCCCATGCCCTCTCGTCATGGTTTTTCTTTGACATTAAGGCATTCTGGGAGTTGTAGTGTTGGTGCACCTGGCTTCCACGGCACTGAACGTGCATTAATGGTGGCTGACATGGAAGGAAATGTCAGGTTTAGAAATATCTGTTATTGGATCAGGGTTTTCTTTTGTAACAGGCGCTCCAATTCTCTCTGCTCTGGGGACAGGCAGTTGGGAAGTGCGTTGTCAGCGCTCTAATAGGAGCATTATCTCAAGCTAAAAGGTACCTGTGAGAATGGCAACCAGCTTGGCCTTCTTCGGATTGGTGGTTAAATGACATGGAAATAAGCTGTCTGCTGTCCATTTGCCCCGTAACCTCCATTTCCCAAGACCCATTGACTCTATTTGGGGATCTCGCTCTGTCTCGCCAGTGGAAAATGTACATTCGGGTTGTGGCTGTGACGTCACTTTCGGTGACACCACCTAACTTGGAGCATCCCCCCACTTCTTTTTTTAGGACTTGTGTCCTGTTACTCGGTGATGCAGTCCCATTACAAAGCAGGAACACCAATAAGTATGGGGCAGAACTTTAATTGTGGCTAGGCCCTGTCCTAGACAGTGCTTTGAATGGGTAGGTACTGAGTACCTGCCCTTAATGTGAAAGGTTGAGTACCAGCACTGGTGCATTACCAGTAATGGGAGAGTACGCACTTCTTGGTAGCAAACATGGCTTTTAGACAGTGAGTACATGACTTTCTATATTTCAATTTTCAGCCTCGGTCCTAGAGCGCCCCTAACTCCAGTACTGTGACTCCTCCACTGATCTGCTACTGCCATGCAACATTGTTCTACAGTACCCGGCACGCTTTCAATATTCACTCCTGGTCTCAGATACAACTCTACTAAACTTGCCCAGTCCTGACGTAGTATCTCTGACCCATCAGCTGTTCCAGTGCTGGGACCTTCATACCTGCCAGTCCAGTGCTGGAAACCTGCCCTCCTTCACCACCACTAGTACTACTGCCCATGCACCTCAAAGCTAGTCCGCATTACCCTCTGCTGCTCCAGTATTGAAACCAGCCAACTCTATGCTGCCAACACCAATGCAGTACTGACCTCCAGTACCTGGTGCTATTCTGGAATTGGTACCATTAACACAGAGATCTATACACAGGACGCCATAAATGCATGCCTGAAAAAATAAAATAGGAAACTAACCCCCTCCCCCCAAAAAATGGAACTTGACACACCACTTTATTTTATTGAAATATAGAAATATATAGTGCTAAGAATCGATGCAAAATTAGCATCTTTGACACTAGACATTGAATTTCATGTAGCGGTACCACCGTCTCCTACAAACGATTCCTTAATCCAAAGTTCTTTGTTGATTCTGTGCCCTTTGGTGTAGACCCACTGCTGCCACGTGCTCCTTCAAATATAACTCACCAGATGATGGAGGACTGTTCTTTCACCATGGTGGAAATGGCTTTTTGTTCTCTTTGGTGTTGTCCTTTGTCTTCATGTGTTTCAGGCTCTACTTTTTGCTGTGTGTTTCAGCACTATTTTAGAGTGCATCTTTTTCTGCAGTCTCCCTCGTGTACTTCTACCTCCTCCGTGCTCTTCCTGCACACAGACCCTACGCTGTCTGTCGTGCTGCCCCCAAACGCAATCCCTCTGCTGTTCCTGATGCCCCCTCCTGCCATTGATCATTCATATTGTTACCTTCCTCACGCCCTTGTCTCCCCCTCCCGCCTTTGTCCTTGTTCCCAGTGCTGGGTTCTTAATACCGCTTTTTTTGGGTTGAAGCAAACCAGACAGCACAGTTATCTGGTTTGCTAAAGCCATTTTGGGGACATTCAGAAAACTTCTGTGGGAATGCCATCCACCCGTTCTTCATTGGTTTTGTGGTTTGTAACTCATAGCTTCTGGCTTTCTATTTGCTGGCTTTTTTTTTAGGCTGTCCAGGTACAGTTTGTCCCTCCCAAAGAGCAAAGCCATCTCACACTACCTCTCCTTGTATTTTTCCACGAGTGCTCCTTTTCTGTTATCAGGCCTGTAAATCTTGTTATTATCTTGTCACTTTCGCTGTGTATTGAAAGACAGAGGTCAAATGTCAGGCTCTATCTTCTGAGGGAGCTTGGTGTTTACTTTTCTTTCTCTGACTTTTTCAAAGTGAGAGGATTTATTTGTCAATCTTGCTGGATATGAGGGTGAGGGTAGGAAAGGGTTTCTGTCTGGAAAACAACAACATTTTAAGGAATTTTGCGAGTATTTCAGAATATAGCAGAATTAGCAAAGCATAAGTGAAGCACATTTTTAGTTAATTCTGAAGTGCGTTGGACAGAAATACTTTAATATGATCAAAACGAAATGTACACACAAAGAGAGTGCAGTCCAACAGAATTGATTTTGGACTGAATACAGATCTGCTAATATAGAGTTACTACAAGTATTAGATCTTATGTGTTAGGTACTGCATGTACAGTGAGATTTTAATTGTCATCGGTTTGTTTTTTGAGTAGGGAGCCATAGTATGTTTTACAGATGACATTTGTGTAAATATGCATTAGCACGATGGTGAGATGTATGTATTTTGGTGTAAATATTTTTATGCACTTAAGAATATAAATGAATATTTTTTTCGCTTTCAGTCCTGATGAAGCCCCATGTTGGGGCCGAAACGCATTGGCTGGGCAGCGGTTGGATGTAACAAAAATAATTTAAAAAATATACCTATAGATATGATTGAAACATTATTCAATGGCTCCTGCTTCATTGGATCATATTTCATGAGATAAGAATTTGAAGATACTAGGCATCAATTGAATTCTGAACGTTGAAAATATAATCTCTGGACCTCCTAAACACTCCCATTTTCTTTGTTGGATATATGGTCTCTGAGCAGTAAGGCCATTTGAGGGTTGAGCGCTGTATTCACATACTCTCAATACAATCACATGTGTAGCTATTTTGGAGATAATACTGCTCTCCCTAGTGGTATATGATCAAAACAAATCAATACACTAGGTGATGCCATTTCCACACATTATTGTTTGTGCGCTGTATAGTTTAATTAGTAAACTGTACGTCTGTTCAAATGTAATAGCCATTTCAATTGAAAATGTGTTGTCTGTAATGGGCGTGCGCTACCACACCATGCATACTTCACTCTATGCCACTGCACTCTGTACCATACTACTCCACGCCACTGCACTCTAGTCTGCACCACTCCACTTTACACCACACCACTGCACTATGGGCTACTGCACTCTACTCCACTTTGCACCACTCCACTTCACTCTACGCCTCTCTAATCTACTCTGCACCCCTCTAACTATTCCAATGCACTCTACATCACTCTACTCCATACCACTGCACTCTTCGCCAAGGCACTTTACGTCATTCCAGTCTAGGCCACTCCACTATACTCTGCACAACTCCACTGTACATCACTACAATCTACGCCACTCTATAACATTGCAGTCTATGCTAATACACTCTACGTCAATGCACTTTAGTCTGTACCATTCCACTCTACACCCTTGCCCTGTATACAATCCACTGTGCTCCACTCTAATCTACCCTGTACTCTATGCCACTGTACCCTACACCACTTTACGTCATTACTCTAGGCAACTCTACTCTATCCTGCTCCACTCTACGCCACTTCACTCTACTCTGAAACAATCTACTCTATGCCACTGCACTCTGCGTCACTCCACTCTATACTACTACGCCACCCTACTTGAAACCAATGCACTCTACACTGCACCACTGTAGTTTACGTCACTGCTCTCTCTACGCCACTCTACACCTCTAGGACATTCTACCCTGCAACACTGCACTCTCTGCGGCTGAACTCTATGCCACTTTACTCTGCACTCAATGGCACTGCACTCAGCAGCACTCCATTCTACTACACTGCACTCTCCACCACTCCACTCTACACCACTTTACTCTACTCTGCAACACTCTATGCCACTCCACTCTGCATTAATCCACTCTATGCCACTGCAATCTACTATGCACCACTCTAATCTGTGCCACGGCCTTCTACGACGCTGCACTGTTAGCCACTATACTCTGCAACACTCTACGCCAATGCACTCTACATCAGTCCGCTGTACTCTACGCCACTGTACACAACTCCACTCTTACCACTCTGATACACGACACTCTTAGCCATTAGACTCTGCAATACTCCACGCCACTCTCCTCTATGCCACTAACTTTTAGCCATGCTTGACAGCAGCCACGCTGCTCTACAAAATGACTGAAACTCTTCGGCAAAGCCAATGGCTCTTGCACAGGCACATAGGCGAGAGCTATTGGCTTTGCCAATGCTTGTTAGTAATATAGCCTGCTGCTAAGCGGAATAGCAGGTATTTAAGTCACTCTCCAGCGTGAAAGGCCTGAGCTGCAGGCAAGGGCCTATAATGAAGAAGAGGGGCTTTAATACCCGACATAGCCGGAGGCAGCAGGGCGTTAATACTTTTAAAAATCCCAAACACGGGGGACAGAAATTCAAAATAGATCAAAGAGAAACAAAAACACGCACTGGAATGTTGGAGCAGAAGGTCTTTACCAGACATTATTGGCCCCCACCCACTCCACTGTCTTTAAGGGATGGCTCAATAGTACAGGGTTCTCATTTATGAAATGGGTGATGCAATTCAATTTTTCGGCACAAGGATTTACCTGTTCTTAGTCTCGTGAAGCGAATTATGCCAATTTGACTCTAAAGCATAAACAAAGAATTATGGGCAGGATGTGGCCTTCTGGCCAGAGCTGGTGACTTTGGAATTGTGGAACCAGGTTTGTCTCTGCGTGGTCTCCGCATCCTGTCATTCGGAGCAAATCACTAAATCTCCCCGCGCCTAAAAAGATTAATGTGTCCTCCTGTAATGTAACTGCTGCTCATGTAAAGTGCTCCAATACCTTCGGGTCGAGTTCATGCTATATAAAACTGCAAATATAATAATTTTAAAAATGTAGAATAAAGTGTGCAAATCGTGTCACGCGCCTCTCTCCTCCCAGCCCCAGTGCCTTTGGATGGCTCTGGCCACTCTGAAGTGTCCGGGTGAATGCACTTGAGCACGACAGGGCTGTCTGGCTCCGCCCCCACCCTGTCTAGGGGGGTCTGCCCATATGCTGCTGACAGTCTCCTGCACTGCAGGCCGCAGCTCTCCAAGATGTCTCTAATCCCTCTGCTCATTAGTCTCATGATCCCCCTCCAGTGTGCTTCCCTCCCCCCTCCAGCCTGGGCCTCTACAAGCCCCTCCCACCAGGGAGGCCAGGGCGTGTGTCCACTGACGCCATTTCTGACATTTATTGGCAGGTGCACACACATGACCGTGTTACTCGAGCAGGCACCAGCCCCACCGCCACCCCTCCTCTGCCCTGCACATGTTGGTTCTCGCAGGACTGTGTGAGCACCTGGGGGTGCAAGGGTGGAGGTGCAATAAAAAAACAAAAGCCTATTTAAGGAACAAAAACACTACTCGTGAGTTGGGGCGAGATAATGTAAGAACTTATCATTGTACGCTAAAGCCACACTTAAATTTAAGAGAAACATTCTTGTTTCTAGGGTCTGGAGGGCCGAACCAGCTGTTCGGGACCACGAGAGGTCAAAAAGGGCAGGCATGCCATATAAATGTTGTTAGAAAGAGTTTTATTTCGATACACACGCGTCCGTGTTAGGTCTTCAGGATTCTGAGAGTTTGCCGAACCCCAAGAAGGTATGATTTGAATTGCAGTGTTTTATAGCGCTTCATTCCACAGAGGCTGCCAAGCGCTGCCACGTGTTATTGTGATTACTTCAGCTGGGAAACCTAGAGTGCTGCAGAAGGCCACCGGCGAAGTAGTGGGGCTGATGTAGATTCTGTTAAGGAAATAGAGGCCTATAGGACAACTTTAGCCACTAGAATTATGCAACAACAGAGGGACAAGTTGTGCAGCAGGCTCGACTAAATTATGCGGGAATAATTTAAATTATACGGGAAAAGGTCACAGCCACAGAATTGCATAAATCCAGTAGCACTGATTGTAGCATTTTATATTTACTACTCAAGCAAGGCAACAAAGTAAGCATTTGAAAAATAAATTTACAGAATATATTAAGATATCCTGTCCCTTCGGGCGGGGGATGGGGGGCTCCCTGCACAATTAAGAACACTCCCGCCTGAATATCCTCAAAAGAGTCATTTCCCCTTCCCTGCTGTTTAAGATTACTCCCGGAAGTCACGGCTTTCCAGGAAACACATTTACTTCCGCCCTCGACAGAAAGAAACATCCAACCATTTCCAGGGTGGGAAGGGTTTGGAAAATTTTGTACAAACATTAGGCTGTGCACTAACTTTTGAGCACACACTCCTTCTTGAATGTCCAAGACATCCCATGCTCCCGGCCGTGTTGTTATTCCACAATACTGTGTAATTCTACATCTATGGATATCGATTTCCTGCTGTAAACTTTTGTTTGTGCATTCCTACTCGGAAATTAAGTCATGTGCACACCTAAGTAGGAAGATGTGCAAATGTCTTAGTGTTCTGAGCACACATGGTCGGGTTTTCTTTCAGCTGCTCTTACTAATAATTGCCCCAGCTTTCGCCCTTTGTATTTAATGCGTCAAGGTTCTTTCCTACAGGATTTGGTTTTTAATATCAGTTGTGAGACAGAAACATTCAAATTCTTCTCAATGTCTGCAAGGAGGTGTGAGACTTAAGATATTGTTCACAGGGGCCCTAGGCAGTCGGATTTTTTTTCTTAATAGAGTTTTATATAGCACAAACTAGACCCGAATCAGGTATCAGAGCGCTTTACATAGCACCAGTTCCGTTACAGAAGGACACATTCATGTTTGTTAGGCGCGGGGATATTAAGTGATTTGCCCAGAATCACAGGATGTTGAGCGTGGTTGCCGAGACTCGAACACAGTTCCCCAGATTCTAGGTCGCCCGCTCTAGCCGTAAGTCTACATCCTCTCCTAATAAGTTTTTCTTTTTACCAACACCAACAAATTTAATAAACAAATTTTATTACACAAAACTAAACAACGAATATTCTTTTGATCCGTCGTCGTCGGGCCCTAAAAGGAGTGGGGCCCTTAGGCCAGTTCCTACTTTGCCTGTTTGGTGATCCAAAACTGGGTGCAGTCTGTGCCAACCCCAGGCTTCCATCTTCCCCGGCCTTGGGAGCTGGAGTCCCAGCAACTTCCAGAAAGAAGGAAAAATTATGGATGCACTTTTTATAATCGCCTACTCACCGAAAGCCAGATTATTTATACAGTTCATACTCCAAATTTTAGTTACTTAAACTATTACATGTTTGCAATCTCCTTCAAAATGAACTCGGAATGACACATATGCAGATTTATATAAAGCGCAAACTCAACCTGATGGTATTGGAGCGCTTCACATGAGCACCGGTTACGTAACAGCGGTTACGTTACTTTAACATATGTTAGTAATTTTGATTTCTAGAAAACAGTGCTGGACATCTGGGCCAGCGGTTCTGAACCTTTGGACTTCTGCAGACCCTGACTGAATCACTAGTGAAAGCAATGGGCTCCAGCCAAAGTACTCTGTAGGGTTTTAAACTCAAAGCAAGACATAAGTATATTAAACAATGCATACATAAAATACATAGATAAATTATGAAATATTTGATGATAATTCACCCGCAGAAAAAATACAATAAACTCTACATTTAATTTTTAATGGAGAGGTTGGAACTTTTTTAAATTTAGTTTTATTTCTAAAGCAATATCTTGGACAGTAGCATATCTTTGACTTTATGTTCTTCTAATGAATGCCTTCTTAGTGTAAACGCGTACTAGTTCTTCAATTCACGCCACCAATCGTCCATACTAGGTTTGTTTGCTGTACATGTGCTGCTCACAGAAATCAAGCTAGGGATACCAACTTAATGTTTAGAGCTTCCAATTCCAATTATCCTTAGCATGTAGAAAGCACTTCAAAATGTTGTTTTAATTTTTTCTAAACCGTCACAGACCCCCTGAATATTTGTTGTGGACCCCAGGTTAAGAATTGCTGATCCATGTCTCTTTACAGAAACATACGCAAAAGCAAGAGGTACAGAATGGAGCAAGTGATTCTATTTTAATGGTACAGAAAGGTGATCACATAACTTAGGGGTTGTTTAAATCAATGCAGATGAGATTAATCTGCCTAATGAGAAGAATAAGGACATATGATGTGACAGATCGACTGCTTGGAATTATCATAAACACCAGCAGTGCACCTCGTAAACCATTTGCAAATTACCCTGAATCTACTCCAAAAAGGATTGCACAGTCTAAACTTATCCAAGTCCCATTTGAACTGGGATGCACATGGCCCTGGATTTATTTTGCTCTCAGTAAGGAACAAATTGTCTGGAGCAGTTTACACCAACTGTACACAATTTCTGGACAATCATAAGTCTCCTACAGTAAGTGCATAAGAGCAATAAAAAGAGAAAGTGAATGAAATACTTCGGGCTCTCGCTTTGCTCCGGGTAGTAGTATTCCATGTCATCGTTTATTTCCTCATTGTAGTCTTACATACATAGATCAGTTACAGCACATTAATATTAGCTATGTGGCAAAGGGTCTGCCCAGCCCAAACATCTACGCCATTTCCACTCGGATCAGGAACACAAATGAGATGGGATGATATTTGTTCTTCTAATATCGGAAAGCGTATGTATTTATGTATGATTATATGTATGAATTTGTTATTTTAATAGCTCAAACCTAGCTGATAGGTTAGTAGGGCTCTGTAGGAGGTCCAGAAATAGCACAGTCAAAATACGATTGAAGGGGTAGCTGATTTCTGTTTTTGTTGTATGGTGGTTCCACATCTGGAAAGACCTTCCTATTAGCAAGATTGTTGCAGTGAAAGTGGCGGCAAAAAGAAGTCTTATAGCCTCATGAAAGTATAAAACATTTAATGGTCTTGTAGTGTAGTTCTAATATTCCCAATAGGCTCTGCACATTGGAATAATATATACTGTAGATGTGACGTAGGACTTATGTCTACTCGGTCTCTATCGAAATTTATTAGACTTAATTGTGAGTGCCAGCTAGCTCAGAGGTCACGAGAAACTTACTCGAGTTCACAAGTAGGGATTTCGTTTCTGACAACCGCATACACATGACAACTTTGTTTCCCAAGATAAAACTGATCTTCAGAGTCGTGGAAACAATAGATAGATATTTTACTCAGTCATTCATGCATGCTTCATTTCACCAGAGGTGCAGAGAAATAGATAGACGGGCGTTTTCAATAAAAGTATTTATTGAACAGTCTTCTTTCTCAAGCATAAGAAATTAACTGCTACAATCGTAATACTGGTTGCAAAATATAATGCATTCATTAAAAAGAGTAGAATAAAATAATACTGTAAGAGCATTGTATGGTACCTAGACCATAGATAAATACATACATAAATAACAGAGGCTAAAAAGTACTCAACTGGTGCTTCTAAAATACTCCTACCCCAATGTACCTAACCTAAGCTTAGTACAAGGGAAGAAGTAAGTGAGGTGTAGCATAAATTTTGTATTCTTTACCAAGAATCTATCCAAGATTTCTCTTAGGGTCTAATCAGCTCCGTCAATCTCAGGACTCGATTTCCCAACAACCCGCAAGGGTAGCTTGGAAACACGGCAGCTGGATTTCTCGGCAAGAGAAAATACAGCATCTCTCTTAGTGCGTCTGCTGGAGGGTCAGCTTCCTTCGGCACTTGCTGTAGCAGGATGCTTCAGGCAAGTAGCTAGTCGAACTGCTCCAAACCACTGTGTGTTCGCTTTGGCAAGTGTGGGCATATTTATACCTTGAAGGTACCGAGTTTGACGTAAAGGTGGACATAGTAACGTCATCAAAGAGTGAATGTTCTTTGAAAACTCCATGAGTTCTTGCATAAGTCAGTTTTCGAGCAAGGGGAAGTCCCTAGCTGCTGAAGACGAGTTTTCCAAGAAATCATTGTAGATTTTCGGAACTAGTGGAAGTAGCTCTGCAGTATTTGGACTGCATGAGCTATGCTTAAATATGGTTCTGATTTCTATGCATATATAAGGATATGGTGATTTATACCTATATAAGGGCATGAATCGGGAAAATTACAATAGGGTCCTAAAATGTTATACAACACCAACTCCACGTTATCATATTCAACTAAATTCAAGCACTAAAACATATAATCTAGAGCATGTGTTTACAATCCCACCCAAAAGTACATATAAAATGCATTTAAAATGGTTGCACACAAAAATGAGCATTAGTACTGAACGCATTTAAAAGCAATGATTTCATTGTAAGCCTATAATATGATATTGGAAATGCTAACTGAATGAATCATGGAATTACGTTCATGAAATGGCTCATAGTTACAGAAGAAAAGTCGAGACCAACCCATAGCAGAATATACAAACTGTTTTGGTTTCGGTATGTGCATTAGTTCAATATTGTTTCTAGGAAGTATTCAAAGAATTCTTGTTCTCTAAGAATAGTTCTACTTTAAGCAGATTGCTTTTTGCCAAAGTTCATTGAGTTTTTTTGGGAAAAAAGTCAAATTAAATCGTAGAAAAATAGAGTTCCAAAGTTAGAAGCTTTTGTTTTGAAAAAAGTGAAGGTCGAATTTCAGAGTTGAAAGAACGCTGTGTGCTAACTCCAAAAGTTATTCTCGGTGTCAGGAGAAAACATTAAGTCGTCTAGGCTGGCAAAGAAATCGTCTACCACAGTAGATGAAAGTTGAACCACTTCATTAAGTAGATCAATCGTACACAGATGAGAACCATCGCCGTCAGCGTCAGCCACGTTAGCAATGTTCGTAGTAGATGGTACCTGTGTGTCTGTTGGTCCGTGTATCACACCTTCAGCTGGAATTGCCGGTGAGATCTCAATGAATGCCGTCATCAGGATTGGTAGCCGTTGGGGGCAACATAATACATGAGCCGTTACCGGACCTAGTAAAGTGTCAACATCCGTTGGCATTGCCAATGGAAGTGTTAGACAGATATCTAACACGCATTCCTCTCCACAAAGCAGGCATCGTAGAACAGGTAAAATGCAATCTTGCCAGATTGATCTGAATGACAGGAAGCATGTGGTATTCAGATCTCTCAAACGAGCCAAGCCAAGGATCTGTGTTATGCGTTCACGATACTGCATGGCCAGAAGAGCCTTCTCCATGGTAATTTGGGTTTCGCTGGTGGCCGGACTTGCCACAACAGAGCAGGAGGTATAAAAATAGTATCCCTGCTACGAGTCACAAGATGAGAGGCAGGCCGCCGAACACAGAGTGCACGAAGTTAGGAAAAATGCCCAGGACTGCTTCAAAGGGTGCTAACAGTCCCGAAAAAATCGTCTTAAATACATGTACAATATCGCTGGTATCAGACATGTTTAAGATACGACCTAACATTTCTGCGAAATGTATGGGGCAGTTTGTTGATAATAATGCATGTATCTACGCAGAGGACCTTGCAACTTGCAGATCATACATCTCTCTGAACGAGGTCAGTGGCACAGTTTTTTGTAAAAGAATGGCTTTCATTCTGCTTTAAGTATCGATTTGTATAGGAGAGATGTTCAGTGAAGGCCATAGTGGCGACTCCCCGTCTGGAAAAAATACTTGCATACAACAAGTGACCATGGCTGACACACTAACCAGAAAGGCTGTCCCTGGCATAATTCCACAACAGCTGTGATCATTCAGCATTATGTATCTTCTATTGGAAAGCTGCCTAAAAATTGGATCTATCACTGCTGTCGGGGAACCCTGCAGGTGGCATGATAAGTTGTTTGAAGAACCCTCACAGGCTCCATGTAAATTAATGCCTTGACCAAGAAGTGTACCGCTCAATGTTGTTTTACAGTTTTTACCACTAAAAAAAAATACCTCCGTTCCCCCACTCCAACTTTTGTGTGTGTATGGTAAATCCCAGGTCGACTTTATGTACTCTTTACCCAACCTTTCATACAGGCCTGCTGGTATGTGTTTTAAGCAATACTGAAACTGGAAAATCGTCACTGGTATCGTGATGGTGCCATGTATTATCCATTCAACGGATGGTTTCTCAGAAACGGTTAATGGTAATCTTTCCAGTTTTTCTATGCTCGGCACCGTATAGTCTGCTCCCCTCTGTGCCAAAGAGATTAGTTTATCTGTAAGGTTAAATACAGTAAACAATGACGTGGTGTTGATTATACGCCAAGGCACATTGCCAGAACGAAGCTTTTGTAACGTCCAGCCTAGCAGCATTATAGAACGCAATTGAGACTGGCCATGTTGTAACATTAGCAAGTCCTGTTCCATTATGTCTATGGCAGAGGATACGATGCTGTCCAAAGAATAAATTCCGGAAAACAGAGCTGTTAACCCATTGTCAACTACATCGATAGCTTTCTCTAAATTAATACGATTAATTTCTCGTATTCGTTCTGCAGTTTCCATTTGTGTGACTTTCCATGCTTCATTGTACGCAGCGTGAATACCGGCGTATATGAAACGTTTATTACGTGGTTTGCGAGGTCCAAGTAAGAATTCGCATAAATCAACGCCATCTTTAAGTGAAGTTAAGTGTTGCTTTATTTCTGGGAGTGTGGATTTTTGTAGCCATTCAAGGCACAGTTTTCCTACAATGTAAGTTGTTATTATCCCTGGATGTTGTCTCTGGATATATCTTTGATCTGGCCTAGTTACTGTAAACCCTTGTTTCTTGTTCAGGAATCTATTTTGACAGTTATTCGTGTCTGTGGGCCAGATTAACAATTTTTTTCATTCAGGATTAGTTCTGTTTTGTTGTAAAATATAATTTACATCTACCACCTCATCTATAGTTTTATTACTATCAGGTGTGGGCTTAGGTATGGACGGGTTGTTTAAATCTTTAATCTTAGCCAGGCCAAGACAAGATGTCTGTTGAACAGTTTCATTTAAGAACAGTATTTGTTCTGGGATGATGCAGGCTCTGAATAATGCTTCTAAACCTTGTACCTGTCAGTCTTTTGTGCCCAAACAGTTTTTGTCTCAATGTTGTCTTTCCAAAAGTCAAAGTCTAATGTAGACAATTGCGATACAAAAGGGGATGATGGACGGAGAGCTTGAGCAAATCAAACACTCACCCCCAGTCAACTGATCACCCCAGTTCAGACATGGCCATATGCTAATCAGTCTGACCCTGTGCCTCATGGGAACAGTCCAGCCCGAACTGCCAAGCCATGTTTTCCCTGGACCGGAAACAAGCATCCTGGGACCGGTTTCTGGCATTTCAGCCGTCATCAGCCAGGCTATCTTGAATCCAGTGGCAAAGTGAGCAAGGGACTCACGTCTGAGCATACCCTGCCAACTTAGGGCGCACTGGGCGATACAAAAGGGGATGATGGACGGAGAGTTTGAGCAAATCAAACACTCATCTCCAGTCAACTGATCTGGGTTTAATCCATCACCATTCTTTAGATCAGTTGACTGGGGGTGAGTGTTTGATTTGCTCAAACGCTCCGTCCATCATCCCCTTTTGTATCGTAATGTAGACAATTGAGCATAAAAGGCCGCAGAATAAATCTGTTTAGTATTTGTTAACATACTTTTCATGCCTGTCTTATTAACATTTTTAAATTAAAAGGTTTCTGCATTTGTGACATTAAAACTTGAGAAGTATGGAAATTTGCCATAAAATGTTTTAGAGCTACCTTTTGGTGGCGGTGGACAATGTTCCCATTGATTATAAGTTAACACATTTATAGGGTTTGCAGACTTGAGCAAATATATGATGACCAAAATGATTAAAACAATACATTTCTTCATAATTTGATGTACCTTCTAAGTATTCATGTTTTGAAAATGTTGCTGACATTTCTAAGTCTGCCATCATGTTATTAACAGTTTCAAAGTCCCAATCATCAGAAAATGTACTTGGTGAAACAAAATCACTCAAGGAAACTTTAAATTGGTGTGGAATCTTCAGCAGCTCGACAGGGCCATTAATGTCATACTCAGTTCTATCCCATGCGATTCCAGCTGGTAGGAGAACGGCTGTGATGTTCACTGATGACAGGTCTCTTTGTTCACGTAGAGATGATTTGTGTGGTTTCAGGAGTTGATGTTCTTACTTGCTATGTCCATTTTACTATATTTTCCATCTATCAGCTTTCCCAAACTTAAAACAAGAATGAGCCATAGTAGGAGAAAAAGTACACCTAACACAATCCAAAATTCAACCCACGGTGAAACCAGATATGTATTTTCAAGCTGGTGAAAAGAATTCTGTTACTTTTTCCTTGAAAGTCTTGTTTGTTGGCGTAGTTTCAGGTTCACTGGGATCCTCAGAAAAGGTATCAAAGTTGATGAAATAGCCAGATGCAGTTCTGTCAATAGTATCGCATCCGGATTATTTGAAATCGCTGGAGCTGCTTCTTCCCTTGACATGTTAGTGTAGTCAGATGCTACATCATTGTAGACGGGAGTTTCTTGAGGACCTGACACTGCTACTGACCTGGGAGGTCACCACTTGGGCTCCTGGACCACTGCAGCCCCAGCGCTGCTTCGCTGCTACGGACATCAGGCTCTCTGCTTCCCTGCTGCCTGCCGCTCCCCAACCATCGCGGCGAGGCGGCAGATCGGGGACTACATCCCCCAGCACCGCTTGCGCCTAGGAAGGTGCACATCCTGTCCCGCCCCGGGAGGTGCGCTTAAGGTCAGCGTGAGCCCCGGAGGAGCGGGGGACCTGACACTGCTACTGACCTGGAAGGTCACCACTTGGGCACCTGGACCACTGCAGCCCCAGCACTGCTTCGCTGCTACGGACATCAGGCTCTCTGCTTCCCTGCTGCCTGCCGCTCCCCAACCATCGCGGTGAGGCGGCAGATCGGGGACTACATTCCCCAGCACCGCTTGCGCCTAGGAAGGCGCGCATCCTGTCCCGCCCCCGGAGGAGCGCTTAAGGTCAGCGTGAGCCCCCGCGTCGCGGGATCGCGCGCGGGTCGGCGCCCGGGGCTAAGCCTGGGCAAAGGGCGGGCCCTCTGTGGCCCTTAGAGGCCGGAGGAGGACGGGACGGGCGCACCCCCTACCATTTCCACTCTAAGGTACCTGACTGCTATCTGACGTGTGCTCGAGCACTGTGGATTACTGACACTTTCTCTCCATATGTGCTTTGAGAGCACTAACAAACTGATATTTTATTAACTGCTTTGCTCTGCTCTGTACCTTGTGTGGCCAACTACATCTTCTTCCGAGCATTTGCTTATTAAACTGTCTAATAGAACTGACACTTTATCTCATTCTGTGATCGGTTTAGTATATTATTTGTCAACATCAATATGTCTCCAAGGGGCAGTCGCAGCAGAACAGCTGCCGGGGGAGGTTCAGTAACTGGCCCTATTGATAATTTTATAATTAAGACCAATGATGCTATAAACCAGGGCATTTCACTTTTAGAACACAGGGTTTCACAAGATCTAGCCCATGCTAAACGCTCATCCCTTGGTCTTATTGCATCTGCCACCACACCTATCCAGGCTATGCCCACTAATATTAGACCCTTAGTTGATGTGTTTGCTGATATTCATACTATTCCAAGTGAGGTAAATGTAGCTGCCTCAATTCCATTGATAGATTCTGAGACAGATATTAGCATGGATCTGGAGAAGACCCCAGACCTGCATATCAATCCTACTCCAGAAGTAATATCAGTAGATAACACGAGGCAATTAAGAGGTAGACGGGAGGGTGCTATTCAAAAACAAATACAACATGTACCGAAGCCCTGGACTCCTAAGGTCAGAAAACATGGTCTGCCCAAAAGAAAAACTAGGAAAGGTGCAAATTCCAACTCCCACCTAAGTACGAGCAGGACAAAGGAGACTATTGAGGAAGATGATAGAGAGGAGGAGCAGCATGTAGGGACACCAGATAAGGATGGTAAAATTGATGACAACATTGCAACTGTAAATGATCGCATGCTGGAAAGGTTGGGTGAGCTATTCAGTATTTATTTGTCCCCCATTGAAAGTAGGCTCACCCGCATAGAAAAGCAAATACCTGAATTAAGCATCCCCATTAAGAATCTATCTAAAGAAGGTGCGGCAAACGGTGCAGTAACCAAACCTAGTTCCACTAAAATAGTAGTTACCAAACCAAACAACTCACAAGCACCAATTATAAATACAGTACCTAAACCCCCGTTAGTCCCACCTAAAGGGACTAGTGCCAGCCAGTTAACAGCTAATTCTAGTACTAATAATGTAGCCGTAGATTCAAGGAAGGATCAAAATACTAAACAATCGAATGGGACTACTGTGAGTCAATCTCAAAATCCCGCAAATAGTTCTCCCATGGTCCAACCACCACAAAAAACCATAAGGCAAGTTCCCTCACGTATCAACCTTCCACCTGAGTGTGGGGCATATGTGCTGGTCCTAGTTAATGTTTCTAAATTAAGGAAGGACCAAGATGAAACTCCTATATCCCTCAAAAATAAAACCTTACACTGGTTAATTGCGAATTGTAATTTTCCCATAGAAGTTGCAAGGGAGATCATCCACACCCAGAGAGTGGGCTGGATAGGCCCACTGAGGAAAAAGTTTGAGGGTGACTGCGTTCCAATAAATTTCAAAAACCCCCAATGGGCAGAGAAAACATTGGCAAGTGCCCCATTACCCTCACCATGGGAATTCAACACTACACTCCTTGCACTAGGCTATTTTTATAGACACTTCATACCCTCCAAACAAACTATGGTAAATCACCCCATAACCCCACATCAAGATTTGAATTTTGGAGCAAGGATTAAATCACCGCTCTTCTCCCAAAACCAAGATTTTAATTACCTGAATGGCCACAATCGGCGGAATCAGGCCCCAATGTCAGCACCTTTTTCCCATCCCCTGCACTACCCGCAATTCTCAACTACGCATCAGTATAACTATAGAGATAGGTCTTACCCAGTTCCTGCTCCCCATCAATTCACACCGATAATTGAAGCTAGGCCAATATTTAACATCCCTACTCATAATCGGTTTGAATACTTTTCCAACTTAGATGAGCAGGACTGACTTGACACAATGGCTGAAAGTAATACCAACAGCCAAGTTGTAGTTAGCAAACCAGAGGGTCACTTAGCACAAGTTGTAGAACGTCAGGATCTGAATAATCCTGCGAATATTATGCTCGCTAACAGTACTTTGCCTGTTGCTGTCAACACAACCTATGATAAAACAGGGAGTACTGGGGGCAAGCCCAGTAAACGTTGTACTACCCATGGTTTATCAATTGTAAGCTGGAATGTTGCAGGATTGGAATCTAAGTTATTGGACCCTGCATGGATTGAGATAATTGATAATGTGGATATTATTATGTTCCAAGAAACATGGGCTGTTGGGAATCTATACATAGAGGACTATCACTGTTTTAGTTTAACATCACCTAAACCCAGTTTTGGCCAAGCAGTGGGTGGCCTATTCATCGGTATTAAGATCTTGGCAGGTGGTATAATTAGAGACCTGCAGAGTGATAACCTTAATATTAAAATTCTTGAATACAAGTTAAAGTCAAAGACCACGATTTATTTAATCAATTTTTATAATAATGATTTTTATTATGTACCGAATAAGAATTTTTTGGCATTATCAAAAGTTTTAAGTAAATTGTAATGTTTCTTATCAGTAGACACAGAGTCAGGAATTCTAATAGGGGGTGACTTCAATGCGAAATTAACAAAGAGTCATGGGGCTGAGAATCAGACCTACCAAGATTTAGCAGAACGCAGGGGTACTGAATTGTCTAATATATTAACTGAATTCGACCTTGCCGACGCTATGAGAGCAGGGGATAGTTCTAGCTCCCCTTACGCCCCCACGTTCATAAGCAGGGATAGTAGCTCCACTATTGATTATGTATTTATGTCACCACTGCTAACAGACTGTATAGTAAAAACTTCTGTGGTAGTAACATCTCTCAGTGATCATAATCCATTAATTGTAATTTTGAATCTTGCACCAAGTCCAATTTTTATGAATTTAAATGGTGCAAGGGACATTACACCTTCAATTGACGGCCTTCGATTAAAATGGAGGGGAGTTGACTGTGGGGCCATTCTAGACAGTGTACAAATGTCACATTCACACTTGATTGAGTCTTGCCTGTCTTCTAGTGGTAACCATGATAAATTAATTGCTGACTTCGAAGTACTGTGTTTAACCATTAAAACCCTTCTGTCAGTCCCACTGCCCAAGGAAGGCAAAGAGCCAAGGTGGTTTGATTCATCTTGCTCCTTGGCGAATAGGGAGTTAAGAAAGGCACTTTCTGCCAAACCTAGGTGCAAAGTGACCGTTCAAGCTGCCAGAAAAAACTATAAAGCTAAAATATCTGCAAGGAAGGCCATTTTGCTTTCTGAACAGTGGGACTCATTGGTGATCAGCGCAAATTTGGGTGGCAGGGCCCATTCTGGTCCGCTGTCAGAAAAACGAGGGAAATGGGAAAGAAGCTTACCCAAATTAGTTGTAATATAACAAGTGCTGTATGGGAGACCCATTTCTCTAGAATTTATGCAGCCCCCTCAGAGGAGCATCCTATTTCGAATCAAGGACAACCGGGTGGCCTACAGATTATGGACCATGAAGTTAAAATAGCCATAAAAGAGAGTCTGGGAAATAAGGCGCCCGGTCCGGATGGTCTCCCCATAGATATTATTAAATACAACGCTGATTTGTGGACACCAATACTTCTTAATGTTTTTAATAGCCTTCCAACAGCAGCTATGCCGGCCACATGGGCAACTAGTATTATCGTCCCAATCTATAAAAAGGGAGATAGGTCAGATCCTGCTAACTATCGCCCAATCTCCCTTTTGGAGAACACCTTAAAAATTTTGGGACGTATAATCTACAATAGAGTATTAGAATGGGCGGTTGACACAGACTTCTTGGACCCTTGTCAGATGGGGTTCCGGAGTGGGGTAGGAACAGTGGAGCAATGTTTAAATTTGAAACTAATAATTGATAAATATAGTGTTGCCCGATCATCTCCTAACTACCTTGCCTTTATGGATCTTTCATCCGCTTTTGATCTTGTGAATAGATACAAACTCTGGTCAATCCTTTTACTCAATGGCCTAGATGATACTCTTGTAAGATTTCTAGCCTATCTCCATACCGACCTGAAAGCACGGGTACGTATTGGGATGGGTGGAGAGGTCTCAGGAGCCATTGACATAGGGAGGGGGGTGAGACAGGGGTGCATTTTAGCACCCCTGTTGTTCATCATTTATATTAATGGTCTATCTAACTGTCTGAAAAAAGTTACCACAGATGTTCCAGTAATCTTAGGGAAACCCCTACCAGTGCTTTTATACACAGACGATGCAGTGCTTATGGCCCGCACTCCTAATGCTCTTCGTCTGCTTGTACATAGTGTTGTTAATTTTATGGAGGGTCTGGATTTGAGGGTCAATTTAAAAAAATCTTTTATTATGCCCTGCGGCCCTGGCAAAAGGAAACTCAATACTATACAGATAGGTACAGATAAACTAGAATCTGTTTCTACATTTCCCTATCTAGGGTTGGTTTTCGCTGCGAACGGCTCGTGGAGTGGGCATTTGGCCCACGCCACGAGCAAGTTCTCGAAAGCCAACAACTCCGTTTTGAGCCTCCCTCGCCCAAAGAATATTGGTGCCACTAAGGCTAGTTTAAAGATTTTTAAACTGCAGTGCTCACCTGTTGCCTCGTATGGAGCGGAGGTATGGGGGTCGGGTAGCAGCCTCTGTATTCAAAGGGAGAAAAGTCGCTTTTGCAGGAAAGTGTTGGGCGTACCGATCTCTTCCTCTGATTCTATCTGCCATAGTGAATTAAATCTTCCTTATATAAGTGATTTTATTAGAGCCAGACCAGCACTTTTTTGGATTAGAGTCTGGAGGAATAATGCTGCCATCCTCACACAAAATATTATAAAGGACTGCTTAAATTGTGATTATGGAATGGCGATTCCATGGCTCTCAGAAGTTTCTAAATCACTTACTGAAGTTGATAGAGGCACCTTGTTCACCGATCCTATGACAATTGAAACAAAGGATAAAGTCGAGGTTAAAAATGCACTGTATGCACTTTACAACAATGAACAGATAGGAAGTGAATTACAGAAATCAAGTGTTATGAAATACATAGGAAATGAATTGTGTAGACAAACTCTCCCGTCCTATCTCTCCCTTCCTATGACTAGTTGGGAGAGATCACTATTGTTTCGCCTAAGAGCGGGTACTGTAAAATTTCTGTTGTCTTTTCCTTTGGGGTATTGCCATAGTGCTGATTTTAATCCGTGTCCCTGTGATTGTGTGAGTACACAGGATGATTTGCACTTCCTATTTTTCTGCAAATTTTATCTTAGATTTATTAAATGGCTTTTAACTCCTTATTTTAAAAAACACAGACCACTCACACTTAAAGAATCATATAGTTTGTTGGTTTCCCTGGATACCGATGAATTAATTTTTCGCACAAGCACTTTTCTAAGATTGGCCATACGAGCGCGCAAAACGATGGAAAATCCCTGAAAATAGAAACTAGTCTTACTGGAGCTATAATGAAATGTAATGTACTGTATTGTTACTGTATGGAACTCTATATTATGAAATATTTATATATTATAAAAAAAATTCTTTTTGTCTGTATGTATATTTAAATGAACTGTTGTTTTTATCTGCGGTACTTTTATGAATTTTATGAAATTCGAATAAAGGTCTTTTGAACTTGAACTTGACAAACTGTTATTTGGGTTTCAAGAGGCACACGTTCCATGGCTTTGTTGCATAGTCCTTCTTTTCTCGCTGCAGATTCTTCAAAGGTGATGAGTCTTTCACTTTGAACCTCTTGGATAGTAGCGAGATTTGGTTGTCTGCTACATCTTTGGAG
This sequence comes from Lissotriton vulgaris, assembly GCF_964263255.1. NCBI lineage: Eukaryota > Metazoa > Chordata > Amphibia > Caudata > Salamandridae > Lissotriton > Lissotriton vulgaris. The sequence goes on along the minus strand of NC_141700.1, from coordinate 83,432,382 downwards.
TCCACTGGGCCTAGTACTTATTATCGGCCATATGATGTAGTTTTTCCAGATCGATAGACACAAACCAGTTCTCCTTTCTTCCAGCAAGGGGCGGCAGTAGCACTGTTCTTGATCCGTGGACTGCTAGTACAGGTACTGGTTTCCTGTAAGAAGGTCCAAATTGCTTCTTATCCGCTATTTTCTCTCTGACCAGATCCCCAATCGTTGGAATCCAGAGAGGTCTTGCCGGGACAGGTGGTTTTTCTTCAGTGGTCGTTGGCTTTTGTATGGTGTTGCTTAGACTTCTTCTTGTTTCGTATAAGTCCTGTAAAACAGCCAAACGATCTTTGATATCGAATGGTTTTTGTTCCACCACTGAAGTATGATGATCGAGGTTTTCAACCATCATTCTAGTACCAAAAAGGATTTCATATGGAGTGATTCCACCCAGAGAATTTCATAGCAGGTTATTAAGACTACGTTGGACACTAATTAGATGTTTGACCCACCCGTCACCCGAATCTAATACCCTGGTTGTTATAGATTGCTTTATGTCACTTTTTTTCTTTCCACAACCGAATTTCCCTCAGGATGGAATGGACTTGAGTACCACAATGCAACACCCAAGCTGGCCATGGCCTCTTTGTAAGCTTTGGAGCTAAACGCAGGACCTTGGTCAGAATGTAGCGTGCGGATTGCGTATGTGCCGATAAAGAATCGCAAATCTTTAATAACAGTTCGGGCGTCATCCGAGCGCTGAGGCCACATCCAAATGAATCTTGTCCTAATACTTTCGTTACCTCTAAATTATATAAAAAACAAGGGGGGGAGAGGTAGGGGTGGATTCCTTCTCCCAGATAGTATAAATAAACAACAAGAATCCACAGATTGGGTGATGTGTTCCCTACAATGGTGGGGAGCACATAGTGTTTTTAAAATATCCCTCACACACCAAAAGGACCCCTGGTGTCATGCTCTATCATTGGGGTCTTCGCACCCCTCTACGGGATGCGGCGTGCTGCGACCTACGACTACACGGGAGCACTGATATTAGACTATGCATAGTGTATGTGAGGGTTGGGTGTGAGTATGTGGTGAGGAAATGCAAGTTAGTGAATGTTTAAAAAGTGCCTGGCTCGTGGGGTAGGTCATAACTAATTTAATGAGCCCCCGGGCTGGTACTATTAAAATGGGTGCAGAATGAGGTAATTATGTGATATTAAGCACAGTACCTCTTTGGGTGCATCAACATGTTTCGGAGATCAACTCCTTCTTCAGGACAGGGTGCACCACACCCCACCTTACTCACGTTTTTTAAAGTAAAAAAGTGTATTATACAAAAAAGTGAAGTTGTAGTAGTATAATGTTCCTACAATTAGAATGAAGTTATGCCGATATGCAAGTAACCTAGAAGGAAAAAAGAAGACCACGATTGTAGAAATCAACTCCTTAACATTTAGACAAGGTACAGTGACCTGTAAAACATAAATGGTGAGGGTCACTAGACAAAATTGATGTCATGCTACTAGTGCAGGTGACCCTGTTGAAAAATGGGACAAAATACAATACAAACATACACAAAACATAAAACACACACTCTAGGGCGTTAGATTCCTTGTGCCTATAGGACATAACTTTATAGGGTGAAAAAGTCGAGTTTTAGAGGATAAAAAAGTGAGGCATACTTCTTGTCCTAGGTACAATGCCCCATGAGCCTAGGTTTCAGGGCAGGGTTTGGGTTTTGGGGTACAGGGGTGTTTTTAGGTTTCCGGGCAGGGTTTGGGTTTTGGGGTACAGGGGTGTTTTTAGGTTTCAGGGCAGGTTTTGGGGTACAGGGGTGTTTTTAGGTTTTAGGGCAGGTTTTGGGGTACAGGGGTGTTTTTAGGTTTCAGGGCAGGGTTTGGGTTTTGGGGTTCAGGGGTATTTTTAGGGTTTATTTTTTTTAAAGTACGACTTTAATTAAATTAAAATAATTAAATAAATTATAATTAATTAAATTTATTAAATCAAATTAATTACAATTTTAAGATTAATTCAATTATATTAATTAAATTAAATTAATTAAATTTAAATAATTACTATTATAAAATTTATTAAATTAAATTAATACAATTATATTAATTTAATTTAATTAAATTACATTAATTCCTATTTAAAATTAAATTAAACTTATTTAAATAAATTATATTAATTACATTTTTACAATTATTTTAATTATATTAGTAAAATAAAATTAATAAAATTAACTTAATTTCATTTTTTTTTAAAAGTTATACTTACCTATACTTACGATGTAATGGTATGCGTTGTAATAGCATCTGCTATGTAATATCCTGCGTTGTAATGGCATCCGATGTAATGGAACCTGCGTTGTAAAAGTTGCGATGTTACAGCATGCGTTGTAAAATAACGCGTTGTAACATCATAGATCCGCCTCCATAACGTTGGGGGTTGCTCTGGCCCAATGGCTCCTGTAAAACAATACAGAGTATAGCAGTTGTTGGTACTTACAGGTTGGAGAAAGAATGGCCCCACCGTTTCAACAAGATTTTGCTCACGAATTACAGCAATCATAATGTCCTTGTTCCCCCGAATGCGGCTCCGCAGTGAATGCGGTAGAGCGCCCTGGCGGCCGTATTTATAGTGAGTGAAGATCCCGTTTGTTAGGTTAATTGGTAAGTTATTTGGCGGAAAGGCCTAATAAGGGTGTTCCGTTTGCCCGATACGTGCGCTGTGACCTAAGGATCTGCAAGGCTCATGCGCGATGATCACCTAGCGGTAACATTGGTGTGCGCATGCACGGTGGCGCATTAGGAACCACCGATGCGCAAGATCGAGACGTCTCACTAGTTTCCCTTGGTTTAAGCCTGACCTGAGGAACACCCAGCGGTAATGTCCAATGGAAAGAGTATATCGGGTGCACAGAGCAAAACCTGAGGTCCGCCCAGCTATAGTATTTCCAGAGTAGGATTTGTCTCCTAAATGAAGGTCCCGGGTGCAGAAAGATATGTTATCTGCTCCGAAATGGGGGGTGAGATAAAGTCGTTATGGAGTGACCAATAACCCATATATTTAATGCATGATATCTGCTCCGAAGAGGAGGATGAGATAAAGTAATTATGGGGAGACCTATAACCCATATAATTAAATGCCCAGACAGAAGATGGTAGACTTCTCATTTCGGGAGCTGTATAATTCAGGTTCTGGAATTCAATTATTCTTTAGGAAGCAGAAAGAGGAAGTGAATAGACCACTAGTCAGATTATCGATGGTGGCCCCAAGGGATGTCATCATTGAGTCTGTCAGTATGTATTCCCAGACTCCAGTGGACAACATAGGTTCAAACAAAATAGGGGGGGCTTCAGACAAAGCAGACAACAATTCCGAAACAAAGGGGATGGAGGGGTTACCAACAAGCACCACCTCAATACCCACAATACATGGGCCCCCCACAGTTCCCTCAATACCAATATGGTCCACCCCCTCAAGGACCTTTCTATCCACAATGGAATCCAGACTATGAAGGGCAATATTACAATCCCCAACCTTTTTTAGGGTCGCGCCCTGGACCACGGAGAGGCAGGAACAGGAAAGGCAACACTGTGGTGTGGCAAGACACGGAACAAGACGACCCCAGGATGAACACACAGAGCATGACAGGGAACCTCCCCAACCAAGCATCAACCTCGGCCAACAAGAGACCGATTTAGTAGTTAATCTCACACCTTGGCCTCTTACCAATGTCCAACGGACTGTGCTCATCAAAGGCCTTGGTTTTGTCCCACCAATAAACCAGATATTTTCAAACTACATGTTGAAATGAAGGAATTTGTTCGAAAGATAAAATTACAGGCGTTCTTTCACGACAAAGAACCACAAATGACCACTCCAAATTCAGGCCTAAAACCAAAATACTCTTTCACCCCACCAGACGCCATGTTACCAATTGAGGTTCTTACTTTTGAAAAAGCAGTGATGAGGGAGGTAAACAAATTGGACCTCACACATCCCCAGACTTTCCATAACACCAGCATTGTGGAACAAGAAGCCATCAGACAGTTGGCTGCCAATGACGAGATCATGATAAAACCTGCAGACAAAGGGGGAGCAATTGTCCTACAAACCTCCACGGCCTACGACCAAGAATGTCTTAGACTTCTCTCTGACAGACGTACTTATACGATCTTGTCAGATGACCCGACAGAATCACTACGGGTGAGGATTGGAGCTATGGTAGAGGAAGCGCTAGCACATGACTGGCTTTCAAAAAAAGAAGGGGAGTTTCTGATCCAAAAAACACCGAAAATCCCATACTTCTACTGTATCCCTAAAATACATAAAGACTACGAAAAACCTCCAGGGAGACCTATAGTCTCCGGAATTGGCTCTATCAAAATTTGCTGATGCCTTTCTTCGCCCCCTAGTACAGGCCACTGACACGTATCTAAAAGATACAAAAGCCATCCTCCAACTGCTGAAAGACATATCATTCGGCCCTAAGACTTAATTATTGCTAAGCTTGGACGTCGAGAGCCTCTATACCAGTTTACCTCACGAAGTAACACAATATATCATCGAGGAGGTACTGTTTAGTAACCTTTAGTAACCTTTGGAAGTATCAGACACCCAGAGGTGTGGTCCTGGAGTGCATTTCATTGGCACTCACCAAAACCTTTTTAGGTACAATACCACCTTGTACCTTCAAAGCCATGGGACCAGTATGCGCAGTACTTTTGCCCCTAGCATAGCGGACCTGTATGTCCATCATTTGGAAACCAGTAATATCTTAAATCCAACCTACCCCTTCAGAGACAAGATCCTGATCTGGAGGAGATACATAGACGATGTCTTTGTAATCTGGGAAGGTGATTTACAGTCAGTTTCTGAGTTTATGACATGGCTCAACAACCAGAATGCCTTCCTCACATTCACGAGCTCAGCCTCAAACGAGTCCCTAGTGTTCCTAGATCTGAACATTAACCCAGAAGCAGACACACTTAAGACAACTACCCACTTTAAGCCAACTGCCAGGAACTGCTTATTGAGGTTTGACAGTTTCCATCCTCGCCACCTACGAACAAATCTACCATATGGCCAATTCCTCCGCCTCAGGCGTAATTGCACTGATGTTGCCCAGTTCAAGACACAAGCAAAGGACCTCAAAACAAAATTACAGCACAGGCAATATCCAGACCGCATAATTGACACTGCAATGAAACGGGCAAGGAACAATAACCGGGATGCTCTCCTTGAAGACAAGATAAAAACAGATAGTGACCAAAAAAGGCAAGTATGTGTGACAACATACAACATACACTCAAATGAGGTCACTAAAATCATCAATAGGAACTGGCGAATCCTAAACTGTGGCCAACTGACTTTTGAAAAACCTATGTTTGCCCACAAACGTGGGAGGAATCTCAAAGACATTTTGATCCACACTCGCCCAAAAGAGTGCCAACCATCTACACCCTCAATACATGGACTACATGGACATTTCCCATGTGGGAATTGTAGCAGTTGCCACCTCACCAGCAAGAGCAAACACCTAACCTTCAAAAACGGCACGACATGGGAACAAAGAAGTCTCACCACCTGCAACAGCAGAAATGTAATTTATATGATGACATGCCCTTGTACATTGGAAAACGTGGGAATGAGATCAAGAGCAATCAAAACGCGTATAAATGAGCATAAGAGCAATATCAGGTGCGAAAAAAAGTACTACAAAAATGGCAACGCATTTTTTAGAAGCACAACACTGTGTCAATGACATAAAATGGAAAGTGATTGAACAATTACCAACAGATAAGACCCTGTTCCAAAAGGAACAACGTTGGGTTTTCCGTCTGGGAACACATACTGATGGACTCAATGATGACATCCCTTGGGGCCAGGTCACTTGAATCACCATCCATAATTTGACTAGTGGTCTAAAACTAGAAAGATGTTCCTGCAGTGGCCGATCATTCAATAATGTGTATACATCTCAAATTTAATCAACACAAATAGTGACAGAAAAGGGAGAAGTGCAAGTGAGGTTCATTCAAAAAAATATATATATTTTTATTTACTTATTATATTTTGTTTTTGTATGAATATAGATACATATAAGTTAAATTCTTAATCAGCGAATCGTCTTTTATAAAGTTCATAGACAATACATGAAATGTTTGAAAAAATTCAAAAAAGACACAAGGACAAATCTAAAATCCATAACAATTCAACAGAAATATCCCCTGAAAAACAATCATACACAGCAACTCACTCACGTGCTAACAGACATTCTACATTCATACTACATACAGAGATGAAACAAGCATTTACAATGCAATGGTTTCGCCTTTGGAAAAGTTAGAGCTATTGGCATTGTAAATGACAAAATTTGTATTAATGTGTTGGTTTTGAAAACAGATAAATAAATGGCATTGTCATTTACATTGCCATTAGCTTAATCTCTGCAGTCACTAGCACTCCATAGCACTCCCTAGTCACTCTGCACTCCCTAGCCCTCCCAAGTGAGTGGTGGATCACAATGGTGTGGCAAGGCCGGGGATTGATGAAGCAGTAGTATATTCCAATTAGGGTAGAACCAGTACTATCAGCCATCAGATAGAGTAAGTCATGGTGGCTTAAATCCCCAAAATTAATTCATTATAGTTCTCTAGTCCACCTTAGTGTAGATAGTTTTTTAACTTTAGCTCCTGACGAATGGCCTCTAGACTTGTAAAATTGAAAAGAAACATGTTGACCAACCACAAGGAGGAGGGTCACACCTAAGGCATTAACTTACCATTGCGCCTTTCCTCTTTATTTTAATCAGGGTAGGAGACCCCACAATTAAAGTTATTTTTGCTGGTACTCCCAACCCTGTTTTAACTCACATAAACATCACACACCACTTATTCATCTACACTCACTAAATCTCTCACCCCCACTGCACCAAACAGCTATTTGGAAAAAGATCTCCGCCAAAGTGCACCTCATCGGGAGCCGTCAGGCATTGCAGCGCCAGCCAGATGACGAGCAGCTCGATGATGAAGCATGACACCCAACTGGGTGTGTGAGGGCATTACATTCCAAAGAAATGGATTCCCATCTCTTTGACTCTATAGCCTACTGTCCTTTGTATATTGCTAAATTCTAGATCATTCAGGAACAGCACAACTTTAATTTTCATACAGCGTTTATGCCACAATTAACCAGCCACCCCTGACAATGTGTGTAGTCATCTGTAATTAATATATGAAGAGGTCTTTGACCACACATTTGAGTGGGGTGGTAATATTGAAAAAGATAAAGTTTACTTTATGGAAACTCCCAGCAATTTTCTGTAAGCTCTTTCCCATCATCCGCTATGTGCTATACAGTGGACAAGACTGTAAACAGCTACAAAAGTTTTAAAATCATGAGAACTTAGCAACTAGTATCAAAATGGCAAACATGCATCATACACACCCTGTCCCCATACCTGGTCATATGAATGCCTTTGCCAACTTCCTTCTTGAAGGAGCAAGCTTGCATGAGTTTTAGCTGAAGGCTCAGTGACAGCAGGACAATATTCATTATGACAAGAAACTTATGAACAAAAAGTAATGATGTTATTCCAAAGAAAACTTTATACTCTTCTTACATCTGGGATCTTTCCAACTGATGACTTTAATTGTAGAGTTCACAGCAACTGAGAATGAATGAAAAAGGGAGGAGGAGCTAGAATTATTTGGTAGTACACGACTTAGCGAAATTGGGCCAAGCTTAGAATGACGCAGTGAGCAAGTCTTAAGAGCCAAGTATCAGAAGAACGAAAGTAGGACAGAGCCAAGTATCAAAAGAATGCACATAGGAAAACCTGCAAAGCCACCCAGCATGCATCTCTTACAGGTACACGCCCGGGAAATGCAATCAACGCCTCCTTGGCCCTGTTTGAGTGTGCTTAGATAATGGATGGATATTCAGTCCCATGCAAAGTGTAGCAATGGCTGATACACAGGGCCACTGGAAAAACAAGTGATTAGGTCAAACACTGGAAGTCTCTGTTTTCCTGCACTACTACTTGTGGTGAAGGTCTGCATTGACTGACCGGGTCATCACCTCCGTCTCAACTATCACCTGCACAGTGCTAGAGCTGCACTCAAATACATGGATGGGGATTGGTTAGGAGTTAGACCTTACTAAGTTTACTCTTGGTGCAAGTCCAGCATCCAGAGTCACTGCAGCAAACTGAGGCTTCTTCCCCAGGCCCACGTCCAATGAGGCAGACGTTCTCAACCTCTTGGCGCAAAAGGCCTGCAGCATGACTGCCAGAAGGAGAGCCTGTATGAGCAACTTGGAACTTTAACTCCAGAGGGGCATCAATGCTTAACCTGACTGTGCCATGTAGTTTAAAGAGCCAAATCGTTTTTGCCCTTAAAAAGGCTCTCATTTCCTGGATGCACACCTCGAATTTCTTGACCTTAACTGGAGTGACTCAAACTCGGTGTCAGGTCATCGAGGAAAGGGGGTTGCGTGACCCTTCCATTTTGCCATGGTTACTTGACCTGCTTGGATTGGGTGGGTGACGGTTGCCTCCACAAAGAAGCATCCCGGGAGCCACAGACAGACCGAGACCCTCTAAACATCTCCTATTATTCTTAATGCTGAAAAACAATGTCTCCTGGTGATTCGGGCACCATTATCCTTCACGCAAACCAGATCGTCCTGGAGGAACCTGGTATTAAAAGTTTCACTTGAAGTGAAGGCTTGCCCGGGGTGACCATTCACATGAGAATCTACTTCTCACGTGAATGGTCACCCCGGGCAAGCCTTCACTTATGTTGGTCATCTACTGCAAATGGTTGAAGGCACAATATGCGAGGGTGAAAAAACAGACTGGTGTCACATAAGCTACTCGAGCAGAAGGAAGACTATGGACGGAGGAAAAACGAAAAACAAATCCAATTTTGAAAATTGGAACAAATCCAATTTTGAAAATGAAAAGGGGGGGCCCTCGGCCCCCCCGCACGCATGGCGGCGCGGCGACCGCCTCACCCCCTCTCCCCGCGGGTCCTTCGACGGTGGGGGCGTGCCCTGGGGGCGCGGCCCACCGCCGATTGGCCGGCGCCTCTCCTGACCCGGAATCAATGGACTGGTTCCGGGTCGGGGGGGGCGGGCGTGAGGAGGGGCCACCCGGCCCCTCGGGAATAAGAAGTAGGGAGCGCCCAGGAGACTCCCTTGTCCCTGGACGCTCCCTCGCTGAACGTTGTGCCCCGCGTTCGGGGCTTTTCTGCAGTGCCAGTACACAACTTTGTGTGTTCCCCACTGGGAGTTGTCCCCAAGAAAGAGAAGGGGCAATTCAGATTGATTCATAACCTATCAGCGCCAAAGGGGGCCTCACTGAATGATGCCATCGACGAAGGTATCTGTAGTGTTAGGTACGCCTCTTTTGATCAGGCTGGGTCCTTATTACAGGCCACTGGACCCGGGGCACTGATGGCGAAATCAGACATAGAGTCCGCCTTCCGCCTCCTCCCAGTCCACCCGGCAGACCAACATCTTTTAGGTTTCACCTTTAGGGATAGGTTCTACATGGACAAATGCATGCCTATGGGTTGTTCTATTTCTTGCGCCTACTTTGAGATGTTTAGTTCATTTCTTGAATGGGCCATGAGACAGGTGACAGGCCATCAAAGGGTCATGCATTACTTAGATGATTTCCTCTTCCTCGGTACAGCGGGTTCTCAGGAGTGCGCACTGGCATTGCAGGAATTTTGCGTGCTCATGCGGGCTTTTGGGGTCCCGCTTGCGCCTGGGAAGACGGTGGGCCCGACCACCTGCTTGGAATTTCTGGGCATCGAGATTGACTCGATGGAGAAATGTTTTAGACTACCTAAGGACAAGGTGCGCAAATTCAAGACGTCGCTACAGTTATGCCTCCGGAAGGAGAAGGTCACTTTGCAGCAATTACAGGAGGTGGTAGGGCAACTGAATTTCGCACTAAGAATCATCCCAATGGCTCGCCCCTTCTCTCGCTCCATCGCGCACGCGATGCAGGGGCTGAGGGAAAAGCACCACCGCACGCGCCTATCGTCTGAAATTCGCCAGGATATGCTTATTTGGATGGCATTCCTGGAGGATTTTAACGGTAGGGTGGTCTGGCCCGGCCCGCTCACTACATCAGCGGAGTTAGGACTATGGACCGATGCGGCCGGTAGCGTGGGCTTTGGTGCCATCCTAGGGAATAGGTGGGTCGCTCAACAATGGCCAGAAGAATGGAACACATGGGGTTTGCTCGGCAACATTGGCTTCCTGGAACTTTTTCCAATATGGGTGGCACTGATGGTTTGGCCCGAACACCTATGTAACCAATCAGTGGTGTTTTGGTCAGATAACATGACAGTGGTGGAATGTATCAATCAGCAGGGGGCACGGTGTCCTTTCATACTTCGTTTGATCAAAGAAATTGTTCTGCGTTGCCTTAAACTGAATGCTAATTTTAGAGCCAAACATGTCCCTGGTGTTTTAAACAATGCTGCTGACGCCCTTTCTCGCTTCAAAATGCAGGTTTTCAGGGAACATCTCCCCACAGCAGACCCCTCGCCAGCACACTTCCCAGCAGTACTTTGGCAGATTGGTGCCCCAGATTACAAGACCTCGTGGTCGCTAGCCTAGCCCCCAGGACCAAGACGGCTTACGAAGGGGCGTTTCTGTCGTATTGTTCTTTTTTGGGGCCACAGTGGGAAGTGCTTTGGGCGAAGGAGGATGGGTTTGCAGCCTATTTAGAATGGTTGCACAAAGAGGGGCGCTCAGTAGCAGCGGCAACCAGACACAGGGCAGCAGTGTCATTCTTCGCTCAAGCTAGGGGCTTCCGGGATCCCACCAATACCTTTATGATACGCAAGGCTTTAAGGGGATGGCGCCGTATTCAGGGACACCAGAAGGATAAGAGGAAGCCCATGGGGTTGGCCCGGCTAACAGCCTTACTGGGCACGCTGGAGTTTGTTTGTAACTCAGAGTGGGAAGTGCTTCTTTTTAGGGCGGCATTCTCCCTGGCATTTTATGGGGCACTTAGAATTAGTGAACTTGTGGCAGGATCTAAGGCTGACATACTAGGTGGCTTGCAGAAGGCTGGGGTGACGATAAGGGGTGACACCATGTGGGTGATTATCCAGAAATCAAAGACCGATCAAGAAGCTAGGGGTCACACCATAGTTCTGCAACGGGCCCCCGCCAACCCGTGCTGCCCGGTGAGGCACGTGGAATCACTCATGGGGTTATTGGTCGGTTCAGCAGGCAGGGCGTTGCTCTGTCACGCCGACGGGAGCCCCTTAACCAGGTATCAATTCAGGAGAGTGTTCGAATTAGGGGTTACGAAAACGGGTCTTGATCCTAGAGATTTTGGATCTCATTCCTTCAGGATTGGGGCAGCAACTGAGGCGGTGGCGGGGGGCCTCCCAGTGGAAAGAGTGAAGACAATTGGGAGGTGGTCGTCAGACTGCTATAAACGTTATGTTCGGATTGACATGCTATGATTACCTGTCACTCACGCTTGGTCTCTTTCCGCTCTCTTACAGTTTCTCAGACCTGTTACGCAGGGGAGGAATTTGTCGTCGGGCACCGCCAATATTCATCGGCACGGAGCGGCGACCAGGAAACAACAAGGAACAATGTCTGGATTGTTGGTCATTCATATGTGAAGCGAGCGGAATGTGTCTTCCTGTCAGGTGTCAAGAAGGAAAGGGCGGCACAACTAGGGTTGAATATCACGTTCTTTGGCAGAGGAGGGTTGTGTCTTCACGAGTTTAGGGGATTCTTCCAAGGGCTGTTAGCACGCCAGCGGGCTCCACCGTCAGTGGTGATACTTCACCTTGGGGAGAACGATTTGGCAACACTGGGCAGGCGCACCTTGATTGAGGAGATTATCTCAACAGCGGGTTGGATAGCTAGGACCTGCCCCGGGTGCACGCTAGTATGGTCTCAACTAATACCTCGACTTCAGTGGCGGGGGGGCGATTCAGTCAGGGCGTTGAACCACTCGGTAAAGAGGATCAACACACGGCTGGATAGGTTGTTCCGAACTCCCGTGTTACAGTCAATACCTCATGGGTGCATCTGGGGTCAAAAGTATTACTTGAAAGACGGGGTTCATCTGACAGAAGAGGGTAATGTCCTATGGGCTGACAATATCTGGGCTTGGCTGGAGGGCTGGGGTAGGAGGATGTGTCCTTAGATAGGGGCTAGAGGGGGAGGCCAGATCGTCGGTTAACAATACTGGCCTGTGGCGGTAAGGTCATTATCGGTGAGCACATATTTGAGGTCTGAGGGGGCGGGCATCATCCTATGGAGGTTCCCGCCCAGGGGGAGGAGCCTGCGGGCCACTCCCAGTACTCCAGGGGCAAGGTAATATGCAAAGGAGCGCGGGTAGGAGTAGTTCACGCTTTCCTTAGGCTGGTAGCCACCCCGCGCGCGTGGACTCATGACGTCACCGGCGCAGAGTAAGGGCCCTCCTTTAGTGGGTAAATGGAGTTTGGGGCGTAGACCGGGCAATTCCCGGGGTAACACTGCGCATGCGCACTTCTAAGGGGAAGGCGCAGCTTGTAGGACCTGACACCGGTAGTGACCCTGCCATATGGCCAGAAATGTACAAAAATCAAGATAGGATGTTTAGTTAAGCTAGGAACAACTTGTATTAGAGTTTTGTTAAGGTCAGGCTCTCAAACTTGTTGATAACGATTGTATAACTGAATGTCCTGCTGATTTTTGTATTTCATCGTTGATTATGCAATTAAAACCCTTTTTTAATTTCATACTTTAATAAATACGGCCGGGCGACTAGCGCCCGCCTTCCAAAGAGTAAACACGTCTCGTGTCCACGTTCCTTGGTGTTGGGTGCCGGATTGGGGGGGAGGCGGCAGCTAGTCGCTGACCATGTGAAAAGGGGGGGCCCTCGGCCCCCCCGCACGCATGGCGGCGCGGCGACCGCCTCACCCCCTCTCCCCGCGGGTCCTTCGACGGTGGGGGCGTGCCCTGGGGGCGCGGCCCACCGCCGATTGGCCGGCGCCTCTCCTGACCCGGAATCAATGGACTGGTTCCGGGTCGGGGGGGGCGGGCGTGAGGAGGGGCCACCCGGCCCCTCGGGAATAAGAAGTAGGGAGCGCCCAGGAGACTCCCTTGTCCCTGGACGCTCCCTCGCTGAACGTTGTGCCCCGCGTTCGGGGCTTCTTTGTTTCCCACCCACCATCCCTTGGTACAAAGCTTAAGCAGCGTTATGTCCGGTCTAATGGTAAGTTTCATAGGTATAGACCGCGGGAGAGAGTAGGTTGTTGTGGTATTTTGTGATCTGTTGTCAGGACCTTTTTCCCTTTGTAGAAAAATGATGTTTGAAGTGAACTATATTTGAAGATATGTGTCGTTAGGCCTTTTTTCCCTTTGTAGATATACGTAGATATTGTGATTATGAGCAACATGCGTGAACTGAATTGTAATTTTATGCCATGTGTCGTTAGGGCTTTTTTCCCCTTTAGCTATGCGTGGATACTGTTATTTATTAGCCAGTGTAGTTGTCCTTTAGACTTTTTTCCATAGGTCGTCGTATTTATTAGGTATGGGGCATGCGGTAAGGTCATTATCGGTGAGCACATATTTGAGGTCTGAGGGGGCGGGCATCATCCTATGGAGGTTCCCGCCCAGGGGGAGGAGCCTGCGGGCCACTCCCAGTACTCCAGGGGCAAGGTAATATGCAAAGGAGCGCGGGTAGGAGTAGTTCACGCTTTCCTTAGGCTGGTAGCCACCCCGCGCGCGTGGACTCATGACGTCACCGGCGCAGAGTAAGGGCCCTCCTTTAGTGGGTAAATGGAGTTTGGGGCGTAGACCGGGCAATTCCCGGGGTAACACTGCGCATGCGCACTTCTAAGGGGAAGGCGCAGCTTGTAGGACCTGACACCGGTAGTGACCCTGCCATATGGCCAGAAATGTACAAAAATCAAGATAGGATGTTTAGTTAAGCTAGGAACAACTTGTATTAGAGTTTTGTTAAGGTCAGGCTCTCAAACTTGTTGATAACGATTGTATAACTGAATGTCCTGCTGATTTTTGTATTTCATCGTTGATTATGCAATTAAAACCCTTTTTTAATTTCATACTTTAATAAATACGGCCGGGCGACTAGCGCCCGCCTTCCAAAGAGTAAACACGTCTCGTGTCCACGTTCCTTGGTGTTGGGTGCCGGATTGGGGGGGAGGCGGCAGCTAGTCGCTGACCATGTTGTACGGATGGCCTCTGCCCCACCCACATAAGAAGAGGACGACAGAATAAGGTATCAATCAACACCATTTGACAGCGTATCGTATGATGTGTTACTTCATGGATGATGGATACCCACAACTTGAGAATGAGAAAAAAGAAAGTAAGAGAAAAGTGCATAATGAAGCTGAGGGCTGTTTAATAGATAGCCGTCTTCACTATCCGACTCTACAGAGTTTATAAAAAGTACAAAAACTGTAAAACAAAATGTGTTGCATTCTGGTGTCATGCCAAACTGTTATTACTGGAATCACTTGCCACTATCGTCCCGCTGTGAATAAGATTCAGAAACTACAGAGCCACATTTACAACATTAACAAATCTAAAAATGTACAAAGGTTTCAAATCAGGATAACGTGTGTGGTGTGAGATGATGAGAATGAATAGCTTTCGTCCAGGGCTGTTTCCCGTTTTCTGTCTATGGAAAATAAGCCCACTTGATAAATGTGAGCGTTAAAGGTTTCAACAAAGTGGCGTCAAGAATAGATTTTGGATGGTGGGCAGTCCTGTGGGGCTCTTCCCTGGATAAACCAACAAGCAACAGAGAGTGAAAGGGGAGGGGGGGGCGGGAACGGGCACACGGGGAGGGGGGCGGAACGGAGACCTATTGCATTGTAAATACTTGTTAGCTCCTGCTTACAGCATGAAAAAGTCTGGTTATTAAAAGCTGCTACCAAGAACTCCCTTCGTATTTCCGAAGCAACGGTTGCCATAAAATTATATTCACACTCCAACTACTTTAATTACCCCTCTAATGGCTGTATGGAATTCCCCTGAAGGTTAATCTCAACCGTATTTACAACTTCCATGGTTTCGACATTCAATACCAGAGAAAGAAACAAGAAAAAAACACAAGAAAAAAAAAAGAGAACACACACATTTCAATAGAGTCACGGCAACTTGGAGATGATGACAAAACAGTCTGTCACCCTAGAACCAAGATACTACCACATATAAATATGGACAGCCACGGCTTAAGGCATTCCTGGATACACGACGCACTGAGAGTCATAAAGAAGATATTAAAAACACAATGTATCATAAGTTGTGTGACAGCACGTGCCGATCTTGAAATGTTACTATTCACATGTGCCTATCTCGTGAAAGTTGGATTCGAACACGCTGTAGTAGCTCAAGTATGAGGTCTGACACCCAGAATATAAACCACCTCTAGTTCCTTAGTGTTTGCAACACACAGGTACACGGCGCTGTACTGCGCACTGCAAAGGGAGCCGTTTATTCAGCGCAGTAAAGTTAATTTTAGATTAAACTTTATATAATTCATCATGTTCAAGATACTACTGGTAGCACTGCACTGTGTAGTAAGAATCTCAGGAACCCCATGTACCCAACATTATACTCTTCGCCGAGAGAATTACATATTCATCACTATTCAGTTTACAAGCAATCTATTCAGCGTCGAATGGAGTAATGCAGAGCACAACGTATTGCAGAGTAGCAAATGCAGGTTCAAACTAGAATTGCACACTTCCTGTAGTAAAGTTTAATGTACCGCATATATCTAGTGCCATACAGCATAATACAACGTAACGCACATGTAGGCAGGGCTACAGAGTACAAAGACAACCAAACGCATCCGGCTCTGAAGTCCCTTAAAGAGACAAACTGATATATACGCAGATATATGGGAAGCCTCGTGAAGCCCACACGGCAGGGGAAAAGGAAATGGGAGGGGAATCTCGCGCAGGCTGGATCATTTCAAAGAAGCCCAAGAAAAACCACGCTGCAATAAAACTCCCATTACCTTATTAAAATGTCCTTGTTAGAATGAGTTCCCTGTAAAAGCACGCACTGCAAACACACTGCGCTGGTGCTCTGCTGACTTATCCCGCTCGGATTCTGCATCTATTCGAACTGCCTCATACGAGCCTTCTGGCGACTTTTGCTCGGTTGTCATTGTGCATCCAGAGTGGCTTTTAGGATGTGATTCTGCCTCATTAGTGATGTGTTCTGGTCGTACAGTTCGGCTCCCGGTTCTGTGCACGCAGCAGAGAGGCCAAGGACTGGTTGTGCAGGTAGGGGGGCGGGAACGGGGCCGGGGAGACACGGAGAGCGAGGCAGCGGTAGGGGGGCGGGAACGGGGTGTAATGGGACGATCCCAAGAGATTTGGGAGGGATTTAGCTAGTTATTCGAAAAAGGGGATTTAAAAGCTGTAGAGAAGCATCTAAGATCTATAAAAGACCCGGTTCCCCAACCCAGCGACTTTAATAAAGCTGTGCTCCATTTCCCAAATACATTGTTTAATTAATTCTGTTTCTAACTTGTGCCTCTCTCGTCCAATATCTTACACTTCCATAGCTTAGATCACTCACCCTTGTAGATTCTTTCCAAATTCAGGTCGGTAGCTCCTGCCCATTGCACAAACTGCGAGCGCTGTGTCCCCGTTCTGGAAGCTCACCCCGCCGTGCGCCGAGGGCTCCGGAGAGTCAGCGCCGCTGTCCTCGTCGTCTCGGGCTTCCCCCTCCGTCACCGGATCCACCTGGAAGCGGCTCTGACTGGGCGTGGGTCCGAGGGGCCAGTTGGGCCTGGCGCCTGCGGCCAACAGTTCCTCCTCACCTGGGGCCAGCTTCGTGGAGCCAAAACAGGACGACAAACAATAAGCCACGCCCACGGGACTTCCGGCCGCGCAGGGATTGGCTTCCTTGTTTCTCCTCACTCAAGCAGCCAATCACCGCGCAGGTCACCCGGCGAGCCTCCCGCAGCCTGAACCAATGGCAGCGCGGCTCCCGGGTGACGTCAGCGGTGGTTCCCTCGGCTTCTCCGCGGCCCCGGGGCTGCGGCGGTGATTTTCACGGGCAAAACGGCTGTGCACAAAAAGCGCTCAGGGGGAAGCACAGCGCTTCGGACTGACTGCGGGAGGGGGGCGGGAAAGGGGGAGGAGAGACGCAGAAGACGGCCGGAGCAGGAAGGTGGGTGCCGGCAATGCCGGAACAGACTCGGGGGCGTTCCCGGCGTCGCGTGACGTCGGCAAAAGCCAAAGAATCTCGGGAACGCCCCCGTGTCTGGTCCGGCATTGACGGACGCCTCTCTGTTCCAATGGCTAGCCTCCATTTATGGAGCTAGCCAATGAAGCAGAGAGGCGTGTTCAAGTCACCCATACTAGAAACTACAGATTTCTCTGGAGGAGGAGCCTACGGCTCCGCCCCCCAGCGAAACCTAAAAAGGAACTGGATCCCTATTAGCGAGATGGTAACGCTAGTGTGGTAAAAGGTCAACAAGATGTCGTTGTTGGCCCTTATGGCGGGTCTACGCGCGTTTCGGTGGGCAAGCCACCTTCATCAGGACCTTGAACATCGGATTGTGCACGTAACAGGGGATCAGACAAGAGAGAGATTGGCAGGGTGATAGGTAAGCTATCACTCCAACTTGGTCTCTACGAGAGTAGATAAGTCGGGTCACGAGAATGTCGCTGCATCCGAAATGACAAGTCGGATGTATTTAGTGATCCTCAAAATTTCATATTGATGTCTAAAATATCAGATTCTGTGTTGGAGGCAAATTGCGCCAATAATTTCCATTAATATGTGGGTTCTGAGGAGGTACTCCTATTATTTAGAGGGTCCCAGGATACTGTAGTCCGCGTAGGGCGTCCACTCCTATGTTATTACGATCTCTAATGAGATATAAAGTGATACCAACACATATGTAAGGCACAATCATGTCCGTCGACGGAGGGTCCCGGGGACGCGTAGATGCCTGAACGCTACTCGCCGAAATGAAAGGGTCGCGGTGACGTTACAGTACTAAATCACCTCGCAGAATGCCTGTTTGTTATGAAAAATGATCACCACTAAATATTGTAAGTTTCTAGCATAGCATCTCCAACCTTGCATGTGTAGAACAATTCAATAACATGCATGATTGTGCCTTACATATGTGTTGGTATCACTTTATATCTCATTAGAGATCGTAATAACATAGGAGTGGACGCCCTACGCGGACTACAGTATCCTGGGACCCTCTAAATAATAGGAGTACCTCCTCAGAACCCACATATTAATGGAAATTATTGGCGCAATTTGCCTCCAACACAGAATCTGATATTTTAGACATCAATATGACATTTTGAGGATCACTAAATACATCCGACTTGTCATTTCGGATGCAGCGACATTCTCGTGACCCGACTTATCTACTCTCGTAGAGACCAAGTTGGAGTGATAGCTTACCTATCACCCTGCCAATCTCTCTCTTGTCTGATCCCCTGTTACGTGCACAATCCGATGTTCAAGGTCCTGATGAAGGTGGCTTGCCCACCGAAACGCGCGTAGACCCGCCATAAGGGCCAACAACGACATCTTGTTGACCTTTTACCACACTAGCGTTACCATCTCGCTAATAGGGATCCAGTTCCTTTTTTCATCTCTGTATGTAGTATGAATGTAGAATGTCTGTTAGCACGTGAGTGAGTTGCTGTGTATGATTGTTTTTCAGGGGATATTTCTGTTGAATTGTTATGGATTTTAGATTTGTCCTTGTGTCTTTTTTGAATTTTTTCAAACATTTCATGTATTGTCTATGAACTTTATAAAAGACGATTCGCTGATTAAGAATTTAACTTATATGTATCTATATTCATACAAAAACAAAATATAATAAGTAAATAAAAATATATATATTTTTTTGAATGAACCTCACTTGCACTTCTCCCTTTTCTGTCACTATTTGTGTTGATTAAATTTGAGATGTATACACATTATTGAATGATCGGCCACTGCAGGAACATCTTTCTAGTTTTGTGCTTTCTCCTCCCCTCGGTTCCTGGGCCATAAATTACTTGTTTGAGGGGGTCCCATTGCTCTTGACTAGTGGTCTATTCATTCGTCTTTCTGCTTCCTAAAGAATAATTGAATTCCAGAAACTGAATTATACAGCTCCCGAAATGAGAAGTCTACCATCTTCTGTCTGGGCATTTAATTATATGGGTTATAGGTCTCCCCATAATTACTTTATCTCATCCTCCTCTTCGGAGCAGATATCATGCATTAAATATTTGGGTTATTGGTCTCTCCATAACGACTTTATCTCACCCCCCATTTCGGAGCAGATAACATATCTTTCTGCACCGGGACCTTCATTTAGGATCCAAATCCTACTCGGGAAATACTATAGCTGGGCGGACCTCAGGTTTTGCTCTGTGCACCCGATATACTCTTTCCATTGGACATTACCGCTGGGCCTTCCTCAGGTCAGGCTTAAACCAAGGGAAACTAGTGAAACGTCTCGATCTTGGCATGGGCGGTTCCTAATGCGCAGATCCTTAGGTCACAGCGCAAGTATCGGGCAAAAGGAACACCCTTATTAGGCCTTTCCGCCAAATAACTTACCAATTAACCTAACAAACGGGATCTTCACTCACTATAAATACGGCCGCCAGGGCGCTCTACCGCATTCACTGCGGAGCCGCGTTCCGGGGAACAAGGACATTACGATTGCTGTAATTCATGAGCAAAATCTTGTTGAAGCGGTCGGGCCATTCTTTCTCCAACCTGTAAGCACCAACAACTGCTATACTCTGTATTGTTTTACAGGAGCCATTGGGCCAGAGCAACCCCCAACATTATGGAGGCTCATGGGGCATTGTACCTAGGACAAGAAGTATGCCTCTCTTTTTTATCCTCCAAAACTTGACTTTTTCACCCTATAAAGTTAAGTCCTATAGGCACAAGGAATCTAACGCCCTAGAGTGTGTGTTTTATGTTTTGTGTATGTTTGTATTGTATTTTGTCCCTTCTTTCAACAGGGTCACCTGCACTAGTAGCATGACATTAATTTTGTCTAGTGACCCTTACCATTTATTTTTTACAGTTCACTGTACCTTGTCTAAATATTAAGGAGTTGATTTCTACAATTGTGGTCTTCTTTTTTCCTTCTAGGTTACTTACATATTGGCATAACTTCATTCTAATTGTAGGAACATTATGGTACTACAACTTCACTTTTTGTATAATACACTTTTTTAATTTAAAAAACGTGAGTAAGGTGGGTGTGGTGCACCCTGTCCTGAAGAAGGAGTTGATCTCCGAAACATGTTGACGCACCCAAAGAGGTACTGTGCTTAATATCGCATAATTACCTCAATCTGCACCCATTTTAATAGTACCAGCCCGGGGGCTCATTAAATTAGTTATGACCTACCCCGCGAGCCAGGCACTTCTTAAACATTCACTAACTCACATTTCCTCACCATATACTCACACCCAACCCTCACATACACTACGCGTAGTCTAATATCAGTGCTCCCGTGTAGTCGGAGGTCCCAGCACGCCGCATCTCGTAGAGGGGTGCGAAGACCCCAATGATGAAGCATGACACCAGGGGTCCTTTTGGTGTGTGAGGGGAATTTTAAAAACACTATGTGCTCCCCACCATTGTAGGGAACACATCACCCAATCTGGTGGATTCTTGTTGTTTATTTATACTATCTGGGAGAAGGAATCCACCCCTACCTCTCTCTCTCCCCCCTTGTTTTTTAAGCATTTTATGCATGATTGTGCCACCTTTTGTATCTTTAAAATTATGTTGAACCCAGTTCTGCTGATATTCATTGTAAGACTGGACGCAGTAATACAAATCGCAAATTATGAGTGTGGGGAATTTGCGATCTGTATTTTCAAGCGCCATCTTGAAAGCCTGTAGTTCAGTTCGCTGATCTGTACAGTCCCCTAGGGATTGAGTTTTTGTTACCATAGGTCTGAATTTACCATCGCGCCAGCGACCTTAAACAATCGCGCACGCTGCACTATAGGCTTGTTTTCCCCCAATTGCGGGCTGTGCTGATCCGTCTGTATATTTTACCAGCCGTAATGTTTTAGAGGCTGAATTTCAGTGGGCAGAGGACATTCTTGTTCGTATTGGAGAAATTCTTGTGTCTTCAAGTAAGGGTAAAAAACGTATTCAACGTCTGTTGCAGCAAGAGAATTAACCCATTGTATCCATCTCGGATGTAGAGCTTTTGCATTTGGAATGCTTGCTTTTGTCACTGCCTCAAAGGCAGGTACAGGAGTAATGACTTTAATGTGTTTACCCTGTGCAAGGGCTCTCTCTTTTGCCACCGCAGTTTGAACCGCTGTCAGAATTTTTTCTGTTGAAGTGAATTTCATTTCAGCTTGTGTGTTAAAGTTTGATTTGTAAGCTATTGGTACCTTTTCACCTTCATTAAAGGTTAGGTATGTGAATCCGCATTTCCCTGGGATGATTCGGTTTACAAGGTTGCGTTCATTTACGCGTGCCTGTAAATGTGTTGTTGCCAACATGTCTGTTTGCACTGAACGCAAAGTTTCTGTGTGTTTTTGAGTCTAATTAGTAGGTTTGAAATCAGGTTTGATTAATTCGTAGAGAGGTTTAACCCTTTCTGCGTAATTTAGAATGTAAGTTCTTCCAAAATTCAGGAATCATAGAACTGACTGTAAGTTTTTCAGTGTTTTTGGAGGTTTTTCTAGAATGTTTGCTGCCAGGCTTTTGCCTTCACTTGAAAGTTCATATTCTAAGAATAGGACGTTGAGGTGGGCAATTCTTGATTTTTTAAAGTTGAACTTATACCCTTCAGAGGCGAATCCAAGTATTATGGTGTTCACCCTGGTCAAGTGCCTGTCCAAATCATCGTCTTTAAGATAGATGTCATCGACATAAGATAATGCCTCATCATTGTACGTTTGTAGTAACTCTTTTACTCTGGCTACTTTCTAATCAGGACTATTCTTGAATCCCTGGGGGAGGTGTCAAAAGTGTTGTTGTGCCCCCATTATTGAGAAAGCGTTCAAGTACCTGCTTTCAGGTGCAATGTTTTGACAGAAGAAACCGTTTGAAATGTCTAATGTCGTTTTGTATTTTTTGCGCACAATGTTATTCATCAGTGCTGCACTATGTGCATTTTGTACTGCAAAGGTTTTGCAACAGGAATTTAAATATCTGTAGTCCAAAACTAGATGATATGTATTGTTTGGTTTGGAGACAGGAAACAAAGGATTGTTCATGGACGAGGTGCATGTTTCAATCACCTCTTGGTATTCAAGTTGATCTAGGATCTCCCTGACCTGTTTTTTAGATTCTTGTTTAACTGGATACTGCTTCTGAGCAGTTGGTTGATTCTTTAACTGGATCTTATGGTGAGGAGAATCCTCATCCCATCCTACATTATTTTTATATAATGCTGGAGCCTGGGCCAATGCCCATTTCCTGGCATAGGTGTATTTTTTGTGAATAGGAATATGATTCGAGAAGGCTGGCATAATTACCTCTTCGCCATGTGGGCACTCCCTGACAAATTCAGGTGGCCAGTCTTTTTCAGCCAGAAAGATGTCATAACCCTTAGATAGTTTTGCCCAAAAGAGTACTTTTATTTTCCTAGTTATATCCTCCTCTATTCGGAGTGTTACTTTGTATAACTTATGTGATACACTAACCCTGGTATCTACAGTTTCAACCTGAATGCATTCATTCAGGTCCACTGTCTCCAGATGATCCTTCAGGATCTTGCGAGCTATGGTAACCTCTGCTGCGCTGTCCAGCATTGTCTGGGCCCACTCCCCGTTCTTGAGTTGTGTCCTCAAGATCCTCGGCATGTCTGATTTTAAGACTTGCTACCTTCTTTTTGGTGAATTGAGTTTTCTTATTTTTCGGAACGTGTTGATCAATTTTGGACTTCACGCGTTCTTCCTTGTGTTCTGATTGTCCTCTTCTTTTGGATTTCTGCGAGGAAGTCTGAAAGGTACGAGAGGAACGTGTATCAGTATCTTGATATCTATCAGGTTTTCTCAAGTTATCCCTCTTTCTGAGGTTATACCTCTTTTCAGAGGGCTCCTTTTATGGAGATCTAACCCTAGATTGAGAACGCTTCTCTTTAGGAAGTGTCGAACTAGTATTTTCCCACTTCTTTTTAGGAGTTGTGAGAGTGTTTTTAATAAAAAAACTTTTTCAGGATTTTCTGTTAGTTCAGGTTTTACTGGTTTCCCTCCTAAACTATCCCTTCCTAGTTCTTCATAGGATTTTTCTATTATTCTGGCTAGTTCATTCGGTTGCTCAGTTATATCAAGTTCTTTTAGTTTTTGGCGGATTGCCACTGATGCTGCTTCACCTTTAATATTAGCTAATATTAGAGCTGAGACCTGTTTGAAATATTTCAGCAATTTCATACCCAGATTTAAAGCAGGCTCTGCCCCGTATTCATTTTTAATCTGTTTCAGGACATCTGGTATTACCGCCATGGACAGAACACCATGTCTTTTTGTGTAGATTGCAGCAAAGACTGTACCCCAAATGTCACAGTCCTCCAGGTGTGGTGCAATCCCCATTGGTAAACAGATTGTTAGAATCCTGTGTTTCTCATGAGGTGTACTATCGGGAAATACTGCCTCAATTTGAGTAATTTTTTGAGCTAACCAGAATGGAATCTGTTCCCTTTTTGTGGGTAATTTACCGATGACTGATTGTATAGTCTGTGGTGTAATTTTGTTTGTGTTCCCCTGATGAGAGGTTTGCTGGGGAATCCTTACAGCAGGTTGGACTGTTAACGTCCGCATGACATATTGTACCAGTTGTCTATGGATTTTAATTAATTGTTTAAGCTGAGCTAATAGTTCTGGGCCTGTCATTTGTTCAATGGCAGGATGTGGTGTATAGCTTGCTAGTACCGGCCATGTTGCTCCTGGTCTACCTAGTGGACCGAGCCTGGAAATGTGATTTTCGATGTTGTAGGGCACCTTTAAACCAGAGCTGATGCTCTTCGTGATTTAGTGGAATTTCAATGTCCTCGAAAGGAACGTATTCCGCTGGAGGTTCCTCTATTTTATGACAAAAATGACAAAACATTTACAAAAATTACCCTACCACCTCTGGCTGATAGGCCATTTTCTATGAGCTTTATAGCTATTGTTTTCCGCACATTTTCCGGGATGTTTATAGCATCCACATCGTCATGTCGGAAACCTGTAGTGTCAAAACCTGGTTGGTTTGCATTTACTGCAGTTCCACTGCCCCCGGGATTATCCTCGTCGGACATTTTGTTGAAAGTTTTTGCAGAGCAAGTTTCAAGGAAAAATAAAGATAAGGGGCACAATATTTTGGAACACTGTATCCTTCAACGTTGAACAAAATCAAAAACTAATAAATAGGATTTTTCATCCTACTCAGTTTAAGGCGGATATTTTATCCTTTAACCCACTTCAGACTTCTATTGGAGTATTTTACAGGATAAAGGGGTCTCTGTGAAAAGCACGACTGAGTTACTCTAGTATCTAGTGTTAAATTAGTGCCTTACCAAACGTTGGGCGCCATGTAGTGTATTTCCTATATTCCCAATAGGCTCTGCGCATTGGAATAATATATCCTATAGATGTGACGTAGGACTTATGTCTACTAGGTCTCTATCGAAATATATTAGACTTAATTGTGAGTGCCAGCTAGCTCAGAAGTCACTAGAATCTTTCTCGAGGTCACAAGAAGGGATTTAGTTTCTGACAACCGCATAAACATGACAACTTGGTTTCCCAAGAAAAAACTGATCTTCAGAGTCGTGGAAACAATAGATAGATATTTTACTCAGTCATTCGTGCATGCTTCGTTTCACCAGAGGTGCAGAGAAATAGATAGATGGGCGTTTTCAATAAAAGTATTTATTGAACAGTCTTCTTTTCCAAGCATAAGAAATGAACTGCTACAATCGTAATACTGGTTGCAAAATATAAAGCATACAGTAAAAAGAGTAGAATAAAATAATACTGTAAGAACATTGTATGGTACCTAGACCATAGATAAATACATAAGTAACAGAGGCTACAAAGTACTCAACTGGTGCTTCTAAAATACGCCTACCCCGATGTACCTAACCTAATCTTAGTACGAGGGAAGAAGTAAGTGAGGTGTAGCATAAATGTAGTATTCTTTGCCAAGAATCTATCCAAGATTTCTCTTAGGGTCTAATTAGCTCCGTACCTTGGTTTAGAATGAAGAAGGTCAATCTCAGGACTCGATTTCCCAACAACCCGCAAGGGTAGCTTGGAAACACTGGAGCTAGATTTCTCTGCAGGAGAAAAGACAGCCTCTCTTAGTGCGTCTGCTGGAGTGTCGGCTTCCTTCTGCACTTGCTGTAGCAGGATGCGTCGAGCAAGTAGATAGTCGAACTGCTCCAAACCACCATGTGTTCGCTATGGCAAGTGTGGGCATATTTATACCTTGAAGGTACAGAGTTTGACGCAAAGGTGGACATAATAACGTCATCAAAGAGTCTCAGTTCTTTGAAAATTCCATGAGTTCTTGGATAAGTCAGTATTCGAGCCAGAGGAAGTCCCTTGCTGCTGAACCGAGTTTTCCAAGAAATCGTTTTCGGAACTAGTGGAAGTAGCCCTGCCGTATTTGGACTGCATGAACTATGTCTAAATATGGTTATGATTTCTATGCCTATATTTTATTTATTTAAACTTTTACCGCGCACAGCTACCCACAGTGGGTTTCCCGGCGCTAGGGACAGACTGGAGATGAAGATATCAGATAGCAAGCATACAGGATCCAACTACTTATGTGAACAACAGCGTTTTCAGTGCTCTGCGAAAACGAAGAAGACTGGTCTCTAATTTAAGGGCAGTGGGCAGGGCATTCCAATATTTGGGACCAAGATAGGAGAAGGAACGTCCCCCCATCCTTGCCAGCTTAAATCTAGGTATAGAGAAATTGCCAATTTCCGAGGATCGTAAGGTACGTTTGGGCCTGTAAAGTTGCACCAGTTTTTGTAAGTAAGTAGGTGCAATGCCTTGCTTGATCCTTAACATGTAGCATAATTCCTTAAACTTTATGCGGCTGGAGATCTTCAACCAATGAAGATCATGCAAGGCAGATAATGCAGAAGTTCTTCTAGGGACATTCTTCAAGAGTCGCGCGGCTGCATTTTGTACAACCTGCAATACTTTAACAGTGGCTACATCAGCACCCAAATATAGTATGTTGCCATAGTCCAGGCGAGATGTTATCAATGCCTGGACAACCGTTCTACGGGAAGGAATGGGAAGCATCCATAAGATCTTTTGTAGCCACCTGAGAGTAGAAAAACAGATTGCTGCGACCTTAGTGGCCTGCTGCTTCATTGTTAACTTGTCGTCAATTTGAACGCCCAAGTTACGTACAGCATGTGTGGGTAAAGGAAGTGCAACCATCTCATTTGGCCAATGCTGAGGGCCCCAGAGGTTCTTATTTTTCCCCAGAATGACCACCTCTGTCTTCTCCCCATTCAGTTTGAGACAGTTCCTCTGCATCCAGTCCGCCACAAGAATGAGGCCCGACTTTAGTGCAGAGGGATTATTCTCGTCTTGCCCTGATAGGGAGAAGACGATCTGGGTGTCATCAGCGTAAGAGAACAGGGTCAGCCCCGCCTGCTCTACGATGTTAGCCAAGGGTTTTACATAAAGATTGAATAATAGGGGGCTGAGTATGGACCCCTGCGGGACACCCCACGCTGAGGAACAGACCGCTAATGCCGCCTTAGGGGATAAAACTTGAAAGGTTCGCTCGCCAAGAAAGGAGGCCACCCAGGCTAAGGCCCTACCAATCACGCCGAGTGACCGCAGAGAGTCAAGAAGGATGGAATGTGACACGGTGTCGAAAGCTGCGCTCAAATCCAACAGGATGAGCGCCATAGTTTCACCCTGGTCGACACCGTGTCGGAGACTCTCTGTAACCCCAAGAAGGGCTGTCTCGGTCGAGTGGCAGGACCGAAAACCCGACTGGGAGGAATGTAAGAAACCAGAACTTTCCACCAGTTCAGTGAGCTGGGTATTAATGTGTCTCTCTAACACTTTAGAGAAGATGGGTAGCAGGGATATTGGACGAAAGTTGGCAAGATTCGAGATATCAGCACCAGACTTTTTTAACAAGGGCACCACCATAGCGTGTTTCCATGGCTGGGGTACATATGCCTCAGTAAGTGAGGCGTTTAACAATTTAACAAAAATCTGATGGGTGGAGGGGTCTAATTGTTTGAGTATTTTAGCCGGAAGTGCATCGCACAGAGAGCCAGAGCGCACACTATTTAGACAAGAAGAAAAGGAACTATTGTCTAATGGCTGCCATACAGAGAGTTTGGCAACGTTGTCAACATTAGCAGATGACTGCACAGCGCCAGATGCAAAAGGTGTTACCATCGGTGGCGGGGTAAAAAGATCGTAGATCAAGTCGACTTTTTTAACAAAAAAGTCAGCTACGGATTGGCATTGAACCTTGCCAAGCGCGGGAGGCGTAGGAATAGAGTCCGCTCCTGTCAGTTTTTTTACAACTGAAAAGAGCACCTTAGGGCAGTTTTGTGCATCTGAAACTATTTTTTAGTATAGTCTGCTCTGGCTGTTTTGCAGCTGTTATGATAGCCCTTCAGAGCTTCTCTGTAAGCTACTTTGCGTGTAGGAGAATAATTGCGCCTCCATTTCCTTTCTAAAATCTTACATTGAGTGCGAAGGCACTTAAGCTTGTTGGAGAACCATGGTGCAGGTGGATGATGAGGCATAGTTTTGTTATATGTCAAGGGAAGCGTGGAATCAACAGCATTATTTAACCACTGACCAACTGCACAATTTAGTGCAGAGATAGATAGGTCGGTGTTAGGAAGTGTCCTTAACAATTGTTTATTAAGTTCTGGCATGTTAATTTTCCCCCAACTGCGTGTCCGTTTATCTATTTCCTTTCCGATCTGTAATGCTGTCCTGGTAATATCCAATGAAAAAGGAACAGCAAAGTGGTCAGACCATTCTATTGGGCGTGCTTTCTGAGAGCAGTCCAACTGTAGATTTGACAGGATGGGATCTAATAAGTGACCAGCAAGATGTGTTGGGGCAGAGTTCAAGAATTGAATGTTAAAAACCTCGAGAGTAGAAATAAGCTGTTTAGTGGACGTACTGTCGGAATCTTCGAGATGGATATTTAGGTCTCCTAGAATCGAAAAGTTGGCTGCTCTAAGCAGCAAGGGGGCCAGGAAATCTGGCAAAGAAGAAACCCAGGGATTAGCATTCCCAGGAGGGCGATAGATTAATAGACCTGTCATTGTGAACTGAGGGTTGTAAGTTAGCCTAAAAAGGGCTGCCTCGCAACCTTTGAAAGGAATGTCTTCAAATTTACAGGTGTACTTAGATTTGAAGATCATGGCTATCCCCCCCCCCTTTGCCTAGAACTCTGTCCTTTCTTACGATGACGTAATCAGGGGGAATTGCAGCGGCAATATCGGGGCCAGAGCTGTCATGCAACCATAAGAATATGGTGATTTATGCCTATATAAGGGCATGAATCAGGAAAATTACAATAGGGTCCTAAAATGTTATACAACAGTCTCACGTTTATCGGAGCAGCGAAAGACACTTTTAGTGCATCCTCCACTGGTCCGATCGGAGGAGAATGCGCTAAAAGAGTCTTCCGCTGCTCGTAGCTGAAAAAAGGGAGTCTGACTCCAAATGAATGGACAATTTTGAGGGCACTTGAATGACACATTTTGCCTCACCAACCACTTCAGGTGAGAGATCCTTGCATTAGGGTATGTAGTAAGCCAGCTTACTTCCCCAGGCTTCAGGGGCTTTGGACACCACAGGGCAAGGTTCAAGACCAGGTAGGTACTGCACTGCCCGCGGCATCAGTGTGGCCTGGTGCAAAGGTCACTAGGCCCAATGTTATCCAATGGAGCCAAGGAATACCTCGAAGACGCACAGTTTACTGGTAGGTACCCGCGGTCTTGAGGCAAGTGCCCTGGGGGTTGAGGTGAACACGGGGGGCACAAGGCAGCTTCAAAGCTACACCACCAGATGCATAGGGGTGCCGGGTGCAGGGTGCACATCAGTGTTGAGTGCCCAATGCTTTCCAATGAAGATCGTTGGTTTCTGAAAAAGGGTTGGACCATGAGGCTAGACGAAGGTGACCAATGGCTTACCAGGTAAGTTAAATAGCTGGAGGACACCTGGGCACCCTCAGCTTGGCACCCCAAAGTCGATGGCGGAGGATGCAGGGGTGCATTTCGGTGTCCGGTTTTCTCAGCTGGTTTTGGTCGCGGTCCAGCGGATCCTCCGAACATAGACTGCAGGTGTCGAGGGGTGTCCTGGAGAGGTCAACTACTGATACAGATGAGGTCAGAATCGCTGGGGGGACTTCACAGGGTGGGTGAGTCACTCAAACTCGGGTCGTGCGCATCAGGTGCAGAGTGTGCACGGGACGCAGATCAATCTAGATCCGGATTCCTTGAAGTTGGAGCTTCTTTGTAAGACAATCCGTGTCCTCAGGAGATAGGAGTCTTTGATGAAGGCAGGTCAGGTCTCTGGGGGTTCTTGGAGTTGGCTGGCTGCAGGACACTCCACTTGCTGCATGCAGGATTTGAAGAAGGAGACAGGCTGGTAGGGCTGGGGCCAAGCCAGTTGTTGTTGTCCTTCTTCGCTGCTGCACTGCTCTTCGGTCCTTCTTCTTCATAGGTCATCGAATCTAAGGAGCAAGGTTCAAGGGGGCCCCTAAATACTTAGACTTCGGGGCGTTACATAGGTGTGCAGGTTGGGACCAATGGGTCCCTTCCCTGGGGTGTCTACACCCCCTCT
The DNA here is from genome assembly GCF_964263255.1 of Lissotriton vulgaris. Lineage (NCBI taxonomy): Eukaryota > Metazoa > Chordata > Amphibia > Caudata > Salamandridae > Lissotriton > Lissotriton vulgaris. Next base: position 83,402,559 of record NC_141700.1, on the reverse strand, counting down.
TATACCACACCCCAGCGGAAGAGGTCAGATGCCTCGTCCTGATTGAGGAGTCCCCTCATCTTCAAGATGGAGGGAACTGAGGTGTGTGTTTCACTTCGCCTCAGGACCCAGGGCATACTGAGTCATGTTGGTATCAAGTATCTGGCAAAAATGTAGGGGTTAACCATGCAAAAGGGGCACTTTCCTACAAGGTACTTATAGTTTCACTTTTTCTACTACAAGTAGAGGCGTATGGATCCGTTTATGTCCACTGCAGTTGGAGAAAATGCCAGGATTGCTACAGGTGTCACATGTGGCAGCTATTTTGGAAACAGTCTTAATGGAAGTACCACTTGATAATATAATACAAAAAGATCGGAGCTTGGAAAAATAATCCTATGCCACAAGGCATACATCCTCTCAGTTTGAAATTTAAGCCAACACTGACTATATTGCCACTTGTTGCCCATACTAATATTGATGAGTATTAGTCTAGTTCTGATTGGAACTTTCTTCTCTATAGGGCAAACTGAGGACTGCTATTGGTAAATGTAAATGTAAATGTAAATGTATAGGCATTTATATGGCGCACTACTTACCCGGAGGGTCCCAAGGCGCTTCGGCCGCTGCAAAACCCTTCCTGGCTTCCCTGAGAGATGGTCTCTTAATGGGTATCTCCAGGGTGAGACCAGGCATCTCCGGCGGTCTGGTGGGGCCGTTAGTGAGTTTTCCAGAGGACTATGACGGAGGACGTTTCGGCCCCCCCTAGCTCAAGAAAGCATTGGTTGTGTGATCTTAATGATTGGAGGTTTTGCTACGGATGTGGTCTTGAGTGGTAAGTTTGCTTGAGATTGCGGCCTCCACCTCACTGATGGAGTGTGCACTATATCTTGGGCTTTGTCTTTGGGTATTCCATAGGGTGGCTGCTCCTACTGTCCTTCGTTTACCCCACTGAGCTCTGAAGCGTAGGGAAGCAGGCCTTGCAGAGGCAATATGATCTGCAATTTGCCGAAAAATACATGGGTGTGTCTAAGTCTTCTGTGTGTTTGTCTACTCCAGTCCCAGTTAGGGTTTGTTGGCATTCTGCCCAAGTAAGATAAGTAAGACTGTAGGCGATGAGCGTAACACTTGCAAAATTCTCAGGAACAGGCAATCACGCGGACTGCATTCCAATCCTTCTTTTCTACGCCCAATGCACCACACTAAAAGTCTAGTACCGCATGCAAATCAGCCTTGGTCCTGATCCAATGGGAACAGTCAGAACGAACTGTCGGGCCACGCCCCTTCTTACTGAGAACACTAGCAGCCACAGACTGTTTTATGCTTTGTTAGGTCTCATCAGTGAGGTGCAATTTAAATCCTTCAGCCAAGCGATCACAGTTCACAGTGGGAGGCAAGTGTTTGCAATGGTTTTAAACCTGGAACAATATTCTTTTATCTACAGGGAGCCACTGGAGGGGTTGAAGGTCTGTGTTTTTCAGTGTCTGCAAAGAGTGGCATACATTCTGGTGTCATGTGCTCACAACGTCCCGAACCAGTGAGTTTCTTTGGGAGCCCTGTAGGTGTGTGGACATATAATAATCCAGGGCTTGTCCAGGCAACTTTTGATGGGAAGACATTAGGGTGACCACCTTCATCCAGTTCATTACAGACACTGTTGACAGTCCTCAGCTTTTGTGTGGTAGCCTAGTGCATTCTGGGTGTTGAAGTATTGTTTTGCTTCCATTGAAGTAGGCCAACATCACAGAAATCAAAGATTTGTGGGTGAAAAGTTCAAGGCCGTAGACACATGTCCACAAAGATCAGGAGTGAAGTGGTCAACTTGGCAGGAATGGGATTTGGCCAGATTGTTGCCTCACCACCACACCACTCAAAAATGTTACGAGAGAAATGGAACACCCTTTTAACTACAGGTTGTGTACATGGCTGACCCTTTCAAAGCTAGTATTTTGTAGACAGGAGTGTTGAGACATCAGGTAGGCTCTCCATAACCCACCACTGTTCTGATAAGTCTGAAGAGCCTCGTCGCCACATGTGGTATAAAGTTATCTGCTACCTGGGCACAAGGAAGAGCAGACAGTGCCTGCATCCTTTTCCTGCTATGTGGTTAACCTTGAGGCATGATGCTTATTATAGAACACCAAGAGGCAAGTTAATCAAACCTGCCAACACCCATGGTGCCACCATCTGTCGAACGATAGTACCTCTCTTCGTTCGATCTACCGGCGAAAAGTCGATATGACGCAGTAAAGGGGAAAGTGAGTTGGTAACTCCTACTCAGAGAAGGTTTCCAGCTCTGCATAGGTGAGGCCCATCAGGGCTTTTACAACCTCCCTGGGAATGGGGTGTGAACACCTGAAGCCTTTATGCTATTTTTGTGGAAAGACACCTCAGATATGTGCCAGTCACTAAACCCTGGTCAATCCAAGGCACCTCCATGGCTAGCAAGGAAGTGTTGGGATAAAAGCCTCGCCCCATTCAATACCTTTCCTCTACCTCTCACACAGTGGACATTTTAAAGGTTCTTAGCTCTTGTTTATGCAGCAAGATTTTAACTTACTGCACAATGAAACCGTTTTCATCTCATCTCTTAGTATGGAGAACATTATGATTTGGGTTATAATGTCCATTTGAGCAGAAACCACTGGTTTCCGGGACCAAGCCGTATAGGTCATACCTGCAGGAAAATGTATGTTCTCATGCCGCATAATTCCATCAACCCTGCCACATAGCTTGGCCCTCTACTGCTGCATGATTCCAATGGCCCTGCCTTTAATACATCACTTTTAATATCCAGGTAATACAACACCCAGAATGACAGATGACACCCAGATATTCGTAGTACAGCATCAAGATGGCTGCAGGTGCGTAGAAGCGAAACTACAAGCCCCAGAATCCTTACTGTAGGTGCCTAAAAATCCGGAACTAGTTGAAAGTCGTACTGATGTCTTACGTTGGTATCTAATAAATGCAGACTCTAATTAGGTTGGCATCTAATACATGCTGGTTCTATTAAACATATAACAGCAACTTGTGTGCAGTGATATTTTGTTTTTTCTGCATGAAATTAACGCCTTATCCTCAAGTTATATTTAACGATCAATCAGCTGCACAAATGTGGACAATCTATGCTGTGTTTTTTTCTTCAATTAAGCAAGACGTGTTTCCTTACTATGGCTGCAGGTAAAAACATCTGATTTGGCGTTTTCAAAACATGCTGACTAAAATCAATTGTTTGTAAGACATTCATATTTCCATAGCAATGGGTGCAACGACGCTTTTTGTAAAAAAAAAAAAAAATGTATCGAATTTTTGACACCCAAGGTGGGCCCTTTCTTGCCGCGCCCCAAGGACAGGAGCATATCTGGAGAGGGTGCAGTGGTTGTAACCCGAAGCTCGTCACGCCAGCGACTCAAGGTATGTTACAACGAAAGACAGCAGAGCCAGCGGAAAGCCCAATGTAAACATGCAGCGGCCCGAGCCAGCAGGCGGGGCGGGGCGGGGCGCTGCACTGAGTCTGGGTGGGGGAGGGGCGGCGCGGGAAGGCGGCGGGTGGGGGAGGGGAGCACTGCATTGTGGAAAGCTGCTTTTCTAGTGCAGGGGGAAAGCCGTGCTTGAGGTGTAGGTAGTGCTTAATTTGTCAATGAAACGGAGCCGGTGCCCGAAGATGTCAGCGGTGCAATCGGATGCTTTAATGCACTACCCGACACTCCCTGCGACTTTATATGACTTGTGTGACTTGTAGTCCAAGTTAACCTGTTAGAAAACCAGGACTACAAATTTATGAATTGAAAGAGAAACCCAGGACTGGAACACCTTCTCACGTATGGACCTGGGAAACTTGACAGCACTATATGTTTTGGTGGTGTGTTACTGGAACTGTCAATAAATGACATTGCCTCACGAGCTTCATTTACGGGTCACTAGGGAGGGGGGCGTTAAAATGGCGTACTGCCCCTCCATAACCACGCCTCCTTCTAGGGCCAGTCACCACTAAAAATACTGGATTACCTGTTTGAAATGATTCCAGTGTTGGCTTCTAGACCCCCAACACAGCTATGTCTTTGGTCAAGTTTACGGACACTGATGTAACAGGAGATATCTGTGCCACCAGATTTCTTTATTTATAAAGTTTTATATAGCGCGAACAAGATCCAGAAGGATATCAGAGCGCTTTACCAAAAGGATGTAAGGAAGGACATAAAAGCAACGTCAACATCAAGTAAGAATTCAAAAACAGGGAAAATTGTTACCGAAACAAATTCAAAACAAATAATGTTCCAATATATTTTGAGTGAGAACCTAGAACAGAATGGTGAGTTAAATCTACAGTGGTTCAACTTCAGCCAATTTAAAACACAGATAGTTTTGACATAAATAATATGGGAACGTTTCTGCAAAACTTTCTCTGGTGGCCACATATCTGCCACACTCGCCCCACCCCTGACAAAAAGCTCCTGAAGAGCTAGTCCCCCGGAATTTTAGGTCTAGTTGTTGCATTAAACTAAAATGTCGTTGTTTCATGCACTGCACATGTGTGTAACACATGTTAGATTCAATCTTTAACATCCTAAACCTCCTCTTCCTGAAATGAATGTTTTAGTCATTAACTTGCACATTCCAGAAGGAAAGCTTGCCTTGCAGACATTTGATTTCCAGAGCCGAGAAGCAGGCTGGGATTGCTTTCATTGTTTTTAGTTTTTTTGGACCAAATTCAAGAAATTCTGGTAACAGGCAAACTGGGAGACCATCACCTGCCCGCTTCGGCTGTTGGAAATGAGATCCAGACCCCAGCACCCTTTTAAAGCGTACAATGAGATGTAAGAAGAAGTGTTTTGGGGATTCCTGGGTCCAATGTGCTGGTTTGATCTCCCGGTGGAGAAAGAGTCTTGCCTTTTGAAGGTGGGACAGTCTAGTCGCCTTGAGGCTCAGCGACCACCTGTTTTACCACCACGTGTCCTTTCTATCTGGTGATATTGACACATATAGTATAGACAGATCTCTGCCAGTCTGCCATACATTGTTTTTCCCTTAATCAAGAGAGGATGTGGTAAGTCAAGTGGTTGTGTTTTAAAAGTGGACTATCTGGACTTACACTGTCCTGGATGTGAGGAGTGAGTTTAGGTTCAAGGGAGTTACTTGCATTTTTCCATGGGGCTATTGTCAGTATCTGCAGTCTTCTCAGACTGGTGGAACTGCCCAAACCCGCCATAACCAGCAGGTTGAACCCTACTCTGGAGCGCAGAATTGTCTTGTACAGCGCTTTAAGCTTCTGATGGGGCACGGAAATAACATAGGATGACACACTTCACCTTAAGTTGAGCTTTGTGGCTATAGTATGGGTTTATAGTGTGGCCTACATGGGCAGTGTGTTGTTGTCATGTATGAGGATCATAGTACACCCCATATATAGTGAAATGAGGATTCCGGGAGGCACTACCAAGTCCTGTCCCACTCGTCCTGTCAGCGTAGGCATAGCAAGCAAACAGGGCCTGGTCTTCTCAATTGACCACTGAGAAGCCCATCTTCACAGCTGTGTACCACTTGTCTAAATCTATAGGTTGTCTCCAAGGCTTCGATTCAAGGTGTCTTTTTGGATGTAATAAAAAAAATGCCTGTCAGCATAAGAATGTCTTAAATAAAACATAGGGAGATTTCTAACACTAATATCTTCACCTGTGCTGTACTATATCCAATTAAAGTTTTTAAGACAAGATTTCACAAATAATCACTATCCATGTAAATCGAGATGCCCTGAAGAAAAAAGCTAAAGGGCGCAATGCCTGTTAGTTGTGAGGTAGTGAATATCATATCAACTAGAGCAAAAGTGAACTGTCTAACTTGACATTTCAAATGCTATCAGCTTTTTCTGTAACATAATTGATTTGGAACACAGTCCATTAATTATCAACAGTCAACAGCCTTTTTATCCAACACCTTCAGGCGCTCGAGTGCCCAAGCCTCGGGGGATCTTTTGACCCCATCTTTAAAAAGTCATACATTTGGAAAAAGTGTTTTCCAGACTGCCTACTCCATTGTTTTTGGCCAACTAAACCAACCAGTCCATCTAGGATAGAGGGTGTCCCCTATATGTTTTCCTGATGAAGACCCAAAATAAGTTAAAGCATATCAGGTGTCGAAAAGTTGACTTTTGTTAATGATTGCACTGCCTTCCAGTGCAATTATGTTACTTTGAACACTGTATTCTTTGTGAGTCTTTCAGCTCTACATGTTGCTTGAAATCACATTGATTGCTCTTCTTAAATATTACCTAAAATGTAATAAGTAACTTCAAATGAATCATTGTTTTCATTACGTTCTGGATCAAAAAGTACGCAGTATTCATAATGAGGGCCTGAGATTTTTTTTGTGAACATTTTCTTGTGCCGAACGTTTTTATTTTTTTACATTAGCATTCATGATATATCACACTCCTTCTACCCTCCTTTGCAGAGCTGTGCCCTTGAGTTCAGTCACAGCACCATTGGTGAGACATGCTTTCTTTATGAACCCTGCCTTTGCAGGTCATTTACAGACTGAGAGAGCTGACTTTGGCCAGCTGCTCATCCAGAAGGCCACTGACTGACTATGAAACTGACAGATGCTTTGAGTAGTGTTGACGAAACAGACTTGCCAAATTTTCTAAAGGCCTGACTCCTTGCTGTCCAAAGTGTAAGCAGGAAAAAGCAGATGACCTTCACATGTTTTTTAGTTGTCCTGTCCTAAGGAATTTTTGGTTTACTGTATTGGAAAGTATGAAGAATATCTTTAATTTTGATATACAGTGTGGTATATCACTTATATTTTTTGGTATATTTAGTAATTACGAGTCACACTGTCAAGACATAAATAAGCTGTGTCTATATTTCATTTTATTAGCACGAAGAGAAATATGTAAACTTTGGGTTAAAGACAATGCACCCTCATACCTAGATTGGATTAATGCAATCAAACACACATTGAATTTAGACTGGGCAGACTGGAAGAGAAGGACATTTTTTTGGATTCCCTGTATTAACTGGTTGGATAGGATGTAATTGCTGTCGTCCAATGATTATGCCTTTTTGCAGTATAAACTACCCCAGGATCAGTTCCAGGGCCCGGGAAGATAGATGAACTGAATTGACCACCGGATTCCGGTATTTTGTGGGTATCTGCAGAAAGTGCATCCAGTAAGATCTTCAGAGGCCATAATTCAACCTAAGGTGGGATACATCTGCTACGTAGTAGATGATATTGATTTGGGACTCTGAGAATATCTCTTGGCGTATGAGGACACCAAAAAAAAAAAAAAAAAAAAAAAAGAAACAGTCAACTGAAACACGAAATTTGTGAAATTGACAAAAAAGGACTTTTGCACACGGAACATATTTGCCAGTGATATGCGACTTGTTCATTCTAGTAAATTCAGAAATATTAAATGTGATGTTTCCTTTGCCTGTGTGTGAGCATGCTCTATGAGTCTCTTTCAAACCTTTCCTTTGGATGAGATTGACTCTTCGTCTGTAGTACTAGGCCTTCAAGTCAAGGATATCATGGCGGTGGTTCAGGTAGTTCTCGTAACTGCAGCAAAGGCGTCAGCACTTTAGCGTGTTTTACAGTAAGCCCTTCGCGGGCTGACGTTTATGGCCCATGGGTTCCAAAGGTGAAGGTGTGAAGCTGCTGCTTAACAGGTTTGTGGTGTTTGCAGTCTTATCAGGGTTTTGTTTCATAGATAACAAGGTATGTTTCATTGCGCAACATTGAGTGGTCTCAGTGGTGCTTTGTGGCCATCCAGCCGTGGCATGAAAGGACAGCAGCAGAGCCATGTACTTGCTACTAGGCTTAACTAGGAGTGGTTTGGGCACACATATAATCAACAAACCACATCCAAGGTTGATAGGATAATTAATTGTGAATCGGCCATGTGACTTTGCGGGTCTAAGAGATCACTTCCTATCGTTCCTATACAAATGGTGCCCCCCCCCCCCCAAATAGTGAACCCTAGAAATGTATTCCCTATTAGCTGCTCCAGTCTTCAATTGCAAAAACCATAGTTGATGGACAGAATGCAGAACAATGTCATACATTCACCCCAGTACAGAGATCTGGGCCTAAATCCATCGTTTTTTTGCACTCCACACCACCCCAGTTCAGACATGGCCATATGCAAATCAGCCTTGACCCTGTGCCTCATGGGAACAGTCCAGCCCGAACTGCCAAGCCATGTCTTTCCAGGACCGGAATCAAGCATCCTTGGACCGGTTTCTGGCTATCAGCCGTCTTCAGCCAGGATAGCTTGACTCCAGTGGTGTGGAGAGCATGGGACTCACGTCTGAGCATACCCATCCCATTCGGGGTCACAATGCAAAAACAACAGTTGATGGACAGTCTTCAATGACAGCTTAGCGTGTGCTCACTGCCTGTGTTATTTTAATTTTAAAAGGAGATTATAGTGATTACCTCACTCCACCTCTCAGCTTGTAGTTGTACATGGTGATACTAGGCGAAATCCCTGAGGTACACAGTAGATTTCATAGAGATGGGCACAGGTCTTCAGTATTCAATGCAACGTTTTAGATTACCATGGGTAGGGAACTGCAACCAGCCCTAGCGATTGCTCCCCGACCAGCCTTTGGAACAGTAAGCAGGGGGGTGGTGCTTTGCGAAACGCACGCTCCTGCTTTTGTTACAGGGGGCCGATATTGCTGCACTGCTGCAAAACTGGCCCTACTGGCACAAAACCGGACCCCATCCCTCTGGCCCACCGGGAAAATGCCCAGGGCCCACTACGGCCAGTCTGGCCCTGACCATGGGCCTCAACAACTTTGATACAAGTCCGATTGCAAGATGCACTTAGCTGGGGTGCTGGAATCACCGGACCAAAAAGCACCAATTCCAGCCAGCACTACTCCCCTGCACCACAGCAGGGGGAGGTGGGAGAGGGGCAGGGTGTCTGGGGAGCGGGTGGCTTGTATGCCAGAATATATATATTTAAAATATCATGATTTGGCCTAAATATCATTTGGAAAAACACTCCCCAATTAAGCACAGACATCCTATTATCAACACTATGTTGCAATATTTTTGTTAACAATATTTGGGACACAATATTTTTATCAGACAATATTTAAGCCATAATTTTCTGGCCCCATGCCCATGTGCCGTGCCATGCTCCCCTTCACTGGGTGCCAGGCGTGGCTAGGCTGCGGCGGTCCTCGCAGTCCCTCTAGGACCTGCACAACATTTTCCTGGCAGGCTTTCCGGCCCATGAAATCATGCCCAGTGTCTCCATGCCAGATAAATCTGGGTCCAGGAACACCAGGCCTCTTGTGATTGGACGGAGCAGTATCCTATCCACGGATACTTTCTCAACCTGACCCATAACAGGCCCTTAGACGCCCTTGGGCATTCAAGCTCTATACAAATTTTCTAATGAAATCACTTCAAATCTTAGAAGGGTGGATAAGGTGTCCTTAAAGTGCAGGAGGTCCCCTTAACGCCCCTATTATATCAACCAGTGGGTGGGAACAGCTGGCGGTTGATCTCACTGCCCAGGGGCATGGTAGCATTTGGGCTGTAAATTAGTACTGAGTTTTCTGAACAGGTGTGGCTTGGATCCTCCTGGAAAGTGCCCGGCAGCACGTGGCGGGGATGTGATTTTTGTGCATAATGCACCCATTCAGGTTTATGTGTATGCCATTATACTCACTGCTGTGGAACAGGTGGCGTGGAGCAAAGCACACGCGTGCAGTCAAACTGGCTGCAGCTTTCCTATACTCAGAGGTGGGCTGGAACATTGAACGTCTTCCAGACTAGGCCTGTGCAAAATCTTTGTTACTCGCGTCATTCTGAGTCATTCTTTCCCATAGAGGTCCATCCGCTTTGTGTCATTTTTCCCCCTCATGGTTATGCTTTTTCACCTTATTTTCTCCCACAGGAGACTGGTTGGAGCTGAAAATGCAGTTCGGGCCTATGAAACGGATTCTACGGTGGCCCTGAGAATTTTCTGCTCAAAACAAGCTATCCCGTTAGTACTGTGCTTGAAATTTGTGAGTGAGGTACTCCTTTGTGTACAATTTTCATACAAACCACTTGTCAAGGCGGGCAAGCGTATTTTGCATAATATGCATATTTGTCACAAAAATTACGATTATTAGGAAATTGGGAAAAACAAATCAATATCGGTCGCCCATTCCATGCACGCTGGTGCTTCCAAGAAAAAAAAGTCAATTGGGGCGGGACCGTGCCAATCACATGTCATCCTCCAAACCACGAGGGCTTTAGAGAACTACAGTGTTCCCTTTCACACCAAAGCGCTTCAGTGCCCCACATAGCTATAGCAAGCGCTATATAAATGTTGTAATACAGTACAGAACTCAGATACGCTGTGCAGGACAACCTAGGGGAGACATGGAGAGGAAGGTCTCAGGGGGTTAGTGTGGGTCTAATGTTATCAGAATCCGTGAAACCAACAGCTGAAAATTAATTGGGAGTGAATGTGAGGAAAAAAAATCTCAATACATTTGTAAGCTGCTGATGAGAGTGATGGAGTTGGGTTGCCTGGGGCACATAGCTCGTTCTCTTAGAGTTCAACAAGCACTATCTTGACTGCAGGTAGATTGACTTCATTTCGATTGGCCAATAGATTTGGCTGACGGGCTGGCTAAAAAAATGGACCCTTCTAGGGGAAAGTTAGAAGGACAGTATTGAATATTAGTGAGCCCCGGATTTTGCTTCTTTCTGTCATGGACTGAGGGAGTCCTGCCCTTGTGGTGTTGAAAGGCCCGTTGGCCCAACTCTTAAATAAGGGTTTTCATCCCCGTATTGGATGAAAGCCTGGTTCGAAACTTGTTCAGGGTTGTTGTCTGTTCCTTGAGGCTTCATCAAAGTATGTCTTCAATCAGCCAGACCTCACGGGTAAGTCCAAGGTCTCCATGTTCACAGGTTGGAGCAGGAAATCTTCATAAAACCTGCCTTGAGCCAGCCTGATGGGAAGACATCAACCCAACCACGGTTCTCTCCCTGGCAGGACGCCTGCTCTGAGTTGATGCACGGCGTATCCTTGAAGCCCAGATGAGGTACAAGTTACTGGCTTGAGTGGACCAGTATTTACCCAGTTTTGGTGGCCAGAGCGTGAAGCCTGAACCAACACACGTTTTGCCATTTCCAGATTTAGAAATCTCCAATTTTGCGTGGTGATGCCGTCCCGTGCTCTGTGTGCTTACTGTTTGCCAGCTTATGGAAAAGGCACTCTGAGTTTGGTCCAGTATGGACTCGTCAAGGTGTGGATGATGGCCGGAGGTACCTGGAGCCCTTCATCAGGCCATTGTTGCTAGGCGACTGGCAGACACACCAGAAGAAGGGGAGTGATCCGTTTCTCTGAAGTTGGTGAAGGCTACAATAAACCAAGGGAAGGGGTGGGCAAACTGGTTCCGGGAAGGGAGTGCTGAGCACTGGAATGCGCAGGTTGCCATACCCCCCATGAACAAGGGACAGCCTGTAGGGAGACCACCCTTCAGTCACAGAGAAACACTACATGCTTCAATGACACATAGGTGACACATGAGGCTAGTTAATGGACCCCAGGTTGGTGGCAGATACACTTTAGCAGGGAATGCCATCAAAGAACCATTCCACACTAGTACAGGTGAATGCCCTCTGCCCAGTACAGTGGTCATGCTGGCACCGACTGACCTCGCCTCATAAGCTGTACAGAGGGAGCAGATTGGAGTTTACTTGTGCTGTTGCCCTGTGAGCAGCATAGCTTTGTTGACAAACAGCACAACACACGTGTGGAGCATTTCCAGTGGACGCTAAGAATGATCATTTCACTGGGCGAAAAATATCTGGGTAAAAATGCCAAAATAATGGCGAAATTGTAACACAAAATGTACACCATTACATCACATAATTTGTCTTGTCTTGCCGCATAGTTTCATCAACACTTCTGCATAATTTTGACCTCCACTGTTGCATAATTCGGGTTGCCCCGAGTATCATCCCGCTAAGGATGCATCTGAAACTAAAGACCCACGGGGATGGTTCATATACATTTTTAAAACTATTGTGGTCTTATGAAGGCCGGACCCACCGCTGTCCAGATATGTTGTTGTTTTGTAGCAAGCAAAATTATTTTAAAAAATGGCAAAAAAACAATAGTAGATATTATTAATCGCTAGTGTGTACAATGCAGACTTGATTCTGTCACCATCTTGATGTTACTTTGTGCTTGCGTGCAGGGCCGGACTGGCCGTAGGGGGACCAGGCATTAACCCGGTGGGCCGGTTTTGTGGACGAGAGGGCTGCTTTTCTTCCAGGGTGCCGGCTTTGCAGCAGTGCTTCATTCAATATTGGCCCTCTGTGAGAAAAGCGGTAGAGGAGCTTTGCGGCTACCCACAACCCCCACCATCCCCTCCCCACCTCCAGGGTCTGTGGAGCAGCAACCTGCCAGGGCTGGTTGCTGCTCCAAGTCCGGCCGCTACAGGTTCACCACGACACATAGTGGCACTCCGTTGACTCTCACCTGTGAGTCCAGTGCTTTCCTAAAACCTGTATTCTAAACACACATTCCACCAGCGAGACACAGCAAACAGAATAGCTTCTTACCCGTCTTACCATAGGAAAGCGCTTGGAAGCTTCGTCATGGATATGAGGTACTGTACAAATCGCATACATGCCAACATTTTAGGACAGGGACGTGGGAGATTTAAATTGAAAAATCAGGAGAATGAACATTCCCCATTGACTTCTATTGTAGAAAATGCAATTTCAGGTGGGAGACAGCTGAAATAAAGCCATTTTTGGCTTGAAAAATCGGTAGTCTCCCGCCGGAATCGGGTCTATTGGCATGTATGCAAATGCTACTATACTTCCAGCGCTAGAAAGTGCGTTTCAAATGCCATTACGATAAAGTCAAGCAATATTCCCGCCCTCATTTCCCAATTCAGTATGAAACTAAAGATGTAGGACAGTACTGCTGATTTGGGTCGACCTTGGGAACACAGAATGGCTTAATTGGCAGCGCTCTGTAACACAGACAGTGTGCTACTAAGGGGAAGTAAAAGGAAAGCAACTTTTGCACACAGCTGTCCAGACACCTCAGCTCAGTCGGACTCCTACTCGTTCAAATCCCTCGCATACGGAATTTACGGAAACTCCGATCTGGCCGGTCCTACTTCTTTATCGCTCTGAATTCTTGGAGCATCCGGCCCCTGCACATTAGAGCCTCCTCTTTACTTTTTGAATTCCACAAGAAGCTGAAGGCCTGGATCTTCGAGTCATTCCGTTAAGAGCTAGGCTGCCAACACTCCAACCTGCGAAGCTCCAGGAAACCTTCCCCGCTTATAGCTCGCACCTCAGATCCACAGGACAGAACAACCTAACACAGTGTCATCCAGGTTAACTACATTTCTTTCTGTAATGGGCTTCTAACTCATTCTTCACTGTGACACATGGAATCCATATTCCCTCTGTTTTCAGTCAACCCTCTCTGAAAACCACAACATGGACTAAATTGAGTGACATTTGTGAAAAATGCGCTGAAGAGCCTGGACAGTGTCAGAAAATCAGGGCCACCTGGCCACCCTACGTCTTGCCCTAGTGACACATGTAGCATTCCATACACACCAATATACCCGATGCAGGATGTAGACTCTGGATTTTTAATGACAAAAATGGTGTTATTTTGGTTGCCTCCTTCCCAGTGGTGTAGCTAGTCGCACTGCCACATGGGTCGGCCCCTAAGCTTGCCACCCAGGGGCAGTTAAGAGTGTGGGGGGTGGTGTGACAGATGACTTGGTCGGGAGGGGGGAATGGGGGGGAGGGTTGTGGCAGACGATGGGCGACTTGTTCTCGGGGATGGGGAATGATGGTAGCCGACAGACACCATTCCCACAGCACCCCAGCTACATCACTGCTCCTGTCTGACATTGCATTCACTTCAATGGAAGTCAATGGGGAAAACAGTCTCCAGATTTTCTTCTTCAAATTCTCCCCCTTCCTCTTCCCAAATATTTGCAAGTATGGCATTCAGCCTTCACAGGTGCACATCTTCAATGGACACCTCTCAGCCACACACATGGACGTGTCTCTGTTTAACTTTTCAAATGCTCCCGCCAACGGCTGAGCGCTCATAGCGGTTGCCGTTGTTCGATTGCTCGTCGCTCAGTCTTGTCTGACCTGATCTGTGCTGGGCAGGCTTCCTATCACTGTCAGAAACACGCGGCAAGGGCAGCTTGGTCACGTGTGTAGACCTGCATGTTTTGGCAGAAGTAACAATCTGGAAACAATACAAATCCGTCTGAATCATTTGAGAAACTCAACCTCCAGCTTTTGGAAAAAGGAAAGCTGTTGGAGGTGAGCCAAGGGAAACTCCCTCCAAAACAAAAGCTCAAGGAATTTAGCAGTGAAAGGAGGATAAGATGTCTGGCAAGGAGTGTGAGCCAGGAAGTGGTTATTGAACCAAACAGGTATTTGTTAAAAGTTCTATTATTTTTCCACTGTTGCTGTTAGCTCAGCATATTGTATGGAGCTGATGTGGGCTGTCCAGGTGTGTGCCATCGTTTTCTCAGTCTGTAAAAAACAGGGAACGTTTCTCTTCGAGGACGGAAGAGCGTCGCGCCACTTAATGCGAGCGCAGTTGGAAACAAAGAATAAGAAAAATTTAATTTACATTTTATTATTCTGTGTGCCGCCGGCCGTAGCTAGTGGATGGTGGGGGTGGGGCAGATTCCTACAGACTGCAGGATGACGTTGTAGGTGCAAAAGAATGCATGCCAGATTGGCCGGCTGTCTATAGGCAGCCAATCTGACATGGGCACTCCAAACCCAGCGAACCCAGTGCTGTACAACACCCGAAGGATTGCAGGCATAGGCCCCCAGCCTTAAAATGAGCCCTGGGTTACCCTGCTCCAACCAATCTTGGGTGGATTAGCAGTGCACAAGGAGGGAAGTCATTCCATTTCCTTCCCGCTTCTTGTCACCCCCAGGATTAGGCGGGGAGAGGAGCACTGGTTTGAAGTGCCTGGTGGCTGGCAGCATTTATGGTGGGTGCCTCACCATTAACACCTTAGCTGCTTCGCAAATATCTCTCCCCAGTGCTGCGCTGTCCATTGAAACTAGTGCTGAATGGACGTCCAATGGTCGTGCGCAGCACTGGGGAGGTAGCGCTCGTGACGACCGTTGGCCTTCAGCAGTGCTTAAGAGGTTAATGACACCATTAACGAATGTTAAACACACAAGATGATGGACGGAATGTTGCACAATGGCAAAACATTCACCCCAGTCACAGATCTGGGTTTAATCCATCGTTATTTTGCTCACCAAGCCACCCCAGTTCAGAAATGGCCATATGCAAGTCAGTCTTGACCCTGTGCCTCATGGGAACAGTCCAGGCCGAACTGCCAAGCCATGTCTTCCCTGGACCTGAATCAAGCATCCTAAGACCGGTTTCTGGCTATAAGCTGTCTTCAGCCAGGATAGCTTGATTCCAGTGGCATGGAGAGCATGGGACTCACGTCTGAGCATACCCAGCCCACTCGGGGTGACAAATGCAAAAACAACAGTTGATGGACAGAATGCAGAACAATGTCATACATTCACCCCAGTACAGAGATCTGGGCCTAAATCCATCGTTTCTTTGCACTCCACGCCACCCCAGTGCTGTGTAAGCCCAGATCTCTGTACTGGGGTGAATGTATGACATTGTTCTGCATTCTGTCCATCAACTGTAATTTTTGCATTTGTCACCCCGAGTGGGATGGGTATGCTCAGACGTGAGTCCCATGCTCTCCACACCACTGGAGTCAAGTTATCCTGGCTGAAGACGGCTGATAGCCAGAAACCGGTCCTAGGATGCTTCATTCCGGTCCAGGAAAGACATGGCTTGGCAGTTCGGGCTGGACTGTTCCCATGAGGCACAGGGTCAAGGTTGATTTGCATATGGCCATGTCTGAACTGGGATGGTGTGGAGTGTAAAAAAGGATGGATTTAGGCCCAGATCTCTGTACTGGGGTGAATGTATGACATTGTTCTGCATTCTGTCCATCAACTGTTGTTTTTGCATTTGTCACCCCGAGTGGGATGGGTATGCTCAGACGTGAGTCCCATGCTCTCCACACCAATGGAGTCAAGCTATCCTGACTGAAGACGGCTGATAGCCAGAAACCGGTCCTAGGATGCTTGATTCCGGTCCAGGAAAGACATGGCTTGGCAGTTCGGGCTGGACTGTTCCCATGAGGCACATGGTCAAGGCTGATTTGCATTTGGCCATGTCTGAACTGGGGTGGTGTGGAGTGCAAAAAAACGATGGATTTAGGCCCAGATCTCTGTACTAGGGTGAATGTATGACATTGTTCTGCATTCTGTCCATCAACTGTTGTTTTTGCATTTGGCACCATTAATGAATTTTGGCAGCCGCCACTGTAAAATGAGTGACAATTTTCAATGTGTAGTAACATTTGCATATTTAAATGTGCTTATAAAGCACTTTGGGATAGAACAAAAGGGTGTAGCTGTCATTAGTTCAGCAAATTCAGAGACTCCAGGGCTCTAAAGAGTGTGAGGCCCTTGTAGTTCAAACATGGCTGTCTTTTGTTATCTTCAGAAGACGGCTGAAGATTTGGCTCTTCTCCACATAACCACCATACTCAAACATAAGTGTACAGCAAATCTCTGTGTACATAATAATCTATTTGGATAATATGTATGTATCTAGATATGTCTATTCCATTGTATAAATATATATACTAATTATGTTTATAAATATATAGATATTGGTTGGGTCTGCTTAACAAAGGTACATTTTACTTATGGTTATATTAGTCTATATTTAAAATATGTATGTCACTGCATAAAAATGTAATTTTTATCATAACTATTTATCTACGATTGTTTTACTATTGAATTATTAAAAGAAAAAAGAAATTAAAAACAAATAAATTAGCTTAAAAATGAAGGTCTGAGTTAATTATTTGCAACTTAAATCTAGATATAGTACCATCTTTATAAATATATTCATCCCATGTACTCATGTATCTTTATATTTATTACTGTACTCCTAATTCAGTATCTCCAATGCACTACCCTATCTCTCTCTAACCTGATGCCTCTCTCAATGATAATAATAATACCAGCATCTATCTAAACGCGAACAGCTACCTCAAACAGAGGTGTCCCGGCGCTATAACAGTAGGCGGCACACAAAGATGAAAAAAAAGCAGGCCACGAGAGCACCATCCTAGGCTAAAGAGCCAACAGCCACATGCATCAAAGTCCGTTTTTGCGATTCCTTATTTGCGATTTTTAGGGAATCGCAAATAAGGAATCGCAAAACTGGATGCATGATTGAAAATGCATAAAATTTGCGATTCGGTAAAAATCGCAATTTTTACCGAATCGCAAATATTATGCGAATTCCAATTTGCGATTTCGCAATTCCCATTGATTCCTATGGGCCAAAAGGCCCATAGGAATCAATGGGAATTGCAAAATCGCAAATTAGAATTCGCAAAATGTTAATGCATTCCATGGGTGCAGGGGGGGGTCCAAAGGACACCCCTGCACCCCTGAAATGTATTTTAAAGTGCATGTTTCACACACACATGTCCTAAGGACATGTGTGTCTGTAACATGACAGTGTTTAAAATGCTAATTTGAGCATTTTAAATCTTATTCGCAAATTACCACGAGGTTCACCCTCGCGGTAATTTGCCCCCCCTAATTGCGAATTCGCAATTTAAAAAATATTCATGCATTGCTTTTAAGGAATCGCAAATTTGCGATTTCTTAGAAGCAATCGCATTTTTGGAAATCGCTAAAAATAGCGATTTTTCCAAAAATGATTGATGCATAGTAAAAAGATATTTAGGAATCGCAAACGGCCGATTTTACCGAATCGCACCGTTTGCGATTCCTAAATTCCTTGATGCATGTGGCCGCAAGTTTTTAAAGATTTCCTGAACAGTGGCTCTGATTCAATTTGGCTAATATTATTTGGCAGAGAGTTCCACAGCTTAGTAGCCCCTACTGTGAAAGATCTGCCTCCTAACTGATCTTTGACAAAGCGCGGAGTACATAGCAAATTTGGGGAATTGGACCTCCATAAACGGTTCTGTTTATATCGACACAACCGTAGTTTAAGGTAACTAGGAGATTTGCCATGTATGGTTCGAAATGCCAAAGTTAAAGCCTTAAACTCGATCTTTCTTGCTACCGGTAACCAGTGGAGCTGTTTAATATGCGCAGAAAAGTGGTGACAAAATGGTACACGTGTAATCAATCGCGCAGCCGCATTCTGTACCATCTGCAGTCTTCTGATTAGGTACGCCGGCAGGCCCAGATAAAGGCAGTTTGCATAGTCCAGACTAGATGTCACAGTGGCGTTGACTATGATTCTGCAACAATCCTCCGGCAGCAAATGTAAAATTTTTCGTAAGTTTCTCAATTTGCTGAAACAAGAGGCTGTCATTTACCGAATTTGTGGTGAATAAGAGACGTATACTTCCTACTTCACTCCCAGGTTTTTTTGCCATAGTTGCTGGAGTGGGAGGCCATCCCATTTCAGCCGGCCACCAAATACCAGCTGCTGGCGGCAAATCCCTGCCGAAGAATTCTCTGAATTAATTTGAGTTAATTGTTGTTCATCCACTGAACGATGTCTTTCAGATAACCCTTAAAACTCTTGAAGGAGGCTTCCGACTGGTCTTTAAAGGAAAACACCAACTGGGTATCGTCGGCGTATGATGTCGCCTTCACTCCCCAGTTGGCTATGAGTGAGGACAGAGGGGCCAGATATACATTAAAAAAAATGTGGACTCAAAGCCGACCCCTGAGGTACTCTACACCATTTATGTTTGGGTTTGCAGAACGACCTTCTGCGTGTGGTTCTTAAGAAACGACTTCAGCCAGGTGAGTACCACTCCCCCTATTCCAAGGGCCTGGAGTCCCTGTGCTTGGATTTGATGGTCCACTGTGCCAAATGTTGGAGATAAATCCAGGAGCACCAGCATCGCTGATGATCCGTTATCCACCGACCTTTTTCTCACAGACTCTGCCACCTTCAATAGTGCTGTCTCGGTACTGAATCCAGTCCAATTTTTTACACCTACTTTTATTTAACCTGAGAGTCTCCGAGAACCATGGTTCCGAGGGGGATTTCCTCATAGTTTTTGTAACTTTGGCTGGGACAGTGGACTCCAAAGTGGCAGAAATCCACCTATTTAAAGCGAGTGTATCCACATTTGGATCACTCAATAATAGTGGTTGACTATCCTGCAAAACTGGTCCTAAGGACTCAGCTGTCAGCGTCTTCCAATTTCTTTTGAAAAAATAACGAGTTCCCCCCCCCACTCTGACTGGGTTTTTCCAAACTGAAGGAGAACGGAATTAAGCAATGGTCTGTCCAGACCAGTTGGTATGGGGTCTCAGTTATCAAGGAAGGAATATTAGAAAACAGAAGGTCTAGGGTATGCCCTGCTCTATGGGTGGGCAGTTTAACATGCAGAATCAAGTTAGCTCCATTGAGAGGCGAGGACAGCTAAGCTGCCTGCGTACACCTCGGGTCATTCACATGTAAGTTAAAATCACCCAACGCTGTAAAATTGGGACAGTCAGTGGGTCTGTATACCAAGAGCCCCGCAAAAGAGGTTGTGGGGCCGATCTTAATGCAGAAATTTAGGCCTTCAATCACACCCATGTTATGCAACCCCAAAGTGGCGATTTCCCAGGAGTCCTTTATGATGATAGCTACCCCCACTCCTCTTTTTTCTCCCTCCCTATTTGCACAGCAGATTTTTAAGCCCGGGGGAATGGCTAGAGCTACTGCTGATAAGACTTCATCTTCCAGCCAGGTTTCCATCAAAAACATGGCATCCCATTCAATTTCTACAATTGATCAAACACACCCTAAGCTTGCCAGCCTCCTTTTTCTGACCCCCATTGCTGCAATCCTTGTCTCTCTTACCTTGGTGCCCCCTATGGTGTCCCAGAATCAGGTTGCATCCTGTATAATTACTGGGAAGTGCTCCAGTTGCCAGATTAATGGCATGTTCCCAAGGGCAAGGCTTGCCTCTTAAGGACAGAAGGTCGTTTCTCGACCAGCGAATATCCTCACTGCTAGTCAAACGAGCAGCATGGCTGGTGCTGGCCGCGGTCTGGTGGCAGACCGGCGGCGGACAGGCTTGCCTTTGGAGCGCGTTTTGCTGCGCGTCCGGGCCCCCCTGCTAATTAAATAGTGGAGCCGATACCGGAAGTAAGGAAACTGAGGGGGAGGAGCCACGTCCCTCCGTGCAATTGGCCGGAAGAGCCGTGGTGGACCG
Organism: Lissotriton vulgaris; assembly: GCF_964263255.1. Taxonomy (NCBI): domain Eukaryota; kingdom Metazoa; phylum Chordata; class Amphibia; order Caudata; family Salamandridae; genus Lissotriton; species Lissotriton vulgaris. The sequence goes on along the minus strand of NC_141700.1, from coordinate 83,382,283 downwards.
GGGACCAGCTAGAGTCAAAGTCCCAGGTGCCTGAAGGTAATCAATAAATAAAATAGAATGCTAAAAGCAATAAAAACGTGTAAAAGATGCCCAGTGTGCAAAAAGAAAAGCTCTAAGTGCCAGGTACAAAGATCAAGTAGCTTTGCCTTATGGAGCTTCTACCTACCACAATGTATCTTCTACCAGGGCCGGACTGGGAACCGAAACCGGCCCTGGCAAACTACTCGGCCGCCCCCCCCTGGGGGGCAAGGGGGAGTGCGACCGAGCTATTCGCTTGGGCCTGTTTTGGACGATTTTGTTACAGGGGGCTGATTGTGGGGAGGTTCGTCCCGGTCACTAGCCTGAAGGAGATAAGAGCGAGTCGCTGGGTAGGGTTTAAAGGCTTTATTAGCTCTTTTCTGTTTTAAATGCTCGGGTTTGTACATGAACAGCGCAACATCCCCAGGTAAAGACAGGAACTGTCCAGTTATATAGTCACTGGTTATGATACCACAAAAAAAAGAGGAAACAAACAGTCTTTAGGGTGAATGGAGAGTCAGGTTTCTTTAAGGGTTGTTTAAAGTAAGTTGTAACGGTCGTGGCTCCGGTTCCCTTCTTCCTTCTAGACGCAGCTTCACGTTGGTGAAGACTTGAACCGGCCTCCGGAGGGGGAAAAGGAAAAAGAAAACACACAAGACAAGTGTTAGGGTCTCTGTGCTCGATATGTAGAGTAGATTTGGGGAAGTGTGCACATCCCACACCGGTCCCTAGCAGTGAGGTGCCTAAGTGAGGGAAATACAGTGCTATCGGCGCAGTGAAGTGTTCAGGTGGCCCGCCCACCACCTCTTAAAAGAGAACCCAGTCGCCCCCGTCACTTGCCTGTTGCCACGGTCCTCCGTGACTGTGGTATGGTGAAATCCTGCCTCCTCTGGTTCCCTCAGGGGGCCGGTCTCGCTCGCGTTGTCGGGTATCTTTACGGCGTCTTCTTCTCCTGTGAAGCTCACAGGGGTTGCAACGTCCTCTTCTCCTCGATCGTTCTTCTCCTCGATGTCCTCGTCGTTCTTCTCGCATGCACTGGTGTCCGGCTCTTGCTTACACGCCTCCTTTCCTGCATACCCGGCCATTTGTATCCGTGGGCCGGATGAAGTTGTGACTGGCGTTTCCCGGATGTCTGCAACGCCAACCCTATTTCCGGTTTGGTCCAGTCCGGCGGCCATCTTGGGTTGGGTCGCGGTGACGGATCCCTCACACTGATATTGCTGGCCCCCGGTAACAAAAACGGCCACCCAGTTGCCCAAAACTGGCCCCCACCATGGCGGCCCACCAGTTGCCCAAAACTGGCCCCCACCATGGCGGCCCACCGGGAAACGCCCGGTGCCCGCTACATTCAGTCCGGCCCTGTCCTCTACCTTTACTCTCTGACTCATCCCTGACGTCATTCTCCTACTCTTTCCAATGCACTACCCTATTTCTCACCCTATACCTCTATCAATATTTCCTCTACCTCCACTCCCATATTCATCCCAAACCCCATACCGCTACTATGAGCCCCAAAATAACCCTTTCTAGACTCCTCCCTCCTCTAACCCCCCTTGCATCATTACAAACCTCTTTTACTATTCAGATCTCTCAAGCAAGCCTTTCTAAACCCTTCCCTCATGAAACCCTCCTAGACTTATCTAATACCACATCTCTCTCCCTAATCCATTTCTAGAGACTCTTCCTTCCTCCATCTTTCCTTTACTTTTACCAAACCTCTTCCTACTGCTATGGTCTGCAAATAAACATTTTCTAGACCCTTTCCTCTTCTATCCCTCCACTATCCTTTGCAATCCGACTAACAGACCCACATGTCCACTGCTCAAATTAGTTTCATATTTCCCTATACTAATTCACCACTAATCATTTTTAGGTTCCGGAGTAGCGGGCTACTTTTCGCAAAGCACTTTGACACCTTGTAAGTGCTAGTAAGTGTTATATAAATGCAATTACAAATACAATTAGGACTGTAACTAGCCTGAGGGTTGATGTACTTCTCTGACTACTAATATTCTTGTCTGACCAGGTGCCAACTGGGCCCTGGTGGGGGGAGTTGGCATCCCCTCACCTTTGAGGCAAGCCAGGTTTGCATACCAAAGGAAGTGGGCTCTTTGAAGCTCCCTGCCTTGGAATGCTAATATACCGGTCATCCTGTTGGAGGGGGTGTGAAACACCCTTTTCAGAGCAGGCTTTGTTCCTGACTTGCCTAGAGCGCAGGCTCTCACCCTTGAGGGTAAGAAACCTGTTGTGGAAGGTTGGTCTACACCAGTCAGTCAGCACACTAGTAGTTGGTAGGTTTTCAGGGAGTACCTCTAAGGTGCATGCATTATTAAATCCATCACTAGAATCAGTGTGGGTTTATTATAGTGCACCCTGCCTTAGGGCTGGAAGGCCTGCTGTAGGGGCGACTTTCCTATACTGCATGCAGTGTCTGTAGGCATGGAACACAGGGATGTGTGACATTTTTTGGTTTCACGTTTGTCTGCACCAAGACACGCAGCCTGCAGTGGCATGAGTTTTGTGAGGGGTCTCTTAGGGTGGTGCCATTCATGCTGCAGCCGTTAGGGGCCCTCTTTAGTCTCCTTGCCCTAGGTACCAGTGGTACCACTTACTAGGCACTTATAGGGGGTGCCAAAGGTATTGCCAATTGGGGAAACAATTGTACAGTTTTAGGGAAAGAGATCTGGCACTGGAGACCCGGTTAGCAGGAACGTAGTGAGCGTATGTCAAAATTTCATCAAATACCAGGCAAAAGGTGGGGGTGACCATGTCAAAAAGGGGCACTTTCCTACACTGCATATCAGCTCCATTCCCTAATAACCAAGGCACAAGCAGTGGTAGGTACTTTAGTTGTAGCCTGGAGGCAGGCTGATCTTGGAACCATAATTGGCAAGTGACAATTTATGCCAAGAGACAACGTGGCAGTCTTCCAGTGTACATATATTACAATGTGACAAGGCAATTAGTGGTAATCACCAATTTTACACAATTAATGGAGGAAATAAGTGGTCGTTAAAGAACTCTTTTGCATAACACGTACAGTGACCTGAACTACTCTATTGTCAGAAGTTTATGGCGAGGCCAGGCAGCTCACTCCACGTGCCAGGTTCCACACACTGCCCGCTACTGTGCATCAAGATTTACGGGCATTCTAGCTCATTGTAGCGGATCATTAACTGCAGAGAGGAAACACTGCGATGTTTCGTAACACGATGCTTGAAGTAAACAAGCACAAGCAAAGCCACTAGGTGTGGTATTGCCTCCCTGTCTTTTCACTTTATCAGTGCTTCTTTTGTTTTGTCATGGTTTTGGTAAAATGTTATTAGAGGTGAACTGCAGACCTCCACCAACATAAAATTATCTGAAAACAAAATATCTGTCTCAAAAAAGCACATTGTCATAGTATTTCAAGTTGCTGCATTACACTACTTTTTGAGCAGATATGCTCCTTGTTAAAGTGCAGAATGCCACCACTCACAGTGAAGTTAGCCTGTGGCTGAGGTGCACTGAGAATTACCCTGTGCTGTATCCTATAGTGGACTGAATTAAAATGTGATTGACACATCAGACCAATGGATGAAGATGAATGGCTAAAAGCCCATTCATGTAGGTTTATGGCATAAATCATTTTAGTAAAATCGAGCGGGATGGGCTAACGCCAGCCCCAGTGAGTGAGTTTATTGTATCGAGCCTTGCAGATGCATCTTCACACTCATGGGGATTTAAAAGCTAAGCACTTCCACCTGAGAACACCAACAGTATCTGGATCAGAATTTCGGCCACTGTGAGAGAGATTGTTTTTTATTTTTAGCAGTTCGGCATGGTAATGCTATGAGTTAATCATGATTGCCATGCCTGTACACAATGCTTATGTGGAACTTTATTTTTATTTTATTTCTTAAAATTCAAACCGCAAGAACCATGCTCGAATCAAAAAGCGAGGCATGAGTGTTATCATCATTTTGTCGTATACAACCTCGATTAGCAAACGCCAAACAACACTGGAGTTGGAGATATTGTTGTATATCGTCTCTACTGGACCTCTCCGCCTAAAAAACAAACAGTATTGCCAAAGTGCTACTACTGGTGTCATTCCAAAGCTATGAATTATTAGGAGGGAGTCATATGAATTTCATAGGGCTGGATAAAAATAGAGGAAAGACTTATGGGGTGTGTGAGGACCAAGAGGGGGATTGAAGAAATGCAAACTGAAATCAAAAGCAGCTGGGGTAGACTTTGACCAGACTCATTGTTTGCCTGATTTTTGGATAGAGAGATAAAGTAGTGGGGGGGGTGAAGTGATGGGGTGTGCGAAGATGTCATCTAATGGTGAAAGGGTGAGGGATGGGTATATCGAAGCCCAAGTATCAATGAGATCGTATATGTTTGCCACAATCTCAAGGGATAAAATATCAAAAGGTGCGTTTCCATACTTTTCCTATACCAAACTCTACATATACATTGTAGGAGATATATAACTTCGAGGTTCGTAGGTTGTGGAGCTAAGAATAATAAATCCATATCTCTTTCTGTGCTTTTACCTTTCAACATTTAATCCCTCGATGTTGGGGTAATAAAATTCTGTTCCTTCAATATTTGGGATTCATTTCATACTACAATCTAGGTGGAGGTGGTGTTGTTGTGAATCGACTTGGTACAGTAGGATCCATGAGGATTACCCCTATTCAGGGTTCATATAATTTCATCTGTTGCATGGCTCCTCTGTTTGAAATTTTCTTTAGTAACTCAAAAAAAAGAAAGTTTAAGATCTGCATTCCAAATGGTATGCTTGAGCGGCGAGCCAGGAAGCGCACTACTGGTGCACAAACAGTATTATGAAATTGTGCTGACCTCAGACATGGTCCTAGCATAAGGAGGGCCCCAAGGAAAGAAAGGGCAACAATTTTGTGAGGACCCTAAAAAGTTTTAGGAGTATAGCCCTCCACAGGCTGGTGGCACATTTTCTGTAATATCAAATGTACCCGCAGCCGGGGTAAGGGCTCGTCTTTGCCGTGCACAGAGAATGCCCCAGCCTAGTTAACGTGTTAGCGGAATTGTGCTACAGGAAGGAGACTTGTTATAAAAAAGGTGAGGGTGCAAAACCCGAAAGATTTTTACACCGGGAAAACGTCTGTTACTAGGACCCAGAAGAAACCACCTATATTTGGAAGGAGTTGAGTGAACCCTCAAGTATAGGTTAATCCCAAGCCCCAGGGAAGAGTGAAAAGAAGAGGCAGGATTACAAGCAAACTAATCGACGTTTTACAACTAGCTTAACCTCACAACATGCTTATTGAAAGGCTACCTTCTACCTTGGAAGATTAACTCAACTCATGTTGTACAACTGCACTTTCTTTTATTATTGAACCACAGGATGGATTTGGACTATCCTCCAGTTTTAAAGCCTGTCTCAGCTTCTTAGCTGCTCCTGTAGAGTACAGTCCATTGTACAAATCTTTGGGATATCAATGGCACGGAGTAGTCGATTTATAAAGTCTTGTGAAGTGGAGTAGAGATGGATCGCTGTACTCACAGGTCACTTTGGGAGCAAATCTTACATAGTCCATAATTAGCTCCATTGAATAATTCAATTAATTTGAATTCTCCTAAACAAAACTTTTATACAATTAGATACTATTGGGGTCTCCGGCAGTCGCTGGAGCCCTGCAGAGCCACTACAGGGTCCATCCTGTGGTGCCTGCATCTCCATACTTATGCTGTTCCCTGTTCTAAAACTGCCCGGCCAGGGCCTCTAATGAAACCAAGGGCAGTTACTGCTGGTGGCGGCTGTGTTAAGGCGTGGGAGATGACTACGCCTCTCTCCAGATCAAAATGCAAATGTTAATCACCCGTTGGTACAAGCATCAGTACCACTACTAGCTCAGAAGGCTGTGTTTGAAATTCCACCATCATTAACTTGGCTCGGTGGGTTAATGCAACTGTTGCACAAATGTGCATATGTGTGTATTTAGTATTTGTTAGCACATTGATTGAGGACGAACCAACATCCAATGATATATGGGGCCATGAAGGATGTTTACAAAAAACAGAGGGTGGTGTTGCGGTTATTTTGATATGGAGAAGAGAGAGAGATAGATAAGAGACACAGACCTCACCATACCCAATGGAGGTCCCCAAGACCAACTTCCAACGAGAGAATTCATTTCTAGTGTGGGATTGAACTGGCCAGCAACCACCACAGAAGTTATGCCCCTGTCAGAGTTCCATCAACCTGCAAGGACTTAATAACGCTGATCATGGGCGGGCATAGCAGAGGTACCCACCACTTGGTTGCCCTCCCGGATCCCACAAACTGAGACCACACTATTTAATCTTTATGGAAGAATTGAGGCTTCAGTTTATTTAGGCAATTTCCAACTTACAAGCAACCTTTAAAATGTCTTTTCTTTACTCTCTGAGCCTGTGCCTTTCTTAACATACCTACGAGCACTGTGCCCTACATTCAGGGCTCCTAATTCATATTTGTACAACTGAATACAATTTTATACACATGTATAATTGTAGGTGTTCAGGGATTTAGTAATTTTCCCAGAATCACACCATTTACAGTCAAGTTCCTGAGCCATGATTTGAATCCAGGTTCAGGAGGTTCCAAAGTAAGCGGCGTAGCCAAATGGCCACATCTCTTCCTGGAGCAGAGGGTTTCTCCTTGCCACATTTGCAATTGGAATGTACAGATGCCAAATTTAGAACCACCATCTAAATCTGTTTTTATGACCAAAAATATATATATGTTCAGCAGCTTAATTTGTGCTGGTGTTTGCAGATATTGAGCATTGGCAAAAATGTTTAGGGACTGGGATTTAGTTTTCCTCATTGAACTTTGACCCAGAGCAAAAGAGAGAGAGAGGCAGAAAAGGGAGGTGAAAGATAAGGACAGGAAAGCAGTGAGAAAGGTAGAGCACAAGAAGGAAAAAGTTTGAGATAAAGAGGCAAGAAGCTTAGTCTGGTGGAAGAAACAGGCATGAGGTGGAATCGAGACCAAGCAGCCTAAGTATTTAGCCACCTCAGCTTTAGGCAGTGCCGATAGTAGGCTCATAAAAACAAACTTTCATGTCCTGTACTTTTTTATATATAAAACTAAGCATTGATGTCATGCTCAAGAAATTGAGTTTTTAGCCTATTTCCAAAATCACAGCCTCCAAAAATACCCCTTGACGCTTCCATTATTCATCTGAAGGGCCATTCCAGCAACCAAATGGTCACCGAAAGGAGGCCCACCTCACTCCTTATTGGAACGCCATTAAAAAAAATCCACGAGAAAGCAAACACTCAAAAGTCAGGCAAGCTTTTCTTTTCACCCTGTGGTTAATTTGTAAAAAACATAAGTGTTGGGGCTGTCGTCAGAAGGCAGCTTCCACCAGCCTAATTCTCCTGTTAGCGCTGCTTAAAACAGAACCAACAACTAACCATAAAACCCAACAAGTGGGGAGAGGATGTGGTTTAATGGCCAGAGCTGCCGACTTCAGAGCCGGGCAACCAGGTTCAAGTCTCCGCATCAACTCAACATCCTGTGATTCTGGGCAAATCATTTAATCTCCCCGTGCCTACCAAAAATGAATGTGTCCTTAACTGGTGCTCATGAAAAGCACCAGTGTTGATGATTAACTGCTGGTGCTGAGCACTGGAAACCACTGGTTCAAATTAAGCACTGATTTCACCAGTCCCACAGTCATGCTCACCTAGAGAGGCAATTTCACTCCACTTTTTCAGCCTCAACTTTTTAACTTGCAAATAACTGGTCACACATGTATTAGTCTGATTAATTCAATGAAAACAAACCAAGAATACAACACCAAAATGCGGGTGACGTCATATGAATATCCAAAACTGGAAACAGCAGCCATGCTGACCGAGAGAGGTGGCCACCTTTACCAAGGCGTCAACGTCTGGATGTAAGGCAATCGCAATTGGTTTCCATCTAACTTGTCCGATGAGTATGAGATGCCCTCTGGTAGCCACAATGATCCCAAACAGTCTCCACATGTAAGTGCAAATGTCTGCAGAGATGGGCCACTGAATGCAGGATGATAAAAAGCTAAAGGTAGAAAAAACCTCCTGGAGGCAAGCTGACTTGCTGCAGGAGACAGGATCATAGCTGAAGAAAAACTTAAGAAGTAACGTGCCCGACAAACCGTGGAACCGGGCTGTGCTACCAGGACCACTGGAGAAGAAGCGAAGAACTGCTGAAGACTTGGACTGCATCGTGGTGCAAAGCAGGACATTTCAGATGCTTTATATAGCCCTTGAGATTAGGAACTGACTTCATTATCTGGAAGTGAAAATAGCAGCCATTATGAATTGTAAATTCTAAGTAAAAGTAAGAAGAAGAAGCGTTCTTTGAGCAGTAATTAGAATCTTAAATGTTCAACTGATAAGTCCATTCTCTGAAGAAGGGTGGTTAAGGTTAGCCTGCCGCAGTCAGGCTAACACTTGGCCTGCACTTGCTTCAGGATCTTGAAGAGGCTTTGTAGAATCTTAGATTTGCTACCAGAGTCATCTGAAAAAACTATCATCCAAGGGGAGATTGTATCCTGCCTGGATTACTGCAATGTTCTCTATCTTCGAGTTGCTAAAGGCAGAATTAGAATGTTGCAGAGGGTATAGAATACCACTGGCCTGTATGCTCCTCGATATTCCTAGACGCTGCCCTCTGGGTGCGGCTTTTGTAAAGCTCCTCGGGCTCTCTGTGCAGGCCAGAGTGGCCTTCACCGCCCTATGTTTCTGCCATAGAATCATAAATGGGAAAGGTCCTAGATATTTGTTCCCCCTGATTAAACCTTATCTGCCCAATCGGAGTCTTAGATCATCGGGAACTGCGAGGTTGATTGACAATCCTGAAAGTTCAAAGAGCTTGTTTGACAGTCAGATCTTTTGGCTTTCTTGCAGCTAAAATGTGAAATCTTCTGTCACTTGATCGTAGGATGGAACCCTCAGAAGTGCTGTTCCGTAGGAATTTGAAAACCTGGCTTTTCAGGCAATCCATGACCATTTAATTGCCTTAGGTCTTGTCTGCTGTACTCCGATTGACGGTTAGCAAGAAATCCTAGGGCGGGGACACTCAGTTTGGAGTAACCAGGTGCTTTACACACTTCTAATCTAATCTACTACATCTAAAGGGGACACAGTTTGCAATAAAAGCATTATAACGTCCCAATGGACTTGATTGTGAGGAATTGATTTCTAAAGGATTTATCTCAAATGCAAAACGGCGGAGAACCGCTTTGTGCCTCAAATTTTTATCCACATTGGAGAGATCTGCAGTTTAATCGTCTAAACCCCATTAAGCTTGCAATCCAGATCAAAGGCAACTGTGAGGTAAAGAAAACGAGTTCAGCATTGACGTAGATGTCACTGCGTGGAAGGGGAAATACTTATTCACAGATTCAAAGCTCTTCCTCTGGGAACATGGTGGTTGTTTTGGCCATTCAGGTATCTCAGCATGTTCTTGTACACACCATGACCTACCATAGTTGGCAAGATTAGTCAGTGAGTTAAATGCTCACCTCTGATATCTGCAGTGATTTACAAGTCAAAAGTTTGAATTCTTTGAAAGTGAAGTCAATTTTCTATTCTTCTGTGGTTGAAAAAATGAGTCCAATTGCATTGAGAAGTTATTACCAGTGATTTACAGCACTTAGAAACAACTGAATTAATGAATGAGGCGCTATACAAAAGTGATTATTGTAATAGAGAAGTTGCTTTGCCCTGCAGCCAAAATCAGAAATGGATAAAAATCAAAGATTCACGCGTGTGTTTCCTTCTTTAAAATTAATTGTATCTTTGGGAATCATAAATGCTCAGTTAATAATCTGCCAAGGGCAGACATGCCAGCAAAATGCAATCATTATGTTTGCATTACTTTTAACAGTTAATAATAAAAGCAGCTGCGTCAGATTACTTCTAGGCACTGGGCCCACAAGCAGCGAGGTTTCCCTGCAGAGCTGGTTTATGACACTTCGTTTGCAGAGTTTAAGTGGCTTCCCACGTGTTTTGCGGTTCCCTTAAGTAGCCCTGGCTGCATCTGACGCCGCAGCCCTGCAGCAACATCAGTAGTAACACTTTCTGGTGGTCTGTGGTGATCTGTTGTTCCAGAGGGTGGGCTTGAAGTTAAAGGGAGTTATCACGTGGCCTCGAGGAGACGAAATTATTGTTTACATTCACAGTTCATTTTTTGGACCAAGATCTCACAAAAATGGCGTGGCGCTCACATTCTATATTAGTGACGAATGATGACATTAACACTTTCAGGGAAACCTCTTGAGGAAAGTCTTGGAAATACTATGGATCTCTTGAAGGTCCGGCCATACATAAAAGGGTCCAAGGGTTCACGTGCCTGCCTTAAATGTATGATTTTTAAAAAAATCATTTTTTATCAATTTTTTATCATAGGGTTGAGCCATAGCAGAGCAGTGCTGAATTTAGCATACAGGTACTAAAGCCGGGGTTAATATTTGTTTCAGGTAAGAAAGAGGAATTGTTCCCTCTTTCCCACCCTGGGTCCTCTATAGCTGTAACATAAGCCTGTGTCACATATGTCCCTTTAGACCCCAACCAAAGGATAAGCTTTACATTATTTCTCCACTATACTAACTCCTTGTCTATGGGCCTCCTCCATGGAGCCCAGATTTATTTATTTATTTATTATACAGTTTTCTATAGCGCGAACAAGACCCTTGGGTATCAGAGCGCTTCACAGGTACAGGCACGAGATTACATTAGACTGTTTTAGTCAATAATACTATCACAATGGTTGACATCGATTACAAGGTCATAATGAATGAAGCAGTGTTCTGAGGTAGGTGAGATAATAGCTGTAATTGGAATGTTCAAACTTCCTCTATATGTTTGTTTCACGTGTCTTTTCCTTTGTCTTCCATGTTCTCCAATCAGTGGAACATCTTAAACGTCTCTGAGTTGAAGAATTATCGCCTATAGAAAGTGATTATGGAAGGAACTTACTCATTAGAAATAACTTGGTTTCTCTCTTAAACATTGCTAAGTTTGGGATTTTTCTGATGTTCGGGGGAAGTGAGATCCAGATTCTAGGGGCTGCTCCTGAGAATGCCCTATCATAGGTTTTTTTCTTCCTGAAAAAGGGTGGTCTTAGTACCAGTTCCTTGGCACTCCTGGCTGGTCTGCTTCCTCCAGATAATTCAATTTTTTGGGCAAGGTATCTCGGAGTATTGTGATGGAGTGCTTTGTAGGTGATACACGCCATCTTTAGCTGTATCCTGGCTTCGTAAGGAAGCCAGTTTAAGGCTTTCAGGTGAGGGGTGATATGGTCGAATTTCCTAGATCCTGTGATAAGTCTAGCTGCTGCATTGAGGCATGCTTTTAAAGGTGCCGTGGATATTTTAGGTAGCCCTGCCAATGTTGTGCTTCCATATTCAATCCTCGAAATGATCAGTGATTGCACAGCTTGTTTTAAATCCGCGTGTACAACCGTCACTGCAGACAACTTCTGCACCAAAGCGCTTCTTTTTAAGTTCATATAGTTTTATTGAACATAAAACAAGGTAATCTTACAAAGTAAACAATATGAGTCTTACAACATCACATTCCAATCTTCTTGCTTAGAAAGTAAAGGAAGTGGACTAATAATACAGGAGTAGGACAAAAAGGATGTGCATTAAATGAAACATATGTGCATTCAAATAATATAAAAGAAGCATATGGAACTACTGGGGAAGTCAGGGTGGTTTGGGAACTTCCTGTTGAGATATAGCTGGCCCAAAGCTCTTCTAAGAGAGCACATACTCTACGGAAGCCGCGGTACATTATATCATTTTGGTAAATTGATATCCAAGATCGATCATTAGATTGTTCGTTCTCGCTCTGCCCTTGAGATGTTATTGGGTGTTGAGGAATAACTAAGCAATGTCATTGTTTTCTCCTTAAATAAAGACAATTGGTCCAGCCATCAATCTCAACCAGCCTTTTATGAACTGGGTGCCTGCTCTGTTTACTGTTTTTTTCTGGTAGAATGTATCTCCCACCGAGCGGCTCTTCAGCTACCCTATGCTTGACTCTTTGTTTGACTCCATCCACTTCCTGTCTCCAACGCTTCAACAGGAAGTGATGTCCAGAGACCTCCAGAGAGGCCAAGGTGCCCACGTGATCCTGCTGACTGATTGGTACATATGTCCCCCAGATCTGTCCTGAAAGCAATTTTCTACAGTGTTCAACAGTGTATATTTGGATGCTGTGCTCAACTCATGGCTGGGCGGTGTTGTCACCTGGAATGTTCTGGAATCTCTGCAGTTTGGCCACTAGGCGGAGTGTTCTGTGAATCACATGAAGGGCGGAGCATAGGAGGCAGCAGCGGGACTGCTCCTTTCAGCACGGCGCAACAGATGTCAAACCAGGGGATCTTCTTCCCTTCCCAAAGAAAAGTGATAATTTACTGGCAAAGGGCCTGGACAATGTTCATAAACAGACCTTTCCAATAAGGTGGCATATCCACAGAATGTTATCCGATGTTACCAAACCAAAATGTAATCATCATTTTCTGGAATGTGGATTCTTATTTGTAGCACGTATAACCGTATGTGAAGGAGGCAATTACGTAAGGAAGATACCACGCAACTCATTTGTTCTTGGCTTATTTTTATTGCGTTGTTTGCCCTCTGCTATTCATTCTAAACATGATATTTGACTACTAGAAATTGGAATTTCTACTGGATTTTACTTTTGGATTTATGCCTGCCCTCCCTCCTCTTCTTCCTGGTGCCAGTGGGCATTTGGTGTCTTGTGATAACTTCAGTGTTTTTCTTCATCATCAGTCAAGAGTACAAGATTGGCAGGGAGGTTTTCTACCCTTTGTGTTCTTTCTTAACTGTGACCCTTTAAATAGACAGTTTACACCTTTCTTGTGTGTTATTCTGTGCAGGATGCAAATATGGCTGCTGGGCAGAGTCACCCTTCACTCGGGCAACCAAGAAGGGAACAAATCTTCTCAGCTACAAATCCTTGATTTAATTCACCCCTCGGTCACCTTATACTCACATGGACGCCTTTTATGGGTCGCACCTGCGACCCCTGGTTCGCCCCTTGCTACCCCTGGTACTGTCTGTGCAACCCCTGGCGTCAGAGGTTCCGCATTCATTGCAGTAACACAGGGGCAGCTGGGGCCCCACTCTATTGTCTGTCAATTTTTAATTACACTAATTGTGAATCAATACAATATATTATTCACTAATAGTGTAATAAAAATGGTGTGTGAGTGAACGTAGAGTTCAAATGGCATGTGATGTCACTTCCTCTACCAAAGGCTTGGAATGAGCTCCCTTTCTATCTGAGAAATTCTAATGATCTATTAGCCTTTAGGAAGGCGTTGAAAACATGGTTGTTCTGAACAACAATCAGTGATGGATGCTTCACTCCAGTTTGAGCTCAGGCCCTCTGTCTCTCTTCTGAGACATACATTGGGCAGAGCAAGTAGGTCTCAGTCTTAGCTCATGAAACATTCACAAACTGAGTTCTTTATTTTTTTAAAATATTTATTTGTTTCGCATTTTCCGAAAAACACAATATTTCATTTCCTTTCCAAAACAGAGAATTATTCTGTATTTTACAGAATTTCGAAACGATCCCAATGAAGTCCCTAATACATTTCCTGAATAAAAGTCCAGGATAAATACTCGGACACCATTCAGAGAAAAGTGCATCAAGCGTTGCTATTTAAAGTGCTGAAAGAGAAAAAACAATAGTACGGCTGAGCACTGATCTTAGTGCATCTTTCTAAAGTACTTTCCATGCACTTTCCAAACAAAACATTGCCTCTTTCCTTTCTAAACTAAAAATCCTTCCTTATTCTACAAAACATTCAAATAACTCCAACGAAGGCCCTACCACATGCCCTTACTGGGGGTTCACAATAGGTGCTCGGTCACAAACGAGAGAAAAGTGCATCAAACATTGTTGCATAAAGTGCTAAAGATAGATAGTGCAACTGTGCTTTGATCTTAAGTCATCTTTCTAAAGTGCATCCCCTGCTTATTTCAAGATCAAACAGCATTTCTCTGCCGGAAGTCTTAAATAAACACCACATCGCTTTAGAAGCTAAAGTGCAGCAAACAGTTCTCTCTTTGTCTTTTTTTAGATTGATACAATCTCATTTATTTCACTAAAGTGCTTTCCATGTGTTCTTTGTGATGGAGCTGGATTGATACTGTGATGTCCAGACTAGTCCAACTAGGGATTTAAAGAAACCTAAAGATTGAGCTTTTGAAGTAGTGGCAGCCTCCCTCTTACCCAGATAGACCTTTAGGGCAACATTGAGGGGTGGTCGAGGTCTCTCGTCCAGGACCAGGAAGCCATGGCCACCCCTGGCACCGCAGAGGAACAGAGGCCCTATGCTACGTCCATGAGCCGCTTCCTCTGAGATGCGCCCATTGGTTCATTATTCTGCCCTGCCAAGCAGCAGTGTAGCGTGGGATACCAGAACCCGGGGCAAGGCAAGTAACTTTCCACTTTTCTTTTAAAAGTGTGTGCCCCTATTAAAATTGTGCACCCCTAAATATGCCCCTAAGAATTTTGTGCGGGGGCAACCGCCTCTTTGCCCCACCCCCATGATACGCCACTGCTGCCAAGGGACTCGTACAGTCAAAAAGACAGAGCGACCCCTAATACCTGTAGATATTCATGAGCTTGCACTTTCTCCATCAGCTGAGGGTCCCCGCATCAACCCTGCCACTAGGGATCAGAGAAGATGAAAGAAGCCACCCTGTCCAGCCAGAATGCCCATCTGAGAGCGCGATTGAGGTGCACAAGTCACAATTTATCTCTACACACCTCTTGGGATTTTTAGTGAAAATAGAAAATCAAAATTTGTGGAATTTAGTTGCTTAATACAAACAACAAATGTTATTCTTCACCGTCACACCTCTTTGCTTCAACACTCCCCATACGACTCTCCTCTCAAATAAAGGATTTATAATAATTACTGGAAACACGAACACATAGGCACAAGGAGATATATGGACCAAACTACAGCAATATCGCTCACCACAACCACCTGCAAAACATTCCACTAGCTTTAGCCACAACGCACAAAAGGACGAAAAAACACCTTGATGTGGTTGTGGTGTTACGTCATTTTGTGTGTAGTGGCTAAACGTTTTCTAAAAGACCACTCTAATGATTACACCCAAGACTCCCAGATGCAACTGCACGAAAACCAAAGTAACTGACAAATTCAGCTCTATATCAAACCGCCTGTCTAGTCCAAGCGTACCATGAATCAGTGACTTATTTGGCACCTGTTCATCACTTCCTGCGGTGAGCAGAAGAGACACACATGTCTTCAGTACTTAAGTAATATGATATCTTCCATTAGCAGCATAAGTTAATCTTCGCACTATGTAACGAGGCATTTAGTAATCCAGGGTCAGTTGCATGCGCTTCAAGCCTGTCTTCAGCAAAGATGGAAAGCAACACATGTTGCATGCCACCAGGGTGTCCACTGCGCGTATACAGGCCCGCCGCCATGAAACAGAACTAATACTAGTGGCTTACAGCGGATCGCCAGCAGATCTTTGTTTTTGGTATATCAGAAAGAACGAATATTTGCGGTTTTCGACTACCGAATTGTTAACGGGACTATTTATTTACAGTGTTACAACACCACTTGACTGTCTCAGGAAGAACTACATTTAAACAAGCATTGGAAATGCAATAGGTCTCGCAGCATTAGAGTTAGTGCTTTTAGAATTGTTTATGGGTTTTTTTGTAAATCTTTAGCATTTTTGTTTCCTGTAGCCAATGCTAAAGAATTAAAAAAAAAAGCCATAAACATTTCTAAAAGCTCTAACTCAAATGCTCCGAGACCTATTGCACTGTGTGAGGGTGAGGGGTTGAGGGTGAGTGAGGGTGAGTGAGGGTGAGGGTGGGTGAGGGTGAGTGAGGGTGAGTGAGGGGTTGAGGGTGAGTGAGGGTGAGGGGTTGAGGGTGAGTGAGAGTGAGGGTGAGTGAGGGTGAGTGAGGGTGAGTGAGAGTGAGGGTGAGTGAGGGTGAGAGTGAGTGAGGGTGAGGGTGAGTGAGGGTGAGTGAGGGTGAGGGTGAGGGTGAGTGAGGGTGAGGGTGGGTGAGGGTGAGTGAGGGTGAGGGTGAGTGAGGGTGAGTGAGGGTGGGTGAGGGTGAGTGAGGGTGAGTGAGGGTGAGTGAGGGTGAGGGGTTGATGTTGAGGGGTTGAGGGTGAGAGGGTGAGTGAGGGGTTGAGGGTGAGTGAGGGTGAGGGTGAGTTAGGGTGAGGGGTTGAGGGTGAGTGAGGGTGAGGGGTTGAGGGTGAGTGAGGATGAGTGAGAGTGAGGGTGAGTGAGGGGTTGAGGGTGAGTGAGGGTGAGTGACAGAAGAGAAGAAAAATAACTAATCTATGATAGATAAGGCTCAGGTTGGATATAATATAGTGGGAAATTCCTCAAATTTGAGGAGCTGCCCTCACACTCTTGTTAAGGTGTCAGGCTTCATCATAGGTTGTTTTTGCTCCTCATGGGGTTGGCGCTGCAGTCCCCCACCGGCCCCGCAAGAGGGCTCTTTAGCGAAGATATTTTTAAAGGAAAACGTCGTAATGGTGAGTGCGGGTGTGTGGGGTAAGTTCAAAATATTGTGACAGTACTTCAAAAAGGTAATTGATTTGTGGGCCAGACCCGTTATGATTAAACACAAATGCCAATGCTGCCAGTTAGATAACAATTTCACTAACTTCGCGTCTCACAATCGAATAAAACATAAAGTGAGGGGATCAGTGTCTCTTGAAAGAATCTACAATTTTATTTCATTGATAAATTATTTTTCTTTTTTTCTTTGATTGTTCATGCTCTTTACACTTTAGAAAAACATTTATGACAAACAAACATTATAACACATTGATGTACATTTCAAACACTCCCCACCCTCTCAGACATTGTGAATCACAAACACTCACAGTCAATCACACTCACACGTTTTCTAGAACACAGAAATCTTCCTTGCACTTAGATACAATTCAGTCTAATTATACATGGTGCCATAGACAGTTGTTCAAATCATTTGTAGGTTCTTTTTGCAACAATGAGAAACTGTTTTATGCTTCTTATGGCATCCTACAAGATAAGGTCTACGCGTTTCGAACTCCTCCTATTTGTAGAGTTCTCATCAGGACCACACTGAAAGAAATAAGTGGGGGGAGATCTCGATTAAAGTCTGCCTTTCAACCACATCTTGAACCTACTAGGCGGCTCGACATCCGTCTCCTGCCTCTTACCTTTCACATAGTATATCTTAATTATTGAGATGAAATCTCCTTTGTACCCGGCGTTGAACCACCTGAAACAATGATATAACAGGACTAAGCCAAGCTCAACTGTATATATTAAATGTACACTGTACTCTTAACCATTCATATCAACTCACTCACCAGTGTGTTATTTGTTGTGACGCCTCTCTAAAAAATACAACGGAAATTGACTGTTAGAAACTGAGTATATCAGTCTGTTGCTATATGCTGCTTAAGGTACCTGCTCTTACCTTAACGTTTTTCTATTGTATGTGAAGGGTGATGGAAAGATCGATTCCTGCAATAAAAGGGTCCTATTACTATTCTCTAATGTCTTTCACAGTCATTAATGTTTGTAAAGAACCTGGTGATCACCTTACCTCCTATACGAGGGGTCTGTCGTACGAGCCGGATTTTTGCCGCGATCCTAAAACGATAGAAAGCGGGGAATTGTCTGTTAGTCCGATCGTTTAGAAAGCTGTAAACCTTTTCTAAATGCTCGAAAACCAACAAGGTTTTTACCGTTAGTCAGGATTTCAAGTATCCATTTTCCGGCTCGAAGGGGGTTCTGGCGTTCTTCCGTGTTGGCGCAATGTTTCCGGTGTTTCCTTTGTTTTTATTTTGGACTTCCGGGTGCCGCCATCTTGGAATGGGTGTATATTCGTCCGTGTTGTAAGGCATATTTTTGTGGACATGAACTATTGTAGATGTGGTGACCAAATATAGTGGACTTGTTCTGTTGTTTTTTTATATGTAAAACAACATCTTTGCCATTTTTCATGGTTTTTCGGGGAGTTTGAGTTTTGGGGTTAGTGGTCCTGGAAAGTAGAGGCGCCATCTTGGGATGGGTTACAATGTCATTCTAAAAGACTTGTTGTGGTCCTGCTTAGTTTGTACAAAATACATTACTCAGGAAAGTTTGAATATCTCTGAGATTTCATTTAGTCCTTCCATGGCCGAGTTGAATTTTACAATCATCATTGCCTCTTGGCGTGATAGTTTGGCTTCGAGGTCACCTCCTCTTCTGTCTTGTTCCACTTTTGTGATAACAGTCCATTGTAGATCAGATTCCTTATGGTTATTCGCCATCCAATGTTGTACCAGCGGTGCATTTGGTACCTTGCGTTTTATACGCGATTTGTGTTGTTGGATCCGCGTTTTAATCTCTTGATTGGTTTTACCCACATAAAGTAGGTCGCATGGGCATTTTATGCCATAAATCACGTAACGTGATTTACAATTTGTGAATGTTTCATGTCTCCACGTGGTTGTTTTGTGTTTGAAAATGATCCCTTCTACTGTAGTTGAACAACAATTACATTGACCGCATTTATGATGTCCTTGGATGGGTGGGAGTCCCACCATGGTTCGTAAGGAGACTTCTTCTTTGGTGGGCATCGATGCTCTTATCAATTTGTTGGCTATGCTCGCTTCTTTACGGAATGCGAATAGAGGGAATTTGGTAAATTCTTCATTCAGATTTTTTATCAGGTGCCAATTGTTTTTAATTGCTTTTTTTAACATATTGGAATTGGGACAATATGTGCTTACTAATACCATTCGGTCAGTCTCCTGTTTGTTCTTTTTTTCTAGAAGACAATCACGTGGTGTCCACCATGCTCTATTCATGCTCCTTTTTAGTAGTTTCTGTGGGTATCCGCGTTCCAATAGATTGGATGATAGTTTGGTGGCATGTTTGGTAAACTCCTCTTTGTCATGGCAGTTTCTCCGGATTCGTAAAAACTGTCCATAGGGGAGGTTTTCCTTTAGACTGCGTGGGTGGTTGCTTGAAAAATGTAAGGATCTGTTCCGATCCGTGTCTTTCTTGTATAAGGTTGTGATTAAACCTCCTTCTTCTGATGGGTATATTTCAACGTCCAGGAATGGCATGTTCTTTTTCGAGTGGTTTAAGGTGAATTTGATTTCTTTTGTTTTGTTGTTCAACCAGTTCCAGAAATTTGTCAATTCATGTTCAGGGCCGGTCCATACAAAGAAAATGTCATCGATAAAACGATACCAATTCTTTATCCAATGGGAAAAAGGATTCTGATTATGTACAAATTTGTCTTCATAGGCTGACATATACAGAATGGCCAACTCTGGGGCGAAAGGGCAGCCCATGGCTACGCCTCCTATTTGAAAATAGAAGTCCCCTTCGAAGTTGAAATAATTTCTTGTCAATGCAAATGCAAATTCCGCCATTTGACTAATGAATTCTGTAGGGATTTTGTGTGGTTTTTCCCTGCTCTCCAGAGTTTGTTTGAGGACTTCCAATCCTTCCTCCTGCGGAATTTGAGTGTATAGTGAGGTGATGTCCATCGTAACCATGTAATGGTTATCTTTATCGAATTCAATCTCACTCAGTTTGATGATAAAATCCGTAGTGTCCCTGATGTATGATTTGACACTTGGTAGGAAAGGTTTAAGGAAGAAATCCACAAACTTTGAGATGGGCTCCATCAATGACTCACATCCCGATACGATGGGACGGCCGGGCGGGGTTTCTTTATTTTTATGAACCTTGGGTAAGATGTAAAATGCAAGCGGACAAAGGGGGATCTATTGTCCTGTGGGATCGCCAACTATATACACAGGAGGTCACAAAACTATTAAGCGACACCAACTGCTATAGGAAGATCAATAAAGACCCCACCTCAGAGTTAAAAAATCGACTACATTCAATGATCGATGAAGCTTCACAACTAGGCTTTTTGGGCAAAAAGGAAACAGAATATTTAAAGATCAAACATCCTAGAGTCCCGGTATTTTACATCTTACCCAAGGTTCATAAAAATAAAGAAACCCCGCCCGGCCGTCCCATCGTATCGGGATGTGAGTCATTGATGGAGCCCATCTCAAAGTTTGTGGATTTCTTCCTTAAACCTTTCCTACCAAGTGTCAAATCATACATCAGGGACACTACGGATTTTATCATCAAACTGAGTGAGATTGAATTCGATAAAGATAACCATTACATGGTTACGATGGACATCACCTCACTATACACTCAAATTCCGCAGGAGGAAGGATTGGAAGTCCTCAAACAAACTCTGGAGAGCAGGGAAAAACCACACAAAATCCCTACAGAATTCATTAGTCAAATGGCGGAATTTGCATTGACAAGAAATTATTTCAACTTCGAAGGGGACTTCTATTTTCAAATAGGAGGCGTAGCCATGGGCTGCCCTTTCGCCCCAGAGTTGGCCATTCTGTATATGTCAGCCTATGAAGACAAATTTGTACATAATCAGAATCCTTTTTCCCATTGGATAAAGAATTGGTATCGTTTTATCGATGACATTTTCTTTGTATGGACCGGCCCTGAACATGAATTGACAAATTTCTGGAACTGGTTGAACAACAAAACAAAAGAAATCAAATTCACCTTAAACCACTCGAAAAAGAACATGCCATTCCTGGACGATGAAATATACCCATCAGAAGGAGGAGGTTTAATCACAACCTTATACAAGAAAGACACGGATCGGAACAGATCCTTACATTTTTCAAGCAACCACCCACGCAGTCTAAAGGAAAACCTCCCCTATGGACAGTTTTTACGAATCCGGAGAAACTGCCATGACAAAGAGGAGTTTACCAAACATGCCACCAAACTATCATCCAATCTATTGGAACGCGGATACCCACAGAAACTACTAAAAAGGAGCATGAATAGAGCATGGTGGACACCACGTGATTGTCTTCTAGAAAAAAAGAACAAACAGGAGACTGACCGAATGGTATTAGTAAGCACATATTGTCCCAATTCCAATATGTTAAAAAAAGCAATTAAAAACAATTGGCACCTGATAAAAAATCTGAATGAAGAATTTACCAAATTCCCTCTATTCGCATTCCGTAAAGAAGCGAGCATAGCCAACAAATTGATAAGAGCATCGATGCCCACCAAAGAAGAAGTCTCCTTACGAACCATGGTGGGACTCCCACCCATCCAAGGACATCATAAATGCGGTCAATGTAATTGTTGTTCAACTACAGTAGAAGGGATCATTTTCAAACACAAAACAACCACGTGGAGACATGAAACATTCACAAATTGTAAATCACGTTACGTGATTTATGGCATAAAATGCCCATGCGACCTACTTTATGTGGGTAAAACCAATCAAGAGATTAAAACGCGGATCCAACAACACAAATCGCGTATAAAACGCAAGGTACCAAATGCACCGCTGGTACAACATTGGATGGCGAATAACCATAAGGAATCTGATCTACAATGGACTGTTATCACAAAAGTGGAACAAGACAGAAGAGGAGGTGACCTCGAAGCCAAACTATCACGCCAAGAGGCAATGATGATTGTAAAATTCAACTCGGCCATGGAAGGACTAAATGAAATCTCAGAGATATTCAAACTTTCCTGAGTAATGTATTTTGTACAAACTAAGCAGGACCACAACAAGTCTTTTAGAATGACATTGTAACCCATCCCAAGATGGCGCCTCTACTTTCCAGGACCACTAACCCCAAAACTCAAACTCCCCGAAAAACCATGAAAAATGGCAAAGATGTTGTTTTACATATAAAAAAACAACAGAACAAGTCCACTATATTTGGTCACCACATCTACAATAGTTCATGTCCACAAAAATATGCCTTACAACACGGACGAATATACACCCATTCCAAGATGGCGGCACCCGGAAGTCCAAAATAAAAACAAAGGAAACACCGGAAACATTGCGCCAACACGGAAGAACGCCAGAACCCCCTTCGAGCCGGAAAATGGATACTTGAAATCCTGACTAACGGTAAAAACCTTGTTGGTTTTCGAGCATTTAGAAAAGGTTTACAGCTTTCTAAACGATCGGACTAACAGACAATTCCCCGCTTTCTATCGTTTTAGGATCGCGGCAAAAATTCGGCTCGTACGACAGACCCCTCGTATAGGAGGTAAGGTGATCACCAGGTTCTTTACAAACATTAATGACTGTGAAAGACATTAGAGAATAGTAATAGGACCCTTTTATTGCAGGAATCGATCTTTCCATCACCCTTCACATACAATAGAAAAACGTTAAGGTATGAGCAGGTACCTTAAGCAGCATATAGCAACAGACTGATATACTCAGTTTCTAACAGTCAATTTCCGTTGTATTTTTTAGAGAGGCGTCACAACAAACAACACACTGGTGAGTGAGTTGATATGAATGGTTAAGAGTACAGTGTACATTTAATATATACAGTTGAGCTTGGCTTAGTCCTGTTATATCATTGTTTCAGGTGGTTCAACGCCGGGTACAAAGGAGATTTCATCTCAATAATTAAGATATACTATGTGAAAGGTAAGAGGCAGGAGACGGATGTCGAGCCGCCTAGTAGGTTCAAGATGTGGTTGAAAGGCAGACTTTAATCGAGATCTCCCCCCACTTATTTCTTTCAGTGTGGTCCTGATGAGAACTCTACAAATAGGAGGAGTTCGAAACGCGTAGACCTTATCTTGTAGGATGCCATAAGAAGCATAAAACAGTTTCTCATTGTTGCAAAAAGAACCTACAAATGATTTGAACAACTGTCTATGGCACCATGTATAATTAGACTGAATTGTATCTAAGTGCAAGGAAGATTTCTGTGTTCTAGAAAACGTGTGAGTGTGATTGACTGTGAGTGTTTGTGATTCACAATGTCTGAGAGGGTGGGGAGTGTTTGAAATGTACATCAATGTGTTATAATGTTTGTTTGTCATAAATGTTTTTCTAAAGTGTAAAGAGCATGAACAATCAAAGAAAAAAAGAAAAATAATTTATCAATGAAATAAAATTGTAGATTCTTTCAAGAGACACTGATCCCCTCACTTTATGTTTTATTCGATTGTGAGACGCGAAGTTAGTGAAATTGTTATCTAACTGGCAGCATTGGCATTTGTGTTTGGATATATTAGGCTGTGGCTTGGCCTTGCTGCTTGGGAGCCCATACCCGGTGGTTTTGAAATTCCGTTATGATTAAAAGCAAGGAACGTTATACCTTCCACCAAGGAGAAAGTTAGGTTTGATTCTCAGGAAGTGAATAGTGAAAGGTCATAGGGTCAATATGTTTCACACCCTTGTAGTCCAAACCAGATCCTTGGCGTTTCTTCTGTACCGTAAAGAGAGAAGTTGGGTATGCACAAAGAAACAGTGGTCACGGATAGATGTATGCCCTGTTAGACAAACCTTAGTCAGGCTTGTGGTGGCATTATCATGGAACAGCATTATCATGGAACAGTATTCCCCAAACACCTCAAAGAAATTATCCAACCCCAGTAGATGGAGGGGGTGGGGAGCCCTCTATGGGGGACGGCGGGCATACCTGGGGGTTACAGTGAGCCTCAATGGTGTGTAGCTATTGCACCTATTCAGTTCTGCTGCTGCCGGAGGGGGGAGAATTAACATTATCCACGCTGAAGAGAACAGGTTTTTTTCAGAAAGGCCCTTATGGTTCCCATCAACCTTTATTTAGGAATTTCATATATTGAGGATAATATTACAGCCTGACCTCCCCTTTTATGGTTGGAGATCTAGAAAAATGAGAAGGCAAGCTTAACCTGGGACCTTATTTTAGATTGCCTTAGTTGTAATAATGCCACCGAGATTCCCTAGCTTGCACTACTAGTAATAATGGCACCAAGATTCCCTATCTTGCACTACTAGAAGTTAAACATCAATAAAAAACAGTTATGGAAGGCTTTATATGACCTGCCACCTCGGAAAGAACGCTTATGGAGAATCGTAAGGTGACTGCCAGGCCAGAGGCGTTCGTAAAGCTCTGTCAATCTACAAGCAGCAGCTGCAAACACCCTGGCTAATTTAGTCTGGAACTAAATCAACTTACAACGGGGGAATGGCACTCACCAGAAATATCTTGAAAATAGCATGGGGGGGGGGGCGTGCCTTGCTGCCGACGTCCAGTCTGACGGAGCTCCGAGGGTGAGACCTTCTCCCCATAATCCGTTCATTGAATTGTACCCAGATGGCGTGTATTACCAGTTGAAGGTTAGCAAAGCAGATTGGACTGACTCCGGTGTTTCTCTGCCGAGCTGAACGCCAGGTGTGCTGTGCAACGAGGGGCGGCCTACATCGGCGGATGAAGCAGCGGACTAAAGTTTGCCAACCTGCCGAGTGAAGAGCCAGCTGCCTGAAACTGATGGAGCAAGGATTCGCACGTATAGCGCCTTGCTCGTATGCAAAACCCTTGTCTACACTGCATAATAATATTAACACCATTGTTCGTCATTTATAAAGTTTTCCCCTACACGCGGGTGTCCCTAGGATGCTTGCTTGTTTGTCTTTTCACGTACTAACGAAGCTTGCACTGAAAATGGCTGCTTTGCCACAATTCAGTCTGCGCATGCGTCGGTCATACCCATGTGATGTGACGCACTCGCATTCTGGAGGGATTCTGTGCTCATGCGCATTGATGCTAAATATGGCCGCTTGTCTCTCACCACGCTCTCTGCTTACTGCAGCAGCTTTCAGCCTATCTATTCTTTCGCATTAATCCTTAATGCTATAGTCATTATAAAAGTAAGGGTTGGTTGTCTCTTATCATGGTATACAGTGCGATCAGTTTTATGTATGATTTTAATTTGTTTTCGCTTACTTTTCATGTACCGCGTCTTTTGTGGGCTGGGTAATCATGAGCGGAGCCATGCTTGAAGCTCTGCTGGGCACCGTCACATGACCGGAGAAAGTTCCAACTGCGCAGAAGCTAAACCTAGCCAGCTGGCACCTGAAGCACAATGCGCCTGGGAACGTCGCTGGGAATACGGCACCTCACCTTGGAAATAGCAATACTGTTGCTACCTATTGAAAACTGTCCTGTACTGCTGTATTCTATGCATGGGAACGTGAACCTGAGGGGCGGGTATTCAAAATTGCATATTAATCATGTGAAACTGAATTCTAGGAGGTGGTGAAGACCACACCACCTCTCCTGACCAATCATAATATGGAAAACTGTCACTTGCAACATTAGGGGGTGGTCTGAGGGTCCCCAAAATTGTATAATTACCCTAGTTTAGCTTAGGAAAATTGTCCGACTTGTCCGAGTAGCAGACCTGTCACTGACCCTACGATCTCAATAGGTGCTCATTCTGAAAGTGCTGCGGAGCACTTTGTCCATACTTTCCACAAACTCCCAAGGGGTGGAAAATCCTAAGTGCTGGCGAAGCACTTTGCTGGGGAATTCGAAAATCCAATCGGGGTTTCTGGCGGATTACTTGCAGGAGGGGGTAACGCAGGCGTTGCTGTCCGAAGCTGTGGGTGTTGGTCGTACCCTGGGAGGCCCAGTCCTTGATCCGAACCTGAGGGGTATCCTGTCCTTATTCTCCGTGAGCTGTACCTGCTCACAGTCTGGCATTCCTTTTCTGAGGGTCCCTGTCCCCGTCTTCCCCACTGACCCGTGGCCAGGGTTGGTCTTCAATCTGAATTAGGTAAATATAGATTGTGGGTTGCGTATCTCTTTCTCTCTCTCTCTCTCTCTCTGATCTGTCAAACATTCTTACCTGTGTTATTGCCGTATTGCCATTGAACTTATATGTGCCTGAATTTTAGTTGGTTCCTTCTCTCCCCCTCTCCTTTAGAAATTCATTGATTTTATAAACTATAGCATGTTCCCGTTTTTCCCTTTCCTTTAGTGGATTGCAGTGAAAGTAGCAAGAATAATCTGAACACTTAGGTTAAGTACATGTTCTAGGTCCAATCCCATTCCTATGTTCTAGTATAACGTGGCAGTGAATAGTATGTGCTAAACTTCTCCCAGTAGTTTCCCATATATTCTAAATGGTCATATTTTTTGTGCAAGGTTACCTTTTGGTACTGATTTTGATGTTTGATATATTACTTTGTGTATCGCTTATTATTTTGGCTTCTTCACTTTGAATTCTTATATAAAAACTCGAACTTAATCAGGTGTCTGTGGTCATTTTACAAAAACTGTGGAAAGTATAGTACGGATTTTAAGGTGTATTGGATGTTAGGCCTGTCTACTTTTCCTTAACAGCTCCAGGTCCGTCAAAGAATTGCGCCTGTGGTAAGTCGGGTGCATGGTAAGCAGAGGTAAATCCAAACCTGATTACTCCTAGCAGCGTGCAGGAGGAGAAATCCTCACCCAGTTTCACCCAAACGAAGTTAATGTGTTCTTCACGCCAAGGGCCCAGTGCGTGTTAGAGAATTGGTAACCCGGGTGACCTGGGGAAAACTGCGCGCTCTAGCAAAACCGCTGCCGAGAAAGTGCTGATGCCTGGGGACAAAGATAGCGAGTAAGTCTGCTGATCAGCGTGCTGGGGCGAATAGAGTAAACTCGGTGGCCGACCGTACCAGGTGCAGGAGGTGCGGTGTGGAGGACCGGCCTGGTGCGGAGTGGCCTAACCATACGGCGGACTAGAGTTTGGTGAATAGTCAGAGCGCCAAGCTCACAACCGGACATCGCTGCAGAGAAGGCGCTGGTGCTTAAGGGCTGGTGTAGTGGGAGCGCCTGCTGAACGCACCGGCGCCTGCGACTCTTCACTGCCCCGGGTTGCCCTATTGGTGAGGATAACTTAAAGTTGGCGGCCGACATTGCTGGGTGCCGCGGACGCAGGGTGGAAGAAAGACCTGGTGCTGCTGAGAAGACCCGGTGGGAGCCCTCGAGGGCGAAGTCTTATGGGTCGTGCGACCCCATTGTCAGGGTGTCTGGGGGACCCCCATAGAGCGTAGAACCAGGGGATTTGGCGCAACCGGCGGCATTGATGATTAATGACCACAACTAGACTTTGCATTAACACCACGAGTAAACTATCAGCGGACGGGAGGGAGGCACAGAGGGGAGGGGGGAGGAGAAATGCGACACGGCGGGAAGGGGAGGGGGCGGAGCGGGTAAAATAAACAAGACGGAGGGGAGAGGGGAGGAGAAATGCGACACGGCGGGAAGGGGAGGGGGCGGAGCGGGTAAACAAAGACGGACATGCACGCGCCCGTGACTTTTAAGGTCAATGCGCATGCGCATAAGCTTAATGCGCATGCGCATTGACCCTAAAAGTCACGGGCACTGCAAGGAATCGCCACGATTCCTTGCAGTGTGGATAAAGAGTGGATAACTCGCAATACTCTCGCCTTGCTCGATGCGCATGCGCATCGACAGGCGAGACCTAAAAACGAATCATTATCTGTGTCGCGAGGTAGTACAGGTAAATGGTTTTCGCTATTTTGCCAGCGAACAACTTCAGTTTTTTGGAAGTAATTTATGCCACTCTCACAATTGGTATAAAACATTAATTTTCAGGATTATGACGAGCAGGTCCGTACCACATTGGTTCCCAGGACCCAAATTCATGGCAAATTTTGAGGATAAACTAATTTTTGAACAGTTTACCAAAATGAGAGCTGCATTTCTAGTCTAGAGCTATTCTAAAAATCTGGCACGTGTTGTGACTTTTTGGAAGGCTGCTAATTGCAGTGCGTCTACACGTCCTTCACAAAGAGAATCGATCATGAGTTAAAGAATACCTAATCCCTTCCTCTTCGAATGCCTATATCTTCGTTGTTAAGACTTAAGTTAAATACACAAATCCTGCATCAATGAGTGGAAGCTCTGAGTTCTTTCGTGATCTTCCGAAAGGTTCTCTGGACTGTCATCTCCAGCTAACATCTGTCCTCCTCTATTTGAGCAGCCTTGGTCCTTATGCGTGGGTAAAATGCTTGTGCTCAAGTTGACAAGAGTCTTAGTACCTTCTTTAGGACAACGCACCAGCATACACTCACCACCAGTACGTATAAGTCCATGTTGATCCTTAAAATAGGTCATAGTGAGATCCGACCAATTAGATTCCTCTTCCACAAACTTCAACGAATACCGAGAGCTTCTTTGCCATGAACTAGGAAAAAACGGTGAACATGGTAGTAAAATGCATGATGTGGAATCACTTCTTTCACCGGGATCCAGGGAAAAATGCTATGACAATAATTTGCTGCAAGTTGAGTACAATCCTTGCAAACAATATACATAAAGGTATGTGCTTTCAACCTGATCATAGTATTACAGAACTTGTTCCAACCTCTAAAAATATATGAAAAACTACGGGTTGTTGGTGCTGGGAATATGGATTTTTCTCACCTCTATGATAGAGACAACTTAACTAGGAAAGAGTCCCTGAGCTATAAATTCTGAGAAAACACTGGCCCCTTATGCTCTCCACCTTCATGGGACAAAACCTGAGAGATTTCCAAGCAAGACCAGCCAATGCCAAATCTCCCTTCCTGGGGAAGAGAGGGCCAGCGCTCTTCATTTGACTTCTGCGCAACTGCGAAGGACGGCCAAAGCTCACGACCAGGTATTTCTGCAGCTTCGCTACTTTATTGTACGGTCTAAAGATCTATGAATGTACATCTGCCAGCACCTGCTAATTTCACGCATCGCTCCTCTCTGTTGTAAGTCTGCCGCGCGCTGCACTGTGTATGGTCTCATCACCCTACCGAGCAGCGAACACGGGGCAGTAGGTGAACTTCCTGATCACGCCCAGAAAACTACTATGTTGGTACCGGCGTAGTGCCCCCCCTCCTGCCTGATGCAGCTCGAGTTGAGCTTTAGCATTGTTTTAAAGCACCCTCCACTTAAGGAGTGCATCCCAGAAGTTGATTTTTCTTCTGGTTGTCCGAGGATTTAGGACTGGGTGTGTCTTTTAGGGGGCACATACCACCCACTTCCTTGGTTTTTGGTCCTGAGGAATACCGGGGATTTTCCCCTAAAGGTAGAAACATGTCGACCAACACATAAACTAGAGATAAGTGGACCGTAACTCCCCCACTTCTATCTCAATCTGATTTTTTTAATTTTGTCCAGTATCTTTTTTATTAAAACTCTATACTAAAGAATACCAGGACATTTTTAACACTCACATTTCTTTTTTTGCACCCCACACTTCACTACCAGCTCCACTGCAGTTGCAGGTGTTGAAGCACACCCAAGTGACGCTAGGCCACTTGGGTGGGCCCCGATGATGAAGCAAGTCACCACCAGGTGGTGAGTGAGGGGTTTCCTAACAAAGGAAAAATACTTCCTGAGTTCAGACAAGAGCCTTCACATACCCTCATCGGGTAGTACTCCTCCTTTTTGTTCTTTTGGTCTCAATCATCGACAGCCAATGATTACTTCGAAAAAGTCTAAATATTTCATAGGACACCGGGGCCAACCTGTTTGAGCGGAGACCGCTGGTAATAACCGGTTTACAGCTGGCAAGGCGTTCTGAAGAGGGTTTAGGTGTCTTTGAAGCCTCTTTTAGAGCCAAGCGAGGGAGGGAAATTGTCTTAAGCGAGTTGAGGCTTGTAAGAGCGCTGTTGGCTGAGATGCCGCGGGCTGTGTTAGAACTCAAGCGCAACCCAAGAAGAGGGAAGAAAGGAGTAAAGCTGATCAGGCAGGCATTTTTTTCACCTTGAGCTTTCGCCAGTGTTGAGTCAGTGGCAAAAATCCCTACGTAAACACGGCCATGTTTGCTTAGCTGCACTGCGCGCCAACTTTTCGGCCATCTTGAACTTCAAAGCCATGTGTTTCCATTTACTTGCAGCATAGATCTGTTTCCGCCCTCTCTCTGACCCAGGCCCCTCACTTCACATATTGAGTCCTTAATCTGAAAGCCTTGTGTCCGCCCATGTGCTAAGGCGGGAAAAGTCGAGGAAAATCGGCAATAAAAGAGGGCAGGCTGTGGTGCGTGCACGCGGCGCGGGAGCCGCGAGGCAGCCAATGGAATGTCCGCTGTGGCTGTACAAACAAGCATAGGCTTTACAAGCCTCCGACATTCTGCACATAGGTGGAATATTTGCCACGTTTTCCGTTCCGAGGACGGTGGCCAGGGGTGAAATGCTTCTGAGAGGAGCTACTGTTGTTCGTAGTGAGGAGAAAACTGCCCCTGGCTCGTCCGCCATACCTTCAGTTGGGCTAAACACACGAGTAAAGGGTAAATGCAAAAACTGATTTACCTGAGGAACATGGGCGATTCGATAGTACATGCTTCTGGTATATGTAATATTTAAAACAATTATTAAAAAATTGTTAAACTCCTTATAGATGACAAGGTACATGGATATTTATTTATGTATTTACTTATTTAGAGTTAGGTGTACATCTCATATTGTACATGGGCACACATACTATGTAGCACAATCCACGTGACGTAGAATATGCTTATGTTATATGCATTGCTGACAAATGTTCTTGGTTTTATAATGTTTTACATGTATGTTGCCCAGGATGTGTCTGTTTTTCTGTTCTGCTCTTGAGGTTCACACAGTCTGGGACAGGGTTGTTGTGTTGCTGTGCTCTGAGTATTTTTTAAATTTTGTTTATTGGTACTCTGTGGAGTGGAGTTGAGTTTTTTTTGTAACTCTTTTTACTAAATCAATGGCATGGTAGAGTTCAGTTCTGATTCACAGAGTGCAGTGCGTGACCAGCCGGCAGGCCCATGGGCTCGCTATGGGGCCATCAGCTGGTCTAATGTGTTGTCTAGATTGGAGTAGAGGTGGCCAAGCCGCTGAAAGGGCGAGCCAGGCTCGAGCCTGAAGCCTGGCTCCGACTCAGCTTGCAGTCCTTTAGGAACCACGAGCCGAGCTTTCATGTGTCTTCTGCCTGCCACCCCCACTCACCCTCATTCACATAGAGGTAGAAAGTAAACAAGGCATTAGCATTTGAGGTAAAAGGGACGACAAATAGATATTGGCTGATTTGTACAAAGCGGAGCAGAAAAATTGGATCAATCATGGCTTCCCCGCTTGACCAAATTGTGTGATCTTAGGCAAATATTTGATTTGATCAATACTCCTTTATCCTCACTATTGCATATAAAAGAACAATCACATATTGTGTTCTGAATACGAGCTGTACAAAGTCGTATTCTGTTTGATTTAATCAGCTGTTACCTATAAAAATCTGGGGCACACCCAGGGTTCACATGACAACCGTCATGCTTCTTATTGTACTAATGGCACTGTTGCTAGGGTGAGGCGGGGCAGCGATGGTTTTAAGCTCATGTGCTAAAGCAATGCACTTTAAAAAAAAAAATTGAAGGGCATTTATATTTGTTAGAAGATTTAGAAGGCAAACGTTTTCAGGGCTCGGCTCGGGCACGGGCTAGGCTCGGCCCGTTAATTTGTTGGCTCGGCTCGCTCACCTCTAGATTGGAGTGAATTGTGAGCATGGCCGTTGAGTTTGTGCGTGAGTGCCGAGAGAGGTTGCTTAAACATGTGTGGCCTTGTATTTTAAGTGGGTTTGCTTCACAGTGCCTGCGATTCTCAAGCTAATAGGAGGCGCTACCGTCAGCCTTCAAGCACAATATACAATATGTAAATTACAAGTTACCAAAATCCTTTCGACTTTCCACGTATACATTACAGCGCCTTCCGATTCTGTAGGTGGAGGTGAGAAAGAAATGTATCAAGGCTTT
Source organism: Lissotriton vulgaris (assembly GCF_964263255.1). NCBI lineage: Eukaryota > Metazoa > Chordata > Amphibia > Caudata > Salamandridae > Lissotriton > Lissotriton vulgaris. The sequence goes on along the minus strand of NC_141700.1, from coordinate 83,350,574 downwards.
CTGATGGTAATCGATTCTTTTATTCCGGACCGGCGGTGGCATATATTCGATCCTGGTTCCACAGTTCCAAAGTCAGGGGCTCTAGGCGCTAGACCACATAATTCTTGTGAAGACGAGGTGGTGGACAGCTTGTCTTGCTGCTCATGAGCAGAGCTCGAAGAGTTGAATAGTTGAAATACTTTAACACAGTGGCCTTGAGGCAGGGAGGTGATGGGAAAATATTTAGGGTTAAAACCTATTATTATAAGTTGACCAGGGCACACAATCTTTCAAAACTGTGGCCTTGGGTGCTTGATGTCACATCTGTGGATAAAGTTCTCACTTAAAATTTTGTTATATTAATAATCTGATAGAGCGACCGACCAATGTCTTTGGACAGCTGGAAGGGCTGGGGCAAAGTCAGTCACATGTCACACCAGGTTCACATGTGACTGACAGTCCCAGCCCCACTGACTCAGCCTGGCCCTTTGCTTGTTGTTCTCATGGTCTATGGCCTTCCTTAGGCCCTGCCATGTCTGTAACTTTCCTGATTTCTCTGTGGGCCTGGCTGTCACCTGCTGCCAGAGCTGTGACACAAAGTGGTGGGACCCCTGCAGAATGTGATGAGGGGCCATGAAACTCCCATATCTCAAAAATAAATATTCATAGGCCTTGAGCTGAATGAGTGGTGGGATCCCTAATCGGTTGGTCCCTCCACACCGCAAGGGTTGCACGGGCTGCAGGGCCTAACTTGGGGTCCGAGTACCCGTGGAGGTCCGCGAGGCCTACTCAGGGGGTCTGTGACTGTTTTACAAAATTAAACAATATTAAAATGAATAAATTATACAAATGAAGAAGCAAAACTGGTAGAATTTGAAGACTTTTTTCTATATTTGATTGCAAATTAAACATATCAAAATATTTGAACATTTGTTTGTTTGGCATATACTTGGTTTTATATTTTTGTGTATTGTTTTGAAGTTCAATTCATACAAATGGCTTAGGAAACGGACCCCCCCTCCCCAGTAGCGGACGGTGGTGGGAGTGCTGTGGGGCAGGGTGGGGGAGGAGCAGGGTGGGGTGTAGTAAACTACGGCATACGGCCGAACAGAGGTAAGTAAACAAATAAATAAATAAAACACATTTCATTGCGCGCGCTGCATTGCCAAATGCGATGCAGCGCACGCAATGACATTTGTTTTATTTATTTATTTGTTTACTTACCTCAGTTGGCCCGTATTCCATAGTTTACAACCCCCCACCCTGCTCCACCCCGCCCCACCGCCCTGCAGCACTGCCACCACCGGCCGTTACTGCCCCCCTCCCCCCAGGTTTCCAATAGTAACTTAGTGGGGTTCCCCAAATTCCAGTAATTATTCAGTGAGAGTCCACAGAAGTCAATAGGCTAAGAACTGCTGGTGTAAAGCATTCACATTTCTGCTGGTGCCCCAAAAGCCACTCCAGCCCGTCCATTAAAGGTCAGAGTCGCAGCAGAGGCATGCACATGACAGCTGATGAATTTATTGCAATGGTTATGAAAAATAACATGACTTTAGAACCAGTTTGTCTCTTCAGGGCAAATTCCCTGAGGTCAAAGGTCAAGGGCGTGACGCACAAATGTCTCGTGCAGTATTCCTAATACAGACCCTTACCACATTTGAACTTTGATTTTAGAAATTTGTTGTAAAACATTTTTTTATCCGTGGGTGAGATCTTTTTGGAATGATCCAAGAGGGAATCGCTGAAGATAGATCATTCTACGAACTTACACCTCTGCATTCATATTCAAACCCAACACTGGAGATACAAGGAAGATAGAACACACTCACGACCTTATGTTTCACCTTCCAATTAATGTAACTTTAAATACAGTAAAGTAGAAGTCTCTCTACTCAAGGAACTCTTATGGAAGTCAAAGCATTTAAAATCCTGAGAGTAGAGGAAGTGACGCTATGCACCCTTTGCTCTCCCTCCCACTAGCGTCAGAGGATTGACGTGTCCCACCCTTAGCCAATCAACAACCTATTATCGGCTGCACAGGGGAACAGAAGACAAGCAGTGCGGGGAATAGCAGGAAGTAAACAACCTCTGAGGGCCCTGCTTGCTTCTTTATCCTGCCGCTACCTCCATGACCCGCTGAGACCCTGAGGGTAGCAAGAGCGGTGCAGCGGGTTCCAAATGGCAAGCAAGAAGTAGCTGCTGCTACCCCTTGACATCCATGCAACTCTGATGGTAATAGTTCTCGAATGTCTCTCTATCACCGGTCTGTAATAAACCTGGTCAGCCCAGGGACTTCCGTAATACCAGTAGTAGTCTTATAAATTGGACTAATAAAAACAATAACATATTAATACGGATCATAATGATATTAACAACAAGAACAATAGACTATAGTAGTAATACTAATAATAACAGCAGACATATTATTAATCCTATTATCATCATCTTCATTGCTATTATCATTATTCTTATCATTATCATCATCATCATCATTATTATTATTACCATCATAAGCAATATTCACTATTATTCTTATTCTTATCATCATCATCACCATCATCATCAATCATCATGATCATCAATCATTATTATTATTTTTACCATCATAAGCAAATCAATATTCACTATTACTATTATTCTTATCATTATCATGCTCATCATCATCATCATCATTAGTATTATTACTATCATAAGCAATAATCACTGTTACTTTTATTATTATTCTTATCATTATCATCATCAATCATAGTTATTATTACCATCATAAGCAATAGTCACCATTAATATTATTACCATCATCATCATAAGCAAGCATCACTATTATTATAAAAATAATAATAATAACGATGATTATCATCATCACCAGCATCACCATTATTATGAGTATTGTTATTACTATTATTAGTGTTATTAATATTGTTATTATTATTATTACAATATAATGGGTGATAACATTATAACAATAGCTTCAATATTTACATAGCTTTTTAATCAGAGTTTCGTGTTTTCTGGCGCTGTTTTCACCAGTTGTTGCTTTCGATGCTTCGTGTCTGTATTCACTGCTGTACAGAGGGTAAGATACAGTGTGTAGTTTAACGCCACAGGTAAATGTGTGTGTCTTGTAAAGCAAACTGCTACCGGAGGCGTCCTGGCGCTATAGACCGTTGGGGAACCCGTCCTGGCTTTCCCTGTGAGATGTCCCCTCCTGGGTATCTCCAAGGTGAAACCAGGCATCCCTGGCGTTTGGGAGGGGCCGTGTGGAGGTGAGGCAAGCTAATGCCCAGAGTTACTGAGAGTGATCCCTGGTTAGAGTAGGCACCGAGGCGAGAATTATCGTGTCCGCTGACCCTGGTTCACGACCCTGCTGCGTCGGGGATTGAACCCTGGTCCCGGGCCATCCTCTGCTCCCGGGTCTGCCGCCTCTAACCAGTGAGCCACACCACTCCACGACTGGTATCCCCAGACTCCATGTAGCTGGGTGTGGCTGTGGAAAGGAAGGCACTGGGAGCAGGTTTGCGGTGCATCGGTAGGGTGAACAGGGTGTTAGCAGTGGGCGACCACTGAGTGTCCACTGATCTCCACTTTCGTAGCTTTGAAGGACAGTATCCGGCATCATTACCCAATGATGTCCGGTCCTCACACGCGGCGAGCCGATCGAGGACTCTAGGTTCCACTGATTTTAGCTCTATAAACAGAATCACCGTGAAGCACCACGTCCTAGTTTGGATTTGTTTTTGCAATCTCTTTCTCACCTCTCTGCTGGCTACCCAAAAGTGTCCTACTTCTGTCTTGCCATTGCACAGAGCAGGCGACCAGCGGTTTCATATAAAGTCTCCATTCAGTAGCTCCGTGATTTGAATGTCATAATCAATATTATCTTTTTCTCAGAGTTCCAAGTGAGCCCAAAACCACTTCTGTTCTGACATAATCATTCTCTTCTGCTGCACCACAAACTTTGAGCTACTCTTTGACAGTTTCATTTCTACCTACCTTTCTTTCTTGCCTTCATTACTTGAATTGCCAATTCTGCCCTCTACCACCGTCTTATGGTCCGCAAGATCCATCCAACCTCGCATGGCCTTCAGCCCAATCTCTGGACATTACTTTAGTCCCCCAGCAAAACCTCCTTGCCAGCTTCCCTCTCTCACACACTTTCTGATCCACTGATAATAACAATAATAATAATCCACATTTGTAAAGCGCACAATCACCCGTAAGGGTCTCTAGGCGCTGGGGCCGTCGGGAAGATTAAGCAAGCTATTGCCCAGAGTCACATGGTGCTGGGCTAATCTGCCGCCGGTGCCAGGGATCGAACCGTGATCCCCAGATTCCGTAGTCAGTCGCCCTAAGAGATCAAGTACATCACCAGTACACTGTTCAACTTCTCTCGGTCCATCCCTACAGCGCTCAAATCAGCGGAATCAAGGTACACAACAGGATCCTCTAAAACTCTTCATATATATCCCGCCTACCTTCAGGAAACCATACCACACCTAGCCATGTAATTTAACCCTCTAACAGCAATACCAGAAACCATACCTTCTTGCACCACATCCAATGATGGTCCTTTTTAGGTCTCAAACAGACCTGTTACTTACTGTTTACCCAGATTGAGCTTTAGACCCCCTCCCCCTTTCAACCACTAACTTTCTTCAGTCTCTTTCAGCCACTGAACTGAGACTTTTTGAACCACATCTTGGCTGAGGCAAGTTGCTTATTTATCTCCCATGTAATGCTAATGGATGATTGGATGTATCGTTTTGCCTGCAAGCACATTGAAGGGCATAAGGGACAGCTTTACAACTATAGCTCTGTTGACTCCTTCCTATGTGTTTCGATTGAATGTGCTGGCGTTGCATGCTTTAGCACCTTCCCAACAGATCTATTGGCTTTGCCAATGCTTGTTTATCTTTCTGTCCTTGTACTGTTCTTAATAGTTATACAATTGATCATAATCAACACAGTTCATAATTACCACCTTCTTCGATACATAAGATCCTAAAAAGCTATGGTCTGGACATATTTCTCTATGTTGAAGACTATAACGCTTTGTGCCATGAATACAAAATGTTTAGAAATGATTGTGCTCATTCTACTAAATAAAAGAGAGATCCGTGTTTTGGGGGAGGTTTTTTTTTTCACAACAAATTTTATTGAGTGATTAAGCAGCATAAGACACGTGGCTCCCCACAGTCAGGAGATCACCACCAAGCATCATGACACATTTACATCGTCAGTATACAGTTCAATCAGTGAAAGGAGAAGCAGGCCTTAAGAAAAAGAAAAACAAACAAACAAAACCCCCCTCCCCTCCCCCTCCACCCACCAACCCTCACCCCCCAACTACCCCGCTACCCACACCTTATCCCTCCCTAACCCCCTGCACGTGAGAATAGCAAGCATTGTACATTTTGGTTGTAGTGTGTTCGGTATGACACAGTTCTTATGCCTGTGCGGCATCCTCCACTTATAGGTCTTCCTCATGTTCCACCGGGGGATCCAGTTCCAACCCCTTATAATCCGCCCACCGCTTCCAAATCTTAAAGTGTTTACGGGGGCATCCTCTCGCTTCAAACACCGGGCATTCTAGCCCCATAAAGTAATCCAGTCCAGCCTTCCATGCACACAGGGGGGGGCTCGTACTCCCTTCCATGCCCAGGCTAGGTCCCTTTTGGCCACAACAAGACCCAATAACAATAAATGGCGTTTATATATATTTGGGGAGTTTTTATATAGCGCAAACTACAACCTAAGGTATCAAAGCACTTTACCTGAGCACTAGTTGCGTTACAAACGGCCACATTCATTTGTGTTAGGCACGGGGAGATTAAGGGCCAGATGTAGGTAAATCCCATGTACCGATTTTGAAATACTGAATGTTATAGATTCGGTATTTCAAAATCTGTAAATGGGATGTAGGTACCAACATCTGGATTTTTTACCGATACCTTGAAATTCTGTATTTACCGATTCAGTAAATACTGAATCGGTATTTGCTATTGAATCCTATGGGCCTTGAAGCCCATAGGATTCAATTCAAATACCGATTCGGTATTTACCGAATCGGTAAATACCGAATTTGTCAAGGGTGCAGGGGGTGTCACTTTGACACCCTCTAGCACCCCCAAAACGGGCATGTGTGCAATGTGGCACACAGACATGCCCTAAGGGCACGTCTGTCTGTCACATGGCACATGTGTACATGCACAGATGTGCATGTACACAGGAATCGGTATTTTACCATGGATTTGTATTCCATGGTAAAATACTGATTCTGAAAGGCATGTGCCAATGGAACATTGGCTACCCACATTGCATTTTTGGTAATTTTACCGAATCGGTAAATATTACCGAATCGGTAAATATTACCGAATCGGTAAATATTACTGATTCGGTAAATTTACCGATTCGGTAATAATAACGATTCGGTAAAATTACCGAATATGTGCCCCTACATCTCCATAGCCCTTTACCGATCGGAAACGGCCGTAAATCGGTATTTTCGGCCGATTCCGATCGGTAAAGGGCTACCTACATCTGGCCCTTTGTGATTTGCCCTGAATCACAGGATGTTGAGCGTCCCTGCCGAGACTCGTACCTGGTTCCCCAGCTTTGAGGTCGACCGCCCTAGCCGTTAGGCCACATCCTCTCTCCATGGCCCCACTTCCCATTATTATCATGTCTGGTCTATTAAATAAAGGAACTAACTTGATGGCTGTCACTTCTGTGCTTTGTAGTGTCCCACTCACACCTCCTTAGTCCTAATGTTACAGTTGAACCCAAAATATCATATACGCGATTGTCTAGTCCAAATGCTTATATTTTACAGACCATTGACATTTAGAATTTTCGTCCAGTTAGAGAATTTGTGTAAAGCAAGTCCGCAACTCCCAGAATGCACTTGTTGTTAGAAGAAGTATGGGACATGGTGCCATGGACATCAGGGTCAGACTGGGATGGAAAATTGACCCGGTCACTAAATTATCAATTTCCCCTATTAGTGATTAGATAGCAAAAAAGTGGCCCATGTTTGCAAATGGAGGCAGTTTTGAACTTGTAAAGAGATGCTGTATAATTGTCTTTTGAAGGTATGGAGGCCTGTATGGATTTGAGCTTGCTGTAGGCAATGTCTGTTTTAATATCTGTGAAATCTACAGTAAATACTGTCTCATCAGACCCTAAAACAGGCCCAGAAATAGCCAAAAAAGCTGCCCATATAGTGACCCGTTGAACCACCCCATCGGGCACTACCTGATCACTGGCGTAATGAAACTTGAGGTGGCCCCCCTGCAAGGTACATGAAGGGGCCTCCTTCGGACTAAATCGGCAGCTCCATGGCCAGAGTACTGTGCTGAAGGGCGCCCCTGGAGCTTGGCCCCCGCAGCATGGGGGCTGCGGGGGCCTTGTTACGCCACTGTACCTGATTGGTCTAAAGGCCAATCAAAACCTAATGGACATCATGGTATCAATTAGCAATCTGAGCGTGCCATGATTCTCACCTTTGTCTTTTTCAACCCCCTTGTTCAAGCTCTTGTTTACTCATTTAAAGCCTGTGTATATTACTTCATGAAATGCCTGCAACACAAATAAAGAGAGGTGCAAAAAAGAAATTCACTTTGTCAAGGTATATAACAAGGGACCTATGGTATTGCTTCTTAATCTTTCCCTCCTTTATCAGATTCTAAAACCATATGTGAAATAAGTTCTCCCTATTCAAGTTCCAGCATGACTTCAGCAAGTGTATTTTCTATAACAAAGCTGGCTTCAGTTGACAGTCTTCACTCTAGGAAAATTCCAGAGTTTCAAAGCTAGGTCTTGCCTCAGGCATAGATGGAAATTCCAAGTATGATTGCAAATTTCCTGTGGATTTTGGACAAAGCCGATCTCTACAGAAGCAGACGGCATGTGACTCTCTTGTACTCAGTGTTTAATTATCAATTTACTTTTAAAGCTTGCAGACGATCCAGTTTACTCTTGTAAGGTATTATGGCTAACTGAGACGCATTACGATTTCTTATTTTTTTCAAATAATATTTTTTTAAATGTCTTTATCAGAACACAGGAATGATGCAATAAGAACATGAATCCACTATATTGTTAAACTGTGATTGGGAGCACATCAGGAAAAATAGCAACATTTATAGATTTAATAAGAATAGCAAACATAATAAAATAATAATCTACCCAAAGGGGAAAAAATGATCAGTAGAGAAGGTAGGAAAGGAGAACCTAAAATCCATTTAGTTGTCTACTAAGATGCACAGAAACTTAAACAGTTGAGTTGTACTTGTAACCTCTATTGTCTGTAGCCTTCGAAAATAGAGTCCACGCTTACTTAAGAGACCTAGTTGATTCCTAGCACTGACAACGCTCCTTTAGATATTTATGATGGAAACTAGTTCAAGCCCTCATTGATCCTTTGAGGGGGCAGTTAACAATTTCCATTTAGTCAAAAGTAGTTGTTTCGGCCATTTTCCTTCTATAGACCCAATTTATATATTATTAGATAAATACCGAAGCAGAGCTACCAGTGTTGAGATATTGAAAATTATTTACTCTTTAGGATTTTTGAAGAACCAAAGACATCTCTTTAGTGAGATGCCAATTCTTTGCAGAGGAAAGTGTGTGGAGTCATAAGACAGAGACACACCAACTCAATTCTCTGACCTCTTGCTTTTTAGTTGTACACACACTCCTCAGAGAACTTGAAGCAGGTGGTAAACGTCGGACCAAGTGGGCCAAAGACTAGGTGAACTGAACCAGAGCCGACTAGTGTTTGTGTTGGGGATGAGAAGGTACAATTTGCAGAACCAAACTTTAAATTAAAGAGTTCTCCATGGAAAAATGCCAGAGTATGGTAGTGTTCTGTCTCTCCGGTTCTCTTCCTGGCTTGGGTTAGGATTCTGATTCCTCATTTACATTGCCTTTCACTTTGTAGTCCACTCCTCAGAAAAAAATAAAGAGCTAAGAGGATACAAGAAACATAAAAGCGGCTCCAATGTCTCTCCTCCAAGCCCTTGTGCTGCAGAGGGACAGGTCACAATCATTCACAAACCGTCCGGACTCATTAATATCATTGGGATGGGAACTGGCTTGCAACTCCTTGCAACATGACGAGAATCCTGGCGAGAAGGCTGCATGGGCCAAGCAAGACCTATCTTTCCACTAATATGTGGACACCACAACCCTACCTCTATCTTGGGGGGAACTATCTACCAAGTTTTTGGTTAAAGGCTGGAGTAATGACTATATGGTCCCTTACATCGAGGCCTGGCCAAGCTGCTACCTAAGGATGGGCGTGTTAAAATTTAGAGTTGAGCAAAATCTGTGTTATATAGATATGAAGACAAAAGTATAAATGTGAGACAAACAGGGTTTGTGCACATGTGGCTGAAAGTACAATGTAGAGAGCTACATATTTTATTAGACTGTTCGCAGTTTTTAGATGTACGGAAAGAGTTTTTAAAACCAGTAGAATTAATGATGGGGATCAAGCCATCATTCTACTGATGAACATGAGTAGCTTAAATGTTGTAGGTGCAATAGGGAGATTTTTAATTGCAATAGAGGATCCCCTAAAAGTGCTGCCAAATACAATGCAAAGGACTAGGGGGTAGCATGAAACTTTGTATCAATTGATTTGTTGTTACATTTGTATGTACATGATGGAGTGCTTGTTACCATTTTTTTAATGTGGAATATGTTAGGAGGTAGTTATGTATGTAATCATGTTGATGTTTATAGATCACGGTAAAATTAAACAGAATGTTGAATCTAACTCTATCTCTGTGTCTCATCCAGAGCTGACATACAGCAACAACTAAACATACCTCACCCCATTTAGCCATGGATGCATTCCACCAACATAAACCTAATACCACTTTACTCTCATCAATGGATGTGGCTTGCAGTTCCAAATCACAATCATACTGAATGAAATGCAGCTTGACGTCTTTGCCGCAAGACTCTATAATGATTATAAATACTGTGGTTCAATCATTGATCTCTGCCTATCATTCAGAGAATGCGCCGTAAAAACAAACAAGCAGAAACGACCTGGTACAAAATATTCCTCATTCAAAATCAAACTCCTCTCCAAACAGAAATTTGATAGTTTATTTCCCATTTTTTGATGTGTAAGAAAGGCCCTGCTACAGACTTTGAATGAGTCTGAAAATGTATTTATAAAAAAATAAGCATGAAAAAAGTTGAAGAAAATGTGAGTCATGGAACACAGGAGAGGGGGATCCCTTAGCATTAGCTGACCTGCCTCACTGGAGTCAATTACCGCAGACGAGTCAGAGCACCCTATACTCTGAGACAACGCGTTGCCTTTTACATTGAAAGTCTGGAAGGTAAGGGCATCTTTCTCATTAGGTGGTTCGTGGTGTGGCTTCAGGAGTATCTTTGGTGATGCGAGACTGGCCCTTATGTTCCCTGAGGGGACTACACCAGTGGCATAGTTGGCTACAGTAGGTTTAGAAGAGTTAGCCTTAAGCCAGACCTACGTCATACGAAGAGTGAAGGTGCCTTGTTGAGTCATGCTATCAGTCAAAGCTTTGCATGAATGTAAGCTTTGCAAGTTTTTCATGAACTGTTATGGACTAAGCCATTCCTTGAAATAGATTGTCTAGTTATCCCTCAGCAAAGTGAAATTCTCAGTGAAAATAATTGAACTAAACTTCCAGATTGCAAGTATGTAAACAGCCCAAGACTGGAGCGTTGCGTCCTCGGTGACCCACCGTCGCTTGGCAACCTTACTAATTGGCATCCATGTTTGAGTCCTCCTCTCCTTTGTGATCTTCAGAGTTGCCCACCACATGAGGTGACTCAACGTTTACAAATAGGAGGGTCTAGAGGCCTAGTGGACCGAGGCGAAGCCGTGGTCGTTGTCATGCTGGCCTTTGATACATTCTCACCCACGCTCCTGGCAAGACGTTTCTCTCTCTCTTTCTTTCTTTCTTTCTTTCTTTTCCTTCCTTTTTCTGTCTTTACATCTCAAAAACCCAAAAACAAAAATGCTATTTTGACTATGGTACTCTTTGACTTTGTTTTCCTTTCATATTGGTTTTATTCTTTGCAATGTATGGACTACTAATTATTTGCATCTGTTGTTACCATTGGGATTAGTCTTTATTCTCTTTATTATATTTCTGTACCATGTTTTCTATATATATTTCAATAAAGCTTTCTAAACTTTAAAAAAAAGATGTTTCTCTCAACTGGGTATTGAGGACAAAGCACTCAGTCTATTGAAAGTCTTTCTGGTTGACCAGGCCCAGATTGTGAGATGTGGTCAGTTTATGGCCAAACCTTTCAGCCTCTCTTGTGGAGTACCTCAGGGCTCCTCCTTGAGGCCAAAACTATTCATCTTGTATATTTATTCCTTGATTACATTGATAAGATCTTTTGGATTTCAGGTGTTATCCTACACAGGTGACACCCAAATTATTGTCTCCATCACAGACAATGTTCTATCTGTGGCAGTGAACTACAACGAATGTATGCCTCGAATCGGTAGCCGCATAAAGGATAATTTTCTAAAGCTCAGTGCCGATAAAACGGAGGTATTGGTTTTTGGAGCACAACATTCTGTCTGGTCTGTCGCGTGGTGGCCTGAGCCTTGCGGTCACCTGCTACTCCAGTTTTCCCGGCAAAGAATTTTGGGGTCATCTTTGACAACAAGTTATCTTTTGATAATGAAGTGAGCAGGGCCGGACTGGCCATAGTGGGCACCGGGCAATCCCCCGGTGCGCCGCACGGGTCGAGGCCAGTTTTGTTACAGGGCCGTTTTTGCAGCATAGCTGCAAAACAAACTCGGCCGAAAACCGGCCCCGGCAAAGAGCTCGGCGGCACCTTCAACCCCCCCCGAGTGGGGAGGGGGGCCGGCCGAGCAGTTTGCCAGGGCCGGTTGTGGTTCCCAGTCCGGCCCTGCAAGTGAGTCCTACATCTGGCTCTTGGTTTCACATTATTAGATCGCTGAAGAAAGTCTTGCCTTTCGTCCTCATTGATTTGTACAAAGCAGAATTTCCTGGCTCTGGTGGCTTCCTACCTGGACTAATGTAATGTGCTGTACCTTAATATCAACCTGGCTTCTCTTAACAAACTCCAGGATACACAGAACGTGGCTGCTCGTCTCATTCTGAATATTCCGAGACATCAATCTGCCTTGAAGGGCCTGAAGACTCTGCATTGGTTGCTGGTCAGGAACCGTGTCACGTTTAAGGTCTCGTGCCTGGCTACAGGGGTCTACATAACATGGAGCCGAGGATCTTATGATCTACCTCACAATGGTATGAGCCAAAAAATACTGCTGCGGTCGTCGTGTAAGAGATATGTTGTTGTACCAAAAATTTGCAGTGCTAGGTGGGGTGGTGACGTTTTTGCTCATGCCGTGGCTAAGCTCTGGAACATGTTACCTATTCACATAACATGTGTATTTGTAAAGCGTATGTTCACTCAAGGGTATCTTGGCGTTGAATAACAGATGTTTATTGTTACCCAACTCAAAGGTACTCGTTTTATCAACCTCAGAAGGATGAAAGGCTGAGTGGACACGCTGGGATTTGAACCTGTGACCATGAGGTCGAACACAGACCTATACAGTGGACGCATTAGTCCACTAAGCCACCAGACCCGGAACTGAAACTTTTTTCTCTTTTCGTAGGCATCTTAAAACCTGGCTCCTTTCACACCAGCTTTCAGATTGTACTATTCTTCTTCATCCCATTTTAGCGCCTTGACACCTTCCAGTATTGTTTGCGCTTTACAAATATGTTTTCAATTCAAGTTTCAAGTTTAGTTTATTATGTTTTGGCTCTCAACTGAGGGCCACATAAAACACATACAATTATACAATAATGATTACAAAGGAAAACATGGGTTACAGAGTTAAAGAATCACAGCTTATTCACTGGTTAAGCAGTCATCAAGCACTTCTCCATGAAACATTTAATAAATATCTAAAAACCCCTTAAAGAAGTTAAAAATTCTAAAACAGAACATTTCATTTGGCGGACAGTAAAGTGTATGGAAAAAGGTTTTAACATTTAAAATTCCCAATTGTAAACAAATTGGTTTTAACCACTTAAAACGCAAAGGGCGTAATGCAGGGCAAATAAACAAAACATGATTACGATCCTGTATGGCATTACTACAGAGGTTGCATATAGGAAATACACCATACCTTTTCGCAATGAGGTAATTTAGAGGGAGCAGATCATGTCTTAAAAGGTACCACAATCTACGGACTCTATGGGGAATATTCCAAGTAAGATATTGTTGGGCCAGTTTTGGTGTATACGTACTTAACAGTAATTGCCTTTCTTTATTCCCTTGTTTAGCGATCATATCCATTTTAAAACTGAGTTCCCATGATGCGCATTTTAATTTAGACTTTAGTTCAGCAGGAGTAAGTAAAAACAATGAGCTTTCATCCAACTCCAACAAAACTACAGCTGTCCTAAAGTTCTTAACCAGCATAGAGAACTCATTAAAGTGGCCCAGAAGTTCTTTTTTAATAGCATCCCGTAGGGTATCTGGTTTACTTCTCGCTAAACAGGCCACCCACCTTACGAGGGCAGTCAGCCCCTGTACCCAACAACTTCGGAGTCCGAATTCTAACCTGCATGCAGAGACAGAGCACGCAGTATTTAAGGAGGAAATTCTTCTTAGCACCTTTCCTCTATTTTTTGCAAGAATCCCCAATGATTTAGCTCCACTAGTTCTAATCCATATAGTAATGTAGCGGGGATCTTTGCTCTAAATACCTCTAGAAATAGTGTGAAGTGTCTCTTCCCTGTAGCGTTATACAGGGAACTTAACCCCATACCATGAGCCGATGCTTTATTTGCATTGTGCTCAATGTGGGGTTTCTCACTTAAGTTTGCTGAAATGATTTTACCTAGAAAGGTATACGTTTTAACCACCTCGAGTTTTTGCCTTCCTATGGCCCAACAATAATTTTCAGATCTACATTTTTTCTTTCCAAAAATGCACATTATTTTACTTTTCGAGACGTTAATCTTCATATAATGTGCTTCTGCAAATTGATTTAATGCCTGCAGACGGTTGGACAAGCCCTTTGGTGTTAGATCTAGGACGAGGATATCGTCTGCATACATTAAAACCGATATCGCAGATCCTCCAATTTTTGGGGCTTGCCCCTCACAAGCAGAGATAAACTTAGGAAGGTCTGCCGTATATAAAGAAAATAATGTAGGGGCCAATATGCACCCTTGTTTCAAACCATTTGGGGAAGGTATGGATTGTGAGAGACCTCTCTCTCCACCATATAACACCTTGCACCATGTGTTCCAGTGAAGGGCCTTCACAAGATCAAGAAGCTGTATTGGCATACCTAAATCTGCAAGCTTTCTCCACAGCGTTGGACGATCAACTTTGTCGAACGCTGTGGAGAAGTCTATAAATGCCACGTATATTCCACCACCTCGAACACGTACATATTTATCAGTAATCACCTGCAATGCTGTTAAATTATCTAATGTTCCATGTTCTTTACGAAATCCGGTTTGTTCCAAGGGTAAAATACAATTAAATTCTATCCATTCATTAATCAATGTTAAAAGATATTTAGCGAACACTTTTCCAATTGCATCCAATAAAGCTATTAAACGGTAGTTTGCTGGATTCTCCCGCTCACCCTTTTTAAATAGGGGAATTAATATACTTCTCCTCCATGAGTCAGGAACAGATCTAGAAAGGAGACATGCATGAAATATTGGAAGAAGGATCTTGCTCCAGGAGGTGACATCTTGTTTCATCAGGGACATGGGTAATTCATCCGGACCCATAGCTCCGGAAGAGCGCATACTCTTTAACACAGAGGCTATGGTTATCTCGGTTGGAAGCTCTATATTATCTTTGCTATCCTGAGCTAGATCCCCATTGTCACCCTCTGCACCATTGGATGCATACAAACCAGATATGGATGTTATCCAAATATCTTCTGCAATAGCAATGGGAGTAGGGGTGGTTCTTACACCACATCCCTTCCCTATTATAGACCAAAATTCTCTGGAATTATTAGAGGCCATTGCTTCTCTTAACCTAATCCAGAGGGAATCTTCTTTATCTCTTTTAAATTTTATTTTCAGTCTGACCCTCCTTCTCCTTAATAGGGCTAATTTCTGTGCGTTTTCCTTTGTTCTACTAAGGTACTGTTGCCTCACGAGTTTATTTATCTCCTTATTTAAGGGTAGTAATATACTAGGAGGGGAATACAATTTTTTGGTATTTTTTGTTTTCTTAGCTACCATAGTAACCTTTTTCTTGAAATTTTCAAAGTTTAGGAATTCCCTACCCTGCCATTCATCTAATTCCAGAATGGTTTGTGCGAGTATATTTTGGACTTCCTTCATACTAGTAGGGTCCCAGAAGCACCTTCCAGATTTAGAGTGAATAGAGACTCCTTTGTTAATTATAGACCAAGAGTCTGTATCTGGAGGTTGTAACGAAACAGTTAAGTTAATCATATTATGATCACTGAAAGAAGACTGAGAGATCCTTATACTTGAATGAAGGAAAACGTGTCGTAGTCCGTGATCACGTAATCCAAAATGGATTCACCCCTAAATGACCTATGTGTAAACTTGGCAGGAATGTCAGAAGGCATCCTACCATTTGCAATTAGACCCTCAAAATAGCTAAGTTCATCAAGTAATATTTTTCCTCTTTTATTAGATTTTATGTTACTAGGAAAAATTGCTTGAGGTATATTATATGCTTCTTCCTTATAAGTATTTCTAAACATATCTATACTTGCATTAGAAACTTTGCTATTTAAGTCACCCATAAGCAAAATATAAGGGGGCTGATCCTGCTTTAATAATTGATTTACATAAGAAAACATTTGCTTCAAAACAACGTTTAAAGTATCTTCAGGGGGAATATATGCATTTAAAAGTACAAGAGAAGAACGATTTCCTACTGTCCCTATATTATTAATAGTTATAGACTGAAAAAGATTACTACTGTCCTTGTAGTGGGAATACTGCCATTGTAATGTATTTAATAAAAAACAGGCAATTCCACCTTTTGCATGGCCGTTTTTTACAGATGTAGCAGCGGCCTCAAGGACAAAATAGTCTTTTCCTCCAAATATACTGTTTTTACACCATGTTTCCTGAATACATAACACATCAGCATGCAAGGAGAATAAAAATTCTAATTTCTCAGAACAATTGTGTAAACCTGCGGCATTCCAGGATATTATTTTTAATTGACTGTTAAAGATGTTGAAACAGTCTTGGATTGTTCGATGTGTTATTAGACAAAACTCCTGGTAGCCAATTCCATAACTGATTATCTTCTATTGGAGGCTTATCCATGTTCACAGAAGGGGGGAGTACCTCTGAACCATGCGTTTGCCTCTGGATACCCAAATTTGTAAATCTTTACTATAGGAATAAAGATCTTCCTTCCCACAACCCATTTTAAAGGCTTCTTCTCCGGGAGCGAAACGCTTTCCGTTATTAATAAAAGGTAACACATCGATCCCTCTACACTGAAATGCTTCTGCTTGTTGGAGAACTAAATTAGCAATAATTTTCGAACAAAATTTTACTCGTGCTCGTTGCTCACTTCCAACCCTTATTACGGAGACCAGGTCAATGTCACTGGTCAGAATAAGTTTTAAACTTTCAATATCTTTGAATGAATTAATCAACCATGATCTAATCAAGTTTAGGTCAAAGTCAAATAAGGGAAGGAAGTCAAATGTCAAAGTATCAATACAGAGGTTAGAGATTTTTAAGGGGGCACAAGAGATGTTCGTAGGTTCCTCAGCAATCGGGCAAAATTTAGGAGCAGATGGATTAAGTACCCTTTTTTCAATATTAGGATTATTCCTTGTAGCCTCCTTTACTGATTCCGTAGAAATTATATCGGCAACTTTAGAGTTTAATGGTCCCTCATTCGTGATACTGACAGCAAGTGGATCTTCTACAGCAGAGTTAGTAGCAGAAACAACAACCACATTGGAAGAAATATCCAATAATGATCTATCAACAATGTCTATTACATCACGGACTTCAGTTTCAATGTGCTTTTGAAAAATGATTTGTCTCTGTTTTTTCTTATTAGGCTTGCGAGTAGGTTTCCTGTTTTTTCCCTTATACTTTCTATTTTTTCTTTTACCATCCCTTTAGACAATGCAGTTCCTTCAGAATCTTTTACATCCTGATTAAAAATTGGGAAAAGTTCTATCACGACAGATTGGTTGACCTCTGCCGAGCTTACTTCCTTCAGAGATGGTTTGGATTCTTTTCTCCATTGTGAGGGGAGTAAGGGGGGAGCCACAGGGGGCTCATGGATATCAACCTTCAGCAGCTTCTCCGTTTGTGCATTTTTACTCAATGTAGGATTACTGACTGTGGGATTACTGACCAAATCCTTCTGGACTGCAACTTCAGTGTGATCGGTAGCCCCAATCTCAATATTTTTAGCAAGCAATACTTTCAATATTTCTGTAACCGAGTGCAAAATGCAATCAGAGCTCCCGACAAATTTACCTAACAGAAGCAGTATAGAGGCGAGTAAATGTTCGAGAGCTATCAATGATTCAGAAATAGGTTTTTCATTTTTTGGTTGTCCGGATGCAATAAGAGAACAAATCCCAGATAGATTAAGCTGCGGGGAGTTCGAATTGCTCTGTAACGAAAAAATGTCATTTGATGTCATAGACGGAGTACTACTGTATAGCAATAAACCCGATGGTGTTGCTCTATTTGGAGATTTACTGGCTTTGGATTGTTCCGGTATTTTCTCGTCCATGTAGCGACCACAAAGTTCAAGATCGATACTGGATGGGATGGAGAGATCATTTATATTCATTTCCTCATTTTCTGAGTGTTTGAAAGTCATGGACTGAGGAACTTTGGAGTGTGCTTTAGTTGGTTCGGAATTAGAGCCTTTAGATGTCCCTAATAAGGGGGTTGAATTAGTATTTACAAGTGAAGTAGAAATATCTTTTTCTATAGTTAATTCGGGTTTAGTAATCTTCACTACTTCGAACTGTGGTTCAACCATATATGACGAAGGATCAGTAGAAATAATTGGCGCTTCCGAGGATTTATTCACTGTTTTTTCCCAAATTTTCAGCAACTGCATCTGACCTTTCAGTAGAACGCTGTTTTCGTATTTATTCCTTAAGGGATTTGATCTAGTTTTTATGCAGGACCTCCCACCAAGGACTCTTCCGGAGCGTAATGTCTTTGCTGTCATAGTGTAAAGGTAGGATATAGGTAGCACAACTTCAAAAACACTTGTCAGTTTATTATGTTCAAAATCAAAATAACTTAGCCCGGCGCCTCCCGCGCGCGTCCCGCGATGCGCGCTTCTACTGCCCAATTATCGCCAGGTGAGGGGGGCGTGGCGGGGAGGTGCTCCAGGGCCAGATGGCTTGTGGTTGTTTTAGTTTTTCTGGTCTCCCAATCCGCCGACCAGCCAGCAAACACGAGTGTTTCCCGCGAAACGGGAAACGGGAGCAGTAAAGTGGAAGCGCTGCCCAGTAGCGCTTTTAGAAGAGTAGCGCTATGATTTGCCAGCAACGTCCTTTCATCCAGCGAGGGCTCTGCCTCCACGCACAGCAAACAGGAGCAGCAGAGTATCAGCAGTATCAGCGGCAGTCACCGCTCTCCAGCGCTCCTACTGCCCAATTATCGCCAGGTGAGGGGGGCGTGGCGGGGAGGTGCTCCAGGGCCAGATGGCTTGTGGTTGTTTTAGTTTTTCTGCTCTCCCAATATGCCGACCAGCCAGCAAACACGAGTGTTTCCCGTGAAGCGGGAAATGCGAGCACTAAAGTGGCAGCGCTGCCCAGTAGCGCTTTTAGAAGAGTAGCGCTATGATTTGCCAGCAACGTCCTTTCATCCAGCGAGGGCTCTGCCTCCACGCACAGCAAACAGGAGCAGCAGAGTATCAGCAGTATCCTATGTTTTCAATTCATTTCATGGTAAGTTTACAACTTGCCTAATTTCTCCCTCATTGCATAATAGTTTTCCACTGAAAGACAGTAAGTCCCCCTATTCAGGTGGGTTGGCTAAGGTACACCCAACTGGTTAAGGGTAGCAACCTCACGCCAGGTCATCACGTACACCATGTCCAGTCTTGAACTTTTCACCTGCAAACCATTGATTTCACGTGTGTTAGTCTAATTAGTTCAATGGAAGCAAAACAAGACTAAAAGCCCCAGAGTGCTTAGGGCCACCACAGGAATGCCCAGGACTGGACCACCGCCCTCCGTACACGAAGTGAGCTGCTCACCCTACCCGGGAGGGACTTTGGCGCTTCCCACAATCTCTTTCATTTTTGTTGACTGCGGGCCAACATTGTGAGTTTCATTTCCTCGTTGGCTTGCAGCCAACCAAGAGTGATTTTTCAAAAGGCATAAAAGCTGGGTTGTTTTGTTTTGATTTGAGAATGAAACGTCTCCTCTAAATGGGTTGGTGATGGTATTCTGAAGGGCCTAATAGAGTAAAACAAAACTAAAAAACGTTTTATGTGCTTGAAAGAATATACCTTGCTGAATGTACAGAGGAGATTATTTACATAAAAAAAAAATAGAATTTGTATTTTTGGTTTGTGCTTTAAATCAGGGTGTCCAACATAGGTTCACGAGGGAAGGAACAATGCCATATTTTCAGGAGAACCACTAACTGTGTAGAGGATTCCCATTTACAATACTTGTATCTAAATTTATCTCACATGGATACAGCTGCAGCTCCTCTGCTAAGGCTTCAACTGCAAGCTCAGTACAAAAATAAAATTATAAGAATGCTCTGTTGATATCACTTTATTTTTTCTATTGAGCTTGCAGTTGAAGCGGCAGAGCGGGGGTGGGCTCCCCGCATCACAGGGAGAAGGAGTGGTGGCTGCACCTTTAGTGCGCATAACGGTTTGGCCGGCCCTCCCGGGCTGGCCAAACCATCATGCTCACTTTGCATGTTCTCCACCCAGGCTGTATAACAGCCTGGGTGGAGAACAACCCCAGGCTCCAATTCCCCATCTGAGCGCCAAACCATGGCACTCAGACCAATCACAATGCTGCTTTGCAGCATTGTGATTGGCTTGGAGCCAGGGTGCTTGTTTCCTGTGTGATAGAGAGGCGGCGGCTGGCGACCGTCGAGACGAGCAGGTACGTTTCTTTTTTTTTTTTTTTTACCCCCTGCCACCATTACCTACCAGCCGCCACTGCATCAATATGCGATAATTGTGACATGGATGCAGCCTGAATGGGCTAAAGGTGAACAGCCGTGTGCTAAATGTAGGGTAGAGCCGTCAGTGGTGCAGTAGGCCCACTTACTTGAGGGCCCAGCCACCTGACTGGTGGAGCACAAAGACCCATGATTATTGCTGAATTTGACTATCCAATCAGTCGCCAAGTGGCCCTATTTCCTTGCCTGCACATATGAACAATGCTATGGGCTGAATGGGAATTTTCATTTTGTCATGTACCAGGGCATTGTTCAGAGTACACCTACCATTGGTCCAGATCGGTGATGGAAAGTTAGATTTGTGAAACTGACATGGTAAGTTGGTGCGGTAGGTGCAGGGTGTTTTGGTGGAGGGGGGCTTTAATAAGAAGGTACCTGAAAGATCCAGGCTTGACAAGAAGTAAATGTGAATATGAATTTATATAGAAAAAAAAGGAAATTATATTTGTAAGCAATGACCTGATTATAACTACCTCTGACACAAGATTTTGAAATGTATTAATTGTACCATTTTTGTTATGGACGGGTTGCCAAGGCTGTAAATCCAGATTGTTAAGCTTTCATCTAGCGGTGGAGCTCTAATTAGGAAGGAAAGCACATTTGTGGCATTTCTGAACGAGGTTTGGACTGATGCTGCCTTTAGACTGCACTAAAGTATACAAAACAGTGATGGATGGAATGCTTGAATTAATCTCAGTCAGTGGTAATTTACTCGGGCCTCATCCCAGTCCGTTGTTATTTTGTCCTCCATGCCAACTCAGTTTGGACCCAGCCATATGCAAATCAGTCTTGACCCTGCTCCTATAGGAACAGCCCAGCCCGAACTGCCAGGCCCACCCTGAACGTGAACACAAGTAACCCTGGATCGGTTTCTCCTTAGTTAGGGCTCATCAGCCATGTACGGCTGGGTTCCAGTGACTGCAGCATTATTATGATTTGTGCTTAGCTATTGAGCCTCTAACGTGGTGCTTTCTGTTTAACATCTATGATTTCTCAGCTGCTACTCCGTCTTGTGGCAGAGGTGTCCTGACTTCTGTCATACACCGCGGTGAGAGCGCAAGATCACGGCCAATGCTGGTGACTAGACTGGAAAGGCAGCCAAGTGGCAAAGTCGATGACAATATTCTGGTGCATCCGTTGTGCCATTTCAGGTATGGTGTTAGCCAAGACCTTTTGATTTTGCTCAAAATTGATATATAAAAATATACCTGCTTGGAGGTGCTTTTGGCCAGCCGTGTTCATGCATTACTCACTTCCATTGTCATTCACATTTTCTTCCAGACCACGGCAGCTTACAGTATGGCCATTGGGCCAGACTACTTGAGGCATTGGTTCTTTTCGCTGTGAATGACTGTATTCTGCCCAATCACAATATGCCACAGAGATCCTACAGAGCCACTTTCAGTGACACAAACTTTTAGGCAGCAGTGGTCTGTGCAGGTAGGAGCAGTGGGGCGGGGTGGGATGTCGACAGATGACGGAATAGGAATTTTTTGTTTATTCAATTTTCCCTAGTCTGTAATTTGTTGACTCCCCCGCCCTGCCCGCGCTTACTTGTACAGACTGCCACTGCTTGTAGGTAAGTGAGGGTATCTTTTAAAGCAAATATATATTTTTTACTCATTTTAATGTTTCTGACGGCTGAACAGCTCCATATGCACTTCTACCAGGCCTGTACTACATTACATCTCAGGTGCGCTGCTTGGGGTGGCCATGTTTTAAAATTGACTTCCTTGTGTGTGCATGCGTTTGAACACACAAGCCAGGGCTACCATCTTTAAAAGGTTTCAGCTCATTCCAGAATGGCCTCCCTTACAGGAGGAAGCAATGGCGGCCATTCAAAATATTTTGGTAAAACTTTATGACAAACCATTAAAAAATGGTTGCCTGTGCATCCACACATGTGTGCACCCATGGGCAGCCATTTTTTTTTTACAATGCTTTGGTAATAAAGACTTACAGAAATGTTTTAAACATTGGCAAAAACCAACAGGTTAACAGTTAATGGCAAGCTATTCGCTTTACTATTACTACTTCGTTAGAGTCTACGAGGAGTGAGTTGCCATCTATGGTTTGAAGGTAGTCAACAATCTCTCACTGGTGTTGCAGACCTGTATATTTGTCGGCAAAGTGTCAACAGGCCACAAGTCATGGCCCACGACCATTGTCTGCAGGATGCCTGCAGAACTCTGTCATCCGCAGGAAGTGAACATGCCACCTCTTGGTGTCTGCAGGAAGTCAGTAGCCCTCTAAAGTAGACCACAGGAAGTCGACAGATCTCACCAGTGTCTGTAGGAAGTTATTAGTCCTCCATCTGTGTATGCAAGAGGTCAACTGGCCTCTGTCAGTGCCCAGAGCAAGCCAGCAGACCTCTATCGTTCTCTAGAGGAAGTCAGTGGAAAGCTACTGGTGTCAACAGGCCGTCAGTAGACATCATTGTTTGCATGAATGCATTCAGCACCCATTGAAGCCTACAGGAAGTCTTCAGACCCTAATTAGAATTTGCAAGAAATCTGCAGGCCTTCATCGTTGTCTGCAGGAAGTCAACAGACCACTCTCCCAAAAGTCAGTGGGCCACTATTGAAATGTGCAGGTCGACCATATGTCTATAAGAAATCAATTGCTCCTTATTGGTGTCTGCAGAAAAAAACACTCAAGGAAGAAATCCCAAATGTGGGGCCTTGTTTAAAAACAATTTACAAATGTACCAGGTGCAGACTAAGAAAAACAATGAGTTGTGTTTTAAATCACCAGTAAAAATTTGGTTTATCACCAAATTTTGAGGCTGTGATGTTTAAAATAGCTGACTTTTTGCAAACTCAGAAATTGTGTCTGTGCTTATAGTCTGGGCGACTGGAATTCTGGGGTACTACCACTACAGAGTTTTCCCCATTACTTATGCATTTTCCATATAATTCATCAACCACCGTATAATCTGCAGATAAAAAAATATTTTTTCTAGCTCAAACGGATCAAAAGTTACTGAAAATGCAGTGACATGTTTCTGCACAGGCCTTTCCCAAAATTTGACTGACTGCTCTTTCAGTTTCTTATTGTTCTATTTGGGCGTTAAACTGGTACTAATGAGATTAAATATTTGCCCAGACAGTGTTAACCTCTGTAAAAATGTCAAACTAATAAAGTAATACTATCACAAAATGTGCCATGATACACTGCATTATTTGCCTTTTCTTGCTGCATAATTTAGTCAGCCTTGCTGTATAATTTGGCTGTAGATAAAAACTATAAACATGTGTACGTTTGCTTAGGTTGATTCTGGCCTAACTGACTGCGCTAAAGGCTAGAATTTTAAAACAATGTTTACCTCATCACAGTATAACTCACTGCTTTACAAAAACGAATACACATGTCTAAAACAGTTCACACAGCCTTACTAATAATTAGGGCCACTGGAATTATGCCGCTATGGAGGAACAGATTATGTGGCGGGTTGACTAAACTATGTGGCAAGAAAATGCTAATTATGCTGCATAATGCAGAACATTTTGTGATAATATTTCTTAATTGTTTTGATATTTTTACACCTTAACACTTTCTCTGCATTTCCTCGGTACCTGTATACCATGTGAAAGGCCTTCCACTGGGCTGCAACACGTTTATCCTTTTTTTAGTACCATATAATTCTTTTGCATTAACGATTCTTTTTTTTTAAACTAAAACCTGCAAATTATGCAGCAGATGAAAGACGAGGTGGAAGATGCACAAATTAAATATCATAATTCGAGTGGCCCTTCTAATAATTAATAGATTATTAGAAAAAGAAAGGGGTAAAGAACAATTTAAGTGACAGAGCACAAAAAAAACATGAGCAAAATTTAAATTTACTGAATCCCTTCTTTGGACTATGAAAGATAAAGGTTAGAAAGACCTATGAGATTTCTAATTTGTGTGATCACGGTGAAATTAAATAAGCCAGCCCTGCCCACTGTTTTGCTGTCCCTGTGCGCGTTAACCCCCTGAGGCTTACGCGCCCTCCATTTTGGGGTCGCTCGTCATGCGCCGTGGCGAATTGACCCCGGGTTCAGTTTAAGTTGAACCTCGTGAGAACAAAGGCTGCAGTGTGGAAACAGGAGAATGAAACCACAGTCTGACTGATGCTCACAAACCAGAAGATATTTGTAGGATTACAAGCCGGGCAGATCTGGGGTTACTAAATGGGAAACAATTTTATATTATTTCTGGAAATCAGAACAAATAAGAAATAGTGCGACCATGAATAAGAGTTTTTTGGAGTTTTTTTAAACAAAACATTTTTTTTCTTCTTGTGTGTTCAAGCCCATGCAACATAGCGAACTGTATGTAATAGGGGAACGGACGAGCAGTGGTGCTGGAACCATTTTCAGAGTGGGCGTGTCCTCATCTGCGTTACATCGCTAAAGTCATCGGGATTGTGAAACATTCAAGCATCGCACAAGGAACAAGTGTAAGAAATGAGCCACGCCCCTTCAAAAGGAGAACAGTAAAGCTGTAATATCTGAACAGTCAGGGTCTGAAAATAGTCCCGGGCACCAAAATACAAGTAGCCTCCATTAGTGAATTACAAAGCAAAAAATGTGGCCCATGCTTGCAAGCTGGGGCAAGTTTTGAACTTGTAAAGACATGCAGTATGTGATTTGCAAGGTATGCAAGATTGCATGGATTTGAGGTTGCTGCAGTCAATGCTTGTTTTAATATCAGGGAAATCTAAAGTAAAAACAGACCTAGAAGATCATAAAACAGGCCCACAAACAGTCCAAAATACTGGCCCACATGCTGACCTGTCAGACCAGTCCATCGGGCAATGCCTGATTGACCTATAGGTCAGCCCAACCCCACTGCCCGTGGCACTTTTTAGAGTAAACTGTTGTACATATAAGCATGGTGTGGAAACGCATTGCCATTTACAAACAACACATTTTCCATTGAAATGACCCCTAAATTTGCACAGACTAAAACTATGAAACATGCAAATTATAATGTGTGGAAATCAGCTTTCAGTGAATATTTATCCTTTCACATCACCAAGTAAAATATATTTATTTCTTTTAATTCTAATAAAATATTTGTTTCCAACAAGCTTATGAATTAAAACAGAAAATACTTCATTTGTGCTTTCCTACCTGATAATATATTTCAAAATATTTGTACAGTTCAAGTTTTGTTGTGTTAAAAAGAAAATAACATCTTACAGCTTTTCTTTCAAGCGCCGCAGATTGTTGCATAATTCACATTACAAAATCAGCTCACTAATCTCCATGTTAAAAGAATAAGCAGCAATCAGTCAGAACACAGAACCTGCCCTCTGTCAGATGAAAGCAAAATTTAAAGGTATCTTGTTTGCTTATTCACCTTCTGAACACATGCATGGTTATTTTGGGGGTGATGCAGCACCCCGACATCCCTACTTCCTGCATCTCTGCCTGCGAGTAGGATATCCATTTGCGCATGTGCTTCTCTTTGAATACATCTGATTAGGTCTAAAGGGATTCGATTTCAATTTAATTAGACAAAGGAATTGACAATGTGCTCAACTGGGGTCGTTGTAATGTGAGAATCTTGCACTGGGTTACATCAGATATGTTTTATTTGGAAAAGACCCACCATTCTTAGACTAGGACATCACAAATATCCTATATACTGAGACTTACAGGAGGTACTGATGGAGTGTTAACAAACAGAAGGCTAGAGATACTAAAATACTGGTCACAAAACGTTGCCGCAAATTATGCAGCAACTTTTTGAGACCAGTTTTTACTTCTGGGATGAGGCTTGTGTTTTAATTAGTCGCATCCCAAAATCTTCAGTCGCAAGAGTCGCGAATGACATACCTACTGAATATTAATTAGACCGGATGCTATTTGCAGTCCCCTGTGACTAGTTACAAGTACGTGGATGGTGGCCTACACAGTACTATTGTTGTAAACAGTCTACGTTCCTTAACGCCTTAACCGCGGCGGCAATTTTGCCGCGGTGCGGGCGTTCTAAAGAGTAGGCGGGGCTGCGATGGCCGTTGGCAGCTCCAGGGAGGGAGTGCTCCCGACGGAACGGGTTAAATGAACCAGCACTGCTTTTAAAAAACAACATTTTATATTTGGGAAAACATGGGGGTTAGCAAGTGGTGGTCCTCTAGGCCACAGTCTGTAAACCAGGAGGCTGTTCAACGTGTCTTTCTTGTTTGCGAATCAGTTATCGCTTCCTTTGAGGTGTTTGTAACCAATCAAAGGTTTGCGACTGCAGTACCAGTCGCAAACCGTTGGTGCATCCCATTGCGACTAGCAATTACAAGGAGAAGGCATTTATGTGCCTTCATAATTGCAATTTGGAATGCATAATCAACCAATTTTATGTTTCTGAAAAGCTTTTTAGATTCAGAAAATGTGATCAATAAATAGAAAAATAAAATGTTGCCGTATCAAAGGCTATGATTTTATGAATCGCTGGTTTTGGGTTTGTAAAATGACTTGCTTTGTACATCTGGCCCTAAGTGAGTTTTGCTGAACGTCCACTCTAAGAGTGCCCTTCCCTCAGTTTCCCTATTTAGAGGTTGGCGGAAAGGGTTTATTTCTGATGAGGATGAAGTTTACAGCACCACTGTCATGAAAAACTTTCCATGGGACCGAAACTTGTGTGAATGGCTTTTGAAATACTGCCATATTTACAGCACCCCCCACTAGGAAATACTGTAGGGGTTTGCCATGTGAACCATGGTGGCCCCAGACAGAACAAGCTAAGTAAAGCTAATAGCGCTCCACTTTCTAATGCGCGTTGCAAGCTATTGCCTTTGGCTATGCTTGTTTGCAAAACATTATTAACAAAAGTAAAGGTCTGCCTGGATTTTATTGTATTAGTTCAGTGTTGATAATTTTAAACCCTTGACCTGCAACCCCTTCCGACACAGGTCGCAGTGATTGCAGCCCACACCGCAGGTCTACCACCTCCAGATATTCCTTCCGAGCACCACTATACCACCACGCGATCTTGAGAAAGAAAACTATAAATGTCCCTGACACGCAGGAAGAAAGGTCCCAGTGTGCTATGGACATATTTCTTCAACTTTTCAACGACCAACCTCTGCATGGGGATTTTTTGCTGAAAAACAAATGAGAATACCATGTGGGCCCAAAAAATGGCGGGCGCAATTTTGACTGTGGTATTCCTGCTCTCCCATGAGCATAAGAAAAGTATTTGCATCTCCCAGGTACAGTGACCTTTGCTGGTGTTGCACAAAGTCGGTCGTCTTTCCTAACCGTGTGATTGTACCAGTCTGTCTGCCCCAAGATTGAACATGTCTAATCATGACCAGAAATCAAGAGGGGCGCCAAGGCTGAAGCATCTGTAGTACATGTGTACAAGGAAGATGTAGAACTTCGGAAGCCAGACCACCAGGAAGTGGCATAGACAGGGTTAATGCTAAAGGGACAACAACAGGGGCATAGCTAGCAATGGTTCAGCAGGTGCATTGGCACCTGGGCCAAGAGCCCTGAGGAGCCCATTGAACCCTGATAATGGCTACCGTTTACTACGACAACACCAGTTTAAGATGCCATTTTCCTTGTTGGCACCAGGCTCCGTGGCATCCTTGCTTTGCTGCGGGGCAAGGGGACTTGCTTTAGCTTAAGATATGCAAGTGGGGCTGTCCCGGGCTTCTAATTTAACTCATGTGCTGTTGATCCAGTGCTGGGCCAACCCCTTACCATTGTCTATCTGATATTGACTGAGAGGTGATGGGTGTTAACATTTAGTCAAACATATTCATTAACACTGTAACCCATTTGGTTGCACAAGGAAGAGCAGGAATCAGTGAAGAAAGTGACATTTTGTTATTGCAAGTTAGTAGTCAAGTTTATGTAAATGAATCTCAAGACCATGCTGTAGAGGTACAGAATAACCTCCTAAAGAAGTTCAGGCGTATCAACAAGAGGCAGACAAGACGTTCAGTCACAGCAATGCAGAGAATTAATAATACTAGGATTTGATGCTCAGAGAAGTCTCTGATCCCCTCTCCTTAACATGAGTAATATCTAAAATCATCTGATATGGGTCTAAACTAATTAGGATGATCAAGTCTAAAAGAATCTCAAAAGGGTCGGGGAAGGCTGAAAGTGCAGGAAGGTGTCAGCATTTCAGAAGCCCGGCCAAGAGTCTTCCCGGGATAGGGAAATAAGTGTTAGCCTAAGCCACACTCAACAAAGAGTCAAAGGGAAAGCATAGAGGTCTGTACCTCCTAAAATCCAGAGGAATAGTGCACTCAAACTGTAAGAGCACCAGTTAATGCCACACATATCATCTGAATGTCACCCCAGAACCATGTAATCACTGGCTCCAATGCCCTTTGTATCCTCACGTTAGAAGCTGCAACATTGGAAGATTCTCCCAGACCAGACCTGGGAACGATGTCGTTCTTGGGTACCTCCAACTCCTTCATATATTACTGACTAGGAACTGTCATTTAATGCTCTGGCTCTCCATGTTCTTCGCCAAGGTCCTCTTCTCAGGCTCTCTATCACTAATGCAGTGTTACATCTATTCCCAGACTAACAAACCATGCGAATGTATCTGCAAGGAAATGACATGCAAGCAGAAATGGGAAAACAGTATTTATGCAGAAAGAACTACAGGCCTACTCTTAAACGTATGTTTCAATTATGTACACTTAAGCATTCAAGTGTGCACATCCAACTACAAATAAATGAAACACGTCAGTACATCAATACTGCATTAGATCCATTTTGCTCTTTAAGTAAATGCAATATAACTTTGAAAACATGTAACTGAGAACTATATTATACATTCAAATGTAAAAACATTAGTGCAAATGTTTACATAAATCCTTCTTGTTTCTGAAGTAAATACATTTTAATAATGCGAGGAAGATTTAACAAGTTCCTAAAGACAACATTTCACATTAATAAGGCTAAGGCACACAGTATATATGAATTTCTAGTTCTACAGTGAATGCACGTCGGCGTTGTGTTTACATGTATTAAGGTGCCATGCAATGTATTAGCACGCGCATCCTGCCTTTGCACGCGCGTCCTGCCATAACACTATGACGTCAGTATGTTCTACCTGGAATGCTGGCATGTTGACAGTTTAGATAGGAGTTGCTGCGAGAGGCTCTGAGGAGTAGACGTGCCTTGGTGTCAGTGTGTTTACCAATAAAAGCAGTTTTACACCTACCTGTACGACGTGTCATCTTTACAAGTTGGCGACGAGGACGGGATCACTGACACCGCGACGAACCCACCTAGGGTCACCTGTTCTTTGTTCTGGGGACGTCTTCTGCCTGCTGAGGTTGCACTCTCATTTTCATTTCCGCTAGCCACCGTTGGACTCTCTAGCTCTTCACCAGCGGGTACTTCGAGCGGAGTCTTCAGGGATTGATGGGCTGATTTACCTCATTCAGCCAGTATTTTTCTTCTGTCATCGGGGTCAAGATCTGCATGTTGGCAGTTCAGGTTCTCTTTGAGAGGTTGACCATCACTGTAGGCAGCGAGTTGGAAATCGTTCCGTCCACCGATTTTATCTGGTGAGTTTTGTTGTTGTCCGGCCAGCTGTGGAGACCCTGCGTGTCGTCGGGGTCATGTGTCGAATGCCTTCAAGTGCGAGTTGACAGTGTTTTTCCATGAGGAAACCTGTACTGGATGCTGGATAACAGTGTTTTTTCTCTGTGGGGGAATCACTGTATGAGACTATGTGTAACGGTGTGAAGGTCTAGGAATGTCTTTGGGAGCCGCAATCCGGACAAACGGTTAATTCTGGTCAGGTTTTGGAAGGTACGTTCACCTTGAGGGAAAATGTATTGCCTTCAGTGACTGCCGTTTATGTCTTTGGTTGTGTGACTTATTTACCCCCTTGAACATCGTTGAAGTCAAAACGAACGCCGCATTCCTGTCAGGACTCCAAGTCGCATTTCAGACGAGCGGCTTTCTTGTCAGAGTTTCGGATGACGTCACTGGAACGCATACGTGATTCGACGTCTGTCGGCCATTTTTAGAGAGTGAAAATCTCCATATGAGCGTGTCTCCAGCTATGGTGACACGCACACCAATTAACGGATTTTAGGATGTTTTGCTTCATGTTCTTTTCGGATCGTGTTTGCTACAGAGACACGCACACTTACTATCGTGATAATTAAGCGTGTCCTCTACAGCGGGTGGCACGCACACCTATCCTTAAGAGTACATCCTGAGGGTCAAATTCATTACTGTTTGGGAGCGTGTTTTCTACAAGGGCGACACGCACACCAATCCGTGTGACTGCATCCTGAGTGGATATTAATAACGACAGTGACACGAATACCATAATTGGTTATAGCATCTATTCAAATATTTATTGGCATATTTGTACTCTTTGTCTGAAAAGGCTGGTTTGTGAACATTAATTCCTAAATTTAATATATCAGTTCTGTGTTAAATTAGTTACTCTCTCATCAGTCATGGCTTCAGGAAATGTGTGGAATTTATCTCCTCCATTACCTTTAATACATTCAACAGGGGATGATGCACTCAAATGGGAAGAGTGGTGGGAATACTTTGAGAATTATATGTCTACTTTTGAAGGCAAAGAAGAATTGACCCCTGAGAAAAAAAAGAAAATTCTTCTTCATTGTTTAGGTGCAAAAGCTATGAAAATTTACAATCGTATTAACAAAAAACCTAGAACAGGTGATGTGTATACTATCGCTTTAGAAGATTTGACTATGTATTTCAAACCCACTATTTCTATTTCAGTTAACAGGTTCAAGTTTTTTCAACGCAAACAAGCCCCTGAGGAATCTGTAGAAGATTATGTTGCTGCGTTGAAAAACTTGGCGCTTACTTGCAGATATGGGGCATTACATGATGAGTTGATTCGTGACCAGGTTGTTATGAGGTCCTCCAATAAGCATGTTCAGGAGAAATTGTGGGCTAAAGGTGAATTGCCATTAGAAGAAGTGGTTGAAATAGTAAAGTGTACAGAACTCACTGGTAGATGTGCTAAGGCTGTGTTGCAGGAAGAGAAATCCTCCACAGAGGACAAATCCACTGTGGCGAAAGTCATAGGTTCAAAGTATAAAAACAGTAAACCCAGTTCTGGTTATGTACAGAGAAAGGATCCCGCTTATAAAGTAAAACTGTCTGATGATAGAAAATGTTTTAGATGTGGTAGTAGATACCATTTGGTAAATGACAAATCATGTCCAGCTTTGAGACAAAAGTGTTCAAATTGTGGAATGGTTGGGCATTTCAGTGCCATGTGTCCAAAAAAAACCAGAAAGGGGGAAGAAATGTAAAAGCAGTGGTTCTAAATGAACAAGAAGACGTTATCTCCTCAGATGATAAGGATATGAATTTATTTGTGTTGAATGTCGATGATGGAGGTAGCAAAAAGAAGAAACTGATATGTGACATGAACATTGGTGGTGTAGATATTTCTATAGTTGCTGATTCTGGCTCACCCTATACCATTGTTAACGAAGGGGTGTGGTTGGAGAAATTTGTTCCCGTCATTGGCAAGAAGTTACAGAGTCCTGATATTTTTCCCAAATTATTTAATTATGATCCTATCAAAATGTTGGGTTTCAGAGAATTACAGTTTCAGTTTAAGTCTCGCCAAATGGTAGGCAAACTGTATGTCTCCAAGGTTGGTCCGTCTGTGTTAGGATGGATTGACCAAGGAGAATTGGGAATAATTCTGGATCCTAACAGCCCGGATCCTGTCCTGATTTTACAAACTGAAGAGGAGTGCAATAATTTCTTTAGGAAAAGGTATCCCAAGGTGTTTTCTGAGAACATAGGAAAACTTAAAGGTTTTGTTCATGAAATCAAACTCAAGGAAAATGCTGTTCC
Organism: Lissotriton vulgaris; assembly: GCF_964263255.1. Taxonomy (NCBI): domain Eukaryota; kingdom Metazoa; phylum Chordata; class Amphibia; order Caudata; family Salamandridae; genus Lissotriton; species Lissotriton vulgaris. The sequence goes on along the minus strand of NC_141700.1, from coordinate 83,318,533 downwards.
GTGTATGCACAAGTCTAGGAACATACCGTTTTCCATCATTGGTGAAGTGGAAAATGAATTAAAGAGATTACAAAAGGAGGGTATTATTGAGCCGGTAGAATCAGCAGGGTGGGTTTCGCCCTTGGTTATCGCTAAGAAACCCAACGGCAAGCTCCGTCTATGTATTGATCTACGCGACCTCAATAAGAACATTTTGGTTGATCAATTTCCATTGCCAAAGATTAGTGAAATGCTGTCTTATACCAATGGGGCTAAGTGGTTTTCCACTTTTGATCTAAGCTCAGCCTACCACCAAGTGGCCTTGCATCCTAGGAGTAGGAGCCTTACCACATTTGTAACGCCCTTGGGATGTTTTAAGTTTAAGAGAGTACCGTTCGGACTGGCTTTGGCTGCGGCCATGTTTCAGAGGTTGATGAGCACACTATTTAAGGAGGAAAAGAACCTCCTAATTTTTCAGGATGACATCATGGTAACAGGTGCCACCAGGGGCGAACATGATGCAAAACTGAACAGAGTCTTGGGGGTGCTGGAACATCATGGGCTTACAGCTGATTTGCGTAAGTGTAAATTTGCTACTAATAAAGTCACTTATTTGGGACACAAAATTGATGGCAGTGGCATAAAACCAAAAAATGAACTGTTATCGGCTATCAGGGAAGCCCCCTCACCCAAGAGCAAGGAGGAGGTCAGAGCATTCCTAGGCCTTTCGGAATTTTATGCCAAATATGTGCGTAATTTCTCTTCTAAAACTTTTCATTTAAGGGAACTTATCAAACAGAAGAACAAATTTGAGTGGAATGCCATTTGCGAAGAATACTTTATAAGGATTAAAGAAGATATTTTTAATGCTCCATCCCTCCAAGGGTTCAATCCCTCTCTCCACAGTATTGTAACTACTGATGCTAGTAGTAAGGGATTGGGAGCTGTACTTTCACAGATTACTGGAGAAGGAAAAGAAGTGATGGTAGCATTTGCCTCACGTTCGATCACACCCACAGAAGGAAAGTATTCTGTGATTGAGAGAGAGGCACTAGCGTGTGCATGGGGTTTGAATCATTTTAGACAATACATTTGGGGTTACAAGATCACCCTCAGAAGTGATCATAAACCTCTAGTAAAGGTGCTTTCTACAAAGGGTCTTCAAGTTGCTTCTCCCCGCTTGTCACGCATCTCCATGAAGTTGCTAGAGTTTAATTATGAGGTCGAGTATCTTCCTGGTATTAAAAACAAGGCTGCGGACTGTTTAAGCCGTTTGCCTTTACCAAACACTGATGACCAGGTTTCGGACATTGACACTTTTTGCATAGCTAACATTGTAGAAGAGATACCATGTATTTCTGGTGCAGATTGGTCCGCAGCTATGGAGGAAGATGATGTACTCCTTGAGGCGAAGAAGTATATAAGAGCGGGTTGGCCTGAAAAGGAAAAGGTTCCTGAACAATTACGTTAGTTTTGGGAACTCAAGGATGAGCTGTCAGTTGAAGGAGATTTGGTTTTGAGAAACGGCAAGGTCGTTCCTCCCAAGGGTTTACGGGCTAAACTCCTTGAGATTTGCCATGAGGGGCACCTTGGCATAGGAAGAACCAAGAGTAGAGTTAGGAATTCATACTGGTGCCCCGGGTATGACATAGAAATCGAAAGGAGTGTTAGAAATTGTGCAGCCTGTGAGAATTCAGATCAATCCAAACACACTCTTAGACCACCCCTTCAACCCCTTTCTTGTCCATCCATGCCATGGGTCAGATTGGGTATTGACATTTGCGGACCTATTCGAGAGCAGGGTGAACTATTATACCTCATAGTACTGGTAGACCATTTTTCTAAATGGACAGAGGTAGAAGTGGTCCAGGATGCTGAAGCCAAAAGTGTTGTAGGGTTCTTGCACACTATTTCTTAGAGAGGGCCTTCCTAATTGTGTTGTATCTGACAATGGTCCACAATTTACTTCTGCAATATTTAAAGAATTTTTGATGAAACACGTGATCAAACACAAAACCACTTCTGTATATCATCCTGCAGGAAATGGTGCAGTTGAAAGGTTCAATCGGGTGATGAAAGGAATTATTCAACTAGCAAATCAAAATGACATGTCATGGAAAAAACAACTTATCAACAATCTTTGGTCATTCAGGGTAACTCCTTCTGAATCTACTGGTACCAGTCCCTTTGTGCTTTTGAGAGGGAGGACCCCCATTACTAAGGATAATGTGGGTTGGGCAATCCCTAAAAGAGAGCGTTGGTCTCCCGAGAAGATTCAAAGGAATTTACGGAAGTCACAGAGTGTTGGTAAGAGATACTATGACTCCAAACATGCATGTAAAAAGGTTTTCATCCAAGCAGGTGACAGAGTTAGAGTGAAGAAATCCAGATGTTCGAGCAAAGGAAAAAATCACTACTCACAACCTATGGAGGTCAAGAAAGTCTTTTGTAATTCTGCTCTATTGAGCGATGGCAAAACATGGCATTTTTCTTCATAGTCACTGTGTAAGGATGGGGAAGCAATGTCTCTTTCTCAATGCACTCCAAGTGGCCGAGATGGTTCCTATTCTCAAGACTACGATTGGATTCTGGATCGTGAGGCTGTTAGAGGGTCTCATCCAGATGGTACAAACATAGTATTTTTGGGTACAAACGATGTATCTTCTGGGTGTGAAAACACTTCTGATAGTTCACAGGTGGATGACAGTAGTAGTAAGCTGAGCGAGGAGACATCGGAAAAGTACAGGTATCAGACCACCAGCGATATAAATGTTGATTTAGATGATTCTGTTTATGAAGATGTTACGTCTCAGGACATCAGTTGTAAAGAAGAGCCCACAGTGAGCAGATATGGGAGAGTGGTCAAACCTCCAGCTAAGTTACACGATTTCGTTTGTGATTTGCAGTTGGTCTCTTCTCCTTCCCATTAGTCTCATTCATGGTTCACCACAGTCCATCTTGTTTTTATTGATAAGGAGATGTGTTGTGTTTACATGTATTAAGGTGCCATGCAATGTATTAGCATGCGCATTCTGTCTTTGCACGCGCGTTCTGCCATAGCACTATGACGTCAGTATGTTCTACCTGGAACGCTGGCATGTTGACAGTTTAGATAGGAGTTGCTGCGAGAGGCTCTGAGGAGTAGACGTGCCTTGGTGTCAGTGTGTTTCCCAATAAAAGCAGTTTTACACCTACCTCTACGACGTGTCATTTTTACAGTCGGTCCTGAGTTCAAGTGCAACACTTTACATTAATTACTTTAGGACACCAGAGTGCATAGTGTTAAATGTTTATGTATTTTATGTATTTTGTGACGTGTAAGAGTGGAGTCAAAATTACGCTGCTCCAATATCTAAAAACTCTCGTATGGATTTGACTTCCTGAACCTATGTTTGACATCTCCAATTTACAGTGTGCCAATGAAAGCAAAAACAGCAGTCTCTTTGGAATTCACCTCCTTGCCTTCCTATCACTGCAGGTAAGCAATAAATAATAGACTCCAAGAAGTAGTGTTACAGAGAACTGTTGTTGCAGGACTTCTCAAACATGAAGTGCTGCACGGATTATAGAAACTGGAATGTGATAACCAGGAGAGTTGTAATATATAAATGGAGACTTCTATCAACACTTAATTTTTATATTACCTGCCATGCACTATGTGGCTCCATGAGATGCACGCTTTAACCTCTTGGGGAGAGCATGTGGCCGTACGGACAGAGCTGCCGACTTTGGAGCTGGGGAACCAGGTTTGAGTCGTGGCACCGGCTCCACATCCTGTGATTCTGGTCAAAACACTTAATCTCCCTGTGGCTACCTTAAATTGATGTGTCCTTGTGTAACGTAAATGGTGCTCATGTAAAGTGCTTCAATACCTTCGGTTCAAGTTTGTGCTATATATATCTGCAAAAAAACAAAATTAAAATTAAAGCATGGCCATGGGGAGAAGAACTGTGGACACTGAGCTCCTCCTCCCAGAATGACATTTATGAGGGAGTCAAAAGGGTCCCTTTACTCGGCACTCCCAGGTCCCTTCCAAATGGATGTCTTGGGTGACATTGCATAGACAGTTGAGTGCTAACATGGGCCTCTTAGAGGACATTAAAGTTTGGGCACCATGAGTGATAAACATAGAGCAGTGGGTAAGCTAACGCGCCATGTTTCTAGGATAAGTTCTCTCACTTCTTGATGGAGTAAAATACAATGTGACAACAGGAAGAAAGAAGTAAAAACGCGAAGTGCCCACTAGTCTTCTGAAGAGCAAGGGCAACCAAAGCAGTGGAAGCCACCGGTCAGTGGTATCATCTTGTCATGAGGGCAGTAGACACCATACTTTTATTTAAGGTCAAGGAGTCTGAGGGCTAACACTAGGGTATTCATGCAGCCTGGATTTGCCGATACAGTCCCAGTTTTTTACGCGTTGCTCCGGCAGATTTCTGCAAATTTGTCTTATTTCTCAGTTTTCAGAGGTTCAACTGAAAAAATGGGATGCACATTTGTATGGGTTCTAAAGCAGGGCTAGTTATCAGGTGTTAACAGAAAACAATTTAATGAACAGATATGATACTCGCTTTACAAATTGCTTTTTATTTATTTTCTTAGTGCCTCGTGTTGTTTATTTCTATGTTGATGAGCGCTGTCATTGTGCCCTACTGGTGATGCAAAGTTGTAGTCCTTCTGTTTGCAAACCGTTTAGATGTTTGCATTTCAAAATCTAGTCACCCTAGCTAACACCCTTGTTTCACCATTTTTGTTTCTTTGCAGTTTTATATAACGCAAACTCGACTCAAAGGTTTCAGAGCGCTTTACATGACCACCAGTTGCGTTACACAAGGACACATTCATTTTTTGGTAGGCGCGGGGAGATTATGTGATTTGTCCAGAATCACAGGACCCGGAGCCGAAACTGAGGCTTGAACCTTATTCCCCAGCTCCAAAGTCAGCAGCTCTGGCTGTAGAGCCACAACTTCTCACCCATTGATCTGAGCACTGGATAAGGAGAGCCCGCTGGCTCACTTTGTGACTGGAGTGAAGTTCAAGCACTACCGTGGTTGCTCCTCAACTCTTAAGTTGGTCGTTGGCTCAAAACCTCCTTAGTGGATGAGCTGTGGTTGGCACTGACCATAATATTCAGGGATAAGCAAATGCGCTCATACAGGGGGTATGAGAGGCAACATGTATAGACAGTAAGTTACAAATTCTCTGGTTTGAAAGTCCATGTCGCTATTTGAAACCTTTGTGTGTCTTTATTGCAGGAATGCTGGGTTTTCATAAATGCACAGCCAACACGTTTCGCCCAAACATGGGTTTCTTCAGGGCGATTGAAGGGTATTGTAATCTTGCCAGGGTAAAGTAATGGTATCCGCAAAAATTAAGGTCCGTGTTAGGACGTAGAATCTCGCCAAGGTAAGGAGATACGCAAAAATCACGTCCGTGTCAACACGTGGAATGAAAATAGGTACCCTTAAGGATAAAGTAATTCTGTTACTTGCCTCTCATAGCCCCTGTATGAATGTTTAATTTTATGTGCAAAAAAGGGAATCCAATGTATTGGGTTCCGAGACCTAGCTCATGTCATGGTAACTCCCCTGAGTGATCAGTGGTACCAGTGAAGAAAGAAAAATTTCTTTCTAGTGTCCCCTCACTCACCGGGGTCGCCCCGCGGTGACATGCTTCATCATTGGGGCCCTTCCAGTTCTCTACGAAAAGGAGCGTGCTGCGACTCACGAACTACGCAGGAGCACTTTAAAGTGAGAGACTATGTGTGGTGCAAAAAAGAATTAGTGGAGTGGGTGTAGGTGGATTAAAAATACAGTGCTTAGTGGGCCTCAACAGATTTATTATGCTCCTAGGCAGGTATGTTAAAAGTGGGGTGGGTATCACTACTAACCAACCTATAATGAGGATTGGTTCAGTGAAAGGTCAACATGTTTCATGCTACCCCTAGCATTTCTTCAGGACCATGCCGGGACCAGCCCTGCATTTGTCACTCCAAAGTACCTAGTTAGGCAGTTATAATTAAAATAACAAATACACACTTAAGTAATAAAGCATGCGTTCGTTTTAGAATACACACGATTTTCTCTGATTTCAGATGTTGTTGCTGTGGTTGTAATACCTAGTGTCAGCTTCCCCGGGACACTAGGTATTACCGATCGGTTTCATCAGCAAGGAACAGTGAGTCCACACGGTGAAATCGAATCCCTAGAGAGACCATGAGGTGCCATTGAGCACAGCAACAACATCTGAAATCAGAGAAAATCGTGTGTATTCTAACACGAACGCATGCTTTATTACTTAAGTGTGTATTTGTTATTTTAATTATAACTGCCTAACTAGGTACTTTGGAGTGCCAAATGCAGGGCTGGTCCCGGCATGGTCCTGAAGAAATGCTAGGGGTAGCATGAAACATGTTGACCTTTCACTGAACCAATCCTCATTATAGGTTGGTTAGTAGTGATACCCACCCCACTTTTAACATACCTGCCTAGGAGCATAATAAATCTGTTGAGGCCCACTAAGCACTGTATTTTTAATCCACCTACACCCACTCAACTAATTCTTTTTTGCACCACAAATAGTCTCTCACTTTAAAGTGCTCCAGCGTAGTTCGTGAGTCGCAGCACACCCCTTTTCGTAGAGAACTGAGATGGCCCCAATGATGAAGCATGTCACCGCGGGGCGACCCCGGTGAGTGAGGGGATACTAGTAAGAAATTTTTCTTTCTTAACTGGTACCACTGATCACTCAGGGGAGTTACCATGACATGAGCTAGGTCTCGGAACCCAATACATTGGATTCCCTTTTTTGCACAGTCAATATTTGGAGGGCGACCTAGTCTCTCATTCCTCCTTCTCCCTTAGTTTTATATCTGTTTAATTTTATGGTCATATGATAGCTGGCCATTTGAGGTGGGCAATATCCCAGAAGGATTGTGACTAGACTGGGCAGTGCAATCCTCTCAAACCCGGCTGCCTTTTCCAAATGTAGCATAAGCAGATGCACCTTTGGGTGCACTCTCGATTCCAAGGTGTGGCTGGCCCCTGGTAGAACTGGCACGGCTCCTCATGCTTTCAGAGTCTTCTGAGCCACACAAGCTGCAGCACAACATTGATGTCCATGAAATGCCGCCATCTTGTCTCCTAAAATGGCGCCCAGCAGCTGATTGTCAAGCTGTGACCAATTATTGACTCTCAGTGTGGACATAATGCATGTCCCTGAGCAGTATAGTCTGTCGTTTGGTGCCAGCTTCAGCCAGATACCTGTGTTAGAATTCTGATTACTATGGTAATGCCACACGCCTATGGCAGGAATTTACCGCACAATAGCAGATTCTTTGTTACAACATGACGGAGGCCTTAAATTCTGGTGGCAGGCTGCCACATTTACACTTTCCCAAGCTTGGCAAACGACTGCAGGTTTTCCCTTGAGACAACATGCCCGTATATGCGGTGGTGTCAAAGTGCATGCAGAAACACACAATGCTTTTCAAACTAAGCCCAGGGGCACAAAACAAAAAGACAGGCCCTAGATCCAACGCTGTTGCTGCCAACACACTTCCACTCCTTCACAGAACAGGTTCATCCCCCATACAGGAGCCCAAAGCTCACATTCTTGCATTTTTTTTTAAATACCCATGATTGACACACACTAATTTTCCAACATCTTATTATGGCTACTTAATAATTGTTTTAGTTTTGCCTCATAGTGAGTGTGGTGTTGTGATAACCAACCACTGTGTCAGTTGTGTCTGTCAGTGAACATGGCAGTAATCGTTAAAGCATGAATATTTACTTTGGGCGGGCCTTCTGGAAACATAAACGATAAAAGTTTGGCTTCTGTGGTTTCAGTGGTGTAGCAAAGTTGCCAGGGGCTCTAAGCTAGTGAGCAAGCACGGAAAATCGGTCGGTAGAAAAAAACAGCCCTAATGCAGTCAGTTAGCAGTTGTGACTGAGTGATAGAGTTGTGCTCTTTAGCGCCACCACTCTGTGGGGTGCGCTTTGTAGCGCCATCACTATGTGTAGTGTGCTCTCAAGCGCCACCACTTTGTAGTTTTTGCTCTCTAGCACCACCACTCTGTGTGGTGTGCTCTCTAGAACAAGGGTACTCACAAACATTTTCCCGGGCTGCAAAATTTGGTCGTAGGTGTGATCGAGGGCCGCACTGATGCCAGCGTGGGAGGGTCGGTTGTAAAGTGGGTGTAGGGGAAGCGAAGCATGTATATCTACTGGCTGAACTCAATTGCACCTGGGATAAATCCCCACTTCTCCACTTGACCAAATTGTGTGACCTTGAGCAATTGCTTAATTCCAATTTCCCTCCTTTTTCTTCATTATCACATATGAAAGGACCTCGAAATATATGATTTCAGGATGTGTGCTGTACAAAGCCATCTCCTGTGCATGGATGTAATCACTAATGGCATTGTTTGGGGGGTGGAAAGCATGAACGTTTCTAAATTCATGTTTGAAAATCATTACTTAAAAAAAATACAGCTGAATGCACTGCCATAATTTGATTTACTGAGGTGAATTGGTTCTACAGGTCAATGAAAAACACTTTTTGAAAATTAAAAAAAACTATCATATTTTTACATTTGTTGTCCTTAAAAATAAAGGTGTTCCAAAAGTTAAGGGCCTAGTTACTTCATTTTCTTTAACTGTAAATAACCTTTAATTAAGTGCTTACTGTATATTTATAAAAATGTTTTAAAATTTAGTGCTGAGTCGAGTAAACACCATCCAAATGCTGCTGCTGCTCAGGGGACCTCATGTAAAGGTAAGGAGGGCTGCATGCCTCCCCGGGCCATACTTTGAGCATCATTGCTCTAGCGCCTCCACTCTTTGTGGTGTGCTCTTTAGCGCCTCCATTGTGCGTGGTGTGCTCTTTAGCGCCCCCACTCTGTGTGGTGTGCTCTCTAGCGCCTCCACTCTGTGTGGTTTGATCTCTAGCGCCTCCACTCTGTGTGGTTTGATCTCTAGCGCCTCCACTCTGTGCGGTGTGCTCTCTAGCGCCTCCACTCTGTGTGGTTTGATCTCTAGCGCCTCCACTCTGTGTGGTGTGCTCTCTAGCGCCTCCACTCTGTGTGGTGTGATCTCTAGCGCCTCCACTCTGTGTGGTTTGATCTCTAGCGCCTCCACTCTGTGTGGTGTGCTCTCTAGCGCCTCCACTCTGTGTGGTTTGATCTCTAGCGCCTCCACTCTGTGTGGTTTGATCTCTAGCGCCTACACTCTGTGTGGTTTGATCTCTAGCGCCTTCACTCTGTGTGGTTTGATCTCTAGCGCCTCCACTCTGTGTGGTGTGCTCTCTATTGCCACCGCTGTGATAGAAAGGGAATTTAATAACATCTTCTGTAAAAAGATATCGCTTTTTTGGGTTATCGTGCGCTTGCATTTGGGAATAAGTTATTATATGTTGTTCTATAATATGGTATATTATTTTATACTATGCTGTTCTGTACAATGCTATATCTGTTATGTTATTTTGTGTTATGTTATTGGCGTTTCTAATTTTATTGGTATTCAGTGCACAATGATTCATTGACTCCATTTCTAATGCACGGACTATCCCCAGGGGATCTCTGGGGCTGATCTTAAAAACTGGCCACCTAAGCACAAAAGATTCAAATCTGTTTCTGAAATCTCACAGAGAGGATGAGTGCTGTTGTTCAAGAGGTGGAGAATTGCACCAAACTTGGCCCGTTCACTGAAAAGGAATTGCCACTGTGGAATTTAATACTGAATCTCAGAGTACTAAGAAGTATTCAATGTCTACTGCATGGATCCCGTGTGTGGAGTAAATACAATCTTTGGAAGACAAATACTATTGTGCAAGGAGGTGCAATCAGCTGTAAATCAGACATAAGGGCCGTCTATCGCAGACTGGATTGTGAGTTGCCCTGTGATGATGTGCTTCTAGTATTGTGCCCTAGTGCATCTCTAGTTTGGCTGCCAAGGTCTTCCTGGGGGGAAACAACCTTTACAACGCAGTCATTACATCGCAACATACTTTACAACGCATGTCATTACAACGCAGCCATTACATCGCAACATACTTTACAACGCATGTCATTACAACGCAGCCATTACATTGCATGTCACTACAACGCATGTCATTACAAAGCAGGCTACGAACCTGCATGCAGTGCCCCTCAGCAGACAGGGCCCATTAGTAAGCAGTGCCATGGTCGGCTTAGGGCAGTGCTGCCGGTGGAGGGGGCACTGTGTTTAGCAATAAATTATGATTGGAGAGATGAGGGGCACTTTTGCCCGGTGGTAGCGGTAGGATCCGAGGAGGCGGTCATAAATGATTGTCGCACCGGGCACCACCAGCGCTAAAGCTGGCCCTGGTCAATACTGGGCCCGTGAGCGCAGCACTTATCAGCGCACAGTTTCCGACAGTCTGTATGTATGTCAGTATTGGTGAGTGCATTGTCCATCAGCATGCAGTGCCCATTGGCAAACAGCACAAGTGTGTACATCAGCATTCCTTGATTAAACGGGCAGTGCCCAAGAGTGTGCAGTGCCTAATAGAAAACTGTGTCCATACGTGCATCAGAATTCTAAATGCTGTGCCAGTTAACACGCAGGACCCCCTAGAAAGCCATGCCAGTCTATACACCAGTGTAAACGAACATGAGCGCAGTGCTCGTCAGCATACAGTGCTCATTGACACCCAGTTCCAGGTTGTACAGCAATACCGTTTGCACCAAAGAGCGGTCCATCGATTTGAGGTGCCCTTAGTAAACTGTGCCAGTCTGTACATCAGGGGTCTCCAAACCGGTCCTGGAGGGCCGGATCCATGCCAGATTTTTTGGATATCCCCATTGAGATACATGTAGTTATTTTAAAAATCTGGCATGGATCTGGCCCTCCAGGACCGGTTTGGAGACCCCTGCTGTACATCAACATCCTGAGAACTGAGTGTAGTGCCCATTGGCACTGGTAATCAGTGGTAGTGTAGAAATCCGCTTCCCAGAAGGGCCATCACTGTGCAGAGCCCAATGACAAGCAGAACCATATATTCCATGACTGCCCATCAGTAAAACCAGTGACTTGCTGGAAAGGCTTCATCAGTAAAGGATGTAATCATCAGATATGTGGTAATATCACTTCCACAACCCCTGCAGCTATTGCCTCACAGTGGGCCCTGCATGTGCCCCCTACAGCCCTCAAGCCTGGGACCTATAAATGAAGAGGTCAGACTGAGACCCCAAAGCTTCCTTGGCTCGCCTGGTCAGTCTCCTAAGTACTGGCTCAGAATTTCATCAACTTCATCCAGGGCTAGGGGAATGTTGTGATTCTGAGGCCACAGTGTTTTCTGCATCATTATGTATTTAGTGCACTTGCAGAATCTGCTGCATAATTTGCAGAACTGATCCAAAATGTTGTTTCTTTCTCAAACAGATGCTAAGCTACCTTAAAAAAAAGAACAGTAGGTTGTGCCCGACAGTGAAAGGTCCTTTACAAAGGTTAACAGGTTGCCTTTCAGTTACTGATTTCTGTTTCTCAGCTTTTAAACCAATTCCGTTGAGGTAAAACTTCTTCCCACACAATATCAATGTATACTAAAATTTAAAAATAGCAAATTAATGTAGACCCCCAAAAGTGATGCTTCACGCCATATAATTTGCCTATGGTTGCCGCATAATTATGTAAGTGCTGACAAATAATTTGTTTCCATGTGTCCAGGAGGGCTGGAACCAAGGCAGGTGATCCACATAAGCTAAGTTGCATACAGTCATAATGGAAATCATTTACCTACCCGTGATTATCTTGAAAACTGAACTGATCGAGATCTTCTGGACCTACGTTGGACACCCCTGATTTATAGGGAAGTTCAGTTTTGTCCAAAGTCAAAGCACTAATCTCCTTGCATTTATCTTATTGAACCCCCCTGAACCCGAAGTGCTTCTTACATTCAGATTTGCAGTGGAGAATGTCAAACCAACCTCTCGTGGAAAATTCTGCCCCCACACACGGAAGCTTTGAAGACATCCCCACTGCTCTAGAGAATGGGAAAAGGGCAACCAATAAACCCTTACCTTTGGCCTGTGCAGCCCGACCATTTTGTGTAAACGCAAACAGTAAATGAAATAACTTCAGGCGGCTCTTGATTTTAGCATATATGATTACAAACAGAGATAAAGAGATTTGCCCAAGATCCCACCTTCTTGCATAAATGGGGCAGCCAGGATTCAGCCCTAGCATGCAACTCAGTCACTAGACTTTGTAGATGTTGGGTGGTTGGAGGGGCTGACACTGAGAAGGGAGCTAATACACCAGGCCCCAGTTTCTCAAAACAATACTTCCTGCGAGGGACAGTGGCAACAGACCTATAAGATGGCTCAGTGTGCACTGTGGCCGTCCCCGCACACACTATCACGCTTGTTTCTTTGAACCGGACCAATCAGGCTGCGGTTTTAAACATCAGCTTGTCCCAAACGCCCTACTGGGTCTCTGACACGCAATGCTCTTATGGCACAGGGAAGCCTCCCCCCAAACCGCATCGTGCGTCACCATTTCTTTTTAGAATGTTAACCACAATAGTTCTCATTTTGAGATGTTACCCCTTTCCGCTGCCGTCACTTCCGTTGTTGTTTTTATGTTACTCAGCAACATTTTGAGGGTTTTCTGCCAGAGATCCTGCAGTGTACACGGGTGCAAGGCGGGATTCGCTTCTGCAGCGCCCCCTGCTGTACAACTTGTGAAGTCGAGCTGGTCTCCTTATCTGTCAGATGTAGGCTCCTCAAATACTTGGTAATTTGCCTGGAGCTCGAAGCCTGCCATAATTCATCACATCTTCTTGGCTTGCGTCTCTCCTAGAGGAATGAAGAAAAAACACACACAGGCATTGCAAATATTTGGGAAAGTTGGAAATGAGCCGGTGCGAGGAATAAATTGTGGCAGGGCAGCTGCCTGCCTGAAAAACGGAGGTCTATACCACCAGGAACTCGCAGAGTTTGGCACCAAGTTTGGGGAGTTAGTTCACATATGAGGGGGTATGACTGTGGCAATAAATTCAGGGTCCCCTTTTATCATTCAAAGACTCCAGAAAATGACTGAATTCCAGTCTCTGGGTCTTCTCCTCATCCTTGAAAGGCACCGAATATTTAATTTGGCAGACACACAGGAATATCTCTCTCTCTCTCTCTCCCTCTCTCTCTCTCTCTCCCTCTCTCTCTCTCTCTCTCTCTCTCTCTCTCTCTCTCTCTCTCACTCTCACTCTCTCTCACTCTCTCTTTCTCCTCTCTCTCTCTCTTCTCTCTCTCCCTCTCTCCCTCCCATATATATATATATATATATATATATATATATATATATATATATATATATATATATATATATATATATATATATATATATATATATATATATATATATATATATATATATGTATCCTGGTGGCGGTCATGCCCTGAAGTATAGCATATAAATGTAAGAGGGACCCTGAGAAGACTCATTCTGGGGGAGCATCCAACCAGGGAGAGAACAAACTAGGAACATAACAGGATGTCCCCGCAATTTAGGAAAAATTGGGCAGTAGCTCCAGGGATAGATAGAAATCACCCACAGATCAGTTCACAAACCATTTATTTATTTGTCATCATTTTTTTTTAAAGAAGTAGAAAAGTTCATTTATTTCAAAATATAAGACAAGAAATGTAAACATACTCATATACGAACTACATAAATACTCATGAACCAGAAACACAGCCCACAAAATAACTATATATGAATAAAAACACACTATATGCATCTCGCACAGCTAATTATCCCACATATTACATCACTCATGACATAACATCACTGTAACATTTGAAATGCCGTAATTGATGAGAAAAGTGTGCATGGTGGGGGCGCGGCATTACCCTAGGACACGAGTTATAGTTACTAGCAGTTACAAACACTGGTGAATTTCAGTGTTTTTGTAGTTTAAAATGCAACGTTGTCCCTGAAATGTTCACCTAACTATAATGTCATTTTAACCTTTGCTTTATTTCAGGGTATATGTGTGTATATGTATGTGTGTGTGTATATATATATATATATATATATATATATATATATATATATATATATATAAACAAAACTCGTCCCAAAAGCTCCAACACTGCCAAATAACATGCAGTCTCGAAAAGACGAAGAGAGGAACCCAGGAATGGTGCCAAACAAAGTGCGTATTTATTTCAGCTCAATTTTGCTCAGCATGCCAGCCATTACGCGTTTCGACAGTATCCACTGTCTTGATCACATGATGTGAACGCAAAGCCACAAGGGAATTTATTTACAGCATCAATGACACAAAAGGTGGACTAAAGTTAACCACCAACTTAAAAACATAATGTTTTCAAGGGTTCAAAGAAACAAACAGGGGACTATACAAATAATTCATAGTCCCTCCTGGTCTTGAATACAACCCACAGTGGGTGAATAAATGAAGTATACACATTGTGCAATATAGAGCAAATAAATAAGCATATACATATAAATTCATGAATATATACATATAAATATATAAGTCATAAAAACATAGTGTTCATTTCATCTCTTCAAAGACTGCATCTCATGACCCTTAATAAACATTTTAAGAATTTATCCCAAGTGGGAATTTCCACTAAAGTGTCAAGTGCTTAATGTAAACAAGATATATTGTAAACATAAACAATTCTAGCTGTTAATTCCTTTTATGTGGCAAAGAGCAACCATCTTCGCAAAGTGCAAATTTGAATAATAAAAGTGCTCGGTGCAAGTAAATTATTATGACAAAACTTTGTAAAGGGAGGAGCCCCTCCCTTTTAAATTCAAATTACTGACTGATGTTAATACACAGCTCTAACCTGTAATGCAAAAATGATATCAGAATCCCTTGGTTTAACATACAGTGGCTGACATCTGTTATGGAATATGTCATGCATTCATAATAGGGCGGATTAACAAAAGATAAAAATTCAAGAATCATAAACAGGTGTATAGGTCCTCACTGGCGTTAAGACCTCCAGGAGTACGGCTGTTTAGTTCCAAAATATATCGAGTCTCAAGGACCCTCAAAAAACCATCCCTGTTCCCCCCTCTTTTGAGGGGCAGAATGCAATCAATGACATAATAAGTGAGATGTTTGGGATCACTCTCATGAACAGCTTGAAAGTGGCGCGCCACCGGATAAGATTGTTCATTGTTGGAGATTGCTCTTATGTGCTGCAGTATTCTCCTGTGAACCGGAAGCCGGGTACTCCCTACATATCGGAGGTCACAGGGGCACTGCAGCACATAAACAGCAAATTCCGTCTTGCAGGACAGCTGTTTTGTTATAAATACAGGATCCTCTTTGAATGGTGTATTGTATCATGTTTTGTAACACCCATTCTTACAGGCCTTGCAAACGGAACATTTCAAAAAACCTGTTCTCAAATTCATAAAAGTATTAGATATAGGTGGTTCCAAATGATTTTTAACCAGCCTGTCTGACATGGAGGTAGATTTTCTGAAGGAAAATTCTGGCCTTTTACTCACTGAACCACCGATGAGAGGATCCCCTGTCACCAGGTTCCAATTACGGCTGAAGATCCGCCGGATCTCCTTGTGCTGTTGGTTATATGTCACCACCACCCTAGAGGATTCTGTAGAAGTGTCAGAATAGATGGCTTCAGACTTGGGTTTGGGTGCCAAAATCTGTTCTCTCGATAAGCCATTAGAACGCTCAATAGTCCTGGAGATTGTTTTCACAGAATACCCGCGTGCCAGGAAGCGCAATTTACTTTCATCCATGGCTTTAGCACACTCTCTTTCATCGCTACAAATTCTTTTGATACGAAGCATCTCCCCAAAGGGGATGCTTTGTATCAAGTGATGGGGATGTTGGCTAGCCGCGTGCAGGATAGTGTTGCCTGCTGTCGGCTTTCTGTATAACCTTGTGGCCAGATTTCCTGCTTCAATGTATACCTCTATGTCTAGGAAGCATAGCTGTGATTTACTTATGGTGGATGTAAATTCCAGATTAAGGTCATTGCAATTAAATTTCTCTACAAATTCTTGAGCCTCCTGCATAGTACCCTGCCATATAAGAAAGAGGTCGTCTATATATCTCAAATAGACAGGGACATGACTCCTCATGATGGCCTGATGCTGCACCATGAGGACCTACTCCTCCCACCAGCCCATGTGCAAGCACGCTAGGCTGGGAGAAAAGCAGGCCCCCATAGCTACCCCTCTGATCTGTTGATAGACTTGGTTGTTGAACAGAAAATAGTTCTGTTCTAAGCAGATCTTAATCATGGCAGTAAGCATGGAGTTATGAGCAGAAAAGTTTATTTCCCTCCTATTCAAAAAATAGTTAACTGCTCTAATACCGTCCATATGTCGTATAGACGTGTATAGAGACGTAACATCCAAACTCATAAGTATACAGTCCGCATTCCAATCAAAGTCACCCAACTTTCTTACAAAGTCAGATGAGTCCTGCACATAGGAATCCAAGTTCTTTACACTGTCCTGCAAAAAATAGTCGATGTATGTTGACATATTTTCAGTGGAACTGTTAATCGCTGAAATTATGGGTCTGCGGGGAGGAATTTGTGTGTTCTTATGGACTTTGGGAAGCAAATAAAATGAAGGTATAACCGGGAATTCTTTTTTCAAAAATCCCAATTCCTCCTTTGTGATTAGATTTCCGCTCTTCCATGCAACAAGCTTGGCATTTTGATCTTCCCATGCCAACCTTACTGCTCCCAAATTGCTCTTTCTATAACAGGAATGGTCTTGTAGTTGTTTTTCCGCTTCTTGTATATACATTTGACGAGGCCATAATACTATATTTCCACCCTTATCCGCTTGGCGGATCAGAATGTTGTTGTCTGACTCAAGTTTTTTTATAAGGGTGTTGTAGCTCTGATTTAGATTGTTAATCACTCTATATTTTTTGTTAGTGGTGATATAGAGTTGCTTTAAATCCTTGGTAATCAGATCTTGGTAAACGTCAATATTATCATGAGGCATTATGGGAAGAAACACAGATTTTGGCTTGAAAGGAGTGACACCAGATACCTGAACAACTCTTGACTTCACCAAAGGTACCATTGTAGAAGAATTTGTTTCCTCATGTAATCCCCATTTCTCGTCAAAGTCAGCTCGGTCTCCAGCTTCCAAGGAGAGCGAATCAGTTTCAATTGCTCCCAATTTTTTCTTTCTCGTGGGTTGCATTTTGAAATATTTTTTGAGCTTGAGTTTCCTCACAAAACGGAAAGCATCCATTCTTGTATCCGCATAGTTAAAGTTACATGGAGGGCAGTAGGAAAGGCCCAAACTTAGAATTTTGGATTCTTTCTCAGTTAATGTTGTTAAAGTGAGATTCATTATTGAGCCGGGGCTGCCGCCTGTGTTTTTGTTGCTTTTTTGTTCCACCGATTTTTCTTTTGACTGTTGTTTGTTTTTGTTTTTGTTGCACTTTCTCCTTTCGCCTCGTTTCCTGTTGGCCCTTTGGCGTTTTGACCGCCAGTCTGTCGTCTGGATCTCAATGTGTCTCGACGGTCCTGACACATACAGCTCATTTCCTGGGCCTTGGAGAGTGCAGTAAACCCCAACGGCATATTTCTCGCCCCCTCATTCTCTGATTCACTGCCTATTGAACTTGCATCAGAAGAGGAAGGGATATTGGGAACACTGCTAGATGCAATAACACGAGTCTTTCTGGCTCTCGCTTTTATGTTTTCATAGCGCTTCGCATAAGTGAAGATTTGGCCATGTAAATAGTCCAAGCGATCCCGCTCGAATTTGAAGGCCTTTCGTTTTTTTATTATCTCTTCCTCCTTATTTAGCCTGATATTCATTTCTGCTCGCATTTTATCCATTGCCTCACTTGTGCCCATGCCACTTATTTCCTCTTCCAGTTCTTCAATTTGTGTTTGCAATTTGCAGCGATCAGATTCTGCATATTTAACCAATATTTTCATTAGTTTGGCTGATGACTCCAAGTTAGCTTCTGCCCACTCGGTGAGCATGTCCGGATCGGGTGTTTCATAGCTAGGGGCAAGGCTAATTCGTAACCCTCTAGGTACCCGTCCCTCCTGTAGATACATATTCAGCGATTTATTTTCCCACCATTTAGATTGTTCTTTGATTTTTAATTTCTCCAACTTTCTATACAAGTCCCTGATTGTTGGGTTTGCATTTCCAGTGGTTGTTGGCCGTGTTGAGTCAGATCCCCCAGCTGGGGGTTGTACAAATACGAGGCCAGCAGCCTCCTCTCTGCTCCGCAATACATCCGCGGACATGCTTTTGCTGTAACTTTCAAATTAGAGCTGCACTTTGTATAATTGGAAGCTGCGGTCCCAAAAAGCAAATTACGTTCTTGCTAGATTGTGAACACAGTCCCCGGCACACTCCCCACCGGACAGTCTCGTTACGCCTACCTCGTAGGATTACCGCTGTGCCGTCAGCTCTCTCGCAACCGAAGGCTGCGATTCCAGCACCGAGGCAAGATTCTTCAGTATCCTGGGGTTCTAGGCGGCTAACTTCCAGCCGAAGTTTTGCAATGGCAGCTCCGAAACAGGAACTCTCCGCTTCCTACCGCCAAACCACAACCAAGGGGGAGGGGTTCCTCTCGCACCAACGGAAGCCTCCAGGTGCAACACATAGAAACAAAACTCGTCCCAAAAGCTCCAACACTGCCAAATAACATGCAGTCTCGAAAAGACGAAGAGAGGAACCCAGGAATGGTGCCAAACAAAGTGCGTATTTATTTCAGCTCAATTTTGCTCAGCATGCCCGCCATTACGCGTTTCGACAGTATCCACTGTCTTGATCACATGATGTGATCGCAAAGCCACAAGGGAATTTATTTACAGCATCAATGACACAAAAGGTGGACTAAAGTTAACCACCAACTTAAAAACATAATGTTTTCAAGGGTTCAAAGAAACAAACAGGGGACTATACAAATAATTCATATATATATATATATATAGATATAGATATATATATATATATATATATATATATATATATATATATTTATTTATATATATATATATATATATATATAGATATATATATATATATATATTTGACATTCACTGTGACCACGAAAACACAACAGGTTGTCGGATATAGTTTTGATTTGTGGCAGGTTGAATGAATACCTTTATGTATTATACATTAATTGATTTTCTACGTATTTTACTATATACACCTTGATGCGTAGCTAATTACATGCTATTTTCAATATGTCCAATGTAATTTACAACCGTGTTGACGTTAATTTACCATTCCAACATGTCTGCCATTCACATTTACTAGTCCTATGTTTATGTCGATATGTGATTGACAACGCTGAACTTTATTTAAATGCCGGAGTTACTTGTGTTGGGTTACACGTGAACAAGGCTGTTGAGCTGAAACGCGTTGTGTCAATAAACTGCCAATCCTAAAAAAAAAAAAAAATAAAAAAAAATGTGTCAATTAACTGCAAATCCTACACTTTGGATTCATTTGCCTTATTGCCTGAGAGCGCATGACGAACTTTGTTTCCTTGGCTGTATTAACGAACCGGACTGCTTCGCCGGTATCTGCGCCAACTTTCTTGGGTCCCAGCACTCCGGAAGAAGCGTTTTTTTTCCTGTGGTTATATATATATATATGTATATATATATTTGTATATATATATTTGTATTTATTTATAAAGTTTTATATAGCGCGAACAAGATCCCGAAGGATATCAGATTTACAATAGGCTGAGAGAAAGAACAAGGGGGTAGTATAAACATCAATTATATATATATATATATTTTTTTTTTTTCAACCAAATCCTTCCATCAAAGAAGCAGATTAAGGGACACAGCGGGGTCTCCAAGAAATCCATTTATTTTATGAACAACATGACGCGTTTTGGCGAATGTGCCTTTTTCAAATGCCTTTGACATCAGGGTTTATCTGTTCTTGACTTTAAATGTGCTGCCTCACTCCTATGGGTGGGAGCACAGCTAACCACTGTTTGATGAAAGAACATACTTCAGCACCTCCTTATGGACTACAATTCCCAGCATGCATCTTGTTCCATCTGGGAAGATGTTCTTCTTTCTGCCCTTGGTGATTACATCCTCATGGTGAATATTGCAAGCGGGGTCGCTTGGGTGAAATGTTTACTATAGTGCCCCTTGCCAATCAATATAATATATATGTTTTCTTTACCGCATCACAAAGTCCTTTATAGTCATTAATGGATCCACATGACGTGACAACAGACCACGAGATGGCAAAATAGTCCGACATTACATTTTAGCTGTTAAATATTTTTTTAATTCACGTTTATTTTGTGGTACATAGAATACGATAGGTGTTATTTCAGACAGGAGAATGTTAATTGATTACAGTACATGAAATGATGGACTAAGCTGTTTTATTGCCTGTAGTAAAAATAAGAGAACAGTATTTCCTTATGAAGTTGAGTCTGTAACACTTCTGAGGAAACACCCTATGTTTTTTTAAAACATTGTCTGGAGAAGAGAAATATTTTTAAAACAGTTTTTCTCGTTGCAGCAAGCAATCATCACTAATTGGAATTAGAATTTTCAATTGTCATGTCCTGTTTACCCTTCATGAAAAGAATGTTGACCAAACTATGAAGAGTTGTAAAGCTCTCCAGGGTGGTTTATGGGGGCCATTAAGATGATAAAAGCCATATTTTCCACATTCCACTGGGACATTTTGGTGGTGCATGTGTGTAAATAGACGCCTCTTAAGTGAACCCATTGGGGCTAAATGATTGAATGAACCCTACTCACACTATAAAGAGGTACAGGAATGTGGCTGAACATAGAAGTAACCCACTGGGACAGATCACTCCAATTCATTTAAAGTGAATATAAGGCTTTGCAGTGTAGTAAACATGTTTCCCCTTGATTTTATTTGAACCTACATAGTATTTGCCGCACAATGTGATTCAGTTCTTGCTTTGGTTCCTATTTAACAAAGTCGGGTGCACTGGAATTATGCAGCAGAGGAGGGCCAAATTAAGCATCAGCGATCGATAAATTATGCAGCAAGAAAAAGTAAAGTAAATTATGCAGTTAAATGCAACACATGTTTTGATAGTTTACTTAATCATTTTGACATTTTTGTACATGTTGACATTGTCCAGGCAGAGGTTTCACCTCTATAGTACCATTATAACATCCAAATTCAGCAATAAGCAACTGAAATGTGACCAGTCAACCTTTCCGAATGATGTTCTACTGCGCGAAAACACATGCCGCCTCATTTCTAGCAACTTTTGATCCATTTGAGCTAGAAACGTTTAAAAAAAATTTACATTGGCAGATTATGCAGCAGATGATGGATTATGTGGCAAATGTGGGAAATCCATAATCATGCAAAAAACTTCACAGCGGCAGAGTTTTATAATTCCAGTGGCCCTGACCATAGTCGAAGGCTGTGATTGTGCAGAGTATTTACATTTCTTCCATATTATTTTAGGTCTCGCCTACCAGCTAAAAGCTGTCTGTAGGCCAAAACCTCTTTAGGAACATACTCAGGGGCAGATTTACGACTTCTGGCTTATCTCTTCTAATCAGCAGAGATGCGCCAGAAGAGTTGCGACGCCAGAAGAGTTGCGACGCATCTGTCCACCCATTTACAATGCGGTGCACCGTGGCGCTCGGGTGGGCAGATAATTGACGCATCACTGGTGGAAATGCGGCTCATTGCTGGAGTTGCGTCGCAAGCGAGACGCAGCTCCAGCAAGGCTCGGGGGTGCCCTATCTTTAACATGCTGCGTCAATCCTTACGCCTGCTTCAAGCAGGCGCAGGGTTTTGACGCAGCACGGCCCTAAAAGTGACTGAGTGAAATCTTGTAGATTTCACTCAGCCACTTTTAGGAGGCGTTCCTGCACCGGAACACCCCCCATGTGACAGAACGCCTACATGTGGGGCAGGGCTTCACAACATGACGCATCTCCCAGATGCGTCATGTTGTAAATACCACGCAGCATGGTGCTGGCTTTGCGCCACCGCTGCATCACAAAAGTGACACAACGGCGGCATAAAAGAGGCGCAAGGGGCTTGTAAATCTGCCCCTCAAAACTTAGAGTAAGCTTAGAACCCGCCCATTGCTTATCATTCATTGAAAGTATTGTCACTCTAATTTGCTTGATTCTTAGTCAGTGATTTACCATCCTCTTCTCTTGTTAGTCCCTCCCCCGGAGTAAAGCCTATTTACCATCCTTTTGTGGTCTTCCACTTCTCAATTTATTGAATCACTTCTGTTATTTGTTCTTAAGCACTCCATATGAGTGCATGTGTTTCCTTATTCTCTGCTGTGTGCTACTTACCCCTCTCAAATATTTGCCCCCATTTCACTGCCTCTCCTTTGCTTCCATAACACTTGCAGTCCTTCATAAACATTGACTTAATTTACCTTTTGTTTCCAAGGTCTTGGCACCATCCATTTTGTGTGGAGCCCTAACAAACTTTTTTGTGCTGCCCTGACCCACTTACTCCCCTTTGCTCCCCGCCTCCATCGGTCTCCACTAGTTCCTCCGTTATGTGATTTTCTTTTGCTGTTACATTTTGAGTAAATGCCTCTTTAGCAGTTGCCACCTTGTCTAGCCGGCAGCCATTTTGGACTCCATTCTTACACCTAGTGATACAGGCTGTCTCACTTTCGATGTACTTGACCATACTTCAGGATCTAGTTAGCCTAGAGGATAATGCGCCTTTCATCACCTTAGTCTCAAGGTCTTCTGCACACTTCTCCTGAGAAAGTTGAGTACCTGCTAACTCCTAATGTCTAAATTTTGTTTTTTGTCACATAAACTTCCCCTCTGTTGCGCAAGAGAAGTAAATGCATAAAAGTAGGGAAATTGAGGGAGGAGTTATCCTAACATGCTCAGCGGAGTAGGAGAAGCGAAGCTCTAGCTCTCCGTCCTGTCATATCGCGATTTTGCCTATTTTGGCACAGTTAACATGTTACAGACTTCAAGTTGGCCCAGAACTACTATTTTGTTTCAGTGGACTTGGTGCCTTAGGCGAGGGCATGCCCCTCTCAGCCATAGGTGGGAAGGGCGTTGGACCAGGCTCTGCATGATGGTCGTTCATGCCGAAGATAACAAAGAAACTTCTGAGGTGGATCTGTGGTGGAGCATGGTCCAGCACTCGACCCGCTGATCAGGTCAGACACCGTTAATGTTAATGTTAATTTTAATTTGTAACGCGCTCGGATACTCACAAGTATTATTATTGTGAAATTTATAACGCGCTCAGTTACCCAGGGGCATCCCGGCGCTGGACACAGCGAAGGAGAAAGACTCAAACTCAGTCACTACACCGGAAACAGATGGGTCTTGAGGAGTTTCCTAAAGTGCAGGATGTTAGGTTCTGAGCGTATCTTAAGGGGCAGGGGGTTCCACAGTGCCGCCACTTGCACAGAGAAACGCCGGCCACCCGAACGAGCTCTTTTAACTCTGGCTGACTGAAGCAGGTGTTTTTGGTCAGAACGAAGAGCCCGTGTGGACTTATATGGACGTGCCATATTAATCAAAATGGAGGGGCCCCTACCATGCAGGATTTTGTGTGCAGTGCATAAGGATTTGAATTTCACCCGCTTCTTAACAGGGAGCCAGTGAAGAGTTTGCAGGGCCGGAGCAGCTGATTGTCTCCTAGGGACCATCATCAGCAGTCTAGCGGCTGCATTCTGAACCTGTTGGAGGGTCTTAAAAGTCGACTCCGGGGCACCGAGGAACAACGCGTTCCCATAATCGAGTCTCGACAAAATAAGACCACGGATCAGAAGTTTCCTTGATGAATCAGGGAGCAACGGTAACACCTTGCGAGCTGACCGCAGCAGGCCAAAACAAATCCCCGCTGTCGTCCTGGCATGTGTCCTGAAGGACAGATCTTCTTCCAACCATACTCCTAAGCTCTTGATCTCCTTCTTAGGAGATGGTGGAACGCCCAAGGACCAGGGCCAACAACTAGCTATGAGTGAAGGCCTGGATTTGCCAAGCAACATCAGCTCAGTTTTTTCTCCATTGAGCTTCAAAGCAGAGTGGGACATCCACCGATGTACATTGGCAAGACAGTCATGGAGAACCTCAGGTCGTTCCGCCAGCTGGGTCAGACCTACTACCAGCTGAGTATCATCAGCGTAGCTGATGATCTTCACACCTGAAGGGGAGACCACTCTTTCAAGTGGAGTCATATAAACATTAAATAAAGTAGGGCTCAAAGATGAGCCCTGGGGGACTCCACATTGAAGAGGGAACGAGGTTGACTGCTCTGCCCCTTCCCAGACTTGATAAAAACGGTCTGAGAGGAAGGACTCAAGCCACTTCAGGGCCATTCCCGTAATGCCCACCTCTGACAGACGTTGGAGGAGCACCTGATGACTAACGGTGTCGAAGGCAGCACTCAAGTCCAGGAGGATCACTGCCACTGACCCCCCTGAATCAAGAATGCTCCTTGCTTCCTCCACCACTGCCAATAAGGCCGTGTCCGTCCCCTGACCAGGGCGAAAGCCAGTCTGGGAGTCTCCCAACAAATGATGGAATTCAAGATGGTGTGAGAGCTGGCCAAGTGTCCTGGCGCAGTACCTAGCAAAGGGTAAGAGCGTCCGTTTAGGCGAAAAAGGTGTGTTTTCAAGTTTTTCACCCATTCTACCACGGGCAGCCTGTGCAGAGAACGCAGATGGTGATGCATGCTGTTCCTGGAGGAAATTCCCAGAAGAAGTCTGGCTGCAGAGTTCTGGACCACTTGGAGCCTTTTCAGCAAATATCCCGAGATGCCCACATAAAGTTAATTTGCGTAATCAACCTGGGACAGAATAAGTGCACAGGTGACCGTTTCTCTTGCTGACTGGGGAAGGAGATGAATAAACTTCCTCAGAGTCTTAAGAAGACTAGTGGCCAAATAATAGGTGAAGTCTCACCATGATTGTTTTTCTGCTTCTGTGCCTGCTCACTTAGGTATTTTAAGGGTGCACATTCGTCATCTTGTTCGGGGAGGCGTGACTGGCATATGTATGTTCCATGGAATAGAGCGAGTGGACTCCAGAATATAGCAAAATGGGAAGATGGACTGCATTGCTAAAATCCTAGGATGGACCCTACAAGGAAGAATGTGCGAGAAAGAGTCCCACAATCCAGCTGCCCCAGGCCCTCCCCTAGACTTGCATCGCTAAACAGTTAAGCTGAAATCAATCAAGCGAGTGTGCGTGAGTAAAATAAACTTTCCTGTCACCCTTCATGGAAACAGAGACTTAACTGTAAGGTCCTTCTTTTTCCCATCTTTCTGTTTCCACCAATCCATCTGCGGGATGAGCTGCAGCGCAAGCCTGACGGACACCTTTATGCGTTCCTCTGGCTGATTGCGTACAGAAATGTGAGCTTGAAAACCAAAACTGTAAGAGCCCACAGCAAAAGTGACCGCCATCCATGCCATGTACCACCACTACCGAAAAAGCACATGCAGAGATCTGATACAGTAAGTGGGACTCACTAGTGAAGATATAAAGACGTCCTCCCTGAAGCAAGGTACCTTTGACCCAGAATGTTTAAGTAATCTGTGAAGAACACTGACCGGCCCTAGAAGTGCGATGAACACAGTAAACAACTCCCCATTCAGAAGAGATGCCACTTCAAAGCTGATCCACACCATCAAAGCCCTCCACAACCAGGGACCAGCGTACATCAACCACCGACTGACCTTCCACCTTCCCTCCAGACACCTGTGCTCCTCCTCCCTCTGCCTCGCCCCCCCCTGCATATCCGCTGCCGCCGCAGTGGAGGCCTCTCCTTCTCCGACCTCGCTGCACAGTCCTGGAACACCTCCCACTTCACCTATGGAGTTAATCCTCTCTGCTGGGATTCAGAAAAGGACTCAAGACCTGGCTGTTCAACTGAGCCCCCTCCGGCAGCACGCTCACTGCCTGGATACCCTCACGGGCGATTAGCAGCGCTGTACTAACCCAGAATGATCGATTGAGTGAAGTGGCTGGCATTTTATAATTGGTGAGTGAAGCAAATAAAAGGACACATGAGTCTCAGGACCACTGGTTGAAGCAGACACACAAGAGCTTCCAATACCCAATCATTTGCTTGAGGGACAGGGTTAAGGCTTGTACCCACATTTTCTCAACTTTCCCCGACTTATTTCCAAAAATCAATGAAAAGAGAGAGAAAAAGAGAGCGAGAGAGAGAGAGAGATAGAGCTATGCTGATATTTTAGATGTATTACATTTCCTCACTGCAGTGGGGAAACATGGCTGTGCCAGGAAATGGGGCAGTGTCAGCTGGACAGCCAGCGAGAAGAGCACAATAAAACAATGTGCATGCAAGCACAGAAGAGTGGAGACATGGGGCTAACAGCAACGTGTTAGAGGACGATGCACTGCATTTAACGACGTGAGGCCGACTCTACTACCTGCATAAATGCATGCTCGTGACCAGGGCCGGACTGGGAACCAAAACCGGCCCTGGCAAAGTGCTCGGCCCACTTCCCCCCGCGCAGGGGTTGGGGGTGCAGCCGAGCTCTTTGCCAGGGCCGGTTTTCGGCCGATTTTGTTACAGGGCCGATTTTGCAGCTATGCTGCAAAAACGGCCCTGTAACAAAAACGGCCCCCAGGGATCCAAAACCAGCCCCCCACCTGTGCGGCGCACCGGGGGATTGCCCGGTGCCCTCTATGGCCATTCCGGGCCTGCTCGTGACTCAGAGTCTGCTCTGTTCCAGCTAGACACAGGATGGGCCAGGCTTACAACCGACTATTAATACAGATAGCTTAAGCCAGGGTCAGATTGGGATCACAATTTGGCCCCGACACTAACGAAAAAAGTGGCTCACATTGGCAGGGCGTGGCCCACATACGCGGGGCGTGGCCCACATTCACAGGGCGTGGCCCACATTCACAGGGCATGGCCCACATTCGCGGTGCGTGGCCCACATTCGCGGGTGTGCCCTTTAATGAAACACACAAGGAATGTAAGCGAGAGGATATTGTTCTTGGGAAGGACAAAGGGCCAAGGTGACAATGTCCTACAAGCTGAGCACCTGAAAAACAGCCAGGACCCTTTCTATTACCAAATTATTCCCAGCCCTCCAGCGCAGGAGCATCAGAAAACAGCGAGGCCCCTTTCTCTTAAAAAATTCTCCCCCTGCCCTCCAGCGCAGAAGCATCTGAAAACAGCGAGGCCCCTTTCTATTACAAAATAATTCCTCAGCCCTCCAGCGCAGGAGCACCTGAAAAACAGCAAGGCCCATTTCTCTTTAAAAATGATTTCCCCGCCCTCCAGCGCAGGAGCACCTGAAAAACAGCGAGGCCCCTTTCTCATAAAATATTACCCTCCAGTGCAGGAGCACTTGAAAACAGGGAGGCTCCAGCTATTTGTAAATTACTCAGCCGTCCCCAGCCCTTCACTGCCTCAGGGCAATGGCTTGGCAGGACAGGGGATAAAGAAAAAACACAGCTTCTGGGTCATCCATGGGGGTGGGGGGAGGCTAAGGTGACGATGGTGTGAGTTCCCCACATCTCCTGGCCCCCATAGTGAGACCCATTCTTCCTCACCCATTATGCCCTGAATGAGAAGGCTGTGGGCGAGGACTAATGCAAGCCCTGTTTCTGGGCTGTGTGGGCCCCAGGGGGGCTGAGGTGAAAATGGCTCATAGGCATGAGCAACACCTGACCCCCTGGGAGGCCGATTCTGGCACACAATCACCCCTCCCCAGCCCACCATCAGCATGATTGCTTGGCAGGGCAGGGGGTCAAGGAGAGGCCACAGCTGATCATCGCTGTGGGCCGCACAGTGAAGCTGCTTCCCTCTCCCGGTCAGTGCTCTCTGTGGACTGGTAAAGGGGGGAAAAACGGCCCACAGAGTGCACTGAGACACCGGCCCTTCGGCCCATGCCCGAGTGCCCGCAGTGCCAATCCGCCCCTGGCTCAAGCCGCACTGTATGATGTACAGCCAATGACTTAGCTAGGAATGGCCGCCTTCCAGTTGTAGCAATGAAGAGGGACCCCACCTATACTTCTCTGACCCCAGAGGAGCATAATAAGCGCCCAGGCCTCTCGGTCCCTGCTGACTCGACTAACAGATAGAAACACATTCCCAGCATACGGGAACTTTCCGCAAATTGGTGCAAGAAATTGCAGATGGTATTTGAGGTGCGTACACTGAATTGGCGGATGCAAATCAATTGTTGAGATTGGTGGCACTGAGCTATGTGAGAGACTGATAGAGAAGAGCTGGAGGGGAGTGAGGGGAGGGGACACGCCCCTCCAGATGAGGGCTGTTTTGACTTATAACAACACGTGTGTGTTTAAGCCCATGGCACAATTTAAACAAGCATAATAGGTCTCGCCTTTCATTAAGTTAAAGCCATTTGCTTTGCTATACAATACCACTAGCAAAGCAAATGGCTTTAACTTAATCAAAGGCGAGACCTGTTGCATTTTCAGTGCTTGTTTCCTTTGAGTTCATGGACTTCTAGCCCTGTTTTATAATGCAATAAATAAGACTACATGAACCAGAATTCAGAGAAAAAACCTGGACTGAAGCCGCACATCACGCATGACCTGGGATACCTGGCAGGGACTGTGAATGTGAATGACCCCAGAACAGGGGAAAGATCACATAACTCCGAGTGTTATTCCCCATTGCCTGATCATATTTAGAGAGAGCTACCGGCTGGAATTTTTAACTGCGGCTTTGGTAACGCCCAACCCAAGTCCCAGCAACTCAGACTCTGGATGTTTAATTGGAAATCTAGGCCAGACACGAACCTATGCCATCAGGGTATTATATTTCCAGGCCAAAGACTGGCTTTTGCGGCCCCTTACAAGGCGGGATTTCTTCTCAGCCTGTCACGTGGGCCGCCTGCAGTAAAGAAAGACATTCAGCCTAAAATTGCATGTGGTCGGGTGTGAAACCGATTCTGTAGAAACAGGATAGGTGAAACGCACGCAACAAACTACAATAGAAACCTTGAAGTGGCACTTGGGGAAAGAGCGCCCCCTGGTGGACGATTGAAGCACTTACGGCGAGAACAGGACTGGTTGCATCCCAAACTGTCGTTCCACGGGGGAAGGAATATGTTTCTCTGCTCTCACTCCAAGCCAGAGTCGAGCCAAGGTCGGCTCCGCCTCTAAGAGCTCGCGCACAAGTCGAGCTTTGTAAATATTTAGCCTGTAAATTATGCAAGAAAGATAATGTTAGAATATGGTAAGGCGTCTTTAGAAATTGAAAGCGTGTATTATTTACTAGCAGCCCGCCCCAGCCTGCCTTGGGCAGAAGGGGGCAGCATTTCAGGCTTGCGTGCACTCCCGCCCCGGCCCCCGCCTGCCATGACATTGTCTGTGTCCCGGACAATGTCGTGGCGGGCGGGGGCCGGGGCGCGAGTGCACGCAAGCCTGAAATGCTGCCTCCAGACCCTGAGCCTTACCGCAGTTGTTCCAGGCCAACCTCCCGCACCGGCTCCCTCCCGTCCAGTGTCCCAGAGCCTTACCTGAGCCGCCGCTCCTCCCGAGCTCCTCACTTCACCGCCTCTCCTCCTCGTCATCACGTACGTTGCGGCCAGCGCTACGTCGTGGCCGTCAGCGTCGCGGCCGGCGCTACTTTCAGGGCACTACTTTTTTTTTAAAGTTATATTTTTAAATTTACGTTTTTGTTTTTATTTTCTATAGCCTATGTCCATCTGCACACCCTGAGGGTTACAACAATGTATTGGGTATGTGGATTGGCGCTGTGGTTCCCGAGTTTACCTTGCCAAAAGGTTTGTGTTCTCTCTTTATAATAGTAGTATAGATGTAATAAGTGGAAGCTTTTTCACCTCAGTGCTTCAAGTTATTTGAGAAGTATTTATTAAAAGTGAATTTTTTTAAACATGGGCTGAGAAATATTCCAGCCACACACAGCTCTGATGATGATGCTATTAGTGAACTAAGAGGCAAGTTAGAGGTTGTGGGTACCTTACTAGCCTAGATTCGCATGGGTCTGATGCCCTCAGTTTTCTTGATGACATGGTATTACCATGGTGCTAGTTGGCCGCAGTTTTAATGACTAGCGGGTTCTACCTTTCTACCATATGATTAAGGCCCACACGTTTAATGCCCTGTCACTGCCTAGGCCATCCGTTGTCATTCAAGAGAGTTCTGCAAAGCGGGCGGTGCCTGAGGCCTGGATTTCGCCAGGCTAAAGAACATCAAAAGATGTCCCCACTTTAATTAAACAAAGGGCAATAGCTCCAAAATCTTAAAAAGTTCACCCACAGAACAGCTCAACTGATTTTTTATTATTTATTTATCATTATTAAACATTTTATCATTTCCCTTATAAAACAGTCAGACAGAATACATAAATATTTTCATTCATAGAGAACATTTATCTCATTGTGCTATAATCATGTCAACTTTGCGCAAATATAAATAAAGCACAAAATTCAGCCCACAATTAACAATATTAAAAAAAATTAGAATAAACACTATATACCCAACAACCAAGAAGCAAGTACATTAGACACATACAGAGTATACATTCTAACTGGATTTTGCCAGGACCTTACTCTTGCTATTTCAGTCTAGTCATGCCGCCGGATCCCTAATAAGACGCTTTAGAGTAAGGACCAGACAGACGCAGGGGAATACAGCTCACTTCCTGCTCTGAAAGCAGTCTGAAACCATCGGCACTAATCCAATAACCCAGCAGGCATGTAGCCGGGCATCCATTCACAAGAGTGAGTTGCTGTTTACTTATGCTATTCAACATCACCCATACAAAAGATTTCTTGGACTCAATATACCTGGCATCAACACAACTTGAACACCCAAACTAGAACTCACTACGGGACAGCTTCGCAGCTGAATATAACCTCATAGTATCTATAGATACAGGACTTGTTGGGCTAACGTGTGGCTTCCTGATGAAGGCTTCCAGCCGAAACGCATGTAGAGGAATGAAATATATTGCCTACGATTGACAAATTCATCTGACTAAGGAGGAAGACAATACTCCCTAGTGATTGTTTGAATTTTAGATCAAAAGGCACATTATCTAAATGAATTTCTAGGAACATTACATTATCAAGCTTTTGAGAGTTCATAAAGATAGGCATGTTATAACCATGCAAGTCTATGACATACGGTACTGTATGGAAGGATGAGAGAGAATGAATGTTTGTATAACTGTAAGTATTATTAAAAATAATCAGGATGATCTTTTAAGTGATGTTTAAATCACTGTTATTTGATACCTGAAGAGTTACATAAAACATAATTTTAGATAAATAAATGCATGAAATGTAAGTCAAGCTGTTTCTCTGGCCATTTCAATCAATGCCACAATAGTACGAAAATGGAGTTAAATCCAAGTTGAAACATAGAGTTTGTTATGTGTTTATCTAGGTTCCTGATCGATACTGTGACCTTATGCCCCTATTCGGCTATAAATCCATTTATTCCCTATATTGGCATAACCGTTCAAGTGCGATTTTCAGAAAAGTCATCTCTGGCCTCACACGAACAGAGCCACATTCCAGCATAGCTCTCTGCCACTTCCTTTGCGACCAATTAGTGCAATGACAGGGCAGGAGTCACTATCTGATATTCCTAGATTAACACTCCGAGTTCTTCAACAAGATAAAAACTCAGCAAACCTGGAAATCCCCGCTTGCTGTATTTTGATTAGTAATGGAACTCTAATGAGCAACTGATAACTATCACTTCCTAGTGACATCTTTAATTGACGTCTTATGTCCAGCAAACTTGCGTCAAACCCGGCACCTGTCAGGTATAAATATTACCAACGTTGCCTTAAGCAATAGTTCGTTGCTCGTTGCCTGTTGTTAGCTGTCTGCAAGACCCCGTGTTGGTGAAGCTAGCACCCTGTCGCTGCAAACTGCTGTCCCCTTGGTGGTGAAGCTACTGATACCATTATCGCTGCTAAAGCGCGAACGATGGTGCAGTACGCTTAGGAGCTGAACAGCCGTCCCTCTGCGAAGACATCCAGCAGATTCCAGCTGCCGCGGACGCTGTCCCCCGCCTCCTCCTCCTCGACGCGCTGAAGAGAGCCGCTGCCTTTCTCCTGCAGAGAAATCCAGCTCCAGCGTTTCCGGTCTGCCCTCGCGGGTGACTGGGATATCGAGTGCCCCCTGAAGGAAATACCAGACTTCCATCATTCTATTCAGAGGTATGGTGTTGACTAAACCCTTAGACGAGAATTCTTGAAGCAAACCTTGGCAAAACCAACTTAACTTAAAGCTACTTACTTACTCCCCTTCCACGTGTTAGGCTTAGGTCAGGCACACTGGGGTAGGCGTAGTTAGAAGCACCAGTTGAGTATGTTAGCCTAATGTATATATGAATGTATATATGTTTTATGACTTTTAAACCATTGTATGGCTAAGAAACCATATCAATGCTTTTACAGTTATATTTCGCAACCCTTATCTTACTGTACGTACTTTTTATAATAACAAGTCTTGCAATTGTGGCAATACATTTCTCTTGTACGAGAAGAAAGACTGTTCAATAAATGTTAACCCTTTATTGACAAACGCCCGTCTCTCTATTCTCTACATCTCGTGAAAGTAAACTGCACTAAACTGACTGAGTGAAATACCTGTCTATTGTTTCACACGACCCTAGAGATTGACTCTTGATCTGAGGAGCAAAGTTGTCATGTTGCACGGTTGTTGGAAAGCTGAATCCCTTCTTGTCTGTGCCAGGGAAGCTGATCACTTCCTATGCAGAGAAGAAAGTTTCCAGTGACCTCTGAGCTAGTTGGTAACACACCCAATTAAGTTTAGCATAGTCAGTGGAGGCCTGGAATATCCGCAGTTCCACGTCGATACTACTGTTTATGTTATTCCAATGCGCAGGGCCTAGTGGGAAACTAGGAACTACACTACATGGCGCCCAACGTTTGGTAAGGCGATAAACTAACGCAAGACGTTAGAGTAACTCAGTCGTGCATATTTCACACAGACCCCTTTCTCCCGTAAATACTCCAATAGACGTCTGGAGTGGGTGAAAGGTTAAAATCTGCCCGAACTCAGTAGGAAGAGATTCCTATGTAAAGCTCTGGTTTATTCAACGTTGAAGGATACAGTGTTCCAAAATATTGTGCACCTAATCTTTGTCTCCTTGGAGACCTACTCTGCAAACCTTGCATTTTTACAAATGCCAGAAAATAACGGAACCACTGGGGCCGCAGTAAATGCAACTCAGCAGGATTCCGACGATATGGTACCGGGTGCAATAATCATCCCGGCACACTTAAGAAAATCTATAACTTTAAAACTTATAGAGAACGGACTGACACCACAAGGTGGTACAGTAATTTTCATGATAGAGGCTCACGAGTATCGGCAGACAGAGGTATTCTATTCATGGATAAACTTTCCAGCAGTAAACGCTATAACAAAAGAGTTTCACTATTACAAAATAGAGAAACCTCCGGAAGAGTACGCTCCTTTCGAGGAGATTGAAATTCCACTTAAATTTCAAGAGCACCTGCTCTGGTTTAATGGCGCCCTAAAACACAATGATCACATAACTAGGCTCGGTCCTCTAGGTAGACCAGGAGCAACGTGGCCGGTTCTAGCCAGCTACACACCACATCCGGACATTGTAAAAATGTCAAAGGAAGAGCTGTTAGTACAGCTAAAAACACTAATTAAAATACATAGGCAATTAGTCCAATATGTAATGCGGACTGCAACAGTCCAGCCAGCTGTTAATGTACCACAGCTGACCCCTCATCAGGGGAACACTAAAAAAATTACACCACAGAACATACAGTCATGTCTTGGTAAAACACCCGTAAAACGGGAACAAATTCCTTTCTGGTTAGCACAGAAAATCACTCAAATAGAGGCAGTATTTCCTGATACTACCCCTATTGAGAAACACAGAATCTTGACCATCTGCCTTCCTATGGGAATCGCACCACACGTGGAGGACTGCGACACTTGGGGTACAGTCTTTGCTTCCATTTACACAAAAACACACAGTGTTCCGTCTATGGCGGTAATACCAGAAGTGCTAAAACAGATTCAAAATGAATACGGTCCAGAGCCAGCTTTAAATCTAGGTATGAAATTACTGAAAGACTTCAAGCAGGTCTCGGCTATATTATTAGCCAACATTAAAGGAGAAGCAGCATCTGTGGCGATCCGCCAGAAGTTGAAGGAAACAGATATAAAAGATCCTGTTGAGCTTGCAAAAATCATAGAAAAATGCTATGAAGAATTAGGTAGAGACAGCTTGGGTGGGAAACCGGTAAAGCCCCAACTGCTCGAAAATCCTGAAAAATTATTTATTAAAAATAATTTAAACACTCCTAAAAAGAGCTGGGATGGAAATAAACAATCCACTCCCAAGGAAAAAGTTTTCCAGTCCAGAGGAAGGTCTCCTCGACGGAGGGAAAGAACTCCGACTCGAGAACGCCAGTCTCCCCAGAGGGAGCCCTCTGAGAAAAGATATAACCTTAGAAATAGGGATAATCTGAAAAAACCTGATAGATATCAAAGTATTGATACACGTCCCTCTCGATCTTTTCCACAGAATTCGGAAAGAAGAGGACGGTCAGACCCAGGAGAGCACACCAAGTCCAAAGACAAGGAACCTGCTCAGAGTAAAAAATCTCAATTTCAGAAAAAGAAGGTAGCCAGTATTAGAGTAATCAACTATGCCGAGAATACTGAGGACACAGTTGAAAAACGGGGAGTGGGCATTGACAATGTTGGACAGTGCAGCAGAAATCAGTATAGCGCGCAAGATCTTGATGAGTCATCTGGAGACAGTGGACACGAATGAATACATTCAGGTTGAAACTGCCGACACCAGACTTAGCGAGCCCCATAAAATATACAAAATAACATTGCGTATGGAGGGTGATAAGACTAGGAAAATTAGGGGTCTATTTTGGGATAAGCTCTCAAAAGGCTACGATATTCTGTTAGCTGAAAAAGATTGGCCCCCGGAGTTTTTCAGGGAGTGCCCTCGTGGCGAAGAAGTGATTATGCCTGCCTTCTCGAATCACATTCCGATTCACAAAAAATATACATATGCAAGGAAATGGGCAGTAGCCCAGGCACCTGCATTGTATAAAAATCATGTAGGATGGGATGAGGATTCTCCTCCTCACAAAATCCAATTAAAAAGTGAACCAACTGCCCAACGGCAGTATCCCATAAAGCAAGAAGCTAAAAAACAAGTCAGGGAGATTTTAGATCAACTTGAATACCAGGGGGTGATTGAAACATGCACCTCTCAAATGAACAATCCTTTGTTTCCTGTCTCCAAGCCAGACAATTCATATCGTCTAGTTTTGGACTACAGACACCTTAACTCGTGTTGTAAAACTTTTGCAGTACAAAACTCGCATAGTGCAGCCCTAATGAATAATATAGTTAGGAAAAAATATAAAACGACATTAGACATATCTAATGGCTTCTTTTGTCAAAATATTGCACCGGAAAGCAGATATTTGACCGCTTTCTCCGCATTTGGGTCGCAGAAAAAATTCTGTCGACTCCCACAGAGGTTCAAGAACAGCCCAGGACTATTCTCAGCTAGAGTAACAGAGTTACTACAAATCTATGATGATGAGGCATTATCTTACGTAGATGATATTTATCTCACAGACGACGACTTGGATACTCATTTGAAAAGAGTGAACACCATTATACTTGGGTTCGCAGCAGAGGGTTACAAATTCAACTTTAAAAAGTCTCGAATTGCCCATCTGAGAGTACTGTTTTTAGGGTACGAATTATCAAGTGAAGGGAAAAACCTAGCGGACAACTTCTTAGAGAAGTGCGCTGTACTCCAAGCTCCAAAAACGCTGAAGAATTTACAATCCATTGTAGGTTTTCTGAATTTCGGAAGAACTTACATTCTAAATTACGCAGAGAGGGTTAAACCTCTCTACGAACTAATTAAACCTGATTTTAAACAAATCAATTGGACTCAAAAACACACAGAAATTTTGAGATCACTGCAAACAGACATGTTAGCAAAAACAAAATTAGATACACGTGACAACACACGTGATCTTGTAATCCGAGTCATCCCAGGAAGATGCGGATTCACGTACCTAACCTCTAATGAGGGAGAAAAGGTACCAATTTCAATTAAATCTCACTTGTACACACAAGCAGAAAAAACATTCAGTTACACAGAAAGAACTGTGAACGCAGTGCAAATCGCATTAGCAAATGAACGAGAACTAGCACACGGCAAACGGATTAATATCCTTACAGCGGAATCCGCCTTCGAAGCGCTATTCGGCCCAGTAAACCTGCCTACAGTGTCACTGGATCCGAAATGGATACAGTGTAAAGATTCTCTAGGAGCAGAAGACGTGAAATACTATTTCGCCCCGCAATTTGAAGAACTGAATGATTTAGAATATGAAGAAGAATATCCTCTGCCAATCGAAATTCTGCCTCTCCCACAGTACGCCTGTATAATCTATACAGATGGATTTGTACAGCATTTCAACGTAGAGAGAAAATCCTACGATGCAGCATGTGCGATCATTAAAGGTCGTTGGCTGTGCCGTAAATTCAGACCGAAAGTAACAAAAACTGAATCTGTAAGAAACTGTTCGGTTCAGAGAACTGAAATCAGATCTTTAAAGATGGCGCTCGAAAATGCAGAACGTGAATTCCCGACACTTATCGTGTGCGATTCTCATTTTTGCGTCAACTCTTACAACAATAAACTGCAGAGTTGGATCGAAAACGACTACAAAGATGACACAGGTGCCACAATAAAGCATAAATTGCTATGGAAACAGGTAGTTCTTTTACACAAAGAACTACAAAAGACTCACGTGATTCACGCACAGAGTCTTCGACCTGATGGCGTTCACGTTGCAGGGAATTCATTGGCTAATACAGCCGCAGCGGAAGCGACTAACCCGGCTTCCGTAGCAAAAAAAAAGCGTACAGATAAATACATAGACGGGGAAACCATGCTGGCAGTAAAAACGACCGTAAAAGGCGACTGTGCAGCACTGCCCGTAAACTATCCACTCAATTATGCATACATAATCGATGCAAACTCCGTTCCTTTTGCTCGAATCCCTGGAGTGGGGGACAGAGTAATTCCAAACAGGAGCAGGAGGGGCTTCCTCTTACTGGAAGCACACATGGGGTTGGGTCTGAGACACCAAACAATCAAAGCCTCTCTGAAAGAATTACAATCAGAGTACTGGTGGCCAGGAATGAGCATAGATATTCAATGTTTTGCTCAAAATTGTGAAAACTGCAACAGAGATCGCAGTAATGAACAGGCCAGTGTAGTTTCAGGATCCCTGCTAGACAGCATAAGGCGGTCTATTTGCGCAATCAAAGAAGAGAAGCGCGTCCCAGTGTACACCATTAAGACTAAAAGCACTTAAATAATGAGGCCTCCAGCGCTCGGCTGACGCTAGAACGGTTATAAAAGATTTGCGAGTCTTTATCGGCACATACGCAATTACCACGTTCCATTCTGATCAGGGTCCTGCTTTCAGCTCTCGAGCCTATAAGGAGGCCATGGCTAGCATGGGAATTGGGTTGCGGTATTCTTGTCCGTCGCACCCCGAAGGGAATAGTGTGGTAGAAAGAAAAAAACGTGACATAAAGCAATCTATAATAGCGAAGGTATTAGGTTCAGGCGCTGGGTGGGTCAAACATTTAATAAGTGTCCAAACTAGTCTTAATAACATGCCAAGAAATTCTCTAAAAGGTTTCAGCCCATACGAACTATTGTTCGGAATTAGAATGCGTATTCAGGACCTCGATAGTCAGATGTCAGTGGTACAAGAAAAAACAACAAACTTTGACATCAAAGATCGTTTGGCTGTTTTACAGGAACTGAATGAAACAAGAAAATCCTTAAGCAACATAAAGTTAAAGCAACAGCCAAATACCACTGACGAGGCACCACCAACAACAGCCCCAGCAAGGCCTGTCTGGATTCCAAAGATTGGGGATCTAGTCAGAGAAAAGATCGCGGTTAAGAAGGAATTTGGGCCTTCTTATAGAAAAGCAGTACCTGTCTTGGCAGTCACCGGAACAAGATCAGTTGTGCTACCGCCCCTTGCTGGTAAAAAGGAGAACAGAGTCGTGTCCATCGACCTGGTAAAACCACAAGCATGTGGCCTATAATCAACAGTAGGCCCAGTGGACTCCCAAGAAACAACAGAATACCCAAACTTGCAACAATCCAAGAGGTTCAAAATGAAAGACTCATCACATTCGATCAGCCTGCAGTGCACAATGAAGGACTATGCAATAATGCCATGGAACTCGTGCCTCTTGAAACACAGATCGAAACAGTTCGTCAAGAAACATCACCAGTCTACACTAATGTGGCATAAGAAAATGCTACTGAGAGACAGATTGAAAGAACAATCCCATCAATTGACAGAACTGCCTCTGGTTATTTCATCAACTTCGACAACTTCTCTGAAGATCAATACGACCCCGAAGTGATGCCAGAAACAAAAAAGTATTCTAAAGAAAATACAACAGGACTCCTTCAACAAATCAAAGAATTATATCTGGATTCACCGTTGATTGAGCATTGGATTATCTCAAGGGTATTCATACTCCTACTATGCCTAATTTTAGTTTTAATTTTAGGAAAGTTTATTACAATTGAATGGACACAGCAAGTCAGAACATCAACCTAGTCCTGAAACCACACAGATCATCCCACGTGAAGAAAAGAGAACTGTCAACAGTAAATGTCACAGCAATTCCAATACCTGGTGGGGTAGTATGGGAGAAAACAGACTATGAGATATATGGTCCGGTCGAAATCCTGAAGTATCCTCATCAACTGAAGGTTTCCTTAAGTGACTTTGTAAAACCTAGTACATTCTCTGATGATTGGGACTTTAACAGTATTAATGACATGATGTCTGATTTAGTAATGTCAGCCAGATTCACAGATCATGATTATTTACAAGGTTCATCTAGTTATGAGCAGCTATTCTGTTACACCCACTATGGGGATCATTACCTGCATAAATCTGCACAGCCTAGAAATGTTTTTATGTATAATCAATGGGAACATTGTGCTACACCACCTAAAAGCAGTTCTAAAGCATTTTTTGAGAAATTCAAATACTTCTCAGGGTTTAACACCAGTAATGCAGAAACGTTTTATTACAAACTGTTAGATAAAACAGGAATGAAAACAATGCTGACAAATTCTAAATTGATATATTCAGAAGCATTTTATGACAAAATGATGACATTAGGTTTTGATTATTGGAAAAATAATATTGAAACGAAAACAATTTGGGGTACAAAAGATTGGCAGGTGCAAGGCATAGAAGCACTATTTAGAACCTGCATGATACCAGAACAAAGGTTGTTTTTAAATGACACAATACAACAAACATCCTGTCTTGGCCTAGCTAAGATCAAAGACCTTAAAACACCGTCTATACCAAAGCCAATACCTGAGAATGCAACTGCAGATATTGAGTTAGACGTGTCACAAATTTTACATTTTAACAGAACAAATCCTGATTGGAAAAAGTGGTTAATCTGGCCTACTGACACAAACAGCTGTCAAGATAGATTCCTGAATAAAACACAGGGGTTAAAGTTGACCAGATTAGACTCAAGATATTCCCAGAGACAACATCCAGGGATAATAACAACATACAGTGTAGGGAAACTCTGCCTTGAATGGCTAACTTCATCCACACTGGCTGAAATTAAGCAACACTTGTCTTTACTAAAAGATGGTGCTGATTTGCGCGATTTCATTCTTGGACCACGCAAACAGCGTCAGAAGCGTTTCATAGCGACCAGTATCTATGCTGCGTACAACGAGGCTTGGAAAGTCAAATAAATTGAAACTGCTGAAAAAATACGAGAAATTGATCGTATTAATTTGGAGAAATCACTTTCTGTAGTGGACAATGGGTTAATGACTCTGTCTTCCAGAATATATTAGTTGGACAATATTGTATC
The DNA here is from genome assembly GCF_964263255.1 of Lissotriton vulgaris. Classification (NCBI taxonomy): domain Eukaryota; kingdom Metazoa; phylum Chordata; class Amphibia; order Caudata; family Salamandridae; genus Lissotriton; species Lissotriton vulgaris. Next base: position 83,278,598 of record NC_141700.1, on the reverse strand, counting down.
CTCTGCCTTTGATGTGATAGAAAGAGACTTGCTAATGTTACAACATGGCCAATCGCAATTACGTTCTATTATAGAATTAGGCTGGACGCTGCAAAATCTTCGTTCAGGCTATGTGCCTTGGCGTTTAATCAACACAACGTCATTATTTTCCATTTTTAACCTTACTGATAAACAAATCAGTTTGGCACATAAAGGAGCAGACTATACAATCCTGAGCATCGAAAAACTTGAGAGATTACCATTGACAATGTCAGAGAGTCCTGTCATTGAATGGATAATACACGGAATTATCACAATTCCGATAACAACTTTCCGATTTAAAAAGTGCCTTGAGTACATACCTGCTGGCCAGTATGAACAATTGGGTAAAGGATATGTAAAATCAGAATGGAAATTACCATACACTCATTCTTGCTATAGTGACAGCGACAAAAATGTATTTCTTAGTGGTGAGAACTGTAAACATTCACTAAGCGGTATACTTTTGTGTCAGGGTATTAATTTACACGGAGCATGTGATGGAAATTCTAACAACCTTTCATGCCACCAGCTAGTCACACCTGCAACTCAGATAGAGCCCTTCTTTATGCAACTTTCAAAACGGGAGTTACATTCTTAGAACGGATCACAGATGTTGTGGCCTTGTGCCAGGGAAAAAGTTATCTAGTGAAAGTAACGTCCATGGTCAAATGCTGTATGCAAGCATTGTTTCCGAGTGGGCCTGCAGACACAGTGACTCCCATCTGGCCTCGTCTGAATCTCTATTCTATACGAATTGATACTTTAAGCAAAATGAAATCTGTACTTTTACAGACAACAGTGCCTATAACGTCATCAAAAGAGACGTATGATCTTCTAGTTGCAAGGACAGCTACTGAAGTTCATGACCTTTTATCAACAAATTGCCCTGTGCATTTCGTAGAAATGTTGAGCCAACTCCTTAACATGTCTAGTGCCACAGGCATCCCAGGCATATTTAAGACAGTCTTTACGGGACTTCTAACACCCTTCCAGGCAATTTTGGGAATCGTTCCTAATTTTGTACACTCTGTTTTTGGCGGCATACCATTATTTTTGGGACTCGTCGCAGGGATTTTATTTTTGACCCTCCTGCTTCGTTATGGCAAGCCGAAACTCAGACATAGCTCCCATGGGAATGGAAGAGACAATCCTAGCAATGCGCTACCGGGACAGGATAACTAACGTCCTTGGATTGGCCAGGCTGAGAGATCTAAACATGACCTGGTTCCTTTCATTCAGACCTATATGGCAGAACTGTATCTTACCGGTACTAAGATGTATGCTATGCGGCGATGAATGCATGTTGGACATCTGTCTTTCACTTCCATCAGCAGTACCAATGGACGTCGATACTTTGCTCAGTCCAATAACGGCTCACGCATTGTGTTGTCCCCAGCGGCTACCAATCCTGATGACAGCATTCGTTGACACTCCTGTACTACGACTAGGTGGTAACAGTGGAGCGAGTGACAAAAGCAACATCACCCAGGTACGACCTTCTGTGAGCATTGCTGCTCCTGACTACGATGACAGCAATCATTCTCACACCTGCCAAGTTACAGCGCTATCTAATTTGGTTGAACTATCACCTGATTTTGTAGACCAATTCTTTGAGAGCCTGTCTGATACGATGTTCTCACCCGTACAGAAACAATAACTTTTGAGAAGCTTTCCGACTCACAGCGTTCTCATGAACTCTGAATTCGGCCTTCAGTTTTGATCAACAAAAACTGCAGAAAGTGTTGGAACTCTATTTCCCCGTTCAAGCATTAATTCTTTTTGAATTGGATATTTTTAATATTGACTTTTTTTTTGGCACTAACAATTCTTTGCTTAACGTAAAAACTATTCTTAGAGAACAGAGGCTTCAAAACTTCTATTTTTAAACACATCTAGAGACATAACAACATTACATCAGCCTCTAGCACATGTTATTGCAATGCATTTATATGTGATGATTTATCTCGCCCTTCTTCTGTCAGAGATACTTCATGTGTAATTCTTTTTGCATAATCGTTCATTGATTTCATATGCAATAATTTTTTGAATGATTTCTATGCTTCAAAAAACGTACAGTACCTAAATTTCACGTATTACAATATACGCCTATTTCGAATGCATTTATGTATTTTGGGGTGGGCAATGTTACACATGCATCCTATTGCTCTAGTTTTAGTAATTTGATGGACATGAATACGTGGAGTGGGTGTTATGTGTTTATCTAGGTTCCTGATCGATACTGTGACCTTATGCCCCTATTCGGCTATAAATCCATTTATTCCCTATATTGGCATAACCGTTCAAGTGCGATTTTCAGAAAAGTCATCTCTGGCCTCACACGAACAGAGCCACATTCCAGCATAGCTCTCTGCCACTTCCTTTGCGACCAATTAGTGCAATGACAGGGCAGGAGTCACTATCTGATATTCCTAGATTAACACTCCGAGTTCTTCAACAAGATAAAAACTCAGCAAACCTGGAAATCCCCGCTTGCTGTGTTTTGATTAGTGATGGAACTCTAATGAGCAACTGATAACTATCACTTCCTAGTGACATCTTCAATTGACGTCTTATGTCCAGCAAACTTGCGTCAAACCCGGCACCTGTCAGGTATAAATATTACCAACGTTGCCTTAAGCAATAGCTCGTTGCTCGTTGCCTGTTGTTAGCTGTCTGCAAGACCCCGTGTTGGTGAAGCTAGCACCCTGTCGCTGCAGACTGCTGTCCCCTTGGTGGTGAAGCTACTGATACCATTATCGCTGCTAAAGCGCGAACGATGGTGCAGTACGCTTAGGAGCTGAACAGCCGTCCCTCTGCGAAGACATCCAGCAGATTCCAGCTGCCGCGGACGCTGTCTCCCGCCTCCTCCTCCTCGACGTGCTGAAGAGAGCCGCTGCCTTTCTCCTGCAGAGAAATCCAGCTCCAGCGTTTCCGGTCTGCCCTCGCGGGTGACTGGGATATCGAGTGCCCCCTGAAGGAAATACCAGACTTCCATCATTCTATTCAGAGGTATGGTGTTGACTAAACCCTTAGACGAGAATTCTTGAAGCAAACCTTGGCAAAACCAACTTAACTTAAAGCTACTTACTTACTCCCCTTCCACGTGTTAGGCTTAGGTCAGGCACACTGGGGTAGGCGTAGTTAGAAGCACCAGTTGAGTATGTTAGCCTAATGTATATATGAATGTATATATGTTTTATGACTTTTAAACCATTGTATGGCTAAGAAACCATATCAATACTTTTACAGTTATATTTCGCAATCCTTATCTTACTGTACGTACTTTTTATAATACCAAGTCTTGCAATTGTGGCAATACATTTCTCTTGTACGAGAAGAAAGACTGTTCAATAAATGTTAACCCTTTATTGACAAACGCCCGTCTCTCTATTCTCTACATCTCGTGAAAGTAAACTGCACTAAACTGACTGAGTGAAATACCTGTCTATTGTTTCACACGACCCTAGAGATTGACTCTTGATCTGAGGAGCAAAGTTGTCATGTTGCACGGTTGTTGGAAAGCTGAATCCCTTCTTGTCTGTGCCAGGGAAGCTGATCACTTCCTATGCAGAGAAGAAAGTTTCCAGTGACCTGTGAGCTAGTTGGTAACACACCCAATTAAGTTTAGCATAGTCAGTGGAGGCCTGGAATATCCGCAGTTCCACGTCGATACTACTGTTTATGTTATTCCAATGCGCAGGGCCTAGTGGGAAACTAGGAACTACACTACAAGTTGGCTAGGATCTTTTGTATACAATTTGATATTTCAGCCTAGTTGCCATTTTGGGGAAAAAGTTCTTCTCAGGAGGACACAACTATGTACCCTACCCTTTTGCTTTCCCATCGAGATAGAAAGAATCCATTTTAATGAGGGCAGTGCTCTGCTCTCCTGCCAGTGGCTAGTCTCATCAGTTTTCATGATCCCGGGACTGTGGCTTGGTGCCTGTGCCCTGATATGGGGCTGTGGAGCGGGTTGTAGTGTTAGCAACAACAAGGGCTGGAGAGGGTTGTGTCTTGTCTTCTTGTGCTTCAGCTCATGAAAGTCCCTTCCCCACTTGAATTCATGGATCCTGTGATACAACGCAAGCCTTATTTAAGAAAAGAAATGACTGATAATGCCACATTTTATCAACTTTACACATACACAGAAGCAGGGCAGGAGAGGCTAAATCAACCGAGTGAGATCCAACCTCTAAGCACACAATTCTGAACTCTTGATACAAAATCAAAGAAGTATTTTTATTTTTTTGAGGTGAGGTTCGATGTATTAAGGGGTTAAATCACAGACTTGGTGTTAGCCAAGTCCTTATGATTCCAGAAAAAAATCAATGTATAATAAGTTTACTTAAAGGAGCTTTCAGCCAGCCCTCGTCATCCATTGGTCTGTTGTTGTGTCAGTCACATTTTCTTCCTTCCGCTAGAGAATACAGCATGGGGCTATGGGTCAGCCCAGAGCAGCCATTGGCTTACTACACTGTGACTGACGATCCTCTGCTCTTTCACACTGAGCACTTTCACACACACAAAGTGCCAGGAAATACCATGGCAATCTGTCTTTTTTTAAGATCTCAAAAATATTTTTGCTTTTAGCCAATATTTTTTTATATTGACGAGGGCCCAGCGGCCCCACCAACAATAAACTTTCACAAAAACCAGGAAAAGGAAAACAAGCATTGGCAAAGCCGACTGTCCAGCAGCGAATGCCAGAAGTGTTGCTCGGCCAAGAATTGTTTCACACAAGCTGTCTTTGCTACTGTGGCCACATGCATTTGCATTATTTAAAATTTTATTGGTTAATTGTTTAAAAGTTTTTGTTTTTTTTTAGCTTCAGTTCATCAGCATGTGGTATCAGTTCCTTCCTTAACTCAGGTCTTGTTCACATTGAAACGTTTATGCCTTTTTGATGAAGTCCTTCCAGTTTCAGCTCTTGGGTTTCCTCCCGCTCATCTGCTTGTTTTAGTAAGGCACAGGAAATTGGAATATGAATCACAGGATGTGAGCGCTCACTGATGACATCATCTTAGAGTCCTGTTCTTATTGTGAAAGCTGATGACTTGAGTTCCAGAAAGTCCTGCCAATATATACTTGCCGTTCCTTTTCCTTCCTTGTCCTTCACCCTAAAGAGATTTTGCCTACTCTGCTCTCTGTTCATGTGTGCATCCATTGATACCTATGTCCGAACTCTGTGTGTCATGTGTGCCTGATTGTGTGCTGTCTATCTCTATGGCACTGTATCTGTGTGTGCAAGCCTTTTCTTTGTCTGTATGCATATTATGACTGTTGGAAATAAGTCATCGGTAATATGTCTGTCTGCCGATGATCCGTTTACAGTGGGCACTGACAGGTCTGGCGATCTGTGTCTGGGGATGCAAGTAGGAATGTGTGCATGCTGGTCTGTGTGCAGGTCAAGTAGGTATGTGTGCATGCTGGTCTGTGTGCAGGGGTGTACAAAATCTGGTGGTCTGTGTGCGTTTCGTTTCGTTGCAAAAGCTTTTATTCGGCTTGCAAGGCACAACCATATAAGCAACACAAATGTATTACGTCAACATCATTATCAATTCTCATTCAATACAACATTGACCTCTATTTACACATTCATTTGTCATTTGATTTACACTCATAATACAACTAGATTTGAAGCCAACTGTACAAGGTGTAATCATCACTGTTAAGACATTTTAACAAACTGTTTCCACAGTGACTGGTGCATTTTGTATACAAAATGTGCAAACTCCACGAGTCGGTACCATACACATGCTCTATAATTCCTCATTCCCTGGATCGATCTTAAATATTTTAGAGCGCAAAATTATGCAGTTATTAAACGCCATATCTTAAATGTAATCTAGTTACAGCTGTGCAAATATGCAATAAAGTGTCTAGTGCCAGCAAATGAGTGCTTGGGTCAATATTAACATGTTACAGTGCAAGATTTATGCAGTTATTAAACACAATATCTTAATTTTTAATCTGATTACGGCTATGGAATAAAGTGTCTTGTGCCAGCAATTAAATATTTCATTAGCTTTAAAAGAATAAAAATCAAATACATTAAAAGAGACACAGAAAGTTCTCACCTATTACAAAGCAAACTGCTGTTATAAAATAAAACAAAACAAATGGAATCTCCTTAAAGTGCTAATGTGCCAGGCCAAGGATAATTCATAATATAATGGATTTTCTAGCAGCTATGCATTTTAGTATATAAATTGCTACATGAAAGCAAATGTCTGGGCTTTCCAGAGAACATATCAACTTCATGGCGTTAGCAGTGGATCGAATATTAAACTTTAAAAGGATAGGCTTCAAGTAAAACTTTCTTAAGAAGGTATAACATTTACAAAATAATAAAAAATGGCAGCTACTCTGTTTGGATATATTATCACATGGGCATTCCAAACTGGAACCTTTCCTCATGGTGGGGAAGGCTACAAGATGATGAGCAATCCCCAACCTGAGTCGTATCAGGACGAAACGATGAGAACTTCTAGTTACTTCTGCCAAATAGGCCTGGAAACCTTCATGGAGACCCAGTTGCTGATAGAACACTGCTGTAGGTTGGACTTCAAGCAGGGCCTGGGAGCAACTCTTTTGTGTGCCAGAAATGTACTCTTAAGTTCTTTTTTGGATATTTGAGCTATATAATCTGGCTCTGTATAAATATTAACATCAAATAAAAGCTTAAACCAATAATTATTATAATTTAGCCATGAAATACGGGAACAATGCTCTAGCTTTATACAGGCCATGATTATCGACTTAGTGAACTCTGTCTCGTTTTTGGACCAGATAGATCGCCATAAAAGTAGGGGACGTTAAGCTGCCAGGTCTGAAATGTAATCAATGCCGACCTCCTTATGGATCAGTTCAGTGGATGCCGATGTTGGTACAATCAGCAGCCGCTTAAGGAACTTATTTTCCTCCTGCTGAATTAATTTATCAGGACTATGACCCCATATACCGGCCCCATAAAGGGCGGAGGAGACACTCCTGGCATTATATATGATTACCATATCTTTTAATCTACGGTCCCCGAGTTTAGTGGCGAATCTAAATATACTGTTAGTGGTCCTGGTCATCTTAAGTCGTATATTTTCAAATTCGTTGGACCATTTCCCGTTACCTGAGAAGGTTATACCTAGATAGCAGAAAGACTTAACCGTTTGTATTTTTGTACCGTCCCGATAGAAAGACTTTGTAGTATTAGTTTTCTTGTCACATGACATGGTAAATGTCTTGGTTTTATTAATTAAAAGTTTTCTGCCATTAATAAAATCTGTAAAATTATTAATAAGCCTTTGAAGCCCTAAAGGTGTACGTGAGATTAAAACGGCATCATCAGCATATAGCAAAATTGGTACGACCTTCCCATCTATCATCGGGGCATCTGCTGGAATCTGGCCTAAAACCTCATCTATTTGATTGATAAAAAGTGAGAATAAAAGGGGGACCAGGACACAGCCTTGTGGTATACCTCTTCTGACATCGGAAAAAGGGGTACGCTCATCTGTTGGCCCATATCTCACACTGCACGACAGTCTTTCGTAAATTCGAGCCAGGAAGTACACAATCTCCTTAGGGGCCCCAGAATTGAGCAGAGTGGACCACAAAAGGGTGTGGTCCACCAAATCAAAGGCACTGCTCGTCTGCAAAACATAAAAACAAATTGCCCGCCTTCGCAGTTGTGTATTTACTAACGAGTAGGTCTAAATTCACACATTGTTCTAATGTACCCAAGCCCTTTCGAAATCCATATTGGACAAGGGATAGAATCTTATTATCAGTGGCCCAGGTTTCCAATCTCATTAGTAAAATCCTGCTCATAACCTTTATGGATGAATCAAGCGGAGATATTGGGCGGTAATCACAAGCCTCAGAGTGGGAGCCCTTTTTGAAGAGGGGAATAATTATTGACTGGGCCCTGGACGGAGAAAAGTCCCCAGTTGTGGACGCATTAAAAATTCTCGTTAAAATTGGGGCCCACAGATCCTTTTCATCTTTGTATAGGTCTATCGGTACCCCATCTGGCCCTAGTGCCTTTCCCCCCTTGCTTTTGACAAGGCCCTCGTGTACTTCATCTATACTAATTAACCCCTTGCATGCTCATGACGGAGCCGCTCCGTCATGAGCCGCGGTTGCGCTGTGCTCATGACGGAGCTGTTCCGTCATGGCCCTGCCGCCGCGCCTGCGCGGCGCTGATTTCGCGCCTGCGCGGCGTGTTCTATTGAGCGGGCGGGGCCATGAGGGAACCGCTCCGTCATGTGCACAGCGCAACAGCGGCTCGTGACGGAGCGGCTCCGTCACGAGCATGCGGCCGCCGCTCTGCCCCCCCAGCGCTGCGGCGGAATTGCCGCTGCAGCGAAGGAGTTAAGAGGGGTAATGTGGGCCATATAAATTCATCATTTAATATTGAAGATAAAACTATCCTATCCAGATTAAAAATATTAGAAAAATGTTCAATCCATGCTGAACAATTTACATAGGGAGTCAACTCCGGCATACAATCGTTTTGTAAAAAAGGACAGTTTACAATTTCCCAGAACAATTTCCTATTTTTGTGTTAGCTGCCAGACTTAAATTGTCCCACGCTTCAGATTGGAGTTCCTTTTTCCATGCCCCAATAACTTGCCTATATTTAAGACGAAGGTCATGGATGTACGGTTAATTGAGGGGTTTAGTACCCAAGACTGATTTCAAATCTTGTAACGCCTGTGTACACTTATAATCAAAGCATCCAGATTTGGCTTTTTTTTGGGCCTTTAGTGTTCATTCTTAAAATACTTTTGATAGTAAGATTTATTTCTGCAAACACAACAGGCAGTGTATGTGGGTATACCTTTTCACCAAGGCAATGTTCTATTCCTTCCCTACATTGAGTTACCACCTCCGTCTGGATCATCACGGGGTCTACTCCTTCCCATTTTATTCTCATGCCGTTTGGCCTTACTGGGGTTATATCTGTGATACATCCTTCAGTGTTAGGGTCTTTGTTACCCCAGTTCAACTAAGAGATGGAGATACTATTATGGTCGCTAACCACCTGTTCAGATATCCAAAAGTTTGCATAAAAACTATGACTTGAGAGTACAATATGGTCTATGTTACTGCCCGCATTCCGGCCAGTAAAAGTCGGGCAATTAATCTTGCCCCTTCTCATTGTACAATTAAGTAATTCTAGATCATATTTTGCCGTCATCAAGTTTAAGGCCTGACCATAATTACAGCGTAGAAAGTGCAGATGATTATCATTATTATCATCCATCATATGTTGGGTTTACAAAAATCCACACGTCTTGTTCTTAGCCAAAGGACAGGCTTGGATATTGAAATCACCAGCCCATAAAATAATGGCTGATTTACAAGTTAGTGCCAAAACCGTATCAATCTCATTACCTAAAGCATGTAGTGGGAATCCCCTATTACTATTAAAAATATTATAATAATTAATTAGGACCAAGTCCTTACCCCAGTTAAACTCTATCTTCATTACCTGGCTATAGCTATCTATTGATGAACAACTTCTAATTTTGCACCCCACTAGTTTATTTGATACGAGTAGCATGAGGCCGCCCTTAGCCCTTCCTGCTGTAGATGTAATTGCACTTGACCAGTGTGATGTATAGCCCTCCACAAACACTGGTTCTTTACACCAGGTTTCCTGTAAACAGATTATATCAATGCCTGTGGAAATAAAATCCCTCCAAAAGGGGGTGTCTAACTTTTTACCCAGTCAGTCCTGCTATATTCCAAGTAACCAGGCTGTATCCTTCATGGGATATAGCATTTATTTCTATACTATGACTGATGTTATGATTCCCGTTGATAGCTGGGACTTGTATCTCCGCCGGTGATGCTCGTTCCATAGTTAACTCCCCACCTGGGGATTTACAGCCTGAGTCGCTATAACCAATATCCTGCCTGTAATCTTGCTGGGTGGCCTGTTCATCAATTATTCCGTTCGTGGACAGCCTAATATCTACTTCTCTCCCTGGATGATTAAAATCCGGTGATTTCCCCTCACAACTCGACAGTCAGTCGTTGTCTTCCATTGTACTTAATGCATTAAATCTATTGTACAATGGGATTGGAAAACAGGCCGGTATGAATGCTGAAAGTGAGGCTGTATTAACCTTAGGCTGGTATAAAGTCCAGGTATCAACATTATTTTCATTAATCAGATGCCTGTAGAAAAAAATCCAAGGAAAAAGTGTGGTATTATAATCCCAATAGGACGGTGTTGGGGCATTACATAAAGTATTCTGTGCCTATCTAGGGGACCTAAAGTTAATAATTATGCAATCACCTTCAAACTCTTTAGCCAAGGGACCAATCCACCCCATTCTTTGGGTTAAAATTATCTGGTCGGCCCCTGCAACGGGGAAGCCACAATTTTTGGAGAGCCAATGTAAGATTTTATTTTTTAGTATATCATGGGTTTCTCTCTGGTCTCCCTTTAGTTTAGGGGCATTAGCAAGGATGGCAACATAGGCTCCACATTCCGTTGGTAGATTGATAACTTCCGGTATTTTATTTGTGCTATTAATTAGGTGGTCTTCTGGTCTTACATTAGAAGATACTCTGGGCGATCCTCTTGTGCTTAATGTCTCAGTCTAGCTGGCAGTATCCTGGGTTGCATATTAATTCCCTTAGATTCTATTCTGGGGTCTAGGTGCTCAGCACATGCCTCCCTTAATCTACTTTCATTTACCATGCCATTAGTCTGGGCAGGCCTAATTTCGTTAATAACTTTATTAGTCATGACACTATCCTTGTTTGTAGGGACTGTTTTCATTACGTGAGCACTCTGGCTATGTTTATGATTGTCAAGGTACCCACTTAGCTTATGCACTTCCCTGGCTAAGTTATCTACCTTCTCATTTAGAGGCCTAATCAACTCTGCAATTTTATCCATGAGAGTTTCTAAATTGAAAGTATCCCTTACTACCCCAAAGCATGGATTACTTCTACTAGCTGCTATATCACCCCGTGTAGTGGCTTTTCTATCCCTTTCATCCCTGATGTTACCTGGGCCTGGGGCTTTCCTTTTACAACCTCTTGTTTGTTTTGTGAGGGCGGGAGAGGGGGTCAAGTTTAATAATTCTGGTGTAGCTGAATTTCGTGACTGCCCTATATCAGTTAGTATTACATCATCTGTATCATTTGTAGCAGCAGAGGGAGTAATATCTAATTCTGGGTTGGTCATACTTTCCCTACTGATTGCATTCTCTTCACATAGACCATCTTGCTCACCAAACCTTGTGCTAGATCCCATTGATAAACGTTTCTCCGTGCAGTTTATTTCCTCTGATATAACATTAACAGCTTTGGTCAAATAGGTATCTATAGTCGAGCGTGTCTTCTCCAGGAGGGGCTTTGCTCGGCGCCTAGCCATGCTCATATCACAGTAATACCAGCTAGTTCAAAGTCTCGTACCGCAATATGGGCTCTACTGCTTAAGAGTCACTAACAGTAGAATACAAATGTACCTTAAGTTCCAGGATGTATAAACCACTCGTCCTTCTACTTCATTCTGAATGTTAGGTGGGTGGCCCGGCCCGGCCACTACCGGCCCCGGACGGCCACAGACGGCCCGCCCTTGGCCCGGACTTCACCCGGCGACCGCCCGCGCGCGTCCTGCGCCGCGGGCGAGGGGCAACTGTCCTCAGGTGTTGCCAGCGCAGTGTCGAGCGCTGGGTTTGCTGGGACTTGTAGGCTGTGAGTCCCTCCCAGCAGACAGGTGAGCGTGTGGCAGGGCGATGTTGTTTCCTACTCCTCCTTTCCGCCACCGGCAATGCTCCCCCTGTAGAAAACAGCAAATGGCCCCAACACAGTACGGCGGCAAAGGCAAGCCACGTCAAGCTCCTCCACGAAGCGGCACCTGTGTGTCTGTGTGCATATGTGCCTATGGGTGCGTTGCTCTGCTTGCATGGGTGCATGAATACAGAGCCAGCTTTAGCGCTGGTGGCGCCCACTACAACAATCTTTTGTGGCACACGGCCAATGACCTCCTACTCCACAAATTCCATCAATACCACCCTACATCGGTGCTCCTCATCTTTCCATTGCCCCTCTCTGACACACATTTCATTTTACATAGCGCTTCTCATCGTCACTCACACTCAATTCTGTGATCTGCATGGCACAAATTCTCTGCAGCAGGCACATTAACCCTCTGCACTACTTTATGATTAGGCAAAACTATCACTTGAAAAAAATTCAATCTCTCTCCAGCAGTAACATTAATTACCAGAGTTACCTTGACATTTTTATTGTTACCTGAAAACTGCTGGACACACAAGGCCCTAAAGCTGGCCCTGCCTAAATATATTATAATAAAAGCCAAGTGCATTCAGTGCTCAATTTGAGCCGGATTGTTCTGGTGCTTGGCACCAGCACTTAATTGTCAGCACTGGTGCTTGTAACAGTCTGCCACAATGTGGCGCTAGCTGGTTAATTTAGAGATGACCACAACAACAGTTAATTGTTAATTCAATATACATTAACAATGACTAATACCTGCCACACAAGCCATTTTTATAGCTTTGGGTGCCTGAAATAGTCAGAATTGTCACAGTTGTAGCAGTGTGATGGTTAATAGTTGTGTTGTTACGATCATTGGCAGCACTGGCAGGGGCAATGGGTGGTACAAGCTGCAGTGGCCTCCTGACGAGAGCCCTGGCACTTCTGTTTTTTACAAATTAAGCTCTGAGTGCATTGTCTTCACCAGCATCAGATGTACGCCTGAGCTCTTCCTGTATTATAGTTTGCTGAGGGAAGTTCTGGCCCTGCTGGTGTTGACCTCTGTTCACAATTAAAGGTCACACTGTCCTGGCCACTCCTGTCTGCTACTCTCCTTCCTCAGAGTCTGACCTCTGCCTGCCCCTCCTCCCCGGATATTTCTGTCTGCTGCTCCTGGTGGGGGCCGCACTAGGGCCTTCTTCCAGCTGTGTTTCCAATGGTAATACATGGACAGCATTCCTTGCATTTGACATTTGGTTGGAATATTAAAAAGAGGGGATTAATAAGGGGTAGTTGAACTGAGAGCAGTATGACATGGTTTTATGCATGTGGTCAGCAGGGGCCGGCACAGGTAAGCACGGTGGGACGGTGGGGTGCGGAGCGGCGCGGAGAAAGTCGACAGATGAAGGAATAGGTATTATTTATTTATTTAACTACACCTATTCCGTCATCTGTCGACTCCCCCCTGCCTGCCCCAGCCTCACCATGCTTACTTGTGCCGGCCGCCACTGCACCTGGTCCATATGTACAAAGATTTCATGCAATGCAGCGCAGCATCAGTATATTCTTGCTGCAATATGCGCAGAGGAAAACACAGCGCAGTGCCAGATACACAAATATGGGCCTGCTGCTAGTGTATCCCCTGAGCTGGTGCACATAAAGGAGACATACAGCATCCCACCAATGCACAGAAGCCAGTTTGCATTGGATTTGTGCTGGACGTATGCCCTCCCAGTATAAATTGTTACGTATAGTCAAACGCAGAGGGTTCCAAGGCATTACATGTGCTGTGCACTGTAGCACACTTACAATGTATCAGTTTCTGGGAGACATCTATATATCTCCATTTGTTTGTGCCCAGTACCAGTAGGTGTAATTCTCTTACAGAATGCCCAGCCGGGCTATTTTACAAGATTGGGCTTTTATTGAAACATATTGGTGTTTGCACTAATTCTAAAGCTTCTGAACACAAGCTGTGTAAATTAGATTTTGCACTAAGAAACGCACACCTTTCCAGTGTAAAAGGTGTCTGCAAATTTGCATATTTCTTAATGCCACGCTGCGCCTTCTTGTGTCGCACCAATGCAAAGTCATAGTCAATCTGGGCTGCTGAGTATTAAACTTATAATGCACATTCGTCATTATTCTAAAAAAAGTGATCATCTCACCCTGCATATGTCTTCTCTGCTTTTGAGGATATTTCAGAATTCTTTGGAATTTGTAAGCATTTCCAGGAGTTTTTCTGGAGCGCTCCCACATCGAGTGGCAGCCGGCATGGCTCATGGATGGCGTTGCGATGGTGATTGGTCTGAGCATCCTGGTTCGATGCTCAGCCAGGGAATGGGGGCCTGGGTATGTTCTCCTGCATGGAGAACAGGGAAAGTGTGCATGACTGTTTTGGCGACCTGAGAGGGCCGGTCAATTGGTCATGTGCACTTAGGAGTGGGCAAACCAATCCTCCCCTCCCCTCCTCCGAGAGCAAAGCATCCCTGCCCCCCCACCCGCCGGCAAAGCAGCAAAAGCATATAATGATAATAACTCAAAGTTATTATCATTTTATGTTTCTACTTCTCCCTGCTTAAAAGCAGTGAGGCGACGCTCCTCCGCCATAACAGAGGAGCCGCCACTGATGACATCACAGTTTCCCACACAGTACGCCTGCCACTGACATATGTACATTTCTTACCATTGCACAGTGAGAATACGTCTTGGAAAATTTGTCAATACAGGGTGGCCTGGCAACCACTGCAGCCACCACAATTCAAGTGTATATAAGGTGTGCAGATTGCCATAATGCTATCATATTTACTCATTCTGTTTTAGATGAATTTGTATGCAGTTTCACGTGGAAGAATAGTATTTCAGCTCTTTTCGTTATCCGCTGGCAGGTATGTAGGTCTTCACTTTCGTTTCAGGGTACAAACAAAAACTAGAGGTGAGTGGTGGCTCCAATGGTAAGACAGATAGGAGGAGAAAGGAACACTACAGCTGTTGTACAATGACACTTAGGTGCAGAAATGCTATACCAATTTTTGAATCCTGATTCTTAATCTGTTGTTAATTGATATATTTTGAAACATCTGCCTGAAAATGTAAGGATTTCTTATGTTTCTACTGTGTTCACACACTATATCCTGAAGACGCAAATTGGAAAAATAGAGCACCACCAGAAAAACGTTAAATCTATTGTCAAATATTTGTGTGCGACACAAAAATACATGTTGTATTTCACGTAGAGCCTGATTGATGCTCTTGACATTTGCCCATCTAATGCCCTTCATCCTGAAAGTGAATGGTCACCACTACTTTTGGGGGTCAAAGAGACAAAAAAGTTTCCAATCCAATGAAAGTCAATCGAATGTTGTTTTAACAGTGCCACTCTCAATGGGAAACTAACAAGCCTGGATTTACTCCACATCTGGTTAGACACTGGTTCCCATTCCTGCTTCCTGAAATAGGAGCTGTACCATGGGACCGGTTTTTGATAAACCTTTTCACCACATGTGGACCAGCAGGATTTGCTGGTGATGTCCTCGGGACATGGTACATCAGTGGCCCATATCTTCCTAGCTAGGCAAAGTACTGCCCCAACAGCCTGCTAGCCATCCTGCTGGATGACTATCTGAAGAAGACAGATGAACGTTGACTATTCGCTACAAAAGGGTCCGGGCATCATGGCGCTGTCCGTCTCTGCTTCCCTTGAAGCCATAGATGCTCGTTGAGGACTTAAGACAAGTGATGGTGGAAGACTGATGCTAAGATTGCAAAGGCATCCTCTACAACAACCAGTATCAAGGCGAGCCGGGAGATAAGCATGAGCCTTCCGGATGAATTTGTCGAACCTGCATCAATGAAAGAGAACCTTGTTCATCACCTCCAACCCCTTGAAAGATCTCATCTCTTTCAACTTGTCACACCCAAGCTTCATAAACCTTCATTGTCCTTCATAGATGTTCATTGGCTGATTCCAGATACTGGTTAAAAAACATTAACCGTGCTGACTCTTCTGAATCCTACTAATTCTAAATGCTACACACTTTACCTTCTGTGTATTATTCAGATGGTTGCTTCTCTTTAAAGGCTTCTTTGTTTTTTATGTCTCCAACCATTAAATTAAATTCTTTAGAGAGTAAACTAGGTTAAAATTAGTGAAATTTTTTCAACATGACCTCTTGTTTATTTCTAAAATTTCTAAAAGATTTTTTGGTAGATGTTTTTACCGAGCACTTATTTTGATTTGCTTTCACACCTTTCATCATCTGAGATTTTATAGACAAATTAGGATATGTTTTAGGCTGATTTATTTGTCAATGGAAAACTTTTTCTTTTGATATACAGCATAATTAAATGGGGTCATATGTCATTTCCAGTTTTATCCTGTATATCCTTCATGGCATTCCTATTTTGCCCCGTAACGATATCCTATTTCATTTTTTATAAGCGTCTACCACTCTGAGTTCCTTGCTATAAATAAATAAAGTCATTTGTCTTGGGACTTTACTATGTATTGGGAATCTATTGGACAACTTTAACTCTGTGGTAAACTCTTTTATTTGTCTTCTCACATAACCCATCAAAATTAATATCTGTTACCTCTAACAGGTGTTGACATGTTTCTGCGCCTTAGAAGTACTTAATGAATATTCATCTGGATAATCTTTTTTGTTCTAAGATTAAGGAGTTTTAAAATGGCTTTGGTTCCCTTTCTCTAATATTATGGGTATGTTCATTGCTTAGGGGTTTACACACCCTTGAGAAGGTGCAACGGCTAGTAACACCTATCGAAGGTAATAAACGAGCATTACATATTTTTCGAGTGAAGTAATAAAAACTGAAATAATGAGTAGTTATCATGATAACACTCATTGATATTGTTTACCCTCTGCTCATGTGATTTCTGATAAAGAGGCAATCTTTTTTCTGGGCAAGTTGCTTATTTTAATACTGAGTCATCAATTGACTCAAAATATCTTTCTATTTAATTTTAGTTGGTGTAGTTGATTCCACCATTTAGTGATTATATTAGAGACAACAGATTCATCTCAGGTTGGACATGGTTTACCCACAGAACAGGCAAAATGAACAATATTTTGTTTAAGGCCCGGACTGTGCAAGTCACAAGATATCTCTTTGTCACAGAAAGAAAAAACAAGGTTTCCCAGGCCTCTTCCTAAGAGTTGAAAAAGAAAGACCCCTTGTGATAACTACACACATTTTCTCAAGTTGACTTGAAAGAATCTCTGTTAAACATTAAAATAAATTACAGTTTAAAAGATAAGATTGCCCAGCCCGTAAGCATGCAAAAACACAATTCTGTTTTCCGAGCAAACAGGAAAGAGACACTGTAAAATCTAGGTGTCAGATGAACAGGTTGAAAAAGTTGACACACAGTTCCCAGTCCATAAAAAATCCTTTGGCTAAGACATTTATTTTATAATATGATATGTTGATTTTTTGTAATCCACTCCATAAAAAGTGACTTGATGCTTGGTGCTGCTACGCAGTATTCAACAGGAGCACATGAGAGTTGAGGAAAAATTGCCTGTCACTGTTGCTATATTTATATATTTATGTTGTTATATTTATTTTTATACTATCTTTGATTACAGTGTCATCAAGTGGAAATTCCATTCGACCAAATGCAACTGTTTCCTCAGAAGATTTTGGCTATTTGGTCATTGACTTTATCTCTTACAGAAACATAAGGGAAGTTGTACTGCTCAAAAGGAAAATGTCACCTAGGAGGTTTCCAAAGTAGATCAAGGAAGGGATGGTTTCCTATCAGATATATGGGACAAAGTACCACATGCAATACATATAATCGTATTGCAAGTCACCGGACTTCTGTGAATGTTTAGAGGAACGAGACCGATGCTTCTAAGGAACTAGCACGCTTGTGGTGCTCTGTGGTGATAGTTCTGCTCTTAAGCCTAATTCTTCATGCATTCACAGATATGGGAAGTGGCTTCTGTTTGCTACCATAAGACCAGATGTATCAAATGCTCGACATTTTGTTATCACGTGGACACTTTGACCAGTCTTGCCCCCAAAGACTGTTGATCTTTCTAAATTGCTATTGGCCTCTTGCTACCATCTCTGATGAAGCTCCTCCTTGTTCTTCCATTGAGTTTGAATTTATTCTGAACTCAAGTAAACCATGGGAATTTGATACAGGCGGAGGCCAACTAACTTGCGACTTTAAAGTTGATTGGTATCACCAGATCTAATTTAGGACTGATATTTTAGAAACATTTTGGAGCCGTTTTTAGGTTTTGCCTGGCGAAAGATGCGCTCTGCGCATCTTTTTCGCGCAGGCGAAAACCTAATGACTATAGTGAGGGAGACAGGAACGGACCCCGTCTTCCATTGGCTAGCTCCATAAATGGAGGCTAGCCATTGGAAGACGGGCCTGTCCGTCAATGCCGGACCAGATTCGGGGGCGTTCCCGAGAATTTTTGGCTTTTGGCTACGTCACGCTACGTCAGCCAAAAGCCGGGCACGCCCCCGAATCTGGTCCGGCATTGCCGGCACCCGCCTTCCTGCTCGGGCCGTGAGAAGGAGCCTCGCTTAGATATATATATCCATAAACTAGCATAACCTTCATTTGTAAAGCGCAACATTCACTCCCAAGGGCACCCACTGGCTCTACTGACATAAAACAGATGTAGACCCGTATCCAGTTCGCCGGTATTTATTTCATCGACCTCAGAGGGATAGATGGCTGAGTGAACCTGTCGCGATTCAAAGTCACGTGATCAATTTTGAAAAGACCCTTTCAGATAACGGAGTATGCTAATACCATGCAAATTCTAATAAAATAATTTGCAATATTTAAGGGCTTTTAGACACTGCTTCTCATATTCTTGTCTATTACGGGTGTATTCAACGCACACCTGCAGTCTTAATTTAAAACCCCGCCTTGCAAAATCTTAAACGGTAAGCGCACAAGTGCCGGCGCTGCTGTAAATTGATGTGGGAGCTTTTAAAGGGCGTTAGGCCTAATTGATGTGATCACCGTGCAAGTGACAGACTGAATTCCTGGTTCAGCGCCACTGTGAACAAAAAGTCAACTGTTTAAACATGTTGTTTTCTAAACCGCTAACTGATAAGTTGTTATTTCGCGGCTTCTCCTGCTAATTAGACATCCAAGAGTC
Source organism: Lissotriton vulgaris (assembly GCF_964263255.1). Classification (NCBI taxonomy): domain Eukaryota; kingdom Metazoa; phylum Chordata; class Amphibia; order Caudata; family Salamandridae; genus Lissotriton; species Lissotriton vulgaris. Next base: position 83,259,684 of record NC_141700.1, on the reverse strand, counting down.
AAAGCTAATTTGGTGGAAAACATTTCTAGGCCTAATGACATTTATGGGCAATTAGGCGTGTTGTGGAAAGGCGCGCGCATTTACATGTCAGCCCAATTGCCGTGCCTAACAGGGCCCCGCCTCTTCCTACACCGGAGACATCGGAGCCTCCGAGGAATAGGCCTCGGGCAGACACTGCGGGCCCCTGTGTTACTCTGGAAGCTGGCGAGTGTTTGCATCACACAACCGGGCGTCGAGTAATGAGCGAAGACAGGGACAAAATTAGGCACAATAAGGTCCAGTGCTTGTTTAGTGCCTTTACGTGTCACAGGTGCGCCTGTTAGGAAAGGGACTAGGGATATAATAAAAAAAAGAACAAAACATCGTGTTCAATGTGGGAAGCGTTTGAAGGTGTAGCCTTGACATACCCAGGGAAATGTAAATTGTATTCAGTGATCCCCATGATTTATTTCCTTGTTTATAGGTGTTTCAGTGAAAACAAACTATGCTAATAAACTTTATTGTTAAGTAGTAAAACCACACATGTAATTGTATTATAAAATCAGATAAACTCATCTTTAAAATAAAATTAAAAAAAAATTCTTGGAAGGGTTTTAGTATTACATTTCAAAACCTGAGGATGTGTCGTGATGGGCTCCTCTGGCTCAGAGCAGAACAGGACCCCTTTTTTAAGCACCTGCGGGGCGTAAAGTCAATTAATTTAAACCAATGTTTCCCCGAGTGAGTGCCTTATTTTAGACAGCACACAATAGAGAATGAAAGAGGCAATGCTTGCTTGCAGTTTCCCAGCAGTCGTCTGAAAATGAAGTTGTAACTCAGAGAGATATTGAGTTAAATGAATTGACTTTATGCACTGAAGGCTCATAAAAACAGGTGCTTAGCTCTGCGGAGAGACTGCAGAGTCCATCATGATACTACACCTGGAAGCTGTTTATTTGACCGGTTATTTATTGTGAGCTATGCAACCATAGCCAATGCTTACTTTGTGTAAAAAAAAAATGCCTCAGCCCTGTCAGGAGTCCACTTCCACTTGCATCACTGATTGCCCCTGCCAGCGCTGCCAATTACAGTTTTGACAGAACTAATAACTCTCACACTCCTACAAGTTTGACCATTCTGACGATTCTAGACCCCCAAAGCTATAAGAATGGCTTTGGCAGCAAGAATTAGTCAGTTTTCATGTATATTGAATTAATAAACAACTGTTGTTGTGTTTGGCTCTAAATTAGACAAATAACGCCACCATTTGGCAGCCTGTCATAAGTGCTAGTGTTGACAATTAAGTGCCGGTGTTGAAACCACCTGCTCAAATTAAGTCCTCTCAATATGCTGCTCGTAACCCCACACGTCACAAAAGACATCCCAGGCGACACAAATTACATCAGTTATGACATCAGATCCTATCACCAGCGACATCACAGTATTTGAAAGGGCGGAGTTAGTACTGTCATAAACTTGTAAACAAGAGAAGAAACCAAAAGCTACTGGAGGCACACTCACTGTCAGTGCATACCTTCCAGCACAATACTTGTAGTTTAAGGCTGCAGTGCCACTGCTAACCTACAGGAGTTCTTGCAAAGGAAACACCAGGAACAAGTTAGCATGTCCACTATAAACAGGTAAATATGAAAAAGAAGAATTGTTTGGCCTTTAATAATGTAATGGGGGATGTGGGTGGTCATGCGATTGATGATGTCACCCTCAGTGTCACCTTTGTACATGGATCCTTTAGGATTTTGCAAATGCACTCATTAACAGTACATGTCCTCATAGACATGGAGCGTAGTGCAGAGGCCATTACACTTTCAGCATGCACCTGTCCCCAGAATCGACATGCCCACATGGATTTTCCCCCTCTGCGACTTTTTTTTCCTCTTACTTACTCATAAGCTGCATCACTTCTTTTGTGATTCTTTGCAACTTTGGTATAAAGAAAAAACAATGGTCCTTGACTATTGATCAAAGAAAATACTCGTCTGGAATTATTTAATAATTAGGGATGCAATTAAATCTGTATGCTTTAACTCAAGCAAGTGGGAGACATATATTCAATTTCATACTGATTTTTTACACAATAAATGCAAAACAAAAGGTAGTACCCAAAGTTAAAGAAGGAATATTACCACACTTCAAATATTTGTTCTTAACCAAAATTTACACATTTATTTACAGTTTGATGGAAAACAATTATGAAGGTAATTATAAACGGCGCAAGTACAGTGAGAGAAGGAAAGGGGTGTTCAAGTGTTTAGGTAGAGAAAAGGAAAGCGTATTAAACTGTACAATTCCTCAGTAAAGAGAACGTGTTCAGCGATTCTGCAGCAGCAAAAACAGCTTATCACATTTTTACATTTCCGGTGCCTGCCTGAATTGAGGCTCACCCCTTCCAGGACTTTGACGTTTCTTGTCCACCCTCTTTACCTTCACCTCTGCATTCCTCCCATGCTGCGCTTATAGGGAAGGTGCTGAACTCAGTCCTTCGCATTATGTGGCTGTCTCAGCTGCTGGCATTGCCACGGTCCCCCATAAAGGCTTTTTAACCAGCTAAAACCTTTGGAGAGCGATGTGGACCACTCCAGTGTCGCACTGTATTTGAGAATGTGAAAACGTCTGTCTTTGGCTACTACATCCTGCCTTGGCTTTCTAGCAGGGTATGTGTATAAATGCCCAGTATTGACATTTGAAAGTATACTTCAGGGGTGCATGTATGCATGTGCAGCAGGGTATGTGTGTGCTTTGAAATCTGGGTATCTTTGTCTTCAAGGTGAGTGTGTGTGTGTGTCAGCCTACTGGGAGTATGTACTTCTGTCTAAAGGGGATCTGTGTGTCTGTACATGCGAACGTCTGTGCATGATAGAGTTTCGCCATTAGTGTGTCTGCACTGTGATGTGCCTCTGTAGGGAGGGCTGTGTGGTACTGTGCAGGGGTGGGTGCATCTGTGTAGTGTGGTTGTCTCTGTGTAATTGAGTTGTCTGTATTTCCAGTGGTTAAGCAATAGGCGAAGACAAAATGTAAATACCCATTGGTAAAGAATTAGGAAGACAGCATAGAGAATTTCCAGGTTTGAGCTAATAAGACAGAATCAACAATATTTTGGCGTATAGACTCAGTAACAACTGGTGAAAGAGGTAATGAATGTCAGTGCTGGAAGCGAAATTAGTGCACACCCATAAGGCCTACTACCACATTCAAAATAAAAGCAGTTTTTTATGGACTCTGCTTGTGCCTCCGTGTGCCCCAGTTGCCTTCTTGTGCCTCTGTGTGCCCATGTTGCCTGCTTGTGCCTCTGTGTGCCCCTGTTGCCTGCTTGTGCCTCTGTGTGCCCCTGTTGCCTGCTTCTGCCTCCGTGTGCCCCTGTTGCCTGCTTGTGCCTCCGTTGCCTGCTTGTGCTGTGTGGCTGTGTGTGTGGGAAGCTTTGTGTGACTGTGTGTGTAGGAAGCTTTGTGTGGCTGTGTGTGTGGGGGGCTTTGTGTGGCTGTGTGTGTGGGGGGCTCTGTGTGGCTGTGTGTGTGGGGGGCTCTGTGTATGTGTGTGTGGGGGGGGGCTCTGTGTGTGTCATTGCGGGAGATAAAGCTAGTGGCATTGTAAATGACAATGCCATTTATTTATGTTAAAAAAAAACATTAATAAAAATAATGTGAAGAGCAATGCCAATAGCTCTAACTTTAACAAAGGCAAAACCATTGCATTGTAAATGCTTGTTTCACTTTGAAATTGTGGGGCAACATGTATATAGATGAATAATTTAATGCATATTATTCCAGGACATTAGCCAACAAAATTTGCAGATTGTGAAAGATGGTGTATATTTGTATATGCTCCATGTGTATGGTTATACAGAAGACGTCAAGGATGGAACAAGAATGCAGCGTTTGTATTTGGAATGCAGCATTTATATAGCATGCACTACCCCTACATGAGTAGCTGAAGTACTTCCGTACATGGGTAGCACGCTACACAGTGTAGAACGTATGGTTGAAAGTGTGTTGTTTTTATTTTGAGCCTTTAAGCAAAGTGTTGCCATATCGTGCATTATGAGTTGCTTTCCCAGTTTTATAGTATTTATTTTTTTAACATTTCTGTCTGTATTTATCCATATTTATCTTTGGGCCATTTTAACTGTATTTATCCACATTTATTTTTTATTTTGGGTATAAATGAAGTTGCAAAACTGTGCATTTCCATATTTATTTAACTGATGGACATGCACCCATACTTTGATGTCTGTCGTGTTTTAGCTATTAAGCTGCCAAATATTACATAACAATACATCCACTGGTAAATGCTAGAATTATACCACAAATGTATATTGACACATGCCGTTATTGAAATAAATGTTATACTGTTTTTTCCTTTCCCACGCTGTCCTTCTGCTCAGATGTCGGGCTATAATTCATGAAAGACAGCACGAAGAGTCACTTAAAAGCAGCACAATTTTCTGTATTCATCCACTTTTAAAAATAAATACAGACAGAAAACACATTGTTTTCTGTCTGTATTTATCTGTAAAAACTAAAAATAGGGAGCCTTCATTATGAGCAACGAGGAGTGGTTGTTGTTTTGTAGAACACAGCACTTTGCAGTGTGACTAATAAAGAAGTAAGTGAGAGGCCCAGAGTTTATGGTTTTCAGTAAGCTGGCAGTTTTAAGCTGCTCTGCAGGGCATTTTATGATATTTTTATGATCATATTCCACTTAGCTGGTTCATTCACTGGGTTGTTCATTCTGGCAGTTTTGACCATTGTTATGGTACTGACCAGGCATAGGTTGGAGGGAGAAATACCGAATAGATCTGCTGGTATGGACGTTGTTAATATCAACCCAAGCCTGATCATCTTTGTAAGATGTCAAGAAAAAGTTACACAGTGTGTATCTTATCAGGACATGCAGGGGTGGCCGGCCATTAATTATTTAATTAATTAATTGTGGGTTTGTAATGCGCTAGAATCGACTCCCGGAGGAGTATCTCTGCGCAGTAGACCGCTGGGGAACCCGTCCTGGCTTTCCCTGTGAGATGGTCCTTACTGGGTATCTCCAAGGTGAAACCAGGCATCCCTGGCGTCTGTGGGGGGCCGTTGTGGAGATGAGGCAAGCTAATGCCCAGAGTTGCCGAGTGTGATCCCTGGTTAGAGTAGGCACTGAGGTGAGAACTATTGAGTCCGCTGACCCTGGTCCACGATCCTGCCGCGTCGGGAATTGAACCCTGGTCCCGGGCCGTCCTCTGCTCTCGGGTCTGCCGCCTCTAACCAGTGAGCCACACCACTCCACGGGAGTGGCCAGCGGGATCTATTCAGTTATTCCATTTTAGTGATGGGTGGTTAATTGCTCTTGGTGCGTCAATTACTGGGCGACAGACATGACCCACAGCAGTTTTGTCTAATGTGAGTGAAAAAATTGGGTCCTATGGACTGTAATTGAAAAGATGGAAATTCATTGATGACACTGGGACTAATGCATTCCATCAAAAAGTCAAAGTGAGTTTCCTGGAAGAGGCCAAAGATTGCATGGCCACTGGCTTTCCTTTCTTTTCTCTACCTACAATTTGATTTGCTCCTCATAGGGGACTAGCGATTAAGCGGTCCTGGAGCCTTCACCACCGACACAGCGTCCAACGTTCGGTCTGACACTCCTTTCATCCCCTTTTATGCTCATCCGCCCACTCACCTGCACATCTGTCTGTGTGCTTGGGTGCTGTCTTGTTGTGTGTGCTTTTTGTTTGCTTTCACTTATGTCTGCATGTATTCTGTGTATTTGAGGGGGTCTCTGTTTTTTTTTGTTGTATCGCCACCTAGATGCCTGTTGGTCTATATGAATGATTGATTTCTTTTCTGCATGTATTTATAAAGATAGGGGTGTCTCTGTGTGTTGGTATTTTTGATACATTCATTGTGGTCTTTGTGCATGGGTGTCTGCATGTCTGGTGAATTTTGTGCATGGCCCCTGTAGGTATAGGTGGCTGGGTGTCTGTCTGTGACCACTGGTTTCCCTGTTTGTTGATCATGGTGTATGGGAGACTGGTTATGGCTTGTTTGCATCTGTGCATGCAGGCATGAGAAGTACTGAAACTATAGATTTGCTATTCTATGTGTATGGGTGTTGGGAGGTGTGTTTGTCTTTCAATGCCTGGCTATCTATATGTGTATTTCTGAATGTTTGCATTTCTGTCTGAACTATGTAGCGCTGTGTGCATGCATTTTTCATGTCTCTGTTTGTATGCACTTTGCAAATGCCAGCCCTCTTGGCTTTGACATTATGTGTTTTGTCTGCTAGCCCTGAATCGGCCAGAAGAGAGAAGTGAGCCTGAATCCCAGATTCGTTTTCTTTCGAATTAAAAGTAGAGGGTTTCAAGTCGGCGAGGAAAGGGTTACACTAAAGAGGCCTGTGGCCACATCCTGCCAACCACTGCCTCTTTACCAGATGATGAACGAGCACGGGGTTAACGCCATATATGGTGACCGGTTAAATTTAGCCAAGATTAGGGGAAAAGCTGTTCTAGGAGAAAGGAACTAACACCCAGAAGAGAAGTTTCAGTCTGACTTTGGAGTGGCCTACAGTGTATTCGCGCAGTTGCTATGGGAACCGTCTCCAGGTACTCTCTTCTAACAAACATGTAAAAACAATTACAAAAAACATAGTTCTCAGAAATCTTGCAGGGCTTGTTCCGTGCACGCTGCCCCGGGGAACCACAGATGTGGCCCACACAGTGCTGCTGTGTTGTCTGGTAACAGCCAGCTCCATATGGCAGCCCTGCTCTGAGTGAGAGGTGTTCAGAGAGGAGCTGGCAGAGACAGCCTATGTTTTATATAAGTGTATTTCATATAGCGCTCACAGCACTATGGAATGCGCCTGTTTCGAAGCCTGTAGTTTGCTGTCACAGGACAATCTCTGTTATTCTGCCACGGATTAACATTCTTACTAAAAAACATATATTCACGGTAGGGGTTTGCAATCAGTCAACAAGCATTGGAAATGCAATAGGTCTCACATTAGGAAAGTTTGAGCGATTGGTATTGTAAATGACACTTTTTTTATTTATGTGTTGGTTTTGAAAATAGCAAAATTAATAGCTTTGTCAGTTACAATGCCAATAGTTTTAACTTTCGCAAATGTGACACCTAAAGCATTTGTAATGCAATGTGTGTTGTATTTACGTGACTTAGATGTATTGATATTGCAAATAACAATGGTTTTTAATTTTGTAAATAATTAATACTTAAATAAAATGTATTGTAATTTATAATGGCAATAGCTTAAACGTTTGTAAATAACTTTTGTGAAGATTATGTTCAGTGTATTTTATTGTGACGAAAATTCAAGAACATTGCATTTGCACCTGCACACACACACACAGAGCCACACACACACACACACACACACACACACACACACACACACATATAGATGTGGTGGTGGTGGATCTAGGGGATATGGTGGTGGTGGATGTGGTGGTGATGGTGGTGGATGTGGAGGTGGATGTGGGGGTGGATGTGGTGGTGGATGTGGTGGTGTATGTGGTGGTGGATGTGGAGAAAGTGGTGGTGGATGTGGAGAAAGTGGTGGTGGATGTGGTGGATGTGGTGGTGGAAGTGATGGTGGGTGTGGTGGATGTGGTGGAGGATGCGATGGTGGATGAGGTGGTGGATGTGGGGGTGGTGGTGGATGTGGTGGTGGTGGATGCGGTGGTGGTGGTGGATGTGGTGGTGGTGGATGCGGTGGTGGTGGTGCATGCGGTGGTGGTGGAAGTGGTGGTGGATGTGTTGGATGTGGTGGTGGATGTGGTGGTGGATGTGGTGGTGGTGGATGTGGTGGTGGTGGATGTGGTGGTGGATGCGGTGGTGGTGCATGTGGTGGATGTGGTGGTGGTGGATGTGGCGGTGGATGTCATGGTGGATGTGGAGGTGATGGATGTGGTGGTGGATGCAGTGGATGTGGTGGTGGTGGATGCGGTGGATGTGGTGGTGGTGGATGTGGTGGTGGTGGATGCGGTGGTGGTGGATGCGGTGGTGGTGGTGGATGCGGTGGTGGTGGAAGTGGTGGTGGATGTGTTGGATGTGGTGGTGGTGGATGTGGTGGTGTTGGGTGTGGTGGATGTGGTGGTGGATGCGGTGGTGGTGCATGTGGTGGATGTGGTGGTGGATGTGGTGAAAGTGGTGGCGGATGTGGTGGATGTGGTGGTGGAAGTGATGGTGGGTGTGGTGGATGTGATGGTGGATGCGGTGGTGGATGTGGGGGTGGTGGTGGATGTGGTGGTGGTGGATGCGGTGGTGGTGGTGGATGTGGTGGTGGTGGATGCGGTGGTGGTGGTGCATGCGGTGGTGGTGGAAGTGGTGGTGGATGTGTTGGATGTGGTGGTGGATGTGGTGGTGGTGGATGCGGTGGATGTGGTGGTGGTGGGTGTGGTGGTGGATGCGGTGGTGGTGCATGTGGTGGATGTGGTGGTGGTGGATGTGGCGGTGGATGTCATGGTGGATGTGGATGTCATGGTGGATGTGGAGGTGATGGATGTGGTGGTGGATGTGGTGGTGGATGCAGTGGATGTGGTGGTGGTGGATGCGGTGGATGTGGTGGATGTGGTGGTGGTGGATGCGGTGGTGGTGGATGCGGTGGTGGTGGTGGATGCGGTGGTGGTGGAAGTGGTGGTGGATGTGTTGGATGTGGTGGTGGTGGATGTGGTGGTGTTGGGTGTGGTGGTGGAGGTGGTGGTGGATGCGGTGGTGGTGCATGTGGTGGATGTGGTGGTGGTGGATGTGGTGGATATGGCTGTGGATGTGGCGGTGGATGTGGCGGTGGATGTGGCAGTGGATGTGGTGGTGGATGTGGAGGTGATGGTGGATGTGGTGGTGGATGTGGTGGTGGATGCAGTGGAGGTGGATGCGGTGGATGTGGTGGTGGTGGATGCGGTGGTGGTGGTGGATGTGTTGGATGTGGTGGTGGTGGATGTGGTGGATACGGTGGATGCGGTGGATGTGGTGGTGGATGTGGTGGTGTTGGGTGTGGTGGTGGATGTGGTGGTGGAGGTGGTGGTGGATGCGGTGGTGGTGGATGTGGTGGTGGTGGAAGTGGTGGTGGATGTGGTGGATGTGGTGGTGGATGTGGTGGATGTGGTGGTGGATGTGGTGGTGGTGGATGTGATGGTGGATGTGATGGTGGATGTGGTGGTGATGGTGGAAGTGATGGTGGTGGGTGTGGTGGATGTAGTGGTGGTGGATGCGGTGGTGGATGAGGTGGTGGTGGATGTGGTGGTGGATGTGGTGGTGGATGTGGTGGTGGTGGATGTGGTGGTGGTGGATGTGGTGGTGGTGGATGCGGTGGAAGTGGTGGATGTGGTGGTGGATGTGGTGGTGGATGCGGTGGTGGTGGTGGATGTGATGGTGGATGTGATGGTGGATGTGGTGGTGGATGTGGTGGTGGATGTGGTGGTGATGGTGGATGTGGTGGTGGATGCGGTGGTGGGGGTGGATGCGGTGGTGGTGGTTGTAGTGGATGTGGTGGTGGATGTAGTGGTGGTGGGTGTGGTGGTGGTGGTGCATGCGGTGGTGGTAGATGCGGTGGTGGTGGATGTGGTGGATGTGGTGGTGGATGTCATGGTGGATGTGGAGGTGATGGTGGATGTGATGGTGGATGTGGTGGTGGTGGGGGTGGTGGATGTGATGGGGGTGGTGGATGTGATGGTGGATGTGGTGGTGATGGTGGGTGTGGTGGTGATGTGGTGGTGGTGGATGTGGTGGTTGTGGATGTGGTGAAAGTGGTGGTGGATGTGGTGGTGGAAGTGATGGTGGTGGGTGTGGTGGATGTGGCGGTGGTGGATGAGGTGGTGGATGAGATGGTGGATGTGGTGGTGGAGTGGGGCTACTTATTTTTCCTCCTCAAGATAGGTGGGCCAAAGGTGTTATATGTGCCAATTGAGGTAGCTCAATATTCGTGATTCCCTTCATGAGTTCCCAAACTTGGCCCCAACAAAACCCACAGGGATATTGCACCTCCTTTAAAAAGACCCCTATTGGATTAGTCAAACTTTGCTAAATACACTGCAGTGTAAGTTAGAGCACTGAAACAATTCCTGGGATTTGCCAGGAGCTACCGACTACCAGGGGGGTCCAGATAAAACGAAAGGTTTGAGATATTAATTGAACAAATTCTGACTATTTCGTACTGCCAGGGGCAACCTGCAGTAAAATCTGCCAGAAACGAGGTATCCACCCAGTTATTCCCCAAAATGTTCAGACATTTTCAAAATATTGTGGCAATAGTTGCCTGTACGGTTAATACCCAGCTGCATATTTATCTATACATTTGTAGACTTTTTTTTAACATCATTGCCTTTTAAGTGTGGACTAATGAATGAGGAACAACATTGAATAACAATCGCATCATATTTTGCGTATTTCCGTTTGGTTCCCACCAGCCCTATGCTCTCAATACCCGGCCACAATGTAAAGAGGAAATCCCCCATCTCTGATTCCGTATTACCGCAGCGCACTTTGGAAAAGTAACGAAGAGCTGCCGTGAAGGTGCCACTCACGCTTATTCTTCATTCACGTCTCAGCGACGCTGTTAATGGGGCCGAAAGAAAGCAGTACGCATCTTACACCTGACGCATTATTGTTGGGGCGAGATACACAAATGCCAACATGTAGTGTTGCTGTGTAGAGAGGAGGGACTTTGCTCACGTTCTTGCTCTCTTTATGGCACATGCCTGGGTAAGCTCTTTAATGAAACGCCAGTGGCACGTGCCTTATTGGTGATTTTATTTAAAATATTTATTATAGTATATTTACTACAAGACAGAGCCCGCAAAGCTGATCGGTGTATGCAGAGACAAAAGCCATGGTATGCTGAGGAAAGTTGTTACTCTGCCCCTGCTTGGCTTTGTCTCGCCTGCCCTGTGATGCCTCACCACCCCCTTCCGTGAATTTGAAGCGGCCAACACTGTCTTGATGAAAGACCAGGGAGGTAGAGACCGGGGAAAGGGAGTGTGTTGTGTGTGGGGGAGGAGCGAAGGCGAGGTCCTGCCCTTTATAAATCAGCGCGCAACCACTAGATCGGACACACTTGTGTATCTGCACATACATCGCATACCCACACACCTTGCCCAGCAGACTGTTCAAGAAACTTAGAGCTCACCAGGAACACATTTGCATTGGAGGGAGGAGAAATGCGACACTGCGGGCAGGGGAGGGGGCGGAGCGGGTAAAAAAAAAAACAAGACGGAGGGAAGGCAGGGGAGGGGGGAGGAGAAATGCGACACGGCAGGCAGGGGAGGGGGCGGAGCGGGGAGACGGTGTGAAAGCAGCAGGGGCCTGGAGTGCGGCTGAGGGAACAGACGGCGATTTGGTGATGTGCACGCGCATTTTAGGTCAATGCGCTTGCGCATTGACCTAAAACCCAGGGGCACAGCACCAAATCGCCCAGTTAGGTAAAGTTTGTTTAAAGCCCTATAGTCTCGCTTCTCTATCAATGCGCATGCGCATTGATAGGTCACGAGACCTAAAAATGTGTTTGTACTCTAGTTGTCTGATGTTTTTAGTTTTTTTTAAAATACGTTCATCTACTTCCACAAAATGACTACTACATAGACATGTAACATTTCGATTTTTTATATAATATTATTATATAAAAAATATTATAAAAAAAAATATATAATTATATTATGAAAAATGGGTTTTCATAATTGCATTTCCATCTACTTTTTTTCTTTACTGGGGTGGTGTTTATTTCCCGTGGAGAAACCCCTTCCCCTACGCACCACCAACCTGCAGTGTAGCTACTCATTAGTGCAGCATGTGCAGTGAACCGGGGCCCAGTGGTGTAATTTCCAACCAGGGGCCTATTCTTTTCTTTTCTTTGTTTGAATTAGGGCCCAGGGTATATTGCTTCGTCCCTGACACCCCCTGATTCTGGGGGAGTTATGTACCCATTCAAACCTTAGAAACAGATATACTCCTGCCGGTGACAGGGGAAAAGCAATGTTACTCTCTCCCAGATGTAATGCAAATGCCCACAAACACGCTCCTTTGCGGGTGTTTACATACTGTCATGGCATTCCCACCCTGGAAGGCGCACAGCCTTCCCCCTGGTTAAAGATTTACTACCATGCAATATAACACCACTCTGGACTAATACTACATGCCGGTAACTCTTTTAATGAGGGTAAATTATGTTTTATAAATGGCAAGGTGGCTATATGCTTGTAAAAAAGAACCTTTTTTATATATCTTAGCTAACTCACTTACAGGAGCAAACCCTGGCTGTGTTCACCTAAACTCCATAGAACTCAGTGGGACCTCTTTGCACACACCTCTAACCCCTCCCATGCTCGTGACGGAACCGTTCCGTCACGAGCCTCGGGTGGGCTGTGCTGGTGACGGAACGGTTCCATCACGGCCTGCTTGCCGCACCTGCGTGGTGCGAATTCCGCGCCTGCACTGACGTTCTAAAGAGCAGGCGGGTCCGTGACGGAACCGTTCCGTCACAAGCACAGTTCACCCGCGGGCTGTGAAGGAGCGGTTCCTCCACGAGCACGGGAGCGCCGCGCGGCCCCGCCTCCCCCTTAGCGCTGCGGCGGAATAGCCGCCGCAGCGAAGGGGTTAAATCACGTTTGACACACTTGTGTGTGACTTTGTGAATGTGGCAGGTATTGTTCCACTTGGCAACAGTGTGATTTTTGTTTTCTGCATAGAAAGAAGAATAAATGTGCTCTTGATTAAAGATAGTGTGAATGACCCCTGACCTCGCCATTGGCAGGATAGCCACATTGGGTGTCAGCGGAGCCCCTTTGTGATTGAAAGTCTGGTGACGTTTGTCTTTGATTGGTCAGTGTGCACAGAGTGATAGGCTACCGTCCAACCAAATGCTGGATGTAGCCTGGAAATTATAGTATGTCTTTATGTTGCTCGCTGGCTGCGAAAAATCTTTTTTCTTGTTCTTGCAGATGTGCATGGGATTCCTTGTGCTGACATCAAGCACCTCAAAATGTTTTGCACAAATATATTTGGGTAAGGGTGATTACACTGTGGCTGAATTTGCCAGGGTTTTAGTAGAGAGGCGAGGCTTGCTCAGTGAATTGTTCAGAAAAGGGGGTGGTGATGAACAGAGTGTCTGAATTAAGCAGACCACTCTTACCCAGTCCAAAGATCAGGGCTTGATCCATCACCGTTATTTATCTCACTGCACCATCCCAGCTCAGAACCTGGCTATATGCAAATCAGTCTGCCCTGGCCCAGTGCATCATGGGAACAGGGCAGACTAAACTACCAAGCCAATTCTTCACCAGAAAGGAGACAAGCTACCGGGGACCGGTTTCTGGCATTTCAGCCGTCTTCAGCCCGGCTTGCTTGAATCCTGATGGTGCAGTGAGAAAGGGACTCATGTCTGAGTATACCCTGCCAGACCTATAGTGGCCAAAAATGATTCAGAAAAGCGGGTGGTGATGAACAGAGTGTCTGAATTAAGCAGACCACTCTTACCCAGTCCAAAGATCAGGGCTTGATCCATCACCGTTATTTATTTCACTGCACGATCCCAGCTCAGAACCTGGCTATATGCAAATCAGTCTGTCCCTGGCCCAGTGCATTATGGAAACAGGGCAGACTAAACTACCAAGCCAATTCTTCACCAGAAAGGAGACAAGCTACCGGGGACCGGTTTCTGGCATTTCAGCCGTCTTCGGCCCGGCTTGCTTGAATCCTGATGGTGCCGTGAGAAAGGGACTCATGTCTGAGTATACCCTGCCACACCTATAGTGGCCAAAAACGATTCAGAAAAGGGGGTGGCGATGAACAGAGTGTCTGAATTAAGCAGACCACTCTTACCCAGTCCAAAGATCAGGGCTTGATCCATCACCGTTATTTATCTCACTGCACCATCCCAGCTCAGAACCTGGCTATATGCAAATCAGTCTGTCCCTGGCCCAGTGCATCATGGGAACAGGGAAGACTAAACTACCAAGCCAATTCTTCACCAGAAAGGAGAAAAGCTACCGGGGACCGGTTTCTGGCATTTCAGCCGTCTTCAGCCCGGCTTGCTTGAATCCTGATGGTGCAGTGAGAAAGGGACTCATGTCTGAGTATACCCTGCCACACCTATAGTGGCCAAAAACGATTCAGAAAAGGGGGTGGTGATGAACAGAGTGTCTGAATTAAGCAGACCACTCTTACCCAGTCCAAAGATCAGGGCTTGATCCATCACCGTTATTTATTTCACTGCACGATCCCAGCTCAGAACCTGGCTATATGCAAATCAGTCTGTCCCTGGCCCAGTGCATCATGCGAACAGGGCAGACTAAACTACCAAGCCAATTCTTCACCAGAAAGGAGACAAGCTACCGGGGACCAGTTTCTGGCATTTCAGCCGTCTTCGGCCCAGCTTGCTTGAATCCTGATGGTGCCGTGAGAAAGGGACTCATGTCTGAGTATACCCTGCCACACCTATAGTGGCCAAAAACGATTCAGAAAAGGGGGTGGCGATGAACAGAGTGTCTGAATTAAGCAGACCACTCTTACCCAGTCCAAAGATCAGGGCTTGATCCATCACCGTTATTTATCTCACTGCACCATCCCAGCTCAGAACCTGGCTATATGCAAATCAGTCTGTCCCTGGCCCAGTGCATCATGGGAACAGGGCAGACTAAACTACCAAGCCAATTCTTCACCAGAAAGAAGACAAGCTACCGGGGACCGGTTTCTGGCATTTCAGCCGTCTTCGGCCCGGCTTGCTTGAATCCTGATGGTGCAGTGAGAAAGGGACTCATGTCTGAGTATACCCTGCCACACCTATAGTGGCCAAAAACGATTCAGAAAAGGGGGTGGTGATGAACAGAGTGTCTGAATTAAGCAGACCACTCTTACCCAGTCCAAAGATCAGGGCTTGATCCATCACCGTTATTTATCTCACTGCACTATCCCAGCTCAGAGCCTGGCTATATGCAAATCAGTCTGTCCCTGGCCCAGTGCATCATGGGAACAGGGCAGACTAAACTACCAAGCCAATTCTTCACCAGAAAGGAGACAAGCTACCGGGGACCGTTTCTGGCATTTCAGCCGTCTTCGGCCCGGCTTGCTTGAATCCTGATGGTGCAGTGAGAAAGGGACTCATGTCTGAGTATACCCTGCCACACCTATAGTGGCCAAAAACGATTCAGAAAAGGGGGTGGTGATGAACAGAGTGTCTGAATTAAGCAGACCACTCTTACCCAGTCCAAAGATCAGGGCTTGATCCATCACCATTATTTATCTCACTGCACCATCCCAGCTCAGAACCTGGCTATATGCAAATCAGTCTGTCCCTGGCCCAGTGCATCATGGGAACAGGGCAGACTAAACTACCAAGCCAATTCTTCACCAGAAAGGAGACAAGCTACCGGGGACCGGTTTATGGCATTTCAGCCGTCTTCGGCCCGGCTTGCTTGAACCCTGATGGTGCAGTGAGAAAGGGACTCATGTCTGAGTATACCCTGCCACACCTATAGTGGCCAAAAACGATTCAGAAAAGGGGGTGGTGATGAACAGAGTGTCTGAATTAAGCAGACCACTCTTACCCAGTCCAAAGATCAGGGCTTGATCCATCACCGTTATTTATCTCACTGCACCATCCCAGCTCAGAACCTGGCTATATGCAAATCAGTCTGTCCCTGGCCCAGTGCATCATGGGAACAGGGCAGACTAAACTACCAAGCCAATTCTTCACCAGAAAGGAGACAAGCTACCGGGGACCGGTTTCTGGCATTTCAGCCGTCTTCGGCCCGGCTTGCTTGAATCCTGATGGTGCAGTGAGAAAGGGACTCATGTCTGAGTATACCCTGCCACCCCTATAGTGGCCAAAAACGATTCAGAAAAGGGGGTGGCGATGAACAGAGTGTCTGAATTAAGCAGACCACTCTTACCCAGTCCAAAGATCAGGGCTTGATCCATCACCGTTATTTATCTCACTGCACCATCCCAGCTCAGAACCTGGCTATATGCAAATCAGTCTGTCCCTGGCCCAGTGCATCATGGGAACAGGGCAGACTAAACTACCAAGCCAATTCTTCACCAGAAAGAAGACAAGCTACCGGGGACCGGTTTCTGGCATTTCAGCCGTCTTCGGCCCAGCTTGCTTGAATCCTGATGGTGCAGTGAGAAAGGGACTCATGTCTGAGTATACCCTGCCACACCTATAGTGGCCAAAAACGATTCAGAAAAGGGGGTGGTGATGAACAGAGTGTCTGAATTAAGCAGACCACTCTTACCCAGTCCAATGATCAGGGCTTGATCCATCACCGTTATTTATCTCACTGCACTATCCCAGCTCAGAGCCTGGCTATATGCAAATCAGTCTGTCCCTGGCCCAGTGCATCATGGGAACAGGGCAGACTAAACTACCAAGCCAATTCTTCACCAGAAAGGAGACAAGCTACCGGGGACCGTTTCTGGCATTTCAGCCGTCTTCGGCCCGGCTTGCTTGAATCCTGATGGTGCAGTGAGAAAGGGACTCATGTCTGAGTATACCCTGCCACACCTATAGTGGCCAAAAACGATTCAGAAAAGGGGGTGGTGATGAACAGAGTGTCTGAATTAAGCAGACCACTCTTACCCAGTCCAAAGATCAGGGCTTGATCCATCACCATTATTTATCTCACTGCACCATCCCAGCTCAGAACCTGGCTATATGCAAATCAGTCTGTCCCTGGCCCAGTGCATCATGGGAACAGGGCAGACTAAACTACCAAGCCAATTCTTCACCAGAAAGGAGACAAGCTACCGGGGACCGGTTTATGGCATTTCAGCCGTCTTCGGCCCGGCTTGCTTGAACCCTGATGGTGCAGTGAGAAAGGGACTCATGTCTGAGTATACCCTGCCACACCTATAGTGGCCAAAAACGATTCAGAAAAGGGGGTGGTGATGAACAGAGTGTCTGAATTAAGCAGACCACTCTTACCCAGTCCAAAGATCAGGGCTTGATCCATCACCGTTATTTATCTCACTGCACCATCCCAGCTCAGAGCCTGGCTATATGCAAATCAGTCTGTCCCTGGCCCAGTGCATCATGGGAACAGGGCAGACTAAACTACCAAGCCAATTCTTCACCAGAAAGGAGACAAGCTACCGGGGACCGTTTCTGGCATTTCAGCCGTCTTCGGCCCGGCTTGCTTGAATCCTTATGGTGCAGTGAGAAAGGGACTCATGTCTGAGTATACCCTGCCACACCTACAGTGGCCAAAAACGATTCAGAAAAGGGGGTGGTGATGAACAGAGTTTCTGAATTAAGCAGACCACTCTTACCCAGTCCAAAGATCAGGGCTTGATCCATCACCGTTATTTATCTCACTGCACCATCCCAGCTCAGAACCTGGCTATATGCAAATCAGTCTGTCCCTGGCCCAGTGCATCATGGGAACAGGGCAGACTAAACTACCAAGTCAATTCTTCACCAGAAAGGAGACAAGCTACCAGGGACCGGTTTCTGGCATTTCAGCCGTCTTCGGCCCGGCTTGCTTGAATCCTGATGGTGCAGTGAGAAAGGGACTCATGTCTGAGTATACCCTGCCACACCTATAGTGGCCAAAAACGATTCAGAAAAGGGGGTGGTGATGAACAGAGTGTCTGAATTAAGCGGACCACTTTTACCCAGTCCAAAGATCAGGGCTTGATCCATCACCGTTATTTATCTCACTGCACCATCCCAGCTCAGAACCTGGCTATATGCAAATCAGTCTGTCCCTGGCCCAGTGCATCATGGGAACAGGGCAGACTAAACTACCAAGCCAATTCTTCACCAGAAAGGAGACAAGCTACCGGGGATCGGTTTCTGGCATTTCAGCCGTCTTCGGCCCGGCTTGCTTGAATCCTGATGGTGCAGTGAGAAAGGGACTCATGTCTGAGTATACCCTGCCACACCTATAGTGGCCAAAAACGATTCAGAAAAGGGGGTGGTGATGAACAGAGTGTCTGAATTAAGCAGACCACTCTTACCCAGTCCAAAGATCAGGGCTTGATTCATCACCGTTATTTATCTCACTGCACCATCCCAGCTCAGAACCTGGCTATATGCAAATCAGTCTGTCCCTGGCCCAGTGCATCATGGGAACAGGGCAGACTAAACTACCAAGCCAATTCTTCACCAGAAAGAAGACAAGCTACCGGGGACCGGTTTCTGGCATTTCAGCCGTCTTCGGCCCGGCTTGCTTGAATCCTGATGGTGCAGTGAGAAAGGGACTCATGTCTGAGTATACCCTGCCACACCTATAGTGGCCAAAAACGATTCAGAAAAGGGGGTGGTGATGAACAGAGTGTCTGAATTAAGCAGACCACTCTTAACCAGTCCAAAGAGCAGGGCTTGATCCATCACCGTTATTTATCTCACTGCACCATCCCAGCTCAGAACCTGGCTATATGCAAATCAGTCTGTCCCTGGCCCAGTGCATCATGGGAACAGGGCAGACTAAACTACCAAGCCAATTCTTCACCAGAAAGGAGACAAGCTACCGGGGACCAGTTTCTGGCATTTCAGCCGTCTTCGGCCCGGCTTGCTTGAATCCTGATGGTGCCGTGAGAAAGGGACTCATGTCTGAGTATACCCTGCCACACCTATAGTGGCCAAAAACGATTCAGAAAAGGGGGTGGTGATGAACAGAGTGTCTGAATTAAGCAGACCACTCTTACCCAGTCCAAAGATCAGGGCTTGATCCATCACCGTTATTTATCTCACTGCACCATCCCAGCTAAGAACCTGGCTATATGCAAATCAGTCCGTCCCTGGCCCAGTGCATCATGGGAACAGGGCAGACTACACTACCAAGCCAATTCTTCACCAGAAAGGAGACAAGCTACCGGGGACCGGTTTCTGGCATTTAAGCCATCTTCGGCCTGGCTTGCTTGAATCCTGATGGTGCAGTGAGAAAGGGACTCATGTCTGAGCATACACTGCCACACCTATAGTGGCCAAAAACGATTCAGAAAAGGGGGTGGTGATGGACAGAGTGTCTGAATTAAGCAGACCACTCTTACCCAGTCCAAAGATCAGGGCTTGATCCATCACCGTTATTTATCTCACTGCACCATCCCAGCTCAGAACCTGGCTATATGCAAATCAGTCTGTCCATGGCCCAGTGCATCATGGGAACAGGGCAGACTAAACTACCAAGCCAATTCTTCACCAGAAAGGAGACAAGCTACCGGGGACCGATTTCAGGCATTTCAGCCGTCTTCGGCCCGGCTTGCTTGCATCCTGATGGTGCAGTGAGAAAGGGACTCATGTCTGAGTATACCCTGCCACACCTATAGTGGCCAAAAACGATTCAGAAAAGGGGGTGGTGATGAACAGAGTGTCTGAATTAAGCAGACCACTCTTACCCAGTCCAAAGATCAGGGCTTGATTCATCACTGTTATTTATCTCACTGCACCATCCCAGCTCAGAACCTGGCTATATGCAAATCAGTCTGTCCCTGGCCCAGTGCATCATGGGAACAGGGCAGACTAAACTACCAAGCCAATTCTTCACCAGAAAGAAGACAAGCTACCGGGGACCGGTTTCTGGCATTTCAGCCGTCTTCGGCCCGGCTTGCATGAATCCTGATGGTGCAGTGAGAAAGGGACTCATGTCTGAGTATACCCTGCCACACCTATAGTGGCCAAAAACGATTCAGAAAAGGGGGTGGTGATGAACAGAGTGTCTGAATTAAGCAGACCACTCTTACCCAGTCCAAAGATCAGGGCTTGATCCATCACCGTTATTTATCTCACTGCACCATCCCAGCTCAGAACCTGGCTATATGCAAATCAGTCTGTCCCTGGCCCAGTGCATCATGGGAACAGGGCAGACTAAACTACCAAGCCAATTCTTCACCAGAAAGGAGACAAGCTACCGGGGACCGGTTTCTGGCATTTCAGCCGTCTTCGGCCCGGCTTGCTTGAATCCTGATGGTGCAGTGAGAAAGGGACTCATGTCTGAGTATACCCTTCCACACCTATAGTGGCCAAAAACGATTCAGAAAAGGGGGTGGTGATGAACAGAGTGTCTGAATTAAGCAGACCACTCTTACCCAGTCCAAAGATCAGGGCTTGATCCATCACCGTTATTTATCTCACTGCACCATCCCAGCTCAGAACCTGGCTATATGCAAATCAGTCCGTCCCTGGCCCAGTGCATCATGGGAACAGGGCAGACTAAACTACCAAGCCAATTCTTCACCAGAAAGGAGACAAGCTACCGGGGAGCGGTTTCTGGCATTTAAGCCATCTTCGGCCTGGCTTGCTTGAATCCTGATGGTGCAGTGAGAAAGGGACTCATGTCTGAGCATACACTGCCACACCTATAGTGGCCAAAAACGATTCAGAAAAGGGGGTGGTGATGAACAGAGTGTCTGAATTAAGCAGACCACTCTTGCCCAGTCCAAAGATCATGGCTTGATCCATCACCGTTATTTATCTCACTGCACCATCCCAGCTCAGAACCTGGCTATATGCAAATCAGTCTGTCCCTGGCCCAGGGTATACTCAGATGTGAGTCCCTTGCTCATTGCACCATCAGGATTCAAGCAAGCCGGGCCGAAGACTGCTGTAATGCCAGAAACCGGTCCCCGGAAGCTTGTTTCCTTCCCAGTGAAAGAATTGGCTTGGTAGTTTGGTTTGCCCTGTTCCCATCATGCACTGGGACAGGAACAGACTAATTTGCATATAGCCAGGTTCTGAGCTGGGATGGTGCAGTGAGCTAAAAAACGGTGTTGGATCTAGCCCTGATCTCTTGACTGGGTGAGAGTATTCTGCTTAATTCAGAAACTCTGTCCATCACCACCCCTTGTTGTTTAATTATTTTGTCCACCATAAGCGTGGAAGGGTATACTCAGATGTGAGTCCCTTGCTCATTGCACCATCAGGATTCAAGCACGCCGGGCCGAAGACGGCTGTAATGCCAGAAACCGGTCCCCGGAAGCTTGTTTCCTTCCAGTGAAAGAATTGGCTTGGTAGTTTGGTTTGCCCTGTTCCCATCATGCACTGGGACAGAAACAGACTAATTTGCATATAGCCAGGCTCTGAGCTGGGATGGTGCAGTGAGCTAAAAAACGGTGTTGGATCTAGCCCTGATCTCTTGACTGGGTGAGAGTATTCTGCTTAATTCAGAAACTCTGTCCATCACCACCCCTTGTTGTTTATTTATTTTGTCCACCATAAGCGTGGAAGGGTATACTCAGATGTGAGTCCCTTGCTCATTACACCATCAGGATTCAAGCAAGCCGGGCCGAAGACGGCTGTAATGCCAGAAACCGGTACCCGGAAGCTTGTTTCCTTCCCAGTGAAAGAATTGGCTTGGTAGTTTGGTTTGCCCTGTTCCCATCATGCACTGGGATAGGAACAGACCAATTTGCATATAGCCAGGTTCTGAGCTGGGATGGTGCAGTGAGCTAAAAAACGGTGTTGGATCTAGCCCTGATCTCTTGACTGGGTGAGAGTATTCTGCTTAATTCAGAAACTCTGTCCATCACCACCCCTTGTTGTTTAATTATTTTGTCCACCATAAGCGTGGAAGGGTATACTCAGATGTGAGTCCCTTGCTCATTGCACCATCAGGATTCAAGCAAGCTGGGCCGAAGACGGCTGTAATGCCAGAAACCGGTCCCCGGAAGCTTGTTTCCTTCCCAGTGAAAGAATTGGCTTGGTAGTTTGATTTGCCCTGTTCCCATCATGCACTGGGACAGGAACAGACTAATTTGCATATAGCCAGGTTCTGAGCTGAGATGGTGCAGTGAGCTAAAAAACGGTGTTGGATCTAGCCCTGATCTCTTGACTGGGTGAGAGTCTTCTGCTTAATTCAGAAACTCCGAAACCCTCCACTCCCTCAACTTTACACCCCATGTCCACTCCCCCACCCACACTAAAGGTCATCAGCTTGACCAGATCTGGTCCCTGAACTGCCCTGTGGAGTCACTCTCTATCTCCCCTTGCCCTTGGTCTGACCATCACTTGATTTCCTTTCTCCTTCCCATTCTTCCCCCAGCTAAACCCCTTCGACCCAAAAACACCTGGGTCCGATCATGGAATCGTGTCAATCTTGAAAATTTCTCCTCCCTCCTGACTAACTCCCTCCCTTCTCTTCAGGGCCTCACCACCGCTTCCCAGGTTGATGCCATTAATCAGTGGCTCACTCACAGCTGTGACTCTGTTGCCCCACTCAAACGCATCACCTCCAAACGCGACAAAGACGCCAATCGGTGGTTTAATAATGAGCTTAAAACCACCAAATTAACAGTCCGTCGTGCGGAGCGGGCTTGGAGAAGAAACTATTGCCCCACTTTGAAACTGGAATACACCAACATCTTGAGCCAGTACAAAAAAGCCATCTTGGAGGCCAAAACATCTTACTTGTCCTCCAAAATCCTAGCAGCAGAGAACCAGTCCAAAGAGATTTTTTCCATCGTTCACAACCTGGCGTTCTCGGACAGAACTACTCTTAAACCAGCTCCATCCGAAGATCTCTGTCTCTCTCTTAATAATTATTTTATTCACAAAATTACCACCATTAAGGCCAACATCCCCCCTCCCTCCCCATCTTTTGTTGATCCTCAATGTCCTCCCCCAAAAGGCGCACTGACCTCCTTTCCCCCTATCACTCGGGAAAGTCTGACCTCTGTGGTACCATTGATCAAATCTGGCTCTCCGCTTGACCCCTGTCCTGCCCACATCCTCCGTCACGTCTTTGTCTCTTGCCCAGACCCTCCCCTTCACCTTCTCAACAGTTCCCTCTCTCAAGGCATAGTTCCCAACTCCATGAAATCCGCGGTCATCGTGCCCATTCTGAAGAAACCGGGGGCAGATCCCTCTGTCCCGGCCAATTTCCGCCCCATTTCCCTTCTGCCATTTCTGGCTAAGGTGCTCGAGCGCCATGTCACCTGCGCTCTGAGTTTCTTTGTGGAGAAGCACGGTGCCCTTGCCCCCCGTCAAGCCGGGTTCCGCCCCGCACACTCTACGGAGTCCGTTGTTATGTCGGTCCTTGACACCCTCAGGGAGGGTATGGACACCAATCAGCACCAGGCTCTTGTGCTCCTAGATCTCTCAGCCGCTTTCGATACGGTGGATCACAACATCTTACTTTCCCGTATCGCAGCGGCGGGGATCGGGGGGAGTGCCCTGGTCTGGTTGTCCTCCTTCCTGAGTGACCGCACCCAAGCTGTCCGCCTGGGTGACTACACAGCGGACATCCGAGGAGTTCAGTGCGGGGTCCCCCAGGGTTCCTCTCTCTCTCCCCTCTTGTTTAATCTGTATATTGCCCCTCTTATTTTCTCTCTTCAACAGATGGAGGTCACCGTATTTAATTATGCGGATGACCTCCAGCTGGTCTTCAATCTCTCTTCTCCTTCTGCTGCACTTAACTTTCAAACTGTCATGCTTCATATCAGGGACTGGATGAACCACAACCATCTTAAACTCAACCCTGATAAAACCGAACTGATGTTGACGGGTGGTTCATCCAGCCCCTGGTCCCCCCTCTTTTGGCCCCCCTCTCTTGGTCCTTCTCCTGTTCCCTCTCCCTCAGTCAAAACTTTAGGCATAAAACTCAACTCTCAACTCACCCTTCACTCCCAGGTTAGCTCTGTGGTATCTTCTTCCTTTCTCTCACTGCGTACTATACGCAGGGTGTCCCGCTTCTTCACTTTCTCTGCCCTCAAACTCATCATTTTGGCCATGGTGGTGTCCCGCCTGGACTATGGGAACGCCCTGTATGCCGGCATTCCCGCATACAGGCTGCGTTGCCTTCAACAAATACAAAACCAGGCGGCCCGCCTGGCCTTCAATCTCCCTAAATTCCACCACTCTACCCCTCTCCTGAAATCACTGCACTGGCTCCCCGTGCGAGCTAGAATTCAATTCAAGCTCGCATGCATTACCTTCCTGGCCCGAACCAGTTCGGCGCCAGCCTTCATCTCCTCTGAGATTGTCTCTTATGTCCCCACTAGGGCTCTACGATCCTCCACTCAATCCCTCCTCACCATCCCACGCTTCCAGAGAAAGAAGTGGGGTGGATCTAAATTTGCCTTCCTTGCCCCTACCCTCTGGAATTCCCTTCCCCTTGAACTCCGCTCCATCCCCCTCTATTCACAATTCCGTAAACGCCTTAAAACTCATCTTTTTACAAAATCCTTTGACTAAATGTTCTGTCTGACCTCCCTACCTCCAACCTCAGTCCCCGTTAGCTATAGCGCCAAGAAGCCGCTGGTAAACGTGCGCTCTATAAAAACTTTCAAACTCAAACTTTCAAACTCAAACTCTGTCCATCACCACCCCTTGTTGTTTGATTATTTTGTCCACCATACGCGTGGAAGGGTATACTCAGATGTGAGTCCCTTGCTCATTGCACCATCAGGATTCAAGCAAGCCGGGCCGAAGACGGCTGTAATGCCAGAAACCGGTCCCCGGAAGCTTGTTTCCTTCCCAGTGAAAGAATTGGCTTGGTAGTTTGGTTTGCCCTGTTCCCATCATGCACTGGGACAGGAACAGACTAATTTGCATATAGCCAGGTTCTGAGCTGGGATGGTGCAGTGAGCTAAAAAACGGTGTTGGATCTAGCCCTGATCTCTTGACTGGGTGAGAGTATTCTGCTTAATTCAGAAACTCTGTCCATCACCACCCCTTGTTGTTTAATTATTTTGTCCACCATAAGCGTGGAAGGGTATACTCAGATGTGAGTCCCTTGCTCATTGCACCATCAGGATTCAAGCAAGCCGGGCCGAAGACGGCTGTAATGCCAGAAACCGGTCCCCGGAAGCTTGTTTCCGTCCCAGTGAAAGAATTGGCTTGGTAGTTTGGTTTGCCCTGTTCCCATCATGCACTGGGACAGGAACAGACTAATTTGCATATAGCCAGGTTCTGAGCTGGGATGGCGCAGTGAGCTAAAAAACGGTGTTGGATCTAGCCCTGATCTCTTGACTGGGTGAGAGTATTCTGCTTAATTCAGAAACTCTGTCCATCACCACCCCTTGTTGTTTAATTATTTTGTCCACCATAAGCGTGGAAGGGTATACTCAGATGTGAGTCCCTTGCTCATTGCACCATCAGGATTCAAGCAAGCCGGGCCGAAGACGGCTGTAATGCCAGAAACCGGTCCCCGGAAGCTTGTTTCCTTCCCAGTGAAAGAATTGGCTTGGTTGTTTGGTTTGCCCTGTTCCCATCATGCACTGGGACAGGAACAGACTAATTTGCATATAGCCAGGCTCTGAGCTGGGATGGTGCAGTGAGCTAAAAAACGGTGTTGGATCTAGCCCTGATCTCTTGACTGGGTGAGAGTATTCTGCTTAATTCAGAAACTCTGTCCATCACCACCCCTTGTTGTTTATTTATTTTGTCCACCATAAGCGTGGAAGGGTATACTCAGATGTGAGTCCCTTGCTCATTACACCATCAGGATTCAAGCAAGCCGGGCCGAAGACGGCTGTAATGCCAGAAACCGGTACCCGGAAGCTTGTTTCCTTCCCAGTGAAAGAATTGGCTTGGTAGTTTGGTTTGCCCTGTTCCCATCATGCACTGGGACAGGAACAGACCAATTTGCATATAGCCAGGTTCTGAGCTGGGATGGTGCAGTGAGCTAAAAAACGGTGTTGGATCTAGCCCTGATCTCTTGACTGGGTGAGAGTATTCTGCTTAATTCAGAAACTCTGTCCATCACCACCCCTTGTTGTTTAATTATTTTGTCCACCATACGCGTGGAAGGGTATACTCAGATGTGAATCCCTTGCTCATTGCACCATCAGGATTCAAGCAAGCCGGGCCGAAGACGGCTGTAATGCCAGAAACCGGTCCCCGGAAGCTTGTTTCCTTCCCAGTGAAAGAATTGGCTTGGTAGTTTGATTTGCCCTGTTCCCATCATGCACTGGGACAGGAACAGACTAATTTGCATATAGCCAGGTTCTGAGCTGGGATGGTGCAGTGAGCTAAAAAACGGTGTTGGATCTAGCCCTGATCTCTTGACTGGGTGAGAGTCTTCTGCTTAATTCAGAAACTCTGTCCATCACCACCCCTTGTTGTTTGATTATTTTGTCCACCATACGCGTGGAAGGGTATACTCAGATGTGAGTCCCTTGCTCATTGCACCATCAGGATTCAAGCAAGCCGGGCCGAAGACGGCTGTAATGCCAGAAACCGGTCCCCGGAAGCTTGTTTCCTTCCCAGTGAAAGAATTGGCTTGGTAGTTTGGTTTGCCCTGTTCCCATCATGCACTGGGACAGGAACAGACTAATTTGCATATAGCCAGGTTCTGAGCTGGGATGGTGCAGTGAGCTAAAAAACGGTGTTGGATCTAGCCCTGATCTCTTGACTGGGTGACAGTATTCTGCTTAATTCAGAAACTCTGTCCATCACCACCCCTTGTTGTTTAATTATTTTGTCCACCATAAGCGTGGAAGGGTATACTCAGATGTGAGTCCCTTGCTCATTGCACCATCAGGATTCAAGCAAGCCGGGCCGAAGACGGCTGTAATGCCAGAAACCGGTCCCCGGAAGCTTGTTTCCTTCCCAGTGAAAGAATTGGCTTGGTAGTTTGGTTTGCCCTGTTCCCATCATGCACTGGGACAGGAACAGACTAATTTGCATATAGCCAGGTTCTGAGCTGGGATGGCGCAGTGAGCTAAAAACCGGTGTTGGATCTAGCCCTGATCTCTTGACTGGGTGAGAGTATTCTGCTTAATTCAGAAACTCTGTCCATCACCACCCCTTGTTGTTTAATTATTTTGTCCACCATAAGCGTGGAAGGGTATACTCAGATGTGAGTCCCTTGCTCATTGCACCATCAGGATTCAAGCAAGCCGGGCCGAAGACGGCTGTAATGCCAGAAACCGGTCCCCGGAAGCTTGTTTCCTTCCCAGTGAAAGAATTGGCTTGGTAGTTTGGTTTGCCCTGTTCCCATCATGCACTGGGACAGGAACAGACTAATTTGCATATAGCCAGGTTCTGAGCTGGGATGGTGCAGTGAGCTAAAAAACGGTGTTGGATCTAGCCCTGATCTCTTGACCGGGTGAGAGTATTCTGCTTAATTCAGAAACTCTGTCCATCACCACCCCTTGTTGTTTAATTATTTTGTCCACCATAAGCGTGGAAGGGTATACTCAGATGTGAGTCCCTTGCTCATTGCACCATCAGGATTCAAGCAAGCCGGGCCGAAGACGGCTGTAATGCCAGAAACCGGTCCCCGGAAGCTTGTTTCCTTCCCAGTGAAAGAATTGGCTTGGTAGTTTGGTTTGCCCTGTTCCCATCATGCACTGGGACAGGAACAGACTAATTTGCATATACCCAGGCTCTGAGCTGGGATGGTGCAGTGAGCTAAAAAACGGTGTTGGATCTAGCCCTGATCTCTTGACTGGGTGAGAGTATTCTGCTTAATTCAGAAACTCTGTCCATCACCACCCCTTGTTGTTTATTTATTTTGTCCACCATAAGCGTGGAAGGGTATACTCAGATGTGAGTCCCTTGCTCATTACACCATCAGGATTCAAGCAAGCCGGGCCGAAGACGGCTGTAATGCCAGAAACTGGTACCCGGAAGCTGTTTCCTTCCCAGTGAAAGAATTGGCTTGGTAGTTTGGTTTGCCCTGTTCCCATCATGCACTGGGACAGGAACAGACCAATTTGCATATAGCCAGGTTCTGAGCTGGGATGGTGCAGTGAGCTAAAAAATGGTGTTGGATCTAGCCCTGATCTCTTGGCTGGGTGAGAGTCTTCTGCTTAATTCAGAAACTCTGTCCATCACCACCCCTTGTTGTTTGATTATTTTGTCCACCATACGCGTGGAAGGGTATACTCAGATGTGAGTCCCTTGCTCATTGCACCATCAGGATTCAAGCAAGCCGGGCCGAACACGGCTGTAATGCCAGAAACCGGTCCCCGGAAGCTTGTTTCCTTCCCAGTGAAAGAATTGGCTTGGTAGTTTGGTTTGCCCTGTTCCCATCATGCACTGGGACAGGAACAGACTAATTTGCATATAGCCAGGTTCTGAGCTGGATGGTGCAGTGAGCTAAAAAACGGTGTTGGATCTAGCCCTGATCTCTTGACTGGGTGAGAGTATTCTGCTTAATTCAGAAACTATGTCCATCACCACCCCTTGTTGTTTAATTATTTTGTCCACCATAAGCGTGGAAGGGTATACTCAGATGTGAGTCCCTTGCTCATTGCACCATCAGGATTCAAGCAAGCCGGGCTGAAGACGGCTGTAATGCCAGAAACCGGTCCCCGGAAGCTTGTTTCCTTCCCAGTGAAAGAATTGGCTTGGTAGTTTGGTTTGGCCTGTTCCCATCATGCACTGGGACAGGAACAGACTAATTTGCATATAGCCAGGTCCTGAGCTGGGATGGTGCAGTGAGCTAAAAAACGGTGTTGGATCTAGCCCTGATCTCTTGACTGGGTGAGAGTATTCTGCTTAATTCAGAAACTCTGTCCATCACCACCCCTTGTTGTTTAATTATTTTGTCCACCATAAGCGTGGAAGGGTATACTCAGATGTGAGTCCCTTGCTCATTGCACCATCAGGATTCAAGCAAGCCGGGCCGAAGATCCCAGTGAAAGAATTGGCTTGGTAGTTTGGTTTGCCCTGTTCCCATCATGCACTGGGACAGGAACAGACTAATTTGCATATAGCCAGGTTCTGAGCTGGGATGGCGCAGTGAGCTAAAAAACGGTGTTGGATCTAGCCCTGATCTCTTGACTGGGTGAGAGTATTCTGCTTAATTCAGAAACTCTGTCCATCACCACCCCTTGTTGTTTAATTATTTTGTCCACCATAAGCGTGGAAGGGTATACTCAGATGTGAGTCCCTTGCTCATTGCACCATCAGGATTCAAGCAAGCCGGGCCGAAGACGGCTGTAATGCCAGAAACCGGTCCCCGGAAGCTTGTTTCCTTCCCAGTGAAAGAATTGGCTTGGTAGTTTGGTTTGCCCTGTTCCCATCATGCACTGGGACAGGAACAAACTAATTTGCATATAGCCAGGTTCTGAGCTGGGATGGTGCAGTGAGCTAAAAAACGGTGTTGGATCTAGCCCTGATCTCTTGACTGGGTGAGAGTCTTCTGCTTAATTCAGAAACTCTGTCCATCACCACCCCTTGTTGTTTGATTATTTTGTCCACCATACGCGTGGAAGGGTATACTCAGATGTGAGTCCCTTGCTCATTGCACCATCAGGATTCAAGCAAGCCGGGCCGAAGACGGCTGTAATGCCAGAAACCAGGTCCCCGGAAGCTTGTTTCCTTCCCAGTGAAAGAATTGGCTTGGTTGTTTGGTTTGCCCTGTTCCCATCATGCACTGGGACAGGAACAGACTAATTTGCATATAGCCAGGTTCTGAGCTGGGATGGTGCAGGGAGCTAAAAAACGGTGTTGGATCTAGCCCTGATCTCTTGACTGGGTGAGAGTATTCTGCTTAATTCAGAAACTCTGTCCATCACCACCCCTTGTTGTTTGATTATTTTGTCCACCATAAGCGTGGAAGGGTATACTCAGATGTGAGTCCCTTGCTCATTGCACCATCAGGATTCAAGCAAGCCGGGCCGAAGACGGCTGTAATGCCAGAAACCGGTCTCCGGAAGCTTGTTTCCTTTACAGTGAAAGAATTGGCTTGGTAGTTTGGTTTGCCCTGTTCCCATCATGCACTGGGACAGGAACAGACTAATTTGCATATAGCCAGGTTCTGAGCTGGATGGTGCAGTGAGCTAAAAAACGGTGTTGGATCTAGCCCTGATCTCTTGACTGGGTGAGAGTATTCTGCTTAATTCAGAAACTATGTCCATCACCACCCCTTGTTGTTTAATTATTTTGTCCACCATAAGCGTGGAAGGGTATACTCAGATGTGAGTCCCTTGCTCATTGCACCATCAGGATTCAAGCAAGCCGGGCTGAAGACGGCTGTAATGCCAGGAACCGGTCCCCGGGAGCTTGTTTCCTTCCCAGTGAAAGAATTGGCTTGGTAGTTTGGTTTGGCCTGTTCCCATCATGCACTGGGACAGGAACAGACTAATTTGCATATAGCCAGGTCCTGAGCTGGGATGGTGCAGTGAGCTAAAAAACGGTGTTGGATCTAGCCCTGATCTCTTGACTGGGTGAGAGTATTCTGCTTAATTCGGAAACTCTGTCCATCACCACCCCTTGTTGTTTAATTATTTTGTCCACCATAAGCGTGGAAGGGTATACTCAGATGTGAGTCCCTTGCTCATTGCACCATCAGGATTCAAGCAAGCCGGGCCGAAGACGGCTGTAATGCCAGAAACCGGTCCCCGGAAGCTTGTTTCCTTCCCAGTGAAAGAATTGGCTTGGTAGTTTGGTTTGCCCTGTTCCCATCATGCACTGGGACAGGAACAGACTAATTTGCATATAGCCAGGTTCTGAGCTGGGATGGTGCAGTGAGCTAAAAAACGGTGTTGGGTCTAGCCCTGATCTCTTGACTGGGTGAGAGTATTCTGCTTAATTCAGAAACTGTCCATCACCACCCCTTGTTGTTTAATTATTTTGTCCACCATAAGCGTGGAAGGGTATACTCAGATGTGAGTCCCTTGCTCATTGCACCATCAGGATTCAAGCAAGCCGGGCCGAAGACGGCTGTAATGCCAGAAACCGGTCCCCGGAAGCTTGTT
The DNA here is from genome assembly GCF_964263255.1 of Lissotriton vulgaris. NCBI lineage: Eukaryota > Metazoa > Chordata > Amphibia > Caudata > Salamandridae > Lissotriton > Lissotriton vulgaris. Next base: position 83,229,106 of record NC_141700.1, on the reverse strand, counting down.
TCCTTCCCAGTGAAAGAATTGGCTTGGTAGTTTGGTTTGCCCTGTTCCCATCATGCACTGGGACAGGAACAGACTAATTTGCATATAGCCAGGTTCTGAACTGGGATGGTGCAGTGAGCTAAAAAACGGTGTTGGATCTAGCCCTGATCTCTTGACTGGGTGAGAGTATTCTGCTTAATTCAGAAACTCTGTCCATCACCACCCCTTGTTGTTTAATTATTTTGTCCACCATAAGCGTGGAAGGGTATACTCAGATGTGAGTCCCTTGCTCATTGCACCATCAGGATTCAAGCAAGCCGGGCCGAAGACGCTGTAATGCCAGAAACCAGTCCCCGGAAGCTTGTTTCCTTCCCAGTGAAAGAATTGACTTGGTAGTTTGGTTTGCCCTGTTCCCATCATGCACTGGGACAGGAACAGACTAATTTGCATATAGCCAGGTTCTGAGCTGGGATGGTGCAGTTTGCTAAAAAACGGTGTTGGATCTAGCCCTGATCTCTTGACTGGGTGAGAGTATTCTGCTTAATTCAGAAACTCTGTCCATCACCACCCCTTGTTGTTTAATTATTTTGTCCACCATAAGCGTGGAAGGGTATACTCAGATATGAGTCCCTTGCTCATTGCACCATCAGGATTCAAGCAAGCCGGGCCGAAGACGGCTGTAATGCCAGAAACCGGTCCCCGGAAGCTTGTTTCCTTCCCAGTGAAAGAATTGGCTTGGTAGTTTGGTTTGCCCTGTTCCCATCATGCACTGGGACAGGAACAGACTAATTTGCATATAGCCAGGTTCTGAGCTGGGATGGCGCAGTGAGCTAAAAAACGGTGTTGGATCTAGCCCTGATCTCTTGACTGGGTGAGAGTATTCTGCTTAATTCAGAAACTCTGTCCATCACCACCCCTTGTTGTTTAATTATTTTGTCCACCATAAGCGTGGAAGGGTATACTCAGATGTGAGTCCCTTGCTCATTGCACCATCAGGATTCAAGCAAGCCGGGCCGAAGACGGCTGTAATGCCAGAAACCGGTCCCCGGAAGCTTGTTTCCTTCCCAGTGAAAGAATTGGCTTGGTAGTTTGGTTTGCCCTGTTCCCATCATGCACTGGGACAGGAACAGACTAATTTGCATATAGCCACGTTCTGAGCTGGGATGGTGCAGTGAGCTAAAAAACGGTGTTGGATCTAGCCCTGATCTCTTGACTGGGTGAGAGTATTCTGCTTAATTCAGAAACTCTGTCCATCACCACCCCTTGTTGTTTATTTATTTTGTCCACCATAAGCGTGGAAGGGTATACTCAGATGTGAGTCCCTTGCTCATTACACCATCAGGATTCAAGCAAGCCGGGCCGAAGACGGCTGTAATGCCAGAAACCGGTACCCGGAAGCTTGTTTCCTTCCCAGTGAAAGAATTGGCTTGGTAGTTTGGTTTGCCCTGTTCCCATCATGCACTGGGACAGGAACAGACCAATTTGCATATAGCCAGGTTCTGAGCTGGGATGGTGCAGTGAGCTAAAAACGGTGTTGGATCTAGCCCTGATCTCTTGACTGGGTGAGAGTATTCTGCTTAATTCAGAAACTCTGTCCATCACCACCCCTTGTTGTTTAATTATTTTGTCCACCATAAGCGTGGAAGGGTATACTCAGATGTGAGTCCCTTGCTCATTGCACCATCAGGATTCAAGCAAGCTGGGCCGAAGACGGCTGTAATGCCAGAAACCGGTCCCCGGAAGCTTGTTTCCTTCCCAGTGAAAGAATTGGCTTGGTAGTTTGGTTTGCCCTGTTCCCATCATGCACTGGGACAGGAACCGACTAATTTGCATATAGCCAGGTTCTGAGCTGGGATGGTGCAGTGAGCTAAAAAACGGTGTTGGATCTAGCCCTGATCTCTTGACTGGGTGAGAGTCTTCTGCTTAATTCAGAAACTCTGTCCATCACCACCCCTTGTTGTTTGATTATTTTGTCCACCATACGCGTGGAAGGGTATACTCAGATGTGAGTCCCTTGCTCATTGCACCATCAGGATTCAAGCAAGCTGGGCCGAAGACGGCTGTAATGCCAGAAACCGGTCCCCGGAAGCTTGTTTCCTTCCCAGTGAAAGAATTGGCTTGGTTGTTTGGTTTGCTCTGTTCCCATCATGCACTGGGACAGGAACAGGCTAATTTGCATATAGCCAGGTTCTGAGCTGGGATGGTGCAGTGAGCTAAAAAACGGTGTTGGATCTAGCCCTGATCTCTTGACTGGGTGAGAGTATTCTGCTTAATTCAGAAACTCTGTCCATCACCACCCCTTGTTGTTTGATTATTTTGTCCACCATAAGCGTGGAAGGGTATACTCAGATGTGAGTCCCTTGCTCATTGCACCATCAGGATTCAAGCAAGCCGGGCCGAAGACGGCTGTAATGCCAGAAACCGGTCCCCGGAAGCTTGTTTCCTTCCCAGTGAAAGAATTGGCTTGGTAGTTTGGTTTGCCCTGTTCCCATCATGCACTGGGACAGGAACAGACTAATTTGCATATAGCCAGGTTCTGAGCTGGATGGTGCAGTGAGCTAAAAAACGGTGTTGGATCTAGCCCTGATCTCTTGACTGGGTGAGAGTATTCTGCTTAATTCAGAAACTATGTCCATCACCACCCCTTGTTGTTTAATTATATTGTCCACCATAAGCGTGGAAGGGTATACTCAGATGTGAGTCCCTTGCTCATTGCACCATCAGGATTCAAGCAAGCCGGGCTGAAGACGGCTGAAATGCCAGAAACCGGTCCCCGGAAGCTTGTTTCCTTCCCAGTGAAAGAATTGGCTTGGTAGTTTGGTTTGGCCTGTTCCCATCATGCACTGGGACAGGAACAGACTAATTTATATATAGCCAGGTCCTGAGCTGGGATGGTGCAGTGAGCTAAAAAACGGTGTTGGATCTAGCCCTGATCTCTTGACTACGTGAGAGTATTCTGCTTAATTCAGAAACTCTGTCCATCACCACCCCTTGTTGTTTAATTATTTTGTCCACCATAAGCGTGGAAGGGTATACTCAGATGTGAGTCCCTTGCTCATTGCACCATCAGGATTCAAGCAAGCCGGGCCGAAGACGGCTGTAATGCCAGAAACCGGTCCCCGGAAGCTTGTTTCCTTCCCAGTGAAAGAATTGGCTTGGTAGTTTGGTTTGCCCTGTTCCCATCATGCACTTGGACAGGAACAGACTAATTTGCATATAGCCACGTTCTGAGCTGGGATGGTGCAGTGAGCTAAAAAACGGTGTTGGATCTAGCCCTGATCTCTTGACTGGGTGAGAGTATTCTGCTTAATTCAGAAACTCTGTCCATCACCACCCCTTGTTGTTTAATTATTTTGTCCACCATAAGCGTGGAAGGGTATACTCAGATGTGAGTCCCTTGCTCATTGCACCATCAGGATTCAAGCAAGCCGGGCCGAAGACGGCTGTAATGCCAGAAACCGGTCCCCGGAAGCTTGTTTCCTTCCCAGTGAAAGAATTGGCTTGGTAGTTTGGTTTGCCCTGTTCCCATCATGCACTGGGACAGGAACAGACTAATTTGCATATAGCCAGGTTCTGAGCTGGGATGGTGCAGTGAGCTAAAAAACGGTGTTGGATCTAGCCCTGATCTCTTGACTGGGTGAGAGTATTCTGCTTAATTCAGAAACTCTGTCCATCACCACCCCTTGTTGTTTAATTATTTTGTCCACCATAAGCGTGGAAGGGTATACTCAGATGTGAGTCCCTTGCTCATTGCACCATCAGGATTCAAGCAAGCCGGGCCGAAGATCCCAGTGAAAGAATTGGCTTGGTAGTTTGGTTTGCCCTGTTCCCATCATGCACTGGGACAGGAACAGACTAATTTGCATATAGCCAGGTTCTGAGCTGGGATGGCGCAGTGAGCTAAAAAACGGTGTTGGATCTAGCCCTGATCTCTTGACTGGGTGAGAGTATTCTGCTTAATTCAGAAACTCTGTCCATCACCACCCCTTGTTGTTTAATTATTTTGTCCACCATAAGCGTGGAAGGGTATACTCAGATGTGAGTCCCTTGCTCATTGCACCATCAGGATTCAAGCAAGCCGGGCCGAAGACGGCTGTAATGCCAGAAACCGGTCCCCGGAAGCTTGTTTCCTTCCCAGTGAAAGAATTGGCTTGGTAGTTTGGTTTGCCCTGTTCCCATCATGCACTGGGACAGGAACAAACTAATTTGCATATAGCCAGGTTCTGAGCTGGGATGGTGCAGTGAGCTAAAAAACGGTGTTGGATCTAGCCCTGATCTCTTGACTGGGTGAGAGTCTTCTGCTTAATTCAGAAACTCTGTCCATCACCACCCCTTGTTGTTTGATTATTTTGTCCACCAGAAGCGTGGAAGGGTATACTCAGATGTGAGTCCCTTGCTCATTGCACCATCAGGATTCAAGCAAGCCGGGCCGAAGACGGCTGTAATGCCAGAAACCAGGTCCCCGGAAGCTTGTTTCCTTCCCAGTGAAAGAATTGGCTTGGTTGTTTGGTTTGCCCTGTTCCCATCATGCACTGGGACAGGAACAGACTAATTTGCATATAGCCAGGTTCTGAGCTGGGATGGTGCAGTGAGCTAAAAAACGGTGTTGGATCTAGCCCTGATCTCTTGACTGGGTGAGAGTATTCTGCTTAATTCAGAAACTCTGTCCATCACCACCCCTTGTTGTTCGATTATTTTGTCCACCATAAGCGTGGAAGGGTATACTCAGATGTGAGTCCCTTGCTCATTGCACCATCAGGATTCAAGCAAGCCGGGCCGAAGACGGCTGTAATGCCAGAAACCGGTCTCCGGAAGCTTGTTTCCTTTACAGTGAAAGAATTGGCTTGGTAGTTTGGTTTGCCCTGTTCCCATCATGCACTGGGACAGGAACAGACTAATTTGCATATAGCCAGGTTCTGAGCTGGATGGTGCAGTGAGCTAAAAAACGGTGTTGGATCTAGCCCTGATCTCTTGACTGGGTGAGAGTATTCTGCTTAATTCAGAAACTATGTCCATCACCACCCCTTGTTGTTTAATTATTTTGTCCACCATAAGCGTGGAAGGGTATACTCAGATGTGAGTCCCTTGCTCATTGCACCATCAGGATTCAAGCAAGCCGGGCTGAAGACGGCTGTAATGCCAGAAACCGGTCCCCGGAAGCTTGTTTCCTTCCCAGTGAAAGAATTGGCTTGGTAGTTTGGTTTGGCCTGTTCCCATCATGCACTGGGACAGGAACAGACTAATTTGCATATAGCCAGGTCCTGAGCTGGGATGGTGCAGTGAGCTAAAAAACGGTGTTGGATCTAGCCCTGATCTCTTGACTGGGTGAGAGTATTCTGCTTAATTCGGAAACTCTGTCCATCACCACCCCTTGTTGTTTAATTATTTTGTCCACCATAAGCGTGGAAGGGTATACTCAGATGTGAGTCCCTTGCTCATTGCACCATCAGGATTCAAGCAAGCCGGGCCGAAGACGGCTGTAATGCCAGAAACCGGTCCCCGGAAGCTTGTTTCCTTCCCAGTGAAAGAATTGGCTTGGTAGTTTGGTTTGCCCTGTTCCCATCATGCACTGGGACAGGAACAGACTAATTTGCATATAGCCAGGTTCTGAGCTGGGATGGTGCAGTGAGCTAAAAAACGGTGTTGGATCTAGCCCTGATCTCTTGACTGGGTGAGAGTATTCTGCTTAATTCAGAAACTGTCCATCACCACCCCTTGTTGTTTAATTATTTTGTCCACCATAAGCGTGGAAGGGTATACTCAGATGTGAGTCCCTTGCTCATTGCACCATCAGGATTCAAGCAAGCCGGGCCGAAGACGGCTGTAATGCCAGAAACCGGTCCCCGGAAGCTTGTTTCCTTCCCAGTGAAAGAATTGGCTTGGTAGTTTGGTTTGCCCTGTTCCCATCATGCACTGGGACAGGAACAGACTAATTTGCATATAGCCAGGTTCTGAGCTGGGATGGTGCAGTGAGCTAAAAAACTGTGTTGGATCTAGCCCTGATCTCTTGACTGGGTGAGAGTATTCTGCTTAATTCAGAAACTCTGTCCATCACCACCCCTTGTTGTTTAATTATTTTGTCCACCATAAGCGTGGAAGGGTATACTCAGATGTGAGTCCCTTGCTCATTGCACCATCAGCATTCAAGCAAGCCGGGCCGAAGACGCTGTAATGCCAGAAACCAGTCCCCGGAAGCTTGTTTCCTTCCCAGTGAAAGAATTGACTTGGTAGTTTGGTTTGCCCTGTTCCCATCATGCACTGGGACAGGAACAGACTAATTTGCATATAGCCAGGTTCTGAGCTGGGATGGTGCAGTGAGCTAAAAAACAGTGTTGGATCTAGCCCTGATCTCTTGACTGGGTGAGAGTATTCTGCTTAATTCAGAAACTCTGTCCATCACCACCCCTTGTTGTTTAATTATTTTGTCCACCATAAGCGTGGAAGGGTATACTCGGATGTGAGTCCCTTGATCATTGCATCAGCAGGATTCAAGCAAGCCGGGCCGAAGATGGCTGTAATGCCAGAAACCGGTCCCCGGAAGCTTGTTTCCTTCCCAGTGAAATAATTGGCTTGGTAGTTTGGTTTGCCCTGTTCCCATCATGCACTGGGACAGGAACAGACTAATTTGCATATAGCCAGGTTCTGAGCTGGGATGGTGCAGTGAGCTAAAAAAACGGTGTTGGATCTAGCCCTGATCTCTTGACTGGGTGAGAGTATTCTGCTTAATTCAGAAACTCTGTCCATCACCACCCCTTGTTGTTTAATTATTTTGTCCACCATAAGCGTGGAAGGGTATACTCAGATGTGAGTCCCTTGCTCATTGCACCATCAGGATTCAAGCAAGCTGGGCTGAAGACGGCTGTAATGCCAGAAACCGGTCCCCGGAAGCTTGTTTCCTTCCCAGTGAAAGAATTGGCTTGGTAGTTTGGTTTGCCCTGTTCCCATCATGCACTGGGACAGGAACAGACTAATTTGCATATAGCCAGGTTCTGAGCTGGGATGGTGCAGTGAGCTAAAAAACGGTGTTGGATCTAGCCCTGATCTCTTGACTGGGTGAGAGCATTCTGCTTAATTCAGAAACTCTGTCCATCACCACCCCTTGTTGTTTAATTATCCTCATTGAATTGTAGCTAACTAAAAGGGAGCTAAATCAGTTGTCTACAACGTTTGAAAGGGCCCTAAATAAGAAACAGAGCCATTGAAAAAGTAGTTGCAAGAATGAGTTGATTGGGGATCATCAGTGGCACATTCCAGTGTATTAAATCAATGTAACCCTGAACACAAAGAACTAATCGGTTTGGTCACTTCAGAATTTGTTTAGCTTGTGTTTCTTGGGGTAATGTTTCTGAGCACGTAATTCATCTCATTATGGGGTTACACATGGAATCAACATATCTAACCCATACTACTTGATTCTTACATAGTGCATTGGTCATTTGTAACACCCAATTTATCGTGGATGGTGGCTTGTGGACTGGTGGACTAGTGGGAAAAGGCTCAAAGTATAACTTCCTCTCCTGTTGGATCATATATTATTAGTTGGGGGCAGGCTTCCTCAGACAGTATATTTTAGGGGTCTGTCAACTTCGTTCAGAAACTCATTGTGATTGTCCGTTCTGTGTTAACTTTAATTAGAATTTAAGTTTTGGAGGAGAGATGTGGCACATAGGTTAGAGCAGCTGACTCCGAGTGTGGGGGTGCACGTCTCGATCCCTGGCACCAGAGATGCCGCAGATTATGCTCCTGGGTTCCGACGTGAAGGGTGGTAGGTGGATTCTCTGGGTTTGTCCTGTGAGGAAGGATGCAATCCATCTTAGGGCATCTCCCTGGATCCTGATATGGTGGTGTCTCTTGAGGGTGTGGTGGGATACGGTATTGAAAGCTGCTGAAAGGTCGAGGAGGATCAGGGCTGCTCTTTCTCTTCAGTGGAGGAGGGTTCTGATGTTACCAGTGGCAGCGATCAGGGAAGTCTCGTTGCTGTGGTTAATGTGGAACTCGGATTGGGAGGTGTCCAGTAGGTTGTTTCTGTCCAGGTGTTCTTTGAGTTGCCGGTTGAAGGCCGTCTCGAGGACTTTGCCAGGGAAGGATGGCAGAGAGATGGGGTGGTAGTTCTTGAGTACGATGTGGTCGGTGGAAGCATTTCTTGAGGAGGGGTCTGACCTCTGAGCGTTTCCATCCGTCAGGGAAGGCAGCCGTGGAGAAGGATGCATTAAGAATGGAGGTGAGTTTATAGCTGATTTCTTTGCTGCCGGGGTTGAAGATGTGGTGGGGCAGGGGTCTGTGGGTGCTCCAGAGTGGCTGAAGTTCATGATGGCTCTGCTGCTCTCTGTGGTGAGTTGATCCCATGTGGTTGGTGGTTGTGGGGGACGTCCATTGGTGTGATGAGGATGTAGAGATCGCTGTGCTTCTTCATGGCTGCAATTGTTAACGAATATGGACCATCCTCAAAGGAAAACACATATTCATTAATTATTGTTTATCCAGTGTTGATTAATGAGGATAATATGCCTCTGAAAGGATTTCCTGGCAATCTAAAATGTGATTCGGTTCCGGAATCAATTGTTTATTGCACTTATATTATGTGGGTTATTGTTCGTTGCTTTTGCTGGTGTTTGGGTAGGGCCTGTAATCTACATACTTCACCACTGTGATTCATATTGGATCAGATGCTGTATATTGTTATCACCTTTGTCAATAATTACCCTCTGTGGGAGAGGTGAGTGGGCAATTACATCTGTCCTGTCACCATAAAAGGTCCCAATTATATTGTCTGTGGCACATGAGGGACTCTCCATTCAAACAAGATCATGTGTTCAATGTAAGTCAATGGCACGTGAATAAATGTATACAACTCCCTATAAGGAGAATACCTCATTTGTATATAAGGGGTCAACTTCGTCCAGTGTAATTTGGCTCCCAAAGAACAGGAATCCCCTTGTTGTCAGATAAACAGTCAGGTCATGAGCATTTTATCATGAAAATTCACTGTCTCTATTTCTACTTTTTTCCACTTTACCTGCAATTGTTCCTTCCAACACAGGAATCAGTACAAACAATATGGATATATGTTTTGTAACTATGACCTATGTTGGAGACAACTATAATCGCTTTGGTACTGAGTTGGATTACAAAATGCCTCTGAGCATCTTGAGATAAAGTTGTGTGTGTGACATCCCCGGTTGCGGCCTGGCATAAAGAAATGGACAGTGTGCAAAAACAGAAGAATCAATTTATGTATCAAGCTCATGTCCCCATAAACATAAATAATCTGGAGGAAATGGTGGGAAATGAAATGACTTGAGAGATAATGTGCTGCATGTCGTGTATATCACTAATGTACCTGTCCAGATGCGCTGTACAGTCTGGTATGTTTATTGCTACACTAAAATCAATAAAAATGTGGTTATCAAAAAATAAAATTTGAGTGTGGCTTATTTTTGTGGCTCCAGTCCTCACTGGAACACTGGTAGATTTCCTAAGGACTGAAGTAAGACCTATATATTCCAGCATCATTCAAGCAATAGGTCTGTGTGTCAAGCAGCGACCCCAAACAAGGGTCCAGTATATACTTTTCTTGTGCACAGGGCTCTATGTAAATAGGAGGGATGACAGCTCACAATTGATTCCTGTTTTGTTACACTGTATATAGAATATACAATACCTTTGTTCAAAATATAGAAATGCACAGAGGCTTAACTTGAAAGATTGTCTCTACTCTCTCCTCTTCGCCACATTTTAGCAGCTGGGTTTATACAATAGCTTCAGAGAACCGAATCTTCCCTTCTCTGTACTGGTAAAGGTGACTATTTCCAAGGCCTTATACTTTCATCACACACTCCAATCGAACCAATGTACAAACAGTAGCCTTGTTAAGATACAACAAGGTCTGTGATGTATATAGCATTAGAAAATCAGTATGGAAAGGCAATGCCACACATTTCAAGTACATCGAAATAAACAAGTAAAATAAAAAATATGTACAAGGAAACATGTAATTTCGACCCATATTTCTATCTCAGAGTTGTGGTGCTATTTATAAACCACTCTTCCTTCACCGTGTGATTTAGGATTTCTTCGGTTCCCCTCAATGACAATATTGGACTATATTACAAGATTAACCACTATGTATTCCTTCTCTCTCATATACATGCACAAGTAAATATATATTCAGAAAAGTATTATTAAAGTGCAATGGTCAAAGTCCATGTTAGTGCCACAGCAAAATAAAATTGACTTGGAACGCGCTGATTACAGAGGCGCTGTTGGTTCCGGCGTGGGGGACTTCAACAACCAGCCTGCCCTGCTCTTATTCGCTCCTAGAGGAGGGGCTGCTGAAGCGCTTTTAGCGCAAGGACATTACCTGCAGCACAGGACGTGCCCGCACTGTGTCTGGGCGAAGACCGCGCCAAGAGTGCGCTCGTCTGCGCCCGTCAGAGCATGGAGGAGACTGGGCTGGGCTACCCCTCCTGGCCTGGCAATCTCATTTTCAGTAATTAGGTAAGACATCCTTGAATTTTGTGACCTAAAAATGAAGAAGAGGACAGGGCCGGACTGGGAACCAAAACCGGCCCTGGCAAAGTGCTCGGCCGACCCCCCTCCCCACTGGGGGGGGGGGGGGGGGGGGGGGGGGGGGGGGGGGGGGGGGGGGAGGGGGGGGGGGGTTGGAGGTGCCGCCGAGCACTTTGCTAGGGCCGGTTTTCGGCCGATTTTGTTACAGGGCCGATTTTGCAGCTATGCTGCAACAACGGCCCTGTAACAAAACCGGCCCCCAGGGGCTCAAAACCGGCACCCATCCTTGAGGCGCACCGGGGGATTGCCCGGTGCCCGCTATCGCCAGTCCGGGCCTGGAAGAGGACGTCTATTGGGCCTAAAAATAAATCTTTCAGAGCAGAAGGTTTAGATCAACAGCTTCCATTACTGATGATTTGAACTCGTCATGGGTGAGTTAAATTCAGGAACTGAGTCAGTGGAAGAAAGAATCGTGCAGCCGAGCGTCAATCTTACCCTCGGCCATTAGAACCCAGAGTCTTAATTGATAATTCTGCTAGACGTATTCATCTACTTGTCTAAAACCGTGATTCAGTTATAAATCCAGCTAATTTAGACTGGAACTCAGCTCTACAAGAAAACTCATTGCTCTTGCTAGACTCAAATGATACCCATGATATAGAAATTGAAGCTGGGGATAGTCCGGCAAGCCTATTTACTTCACCTTCGAATAAGAAAAAGAGGAAAGGAGATGAAAATAAGACCCTTCGAAACCCTTCAAGAGTGCCCAATTCATGCCATGACTGCCAAATCACCAAGAAATCTAAACATGAGAATTGAAGGGAGAGCTAAGGACCTAATTGACCATAAAGCTATCCGTTCTGGGGTGATAAAGGATATATTCAGAAACAAGTAACAGAATTATGTTCTGATTTTTTATTGAAGGTTAAACACATGCTGAACAGAGTTTGTAAAACAATTGATATAACAGGTATGGCCGAAGATATATTGACCAGGGGACACGCTTCGGCTTTAAATAACAAGGATTATAGAAACCGATCATAGGGAAATGTCTTCCTCTTTATTAAGGCCCATTCCCTAAGTTTTAAACCAAGATAATGAGTCACCCTATTTGGGAGCAGAAACTCATGCCAGTGCAATTTCAGCTGGTAAGTGTAAACAACAGTCTGGTACTGTTTCAGGGGAACAAAGAATACCCTATTGTATGGATACAATACATTTACCACCTTCCTGCACCCCCTGTGGTACTCTCTTAGAATATGTGCCAGCGATTATGCCGGGGTCTAAGGAGGAGGATATTTTTATTTAAAGTGTAAGGTAGCACACTAGTTAGGTACGAAATTAAGAACAGGTTTTGATTTTTATAATCTGAATCTGTTTGTAAGAAGGGTGGGATAGATTGGACCCATAAAAAGGGTACAAAAGGAGAATATGTTGTAGTGAATTTTAAGGGTCCTATGCTGGTTAGGCATTTGTTACACAATCTATATAGCATAACTCAGAATCAGGTTGGTATCCAGGTACGCACTTTGGGGTCATCTATGGACCACTTAGCATGATATGCAACCGCCCACCTGTGCCAGTTATAGAGGCTAACCCAGAGGGGACCATGGATAGCGGCTTTAATGTTTCCATAGCAAATCTTTGTGAACCTCTTGAGGGTCTAAACTCTAATAGTTGACAACAATGTCTTAATAATACCATACAACCACAGAGCGTAATTACTTCGGATGTACCCATTATGAATGGTATGCCAAATCCACATGCTACCAGTAATGCAGACCTTTTTCCATGCTCCTCAGGGCTGGATGGGCTTAGCCCTTATCTCTTAAAATATTGCTGGCACCCATACTAAAATACAGAGCAATGATTCTCTTGTGAGTACGATTGATATTATTTGTTGCCAGGAGACCTGGATGAGGGACAATATCATATTGATTGGTTTCATGCCTTTTTAGGTCTCACCTATTAATCCCGCAAGGGTTAATAGACGAGAGTATAGAGGCTCATTCAAGGTCTGAAACCATCGCACGGATTACGTCGAGTGCATGTGCACATGCAGGCGCTTTTTACAATTTGCTCCCAAGCCGCCTGCCTCCGAGAGCTTCACTTCAAAAGCATCCAGTCCCCCGCCCCCTGCTTCACACTTCATGGCCGCCAGGCCGTGTCTCGCATTTCTCCTCCCCCCCCTCCCCACAGCAATTCCAAGAGCTTGTTTTTTTTCAGCTCGCCTCTGTCCTGTCGTCTCCCAGCACTGCTGGAAGTTACCTCTCTGTGCTGACAAACATCAGTCCCACACTTTCGTTTGCTACACCTCCCCGATACTCAATTGTCACCTTTGCCTCATATAATGTAAAGTTTCCTTTTAGAACATGCCCCCTTGTAATTTTCCCCTCATGTAACGCTACCGTTCCTATGGGGAAGCGCTCTGACGCCTTCGGGTAAAGTCCGCGCTATATAAAAACGCATAAAATAAAAAATAAATAAATAAATAAACACGGGACTCCCCGCCTCGCTCCACTTTCAATGCTATCTTCACACCTCTCGGGAACATTCCTCTTGTCACCCCAACCCCGCAGCTCCACTCCCGACAGCCAAGGCGCTAGCATTGGCGCTGCTTACTGGTATTATTATGCTGCTGCAGTCTCCACCGAAGCTACATTTCCAAACAATTGGGACTTTTCACACCGCTTCAGACTTCTTGGCGCTCAGAAAAGGAGCACTTCTTCCTATCTCAAATCTACATTTTTCGTACTGTTTAGAACAGTTACCAGTTGCTTACTACCTTCACACTCCCACACATTCACACATCTTTTGTAAGTAAACAAACAATGACTTCACTTACAATTCTCCATTGGCTGTGTTTCTGCACGGAGCGCCGCAGGGAGATGCAGGCTGCGGTGGGAACGCTGCCCGCCCCCTCCCCCCCACCATATCCAGCACTACTTGTGCTTGTTACAAATAGAATCCGGACATGCATTTTTACCTTTGTGTTCTCACAAGTCCACATAACATTTAAAACATTACTATAGTGCTGTATTGGTTTTCATTCACGTTTCTGTGCCCTTACTGGACACACAAATGCATTATGTTGCATTTAAATGCATTGACTTTCTTGTTTTCATTGCCATGGTGGCCTGTGAAACTTCTCAGATGGTGCACTTGAATACCTGCTCATTGCTTACTGAATTGTCTCATCAGCCTATACTTACGTTTTCTACTCCTCTCTCCTTCAACGTTTGTTTTTCTCTCACAATCTCGCTCTGCCCCTTTCATCTATCCTCTCATTTTCACTCTGTCTCTCTCTTGCACTTTCGCCTCCTTCTCGGCCGTTTTCACCCTCTGTCTTCATTCTGTCTTATTTGGTTTCTGCATGGCATGTTTAGTCAGTGGGCACTCGACCCGAAGGTGTCAGAGCGCTTGACATAATACCCTGAGGGTGCAAGGGAGTAGCTGTCTCCAATGATTCACTGCAAGATGTGATATCATGCCAGGGATGGAGGAGGATGTGCTAAACCTCTTAAACAAGTCACTGGAAATGGGACGGGTTCCGACCATGCTCAAAGAGGCGCGGTTGATTCCATTGCTTAAGAAGCCCGGAGCGATGCTAAGATTTTAAAGAACTTCAGGCCCATCTCCCACTTGCCGTTCTTGGCGAAGGTACTAGAACAGCATGTATTGACACACCTCTCTAAGCACCTGGAGACCAATGATCTGTTAGAGCGAAATCAAGCTGGTTTTAGGGTACATCACAGTACGGAGCTGGTGATGGTTTCCATTTTGGACGAACTGAGATGTAGAGCTGATAAAAAGATTCCCGGGGCCCTGGTGCTGCTTGATCTCTCTGCGGCATTTGACACTGTGTGTCATAGTCAAATGCTGTCGCGTGTGAGAGATCTAGGCATCGGGGGAACCGCACTAGGCTGGCTTACTTCTTTTCTGCAGGATAGATCGCAGAAAGTACAGCTTTCAGACCTAGTATCAGCAGCAGCGGCCATCACCTGTGGAGTGCCGCAAGGGTCGGCGCTCTCTCCGCTCCTTTTTAATATTTATCTCCAGCCTCTGATTTCTGCGCTCAATCAGATGGATTGTCAGATTTATAATTACGCTGACGACACACAGATCATCATTCAAATAGAGGACACTCCTGGAGCTCAAGCACGCTTGCATAACATTCTGAGATACACAGTAAACTGGATGACTGCCATTTCCCTGAAGATCAATCCTGACAAAACAGAGGTGCTGCCAATTACCACCGCATGCAGCCCCCTGGCACGATGGATTTTGGCCCAGGGAGTTGGGCAGGACGCCGGCTCCATCAACCGTGGTAAAAAGCCTGGGCATCCTCATTGATGGCAATTTGACCATGAGAAAGCAGGTGTCCACAGTGTTGGGTACATGCATAGGCCTACTTAGGCAAATTCGCAAAATCTCCAATCTACTGTCCTTTTCTACTCTAAGGAGCGCAGTGACAGCCATGATTCTGGGGCGACTGGACTACGGTAATGCGTTGTACTTGGGTCTGCCCCAGCAACAACTGTCGAGGCTTCAAACAGTGATGAACGATGCAGCAAGACTAATCTATAGAAAGCCCAGGAAGGCGCATGCATCTCCCCTTCTGCGCCAGCTGCATTGGCTTCCTGTTAGACAGAGGGCATTGTTCAAAGGCCTGTGTATCTCCCATAAGGCTCGTTATGGGAACGCACCGAACTATATTAAAAGTAGACTATCAAGCTACATTCCAGGCAGGGCATTGAGGTCTTCAGTGGTCACGCTCCTGACTAACCCACGTTATCGTCTGTCGACCCAGGGCGGTCGAGCTTTCTCCACTCTGCTCCCGGCAGCATGGAATAAACTCCCACCAGATCTCTGTAAGGAACCAAAGCTGCTGCCATTTCAATGGATGCTAAAAACAATACTGTTCCGAGAAGCTTGGGGAGAGTTGTAGGGGAGCTGCCTGTTCTATGGAGTCGTCTGCTTGCCTGGTACAAGCGCTTAGAGACCCCCGGGTGATAATGCGCTATATAAATTGAAATAAATAAATGAAATAAATAAATATTATAAGAGTTGAGAGCTCTTACTTATTGTGGTTGTACACTGATAGGAAGAAACAGTGCAGGTTTTCATGGACAGTGCTGTGGTGCATTTTTATCATGCGTTCATATCACCCAGGCGACAGAGATTGCTGTGTGATGATGCTCCAAGTAATAGGGGACGTGGCCGAGGTCTGTCCAGCAGGCCTCTCTCCACAGGAGGACGCTCTTTCAGACTGCTAGGGGCTAAGTTATGGAACTCCCTTCCCCTCCACATCCGTTGCATCGACAACCTATTAGCTTTCCGCAAAGCTATCAAAACTCATCTCTTTCCCCCCCTGTAGGTCTCCTTTTTTTTCTTTACTCAGCTGGTTATGATATGGTTCTAGCGCCGGGACGCTCCGTTGCTGGGGCAGCTGTTTGCGCTTTACAAAATGCATAACATAACAAAAAAAATGCATAACAACATAACACAGCACAGTTTAAAGAAAACAGAGATCCAAATATTGAAAACAAGCATTTGCAAAGCAATAGGTCTTGTTGTGCCTTTCTGCCCTCTGCATCACCACATCATCACTCAGCGCTACCCCAGCATCACTCAGCACCACCACATTATCACTCAGCACCACCACATTATCACTTAGCACCACCACATTATCACTCAGCACCATCACATTATCACTCAGCACCACCACATCACCACTCAGCACCACCAAAGCATCACTCAGCGCCACCACAGCACCACTCAGCGCCACCCCAGCATCACTCAGCGCCACCCCAGCATCACTCAGCGCCACCCCAGCATCACTCAGCGCCACCACAGCATCACTCAGCACCACCACAGCACCACTCAGCATCACCACAACATCACTCAGCGCCACCCCAGCATCACTCAGCACCACCACAGCACCACTCAGCATCACCACATCATCACACAGTGCTACCCCATCATCACTCAGCACCACCACATTATCAATCAGCAACACCACATTATCACTCAATACCACCACAGCACCACTCAGCACCATCACAGCATCACTCAGCACCACCACAGCACCACCACATTATCACTCAGCACCACCACATTATCACTCAGCACCACCACAGCACCACTCAGCACCACCACAGCACCACTCAGCACCACCACAGAATCACTCAGCACCACCACAGCACCCATCAGCACCACCACAGCATCACCACATTATCACTCAGCACCACCACATTATCACTCAGCACCACCACAGCACCACTCAGCACCACCACAGCATCACTCAGCACCACCACAGCATCACTCAGCACCACCACAGCACCACTCAGCACCACCACAGCACCACTCAGCACCACCACAGCATCACTCAGCGCCACCCGAGCATCATTCAGCACCACCACAGCACCACTCAGTACAACCACAGCACCACTACAGCATCACTCAGTGCAACACCAGCATCACTCAGCACCACCACAGCATCACTCAGCCCCACCACAACATCACTCAGCGCAACCCTAGCATCACTCAGCACCACCACAGCATCACTCAGCACCACCACAGCATCACTCAGCGCCACCACAACATCACTCCGCGCCATTACAGCATCAATCTGTGCAACCATTCAACAACAACTGGTTCAAATATGTTCTCTCAATGTTTCAAGCTTTATTACAAATGTCACAAAAAGATGTTAATAGTTCACTTCCGTTCTTGGATTTTCATCATAATAAAATACACTACACATAATCTTCACAAAAGTTATTTACAAAAGTTTAAGCTATTGCCATTATAAATTATAAATTACAATCACTTTTTATTATTTAAAAAAAATTAAAAGCCATTGTTATTTGTAATATCAATACATCTAAGTCACATTAATACAAAACATGTTGCATTACAAATGCTATAGGTGTCACATTTGCGAAAGTTATAATATTGGCATTGTAAATGACAAAGCGATTAATTTAGCTATTTTTAAAACAACACAAAAATAAAAAAAATCTCATTTACAAGACCAATAGCTCAAACTTTCATAATGCGAGACCTATTGCATTGCAAATGCTTGTTTCACCATGCACCCCCTCACCAGCAGGCAGAGCAAAGGGGGAGCTGTCTGTCTCATGACAGAGTTTCTCTGAATTGCAGAGACTGAAGGAAAAAAAAGGAAGTCTTCCGGCATACCATCAGGTTCCCTTTCCTGCTTGTTGGGTCGATACTGTGTCCACTGTAAGTAGTTCTATCTCTCTATATATACTATATATATTGGCATGTGAATGAATTCACCATACATAGCCTTTTTCCCCCAACCCCCCCCCCCCTTTTGGCAACATGTACAGTTTTTTGTTCTATTAAAACATCTTTCGCAGTCACCCTTATAACACCTACCTTGTTAGACTGAGAATGAAATCAGTAACTTAACATGAATATCTAACTGTTATGTATTACCTCTCTTTAGGCAACTATCTGTATTCTGGCAATTTTTATATGTGTAAATATGAAGTACATTGACCTGTTTAACACAGAAGGACAAGTGACATGAGGTTATTTGCAATTTCATGCAAAGACCAAGATGAAATTTGATGAAGTAGTAAATTTGTATGCATTATGTAACTAATTGTCGTGCACATACTCTCTGTATATAAATACAATGTATATTTTTGAATTGTTTTTTGTAATTTATGTACATACAATATTGTCTCTCTCTGCTGTATATTATCTACCACATATCCATGTTCACTGTATATATTTGTCTGGCTCTCACCTACACTTTTTTTAATATTCTAGTGCAATAGACGGTCACCTGAGGAAGGCTTATTGGCCGAAACGCGCGTTGTGAACTACCCTGCCGCATTGCCTCCATCATCTGTCTTGTCTAATGCTCACTGTCTGTCCATTTTTGTAATTTTTAACTTTATATTTAAATGTTAATGAATTGTAAATGATCTATATGAAACATGTATACATAAAATGAAAAATGAGAAGAAAAAAAATCATAAAAAGATAATTTATCTATATCAATTTTCTAAAAATAATAAATTTAAATACACATATACATCTTTTGGTGATGAGTCTACATACTGTTGGTTGTTATTACTATAATATCACAACTGTGGTTGTTACATAGATCATTTAGCTTGATTTTGCTTCTTTACTTGGCTATAGACCGCTTTCAAATTAGTCTTCCGGCATACGGCATAATTTTACCAATTTATATGATTATACTGAATGACCAGCAGTGGCATTGTTTCACGTCAGAGTTTTTCTGAATTGCAGAGACTAAAGAGAAAAAAAAAGGACGTCTTCTGGCATACGGCATAATTTTACCAATGCATATGATTATACTGAATGACAATTAGTGGCAGTTTTTCACGACAGAGTTTCTCTGAATTGCCGAGACTGAAGAGAGAAAAAAAAGGAAGTCTTCCAGGATACAACATCATTTTACCAATTAATGATTATTCTACATGACCAGCAGTGCCAGTGTTTCACGAAAGAGTTTCTCTGAATTGCCGAGACTGAAGAGGGAAAACAAAAAGGAAGTCTTCCGGCATACGACATCATTTCACCAATCTATATGATTATACTGAATGACCAGCAGTGGCAGTGTTTCACAACAGAGTTTCTCTGAATTGCCGAGACTGGAGAGAAAAAAGAAAAGGAAGTCTTCCGGCATACAGTATCATTTTACCAATCAATATGATTATACTGAATGACCAGCAGTGGCAGTGTTTCACGACAGAGTTTCTCTGAATTGCCAAGACTGAAGAGAAAAAAAAAAGGAAGTCTTCCAGGATACGGCATCATTTTACCAATCTATATGATTATACTGAATGACCAGCAGTGGCAGTGTTTCACGACAGAGTTTCTCTGAATTTCAGAGACTGAAAACAAAAAAAGGAAGGCTTCCAGCATACGGCATAATTTTACCAATTTATATGATTATACTGAATGACCAGCAGTGGCATTGTTTCACGACAGAGTTTTTCTGAATTGCCGAGACTGAAGAGAAAAAAAAAGGAAGTCTTCTGGCATACGGCATAATTTTACCAATGTATATCATTATACTGAATGACGAGCAGTGGCAGTGTTTCACAACAGAATTTCTCTGAATTGCTGAGACTGAAGAACAAAAAACAGGAAGTCTTCCGACATACGGCATCATTTTACAAATTTACATGATTATACTGAATGACCAGCAGTGGCAGTGTTTCACAACAGAGTTTCTCTGAATTACCGAGATTGAAGAAAAAAAAAAAAGAAAGTCTTCCGGCATACGGCATCATTATAACAATTTATATGATTATACTGAATGACCAGCAGTGGAAGTGTTTTACTACAGAGTTTTTCTGAATTGCAGAGACTGAAGAGAAAAAAAAGGAAGTCTTCTGGCATACGGCATAATTTTACCAATGTATATGATTATATTGAATGACGAGCAGTGGCAGTGTTTCACAACAGAGTTTCTCTGAACTGCTGAGACTGAAGAAAAAAAAAGGAAATCTTCCGGCATACGGCATAATTTTACCAATTTATATGATTATACTGAATGACCAGCAGTGGAAGTGTTTCACTGCAGAGTTTTTCTGAATTGCAGAGTGTGAAGAGAAAAAAAAGGAAGTCTTCCAGGATACGGCATCATTTTTCCAATTTATGATTATTCTAAATGAGCAGCAGTGGCAGTGTTTCACGAAAGAGTTACTCTGAATTGCCGAGACCGAAGAGAGAAAAAAAAAAGGAAGTCTTCCGGCATACAGCATCATTTTACCAATCTATATGATCATACTGAATGACCAGCAGTGGCAGTGTTTCACAACAGAGTTTCTCTGAATTGCCGAGACTGAAGAGAAAAAAAAAGGAAGTCTTCCAGGATACGGCATCATTTTACCAATTTATGATTATTCTAAATGACCGGCAGTGGCATTGTTTCACGACAGAGTTTCTCTGAATTGCTGAGACAGAAGAAAAAAAAAGAAGTCTTCCGGCATACGGCATCATTTTACCAATTTATATGATTATACTGAATGACCAGCAGTGGCATTGTTTCACGACAAAGTTTCTCTAAATTGCCAAGATTTAAGAAAAAAAAGGAAGTCTTCCGGCATACGACATCATTTTACCAATTTATATGATTTACTGAATGACCAGCAGTGGCATTGTTTCACGACAGAGTTTCTCTGAATTGCAGAGATTGAAGAGAAAAGAAAAGGAAGTCTTCTAGCATACGGCATCATTTTACCAATTTATATGATTATACTGAATGACCAGCAGTGGAAGTGTTTCAATACAGAGTTTCTCTGAATTGCCGAGACTGAAGAGAGAAAAAAAAAGGAAGTCTTCCGGAATACAGCATCATTTTACCAATCTATATGATTATACTGAATGACGAGCAGTGGCAGTGTTTTACAACAGAGTTTCTCTGAATTACCGAGATTGAAGAGAAAAAAAAAGGAAGTCTTCCGGCATACGCCATTTTTTTACCAATTTACATGATTATACTGAATGACCAGCAGTGGCAGTGTTTCACAACAGAGTTTCTCTGAATTACCGAGATTGAAGAGAAAAAAAAGGAAGTCTTCTGGCATACGGCATCATTTTACCAATTTATATGATTATACTGAATGACCAGCAGTGGAAGTGTTTCAATACAGAGTTTCTCTGAATTGCTGAGACTGAAGAGAGAAAAAAAAAGGAAGTCTTCCGGAATACAGCATCATTTTACCAATCTATATGATTATACTGAATGACGAGCAGTGGCAGTGTTTTACAACAGAGTTTCTCTGAATTGCGGAGACTGGAGTGAAAAAAAAAAGGAAGTCTTCCGGCATACAGTATAATTTTACCAATATATATGATTATACTGAATGACCAGCAGTGGCAGTGTTTCACGACAGAGTTTCTCTGAATTGCCGAGACTGAAGAGAAAAAAAAAGGAAGTCTTCCGGCATACGGCATCATTTTACCAATCTATATGATTATACTGAAGGACCAGCAGTGGCATTATTTCACGACAGAGTTTCTCTGAATTGCCGAGACTGAAGAAAAAAAAAAGGAAGTCTTCTGGTATACGCCATCATTTTACCAATTTATATGATTATACTGAATGACCAGTAGTGGCAGAGTTTCACCACAGAGTTTTTCTGAATTGCCGAGACTGAAGAGAAAAAAAAAGGAAGTCTTCTGGCATACGGCATAATTTTAACAATGTATATGATTATACTGAATGACGAGCAGTGGCAGTGTTTCACAACAGAATTTCTCTGAATTGCTGAGACTGAAAAAAAAAAAGGAAGTCTTCCGGGATCATTTCACCAATTTATATGATTATACTGAATGACCAGCAGTGGCATTGTTTCACGACAGAGTTTCTCTGAATTGCCGAGACTGAAGAAAAAAAAAGGAAGTCTTCCGGCATATGGCATCATTTTACCAATTTACATGATTATACTGAATGACCAGCAGTGGCAGTGTTTCACAACAGAGTTTCTCTGAATTACCGAGATTGAACAGGGAAAAAAAAGAAAGTCTTCCGGCATACGGCATCATTTTACCAATTTATATGATTATACTGAATGACCAGCAGTGGAAGTGTTTCACTACAGAGTTTTTCTGAATTGCAGAGACTGAAGAGAAAAGAAAAGGAAGTCTTCTAGCATACGGCATCATTTTACCAATTTATATGATTATACTGAATGACGAGCAGTGGCAGTGTTTCACAACAGAGTTTCTCTGAATTGCTGAGACTGAAGAAAAAAAAAGGAAGTCTTCCGGGATCATTTTACCAATTTATATGATTATACTGAATGACCAGCAGTGGCATTGTTTCACAACAGAGTTTCTCTGAATTGCCGAGACTGAAGAAAAAAAAGGAAGTCTTCCGGCATATGGCATAATTTTACCAATTTATATGATTATACTGAATGACGAGCAGTGGCATTGTTTCATGACAGAGTTTCTCTGAATTGCCGAGATTGAAGAGGAAAAAAAAAGAAAGTCTTCCGGCATACGGCATCATTTTACCAATTTACATGATTATACTGAATGACCAGCAGTGGCAGTGTTTCACAATAGAGTTTCTCTGAATTACCGAGATTGAAGAGAAAAAAAAGGTAGTCTTCCGGCATACGGCATCATTTTACCAATGTATATGATTATACTGAATGACAAGCAGTGGAAGTGTTTCACTACAGAGTTTCTCTGAATTGCCGAGACTGAAGAGAGAAAAAAACAAGAAAGTCTTCCGTGATACGGCATAATTTTACCAATTTATGATTATTCTAAATGACCAGCAGTGGCAGTGTTTCACGAAAGAGTTTCTCTGAATTGCCGAGACTGAAGAGAGAAAAAAAAAAGGAAGACTTCCGGCATACGGCATCATTTTGCCAATCTATATGATTATACTGAATGACCAGCAGTGGCAGTGTTTCACGACAGAGTTTCTCTGAATTGCTGAAACAGAAGAAAAAAAAAGGAAGTCTTCCAGCATACAGCATCATTTTACCAATTTATATGATTATACTGAATGATCAGCAGTGGCATTGTTTCACGACAAAGTTTCTCTAAATTGCCGAGACTGAAGAAAACAAGCATTAGAAATGCAATCGGGCTCGGATTTATTTGAGTTTGAGCTAATGGCATTGTAAATGGTAATGTATTTTTGCTAAGTGTTATGGAGTGTGTTAATGTGGTGGTGGGGGTAGTGTTAGTACTGGTGGTGGTGGTACTAGTAGTACTGGCGGTGGTGGTAGTACTGTTGGTGGTGGTAGTGATAGTACTGGTGGCTGTAGTAGTGGTAGTACACACCGCCGCTGCAGTAGCATTGGTGGTGGTGGTACTGCTGGCCGTAATACTGGTAGTGGTAGTACTGGTGGTAGTGGTACTGGTGGTGGTAGTAATGGTGGTGGTAGTGGTACTGATTATGGTAGTACTGGTATTGGTAGTACTGGCGGTGGTGGTAGTACTGTTGGTGGTGGTAGTGGTAGTACTAGTGGCTGTAGTAGTGGTAGTACTGGTGGCTGTAGTAGTGGTAGTACTGATGGTGGTAGTACTGGTAGTACTGATGGTGGTACTACTGGTAGTACTGGTGATGGTGGCGGTACTGGTAGTGGTAGTACTGGTGATGGTGGCGGTACTGGTAGTGGTAGTACTGGTGGTGGTGGTGGTACTGGTAGTGGTAGTACTGGAGGTGGTGGTACTGGTAGTGGTAGTACTGTTGGTGGTAGTACTGCTGGGCACATTTGCACTACCACTCCGCACTCTGCACTACCACTCTGCACTCGGCACTCTCAATCTGCACTCTCAATTTGCACTCTGCACTCTCAATCTGCACTCTGCACTACCACTATGCACTCTGCACTACCACTCTGCACTCTGCACTCTGCACTACCAATCTGCACTCTGCACTACCAATCTGCACTCTCAATCTGCACTCTGCACTACCACTCTGCACTCTGCACTACCACTCTGCACTCTGCACTACCACACTGCACTCTGAAACTGCACTACCACTCTGCACTACCACTCTGCACTACCACTCTGCACTACCAATCTGCACTCTGCACTCTCAATCTGCACTCTGCACTCTCAATCTGCACTCTGCACTCTCAATCTGCACTACCACTCTGCACTCTGCACTACCACTCTGCACTACCACTCTGCACTCTGCACTCTCAAACTGCACTCTGCACTACCACTCTGCACTACCACTCTGCACTCTGCACTACCACTCTGCACTCAGCACTACCACTCTGCACTCTCTCTGCACTACCACTCTGCACTCTCTCTGCACTACCACTCTGCACTCTGCACTACCACTCTGCACTCTGCACTCTCAATCTGCACTCTGCACTACCACTCTGCACTACCACTCTGCACTCTGCACTACCACTCTGCACTACCACTCTGCACTCTGCACTCTCAAACTGCACTCTGCACTCTGCACTACCACTCTGCACTCCCAATCTGCACTACCAATCTGCACTCTGCACTACCACTCTGCACTACCACTCTGCACTACCACTCTGCACTACCAATCTGCACTCTGCACTACCACTCTGCACTACCACTCTGCACTACCACTCTGCACTACCAAACTGCACTCTGCACTACCACTCTGCACTATCACTCTGCACTACCACTCTGCACTACCACTCTGCACTCTGCACTACCACTCTGCCCTACCACTCTGCACTCTGCACTACTGTTCACGTATTATGTGTTACTAATATGAAAAGGCATTTAAATAAAAAGATACTCAGGTAGCATGGCGAGAGCAGGCATGAACAAGAATAAAATCTACAAATAACACGAAATGCGACAAACTCTGTGGAGAACTTTCATTGCAGGGGAAAACAAGGATGAAAGAGGATTCATACTTCCATTGATGGTCTTGCTGATATGATTTACACCATGATGCATCTAAAATGAAAATCACTTGACCCAGCACATAATTCGAACTCAGTTTTAAACAAGTTCCTAATGGTGCTGGTTTCATGCAGTAAATAAGACCTGCGTTCTGACACCTTTCTAGCCGTGATACCACACTGCAAGATTGTGTCAACTGTTAACTTGCTTAGTCACACAACTACAATGAAAAGCAGGAAGGCTATTACCTGGTTCAGTAACCTAAATGGGCTAGGAAGTTTTACAGAACGACTGTTATGCTTTTATTTAGTCCTGGGCATTAACAAGCAGTCTATTCAGTGTAATCCAAAAAAAGAGTCCTAACTTAGTCAATCTATGCCACTCCGATAAGTTATACTTTGTGTGCCCCCCACACAGCCCACGACTACTACCTTAGCTGTAGGTATGTACGGCTGACTCAATTAATTTTACCAAAATATCCCCAGTGTTATGTGTAGGGGTATCTTCGTGCACGATGGGTGGATCACGGTCAGGCATTGTAACACCTTCTGAGTTTTATGAATTCTTTCAAATTGTGTGCAAAGCGCACCAATGATTTTTTTGTACGATTCTGACACGTCACACGAGAACACAAGGGATGGCCCAATTAGATGGATTATACTACTAATAAAAACAAAATACACAATTTGTCTATAACCATTCGAGTGTTAGTAAAGTTGTGTAAGCATCATTCGCTCTCCAAAAGTGCTTCACAAATGTAATATACCATACAGGAAATCTGCAGTTAAACAAAACTGTATAGTTAAAATGATCCCCACGTTAACAATTGAAAGAGCAGTTAACGTAACCTGTTGACTAACTGGGGAGCAGCAGATGTATTGAGGATTCCCGAAAATATTGTGGGCAGGTGCTTAACTAGTCCCACATTGAGTTTTGCTAGGGGGAGGTGCTGGGCAGGGCTTTCTATGCAGGCTGCGTTTTGTTCAGACAAGCTTACTGCAGCAGGTCACGGGACAAAGACCACATAAACAGCATCTGGGGATTTTCAATTACAGGCCCTCACCCAGCATGCCTGCACTGTAATCTCTACCAGATGAGGCCCAGGCCTCTCTATTTTCAATAATTCACACACTGTGTACACATAACATGACAATACGGGCATTCATGCCGCCGCCTGATTCGCAGATCAAAGCCCCCGAATGGCCAGCTGTAAGCACGCTTACTGCTGAATATTTCATTCTTTTCACGGGCTTGAATAACGCTCAGCGGGTCTTGGCAGACAGGCGCTCTTTCCTATGTGCTATGCTAAACTAAAAATGTAAAAAGAATCGCAGTCCGCAAACTGAGAAACAGATCCAACTCTTTAAAGGTGTATTTACAAGTATTCAGTCGCCGGTTTAGAAAGCACTCAACGCAGAATGCAATGGTGAACGCGCTTGCACCATCTGGATTGCATTACACGGGCACTCTCACAGCTCCTAATTAAGATTAATCACTCTCCGTGCTCGTTCGCGCACAGAATATGCCATGAAACTAACATCAATGACGGACGAAAAGTAAATATAGCCTATCACGTCAAGGTTACTAAATAGACAGCACAGCGAAGACGAATCACTAGGCAGATGCCATAAAACACTAAGGAATGTGTCTGGCCAGAGCCCTACAGATCCTTTTTTTTCCTTTAACTTTAGGATCTCGGAAGCTCCGCCCCCCCCTTCGTGGTGGCCGAGGCCCGAGCCCTAAAAAAGGAAGTCTTCCGGCATACGGCATCATTTTACCAATTTATATGATTATACTGAATGACCAGCAGTGGCATTGTTTCACAACAGAGTTTCTCTGAATTGCTGAGACTGAAGAAAAAAATAAAGGAAGTCTTCCGGCATACGCCATCATTTTACCAAGTTACATGGTTATACTGAATGACCAGCAGTGGCAGTGTTTCACAACAGAGTTTCTCTGAATTACCGAGATTAAAGAGAAAAAAAAATGAAGTCTTCCGGCATACGGCATCATTTTACCAATCTATATGATTATACTGAATGACCAGCAGTGGCAGTGTGTCACGACAGAGTTTCTCTGAATTTCCGAGGCTAAAGAGAAGAAACAAAAAGGAAGTCTTCCGGCATACGGCATAATTTTACAAATTTATATGATTATACTGAATGACCAGTAGTGGCAGAGTTTCACGACAGAGTTTCTCTGAATTGCCAAGACTGAAGAAAAAAAAGGAAGTCTTCCGGCATGCGGCATCATTTTACCAATTTATATGATTATGCTGAATGACCAGCAGTGGCATTTTTTCACGACAGAGTTGCTCTGAATTGCGTGAGACTGAAGAAAAAAAAAGGATGTCTTCCAGCATACGGCATCATTTTACCAATTCAGATGATTATACTGAATGACCAGCAGTGGCAGCGTTTCACAATAGAGTTTCTCTGAATTATCGAGATTGAAGAGAAAAAAAAAGGAATCATTTTACCAATTTATAAGATTATACTGAATGACCAGCAGTGGAAGTGTTTCACTACAGAGTTTCTCTGAATTGCCGAGACTGAAGAGAGAAAAAAAGAGAAAGTCTTCCGGCATACAGCATCATTTTACCAATCTATATGATTATACTGAATGACCAGCAGTGGCATTGTTTCACGACAGAGTTTCTCTGAATTGCAGAGTGTTAGACCTGTCTGCTTCTGGGGAGACTCTAACCATTATTATTTATTTTTTGTCCCCCTTAGCCTCCCAGAGTTTCTATTTTTATTTTTACATATGTCCATCAGGAATTTTTTAATGCTGTCAGGGGGCTAGGTGTTCCTTGGCGATGACGCCATTTTTCCCTCATAACCTGTGAGGCCTAGTCAGCCCCCTTGAAAATCTAGGGATCTCCAGAGACCTAAAATGGTGTCCACCAACTGCCATAACGGACACTACTGGAGGACAGGTCCATAGGATAACATTAGGGAACTTTCTGGAATCAACTAGAGACTTCTGCAGGTCTCAGGCCAACCTATATAAGGCCAGTGACCAGCAGCCATTTTGTGCTGACCCAAGAGTGGAGGAGTGAGGCAGTGGTGAGAGGAGGTGGACACACTGAGAGCAGCTAGTTTGTCTCTGAGGCTGACAGTTTCTTCAGAGGGTTGTTCCCCCTTCAGCCTCTGACCAATCCCTCCCCCTACATCAACTATACAGAAGAAAAGCAACCGGTGTGTACAGGAAGACCCTTCTTAACCTGCACTCCAGTAAAAGCTGACAGGACATTCTTTCTGAAAATCAGTCTCACATCCCCTGCCCAGCGCTGCACCTACCAGGGTGACGAAACAGCTGTGGACCCCTTGAAGTGCCCTGGTGAGGTCGGGGGACTGTGGAGCAGCTGTGGTGAAGGCGGGTGTCTGTGGCACCATAGCGACCTGAAGAGCGAGGGCGCCGTGTGTGCACATCCTTCCTGAGAGGCCGGAGTGGGAAGTGTCTGAGGAGGAGCAGTGGCGCTGCTACGAGCGGCTGTGGGACCCCGGGGGCACCGGCCGCGTCAATCGAGGAAGAAGGCGCTTCCGCGCATGTCCGGCGCGTGAACGCTTCTGTGGAGGCAGGAGGGGCCTAGGGTCGGGCAGGCCCAGTAGAGCAGTGTCCTTCCTTGGAGCGAGTGCGGAGGCGGGAGAAGAGCGAGCGCTTCCGCGCATGCCCGGCGGAGAAGTACCATCTGAGGGAAAGTCATCGCGTCAGCGGAGGAGCGCCGCGTCGGAGCTCCAGGAGATCGACCCCCTCAGAGGAGGCAGAAGCGCCACAGCGGACGTAGCGGAAGGGAGCCTTGGGGCCAAGGAAGCCTTCCCTGCCCTCCCCCAACAGCCGACTGCTGCCAGGCTCCAGCGCGTGTAGAGGAAACACCCGCGACACGCCCACAACCCCTCAAGTAAGCCGGGTAGTGTGGGGACGGGAGGCGGCAGCGCCGGGTGAAGGAAGCAGGACAGTGGGGCTACGACCCACGCAAGTGACTGAACAGTCCAGGGAAGCCTGACTTCAGGAAGCGGGTTAGTGAACTACCTAAACCCGATTTAAGTAACCAATAACTGGCTCAGAAAAGAGAGGTGGAAGCTGTGCAGAGAACCACAGGGTTCCTGGGTAAAAGCCTTACAGGATTTTGGTAACTGAAGAAGTAGATCCCCTACCAGATAGGTGTGCCTGTAAATCAGAGGGAGGGGAACCTTGCTAATATTATTGTGTCTTCCCTTTTAGTTACATAACTGGTGGGTTATGCAGTGAAGATCTACAACCAGGTCATTCTGTTGAGTTGAGCAGTTGCTTAAAAGCTGTGGGGTAACGTACCTGCTAATGAGTCTTTAAAAACACGTATTACACTGTCAGACTGCATTTTCCTTTCTGTAAATTTATTAGTGAAGTGTACTGTGACCTGAATAACCACTGATCTTAAATGTACCCTTGATTCTCAAAATCTGACCAGGAAAAATATTGAAGTATGATCTGAATTTCATGTACAAGGTGTAACTTGATTGTCTTTTATCTCTGACTAAAAAGTATAACAAGAAAAGCATATTATTTTTATAAAAGGTAACGGTATTTTTCCAAACAGTGGTGTTGTGTCTTTATTTTAGTGGTCCATCACTGAGTTACTGTGAGTGAGACTTGTAAGTACTTAACCAACGCCTTGAGTTAGCTGTAGCCACTACTGTGCCAAGCTACCTTATGTAGACTTGGGTAATCTAGGTCCAACATAATTGGTGTTTCAGCGGTGGGATCTCGGATTTGTACTTACACTCACTTATTAGTAACGCAGTGCCAACCACGAGACCTCACCTGGAGTTTTCTCCCTGCGGCCCTCCTAATTTAAATTTTGATTTTTCTAAATTGACTTCTGGCGGTGGGTGGAGGTTGACCCCAGGTCACTTTGTGGATTTCTCCTGTGTAGCAGTTTATACTCCAAATAGAAATGGAGATAAATGTGGAAGAGCTGGAAAATTATACTGTGACCCAATTGAAGGAATGGTGTCAGCAGCAGGGGGTGTTTTTCAAGAAAGGCGCCAGGAAAGTTGAGCTGCTGACCAGTATCCGGGCATGGGTAGAGGCTCATTCCGGGGAGGAGGTAGATCCTGAGGAGAGTGACAAGGACACTGTCCTGGAGACCGCAACACTGTACCAGGCGGGAGGGGAGAACCTTGTAACAGGTCCTAGAACACCTTCCAGAGTGGGCAGTAGTGTTTCAGAGAGGGGCCTGACCGACGCCGAGTTAGAAGATAGGAGGGAGGAGAGGAGGATGAGAATAGAACTAGCCAGGATGGACATGGTGAGGGAGGAAAAGAGGTTGGAGCATGAGCGGACCATCAAAGAGATGGATTTACAAGCCCTAAATCTACGGACCCCCAAACCAGAGAATGGTGGCAGCGATATCCAGACCAACACCAGAGAACCCAGACCGTACCTACCAAAAGATATTATGGCATGCTATGTACCCAGTGATGACATTGCCAAATGGCTAGCCGCCTACGAGGTCTCACTGAGGGCCCATGGGATTCTGGAAGTCCACTGGGGAGGTGGGTTATATAAATACATGCCCCCCACTGGCAGGGATACTTTGTTGGCCCTTGATCAGAGTGAACAGACCTACTACCCGGCTATGAAGTCAGCGCTGCTCAGGAAGTTTGGGTTGACCCCTGAGAAATATAGGCAAAAGTTCCGGGGCAGCTACAAGCTGGGCACGCAAAACTGGGTAGATTTTTTGGACTACTCCGGGAAGGCCCTGGAGGGTTGGGTAAGAGGCAGCGAAGTAGGAGACTATGAGGGACTATATGACCTCATACTCAAGGAACACCTACTCGAGAAGTGTCTTCCCGAACTACGACAGCATCTGGTGGACAGCAAGCTGACCAGCCCCAGGAAGCTTGCTGAGGAGGCGGACATCTGGGTTAGTACCCGGGTGTCGACTAAGGGGACTGGAGGGGATTCCCAGAAGCATGGACAGGGCGCCCCCCAGAAGAAAGAGGGAGGGGAAACTAAGAGGGAGTTCTCAAAAGGGCCACAAAATACTTCGCAAGGAAGGGGCAGAGGATTCATCCCTAAGAGTAACCCCCCTCGCAACCCTACCCCTGGCCAAAGCCAGCAGCCAAGGGTTGTTCATTGTTTTGAGTGTGGTGGTGTGGGACACTATAAGGGAGATGTTAGATGCCCAAAAAGACCACCCCCTCCCACTGGAGGAAAAGCCCCGGGAATCACTAGTGTAGTGCTCGGGGAGGAGATGCCTTTGGTTAATGGAGGGGAGCGGGCGGGTGTCACTTTAGTGTCCCTGGGAGACAAGGAGATGGTTCCAAAGACCCAACTGCCCTCTAATACTACTAAGTATGAGCAGTGGGTCACCATCAATGGCCGTAGAGGGGAGGCTCTGAGAGACACAGGAGCCAGCATGACTATGGTAAGGAGTCAGCTGGTGTCTCCAGAGCAGGTCATCCCAGATGTACTCCATCCCGCCGTAATGGCTGACGGCAGATTGGGCCACTACCCTGTGGCTGAAGTTCCCTTTGAGTGGGGAGGGGTTGCAGGTCCACTTCGAGTTGCCGTAAGCCCTGCCGTGCCTGTTGACTGCCTGTTAGGGAATGATATGGAGCACAATGCTTGGAGGAGGGTGGAGTACCAGACTCACTCTGAGATGCTGGGACCCCCTGACTGGACTTGTGTCAGCACAAGGTCAGCGACTGCCCGAAGGGGGAGTTCACTTACGCTGGAGCCTGGAACAATGGCCCAGCCGGCTGCCAGAGAGGAGAAGGACAGGAGGCCGGAGGACCCTGCCTCGACATCTTCACCTCGTGAGACAGATGGACCACCTGCGGAGGTGGATCTGGAGTCCACAGGGGAGAATGTTGCTTCCCTGGAAAACCTACCCATCCCCACTGAATGGCATGTGGAGGGAGGTCCTTCCCGGGAAGAATTCTGTGAAGCTCAGAAAGAGTGTCCTACTCTCGAGGGGCTGCGGCAAAAGGCCAACGCCCAGGCAGCAGGAAACATTGAAGGGAGCTACCGGATTTACTGGGAGGATGGACTCCTCTACAGTGAGCCCAAGGCACCTGGCCATGGTTCAGCCAGAGCCTTGGTGGTCCCTCAATGCTTTAGAGCCTTTCTACTGGAACTGGCTCATGAGATACCATTGGCAGGACATCTAGGACAGGACAAGACCTTTGCCCGGCTTGTCCCCCACTTCTACTGGCCTCGAATGAAAGTGGCGTCTGATACATATTGTCGGACGTGTGTGTCTTGCCAAGCTAGTGGGAAAACAGGGGTGAAGCTAAAAGCTCCCCTGGAACCACTACCTGTCGTTAGCACCCCCTTTGAGAGGGTGGGCATCGACATTGTGGGGCCATTGGATCCACCAACTTCAGCTGGTCACCGGTTCATACTGGTTTTGGTGGATCATGCCACACGGTACCCAGAGGCAATACCTCTGAGGACCATCACTGCACCTGTGGTGGCAAGGGCCCTGATGGGGATCTTCACCCGAGTGGGTTTCCCCAAGGAGGTTGTGTCCGACAGGGGGACTAACTTCCTTTCAGCATACATGCGGGCTATGTGGAAGGAGTGCGGCGTTACCTATCGGTTTACCACTCCTTATCACCCACAAACCAATGGTCTTGTGGAAAGGTTTAACAAAACCTTGAAAGGTATGATACGGAGTCTACCTGAGAGCCTGCGGAGGAAATGGGACATCCTCCTACCCTGTCTCTTGTTTTCTTACAGGAAGTGCCACAAAAGGGAGTGGGCTTCAGCCCCTTCGAACTTTTGTACGGGCACCCTGTACGGGGACCTCTCAGCCTGGTGAAAGACGGATGGGAACGGACTCCCAGGAAGCTTCCCCAGGACGTGGTGAGCTACATGCTGGCCTTCCGGAGCCAAATGGCTAAGTTGTGGAAGCAAGCTTCAGACAACTTGGAGGCCAGCCAAGCAGTTATGAAGGAGTGGTATGACCACAACGCTCACCCAGTGGAACTGGAGCCTGGACAGAAAGTGTGGGTGATGGAACCTGGAGAGCTAAATGCCCTCCAGGACCGTTGGACAGGCCCCTTTGAGGTTTTGGAGAAAAAGGGGAAGTCTACCTATTTGGTGGATCTTAAGACCCCGAGGCAGCCCCACCGGGTGCTGCATGCCAATTGCCTCAAGCCACATCATGAGAGGCCCGAGGTTGTCTTGATGATGGCAACCGATGGAGCAGAGGAAGAAGAAAGTGAACCTCTCCCTGATCGTCCCAAGAAAAGGATGGGTCGGTGGAGGGAGTAATTCTCTCGCCATCCCTGACTCCTGAACAGCAGAGTGATTGCCGCCAGATCCTGGAGCAATTTTCTTCTCTGTTCTCCCTTGTCCCGGGTAGGACCCACCTGTGTACCCATGACGTGGACACAGGAGACAGCCCACCTGTGAAGTCTAAAATCTACCGGCTGTCGGACAAGGTGAAGGCCAGCATCAAGAGTGAAGTCGCCAAGATGCTGGAGCTGGGAGTGATTGAACCTTCTGGAAGCCCTTGGTCTAGCCCGGTGGTTTTGGTACCAAAAGCTGCCCCACCAGGCACCACACCTGAATTGAGATTCTGTGTGGATTACCGAGGCTTGAACTCAGTAACCAAAACTGATGCACATCCTATCCCACGGGCGGATGAGCTTATTGACCGGCTGGGAGCTGCTCAATACTTAAGTACCTTTGACCTAACTTCAGGGTACTAGCAGATTTCCCTTACCGAGGAGGCGAAGGAAAGGTCAGCCTTCTCTACACCTCAGGGACACTACCAATTTCGTGTGATGCCCTTTGGGCTCAAGAATGCCCCTGCCACTTTTCAGCGGCTGGTGAACAGGGTCCTTTCTGGAATGGAAGCTTTTTCTGCTGCCTACCTGGACGACATTGCTGTCTTCAGTAGCAGCTGGGAGGACCATTTGCAGCATCTGCAAGCTGTTCTTCATGCCCTGCAACAGGCTGGCTTGACAATCAAGGCCAGCAAGTGTCAGATCGGACAGGGGTCGGTGGTGTACCTAGGTCACTTGGTGGGCAGAGGGACGGTGCAGCCCCTCCAGGCAAAGATTGAGGCTATCATCGCCTGGGAGCCCCCCAAGACTCAAACAGAGGTCCGAGCCTTCCTGGGCCTCACTGGATACTACCGTCGCTTCGTGAAGGGGTATGGCACTATCGTGGCTCCCCTCACTGAACTTACTTCCAAGAAGCAACCCCGACGGGTAGTCTGGACGGAGGCTTGCCAGCGAGCCTTCATGACCTTGAAACAAGCATTGTGTTCCGCTCCCATTCTCAAGGCCCCTGATTTTGCTCGAGAATTCATTGTCCAAACAGATGCGTCAGAACATGGCATTGGGGCAGTGTTATCGCAGCTAAATGATGAGGGCTTGGATCAACCCGTGGTCTTCCTGTCCAGGAGACTACTCCCCAGGGAAAGGAGGTGGAGTACAATTGAGAGAGAAGCCTTCGCGGTGGTTTGGGCTCTGAAGAAGCTGCGGCCATACCTGTTTGGCTCGCACTTCCTAGTTCAGACTGACCATCGCCCCCTTCGTTGGCTGATGCAAATGAAGGGGGAGAATCCCAAGTTGCTGAGGTGGTCCATCTCCCTACAGGGAATGGACTTTAGGGTGGAACATCGACCTGGGACGGACCATGCCAACGCAGACGGTCTATCCAGGTATTTCCGCCTTAGTGATGAGGACTCCCAAGGGGTTGGGTAGTTCTCCCCACTTTCAGCTGGGGGGGACGCGTGTTAGACCTGTCTGCTTCTGGGGAGACTCTAACCATTATTATTTATTTTTTGTCCCCCTTAGCCTCCCAGAGTTTCTATTTTTATTTTTACATATGTCCATCAGGAATTTTTTAATGCTGTCAGGGGGCTAGGTGTTCCTTGGCGATGACGCCATTTTTCCCTCATAACCTGTGAGGCCTAGTCAGCCCCCTTGAAAATCTAGGGATCTCCAGAGACCTAAAATGGTGTCCACCAACTGCCATAACGGACACTACTGGAGGACAGGTCCATAGGATAACATTAGGGAACTTTCTGGAATCAACTAGAGACTTCTGCAGGTCTCAGGCCAACCTATATAAGGCCAGTGACCAGCAGCCATTTTGTGCTGACCCAAGAGTGGAGGAGTGAGGCAGTGGTGAGAGGAGGTGGACACACTGAGAGCAGCTAGTTTGTCTCTGAGGCTGACAGTTTCTTCAGAGGGTTGTTCCCCCTTCAGCCTCTGACCAATCCCTCCCCCTACATCAACTATACAGAAGAAAAGCAACCGGTGTGTACAGGAAGACACTTCTTAACGTGCACTCCAGTAAAAGCTGACAGGACATTCTTTCTGAAAATCAGTCTCACATCCCCTGCCCAGCGCTGCACCTACCAGGGTGACGAAACAGCTGTGGACCCCTTGAAGTGCCCTGGTGAGGTCGGGGGACTGTGGAGCAGCTGTGGTGAAGGCGGGTGTCTGTGGCACCATAGCGACCTGAAGAGCGAGGGCGCCGTGTGTGCACATCCTTCCTGAGAGGCCGGAGTGGGAAGTGTCTGAGGAGGAGCAGTGGCGCTGCTACGAGCGGCTGTGGGACCCCGGGGGCACCGGCCGCGTCAATCGAGGAAGAAGGCGCTTCCGCGCATGTCCGGCGCGTGAACGCTTCTGTGGAGGCAGGAGGGGCCTAGGGTCGGGCAGGCCCAGTAGAGCAGTGTCCTTCCTTGGAGCGAGTGCGGAGGCGGGAGAAGAGCGAGCGCTTCCGCGCATGCCCGGCGGAGAAGTGCCATCTGAGGGAAAGTCATCGCGTCAGCGGAGGAGCGCCGCGTCGGAGCTCCAGGAGATCGACCCCCTCAGAGGAGGCAGACGCGCACAGCGGACGTAGCGGAAGGGAGCCTTGGGGCCAAGGAAGCCTTCCCTGCCCTCCCCCAACAGCCGACTGCTGCCAGGCTCCAGCGCGTGTAGAGGAAACACCCGCGACACGCCCACAACCCCTCAAGTAAGCCGGGTAGTGTGGGGACGGGAGGCGGCAGCGCCGGGTAAAGGAAGCAGGACAGTGGGGCTACGACCCGCGCAAGTGACTGAACAGTCCAGGGAAGCCTGACTTCAGGAAGCGGGTTAGTGAACTACCTAAACCCGATTTAAGTAACCAATAACTGGCTCAGAAAAGAGAGGTGGAAGCTGTGCAGAGAACCACAGGGTTCCTGGGTAAAAGCCTTACAGGATTTTGGTAACTGAAGAAGTAGATCCCCTACCAGATAGGTGTGCCTGTAAATCAGAGGGAGGGGAACCTTGCTAATATTATTGTGTCTTCCCTTTTAGTTACATAACTGGTGGGTTATGCAGTGAAGATCTACAACCAGGTCATTCTGTTGAGTTGAGCAGTTGCTTAAAAGCTGTGGGGTAACGTACCTGCTAATGAGTCTTTAAAAACACGTATTACACTGTCAGACTGCATTTTCCTTTCTGTAAATTTATTAGTGAAGTGTACTGTGACCTGAATAACCACTGATCTTAAATGTACCCTTGATTCTCAAAATCTGACCAGGAAAAATATTGAAGTATGATCTGAATTTCATGTACAAGGTGTAACTTGATTGTCTTTTATCTCTGACTAAAAAGTATAACAAGAAAAGCATATTATTTTTATAAAAGGTAACGGTATTTTTCCAAACAGTGGTGTTGTGTCTTTATTTTAGTGGTCCATCACTGAGTTACTGTGAGTGAGACTTGTAAGTACTTAACCAACGCCTTGAGTTAGCTGTAGCCACTACTGTGCCAAGCTACCTTATGTAGACTTGGGTAATCTAGGTCCAACACAGAGACTGAAGAAAAAAATAAAGGAAGTCTTCCGGCATACGGCATCATTTTACCAATTGACATGATTATACTGAATGACCAGCAGCGGCAGTGTTTCACAACAGAGTTTCTCTGAATTGACGAGACTGAAGAAAAAAAAAAAGGAAGTCTTCTGGCATACGGCATAATTTTACCAATGTATATGATTATACTGAATGACCAGCAGTGGCAGTGTTAAACAACAGAGTTTATCTGAATTGCCGAGATTGGAGAGAAAAAAAAAAGGAAGTCTTCCGGCATACGGTATCATTTTACCAATC
This sequence comes from Lissotriton vulgaris, assembly GCF_964263255.1. Classification (NCBI taxonomy): domain Eukaryota; kingdom Metazoa; phylum Chordata; class Amphibia; order Caudata; family Salamandridae; genus Lissotriton; species Lissotriton vulgaris. The sequence goes on along the minus strand of NC_141700.1, from coordinate 83,192,145 downwards.
TATATGATTATACTGAATGACCAGCAGTGGCAGTGTTTCACGACAGAGTTTCTCTGAATTGCCGAGACTGAAGAGAAAAAAAAGGAAGTCTTCAAGGATACGGCATCATTTTACCAATTTATATGATTATACTGAATGACCAGCAGTGGCAGTGTTTCACGACAGAGTTTCTTTGAATTTCCGAGGCTAAAGAGAAAAAAAAGGAAGTCTTCCAGCATACGGCATCATTTTACCAAATTATATGATTATACTGAATGACCAGTAGTGGCAGAGTTTCACGACAGAGTTTCTCTGAATTGCAGAGACTGAAGAAAAAAAAGGAAGGCTTCCGGCATACGGCATAATTTTACCAATTTATATGATTATACTGAATGACCAGCAGTGGCATTGTTTCACGACAGAGTTTTTCTGAATTGCCGAGACTGAAGAGAAAAAAAAAAGGAAGTCTTCTGGCATACGGCATAATTTTACCAATGTATATCATTATACTGAATGACGAGCAGTGGCAGTGTTTCACAACAGAATTCCCCTGAATTGCTGAGACTGAAGAACAAAAAACAGGAAGTCTTCCGGCATATGGCATCATTTTACAAATTTACATGATTATACTGAATGACCAGCAGTGGCAGTGTTTCACAAGAGTTTCTCTGAATTACCGAGATTGAAGAGAAAAAAAAAAGAAAGTCTTCCGGCATACGGCATTATTATAACAATTTATATGATTATACTGAATGACCAGCAGTGGAAGTGTTTTACTACAGAGTTTTTCTGACTTGCAGAGACTGAAGAGAGAAAAAAGGAAGTCTTCTGGCATACGGCATAATTTTACCAATGTATATGAATATATTGAATGACGAGCAGTGGCAGTGTTTCACAACAGAGTTTCTTTGAACTGCTGAGACAGTAGAAAAAAAAAAAGGAAATCTTCCGGCATACGGCATCATTTTACCAATTTATATGATTATACTGAATGACCAGCAGTGGAAGTGTTTCACTACAGAGTTTCTCTGAATTGCCGAGACTGAAGAGAGAAAAAAAAGGAAGTCTTCCGCCATACAGCATAATTTTACCAATCTATATGATTATACTGAATGACCAGCAGTGGCATTGTTTCACGACAAAGTTTCTCTAAATTGCCGAGACTGAAGAAAAAAAAGGAAGTCTTCCGGCGTACGACATCATTTTACCAATTTATTTGATTATACTGAATGACCAGCAGTGGCATTGTTTCACGACAGAGTTTCTCTGAATTGGCGAGACTGAAGAAAAAAATAAAGGAAGTCTTCCAGGATACGCCATTTTTTTACCAATTTACATGATTATACTGAATGACCAGCAGTGGCAGTGTTTCACAACAGAGTTTCTCTGAATTACCGAGATTGAAGAGAAAAAAAAAAGGAAGTCTTCCGGCATACGGCATCATTTTACCAATTTATATGATTATACTGAATAACCAGCAGTGGAAGTGTTTCAATACAGAGTTTCTCTGAATTGCCAAGACAGAAGAGAGAAAAAAAAAGGAAGTCTTCCGGAATACGGCATCATTTTACCAATCTATATGATTATACTGAATGACGAGCGGTGGCAGTGTTTTACAACAGATTTTCTCTGAATTGAGGAGATTGGAGAGAAAAAAAAAAGGAAGTCTTCCGGCATACGGTATCATTTTACCAATCTATATGATTATACTGAATGACCAGCAGTGGCAGTGTTTCACGACAGAGTTTCTCTGAATTGCCGAGACTGAAGAGAAAAAAAAGGAAGTCTTCAAGGATACGGCATCATTTTACCAATTTATATGATTATACTGAATGACCAGCAGTGGCAGTGTTTCACGACAGAGTTTCTTTGAATTTCCGAGGCTAAAGAGAAAAAAAAGGAAGTCTTCCAGCATACGGCATCATTTTACCAAATTATATGATTATACTGAATGACCAGTAGTGGCAGAGTTTCACGACAGAGTTTCTCTGAATTGCAGAGACTGAAGAAAAAAAAGGAAGGCTTCCGGCATACGGCATAATTTTACCAATTTATATGATTATACTGAATGACCAGCAGTGGCATTGTTTCACGACAGAGTTTTTCTGAATTGCCGAGACTGAAGAGAAAAAAAAAAGGAAGTCTTCTGGCATACGGCATAATTTTACCAATGTATATCATTATACTGAATGACGAGCAGTGGCAGTGTTTCACAACAGAATTCCCCTGAATTGCTGAGACTGAAGAACAAAAAACAGGAAGTCTTCCGGCATATGGCATCATTTTACAAATTTACATGATTATACTGAATGACCAGCAGTGGCAGTGTTTCACAAGAGTTTCTCTGAATTACCGAGATTGAAGAGAAAAAAAAAAGAAAGTCTTCCGGCATACGGCATTATTATAACAATTTATATGATTATACTGAATGACCAGCAGTGGAAGTGTTTTACTACAGAGTTTTTCTGACTTGCAGAGACTGAAGAGAAAAAAAAGGAAGTCTTCTGGCATACGGCATAATTTTACCAATGTATATGAATATATTGAATGACGAGCAGTGGCAGTGTTTCACAACAGAGTTTCTTTGAACTGCTGAGACAGTAGAAAAAAAAAAAGGAAATCTTCCGGCATACGGCATCATTTTACCAATTTATATGATTATACTGAATGACCAGCAGTGGAAGTGTTTCACTACAGAGTTTCTCTGAATTGCCGAGACTGAAGAGAGAAAAAAAAAAGGAAGTCTTCCGCCATACAGCATAATTTTACCAATCTATATGATTATACTGAATGACCAGCAGTGGCATTGTTTCACGACAAAGTTTCTCTAAATTGCCGAGACTGAAGAAAAAAAAGGAAGTCTTCCGGCGTACGACATCATTTTACCAATTTATTTGATTATACTGAATGACCAGCAGTGGCATTGTTTCACGACAGAGTTTCTCTGAATTGCCGAGACTGAAGAAAAAAATAAAGGAAGTCTTCCAGGATACGCCATTTTTTTACCAATTTACATGATTATACTGAATGACCAGCAGTGGCAGTGTTTCACAACAGAGTTTCTCTGAATTACCGAGATTGAAGAGAAAAAAAAAAGGAAGTCTTCCGGCATACGGCATCATTTTACCAATTTATATGATTATACTGAATGACCAGCAGTGGAAGTGTTTCAATACAGAGTTTCTCTGAATTGCCAAGACAGAAGAGAGAAAAAAAAAGGAAGTCTTCCGGAATACGGCATCATTTTACCAATCTATATGATTATACTGAATGACGAGCGGTGGCAGTGTTTTACAACAGATTTTCTCTGAATTGAGGAGATTGGAGAGAAAAAAAAAAGGAAGTCTTCCGGCATACGGTATCATTTTACCAATCTATATGATTATACTGAATGACCAGCAGTGGCAGTGTTTCACGACAGAGTTTCTCTGAATTGCCGAGACTGAAGAGAAAAAAAAGGAAGTCTTCAAGGATACGGCATCATTTTACCAATTTATATGATTATACTGAATGACCAGCAGTGGCAGTGTTTCACGACAGAGTTTCTTTGAATTTCCGAGGCTAAAGAGAAAAAAAAGGAAGTCTTCAAGGATACGGCATCATTTTACCAAATTATATGATTATACTGAATGACCAGTAGTGGCAGAGTTTCACGACAGAGTTTCTCTGAATTTCAGAGACTGAAGACAAAAAAAGGAAGGCTTCCGGCATACGGCATAATTTTACCAATTTATATGATTATACTGAATGACCAGCAGTGGCATTGTTTCACGACAGAGTTTTTCTGAATTGCCGAGACTGAAGAGAAAAAAAAAAGGAAGTCTTCTGGCATACGGCATAATTTTACCAATGTATATCATTATACTGAATGACGAGCAGTGGCAGTGTTTCACAACAGAATTTCTCTGAATTGCTGAGACTGAAGAACAAAAAACAGGAAGTCTTCCGGCATATGGCATCATTTTACAAATGTACATGATTATACTGAATGACCAGCAGTGGCAGTGTTTCACAACAGAGTTTCTCTGAATTACCGAGATTGAAGAGAAAAAAAATGGAAGTCTTCCAGGATACGGCATCATTTTACCAATGTATATGAATATATTGAATGACGAGCAGTGGCAGTGTTTCACAACAGAATTTCTCTGAATTGCTGAGACTGAAGAACAAAAAACAGGAAGTCTTCCGGCATATGGCATCATTTTACAAATGTACATGATTATACTGAATGACCAGCAGTGAAAGTGTTTTACTACAGAGTTTTTCGGAATTGCAGAGACTGAAGAGAAAAAAAAGGAAGACTTCTGGCATACGGCATAATTTTACCAATGTATATGAATATATTGAATGACGAGCAGTGGCAGTGTTTCACAACAGAGTTTCTCTGAACTGCTGAGACTGAAGAAAAAAAAAAGGAAATCTTCCGGCATACGGCATCATTTTACCAATTTATATGATTATACTGAATGACCAGCAGTGGAAGTGTTTCACTACAGAGTTTTTCTGAATTGCCGAGACTGAAGAGAAAAAAAATGGAAGTCTTCCAGGATACGGCATCATTTTACCAATTTATGATTATTCTAAATAACCACCAGTGGCAGTGTTTCACGAAAGAGTTTCTCTGAATTGCCGAGACTGAAGAGAGAAAAAAAAAGGAAGTCTTCCGCCATACAGCATAATTTTACCAATCTATATGATTATACTGAATGACCAGCAGTGGCATTGTTTCACGACAAAGTTTCTCTGAATTGCCGAGACTGAAGAAAAAAAAGGAAGTCTTCCGGCGTACGACATCATTTTACCAATTTATATGATTATACTGAATGACCAGCAGTGGCATTGTTTCACGACAGAGTTTTTCTGAATTGCCGAGACTGAAGAGAAAAAAAAAAGGAAGTCTTCTGGCATACGGCATAATTTTACCAATGTATATCATTATACTGAATGACGAGCAGTGGCAGTGTTTCACAACAGAATTCCCCTGAATTGCTGAGACTGAAGAACAAAAAACAGGAAGTCTTCCGGCATATGGCATCATTTTACAAATTTACATGATTATACTGAATGACCCTAATTTTATATTACAAAGGTCCTAGGTTTATAATGATATCTAAAGGATTAGTTTTCACAGGCTAAGAATAAAGACTGTGTTTTTCTCTCTAGTGTCCAGCCGGACCTAGAAGTATTTATTTTCAAAATAATGAAGATAAACAGCATAAAGCGAAAACATTTCGCACATTAATAACTGGGCACAAGCCTGTACCAAGTCAAGGGGAGACAATACAGAAAGGAAAGACAAAGAATTCACAGGCAAACAAGGAGAACAGGGTGGCTTATAATACAATGCAAGAAATTCTTGAATAAGCACAAACCCACAGTAACTGCCGGGAAATTAAGAATTATATAACGGGCAGTACTGCAAAACAGTCGACGAACGTTTCGATCCCTATCTCCAATAATGTACTGGGATCATCTTCAGGACTACAATTGATTTTGCCTGAGTTATCAAGTGAGCCACGAGCTGGGTTGAATGGGCCAGTTGTGGATGAACAAGCTTTCAATCAGTTCCAATTATTGTTGATACCTGGTGACTATTCCAAAGTACCAAAAAGTAGATAAAAACCGGCCAACAGAGATCGAATTTACTCGTGACCGGAAGAGCCTAGCGTGTAGCGTGGGCTCGGTACAGGACTTCAATTAAAAGGGGCGGTGATAGTCGTAACCGGGAATCGGTTTACTAGTGAGGCGCTCAGTGGAGATGGCCTCTTCCGTGCGAGCCTTGAATCGCTCGTAGAGGGGTCGCAATGGGGTCCCGTCTCTGCAGCACGATGGCCGAATGACCAGCAGTGGCAGTGTTTCACAAGAGTTTCTCTGAATTACCGAGATTGAAGAGAAAAAAAAAAGAAAGTCTTCTGGCATACGGCATTATTATAACAATTTATATGATTATACTGAATGACCAGCAGTGGAAGTGTTTTACTACAGAGTTTTTCTGACTTGCAGAGACTGAAGAGAAAAAAAAGGAAGTCTTCTGGCATACGGCATAATTTTACCAATGTATATGAATATATTGAATGACGAGCAGTGGCAGTGTTTCACAACAGAGTTTCTTTGAACTGCTGAGACTGAAGAAAAAAACAAAGGAAATCTTCCGGCATACGGCATCATTTTACCAATTTATATGATTATACTGAATGACCAGCAGTGGAAGTGTTTCACTACAGAGTTTCTCTGAATTGCCGAGACTGAAGAGAGAAAAAAAAAAGGAAGTCTTCCGCCATACAGCATAATTTTACCAATCTATATGATTATACTGAATGACCAGCAGTGGCATTGTTTCACGACAAAGTTTCTCTAAATTGCTGAGACTGAAGAAAAAAAAGGAAGTCTTCCAGCATACGACATCATTTTACCAATTTATATGATTATACTGAATGACCAGCAGTGGCATTGTTTCACAACAGAGTTTCTCTGAATTGCCGAGACTGAAGAAAAAAATAAAGGAAGTCTTCCGGCATACGCCATTTTTTTTAACCAATTTACATGATTATACTGAATGACCAGCAGGGCAGTGTTTCACAACAGAGTTTCTCTGAATTACCGAGATTGAAGAGAAAAAAAAAAGGAAGTCTTCCGGCATACGGCATCATTTTACCAATTTATATGATTATACTGAATGACCAGCAGTGGAAGTGTTTCAATACAGAGTTTCTCTGAATTGCCAAGACTGAAGAGAGAAAAAAAAAGGAAGTCTTCCGGAATATGGCATCATTTTACCAATCTATATGATTATACTGAATGGCGAGCGGTGGCAGTGTTTTACAACAGAGTTTCTCTGAATTGAGGAGACTGGAGAGAAAAAAAAGGAAGTCTTCCGGCATACGGCATCATTTTACCAATCCATATGATTATACTGAATGACCAGCAGTGGCATTATTTCACGACAGAGTTTCTCTGAATTGCCGAGACTGAAGGAAAAAAAATAAAGGAAGTCTTCTGGTATACGACATCATTTTACCAATTTATATGATTATACCGAATGACCAGCAGTGGCATTATTTCGCAACAGAGTTTCTCTGAATTGCCGAGACTGAAGGAAAAAAAATAAAGGAAGTCTTCTGGTATACGCCATCATTTTACCAATTTATACGATTATACCAAATGACCAGTAGTGGCAAAGTTTCACGACAGAGTTTCTCTGAATTGCAGAGACTGAAGAAAAAAAAAGGAAGGCTTCCGGCATACGGCATAGTTTTACCAATTTATATGATTATACTGAATGACCAGCAGTGGCATTGTTTCACGACAAAGTTTCTCTGAATTGCCGAGACTGAAGAAAAAAAAGGAAGTCTTCCGGCATATGGCATCATTTTACCAATTTACATGATTATACTGAATGACCAGCAGTGGCAGTGTTTCACAACAGAGCTTCTCTGAATTATCGAGATTGAAGAGGAAAAAAAAAGAAAGTCTTCCGGCATACGGCATCATTTCACCAATTTATATGATTATACTGAATGACCAGCAGTGGAAGTGTTTCACTACAGTGTTTTTCTGAATTGCAGAGACCGAAGAGAAAAAAATGGAAGTCTTCTGGCATACGGCATCATTTTACCAATTTATATGATTATACTGAATGACCAGCAGTGGCATTGTTTCACGACAGAGTTTCTCTGAATTGCTGAGACAGAAGAAAAAAAAAAGAAGTCTTCCGGCATACGGCATCATTTTACCAATTTATATGATTATACTGAATGACCAGCAGTGGCATTGTTTCACGACAGAGTTTCTCTAAATTGCCGAGACTGAAGAAAAAATAGGAAGTCTTCCGGCATACGACATAATTTTACCAATCTATATGATTATACTGAATGACCAGCAGTGGCATTGTTTCACGACAGAGTTTCTCTGAATTGCCGAGACTGAAGAAAAAAATAAAGGAAGTCTTCCGGCATACGCCATTTTTTTACCAATTTACATGATTATACTGAATGACCAGCAGTGGCAGTGTTTCACAACAGAGTTTCTCTGAATTACCGAGATTGAAGAGAAAAAAAAAAAGGAAGTCTTCCGGCATACGGCATAATTTTACCAATTTATATGATTATACTGAATGACGAGCGATGGCAGTGTTTTACAACAGAGTTTCTCTGAATTGAGGAGATTGGAGAGAAAAAAAAAAGGAAGTCTTCCGGCATACGGTATCATTTTACCAATCTATATGATTATACTGAATGACCAGCAGTGGCAGTGTTTCACGACAGAGTTTCTCTGAATTGCCGAGACTGAAGAGAAAAAAAAGGAAGTCTTCAAGGATACGGCATCATTTTACCAATTTATATGATTATACTGAATGACCAGCAGTGGCAGTGTTTCACGACAGAGTTTCTTTGAATTTCCGAGGCTAAAGATAAAAAAAAGGAAGTCTTCAAGGATACGGCATCATTTTACCAAATTATATGATTATACTGAATGACCAGTAGTGGCAGAGTTTCACGACAGAGTTTCTCTGAATTTCAGAGACTGAAGACTAAAAAAGGAAGGCTCCCGGCATACGGCATAATTTTACCAATTTATATGATTATACTGAATGACCAGCAGTGGCATTGTTTCACAACAGAGTTTTTCTGAATTGCCGAGACTGAAGAGAAAAAAAAAAGGAAGTCTTCTGGCATACAACATAATTTTACCAATGTATATCATTATACTGAATGACGAGCAGTGGCAGTGTTTCACAACAGAATTTCTCTGAATTGCTGAGACTGAAGAACAAAAAACAGGAAGTCTTCCGGCATATGGCATCATTTTACAAATGTACATGATTATACTGAATGACCAGCAGTGGCAGTGTTTCACAACAGAGTTTCTCTGAATTACCGAGATTAAAGAGAAAAAAAAAAGAAAGTCTTCCGGCATACGGCATCATTATAACAATTTATATGATTATACTGAATGACCAGCAGTGGAAGTGTTTTACTGCAGAGTTTTTCTGAATTGCAGAGACTGAAGAGAAAAAAAAGGAAGTCTTCTGGCATACGGCATAATTTTACCAATGTATATGAATATATTGAATGACGAGCAGTGGCAGTGTTTCACAACAGAGTTTCTCTGAACTGCTGAGACTGAAGAAAAAAAAAAAGGAAATCTTCCGGCATACGGCATCATTTTACCAATTTATATGATTATACTGAATGACCAGCAGTGGAACTGTTTCACTACAGAGTTTTTCTGAATTGCCGAGACTGAAGAGAAAAAAAATGGAAGTCTTCCAGGATACGGCATCATTTTACCAATTTATGATTATTCTAAATAACCACCAGTGGCAGTGTTTCACGAAAGAGTTTCTCTGAATTGCCGAGACTGAAGAGAGAAAAAAATAAAGGAAGTCTTCCGCCATACAGCATAATTTTACCAATCTATATGATTATACTGAATGACCAGCAGTGGCATTGTTTCAATACAGAGTTTCTCTGAATTGCCAAGACTGAAGAGAGAAAAAAAAAGGAAGTCTTCCGGAATACGGCATCATTTTACCAATCTATATGATTATACTGAATGGCGAGCGGTGGCAGTGTTTTACAACAGAGTTTCTCTGAATTGAGGAGACTGGACAGAAAAAAAGGAAGTCTTCCGGCATACCGCATCATTTTACAAATCCATATGATTATACTGAATGACCAGCAGTGGCATTATTTCACAACAGAGTTTCTCAGAATTGCCGAGACTGAAGGAAAAAAAATAAAGGAAGTCTTCTGGTATACGACATCATTTTACCAATTTATATGATTATACCGAATGACCAGCAGTGGCATTATTTCACGACAGAGTTTCTCTGAATTGCCGAGACTGAAGGAAAAAAATAAAGGAAGTCTTCTGGTATACGCCATCATTTTACCAATTTATATGATTATACCGAATGACCAGTAGTGGCAAAGTTTCACGACAGAGTTTCTCTGAATTGCCAAAACTGAAGAAAAAAAAAGGAAGTCTTCCGGCATATGGCATCATTTTACCAATTTACATGATTATACTGAATGACCAGCAGTGGCAGTGTTTCACAACAGAGCTTCTCTGAATTATCGAGATTGAAGAGGAAAAAAAAAGAAAGTCTTCCGTCATACGGCATCATTTTACCAATTTATATGATTATACTGAATGACCAGCAGTGGAAGTGTTTCACTACAGAGTTTTTCTGAATTGCAGAGACTGAAGAAAAAAAAGCAAGTCTTCCGGCATACGGGATCATTTTACCAATTTATATGATTATACTGAATGACCAGCAGTGGCATTGTTTCATGACAGAGTTTCTCTGAATTGCCGAGATTGAAGAGGAAAAAAAAAGAAAGTCTTCCGGCATACGGCATCATTTTACCAATGTATATGATTATACTGAATGACAAGCAGTGTAAGTGTTTCACTAAAGAGTTTCTCTGAATTGCCGAGACTGAAGAGAGAAAAAAACAAGAAAGTCTTCCGTGATACGGCATCATTTTACCAATTTATGATTATTCTAAATGACCATCAGTGGCAGTGTTTCACGATAGAGTTTCTTTGAAATGCCGAGACTGAAGAGAGAAAAAAAAAGGAAGACTTCCGGCATACGGCATAATTTTACCAATCTATATGATTATACTGAATGACCAGCAGTGGCAGTGTTTCACGACAGAGTTTCTCTGAATTGCTGAGACAGAAGAAAAAAAAGGAAGTCTTCCAGCATACAGCATCATTTTACCAATTTATATGATTATACTGAATGACCAGCAGTGGCATTGTTTCACGACAAAGTTTCTCTAAATTGCCGAGACTGAAGAAAAAAAAGGAAGTCTTCCGGCATACGGCATCATTTTACCAATTTATATGATTATACTGAATGACCAGCAGTGGCATTGTTTCACAACAGAGTTTCTCTGAATTGCCGAGACTGAAGAAAAAAATAAAGGAAGTCTTCCGGCATACGCCATCATTTTACCAAGTTACATGGTTATACTGAATGACCAGCAGTGGCAGTGTTTCACAACAGAGTTTCTCTGAATTACCGAGATTAAAGGGGAAAAAAAAGGAAGTCTTCCGGCATGCGGCATCATTTTACCAATTTATATGATTATGCTGAATGACCAGCAGTGGCATTTTTTCACGACAGAGTTGCTCTGAATTGCAGAGACTGAAGAAAAAAAAAAGGATGTCTTCCGGCATACGGCATCATTTTCCCAATTCAGATGATTATACTGAATGACCAGCAGTGGCAGTGTTTCACAATAGAGTTTCTCTGAATTATCGAGATTGAAGAGAAAAAAAAAGGAATCATTTTACCAATTTATAAGATTATACTGAATGACCAGCAGTGGAAGTGTTTCACTACAGAGTTTCTCTGAATTGCCTAGACTGAAGAGAGAAAAAAAAAGAAAGTCTTCTGGGATACGGCATCATTTTACCAATTCACGATTATTCTAAATGACCAGCAGTGGCAGTGTTTCACGATAGAGTTTCTCTGAATTGCCGAGACTGAAGAGAGAAAAAAAAAGAAAGTCTTCCGGCTTACAGCATCATTTTACCAATCTATATGATTATACTGAATGACCAGCAGTGGCATTGTTTCACGACAGAGTTTCTCTGAATTGCCGAGACTGAAGAAAAAATAAAGGAAGTCTTCTGGCATACGGAATCATTTTACCAATTGACATGATTATACTGAATGACCAGCAGCGGCAGTGTTTCACAACAGAGTTTCTCTGAATTGACGAGACTGAAGAAAAAAAAAAAGGAAGTCTTCTGGCATACGGCATAATTTTACCAATCTATATGATTATACTGAATGACCAGCAGTGGCAGTGTTTCACGACAGAGTTTCTCTGAATTGCCGAGACTGAAGAGAAAAAAAAGGAAGTCTTCAAGGATACGCATCATTTTACCAATTTATATGATTATACTGAATGACCAGAAGTGGCAGTGTTTCACGACAGAGTTTCTTTGAATTTCCGAGGCTAAAGAGAAAAAAAAGGAAGTCTTCCGGCATACGGCATCATTTTACCAAATTATATGATTATACTGAATGACCAGTAGTGGCAGAGTTTCACAACAGAGTTTCTCTGAATTGCCGAGACTGAAGAGAAAAAAAAAAGGAAGTCTTCTGGCATACGGCATAATTTTACCAATGTATATCATTATACTGAATGACGAGCAGTGGCAGTGTTTCACAACAGAATTCCCCTGAATTGCTGAGACTGAAGAACAAAAAACAGGAAGTCTTCCGGCATATGGCATCATTTTACAAATTTACATGATTATACTGAATGACCAGCAGTGGCAGTGTTTCACAAGAGTTTCTCTGAATTACCGAGATTGAAGAGAAAAAAAAAAGAAAGTCTTCCGGCATACGGCATTATTATAACAATTTATATGATTATACTGAATGACCAGCAGTGGAAGTGTTTTACTACAGAGTTTTTCTGACTTGCAGAGACTGAAGAGAAAAAAAAGGAAGTCTTCTGGCATACGGCATAATTTTACCAATGTATATGAATATATTGAATGATGAGCAGTGGCAGTGTTTCACAACAGAGTTTCTTTGAACTGCTGAGACTGAAGAAAAAAAAAAAGGAAATCTTCCGGCATACGGCGTCATTTTACCAATTTATATGATTATACTGAATGACCAGCAGTGGAAGTGTTTCACTACAGAGTTTCTCTGAATTACCGAGATTAAAGGGGAAAAAAAAGGAAGTCTTCCGGCATGCGGCATCATTTTACCAATTTATATGATTATGCTGAATGACCAGCAGTGGCATTTTTTCACGACAGAGTTGCTCTGAATTGCAGAGACTGAAGAAAAAAAAAAGGATGTCTTCCGGCATACGGCATCATTTTCCCAATTCAGATGATTATACTGAATGACCAGCAGTGGCAGTGTTTCACAATAGAGTTTCTCTGAATTATCGAGATTGAAGAGAAAAAAAAAGGAATCATTTTACCAATTTATAAGATTATACTGAATGACCAGCAGTGGAAGTGTTTCACTACAGAGTTTCTCTGAATTGCCTAGACTGAAGAGAGAAAAAAAAAGAAAGTCTTCTGGGATACGGCATCATTTTACCAATTCACGATTATTCTAAATGACCAGCAGTGGCAGTGTTTCACGATAGAGTTTCTCTGAATTGCCGAGACTGAAGAGAGAAAAAAAAAGAAAGTCTTCCGGCTTACAGCATCATTTTACCAATCTATATGATTATACTGAATGACCAGCAGTGGCATTGTTTCACGACAGAGTTTCTCTGAATTGCCGAGACTGAAGAAAAAATAAAGGAAGTCTTCTGGCATACGGAATCATTTTACCAATTGACATGATTATACTGAATGACCAGCAGCGGCAGTGTTTCACAACAGAGTTTCTCTGAATTGACGAGACTGAAGAAAAAAAAAAAGGAAGTCTTCTGGCATACGGCATAATTTTACCAATCTATATGATTATACTGAATGACCAGCAGTGGCAGTGTTTCACGACAGAGTTTCTCTGAATTGCCGAGACTGAAGAGAAAAAAAAGGAAGTCTTCAAGGATACGCATCATTTTACCAATTTATATGATTATACTGAATGACCAGAAGTGGCAGTGTTTCACGACAGAGTTTCTTTGAATTTCCGAGGCTAAAGAGAAAAAAAAGGAAGTCTTCCGGCATACGGCATCATTTTACCAAATTATATGATTATACTGAATGACCAGTAGTGGCAGAGTTTCACAACAGAGTTTCTCTGAATTGCCGAGACTGAAGAGAAAAAAAAAAGGAAGTCTTCTGGCATACGGCATAATTTTACCAATGTATATCATTATACTGAATGACGAGCAGTGGCAGTGTTTCACAACAGAATTCCCCTGAATTGCTGAGACTGAAGAACAAAAAACAGGAAGTCTTCCGGCATATGGCATCATTTTACAAATTTACATGATTATACTGAATGACCAGCAGTGGCAGTGTTTCACAAGAGTTTCTCTGAATTACCGAGATTGAAGAGAAAAAAAAAAGAAAGTCTTCCGGCATACGGCATTATTATAACAATTTATATGATTATACTGAATGACCAGCAGTGGAAGTGTTTTACTACAGAGTTTTTCTGACTTGCAGAGACTGAAGAGAAAAAAAAGGAAGTCTTCTGGCATACGGCATAATTTTACCAATGTATATGAATATATTGAATGACGAGCAGTGGCAGTGTTTCACAACAGAGTTTCTTTGAACTGCTGAGACTGAAGAAAAAAAAAAAGGAAATCTTCCGGCATACGGCGTCATTTTACCAATTTATATGATTATACTGAATGACCAGCAGTGGAAGTGTTTCACTACAGAGTTTCTCTGAATTGCCGAGACTGAAGAGAGAAAAAAAAAAAGGAAGTCTTCCGCCATACAGCATAATTTTACCAATCTATATGATTATACTGAATGACCAGCAGTGGCATTGTTTCACGACAAAGTTTCTCTAAATTGCCGAGACTGAAGAAAAAAAAGGAAGTCTTCCGGCGTACGACATCATTTTACCAATTTATATGATTATACTGAATGACCAGCAGTGGCATTGTTTCACGACAAAGTTTCTCTAAATTGCCGAGACTGAAGAAAAAAAAGGAAGTCTTCCAGCATACGACATCATTTTACCAATTTATATGATTATACTGAATGACCAGCAGTGGCATTGTTTCACAACAGAGTTTCTCTGAATTGCCGAGACTGAAGAAAAAAATAAAGGAAGTCTTCCGGCATACGCCATTTTTTTTAACCAATTTACATGATTATACTGAATGACCAGCAGGGCATTGTTTCACAACAGAGTTTTTCTGAATTGCCGAGACTGAAGAGAAAAAAAAAAGGAAGTCTTCTGGCATACAACATAATTTTACCAATGTATATCATTATACTGAATGACGAGCAGTGGCAGTGTTTCACAACAGAATTTCTCTGAATTGCTGAGACTGAAGAACAAAAAACAGGAAGTCTTCCGGCATATGGCATCATTTTACAAATGTACATGATTATACTGAATGACCAGCAGTGGCAGTGTTTCACAACAGAGTTTCTCTGAATTACCGAGATTAAAGAGAAAAAAAAAAGAAAGTCTTCCGGCATACGGCATCATTATAACAATTTATATGATTATACTGAATGACCAGCAGGGGAAGTGTTTTACTGCAGAGTTTTTCTGAATTGCAGAGACTGAAGAGAAAAAAAAGGAAGTCTTCTGGCATACGGCATAATTTTACCAATGTATATGAATATATTGAATGACGAGCAGTGGCAGTGTTTCACAACAGAGTTTCTCTGAACTGCTGAGACTGAAGAAAAAAAAAAAGGAAATCTTCCGGCATACGGCATCATTTTACCAATTTATATGATTATACTGAATGACCAGCAGTGGAACTGTTTCACTACAGAGTTTTTCTGAATTGCCGAGACTGAAGAGAAAAAAAATGGAAGTCTTCCAGGATACGGCATCATTTTACCAATTTATGATTATTCTAAATAACCACCAGTGGCAGTGTTTCACGAAAGAGTTTCTCTGAATTGCCGAGACTGAAGAGAGAAAAAAATAAAGGAAGTCTTCCGCCATACAGCATAATTTTACCAATCTATATGATTATACTGAATGACCAGCAGTGGCATTGTTTCAATACAGAGTTTCTCTGAATTGCCAAGACTGAAGAGAGAAAAAAAAAGGAAGTCTTCCGGAATACGGCATCATTTTACCAATCTATATGATTATACTGAATGGCGAGCGGTGGCAGTGTTTTACAACAGAGTTTCTCTGAATTGAGGAGACTGGACAGAAAAAAAAGGAAGTCTTCCGGCATACCACATCATTTTACAAATCCATATGATTATACTGAATGACCAGCAGTGGCATTATTTCACAACAGAGTTTCTCAGAATTGCCGAGACTGAAGGAAAAAAAATAAAGGAAGTCTTCTGGTATACGACATCATTTTACCAATTTATATGATTATACCGAATGACCAGCAGTGGCATTATTTCACGACAGAGTTTCTCTGAATTGCCGAGACTGAAGGAAAAAAAATAAAGGAAGTCTTCTGGTATACGCCATCATTTTACCAATTTATATGATTATACCGAATGACCAGTAGTGGCAAAGTTTCACGACAGAGTTTCTCTGAATTGCCAAAACTGAAGAAAAAAAAAGGAAGTCTTCCGGCATATGGCATCATTTTACCAATTTACATGATTATACTGAATGACCAGCAGTGGCAGTGTTTCACAACAGAGCTTCTCTGAATTATCGAGATTGAAGAGGAAAAAAAAAGAAAGTCTTCCGGCATACGGCATCATTTTACCAATTTATATGATTATACTGAATGACCAGCAGTGGAAGTGTTTCACTACAGAGTTTTTCTGAATTGCAGAGACCGAAGAGAAAAAAAAAGGAAGTCTTCTGGCATACGGAATAATTTTACCAATGTATATGATTATACTGAATGACGAGCAGTGGCAGTGTTTCACAACAGAGTTTCTCTGAATTGCTGAGACTGAAGAAAAAAAAGCAAGTCTTCCGGCATACGGGATCATTTTACCAATTTATATGATTATACTGAATGACCAGCAGTGGCATTGTTTCATGACAGAGTTTCTCTGAATTGCCGAGATTGAAGAGGAAAAAAAAAGAAAGTCTTCCGGCATACGGCATCATTTTACCAATTTATGATTATTCTAAATGACCATCAGTGGCAGTGTTTCACGATAGAGTTTCTTTGAATTGCCGAGACTGAAGAGAGAAAAAAAAAGGAAGACTTCCGGCATACGGCATAATTTTACCAATCTATATGATTATACTGAATGACCAGCAGTGGCAGTGTTTCACGACAGAGTTTCTCTGAATTGCTGAGACAGAAGAAAAAAAAGGAAGTCTTCCAGCATACAGCATCATTTTACCAATTTATATGATTATACTGAATGACCAGCAGTGGCATTGTTTCACGACAAAGTTTCTCTAAATTGCCGAGACTGAAGAAAAAAAAGGAAGTCTTCCGGCATACGGCATCATTTTACCAATTTATATGATTATACTGAATGACCAGCAGTGGCATTGTTTCACAACAGAGTTTCTCTGAATTGCCGAGACTGAAGAAAAAAATAAAGGAAGTCTTCCGGCATACGCCATCATTTTACCAAGTTACATGGTTATACTGAATGACCAGCAGTGGCAGTGTTTCACAACAGAGTTTCTCTGAATTACCGAGATTAAAGGGGAAAAAAAAGGAAGTCTTCCGGCATGCGGCATCATTTTACCAATTTATATGATTATGCTGAATGACCAGCAGTGGCATTTTTTCACGACAGAGTTGCTCTGAATTGCAGAGACTGAAGAAAAAAAAAAGGATGTCTTCCGGCATACGGCATCATTTTCCCAATTCAGATGATTATACTGAATGACCAGCAGTGGCAGTGTTTCACAATAGAGTTTCTCTGAATTATCGAGATTGAAGAGAAAAAAAGAAGGAATCATTTTACCAATTTATAAGATTATACTGAATGACCAGCAGTGGAAGTGTTTCACTACAGAGTTTCTCTGAATTGCCTAGACTGAAGAGAGAAAAAAAAAGAAAGTCTTCTGGGATACGGCATCATTTTACCAATTCACGATTATTCTAAATGACCAGCAGTGGCAGTGTTTCACGATAGAGTTTCTCTGAATTGCCGAGACTGAAGAGAGAAAAAAAAAGAAAGTCTTCCGGCTTACAGCATCATTTTACCAATCTATATGATTATACTGAATGACCAGCAGTGGCATTGTTTCACGACAGAGTTTCTCTGAATTGCCGAGACTGAAGAAAAAATAAAGGAAGTCTTCTGGCATACGGAATCATTTTACCAATTGACATGATTATACTGAATGACCAGCAGCGGCAGTGTTTCACAACAGAGTTTCTCTGAATTGACGAGACTGAAGAAAAAAAAAAAGGAAGTCTTCTGGCATACGGCATAATTTTACCAATCTATATGATTATACTGAATGACCAGCAGTGGCAGTGTTTCACGACAGAGTTTCTCTGAATTGCCGAGACTGAAGAGAAAAAAAAGGAAGTCTTCATGGATACGCATCATTTTACCAATTTATATGATTATACTGAATGACCAGAAGTGGCAGTGTTTCACGACAGAGTTTCTTTGAATTTCCGAGGCTAAAGAGAAAAAAAAGGAAGTCTTCCGGCATACGGCATCATTTTACCAAATTATATGATTATACTGAATGACCAGTAGTGGCAGAGTTTCACAACAGAGTTTCTCTGAATTGCCGAGACTGAAGAGAAAAAAAAAAGGAAGTCTTCTGGCATACGGCATAATTTTACCAATGTATATCATTATACTGAATGACGAGCAGTGGCAGTGTTTCACAACAGAATTCCCCTGAATTGCTGAGACTGAAGAACAAAAAACAGGAAGTCTTCCGGCATATGGCATCATTTTACAAATTTACATGATTATACTGAATGACCAGCAGTGGCAGTGTTTCACAAGAGTTTCTCTGAATTACCGAGATTGAAGAGAAAAAAAAAAGAAAGTCTTCCGGCATACGGCATTATTATAACAATTTATATGATTATACTGAATGACCAGCAGTGGAAGTGTTTTACTACAGAGTTTTTCTGACTTGCAGAGACTGAAGAGAAAAAAAAGGAAGTCTTCTGGCATACGGCATAATTTTACCAATGTATATGAATATATTGAATGACGAGCAGTGGCAGTGTTTCACAACAGAGTTTCTTTGAACTGCTGAGACTGAAGAAAAAAAAAAAGGAAATCTTCCGGCATACGGCGTCATTTTACCAATTTATATGATTATACTGAATGACCAGCAGTGGAAGTGTTTCACTACAGAGTTTCTCTGAATTGCCGAGACTGAAGAGAGAAAAAAAAAAAGGAAGTCTTCCGCCATACAGCATAATTTTACCAATCTATATGATTATACTGAATGACCAGCAGTGGCATTGTTTCACGACAAAGTTTCTCTAAATTGCCGAGACTGAAGAAAAAAAAGGAAGTCTTCCGGCGTACGACATCATTTTACCAATTTATATGATTATACTGAATGACCAGCAGTGGCATTGTTTCACGACAAAGTTTCTCTAAATTGCCGAGACTGAAGAAAAAAAAGGAAGTCTTCCAGCATACGACATCATTTTACCAATTTATATGATTATACTGAATGACCAGCAGTGGCATTGTTTCACAACAGAGTTTCTCTGAATTGCCGAGACTGAAGAAAAAAATAAAGGAAGTCTTCCGGCATACGCCATTTTTTTTACCAATTTACATGATTATACTGAATGACCAGCAGGGCAGTGTTTCACAACAGAGTTTCTCTGAATTACCGAGATTGAAGAGAAAAAAAAAGGAAGTCTTCCGGCATACGGCATCATTTTACCAATTTATATGATTATACTGAATGACCAGCAGTGGAAGTGTTTCAATACAGAGTTTCTCTGAATTGCCAAGACTGAAAAGAGAAAAAAAACGGAAGTCTTCCCGAATATGGCATCATTTTACCAATCTATATGATTATACTGAATGGCGAGCGGTGGCAGTGTTTTACAACAGAGTTTCTCTGAATTGAGGAGACTGGAGAGAAAAAAAAAGGAAGTCTTCCGGCATACGGCATCATTTTACCAATCCATATGATTATACTGAATGACCAGCAGTGGCATTATTTCACGACAGAGTTTCTCTGAATTGCCGAGACTGAAGGAAAAAAAATAAAGGAAGTCTTCTGGTATACAACATCATTTTACCAATTTATATGATTATACCGAATGACCAGCAGTGGCATTATTTCACAACAGAGTTTCTCTGAATTGCCGAGACTGAAGGAAAAAAAATAAAGGAAGTCTTCTGGTATACGCCATCATTTTACCAATTTATATGATTATACCAAATGACCAGTAGTGGCAAAGTTTCACGACAGAGTTTCTCTGAATTGCAGAGACTGAAGAAAAAAAAAGGAAGGCTTCCGGCATACGGCATAGTTTTACTAATTTATATGATTATACTGAATGACCAGCAGTGGCATTGTTTCACGACAAAGTTTCTCTGAATTGCCGAGACTGAAGAAAAAAAAGGAAGTCTTCCGGCATATGGCATCATTTTACCAATTTACATGATTATACTGAATGACCAGCAGTGGCAGTGTTTCACAACAGAGCTTCTCTGAATTATCGAGATTGAAGAGGAAAAAAAAAGAAAGTCTTCCGGCATACGGCATCATTTTACCAATTTATATGATTATACTGAATGACCAGCAGTGGAAGTGTTTCACTACAGAGTTTTTCTGAATTGCAGAGACCGAAGAGAAAAAAAAAGGAAGTCTTCTGGCATACGGCATCATTTTACCAATTTATATGATTATACTGAATGACGAGCGATGGCAGTGTTTTACAACAGAGTTTCTCTGAATTGAGGAGATTGGAGAGAAAAAAAAAAGGAAGTCTTCCGGCATACGGTATCATTTTACCAATCTATATGATTATACTGAATGACCAGCAGTGGCAGTGTTTCACGACAGAGTTTCTCTGAATTGCCGAGACTGAAGAGAAAAAAAAGGAAGTCTTCAAGGATACGGCATCATTTTACCAATTTATATGATTATACTGAATGACCAGCAGTGGCAGTGTTTCACGACAGAGTTTCTTTGAATTTCCGAGGCTAAAGATAAAAAAAAGGAAGTCTTCAAGGATACGGCATCATTTTACCAAATTATATGATTATACTGAATGACCAGCAGTGGCATTGTTTCACAACAAAGTTTCTCTAAATTGCCGAGACTGAAGAAAAAAAAGGAAGTCTTCCAGCATACGACATCATTTTACCAATTTATATGATTATACTGAATGACCAGCAGTGGCATTGTTTCACAACAGAGTTTCTCTGAATTGCCGAGACTGAAGAAAAAAATAAAGGAAGTCTTCCGGCATACGCCATTTTTTTTTACCAATTTACATGATTATACTGAATGACCAGCAGGGCAGTGTTTCACAACAGAGTTTCTCTGAATTACCGAGATTGAAGAGAAAAAAAAAAGGAAGTCTTCCGGCATACGGCATCATTTTACCAATTTATATGATTATACTGAATGACCAGCAGTGGAAGTGTTTCAATACAGAGTTTCTCTGAATTGCCAAGACTGCGGAATATGGCATCATTTTACCAATCTATATGATTATACTGAATGGCGAGCGGTGGCAGTGTTTTACAACAGAGTTTCTCTGAATTGAGGAGACTGGAGAGAAAAAAAAAGGAAGTCTTCCGGCATACGGCATCATTTTACCAATCCATATGATTATACTGAATGACCAGCAGTGGCATTATTTCACGACAGAGTTTCTCTGAATTGCCGAGACTGAAGGAAAAAAAATAAAGGAAGTCTTCTGGTATACAACATCATTTTACCAATTTATATGATTATACCGAATGACCAGCAGTGGCATTATTTCACAACAGAGTTTCTCTGAATTGCCGAGACTGAAGGAAAAAAAAGTAAAGGAAGTCTTCTGGTATACGCCATCATTTTACCAATTTATATGATTATACCAAATGACCAGTAGTGGCAAAGTTTCACGACAGAGTTTCTCTGAATTGCAGAGACTGAAGAAAAAAAAAGGAAGGCTTCCGGCATACGGCATAGTTTTACCAATTTATATGATTATACTGACTGACCAGCAGTGGCATTGTTTCACGACAAAGTTTCTCTGAATTGCCGAGACTGAAGTAAAAAAAAGGAAGTCTTCCGGCATATGGCATCATTTTACCAATTTACATGATTATACTGAATGACCAGCAGTGGCAGTGTTTCACAACAGAGCTTCTCTGAATTATCGAGATTGAAGAGGAAAAAAAAAGAAAGTCTTCCGGCATACGGCATCATTTTACCAATTTATATGATTATACTGAATGACCAGCAGTGGAAGTGTTTCACTACAGAGTTTTTCTGAATTGCAGAGACCGAAGAGAAAAAAAAAGGAAGTCTTCTGGCATACGGCATCATTTTACCAATTTATATGATTATACTGAATGACCAGCAGTGGCATTGTTTCACAACAGAGTTTCTCTGAATTGCTGAGACAGAAGGAAAAAAAAAGAAGTCTTCCGGCATACGGCATCATTTTACCAATTTATATGATTATACTGAATGACCAGCAGTGGCATTGTTTCACGACAGAGTTTCTCTAAATTGCCGAGACTGAAGAAAAAAAAGGAAGTCTTCCGGCATACGACATCATTTTACCAATTTATATGATTATACTGAATGACCAGCAGTGGCATTGTTTCACGACAGAGTTTCTCTGAATTGCCGAGACTGAAGAAAAAAATAAAGGAAGTCTTCCGGCATACGCCATTTTTTTACCAATTTACATGATTATACTGAATGACCAGCAGTGGTAGTGTTTCACAACAGAGTTTCTCTGAATTACCGAGATTGAAGAGAAAAAAAAAAGGAAGTCTTCCGGCATACGGCATCATTTTACCAATTTATATGATTATACTGAATGACGAGCGATGGCAGTGTTTTACAACAGAGTTTCTCTGAATTGAGGAGATTGGAGAGAAAAAAAAAAGGAAGTCTTCCGGCATACGGTATCATTTTACCAATCTATATGATTATACTGAATGACCAGCAGTGGCAGTGTTTCACGACAGAGTTTCTCTGAATTGCCGAGACTGAAGAGAAAAAAAAGGAAGTCTTCAAGGATACGGCATCATTTTACCAATTTATATGATTATACTGAATGACCAGCAGTGGCAGTGTTTCACGACAGAGTTTCTTTGAATTTCCGAGGCTAAAGATAAAAAAAAGGAAGTCTTTAAGGATACGGCATCATTTTACCAAATTATATGATTATACTGAATGACCAGTAGTGGCAGAGTTTCACGACAGAGTTTCTCTGAATTTCAGAGACTGAAGACTAAAAAAGGAAGGCTCCCGGCATACGGCATAATTATACCAATTTATATGATTATACTGAATGACCAGCAGTGGCATTGTTTCACGACAGAGTTTTTCTGAATTGCCGAGACTGAAGAGAAAAAAAAAAGGGAAGTCTTCTGGCATACGGCATAATTTTACCAATGTATATCATTATACTGAATGACGAGCAGTGGAAGTGTTTCACAACAGAATTTCTCTGAATTGCTGAGACTGAAGAACAAAAAACAGGAAGTCTTCCGGCATATGGCATCATTTTACAAATGTACATGATTATACTGAATGACCAGCAGTGGCAGTGTTTCACAACAGAGTTTCTCTGAATTACCGAGATTGAAGAGAAAAAAAAAAGAAAGTCTTCCGGCATACGGCATCTTTATAACAATTTATATGATTATACTGAATGACCAGCAGTGGAAGTGTTTTACTGCAGAGTTTTTCTGAATTGCAGAGACTGAAGAGAAAAAAAAGGAAGTCTTCTGGCATACGGCATAATTTTACCAATGTATATGAATATATTGAATGACGAGCAGTGGCAGTGTTTCACAACAGAGTTTCTCTGAACTGCTGAGACTGAAGAAAAAAAAAAAGGAAATCTTCCGGCATACGGCATCATTTTACCAATTTATATGATTATACTGAATGACCAGCAGTGGAACTGTTTCACTACAGAGTTTTTCTGAATTGCCGAGACTGAAGAGAAAAAAAATGGAAGTCTTCCAGGATACGGCATCATTTTACCAATTTATGATTATTCTAAATAACCACCAGTGGCAGTGTTTCACGAAAGAGTTTCTCTGAATTGCCGAGACTGAAGAGAGAAAAAAATAAAGGAAGTCTTCCGCCATACAGCATAATTTTACCAATCTATATGATTATACTGAATGACCAGCAGTGGCATTGTTTCAATACAGAGTTTCTCTGAATTGCCAAGACTGAAGAGAGAAAAAAAAAGGAAGTCTTCCGGAATACGGCATCATTTTACCAATCTATATGATTATACTGAATGGCGAGCGGTGGCAGTGTTTTACAACAGAGTTTCTCTGAATTGAGGAGACTGGATAGAAAAAAAAAGGAAGTCTTCCAGCATACGGCATCATTTTACAAATCCATATGATTATACTGAATGACCAGCAGTGGCATTATTTCACAACAGAGTTTCTCAGAATTGCCGAGACTGAAGGAAAAAAAATAAAGGAAGTCTTCTGGTATACGACATCATTTTACCAATTTATATGATTATACCGAATGACCAGCAGTGGCATTATTTCACGACAGAGTTTCTCTGAATTGCCGAGACTGAAGGAAAAAAAATAAAGGAAGTCTTCTGGTATATGCCATCATTTTACCAATTTATATGATTATACCGAATGACCAGTAGTGGCAAAGTTTCACGACAGAGTTTCTCTGAATTGCAGAGACTGAAGAAAAAAAAAGGAAGGCTTCCGGCATACGGCATAGTTTTACCAATTTATATGATTATACTGAATGACCAGCAGTGGCATTGTTTCACGACAAAGTTTCTCTGAATTGCCAAAACTGAAGAAAAAAAAAGGAAGTCTTCCGGCATATGGCATCATTTTACCAATTTACATGATTATACTGAATGACCAGCAGTGGCAGTGTTTCACAACAGAGCTTCTCTGAATTATCGAGATTGAAGAGGAAAAAAAAAGAAAGTCTTCCGGCATACGGCATCATTTTACCAATTTATATGATTATACTGAATGACCAGCAGTGGAAGTGTTTCACTACAGAGTTTTTCTGAATTGCAGAGACCGAAGAGAAAAAAAAAGGAAGTCTTCTGGCATACGGAATAATTTTACCAATGTATATGATTATACTGAATGACAAGCAGTGGCAGTGTTTCACAACAGAGTTTCTCTGAATTGCTGAGACTGAAGAAAAAAAAGCAAGTCTTCCGGCATACGGGATCATTTTACCAATTTATATGATTATACTGAATGACCAGCAGTGGCATTGTTTCATGACAGAGTTTCTCTGAATTGCCGAGATTGAAGAGGAAAAAAAAAGAAAGTCTTCCGGCATACGGCATCATTTTACCAATTTACATGATTATACTGAATGACCAGCAGTGGCAGTGTTTCACAATAGAGTTTCTCTGAATTACCGAGATTGAAGAGAAAAAAAGGTAGTCTTCCGGCATACGGCATCATTTTACCAATGTATATGATTATACTGAATGACAAGCAGTGTAAGTGTTTCACTAAAGAGTTTCTCTGAATTGCCGAGACTGAAGAGAGAAAAAAACAAGAAAGTCTTCCGTGATACGGCATAATTTTACCAATTTATGATTATTCTAAATGACCATCAGTGGCAGTGTTTCACGATAGAGTCTCTTTGAATTGCCGAGACTGAAGAGAGAAAAAAAAAGGAAGACTTCCGGCATACGGCATAATTTTACCAATCTATATGATTATACTGAATGACCAGCAGTGGCAGTGTTTCACGACAGAGTTTCTCTGAATTGCTGAGACAGAAGAAAAAAAAGGAAGTCTTCCAGCATACAGCATCATTTTACCAATTTATATGATTATACTGAATGACCAGCAGTGGCATTGTTTCACGACAAAGTTTCTCTAAATTGCCGAGACTGAAGAAAAAAAAGGAAGTCTTCCGGCATACGGCATCATTTTACCAATTTATATGATTATACTGAATGACCAGCAGTGGCATTGTTTCACAACAGAGTTTCTCTGAATTGCCGAGACTGAAGAAAAAAATAAAGGAAGTCTTCCGGCATACGCCATCATTTTACCAAGTTACATGGTTATACTGAATGACCAGCAGTGGCAGTGTTTCACAACAGAGTTTCTCTGAATTACCGAGATTAAAGGGAAAAAAAAAGGAAGTCTTCCGGCATGCGGCATCATTTTACCAATTTATATGATTATGCTGAATGACCAGCAGTGGCATTTTTTCACGACAGAGTTGCTCTGAATTGCAGAGACTGAAGAAAAAAAAAAGGATGTCTTCCGGCATACAGCATCATTTTCCCAATTCAGATGATTATACTGAATGACCAGCAGTGGCAGTGTTTCACAATAGAGTTTCTCTGAATTATCGAGATTGAAGAGAAAAAAAAAGGAATCATTTTACCAATTTATAAGATTATACTGAATGACCAGCAGTGGAAGTGTTTCACTACAGAGTTTCTCTGAATTGCCTAGACTGAAGAGAGAAAAAAAAAGAAAGTCTTCTGGGATACGGCATCATTTTACCAATTCACGATTATTCTAAATGACCAGCAGTGGCAGTGTTTCACGATAGAGTTTCTCTGAATTGCCGAGACTGAAGAGAGAAAAAAAAAGTAAGTCTTCCGTTTTACAGCATCATTTTACCAATCTATATGATTATACTGAATGACCAGCAGTGGCATTGTTTCACGACAGAGTTTCTCTGAATTGCCGAGACTGAAGAAAAAATAAAGGAAGTCTTCTGGCATACGGAATCATTTTACCAATTGACATGATTATACTGAATGACCAGCAGCGGCAGTGTTTCACAACAGAGTTTCTCTGAATTGACGAGACTGAAGAAAAAAAAAAGGAAGTCTTCTGGCATACGGCATAATTTTACCAATCTATATGATTATACTGAATGACCAGCAGTGGCAGTGTTTCACGACAGAGTTTCTCTGAATTGCCGAGACTGAAGAGAAAAAAAAGGAAGTCTTCAAGGATACGGCATCATTTTACCAATTTATATGATTATACTGAATGACCAGAAGTGGCAGTGTTTCACGACAGAGTTTCTTTGAATTTCCGAGGCTAAAGAGAAAAAAAAGGAAGTCTTCCGGCATACGGCATCATTTTACCAAATTATATGATTATACTGAATGACCAGTAGTGGCAGAGTTTCACAACAGAGTTTCTCTGAATTGCAGAGACTGAAGAAAAAAAAGGAAGGCTTCCGGCATACGGCATAATTTTACCAATTTATATGATTATACTGAATGACCAGCAGTGGCATTGTTTCACGACAGAGTTTTTCTGAATTGCCGAGACTGAAGAGAAAAAAAAAAGGAAGTCTTCTGGCATACGGCATAATTTTACCAATGTATATCATTATACTGAATGACGAGCAGTGGCAGTGTTTCACAACAGAATTCCCCTGAATTGCTGAGACTGAAGAACAAAAAACAGGAAGTCTTCCGGCATATGGCATCATTTTACAAATTTACATGATTATACTGAATGACCAGCAGTGGCAGTGTTTCACAAGAGTTTCTCTGAATTACCGAGATTGAAGAGAAAAAAAAAAGAAAGTCTTCCGGCATACGGCATTATTATAACAATTTATATGATTATACTGAATGACCAGCAGTGGAAGTGTTTTACTACAGAGTTTTTCTGACTTGCAGAGACTGAAGAGAAAAAAAAGGAAGTCTTCTGGCATACGGCATAATTTTACCAATGTATATGAATATATTGAATGACGAGCAGTGGCAGTGTTTCACAACAGAGTTTCTTTGAACTGCTGAGACTGAAGAAAAAAAAAAAGGAAATCTTCCGGCATACGGCATCATTTTACCAATTTATATGATTATACTGAATGACCAGCAGTGGAAGTGTTTCACTACAGAGTTTCTCTGAATTGCCGAGACTGAAGAGAGAAAAAAAAAAGGAAGTCTTCCGCCATACAGCATAATTTTACCAATCTATATGATTATACTGAATGACCAGCAGTGGCATTGTTTCACGACAAAGTTTCTCTAAATTGCCGAGATTGAAGAAAAAAAAGGAAGTCTTCCGGCGTACAACATCATTTTACCAATTTATTTAATTATACTGAATGACCAGCAGTGGCATTGTTTCACGACAGAGTTTCTCTGAATTGCTGAGACAGAAGAAAAAAATAAGAAGTCTTCCGGCATAAGGCATCATTTTACCAATTTATATGATTATACTGAATGACCAGCAGTGGCATTGTTTCACGACAAAGTTTCTCTAAATTGCCGAGACTGGAGAAAAAAAAGGAAGTCTTCCGGCATACGACATCATTTTACCAATTTATATGATTATACTGAATGACCAGCAGTGGCATTGTTTCACAACAGAGTTTCTCTGAATTGCCGAGACTGAAGAAAAAAATAAAGGAAGTCTTCCGGCATACGCAATTTTTTTTACCAATTTACATGATTATACTGAATGACCAGCAGTGGCAGTGTTTCACAACAGAGTTTCTCTGAATTACCGAGATTGAAGAGAAAAAAAAAAGGAAGTCTTCCGGCATACGGCATCATTTTACCAATTTATATGATTATACTGAATGACCAGCAGTGGAAGTGTTTCAATACAGAGTTTCTCTGAATTGCCAAGACAGAAGAGAGAAAAAAAAAGGAAGTCTTCCGGAATACGGCATCATTTTACCAATCTATATGATTATACTGAATGACGAGCGGTGGCAGTGTTTTACAACAGAGTTTCTCTGAATTGAGGAGATTGGAGAGAAAAAAAAAGGAAGTCTTCCGGCATACGGTATCATTTTACCAATCTATATGATTATACTGAATGACCAGCAGTGGCAGTGTTTCACGACAGAGTTTCTCTGAATTGCCGAGACTGAAGAGAAAAAAAAGGAAGTCTTCAAGGATACGGCATCATTTTACCAATTTAAATGATTATACTAAATGACCAGCAGTGGCAGTGTTTCACGACAGAGTTTCTTTGAATTTCCGAGGCTAAAGATAAAAAAAAGGAAGTCTTCAAGGATACGGCATCATTTTACCAAATTATATGATTATACTGAATGACCAGTAGTGGCAGAGTTTCACGACAGAGTTTCTCTGAATTTCAGAGACTGAAGACAAAAAAAGGAAGGCTTCCGGCATACGGCATAATTTTACCAATTTATATGATTATACTGAATGACCAGCAGTGGCATTGTTTCACGACAGAGTTTTTCTGAATTGCCGAGACTGAAGAGAAAAAAAAAAGGAAGTCTTCCGGCATACGGCATCATTTTACCAATTCAGATGATTATACTGAATGACCAGCAGTGGCAGTGTTTCACAATAGAGTTTCTCTGAAATATCGAGATTGAAGAGAAAAAAAAAGGAATCATTTTACCAATTTATAAGATTATACTGAATGACCAGCAGTGGAAGTGTTTCACTACAGAGTTTCTCTTAATTGCCTAGACTGAAGAGAGAAAAAAAAAGAAAGTCTTCCGGGATACGGCATCATTTTACCAATTCACGATTATTCTAAATGACCAGCAGTGGCAGTATTTCACGAAAGAGTTTCTCTGAATTGCCGAGACTGAAGAGAGAAAAAAAAAGAAAGTCTTCCGGCATACAGCATCATTTTACCAATCTATATGATTATACTGAATGACCAGCAGTGGCATTGTTTCACGACAGAGTTTCTCTGAATTGCCGAGACTGAAGAAAAAAATAAAGGAAGTCTTCCGGCATACGGCATCATTTTACCAATTGACATCATTATACTGAATGACCAGCAGCGGCAGTGTTTCACAACAGAGTTTCTCTGAATTGACGAGACTGAAGAAAAAAAAAAGGAAGTCTTCTGGCATACGGCATAATTTTACCAATGTATATGATTATACTGAATGACCAGCAGTGGCAGTGTTACACAACAGAGTTTATCTGAATTGCCGAGATTGGAGAGAAAAAAAAAGGAAGTCTTCCGGCATACGGTATCATTTTACCAATCTATATGATTATACTGAATGACCAGCAGTGGCAGTGTTTCACGACAGAGTTTCTCTGAATTGCCGAGTTTGAAGAGAAAAAAAAGGAAGTCTTCAAGGATACGGCATCATTTTACCAATTTATATGATTATACTGAATGACCAGCAGTGGCAGTGTTTCACGACAGAGTTTCTTTGAATTTCCGAGGCTAAAGAGAAAAAAAAGGAAGTCTTCCGGCATACGGCATCATTTTACCAAATTATATGATTATACTGAATGACCAGTAGTGGCAGAGTTTCACGACAGAATTTCTCTGAATTGCAGAGACTGAAGAAAAAAAAGGAAGGCTTCCGGCATACGGCATAATTTTACCAATTTATATGATTATACTGAATGACCAGCAGTGGCATTGTTTCACGACAGAGTTTTTCTGAATTGCCGAGACTGAAGAGAAAAAAAAAAGGAAGTCTTCTGGCATACGGCATAATTTTACCAATGTATATCATTATACTGAATGACGAGCAGTGGCAGTGTTTCACAACAGAATTCCCCTGAATTGCTAAAACTGAAGAACAAAAAACAGGAAGTCTTCCGGCATATGGCATCATTTTACAAATTTACATGATTATACTGAATGACCAGCAGTGGCAGTGTTTCACAAGAGTTTCTCTGAATTACCGAGATTGAAGAGAATAAAAAAAAGAAAGTCTTCCGGCATACGGCATTATTATAACAATTTATATGATTATACTGAATGACCAGCAGTGGAAGTGTTTTGCTACAGAGTTTTTCTGACTTGCAGAGACTGAAGAGAAAATAAAGGAAGTCTTCTGGCATACGGCATAATTTTACCAATGTATATGAATATATTGAATGACGAGCAGTGGCAGTGTTTCACAACAGAGTTTCTTTGAACTGCTGAGACTGAAGAAAAAAAAAAGGAAATCTTCCGGCATACGGCATCATTTTACCAATTTATATGATTATACTGAATGACCAGCAGTGGAAGTGTTTCACTACAGAGTTTCTCTGAATTGCCGAGACTGAAGAGAGAAAAAAAAAGGAAGTCTTCCGCCATACAGCATAATTTTACCAATCTATATGATTATACTGAATGACCAGCAGTGGCATTGTTTCACGATAAAGTTTCTCTAAATTTCAGAGACTGAAGAAAAAAAAGGAAGTCTTCCGGCGTACGACATCATTTTACCAATTTATTTGATTATACTGAATGACCAGCAGTGGCATTGTTTCACGACAGAGTTTCTCTGAATTGCTGAGACAGAAGAAAAAAAAAAGAAGTCTTCCGGCATACGGCATCATTTTACCAATTTATATGATTATACTGAATGACCAGCAGTGGCATTGTTTCACGACAAAGTTTCTCTAAATTGCCGAGACTGAAGAAAAAAAAGGAAGTCTTCCGGCATACGACATCATTTTACCAATTTATATGATTATGCTGAATGACCAGCAGTGGCATTGTTTCACGACAGAGTTTCTCTGAATTGCCGACACTGAAGAAAAAAATAAAGGAAGTCTTCCGGCATACGCCATTTTTTTACCAATTTACATGATTATACTGAATGACCAGCAGTGGCAGTGTTTCGCAACAGAGTTTCTCTGAATTACCGAGATTGAAGAGAAAAAAAAAAGGAAGTCTTCCGGCATACGGCATCATTTTACCAATTTATATGATTATACTGAATGACCAGCAGTGGAAGTGTTTCAATACAGAGTTTCTCTGAATTGCCAAGACAGAAGAGAGAAAAAAAAAAGGAAGTCTTCCGGAATACGGCATCATTTTACCAATCTATATGATTATACTGAATGACGAGCGGTGGCAGTGTTTTACAACAGAGTTTCTCTGAATTGAGGAGATTGGAGAGAAAAAAAAAAGGAAGTCTTCCGGCATACGGTATCATTTTACCAATCTATATGATTATACTGAATGACCAGCAGTGGCAGTGTTTCACGACAGTTTCTCTGAATTGCCGAGACTGAAGAGAAAAAAAAGGAAGTCTTCAAGGATACGGCATCATTTTACCAATTTATATGATTATACTGAATGACCAGCAGTGGCAGTGTTTCACGACAGAGTTTCTTTGAATTTCCGAGACTGAAGAGAAAAAAAAAAGGAAGTCTTCTGGCATACGGCATAATTTTACCAATGTATATCATTATACTGAATGACGAGCAATGGCAGTGTTTCACAACAGAATTTCTCTGAATTGCTGAGACTGAAGAACAAAAAACAGGAAGTCTTCCGGCATATGGCATCATTTTACAAATGTACATGATTATACTGAATGACCAGCTGGCAGTGTTTCACAACAGAGTTTCTCTGAATTACCGAGATTGAAGAGAAAAAAAAAAGAAAGTCTTCCGGCATACGGCATCATTATAACAATTTATATGATTATACTGAATGACCAGCAGTGGAAGTGTTTTACTACAGAGTTTTTCTGAATTGCAGAGACTGAAGAGAAAATAAAGGAAGTCTTCTGGCATACGGCATTATTTTACCAATGTATATGAATATATTGAATGACGAGCAGTGGCAGTGTTTCACAACAGAGTTTCTCTGAACTGCTGAGACTGAAGAAAAAAAAAAAAGAAATCTTCCGGCATACGGCATCATTTTACCAATTTATATGATTATACTGAATGACCAGCAGTGGAAGTGTTTCACTACAGAGTTTTTCTGAATTGCCGAGACTGAAGAGAAAAAAAATGGAAGTCTTCCAGGATACGGCATCATTTTACCAATTTATGATTATTCTAAATAACCACCAGTGGCAGTGTTTCACGAAAGAGTTTCTCTGAATTGCCGAGACTGAAGAGAGAAAAAAAAAAAGGAAGTCTTCCGCCATACAGCATAATTTTACCAATCTATATGATTATACTGAATGACCAGCAGTTGCATTGTTTCACGACAAAGTTTCTCTAAATTGCCGAGACTGAAGAAAAAAAAGGAAGTCTTCCGGCGTACGACATCATTTTACCAATTTATATGATTATACTGAATGACCAGCAGTGGCATTGTTTCACGACAGAGTTTCTCTGAATTGCTGAGACAGAAGAAAAAAAAAAGAAGTCTTCCGGCATACGGCATCATTTTACCAATTTATATGATTATACTGAATGACCAGCAGTGGCATTGTTTCACGACAAAGTTTCTCTAAATTGCCGAGACTGAAGAAAAAAAAGGAAGTCTTCCGGCATACAACATCATTTTACCAATTTATATGATTATACTGAATGACCAGCAGTGGCAGTGTTACACAACAGAGTTTATCTGAATTGCCGAGATTGAAGAGAAAAAAAAAGGAAGTCTTCCGGCATACGGTATCATTTTACCAATCTATATGATTATACTGAATGACCAGCAGTGGCAGTGTTTCACGACAGAGTTTCTCTGAATTGCCGAGACTGAAGAGAAAAAAAAGGAAGTCTTCAAGGATACGGCATCATTTTACCAATTTATATGATTGTACTGAATGACCAGCAGTGGCAGTGTTTCACGACAGAGTTTCTTTGAATTTCCGAGGCTAAAGAGAAAAAAAAGGAAGTCTTCCGGCATACGGCATCATTTTACCAAATTATATGATTATACTGAATGACCAGTAGTGGCAGAGTTTCACGACAGAGTTTCTCTGAATTGCAGAGACTGAAGAGAAAAAAAAAAGGAAGTCTTCTGGCATACGGCATAATTTTACCAATGTATATCATTATACTGAATGACGAGCCGTGGCAGTGTTTCACAACAGAATTCCCCTGAATTGCTGAGACTGAAGAACAAAAAACTGGAAGTCTTCCGGCATATGGCATCATTTTACAAATTTACATGATTATACTGAATGACCAGCAGTGGCAGTGTTTCACAAGAGTTTCTCTGAATTACCGAGATTGAAGAGAAAAAAAAAGAAAGTCTTCCGGCATACGGCATTATTATAACAATTTATATGATTATACTGAATGACCAGCAGTGGAAGTGTTTTACTACAGAGTTTTTCTGACTTGCAGAGACTGAAGAGAAAAAAAAGGAAGTCTTCTGGCATACGGCATAATTTTACCAATGTATATGAATATATTGAATGACGAGCAGTGGCAGTGTTTCACAACAGAGTTTCTTTGAACTGCTGAGACTGAAGAAAAAAAAAAAGGAAATCTTCCGGCATACGGCATCATTTTACCAATTTATATGATTATACTGAATGACCAGCAGTGGAAGTGTTTCACTACAGAGTTTCTCTGAATTGCCGAGACTGAAGAGAGAAAAAAAAAGGAAGTCTTCCGCCATACAGCATAATTTTACCAATCTATATGATTATGCTGAATGACCAGCAGTGGCATTGTTTCACGACAAAGTTTCTCTAAATTGCCGAGACTGAAGAAAAAAAAGGAAGTCTTCCGGCGTACAACATCATTTTACCAATTTATTTGATTATACTGAATGACCAGCAGTGGCATTGTTTCACGACAGAGTTTCTCTGAATTGCTGAGACAGAAGAAAAAAAAAAGAAGTCTTCCGGCATACGGCATCATTTTACCAATTTATATGATTATACTGAATGACCAGCAGTGGCATTGTTTCACGACAAAGTTTCTCTAAATTGCCGAGACTAAAGAAAAAAAAGGAAGTCTTCCGGCATACGACATCATTTTACCAATTTATATGATTATACTGAATGACCAGCAGTGGCATTGTTTCACGACAGAGTTTCTCTGAATTGCCGAGACTGAAGAAAAAAATAAAGGAAGTCTTCCGGCATACGCCATTTTTTTACCAATTTACATGATTATACTGAATGACCAGCAGTGGTAGTGTTTCACAACAGAGTTTCTCTGAATTACCGAGATTGAAGAGAAAAAAAAAAGGAAGTCTTCCGGCATACGGCATCATTTTACCAATTTATATGATTATACTGAATGACCAGCAGTGGAAGTGTTTCAATACAGAGTTTCTCTGAATTGCCAAGACAGAAGAGAGAAAAAAAAAGGAAGTCTTCCGGAATACGGCATCATTTTACCAATCTATATGATTATACTGAATGACGAGCGGTGGCAGTGTTTTACAACAGAGTTTCTCTGAATTGAGGAGATTGGAGAGAAAAAAAAAGGAAGTCTTCCGGCATACGGTATCATTTTACCAATCTATATGATTATACTGAATGACCAGCAGTGGCAGTGTTTCACAACAGAGTTTCTCTGAATTGCCGAGACTGAAGAGAAAAAAAAGGAAGTCTTCAAGGATACGGCATCATTTTACCAATTTATATGATTATACTAAATGACCAGCAGTGGCAGTGTTTCACGACAGAGTTTCTTTGAATTTCCGAGGCTAAAGATAAAAAAAAAGGAAGTCTTCAAGGATACGGCATCATTTTACCAAATTATATGATTATACTGAATGACCAGTAGTGGCAGAGTTTCACGACAGAGTTTTTCTGAATTGCCGAGACTGAAGAGAAAAAAAAAAGGAAGTCTTCCGGCATACGGCATCATTTTACCAATTCAGATGATTATACTGAATGACCAGCAGTGGCAGTGTTTCACAATAGAGTTTCTCTGAATTGAGGAGATTGGAGAGAAAAAAAAAGGAAGTCTTCCGGCATACGGTATCATTTTACCAATCTATATGATTATACTGAATGACCAGCAGTGGCAGTGTTTCACAACAGAGTTTCTCTGAATTGCCGAGACTGAAGAGAAAAAAAAGGAAGTCTTCAAGGATACGGCATCATTTTACCAATTTATATGATTATACTAAATGACCAGCAGTGGCAGTGTTTCACGACAGAGTTTCTTTGAATTTCCGAGGCTAAAGATAAAAAAAAAGGAAGTCTTCAAGGATACGGCATCATTTTACCAAATTATATGATTATACTGAATGACCAGTAGTGGCAGAGTTTCACGACAGAGTTTTTCTGAATTGCCGAGACTGAAGAGAAAAAAAAAAGGAAGTCTTCCGGCATACGGCATCATTTTACCAATTCAGATGATTATACTGAATGACCAGCAGTGGCAGTGTTTCACAATAGAGTTTCTCTGAAATATCGAGATTGAAGAGAAAAAAAAGGAATCATTTTACCAATTTATAAGATTATACTGAATGACCAGCAGTGGAAGTGTTTCACTACAGAGTTTCTCTTAATTGCCTAGACTGAAGAGAGAAAAAAAAAAAGTCTTCCGGGATACGGCATCATTTTACCAATTCACGATTATTCTAAATGACCAGCAGTGGCAGTGTTTCACGAAAGAGTTTCTCTGAATTGCCGAGACTGAAGAGAGAAAAAAAAAAGAAAGTCTTCCGGCATACAGCATCATTTTACCAATCTATATGATTATACTGAATGACCAGCAGTGGCATTGTTTCACGACAGAGTTTCTCTGAATTGCCGAGACTGAAGAAAAAAATAAAGGAAGTCTTCCGGCATACGGCATCATTTTACCAATTGACATCATTATACTGAATGACCAGCAGCGGCAGTGTTTCACGACAGAGTTTCTCTGAATTGCCGAGTTTGAAGAGAAAAAAAAGGAAGTCTTCAAGGATACGGCATCATTTTACCAATTTATATGATTATACTGAATGACCAGCAGTGGCAGTGTTTCACGACAGAGTTTCTTTGAATTTCCGAGGCTAAAGAGAAAAAAAAGGAAGTCTTCCGGCATACGGCATCATTTTACCAAATTATATGATTATACTGAATGACCAGTAGTGGCAGAGTTTCACGACAGAGTTTCTCTGAATTGCAGAGACTGAAGAAAAAAAAGGAAGGCTTCCGGCATACGGCATAATTTTACCAATTTATATGATTATACTGAATGACCAGCAGTGGCATTGTTTCACGACAGAGTTTTTCTGAATTGCCGAGACTGAAGAGAAAAAAAAAAGGAAGTCTTCTGGCATACGGCATAATTTTACCAATGTATATCATTATACTGAATGACGAGCAGTGGCAGTGTTTCACAACAGAATTCCCCTGAATTGCTAAAACTGAAGAACAAAAAACAGGAAGTCTTCCGGCATATGGCATCATTTTACAAATTTACATGATTATACTGAATGACCAGCAGTGGCAGTGTTTCACAAGAGTTTCTCTGAATTACCGAGATTGAAGAGAATAAAAAAAAGAAAGTCTTCCGGCATACGGCATTATTATAACAATTTATATGATTATACTGAATGACCAGCAGTGGAAGTGTTTTGCTACAGAGTTTTTCTGACTTGCAGAGACTGAAGAGAAAAAAAAGGAAGTCTTCTGGCATACGGCATAATTTTACCAATGTATATGAATATATTGAATGACGAGCAGTGGCAGTGTTTCACAACAGAGTTTCTTTGAACTGCTGAGACTGAAGAAAAAAAAAGGAAATCTTCCGGCATACGGCATCATTTTACCAATTTATATGATTATACTGAATGACCAGCAGTGGAAGTGTTTCACTACAGAGTTTCTCTGAATTGCCGAGACTGAAGAGAGAGAAAAAAAAAGGAAGTCTTCCGCCATACAGCATAATTTTACCAATCTATATGATTATACTGAATGACCAGCAGTGGCATTGTTTCACGACAAAGTTTCTCTAAATTGCAGAGACTGAAGAAAAAAAAGGAAGTCTTCCGGCGTACGACATCATTTTACCAATTTATTTGATTATACTGAATGACCAGCAGTGGCATTGTTTCACGACAGAGTTTCTCTGAATTGCTGAGACAGAAGAAAAAAAAAAGAAGTCTTCCGGCATACGGCATCATTTTACCAATTTATATGATTATACTGAATGACCAGCAGTGGCATTGTTTCACGACAAAGTTTCTCTAAATTGCCGAGACTGAAGAAAAAAAAGGAAGTCTTCCGGCATACGACATCATTTTACCAATTTATATGATTATGCTGAATGACCAGCAGTGGCATTGTTTCACGACAGAGTTTCTCTGAATTGCCGACACTGAAGAAAAAAATAAAGGAAGTCTCCCGGCATACGCCATTTTTTTACCAATTTACATGATTATACTGAATGACCAGCAGTGGCAGTGTTTCACAACAGAGTTTCTCTGAATTACCGAGATTGAAGAGAAAAAAAAAAGGAAGTCTTCCGGCATACGGCATCATTTTACCAATTTATATGATTATACTGAATGACCAGCAGTGGAAGTGTTTCAATACAGAGTTTCTCTGAATTGCCAAGACAGAAGAGAGAAAAAAAAAAGGAAGTCTTCCGGAATACGGCATCATTTTACCAATCTATATGATTATACTGAATGACGAGCGGTGGCAGTGTTTTACAACAGAGTTTCTCTGAATTGAGGAGATTGGAGAGAAAAAAAAAGGAAGTCTTCCGGCATACAGTATCATTTTACCAATCTATATGATTATACTGAATGACCAGCAGTGGCAGTGTTTCACGACAGAGTTTCTCTGAATTGCCGAGACTGAAGAGAAAAAAAAGGAAGTCTTCAAGGATACGGCATCATTTTACCAATTTATATGATTATACTGAATGACCAGCAGTGGCAGTGTTTCACGACAGAGTTTCTTTGAATTTCCGAGACTGAAGAGAAAAAAAAAAGGAAGTCTTCTGGCATACGGCATAATTTTACCAATGTATATCATTATACTGAATGACGAGCAGTGGCAGTGTTTCACAACAGAATTTCTCTGAATTGCTGAAACTGAAGAACAAAAAACAGGAAGTCTTCCGGCATATGGCATCATTTTACAAATGTACATGATTATACTGAATGACCAGCTGGCAGTGTTTCACAACAGAGTTTCTCTGAATTACCGAGATTGAAGAGAAAAAAAAAAGAAAGTCTTCCGGCATACGGCATCATTATAACAATTTATATGATTATACTGAATGACCAGCAGTGGAAGTGTTTTACTACAGAGTTTTTCTGAATTGCAGAGACTGAAGAGAAAAAAAAGGAAGTCTTCTGGCATACGGCATAATTTTACCAATGTATATGAATATATTGAATGACGAGCAGTGGCAGTGTTTCACAACAGAGTTTCTCTGAACTGCTGAGACTGAAGAAAAAAAAAAAAGAAATCTTCCGGCATACGGCATCATTTTACCAATTTATATGATTATACTGAATGACCAGCAGTGGAAGTGTTTCACTACAGAGTTTTTCTGAATTGCCGAGACTGAAGAGAAAAAAAATGGAAGTCTTCCAGGATACGGCATCATTTTACCAATTTATGATTATTCTAAATAACCACCAGTGGCAGTGTTTCACGAAAGAGTTTCTCTGAATTGCCGAGACTGAAGAGAGAAAAAAAAAAAGGAAGTCTTCCGCCATACAGCATAATTTTACCAATCTATATGATTATACTGAATGACCAGCAGTTGCATTGTTTCACGACAAAGTTTCTCTAAATTGCCGAGACTGAAGAAAAAAAAGGAAGTCTTCCGGCGTACGACATCATTTTACCAATTTATATGATTATACTGAATGACCAGCAGTGGCATTGTTTCACGACAGAGTTTCTCTGAATTGCTGAGACAGAAGAAAAAAAAAAGAAGTCTTCCGGCATACGGCATCATTTTACCAATTTATATGATTATACTGAATGACCAGCAGTGGCATTGTTTCACGACAAAGTTTCTCTAAATTGCCGAGACTGAAGAAAAAAAAGGAAGTCTTCCGGCATACAACATCATTTTACCAATTTATATGATTATACTGAATGACCAGCAGTGGCATTGTTTCACGACAGAGTTTCTCTGAATTGCCGAGACTGAAGAAAAAAATAAAGGAAGTCTTCCGGCATACGGCATTTTTTTACCAATTTACATGATTATACTGAATGACCAGCAGTGGCAGTGTTTCACAACAGAGTTTCTCTGAATTACCGAGATTGAAGAGAAAAAAAAAAGGAAGTCTTCCGGCATACGGCATCATTTTACCAATTTATATGATTATACTGAATGACCAGCAGTGGAAGTGTTTCAATACAGAGTTTCTCTGAATTGCCAAGACTGAAGAGAGAAAAAAAAAGGAAGTCTTCCGGAATACGGCATCATTTTACCAATCTATATGATTATACTGAATGGCGAGCTGTGGCAGTGTTTTACAACAGAGTTTCTCTGAATTGAGGAGACTGGAGAGAAAAAAAAAGGAAGTCTTCCGGCATACGGCATCATTTTACCAATCCATATGATTATACTGAATGACCAGCAGTGGCATTATTTCACGACAGAGTTTCTCTGAATTGCCGAGACTGAAGGAAAAAAAATAAAGGAAGTCTTCTGGTATACGACATCATTTTACCAATTTATATGATTATACCGAATGACCAGCAGTGGCATTATTTCACGACAGAGTTTCTATGAATTGCCGAGACTGAAGGAAAAAAAATAAAGGAAGTCTTCTGGTATACGCCATCATTTTACCAATTTATATGATTATACCGAATGACCAGTAGTGGCAAAGTTTCACGACAGAGTTTCTCTGAATTGCAGAGACTGAAGAAAAAAAAAGGAAGGCTTCCGGCATACGGCATAGTTTTACCAATTTATATGATTATACTGAATGACCAGCAGTGGCATTGTTTCACGACAAAGTTTCTCTGAATTGCCGAGACTGAAGAAAAAAAAAGGAAGTCTTCCGGCATATGGCATCATTTTACCAATTTACATGATTATACTGAATGACCAGCAGTGGCAGTGTTTCACAACAGAGCTTCTCTGAATTATCGAGATTGAAGAGGAAAAAAAAAGAAAGTCTTCCGGCATACGGCATCATTTTACCAATTTATATGATTATACTGAATGACCAGCAGTGGAAGTGTTTCACTACAGAGTTTTTCTGAATTGCAGAGACCGAAGAGAAAAAAAAAGGAAGTCTTCTGGCATACGGAATAATTTTACCAATGTATATGATTATACTGAATGACGAGCAGTGGCAGTGTTTCACAACAGAGTTTCTCTGAATTGCTGAGACAGAAGAAAAAAAAAAGAAGTCTTCCGGCATACGGCATCATTTTACCAATTTATATGATTATACTGAATGACCAGCAGTGGCATTGTTTCACGACAAAGTTTCTCTAAATTGCCGAGACTGAAGAAAAAAAAGGAAGTCTTCCGGCATACAACATCATTTTACCAATTTATATGATTATACTGAATGACCAGCAGTGGCAGTGTTACACAACAGAGTTTATCTGAATTGCCGAGATTGAAGAGAAAAAAAAAGGAAGTCTTCCGGCATACGGTATCATTTTACCAATCTATATGATTATACTGAATGACCAGCAGTGGCAGTGTTTCACGACAGAGTTTCTCTGAATTGCCGAGACTGAAGAGAAAAAAAAGGAAGTCTTCAAGGATACGGCATCATTTTACCAATTTATATGATTGTACTGAATGACCAGCAGTGGCAGTGTTTCACGACAGAGTTTCTTTGAATTTCCGAGGCTAAAGAGAAAAAAAAGGAAGTCTTCCGGCATACGGCATCATTTTACCAAATTATATGATTATACTGAATGACCAGTAGTGGCAGAGTTTCACGACAGAGTTTCTCTGAATTGCAGAGACTGAAGAGAAAAAAAAAAGGAAGTCTTCTGGCATACGGCATAATTTTACCAATGTATATCATTATACTGAATGACGAGCCGTGGCAGTGTTTCACAACAGAATTCCCCTGAATTGCTGAGACTGAAGAACAAAAAACTGGAAGTCTTCCGGCATATGGCATCATTTTACAAATTTACATGATTATACTGAATGACCAGCAGTGGCAGTGTTTCACAAGAGTTTCTCTGAATTACCGAGATTGAAGAGAAAAAAAAAGAAAGTCTTCCGGCATACGGCATTATTATAACAATTTATATGATTATACTGAATGACCAGCAGTGGAAGTGTTTTACTACAGAGTTTTTCTGACTTGCAGAGACTGAAGAGAAAAAAAAGGAAGTCTTCTGGCATACGGCATAATTTTACCAATGTATATGAATATATTGAATGACGAGCAGTGGCAGTGTTTCACAACAGAGTTTCTTTGAACTGCTGAGACTGAAGAAAAAAAAAAAGGAAATCTTCCGGCATACGGCATCATTTTACCAATTTATATGATTATACTGAATGACCAGCAGTGGCATTGTTTCACGACAGAGTTTCTCTGAATTGCCGAGACTGAAGAAAAAAATAAAGGAAGTCTTCCGGCATACGCCATTTTTTTACCAATTTACATGATTATACTGAATGACCAGCAGTGGTAGTGTTTCACAACAGAGTTTCTCTGAATTACCGAGATTGAAGAGAAAAAAAAAAGGAAGTCTTCCGGCATACGGCATCATTTTACCAATTTATATGATTATACTGAATGACCAGCAGTGGAAGTGTTTCAATACAGAGTTTCTCTGAATTGCCAAGACAGAAGAGAGAAAAAAAAAGGAAGTCTTCCGGAATACGGCATCATTTTACCAATCTATATGATTATACTGAATGACGAGCGGTGGCAGTGTTTTACAACAGAGTTTCTCTGAATTGAGGAGATTGGAGAGAAAAAAAAAGGAAGTCTTCCGGCATACGGTATCATTTTACCAATCTATATGATTATACTGAATGACCAGCAGTGGCAGTGTTTCACAACAGAGTTTCTCTGAATTGCCGAGACTGAAGAGAAAAAAAAGGAAGTCTTCAAGGATACGGCATCATTTTACCAATTTATATGATTATACTAAATGACCAGCAGTGGCAGTGTTTCACGACAGAGTTTCTTTGAATTTCCGAGGCTAAAGATAAAAAAAAAGGAAGTCTTCAAGGATACGGCATCATTTTACCAAATTATATGATTATACTGAATGACCAGTAGTGGCAGAGTTTCACGACAGAGTTTTTCTGAATTGCCGAGACTGAAGAGAAAAAAAAAAGGAAGTCTTCCGGCATACGGCATCATTTTACCAATTCAGATGATTATACTGAATGACCAGCAGTGGCAGTGTTTCACAATAGAGTTTCTCTGAATTGAGGAGATTGGAGAGAAAAAAAAAGGAAGTCTTCCGGCATACGGTATCATTTTACCAATCTATATGATTATACTGAATGACCAGCAGTGGCAGTGTTTCACAACAGAGTTTCTCTGAATTGCCGAGACTGAAGAGAAAAAAAAGGAAGTCTTCAAGGATACGGCATCATTTTACCAATTTATATGATTATACTAAATGACCAGCAGTGGCAGTGTTTCACGACAGAGTTTCTTTGAATTTCCGAGGCTAAAGATAAAAAAAAAGGAAGTCTTCAAGGATACGGCATCATTTTACCAAATTATATGATTATACTGAATGACCAGTAGTGGCAGAGTTTCACGACAGAGTTTTTCTGAATTGCCGAGACTGAAGAGAAAAAAAAAAGGAAGTCTTCCGGCATACGGCATCATTTTACCAATTCAGATGATTATACTGAATGACCAGCAGTGGCAGTGTTTCACAATAGAGTTTCTCTGAAATATCGAGATTGAAGAGAAAAAAAAGGAATCATTTTACCAATTTATAAGATTATACTGAATGACCAGCAGTGGAAGTGTTTCACTACAGAGTTTCTCTTAATTGCCTAGACTGAAGAGAGAAAAAAAAAAAGTCTTCCGGGATACGGCATCATTTTACCAATTCACGATTATTCTAAATGACCAGCAGTGGCAGTGTTTCACGAAAGAGTTTCTCTGAATTGCCGAGACTGAAGAGAGAAAAAAAAAAGAAAGTCTTCCGGCATACAGCATCATTTTACCAATCTATATGATTATACTGAATGACCAGCAGTGGCATTGTTTCACGACAGAGTTTCTCTGAATTGCCGAGACTGAAGAAAAAAATAAAGGAAGTCTTCCGGCATACGGCATCATTTTACCAATTGACATCATTATACTGAATGACCAGCAGCGGCAGTGTTTCACGACAGAGTTTCTCTGAATTGCCGAGTTTGAAGAGAAAAAAAAGGAAGTCTTCAAGGATACGGCATCATTTTACCAATTTATATGATTATACTGAATGACCAGCAGTGGCAGTGTTTCACGACAGAGTTTCTTTGAATTTCCGAGGCTAAAGAGAAAAAAAAGGAAGTCTTCCGGCATACGGCATCATTTTACCAAATTATATGATTATACTGAATGACCAGTAGTGGCAGAGTTTCACGACAGAGTTTCTCTGAATTGCAGAGACTGAAGAAAAAAAAGGAAGGCTTCCGGCATACGGCATAATTTTACCAATTTATATGATTATACTGAATGACCAGCAGTGGCATTGTTTCACGACAGAGTTTTTCTGAATTGCCGAGACTGAAGAGAAAAAAAAAAGGAAGTCTTCTGGTATACGGCATAATTTTACCAATGTATATCATTATACTGAATGACGAGCAGTGGCAGTGTTTCACAACAGAATTCCCCTGAATTGCTAAAACTGAAGAACAAAAAACAGGAAGTCTTCCGGCATATGGCATCATTTTACAAATTTACATGATTATACTGAATGACCAGCAGTGGCAGTGTTTCACAAGAGTTTCTCTGAATTACCGAGATTGAAGAGAATAAAAAAAAGAAAGTCTTCCGGCATACGGCATTATTATAACAATTTATATGATTATACTGAATGACCAGCAGTGGAAGTGTTTTGCTACAGAGTTTTTCTGACTTGCAGAGACTGAAGAGAAAAAAAAGGAAGTCTTCTGGCATACGGCATAATTTTACCAATGTATATGAATATATTGAATGACGAGCAGTGGCAGTGTTTCACAACAGAGTTTCTTTGAACTGCTGAGACTGAAGAAAAAAAAAGGAAATCTTCCGGCATACGGCATCATTTTACCAATTTATATGATTATACTGAATGACCAGCAGTGGAAGTGTTTCACTACAGAGTTTCTCTGAATTGCCGAGACTGAAGAGAGAGAAAAAAAAAGGAAGTCTTCCGCCATACAGCATAATTTTACCAATCTATATGATTATACTGAATGACCAGCAGTGGCATTGTTTCAC
The DNA here is from genome assembly GCF_964263255.1 of Lissotriton vulgaris. Lineage (NCBI taxonomy): Eukaryota > Metazoa > Chordata > Amphibia > Caudata > Salamandridae > Lissotriton > Lissotriton vulgaris. The sequence continues at coordinate 83,147,535 of NC_141700.1, read as the reverse complement.
GACAAAGTTTCTCTAAATTGCAGAGACTGAAGAAAAAAAAGGAAGTCTTCCGGCGTACGACATCATTTTACCAATTTATTTGATTATACTGAATGACCAGCAGTGGCATTGTTTCACGACAGAGTTTCTCTGAATTGCTGAGACAGAAGAAAAAAAAAAGAAGTCTTCCGGCATACGGCATCATTTTACCAATTTATATGATTATACTGAATGACCAGCAGTGGCATTGTTTCACGACAAAGTTTCTCTAAATTGCCGAGACTGAAGAAAAAAAAGGAAGTCTTCCGGCATACGACATCATTTTACCAATTTATATGATTATGCTGAATGACCAGCAGTGGCATTGTTTCACGACAGAGTTTCTCTGAATTGCCGACACTGAAGAAAAAAATAAAGGAAGTCTCCCGGCATACGCCATTTTTTTACCAATTTACATGATTATACTGAATGACCAGCAGTGGCAGTGTTTCACAACAGAGTTTCTCTGAATTACCGAGATTGAAGAGAAAAAAAAAAGGAAGTCTTCCGGCATACGGCATCATTTTACCAATTTATATGATTATACTGAATGACCAGCAGTGGAAGTGTTTCAATACAGAGTTTCTCTGAATTGCCAAGACAGAAGAGAGAAAAAAAAAAGGAAGTCTTCCGGAATACGGCATCATTTTACCAATCTATATGATTATACTGAATGACGAGCGGTGGCAGTGTTTTACAACAGAGTTTCTCTGAATTGAGGAGATTGGAGAGAAAAAAAAAGGAAGTCTTCCGGCATACAGTATCATTTTACCAATCTATATGATTATACTGAATGACCAGCAGTGGCAGTGTTTCACGACAGAGTTTCTCTGAATTGCCGAGACTGAAGAGAAAAAAAAGGAAGTCTTCAAGGATACGGCATCATTTTACCAATTTATATGATTATACTGAATGACCAGCAGTGGCAGTGTTTCACGACAGAGTTTCTTTGAATTTCCGAGACTGAAGAGAAAAAAAAAAGGAAGTCTTCTGGCATACGGCATAATTTTACCAATGTATATCATTATACTGAATGACGAGCAGTGGCAGTGTTTCACAACAGAATTTCTCTGAATTGCTGAAACTGAAGAACAAAAAACAGGAAGTCTTCCGGCATATGGCATCATTTTACAAATGTACATGATTATACTGAATGACCAGCTGGCAGTGTTTCACAACAGAGTTTCTCTGAATTACCGAGATTGAAGAGAAAAAAAAAAGAAAGTCTTCCGGCATACGGCATCATTATAACAATTTATATGATTATACTGAATGACCAGCAGTGGAAGTGTTTTACTACAGAGTTTTTCTGAATTGCAGAGACTGAAGAGAAAAAAAAGGAAGTCTTCTGGCATACGGCATAATTTTACCAATGTATATGAATATATTGAATGACGAGCAGTGGCAGTGTTTCACAACAGAGTTTCTCTGAACTGCTGAGACTGAAGAAAAAAAAAAAAGAAATCTTCCGGCATACGGCATCATTTTACCAATTTATATGATTATACTGAATGACCAGCAGTGGAAGTGTTTCACTACAGAGTTTTTCTGAATTGCCGAGACTGAAGAGAAAAAAAATGGAAGTCTTCCAGGATACGGCATCATTTTACCAATTTATGATTATTCTAAATAACCACCAGTGGCAGTGTTTCACGAAAGAGTTTCTCTGAATTGCCGAGACTGAAGAGAGAAAAAAAAAAAGGAAGTCTTCCGCCATACAGCATAATTTTACCAATCTATATGATTATACTGAATGACCAGCAGTTGCATTGTTTCACGACAAAGTTTCTCTAAATTGCCGAGACTGAAGAAAAAAAAGGAAGTCTTCCGGCGTACGACATCATTTTACCAATTTATATGATTATACTGAATGACCAGCAGTGGCATTGTTTCACGACAGAGTTTCTCTGAATTGCTGAGACAGAAGAAAAAAAAAAGAAGTCTTCCGGCATACGGCATCATTTTACCAATTTATATGATTATACTGAATGACCAGCAGTGGCATTGTTTCACGACAAAGTTTCTCTAAATTGCCGAGACTGAAGAAAAAAAAGGAAGTCTTCCGGCATACAACATCATTTTACCAATTTATATGATTATACTGAATGACCAGCAGTGGCATTGTTTCACGACAGAGTTTCTCTGAATTGCCGAGACTGAAGAAAAAAATAAAGGAAGTCTTCCGGCATACGGTATTTTTTTACCAATTTACATGATTATACTGAATGACCAGCAGTGGCAGTGTTTCACAACAGAGTTTCTCTGAATTACCGAGATTGAAGAGAAAAAAAAAAGGAAGTCTTCCGGCATACGGCATCATTTTACCAATTTATATGATTATACTGAATGACCAGCAGTGGAAGTGTTTCAATACAGAGTTTCTCTGAATTGCCAAGACTGAAGAGAGAAAAAAAAAGGAAGTCTTCCGGAATACGGCATCATTTTACCAATCTATATGATTATACTGAATGGCGAGCTGTGGCAGTGTTTTACAACAGAGTTTCTCTGAATTGAGGAGACTGGAGAGAAAAAAAAAGGAAGTCTTCCGGCATACGGCATCATTTTACCAATCCATATGATTATACTGAATGACCAGCAGTGGCATTATTTCACGACAGAGTTTCTCTGAATTGCCGAGACTGAAGGAAAAAAAATAAAGGAAGTCTTCTGGTATACGACATCATTTTACCAATTTATATGATTATACCGAATGACCAGCAGTGGCATTATTTCACGACAGAGTTTCTATGAATTGCCGAGACTGAAGGAAAAAAAATAAAGGAAGTCTTCTGGTATACGCCATCATTTTACCAATTTATATGATTATACCGAATGACCAGTAGTGGCAAAGTTTCACGACAGAGTTTCTCTGAATTGCAGAGACTGAAGAAAAAAAAAGGAAGGCTTCCGGCATACGGCATAGTTTTACCAATTTATATGATTATACTGAATGACCAGCAGTGGCATTGTTTCACGACAAAGTTTCTCTGAATTGCCGAGACTGAAGAAAAAAAAAGGAAGTCTTCCGGCACATGGCATCATTTTACCAATTTACATGATTATACTGAATGACCAGCAGTGGCAGTGTTTCACAACAGAGCTTCTCTGAATTATCGAGATTGAAGAGGAAAAAAAAAGAAAGTCTTCCGGCATACGGCATCATTTTACCAATTTATATGATTATACTGAATGACCAGCAGTGGAAGTGTTTCACTACAGAGTTTTTCTGAATTGCAGAGACCGAAGAGAAAAAAAAAGGAAGTCTTCTGGCATACGGAATAATTTTACCAATGTATATGATTATACTGAATGACGAGCAGTGGCAGTGTTTCACAACAGAGTTTCTCTGAATTGCTGAGACTGAAGAAAAAAAAAGCAAGTCTTCTGGCATACGGGATCATTTTACCAATTTATATGATTATACTGAATGACCAGCAGTGGCATTGTTTCATGACAGAGTTTCTCTGAATTGCCGAGATTGAAGAAGAAAAAAAAAGAAAGTCTTCCGGCATACGGCATCATTTTACCAATTTACATGATTATACTGAATGACCAGCAGTGGCAGTGTTTCACAATAGAGTTTCTCTGAATTACCGAGATTGAAGAGAAAAAAAAGGTAGTCTTCCGGCATACGGCATCATTTTACCAATTTATATGATTATACTGAATGACCAGCAGTGGAAGTGTTTCAATACAGAGTTTCTCTGAATTGCCAAGACAGAAGAGAGAAAAAAAAAAGGAAGTCTTCCGGAATACGGCATCATTTTACCAATCTATATGATTATACTGAATGACGAGCGGTGGCAGTGTTTTACAACAGAGTTTCTCTGAATTGAGGAGATTGGAGAAAAAAAAAGAAGGAAGTCTTCCGGCATACGGTATCATTTTACCAATCTATATGATTATACTGAATGACCAGCAGTGGCAGTGTTTCACGACAGAGTTTCTCTGAATTGCCGAGACTGAAGAGAAAAAAAAGGAAGTCTTCAAGGATACGGCATCATTTTACCAATTTATATGATTATACTGAATGACCAGCAGCGGCAGTGTTTCACGACAGAGTTTCTTTGAATTTCCGAGGCTAAAGATAAAAAAAAGGAAGTCTTCAAGGATACGGCATCATTTTACCAAATTATATGATTATACTGAATGACCAGTAGTGGCATTGTTTCATGACAGAGTTTCTCTGAATTGCCGAGATTGAAGAGGAAAAAAAAAGAAAGTCTTCCGGCATACGGCATCATTTTACCAATTTACATGATTATACTGAATGACCAGCAGTGGCAGTGTTTCACAATAGAGTTTCTCTGAATTACCGAGATTGAAGAGAAAAAAAAGGTAGTCTTCCGGCATACGGCATCATTTTACCAATGTATATGATTATACTGAATGACAAGCAGTGGAAGTGTTTCACTACAGAGTTTCTCTGAATTGCCGAGACTGAAGAGAGAAAAAAACAAGAAAATCTTCCGTGATACGGCATCATTTTACCAATTTATGATTATTCTAAATGACCAGCAGTGGCAGTGTTTCACGAAAGAGTTTCTCTGAATTGCCGCAACTGAAGAGAGAAAAAAAAAAGGAAGACTTCCGGCATACGGCATCATTTTACCAATCTATATGATTATACTGAATGACCAGCAGTGGCAGTGTTTCACGACAGAGTTTCTCTGAATTGCTGAGACAGAAGAAAAAAAAGGAAGTCTTCCAGCATACAGCATCATTTTACCAATTTATATGATTATACTGAATGACCAGCAGTGGCATTGTTTCACGACAAAGTTTCTCTAAATTGCCGAGACTGAAGAAAAAAAAGGAAGTCTTCCGGCATGCGGCATCATTTTACCAATTTATATGATTATGCTGAATGACCAGTAGTGGCATTTTTCCACGACAGAGTTGCTCTGAATTGCAGAGACTGAAGAAAAAAAAAAGGATGTCTTCCGGCATACGGCATCATTTTACCAATTCAGATGATTATACTGAATGACCAGCAGTGGCAGTGTTTCACAATAGAGTTTCTCTGAATTATCGAGATTGAAGAGAAAAAAAAGGAATCATTTTACCAATTTATAAGATTATACTGAATGACCAGCAGTGGAAGTGTTTCACTACAGAGTTTCTCTGAATTGCCTAGACTGAAGAGAGAAAAAAAAAGAAAGTCTTCCGGGATACGGCATCATTTTACCAATTCACGATTATTCTAAATGACCAGCAGTGGCAGTGTTTCACGAAAGAGTTTCTCTGAATTGCCGAGACTGAAGAGAGAAAAAAAAAAGGAAGACTTCCGGCATACGGCATCATTTTACCAATCTATATGATTATACTGAATGACCAGCAGTGGCAGTGTTTCACGACAGAGTTTCTCTGAATTGCTGAGACAGAAGAAAAAAAAGGAAGTCTTCCAGCATACAGCATCATTTTACCAATTTATATGATTATACTGAATGACCAGCAGTGGCATTGTTTCACGACAAAGTTTCTCTAAATTGCCGAGACTGAAGAAAAAAAAGGAAGTCTTCCGGCATACGGCATCATTTTACCAATTTATATGATTATACTGAATGACCAGCAGTGGCATTGTTTCACAACAGAGTTTCTCTGAATTGCCGAGACTGAAGAAAAAAATAAAGGAAGTCTTCCGGCATACGCCATCATTTTACCAAGTTACATGGTTATACTGAATGACCAGCAGTGGCAGTGTTTCACAACAGAGTTTCTCTGAATTACCGAGATTAAAGAGAAAAAAAAAGGAAGTCTTCCGGCATACGGCATCCTTTTACCAATCTATATGATTATACTGAATGACCAGCAGTGGCAGTGTTTCACGACAGAGTTTCTCTGAATTTCCGAGGCTAAAGAGAAGAAACAAAAAGGAAGTCTTCCGGCATACGGCATAATTTTACAAATTTATATGATTATACTGAATGACCAGTAGTGGCAGAGTTTCACGACAGAGTTTCTCTGAATTGCCAAGACTGAAGAAAAAAAAGGAAGTCTTCCGGCATGCGGCATCATTTTACCAATTTATATGATTATGCTGAATGACCAGCAGTGGCATTTTTTCACGACAGAGTTGCTCTGAATTGCAGAGACTGAAGAAAAAAAAAAGGATGTCTTCCGGCATACGGCATCTTTTTACCAATTCAGATGATTATACTGAATGACCAGCAGTGGCAGTGTTTCACAATAGAGTTTCTCTGAATTATCGAGATTGAAGAGAAAAAAAAGGAATCATTTTACCAATTTATAAGATTATACTGAATGACCAGCAGTGGAAGTGTTTCACTACAGAGTTTCTCTGAATTGCCTAGACTGAAGAGAGAAAAAAAAAGAAAGTCTTCCGGGATACGGCATCATTTTACCAATTCACGATTATTCTAAATGACCAGCAGTGGCAGTGTTTCACGAAAGAGTTTCTCTGAATTGCCGAGACTGAAGCGAGAAAAAAAAAGAAAGTCTTCCGGCATACAGCATCATTTTACCAATCTATATGATTATACTGAATGACCAGCAGTGGCATTGTTTCACGACAGAGTTTCTCTGAATTGCCGAGACTGAAGAAAAAAATAAAGGAAGTCTTCCGGCATACGGCATCATTTTACCAATTGACATGATTATACTGAATGACCAGCAGCGGCAGTGTTTCACAACAGAGTTTCTCTGAATTGACGAGACTGAAGAAAAAAAAAGGAAGTCTTCTGGCATACGGCATAATTTTACCAATGTATATGATTATACTGAATGACCAGCAGTGGCAGTGTTACACAACAGAGTTTATCTGAATTGCCGAGATTGGAGAGAAAAAAAAAGGAAGTCTTCCGGCATACGGTATCATTTTACCAATCTATATGATTATACTGAATGACCAGCAGTGGCAGTGTTTCACAACAGAGTTTCTCTGAATTGCCGAGACTGAAGAGAAAAAAAAGGAAGTCTTCAAGGATACGGCATCATTTTACCAATTTATATGATTGTACTGAATAACCAGCAGTGGCAGTGTTTCACGACAGAGTTTCTTTGAATTTCCGAGGCTAAAGAGAAAAAAAAGGAAGTCTTCCGGCATACGGCATCATTTTACCAAATTATATGATTATACTGAATGACCAGTAGTGGCAGAGTTTCACGACAGAGTTTCTCTGAATTGCAGAGACTGAAGAGAAAAAAAAAAGGAAGTCTTCTGGCATACGGCATAATTTTACCAATGTATATCATTATACTGAATGACGAGCCGTGGCAGTGTTTCACAACAGAATTCCCCTGAATTGCTGAGACTGAAGAACAAAAAACAGGAAGTCTTCCGGCATATGGCATCATTTTACAAATTTACATGATTATACTGAATGACCAGCAGTGGCAGTGTTTCACAAGAGTTTCTCTGAATTACCGAGATTGAAGAGAAAAAAAAAAGAAAGTCTTCCGGCATACGGCATTATTATAACAATTTATATGATTATACTGAATGACCAGCAGTGGAAGTGTTTTACTACAGAGTTTTTCTGACTTGCAGAGACTGAAGAGAAAAAAAAGGAAGTCTTCTGGCATACGGCATAATTTTACCAATGTATATGAATATATTGAATGACGAGCAGTGGCAGTGTTTCACAACAGAGTTTCTTTGAACTGCTGAGACTGAAGAAAAAAAAAAAGGAAATCTTCCGGCATACGGCATCATTTTACCAATTTATATGATTATACTGAATGACCAGCAGTGGAAGTGTTTCACTACAGAGTTTCTCTGAATTGCCGAGACTGAAGAGAGAAAAAAAAAGGAAGTCTTCCGCCATACAGCATAATTTTACCAATCTATATGATTATACTGAATGACCAGCAGTGGCATTGTTTCACGACAAAGTTTCTCTGAATTGCCGAGACTGAAGAGAGAAAAAAAAAGAAAGTCTTCCGGCATACAGCATCATTTTACCAATCTATATGATTATACTGAATGACCAGCAGTGGCATTGTTTCACGACAGAGTTTCTCTGAATTGCCGAGACTGAAGAAAAAAATAAAGGAAGTCTTCCGGCATACGGCATCATTTTACCAATTGACATGATTATACTGAATGACCAGCAGCGGCAGTGTTTCACAACAGAGTTTCTCTGAATTGACGAGACTGAAGAAAAAAAAAGGAAGTCTTCTGGCATACGGCATAATTTTACCAATGTATATGATTATACTGAATGACCAGCAGTGGCAGTGTTACACAACAGAGTTTATCTGAATTGCCGAGATTGGAGAGAAAAAAAAAGGAAGTCTTCCGGCATACGGTATCATTTTACCAATCTATATGATTATACTGAATGACCAGCAGTGGCAGTGTTTCACGACAGAGTTTCTCTGAATTGCCGAGACTGAAGAGAAAAAAAAGGAAGTCTTCAAGGATACGGCATCATTTTACCAATTTATATGATTGTACTGAATGACCAGCAGTGGCAGTGTTTCACGACAGAGTTTCTTTGAATTTCCGAGGCTAAAGAGAAAAGAAAGGAAGTCTTCCGGCATACAGCATCATTTTACCAAATTATATGATTATACTGAATGACCAGTAGTGGCAGAGTTTCACGACAGAGTTTCTCTAAATTCCAGAGACTGAAGAGAAAAAAAAAAGGAAGTCTTCTGGCATACGGCATAATTTTACCAATGTATATCATTATACTGAATGACGAGCCGTGGCAGTGTTTCACAACAGAATTCCCCTGAATTGCTGAGACTGAAGAACAAAAAACAGGAAGTCTTCCGGCATATGGCATCATTTTACAAATTTACATGATTATACTGAATGACCAGCAGTGGCAGTGTTTCACAAGAGTTTCTCTGAATTACCGAGATTGAAGAGAAAAAAAAAAGAAAGTCTTCCGGCATACGGCATTATTATAACAATTTATATGATTATACTGAATGACCAGCAGTGGAAGTGTTTTACTACAGAGTTTTTCTGACTTGCAGAGACTGAGAGAAAAAAAAGGAAGTCTTCTGGCATACGGCATAATTTTACCAATGTATATGAATATATTGAATGACGAGCAGTGGCAGTGTTTCACAACAGAGTTTCTTTGAACTGCTGAGACTGAAGAAAAAAAAAAAGGAAATCTTCCGGCATACGGCATCATTTTACCAATTTATATGATTATACTGAATGACCAGCAGTGGAAGTGTTTCACTACAGAGTTTCTCTGAATTGCCGAGACTGAAGAGAGAAAAAAAAAGGAAGTCTTCCGCCATACAGCATAATTTTACCAATCTATATGATTATACTGAATGACTTGCAGTGGCATTGTTTCACGACAAAGTTTCTCTAAATTGCCGAGACTGAAGAAAAAAAAGGAAGTCTTCCGGCATACGACATCATTTTACCAATTTATATGATTATACTGAATGACCAGCAGTGGCATTGTTTCACGACAGAGTGTCTCTGAATTGCCGAGACTGAAGAAAAAAATAAAGGAAGTCTTCCGGCATACGCCATTTTTTTACCAATTTACATGATTATACTGAATGACCAGCAGTGGCAGTGTTTCACAACAGAGTTTCTCTGAATTACCGAGATTGAAGAGAAAAAAAAAAGGAAGTCTTCCGGCATACGGCATCATTTTACCAATTTATATGATTATACTGAATGACCAGCAGTGGAAGTGTTTCAATACAGAGTTTCTCTGAATTGCCAAGACAGAAGAGAGAAAAAAAAAGGAAGTCTTCCGGAATACGGCATCATTTTACCAATCTATATGATTATACTGAATGACGAGCGGTGGCAGTGTTTTACAACAGAGTTTCTCTGAATTGAGGAGATTGGAGAGAAAAAAAAAGGAAGTCTTCCGGCATACGGTATCATTTTACCAATCTATATGATTATACTGAATGACCAGCAGTGGCAGTGTTTCACGACAGAGTTTCTCTGAATTGCCGAGACTGAAGAGAAAAAAAAGGAAGTCTTCAAGGATACGGCATCATTTTACCAATTTATATGATTATACTAAATGACCAGCAGTGGCAGTGTTTCACGACAGAGTTTCTTTGAATTTCCGAGGCTAAAGATAAAAAAAAGGAAGTCTTCAAGGATACGGCATCATTTTACCAAATTATATGATTATACTGAATGACCAGTAGTGGCAGAGTTTCACGACATAGTTTCTCTGAATTTCAGAGACTGAAGACAAAAAAAGGAAGGCTTCCGGCATACGGCATAATTTTACCAATTTATATGATTATACTGAATGACCAGCAGTGGCATTGTTTCACGACAGAGTTTTTCTGAATTGCCGAGACTGAAGAGAAAAAAAAAAGGAAGTCTTCCGGCATACGGCATCATTTTACCAATTCAGATGATTATACTGAATGACCAGCAGTGGCAGTGTTTCACAATAGAGTTTCTCTGAAATATCGAGATTGAAGAGAAAAAAAAAGGAATCATTTTACCAATTTATAAGATTATACTGAATGACCAGCAGTGGAAGTGTTTCACTACAGAGTTTCTCTTAATTGCCTAGACTGAAGAGAGAAAAAAAAAAAAAGTCTTCCGGGATACGGCATCATTTTACCAATTTATATGATTATACTGAATGACCAGCAGTGGCATTGTTTCACGACAGAGTTTTTCTGAATTGCCGAGACTGAAGAGAAAAAAAAAAGGAAGTCTTCTGGCATACGGCATAATTTTACCAATGTATATCATTATACTGAATGACGAGCAGTGGCAGTGTTTCACAACAGAATTCCCCTGAATTGCTAAAACTGAAGAACAAAAAACAGGAAGTCTTCCGGCATATGGCATCATTTTACAAATTTACATGTTTATACTGAATGACCAGCAGTGGCAGTGTTTCACAAGAGTTTCTCTGAATTACCGAGATTGAAGAGAATAAAAAAAAGAAAGTCTTTCGGCATACGGCATTATTATAACAATTTATATGATTATACTGAATGACCAGCAGTGGAAGTGTTTTGCTACAGAGTTTTTCTGACTTGCAGAGACTGAAGAGAAAAAAAAAGAAGTCTTCTGGCATACGGCATAATTTTACCAATGTATATGAATATATTGAATGACGAGCAGTGGCAGTGTTTCACAACAGAGTTTCTCTGAACTGCTGAGACTGAAGAAAAAAAAAAAGAAATCTTCCGGCATACGGCATCATTTTACCAATTTATATGATTATACTGAATGACCAGCAGTGGAAGTGTTTCACTACAGAGTTTTTCTGAATTGCCGAGACTGAAGAGAAAAAAAATGGAAGTCTTCCAGGATACGGCATCATTTTACCAATTTATGATTATTCTAAATACCCACCAGTGGCAGTGTTTCACGAAAGAGTTTCTCTGAATTGCCGAGACTGAAGAGAGAAAAAAAAAAAGGAAGTCTTCCGCCATACAGCATAATTTTACCAATCTATATGATTATACTGAATGACCAGCAGTTGCATTGTTTCACGACAAAGTTTCTCTAAATTGCCGAGACTGAAGAAAAAAAAGGAAGTCTTCCGGCGTACGACATCATTTTACCAATTTATATGATTATACTGAATGACCAGCAGTGGCATTGTTTCACGACAGAGTTTCTCTGAATTGCTGAGACAGAAGAAAAAAAAAAGAAGTCTTCCGGCATACGGCATCATTTTACCAATTTATATGATTATACTGAATGACCAGCAGTGGCATTGTTTCACGACAAAGTTTCTCTAAATTGCCGAGACTGAAGAAAAAAAAGGAAGTCTTCCGGCATACAACATCATTTTACCAATTTATATGATTATACTGAATGACCAGCAGTGGCATTGTTTCACGACAGAGTTTTTCTGAATTGCCGAGACTGAAGAAAAAAATAAAGGAAGTCTTCCGGCATACGCCATTTTTTTACCAATTTACATGATTATACTGAATGACCAGCAGTGGCAGTGTTTCACAACAGAGTTTCTCTGAATTACCGAGATTGAAGAGAAAAAAAAAAGGAAGTCTTCCGGCATACGGCATCATTTTACCAATTTATATGATTATACTGAATGACCAGCAGTGGAAGTGTTTCAATACAGAGTTTCTCTGAATTGCCAAGACTGAAGAGAGAAAAAAAAAGGAAGTCTTCCGGAATACGGCATCATTTTACCAATCTATATGATTATACTGAATGGCGAGCGGTGGCAGTGTTTTACAACAGAGTTTCTCTGAATTGAGGAGACTGGAGAGAAAAAAAAAGGAAGTCTTCCGGCATACGGCATCATTTTACCAATCCATATGATTATACTGAATGACCAGCAGTGGCATTATTTCACGACAGAGTTTCTCTGAATTGCCGAGACTGAAGGAAAAAAAATAAAGGAAGTCTTCTGGTATACGACATCATTTTACCAATTTATATGATTATACCGAATGACCAGCAGTGGCATTATTTCACGACAGAGTTTCTATGAATTGCCGAGACTGAAGGAAAAAAAATAAAGGAAGTCTTCTGGTATACGCCATCATTTTACCAATTTATATGATTATACCGAATGACCAGTAGTGGCAAAGTTTCACGACAGAGTTTCTCTGAATTGCAGAGACTGAAGAAAAAAAAAGGAAGGCTTCCGGCATACGGCATAGTTTTACCAATTTATATGATTATACTGAATGACCAGCAGTGGCATTGTTTCACGACAAAGTTTCTCTGAATTGCCAAGACTGAAGAAAAAAAAAGGAAGTCTTCCGGCATATGGCATCATTTTACCAATTTACATGATTATACTGAATGACCAGCAGTGGCAGTGTTTCACAACAGAGCTTCTCTGAATTATCGAGATTGAAGAGGAAAAAAAAAGAAAGTCTTCCGGCATACGGCATCATTTTACCAATTTATATGATTATACTGAATGACCAGCAGTGGAAGTGTTTCACTACAGAGTGTTTCTGAATTGCAGAGACCGAAGAGAAAAAAAAAGGAAGTCTTCTGGCATACGGAATAATTTTACCAATGTATATGATTATACTGAATGACGAGCAGTGGCAGTGTTTCACAACAGAGTTTCTCTGAATTGCTGAGACTGAAGAAAAAAAAAGAAAGTCTTCTGGCATACGGCATCATTTTACCAATTTATATGATTATACTGAATGACCAGCAGTGGCAGTGTTTCACAATAGAGTTTCTCTGAATTACCGAGATTGAAGAGAAAAAAAAGGTAGTCTTCCGGCATACGGCATCATTTTACCAATTTATATGATTATACTGAATGACCAGCAGTGGAAGTTTTTCAATACAGAGTTTCTCTGAATTGCCAAGACAGAAGAGAGAAAAAAAAAAGGAAGTCTTCCGGAATACGGCATCATTTTACCAATCTATATGATTATACTGAATGACGAGCGGTGGCAGTGTTTTACAACAGAGTTTCTCTGAATTGAGGAGATTGGAGAAAAAAAAAGAAGGAAGTCTTCCGGCATACGGTATCATTTTACCAATCTATATGATTATACTGAATGACCAGCAGTGGCAGTGTTTCACGACAGAGTTTCTCTGAATTGCCGAGACTGAAGAGAAAAAAAAGGAAGTCTTCAAGGATACGGCATCATTTTACCAATTTATATGATTATACTGAATGACCAGCAGCGGCAGTGTTTCACGACAGAGTTTCTTTGAATTTCCGAGGCTAAAGATAAAAAAAAGGAAGTCTTCAAGGATACGGCATCATTTTACCAAATTATATGATTATACTGAATGACCAGTAGTGGCATTGTTTCATGACAGAGTTTCTCTGAATTGCCGAGATTGAAGAGGAAAAAAAAAGAAAGTCTTCCGGCATACGGCATCATTTTACCAATTTACATGATTATACTGAATGACCAGCAGTGGCAGTGTTTCACAATAGAGTTTCTCTGAATTACCGAGATTGAAGAGAAAAAAAAGGTAGTCTTCCGGCATACGGCATCATTTTACCAATGTATATGATTATACTGAATGACAAGCAGTGGAAGTGTTTCACTACAGAGTTTCTCTGAATTGCCGAGACTGAAGAGAGAAAAAAACAAGAAAGTCTTCCGTGATACGGCATCATTTTACCAATTTATGATTATTCTAAATGACCAGCAGTGGCAGTGTTTCACGAAAGAGTTTCTCTGAATTGCCGCAACTGAAGAGAGAAAAAAAAAAGGAAGACTTCCGGCATACGGCATCATTTTACCAATGTATATGATTATACTGAATGACCAGCAGTGGCAGTGTTTCACGACAGAGTTTCTCTGAATTGCTGAGACAGAAGAAAAAAAAGGAAGTCTTCCAGCATACAGCATCATTTTACCAATTTATATGATTATACTGAATGACCAGCAGTGGCATTGTTTCACGACAAAGTTTCTCTAAATTGCCGAGACTGAAGAAAAAAAACGAAGTCTTCCGGCATACGGCATCATTTTACCAATCTATATGATTATACTGAATGACCAGCAGTGGCAGTGTTTCACGACAGAGTTTCTCTGAATTGCTGAGACAGAAGAAAAAAAAGGAAGTCTTCCAGCATACAGCATCATTTTACCAATTTATATGATTATGCTGAATGACCAGCAGTGGCATTTTTCCACGACAGAGTTGCTCTGAATTGCAGAGACTGAAGAAAAAAAAAAGGATGTCTTCCGGCATACGGCATCATTTTACCAATTCAGATGATTATACTGAATGACCAGCAGTGGCAGTGTTTCACAATAGAGTTTCTCTGAATTATCGAGATTGAAGAGAAAAAAAAAGGAATCATTTTACCAATTTATAAGATTATACTGAATGACCAGCAGTGGAAGTGTTTCACTACAGAGTTTCTCTGAATTGCCTAGACTGAAGAGAGAAAAAAAAAGAAAGTCTTCCGGGATACGGCATCATTTTACCAATTCACGATTATTCTAAATGACCAGCAGTGGCAGTGTTTCACGAAAGAGTTTCTCTGAATTGCCGAGACTGAAGAGAGAAAAAATAAAGGAAGACTTCCGGCATACGGCATCATTTTACCAATCTATATGATTATACTGAATGACCAGCAGTGGCAGTGTTTCACGACAGAGTTTCTCTGAATTGCTGAGACAGAAGAAAAAAAAGGAAGTCTTCCAGCATACAGCATCATTTTACCAATTTATATGATTATACTGAATGACCAGCAGTGGCATTGTTTCACGACAAAGTTTCTCTAAATTGCCGAGACTGAAGAAAAAAAAGGAAGTCTTCCGGCATACGGCATCATTTTACCAATTTATATGATTATACTGAATGACCAGCAGTGGCATTGTTTCACAACAGAGTTTCTCTGAATTGCCGAGACTGAAGAAAAAAATAAAGGAAGTCTTCCGGCATACGCCATCATTTTACCAAGTTACATGGTTATACTGAATGACCAGCAGTGGCAGTGTTTCACAACAGAGTTTCTCTGAATTACCGAGATTAAAGAGAAAAAAAAAGGAAGTCTTCCGGCATACGGCATAATTTTACAAATTTATATGATTATACTGAATGACCAGTAGTGGCAGAGTTTCACGACAGAGTTTCTCTGAATTGCTGAGACTGAAGAAAAAAAAAAGCAAGTCTTCTGGCATACGGGATCATTTTACCAATTTATATGATTATACTGAATGACCAGCAGTGGCATTGTTTCATGACAGAGTTTCTCTGAATTGCCGAGATTGAAGAGGAAAAAAAAAGAAAGTCTTCCGGCATACGGCATCATTTTACCAATTTACATGATTATACTGAATGACCAGCAGTGGCAGTGTTTCACAATAGAGTTTCTCTGAATTACCGAGATTGAAGAGAAAAAAAAGGTAGTCTTCCGGCATACGGCATCATTTTACCAATTTATATGATTATACTGAATGACCAGCAGTGGAAGTGTTTCAATACAGAGTTTCTCTGAATTGCCAAGACAGAAGAGAGAAAAAAAAAGGAAGTCTTCCGGAATACGGCATCATTTTACCAATCTATATGATTATACTGAATGACGAGCGGTGGCAGTGTTTTACAACAGAGTTTCTCTGAATTGAGGAGATTGGAGAAAAAAAAAGAAGGAAGTCTTCCGGCATACGGTATCATTTTACCAATCTATATGATTATACTGAATGACCAGCAGTGGCAGTGTTTCACGACAGAGTTTCTCTGAATTGCCGAGACTGAAGAGAAAAAAAAGGAAGTCTTCAAGGATACGGCATCATTTTACCAATTTATATGATTATACTGAATGACCAGCAGCGGCAGTGTTTCACGACAGAGTTTCTTTGAATATCCGAGGCTAAAGATAAAAAAAAGGAAGTCTTCAAGGATACGGCATCATTTTACCAAATTATATGATTATACTGAATGACCAGTAGTGGCATTGTTTCATGACAGAGTTTCTCTGAATTGCCGAGATTGAAGAGGAAAAAAAAAGAAAGTCTTCCGGCATACGGCATCATTTTACCAATTTACATGATTATACTGAATGACCAGCAGTGGCAGTGTTTCACAATAGAGTTTCTCTGAATTACCGAGATTGAAGAGAAAAAAAAGGTAGTCTTCCGGCATACGGCATCATTTTACCAATGTATATGATTATACTGAATGACAAGCAGTGGAAGTGTTTCACTACAGAGTTTCTCTGAATTGCCGAGACTGAAGAGAGAAAAAAACAAGAAAGTCTTCCGTGATACGGCATCATTTTACCAATTTATGATTATTCTAAATGACCAGCAGTGGCAGTGTTTCACGAAAGAGTTTCTCTGAATTGCCGCAACTGAAGAGAGAAAAAAAAAAGGAAGACTTCCGGCATACGGCATCATTTTACCAATCTATATGATTATACTGAATGACCAGCAGTGGCAGTGTTTCACGACAGAGTTTCTCTGAATTGCTGAGACAGAAGAAAAAAAAGGAAGTCTTCCAGCAAACAGCATCATTTTACCAATTTATATGATTATACTGAATGACCAGCAGTGGCATTGTTTCACGACAAAGTTTCTCTAAATTGCCGAGACTGAAGAAAAAAAAGGAAGTCTTCCGGCATGCGGCATCATTTTACCAATTTATATGATTATGCTGAATGACCAGCAGTGGCATTTTTCCACGACAGAGTTGCTCTGAATTGCAGAGACTGAAGAAAAAAAAAAGGATGTCTTCCGGCATACGGCATCATTTTACCAATTCAGATGATTATACTGAATGACCAGCAGTGGCAGTGTTTCACAATAGAGTTTCTCTGAATTATCGAGATTGAAGAGAAAAAAATAAGGAATCATTTTACCAATTTATAAGATTATACTGAATGACCAGCAGTGGAAGTGTTTCACTACAGAGTTTCTCTGAATTGCCTAGACTGAAGAGAGAAAAAAAAAGAAAGTCTTCCGGGATACGGCATCATTTTACCAATTCACGATTATTCTAAATGACCAGCAGTGGCAGTGTTTCACGAAAGAGTTTCTCTGAATTGCCGAGACTGAAGAGAGAAAAAAAAAAGGAAGACTTCCGGCATACGGCATCATTTTACCAATCTATATGATTATACTGAATGACCAGCAGTGGCAGTGTTTCACGACAGAGTTTCTCTGAATTGCTGAGACAGAAGAAAAAAAAGGAAGTCTTCCAGCATACAGCATCATTTTACCAATTTATATGATTATACTGAATGACCAGCAGTGGCATTGTTTCACGACAAAGTTTCTCTAAATTGCCGAGACTGAAGAAAAAAAAGGAAGTCTTCCGGCATACGGCATCATTTTACCAATTTATATGATTATACTGAATGACCAGCAGTGGAAGTGTTTCACTACAGAGTTTTTCGGAATTGCAGAGACCGAAGAGAAAAAAAAAGGAAGTCTTCTGGCATACGGAATAATTTTACCAATGTATATGATTATACTGAATGACGAGCAGTGGCAGTGTTTCACAACAGAGTTTCTCTGAATTGCTGAGACTGAAGAAAAAAAAAGCAAGTCTTCTGGCATACGGGATCATTTTACCAATTTATATGATTATACTGAATGACCAGCAGTGGCATTGTTTCATGACAGAGTTTCTCTGAATTGCCGAGATTGAAGAAGAAAAAAAAAGAAAGTCTTCCGGCATACGGCATCATTTTACCAATTTACATGATTATACTGAATGACCAGCAGTGGCAGTGTTTCACAATAGAGTTTCTCTGAATTACCGAGATTGAAGAGAAAAAAAAGGTAGTCTTCCGGCATACGGCATCATTTTACCAATTTATATGATTATACTGAATGACCAGCAGTGGAAGTGTTTCAATACAGAGTTTCTCTGAATTGCCAAGACAGAAGAGAGAAAAAAAAAAGGAAGTCTTCCGGAATACGGCATCATTTTACCAATCTATATGATTATACTGAATGACGAGCGGTGGCAGTGTTTTACAACAGAGTTTCTCTGAATTGAGGAGATTGGAGAAAAAAAAAGAAGGAAGTCTTCCGGCATACGGTATCATTTTACCAATCTATATGATTATACTGAATGACCAGCAGTGGCAGTGTTTCACGACAGAGTTTCTCTGAATTGCCGAGACTGAAGAGAAAAAAAAGGAAGTCTTCAAGGATACGGCATCATTTTACCAATTTATATGATTATACTGAATGACCAGCAGCGGCAGTGTTTCACGACAGAGTTTCTTTGAATTTCCGAGGCTAAAGATAAAAAAAAGGAAGTCTTCAAGGATACGGCATCATTTTACCAAATTATATGATTATACTGAATGACCAGTAGTGGCATTGTTTCATGACAGAGTTTCTCTGAATTGCCGAGATTGAAGAGGAAAAAAAAAGAAAGTCTTCCGGCATACGGCATCATTTTACCAATTTACATGATTATACTGAATGACCAGCAGTGGCAGTGTTTCACAATAGAGTTTCTCTGAATTACCGAGATTGAAGAGAAAAAAAAGGTAGTCTTCCGGCATACGGCATCATTTTACCAATGTATATGATTATACTGAATGACAAGCAGTGGAAGTGTTTCACTACAGAGTTTCTCTGAATTGCCGAGACTGAAGAGAGAAAAAAACAAGAAAATCTTCCGTGATACGGCATCATTTTACCAATTTATGATTATTCTAAATGACCAGCAGTGGCAGTGTTTCACGAAAGAGTTTCTCTGAATTGCCGCAACTGAAGAGAGAAAAAAAAAAGGAAGACTTCCGGCATACGGCATCATTTTACCAATCTATATGATTATACTGAATGACCAGCAGTGGCAGTGTTTCACGACAGAGTTTCTCTGAATTGCTGAGACAGAAGAAAAAAAAGGAAGTCTTCCAGCATACAGCATCATTTTACCAATTTATATGATTATACTGAATGACCAGCAGTGGCATTGTTTCACGACAAAGTTTCTCTAAATTGCCGAGACTGAAGAAAAAAAAGGAAGTCTTCCGGCATGCGGCATCATTTTACCAATTTATATGATTATGCTGAATGACCAGTAGTGGCATTTTTCCACGACAGAGTTGCTCTGAATTGCAGAGACTGAAGAAAAAAAAAAGGATGTCTTCCGGCATACGGCATCATTTTACCAATTCAGATGATTATACTGAATGACCAGCAGTGGCAGTGTTTCACAATAGAGTTTCTCTGAATTATCGAGATTGAAGAGAAAAAAAAGGAATCATTTTACCAATTTATAAGATTATACTGAATGACCAGCAGTGGAAGTGTTTCACTACAGAGTTTCTCTGAATTGCCTAGACTGAAGAGAGAAAAAAAAAGAAAGTCTTCCGGGATACGGCATCATTTTACCAATTCACGATTATTCTAAATGACCAGCAGTGGCAGTGTTTCACGAAAGAGTTTCTCTGAATTGCCGAGACTGAAGAGAGAAAAAAAAAAGGAAGACTTCCGACATACGGCATCATTTTACCAATCTATATGATTATACTGAATGACCAGCAGTGGCAGTGTTTCACGACAGAGTTTCTCTGAATTGCTGAGACAGAAGAAAAAAAAGGAAGTCTTCCAGCATACAGCATCATTTTACCAATTTATATGATTATACTGAATGACCAGCAGTGGCATTGTTTCACGACAAAGTTTCTCTAAATTGCCGAGACTGAAGAAAAAAAAGGAAGTCTTCCGGCATACGGCATCATTTTACCAATTTATATGATTATACTGAATGACCAGCAGTGGCATTGTTTCACAACAGAGTTTCTCTGAATTGCCGAGACTGAAGAAAAAAATAAAGGAAGTCTTCCGGCATACGCCATCAT
The DNA here is from genome assembly GCF_964263255.1 of Lissotriton vulgaris. Lineage (NCBI taxonomy): Eukaryota > Metazoa > Chordata > Amphibia > Caudata > Salamandridae > Lissotriton > Lissotriton vulgaris. Next base: position 83,127,340 of record NC_141700.1, on the reverse strand, counting down.
TTTACCAAGTTACATGGTTATACTGAATGACCAGCAGTGGCAGTGTTTCACAACAGAGTTTCTCTGAATTACCGAGATTAAAGAGAAAAAAAAAGGAAGTCTTCCGGCATACGGCATCCTTTTACCAATCTATATGATTATACTGAATGACCAGCAGTGGCAGTGTTTCACGACAGAGTTTCTCTGAATTTCCGAGGCTAAAGAGAAGAAACAAAAAGGAAGTCTTCCGGCATACGGCATAATTTTACAAATTTATATGATTATACTGAATGACCAGTAGTGGCAGAGTTTCACGACAGAGTTTCTCTGAATTGCCAAGACTGAAGAAAAAAAAGGAAGTCTTCCGGCATGCGGCATCATTTTACCAATTTATATGATTATGCTGAATGACCAGCAGTGGCATTTTTTCACGACAGAGTTGCTCTGAATTGCAGAGACTGAAGAAAAAAAAAAGGATGTCTTCCGGCATACGGCATCTTTTTACCAATTCAGATGATTATACTGAATGACCAGCAGTGGCAGTGTTTCACAATAGAGTTTCTCTGAATTATCGAGATTGAAGAGAAAAAAAAGGAATCATTTTACCAATTTATAAGATTATACTGAATGACCAGCAGTGGAAGTGTTTCACTACAGAGTTTCTCTGAATTGCCTAGACTGAAGAGAGAAAAAAAAAGAAAGTCTTCCGGGATACGGCATCATTTTACCAATTCACGATTATTCTAAATGACCAGCAGTGGCAGTGTTTCACGAAAGAGTTTCTCTGAATTGCCGAGACTGAAGCGAGAAAAAAAAAGAAAGTCTTCCGGCATACAGCATCATTTTACCAATCTATATGATTATACTGAATGACCAGCAGTGGCATTGTTTCACGACAGAGTTTCTCTGAATTGCCGAGACTGAAGAAAAAAATAAAGGAAGTCTTCCGGCATACGGCATCATTTTACCAATTGACATGATTATACTGAATGACCAGCAGCGGCAGTGTTTCACAACAGAGTTTCTCTGAATTGACGAGACTGAAGAAAAAAAAAGGAAGTCTTCTGGCATACGGCATAATTTTACCAATGTATATGATTATACTGAATGACCAGCAGTGGCAGTGTTACACAACAGAGTTTATCTGAATTGCCGAGATTGGAGAGAAAAAAAAAGGAAGTCTTCCGGCATACGGTATCATTTTACCAATCTATATGATTATACTGAATGACCAGCAGTGGCAGTGTTTCACAACAGAGTTTCTCTGAATTGCCGAGACTGAAGAGAAAAAAAAGGAAGTCTTCAAGGATACGGCATCATTTTACCAATTTATATGATTGTACTGAATAACCAGCAGTGGCAGTGTTTCACGACAGAGTTTCTTTGAATTTCCGAGGCTAAAGAGAAAAAAAAGGAAGTCTTCCGGCATACGGCATCATTTTACCAAATTATATGATTATACTGAATGACCAGTAGTGGCAGAGTTTCACGACAGAGTTTCTCTGAATTGCAGAGACTGAAGAGAAAAAAAAAAGGAAGTCTTCTGGCATACGGCATAATTTTACCAATGTATATCATTATACTGAATGACGAGCCGTGGCAGTGTTTCACAACAGAATTCCCCTGAATTGCTGAGACTGAAGAACAAAAAACAGGAAGTCTTCCGGCATATGGCATCATTTTACAAATTTACATGATTATACTGAATGACCAGCAGTGGCAGTGTTTCACAAGAGTTTCTCTGAATTACCGAGATTGAAGAGAAAAAAAAAAGAAAGTCTTCCGGCATACGGCATTATTATAACAATTTATATGATTATACTGAATGACCAGCAGTGGAAGTGTTTTACTACAGAGTTTTTCTGACTTGCAGAGACTGAAGAGAAAAAAAAGGAAGTCTTCTGGCATACGGCATAATTTTACCAATGTATATGAATATATTGAATGACGAGCAGTGGCAGTGTTTCACAACAGAGTTTCTTTGAACTGCTGAGACTGAAGAAAAAAAAAAAGGAAATCTTCCGGCATACGGCATCATTTTACCAATTTATATGATTATACTGAATGACCAGCAGTGGAAGTGTTTCACTACAGAGTTTCTCTGAATTGCCGAGACTGAAGAGAGAAAAAAAAAGGAAGTCTTCCGCCATACAGCATAATTTTACCAATCTATATGATTATACTGAATGACCAGCAGTGGCATTGTTTCACGACAAAGTTTCTCTGAATTGCCGAGACTGAAGAGAGAAAAAAAAAGAAAGTCTTCCGGCATACAGCATCATTTTACCAATCTATATGATTATACTGAATGACCAGCAGTGGCATTGTTTCACGACAGAGTTTCTCTGAATTGCCGAGACTGAAGAAAAAAATAAAGGAAGTCTTCCGGCATACGGCATCATTTTACCAATTGACATGATTATACTGAATGACCAGCAGCGGCAGTGTTTCACAACAGAGTTTCTCTGAATTGACGAGACTGAAGAAAAAAAAAGGAAGTCTTCTGGCATACGGCATAATTTTACCAATGTATATGATTATACTGAATGACCAGCAGTGGCAGTGTTACACAACAGAGTTTATCTGAATTGCCGAGATTGGAGAGAAAAAAAAAGGAAGTCTTCCGGCATACGGTATCATTTTACCAATCTATATGATTATACTGAATGACCAGCAGTGGCAGTGTTTCACGACAGAGTTTCTCTGAATTGCCAAGACTGAAGAGAAAAAAAAGGAAGTCTTCAAGGATACGGCATCATTTTACCAATTTATATGATTGTACTGAATGACCAGCAGTGGCAGTGTTTCACGACAGAGTTTCTTTGAATTTCCGAGGCTAAAGAGAAAAGAAAGGAAGTCTTCCGGCATACAGCATCATTTTACCAAATTATATGATTATACTGAATGACCAGTAGTGGCAGAGTTTCACGACAGAGTTTCTCTAAATTCCAGAGACTGAAGAGAAAAAAAAAAGGAAGTCTTCTGGCATACGGCATAATTTTACCAATGTATATCATTATACTGAATGACGAGCCGTGGCAGTGTTTCACAACAGAATTCCCCTGAATTGCTGAGACTGAAGAACAAAAAACAGGAAGTCTTCCGGCATATGGCATCATTTTACAAATTTACATGATTATACTGAATGACCAGCAGTGGCAGTGTTTCACAAGAGTTTCTCTGAATTACCGAGATTGAAGAGAAAAAAAAAGAAAGTCTTCCGGCATACGGCATTATTATAACAATTTATATGATTATACTGAATGACCAGCAGTGGAAGTGTTTTACTACAGAGTTTTTCTGACTTGCAGAGACTGAGAGAAAAAAAAGGAAGTCTTCTGGCATACGGCATAATTTTACCAATGTATATGAATATATTGAATGACGAGCAGTGGCAGTGTTTCACAACAGAGTTTCTTTGAACTGCTGAGACTGAAGAAAAAAAAAAAGGAAATCTTCCGGCATACGGCATCATTTTACCAATTTATATGATTATACTGAATGACCAGCAGTGGAAGTGTTTCACTACAGAGTTTCTCTGAATTGCCGAGACTGAAGAGAGAAAAAAAAAGGAAGTCTTCCGCCATACAGCATAATTTTACCAATCTATATGATTATACTGAATGACTTGCAGTGGCATTGTTTCACGACAAAGTTTCTCTAAATTGCCGAGACTGAAGAAAAAAAAGGAAGTCTTCCGGCATACGACATCATTTTACCAATTTATATGATTATACTGAATGACCAGCAGTGGCATTGTTTCACGACAGAGTGTCTCTGAATTGCCGAGACTGAAGAAAAAAATAAAGGAAGTCTTCCGGCATACGCCATTTTTTTACCAATTTACATGATTATACTGAATGACCAGCAGTGGCAGTGTTTCACAACAGAGTTTCTCTGAATTACCGAGATTGAAGAGAAAAAAAAAAGGAAGTCTTCCGGCATACGGCATCATTTTACCAATTTATATGATTATACTGAATGACCAGCAGTGGAAGTGTTTCAATACAGAGTTTCTCTGAATTGCCAAGACAGAAGAGAGAAAAAAAAAGGAAGTCTTCCGGAATACGGCATCATTTTACCAATCTATATGATTATACTGAATGACGAGCGGTGGCAGTGTTTTACAACAGAGTTTCTCTGAATTGAGGAGATTGGAGAGAAAAAAAAAGGAAGTCTTCCGGCATACGGTATCATTTTACCAATCTATATGATTATACTGAATGACCAGCAGTGGCAGTGTTTCACGACAGAGTTTCTCTGAATTGCCGAGACTGAAGAGAAAAAAAAGGAAGTCTTCAAGGATACGGCATCATTTTACCAATTTATATGATTATACTAAATGACCAGCAGTGGCAGTGTTTCACGACAGAGTTTCTTTGAATTTCCGAGGCTAAAGATAAAAAAAAGGAAGTCTTCAAGGATACGGCATCATTTTACCAAATTATATGATTATACTGAATGACCAGTAGTGGCAGAGTTTCACGACATAGTTTCTCTGAATTTCAGAGACTGAAGACAAAAAAAGGAAGGCTTCCGGCATACGGCATAATTTTACCAATTTATATGATTATACTGAATGACCAGCAGTGGCATTGTTTCACGACAGAGTTTTTCTGAATTGCCGAGACTGAAGAGAAAAAAAAAAGGAAGTCTTCCGGCATACGGCATCATTTTACCAATTCAGATGATTATACTGAATGACCAGCAGTGGCAGTGTTTCACAATAGAGTTTCTCTGAAATATCGAGATTGAAGAGAAAAAAAAAGGAATCATTTTACCAATTTATAAGATTATACTGAATGACCAGCAGTGGAAGTGTTTCACTACAGAGTTTCTCTTAATTGCCTAGACTGAAGAGAGAAAAAAAAAAAAAGTCTTCCGGGATACGGCATCATTTTACCAATTTATATGATTATACTGAATGACCAGCAGTGGCATTGTTTCACGACAGAGTTTTTCTGAATTGCCGAGACTGAAGAGAAAAAAAAAAGGAAGTCTTCTGGCATACGGCATAATTTTACCAATGTATATCATTATACTGAATGACGAGCAGTGGCAGTGTTTCACAACAGAATTCCCCTGAATTGCTAAAACTGAAGAACAAAAAACAGGAAGTCTTCCGGCATATGGCATCATTTTACAAATTTACATGTTTATACTGAATGACCAGCAGTGGCAGTGTTTCACAAGAGTTTCTCTGAATTACCGAGATTGAAGAGAATAAAAAAAAGAAAGTCTTTCGGCATACGGCATTATTATAACAATTTATATGATTATACTGAATGACCAGCAGTGGAAGTGTTTTGCTACAGAGTTTTTCTGACTTGCAGAGACTGAAGAGAAAAAAAAAGAAGTCTTCTGGCATACGGCATAATTTTACCAATGTATATGAATATATTGAATGACGAGCAGTGGCAGTGTTTCACAACAGAGTTTCTCTGAACTGCTGAGACTGAAGAGAGAAAAAAAAAAAGGAAGTCTTCCGCCATACAGCATAATTTTACCAATCTATATGATTATACTGAATGACCAGCAGTTGCATTGTTTCACGACAAAGTTTCTCTAAATTGCCGAGACTGAAGAAAAAAAAGGAAGTCTTCCGGCGTACGACATCATTTTACCAATTTATATGATTATACTGAATGACCAGCAGTGGCATTGTTTCACGACAGAGTTTCTCTGAATTGCTGAGACAGAAGAAAAAAAAAAGAAGTCTTCCGGCATACGGCATCATTTTACCAATTTATATGATTATACTGAATGACCAGCAGTGGCATTGTTTCACGACAAAGTTTCTCTAAATTGCCGAGACTGAAGAAAAAAAAGGAAGTCTTCCGGCATACAACATCATTTTACCAATTTATATGATTATACTGAATGACCAGCAGTGGCATTGTTTCACGACAGAGTTTTTCTGAATTGCCGAGACTGAAGAAAAAAATAAAGGAAGTCTTCCGGCATACGCCATTTTTTTACCAATTTACATGATTATACTGAATGACCAGCAGTGGCAGTGTTTCACAACAGAGTTTCTCTGAATTACCGAGATTGAAGAGAAAAAAAAAAGGAAGTCTTCCGGCATACGGCATCATTTTACCAATTTATATGATTATACTGAATGACCAGCAGTGGAAGTGTTTCAATACAGAGTTTCTCTGAATTGCCAAGACTGAAGAGAGAAAAAAAAAGGAAGTCTTCCGGAATACGGCATCATTTTACCAATCTATATGATTATACTGAATGGCGAGCGGTGGCAGTGTTTTACAACAGAGTTTCTCTGAATTGAGGAGACTGGAGAGAAAAAAAAAGGAAGTCTTCCGGCATACGGCATCATTTTACCAATCCATATGATTATACTGAATGACCAGCAGTGGCATTATTTCACGACAGAGTTTCTCTGAATTGCCGAGACTGAAGGAAAAAAAATAAAGGAAGTCTTCTGGTATACGACATCATTTTACCAATTTATATGATTATACCGAATGACCAGCAGTGGCATTATTTCACGACAGAGTTTCTCTGAATTGCAGAGACTGAAGAAAAAAAAAGGAAGGCTTCCGGCATACGGCATAGTTTTACCAATTTATATGATTATACTGAATGACCAGCAGTGGCATTGTTTCACGACAAAGTTTCTCTGAATTGCCAAGACTGAAGAAAAAAAAAGGAAGTCTTCCGGCATATGGCATCATTTTACCAATTTACATGATTATACTGAATGACCAGCAGTGGCAGTGTTTCACAACAGAGCTTCTCTGAATTATCGAGATTGAAGAGGAAAAAAAAAGAAAGTCTTCCGGCATACGGCATCATTTTACCAATTTATATGATTATACTGAATGACCAGCAGTGGAAGTGTTTCACTACAGAGTGTTTCTGAATTGCAGAGACCGAAGAGAAAAAAAAAGGAAGTCTTCTGGCATACGGAATAATTTTACCAATGTATATGATTATACTGAATGACGAGCAGTGGCAGTGTTTCACAACAGAGTTTCTCTGAATTGCTGAGACTGAAGAAAAAAAAAGAAAGTCTTCTGGCATACGGCATCATTTTACCAATTTATATGATTATACTGAATGACCAGCAGTGGCAGTGTTTCACAATAGAGTTTCTCTGAATTACCGAGATTGAAGAGAAAAAAAAGGTAGTCTTCCGGCATACGGCATCATTTTACCAATTTATATGATTATACTGAATGACCAGCAGTGGAAGTTTTTCAATACAGAGTTTCTCTGAATTGCCAAGACAGAAGAGAGAAAAAAAAAGGAAGTCTTCCGGAATACGGCATCATTTTACCAATCTATATGATTATACTGAATGACGAGCGGTGGCAGTGTTTTACAACAGAGTTTCTCTGAATTGAGGAGATTGGAGAAAAAAAAAGAAGGAAGTCTTCCGGCATACGGTATCATTTTACCAATCTATATGATTATACTGAATGACCAGCAGTGGCAGTGTTTCACGACAGAGTTTCTCTGAATTGCCGAGACTGAAGAGAAAAAAAAGGAAGTCTTCAAGGATACGGCATCATTTTACCAATTTATATGATTATACTGAATGACCAGCAGCGGCAGTGTTTCACGACAGAGTTTCTTTGAATTTCCGAGGCTAAAGATAAAAAAAAGGAAGTCTTCAAGGATACGGCATCATTTTACCAAATTATATGATTATACTGAATGACCAGTAGTGGCATTGTTTCATGACAGAGTTTCTCTGAATTGCCGAGATTGAAGAGGAAAAAAAAAGAAAGTCTTCCGGCATACGGCATCATTTTACCAATTTACATGATTATACTGAATGACCAGCAGTGGCAGTGTTTCACAATAGAGTTTCTCTGAATTACCGAGATTGAAGAGAAAAAAAAGGTAGTCTTCCGGCATACGGCATCATTTTACCAATGTATATGATTATACTGAATGACAAGCAGTGGAAGTGTTTCACTACAGAGTTTCTCTGAATTGCCGAGACTGAAGAGAGAAAAAAACAAGAAAGTCTTCCGTGATACGGCATCATTTTACCAATTTATGATTATTCTAAATGACCAGCAGTGGCAGTGTTTCACGAAAGAGTTTCTCTGAATTGCCGCAACTGAAGAGAGAAAAAAAAAAGGAAGACTTCCGGCATACGGCATCATTTTACCAATCTATATGATTATACTGAATGACCAGCAGTGGCAGTGTTTCACGACAGAGTTTCTCTGAATTGCTGAGACAGAAGAAAAAAAAGGAAGTCTTCCAGCATACAGCATCATTTTACCAATTTATATGATTATACTGAATGACCAGCAGTGGCATTGTTTCACGACAAAGTTTCTCTAAATTGCCGAGACTGAAGAAAAAAAACGAAGTCTTCCGGCATACGGCATCATTTTACCAATCTATATGATTATACTGAATGACCAGCAGTGGCAGTGTTTCACGACAGAGTTTCTCTGAATTGCTGAGACAGAAGAAAAAAAAGGAAGTCTTCCAGCATACAGCATCATTTTACCAATTTATATGATTATGCTGAATGACCAGCAGTGGCATTTTTCCACGACAGAGTTGCTCTGAATTGCAGAGACTGAAGAAAAAAAAAAGGATGTCTTCCGGCATACGGCATCATTTTACCAATTCAGATGATTATACTGAATGACCAGCAGTGGCAGTGTTTCACAATAGAGTTTCTCTGAATTATCGAGATTGAAGAGAAAAAAAAAGGAATCATTTTACCAATTTATAAGATTATACTGAATGACCAGCAGTGGAAGTGTTTCACTACAGAGTTTCTCTGAATTGCCTAGACTGAAGAGAGAAAAAAAAAGAAAGTCTTCCGGGATACGGCATCATTTTACCAATTCACGATTATTCTAAATGACCAGCAGTGGCAGTGTTTCACGAAAGAGTTTCTCTGAATTGCCGAGACTGAAGAGAGAAAAAATAAAGGAAGACTTCCGGCATACGGCATCATTTTACCAATCTATATGATTATACTGAATGACCAGCAGTGGCAGTGTTTCACGACAGAGTTTCTCTGAATTGCTGAGACAGAAGAAAAAAAAGGAAGTCTTCCAGCATACAGCATCATTTTACCAATTTATATGATTATACTGAATGACCAGCAGTGGCATTGTTTCACGACAAAGTTTCTCTAAATTGCCGAGACTGAAGAAAAAAAAGGAAGTCTTCCGGCATACGGCATCATTTTACCAATTTATATGATTATACTGAATGACCAGCAGTGGCATTGTTTCACAACAGAGTTTCTCTGAATTGCCGAGACTGAAGAAAAAAATAAAGGAAGTCTTCCGGCATACGCCATCATTTTACCAAGTTACATGGTTATACTGAATGACCAGCAGTGGCAGTGTTTCACAACAGAGTTTCTCTGAATTACCGAGATTAAAGAGAAAAAAAAAGGAAGTCTTCCGGCATACGGCATAATTTTACAAATTTATATGATTATACTGAATGACCAGTAGTGGCAGAGTTTCACGACAGAGTTTCTCTGAATTGCTGAGACTGAAGAAAAAAAAAGCAAGTCTTCTGGCATACGGGATCATTTTACCAATTTATATGATTATACTGAATGACCAGCAGTGGCATTGTTTCATGACAGAGTTTCTCTGAATTGCCGAGATTGAAGAGGAAAAAAAAAGAAAGTCTTCCGGCATACGGCATCATTTTACCAATTTACATGATTATACTGAATGACCAGCAGTGGCAGTGTTTCACAATAGAGTTTCTCTGAATTACCGAGATTGAAGAGAAAAAAAAGGTAGTCTTCCGGCATACGGCATCATTTTACCAATTTATATGATTATACTGAATGACCAGCAGTGGAAGTGTTTCAATACAGAGTTTCTCTGAATTGCCAAGACAGAAGAGAGAAAAAAAAAGGAAGTCTTCCGGAATACGGCATCATTTTACCAATCTATATGATTATACTGAATGACGAGCGGTGGCAGTGTTTTACAACAGAGTTTCTCTGAATTGAGGAGATTGGAGAAAAAAAAAGAAGGAAGTCTTCCGGCATACGGTATCATTTTACCAATCTATATGATTATACTGAATGACCAGCAGTGGCAGTGTTTCACGACAGAGTTTCTCTGAATTGCCGAGACTGAAGAGAAAAAAAAGGAAGTCTTCAAGGATACGGCATCATTTTACCAATTTATATGATTATACTGAATGACCAGCAGCGGCAGTGTTTCACGACAGAGTTTCTTTGAATTTCCGAGGCTAAAGATAAAAAAAAGGAAGTCTTCAAGGATACGGCATCATTTTACCAAATTATATGATTATACTGAATGACCAGTAGTGGCATTGTTTCATGACAGAGTTTCTCTGAATTGCCGAGATTGAAGAGGAAAAAAAAAGAAAGTCTTCCGGCATACGGCATCATTTTACCAATTTACATGATTATACTGAATGACCAGCAGTGGCAGTGTTTCACAATAGAGTTTCTCTGAATTACCGAGATTGAAGAGAAAAAAAAGGTAGTCTTCCGGCATACGGCATCATTTTACCAATGTATATGATTATACTGAATGACAAGCAGTGGAAGTGTTTCACTACAGAGTTTCTCTGAATTGCCGAGACTGAAGAGAGAAAAAAACAAGAAAGTCTTCCGTGATACGGCATCATTTTACCAATTTATGATTATTCTAAATGACCAGCAGTGGCAGTGTTTCACGAAAGAGTTTCTCTGAATTGCCGCAACTGAAGAGAGAAAAAAAAAAGGAAGACTTCCGGCATACGGCATCATTTTACCAATCTATATGATTATACTGAATGACCAGCAGTGGCAGTGTTTCACGACAGAGTTTCTCTGAATTGCTGAGACAGAAGAAAAAAAAGGAAGTCTTCCAGCAAACAGCATCATTTTACCAATTTATATGATTATACTGAATGACCAGCAGTGGCATTGTTTCACGACAAAGTTTCTCTAAATTGCCGAGACTGAAGAAAAAAAAGGAAGTCTTCCGGCATGCGGCATCATTTTACCAATTTATATGATTATGCTGAATGACCAGCAGTGGCATTTTTCCACGACAGAGTTGCTCTGAATTGCAGAGACTGAAGAAAAAAAAAAGGATGTCTTCCGGCATACGGCATCATTTTACCAATTCAGATGATTATACTGAATGACCAGCAGTGGCAGTGTTTCACAATAGAGTTTCTCTGAATTATCGAGATTGAAGAGAAAAAAATAAGGAATCATTTTACCAATTTATAAGATTATACTGAATGACCAGCAGTGGAAGTGTTTCACTACAGAGTTTCTCTGAATTGCCTAGACTGAAGAGAGAAAAAAAAAGAAAGTCTTCCGGGATACGGCATCATTTTACCAATTCACGATTATTCTAAATGACCAGCAGTGGCAGTGTTTCACGAAAGAGTTTCTCTGAATTGCCGAGACTGAAGAGAGAAAAAAAAAAGGAAGACTTCCGGCATACGGCATCATTTTACCAATCTATATGATTATACTGAATGACCAGCAGTGGCAGTGTTTCACGACAGAGTTTCTCTGAATTGCTGAGACAGAAGAAAAAAAAGGAAGTCTTCCAGCATACAGCATCATTTTACCAATTTATATGATTATACTGAATGACCAGCAGTGGCATTGTTTCACGACAAAGTTTCTCTAAATTGCCGAGACTGAAGAAAAAAAAGGAAGTCTTCCGGCATACGGCATCATTTTACCAATTTATATGATTATACTGAATGACCAGCAGTGGCATTGTTTCACAACAGAGTTTCTCTGAATTGCCGAGACTGAAGAAAAAAATAAAGGAAGTCTTCCGGCATACGCCATCATTTTACCAAGTTACATGGTTATACTGAATGACCAGCAGTGGCAGTGTTTCACAACAGAGTTTCTCTGAATTACCGAGATTAAAGAGAAAAAAAAGGAAGTCTTCCGGCATACGGCATCATTTTACCAATCTATATGATTATTCTGAATGACCAGCAGTGGCAGTGTTTCACGACAGAGTTTCTCTGAATTTCCGAGGCTAAAGAGAAGAAACAAAAAGGAAGTCTTCCGGCATACGGCATAATTTTACAAATTTATATGATTATACTGAATGACCAGTAGTGGCAGAGTTTCACGACAGAGTTTCTCTGAATTGCCAAGACTGAAGAAAAAAAAGGAAGTCTTCCGGCATGCGGCATCATTTTACCAATTTATATGATTATGCTGAATGACCAGCAGTGGCATTTTTTCACGACAGAGTTGCTCTGAATTGCAGAGACTGAAGAAAAAAAAAAGGATGTCTTCCGGCATACGGCATCTTTTTACCAATTCAGATGATTATACTGAATGACCAGCAGTGGCAGTGTTTCACAATAGAGTTTCTCTGAATTATCGAGATTGAAGAGAAAAAAAAAGGAATCATTTTACCAATTTATAAGATTATACTGAATGACCAGCAGTGGAAGTGTTTCACTACAGAGTTTCTCTGAATTGCCTAGACTGAAGAGAGAAAAAAAAAGAAAGTCTTCCGGGATACGGCATCATTTTACCAATTCACGATTATTCTAAATGACCAGCAGTGGCAGTGTTTCACGAAAGAGTTTCTCTGAATTGCCGAGACTGAAGAGAGAAAAAAAAAGAAAGTCTTCCGGCATACAGCATCATTTTACCAATCTATATGATTATACTGAATGACCAGCAGTGGCATTGTTTCACGACAGAGTTTCTCTGAATTGCCGAGACTGAAGAAAAAAATAAAGGAAGTCTTCCGGCATACGGCATCATTTTACCAATTTATATGATTATACTGAATGACCAGCAGTGGCATTGTTTCACAACAGAGTTTCTCTGAATTGCCGAGACTGAAGAAAAAAATAAAGGAAGTCTTCCGGCATACGCCATCATTTTACCAAGTTACATGGTTATACTGAATGACCAGCAGTGGCAGTGTTTCACAACAGAGTTTCTCTGAATTACCGAGATTAAAGAGAAAAAAAAAGGAAGTCTTCCGGCATACGGCATCATTTTACCAATCTATATGATTATACTGAATGATCAGCAGTGGCAGTGTTTCACGACAGAGTTTCTCTGAATTTCCGAGGCTAAAGAGAAGAAACAAAAAGGAAGTCTTCCGGCATACGGCATAATTTTACAAATTTATATGATTATACTGAATGACCAGTAGTGGCAGAGTTTCACGACAGAGTTTCTCTGAATTGCTGAGACTGAAGAAAAAAAAAGCAAGTCTTCTGGCATACGGGATCATTTTACCAATTTATATGATTATACTGAATGACCAGCAGTGGCATTGTTTCATGACAGAGTTTCTCTGAATTGCCGAGATTGAAGAGGAAAAAAAAAGAAAGTCTTCCGGCATACGGCATCATTTTACCAATTTACATGATTATACTGAATGACCAGCAGTGGCAGTGTTTCACAATAGAGTTTCTCTGAATTACCGAGATTGAAGAGAAAAAAAAGGTAGTCTTCCGGCATACGGCATCATTTTACCAATTTATATGATTATACTGAATGACCAGCAGTGGAAGTGTTTCAATACAGAGTTTCTCTGAATTGCCAAGACAGAAGAGAGAAAAAAAAAAGGAAGTCTTCCGGAATACGGCATCATTTTACCAATCTATATGATTATACTGAATGACGAGCGGTGGCAGTGTTTTACAACAGAGTTTCTCTGAATTGAGGAGATTGGAGAAAAAAAAAGAAGGAAGTCTTCCGGCATACGGTATCATTTTACCAATCTATATGATTATACTGAATGACCAGCAGTGGCAGTGTTTCACGACAGAGTTTCTCTGAATTGCCGAGACTGAAGAGAAAAAAAAGGAAGTCTTCAAGGATACGGCATCATTTTACCAATTTATATGATTATACTGAATGACCAGCAGCGGCAGTGTTTCACGACAGAGTTTCTTTGAATTTCCGAGGCTAAAGATAAAAAAAAGGAAGTCTTCAAGGATACGGCATCATTTTACCAAATTATATGATTATACTGAATGACCAGTAGTGGCATTGTTTCATGACAGAGTTTCTCTGAATTGCCGAGATTGAAGAGGAAAAAAAAAGAAAGTCTTCCGGCATACGGCATCATTTTACCAATTTACATGATTATATTGAATGACCAGCAGTGGCAGTGTTTCACAATAGAGTTTCTCTGAATTACCGAGATTGAAGAGAAAAAAAAGGTAGTCTTCCGGCATACGGCATCATTTTACCAATGTATATGATTATACTGAATGACAAGCAGTGGAAGTGTTTCACTACAGAGTTTCTCTGAATTGCCGAGACTGAAGAGAGAAAAAAACAAGAAAGTCTTCCGTGATACGGCATCATTTTACCAATTTATGATTATTCTAAATGACCAGCAGTGGCAGTGTTTCACGAAAGAGTTTCTCTGAATTGCCGCAACTGAAGAGAGAAAAAAAAAAGGAAGACTTCCGGCATACGGCATCATTTTACCAATCTATATGATTATACTGAATGACCAGCAGTGGCAGTGTTTCACGACAGAGTTTCTCTGAATTGCTGAGACAGAAGAAAAAAAAGGAAGTCTTCCAGCAAACAGCATCATTTTACCAATTTATATGATTATACTGAATGACCAGCAGTGGCATTGTTTCACGACAAAGTTTCTCTAAATTGCCGAGACTGAAGAAAAAAAAGGAAGTCTTCCGGCATGCGGCATCATTTTACCAATTTATATGATTATGCTGAATGACCAGCAGTGGCATTTTTCCACGACAGAGTTGCTCTGAATTGCAGAGACTGAAGAAAAAAAAAAGGATGTCTTCCGGCATACGGCATCATTTTACCAATTCAGATGATTATACTGAATGACCAGCAGTGGCAGTGTTTCACAATAGAGTTTCTCTGAATTATCGAGATTGAAGAGAAAAAAATAAGGAATCATTTTACCAATTTATAAGATTATACTGAATGACCAGCAGTGGAAGTGTTTCACTACAGAGTTTCTCTGAATTGCCTAGACTGAAGAGAGAAAAAAAAAGAAAGTCTTCCGGGATACGGCATCATTTTACCAATTCACGATTATTCTAAATGACCAGCAGTGGCAGTGTTTCACGAAAGAGTTTCTCTGAATTGCCGAGACTGAAGAGAGAAAAAAAAAAGGAAGACTTCCGGCATACGGCATCATTTTACCAATCTATATGATTATACTGAATGACCAGCAGTGGCAGTGTTTCACGACAGAGTTTCTCTGAATTGCTGAGACAGAAGAAAAAAAAGGAAGTCTTCCAGCATACAGCATCATTTTACCAATTTATATGATTATACTGAATGACCAGCAGTGGCATTGTTTCACGACAAAGTTTCTCTAAATTGCCGAGACTGAAGAAAAAAAAGGAAGTCTTCCGGCATACGGCATCATTTTACCAATTTATATGATTATACTGAATGACCAGCAGTGGCATTGTTTCACAACAGAGTTTCTCTGAATTGCCGAGACTGAAGAAAAAAATAAAGGAAGTCTTCCGGCATACGCCATCATTTTACCAAGTTACATGGTTATACTGAATGACCAGCAGTGGCAGTGTTTCACAACAGAGTTTCTCTGAATTACCGAGATTAAAGAGAAAAAAAAAGGAAGTCTTCCGGCATACGGCATCATTTTACCAATCTATATGATTATTCTGAATGACCAGCAGTGGCAGTGTTTCACGACAGAGTTTCTCTGAATTTCCGAGGCTAAAGAGAAGAAACAAAAAGGAAGTCTTCCGGCATACGGCATAATTTTACAAATTTATATGATTATACTGAATGACCAGTAGTGGCAGAGTTTCACGACAGAGTTTCTCTGAATTGCCAAGACTGAAGAAAAAAAAGGAAGTCTTCCGGCATGCGGCATCATTTTACCAATTTATATGATTATGCTGAATGACCAGCAGTGGCATTTTTTCACGACAGAGTTGCTCTGAATTGCAGAGACTGAAGAAAAAAAAAAGGATGTCTTCCGGCATACGGCATCTTTTTACCAATTCAGATGATTATACTGAATGACCAGCAGTGGCAGTGTTTCACAATAGAGTTTCTCTGAATTATCGAGATTGAAGAGAAAAAAAAAGGAATCATTTTACCAATTTATAAGATTATACTGAATGACCAGCAGTGGAAGTGTTTCACTACAGAGTTTCTCTGAATTGCCTAGACTGAAGAGAGAAAAAAAAAGAAAGTCTTCCGGGATACGGCATCATTTTACCAATTCACAATTATTCTAAATGACCAGCAGTGGCAGTGTTTCACGAAAGAGTTTCTCTGAATTGCCGAGACTGAAGAGAGAAAAAAAAAGAAAGTCTTCCGGCATACAGCATCATTTTACCAATCTATATGATTATACTGAATGACCAGCAGTGGCATTGTTTCACGACAGAGTTTCTCTGAATTGCCGAGACTGAAGAAAAAAATAAAGGAAGTCTTCCGGCATACGGCATCATTTTACCAATTGACATGATTATACTGAATGACCAGCAGCGGCAGTGTTTCACAACAGAGTTTCTCTGAATTGACGAGACTGAAGAAAAAAAAAGGAAGTCTTCTGGCATACGGCATAATTTTACCAATGTATATGATTATACTGAATGACCAGCAGTGGCAGTGTTACACAACAGAGTTTATCTGAATTGCCGAGATTGGAGAGAAAAAAAAAGGAAGTCTTCCGGCATACGGTATCATTTTACCAATCTATATGATTATACTGAATGACCAGCAGTGGCAGTGTTTCACGACAGAGTTTCTCTGAATTGCCGAGACTGAAGAGAAAAAAAAGGAAGTCTTCAAGGATACGGCATCATTTTACCAATTTATATGATTGTACTGAATGACCAGCAGTGGCAGTGTTTCACGACAGAGTTTCTTTGAATTTCCGAGGCTAAAGAGAAAAAAAAGGAAGTCTTCCGGCATACGGCATCATTTTACCAAATTATATGATTATACTGAATGACCAGTAGTGGCAGAGTTTCACGACAGAGTTTCTCTGAATTGCAGAGACTAAAGAGAAAAAAAAAAGGAAGTCTTCTGGCATACGGCATAATTTTACCAATGTATATCATTATACTGAATGACGAGCCGTGGCAGTGTTTCACAACAGAATTCCCCTGAATTGCTGAGACTGAAGAACAAAAAACAGGAAGTCTTCCGGCATATGGCATCATTTTACAAATTTACATGTTTATACTGAATGACCAGCAGTGGCAGTGTTTCACAAGAGTTTCTCTGAATTACCGAGATTGAAGAGAATAAAAAAAAGAAAGTCTTTCGGCATACGGCATTATTATAACAATTTATATGATTATACTGAATGACCAGCAGTGGAAGTGTTTTGCTACAGAGTTTTTCTGACTTGCAGAGACTGAAGAGAAAAAAAAAGAAGTCTTCTGGCATACGGCATAATTTTACCAATGTATATGAATATATTGAATGACGAGCAGTGGCAGTGTTTCACAACAGAGTTTCTCTGAACTGCTGAGACTGAAGAAAAAAAAAAAGAAATCTTCCGGCATACGGCATCATTTTACCAATTTATATGATTATACTGAATGACCAGCAGTGGAAGTGTTTCACTACAGAGTTTTTCTGAATTGCCGAGACTGAAGAGAAAAAAAATGGAAGTCTTCCAGGATACGGCATCATTTTACCAATTTATGATTATTCTAAATACCCACCAGTGGCAGTGTTTCACGAAAGAGTTTCTCTGAATTGCCGAGACTGAAGAGAGAAAAAAAAAAGGAAGTCTTCCGCCATACAGCATAATTTTACCAATCTATATGATTATACTGAATGACCAGCAGTTGCATTGTTTCACGACAAAGTTTCTCTAAATTGCCGAGACTGAAGAAAAAAAAGGAAGTCTTCCGGCGTACGACATCATTTTACCAATTTATATGATTATACTGAATGACCAGCAGTGGCATTGTTTCACGACAGAGTTTCTCTGAATTGCTGAGACAGAAGAAAAAAAAAAGAAGTCTTCCGGCATACGGCATCATTTTACCAATTTATATGATTATACTGAATGACCAGCAGTGGCATTGTTTCACGACAAAGTTTCTCTAAATTGCCGAGACTGAAGAAAAAAAAGGAAGTCTTCCGGCATACAACATCATTTTACCAATTTATATGATTATACTGAATGACCAGCAGTGGCATTGTTTCACGACAGAGTTTTTCTGAATTGCCGAGACTGAAGAAAAAAATAAAGGAAGTCTTCCGGCATACGCCATTTTTTTACCAATTTACATGATTATACTGAATGACCAGCAGTGGCAGTGTTTCACAACAGAGTTTCTCTGAATTACCGAGATTGAAGAGAAAAAAAAAAGGAAGTCTTCCGGCATACGGCATCATTTTACCAATTTATATGATTATACTGAATGACCAGCAGTGGAAGTGTTTCAATACAGAGTTTCTCTGAATTGCCAAGACTGAAGAGAGAAAAAAAAAGGAAGTCTTCCGGAATACGGCATCATTTTACCAATCTATATGATTATACTGAATGGCGAGCGGTGGCAGTGTTTTACAACAGAGTTTCTCTGAATTGAGGAGACTGGAGAGAAAAAAAAAGGAAGTCTTCCGGCATACGGCATCATTTTACCAATCCATATGATTATACTGAATGACCAGCAGTGGCATTATTTCACGACAGAGTTTCTCTGAATTGCCGAGACTGAAGGAAAAAAAATAAAGGAAGTCTTCTGGTATACGACATCATTTTACCAATTTATATGATTATACCGAATGACCAGCAGTGGCATTATTTCACGACAGAGTTTCTCTGAATTGCAGAGACTGAAGAAAAAAAAAGGAAGGCTTCCGGCATACGGCATAGTTTTACCAATTTATATGATTATACTGAATGACCAGCAGTGGCATTGTTTCACGACAAAGTTTCTCTGAATTGCCAAGACTGAAGAAAAAAAAAGGAAGTCTTCCGGCATATGGCATCATTTTACCAATTTACATGATTATACTGAATGACCAGCAGTGGCAGTGTTTCACAACAGAGCTTCTCTGAATTATCGAGATTGAAGAGGAAAAAAAAAGAAAGTCTTCCGGCATACGGCATCATTTTACCAATTTATATGATTATACTGAATGACCAGCAGTGGAAGTGTTTCACTACAGAGTGTTTCTGAATTGCAGAGACCGAAGAGAAAAAAAAAGGAAGTCTTCTGGCATACGGAATAATTTTACCAATGTATATGATTATACTGAATGACGAGCAGTGGCAGTGTTTCACAACAGAGTTTCTCTGAATTGCTGAGACTGAAGAAAAAAAAAGAAAGTCTTCTGGCATACGGCATCATTTTACCAATTTATATGATTATACTGAATGACCAGCAGTGGCAGTGTTTCACAATAGAGTTTCTCTGAATTACCGAGATTGAAGAGAAAAAAAAGGTAGTCTTCCGGCATACGGCATCATTTTACCAATTTATATGATTATACTGAATGACCAGCAGTGGAAGTTTTTCAATACAGAGTTTCTCTGAATTGCCAAGACAGAAGAGAGAAAAAAAAAGGAAGTCTTCCGGAATACGGCATCATTTTACCAATCTATATGATTATACTGAATGACGAGCGGTGGCAGTGTTTTACAACAGAGTTTCTCTGAATTGAGGAGATTGGAGAAAAAAAAGAAGGAAGTCTTCCGGCATACGGTATCATTTTACCAATCTATATGATTATACTGAATGACCAGCAGTGGCAGTGTTTCACGACAGAGTTTCTCTGAATTGCCGAGACTGAAGAGAAAAAAAAGGAAGTCTTCAAGGATACGGCATCATTTTACCAATTTATATGATTATACTGAATGACCAGCAGCGGCAGTGTTTCACGACAGAGTTTCTTTGAATTTCCGAGGCTAAAGATAAAAAAAAGGAAGTCTTCAAGGATACGGCATCATTTTACCAAATTATATGATTATACTGAATGACCAGTAGTGGCATTGTTTCATGACAGAGTTTCTCTGAATTGCCGAGATTGAAGAGGAAAAAAAAAGAAAGTCTTCCGGCATACGGCATCATTTTACCAATTTACATGATTATACTGAATGACCAGCAGTGGCAGTGTTTCACAATAGAGTTTCTCTGAATTACCGAGATTGAAGAGAAAAAAAAGGTAGTCTTCCGGCATACGGCATCATTTTACCAATGTATATGATTATACTGAATGACAAGCAGTGGAAGTGTTTCACTACAGAGTTTCTCTGAATTGCCGAGACTGAAGAGAGAAAAAAACAAGAAAGTCTTCCGTGATACGGCATCATTTTACCAATTTATGATTATTCTAAATGACCAGCAGTGGCAGTGTTTCACGAAAGAGTTTCTCTGAATTGCCGCAACTGAAGAGAGAAAAAAAAAAGGAAGACTTCCGGCATACGGCATCATTTTACCAATCTATATGATTATACTGAATGACCAGCAGTGGCAGTGTTTCACGACAGAGTTTCTCTGAATTGCTGAGACAGAAGAAAAAAAAGGAAGTCTTCCAGCATACAGCATCATTTTACCAATTTATATGATTATACTGAATGACCAGCAGTGGCATTGTTTCACGACAAAGTTTCTCTAAATTGCCGAGACTGAAGAAAAAAAACGAAGTCTTCCGGCATACGGCATCATTTTACCAATCTATATGATTATACTGAATGACCAGCAGTGGCAGTGTTTCACGACAGAGTTTCTCTGAATTGCTGAGACAGAAGAAAAAAAAGGAAGTCTTCCAGCATACAGCATCATTTTACCAATTTATATGATTATGCTGAATGACCAGCAGTGGCATTTTTCCACGACAGAGTTGCTCTGAATTGCAGAGACTGAAGAAAAAAAAAAGGATGTCTTCCGGCATACGGCATCATTTTACCAATTCAGATGATTATACTGAATGACCAGCAGTGGCAGTGTTTCACAATAGAGTTTCTCTGAATTATCGAGATTGAAGAGAAAAAAAAAGGAATCATTTTACCAATTTATAAGATTATACTGAATGACCAGCAGTGGAAGTGTTTCACTACAGAGTTTCTCTGAATTGCCTAGACTGAAGAGAGAAAAAAAAAGAAAGTCTTCCGGGATACGGCATCATTTTACCAATTCACGATTATTCTAAATGACCAGCAGTGGCAGTGTTTCACGAAAGAGTTTCTCTGAATTGCCGAGACTGAAGAGAGAAAAAATAAAGGAAGACTTCCGGCATACGGCATCATTTTACCAATCTATATGATTATACTGAATGACCAGCAGTGGCAGTGTTTCACGACAGAGTTTCTCTGAATTGCTGAGACAGAAGAAAAAAAAGGAAGTCTTCCAGCATACAGCATCATTTTACCAATTTATATGATTATACTGAATGACCAGCAGTGGCATTGTTTCACGACAAAGTTTCTCTAAATTGCCGAGACTGAAGAAAAAAAAGGAAGTCTTCCGGCATACGGCATCATTTTACCAATTTATATGATTATACTGAATGACCAGCAGTGGCATTGTTTCACAACAGAGTTTCTCTGAATTGCCGAGACTGAAGAAAAAAATAAAGGAAGTCTTCCGGCATACGCCATCATTTTACCAAGTTACATGGTTATACTGAATGACCAGCAGTGGCAGTGTTTCACAACAGAGTTTCTCTGAATTACCGAGATTAAAGAGAAAAAAAAAGGAAGTCTTCCGGCATACGGCATAATTTTACAAATTTATATGATTATACTGAATGACCAGTAGTGGCAGAGTTTCACGACAGAGTTTCTCTGAATTGCTGAGACTGAAGAAAAAAAAAGCAAGTCTTCTGGCATACGGGATCATTTTACCAATTTATATGATTATACTGAATGACCAGCAGTGGCATTGTTTCATGACAGAGTTTCTCTGAATTGCCGAGATTGAAGAGGAAAAAAAAAGAAAGTCTTCCGGCATACGGCATCATTTTACCAATTTACATGATTATACTGAATGACCAGCAGTGGCAGTGTTTCACAATAGAGTTTCTCTGAATTACCGAGATTGAAGAGAAAAAAAAGGTAGTCTTCCGGCATACGGCATCATTTTACCAATTTATATGATTATACTGAATGACCAGCAGTGGAAGTGTTTCAATACAGAGTTTCTCTGAATTGCCAAGACAGAAGAGAGAAAAAAAAAGGAAGTCTTCCGGAATACGGCATCATTTTACCAATCTATATGATTATACTGAATGACGAGCGGTGGCAGTGTTTTACAACAGAGTTTCTCTGAATTGAGGAGATTGGAGAAAAAAAAAGAAGGAAGTCTTCCGGCATACGGTATCATTTTACCAATCTATATGATTATACTGAATGACCAGCAGTGGCAGTGTTTCACGACAGAGTTTCTCTGAATTGCCGAGACTGAAGAGAAAAAAAAAGAAGTCTTCAAGGATACGGCATCATTTTACCAATTTATATGATTATACTGAATGACCAGCAGCGGCAGTGTTTCACGACAGAGTTTCTTTGAATTTCCGAGGCTAAAGATAAAAAAAAGGAAGTCTTCAAGGATACGGCATCATTTTACCAAATTATATGATTATACTGAATGACCAGTAGTGGCATTGTTTCATGACAGAGTTTCTCTGAATTGCCGAGATTGAAGAGGAAAAAAAAAGAAAGTCTTCCGGCATACGGCATCATTTTACCAATTTACATGATTATACTGAATGACCAGCAGTGGCAGTGTTTCACAATAGAGTTTCTCTGAATTACCGAGATTGAAGAGAAAAAAAAGGTAGTCTTCCGGCATACGGCATCATTTTACCAATGTATATGATTATACTGAATGACAAGCAGTGGAAGTGTTTCACTACAGAGTTTCTCTGAATTGCCGAGACTGAAGAGAGAAAAAAACAAGAAAGTCTTCCGTGATACGGCATCATTTTACCAATTTATGATTATTCTAAATGACCAGCAGTGGCAGTGTTTCACGAAAGAGTTTCTCTGAATTGCCGCAACTGAAGAGAGAAAAAAAAAAGGAAGACTTCCGGCATACGGCATCATTTTACCAATCTATATGATTATACTGAATGACCAGCAGTGGCAGTGTTTCACGACAGAGTTTCTCTGAATTGCTGAGACAGAAGAAAAAAAAGGAAGTCTTCCAGCAAACAGCATCATTTTACCAATTTATATGATTATACTGAATGACCAGCAGTGGCATTGTTTCACGACAAAGTTTCTCTAAATTGCCGAGACTGAAGAAAAAAAAGGAAGTCTTCCGGCATGCGGCATCATTTTACCAATTTATATGATTATGCTGAATGACCAGCAGTGGCATTTTTCCACGACAGAGTTGCTCTGAATTGCAGAGACTGAAGAAAAAAAAAAGGATGTCTTCCGGCATACGGCATCATTTTACCAATTCAGATGATTATACTGAATGACCAGCAGTGGCAGTGTTTCACAATAGAGTTTCTCTGAATTATCGAGATTGAAGAGAAAAAAATAAGGAATCATTTTACCAATTTATAAGATTATACTGAATGACCAGCAGTGGAAGTGTTTCACTACAGAGTTTCTCTGAATTGCCTAGACTGAAGAGAGAAAAAAAAAGAAAGTCTTCCGGGATACGGCATCATTTTACCAATTCACGATTATTCTAAATGACCAGCAGTGGCAGTGTTTCACGAAAGAGTTTCTCTGAATTGCCGAGACTGAAGAGAGAAAAAAAAAAGGAAGACTTCCGGCATACGGCATCATTTTACCAATCTATATGATTATACTGAATGACCAGCAGTGGCAGTGTTTCACGACAGAGTTTCTCTGAATTGCTGAGACAGAAGAAAAAAAAGGAAGTCTTCCAGCATACAGCATCATTTTACCAATTTATATGATTATACTGAATGACCAGCAGTGGCATTGTTTCACGACAAAGTTTCTCTAAATTGCCGAGACTGAAGAAAAAAAAGGAAGTCTTCCGGCATACGGCATCATTTTACCAATTTATATGATTATACTGAATGACCAGCAGTGGCATTGTTTCACAACAGAGTTTCTCTGAATTGCCGAGACTGAAGAAAAAAATAAAGGAAGTCTTCCGGCATACGCCATCATTTTACCAAGTTACATGGTTATACTGAATGACCAGCAGTGGCAGTGTTTCACAACAGAGTTTCTCTGAATTACCGAGATTAAAGAGAAAAAAAAGGAAGTCTTCCGGCATACGGCATCATTTTACCAATCTATATGATTATTCTGAATGACCAGCAGTGGCAGTGTTTCACGACAGAGTTTCTCTGAATTTCCGAGGCTAAAGAGAAGAAACAAAAAGGAAGTCTTCCGGCATACGGCATAATTTTACAAATTTATATGATTATACTGAATGACCAGTAGTGGCAGAGTTTCACGACAGAGTTTCTCTGAATTGCCAAGACTGAAGAAAAAAAAGGAAGTCTTCCGGCATGCGGCATCATTTTACCAATTTATATGATTATGCTGAATGACCAGCAGTGGCATTTTTTCACGACAGAGTTGCTCTGAATTGCAGAGACTGAAGAAAAAAAAAAGGATGTCTTCCGGCATACGGCATCTTTTTACCAATTCAGATGATTATACTGAATGACCAGCAGTGGCAGTGTTTCACAATAGAGTTTCTCTGAATTATCGAGATTGAAGAGAAAAAAAAAGGAATCATTTTACCAATTTATAAGATTATACTGAATGACCAGCAGTGGAAGTGTTTCACTACAGAGTTTCTCTGAATTGCCTAGACTGAAGAGAGAAAAAAAAAGAAAGTCTTCCGGGATACGGCATCATTTTACCAATTCACGATTATTCTAAATGACCAGCAGTGGCAGTGTTTCACGAAAGAGTTTCTCTGAATTGCCGAGACTGAAGAGAGAAAAAAAAAGAAAGTCTTCCGGCATACAGCATCATTTTACCAATCTATATGATTATACTGAATGACCAGCAGTGGCATTGTTTCACGACAGAGTTTCTCTGAATTGCCGAGACTGAAGAAAAAAATAAAGGAAGTCTTCCGGCATACGGCATCATTTTACCAATTTATATGATTATACTGAATGACCAGCAGTGGCATTGTTTCACAACAGAGTTTCTCTGAATTGCCGAGACTGAAGAAAAAAATAAAGGAAGTCTTCCGGCATACGCCATCATTTTACCAAGTTACATGGTTATACTGAATGACCAGCAGTGGCAGTGTTTCACAACAGAGTTTCTCTGAATTACCGAGATTAAAGAGAAAAAAAAAGGAAGTCTTCCGGCATACGGCATCATTTTACCAATCTATATGATTATACTGAATGATCAGCAGTGGCAGTGTTTCACGACAGAGTTTCTCTGAATTTCCGAGGCTAAAGAGAAGAAACAAAAAGGAAGTCTTCCGGCATACGGCATAATTTTACAAATTTATATGATTATACTGAATGACCAGTAGTGGCAGAGTTTCACGACAGAGTTTCTCTGAATTGCTGAGACTGAAGAAAAAAAAAGCAAGTCTTCTGGCATACGGGATCATTTTACCAATTTATATGATTATACTGAATGACCAGCAGTGGCATTGTTTCATGACAGAGTTTCTCTGAATTGCCGAGATTGAAGAGGAAAAAAAAAGAAAGTCTTCCGGCATACGGCATCATTTTACCAATTTACATGATTATACTGAATGACCAGCAGTGGCAGTGTTTCACAATAGAGTTTCTCTGAATTACCGAGATTGAAGAGAAAAAAAAGGTAGTCTTCCGGCATACGGCATCATTTTACCAATTTATATGATTATACTGAATGACCAGCAGTGGAAGTGTTTCAATACAGAGTTTCTCTGAATTGCCAAGACAGAAGAGAGAAAAAAAAAAGGAAGTCTTCCGGAATACGGCATCATTTTACCAATCTATATGATTATACTGAATGACGAGCGGTGGCAGTGTTTTACAACAGAGTTTCTCTGAATTGAGGAGATTGGAGAAAAAAAAAGAAGGAAGTCTTCCGGCATACGGTATCATTTTACCAATCTATATGATTATACTGAATGACCAGCAGTGGCAGTGTTTCACGACAGAGTTTCTCTGAATTGCCGAGACTGAAGAGAAAAAAAAGGAAGTCTTCAAGGATACGGCATCATTTTACCAATTTATATGATTATACTGAATGACCAGCAGCGGCAGTGTTTCACGACAGAGTTTCTTTGAATTTCCGAGGCTAAAGATAAAAAAAAGGAAGTCTTCAAGGATACGGCATCATTTTACCAAATTATATGATTATACTGAATGACCAGTAGTGGCATTGTTTCATGACAGAGTTTCTCTGAATTGCCGAGATTGAAGAGGAAAAAAAAAGAAAGTCTTCCGGCATACGGCATCATTTTACCAATTTACATGATTATACTGAATGACCAGCAGTGGCAGTGTTTCACAATAGAGTTTCTCTGAATTACCGAGATTGAAGAGAAAAAAAAGGTAGTCTTCCGGCATACGGCATCATTTTACCAATGTATATGATTATACTGAATGACAAGCAGTGGAAGTGTTTCACTACAGAGTTTCTCTGAATTGCCGAGACTGAAGAGAGAAAAAAACAAGAAAGTCTTCCGTGATACGGCATCATTTTACCAATTTATGATTATTCTAAATGACCAGCAGTGGCAGTGTTTCACGAAAGAGTTTCTCTGAATTGCCGCAACTGAAGAGAGAAAAAAAAAAGGAAGACTTCCGGCATACGGCATCATTTTACCAATCTATATGATTATACTGAATGACCAGCAGTGGCAGTGTTTCACGACAGAGTTTCTCTGAATTGCTGAGACAGAAGAAAAAAAAGGAAGTCTTCCAGCAAACAGCATCATTTTACCAATTTATATGATTATACTGAATGACCAGCAGTGGCATTGTTTCACGACAAAGTTTCTCTAAATTGCCGAGACTGAAGAAAAAAAAGGAAGTCTTCCGGCATGCGGCATCATTTTACCAATTTATATGATTATGCTGAATGACCAGCAGTGGCATTTTTCCACGACAGAGTTGCTCTGAATTGCAGAGACTGAAGAAAAAAAAAAGGATGTCTTCCGGCATACGGCATCATTTTACCAATTCAGATGATTATACTGAATGACCAGCAGTGGCAGTGTTTCACAATAGAGTTTCTCTGAATTATCGAGATTGAAGAGAAAAAAATAAGGAATCATTTTACCAATTTATAAGATTATACTGAATGACCAGCAGTGGAAGTGTTTCACTACAGAGTTTCTCTGAATTGCCTAGACTGAAGAGAGAAAAAAAAAGAAAGTCTTCCGGGATACGGCATCATTTTACCAATTCACGATTATTCTAAATGACCAGCAGTGGCAGTGTTTCACGAAAGAGTTTCTCTGAATTGCCGAGACTGAAGAGAGAAAAAAAAAAGGAAGACTTCCGGCATACGGCATCATTTTACCAATCTATATGATTATACTGAATGACCAGCAGTGGCAGTGTTTCACGACAGAGTTTCTCTGAATTGCTGAGACAGAAGAAAAAAAAGGAAGTCTTCCAGCATACAGCATCATTTTACCAATTTATATGATTATACTGAATGACCAGCAGTGGCATTGTTTCACGACAAAGTTTCTCTAAATTGCCGAGACTGAAGAAAAAAAAGGAAGTCTTCCGGCATACGGCATCATTTTACCAATTTATATGATTATACTGAATGACCAGCAGTGGCATTGTTTCACAACAGAGTTTCTCTGAATTGCCGAGACTGAAGAAAAAAATAAAGGAAGTCTTCCGGCATACGCCATCATTTTACCAAGTTACATGGTTATACTGAATGACCAGCAGTGGCAGTGTTTCACAACAGAGTTTCTCTGAATTACCGAGATTAAAGAGAAAAAAAAAGGAAGTCTTCCGGCATACGGCATCATTTTACCAATCTATATGATTATTCTGAATGACCAGCAGTGGCAGTGTTTCACGACAGAGTTTCTCTGAATTTCCGAGGCTAAAGAGAAGAAACAAAAAGGAAGTCTTCCGGCATACGGCATAATTTTACAAATTTATATGATTATACTGAATGACCAGTAGTGGCAGAGTTTCACGACAGAGTTTCTCTGAATTGCCAAGACTG
This sequence comes from Lissotriton vulgaris, assembly GCF_964263255.1. Classification (NCBI taxonomy): domain Eukaryota; kingdom Metazoa; phylum Chordata; class Amphibia; order Caudata; family Salamandridae; genus Lissotriton; species Lissotriton vulgaris. The sequence goes on along the minus strand of NC_141700.1, from coordinate 83,099,312 downwards.
AAGAAAAAAAAGGAAGTCTTCCGGCATGCGGCATCATTTTACCAATTTATATGATTATGCTGAATGACCAGCAGTGGCATTTTTTCACGACAGAGTTGCTCTGAATTGCAGAGACTGAAGAAAAAAAAAAGGATGTCTTCCGGCATACGGCATCTTTTTACCAATTCAGATGATTATACTGAATGACCAGCAGTGGCAGTGTTTCACAATAGAGTTTCTCTGAATTATCGAGATTGAAGAGAAAAAAAAAGGAATCATTTTACCAATTTATAAGATTATACTGAATGACCAGCAGTGGAAGTGTTTCACTACAGAGTTTCTCTGAATTGCCTAGACTGAAGAGAGAAAAAAAAAGAAAGTCTTCCGGGATACGGCATCATTTTACCAATTCACAATTATTCTAAATGACCAGCAGTGGCAGTGTTTCACGAAAGAGTTTCTCTGAATTGCCGAGACTGAAGAGAGAAAAAAAAAGAAAGTCTTCCGGCATACAGCATCATTTTACCAATCTATATGATTATACTGAATGACCAGCAGTGGCATTGTTTCACGACAGAGTTTCTCTGAATTGCCGAGACTGAAGAAAAAAATAAAGGAAGTCTTCCGGCATACGGCATCATTTTACCAATTGACATGATTATACTGAATGACCAGCAGCGGCAGTGTTTCACAACAGAGTTTCTCTGAATTGACGAGACTGAAGAAAAAAAAAGGAAGTCTTCTGGCATACGGCATAATTTTACCAATGTATATGATTATACTGAATGACCAGCAGTGGCAGTGTTACACAACAGAGTTTATCTGAATTGCCGAGATTGGAGAGAAAAAAAAAGGAAGTCTTCCGGCATACGGTATCATTTTACCAATCTATATGATTATACTGAATGACCAGCAGTGGCAGTGTTTCACGACAGAGTTTCTCTGAATTGCCGAGACTGAAGAGAAAAAAAAGGAAGTCTTCAAGGATACGGCATCATTTTACCAATTTATATGATTGTACTGAATGACCAGCAGTGGCAGTGTTTCACGACAGAGTTTCTTTGAATTTCCGAGGCTAAAGAGAAAAAAAAGGAAGTCTTCCGGCATACGGCATCATTTTACCAAATTATATGATTATACTGAATGACCAGTAGTGGCAGAGTTTCACGACAGAGTTTCTCTGAATTGCAGAGACTAAAGAGAAAAAAAAAAGGAAGTCTTCTGGCATACGGCATAATTTTACCAATGTATATCATTATACTGAATGACGAGCCGTGGCAGTGTTTCACAACAGAATTCCCCTGAATTGCTGAGACTGAAGAACAAAAAACAGGAAGTCTTCCGGCATATGGCATCATTTTACAAATTTACATGATTATACTGAATGACCAGCAGTGGCAGTGTTTCACAAGAGTTTCTCTGAATTACCGAGATTGAAGAGAAAAAAAAAAGAAAGTCTTCCGGCATACGGCATTATTATAACAATTTATATGATTATACTGAATGACCAGCAGTGGAAGTGTTTTACTACAGAGTTTTTCTGACTTGCAGAGACTGAAGAGAAAAAAAAGGAAGTCTTCTGGCATACGGCATAATTTTACCAATGTATATGAATATATTGAATGACGAGCAGTGGCAGTGTTTCACAACAGAGTTTCTTTGAACTGCTGAGACTGAAGAAAAAAAAAAAGGAAATCTTCCGGCATACGGCATCATTTTACCAATTTATATGATTATACTGAATGACCAGCAGTGGAAGTGTTTCACTACAGAGTTTCTCTGAATTGCCGAGACTGAAGAGAGAAAAAAAAAGGAAGTCTTCCGCCATACAGCATAATTTTACCAATCTATATGATTATACTGAATGACCAGCAGTGGCATTGTTTCACGACAAAGTTTCTCTGAATTGCCGAGACTGAAGAGAGAAAAAAAAAGAAAGTCTTCCGGCATACAGCATCATTTTACCAATCTATATGATTATACTGAATGACCAGCAGTGGCATTGTTTCACGACAGAGTTTCTCTGAATTGCCGAGACTGAAGAAAAAAATAAAGGAAGTCTTCCGGCATACGGCATCATTTTACCAATTGACATGATTATACTGAATGACCAGCAGCGGCAGTGTTTCACAACAGAGTTTCTCTGAATTGACGAGACTGAAGAAAAAAAAAGGAAGTCTTCTGGCATACGGCATAATTTTACCAATGTATATGATTATACTGAATGACCAGCAGTGGCAGTGTTACATAACAGAGTTTATCTGAATTGCCGAGATTGGAGAGAAAAAAAAAGGAAGTCTTCCGGCATACGGTATCATTTTACCAATCTATATGATTATACTGAATGACCAGCAGTGGCAGTGTTTCACGACAGAGTTTCTCTGAATTGCCGAGACTGAAGAGAAAAAAAAGGAAGTCTTCAAGGATACGGCATCATTTTACCAATTTATATGATTGTACTGAATGACCAGCAGTGGCAGTGTTTCACGACAGAGTTTCTTTGAATTTCCGAGGCTAAAGAGAAAAAAAAGGAAGTCTTCCAGCATACAGCATCATTTTACCAAATTATATGATTATACTGAATGACCAGTAGTGGCAGAGTTTCACGACAGAGTTTCTCTGAATTGCAGAGACTGAAGAGAAAAAAAAAAGGAAGTCTTCTGGCATACGGCATAATTTTACCAATGTATATCATTATACTGAATGACGAGCCGTGGCAGTGTTTCACAACAGAATTCCCCTGAATTGCTGTGACTGAAGAACAAAAAACAGGAAGTCTTCCGGCATATGGCATCATTTTACAAATTTACATGATTATACTGAATGACCAGCAGTGGCAGTGTTTCACAAGAGTTTCTCTGAATTACCGAGATTGAAGAGAAAAAAAAAAGAAAGTCTTCCGGCATACGGCATTATTATAACAATTTATATGATTATACTGAATGACCAGCAGTGGAAGTGTTTTACTACAGAGTTGTTCTGACTTGCAGAGACTGAAGAGAAAAAAAAGGAAGTCTTCTGGCATACGGCATAATTTTACCAATGTATATGAATATATTGAATGACGAGCAGTGGCAGTGTTTCACAACAGAGTTTCTTTGAACTGCTGAGACTGAAGAAAAAAAAAAAGGAAATCTTCCGGCATACGGCATCATTTTACCAATTTATATGATTATACTGAATGACCAGCAGTGGAAGTGTTTCACTACAGAGTTTCTCTGAATTGCCGAGACTGAAGAGAGAAAAAAAAAGGAAGTCTTCCGCCATACAGCATAATTTTACCAATCTATATGATTATACTGAATGACCAGCAGTGGCATTGTTTCACGACAAAGTTTCTCTAAATTGCCGAGACTGAAGAAAAAAAAGGAAGTCTTCCGGCGTACGACATCATTTTACCAATTTATTTGATTATACTGAATGACCAGCAGTGGCATTGTTTCACGACAGAGTTTCTCTGAATTGCTGAGACAGAAGAAAAAAAAAAGAAGTCTTCCGGCATACGGCATCATTTTACCAATTTATATGATTATACTGAATGACCAGCAGTGGCATTGTTTCACGACAAAGTTTCTCTAAATTGCCGAGACTGAAGAAAAAAAAGGAAGTCTTCCGGCATACGACATCATTTTACCAATTTATATGATTATACTGAATGACCAGCAGTGGCATTGTTTCACGACAGAGTTTCTCTGAATTGCCGAGACTGAAGAAAAAAATAAAGGAAGTCTTCCGGCATACGCCATTTTTTTTACCAATTTACATGATTATACTGTACTACTATACCAGCAGTGGCAGTGTTTCACAACAGAGTTTCTCTGAATTACCGAGATTGAAGAGAAAAAAAAAAGGTAGTCTTCCGGCATACGGCATCATTTTACCAATTTATATGATTATACTGAATGACCAGCAGTGGAAGTGTTTCAATACAGAGTTTCTCTGAATTGCCAAGACAGAAGAGAGAAAAAAAAAGGAAGTCTTCCGGAATACGGCATCATTTTACCAATCTATATGATTATACTGAATGACGAGCGGTGGCAGTGTTTTACAACAGAGTTTCTCTGAATTGAGGAGATTGGAGAGAAAAAAAGAAAGGAAGTCTTCCGGCATACGGTATCATTTTACCAATCTATATGATTATACTGAATGACCAGCAGTGGCAGTGTTTCACGATAGAGTTTCTCTGAATTGCCGAGACTGAAGAGAAAAAAAAGGAAGTCTTCAAGGATACGGCATCATTTTACCAATTTATATGATTATACTGAATGACCAGCAGTGGCAGTGTTTCACGACAGAGTTTCTTTGAATTTCCGAGGCTAAAGATAAAAAAAAGGAAGTCTTCAAGGATACGGCATCATTTTACCAAATTATATGATTATACTGAATGACCAGTAGTGGCAGAGTTTCACGACAGAGTTTCTCTGAATTTCAGAGACTGAAGACAAAAAAAGGAAGGCTTCCGGCATACGGCATAATTTTACCAATTTATATGATTATACTGAATGACCAGCAGTGGCATTGTTTCACAACAGAGTTTTTCTGAATTGCCGAGACTGAAGAGAAAAAAAAAGGAAGTCTTCTGGCATACGGCATAATTTTACCAATGTATATCATTATACTGAATGACGAGCAGTGGCAGTGTTTCACAACAGAATTTCTCTGAATTGCTGAGACTGAAGAACAAAAAACAGGAAGTCTTCCGGCATATGGCATCATTTTACAAATGTACATGATTATACTGAATGACCAGCAGTGGCAGTGTTTCACAACAGAGTTTCTCTGAATTACCGATATTGAAGAGAAAAAACAAAAGAAAGTCTTCCGGCATACGGCATCATTATAACAATTTATATGATTATACTGAATGACCAGCAGTGGAAGTGTTTTACTACAGAGTTTTTCTGAATTGCAGAGACTGAAGAGAAAAAAAAGGAAGTCTTCTGGCATACGGCATAATTTTACAAATGTATATGAATATATTGAATGACGAGCAGTGGCAGTGTTTCACAACAGAGTTTCTCTGAACTGCTGAGACTGAAGAAAAAAAAAAAGGAAATCTTCCGGCATACGGCATCATTTTACCAATTTATATGATTATACTGAATGACCAGCAGTGGAAGTGTTTCACTACAGAGTTTTTCTGAATTGCCGAGACTGAAGAGAAAAAAAATGGAAGTCTTCCAGGATACGGCATCATTTTACCAATTTATGATTATTCTAAATAACCACCAGTGGCAGTGTTTCACGAAAGAGTTTCTCTGAATTGCCGAGACTGAAGAGAGAAAAAAAAAAGGAAGTCTTCCGCCATACAGCATAATTTTACCAATCTCTATGATTATACTGAATGACCAGCAGTGGCATTGTTTCACGACAAAGTTTCTCTAAATTGCCGAGACTGAAGAAAAAAAAGGAAGTCTTCCGGCGTACGACATCATTTTACCAATTTATATGATTATACTGAATGACCAGCAGTGGCATTGTTTCACGACAGAGTTTCTCTGAATTGCTGAGATAGAAGAAAAAAAAAAGAAGTCTTCCGGCATACGGCATCATTTTACCAATTTATATGATTATACTGAATGACCAGCAGTGGCATTGTTTCACGACAAAGTTTCTCTAAATTGCCGAGACTGAAGAAAAAAAAGGAAGTCTTCCGGCATACGACATCATTTTACCAATTTATATGATTATACTGAATGACCAGCAGTGGCATTGTTTCACGACAGAGTTTCTCTGAATTGCCGAGACTGAAGAAAAAAATAAAGGAAGTCTTCCGGCATACGCCATTTTTTTACCAATTTACATGATTATACTGAATGACCAGCAGTGGCAGTGTTTCACAACAGAGTTTCTCTGAATTTCCGAGGCTAAAGAGAAGAAACAAAAAGGAAGTCTTCCGGCATACGGCATAATTTTACAAATTTATATGATTATACTGAATGACCAGTAGTGGCAGAGTTTCACGACAGAGTTTCTCTGAATTGCCAAGACTGAAGAAAAAAAAGGAAGTCTTCCGGCATGCGGCATCATTTTACCAATTTATATGATTATGCTGAATGACCAGCAGTGGCATTTTTTCACGACAGAGTTGCTCTGAATTGCAGAGACTGAAGAAATAAAAAAGGATGTCTTCCGGCATACGGCATCTTTTTACCAATTCAGATGATTATACTGAATGACCAGCAGTGGCAGTGTTTCACAATAGAGTTTCTCTGAATTATCGAGATTGAAGAGAAAAAAAAAGGAATCATTTTACCAATTTATAAGATTATACTGAATGACCAGCAGTGGAAGTGTTTCACTACAGAGTTTCTCTGAATTGCCTAGACTGAAGAGAGAAAAAAAAAGAAAGTCTTCCGGGATACGGCATCATTTTACCAATTCACGATTATTCTAAATGACCAGCAGTGGCAGTGTTTCACGAAAGAGTTTCTCTGAATTGCCGAGACTGAAGAGAGAAAAAAAAAGAAAGTCTTCCGGCATACAGCATCATTTTACCAATCTATATGATTATACTGAATGACCAGCAGTGGCATTGTTTCACGACAGAGTTTCTCTGAATTGCCGAGACTGAAGAAAAAAATAAAGGAAGTCTTCCGGCATACGGCATCATTTTACCAATTGACATGATTATACTGAATGACCAGCAGCGGCAGTGTTTCACAACAGAGTTTCTCTGAATTGACGAGACTGAAGAAAAAAAAAGGAAGTCTTCTGGCATACGGCATAATTTTACCAATGTATATGATTATACTGAATGACCAGCAGTGGCAGTGTTACACAACAGAGTTTATCTGAATTGCCGAGATTGGAGAGAAAAAAAAAGGAAGTCTTCCGGCATACGGTATCATTTTACCAATCTATATGATTATACTGAATGACCAGCAGTGGCAGTGTTTCACGACAGAGTTTCTCTGAATTGCCGAGACTGAAGAGAAAAAAAAGGAAGTCTTCAAGGATACGGCATCATTTTACCAATTTATATGATTGTACTGAATGACCAGCAGTGGCAGTGTTTCACGACAGAGTTTCTTTGAATTTCCGAGGCTAAAGAGAAAAAAAAGGAAGTCTTCCGGCATACAGCATCATTTTACCAAATTATATGATTATACTGAATGACCAGTAGTGGCAGAGTTTCACGACAGAGTTTCTCTGAATTGCAGAGACTGAAGAGAAAAAAAAAGGAAGTCTTCTGGCATACGGCATAATTTTACCAATGTATATCATTATACTGAATGACGAGCCGTGGCAGTGTTTCACAACAGAATTCCCCTGAATTGCTGAGACTGAAGAACAAAAAACAGGAAGTCTTCCGGCATATGGCATCATTTTACAAATTTACATGATTATACTGAATGACCAGCAGTGGCAGTGTTTCACAAGAGTTTCTCTGAATTACCGAGATTGAAGAGAAAAAAAAAAGAAAGTCTTCCGGCATACGGCATTATTATAACAATTTATATGATTATACTGAATGACCAGCAGTGGAAGTGTTTTACTACAGAGTTTTTCTGACTTGCAGAGACTGAAGAGAAAAAAAAGGAAGTCTTCTGGCATACGGCATAATTTTACCAATGTATATGAATATATTGAATGACGAGCAGTGGCAGTGTTTCACAACAGAGTTTCTTTGAACTGCTGAGACTGAAGAAAAAAAAAAAGGAAATCTTCCGGCATACGGCATCATTTTACCAATTTATATGATTATACTGAATGACCAGCAGTGGAAGTGTTTCACTACAGAGTTTCTCTGAATTGCCGAGACTGAAGAGAGAAAAAAAAAGGAAGTCTTCCGCCATACAGCATAATTTTACCAATCTATATGATTATACTGAATGACCAGCAGTGGCATTGTTTCACGACAAAGTTTCTCTAAATTGCCGAGACTGAAGAAAAAAAAGGAAGTCTTCCGGCGTACGACATCATTTTACCAATTTATTTGATTATACTGAATGACCAGCAGTGGCATTGTTTCACGACAGAGTTTCTCTGAATTGCTGAGACAGAAGAAAAAAAAAAGAAGTCTTCCGGCATACGGCATCATTTTACCAATTTATATGATTATACTGAATGACCAGCAGTGGCATTGTTTCACGACAAAGTTTCTCTAAATTGCCGAGACTGAAGAAAAAAAAGGAAGTCTTCCGGCATACGACATCATTTTACCAATTTATATGATTATACTGAATGACCAGCAGTGGCATTGTTTCACGACAGAGTTTCTCTGAATTGCCGAGACTGAAGAAAAAAATAAAGGAAGTCTTCCGGCATACGCCATTTTTTTACCAATTTACATGATTATACTGAATGACCAGCAGGGGCAGTGTTTCACAACAGAGTTTCTCTGAATTACCGAGATTGAAGAGAAAAAAAAAAGGTAGTCTTCCGGCATACGGCATCATTTTACCAATTTATATGATTATACTGAATGACCAGCAGTGGAAGTGTTTCAATACAGAGTTTCTCTGAATTGCCAAGACAGAAGAGAGAAAAAAAAAGGAAGTCTTCCGGAATACGGCATCATTTTACCAATCTATATGATTATACTGAATGACGAGCAGTGGCAGTGTTTTACAACAGAGTTTCTCTGAATTGAGGAGATTGGAGAGAAAAAAAAAGGAAGTCTTCCGGCATACGGTATCATTTTACCAATCTATATGATTATACTGAATGACCAGCAGTGGCAGTGTTTCACGATAGAGTTTCTCTGAATTGCCGAGACTGAAGAGAAAAAAAAGGAAGTCTTCAAGGATACGGCATCATTTTACCAATTTATATGATTATACTGAATGACCAGCAGTGGCAGTGTTTCACGACAGAGTTTCTTTGAATTTCCGAGGTTAAAGATAAAAAAAAGGAAGTCTTCAAGGATACGGCATCATTTTACCAAATTATATGATTATACTGAATGACCAGTAGTGGCAGAGTTTCACGACAGAGTTTCTCTGAATTTCAGAGACTGAAGACAAAAAAAGGAAGGCTTCCGGCATAATTTTACCAATTTATATGATTATACTGAATGACCAGCAGTGGCATTGTTTCACGACAGAGTTTTTCTGAATTGCCGAGACTGAAGAGAAAAAAAAAGGAAGTCTTCTGGCATACGGCATAATTTTACCAATGTATATCATTATACTGAATGACGAGCAGTGGCAGTGTTTCACAACAGAATTTCTCTGAATTGCTGAGACTGAAGAACAAAAAACAGGAAGTCTTCCGGCATATGGCATCATTTTACAAATGTACATGATTATACTGAATGACCAGCAGTGGCAGTGTTTCACAACAGAGTTTCTCTGAATTACCGATATTGAAGAGAAAAAAAAAAGAAAGTCTTCCGGCATACGGCATCATTATAACAATTTATATGATTATACTGAATGACCAGCAGTGGAAGTGTTTTACTACAGAGTTTTTCTGAATTGCAGAGACTGAAGAGAAAAAAAAGGAAGTCTTCTGGCATACGGCATAATTTTACAAATGTATATGAATATATTGAATGACGAGCAGTGGCAGTGTTTCACAACAGAGTTTCTCTGAACTGCTGAGACTGAAGAAAAAAAAAAAGGAAATCTTCCGGCATACGGCATCATTTTACCAATTTATATGATTATACTGAATGACCAGCAGTGGAAGTGTTTCACTACAGAGTTTTTCTGAATTGCCGAGACTGAAGAGAAAAAAAATGGAAGTCTTCCAGGATACGGCATCATTTTACCAATTTATGATTATTCTAAATAACCACCAGTGGCAGTGTTTCACGAAAGAGTTTCTCTGAATTGCCGAGACTGAAGAGAGAAAAAAAAAAGGAAGTCTTCCGCCATACAGCATATTTTACCAATCTCTATGATTATACTGAATGACCAGCAGTGGCATTGTTTCACGACAAAGTTTCTCTAAATTGCCGAGACTGAAGAAAAAAAAGGAAGTCTTCCGGCGTACGACATCATTTTACCAATTTATATGATTATACTGAATGACCAGCAGTGGCATTGTTTCACGACAGAGTTTCTCTGAATTGCTGAGATAGAAGAAAAAAAAAAGAAGTCTTCCGGCATACGGCATCATTTTACCAATTTATATGATTATACTGAATGACCAGCAGTGGCATTGTTTCACGACAAAGTTTCTCTAAATTGCCGAGACTGAAGAAAAAAAAGGAAGTCTTCCGGCATACGACATCATTTTACCAATTTATATGATTATACTGAATGACCAGCAGTGGCATTGTTTCACGACAGAGTTTCTCTGAATTGCCGAGACTGAAGAAAAAAATAAAGGAAGTCTTCCGGCATACGCCATTTTTTTACCAATTTACATGATTATACTGAATGACCAGCAGTGGCAGTGTTTCACAACAGAGTTTCTCTGAATTTCCGAGGCTAAAGAGAAGAAACAAAAAGGAAGTCTTCCGGCATACGGCATAATTTTACAAATTTATATGATTATACTGAATGACCAGTAGTGGCAGAGTTTCACGACAGAGTTTCTCTGAATTGCCAAGACTGAAGAAAAAAAAGGAAGTCTTCCGGCATGCGGCATCATTTTACCAATTTATATGATTATGCTGAATGACCAGCAGTGGCATTTTTTCACGACAGAGTTGCTCTGAATTGCAGAGACTGAAGAAATAAAAAAGGATGTCTTCCGGCATACGGCATCTTTTTACCAATTCAGATGATTATACTGAATGACCAGCAGTGGCAGTGTTTCACAATAGAGTTTCTCTGAATTATCGAGATTGAAGAGAAAAAAAAAGGAATCATTTTACCAATTTATAAGATTATACTGAATGACCAGCAGTGGAAGTGTTTCACTACAGAGTTTCTCTGAATTGCCTAGACTGAAGAGAGAAAAAAAAAGAAAGTCTTCCGGGATACGGCATCATTTTACCAATTCACGATTATTCTAAATGACCAGCAGTGGCAGTGTTTTACGAAAGAGTTTCTCTGAATTGCCGAGACTGAAGAGAGAAAAAAAAAGAAAGTCTTCCGGCATACAGCATCATTTTACCAATCTATATGATTATACTGAATGACCAGCAGTGGCATTGTTTCACGACAGAGTTTCTCTGAATTGCCGAGACTGAAGAAAAAAATAAAGGAAGTCTTCCGGCATACGGCATCATTTTACCAATTGACATGATTATACTGAATGACCAGCAGCGGCAGTGTTTCACAACAGAGTTTCTCTGAATTGACGAGACTGAAGAAAAAAAAAGGAAGTCTTCTGGCATACGGCATAATTTTACCAATGTATATGATTATACTGAATGACCAGCAGTGGCAGTGTTACACAACAGAGTTTATCTGAATTGCCGAGATTGGAGAGAAAAAAAAAGGAAGTCTTCCGGCATACGGTATCATTTTACCAATCTATATGATTATACTGAATGACCAGCAGTGGCAGTGTTTCACGACAGAGTTTCTCTGAATTGCCGAGACTGAAGAGAAAAAAAAGGAAGTCTTCAAGGATACGGCATCATTTTACCAATTTATATGATTGTACTGAATGACCAGCAGTGGCAGTGTTTCACGACAGAGTTTCTTTGAATTTCCGAGGCTAAAGAGAAAAAAAAGGAAGTCTTCCGGCATACAGAATCATTTTACCAAATTATATGATTATACTGAATGACCAGTAGTGGCAGAGTTTCACGACAGAGTTTCTCTGAATTGCAGAGACTGAAGAGAAAAAAAAAGGAAGTCTTCTGGCATACGGCATAATTTTACCAATGTATATCATTATACTGAATGACGAGCCGTGGCAGTGTTTCACAACAGAATTCCCCTGAATTGCTGAGACTGAAGAACAAAAAACAGGAAGTCTTCCGGCATATGGCATCATTTTACAAATTTACATGATTATACTGAATGACCAGCAGTGGCAGTGTTTCACAAGAGTTTCTCTGAATTACCGAGATTGAAGAGAAAAAAAAAAGAAAGTCTTCCGGCATACGGCATTATTATAACAATTTATATGATTATACTGAATGACCAGCAGTGGAAGTGTTTTACTACAGAGTTTTTCTGACTTGCAGAGACTGAAGAGAAAAAAAAGGAAGTCTTCTGGCATACGGCATAATTTTACCAATGTATATGAATATATTGAATGACGAGCAGTGGCAGTGTTTCACAACAGAGTTTCTTTGAACTGCTGAGACTGAAGAAAAAAAAAAAGGAAATCTTCCGGCATACGGCATCATTTTACCAATTTATATGATTATACTGAATGACCAGCAGTGGAAGTGTTTCACTACAGAGTTTCTCTGAATTGCCGAGACTGAAGAGAGAAAAAAAAAGGAAGTCTTCCGCCATACAGCATAATTTTACCAATCTATATGATTATACTGAATGACCAGCAGTGGCATTGTTTCACGACAAAGTTTCTCTAAATTGCCGAGACTGAAGAAAAAAAAGGAAGTCTTCCGGCGTACGACATCATTTTACCAATTTATTTGATTATACTGAATGACCAGCAGTGGCATTGTTTCACGACAGAGTTTCTCTGAATTGCTGAGACAGAAGAAAAAAAAAAGAAGTCTTCCGGCATACGGCATCATTTTACCAATTTATATGATTATACTGAATGACCAGCAGTGGCATTGTTTCACGACAAAGTTTCTCTAAATTGCCGAGACTGAAGAAAAAAAAGGAAGTCTTCCGGCATACGACATCATTTTACCAATTTATATGATTATACTGAATGACCAGCAGTGGCATTGTTTCACGACAGAGTTTCTGTGAATTGCCGAGACTGAAGAAAAAAATAAAGGAAGTCTTCCGGCATACGCCATTTTTTTACCAATTTACATGATTATACTGAATGACCAGCAGGGGCAGTGTTTCACAACAGAGTTTCTCTGAATTACCGAGATTGAAGAGAAAAAAAAAAGGTAGTCTTCCGGCATACGGCATCATTTTACCAATTTATATGATTATACTGAATGACCAGCAGTGGAAGTGTTTCAATACAGAGTTTCTCTGAATTGCCAAGACAGAAGAGAGAAAAAAAAAGGAAGTCTTCCGGAATACGGCATCATTTTACCAATCTATATGATTATACTGAATGACGAGCGGTGGCAGTGTTTTACAACAGAGTTTCTCTGAATTGAGGAGATTGGAGAGAAAAAAAAAGGAAGTCTTCCGGCATACGGTATCATTTTACCAATCTATATGATTATACTGAATGACCAGCAGTGGCAGTGTTTCACGACAGAGTTTCTTTGAATTTCCGAGGTTAAAGATAAAAAAAAGGAAGTCTTCAAGGATACGGCATCATTTTACCAAATTATATGATTATACTGAATGACCAGTAGTGGCAGAGTTTCACGACAGAGTTTCTCTGAATTTCAGAGACTGAAGACAAAAAAAGGAAGGCTTCCGGCATAATTTTACCAATTTATATGATTATACTGAATGACCAGCAGTGGCATTGTTTCACGACAGAGTTTTTCTGAATTGCCGAGACTGAAGAGAAAAAAAAAGGAAGTCTTCTGGCATACGGCATAATTTTACCAATGTATATCATTATACTGAATGACGAGCAGTGGCAGTGTTTCACAACAGAATTTCTCTGAATTGCTGAGACTGAAGAACAAAAAACAGGAAGTCTTCCGGCATATGGCATCATTTTACAAATGTACATGATTATACTGAATGACCAGCAGTGGCAGTGTTTCACAACAGAGTTTCTCTGAATTACCGATATTGAAGAGAAAAAAAAAAGAAAGTCTTCCGGCATACGGCATCATTATAACAATTTATATGATTATACTGAATGACCAGCAGTGGAAGTGTTTTACTACAGAGTTTTTCTGAATTGCAGAGACTGAAGAGAAAAAAAAGGAAGTCTTCTGGCATACGGCATAATTTTACCAATGTATATGAATATATTGAATGACGAGCAGTGGCAGTGTTTCACAACAGAGTTTCTCTGAACTGCTGAGACTGAAGAAAAAAAAAAGGAAATCTTCCGGCATACGGCATCATTTTACCAATTTATATGATTATACTGAATGACCAGCAGTGGAAGTGTTTCACTACAGAGTTTTTCTGAATTGCCGAGACTGAAGAGAAAAAAAATGGAAGTCTTCCAGGATACGGCATCATTTTACCAATTTATGATTATTCTAAATAACCACCAGTGGCAGTGTTTCACGAAAGAGTTTCTCTGAATTGCTGAGACTGAAGAGAGAAAAAAAAAAGGAAGTCTTCCGCCATACAGCATAATTTTACCAATCTATATGATTATACTGAATGACCAGCAGTGGCATTGTTTCACGACAAAGTTTCTCTAAATTGCCGAGACTGAAGAAAAAAAAGGAAGTCTTCCGGCGTACGACATCATTTTACCAATTTATATGATTATACTGAATGACCAGCAGTGGCATTGTTTCACGACAGAGTTTCTCTGAATTGCTGAGACAGAAGAAAAAAAAAAGAAGTCTTCCGGCATACGGCATCATTTTACCAATTTATATGATTATACTGAATGACCAGCAGTGGCATTGTTTCACGACAAAGTTTCTCTAAATTGCCGAGACTGAAGAAAAAAAAGGAAGTCTTCCGGCATACGACATCATTTTACCAATTTATATGATTATACTGAATGACCAGCAGTGGCATTGTTTCACGACAGAGTTTCTCTGAATTGCCGAGACTGAAGAAAAAAATAAAGGAAGTCTTCCGGCATACGCCATTTTTGTACCAATTTACATGATTATACTGAATGACCAGCAGTGGCAGTGTTTCACAACAGAGTTTCTCTGAATTACCGAGATTGAAGAGAAAAAAAAAAGGAAGTCTTCCGGCATACGGCATCATTTTACCAATTTATATGATTATACTGAATGACCAGCAGTGGAAGTGTTTCAATACAGAGTTTCTCTGAATTGCCAAGACTGAAGAGAGAAAAAAAAGGAAGTCTTCCGGAATACGGCATCATTTTACCAATCTATATGATTATACTGAATGGCGAGCGGTGGCAGTGTTTTACAACAGAGTTTCTCTGAATTGAGGAGACTGGAGAGAAAAAAAAAGGAAGTCTTCCAGCATAAGGCATCATTTTACCAATCCATATGATTATACTGAATGACCAGCAGTGGCATTATTTCACGACAGAGTTTCTCTGAATTGCCGAGACTGAAGAAAAAAATAAAGGAAGTCTTCCGGCATACGCCATCATTTTACCAAGTTACATGGTTATACTGAATGACCAGCAGTGGCAGTGTTTCACAACAGAGTTTCTCTGAATTACCGAGATTAAAGAGAAAAAAAAAAGAAAGTCTTCCGGCATACGGCATCATTTTACCAATTTATATGATTATACTGAATGACCAGCAGTAGAAGTGTTTCAATACAGAGTTTCTCTGAATTGCCGAGACTGAAGAGAGAAAAAAAAAGGAAGTCTTCCAGCATACGGCATCATTTTACCAATCTATATGATTATACTGAATGACGAGCGGTGGCAGTGTTTCACAACAGAGTTTCTCTGAATTGCCGAGACTGGAGAGAAAAAAAAGTAAAGGAAGTCTTCCGGCATACGGTATCATTTTACCAATCTATATAATTATACTGAATGACCAGCAGTGGCAGTGTTTCACGACAGAGTTTCTCTGAATTGCCGAGACTTGAAGAGATTGTGACGGAGTACACTCACCTGCAAGGAGGAGGAGGAGGAGTTTCGCGCCAAACACCAAACGCTGCTGGTGACCGGCGTTCCTGGGAGCCACTGTCAGAGCCGTTGTCGGAGCCGTTGGAGCCGCGGCTGGAGCTGTTGGAGGCTGCCGCGAACGCGGGAAACTGCTGAAAGGGCGCTGTGGGGGGTCGGATCACTTGACTCGCTCTGATCCCCTCGTGCAGCGCTGGGCGCCCCAACGCCTCGACATCGTCTGCTGACCTGCTGGCTGCGAGCGCTGGAAGCCGGAGATCACGGAAGGCGCAGCTGCGAAACCAAGGCGCAGGTGAGAGCTACTGAGAGCTGCCGGGAGCTGCTGGGAGCCCGGGGGGCGCAGCAGAGAGAGGAGTGAGAGCCCTGCATGCGCCTGAGCTCTCTGGCTCCTGAACACATCAGTGCTTGATGCTTGCAACCCGGGCTGGGCTGGGCTGAGTTGAGCATAAGAGACAAAGAGACAATATAGAAAAAACAGGCAATACAAAGCAGGCAAGTCACAAAGTAAGGCTTGCAAAAGACCCTTGCAAAAGACCCTTTACTGTGTACTCACTTGACTACAGAGATCCGTGCTGCTTAGCTCTGCTGGGAAGGAAGGAAAAGTCCGCCTTACACAGCATTCTGCTTTTTTGCTGAAGCCTCCCCTCAACGAGGACTCGCTGGTGTGAGCGAGTCCTGCAATCGGCAGGGCTAGTCAAACGCTCCCAGCTGGAGTCCCACGGGTAGAGGCTTGGGGCAAACACCAACAACGAGCCGAGGGACTGCGAGGACCAGCATTCTCCAGGCAGCTCAGCTGGTTCCTCTTCCCCCGGCGATCACGGACACGCCCCCGCCTACCTGCAATAACTTTCGTGACACCCGCTTCGCGGGCGCCACTCACTTGACTACAGAGAACCGTGCTGCTTAGCTCAGCTGGGAAGGAAGGAAAAGTCCGCCTTACACAGCATTCTGCTTTTTTGCTGAAGCCTCCCCTCAACGAGGACTCGCTGGTGTGAGCGAGTCCTGCAATCGGCAGGGCTAGGCAAACGCTCCCAGCTTGAGTCCCACGGGTAGAGGCTTGGGGCAAACACCAACAGCGTGCCGGGGGACTGCGAGGACCAGCATTCTCCAGGCAGCTCAGCTGGTACCTCTTCCCCCGGCGATCACGCCCACGGACACGCCCCCGCCTACAAGTACATAACAACAGTACTTCTCCCGCATCGCGGGACGGAGAACGGGCAAAGAGCGGGGCGTCTGTGGCCGTCCGGGGACGCACGTGGCCGGGACGGGCCACCCCACTTACATATTTCATCTCTTGTGACCTACTAGACTGTACCACACTAGGGCTGAGAGGAAGCTAATAGTACAGAGGTAACTGTAACATCGGATTATTCGACCCCCCAACGGTAGACGACATCTTGAGTACAATAAACACTAACTGTGAAAGTAGTTTCTTTAATACTACGGAAGCTTCTACCAAGTAACAAAAAATGGGTTACAAAAAACTAAGATAACGTACAATATATATGAAACGAATGGGCACAGAGGAAGCAGTCAGAAACTCTTCCGACAAAGCAGTTAAACAAGGTCGAATAACTAAAACTCCCGCTATTAGTAATTCTTTTTTAGCCCTATCTTCAAAAAAACAAACTCCGGTTCAAGCATTGGAAATGTCAATAAATAGTGAGACAGCAAAAACTGAGGAAGTAAAAAAATTGCCTGAGCAGGACCATCAATCTACCCAAAATTCATGTATCTTGGATCATGAATCTAACCAAAAGATACTACTCTCAACACAGGAGTCACAAATCCCAACCCACGAGATCCTACATTTAAGTTCTTTAACACCTATAAAACGTTTAGTTAGCCTTTCTTGCATCGACGATCTATTTGGAGATGATACAAAGCCGATGGAAAAAAACTCTGACTTACAGTCAAATCCTGATAAGTCATTTACCAGGTCCCAGGAAAAGCCCTTAGATCGAGATCCCACTCTCGATTCCTCTCTGGACCCTTTTTTTCTAAAGACCAACAATTCAATAAACACTGCAACACCTATGTCAAAGGCTCTATATTCTCTTCAAGAAATTTTAGAATTGGTCCTTTCTTTTCTAGGTCATATCCTGGAAAACTCTGACCAAACGCTAGATGTCCAAATTGGTATTTTGAAATTTCTTGTAGAAGAAAAAAGGAAAAAAGAACTCGCAGAAGCTACAAACAAACAACAAATATACGATGCCAAACTGGTAAACATCAATAATTCTTCTAACTTCATCAAAAGCTCTGAGCACCAAACTAAAAGTGACATTAGCACTCAAACATCTGAAGAAATAATACTAGATAAACCAAATAAGAAAAACCGGAAAAATCCTAAGGATGCTAAAATGTACTCTTTGAAAAAACTATTTAGAGAAGAGCCCCCGCTCATAGTCAAACAGTATCCTATTTTTTCGGCTTCAAACAAAACAAACTTGCTAAAGACTGAGCCTGAAAAAGACGAATTCGGAAACTTTACCAAATCTTCTTCTGACGATGACGGAGCTGATAAGTTACTCCAAACAAAAATTAATCAAGAAGAAAAGAGAAAAAGAAGGAGAAGGAAACCGCTAAGAAGAATCATCAAAAATAAAACTCGTAAGTTAAAATTCAAAAATACAATCACTCCTCTAAAACCCCAAGAAGGACAAGCTGATAATAAAATACCAAATACACCCACAGTAGAGACAAATTGTGAAATAAAACCTACACAATCAGTAAAGCTATTGAATTATAAAGCGAATGTTTTTATACCAGCAACATTTTCTGAAAGAGCGGGACAGATAAACAAGGGACCAAGCGAAAGAGATAACAAGATACCCATAGATGGTGAACAAATCTTGACTAACTATTTACAATTTGAAGAACTCTTCCCAATCGATAATATGCCACTAAATTGAGAAAGGATAATTAATCTCCTACAGCAAATACATTCCCTACAATCTCTAAACAGCAAGGAAATAGATCTGGTGACCTTTCCCATAAAAGACAACTGTAAAATAGCAGAGGTGTCATTCTGGTCATCGGTACTCCCAGGGATTATAATAAAAGAAAAAGAAACTCTACACAAATGTGGCTACGATGTTCTTGAAAAATCCGCTTTAGAGGAAAGTAAATACAAGAAAAGGATTTTTGGCCTATCTTGCCCAACATTGAATATTTCAAATGAGAATCGTTATAAAAATAATCCCAACCTAGATGCTACAGGATCTACTCGTACTAGAAAGGAAACTTTGAAAATCCAAGTGGATAAAGGAGACAGAAAAGTCTGGAATCAAGACTTAGTAGTAACTGAGGACAAAAAATCAATACAATCTTCGGCCTGGGTCTCGGAGGTACTAAACAGTAACAAATTACAATACCACCAACAACCCACTGTTTAACAATGGTTTGAAGATCATTTCGTGGGAATCTTGCGGGAAGAACAGACATCAAAATGATAGAAGCTATCAAAAATCAACCAGATATAGTGGCTTTGCAGGAAACCTGGGCAATAAAAACTTTCCATCAGAATGGCTACTATGTCTATGACATTCCTGCAAAACCCACGAACCGGGGTCATGCAAAAGGTGGACTGGCAATTTTGTTGAGCGAGGAGTACCAATGGGACCAAGAAGTAATTGAGTCTAATTCTGACAATTTTCAATGCATCAAGATCTCGTTGAAAACACATAACCTAGATCAAAAAAAGGTTTTTCTACTTTTCAATATGTATGCCCCTCCCGGTTTCAAACAGGATTTCACCTTTGTGGAAACCATGGAAGCAATTGCAGAGATAATTCAAGATCGTGCAAACGCATCCTACCTAATCATGGGCGACGTGAACGGAAAAATTTCGAATGTGGAGATTAATAAATGGGTAAATCTATACGAGGATGAATCTTTGGACTTCTCTATTCCAATATTTCCTGAAGGGATTGCCTCAGATAAGAGAGGAAAACTGTTATTAACAAGTCTGCCAATTCTCAATGGGACAATTCTAAATGGTAATGTTGAAGGAGACATACCGGCGTCTTACACAAGGCGAGGTAATGGATCTTCTTCAATCATCGACTATATAATCTGCGGCATGGATTTAGTAGAAACAGTTTCACACTTGAGTATCATCTTTTCAGATGAAAGTGACCATGCTCTTTTAATCCTAAAGACTTCTTGGCTGATTAATCATTCACGGTATAATCAAATTATGTTCCATAAAAGTAGTGTTGAAATTAACAATACTCAGAGGCGATTATTCTGGACCTCCGCATGCTTGGATAATATCACCGAAATGATTACATATAGTCAATTACTAACTAAGAATTACTCTGGTGATCTAATAATAAACTTTGAATGTATCATCAACAAAGTAAAGACGATCTAACTGACAGGATAAGACAAGATACAGAAAGGAATAATAGGAAGAACAACAAAAAACCAACTAGGATAACTTCGAAAACTAAAACACTGAACAAACTTATCCGAGGGCAGTATTTAAAATTTTCTCCTTCAATTAAGAAAGAAATAAATAAACTAAAAAATCAAGTGAGAAGAGCAAAGCACAGCCATAAAAGAAAGGTGCTTGATAACAACTGGGTAGAACTACAAATTGCCGCAAAAAAGTATAATCAACGAGAATATTGGACCTTAATTGCTAAAATGACAGGAACAAAGAAGAAACTACAAGCCATACCAGTCCCGCCCCAGGAATGGGAAATTTATTTGAACAACCTTTACAAGGCAAACTCGATCAATTCGGATGGAAAAGCTGCTGATATTATTACGGAAAATAGTATTACTCTGATAACAAATACTACGGCATTTTCTATAGAAATGCACATCAGACAAGCAAGAAACACCGCCCGGATCAAATACCAATTAAAGTCCTGCAGAGAAATCCTAAAGAGTGGAGCCAGATGTTACTTCCTCTCTTTAATTACATCTTCAAAACCGGGAGAATACCAAAGTCCTGGCAGGGGAGTATCATAATTCCCATCTACAAAAAGGGGAGCAAAACTATTGCTGGCAACTACCGCCAAATAGCGTTGATGGACGCCACAGGGAAAATCTTCGCGGCAGAGGTCCTGGACAGATTAAAAGAATGGGCCTTTTTGAAGAGATTAATACCAATGTACCAAGCAGGATTCCGACCAAACCATTCAGTTACTGATAACATCTCAATTCTCCAGACCATTTTAGACAAATACACCTCAAAAAATTCACAAAATTCACAGACAGTGTATGCGGCGTTCATTGACTATTCTACTGCTTTCGACCGTGTCGATAAACCTACACTGTGGAGAAAGCTAAGGAGATTGGGTATTCCTGAATACTTGCTGCAGATCATAATCAATCTCCATACTAATACTTGGTCACGGGTGCAAATGGGGAGTAAAAAAGGACTAACCGAATCGATCGGAACGGCTAACGGGCTTAAACAGGGGTGTCTTTTAGCACCGATACTATTTTCACTATACCTTAGCGATCTACCTAATCATCTGCAACAATGCTCCAGTCTGCCGCCTAAGGTTGCCTTGCATAGAGTACACGCCCTGCTCTATGCAGATGACATTGTCATGTTGGACCTAACCCCCTTTGGTTTACAAATGCTCCTGGATTCTCTAAACGATTATTCAAAAGACCACTATCTAATTCCAAACTTAACAAAAACCAAAGTGGTGGCTTTTACTGGTAGGAAAAAAAGTGTTAAATATTGTTGGGACCTTGGCGGGATAAAAGTTGATGAATGTGATGAATATACCTACCTTGGTAGAACTTTTACAAAGAACTTGAAAGACACAAAACAAATAAATAATTTAACGAGAAAATCAGAAATACATGCTGGGGCTCTTTCTAGACTGTACTCCGCCACAGGAAATAGACATTTCTCTTCATTATTAAAAGTGTACAGAGCAAAAATTCCTCCTGTTCTATCCTATGCTACCGAGCATATACCAATAAAGCAATGGACTTATATGGATTTAAACGAGGGGAAAATTTTGAAAAAAATCTTAAAGGTTTCTAAATCTACACCGGTTCAAGCCCTAAGATTAGAGTTTTCAATAACAAGTTCCTACGCTACAGCCGTCGCCAATGTCATCAGATGGGCTCATAACATCTTGCTTGGGAAGGAAGGAACATTGCGCTCCCTGTTAAAAATCGAGACTTTTTCATCAGGCGCATCGAAGCTCAACTTTTACAGGAATATGACAGAGGCATTTGAAATCGCTAAACTTACCAAAGAAATCTTGCTATCCTGGTCAAAGTCCCAACTGAAACTCTTTCTAAAAAACTTTACACCAAGATTGAGCTTCGACCTAGACTTTGCACACTGTAATAAGTTACCATCATACAAACTTTTTGCTGAGTCCTTGGAATATAAGCAAGTACAGCCATATATTGGGTTCTCCCTTACGCATGGTGCAAGAAGGGCTATAACAATGTTACGTCTAGGAATTTTACCCGTGTCAACCTTCACCTCCAAATGGTCGCCAGATGGATCTCCTACATGTAAATTCTGTCTTGGAGGCGATCAGAATATTGAGCATATTTTATTTGTATGCCCCCATCCAAATATAGTTGCAGCACGATTAAGATATTTAACCCCAATATACAATAAATGTAGGATCATCACAGTAAAAAATCTGATATTAGTATGTAAATACCCTCCCAATGAATGGGTCTGTTATAATTTTTACAAATTTCTAAAGTCTTTTCTAACATTATACTAGTGTCTTTGATCTAATAGTGGATGTGTTTGTCAAATACTTTTGTTGTTCTCTTAAAGCTTTTTAAATATTATATTAATTTTCCTGATTATTGATGTAAAACGTTTTTAAATATTTGTGGTCCTCAGTAGAGTACCAAAACAAATAAAAAAACTTTGACTTTGACTTTGACTTTTGAAGAGAAAGAAAAAAGGAAGTCTTCCGGCATACAGCATCATTTTACCAATCTATATGATTATACTGAATGACCAGCAGTGGCATTATTTCACGACAGAGTTTCTCTGAATTGCTGAGACAGAAGGAAAAAAAAAGGAAGTCTTCCAGCATACAGCATCATTTTACCAATTTATATGATTATACTGAATGACCAGCAGTGGCATTGTTTTACGACAAAGTTTCTTCAAATTGCCGAGACTGAAGGAAAAAAAAAGGAAGTCTTCCGGCATACGGCATCATTTTACCAATTTATATGATTATACTGAATGACCAGCAGTGGCATTGTTTCACAACAGAGTTTCTCTGAATTGCCGAGACTGAAGAAAAAAAGTAAAGGAAGTCTTCCGGCATACGCCATCATTTTACCAAGTTACATGGTTATACTGAATGACCAGCAGTGGCAGTGTTTTACAACAGAGTTTCTCTGAATTACCGAGATTAAAGAGAAATAAAAAAGAAAGTCTTCCGGCATACGGCATCATTTTACCAATTTATATGATTATACTGAATGACGAGCGGTGGCAGTGTTTCACAACAGAGTTTCTCTGAATTACCGAGACTGGAGAGAAAAAAAAAGGAAGTCTTCCGGCATACGGTATAATTTTACCAATCTATATGATTATACTGAATGACGAGCGGTGGCAGTGTTTCACAACAGAGTTTCTCTGAATTACCGAGACTGGAGAGGAAAAAAAAAGGAAGTCTTCCGGCATACGGTATAATTTTACCAATCTATATGATTATACTGAATGACCACCAGTGGCAGTGTTTCACGACAGAGTTTCTCTGAATTGCCGAGACTTGAAGAGAAAGAAAAAAGGAAGTCTTCAGGCAAACGGCATCATTTTACCAATCTATATGATTATACTGAATGACCAGCAGTGGCATTATTTCACGACATAGTTTCTCTGAATTGCCGAGACTGAAGAGAATAAAAAAGGAAGTCTTCTGGCAAACGGCATAATTTTACCAATGTATATGATTATACTGAATGACAAGCAGTGGCAGTGTTTCACAACAGAGTTTCTCTGAATTGCTGAGACTTAAGAAAAAAAAGGAAGTCTTCCGGCATACTGCATCATTTTACCAATTTATATGATTATACTGAATGACCAGCAGTGGCATTGTTTCACGACAGAGTTGCTCTGAATTGCCGAGACTGAAGAAAAAAAAAAGGATGTCTTCCGGCATACGGCATCATTTTACCAATTTATATGATTATACTGAATGGCCAGCAGTGGCATTATTTCACAACAGAGTTTCTCTGAATTGCCGAGACTGAAGAAAAACAAAAAAAGGAAGTCTTCCGGCATACGGCATCATTTTACCAATTTATATGATTATACTGAATGACCAGCAGTGGCAGTGTTTCACGACAGAGTTTCTCTGAATTTCCGAGGCTAAAGAGAAGGAAAAAAAAGGAAGTCTTCCGGCATACAGCATAATTTTACAAATTTATATGATTATACTGAATGACCAGTAGTGGCAGAGTTTCACGACAGAGTTTCTCTGAATTGCCGAGACTGAAGGAAAAAAAAAGGAAGGCTTCAGGCATACGGCATAATTTTACCAATTTATTTGATTATACTGAATGACCAGCAGTGGCATTGTTTCACGACAGAGTTTTTCTGAATTGCAGAGACTGAAGAGAAAAAAAAGGAAGTCTTCTGGCAAACGGCATAATTTTACCAATGTATATGATTATACTGAATGACAAGCAGTGGCAGCGTTTCACAACAGAGTTACTCTGAATTGCTGAGACTGAAGAAAAAAAAGGAAGTCTTCCGGCATACGGCATCATTTTACCAATTTATATGATTATGCTGAATGACCAGCAGTGGCATTTTTTCACGACAGAGTTGCTCTGAATTGCCGAGACTGAAGAAAAAAAAGAGGATGTCTTCCGGCATACAGCATCATTTTACCAATTCACATGATTATACTGAATGACCAGCAGTGGCATTGTTTCACGACAGAGTTTCTCTGAATTGCTGAGACAGAAGAAAAAAAAAAGAAGTCTTCCGGCATACGGCATCATTTTACCAATTTATATGATTATACTGAATGACCAGCAGTGGCATTGTTTCACGACAAAGTTTCTCTAAATTGCCGAGACTGAAGAAAAAAAAGGAAGTCTTCCGGCATACGACATCATTTTACCAATTTATATGATTATACTGAATGACCAGCAGTGGCATTGTTTCACGACAGAGTTTCTCTGAATTGCCGAGACTGAAGAAAAAAATAAAGGAAGTCTTCCGGCATACGCCATTTTTTTACCAATTTACATGATTATACTGAATGACCAGCAGTGGCAGTGTTTCACAACAGAGTTTCTCTGAATTTCCGAGGCTAAAGAGAAGAAACAAAAAGGAAGTCTTCCGGCATACGGCATAATTTTACAAATTTATATGATTATACTGAATGACCAGTAGTGGCAGAGTTTCACGACAGAGTTTCTCTGAATTGCCAAGACTGAAGAAAAAAAAGGAAGTCTTCTGGCATGCGGCATCATTTTACCAATTTATATGATTATGCTGAATGACCAGCAGTGGCATTTTTTCACGACAGAGTTGCTCTGAATTGCAGAGACTGAAGAAAAAAAAAAGGATGTCTTCCGGCATACGGCATCTTTTTACCAATTCAGATGATTATACTGAATGACCAGCAGTGGCAGTGTTTCACAATAGAGTTTCTCTGAATTATCGAGATTGAAGAGAAAAAAAAAGGAATCATTTTACCAATTTATAAGATTATACTGAATGACCAGCAGTGGAAGTGTTTCACTACAGAGTTTCTCTGAATTGCCTAGACTGAAGAGAGAAAAAAAAAGAAAGTCTTCCGGGATACGGCATCATTTTACCAATTCACGATTATTCTAAATGACCAGCAGTGGCAGTGTTTCACGAAAGAGTTTCTCTGAATTGCCGAGACTGAAGAGAGAAAAAAAAAGAAAGTCTTCCGGCATACAGCATCATTTTACCAATCTATATGATTATACTGAATGACCAGCAGTGGCATTGTTTCACGACAGAGTTTCTCTGAATTGCCGAGACTGAAGAAAAAAATAAAGGAAGTCTTCCGGCATACGGCATCATTTTACCAATTGACATGATTATACTGAATGACCAGCAGTGGCAGCGTTTCACAACAGAGTTACTCTGAATTGCTGAGACTGAAGAAAAAAAAGGAAGTCTTCCGGCATACGGCATCATTTTACCAATTTATATGATTATGCTGAATGACCAGCAGTGGCATTTTTTCACGACAGAGTTGCTCTGAATTGCCGAGACTGAAGAAAAAAAAGAGGATGTCTTCCGGCATACAGCATCATTTTACCAATTCACATGATTATACTGAATGACCAGCAGTGGCATTGTTTCACGACAGAGTTTCTCTGAATTGCTGAGACAGAAGAAAAAAAAAAGAAGTCTTCCGGCATACGGCATCATTTTACCAATTTATATGATTATACTGAATGACCAGCAGTGGCATTGTTTCACGACAAAGTTTCTCTAAATTGCCGAGACTGAAGAAAAAAAAGGAAGTCTTCCGGCATACGACATCATTTTACCAATTTATATGATTATACTGAATGACCAGCAGTGGCATTGTTTCACGACAGAGTTTCTCTGAATTGCCGAGACTGAAGAAAAAAATAAAGGAAGTCTTCCGGCATACGCCATTTTTTTACCAATTTACATGATTATACTGAATGACCAGCAGTGGCAGTGTTTCACAACAGAGTTTCTCTGAATTTCCGAGGCTAAAGAGAAGAAACAAAAAGGAAGTCTTCCGGCATACGGCATAATTTTACAAATTTATATGATTATACTGAATGACCAGTAGTGGCAGAGTTTCACGACAGAGTTTCTCTGAATTGCCAAGACTGAAGAAAAAAAAGGAAGTCTTCTGGCATGCGGCATCATTTTACCAATTTATATGATTATGCTGAATGACCAGCAGTGGCATTTTTTCACGACAGAGTTGCTCTGAATTGCAGAGACTGAAGAAAAAAAAAAGGATGTCTTCCGGCATACGGCATCTTTTTACCAATTCAGATGATTATACTGAATGACCAGCAGTGGCAGTGTTTCACAATAGAGTTTCTCTGAATTATCGAGATTGAAGAGAAAAAAAAAGGAATCATTTTACCAATTTATAAGATTATACTGAATGACCAGCAGTGGAAGTGTTTCACTACAGAGTTTCTCTGAATTGCCTAGACTGAAGAGAGAAAAAAAAAGAAAGTCTTCCGGGATACGGCATCATTTTACCAATTCACGATTATTCTAAATGACCAGCAGTGGCAGTGTTTCACGAAAGAGTTTCTCTGAATTGCCGAGACTGAAGAGAGAAAAAAAAAGAAAGTCTTCCGGCATACAGCATCATTTTACCAATCTATATGATTATACTGAATGACCAGCAGTGGCATTGTTTCACGACAGAGTTTCTCTGAATTGCCGAGACTGAAGAAAAAAATAAAGGAAGTCTTCCGGCATACGGCATCATTTTACCAATTGACATGATTATACTGAATGACCAGCAGCGGCAGTGTTTCACAACAGAGTTTCTCTGAATTGACGAGACTGAAGAAAAAAAAAGGAAGTCTTCTGGCATACGGCATAATTTTACCAATGTATATGATTATACTGAATGACCAGCAGTGGCAGTGTTACACAACAGAGTTTATCTGAATTGCCGAGATTGGAGAGAAAAAAAAAGGAAGTCTTCCGGCATACGGTATCATTTTACCAATCTATATGATTATACTGAATGACCAGCAGTGGCAGTGTTTCACGACAGAGTTTCTCTGAATTGCCGAGACTGAAGAGAAAAAAAAGGAAGTCTTCAAGGATACGGCATCATTTTACCAATTTATATGATTGTACTGAATGACCAGCAGTGGCAGTGTTTCACGACAGAGTTTCTTTGAATTTCCGAGGCTAAAGAGAAAAAAAAGGAAGTCTTCCGGCATACAGCATCATTTTACCAAATTATATGATTATACTGAATGACCAGTAGTGGCAGAGTTTCACGACAGAGTTTCTCTGAATTGCAGAGACTGAAGAGAAAAAAAAAAAGGAAGTCTTCTGGCATACGGCATAATTTTACCAATGTATATCATTATACTGAATGACGAGCCGTGGCAGTGTTTCACAACAGAATTCCCCTGAATTGCTGAGACTGAAGAACAAAAAACAGGAAGTCTTCCGGCATATGGCATCATTTTACAAATTTACATGATTATACTGAATGACCAGCAGTGGCAGTGTTTCACAAGAGTTTCTCTGAATTACCGAGATTGAAGAGAAAAAAAAAAGAAAGTCTTCCGGCATACGGCATTATTATAACAATTTATATGATTATACTGAATGACCAGCAGTGGAAGTGTTTTACTACAGAGTTTTTCTGACTTGCAGAGACTGAAGAGAAAAAAAAGGAAGTCTTCTGGCATACGGCATAATTTTACCAATGTATATGAATATATTGAATGACGAGCAGTAGCAGTGTTTCACAACAGAGTTTCTTTGAACTGCTGAGACTGAAGAAAAAAAAAAAGGAAATCTTCCGGCATACGGCATCATTTTACCAATTTATATGATTATACTGAATGACCAGCAGTGGAAGTGTTTCACTACAGAGTTTCTCTGAATTGCCGAGACTGAAGAGAGAAAAAAAAAGGAAGTCTTCCGCCATACAGCATAATTTTACCAATCTATATGATTATACTGAATGACCAGCAGTGGCATTGTTTCACGACAAAGTTTCTCTAAATTGCCGAGACTGAAGAAAAAAAAGGAAGTCTTCCGGCGTACGACATCATTTTACCAATTTATTTGATTATACTGAATGACCAGCAGTGGCATTGTTTCACGACAGAGTTTCTCTGAATTGCTGAGACAGAAGAAAAAAAAAAGAAGTCTTCCGGCATACGGCATCATTTTACCAATTTATATGATTATACTGAATGACCAGCAGTGGCATTGTTTCACGACAAAGTTTCTCTAAATTGCCGAGACTGAAGAAAAAAAAGGAAGTCTTCCGGCATACGACATCATTTTACCAATTTATATGATTATACTGAATGACCAGCAGTGGCATTGTTTCACGACAGAGTTTCTCTGAATTGCCGAGACTGAAGAAAAAAATAAAGGAAGTCTTCCGGCATACGCCATTTTTTTACCAATTTACATGATTATACTGAATGACCAGCAGTGGCAGTGTTTCACAACAGAGTTTCTCTGAATTACCGAGATTGAAGAGAAAAAAAAAAGGTAGTCTTCCGGCATACGGCATCATTTTACCAATTTATATGATTATACTGAATGACCAGCAGTGGAAGTGTTTCAATACAGAGTTTCTCTGAATTGCCAAGACAGAAGAGAGAAAAAAAAAGGAAGTCTTCCGGAATACGGCATCATTTTACCAATCTATATGATTATACTGAATGACGAGCGGTGGCAGTGTTTTACAACAGAGTTTCTCTGAATTGAGGAGATTGGAGAGAAAAAAAAAAGGAAGTCTTCCGGCATACGGTATCATTTTACCAATCTATATGATTATACTGAATGACCAGCAGTGGCAGTGTTTCACGATAGAGTTTCTCTGAATTGCCGAGACTGAAGAGAAAAAAAAGGAAGTCTTCAAGGATACGGCATCATTTTACCAATTTATATGATTATACTGAATGACCAGCAGTGGCAGTGTTTCACGACAGAGTTTCTTTGAATTTCCGAGGCTAAAGATAAAAAAAAGGAAGTCTTCAAGGATACGGCATCATTTTACCAAATTATATGATTATACTGAATGACCAGTAGTGGCAGAGTTTCACGACAGAGTTTCTCTGAATTTCAGAGACTGAAGACAAAAAAAGGAAGGCTTCCGGCATACGGCATAATTTTACCAATTTATATGATTATACTGAATGACCAGCAGTGGCATTGTTTCACGACAGAGTTTTTCTGAATTGCCGAGACTGAAGAGAAAAAAAAAGGAAGTCTTCTGGCATACGGCATAATTTTACCAATGTATATCATTATACTGAATGACGAGCAGTGGCAGTGTTTCACAACAGAATTTCTCTGAATTGCTGAGACTGAAGAACAAAAAACAGGAAGTCTTCCGGCATATGGCATCATTTTACAAATGTACATGATTATACTGAATGACCAGCAGTGGCAGTGTTTCACAACAGAGTTTCTCTGAATTACCGATATTGAAGAGAAAAAAAAAAGAAAGTCTTCCGGCATACGGCATCATTTTACCAATTTATATGATTATACTGAATGACCAGCAGTGGAAGTGTTTCACTACAGAGTTTTTCTGAATTGCCGAGACTGAAGAGAAAAAAAATGGAAGTCTTCCAGGATACGGCATCATTTTACCAATTTATGATTATTCTAAATAACCACCAGTGGCAGTGTTTCACGAAAGAGTTTCTCTGAATTGCTGAGACTGAAGAGAGAAAAAAAAAAGGAAGTCTTCCGCCATACAGCATAATTTTACCAATCTATATGATTATACTGAATGACCAGCAGTGGCATTGTTTCACGACAAAGTTTCTCTAAATTGCCGAGACTGAAGAAAAAAAAGGAAGTCTTCCGGCGTACGACATCATTTTACCAATTTATATGATTATACTGAATGACCAGCAGTGGCATTGTTTCACGACAGAGTTTCTCTGAATTGCTGAGACAGAAGAAAAAAAAAAGAAGTCTTCCGGCATACGGCATCATTTTACCAATTTATATGATTATACTGAATGACCAGCAGTGGCATTGTTTCACGACAAAGTTTCTCTAAATTGCCGAGACTGAAGAAAAAAAAGGAAGTCTTCCGGCATACGACATCATTTTACCAATTTATATGATTATACTGAATGACCAGCAGTGGCATTGTTTCACGACAGAGTTTCTCTGAATTGCCGAGACTGAAGAAAAAAATAAAGGAAGTCTTCCGGCATACGCCATTTTTGTACCAATTTACATGATTATACTGAATGACCAGCAGTGGCAGTGTTTCACAACAGAGTTTCTCTGAATTACCGAGATTGAAGAGAAAAAAAAAAGGAAGTCTTCCGGCATACGGCATCATTTTACCAATTTATATGATTATACTGAATGACCAGCAGTGGAAGTGTTTCAATACAGAGTTTCTCTGAATTGCCAAGACTGAAGAGAGAAAAAAAAGGAAGTCTTCCGGAATACGGCATCATTTTACCAATCTATATGATTATACTGAATGGCGAGCGGTGGCAGTGTTTTACAACAGAGTTTCTCTGAATTGAGGAGACTGGAGAGAAAAAAAAAGGAAGTCTTCCAGCATAAGGCATCATTTTACCAATCCATATGATTATACTGAATGACCAGCAGTGGCATTATTTCACGACAGAGTTTCTCTGAATTGCCGAGACTGAAGAAAAAAATAAAGGAAGTCTTCCGGCATACGCCATCATTTTACCAAGTTACATGGTTATACTGAATGACCAGCAGTGGCAGTGTTTCACAACAGAGTTTCTCTGAATTACCGAGATTAAAGAGAAAAAAAAAAGAAAGTCTTCCGGCATACGGCATCATTTTACCAATTTATATGATTATACTGAATGACCAGCAGTAGAAGTGTTTCAATACAGAGTTTCTCTGAATTGCCGAGACTGAAGAGAGAAAAAAAAAGGAAGTCTTCCAGCATACGGCATCATTTTACCAATCTATATGATTATACTGAATGACGAGCGGTGGCAGTGTTTCACAACAGAGTTTCTCTGAATTGCCGAGACTGGAGAGAAAAAAAAGTAAAGGAAGTCTTCCGGCATACGGTATCATTTTACCAATCTATATAATTATACTGAATGACCAGCAGTGGCAGTGTTTCACGACAGAGTTTCTCTGAATTGCCGAGACTTGAAGAGATTGTGACGGAGTACACTCACCTGCAAGGAGGAGGAGGAGGAGTTTCGCGCCAAACACCAAACGCTGCTGGTGACCGGCGTTCCTGGGAGCCGCTGTCAGAGCCGTTGTCGGAGCCGTTGGAGCCGCGGCTGGAGCTGTTGGAGGCTGCCGCGAACGCGGGAAACTGCTGAAAGGGCGCTGTGGGGGGTCGGATCACTTGACTCGCTCTGATCCCCTCGTGCAGCGCTGGGCGCCCCAACGCCTCGACATCGTCTGCTGACCTGCTGGCTGCGAGCGCTGGAAGCCGGAGATCACGGAAGGCGCAGCTGCGAAACCAAGGCGCAGGTGAGAGCTACTGAGAGCTGCCGGGAGCTGCTGGGAGCCCGGGGGGCGCAGCAGAGAGAGGAGTGAGAGCCCTGCATGCGCCTGAGCTCTCTGGCTCCTGAACACATCAGTGCTTGATGCTTGCAACCCGGGCTGGGCTGGGCTGAGTTGAGCATAAGAGACAAAGAGACAATATAGAAAAAACAGGCAATACAAAGCAGGCAAGTCACAAAGTAAGGCTTGCAAAAGACCCTTGCAAAAGACCCTTTACTGTGTACTCACTTGACTACAGAGATCCGTGCTGCTTAGCTCTGCTGGGAAGGAAGGAAAAGTCCGCCTTACACAGCATTCTGCTTTTTTGCTGAAGCCTCCCCTCAACGAGGACTCGCTGGTGTGAGCGAGTCCTGCAATCGGCAGGGCTAGTCAAACGCTCCCAGCTGGAGTCCCACGGGTAGAGGCTTGGGGCAAACACCAACAACGAGCCGAGGGACTGCGAGGACCAGCATTCTCCAGGCAGCTCAGCTGGTTCCTCTTCCCCCGGCGATCACGGACACGCCCCCGCCTACCTGCAATAACTTTCGTGACACCCGCTTCGCGGGCGCCACTCACTTGACTACAGAGAACCGTGCTGCTTAGCTCAGCTGGGAAGGAAGGAAAAGTCCGCCTTACACAGCATTCTGCTTTTTTGCTGAAGCCTCCCCTCAACGAGGACTCGCTGGTGTGAGCGAGTCCTGCAATCGGCAGGGCTAGGCAAACGCTCCCAGCTTGAGTCCCACGGGTAGAGGCTTGGGGCAAACACCAACAGCGTGCCGGGGGACTGCGAGGACCAGCATTCTCCAGGCAGCTCAGCTGGTACCTCTTCCCCCGGCGATCACGCCCACGGACACGCCCCCGCCTACAAGTACATAACAACAGTACTTCTCCCGCATCGCGGGACGGAGAACGGGCAAAGAGCGGGGCGTCTGTGGCCGTCCGGGGACGCACGTGGCCGGGACGGGCCACCCCACTTACATATTTCATCTCTTGTGACCTACTAGACTGTACCACACTAGGGCTGAGAGGAAGCTAATAGTACAGAGGTAACTGTAACATCGGATTATTCGACCCCCCAACGGTAGACGACATCTTGAGTACAATAAACACTAACTGTGAAAGTAGTTTCTTTAATACTACGGAAGCTTCTACCAAGTAACAAAAAATGGGTTACAAAAAACTAAGATAACGTACAATATATATGAAACGAATGGGCACAGAGGAAGCAGTCAGAAACTCTTCCGACAAAGCAGTTAAACAAGGTCGAATAACTAAAACTCCCGCTATTAGTAATTCTTTTTTAGCCCTATCTTCAAAAAAACAAACTCCGGTTCAAGCATTGGAAATGTCAATAAATAGTGAGACAGCAAAAACTGAGGAAGTAAAAAAATTGCCTGAGCAGGACCATCAATCTACCCAAAATTCATGTATCTTGGATCATGAATCTAACCAAAAGATACTACTCTCAACACAGGAGTCACAAATCCCAACCCACGAGATCCTACATTTAAGTTCTTTAACACCTATAAAACGTTTAGTTAGCCTTTCTTGCATCGACGATCTATTTGGAGATGATACAAAGCCGATGGAAAAAAACTCTGACTTACAGTCAAATCCTGATAAGTCATTTACCAGGTCCCAGGAAAAGCCCTTAGATCGAGATCCCACTCTCGATTCCTCTCTGGACCCTTTTTTTCTAAAGACCAACAATTCAATAAACACTGCAACACCTATGTCAAAGGCTCTATATTCTCTTCAAGAAATTTTAGAATTGGTCCTTTCTTTTCTAGGTCATATCCTGGAAAACTCTGACCAAACGCTAGATGTCCAAATTGGTATTTTGAAATTTCTTGTAGAAGAAAAAAGGAAAAAAGAACTCGCAGAAGCTACAAACAAACAACAAATATACGATGCCAAACTGGTAAACATCAATAATTCTTCTAACTTCATCAAAAGCTCTGAGCACCAAACTAAAAGTGACATTAGCACTCAAACATCTGAAGAAATAATACTAGATAAACCAAATAAGAAAAACCGGAAAAATCCTAAGGATGCTAAAATGTACTCTTTGAAAAAACTATTTAGAGAAGAGCCCCCGCTCATAGTCAAACAGTATCCTATTTTTTCGGCTTCAAACAAAACAAACTTGCTAAAGACTGAGCCTGAAAAAGACGAATTCGGAAACTTTACCAAATCTTCTTCTGACGATGACGGAGCTGATAAGTTACTCCAAACAAAAATTAATCAAGAAGAAAAGAGAAAAAGAAGGAGAAGGAAACCGCTAAGAAGAATCATCAAAAATAAAACTCGTAAGTTAAAATTCAAAAATACAATCACTCCTCTAAAACCCCAAGAAG
Organism: Lissotriton vulgaris; assembly: GCF_964263255.1. Taxonomy (NCBI): domain Eukaryota; kingdom Metazoa; phylum Chordata; class Amphibia; order Caudata; family Salamandridae; genus Lissotriton; species Lissotriton vulgaris. The sequence continues at coordinate 83,065,121 of NC_141700.1, read as the reverse complement.
GACAAGCTGATAATAAAATACCAAATACACCCACAGTAGAGACAAATTGTGAAATAAAACCTACACAATCAGTAAAGCTATTGAATTATAAAGCGAATGTTTTTATACCAGCAACATTTTCTGAAAGAGCGGGACAGATAAACAAGGGACCAAGCGAAAGAGATAACAAGATACCCATAGATGGTGAACAAATCTTGACTAACTATTTACAATTTGAAGAACTCTTCCCAATCGATAATATGCCACTAAATTGAGAAAGGATAATTAATCTCCTACAGCAAATACATTCCCTACAATCTCTAAACAGCAAGGAAATAGATCTGGTGACCTTTCCCATAAAAGACAACTGTAAAATAGCAGAGGTGTCATTCTGGTCATCGGTACTCCCAGGGATTATAATAAAAGAAAAAGAAACTCTACACAAATGTGGCTACGATGTTCTTGAAAAATCCGCTTTAGAGGAAAGTAAATACAAGAAAAGGATTTTTGGCCTATCTTGCCCAACATTGAATATTTCAAATGAGAATCGTTATAAAAATAATCCCAACCTAGATGCTACAGGATCTACTCGTACTAGAAAGGAAACTTTGAAAATCCAAGTGGATAAAGGAGACAGAAAAGTCTGGAATCAAGACTTAGTAGTAACTGAGGACAAAAAATCAATACAATCTTCGGCCTGGGTCTCGGAGGTACTAAACAGTAACAAATTACAATACCACCAACAACCCACTGTTTAACAATGGTTTGAAGATCATTTCGTGGGAATCTTGCGGGAAGAACAGACATCAAAATGATAGAAGCTATCAAAAATCAACCAGATATAGTGGCTTTGCAGGAAACCTGGGCAATAAAAACTTTCCATCAGAATGGCTACTATGTCTATGACATTCCTGCAAAACCCACGAACCGGGGTCATGCAAAAGGTGGACTGGCAATTTTGTTGAGCGAGGAGTACCAATGGGACCAAGAAGTAATTGAGTCTAATTCTGACAATTTTCAATGCATCAAGATCTCGTTGAAAACACATAACCTAGATCAAAAAAAGGTTTTTCTACTTTTCAATATGTATGCCCCTCCCGGTTTCAAACAGGATTTCACCTTTGTGGAAACCATGGAAGCAATTGCAGAGATAATTCAAGATCGTGCAAACGCATCCTACCTAATCATGGGCGACGTGAACGGAAAAATTTCGAATGTGGAGATTAATAAATGGGTAAATCTATACGAGGATGAATCTTTGGACTTCTCTATTCCAATATTTCCTGAAGGGATTGCCTCAGATAAGAGAGGAAAACTGTTATTAACAAGTCTGCCAATTCTCAATGGGACAATTCTAAATGGTAATGTTGAAGGAGACATACCGGCGTCTTACACAAGGCGAGGTAATGGATCTTCTTCAATCATCGACTATATAATCTGCGGCATGGATTTAGTAGAAACAGTTTCACACTTGAGTATCATCTTTTCAGATGAAAGTGACCATGCTCTTTTAATCCTAAAGACTTCTTGGCTGATTAATCATTCACGGTATAATCAAATTATGTTCCATAAAAGTAGTGTTGAAATTAACAATACTCAGAGGCGATTATTCTGGACCTCCGCATGCTTGGATAATATCACCGAAATGATTACATATAGTCAATTACTAACTAAGAATTACTCTGGTGATCTAATAATAAACTTTGAATGTATCATCAACAAAGTAAAGACGATCTAACTGACAGGATAAGACAAGATACAGAAAGGAATAATAGGAAGAACAACAAAAAACCAACTAGGATAACTTCGAAAACTAAAACACTGAACAAACTTATCCGAGGGCAGTATTTAAAATTTTCTCCTTCAATTAAGAAAGAAATAAATAAACTAAAAAATCAAGTGAGAAGAGCAAAGCACAGCCATAAAAGAAAGGTGCTTGATAACAACTGGGTAGAACTACAAATTGCCGCAAAAAAGTATAATCAACGAGAATATTGGACCTTAATTGCTAAAATGACAGGAACAAAGAAGAAACTACAAGCCATACCAGTCCCGCCCCAGGAATGGGAAATTTATTTGAACAACCTTTACAAGGCAAACTCGATCAATTCGGATGGAAAAGCTGCTGATATTATTACGGAAAATAGTATTACTCTGATAACAAATACTACGGCATTTTCTATAGAAATGCACATCAGACAAGCAAGAAACACCGCCCGGATCAAATACCAATTAAAGTCCTGCAGAGAAATCCTAAAGAGTGGAGCCAGATGTTACTTCCTCTCTTTAATTACATCTTCAAAACCGGGAGAATACCAAAGTCCTGGCAGGGGAGTATCATAATTCCCATCTACAAAAAGGGGAGCAAAACTATTGCTGGCAACTACCGCCAAATAGCGTTGATGGACGCCACAGGGAAAATCTTCGCGGCAGAGGTCCTGGACAGATTAAAAGAATGGGCCTTTTTGAAGAGATTAATACCAATGTACCAAGCAGGATTCCGACCAAACCATTCAGTTACTGATAACATCTCAATTCTCCAGACCATTTTAGACAAATACACCTCAAAAAATTCACAAAATTCACAGACAGTGTATGCGGCGTTCATTGACTATTCTACTGCTTTCGACCGTGTCGATAAACCTACACTGTGGAGAAAGCTAAGGAGATTGGGTATTCCTGAATACTTGCTGCAGATCATAATCAATCTCCATACTAATACTTGGTCACGGGTGCAAATGGGGAGTAAAAAAGGACTAACCGAATCGATCGGAACGGCTAACGGGCTTAAACAGGGGTGTCTTTTAGCACCGATACTATTTTCACTATACCTTAGCGATCTACCTAATCATCTGCAACAATGCTCCAGTCTGCCGCCTAAGGTTGCCTTGCATAGAGTACACGCCCTGCTCTATGCAGATGACATTGTCATGTTGGACCTAACCCCCTTTGGTTTACAAATGCTCCTGGATTCTCTAAACGATTATTCAAAAGACCACTATCTAATTCCAAACTTAACAAAAACCAAAGTGGTGGCTTTTACTGGTAGGAAAAAAAGTGTTAAATATTGTTGGGACCTTGGCGGGATAAAAGTTGATGAATGTGATGAATATACCTACCTTGGTAGAACTTTTACAAAGAACTTGAAAGACACAAAACAAATAAATAATTTAACGAGAAAATCAGAAATACATGCTGGGGCTCTTTCTAGACTGTACTCCGCCACAGGAAATAGACATTTCTCTTCATTATTAAAAGTGTACAGAGCAAAAATTCCTCCTGTTCTATCCTATGCTACCGAGCATATACCAATAAAGCAATGGACTTATATGGATTTAAACGAGGGGAAAATTTTGAAAAAAATCTTAAAGGTTTCTAAATCTACACCGGTTCAAGCCCTAAGATTAGAGTTTTCAATAACAAGTTCCTACGCTACAGCCGTCGCCAATGTCATCAGATGGGCTCATAACATCTTGCTTGGGAAGGAAGGAACATTGCGCTCCCTGTTAAAAATCGAGACTTTTTCATCAGGCGCATCGAAGCTCAACTTTTACAGGAATATGACAGAGGCATTTGAAATCGCTAAACTTACCAAAGAAATCTTGCTATCCTGGTCAAAGTCCCAACTGAAACTCTTTCTAAAAAACTTTACACCAAGATTGAGCTTCGACCTAGACTTTGCACACTGTAATAAGTTACCATCATACAAACTTTTTGCTGAGTCCTTGGAATATAAGCAAGTACAGCCATATATTGGGTTCTCCCTTACGCATGGTGCAAGAAGGGCTATAACAATGTTACGTCTAGGAATTTTACCCGTGTCAACCTTCACCTCCAAATGGTCGCCAGATGGATCTCCTACATGTAAATTCTGTCTTGGAGGCGATCAGAATATTGAGCATATTTTATTTGTATGCCCCCATCCAAATATAGTTGCAGCACGATTAAGATATTTAACCCCAATATACAATAAATGTAGGATCATCACAGTAAAAAATCTGATATTAGTATGTAAATACCCTCCCAATGAATGGGTCTGTTATAATTTTTACAAATTTCTAAAGTCTTTTCTAACATTATACTAGTGTCTTTGATCTAATAGTGGATGTGTTTGTCAAATACTTTTGTTGTTCTCTTAAAGCTTTTTAAATATTATATTAATTTTCCTGATTATTGATGTAAAACGTTTTTAAATATTTGTGGTCCTCAGTAGAGTACCAAAACAAATAAAAAAACTTTGACTTTGACTTTGACTTTTGAAGAGAAAGAAAAAAGGAAGTCTTCCGGCATACAGCATCATTTTACCAATCTATATGATTATACTGAATGACCAGCAGTGGCATTATTTCACGACAGAGTTTCTCTGAATTGCTGAGACAGAAGGAAAAAAAAAGGAAGTCTTCCAGCATACAGCATCATTTTACCAATTTATATGATTATACTGAATGACCAGCAGTGGCCTTGTTTTACGACAAAGTTTCTTCAAATTGCCGAGACTGAAGGAAAAAAAAAGGAAGTCTTCCGGCATACGGCATCATTTTACCAATTTATATGATTATACTGAATGACCAGCAGTGGCATTGTTTCACAACAGAGTTTCTCTGAATTGCCGAGACTGAAGAAAAAAAGTAAAGGAAGTCTTCCGGCATACGCCATCATTTTACCAAGTTACATGGTTATACTGAATGACCAGCAGTGGCAGTGTTTTACAACAGAGTTTCTCTGAATTACCGAGATTAAAGAGAAATAAAAAAGAAAGTCTTCCGGCATACGGCATCATTTTACCAATTTATATGATTATACTGAATGACGAGCGGTGGCAGTGTTTCACAACAGAGTTTCTCTGAATTACCGAGACTGGAGAGAAAAAAAAAGGAAGTCTTCCGGCATACGGTATAATTTTACCAATCTATATGATTATACTGAATGACGAGCGGTGGCAGTGTTTCACAACAGAGTTTCTCTGAATTACCGAGACTGGAGAGAAAAAAAAAAGGAAGTCTTCCGGCATACGGTATAATTTTACCAATCTATATGATTATACTGAATGACCACCAGTGGCAGTGTTTCACGACAGAGTTTCTCTGAATTGCCGAGACTTGAAGAGAAAGAAAAAAGGAAGTCTTCAGGCAAACGGCATCATTTTACCAATCTATATGATTATACTGAATGACCAGCAGTGGCATTATTTCACGACATAGTTTCTCTGAATTGCCGAGACTGAAGAGAATAAAAAAGGAAGTCTTCTGGCAAACGGCATAATTTTACCAATGTATATGATTATACTGAATGACAAGCAGTGGCAGTGTTTCACAACAGAGTTTCTCTGAATTGCTGAGACTTAAGAAAAAAAAGGAAGTCTTCCGGCATACTGCATCATTTTACCAATTTATATGATTATACTGAATGACCAGCAGTGGCATTGTTTCACGACAGAGTTGCTCTGAATTGCCGAGACTGAAGAAAAAAAAAAGGATGTCTTCCGGCATACGGCATCATTTTACCAATTTATATGATTATACTGAATGGCCAGCAGTGGCATTATTTCACAACAGAGTTTCTCTGAATTGCCGAGACTGAAGAAAAACAAAAAAAGGAAGTCTTCCGGCATACGGCATCATTTTACCAATTTATATGATTATACTGAATGACCAGCAGTGGCAGTGTTTCACGACAGAGTTTCTCTGAATTTCCGAGGCTAAAGAGAAGGAAAAAAAAGGAAGTCTTCCGGCATACAGCATAATTTTACAAATTTATATGATTATACTGAATGACCAGTAGTGGCAGAGTTTCACGACAGAGTTTCTCTGAATTGCCGAGACTGAAGGAAAAAAAAAGGAAGGCTTCAGGCATACGGCATAATTTTACCAATTTATTTGATTATACTGAATGACCAGCAGTGGCATTGTTTCACGACAGAGTTTTTCTGAATTGCAGAGACTGAAGAGAAAAAAAAGGAAGTCTTCTGGCAAACGGCATAATTTTACCAATGTATATGATTATACTGAATGACAAGCAGTGGCAGCGTTTCACAACAGAGTTACTCTGAATTGCTGAGACTGAAGAAAAAAAAGGAAGTCTTCCGGCATACGGCATCATTTTACCAATTTATATGATTATGCTGAATGACCAGCAGTGGCATTTTTTCACGACAGAGTTGCTCTGAATTGCCGAGACTGAAGAAAAAAAAGAGGATGTCTTCCGGCATACAGCATCATTTTACCAATTCACATGATTATACTGAATGACCAGCAGTGGCATTGTTTCACGACAGAGTTTCTCTGAATTGCTGAGACAGAAGAAAAAAAAAAGAAGTCTTCCGGCATACGGCATCATTTTACCAATTTATATGATTATACTGAATGACCAGCAGTGGCATTGTTTCACGACAAAGTTTCTCTAAATTGCCGAGACTGAAGAAAAAAAAGGAAGTCTTCCGGCATACGACATCATTTTACCAATTTATATGATTATACTGAATGACCAGCAGTGGCATTGTTTCACGACAGAGTTTCTCTGAATTGCCGAGACTGAAGAAAAAAATAAAGGAAGTCTTCCGGCATACGCCATTTTTTTACCAATTTACATGATTATACTGAATGACCAGCAGTGGCAGTGTTTCACAACAGAGTTTCTCTGAATTTCCGAGGCTAAAGAGAAGAAACAAAAAGGAAGTCTTCCGGCATACGGCATAATTTTACAAATTTATATGATTATACTGAATGACCAGTAGTGGCAGAGTTTCACGACAGAGTTTCTCTGAATTGCCAAGACTGAAGAAAAAAAAGGAAGTCTTCTGGCATGCGGCATCATTTTACCAATTTATATGATTATGCTGAATGACCAGCAGTGGCATTTTTTCACGACAGAGTTGCTCTGAATTGCAGAGACTGAAGAAAAAAAAAAGGATGTCTTCCGGCATACGGCATCTTTTTACCAATTCAGATGATTATACTGAATGACCAGCAGTGGCAGTGTTTCACAATAGAGTTTCTCTGAATTATCGAGATTGAAGAGAAAAAAAAAGGAATCATTTTACCAATTTATAAGATTATACTGAATGACCAGCAGTGGAAGTGTTTCACTACAGAGTTTCTCTGAATTGCCTAGACTGAAGAGAGAAAAAAAAAGAAAGTCTTCCGGGATACGGCATCATTTTACCAATTCACGATTATTCTAAATGACCAGCAGTGGCAGTGTTTCACGAAAGAGTTTCTCTGAATTGCCGAGACTGAAGAGAGAAAAAAAAAGAAAGTCTTCCGGCATACAGCATCATTTTACCAATCTATATGATTATACTGAATGACCAGCAGTGGCATTGTTTCACGACAGAGTTTCTCTGAATTGCCGAGACTGAAGAAAAAAATAAAGGAAGTCTTCCGGCATACGGCATCATTTTACCAATTGACATGATTATACTGAATGACCAGCAGCGGCAGTGTTTCACAACAGAGTTTCTCTGAATTGACGAGACTGAAGAAAAAAAAAGGAAGTCTTCTGGCATACGGCATAATTTTACCAATGTATATGATTATACTGAATGACCAGCAGTGGCAGTGTTACACAACAGAGTTTATCTGAATTGCCGAGATTGGAGAGAAAAAAAAAGGAAGTCTTCCGGCATACGGTATCATTTTACCAATCTATATGATTATACTGAATGACCAGCAGTGGCAGTGTTTCACGACAGAGTTTCTCTGAATTGCCGAGACTGAAGAGAAAAAAAAGGAAGTCTTCAAGGATACGGCATCATTTTACCAATTTATATGATTGTACTGAATGACCAGCAGTGGCAGTGTTTCACGACAGAGTTTCTTTGAATTTCCGAGGCTAAAGAGAAAAAAAAGGAAGTCTTCCGGCATACAGCATCATTTTACCAAATTATATGATTATACTGAATGACCAGTAGTGGCAGAGTTTCACGACAGAGTTTCTCTGAATTGCAGAGACTGAAGAGAAAAAAAAAAAGGAAGTCTTCTGGCATACGGCATAATTTTACCAATGTATATCATTATACTGAATGACGAGCCGTGGCAGTGTTTCACAACAGAATTCCCCTGAATTGCTGAGACTGAAGAACAAAAAACAGGAAGTCTTCCGGCATATGGCATCATTTTACAAATTTACATGATTATACTGAATGACCAGCAGTGGCAGTGTTTCACAAGAGTTTCTCTGAATTACCGAGATTGAAGAGAAAAAAAAAAGAAAGTCTTCCGGCATACGGCATTATTATAACAATTTATATGATTATACTGAATGACCAGCAGTGGAAGTGTTTTACTACAGAGTTTTTCTGACTTGCAGAGACTGAAGAGAAAAAAAAGGAAGTCTTCTGGCATACGGCATAATTTTACCAATGTATATGAATATATTGAATGACGAGCAGTAGCAGTGTTTCACAACAGAGTTTCTTTGAACTGCTGAGACTGAAGAAAAAAAAAAAGGAAATCTTCCGGCATACGGCATCATTTTACCAATTTATATGATTATACTGAATGACCAGCAGTGGAAGTGTTTCACTACAGAGTTTCTCTGAATTGCCGAGACTGAAAAGAGAAAAAAAAAGGAAGTCTTCCGCCATACAGCATAATTTTACCAATCTATATGATTATACTGAATGACCAGCAGTGGCATTGTTTCACGACAAAGTTTCTCTAAATTGCCGAGACTGAAGAAAAAAAAGGAAGTCTTCCGGCGTACGACATCATTTTACCAATTTATTTGATTATACTGAATGACCAGCAGTGGCATTGTTTCACGACAGAGTTTCTCTGAATTGCTGAGACAGAAGAAAAAAAAAAGAAGTCTTCCGGCATACGGCATCATTTTACCAATTTATATGATTATACTGAATGACCAGCAGTGGCATTGTTTCACGACAAAGTTTCTCTAAATTGCCGAGACTGAAGAAAAAAAAGGAAGTCTTCCGGCATACGACATCATTTTACCAATTTATATGATTATACTGAATGACCAGCAGTGGCATTGTTTCACGACAGAGTTTCTCTGAATTGCCGAGACTGAAGAAAAAAATAAAGGAAGTCTTCCGGCATACGCCATTTTTTTACCAATTTACATGATTATACTGAATGACCAGCAGTGGCAGTGTTTCACAACAGAGTTTCTCTGAATTACCGAGATTGAAGAGAAAAAAAAAAGGTAGTCTTCCGGCATACGGCATCATTTTACCAATTTATATGATTATACTGAATGACCAGCAGTGGAAGTGTTTCAATACAGAGTTTCTCTGAATTGCCAAGACAGAAGAGAGAAAAAAAAAGGAAGTCTTCTGGAATACGGCATCATTTTACCAATCTATATGATTATACTGAATGACGAGCGGTGGCAGTGTTTTACAACAGAGTTTCTCTGAATTGAGGAGATTGGAGAGAAAAAAAAAAGGAAGTCTTCCGGCATACGGTATCATTTTACCAATCTATATGATTATACTGAATGACCAGCAGTGGCAGTGTTTCACGATAGAGTTTCTCTGAATTGCCGAGACTGAAGAGAAAAAAAAGGAAGTCTTCAAGGATACGGCATCATTTTACCAATTTATATGATTATACTGAATGACCAGCAGTGGCAGTGTTTCACGACAGAGTTTCTTTGAATTTCCGAGGCTAAAGATAAAAAAAGGAAGTCTTCAAGGATACGGCATCATTTTACCAAATTATATGATTATACTGAATGACCAGTAGTGGCAGAGTTTCACGACAGAGTTTCTCTGAATTTCAGAGACTGAAGACAAAAAAAGGAAGGCTTCCGGCATACGGCATAATTTTACCAATTTATATGATTATACTGAATGACCAGCAGTGGCATTGTTTCACGACAGAGTTTTTCTGAATTGCCGAGACTGAAGAGAAAAAAAAAAGGAAGTCTTCTGGCATACGGCATAATTTTACCAATGTATATCATTATACTGAATGACGAGCAGTGGCAGTGTTTCACAACAGAATTTCTCTGAATTGCTGAGACTGAAGAACAAAAAACAGGAAGTCTTCCGGCATATGGCATCATTTTACAAATGTACATGATTATACTGAATGACCAGCAGTGGCAGTGTTTCACAACAGAGTTTCTCTGAATTACCGATATTGAAGAGAAAAAAAAAAGAAAGTCTTCCGGCATACGGCATCATTATAACAATTTATATGATTATACTGAATGACCAGCAGTGGAAGTGTTTTACTACAGAGTTTTTCTGAATTGCAGAGACTGAAGAGAAAAAAAAGGAAGTCTTCTGGCATACGGCATAATTTTACCAATGTATATGAATATATTGAATGACGAGCAGTGGCAGTGTTTCACAACAGAGTTTCTCTGAACTGCTGAGACTGAAGAAAAAAAAAAGGAAATCTTCCGGCATACGGCATCATTTTACCAATTTATATGATTATACTGAATGACCAGCAGTGGAAGTGTTTCACTACAGAGTTTTTCTGAATTGCCGAGACTGAAGAGAAAAAAAATGGAAGTCTTCCAGGATACGGCATCATTTTACCAATTTATGATTATTCTAAATAACCACCAGTGGCAGTGTTTCACGAAAGAGTTTCTCTGAATTGCCGAGACTGAAGAGAGAAAAAAAAAGGAAGTCTTCCGCCATACAGCATAATTTTACCAATCTATATGATTATACTGAATGACCAGCAGTGGCATTGTTTCACGACAAAGTTTCTCTAAATTGCCGAGACTGAAGAAAAAAAAGGAAGTCTTCCGGCGTACGACATCATTTTACCAATTTATATGATTATACTGAATGACCAGCAGTGGCATTGTTTCACGACAGAGTTTCTCTGAATTGCTGAGACAGAAGAAAAAAAAAAGAAGTCTTCCGGCATACGGCATCATTTTACCAATTTATATGATTATACTGAATGACCAGCAGTGGCATTGTTTCACGACAACGTTTCTCTAAATTGCCGAGACTGAAGAAAAAAAAGGAAGTCTTCCGGCATACGACATCATTTTACCAATTTATATGATTATACTGAATGACCAGCAGTGGCATTGTTTCACGACAGAGTTTCTCTGAATTGCCGAGACTGAAGAAAAAAATAAAGGAAGTCTTCCGGCATACGCCATTTTTGTACCAATTTACATGATTATACTGAATGACCAGCAGTGGCAGTGTTTCACAACAGAGTTTCTCTGAATTACCGAGATTGAAGAGAAAAAAAAAAGGAAGTCTTCCGGCATACGGCATCATTTTACCAATTTATATGATTATACTGAATGACCAGCAGTGGAAGTGTTTCAATACAGAGTTTCTCTGAATTGCCAAGACTGAAGAGAGAAAAAAAAGGAAGTCTTCCGGAATACGGCATCATTTTACCAATCTATATGATTATACTGAATGGCGAGCGGTGGCAGTGTTTTACAACAGAGTTTCTCTGAATTGAGGAGACTGGAGAGAAAAAAAAAGGAAGTCTTCCAGCATAAGGCATCATTTTACCAATCCATATGATTATACTGAATGACCAGCAGTGGCATTATTTCACGACAGAGTTTCTCTGAATTGCCGAGACTGAAGAAAAAAATAAAGGAAGTCTTCCGGCATACGCCATCATTTTACCAAGTTACATGGTTATACTGAATGACCAGCAGTGGCAGTGTTTCACAACAGAGTTTCTCTGAATTACCGAGATTAAAGAGAAAAAAAAAAGAAAGTCTTCCGGCATACGGCATCATTTTACCAATTTATATGATTATACTGAATGACCAGCAGTAGAAGTGTTTCAATACAGAGTTTCTCTGAATTGCCGAGACTGAAGAGAGAAAAAAAAAGGAAGTCTTCCAGCATACGGCATCATTTTACCAATCTATATGATTATACTGAATGACGAGCGGTGGCAGTGTTTCACAACAGAGTTTCTCTGAATTGCCGAGACTGGAGAGAAAAAAAAGTAAAGGAAGTCTTCCGGCATACGGTATCATTTTACCAATCTATATAATTATACTGAATGACCAGCAGTGGCAGTGTTTCACGACAGAGTTTCTCTGAATTGCCGAGACTTGAAGAGATTGTGACGGAGTACACTCACCTGCAAGGAGGAGGAGGAGGAGTTTCGCGCCAAACACCAAACGCTGCTGGTGACCGGCGTTCCTGGGAGCCGCTGTCAGAGCCGTTGTCGGAGCCGCGGCTGGAGCTGTTGGAGGCTGCCGCGAACGCGGGAAACTGCTGAAAGGGCGCTGTGGGGGGTCGGATCACTTGACTCGCTCTGATCCCCTCGTGCAGCGCTGGGCGCCCCAACGCCTCGACATCGTCTGCTGACCTGCTGGCTGCGAGCGCTGGAAGCCGGAGATCACGGAAGGCGCAGCTGCGAAACCAAGGCGCAGGTGAGAGCTACTGAGAGCTGCCGGGAGCTGCTGGGAGCCCGGGGGGCGCAGCAGAGAGAGGAGTGAGAGCCCTGCATGCGCCTGAGCTCTCTGGCTCCTGAACACATCAGTGCTTGATGCTTGCAATCCGGGCTGGGCTGGGCTGAGTTGAGCATAAGAGACAAAGAGACAATATAGAAAAAACAGGCAATACAAAGCAGGCAAGTCACAAAGTAAGGCTTGCAAAAGACCCTTGCAAAAGACCCTTTACTGTGTACTCACTTGACTACAGAGATCCGTGCTGCTTAGCTCTGCTGGGAAGGAAGGAAAAGTCCGCCTTACACAGCATTCTGCTTTTTTGCTGAAGCCTCCCCTCAACGAGGACTCGCTGGTGTGAGCGAGTCCTGCAATCGGCAGGGCTAGTCAAACGCTCCCAGCTGGAGTCCCACGGGTAGAGGCTTGGGGCAAACACCAACAACGAGCCGAGGGACTGCGAGGACCAGCATTCTCCAGGCAGCTCAGCTGGTTCCTCTTCCCCCGGCGATCACGGACACGCCCCCCGCCTACCTGCAATAACTTTCGTGACACCCGCTTCGCGGGCGCCACTCACTTGACTACAGAGAACCGTGCTGCTTAGCTCAGCTGGGAAGGAAGGAAAAGTCCGCCTTACACAGCATTCTGCTTTTTTGCTGAAGCCTCCCCTCAACGAGGACTCGCTGGTGTGAGCGAGTCCTGCAATCGGCAGGGCTAGGCAAACGCTCCCAGCTTGAGTCCCACGGGTAGAGGCTTGGGGCAAACACCAACAGCGTGCCGGGGGACTGCGAGGACCAGCATTCTCCAGGCAGCTCAGCTGGTACCTCTTCCCCCGGCGATCACGCCCACGGACACGCCCCCGCCTACAAGTACATAACAACAGTACTTCTCCCGCATCGCGGGACGGAGAACGGGCAAAGAGCGGGGCGTCTGTGGCCGTCCGGGGACGCACGTGGCCGGGACGGGCCACCCCACTTACATATTTCATCTCTTGTGACCTACTAGACTGTACCACACTAGGGCTGAGAGGAAGCTAATAGTACAGAGGTAACTGTAACATCGGATTATTCGACCCCCCAACGGTAGACGACATCTTGAGTACAATAAACACTAACTGTGAAAGTAGTTTCTTTAATACTACGGAAGCTTCTACCAAGTAACAAAAAATGGGTTACAAAAAACTAAGATAACGTACAATATATATGAAACGAATGGGCACAGAGGAAGCAGTCAGAAACTCTTCCGACAAAGCAGTTAAACAAGGTCGAATAACTAAAACTCCCGCTATTAGTAATTCTTTTTTAGCCCTATCTTCAAAAAAACAAACTCCGGTTCAAGCATTGGAAATGTCAATAAATAGTGAGACAGCAAAAACTGAGGAAGTAAAAAAATTGCCTGAGCAGGACCATCAATCTACCCAAAATTCATGTATCTTGGATCATGAATCTAACCAAAAGATACTACTCTCAACACAGGAGTCACAAATCCCAACCCACGAGATCCTACATTTAAGTTCTTTAACACCTATAAAACGTTTAGTTAGCCTTTCTTGCATCGACGATCTATTTGGAGATGATACAAAGCCGATGGAAAAAAACTCTGACTTACAGTCAAATCCTGATAAGTCATTTACCAGGTCCCAGGAAAAGCCCTTAGATCGAGATCCCACTCTCGATTCCTCTCTGGACCCTTTTTTTCTAAAGACCAACAATTCAATAAACACTGCAACACCTATGTCAAAGGCTCTATATTCTCTTCAAGAAATTTTAGAATCGGTCCTTTCTTTTCTAGGTCATATCCTGGAAAACTCTGACCAAACGCTAGATGTCCAAATTGGTATTTTGAAATTTCTTGTAGAAGAAAAAAGGAAAAAAGAACTCGCAGAAGCTACAAACAAACAACAAATATACGATGCCAAACTGGTAAACATCAATAATTCTTCTAACTTCATCAAAAGCTCTGAGCACCAAACTAAAAGTGACATTAGCACTCAAACATCTGAAGAAATAATACTAGATAAACCAAATGAGAAAAACCGGAAAAATCCTAAGGATGCTAAAATTTACTCTTTGAAAAAACTATTTAGAGAAGAGCCCCCGCTCATAGTCAAACAGTATCCTATTTTTTCGGCTTCAAACAAAACAAACTTGCTAAAGACTGAGCCTGAAAAAGACGAATTCGGAAACTTTACCAAATCTTCTTCTGACGATGACGGAGCTGATAAGTTACTCCAAACAAAAATTAATCAAGAAGAAAAGAGAAAAAGAAGGAGAAGGAAACCGCTAAGAAGAATCATCAAAAATAAAACTCGTAAGTTAAAATTCAAAAATACAATCACTCCTCTAAAACCCCAAGAAGGACAAGCTGATAATAAAATACCAAATACACCCACAGTAGAGACAAATTGTGAAATAAAACCTACACAATCAGTAAAGCTATTGAATTATAAAGCGAATGTTTTTATACCAGCAACATTTTCTGAAAGAGCGGGACAGATAAACAAGGGACCAAGCGAAAGAGATAACAAGATACCCATAGATGGTGAACAAATCTTGACTAACTATTTACAATTTGAAGAACTCTTCCCAATCGATAATATGCCACTAAATTGAGAAAGGATAATTAATCTCCTACAGCAAATACATTCCCTACAATCTCTAAACAGCAAGGAAATAGATCTGGTGACCTTTCCCATAAAAGACAACTGTATAATAGCAGAGGTGTCATTCTGGTCATCGGTACTCCCAGGGATTATAATAAAAGAAAAAGAAACTCTACACAAATGTGGCTACGATGTTCTTGAAAAATCCGCTTTAGAGGAAAGTAAATACAAGAAAAGGATTTTTGGCCTATCTTGCCCAACATTGAATATTTCAAATGAGAATCGTTATAAAAATAATCCCAACCTAGATGCTACAGGATCTACTCGTACTAGAAAGGAAACTTTGAAAATCCAAGTGGATAAAGGAGACAGAAAAGTCTGGAATCAAGACTTAGTAGTAACTGAGGACAAAAAATCAATACAATCTTCGGCCTGGGTCTCGGAGGTACTAAACAGTAACAAATTACAATACCACCAACAACCCACTGTTTAACAATGGTTTGAAGATCATTTCGTGGGAATCTTGCGGGAAGAACAGACATCAAAATGATAGAAGCTATCAAAAATCAACCAGATATAGTGGCTTTGCAAGAAACCTGGGCAATAAAAACTTTCCATCAGAATGGCTACTATGTCTATGACATTCCTGCAAAACCCACGAACCGGGGTCATGCAAAAGGTGGACTGGCAATTTTGTTGAGCGAGGAGTACCAATGGGACCAAGAAGTAATTGAGTCTAATTCTGACAATTTTCAATGCATCAAGATCTCGTTGAAAATACATAACCTAGATCAAAAAAAGGTTTTTCTACTTTTCAATATGTATGCCCCTCCCGGTTTCAAACAGGATTTCACCTTTGTGGAAACCATGGAAGCAATTGCAGAGATAATTCAAGATCGTGCAAACGCATCCTACCTAATCATGGGCGACCTGAACGGAAAAATTTCGAATGTGGAGATTAATAAATGGGTAAATCTATACGAGGATGAATCTTTGGACTTCTCTATTCCAATATTTCCTGAAGGGATTGCCTCAGATAAGAGAGGAAAACTGTTATTAACAAGTCTGCCAATTCTCAATGGGACAATTCTAAATGGTAATGTTGAAGGAGACATACCGGCGTCTTACACAAGGCGAGGTAATGGATCTTCTTCAATCATCGACTATATAATCTGCGGCATGGATTTAGTAGAAACAGTTTCACACTTGAGTATCATCTTTTCAGATGAAAGTGACCATGCTCTTTTAATCCTAAAGACTTCTTGGCTGATTAATCATTCACGGTATAATCAAATTATGTTCCATAAAAGTAGTGTTGAAATTAACAATACTCAGAGGCGATTATTCTGGACCTCCGCATGCTTGGATAATATCACCGAAATGATTACATATAGTCAATTACTAACTAAGAATTACTCTGGTGATCTAATAATAAACTTTGAATGTATCATCAACAAAGTAAAGACGATCTAACTGACAGGATAAGACAAGATACAGAAAGGAATAATAGGAAGAACAACAAAAAACCAACTAGGATAACTTCGAAAACTAAAACACTGAACAAACTTATCCGAGGGCAGTATTTAAAATTTTCTCCTTCAATTAAGAAAGAAATAAATAAACTAAAAAATCAAGTGAGAAGAGCGAAGCACAGCCATAAAAGAAAGGTGCTTGATAACAACTGGGTAGAACTACAAATTGCCGCAAAAAAGTATAATCAACGAGAATATTGGACCTTAATTGCTAAAATGACAGGAACAAAGAAGAAACTACAAGCCATACCAGTCCCGCCCCAGGAATGGGAAATTTATTTGAACAACCTTTACAAGGCAAACTCGATCAATTCGGATGGAAAAGCTGCTGATATTATTACGGAAAATAGTATTACTCTGATAACAAATACTACGGCATTTTCTATAGAAATGCACATCAGACAAGCAAGAAACACCGCCCGGATCAAATACCAATTAAAGTCCTGCAGAGAAATCCTAAAGAGTGGAGCCAGATGTTACTTCCTCTCTTTAATTACATCTTCAAAACCGGGAGAATACCAAAGTCCTGGCAGGGGAGTATCATAATTCCCATCTACAAAAAGGGGAGCAAAACTATTGCTGGCAACTACCGCCAAATAGCGTTGATGGACGCCACAGGGAAAATCTTCGCGGCAGAGGTCCTGGACAGATTAAAAGAATGGGCCTTTTTGAAGAGATTAATACCAATGTACCAAGCAGGATTCCGACCAAACCATTCAGTTACTGATAACATCTCAATTCTCCAGACCATTTTAGACAAATACACCTCAAAAAATTCACAAAATTCACAGACAGTGTATGCGGCGTTCATTGACTATTCTACTGCTTTCGACCGTGTCGATAAACCTACACTGTGGAGAAAGCTAAGGAGATTGGGTATTCCTGAATACTTGCTGCAGATCATAATCAATCTCCATACTAATACTTGGTCACGGGTGCAAATGGGGAGTAAAAAAGGACTAACCGAATCGATCGGAACGGCTAACGGGCTTAAACAGGGGTGTCTTTTAGCACCGATACTATTTTCACTATACCTTAGCGATCTACCTAATCATCTGCAACAATGCTCCAGTCTGCCGCCTAAGGTTGCCTCGCATAGAGTACACGCCCTGCTCTATGCAGATGACATTGTCATGTTGGACCTAACCCCCTTTGGTTTACAAATGCTCCTGGATTCTCTAAACGATTATTCAAAAGACCACTATCTAATTCCAAACTTAACAAAAACCAAAGTGGTGGCTTTTACTGGTAGGAAAAAAAGTGTTAAATATTGTTGGGACCTTGGCGGGATAAAAGTTGATGAATGTGATGAATATACCTACCTTGGTAGAACTTTTACAAAGAACTTGAAAGACACAAAACAAATAAATAATTTAACGAGAAAATCAGAAATACATGCTGGGGCTCTTTCTAGACTGTACTCCGCCACAGGAAATAGACATTTCTCTTCATTATTAAAAGTGTACAGAGCAAAAATTCCTCCTGTTCTATCCTATGCTACCGAGCATATACCAATAAAGCAATGGACTTATATGGATTTAAACGAGGGGAAAATTTTGAAAAAAATCTTAAAGGTTTCTAAATCTACACCGGTTCAAGCCCTAAGATTAGAGTTTTCAATAACAAGTTCCTACGCTACAGCCGTCGCCAATGTCATCAGATGGGCTCATAACATCTTGCTTGGGAAGGAAGGAACATTGCGCTCCCTGTTAAAAATCGAGACTTTTTCATCAGGCGCATCGAAGCTCAACTTTTACAGGAATATGACAGAGGCATTTGAAATCGCTAAACTTACCAAAGAAATCTTGCTATCCTGGTCAAAGTCCCAACTGAAACTCTTTCTAAAAAACTTTACACCAAGATTGAGCTTCGACCTAGACTTTGCACACTGTAATAAGTTACCATCATACAAACTTTTTGCTGAGTCCTTGGAATATAAGCAAGTACAGCCATATATTGGGTTCTCCCTTACGCATGGTGCAAGAAGGGCTATAACAATGTTACGTCTAGGAATTTTACCCGTGTCAACCTTCACCTCCAAATGGTCGCCAGATGGATCTCCTACATGTAAATTCTGTCTTGGAGGCGATCAGAATATTGAGCATATTTTATTTGTATGCCCCCATCCAAATATAGTTGCAGCACGATTAAGATATTTAACCCCAATATACAATAAATGTAGGATCATCACAGTAAAAAATCTGATATTAGTATGTAAATACCCTCCCAATGAATGGGTCTGTTATAATTTTTACAAATTTCTAAAGTCTTTTCTAACATTATACTAGTGTCTTTGATCTAATAGTGGATGTGTTTGTCAAATACTTTTGTTGTTCTCTTAAAGCTTTTTAAATATTATATTAATTTTCCTGATTATTGATGTAAAACGTTTTTAAATATTTGTGGTCCTCAGTAGAGTACCAAAACAAATAAAAAAACTTTGACTTTGACTTTGACTTTTGAAGAGAAAGAAAAAAGGAAGTCTTCCGGCATACAGCATCATTTTACCAATCTATATGATTATACTGAATGACCAGCAGTGGCATTATTTCACGACAGAGTTTCTCTGAATTGCTGAGACAGAAGAAAGAAAAAGGAAGTCTTCCAGCATACAGCATCATTTTACCAATTTATATGATTATACTGAATGACCAGCAGTGGCATTGTTTTACGACAAAGTTTCTTTAAAGTGCCGAGACTGAAGGAAAAAAAAAGGAAGTCTTCCGGCATACGGCATCATTTTACCAATTTATATGATTATACTGAATGACCAGCAGTGGCATTGTTTCACAACAGAGTTTCTCTGAATTGCCGAGACTGAAGAAAAAAAGTAAAGGAAGTCTTCCGGCATACGCCATCATTTTACCAAGTTACATGGTTATACTGAATGACCAGCAGTGGCAGTGTTTCACAACAGAGTTTCTCTGAATTACCGAGATTAAAGAGAAATAAAAAAGAAAGTCTTCCGGCATACGGCATCATTTTACCAATTTATATGATTATACTGAATGACGAGCGGTGGCAGTGTTTCACAACAGAGTTTCTCTGAATTACCGAGACTGGAGAGAAAAAAAAAAGGAAGTCTTCCGGCATACGGTATAATTTTACCAATCTATATGATTATACTGAATGACGAGCGGTGGCAGTGTTTCACAACAGAGTTTCTCTGAATTACCGAGACTGGAGAGAAAAAAAAAGGAAGTCTTCCGGCATACGGTATAATTTTACCAATCTATATGATTATACTGAATGACCACCAGTGGCAGTGTTTCACGACAGAGTTTCTCTGAATTGCCGAGACTTGAAGAGAAAGAAAAAAGGAAGTCTTCAGGCAAACGGCATCATTTTACCAATCTATATGATTATACTGAATGACCAGCAGTGGCATTATTTCACGACATAGTTTCTCTGAATTGCCGAGACTGAAGAGAAAAAAAAAGGAAGTCTTCTGGCAAACGGCATAATTTTACCAATGTATATGATTATACTGAATGACAAGCAGTGGCAGTGTTTCACAACAGAGTTTCTCTGAATTGCTGAGACTTAAGAAAAAAAAGGAAGTCTTCCGGCATACTGCATCATTTTACCAATTTATATGATTATACTGAATGACCAGCAGTGGCATTGTTTCACGACAGAGTTGCTCTGAATTGCCGAGACTGAAGAAAAAAAAAAGGATGTCTTCCGGCATACGGCATCATTTTACCAATTTATATGATTATACTGAATGGCCAGCAGTGGCATTATTTCACAACAGAGTTTCTCTGAATTGCCGAGACTGAAGAAAAACAAAAAAAGGAAGTCTTCCGGCATACGGCATCATTTTACCAATTTATATGATTATACTGAATGACCAGCAGTGGCAGTGTTTCACAACAGAGTTTCTCTGAATTTCCGAGGCTAAAGAGAAGGAAAAAAAAGGAAGTCTTCCGGCATACGGCATAATTTTACAAATTTATATGATTATACTGAATGACCAGTAGTGGCAGAGTTTCACGACAGAGTTTCTCTGAATTGCCGAGACTGAAGGAAAAAAAAAGGAAGGCTTCAGGCATACGGCATAATTTTACCAATTTATTTGATTATACTGAATGACCAGCAGTGGCATTGTTTCACGACAGAGTTTTTCTGAATTGCAGAGACTGAAGAGAAAAAAAAGGAAGTCTTCTGGCAAACGGCATAATTTTACCAATGTATATGATTATACTGAATGACAAGCAGTGGCAGCGTTTCACAACAGAGTTACTCTGAATTGCTGAGACTGAAGAAAAAAAAGGAAGTCTTCCGGCATACGGCATCATTTTACCAATTTATATGATTATGCTGAATGACCAGCAGTGGCATTTTTTCACGACAGAGTTGCTCTGAATTGCCGAGACTGAAGAAAAAAAAGAGGATGTCTTCCGGCATACAGCATCATTTTACCAATTCACATGATTATACTGAATGACCAGCAGTGGCAGTGTTTCACAATAGAGTTTCTCTGAATTACCGAGATTGAAGAGAAAAGCAAGGAATCCTTTTACCAATTTATATGATTATACTGAATGGCCAGTAGTGGAAGTGTTTCACTACAGAGTTTCTCTGAATTGCCGAGACTGAAGAGAGAAAAAAAAAAAGTCTTCCGGGATACGGCAGCATTTTACCAATTCACGATTATTCTGAATGACCAGCAGTGGCAGTGTTTCACGAAAGAGTTTCTCTGAATTGCCGAAACTGAAGAGAGAAAAAAAAAGAAAGTCTTCCGGCATACAGCATCATTTTACCAATCTATATGATTATACTGAATGACCAGCAGTGGCAGTGTTTCACGACAGAGTTTCTCTGAAATGCTGAGACAGAAGAAAAAAAAGGAAGTCTTCTGGCATACAGCATCATTTTACCAATTTATATGATTATTCTGAATGACCAGCAGTGGCATTGTTTCACAACAGAGTTTCTCTAAATTGACGAGACTGAAGAAAAAAAAAGGAAGTCTTCCGGCATATGACATCATTTTACCAATTTATATGATTATACTGAATGACCAGCAGTGGCAGTGTTTCACGACAGAGTTTCTCTGAATTGCCGAGACTGAAGAAAAAAGATAAAGGAAGTCTTTCGGCATACGGCATCATTTTACCAATTTATATGATTATACTGAATGACCAGCAGCGGCAGTGTTTCACGAAAGAGTTTCTCTGAATTGCCGAGACTGAAGAGAGAAAAAAAAAGAAAGTCTTCCGGCATACAGCATCATTTTACCAATCTATATGATTATACTGAATGACCAGCAGTGGCAGTGTTTCATGACAGAGTTTCTCTGAAATGCTGAGACAGAAGAAAAAAAAGGAAGTCTTCTGGCATACAGCATCATTTTACCAATTTATATGATTATTCTGAATGACCAGCATTGGCATTGTTTCACAACAGAGTTTCTCTAAATTGACGAGACTGAAGAAAAAAAAAAGGAAGTCTTCCGGCATATGACATCATTTTACCAATTTATATGATTATACTGAATGACCAGCAGTGGCATTGTTTCACGACAGAGTTTCTCTGAATTGCCGAGACTGAAGAAAAAATAAAGGAAGTCTTCCGGCATACGGCATCATTTTACCAATTGACATGATTATACTGAATGACCAGCAGCGGCAGTGTTTCACAACAGAGTTTCTCTGAACTGCCGAGACTGAAGAAAAAAAAAAAGGAAGTCTTCTGGCATACGGCATAATTTTACCAATGTATATGATTATACTGAATGACCAGCAGTGGCAGTGCTACACAACAGAGTTTCTCTGAATTGCAGAGACTGAAGAAAAAAAAAGGAAGTCTTCCGGCATACGGCATCATTTTACCAATTTATATGATTATAATGAATGACCAGCAGTGGCATTGTTTCACAACAGAGTTTTCCTGAATTGCCGAGAGTGAAAAGAGAAAAAAAAAGGAAGTCTTCCGGCATACAGCATCATTTTACCAATCTATATGATTATACTGAATGACCAGCAGTGGCATTATTTCACGACAGAGTTTCTCTGAATTGCCGAGACTGAAGAAAAAATAAAAGGAAGTCTTCTGGCATACGGCATCATTTTACCAATGTATATGATTATACTGAATGACCAGCAGTGGCAGTGTTTCACGACAGAGTTTCTCTGAATTTCCGCGGCTAAAGAGAAGAAAAAAAAGGAAGTCTTCCGGCATACGGCATAATTTTACCAATTTATATGATTATACTGAATGACCAGTAGTGGCAGAGTTTCACGACAGAGTTTCTCTGAATTGCTGAGACTGAAGAAAAAAAAAGGAATGCTTCCGGCATACGGCATAATTTTACCAATTTATATGATTATACTGAATGACCAGCAGTGGCATTGTTTCACGACAGAGTTTTTCTGAATTGCAGAGACTGAAGAGAAAAAAAAAGGAAGTCTTCTGGCATACGGCATAATTTTACCAATGTATATGATTATACTGAATGATCAGCAGTGGCAGTGTTACACAACAGAGTTTCTCTGAATTGCTGAGACTGAAGAAAAAAAAATGAAGTCTTCCGGCATACGGCATCATTTTACCAATTTATATGATTATAATGAATGACCAGCAGTGGCATTGATTCACGACAGAGTTTTCCTGAATTGCCGAGACTGAAGAGAGAAAAAAAAGGAAGTCTTCCGGCATACAGCATCATTTTACCAATCTATATGATTATACTGAATGACCAGCAGTGGCAGTGTTTCACGACAGAGTTTCCCTGAATTGCTGAGAAAGAAGAAAAAAAAAGGAAGTCTTCTGGCATACGGCATCATTTTACAAATGTATATGATTATACTGAATGACCAGCAGCGGCAGTGTTTCACAACAGAGTTTCTCTGAATTGTCGAGACTGAAGAAAAAAAAAAGGAAGTCTTCCGGCATACGGCATAATTTTACCAATGTATATGATTATACTGAATGACCAGCAGTGGCAGTGTTACACAACAGAGTTTCTCTGAATTGCTGAGACTGAAGAAAAAGAAAGGAAGTTTACCTGCATACGGCACCATTTTACCAATTTATATGATTATAATAAATGACCAGCAGTGGCATTGTTTCACGACAGAGTTTCTCTGAATTGCCGAGACTGAAGAAAAAAAAAAGGAAGTCTTCCGGCATACGGCATCATTTTACCAATTTACATGATTATACTGAATGACCAGCAGTGGCAGTGTTTCACAATAGAGTTTCTCTGAATTACCGAGATTGAAGAGAAAAAAAAGGTAGTCTTCCGGCATACGGCATCATTTTACCAATGTATATGATTATACTGAATGACCAGCAGTGGATGTGTTTCACTACAGAGTTTCTCTGAATTGCCAAGACTGAAGAGAGAAAAAAAAAAGGAAGACTTCCGGCATACAGCATAATTTTACCAATCTATATGATTATACTGAATGACCAACAGTGGCAGTGTTTCACGACAGAGTTTCTCTGAATTGCTGAGACAGAAGAAAAAAAAAGGAAGTCTTCCGGCATACGGCATCATTTTACCAATTTATATGATTATACTGAATGACCAGCAATGGCATTGTTTCACGACAGAGTTTTTCTGAATTGCAGAGACTGAAGAGAAAAAAAAGGAAGTCTTCTGGCATACAGCATCATTTTACCAATGTATATGATTATGATGAATGACCAGCAGTGGCATTTTTTCACGACAGAGTTGCTCTGAATTGCCGAGACTGAAGAAAAAAAAAAGGATGTCTTCCGGCATACGGCATCATTTTACCAATTCACATGATTATACTGAATGACCAGCAGTGGCAGTGTTTCACAATAGAGTTTCTCTGAATTACCGAGATTGAAGAGAAAAAAAAGGAATCCTTTTACCAATTTATATGATTATACTGAATGACCAGTAGTGGAAGTGTTTCACTACAGAGTTTCTCTGAATTGCCGAGACTGAAGAGAGAAAAAAAAAGAAAGTCTTCCGGGATACTGCATCATTTTACCAATTCACGATTATTCTAAATGACCAGCAGTGGCAGTGTTTCACGAAAGAATTTCTCTGAATTGCCGAGACTGAAGAGAGAAAAAAAAAGAAAGTCTTCCGGCATACAGCATCATTTTACCAATCTATATGATTATACTGAATGACCAGCAGTGGCATTGTTTCACGACAAAGTTTCTCTAAACTGCTGAGACTGAAGAAAAAAAAGAAGTCTTCCGGCATACGCCATCATTTTACCAATTTACATGGTTATACTGAATGACCAGCAGTGGCAGTGTTTCACAACAGAGTTTCTCTGAATTACCGAGATTGAAGAGAAAAAAAAAAGGAAGTCTTCCGGCATACGGCATCATTTTACCAATTTATATGATTATACTGAATGACCAGCAGTGGAAGTGTTTCAATACAGAGTTTCTCTGAATTGCCGAGACTGAAGAGAGAAAAAAAAAAGGAAGTCTTCCGGCATACGGCATCATTTTACCAATCTATATGATTATACTGAATGACGAGCGGTGGCAGTGTTTCACAACAGAGTTTCTCTGTATTGCGGAAACTGGAGAGAAAAAAAATAAAGAAAGTCTTCCGGCATACGGTATCATTTTGCCAATCTATATGATTATACTGAATGACTAGCAATGGCAGTGTTTCACGACAGAGGTTCTCTGAATTTCCGAGGCTAAAGAGAAGAAAAGAAAGGAAGTCTTCCGGCATACGGCATCATTTTACCAATTTATATGATTATACTGAATGACCAGCAGTGGCATTGTTTCACAACAGAGTTGCTCTGAATTGCAGAGACTGAAGTAAAAAAAAAAGGATGTCTTCCGGCACACGGCATCATTTTACCAATCTATATGATTATACTGAATGACCAGCAGTGGCATTATTTCACGACAGAGTTTCTCTAAATTGCCGAGACTGAAGATAGAAAAAAAAAGAAAGTCTTCCAGGATACAGCATCATTTTACCAATCTATATGATTATACTGAATGACCAGCAGTGGCAGTGTTTCAAGACAGAGTTTCTCTGAATTGCTGAGACAGAAGAAAAAAAAAGGAAGTCTTCTGGCATACGGCATCATTTTACCAATTTATATGATTATTCTGAATGACCAGCAGTGGCATTGTTTCACGACAGAGTTTCTCTAAATTGCCGAGACTGAAGAAAAAAAAAAGGAAGTCTTCCGGCATATGGCATCATTTTACCAATTTATATGATTATACTGAATGACCAGCAGTGGCATTGTTTCACGACAGAGTTTCTCTGAATTGCCGAGACTGAAGAAAAAAATAAAGGAAGTCTTCCGGCATACGGCATCATTTTACCAATTGACATGATTATACTGAATGACCAGCAGCGGCAGTGTTTCACAACAGAGTTTCTCTGAATTACCGAGATTGAAGAGGAAAAAAAAGGAAGTCTTCTGGCATACAGCATCATTTTACCAATATATATGATTATACTGAATGACCAGCAGTGGAAGTGTTTCACTACAGAGTTTCTCTAAATTGCCGAGACTGAAGATAGAAAAAAAAAGAAAGTCTTCCAGGATACGGCATCATTTTACCAATCTATATGATTATACTGAATGACCAGCAGTGGCAGTGTTTCACGACAGAGTTTCTCTGAATTGCTGAGACAGAAGAAAAAAAAAGGAAGTCTTCTGGCATACGGCATCATTTTACCAATTTATATGATTATTCTGAATGACCAGCAGTGGCATTGTTTCACGAAAGAGTTTCTCTAAATTGCCGAGACTGAAGAAAAAAATAAAGGAAGTCTTCCGGCATACGGCATCATTTTACCAATTGACATGATTATACTGAATGACCAGCAGTGGCAGTGTTTCACAACAGAGTTTCTCTGAATTACCGATATTGAAGAGAAAAAAAATAGGAAGTCTTCCGACATACAGCATAATTTTACCAATTTATATGATTATACTGAATGACCAGCAGTGGAAGTGTTTCACTACAGAGTTTCTCTAAATTGCCGAGACTGAAAATAGAAAAAAAAAGAAAGTCTTCCAGGATACGGCATCATTTTACCAATTTATGATTATTCTGAATGACCAGCAGTGGCATTGTTTCACGAAAGAATTTCTCTGAATTGCCGAGACTGAAGAGAGAAAAAAAAAGAAAGTCTTCCGGCATACAGCATCATTTTACCAATCTATATGATTATACTGAATGACCAGCAGTGGCATTGTTTCACGACAAAGTTTCTCTAAACTGCTGAGACTGAAGAAAAAAAAGGAAGTCTTCCGGCATACGGCATCATGTTACCAATTTATATGATTATACTGAATGACCAGCAGTGGCTTTGTTTCACGACAGAGTTTCTCTGAATTGCCGAGACTGAAGAAAAAAATAAAGGAAGTCTTCCGGCATACGCCATCATTTTACCAATTTACATGGTTATACTGAATGACCAGCAGTGGCAGTGTTTCACAACAGAGTTTCTCTGAATTACCGAGATTGAAGAGAAAAAAAAAAGGAAGTCTTCCGGCATACGGCATCATTTTACCAATTTATATGATTATACTGAATGACCAGCAGTGGAAGTGTTTCAATACAGAGTTTCTCTGAATTGCCGAGACTGAAGAGAGAAAAAAAAAGGAAGTCTTCCGGCATACGGCATCATTTTACCAATCTATATGATTATACTGAATGACGAGCGGTGGCAGTGTTTCACAACAGAGTTTCTCTGTATTGCGGAAACTGGAGAGAAAAAAAATAAAGAAAGTCTTCCGGCATACGGTATCATTTTGCCAATCTATATGATTATACTGAATGACTAGCAATGGCAGTGTTTCACGACAGAGTTTCTCTGAATTTCCGAGGCTAAAGAGAAGAAAAGAAAGGAAGTCTTCCGGCATACGGCATA
The DNA here is from genome assembly GCF_964263255.1 of Lissotriton vulgaris. Taxonomy (NCBI): domain Eukaryota; kingdom Metazoa; phylum Chordata; class Amphibia; order Caudata; family Salamandridae; genus Lissotriton; species Lissotriton vulgaris. The sequence goes on along the minus strand of NC_141700.1, from coordinate 83,037,790 downwards.
ATTTTACCAATTTATATGATTATACTGAATGACCAGTAGTGGCAGAGTTTCACGACAGAGTTTCTCTGGATTGCCGATACTGAAGAAAAAAAAAGGAAGTCTTCCGGCATACGGCATCATTTTACCAATTTATATGATTATACTGAATGACCAGCAGTGGCATTGTTTCACAACAGAGTTGCTCTGAATTGCCGAGACTGAAGTAAAAAAAAAAGGATGTCTTCCGGCATACGGCATCATTTTACCAATCTATATGATTATACTGAATGACCAGCAGTGGCATTATTTCACGACAGAGTTTCTCTAAATTGCCGAGACTGAAGATAGAAAAAAAAAGAAAGTCTTCCAGGATACAGCATCATTTTACCAATCTATATGATTATACTGAATGACCAGCAGTGGCAGTGTTTCAAGACAGAGTTTCTCTGAATTGCTGAGACAGAAGAAAAAAAAAGGAAGTCTTCTGGCATACGGCATCATTTTACCAATTTATATGATTATTCTGAATGACCAGCAGTGGCATTGTTTCACGAAAGAGTTTCTCTAAATTGCCGAGACTGAAGAAAAAAAAAAGGAAGTCTTCCAGCATATGGCATCATTTTACCAATTTATATGATTATACTGAATGACCAGCAGTGGCGTTGTTTCACGACAGAGTTTCTCTGAATTGCAGAGACTGAAGAAAAAAATAAAGGAAGTCTTCCGGCATACGGCATCATTTTACCAATTGACATGATTATACTGAATGACCAGCAGTGGCAGTGTTTCACAACAGAGTTTCTCTGAATTACCGATATTGAAGAGAAAAAAAATAGGAAGTCTTCCGACATACAGCATAATTTTACCAATTTATATGATTATACTGAATGACCAGCAGTGGAAGTGTTTCACTACAGAGTTTCTCTAAATTGCCGAGACTGAAAATAGAAAAAAAAAGAAAGTCTTCCAGGATACGGCATCATTTTACCAATTTATGATTATTCTGAATGACCAGCAGTGACATTGTTTCACGAAAGAGTTTCTCTAAATTGCCGAGACTGAAGAAAAAAAAAGGAAGTCTTCCGGCATATGGCATCATTTTACCAATTTATATGATTATACTGAATGACCAGCAGTGGCATTGTTTCACGACAGAGTTTCTCTGAATTGCCGAGACTGAAGAAAAAAATAAAGGAAGTCTTCCGGCATACGGCATCATTTTACCAATTGACATGATTATACTGAATGACCAGCAGTGGCATTATTTCACGACAGAGTTTCTCTAAATTGCCGAGACTGAAGATAGAAAAAAAAAGAAAGTCTTCCAGCATATGGCATCATTTTACCAATTTATATGATTATACTGAATGACCAGCAGTGGCGTTGTTTCACGACAGAGTTTCTCGGAATTGCAGAGACTGAAGAAAAAAATAAAGGAAGTCTTCCGGCATACGGCATCATTTTACCAATTGACATGATTATACTGAATGACCAGCAGTGGCAGTGTTTCACAACAGAGTTTCTCTGAATTACCGATATTGAAGAGAAAAAAAATAGGAAGTCTTCCGACATACAGCATAATTTTACTAATTTATATGATTATACTGAATGACCAGCAGTGGAAGTGTTTCACTACAGAGTTTCTCTAAATTGCCGAGACTGAAAATAGAAAAAAAAAGAAAGTCTTCCAGGATACGGCATCATTTTACCAATTTATGATTATTCTGAATGACCAGCAGTGGCATTGTTTCACAAAAGAGTTTCTCTAAATTGCCGAGACTGAAGAAAAAAAAAAGGAAGTCTTCCGGCATATGGCATCATTTTACCAATTTATATGATTATACTGAATGACCAGCAGTGGCATTGTTTCACGACAGAGTTTCTCTGAATTGCCGAGACTGAAGAAAAAAATAAAGGAAGTCTTCCGGCATACGGCATCATTTTACCAATTGACATGATTATACTGAATGACCAGCAGTGGCATTATTTCACGACAGAGTTTCTCTAAATTGCCGAGACTGAAGATAGAAAAAAAAAGAAAGTCTTCCAGGATACAGCATCATTTTACCAATCTATATGATTATACTGAATGACCAGCAGTGGCAGTGTTTCAAGACAGAGTTTCTCTGAATTGCTGAGACAGAAGAAAAAAAAAGGAAGTCTTCTGGCATACGGCATCATTTTACCAATTTATATGATTATTCTGAATGACCAGCAGTGGCATTGTTTCACGACAGAGTTTCTCTAAATTGCCGAGACTGAAGAAAAAAAAAAGGAAGTCTTCCGGCATATGGCATCATTTTACCAATTTATATGATTATACTGAATGACCAGCAGTGGCATTGTTTCACGACAGAGTTTCTCTGAATTGCCGAGACTGAAGAAAAAAATAAAGGAAGTCTTCCGGCATACGGCATCATTTTACCAATTGACATGATTATACTGAATGACCAGCAGCGGCAGTGTTTCACAACAGAGTTTCTCTGAATTACCGAGATTGAAGAGGAAAAAAAAGGAAGTCTTCCGGCATACAGCATCATTTTACCAATTTATATGATTATACTGAATGACCAGCAGTGGAAGTGTTTCACTACAGAGTTTCTCTAAATTGCCGAGACTGAAGATAGAAAAAAAAAGAAAGTCTTCCAGGATACGGCATCATTTTACCAATCTATATGATTATACTGAATGACCAGCAGTGGCAGTGTTTCACGACAGAGTTTCTCTGAATTGCTGAGACAGAAGAAAAAAAAAGGAAGTCTTCTGGCATACGGCATCATTTTACCAATTTATATGATTATTCTGAATGACCAGCAGTGGCATTGTTTCACGAAAGAGTTTCTCTAAATTGCCGAGACTGAAGAAAAAAAAAAGGAAGTCTTCCAGCATATGGCATCATTTTACCAATTTATATGATTATACTGAATGACCAGCAGTGGCGTTGTTTCACGACAGAGTTTCTCTGAATTGCAGAGACTGAAGAAAAAAATAAAGGAAGTCTTCCGGCATACAGCATCATTTTACCAATTGACATGATTATACTGAATGACCAGCAGTGGCAGTGTTTCACAACAGAGTTTCTCTGAATTACCGATATTGAAGAGAAAAAAAATAGGAAGTCTTCCGACATACAGCATAATTTTACCAATTTATATGATTATACTGAATGACCAGCAGTGGAAGTGTTTCACTACAGAGTTTCTCTAAATTGCCGAGACTGAAAATAGAAAAAAAAAGAAAGTCTTCCAGGATACGGCATCATTTTACCAATTTATGATTATTCTGAATGACCAGCAGTGGCATTGTTTCACGGAAGAGTTTCTCTAAATTGCCGAGACTGAAGAAAAAAAAAGGAAGTCTTCCGGCATATGGCATCATTTTACCAATTTATATGATTATACTGAATGACCAGCAGTGGCATTGTTTCACGACAGAGTTTCTCTGAATTGCCGAGACTGAAGAAAAAAATAAAGGAAGTCTTCCGGCATACGGCATCATTTTACCAATTGACATGATTATACTGAATCACCAGCAGCGGCATTGTTTCACAACAGAGTTTCTCTGAATTACCGATATTGAAGAGAAAAAAAATAGGAAGTCTTCCGACATACAGCATAATTTTACCAATTTATATGATTATACTGAATGACCAGCAGTGGAAGTGTTTCACTACAGAGTTTCTCTAAATCGCCGAGACTGAAAATAGAAAAAAAAAGAAAGTCTTCCAGGATACGGCATCATTTTACCAATTTATGATTATTCTAAATGACCAGCAGTGGCAGTGTTTCACGAAAGAGTTTCTCTGAATTGCCGAGACTGGAAAAAAAAATAAAGGAATTCTTCTGGCATACGGCATCATTTTACCAATTTACATGATTATAATGAATGACCAGCAGTGGCAGTGTTACACAACAGAGTTTCTCTGAATTACCAAGATTGAAGAGAAAAAAAAAAGGAAGTCTTCCGGCATACGGCTTCATTTTACCAATTTATATGAATATACTGAATGACCAGCAGTGGAAGTGTTTCACGACAGAGTTTCTCTGAATTTCCGAGGCTAAAGAGAAAAAAAAAGGAAGTCTTCCGGCATACGGCATCATTTTACCAATTTATATTATACTGAATGACCAGCAGTGGCAGTGTTTCACAACAGAGTTTCTCTGAATTGCAGAGACTGAAGAAAAAAATAAAGGTAGTCTTCCGGCATACTGCATCATTTTACCAATTTACATGATTATAATGAATGACCAGCAGTTGCAGTGTTTCACAACAGAGTTTCTCTGAATTGCAGAGACTGAAGAAAAAAATAAAGGAAGTCTTCCGGCATACGGCATAATTTTACCAATGTATTTAATTATACTGAATGACCAGCACTGGCATTGTTTCACGACAGAGTTTTTCTCAATTGCCGAGACTGAAAAGAAAAAAAAAAGGAAGTCTTCTGGCATACGCATAATTTTACCAATGTATATGATTATACTGAATGAAGAGCAGTGGCAGTGTTTCACAACAGAGTTTCTCTGAATTGCCGAGACTGAAGAGAGAAAAAAAAAGAAAGTCTTCCGGGATACGGCATCATTTTACCAATTTTTGATTATTCTAAATGGCCAGCAGAGCCAGTGTTTCACGACAGAGTTTACCTGAATTGCCGAGACTGAAGAGAAAAAAAAGGAAGTCTTCTGGCATATGGCATAATTTTACCAATGTATATGATTATACTGAATGACGAGCAGTGGCAGTGTTTCACAACAGAGTTTCTCCGAATTACTGAGACTGAAAAAAAAAAAGGAAGTCTTCCGGCATACGGCACCATTTTACCATTTTGCCCTCCTTGGTGATGTGACTGCGTCCCCTCTCCGACCCCACTTAATGGAACTCTGCTCCCATCATTTTTGGGTCCTGACCTGGGTGCATCTTGCCATCTTTCTCCCCCTCAGGTCCCCCTCTCTCCTCTCACCAATCTCAGCTTCCAACTCTTCTCCCCCACATACCGCTCTCTACCCCTTTTTATTTTAATTTAATTAATTTTTTTAAATTTTATTTCTCTTTTCACTCCGTAAATATGTGATATATACTTGTCCAAGCCGAATTGCTGGTAAAATGGAATCCTGAGAAAATCTACTATTTGTATATATATATGTATATAGAGATAACTCTAACCACTAGTATATGTAGTAGACCCTTGTACTCACTACCATTCCTACGTGATTCAGTTTATCCATTCTCTTCCTTGAGTGACTTTACAACTTGTACATTTGCAATTTTTTTTCCTGTTTGTATCTTTTATGTAACTCATGTAATCCTAAGTCCTTATGTATCGCATCTGGTTCTTTTGTAAAGCGATCTGACACCTTCGGGTAATGTTCGCGCTATAGAAAATTGCATTAAATAAAATAAAATAAATAAAAACATGTTTTTCACCATTTTCCCTGGTTATACTTCTTTCTCTTCAGACTCCCTTTGATATTTTATTAAAACATTTTTATTATAATCATTTTAACCATAACTCCTGAGAGGCAATAGACCATTTTGACAAAAGTGTTGTAAAGCAAGATCCTGCACCACTTTTTGATTTGGGCCGGGGATTTTAATATCCCAATTTGTGAGTGTAGCAATCAATGTTTATGCGCTTTTTACAATCAGAGTAACAATGAAATGTCTAATTTCCGTCATTCTGTGTATGGCGAATCCCTAACAAGATATTAAGGAAATAGGACCTAATTTTTGTAAATGAGATGGTTACTTCACAAATTCCTACATTTGATAGAAGTGTTGATGGGAGTACAATTGATTTTATAATGGTTTCATCAGATCTGTGTGCGTTTTTTAAAGGGTTTGAGATTATTAGTTATTGTAGCAGTGATCACAACCCTCTTACGGCTTTCTGAAATATAATTGTGAATAAGGGTGATTCTTATGGTAAACTGTCCAATTCTAAATATTCTCAAGGTATAATATTAAAGATTAACAATGTGGTCCCAGATATTTTACCACGAAACTTATTAGTGGTAGCAATGAGGCCTTTTTTAACATGTTTGTTGGCTGATTCTGACCCATGTGGTATTCAAGAAAGTTTAAAAAAACATATGTTTATCCATTTCAGATATGTTATTTTCTAAGCCAGTCTCCACTAAGGCTAAACCTCCTAGTTGGTTTTACACCATGTGCTTGACAGCCCAAAAACAGCTAAAACTATCTCTGCACATGAACCCCATCAGCCCTCCGAAGATAAAGCATGCATGTTGTTTATATAAACAGACCTTGGAGGCACGGAAGAAAGAGATCAAATGTAAAGTCTGGGAAGACCTGATAGAAAAAGGTAGGGCTAGGGATCCTATGAAATTCTGGAAGGTTGTAAATCACCCATTTTTTTACAGATCCTGGTATACCCAAGGTGAAGTCTTTAATACCTGCTCAGACACGAGTAAAATGTTATACTGATGTTTTTTATGTAGAAGAGTCTGGTTCTACTTTATTAAATGATAAATGTCTTTTACACAAAACTGAATTGCAAGAATGTAAGAATACAGAAAGTGTAAATGAAGCGCGTGTGGCAATATCTAGGAGCATTGCAGGGAAGGCACTAGGGATTGATAGAGTCTGCATCGATATTTTCAAAGCTAACATCTCTAGATGGGCCCCTCTTCTGACTAATGTATTAAGATCAGCTGTAGTAGGCCCTCTTCCAGGGTCTTGGAGTAAAGCATTATTGGGCCGATTTTCAAGGAAGGGGGCAGAGGACAGCACAGTTGTTATCGCCCGATCGCCCTAATAGATTCCAGTATGAAGATCTTAGGAAGAGTTGTATTGTCCTATTTGGAAGCCTGGGCAGAAGAAAATAACATTCAGAAATTCAGTTTGGCTTCTGACCAGGAATTGGCATGGTCTAACAGTGTTTACATCTGTACCTTTTGGCTGGCAAGTATGTTTTTCCGAAAGAGGGGGCACTCCATTTAGCTTTTATGGACTTGACGAATGCATATGACCTGGTATGTCATAGTAAATTATGGAAGATATTGGAACAAAATGGGATTGAAAAAGTATTGATAATTAAGTTAAAATGTTAACATTCCGAAACTTCAGTCTCAATTTGTTATGCTACAACAGGTGATTTAACTTCCCCAATTAGAACACACAGAGGCATATAACAAGGTTGCATTATGGCGACTTTCATTTCTTGTTATATATATATAATGTTAGCAGATTTCTGATAATGAAGGGCAAAGATATGCCTAAAATGGGAAATCAGTTAATCTCCATCTTACTTTAGGCTGATGATGTGGTTCATATCTCTAGAACAGTAAATAGTCTCCAAATGTTACTGGATTCGTTTTTATCTTTTATGGAGGACCTGGACTTTAAGGTCAATTTTACTAAATCATTTGTCCAAAGACAAAACTTAAGTTCCACAGGCTCGGGGGCATTCAGTTAGGTCGAACCCAGTGGCGTAGCAGGTGCGGGGGGGGGGAAGGGAGTCTGCCCCGGGTGGCATGATGAGGTGACCTCCTTCGCTCTTACCTGTCGTCTTGGGGCAGCAATCGCCAACACCCCCGCTCAACAATTCCGCTGTCGCTGGGCGGCAATCGGCGTAATCTCACCAGTAGCCCAACCCTCCCACTCTCAATCCGGCTGCGAAGGAAAACTGCTGGGACCGCCAAGTTCGGCCAAAGGGCTACCTTCGCCACTGGTAAAACAAGGACTTTTAACTACCTGGGGATTTTATTTAATACAACACTTAACATGGAACCCTTTGCTAACTCTGAGGAATCAACAACTTAATAAAACTAGCGAGGCAGTGTTTAATTTTGCACATAAATTACGTCAGAAGCCAGTCAAAGAATTTGTTCACATTTGCAAGTGCATCCCAGTTGGGACATATTGGGCAAGCATATGGGGCTACAGTATCGCGAGTATCCTACAATGTACCGAAAATAGGTTTATCTGCAGACTGTGTGCCCCATGAAGCACTGCATCTATTATCTGTCATGAAGAAGTTGGTTTATCCTACTTAGAAGACGAAATTGGCCTTGCGCCGCTGCTTTTATGAATTGTTGGGCCAAACAGGAAGCAGGACTGTTGAGAGAATTTCTTGGGGATTTTTACTACTTGATAATTTACAGCCCACACCGCGGCTTGCATATGTTAGGAAAATGTTTTATCAGCTGGGGCCTCCAGAACTGTTTAATAATCCAGAGTATATAAATTTGATGAACAAAGTAAAAAATAAGCAGTGTTATCAGGAATATTTCATGGACCAAAGAAAGGTTTGTGCTGCTGCTATGTCAAGCATTACCAGTTATTCTGTTATCAGTACGTCCCCAGGTATGGAACCTTACCTATTGCTTATAATGAATTCTATGGATCGCTTTTATTTAACTCATTTAAGACTGAGCCCATTGCACTTTTTGTTGCTTTTCCTTTGCTAGGCACTTTTTTTCAGGACTCTACTGCTTTATCCCTGTAATATAATTTCCATTCAAAGCACATTTCCTTTTATGCTTTTACACATTATATTCCATTCCACGTCGTTTATATCTGAGATCTATTTTTCGCTTGGCTAATATTAGAAATTATAAGCTAGCAATGTATTTTCCGCAGAGATTAGAAACGTTTGATGTTTGTTATGCAGAAAGCGGTATGAATCAGGTTTGGGTAGTATATTTTTAAGCACAACCTCTGGCGTGACCCAATGCACCATCGCCCTCTAGTGGCTGCAAGCCAGAATGCAACAATAACATTCCCCCGTGTATTTTAGTATGAATGGTGGTAACATCAGCTGTAGCCACAAAGTGCCACAGTTGCATTTTCTGAAAGGTGGCCATGAAATTTCCCGGTAATTCGCGAAACTGCGCCCACTACAATTTCATACACCTTTTTAAAACACTAGACATTAACAAGAGTTCATACAGTTAAGAAAGTTAGTGTATTTATATTAGAAACTTTATTAACAGGAGGACTTCAGTCAAATATATTTTGAAACCAAGTAAAGTTTTAAAGTGTTGTTCTTTGCCAGATTTCCCCAGCAAAATTCTAATTTAAGACCACACTGCAAACAGAGGTGTCAGCCACAACACTGTCCCAGTTAGTGACGAGAAAATTGATGACTGTACATTTAGAAAATTGGTGTGGATATCAGCACTGCAGCATTTTATGTTGTGCACTTTATTCACATGTATCTGGTTGCTGGTATTCGCCACACCAATTTTTTCAGTGGCTGGTTTTATCTACCTCGTGCCCAAAATTTGGAACTCTCTTCCTCTTGAAATCTGGCAGCCTTCATCTGAAACTCTTTTCAGGAGAAATTTAAAGACCTGGCTTTTTGGGCACAGTTGATAATTCGGTCAGTATGTTGGGTGATCTCTTTCTTGGGAGTCAGGATCCTAGCGCTTGGACACTTTGAAGGAAGTAGCTATGTGCTTTATAAATTTCATTATTATTATTATGGGTTACGTTGTTCATGGTGCCAACCCTTAATTGGCATCAGCGCCCATTCTAGAAGAAGATGACGGTTTCAGGCTTATGGGGTTTTTAAAGTTGATGATCCTAAAGTCGACAGATTTTTATTCTGTAATATTCAATATCTGCAAAAAGTATCAGCTCTTGTTATGTTATGTTATTTTATTTTATATAGCGCGCAGATGCCGCAGCCAAGCGGCGTCCCGGCGCTTTAGGAGATGGTGTAACACAACACAGCAGAGATAACCTAGATAGGAAAGGGACTAAACTGTAGAAAATAGGAAGGTTTTTAATGCCTTCCTAAAAGGGAGCAGGTCGGGGATGGAGCGGAGAGGGGCAGGCAAAGAGTTCCAGAGAGCTGCCCCCAGCACTGAAAAAGAACATCCACCCATTCTAGCTCTTTTAAAGCGTGGCACGATGGCAAGATTTAATCCTGAGGATCGAAGAGCTCTGGAAGGGGCATAGTGAAGGATAGTCTGCGAGAGGATAGGAGGGGAGGCTGACTTAAGAATTTTAAAAGTTAAGCAGAGAGCTTTAAACTTAATTCTTTGCCCTACAGGGCTAGTGGTACTTGTTACTTGTAAACTATATTTATGATTCAGTTTGCCCTCCACACACCCTCTGATTACTCCACTACCTACACCCTTGATAAGCAATTTTGACACAAATGTTCTTGTTAAGTAATGTATTTTTAACACTTTCAAGTTCTCAAATTGTAATAAACAATTTTTCAGTCATATATTACTCTAAAATTGGATACAAAGCTGCATGCCCCCTACAGTTGTTCAGCAGGAATTAAAATGATTCCTTTTGAGAACTATAATTAAATCAGCCTTCAAATAATTTTGTGGAACACTGTTTTGCTGTTACTTAACAGGTTTCTAAAGGGATATTAGGTTTCTCTGTATTTCATGATATGATGTGCAATATATTAGGATACGTCAGGGTGAGTCTGGATGAGCCACATGCCGGGCCAATATGCCTCCTGGATCAACAGGATTCACTTCCACAGTCACTCCAGTGTGTAACTGTCCGTAATTCAAGGTATATGGTAATTCCCAAATGAATCACTGCCAAGTCACTAGTCTCCATCTGTTCCAACACAGTATAATTTGTGATTATGTGACAACCTCACAGACAGAAGGCAACATATCCAGGGCAAGGAGCATCAAAGACCCCTTCATAACCTTGGGATCACGATTCAGGAAGGAACACCTGCTGGCCTCAAGCCAATACAAAAGTTGAGTGATTCATGAGAACTCTAAACAAGGCCTTGTGAATGGATATGGAACAACAAGAGGACATGTGGTGATTAATATACAACTTTCTCTGAGTATACACCAAAGTCCTCACTACACCACTCTGTGTGTACAATTGACACTGCTGTTTGAGAGATCCCTCAAAGAATTCAACCTGTTTGCACCCCAGTAGTCTCCCTCCCAGCTGGATGCAGAAGCATGTTAGGAAAGGCTGGAAACTATCAAAAATCATGCCATCTAAAGAAGATAGGCCATACCATCCTGGTGGGCAGTACTCAGTCTTCATCGAGGATTAGTACCTTGAGTTGAAATGTTGGGCTCCATACCATAGGAGCCAGTGGGTAATCACTGCAGTGAAGGGCACCAGGATTACTGTTCAAAGAAGCTCAGAGTCTTTCATTGAAAACACCTCACTATTCAAAAAGATCAAAATTGTCAGGCTTTAAATGGACCCCCCAGCTCACTGGAGAGCTACATGGGTGGGACAATTGAAGGGAAGAGGAGTTTGAATGGCACCAACCACCGAATATATGCCAACAGACAAAATTTTATATTGGGCAAACCACTCAGGCAGTTAAAACCCGTGTTTTGCAACATAAATCAAGAATAAAAGAGAGACAGAAATTAAACTCAGCCACCTTGAAGCTAGACTGATTGAGAAATACCAAACATCCAAATCAGGTTTAAATGATAGAGATGAGATTTGGTCGCTGCTCAGTTAAATATGATGAATGTTGTACCTGTATGTAGTGAGACTCTATACAACTGTGATTTCTATATGTATCGATTGTTTTTACAAAAGGTAGAATAACTGCTTTAGAATGTACGAGGTGGAGGCAATCTCACTGGGATATAAGGTGTTATCTTTTCTTAGTTTTTATGGTATTTTAGAAACGAGTGAATATGACACACTGTCTAATGGACAGATTTAGGCTTATTATTTTTTAAATCCTTTTGTTAATTATTGTTTCACGTTTTATTTTGAAAAAAGAAGGGGGTAGGATTCGATCCTTGTTGCATGGGTAGTTTCGCACTGCCATATAATATGCTGCCATGATGCTGGGTTAATTCTCTTAACTATATCACTAGTCCTCTTTCAATGTTTACGCCTTAATATGGCGCGCGAGACAAACACGGAGACGTGAGCCATTTAGAGATTGCCGAGGGAGAAGGAACATCTTTTGTTCGTATTCTTGTACCTCCTTGTCTGTGTTGAAATCCATACAACACTACCCCGGGTTACTTGAGATTTATCGTGATCGGGATGATTCTGAGTTACGCGCTATAACTGCAAGGTAAGGGCTGTACACGGTTCGTGTCAGTGACACGCTTTGTTTATACATATGATAGAGTGTAATGCCTACGTTCAATTCTCTCTTTTTTTAGAAATATTGAGTTTGGCCCGCCGTCCCTGCATTGAAAGCGCCCATTTTTTGGGCAGGGCAAGCATCATTTGGTTTAAATTACGCAAAGAATTTTGACTGCAAATTTATGCAGGTAGCCATGTTTTCGAGATTTTTTTTTTAGATCTTGCATGATAGATCACCTAATATCCCCCCTGGGCATGTTGGGCCTTTATTTCTGAGATATTGATTTGATCACCTTCATTAGGTTGATATTTCCTTTGCGTTTTACCTTCACTTTTTTGGTTTCTAGAGATCTATGGCTCTTGCACTTTCAGTGGTGTTTTTTATTTATGTATGGTTGCCAATATACCTAAAGGTACCTGTCACCTCTATAAGTAGGATGATCACTCTTGACTGGGTGTGTTGTAATTCGTGACCGTATTAGTCGCAAGTTTGTATATATGTAAATATCCCTTCTGTTTTTGTATTTTGTAGGTAATATGTGTATTTTTTTGCCCAAAAGTCCTTGTTGCCAGCTCCTGCTAAAATGTTAGAATCTCATCTCAACCTACATCTCTCTGCCTTCCTCGACTCCTCTGGGTTCCTGGACCAGTCCCAACATGGATTCAGGAAATCCCATAGTACGGAATCGGCACTCACTGTGGTGACGAATAATATTCGAACTAAGGTCGATCAAGGGCAGACCACTCTTCTGGTCTTACTTGATCTGACGGCAGCCTTTGATACCCTGTCTCCCTCTACTTTAACATCTTGTCTGAGGGAGATAGGGGTGCAGGGCCCAGCTCTTAGCCTTCTGTCTTCCTTTTTAGAACTAAGAGAGCAGAGGGTCAAGCTTGGAGAGTTCCTCTCCCCTGCTAAACCGTTGCAATGTGGGGTTCCGCAAGGGTCGGCTTTGAGTCCGACCCTGTTCAACACCTATGTGGCCTCACTTGCTAGGTTAGTAAAATCGCAGGGGATGGAGGTGGTGTCATACGCGGATGACACACAGATCATGGTGTCCCTGGCCCACTCGGTCGGTACCTCCGCGTTCAGCTTCAGGAACTGCATGCAAGCAGTTTCTGAATGGATGATCCAAAATTCCTTGAAGCTGAATGGCGATAAAACCGAGGTGCTGGTCTTTGGTAAGGACCAGGAGATTTGGTCCAGCGAGTGGTGGCCCCCTTCGTTGGGAGCCTGTCCTATTCCATCTCACTCTGCCAGGAATCTTGGTGTCATCTTTGACACCTCATTGACCATGAACCTCCAGGTAAATAGAACCGCGGCCACCTGCTGGGGAGTTATTGGGATTCTGAGGAGAATTGTTCACTATCTCTCCCCTCAGGCCCGTAAGCAGACCGTGGTCGCGCTGGTGTCCTCCCGGCTGGATTACTGCTACGCATTGTATGCAGATATCAATAAGGGCCTTATTCACCGCCTGCAGACTGTGCAGAATGCGGCCGCAAGATTTGTTCTGGATGTCCCCAATTCTTTTTCTGCCACACTAGCCATTGGCTTCCGATCCAGTTTAGGATCTCGTTTAAAATACTATGCCTGGTCTTTGGAGCCCTATCGGTAGGATGCTCTGATGCCATAGGCTCCCTCCTAACTTGCTATATCCCAAGGAGGAGCCTCCGCTCCTCCAATATGAATCTTCTTTGTATTCCCCGCATCAATAAGTTCAGATGGGGAGGAAGGGCCTTCTCTACTGTGGCCCCCCCGACTATGGAATTCCCTCCCCGCTGAGACAAAGACTCAACCCTCGCTGGCCCTTTTTAGAAAGGCGCTAAAAACGTGGTGTTTTATCAAGGCCTACCAGTAAGCTTACTTTGGGGATACTACAAGCATTTGGTTTAGGCTCCTTGACGCCCGTTAGGCTAAGTAGCGCTATATAAATCGGGTTTCATTCATTCATTCATTCATTCATTCAAAAGTCCTGAGGAGGCCTTAATAATTTAGAGGCTGAAACGCGTCGACTGTTTGTATAATCTGACACCAAAAACATTAAAAATTGATTTTGAAACATTGGATGAGAGCCTTGAAGAAAAGAGGCACAAAGTGATTTTCAGCTTTGTAGGCTCCATTACTGAATGTGGTGATCTAGAGAAGGAATTAAGGTCAAATAATAAAGTACCAAACATTTCCTTTTTGAAATTGCTGGGCACTTGAACCTTAAAAAGGGTTCAAGAAAAAGTATTGTTGCTTTGTTGCATTTATGTTGTTTCTGGCACATTGTAAATATATGCATGGTAAATGAGATAAATATGTATATATATATATATATCTCAAACACGGATTTCCGGTAAAAGCCAGTACCTGCTCACGAGTGGGTCGTTTTTAGGGTTCCGGAAGCCCAATATCTTTATCCAACCATTCTCCCATCAGGAAAACACGTAAACGACACACCAGAAGTTGCTGTGCTTGAAAATTTAATTGGCAGCAAAAACAAACAACGCGTTTCACCTCACGGCTTGTTCGCGTTTTATATATATATATATGTATAAAATGTAAAAAGGTAAATATCCCTATAGAGATTTGGTTTACTACTAAAATATTTGGGGGGAAACCAGTTCTGTGTTTATGTTGATTTATTTAAAAGTCTGGATAGCTATTAGAAGAATAAAAAGGAAGTTTAATAGAGATTCAGTTAGGTAGTAATGTTTTGAAAAAACATAGGACAGATAATTTTTGGTATCAGTCTTTAGATTAGTTTGGATAAATAATACCATAGGCATCACTATATTTTAGCTTAGTTTATTTTCCCAGATGCCTTATTGGTTTAATGGTTTTCCCCTGTGATAATTTGCTGATTTAATTACACTTTGTTAAGTGTGAGGGTTTATTTAGGATCTCTTCCATATGATCCCGTATGTTGATCTAATAGATTGTTAGCGAATTTTGTTAATCTAAAAGCTATTGTTGTTTATTATGTTAGTACATGGAGATCAATTTTTTGCGACTAGGTTACGTAGATACACCCAATAACTTAAAACAGAGATGTCAGAACCTATTACGGTTTCTTACAGTGAAGATGAAATAAGTGCCCTTGTATCAAAAACTCCCTCATTGCTAAGTAGGGATAAAACAGTGGCTCAAGTCACTAATATCGATAACACAGAAAAACTGAAACAATTAAAGAAAAAGAACATACGTACACAGTTACACGCACAGGTACTTTCAGTACATTTAAAAAATAATACTATTCCGGTTGGCCTACAGGTCAAAAATATTCCAGCCATTTTTATAACTGACAAGACATATTTGAATAGATTTGGGGGTGTAGGCACTAAATGCTCAATAGATTGGATGGGCCTCTCAGTTGAGACGGCATTAAGACTCAATGATGAAGAACTAAAAGCCATAGAGGAATTGGAACAAGAAATCTTAGGGGACTCCACTATTAAAGATGCAAAAAAATTGTTAGAAGCTGCTGGAAAAACTATTGCAGACTTTGCCATCCATAATACCAACTTAAAGATTACTAAAGTGGCTAGAGATATTAAGAATTTTAAGATTGACGAGGTGTACCCAAACTTGAAAGACGAATTCTTCACAAATAACAACCCTAATTCTTTTAATCTACAGTATTGGGGAAGGTCAAGGAATAAATTCATTACCTTTTCGGATACTTCCTCTGATTCCAGCCAGGGATCAAATAGTGGCTATTTCCCCTACCCTCAGTACCCACGATCTAGACATCCTTTTCTAAACAGGAAGGTTCAGACCATGGGGAGGAGGCCCCAGATGAAGGGAATACAACTACCAAGTGGACTTATACCCACCACAGGGAGTGTTCCAACAAGGGGAACAATATCAGAATCAGGAGACAGAAACGTTTCGAACACAGAAAAAGACATACGTCAGGTCAACCGACCTGAGAAGACAAGAGGTAGAGCCAATTCCCATCTACAATTTATCCGATTATAACCCTTCAAAGGAAGAACTATTGATCCTGTCTAAGGTTCTTACATTTGTCCCGACAAGACTTCAGAACTCGATAGACACCAAAATAGAGGTTCCAGGTTTTTTGAGGAAAGTCAGATTAAAAGCGTACTTTCTAGAGCGAGAAAGAACTTCACAAACTAATGTAAGTGGATTGAAGAAAAAATCTAAGTTCTTACCCGAAAGCATTTTTTTACCTCCTGAAATCTTAATTTTTGAAAATCATGTTTTACGTGATTTGGACAATCTCCAAAGTAAGAAATGTTACTACAATTCCAACTGTAGCAAAACTGAGATGCTAGCATTGAAAAATCTATCAAAAAATCTGGCTATAACTGTGAAGCCAGCTGATAAAGGTGGGAGAATAGTTTTGTGGGACACGGTTAAATACGAGGAAGAAAAAACTAATCAATTGTCCAACCAACAATTTTATAGACCACTTGACACCAACCCTACGCCATGACTGAAAGAACAGATTAGAACCATCACTCAGGAAGGTCTGGATTCGGGCTGGTTGTGTAAAAATGAGTTTGACTTTCTTAATAGTGACCAAAGAAAAATGTCTAACATATATGTGCTTCCTAAGGTACATAAGTCACTTATTAATCCACCAGGGAGACCCATTGTCGCAGCGTGTGGGTCTATGGTAGAACCACTGGCACAATATGTGGATGTATTTTTACTCCCTTTGGTTAGAGAAATACCCGCATATATTCGTGACGCCATGGATTTGATATCGAAGGTAGAGGGGTTAAATTGTGACCCGTGTGAACAACTTCTCTCTACCTTCGATATCGAATCACTTTACACCAACATACCTCAAGACGACGGATTGAGTGTATTTGAATTTGTCCTTGAATTGAGAGACCGTCCCCATCAAGTACCCACTAAATATATTGTTAATTTAGCCCAATTGTGCTTGAAAAACAATTTCTTCAATTTTAAAGACAATTTGTTCCTCCAAATATCGGGGGTAGCCATGGGGTGCAGTTTTTCACCAGAAATTGCTAATCTTGTGATGGCCCAATTTGAACAAAAGTGAATATATAGCGACACCAATCCATATAAACATCAAGTGGAATTTTGGTGTTGCTATAGTGATGACATTTTTATGATCTGGAATGGTGATGTGACACAACTTACAGAATTCCACAATTAGTTGAATTGTAGAATGTGTGAAGTCAATTTTACGGTGTCAAGCGATCCCAATAAAATTAATTTTTGGGATGTATACATTGAGCATGAAGAAGGTAAATTGTGGGTAAGTCTGTATACAAAACCTACAGACCGTAATACCTTATTACACTTCACCAGTAACCACCCACGGACCTTAAAAGAAAATTTACTGTACGGTCAATTCCTCGGAATTAGGAGGAATTGTAGTAATAAAGATCAGTACTTTTTCCATGCCAATAAATTGAAAGAAAAACTTGAGAAACGAGGTTATCCTAAAAGATTGATTAAAGTAGCTCTTAAAAGAGCTTGGTACACGCCTAGAGAAACATTGCTGATACCAAAAGATAAGGATAGTGCTAACACCCCTCTCACTTGTGTATTAACCTTCGACCCTCGAGCTAATAAGGTCAAAAAAATAATTCAAAAAAATTGGAAAGTGTTGGATGAGCTTGAAATACCTAAACCATTGTTTGCATTTAAGAAAGGTCAGAATATCCGGTCAGTTGGTAAGATCTTCAATCACCACAGATATGGTTGTGTCCAGAGACACAAGAGATCTGCTTGGCTTACCTCCGGCAGTAGGTCATTTTAAATGCCATAATTGTATGGCATGTGATCTTACAAAAGACTCAAAGGAGATTAATATCAATGGCACAAACCATATACAGAGATCATTTTCTAATTGTAATTTAAGAAATCTCATTTACTGTATAAACTGTCCGTGTGAGAAGTGTCATATTGGGCAAACCACTCAGGCAGTTAAAACCCGTGTTTTGCAACATAAATCAAGAATAAAATACTAAATCACAGGAGCACCTTTGGTAAGCCATTTTCTGGCTCATAATCATTCTGTAAAAGATATTCATTGGTCATTTTTGTGTGTTGTCACAAACAAGAATAAAAGAGAGACAGAAATTAAACTCAGCCACCTTGAAGCTAGACTGATTGAGAAATACCAAACATCCAGATCAGGTTTAAATGATAGAGAGGAGATTTGGTCGCTGCTCAGTTAAATATGATGAATGTTGTACCTGTATATAGTGAGACTGTATACAACTGTGATTTCTATATGTATTGTTTTTACAAACGGTAGAATAACTGCTTTAGAATGTACGAGGTGGAGGCAATCTCACTGGGATATAAGGTGTTATCTTTTCTTAGTTTTTATGGTATTTTAGAAACGAGTGAATATGACACCCTGTCTAATGGACAGATTTAGGATTATTATTTTTTAAATCCTTTTGTTAATTATTGTTTCACGTTTTATTTTGAAAAAAGAAGGAGGTAGGATTCGATCCTTGTTGCATGGGTAGTTTCGCACTGCCATATAATATGCTGCCATGATGCTGGGTTAATTCTCTTAACTATATCACTAGTCCTTTTTTAGTGTTTGTCCTCGTCTTCCTAATGTAGTCCTCTTTCAATGTTTACGCCTTAGTATGGCGCGCAAGACAAACACGGAGACGTGAGCCATTTAGAGATTGCCGAGGGAGAAAGAACATCTTTTGTTCGTGTTCGTGTACCTCCTAGTCTGTGTTGAAATCCATACAACACTACCCCGGGTTACTTGAGATTTATCGTGATCGGGATGATTCTGAGTTACACGCTATAACGGCAAGGTAAGGGCTGTACACGGTTCGTGTCAGTGACACGCTTTGTTTATACATATGATAGAGTGTAATGCCCACGTTCAATTCTCTCTTTTTTTAGAAATATCAAGTTTGGGCCGCCGTCCCTGCATTGAAAGCGCCCATTTTTAGGGCAGGGAAAGCATCATTTGGTTTCAAGTACGCAACGAATTTTGACTGCAAATTTATGCAGGTAGCCATGTTTTCGAGATGGTCTTTTTTAGTTCTTGCATGATAGATCACCTAATATCCCCCCTGGGCATGTTGGGCCTTTATTTCTGAGATATGGATTTGATCACCTTCATTAGGTTGATATTTCCTTTGCGTTTTACCTTTACTTTTTTGGTTTCTAGAGATCTATGGCTCTTGCACTTAAAGTGGTGTTTTTTATTTATGTATGGTTGCCAATATACCTTGAGGTACCTGTCACCTCTATAAGTAGGTTGATCACTCTTGACTGGGTGTGTTGTAATTCGTGACCGTATTAGTCGCAAGTTTGTATATATGTAAATATCCCTTCTGTTTTTTGTAGGTAATATGTGTATTTTTTTGCCCAAAAGTCCTGAGGAGGCCTTAATAATTTAGAGGCTGAAAGACGTCAACTGTTTGTATAATCTGACACCAAAAACATTCAAAATTGACTTTGAAACATTGGATGAGAGCCTTGAAGAAAAGAAGCACAAAGTGATTTTCAGCTTTGTGGCTCCATTACTGAATGTGATGATCTAGAAGAAGGAATTAAGGTCAAATAATAAAAAACCATACATTTCCTTTTTGAAATTGCTGGGCATTTGAACCTTAAAAAGGGTTCAAGAAAAAGTATTGTTGCTTTGTTGCATTTATGTTGTTTCTGGCACATTGTAAATATATGCATGGTAAATAAATATGTATATATACATGTATAAAATGTAAAAAGGTAAATATCCCTATAGAGATTTGGTTTACTCCTAAAAAAAAATTGGGGAAACCAGTTCTGTGTTTATGTTGATTTATTTAAAAGTCTGGATTGCTATTAGATGAATAAAAAGGAAGTTAAATAGAGATTCAGTTAGGTAGTAATGTTTTGGAAAAACATAGGACAGATAATTGTTGGTATCGGTCTTTAGATTAGTTTGGATAAATAATACCGTAGGCATCACTATATTTTAGCTTAACAGACTCAATTCAGGCAGCAGACTCCAGATTCTTAAGGCCAGAAATTGCTTTATTTGAGCTGTCTCTAGCCTAAAAGGTCACTGATAGCCAATGGTGAAAAAAAATTCTCCAATTTCTTTTTCACTCATACCATCTGCAATTTTGAATTGTTGGTATGTATGTCACCCCCACCACAAAGAGCGAAAAATGAGTCCACCATTAAAGTAGCAGATTGAGAAAATACCCCTTAGAACTTGATATACCCTACTCCCACATTCTATGCCAATTCAGAGACTTAATTATGTATAGTGTTTAAAGGGATATTCAGAGCCAAACAGTTGACTCTACTGGGTTCAGCTTTAATCAAAGTTGGGGAGGTCTGTGGTCTGCCATACGGCAGCGCGACTGAAGGTTTAAATAAACAGGCACTGATCGCTTGTGACTGGTCTGGAGACCAAAATCTAAGAGTCTTTGTTGGCGTCCCGTGTGCTCTCAATCAGCCCAGCTGTCCCATGAGGACTTGGCTTGTGATAAGGATAGTACTGCCTCTTATTTTTCTACCAGCACCACTGGTATTTTGATGTCCCAGGGGTTACGAAAAAAGCAAAATCACCTAAAGACAGTATTTTTAAGTTTTTATCCGTCCATATTTTAGAGCTGTGTTAATGTTCCATGACTAATAATTCATGTAAAGAAAGACATAACAGTCATGTTACAAATTAATGCATAAGCTTTAGTTTACAGTCCTAGTTAGTATCATGGCCAGGCCTTTGCAGATTCTTAAAACAAGTCATGGTCGGTATTTTGCTTTTGGGAAGGTGGCAACCCTGAATGAGGAGGTACTCTAAAACTTTCTCCATATCATTCTAGTACTGGAGTTAGAGTAGTACATGAGCAATTCCAGTTTTAATACACCGTCTAGTGCTTAATTTGTAAAATAATAAATGCCAGGACCCAAACTGTTGCTCAGAAATCCACTGTCGCTGTCGAATAACAAGGCTGCGTACCTTGATTCCACCTAATGCATCTTTAATCCATCACCAGCCCCTCTGTCTCACTAATGCACACCATGTTTCGACCCAACTTTCCCTCATGGTCACGGTTTTTTCCGTATTCCTTCCTCCGCCTTTCTCCCTTTTATGTTTTTCTCAGCTTTGCTCTTGGTCGAAATCTGCTGAGGAAAAGTAAGGGGCGGTTCTCAAAAATGAGTTCCGGTGGGCACCACCCGCTCAAATTAAGCACTGCCATCTGCCACTTAAAACAACTTTGTTAACTATGTTTTCTAAACCATTCGAAAAATGTCGTGCAGTCTGTCGAAGAGACTGCGAAAAAGCATGTACAAAATACTTATCTTAGAACGGAAAGAGGATTCATTTTGCCTAAACTGGTAAAGCCTTTGAACATTTACTACACCTATATTAAAAGCTGAAACTGGAGAGAGTCGAAGAAAACGCAGTAAAGAAAGATTTGGCCTTAAATCCTGTAGTACCATACAGAATCGGCATTGCATTGACCGTTTTTAAAGAAACATTAACAGTTTTAAACGGCGGCATTGGGAGACTCCGCCGCCACGAATTTTTCTTCAGAAATGCGGTATGCGACTGGATCTGTCAGAGATACCAACATTGCAACAAGATGGCCGCCGCGATATTTATGGCTGAAGTCCTTTCTTTGTTTCCAAGTCCTAGAGGTTTGATAACCTACACTTCCGGTTCGACTCTTTCCTTCCGGTGTGTCCGCCATAACGGAGTGCAGGTAAGGAACCGATGGTGTCTGTAAATCCTCAAATACAATCCAATGTCATCTTCCCCTGGCCCTGCGATCTGAAGCGACAGGGGCGGCGGGAGGAAATCAATGCCCGTCGAGGCAGCCGAAGGTGGGCAGGGGGAGGCTCTGAGCCGGACACCAGGCTTTAGAAAAGGCAGGGCTCCTTGCGGAACTTTTCGGTTCCCAACGAGGCTATAACTAGGCGGTCGTGAACGATATTTATTTGTTAAAGCCTGCGGTAGCAGCAGGATTTGGGCCATTGACTCTGAAACTGGCTTTCGATTTGAATGGATAATCGGCTATTTAGGGCACAGGGAAGGGCTACGCTGTCGCTCTTAAGCAATCGGTGGTCGCCGTACTGGACCGATTGAGACCTGTAACACTGTGTGAACCTAAACCTTGATTATTGTTTTTAGTGCGAAAATAATTTCCGATGTGAGCCTCTTCATTGAGTCACTTTGTGCTTTCAAACGGTGTAGTGTGCGCACACAGCTGATAAATGTGGCTGGTAACGAGGAGGCCAGTCCAGAGATAGCTGGATCTCCAGCTAATGGGGCCCCCTTACTTTTGTAGGTTGTCACAAAACAGTGTACATATAGCCGCGTTTCAAGTGGAGCTGGCAGTACAGTGCAAGAAATGCAAACAATTAAAGTGTACAATAAACGTTTTTAGTGTAGTGTTGAAAACCCTGGGTTTTGATACATCAACCGGGTTACTAGTTGACTGATATTTGAGTACCTCTTCAATAATGCATGAGTATCCCATTTTCCTAATTCGAGGGGGGCTGTCCTTCTCCGGCTGCATTACTACAAACGCATCTTTTCCAGATCGTGCTTAGATCTGCCTGGTGAATGTTGGAAGAAATAAATTACGACCCCACATTAACGTGTCTTAGATTTCGTTTAACATCGTGCCACTACTGACACTTGTTGCTTCGTGCGCTCTCCATACACAAATAGTTTGAGCCATACCTCAATGTATGGAAAAGCAAACCTACCTATGCTGTGACTGTTTGGTCAACGTAGGCTGTGGGACATGTTGGAAGAAACACAGCAGCTTAATAACTTTTCAGTAGTTAAATATGTACGAAGTTCCCGACTATGACTTTGTTAGTTATTCTGTGCTGTGATTGAGTATAGACGTGCAAAAAGGGGTAAATCCCTATTTTCAAATACGTCACAGGACTGGTTGGTAGCTGCCCTGCACATGCCCCCCCCCTGAAGTTTCACCACGTATGATTCTTTAAGGAAGTGATGTGTACATAAAATAACACTTACTATTGTTAGTGACTTTCACGAACCCCTCAATCTGTCATATCCCGTGCACAACAAAGGTATGGACAAACACCAAAATAAAATTCATTTGAGGAAATAGGCCGGGTGGTTTGCATTTCTTTTTTAGTCTGGAGCATGCAACAATTTTCTCTGCTACTGTAAAGTGTCAGTGATCAATGCACTGTTGATCAGCAAGCCTAAAGTACTACAACAGCCTATTCTGCACCTTGCCTGCCTTTTTGAACATCCATACTATATACTGTTTTCAGACTACTTGCCACTGAAGGGCATCCAGAAGATTGCTATACGCCGTATTACATCCCAGCCTGCTGCCCATCATGTTTTAGCCACGTATACTGTTTATTATGTCTTGCATTCCTCTACCTCCATATTTGTGTGCTTCCTGCTCCTGGGGCCTCTTCAGTTGAACAGCTTCTCTTCGGCAGAACAGATGCTACTTAAGTAATCAGTTCAGCAGAAGCTGACCCTATGATAGCTGCCACTTAACACATATCCCCAAATAGATTGCACACTTCGGGCATGCTATTGATTGTAAATTGATACTTGTATAGCGCACTACTCACCCGCAAGGGTCTCAAGACGCTTGTACGAATACCACTGTGGAACCCATCCTGGCTTTCCCTGTGAGGCGTTCATTCCTGGGCACCCCCAAGGTGGAGGCCAGGCATCCTTAGCGTTGTGGGGGCCGTTGTGGAGATAAAGCAAGCTATTGCCCAGATTTGCAGAGTGGGACTCCATGATTAGAGTAGGCACCGAGGAGAGAATTTTCAGGTCCGTGGAATTTTGAGCCCAAGACCCGCCGAGGCGGGGAATTGAACCCTGGTCCCGGGCTAGACCTCTGCATCAGGGTCTGCCGCTCTAACCAATGAGCCACACTTCTCCACATTGGACATTGCGTCACCAAATATTGGCTACACTCTCCGACCCATTGTTATGCACTACTGACATTCGCAATATCTGTAAAGCATTCAGATCAATATAAGAGACTGACTAAATATCCTCCAAGCAGTGCCACTTACAGTTCATGACCCACGTGGTGATAATCTTGAACTGTGAAAAACGGTGGTGCACTACCTTTTAAACATATTACTAATTAAGTTCTTGAATCGTTTTAATGCCCGCAGGCTCGGATTCTTGTCCCCAGAACTCCCTTTACAGCGTCATTAAGATTATACTTGGAGCTCTAAATAAAAAGGTAGAAGCTGCTTCTGTCTGGCTCGAAATCAATTGTACTGCACTTCTTCCTAAGACTCTTGTTTCCCCATATTTATATGAGTTTTATTCTGTTTCACCGATGAACAGAAGTCTAATTGCATTTATTTCAAATTGTGTGCTGGACAATGTTAATTCTATTTTGTGTGGGGCACTGTGATGGGTGGTGTTTGTTCAAAGTAACTTTCCCAACTGGTGCTCGTTCAAATAAGCCCCCCCCCCATCACCTCTTGTTGATTGGATACATTTTCAATGTCCCTGGAATAAATGTCGTTGGAGGAATATATATGAGGTCCCCTGGTGAGACTTTTATAGTAACACTAGCAGCCCGCCCCGGTGTTGCCCGGGGCAGAAGGGGGCTGGGGGCAGCATCGCAGCTGGAGAGGCGCAGCAGAGCGTACTTACAGTGTTGCCTTGCTCCGGTTTTGTTGGTCCTGGCCGCTTGTGCCCACGCTCGTGTCTGCTGTTTCCCCCGACTTTAAGGAAAAGGCTTCCTAGCACTCAAGGCCCCCGCCTGTCCCTCGGGGCGCACCCGCGGCTCTTGTCCGCTGTTTCCCCCAACGTCCCGACTTTGGGTAAAAGGCTTGTGAGCACTCATGGCCTCTGCCCGTCACTCTGTGCGCACCCGCGGCTGCTTCACTTACCTCAGCCGCCGCTCCTCCCTGCACTGCTGAGTTTACCGCTCCGCTTCTCACCGCTTGTCCGCCGCTCGCGGCTCCTCCCCGCCTGTCCACAGCTCCTCCCCGCGCTCATGTCCGCCGCTCTTCCTCTTGCTCCTGAACGCCGCTCCTCCCCGCGCTCCCGATGTCATCACGCACGTCGCGGTCAGCGCTACTTGCAAGGGACTACTTTTTTTTTATTCCTAAATTTTTTAAAGGACGTATACTTTTTATTTTTATATCGCCTATGTCCTTCTGCTTGCCCTGAGGTTTTCAAAGATGTCTTGGGTGTTTGGATTGGTGGTGTACTTTTCGAGTTTACCTGGCTCAAAGGACACAGCTCTCTTTATTATAGTAGTATAGATTTAGGCATAACAATTTCTTTTGGTTAGCTGCAGTGTATCATGGGAGATATATATATATATATATAGATATATATTACACAGTGTCGCACTCCTTACATCCAAAGCGAGTCAAAACAATGGAGCCACTGCCACTTGTATTTAGTGCAAATTTTATTTAGACACGATGTCCTACGTGTTTCGGAGTTGCAGTCACTTCTTCACTGGCAAAAGACTGTTGGAATACCAACTATTAAAGTGTATAGTCACATGCTCAACAACATACTTCCTCACAGGGTGTTGTCTGGTGTTCCGTCTCAAAGTTCTATAAAAACAAAACATAGACATCAAATTAATGGCATTTTGTAACAAGAAAAATGCTTACAGAGTGTAATAAGCGTTATATGGTATAAACTAGTTGAAGAATACACGTTTTGCTATATTAAATTATCGGGCGTGAGAAACATTATAAAGTCACTCAAATAAATGCAAGCACAATTGAAGTTCTTTGCAAATAAGTTGCAAGACAAAAAACTGGAAATTAAGGTTGCAATTACATTTGTTTGCATTTCATGTTATAATGGGGGCGCGAACCGTCACGTTTGGCAAAAAATAATGCGCATGTGTGCTCATAAGCCTCTAGAGCCACCAGCTCTAGTACACATAATTGGTTACTAACCATAATCAAATGCTGTGCTTGAACATTGATTGTAAATATATACAGTGTTTTTTACATCCGCGCGATAACTTCGAAAAATTATGAAGCCCCAGTGGGCTTAAACCCATGCAGCCCTAGTGGGCATATGAATAAACATCTTAGTTATGTGAGCCAAAAACGCTTGAAAGTCCATAGTAAGCATAGAGCCCAAGTGGGCAACCTTGTCTATATGTTCTGTAAGTATGGAGTTGTCCACTAATCACAAAGGTTTCTAGGGACTTGTGCAAGATCAGAGACTAAACAAGTGAGTGTCTATCTTAGTGAAGAGCTAGTTGTAGGAAATTGTAGCTGACAATATAGTTTCTAGCTTCTTGAATGTTTCAACATGGCATTACAAAATAAAAGCAATGGACACTTTCACTGTATTAACTTTAAATGTTAATGTAGTTTATTTGTTTTGTTGTAGCTATGGCGATCCGCTATCCTATGGCCGTTGGCCTCAACAAAGGCCACAAAGTTACCAAGAATGTGTCCAAGCCCAGACAGTGCCGCAGGAGAGGGGTGAGTACGACTTTTAGTACTGGCACTTATAAAATTGTAATTAAAACTGCCTAGTGTCTAGTTTTGAGGATTTAAATTTAGCAAGTTCTCCTAATGCTCCAATGTGGTAAGTCTTCCACCTTCTCTCACACATTTCTGAATCTGTTTCTTCGGTGATGCTTTGTCTGCTAGGTAAATATACAGTTTCCTTGCATTTCAAAACTTTGTTGTGTGGCAGTGCATAAGAACGTGTAACATATTAAGGGACCCTTTATAATGGAATATTCTGCTAGTAAAGAGGCTCCGTAGATTAGTATTTAGGACTGTACGTGTGTAACTTCAAGAAAGAGGAGGAGGTGTTTTTAGGTCCAACTATTTATCTCAGACTGAAGGCAGATACAAATTTGACTCCAAACGTATTTGAAAATTTGTGTCTTGCTATTTAGTCCGATTTCTTGGAAAAGGATTCTAGAATTGACTTGACAGTTTAACATTAAGAGTTGGCCTTTCACAGAGGGGACGCTTTGAATATACCATTTACTTTCAATGTGACTTTTTGCTTGTATTGTTGAAACATCTTATTGCCTAATTTCACATTGGTTATGTAGCTTCGGGTCAAAATAATGCTCCAGGTGTTTTGTGCACTGTATACAAGCTGATTTAAACTGTTTAAATTTTTTTCCTCTCAACTAGCGTTTGACCAAACACACCAAATTTGTTAGAGACATGATTCGTGAAGTGTGCGGCTTCGCTCCCTATGAGAGGCGTGCCATGGAGTTGCTCAAAGTGTCCAAGGACAAGCGTGCTCTTAAATTTATCAAGAAAAGGGTAGGTGTTTTTCTGTGTAGTTTGTATCGCTTATTTCAAATGATAACTCTTATCTTTGCACTAAAGACCTGTTTCTTGTTTGGGATAGTGAGTCACAGTATTTGCAGTTTCAGACCTCGGGTGGAATAAATTGCCATCTGCTTAAATCAAGTGTTTAAAAAAAACCCACCATTCTGATGTATAGGTATGCTTCTTTGTAAGAAACCTATGTAGATAACTATGTTGGCTATTTAAGCTACGTGAAAAGTGTGAACATGTGTATTTTATTCTGGTGATAGGATATCTGTTATAGTGAAGGCTGAAATGTATTTCTGATTTCTTTAAAATACATTTTCTTAGACCGTTGCTAAAAGTAGTTTATACACCATCCGTTGCTAAAAGTAGTTTATACACCATAGACAAAAGTAAGCTACCGTTTTGCTTGGTAAACAGTTGACCTGTTTTACCTCTTGAGGATTACAAATGTCCCATTTGCCAAGTTTATTAACCATTTGGATGGGAAAAAAGCATATCTCTCCGGAATCTATCATTGTGGTAATTCCACACCGTTTTATCTCAACCAGGACATTCTGAGGATACATTGTAACCATGCACAACCTGGTGAAAATAGAGCCTATAGAATAACCTGGTGATTATAAAACTCACTGCTGTAATCAGCAGTGAAGCAGATTTGCCTGGTAATATCCCAAAGAACAACATTTAGAATTAACGATCCACATAGCAGTATTTGCTTAGGAAGTTACACATATATTGCACCTGGTGCTGCATGAGATACAGATACTGGTATGGTTGAGTTGAAGGTAGCAGAAAATAGTTAAGGCTTGGGTTTGGTGCTTATCCATCTTTGTTAGGTGCTGTGTTTCTAAAACTTATTTGAAAAGAAGGATTTGAAAAGTACCGATTCAGTTAAGTTCCACTGTGAGCTCACCAAATAGAGAATGCAGTAATGTGGTTCCTACTTAGAGGTCTTAAATTCGTAGAAAGCACTGAGGTTAAATAATGTAGCATGCCTCTTAAAACATGGAGACAATTGATAGTGCTTAGTATACAAATAAGCAACAACCTGCATGCTCTTCAAATGGCAATTACTTAAAATACACCTGGTAAATGGAGCCGTAGATGCTTCTAGGTCAACAAAGATTGTTTGGAAGTGTGGACCTGCCTTCATCGGATGAACTCTAGTCTTGCATTTCATTCTTGCTAAAGGAGAGAAATCTGCCCTTCCTAAGTTTTTAGGTTTCGCCTGCGTTCACTGCGCAAGCAGGGTCGCGCAGGCGAAATTTTATGTTTTTCAGTAAGGGCCTTTCACCCGCCTCTTTTCCATTGGCTAGCTCCATAAATGGAGGCTAGCCATTGGAAGAGATCTGTCAGTAATTCTCGGAGCAGATTTGTGGGCGTTCCGGTGATTTTTTTTCTCGCTCCGCCCCATTGCGAACGTCATGTGGCGGTGGACGGGTTTTTTTTTTTTTTTTTTGAGGATGGCATGTTTTGATCATTTGTTCGTGGCTTTTGCAGGAGTGGGCGGCGCACTGAGGCCGCTGGCCGATGTCGGAGGAGCTGTACACGGATAGGCAGCTCCAGTAGCCGCTCCGCTCGGTCCCAGGATGTGCAGGCAGGAGCCGGGCCTCTGCCTCTGGGGTTGGTCTGGAGCAGAGCCTTGGAGAGCCCGCAGGGGACTCCGAGCCAGCTCCTTTCATCCTTCCCACACCCCGGTGTCCTTGCCCCGCTCCTCCCCCCTGACTCCCGGCTCCTCCTTCCCTGTCTTCGCCGCTGGGGTAGGTCTGGAGCAGAGCCTCGGAGCCCGCAGGAGACTCCGAGCCAGCATCTTTCATCCTTCCCGCACCCCGGCGTCCTCACCCCACTCCTCCGGCACCATGCTGAAGGTCATCGTGGAAAGTGCCAGCACCATCCCCAAGACCAAACTGGGGAAGCCGGACCCGGTCACCAGCATAGTCTTCAAAGGTAAGGGGGTTCCGGAGGGCTTCCCCTCCCTCCCGCATCCGGTTATCTCTATCACCGGGGCTGACTTATCCTGCGGTATACAGGTGAGGGAAAATACCCCACGCGGGCCACTGTGTCCCCCCATCTTGGGAAGGGCACTGATGCGGGGGCCCTGGCGCTCCGTGCTGAGAACGACCCAAGAAGGCCTAATGGCTCCCCCAGATGACACATGATCCGCCGGGGTCGATTGCCTCTAAAGATAGGCATTTATGGTATTTACTAACAATAAAGGCCCGGGCTATAGGGGAGTCATTCTCTCTAAGGCTTCAGGGGTCCCGTTGCCTCTGCGAGCCCCCGCCCGTCACAGAGGGTAATTGCTCGGATTTTGTGGGAGTGCTGTGAACACAAGGCCTCGATGGATGAGCTGGAAATGTCCATTATGTCTGGGAAACGTTATGTTTGGCGTTGGTGCTCGACTCTGGGGGTGGTGGCAGACAGGCCCCGGCTGTGGTGGCACCAGGCAGCTTTTCTTTGAAATTAGGGGACAGGACGCAGCATGGCGGCGCTGGGCACTGGTCATACGCCCTTCCATCTCAGTAGGTAGAGCTCATAGAAACACGCAATGTAGCTGCTTTTTTTTATTTTAAAACAAAATTCAACGCTTCGTGAATAACTACAAGTAAAGAACGTTTCAGCCTCCCTATGGTTCAAGTTGCACATAATGATATAGTGGCCGGATGGCTCACTACAGTTGTGGCCAGATTAATCGATTGTAGTTCTATTTGTTTTTGCGCCCGCTCTTATGCGGGGCGTTTTGCAAAGCTAACGAACAGCACAGCAGCAGGCTGCAGCGCGGCACAGTAGGCATGCTGCAGTAGTATGCATGTCTCTGAGCTGGCCTGGGTACACGGTAGAGTGCCCAACAGCACAGCTGCGGTAGGCATCGCAATGGACCGTAAACAGCACAGCAGAGAGTGTTGTATCACCGACGGCACCGCAGGGATGTAGCGGGTGATCAACTTTACTACAGCGAGCAGGACGAACGGCACAGCTGCAGGTTCTAGCCCCGTTTCTCTCATTGCGGTGCCCCAGCGGTAACCTTGCAGCTCAGCCAGCAGAGCAGTGCGCGAACCCTGCCCACGGAGGAAGTGCCGAGCAAATATTTGTGCCTGGCCGGCTCACCTTGTGCCGTTAATCATTTAACATGTGCATAGGTCTGGGCGCTCTCTGGGGAGGCCTGTGCTCTCTGTACCCCGTGCTGTGCAGGGCATTGGTGTGAAGGTCTGGTCAACGCAGCCTCACTGAAGCCAAGTGCAGCGCCCTGGCTATTCAGGGTCCGCCAGAAGTGGGTCCTGGCGTGTACGGCTCCTGTGGACGTCACGTAGAGTTTGTTTCTTAGTCACGCATGTTTGGGATCAGATTACTAGCCGGCTGGCCACCATATAGGAGGCTTCAGAACTTAAAATAGCCCCTAATCTAAAGAGAATCCAAATTATTTATAAAACTACTGTGACTCCCAAATACAGAGCAAAAGCAGAAGTGATCCCCCAAAGACAAACAACATGCCAAAAGCAGTACAAACCCTCATACACTCAATCAAGCAACACTGAGCAAACACCAATCATTGTAGAAATGACCCTCGGACACACTAAGCCAACTAAAGCCGCATGGACTCCAAAACAGTGCATAAAGCAACACTTGGCACCATTCACTGTGCACAGCAGAAGTCACCCTCAAAGAGACAAAACCTGTCTGTTGAGGCAATACTCAGCCACTTAACACTGACTGACGCCGCAATGTCTCCTCAACTAAACGTGATCAAAGTGTAACATCATTTCACTGGGGATTCTGGACAAAGCACTACAGACTCCCAACACTTAGCCCCAAACCTTGCCTAATGCTGTTGTGCCCGAAACAGTGGCGATAATCTAAACTCACTGAAAGCAGACCTGTACCAAAATCCAAATGTGATCAAAGAATAACACACCTTCCCCAAACATTACTTCTGATTATTCGAGTACCTAACATGACTAAAGCACCGTCGATCACTGAAACACTTCTTAAAACAAAATTACTCCTTTCCACAGGTGATGGACTGACCGTCAAACTTACGCTGCAAGCACCTCAACCCTTAACCACACTCAAACCAGTAAGGCAACCCTAGGCCACCAGAACAATCATTCAAAGCAGTACCACCCCAAACCCAGCTACGGGGTGGACATATTCACAGCTACCAAGTGACCTCGTTGGGATATTACTTTTTGTCATTTTTATTAACCCATAGCACTTGGCGTTATGAAGCATATGTTTCCACGTTTTCTTTTTTTATTTAAGCAGTATTGGCGATAGATCCCAGCTCACTAAGTGCTGTTTTGGTTAAAAAACAAACACAGGAATTGCTGAATGTTCCACCATTAACATGGGAACACTGGTTATCTCGGACTACCCACCCCTCCTTGAAGCATTCCCCCCCCCCTTTCTGAACACCGCTGTGGCTGGAAACCCTGCAGCCCCCGATCACCCACCCCAAAAGGTGCTGACTGTGCCTTTTCGGCCAGCCGTCCACTTTTTAATTAGATTCCTGGCGACGGTGGGAGGAGTGGGCGAGCCGTTTGATCTGAGGGCGCTTAATGAACTTTACTTTTTAGGTCGAAGCCTGGCGTTCACTGCGCAAGCAGTGTCGCGCAGGCTGTCATGTACTTGCACCAGTTCGTTTTATGTATTGTTTTGTAACTGTATATAGTGCTTACTACCCCTGACAAGGTGTGGTTGGGTGGATGGAGTCAGTGGATGAATGGAGTTGAGTGGTGGCTAGGTGGATGGACTTAGTGGGTGGATGAAGTGTGTGTGTGTGTGTGTGTGTGTGTGTGTGTAGCTGTGTGTGTGTCTGTGGCTCTGTGTATGTGTGGCTCTGTAGGTATGTATGTGTGGGACTCTGTGGGTCTGTTTGTGTGTGGCATTTCCGAGAAATTAAGCTATTGGCATTGTAAATGACAGTGCCATTTATTATCTGTTTTCAAAACCAACACATAAATAAAAATGTGTCATTTACAATGCCAATAGCTCTAACTTTTTCAAAGGCGAGACCGTTGCATTGTAAATGCTTGTTATTGTTGCCGACCACTGTTATAAACAGGGCCGGCCTTAGCACTGGTGGCTCCCGGTGCGTCAATTGGTTTTAGTGCCCCCAGACCCCATGACTGCCTCCTTGGATTCTCTCACTACCACCGGCATAAGTGCCCCTCATCTCTTCAATCATAAGTTATTGCTAAACACAGCACACCCCCTGAGGTCTGCGCCCCTCCACAGGTCCGCGCCTAGTGCGTCCGCACCAGCCGCACTGCCTTAAAGCCGGCCCTGGTTATAAAAATCTAGTGACCCATTGTTGAATTCAAGAAGAGTTTAGGTAGGGTTCTAAAGACGTGCATGCCAACGGAAACATAGTACAAACATACCCTGTTATGAAAGGTCCATCAGTGTAGGCGAATGGACTCCATTGGTTTTATGTTTGCATTTTATGTGCTTTAGTGAACTTATTCGACTGTGTTACCATTGACTTGCTATACCAGAGCTTTTCCTAGGTTAAGACATCTTAAAGTTGACCGTAAAAATAATTCCTAACCATAAATGCAATTGAAACATCTGACAAGTTTTTAAAGGCCTGGAAAATTCCCATTATATGGTCAAGATCAGTTTGGTAAAAGTAGTTTTAAAAAAAATATATTTGGCACATTTTGTCCATACTTTCCAATGTCCGATTGATTCCA
Organism: Lissotriton vulgaris; assembly: GCF_964263255.1. NCBI lineage: Eukaryota > Metazoa > Chordata > Amphibia > Caudata > Salamandridae > Lissotriton > Lissotriton vulgaris. The sequence goes on along the minus strand of NC_141700.1, from coordinate 83,004,865 downwards.
TTCAACATATTAAACCACTACCCAGTAATTGGTCTTCAGCATCATTATGCCATCTCTGGTGCTCAGTTAAGTGCATGAAGGGGATTGTGCCCACACAACTCGTAGATGAGTAATCTGGCAATTCAGCAGGTGCATGTAGACAGGTTATTTCAGAAGTGAGTATTTTTCACAACTGGGTAGGTTTAAAGTGACAGCTCAACCGTTGTTTTTGACTCCTATGTCTGTACCCATTATTACAAAACAAACAGGTTTAGATATTTAACTGTTCAAATGCTTTGTTAGCAATATTTGATTTCTATCTGCTAATAATAGGCAAATAACATGCGTTGACTGCTTGTTTTAATGCAGGTTGGTACTCACATTCGTGCCAAGCGAAAGAGGGAAGAGCTCAGCAACGTCCTGTCTGCAATGAGAAAGGCTGCTGCCAAGAAGGATTAAGCTGTACAACATTCTGAACAATAAAAAGTTAAAAAACAGAAAATGAATTGTCAATGTTGTCTTTCTTTTGTGACAGTGTTGCATGTGATGAGATTGCTGTCTCATTTACTGGACAGCAGGGTGCAAATCTGCCCGTTCTCTGCCCAAGTCCATTTTTATTTTTCCACTATTATTGAATGAGTTCTAATTTGAGGACGGGAAGGTTCAAACACAATTGCTCTTCTGCCATGTGACCTAGTTCACACCAGATTGCCTTGTATTTGAGATTGCATCCCAGCTTGCACAAACCATCAAAAGGACATACAATGGGAAAGTGGTCCGCATAGCTGTGGCTAATTTCACTTTTAGGGTGAAACCCTACTAGTAACAACCCGTTCCTCTTCTGAGCGCTTGATGGTTACATCTAAACCATCCCTAACTCCCCTTCATTCGCAATCTGATTCAAACCTACTTCTAATTGTCCAACTACAACTGAGGTCTGACCATTCAGTAATTTCTGTACTCTGCACCGGTTATCTCGTGCCTTTTAAAGATCCCTCCATACTCTTCAAGAAAAAAATGCAGCGCTTTCAGGAATTTGTCTCCAATCTCTTTCAGCTTCGAGCTGGGACCATGAGTTATTGCTAAATACTTTGAATAACTGGCTCCACCACTTGAGTTTTTCCCCCGCATGGCCTTAGAAACAGCCCATATGGCAAACGGCAAATCTAAAAACAAGATGCTGGCTAGATCTGGTCTTCTCAGAAGGCAAATTAGTCTAACCGAGAGAAGTAATCAAACAGCCCGTAAAAAAATATAATTTCAAATTCCGTATAGGGAAGTACCATTGAGCAGTCCAAAGAGGCCAAAAATTAAACTACAGGTTTTTTGCTGGACTGCGCTTGCTCTGTCTCTTCTGTAAATCTTCTCTTCACGTTTGCTGAGCATTCAAAGATCGAGATCAAATGTCAGATGCTGTTTTTAGAGGGCCCCTTTTCCGTGCTCCCACCCCCTCTTCGCTGCTTTACTGTTTGTTTTCCTTGAATTCCCTCTCCCATGTGCCTACACCCACCTGTCCTTTTTGCTTCCCTGCCCGTTGCTTCCATCCATCTTCAGCCCCGGTTGCTTGTTATTTTCAAACTGGGCTGCTGGCCCACCAGCATACCTTAAGTTATCTCTGGGGTGCATCCATCTGCGACAAAGGGAAATGTTTGTTAGGCTCCTAGGGAACAGGTCAAACTTAAAACTGTTCGGTGTTTTTTGTGGGCCGCTCTATAATGGACCACCAGTAAACATATTTTGTCACGTGAATGATGCAGTTCATGGCTTACCATTGACTTGGTGTTTTGTACCTCGCGTTTGTCTTCTTTCTATTTGCTGCTTTATTTGTTTTAGACTATCCAGTTTAAGTTCGTCCCTACTGTGGCGCATAGCCTATTTACGACAGTCTGCTTCCACTAGTGCTCACTTTCTGTAAACAGGCCTTTTAAATCTTGTTCTTAGCTTGTTGAAGGCGCATAATCAATTCAAAGAGCTCAAATTTAGAGAAACCATTGAACAATGCAAAAAAACCTACATAAAATCCCAGAATTTCATAAATGTATCCTATACTGCTTCAAAATCTAGAACCGGTAACATCCAACAGACTATTTGAGACCCATCTCCTAACTTTGCTTCAGTTCTTCCAAGTTCTTTACACTTGTGAGCCAACTATTTTTTGATCACTTAAAAAAAAAAAATGCAGAGGCATCGGAATTGTCAATTCTTCCGTCCTGCGTAGAAGATTGAATGGGCAACTCTGTAATGTATGTGCTATTGGATCTCTCCCTGGCATTTGACACGGTGTTGCACCCAATTCTCTTGGAGAGACTTAAGCACTTGGAAGTGGGGGAACAGTGCTGGCCTGGTTCTACTCCTTTTTGGATGACCGCTCTCAGCGGGTATTCCCACCTCCCATGCATCCTCACAAAAAACCCTTGTTTGTGGTGTTCCCAGGGCTCTGCTTTGAGTCCATTACTATTCAATGTCTTATCTTAACCCCCTGTGCAATCATTGCCAAGCAATTGGAAGTGAAAGAGGTATCCTGTGCGGATGATACTCAGTTGGTGTTCTCTTTCAGAGAGCACTCTGAGGATTCCTTTGCCAGCTTCAAACAATTTATTTATTTATTTTGAAAGTTTTATATAGCGCGAACAGGATCTTTGCAGATATCGGAGCGCTTTACACAGCTGGGAATGCCAGCAAGAGAGTGGGGTTACACATAAGTAGTACAGCACACCAATAATACAAATATAACAGTTAAATGTGTGCATAGGTAGTCAGTAGCATCAATAATACAGGTGAGATACATATTCATAGAGTTCGAACAGCGAGTTAAATGTGTGCGTAGATAGTTAGCAGCGACAATAATTCAGGTGAAATACATAGTCGCGGTGTTACTCCAACTCAAAATGGCTCACGGTGAAATACATAGTCATAGAATTCGAACAAAGTAATACAGGTCGGAGTAGGGTCTTTCCAAATCCACGCTAATAGGTCAAGTGTATTTGGCCATAAAAATAGCTTTTACTTCTTTCTTAAAAAGTGTGAAGGAGGAGATGAGCCTGGTTTCAGGAGGGAGTGAGTTCCAGATCCTGGGTGCCATTCCTGAGAGAGCGTTTATAGGTTTTTACCTTCCGGAATCTTCGAGGTTTTAGCAGAAGATTGTCTGTGTCTCTAGTGTTTCTAGAGCCGCCAGAGATTGACAGCTTCTGAGTGAGGTATCCGGGAGAGCTCAGATGTAGAGCCTTGTGTGTCATGCAGGCTATTTTCAAATGTATTCTGTTTTCAAAAGGCAGCCAGTCCAGTGTTTTCAGATCAGGTGTGATGTGCGAGTGTTTTTTTGATCCAGTGATGAGTCTGGCTGAAGCGTTTAGAGAGGCTCTTAGGGGTGCAGTGCTGGTTAACGGGAGACCGCAGAGGGCGGTGCTGCCGTATTCAATTCGCGGGATTACTAAAGCTTGTACTGCAGTTTGGAAGTCTTTGGCCGGTAGGAAGGGTTTAAGTTTCCTCAGTGTATTGATTTGGAAGTTCGCTCCCTTAGTGGCCTTGCTGATATGATGCTGCATGTTAAGGTTGGAGTCGAGGGTTATGCCTAAAGATTTCGCTGAGTCCACTATGATGGGTTGGACATTGAGTGCCGTTAACTGTTTAAGCCAGGTTTGCGTGATGGGGATCTTCGCGGGTGGTGCGATCAGCAGGAATTCTGTTTTCAGAGCATTGAGTTTGAGATGATTATCAGCAAGCCAGGATTGGGTGCTTCTAATCGTAGAGTTCAGTAGTAAAATGTCGTTGGGGGATTGTAATTTGAGATATAGTTGGGTGTCATCTGCGTACATGTGAAAAAGTACATTGGATGCTTGAAGCAAGGTGGTGAGAGGTTCCATTACTAGGTTGAACAGGGTTGGTGATAGGGAAGATCCTTGGGGGACGCCTAACGACACAGGTATTGGAGAGGACATCAGGTTGTTACTCTTGAATTTCTGCGACCTGTTTTGTAAAAAGGAGGTGAACCACTTGAGAACAGTCCCTGAAAGACCCATTCTTGTGCTCAGAAGATCGAGTAACTTCTCATGTTTGACAGTGTCGAATGCCAAAAAGAGATCAAGCAGGATGAGGAGGCAGGTATCACCTTGATCTAGGATTTGAAGGGCGTCGTCAATTATGTGAGTCATAGCAGTTTCAGTGCTGTGTCCTGCTCGGAAGCCTGATTGATGTGGGTTGAGGAGATCAAACAGGTCGATATGTTTAGTCAGTTGTAGTTGAACGCATTTTTCCAATAATTTGGCGAGAGTGGGAATATTGGTAATGGGACGGTAGTTGTTTAGGTCGGATGGGTCGGCAGTAGGTTTCTTTAGCAAAGGTGTGACTTGTCCAACTTTGAGGGAGTCAGGGATGGTTCCTTCCTGGAGCGAGCAGTTGATGATTTTAGTCCAGAGAGGAAGGAGCAGTGGGATGAAGTCTTTGACAGCGTTCGCAGGGAGGGGATCCGTGAGGTGATTGGAAGGTTTCATGGTGTTGAGCAATTTGCCTATTTCTTCTTCGGAGTAGGTTTCAAAGGTTGACCATGTTGCATTGTTTTTAGTTCGGTGGGTGTTATGCAGTTGAGTGTGTTGTGGAGTCTTGCGTCAGCGCGGAGATCATTCTTTATGTTGTCAGTTTTTTGGGTAAAGAAAGTGGCGAAGTCTTCACAGGAGGGTGCTTCGTGCAAGGTACTGAGAGGTTGGGGTTGTTCCTTGGCTTGTGTTCTGATTAACTCAAAGAGTTTTCTAGGGCGATATTTTTTTTTTTTTTTTTTTTTTGCTTGGTCGAGCTGGAGGCTGAAGAAGTTTGCTTTTGAGCGCTTTATTTTCCTGAAGTAGGCGTTTCTCTTTTTCTTCAGGGTTTTCAGGTGTAGTGCAGAGGGAGCTGTCCTCCAGGTGCGCTCTGCCAACCTCATGGCTCGTCTATCTTCATTGAGACTCCCGTCGTACCATGGGTTGGAGATTTTAGCGGAGACTCTTTTTAGCTGCATGGGAGCAGCCTCATTAATTATTGAGGTCACGGCGCTAAGATAGTGGTCAGTCAGGGATTGGACATCTGTAGCGCCAGTAGGGGGGAGTAGGAGGTCGCGACTGTTCGGGGGTAAGGATAGTGGGTTGAGTTTTTTCAGGTCTCTTTTCCAGACTTTAGTTCTGGTGGGTTGAACCGAATTGAGTTTGACTTTTTCATTGATGTGAAATGTAACAATATGATGATCTGACCAGTCACAGGGTTGAATAGTCTCAAGTTGAGTAGCGCCCTCTTTGGCGATGATCAGGTCGAGGATAGAGCCTTTCTCGTGGGTCGGGCTGTTACATAATTGTGTGAGGTCCAGTGCGCTGAGGAAGCTTTTAAGACTATTTACCACCGCATCGTTAAGATTGTTCCAATGGAGGTTGAAGTCACCCAGGTATATTTGGGTGAGCTGTCGTCCTGCGTTGGTTGAAATCAGGTCCATCATTTGTTGGGCGAAGATGAGGTGGTCTCTGGGAGGGTGGTAAATGCCATGAAGAGAGCATATTGGTTTGCCATCACTGATGATATCGAGGTAGATGTATTCGTAGGAAGTTGGGGAGGGTAGGGGCGGCACGGAAACTGTCAGAACAGAAAGGCTGTTCCTGTATATGCATGCGATTCCGCCACCTATTTTGCCAGACCTGTCAAGCTTAACGATGTGGTAGTTGGGGGGAACCAGAATGTCCATTATAGGTGTAGAGGATTCGGTTAACCAGGTTTCAGTCAGGATGATAAGGTCAAGGTCCAATCTTAGGATGAGATCAGCGATGGCGGAGGAGTGTTTAGAAGCCGATCTGCAGTTTAGGAGAGTGCATTTGAGACGGGGTGTGTCTGGAGAGGATGAGGGTACTAGAGAGAGGGGGACTTTTCTAAGGTTATTTGGGACGGATATTCTGTTGAGAGTGGAGGATCTACGGGGATTTGAGTGTATTGTGGGGATGGGGAAGTGCGAGGCAGTTGTGAGGTTTAGGGGAGCTTGGTCGTAGGAGTGGAGGAGGGAGAGGGTGTCGAGGTCCGAGAGAGGGTTGCATGTACGAAGGGGGCGGTTGTTGCGATTGTGGGCGGGGATTGCTGTCCAGTGAGTGCGGCGTTTGTGCTTGTTGCAATTGTGGGCATGGATCGCGGTCCGGTGTGAGGGACGTGGCTTAGGAGCGTCGTCGGGACAGGAGGGTAGCAGGTTGAGAGGGGGGGTGGTGGTGAGTGAGGCGAATCTAGGGGGTGTGGTGAGCAACTCTTTGATGGTGTGCATGTCTTCCTTGATGGTGTGAATTTCTTCTTTGAGTTGTAGGAGGAAGGACATAATCTTGTCTAGCGTGGGAGGAGTATTAGTGCTGGGGGTGGAAGTCATGGTTGGGTGGATGACCTGGGACTTAGCGTGCGGGTGGGGGGGAGGGTTAGTGTTCATGCAGGGCTCCGTGTTGTCGTCGTTCGGGTTGGTGTTAGGGAGAGAGGGTAAGGGGGCGATGGGAGTGGATGAAGTATGGAGGAGGTTGGAGGCGTGGAGGTGGGGATTCATGGCAGGTGGAGAGAGCGGGGTGGAAGTAGAGTGTATGATGGTGGTGAAAGGGGAGCCTGAAGGGAAGTGAGGGCCGAGAGTGGGGGGGGAGTTAAGGTTGGAGATGGTCCTGTCGTGGGGCGGGGGAGTTAAGATAGTAGATGTGTTGTGCTCTGCATGATTAGTTAGCGTGTGGAAGTGGGGGCTGAGAGGGGGGGGGACAGGGTGTGGGATTTGTCGCTATGTGTGTCGATCTGGTGCTGAACTAGGTTTGAGGGGTTGTGGGTGGGGTCTATGGTGTCAGGGGGGAGAGGATGGGTGGGAGTATTATGAGAGGGGGTCACCGGGGTGGGAGTGTGTGGTCGGCTGGTGTGTGATGGGAGGTTATTTATGTCTGTGATTGCGGGGTGTGGGGTGGTTGCAGCAGGAGGGTGAGTGACTGGTGTGTTGGGGGAGGAGGTGAGGTGCATGTCGTTCTGGTGCTGAGCTAAGTAAGAAGAGTTGTCGGTGGAGGCTGTGAGGTCTGGGGTGATAATACTGGAGGGGATGTGAGTGGAGGTCCGATGGTTGGGAGAGGTTCTCTTTGAAAGTGGGGAACAGGTTGTCTAGTAGTTCCAGGTTCCTGTCTGTGGATTGAATTAGAACAATCCCGTTATTGTAGATAGTAATAGTGGTTCTGCCTAGGAAGAGTTGGGAAGGTGTGATGGAGAGAGTTAAGCAGTGAGCGGATTTCCTGGTGGTGGAGACAGTGAGTAGGGTAGGGAACGTTTCTCTCCATTGAGCTCTGCGAGAGGTGTGGAAGATGATATCGATGTTCAGGGATCCATTGACTGGTGAGAAGTAGGTGTCTACAAAGGGTATTTCAGGGTGGGACCTCAGGAAGTTGTGTTTAAAGCGTTTAGCGGCTTTTTTGGTGAGTGCGGATGGGTAGTTGATTTTATATGTGTGCTTGCCGATGGGCTCCATGCTGGGATGGTATATGTGTAGGTGAGTGTGGCGGTAAAGGTGGGTGTGGGAGGGTGGATGATAGTGTGACACGTGCGCAAAGAACAATGCAGACAGTAGGTTACATGGTACACAAGTGACCTTAGTGAGTAACAAAAAAAAAATAGCCAACATATAGGGGTAGCAATCTGAGTAAAGCACTATGCCGACAGTAAATTACGTGGTACATGAATGCCACTAGTGAGTAACAAGATAGTCAAAATAGTCAAGATAAATAGGTAGCAATCTGTGCCAACCAAAAATACACAGTATGAATGGGTGTAGCTTACACAGTGTACACAATGAATGAAGAAATGAGGTAGCAGACGGTACAGCTTACACAATGTAACGAAATATACAAAACTATAAAAATATAAATGGTGTCAAACGGTGCATATCGAGCAATATTAATACTAGTTATTCGCCAGAACAATTTGAGGTAGCGCTCGGTCCCTTGACCGTGCAGAACAGTGAGAAATGTGCAAGTTTACAAAAACGAAAATGTACACAATACAGATAGAGGTATAATGTTGCACTAAATGCAGGCACTTAGTCACACGAGTGTTTAAATACACAGACTGATTGTAAGTAGCAAAGTACAAGTAGAGGTAGAAGACTGCAAAAATAGGCAGGCACTTATGAGATTAGCAGTCCGTGAATTACATGAGAGAAAAGTGATAAGTGGGTGCAAGTTGCAGCATTGTGCAAAGTAGTGCAGAGTATACTTGGAGGAGTAGTTTTGATAAAATATAAACCTACACTATATGGGGTAGCCGTCGGTGAATTACAGGAGATAAGAGTGAGAAATGGGTGCAGGTTGCAGAATTGTGTAGAGTAGTGCAGAGTACAATTGGAGGAATAGTTCTGATAAAATATAGGTCTATATTGAATAACATCGTGGCCTGGATGTCGGAAAGCTGCTTGAAACTTAACACTGAGAAAACAACAAGGTTTTTCTCTTTAATCAATATTCCCCCATGCTACCGGAGCTCTGGTGGTCTTCTGAGTTAGACACCCCTGCCAATACCAGTAGATTCAGCTAGAAACCTGGGGTTTACATTTGATTCTGACCTCGCCTGCAAAGACCAACTCTACCAGGTCTCCTCATCCTGCTTCTGGAAACCGAGAGCTTTGAGGAGATTCCTCTATCTCTTCCCAATGGATTGCAGGAAGACTGTGGTCCATGCATTGGTCACGTCCCAGCTGGACTACTCCAATAGCCTTTACATCGGAATACCAATGCAAACTGTTCAAAATGCTGCGGCCCGACACATAAGGAAGGTGCCGTCCTGCCACCATATAGCTCCTCATCTGTGGAGTCTCCACTGGCTGCCAGTCAAAATGAGGATTTAATTTATGGCACTCACCTTTGCCTAGAGAGCGGGCCTGTATTACCTAAAGCTAAGACTCTAAAACTATCATGACAGGGTTCTGAGATCCAATCACCTGGAACTGCTTAGTATTCCCTGCTTCTGTAAAGCCAGTTTGGATGGCCGAGTGGTCTCTGTGAGAGCGGTGTCACCCTGGAACTGTGCCTACGCATCTTCGGCTGATAGTCTGAACTGGCATTTAGGAAAGCACGAAAAACCTGGCTCTTAAGCCTTCTGTAGCTTCTTTACTCTTTGGTAATCTGCATTTAGCAGAGGTAGCCGTGCGCTTTATAAATGCTGCTTATTGTTGACACTGAGTGTCAAATATGGCTAAGTTCAAACATTCTACCATTAAACTTGCACATGCTCTTATACATTAAAGATTGGCATATTGGACTCTAGCCTACACCAGCAAGTTCAAAAATGACATACCAAACCACCATGATCCATTCTGAGTGGTGAGCCTGGAACATCTACATTCCCACTGCCCTGAAACCTGTTCAATGGCTCCCTGTGGAAGAATGGCATTCCAAGTATTGTGGAACCTACTTGAAGTTTTGGCTAGACTGTGCATGCGTTGTCACGAAGATGCATGTTTTCAATCTGCAGGCTTCAGCCCTTCCATAGGCTTACCATTGGCACTCTCAATCATCACACATCTATCTTTTGTTCCCATTTGGCCATGGCATGTATGTCTGCTTATGTTTAGCCCTCCCAGAGCATGGACTAAGTACTTCTGTCCATCCACTGCTCCTGTTTTAGGAGCTACCTTTTGCTTTGTGTTTGAACACTCCACACTAATGCTCTTGTTTTTAGAAGCTCTGTCTCCTCCCACCCGGGCTGCATTTAGAACAAAACGGAGATTAGGAATCTGAGCACAAAGGCTGCATTTAAAAAGAAAGGAAAAATTAAACACTGCAGTTGAACAATTCAAAAAGACTGCGCAAATTAAGTTCTCAAAGTTTTTAGGCTTGAAATATCAATATATAATTTGAAACGTGCATGAAGTGGCATTATGCAGCTCAGTGATTTCAATTTGAGCTTTTAGTGTGGTGGGTCCCTCTAGCCTTTTTATTTGCATTATACAGCAGATGCTTGGCCATCGTACTTTTTAGGTCAAGCCTAGCGGCAGCACGCATGCACTGCTCACTCTGCAAGACTGCTGTAGTAGAGTATGGGAGAGAAGCTACGCCCACTCACATTTTTCATTGGCTTGTCTTTTGTAAAGGCTGCCTTCGGATTTGCTAATAGGCTGGTTAGTCCCTCCTTAGTACAGCCTTGTCTTCATTTGTACCCTCCCATGGTGACTGGCCTCTTTACTTCTGTTGTTTCATGGGACCTGTTATTTAGTCTGTAAGCACTATTTACTTTATTAAGTTTCTCTTACTGCTGGCTGGACGTGCGTGGCTTCAGCTGAAACCGCTTGTTTTTGCTTTCAATCACTTTAACCTGGCTTTATCTCATGCGTGTTTAACCCCCCCCCCCACCCCGCTAATGGGCTGAAGCTGACAATCGCACATCTGTGCTACATGTCATCTATACTAAAGTCACCTGACTGGTTTATTTCAAAAGCCTGTTTTATTAACAATACCACCACCAGCACCTCTCGCTCACTAGTAATAGCAGGGGCACTGTACGAGGCTGCAGCCGAGACCATCCCTCCCTCCCTGCCTGCCATAAAGCATACCGAGAGTCTGTATACAGGAACCTATAAAGTGTTCACATCTGTAAGACAAAACCAACAGGTTAATGTGTGGGACATATCTATCCTAAGAGGTGTGGATGTGGACCCACAGGAGAAGAGAGAACTAGAAAGAAAGCCTAAAGAGTGCTCGAAAAAATCCCCATCAGCCCGCTCAACAGCGGAGCATCGTCATCTGGGTTATGTGGTTGAAAACTGTGGTATCCAGTGTGCCCTTCCTTAGGAACAACCCAAGGCTAGCAGAACTTGGACCACTATGTTGACCCTCAACCAATAAAGATGATTCAAGTGCAGACTGAGAGGGTTAAGTTGCAGTGCTCAAAGTTGTGAGAAAAAAACTTGTAATCCACGTGTTCTAAAAATACCTATCTTGATGTCATTTGAAAAACTTTATTGGGTCTGACCATCAAGGTGGTATGGTTAAAAGCAGAGTGAAAAATAGCATGCAAGGAATTGCTATTCACCATGAATGTAAATTGGTCGACATGTTTCAGCCTGGATAGGCTTTCTTCAGGACCTATGATGCACTACTGCAACATTTACTTACTGTGTAAGAAAACTACTGAGTTGCTCCAAATCCTCAAAATGAGAAAATGGTGTGTCTTCTCCTGTGTGTAAAGAATTGACAGATAGAAATCACAGTTATTATTGCTATTCAAAAGGGCTATCATATGTGCCTTGTGCACTGATTAATCCTATGGTAATCAACTCACCCAAATTGTAGGGAGGAACAACCTCACCTCACCTGGCACTGGCTCAGAGTGAAGGAGGCCACGCACTAGAAAAAAGAAAAAAGCAAAACATACGTTTCATTTAAAAACCAAATTCAGGCTGTGAATAGTCCAAAAAATGGTTTGCTCAACAATGGCGACAACAAGTTTGGCAGTCAAGGAGGTCAAAGGAAAAAAAATGACATTATTTCATATGGGGCAACATGCACCAGTCTAAAGGAACAGACCAGTATTCCAAGGTGGGCGCCAGAAAACCCTTCAGCCCCCGGAAAAACTGGACTGGACCCACGTGACCAGCGCCTCCCTTAGAGACACCTACAACTAAACTGAGGGTGGCCTGCACCTCAACAGGCAGTCTCTACAATTTAAGTTGTAATAATGTGTAAAAATCACATTCTCTAGAGAGAGACTACCTTATGTTTAGATTGCTGGCCAAAATGCGGAGTTATGATCTATTTCTCAGCTATACCTCATCCCATCTTTTAGGAAATCAAAAAAATGATGAGAGAAATCCGTGTCCTCACCTCTCCGTCATTGCCTCGCTCTGTATCGAGAGGGGGAGGTGAAGACGATGTGTACATGGCCGCGAGATATATGGCGGCTGCGGACGTGAGAGAGAACCATTCGATGTCTATGAACTGGATCGTTCTCTCCGCGTCCAATAGAATTGATGTTTTGTGAAGAAAAAGTCAGTCCGTATAATATTAACACAGAAAACCAAAGCCGAGCCCTGATTGGGCAACAGGATGTCAGGAGCAATCCTATTGGTCCGTATTTAACCAATGAGGGCGAGAGAATTGTTTGTTTATGTGCGTTTCCAAAAAATACAGCGCACCCGCGGAATGGATTCACGGTTTTGAATGCATAAAGATATATGAAAAGTGCGATCGGCGATAAGTAATCCGATCATAGGGGCAAATTCAGAAAAATGTTTCTTAAAACACACGCCGCCTCGGTTCGAACCTGCACAGCCAAGGCTGTATGCCAAAAGGCAGTCAGAACCAAAAGACGGACAAGGACTGGTGCTTAATTGGGTACAAGCTAGTCGGTTGTAACACCACCCGTGTACTTCATTTTCATTTTCATTTTCCAATCTTTATTTCGACCATTAGGTCATAAAAGATGCACATACAATAAAATCACATAAATTCTATTAAATTTGGTAAAACATCAGTACATGATTTTAAGATCAGAGCCAACAATAAAAGACAATAATTAAAAATTGAAGCGATTCTAAAGTCTACCCAGCATTTTTTTAAAAACGATTACGAGTATGCCACACATTCGTAAAGAATTTGGAAAGTGCCAGAACAGTTGGGCCGGAAACATCGGATTTTAAAATCCTATACATGGGTGCATATTCCCTGCCACCCAAATTCTTAATCAAGGGCAGCAACCAATACTTTCTGGCTACTTTATAAGCTGGGCAGAAGAAGATCACATGCAAATCATTTTCCTCTTTGTCAACGCAAAGAGGACAGTACTTGGTAGAGGGGACCTGTGACCAGTTGCTAGAAAAGGACCGAAAAGGCAGTGTTCAGTATCTCCACTGGAGAAATAACTTTCTAGTGAGTATAGGATATATGGGATCAAAAGCCTTCTCGAATGTGTAGAGATCCTTGGTTTGCAGAAATATGGAAGAAAGGGACCCCTCTGTCTGGGTGGCTAAGACCCTTGCCCTTTTATGTTCGTGGTACAGATTCGCCAGAGATCTCTTAGAGATTCTAGGTGCTGTATTTGCTGGTTCAGTCCACAATTCAGGGATCCCCAGATCAGTACAAATTGACTGGATGTATTGGACCCAGGGAATACTGAGCGCCTTGGGATGCTTTAGTAATTCAACCAGTTCCGCCCTATAATCGGCAAGATCATCACTGCTCCATAGCCTGCGCCAGAAGGCAATGGGTCTTAGACTTATCTCGTCGGCAAGTGGCCGTAGCCCTAAATCGAGCCTTAGAGGGAGGAGTGGGGTGCTAGGTGGAAGTGCGGTTATTTGTCTTATAAACCTATTTTCCGTGGAAGACAGGTTCCGACATGGAATGTGGCCCCACAATTCAGCCCCGTACAAGATCGCCCCCCTGGCCTGGGCCTTGTATATCTGAATTAAGGCCCCCAGTGGGCGGTAGGTCGAACCAATCATCATCCGGGATATACCCCCGGTGATTTGTGTTAATTTTAGGTTAGCCCTGCTCTGATGGGTCCCCCAGGTCATATTTTCATTGAGTGTCACGCCGAGATATTCAAACGTGGCTACTCTTTCCAGCCGCGCTTCTCCCAGTTGGGGATTCGGGCGCTGTTTGGGGCTTGGATTCAAAACCATATATTTGGTTTTTGTGGCGTTGATTTCCAGCCCTCTATCCTGGCAGAAGTCTACAAAGGCATCGAGTATCCTTTGGATGCCCATGGGTGTTTTAGATACCAACAGTGTGTCGTCCGCAAACATTATTGTGGGCACACTGTTGCCATTTAATTTAGGGGCATCTGTGTAGTCGGTGGCGTTAAGATGGGCGATTACCCCGTTGACAAAGAGGCAAAACAGGGTCGGCGCCAGCACACAGCCCTGTCTTACCCCTCTACCAACGGGGAATCTATCAGTCAGCTCCCCCGACCTCCCACACCTCACCTGGGCATAATTGTTATGATGCAGCCTCTGCAAGGTCAATAGAATATCTGGTGGTACGCCCATCCCTGCCAAGATAACCCAAAGTTTTCCCCTGGGCACGAGGTCGAAGGCGGCTCGTAGGTCCACGAAAATCGTGTACAAACTACCGCCCTCGAACTTCACTGTCCTCCAATAGACCAGATTCAATCTGAAGACCTGGTCCACAGTCGATACCCCTTTCCTGAATCCTGCCTGATAGGGACTGAGGGCGCCCACCTCCTCAATCCATTCCTGAAGCCTATTCAGGAGAACCCTGCCGAACAGCTTCTGTGCTACATCTATCAGGCTGATCGGTCTGTAGTTGGCTGGGAGGAGGGGAGATCCTTTTTTAAAAATCGGGACCACCTCAGCCCCCAGCCAAGTACTAGGGATGTCCATCCCACCGAGGATACCGTTAAAAAGAGCAGCGAGGTAAGGCGCCCAGACGGTGGGCTCCTGCTTAAACAGGTCTCCCGGTAGCCCATCCAGTCCAGGCGCCTTCCCCGAAGCCAGGCCTGAAATAGCAGCAGTGACCTCACTCAATGTTATTTGACCCGCCTGAGGGGCCTGCCTCTCTAGTTCGATTGGCGCAAGAAGTTCTCCGGACTCAGCGCTATATAAAGACTGGAAGTGGGCCTGCCACACTCCAGGAGCTATGTTAGGCTCCACTGCCGAATGTAGACTCCCTGATCCCCCATTCACAATTCTCCAAAACAGGCGTTGATCTTGTATTACTAGGGCCTTTGTGAGTTCTTCCCACTGGTTTTCCTCCCATTCTATTTTGGCCTGAACAAGAAGCTTCTTGTAAGCTTGTCTGCAAAGCTTAAGACGTTCCCCTCCTATGCCCTCCTTAATTACTCCAAGGAGTTCTGTTTTGGCCCGTCTACAGGCTGCATTGTACCATTGTGTTTTACCTTGGCACCTCTCCCTTGGTTTTCGTGGATTATGAGTGAAGTGGGGTGCCGCAACTTTTATGAGTTCCTCGTGGGCATCAAACAGTTTGCTCCTTATATCTGTTTTATTTGCCATATTGTCAAGCTCCCCCACAATTTCCAGGATAGGGGTAATCTCTGCATAAAGCAGTGGGAGTTTATTCTTGTTTGTGACCATATGCTCCCATCTAATTCTTCTCCTGTTGTTATCTAGGAGGAGCGTGGGGTGATTCCCTTCCTCTTGGGTCACTGAGGCCTGGGGTACTGGGTGGACAAGGTCTAACTCAAGGGCATTATGGTCACTGTCCAACCTGTCTATTACCCTGAAATCCTGTATTGTTGACCACCTCGCTAATTGGACCAGGACATAGTCCAAGTGTGACTCTCTTCCCCGACGGTTGTAAGTGTTTTTGCCTGGTATGTCGGAGTTGATTCGCCCATTGCATGCTCTGAGTCCAAACCTTAACGTAAGGGCATTAATTTGCAGTGCCAGTGGGGTCCAAGCTTTCGGAGATGGCACCTCAACCCTTGGCACTGCCCACCTAGCTTCTTCTTCTGATAGGAACCCTTCCTGGAGTCCGGGGAGTGGCTCAAAGTGAGAGTTAAAATCCCCACCCACCACATAATATGAATCGGTCGACAATTCAGATAAAAAGTTCGAGAGTTCATCAATGGTCGGCGATTCTTTTGCCATTCCCATCGGCCTAGAATAGATGTTCACCAGCAGGAGATTAACTTTGTTTGGCCATGTTAATAAGACCGCGAGGATGTCATCAGAGTTGAATGGGAGCCGTGTGGCCACACAGCCTAGGTGAGCAGCAACCCACGTCGTAAGGCCCCCTGAAGGGCGGCCTTTGCCTTCCCACCTAGCTGGGATAAAAAATGATGAGTAGCCTTGATGTCCGTAGTCCTCTCTGGCCCAGGTTTCCTGGAACATACATATGTCTCCAGTTTCTATGTACTTTTCCCAAGCCGGCTCTTCCAATTTACTTGCTAATCCCGCGATGTTCCAGGAGATTATCCTCAAATGTACAGAGGTGGCAGATGTCATTGCATGGGAGTTGGAGGAGGCGAGTCCAGGCTCCACTTGGGTTGCGGAGCCTGTAACGGGGGCAGCAAAGGATGCATGCGACACTGGTGATCTCTGCTCCCCAACGTCCACAGAAAAGGGGACCACAGTTGTCCTCTCATCATCAACTACCCCATCAGTGGCTGAATGGAAAAATTCAACTCTGCCGTGATCTGAAGCAGCTGGATCATTCAGTGGGCCGGAAATTGAACTGGTGGACACAATAAGGGGTTCCAGGGGGCCATAGGAGCCCGAGACCCCTGGCACTGTCTTACAAACGGTAAGTCAGTCGACCCCATCCAGATCGTTCAGACAATTAAAGCGATTAAAATCGCAAAAGGGTGTGTCTGGCGGTTGGAAGTACGTGTGTTGTAAAAAGCCTTTGTGTTTGCGTCTATATTCCACCCTTGTCAATCATCGTGTGTTGGAACCTGGTGCCTGGGGGTCGGGGGAAAGAAAAAAGATACTGGGAGGGTCTGTATGGTGGAATCAAGGGATCGGTTCCTTCCTTCACAAATGTGACGAACCGTGCCCGGGTCCTTAAAGGTTACCATAATACAATCCCCCACTATGGTTTTCCTGGTCTTCCCTAGCCATGGGACCCTTCTGACCATGATAATTTCATTATTAAAATGAGATGGCAAGGGTCGATTCCAGTTAAGCCATTTGATTACCTTTTTCTTAAGGGATTGGTAATCCTCATTTTCCCCTGATCTTAAGTGGGGGGCACCAGCTAAGACCACCATTAGTCTATTAGCTTCGGGCGGGAGGTCTGGCCTCTGTGGTCTGGGGATTGGACAAGCGGGCGTGGGTGGGGGGGGCATTAGCCTGATCTTGATGTATACCGGAGGACTCTATTTGCGAGCTATGGGGGGCTAAATCCGCTAGATGGGTAGGTCTATTGTTTTGATTGTTGTGCCGTGCCTGGAGTTGGATGGCCATAAGGGGTTGCAGAGGGGGGGCAGGTAACGTATTTCTGCGGGGGACTTTATTGGCATTAGATGCGGCTTCTACATTAGGAGGGTCCCCAGCAGAGGAACGGGCTTCCACTAGCTTAGTCTGCTTACTTACTAGAGTATTCAGAGTGGTAAGAGAAGTTTCTAGTAGGGTAAGCCTAATCTCGACTTTTTTTAAAGTGTCAGAAATGGGCTGCAGAAGGGATCGAAGTAAGAATTCAATGCTCCCCTTAGCAGAAAGTGGAAGATTTAAGTTCGACAAAGTAACCTCTGGTTCTTTAGTGGTGGCGATTAAACTGGAGTTTAAGGGCTTAGGAGATAGAATGGTGGGCACAATCTCCATAGGCTTCCCCGGTAGAACGGTGTTAGAACGTTTCTTGCCAAAATCAAGATGTGATATTTTGGATTTCCCCCGCCCCCGCTGTTTTCCGAGCACGTTTACTGGGTGGGGGCCTATGTAACTCCACCACTACATTTAATTTGGGCTTGCTCTTATTAGCCAATTGGATGGGTGGGGTTTGGGTTACCAGGTTGACAGGGGTATGGGAAAGCTCAAGAAGGGCTGGCTCTGTATTTTTTCCAGGCACTATCCCTGGGGTAGGGGGAATTTCCCTTAATAAGACTGGGAAGTCCTCGAGAGTCGAATTATTTAAACTGCTGGGTGGCGTGCCTACCTCTTGCGTGGTGGGGTAAGGGATAATATCGGTCAGGGGCCTGGATTTCATAGATTCAATGGAGCGCCTGCGCTCCACCCTACGTTTCTCAAGTGAGCCTTCCTTGTCCACCTCTCCTTTGGTGGATTTGAAATAATTGTCCAATGTCCCAGAGCTGGAAGCACCATCCCTGGAGGGGGTTTCCCGTAGTGGAGGCGAAGGCATTGCCGTGGTTGTGACACACAGAAGATCAGGGGAGTGTGCCCAGCCCGGCCTCCTTCGGCCTCTGACGGCCTAAGACGGTCCCGCCCTTGTCCCGGGCTTCTCCCGCGCAGCGGTCACCTTGGACCAACTTATGTCCTCTGTAGGAATTGGATGATTGTTGGGGGCGGGGCGATGAGGGAGAGCGGCCCAGGTGTTACGGGCGTGAGGTAGGCTGGGACTCTTGTGAGACTGAGTCCAGCCCCTCCTGCTCGCAGCCCTCGCAGCCCTTGGCCCCAGATAGCAAGTAGTTCACTGCTCCCGAGTTCAGCAACGCCCCTGGACGAAGCGGGACCCGCGCAGCGGGTCCTGCGAGGCGTGGAGTGAAAGGCAGTCCGAGGAGACAGTCCGAGGAAATCCGCAGGTCCTTCTGGTCACAGGTAGGCTGGAAGCAATATCCCCCTGACAAGAGGAAATCCGGTGGCTTTTGACGGTCTGATGGGGGCGGGGCGATGAGGGAGAGCAGCCTAGGTGTTACGGGCGTGAGGTAGGCTGGGACTCTTGTGAGACTGAGTCCAGCCCCTCCTGCTCGCAGCCCTCGCAGCCCTTGGCCCCAGATAGCAAGTAGTTCACTGCTCCAGAGTTCAGCAACGCCCCTGGACGAAGCGGGACCCGCGCAGCGGGTCCTGCGAGGCGTGGAGTGAAAGGCAGTCCGAGGAGACAGTCCGAGGAAATCCGCAGGTCCTTCTGGTCACAGGTAGGCTGGAAGCAATATCCCCCTGACAAGAGGAAATCCGGTGGCTTTTGACGGTCTGATGGGGGCGGGGCGATGAGGGAGAGCGGCCCAGGTGTTACGGGCGTGAGGTAGGCTGGGACTCTTGTGAGACTGAGTCCAGCCCCTCCTGCTCGCAGCCCTCGCAGCCCTTGGCCCCAGATAGCAAGTAGTTCACTGCTCCAGAGTTCAGCAACGCCCCTGGACGAAGCGGGACCCGCGCAGCGGGTCCTGCGAGGCGTGGAGTGAAAGGCAGTCCGAGGAGACAGTCCGAGGAAATCCGCAGGTCCTTCTGGTCACAGGTAGGCTGGAAGCAATATCCCCCTGACAAGAGGAAATCCGGTGGCTTTTGACGGTCTGATGGGGGCGGGGCGATGAGGGAGAGCGGCCCAGGTGTTACGGGCGTGAGGTAGGCTGGGACTCTTGTGAGACTGAGTCCAGCCCCTCCTGCTCGCAGCCCTTGGCCCCAGATAGCAAGTAGTTCACTGCTCCCGAGTTCAGCAACGCCCCTGGACGAAGCGGGACCCGCGCAGCGGGTCCTGCGAGGCGTGGAGTGAAAGGCAGTCCGAGGAGACAGTCCGAGGAAATCCGCAGGTCCTTCTGGTCACAGGTAGGCTGGAAGCAATATCCCCCTGACAAGAGGAAATCCGGTGGCTTTTGACGGTCTGATGGGGGCGGGGCGATGAGGGAGAGCGGCCCAGGTGTTACGGGCGTGAGGTAGGCTGGGACTCTTGTGAGACTGAGTCCAGCCCCTCCTGCTCGCAGCCCTCGCAGCCCTTGGCCCCAGATAGCAAGTAGTTCACTGCTCCAGAGTTCAGCAACGCCCCTGGACGAAGCGGGACCCACGCAGCGGGTCCTGCGAGGCGTGGAGTGAAAGGCAGTCCGAGGAGACAGTCCGAGGAAATCCGCAGGTCCTTCTGGTCACAGGTAGGCTGGAAGCAATATCCCCCTGACAAGAGGAAATCCGGTGGCTTTTGACGGTCTGATGGGGGCGGGGCGATGAGGGAGAGCGGCCCAGGTGTTACGGGCGTGAGGTAGGCTGGGACTCTTGTGAGACTGAGTCCAGCCCCTCCTGCTCGCAGCCCCCGCAGCCCTTGGCCCCAGATAGCAAGTAGTTCACTGCTCCAGAGTTCAGCAACGCCCCTGGACGAAGCGGGACCCGCGCAGCGGGTCCTGCGAGGCGTGGAGTGAAAGGCAGTCCGAGGAGACAGTCCGAGGAAATCCGCAGGTCCTTCTGGTCACAGGTAGGCTGGAAGCAATATCCCCCTGACAAGAGGAAATCCGGTGGCTTTTGACGGTCTGATGGGGGCGGGGCGATGAGGGAGAGCGGCCCAGGTGTTACGGGCGTGAGGTAGGCTGGGACTCTTGTGAGACTGAGTCCAGCCCCTCCTGCTCGCAGCCCTCGCAGCCCTTGGCCCCAGATAGCAAGTAGTTCACTGCTCCAGAGTTCAGCAACGCCCCTGGACGAAGCGGGACCCGCGCAGCGGGTCCTGCGAGGCGTGGAGTGAAAGGCAGTCCGAGGAGACAGTCCGAGGAAATCCGCAGGTCCTTCTGGTCACAGGTAGGCTGGAAGCAATATTCCCCTGACAAGAGGAAATCCGGTGGCTTTTGACGGTCTGATGGGGGCGGGGCGATGAGGGAGAGCGGCCCAGGTGTTACGGGCGTGAGGTAGGCTGGGACTCTTGTGAGACTGAGTCCAGCCCCTCCTGCTCGCAGCCCTCGCAGCCCTTGGCCCCAGATAGCAAGTAGTTCACTGCTCCCGAGTTCAGCAACGCCCCTGGACGAAGCGGGACCCGCACAGCGGGTCCTGTGAGGCGTGGAGTGAAAGGCAGTCCGAGGAGACAGTCCGAGGAAATCCGCAGGTCCTTCTGGTCACAGGTAGGCTGGAAGCAATATCCCCCTGACAAGAGGAAATCCGGTGGCTTTTGACGGTCTGATGGGGGCGGGGTGATGAGGGAGAGCGGCCCAGGTGTTACGGGCGTGAGGTAGGCTGGGACTCTTGTGAGACTGAGTCCAGCCCCTCCTGCTCGCAGCCCTTGGGCCCAGATAGCAAGTAGTTCACTGCTCCAGAGTTCAGCAACGCCCCTGGACGAAGCGGGACCCGCGCAGCGGGTCCTGCGAGCCGTGGAGTGAAAGGCAGTCCGAGGAAATCCGCAGGTCCTTCTGGTCACAGGTAGGCTGGAAGCAATATCCCCCTGACAAGAGGAAATCCGGTGGCTTTTGACGGTCTGATGGGGGCGGGGCGATGAGGGAGAGCGGCCCAGGTGTTACGGGCGTGAGGTAGGCTGGGACTCTTGTGAGACTGAGTCCAGCCCCTCCTGCTCGCAGCCCTCGCAGCCCTTGGCCCCAGATAGCAAGTAGTTCACTGCTCCCGAGTTCAGCAACGCCCCTGGACGAAGCGGGACCCGCGCAGCGGGTCCTGCGAGGCGTGGAGTGAAAGGCAGTCCGAGGAAATCCGCAGGTCCTTCTGGTCACAGGTAGGCTGGAAGCAATATCCCCCCACCAATGAGGGCGAGTGAATTGTTTGTTTATGTGCGTTTCTGAAAAATACAGCGCACCCGCGGAATGGATTCACGGTTTTGAATGCATAAAAATATATGAAAAGTGCGATCGGCGATAAGTAATCCGATCAAAGGGGCAAATTCAGAAAAATGTTTCTTAAAACACACGCCGCCTCGGTTCGAACCTGCACAGCCAAGGCTGTATGCCGGAAGGCAGTCAGAACCAAAAGACGGACAAGGACTGGTGCTTAATTGGGTACAAGCTAGTCGGTTGTAACACCACCCGTGTACTAGTACGATATTAGCGGGGACTAGATTGCTCCATAACCCCTGCCCGAGTGTTACAGTGTAGACAAGGTTGCTGCTTTCAACAACCAAACTCCTGTTGCCCAATCAGGGCTCGGCTTTGGTTTTCTGTGTTAATATTATACGGACGGACTTTTTCTTCACAAAACATCAATTCTATTGGACGCGGAGAGAACGAACCAGTTCATAGACATCGAATGGTTCTCTCTCACGTCCGCAGCCGCCGTATATCTCGCGGCCATGTACACATCGTCTTCACCTCCCCCTCGGCTCTCGATACAGAGCGAGGCAATGACGGAGAGGTGAGGACACGGATTTCTCTCATCATTTTTTTGATTTCCTAAAAGATGGGATGAGGTATAGCTGAGAAATAGATCATAACTCCGCATTTTGGCCAGCAATCTAAACATAAGGTAGTCTCTCTCTAGAGAATGTGATTTTTACACATTATTACAACTTAAATTGTAGAGACTGCCTGTTGAGGTGCAGGCCACCCTCAGTTTAGTTGTAGGTGTCTCTAAGGGAGGCGCTGGTCACGTGGGTCCAGTCCAGTTTTTCCGGGGGCTGAAGGGTTTTCTGGCGCCCACCTTGGAATACTGGTCTGTTCCTTTAGACTGGTGCATGTTGCCCCATATGAAATGTCATTTTGTCCTTTGACCTCCTTGACTGCCAAACTTGTTGTCGCCATTGTTGAGCAAACCATTTTTTGGACTATTCACAGCCTGAATTTGGTTTTTAAATGAAACGTATGTTTTGCTTTTTTCTTTTTTGTAGTGCGTGGCCTCCTTCACTCTGAGCCAGTGCCAGGTGAGGTGAGGTTGTTCCTCCCTACAATTTGGGTGAGTTGATTACCATAGGATTAATCAGTGCACAAGGCACATATGATAGCCCTTTTGAATAGCAATAATAATTGTGATTGCTATCTGTCAATTCTTTACACACAAGAGAAGACACACCATTTTCTCATTTTGAGGATTTGGAGCAACTCAGTAGTTTTCTTACACAGTAAGTAAATGTTGCAGTAGTGCATCATAGGTCCTGAGGAAAGCCTATCCAGGCTGAAACATGTTGACCAATTTACATTCATGGTGAATAGCAATTCCTTGCATGCTATTTTTCACTCTGCTTTTAACCATACCACCTTGATGGTCAGACCCAATAAAGTTTTTCAAATGACATCAAGATAGGTATTTTTAGAACACGTGGATTACAAGTTTTTTTCCCTTTCTTTTCTCACAACTTTTCGAGCACTGCAACTTAACCCTCTCAGTCTGCACTTGAATCATCTTTATTGGTTGAGGGTCAACATAGTGGTCCAAGTTCTGCTAGCCTTGGGTTGTTCCTAAGGAAGGGCACACTGGATACCACAGTTTTCAACCACATAACCCAGATGACGATGCTCCGCTGTTGAGCGGGCTGATGGGGATTTTTTCGAGCACTCTTTAGGCTGTCTTTCTAGTTCTCTTCTCCTGTGGGTCCACATCCACACCCATATCTCTTAGGATAGATATGTCCCACACATTAACCTGTTGGTTTTGTGTTACAGATGTGAACACTTTATAGGTTCCTGTATACAGACTCTCGGTATCTCTCGTGTTGTTTATTGCTAAGTTGGGGGACAAGGTACCAAAAGGTCTATAAATACGACTCCCCTGAGGCCCTCTCTCACCCTTTGTGTTTTGATTCTATTGTGCAGCCACTTTTTTGTGCACTGATTTATTGGTGCTTTTTCATACGTATTCTTTTTCTCTTTCGCTACGACGCGATGGCGGATTTTGGAGGTCTTGGTTTTGATGACGACACTTTGGCATCTATTCTAACTGACAATCCAAGTATGCTAGATCAAATTCCCACTCCTACTCCACCAACTGTAGGTGACTGGGACACAGTACTGAATTTGAAGAAAAGTCTCTCTAGAACCACAATACACGGTCAAATAATGGCCGAATACCTACATGGAAAATGTGCACCTACGGGCCTCAGTCACCAATGCGCCTAGGCTTTTTTTGACGGACAAGACTTTCATCAAGGACTGGTCCCTGATAGCCTGGCGCTGTACTAGAGACTGGCTCATCCTCATTATTGCCACTGTAAAGAAAATTGCAGACGCCATTCTAGTTGAAATTCAAGTCCTAGAAGGGCAGATCAAAACGACACTGACCACAAAAAAATTTGAAAAACAGCAAGAAGATTCAAACAAGGCCAACAAAGAGTACAAAGACCCTATTTTCTTTGCTAAAATAGAAAAATTTAAGAAAGATTTGGCAAAGTTTTCACATGAGAAAGTATATCCCTATACCAGTGATAACTATACTCCCACTGATGTGAACAAACAGAAGCAGACACACGGTTCCTCGTATGCCACATCCTCAGATGCAGAGTCTTCTGATTCAGACAGCAGCGGGACTAATCAGGGGAGAGGTAGAGGTCGAAGTGGTCGACCAAACCGCAGATACAACACACGCGGTAACATGTACCAGGCAGGACCATGGTGGCCACCGGCCCCCTAGGGTTATCCTCAGTTCCCAATGCCAATGTCAAACTACCCCATGCAACCACAATACCCTTATAATCAGCCCCCTTTTTTAGGACAAGGCCGGGGAGGGAATCGAGGAAGACGGAGAGGCCAGAATCAAGGTCAAGTGCAATGGGCAGACAATCTATAATTCCGAATGAATCAGAAGACATTGAGCCAACGAGTGTTACATCTAACACCACTGACGACCTGGTTGTGAACCTACGTACACGGGTGCTAGCCCCTTTAGAGAAAGTGGTACTAAACAAAGGTCTGGGATTTGTTCCTACCAACGCTGGTGAACCGTTCCAAATCCGTGAGGAAATGGAGCGGTTTTTCAGGACTGTGAGACTACACTTTTTCTTTAAAGATAAGGAACAGGATACTACCCTTGACACTAACACTGAACTAAAGGTAAAATCTACTTTTATGCCCTTGCTCCAGCAGGTACCTTCGAAAGTTGGTGCTTTTGAAGCTGCAGTACTACACGATATGAAAGCTTTGAGTTTCTCGAGTCACAAAGGTTATCAAAACCTGTCGAGAAAAGAAAGGACTGCACTTGAGACCCTATCTAGAGACACTGCAATTACAATCAAACCAGCAGATAAGGGTGGGGCCATTGTAATTCAAGACACCACAGCTTATCGCACAGAATGCCTGAGGCAACTAGGTAACACACAGTTTTATACTCTGCTTGATGAGGATCCTACGGCGAGACTCACAAATGAGATTAAACATCTGGTAGAAGAAGCAGGCACGGAAGGATGGATTACACCACAAGAAGCCGCCTATCTGGTGGCCAAATTTCCTACCATCCCTTACTTCTACACACTACCCAAGGTTCATAAGCCGACTAGACCACCGCCGGGTCGGCCCATCATTTCTGGGATCGGTTCCCTTTTAGAACCTTTATCATCATTTGTGGATGTTTTCTTACATCCGTTGGTCAAAAAAATGCCATCATATCTCCAGGACACCAAGGATGTCCTCCGCTTACTGCCAGGGGTTGAGTTCAACACAGATTCTGATATCTTAGCTAGCTTTGATGTAGAATCACTGTATACTTGCATACCTCAAAGGGAGACATTACAAACGATCCAAGAACTCCTGGAAGAGTCTCCTCCGGATAGTATGACGCCTGTTCATTTTATAACAGAACTTGCTAAGATCGCGATGACAGAGAACTTTTTTGCTTTTGAGGATTCCCTATATCTACAGATATCCGGGACCTCAATGGGCAGTAAATTTGCGCCAAGCTTGGCGAATCTCTATGTCCACAGTTTTGAGACTCAACACGTACTGAATACCACCAATCCACACCACCAACACTTGGTGGTGTGGAAGAGGTACATAGACGACATTTTGGTGGTATGGCGGGGTGATGAACAGTCTCTGCTGGCCTTCCACAACTGGCTAAATGGCCTAAATCCATTTTTGAGGTTCACCTTAGAGCATAGCAGAGTAAAACTACCATTTTTGGATTTAGTTATCTTTCCATACGATGGGCATCTAGCTAGTTCCCTCTACAGGAAGCCCATGGCGCGAAACTCTCTTTTGAGGTTTGACAGCCACCACCCTCGTTCACTAAGGGAGAATCTCCCCTTTGGACAGTTTTTGAGAGTAAGGAGGAATTGTTCGGACACGTCAGACTTCCGTGTTCAAGCTAAGGACCTTTCAGCCAAACTAGAGATGCGTCGCTACCCTGGCCGTTTCATTAAGAAATCGTTCAAACGGGCATCAAATAACCATCGCGAATCTCTTCTAGAGGCACCGGTAGAGAAACCGCCATTGAATCAATTGGTGTGTGTCACAACATTCAATACTTCCTCGTCCAAACTTCAGAAGATCGTTAGACAGAAGTGGAAGATTTTGAATAGTTCTGGTGAGAAGATTCCACTAACACTATTTTCATTCAAAAGAGGAACAAATTTGAAGGACGAGTTGGTCCACACTAGACCTCGACAGACTACAGAAGACTCCACATCCACTTTGTGGAATCTTCCGCCTGTACAGGGTAATCACCCTTGCGGGAATTGCTCAGTTTGCCCTCAAACAAAGAGAACCTTATCAGTGGACATAGGTACATCCCGACCATGGTTACTCAAACGCCATACAAATTGCAACAGCGAGAAAGTTGTATATCAAATCACGTGCCCATGTGGGTTGAGATACATAGGGATGACAACGAGAAAAATAAAACTGCGCATTCAAGAACATAAGAGCACGATTCGACGCAGTAAGCAAGCCACTCGGCTTACATCCCATTTTCTCGAAGCAAAACACCAGGCAGACGATCTTAAGTGGGTGATTCTCGAACAACCATACATACCCAATCACGTCACAGACATCTCCCAGTTTCTACTGAGAAAGGAACAAAGATGGGTGTTTAAACTAAGAAGTGACACAGAGGGATTAAATGATGAAATCCCTTGGTTACAGCTTTAAGAACTATGTGTCTAGACCACAGATTAATACATCAGCTATGCATAACAACAGCCTCTGGGGTTAGGGTCATTGAGCACTCTAGCATGAACATTCCCTGATATGAACAGAAAGTGATATTGTTGTATTCACACTCTACATTACAGAACAAGGCGCCCAAGGAATCCATTCAGATCCCGCTGACAATAGCAGGGTGGGTTTTGTTTTGTTTTTCTGAGACTGACTGATTATGCTTTCACACAGATACAAGAGGCGATAAACACATGTATAGACACATCGACCATTATACATTCTGATTCACCTATGAGTCTGACTATATATCGCATTGGGCACCGGTTTACATTGAATCAGGCCTTCTTCCATCTAACACCACCAGTCTATACTGCGGGTGCTTTTCACTCATAGGAATTTAATTTATTCAGGGACAAACGATTCTGTTGCTCCTTATGGGTCAAGCAGTGACCAACACGCTCTCTCCTCCCTAAGTTGTGCGTTATCGGAGTTTGGTTGTTGAAAGCAGCAACCTTGTCTACACTGTAACACTCGGGCAGGGGTTATGGAGCAATCTAGTCCCCGCTAATATCGTACTAGTACACGGGTGGTGTTACAACCGACTAGCTTGTACCCAATTAAGCACCAGTCCTTGTCCGTCTTTTGGTTCTGACTGCCTTCCGGCATACAGCCTTGGCTGTGCAGGTTCGAACCGAGGCGGCGTGTGTTTTAAGAAACATTTTTCTGAATTTGCCCCTTTGATCGGATTACTTATCGCCGATCGCACTTTTCATATATTTTTATGCATTCAAAACCGTGAATCCATTCCGCGGGTGCGCTGTATTTTTCGGAAACGCACATAAACAAACAATTCACTCGCCCTCATTGGTTAAATACGGACCAATAGGATTGCTCCTGACATCCTGTTGCCCAATCAGGGCTCGGCTTTGGTTTTCTGTGTTAATATTATACGGACGGACTTTTTCTTCACAAAACATCAATTCTATTGGACGCGGAGAGAACGAACCAGTTCATAGACATCGAATGGTTCTCTCTCACGTCCGCAGCCACCGTATATCTCGCGGCCATGTACACATAGTCTTCACCTCCCCCTCGGCTCTCGATACAGAGCGAGGCAACGACGGAGAGGTGAGGACACGGATTTCTCTCATCATTTTTTTGATTTCCTAAAAGATGGGATGAGGTATAGCTGAGAAATAGATCATAACTCCGCATTTTGGCCAGCAATCTAAACATAGGGTAGTCTCTCTCTAGAGAATGTGATTTTTAGACATTATTACAACTTAAATTGTAGAGACTGCCTGTTGAGGTGCAGGCCACCCTCAGTTTAGTTGTAGGTGTCTCTAAGGGAGGCGCTGGTCACGTGGGTCCAGTCCAGTTTTTCCGGGGGCTGAAGGGTTTTCTGGCGCCCACCTTGGAATACTGGTCTGTTCCTTTAGACTGGTGCATGTTGCCCCATATGAAATAATGTCATTTTTTCCTTTGACCTCCTTGACTGCCAAACTTGTTGTCGCCATTGTTGAGCAAACCATTTTTTGGACTATTCACAGCCTGAATTTGGTTTTTAAATGAAACGTATGTTTTGCTTTTTTTTTTTCTAGTGCGTGGCCTCCTTCACTCTGAGCCAGTGCCAGGTGAGGTTGTTCCTCCCTACAATTTGGGTGAGTTGATTACCATAGGATTAATCAGTGCACAAGGCACATATGATAGCCCTTTTGAATAGCAATAATAATTGTGATTTCTATCTGTCAATTCTTTACACACAGGAGAAGACACACCATTTTCTCATTTTGAGGATTTGGAGCAACTCAGTAGTTTTCTTACACAGTAAGTAAATGTTGCAGTAGTGCATCATAGGTCCTGAAGAAAGCCTATCCAGGCTGAAACATGTCGACCAATTTACATTCATGGTGAATAGCAATTCCTTGCATGCTATTTTTCACTCTGCTTTTAACCATACCACCTTGATGGTCAGACCCAATAAAGTTTTTCAAATGACATCAAGATAGGTATTTTTAGAACACGTGGATTACAAGTTTTTTTCCCTTTCTTTTCTCACAACTTTGAGCACTGCAACTTAACCCTCTCAGTCTGCACTTGAATCATCTTTATTGGTTGAGGGTCAACATAGTGGTCCAAGTTCTGCTAGCCTTGGGTTGTTCCTAAGGAAGGGCACACTGGATACCACAGTTTTCAACCACATAACCCAGATGACGATGCTCCGCTGTTGAGCGGGCTGATGGGGATTTTTTCGAGCACTCTTTAGGCTGTCTTTCTAGTTCTCTCTTCTTCTGTGGGTCCACATCCACACCCATATCTCTTAGGATAGATATGTCCCACACATTAACCTGTTGGTTTTGTCTTACAGATGTGAACACTTTATAGGTTCCTGTATACAGACTCTCGGTATCTCTCGTGTTGTTTACTGCTAAGTTGGGGGACAAGGTACCAAAAGGTCTATAAATACGACTCCCCTGAGGCCCTCTCTCACCCTTTGTGTTTTGATGCCATAAAGCATAGCCCGCCCTGCACAAGGAGGTGAAGCCGTGCACTACTACAGCTGGAGTGTTTATTAGGCCAAAGATAGCAATGACATTACGCAATGCCAAACTGCACACTCAAATCACGGAGAGGGCAGGAAATAGCCCCCGCTCTTCCTCATGAGCCGCGACAATGTAATCACAGAGTGAAAGGTGTTGGGGCGCTTTTAGTGTTTATAGTTTGGATCATATGCAACTCTCACTTCACACTTTTGTGTCTGTGCAGTTTACAACATTCTCTTCACTATTTATCACTACTTTGAAGACGTTGCAGACCGGTCTCTTCCTTTGATATTTACAATCTAACAAGCGGTCGAGAAAGCCCTTTATTGCAATGCAATAGGTCTCGCATTCATGTGAGTTTGAGCTATTAGCATTGTAAATGACCATGCCTTCTATTTATGTTTTAAAACCCAAATAAAAGGCATTGTCATTTACAGTGCCAATAGCTCAAACTTGCGTGAATGCAAGACCTAGTGTATTGCAAATGCTTGTTTACATGACTTGCGGCTGTGCTGCTGTTCATCATTGCTAAAAGACATTGTCAACGCTGATAGCTATTGGCTTTGCCAGTGCTCGTTCTTATAATTGTTGCTCTGCCCTGCTGTGTAAATCACTTTGTCCTCCTCTCAAATCTTCCACCACTGCCATAGTCTCGGTTAGACTTTTTATCGAGCCTATATAGATTGACGCCATACTCGTAAGTTGTCTAGGTTGTTTTTCTTTCAATTGTTCTTGTAATGCTGCAGAGTGCTGTTTCCCCATGGGGCCATGTTCATGCTATATACAACTGTTCAAATAATGCGACCCATTCACAGTTAACAAATACAGAAGTTGGTTGGTAAGGGTACCATGTCTGGGAATACTTGGGCACTATCCTGGGAGCAGAGCCCAGCTTACCACCAATGGCACTAGAAAAAAAGGTTCTCAGAAAGTTAGAATAATCCATACTTTGTTCGGGGATGTGTCTTTGATGGAACAGTGCCAATCATTTTGTGTTAGTTCAACCTACATCGCATTCTCTGGCTCCCTTCTTATCCACCTTGAGTCGTGATCATGCCACATCTTAACTTCACTAAGTTGTGCTACCCATGCAGACACCACAGGAATCTAAGTTCGGCACAGAAAGCGTCAGTTTTGAGGTTTGCTAGCCACAATAGCTAATAAGGATGCTCTTTAAAGCATCGTGTCAGAATTGATAATAAGTTTCCATTGTGGCAACAAAAAGACTGGATATGGGAAGGGCGCGGAGTAAGAAACTTATGAAGGTGTTAAGCATGCATTTACAGGCTTTGCATGGGGTGCCAGCTTGAGCTGAAAGGGTTATGGATATATAGTAGCACAATCCCACCAGGCTATCGCATCTACCAACCTCTTGATTATTCTGAAGTTTTCTATAATACTTTCTCCAAACTATGTATTAGGACCCTTTGTGATCATAGGATATGGAGGTTTGAAGCGAAGGTCAATGAAATTCCTCATAACTTAAAAATAGGCGGGAAAGATTACCTTTTAAATGTCACCTGAAGGGCAGGAGAGAAGCCCTTCAAATGAAATAGTGGGTTTGTGCTATAGCTGTCCTGAATCTCAGTAGTAACAAATACAAAAGACTCTGAATGCTTGACATGCAAGGGGTTTAAACAGTTTGTTCTGCTGCAATACTTTGTAAACTAGACTCCGTTCTAATGCATTTATTTCCTCGTTGGGTAGCCAGTGTAAGTTGTAGTGGAAGGAATTGGTCAAACTCTTGCTGAAATAGTGTCTGGCTGTAGATTAACATACCCTTGTAGGGGGAGGCTACCAACTGTCCTGTTTTTGGAAACGTAAAAAAAAAACCTCTTTCTGATCTTGAAAGTAAAGCGCTCTGTAAATGTGTAGTTGTTAACAAACATTAAAAAAATCCATATCAACCTGTAAGTTTGCTTAGTTCCCTGGCCAGTGGAATTCTCTACCAATCCATAAATATCTACTTCGTACTTAACTGAATTTTATAAACATTTGAATCGTTTTTTCATCAATTTCCTTCTTTTAAGTTTCCATATATTACATTTACCTATTATGAAAATGCAGTGTTCCTATAGCACTTTTCAATTTAAACAAAACCGTTCGACTATCCATTGCACAAAGAACCTGATAAACAGAATAAATGCTATAAGGAGGCAGGTAGATAACCCAGGCCACTGGCCATGTGAAGTATATATACGGTGATTGACAAACCTTCTGAAGACCAGTAATTTAAGGAACATTAAATTGGGTAATAGTAACGCCTGTTATCTGCAGAGCCTAGAAACAGCAGAATTACAGGCTGAAGGTATGTAAAACAATATATATTAATATACATACTTGGATCAATTAAAGCATCTTTTGTCAAATAACATCCTTCTAGAAATACTGCGTACTTGAGGGAAGAGGCAATGTTGAAGAATACCTTGGCTTCATCCCATTTTATTACGTTATACAATATTTAGAACTTGGTAGAGACTCCTTTCAAACTTCGCGATGGATGCCACAATTTGGTATAGACCTCTATGGTTTTCTTTATTCATCAAAATCGTAGACCGTTTAATACTTAATTATCGCAGTGATATGTTCATTTTAGGATATCTAGTTTCTTCCTTGAATTTGTGCCACATATCTAAAAATCGCGGGATGATCAACTAAATCAATCCCCAATCTTGAAAAAGGGTAACCATTCATAAATGTATAACACCCATAAAAACAGTATGATAGTTTATTTTAGCAATCTGCAGCACGCCTCACAGTCTTGTTCTGACTCCGCCCCAATGCTGGGCTGTCAACTGGTGGAGTTGGACAGATGGTCTCTACCATGTCTTTTGCATACTGTTATGTCCAACAGGCACAGTGGAGGACGGGCGTTTTTCTCATTCACACCTCCAGCCATGTAGTAACTGTGTCACCAACTGTGAAATGCAAGAATGAAGATACGCTGAGATGTTCAGTCCAGGAGATAGATTTATTCTTAAGTTCAAACAAGATGGGGACATTGGATAAGAGTTTTAGAAGTATCAGCCCCACTGGGAGCAGCATTCCTGCTGCTCAGCACACATTCAGCAACTGACATTTCATTCAAGCATACACACAAGAACACTCCGTGACACTCACACAATGGCTGAGCAGCAGAACACAGAGAAAGGACTTAACATAAATGAGGGCAGGATACCACACCAGCCCTGCTTAGTCACGGATGATCTCTTAATGGTACTGCGATCCCGTTAGGTCACTGCCTTAGCGACTCGCTGACCATCCTCGCTTGAAGATTCATTGCGTGGTTGGAAGCAGGTGCTTTGGGAGTTCCACCACAGGTGCACAGTGTCCCAGTTGGGTTTCTCCTCTCTGGATACGTTCTCAGTCTCCCTTGACTCATCGCTGGACTGCAGCAATCTTTGCAGCCCCTCATTTCTCGGCACCAATGGCTGTGGTAAAATGTGAGCTTCTTCGGGCCATTCTTGGATGTACAGACTTATGATGGAACACTGACTCGCATTCTGAATTAATCTCAGATATTCCTTTCCAAGAGTCCATTCTATCTTGAATGCCTATTACTATTATTTGTATGTGGTTACAGAAAACAATTTAGGATGGTGTTCACATATCCAGTTGCATTCCATGTACATCCTTATTCAAGGAGGTCAATGCAGCTCTTCTGTGCATCGCAACGCAGCCCAAGTCATTTTTTGATAGGTTCTTCACCCCCGGTTCCCTACTGTCGCATTTCAGTTTTCTTTCGGATTAGCTTCTGGATCCTTCTCGCTCCACAGGTCTTTGTTGTGAGCCCTCTTTCACTTCTCTGATGGTCTACCTCTGAGCATTCTCTTCAGATACTGGATTTCATGGTCATTGTGGATGTTTTTTATGTTGCAGGACTTTAGCCTTCAATGCAGAGACCTATTTCTAACATGTGTATTTTAGATTATTGTGGCTTCCAGAAGGCTTCCTTACCTTCGGTAAGCCAGAGAAACTCCTGAAGGATTTGGCTACTGACAGGTATAAACTGCACACTCTTACCAGGTTCATTAATGTAGTTTTCATACGTGGCACTTTAAACTGATCGTGCAACTATCAGATGTCTTCATGTTACTGGAATTATGATGCCTCCAGTCTGTGGTATTTATAATGCTTTGGTCCAACTGATAGGCCAAGAACGACAAGTTTTTGAACGAAAACCCAGGATGGATTACTGTTTCATCATGACATTGTGTCATTTAGTTAGATGTATGAAAATTAGACAATATGCATTAAGTGCCCCATCCCTCTCTATACTTCAAGGCTGAGTTTACAACAAGATTTGAAAATATTTATTTACTTTAAAAAAAAAAGCATTTTTTCAATTAATTTAATACATTACTAAATTAAGAAATATACACTGAACAAATAGGCAATAGTAAATTAAGCCGTGGTCAGTTTATCTCACTGTCTGCTTAGCAGCAATATCTGAGAACTGGTGTAACATTAAAAACTGCTTCAGCTTCGATGCACCTAGCAGTTTAGATTCTGTGGCCAACGAGGCGAGTGCAGATTGAAAGTTATGCTTCTCTTTCATCCACAATGTGACGGTTCCGTAGGAAAAACGATGCCATAAATTTCACTGTAATGTTCGACAAAGTGCACCTCCAGTCCCTCAGTAATATAATCTGCTAGGTCAAAGTAATCCTTCTTGTTCTCCGAGGGAAAAATAATACATGTGACACCAGCTCTTTTGGCCTAGAGGAAACAAGACATGGTCAGTCAGTCACTTATGAGATATTATTTTAAATAAATCTTAGATAGGAAAACAAATTTCGATGCATATGCCAACCTCAAAATTAAAAAAAAACATGTTCAGTAAAAAGTGGCAGCAGATGAATAACCGTGTTAAATGACAAAGTTAAGAAAAAGACTGCTTGAGATAAAGTAATGAAATTGTGACCGCATAGTAAAGCTCGTTACACTCTACATTGCACAGTCCTAGATATAAGACTTGACGGAAATGTATCATTGGAGCCATTTCCTAAAGGAAGGAAAATTAATAATTATTTCATTACGTGGGGATAGTGGGGTGTTTTAAATATGGCACAAGTAAGTATATTCCAAATACAGGAAGGTTCTTTTTGACTTTTTAAAAAAATATGTACGATACCACTCTGTCTCTGATCGTCAAATGTAATTCTAATCCCACCGCAGCTGCTTACTCGTAAGATTTGCACCTGTGTTGCAATGTAATATTCCCTTCTCTGCTCTGCGCAATTTGGATGCATAGGTTTTAAGCAGATATGTAATGCTTTTAATACTGCTCAATAAATATATTTACACTTATGCTTCCAAAGCTAGCTATGACCTTGAAATGAGCAAAGATAGATGGCTTGCAACTAGAGCGCGCCTTAAGAGCTCAAAGAAGGGGCTGGATTGGAGAAAGTTCAGAGATGGTAGTAAGGACTAAAGTTAACTTGAATGATTCTGCTCCATTTTAGGTGACGCATATCATTATTTAGTACATGGTCGGGCGCTGAAACTCCCTGGGAAGATGGTGTACCCCCGGAGATAGACAGATTAAGGACGGAGGTTAGTGGATGGTGGCCGCTCTCAATACGATCAATAACCTCCATATCTACTAAATGGGGCCAGAGCCTTAGGTGAACAAGCAAGTAATTAATGCGACTCAACCTCAGGCCGTTATCAAAAGTATTCCTACCGGACTTATCTGACAAACTGCGCCCATTTGCTGCCCTCAGATGGCTACCCATACACAGCCCCTTCATCTGAATTGCTGCCTCTGTCCACCTTTTTACTGGGGCTGCCTCAATGGCTGGAATAACCCATCTTAGGTCTTCTTCTTCAGATAGTTGGAAATCGTTATATCCTAGGGGCTCAAGGTGGTATTAAAATCCACCGCTACGAGGGGCCAGGAGTAAAATTGTCAGGGAACCCGGGCAAGGGTGGCAGTGGAACGAATGGAACCCACTGCGGTGCCGGGAACAGAGCCACGGGCTGCGCCGGGGCCTGAGCCCGTGGCAAGGGAGAGCCCTCAGCAGGGACGGTGGGGCCCGAAGGCGCGTCGGTGGGAGCACGAGGCCTGAAAAGGCGGTCCATGGCAGCAAGAAAATCTTGCACCTGGGCAGGAGTCGCCGACGGACCCAGATAAGGTGGGTAGGCCGCAGGGGTGGTACCCCTGGCCCCCTCGTTTACGTCCGTAGACCGACAGGGGGACGTCGGAGAGCATAAATGCTTCTTCGACTTCTTCTGACGTCTCTTACCCAATTCCAAGTGTGAAGACTTCGACCCCGAGGAGCGATGATGGCTCAACGGTCAGTCTTTTGATCGACCCCTGGACCTCGAACGGCACGGAGAAGACTGCCGGGCCTCCAGCAGTTCATGGGACCGCTCCCGTAAGGCCTTTGGAGCCATGGCCAGACAATCAGAACATGACCGGGAGTCATGGTCGCCCTCCAGACAGTAGAGCCAGACGCCATGGGGGTCGCCACCGACATCATATGACAACAGGCCCCGCAGGATTTAAACCCAGGCATCCCTAAGTGGCACAAGGAGTCAAAGACTCAAAAAATGGAAGACAAAAAGTCTCAAAAGTTAGTCACAAAGTGACTAGGGTACGTGCTCTATCAGGATCTGCGCTTGCTGGCGCGGAAATAGAAAGAACTGATGTCAGCGCGCATGGGTGGCGCCTAAGTAGTCTCCGTGACGTAATCTCGGTGCTTATGAAGCCATCTACTGACACGGAGCCGCATGACGCCACCTTCCGACGCGAAGGGTACTGCTGACGAAAACTTTCAGGATCCAGTTTGACACCTGGGGATATTCTAAGGTAAGGAATCTATCACTAACGTGTCTCAGATTGCAAACTTATGGTGCTCGACTAACAAATGTCATGGATGCTTGTAATACAATATAGTTCAACTACATCAGACACGCAGTCTGCCTAGTAGTGCCACCACCTTACGTAATGAAAAGTCACCCCCTGTGCATCGTGTCCAGTCACCCACAACAAACTCACTATTCTGAAAGGTTATACTTAAACAAATAGCCAATATTTTAAAGGCCCTTTAGTATGTGTAACCATGTCCCCCTCTGATCTCTTTCAGGAAGGACTTACAATGCTCCATATTTATCTCTACCTAAACATGCATCCTTCCGAGAGACTATTAATTAGGAGTCATGCATGTGTTTTACAAAAGATGTTGAGCTGTTTTGTTCAACGAGAAAACTATGCAGAGTGGAACACGGGAAAATAAAGGAACTCATAGGCACTCTGACAAAATGAGGTCATGGATTCAGCAGTGCCTCACATTTGGGATTTCCGAACACCGATATGACATCGGCTGACATCTAATATCCTTCCTGCACCTCATTCTAAAAACTACTCCGCTCTTTTTTGGCAGAAGAACGCCTCTGTCCTACTGTCTGAAGCCAGTGTCTCATCTTAAATGGGGATTGCCAATACCATGGTCTTGTATAGTGGACTTGGCTGTTGTGTATTCAAGAAGCAAATACAGAACCAACCTAACATCACTCACATGTGCCTGTCAAAATGGCAATGCATGGACAGTGTGGGAAAGCGAGAAGGTATGGTTCCACATGGACAGAGAGGTCACTTGTCGCCCTCTCTGGGATCATACATGGTTGCCCCGGGAAGCGTGTCACCAAAGGGCATACATGGCGGTTCCTACTAAAACGGTGCTTGAAATTTGGGTTAAAGTGGGGGTCCGTAGAGGCCTCACTATCTACCCCTTGCTCGCAACCCGCAGTTGCCCCCTGCGGGTCGCCCACCGTATTTTTCGAATTGGACAGATAAGGACTGCAGAACGATACAAGATTTATTGTTCGGGGAGGACCTTAAAACATTTGCCCAGTGTAAGCAAGAATTTCGGCTGAGAAGGATAGGTTCCAATATATTCAACTTCGGCCTTGGTTACAGGGGTCTTATCTATCGCAGGCGGCTATGAGATCTTTGGCACCGTTTGAACGACTATCGCACACCTTTAGCTTCTCCAAGGGGTTAATATCTCGTATATGCCAGATCCTCCAACATTCGCACCGTTTGGACCCTAATCCATTCCAACGGCAGTGGCAATCCACATCGGATGCTGCCATCACTCCCTCCCAGTGGGCACGCCTTTGGTGCGACATTCCAAAAACGTTCCATAGCATTCCCCAACAAGAATCTGCTTACAAGATGATGACTCAGTGGTACTGCACTCCATCTCGGCTTCAAAAGATGTTTCCCAACACATCCCCCTGTGTTGGCGCTGTACCCAAGCGGTTAAGGATTTTTTACACATTTGGTGGTCATGCCCTCTCCTTACTACGAACTGGAAAGAAGTCCTTAGCCATATTAAGCGGGTGTTAGGATACCAGATAACCGAGAGTCCGCTCGTTCTCATTCTGGGCCTCAAGCCAGTGAACCTGCGAGCAATGACCTGCTGAGATCGGCACCTCAGTCTCCACATGCTGGGAGCCACGAAACTGACTGTCGCACTATGTTGGAAGAAACCAGAAACACCCTCCATCAATGTATGGTTCACTTGATTGTGGCACACGGTGGCAATGGAGCTACTCACGGCGCAACTGCAGTTTCGGGAAGTCAAATTCACGAAGCTCTGGAAGCCACTGGTGGAACACCTGGGACGACTGGAAAATGTTAGATTTCAACCACCAAGACTTCGAGCCCTGCAGCTCTTTGACGACGCAGTGCACCCCACTGACCCGGAGGGTTTTTGGTGATTAGTCACCCAATACAATACCCCCAGATAGGCTTCAAGACTTAGGCATCTCTCTTTTTGGCGCACTGGTCAATGCTGGCGCCCATTGTTGGCTGTTGCTAGAGTAGTGATCTCCAGTGGTGTGAACAGACTTGGAAGATATACCAAGGCAACCCTCATACCCCTCCCCTGCCACGTCCTGTCCCATCTATACCATTGTCCCCTTTCCTTTCTTTGTCTACACATCTTGGTTATGTCTTTGGTTTCCTTTCTCTTTTACCTTTTATTGGTCATACTTTCCAGCACATGGATACATTACTGCATTGTATCTCAATCTAGGCATGTCTATTAGAAAAAGAGTGCTAAACTGTTAGAGGGTGTTTTGCCCCATAGCATCATGCCACCACTGCTTAACAATTGGGACTCTTAAGATGCCAGTCATAGGGGCTTGTGCAGCTGTTGCAGTTGTTTACCACTAGTATGATACGAAAGGAATGTGTAAGGCGGTGTCACCGGATTGCCTAGGCCCGCCACGCTAACACTGATTGTGATAATAAGGGGCCCACAAACTCTCGCTCTCATTCCCTTTTTTGTGCTGCCTTGAAATGTCTGCACAGTTATGCACGGACTGTCAAGATGTATTTACGTCTATTGCTTTTCCTTATAAATACCAATAAAAACATTTTGAGACAAAATGGCAATGCAATGCAGCTGTGAATATAACTGCTTGTCACCTTTTTCAAAGCTTTTTACCGGCGGTATTACACATGGGTGATCTTTGAAACCAGAAAGTTTAATAATGAAGAAATAAAATAGACACTGAAGAAAGCAACAGGCGTCTTTATCTTTAAGCGGCGCTGTGCCAGGTCATTAGGTTTATTCGATTAGACTAGAGATAAGCAACCTGCTAATTGCTTTTAGGGTAGCTTGGACTTCTGCGAACACCGTGCCCACGAAAAAGACATTTACTTGACTCAAAGTGTTTTTGTAATATATTTTAAGGAAAGTTTAAAAAAAAAAGTCTTACAGCAATGGTTTTCTCCTTGATTCCACCAACTGGAAGAATTTTCCCCGTCAGAGATACCTCTCCAGTCATAGCTATGTTCTGTCTCGCGGGTCGATTCATGGCCAGTGACAGAAGGGCAGTGACTATGGTACAACCAGCGCTGGGCCCATCTTTTGGCGTTGCTCCCTGATTGGAAATAAAGCAGGAAATTACTAAGAAAGCAAGAAAAATACCATGTTCAATAAGAGATCATGTATCTACTGACTACCCGGTTTTGTAAGTATAGGTTGAGTTTGGATTGGAGTTAGCCAAGACTGTAATAGGGGCAGATAGCAGAGATATGTTTCCTCTGTTATTCCTCTTTTGTCACTATCCCAATTGAACTTGCTGTAATAATTTCTATGGGTCATAAAGACTTTTATTGCAATTTGTCTTTCAGAGAGATTTGTTTGCCGGCATTGTACTTACCTCTGGCACGTGCAAATGAATGTGAGAATTTGAAAGGAACTCATTGGAAGGCTCTTTCTTCATCAAGAAAGCACGGGAAAAGGTGTAAGCAATTTTGCAACTTTCCTTCATCACATCTCCGAGCTGACCAGTTACTTCAAGGGAGCCGTCCTTGCTGTCCTTATCCCGCAGCCGTCGCAGGGAGGTCTCAATAAACAGAGTGGAGCCACCTAGGAGACGTGCGAGAAAAAACAAGACTTAGGAGAACAAAAAGGGACACTTCGGCCGATACTGGGATCGATTTTTAAAGGGCAGAAAGCTTACGCTCGTAAATTAAAGTGAATTGGTCCCAGAAGTCCCTCCAAGATCAATTTCCTCAAAATGTATAAAAACTTTCTATAGCATTGTAGAAAAAGATTCTATTTTGCAAAAATGTGCCCAACTGAAATAACTTTTCTTCTATTTTGTTAAATCAAAATAGAATTCCTTCTGATACAGTTACCAGCAGCCATATTTGAAACAATCACTTTTTTCTCAAGACTTATCATAGATGTAATGAATGCTGCTCCTTGAGCCCTTTTTCCCCCAATCTTAATATACTGTCATTATGAGAATTCTTTCAACATAAATCTCAAACTGATTTTTCCGCCACTTTGTTTCTACTCAAAGGCCAGGCCATTGTTTCCATGTTTCTTGCACACTTGGACTGCTGCAACAGTTTCTCTTCACCCCTAAAAGGTATCAGATTAGACCAATGCAGAGATTGCAGAATGCTGCAGCAGGACTCCTTTATGCGGCAATTTGATCACAGCTCTGTAGTTCTTCGCACTCTGCTCTCGTTTGCTGCATCATCATATAGACTTTAAAGCACCAGACTATTACCTTTTTGGGTGGAGGGTTTTCGCATCAGGACATGGAGATACTCAGCCTCTTGCAATCTGTATTTCTTTTTTTTTTAAAAACCTAATGGGAATGGCACCTACGTGACAGAACAATCTACTACTGTAACTAAAACACCCATACTCCTGTTTAGCTAAAATATTGCTTCGTCCTTAAAGTCTTCAGTGCTTCCCTTCATACACCCACATTTGCAATAAGAGTCCTCTTTTTGAAGGCACAATTGCTCAACAAGAGCAGACTAATACAATACACCCAGGCTTTCTGTAACTGATAAAACACAAATGAATCAAATAAGCTGACTTTTAAAAATAAAAGAAATGTAATTCAGTAGGGATAGAAGGGACTGACTAAGATACCAAACTCAGCCTTGGAGAGAACTCATGAATATGTTAAATTATGAGTACGAATTGAGGATCTATCAGTGGTGCTACCAAAGGGATAACTTTCCTTAGCTTCTTCTGTGCTAAAGCTTGTAGACTATTAAGTAGCTCACAAAAATACATCTTTTCAATTTCAGTAGAGCCAGCATTATCCTCTCTGTGAATACTCCAAAACACATATTTAATTTTTAGAGAAAGTTAAGCTGTTAGCCTCTTTCTTTCACAATGAATCCTCCATAGTTGGATAGTATTAAAGGGTTCTTCTGGCCAAGATGGATAGATAAGGAGACTTCAATACCCGCATACACCCACATTCTTATTAAACTGAATAGTCTATTAATCAATAATAATGCATTGAATATTTTTTTAACTTCTGTCCTGATGCTATTTGTTTAAAAAAAAAAACACACTGTGGCCAAAGGATCATAGGCTGCCAAAATGTGTGAAAAAAGGCTAATTTACCCATCGCAGTCCATGCCAGTCCCATGACCACTCCGGGAGGTGTGATGTCATACATCCGATCCACAGTAAACACGGGCTTCCCAACAAAGTCTTGTAGGTTATTCGGGGTCACCTCCACACTCTCTGCTTCTCCTTTGACAATCTTGTAGGCAGACTTCCGCAAAACCTGGGAAAATAGTTGCTCAGTTTAACTCCGAGCATGAATGATAGTTTTTGCCCACTGGTAAAGATGTCTTTGCAGCTGCCACAAATTCAATGGCTAGAAAGTCAAACATTAAATCAAACAATAAATTCACTAAACACTTTGATTTTGTTCCAAATTGGATTGAAAGATAATACCTTGATGAAGTAAATAATTTGTCATGTTTTCTTCACTTTTTTGTTCTTGCGAAAGTTATTTTATTTATATTTATTTATGGAGTTTTATATAGCGCTGACCTGACCCGGGGGTATCGGAGTGCTTTACAGCAGTGTTTCATGATAGTTACATAGTAGAGCAGTCTTAAAAGCATAAAGTTTGGCAGTCCAAGAGTGCAGAGGCTTCTTGAGGAGTAGGCTTCTTCAGGTAGTGGTTGAGTCCTGAGGTAGCCTTGTTGAATGCTTTATTGAGGTAGTCCGAGGCCTTGAGGCAGCTTACTTGTTTGCACATTTGCCTTGAAGCGGGCTGAGGTGGATCTGAGCGATGTAGAGACAGAGAGCATCTGCATCAGGGATAACGTGCCGGCAGCAGCTATCCTTCAGGAGGGAACGGTTGAGGAGGAGGGCTTTTAGGTGTTTTTTAAATTTTGGGAAGGAAGCGATAGTTCTGATATCTGTTGGGATGGAGTTCCAGATTTTTGGTGCATTTCCAGCAAATGACCTTGCAGCGGTTTTGTGTTTGCGTGTTTTCAAGGGGCTGAGAAGGAGGGAGTTCGAGCTCCTGAGGTTTCTTGACTGCCCGGCCTTCTTGAGTTTGGCAGCCAGGTAATTCGGTTTTCCAGTGTGAAGGGCTTTGTGCGTGAGGCAGGCCGTTCTGAAGCTAGCTCGCTGTTCGACTGGAAGCCATTTTAGTTCTTTAAGTGCTGGAGAAATGTGGTCGTATTTTCTAATTCCAGTGACCATTCTAGCTGCTGCGTTGAGGGTTGTTTTGAGGGGGACCAGGTGGGATTTTGTGGTGCCGGTTAAGGTTGCGTTGCCATAGTCGAGTCTGGATAGCACCAGTGATTGGGTGGCTTGTTTGAGGTCTTTAGTAGGGATGAATGGTTTAATTTTGTAGAGAAGCTTTAGGTTGAGGAAGGCAGTCTTTGCAGAGTTTTTGATTTGTTTGGTCATGTCTAGTTTAGAGTCTAGGGCAGGGGTCCCCAAACCGGTCCTGGAAGGCCGGATCCATGCCAGATTTTTAAAATTACTACATGTATCTCAATGGGGATATCCAAAAAATCTGGCATGGATCCGGCCCTCCAGGACTGCTTAGGAGACCCCTGGTCTAGGGTGATTCCTAGGTATTTTATGGAGTTAGCCAGGGTGAGATTGCCGTTTAGAGCATCCATAGCCTTAAGCCATTCTGCGATTTGTGGGTTCTCTTCTTTGTTGGAGATGAGGAGGATCTCCGTTTTGTCTTGGTTGAGTTTAAGGTGATTTAGGGTGAGCCAGTGTTTTATTTCTTTTAGGGTGTTGTTTAGTCTGGGGAGGAAGTTTCCAGATAGATCTGGGTGTCATCGGCGTATAGGTGGAAGGGGATATTCACCTTTTTGAGTATGGTGGTGAGGGGTTCCATGTATATGTTGAACAGTTGTGGTTAGAGCACTGAGCCTTGTGGCACACCTCTGCTGACGGGGTGGAGGTCAGAGGTGAAGTTTTGTATTTTTATCCTTTGCGAGCGGTTCTGGAAGAAGGAAGTGAACCAGCGGAGGACCATCTCATCGGCACTTACCCTTTCTTGTAGGGCCTTGATGAGAAGTTGGTGATCTACTGTGTCAAAAGCTGCCGATAGGTCGAGGAGAATGAGAAGGCAGCCGTGATCGGAGTCCAGTGACTTGTGGATGTCATCTGTGTTATTGAGGATCGCAGTCTTCGTGCTGTAACCTTTTCTGAATCCCGCTTGGTGGGGATCAAGAAGGTTGATGTTGTCCATGTGTTGAGTCAGTTGTGAAAGGATACATTTCTTGAGGATTTTGGATAGGAGGGGGAGATTGGAGACAGGTCTGAAGTTGTTCAGGTCCATGAAGTCAAGGCCTGTTTTTTTTAGTAGTGGCGTTACTTGTACGACTTTAAGGCAATCAGGTATGATGCCGGATCTCAGGGAGCTGTTGATGATTCTGCACCAGAGTGCAGCAGAGTTTTTTGGTCAATTGAGTGGGTATAGGGTCCAGGACGTGAGAGGCGCGTTTGGAGGTGGAGATTAGCTTGATAATCTCAGCTTCCGTGATGGGATTGAAGGACTTCCATGTATTTGTGTGGTGTAGGCATGTGCTTTCTATTGGAGCTGGGGACAGGCTTTCGCAGGCAGGGTT
The DNA here is from genome assembly GCF_964263255.1 of Lissotriton vulgaris. Taxonomy (NCBI): domain Eukaryota; kingdom Metazoa; phylum Chordata; class Amphibia; order Caudata; family Salamandridae; genus Lissotriton; species Lissotriton vulgaris. The sequence continues at coordinate 82,961,653 of NC_141700.1, read as the reverse complement.
GGTGCTGGTGTCTAGCGGGTGTTCAATCTTGGAGATGTTTTCTTCGAAGACGATGGCGAAGTTTTCGCACAATTCCTTGAAAACCTGGGTGGGGGGTACGGGGGGCTTGGTGGTTTGTTGCTTGATGATTTTGAATTGTTCATTTGGCCTATTTTTTGCATTGTCCAGGACGGACCAGAAGAAGTTGTTTTTTTCGGTACAGATGTGTTTTTTGTATTTTCTCCAAGCTGCTTTGAGTTGTTATAGGAGGCTTGCGGAGGGGCTGTTTCTCCAGAGTCTTTCTATCGCTTTAAGTTGTCTCCTTTCGATGTTGATGTCCGGATTGAACCAAGATCTGGATGGGATGTTCCTGGGTTTTTTTAGTTTCAGGGGGGATATCTGGTCTAGAATGGATGTCAGGGATGTGTTTTAGTAGTCAGTGAGTTCTGTCATGGATAGATCATCCGAGGAGGTAGTGAGGAGGGAGTTGACTTTTTCCTCCAGGTCAGTCATGTTGATCTGAGAGAGATCTCTGGTCCATTTGGGCTGTTCTTGGGTGGGGGGGTTGTATAGTGGTTGGCTGTGTCAGGTAGAAGAGGATTAAGTGGCGGTCGGACCAATCAACGGGAAGGGTGTGATTTATCGTCACTGTGTCACGGTTGGCTATGATGGTATCTAGGGTTGCACCTTTGTTGTGAGTTGTTTCTGTGCAGTGTTGCATGAGGTTGTTGTTGCATAGTAATTCACTCAGGTTTGGATTAACAGGTTATCTTCGTTCCAGTGTATGTTGAGGTCGCCCAGAATAAGGTTATTCGTGTCTCGTAGTGAGCAGTGGGCAATCAGGTCAGACAGGTGTTCTGTGAAAGTGGTGGAGTTGCCTCGAGGGTGGTAAATAAGGTGGCTGGTAAGTGTTTTTTTGTTGCAAGTGTTGATGTTGACAGTTAGGCACTCAAAGGTGCTGTAGTTGGAGGAATCTGTTTTCGGCACAGAAATATTGTCTCTATGGATGATTGCTAAGCCTCCTCCTCTTTGGTCTTTTCTGTCTTTGTTGGGGATTGTAAAGCCTGGGGGGGATGAGAGTGTCCAGGAGTGGAAGGGAGGAATCATTAAGCCAGGTTTCGGTGATGAATGCTATGTCTATGTCGTGTGTGAGGATGGATTCTGCTAGTTCAGTGGCATGTTTGGTGGCTGATCTGCAGTTTATGAGCATGCAGTTAGTGGGGGTCGTCTCTGTTTTGGGTTTCTTAGTCAGGGGGACCGTGGGGATGTTAGTGCGGGTGGTCAGTGGCCTAGGTGAGTTTGGAGGAGCTTGGTCTCTTCCTAGTCCGGTGATTACTTGAATTTTGGATTGGAGGGTGACACCAATAGGATTGTCGTACGAGGAGGCAAGATCCGCCGCATCACTCTCAGACATGGTGTCCCTGGTTCTTTTCGGTCTCTGTGTCAGATTGGAGAGGGGGTTAGCTACCCATCTCTGGGGAGGGACAGTGGACGGTCTAAGTTTTGTCTGGATGGTATAGGGGTGGGTGTGATGTGGTTGCTGGGGCGCTGCAAGGTTGTCTAGAATTTCACTAAGGCCTCGGATTAAAATTGTTATCTGGGTTTCCAGCATGGAGAGTCGCTGCCCGGTCTCTAATTCACTGAGGTAACGGGACTGAATCTGTGTGGGTGTGTTGGGCCTGGGGGGGGGGGAGAGTCTCAGGGTGTTGGGCAGCTTAGTGGTGGCTGTATTGTCCGTTTTGGGTCTAGGAAGAGAGTATCTTAGGGAGATAGGTAGTCTCGAATTGGTTGTGTTATCCGTGTGGGGTCTGGGCATAGCCGAGAGTGCAGGATGGCGGGGTCTTGTTGGAGTGTGGGGACTATATTCTCTGTGGGTTTGGGGGAATGGGTGTTCAGGATGTTCAGAGTTAGTTGGAGCGAGTGGAGGGCACGTAATGGGTGGGGGTGAGAGCCGACAGGGGATCGCTGGGGATGAGAGCCAGCGGAGGGCATAAGGGGGGTCCTGTTCTCTCTGGGGGTGGTGGGGGGGATGTCATGTGGTGAGGGGGTCTTGTTCAGGTGTCGTTGCTTTATTGCCTGTGGGTGTGGGGAGGTGGTTGCTCAAGTTGTTCGCAGTGTGTTGGTGTGGGGGGCAGGTGGTGGGTGGGGGTGAGTGCCGGCAGGTGGGAGTGAGAGCGGAGGGTGGGAAGTAGGCGGGTCCTGTTATTCCTGGGGGTGGTGAGAGGGATGGTGTGTGGCAGGGGCGTGTGGGGGTGCTAGGTAATCTCTGAGCAGTGGGTGGCGGGTATCGGTGAGAGCTGTTGGGGGGGGGGGGTAGAGGGTAGAGGGTTCCTGTTCTCCCTGGGGGAGGCGCGGTGGGTGCCGTGGGGAGGTGGGCATGCGGGGTTGGTAGGGAGTGCCGGAGATGTGGTGTCAGGTGAGGGTGAGGGCCGGACAGGGGTAGTGGAGGGGAAATGTTCTCTCTGGGGGTGTTCTCAACTGCTGTGAGAGTCTTCTTGTTTAGGAGTATCGCAATTTGTTCTTCCATGCAGAAACGGTTGTAAGCTTCACCTTACAATTTTTCCAGTCTTCCCCAACACTCCTGCACCTTGTGGTTCTCTGATATATCACAATTAGTTTTTAACTTGTCTGGTTCCCTGAAGGCTCTGTAATTAACCCTCTCTTATTCTCGCTCCACAACTCTTTATGCATGATCATCTTTTCTTTTGGTTTCTCCTAATAATTTTACATGCATGATACTGATATATTCTTCTTATTTCCTTTTTTCTCAGTCTCCTTCAGCCTGGATTTCTGGTGCCTAAATAATTTACAGCACTAGCCGACCATACGATCCTTTAAACTCAATTCTGAAAAAAACTCAAGATCTTCAACCGTACTTTTTAGCTACTGTAGATGTGGCGGTAGAATTCACAAAAGACCTTCAGCAGCCAACTGGCGTATGGAAGGAACTAAGCCACATCGGAAACTTTACATTACCTTTTCCACCTGCTTCTGAAGATTGCGGACTCCACTCTCACGACAGTATTGCTTTATAAGAACAGTAAGTGCCTCTGACGTAATCTTGGTCTTCACCTCGTCCAAACCACATAACACTCGAGCTTGTGGGACCAAGTACCTCTGCAAGAAATTGGCAATTACTTTTTACCAAGAAAGAGAAGCATTAAGTCAAACAGGAACTTATTAACAAAGGCATCAAAGAACATCTAAAGGGATTTTAAAAAAATTTGCAAAATGAATATTATTCGTCCATGGCTACTACAAATAGTTAGCCAGTGACTCTTCAAAGTTTGATGCAACAAGATTGACATTGTCGGGTACACCATATGACAATCAAATTAATTTCTCCCAAAAATAAATAAGATCAATATTCTAAATTTTATATGAATAAGCAATCTTATCCAACTATAGTAAGCTTTTTTTTTTTTTTTAAATATATTTTTATTGCAGAGTTATAAACCACAGGATACAATTAAACAGCCAGCACACTTGTGGGCAACCCCCATCCAATGATAGTTCACCGTCGTACACAGCCATTCAGCCCGCATCCCGGAGGCCGGGCGGCATATCACATCGCTCAAAAAGGAACACATCACAGTGTACGTCCCATTGGGACCCTGGCTGGAAGGACGTTTTGTGTATCTGCTTTTACCCCCCCTCCCACAACAACATTCCCGTCAGCCATCTCCGTGAGAATCAATGGGGGCCTGCCCTAGGCTATATGGACCTTCGCACCTGGCCGTTCCACCCAGTCGGTCTACCCTCCACTCAGTGCCCACCGTCCCAGTAGATCCAAGGCCCTAACAAGCAACCCTCCCAATGGCTTCCGGCCCTCCCCAAACCCCCTACAACCAACCCCCCCAAAGCCCCCCCTCCCCTGGCAACTGCTAAGGTGTGTGTTTCGCCCTATCGAATTGGATGGGTCCACTACAGTGCGTAGGACCATACTTCTGTGTTCGCCCCGCGGTGTCCAGCGGCTTAGTTCTCGCCTTCCTCATCCTCAACCAAAGAATCACGCAAAGCCTGTACCACTAACTCCCATGCACGCGCCGCATCCAGTGCCTTCTCATTCCCCAACTTCACTGCTTGCTTCATCCGGAGCACACTCTCACAGTCAGACCACCGCAGCAGCTCATTCTTCCATCTACGCAGTGAGGGACCTCCCCTGGACTTCCAGTGCCACGATATTTCCCTCTGTGCCAATATCAGACCCAGGTCTATGAATTTACTTGTCACCTTGGTGTGCTTAGTATGCGGGAACCAGAGCAGTAGGCACGCCGCCATGTCGAATTCTACCTCCCTGTCAGTCACTTCATTCAGGAGCTCCCCTACCTCCGCCCAATAGGTCCCCAGTTGTGGACACCCCCAAAACAAGTGGTCCATGTCCGCCCCTAGGGACGAACACCGGGGGCAACAGGCATCCGGCACCCGAAAGTACCGCTGTAGTTTCTCAGGAGTTAAATAGGCCCTATGGAGCACATAGAAATGGACCTGCTGAAAGCGCGCGTTCCTAGTGCCCTTCCACGTGCGTCGCAGGATATGGCCCCATGCCGTATCCGGTATGGGCCGGCCAACGCTCACCTCCCATTTAGCTTTGAGCCCGTGGAGTGGTTCCAGCCCTTCGTTCAGCATCCTATTATGGAGGCACGTCACAGCTTTGAATGTACCAGCCGCCATTACTACATATTGGCACGCCATAGTCGTCGCGGGCTCCAAGAGCCCCTCTTTCCAGTGCTTTTGTACGGCAGCCACAACTGCCGCATGTAGGAGGAAACCCCCCTCAGGCAGTCCGAACTGGTCCCGGAGCACTTCGAACGGCGCCAAAGCCCCATCTACGTACAAGTCGCCCACCACCTGCAACCCCGCCTCCTCCCAATCCAACAACGGGGACCAATCTCCTCCGTGCGGCAATGCCGTCAACATCCCGATCGAGATCTCCGGGGCATAAGGCCGCGATGCCCTCGCTCTCCGAAGGCTCCTCTGCCAGCACAGCCGGAGCGTCCGCTCTTCCATGGTGAGGGCCCGTAGCTCGAGCCGCTGCTGCATGATGATGTAGGACAGCACGTGGCGCTGTATACCCCGATCCCGGTCCTCCTCCGGTCCCCGGAACACCCTGGCTACATTCTGCGTGAGGACCTGCAACTGCGCCGCTAGATAATACAGCTCCAGGTCGGGCACGGCCATGCCCCCTTCCAGCTTGGGGCGAAGTAGCGTGCTCAGGGCTATTCTGCGGCGGCCATGCCCCCATAGAAAGCCAGTTATCATTGACCGCAGTTCCTTGAATACCCCCTGGGGTATCCAGACAGGCAGCGTCCGGAAATAATATAGGAAGCGGGGGAGCGCCACCATTTTCAACAGTGCTATCCTGCCCAGGACTGTCAGCGGGAGGGTCGACCAGAAAGTCAAGCTGCCCTGCAGCGCCCGGATACAGCGGCCAATGTTACCCTCCAAAAGGTCCGCGGCCGAGTGGTAAATGCGGACGCCCAAGTAGGTGATGCAAGAGGGTTCCCATACCAAACCCAAATCACTGCTAGGGGCTGGCGATCCCGCTCTCAGCGGAAACACGCAAGTCTTCGCCCGATTGACCTTAAGGCCCGACAGCCGGCCGAACTCAGACAGCAGATCCATCGCTCCAACCAATGCCCCCGAGGTGTCAGCTAGGTACAGGAGCAAGTCATCCGCATAGAGCGATATATAATGCCATTGCCCATCACTCACTATCCCCGCGTATCGGTCGCCTGACCTCGCATGGACCGCCAAGGGTTCCATCGCCAGGGCAAACAACAGAGGGGAGAGGGAGCACCCCTGTCGTGTTCCCCTGCCCACCGGGTACGCCTCAGACACCAGGCCGCCCAATCGTACTCTCGCCGTCGCCGAGGTATATAAGACCCTCGTCCACCTTCGAAACCCGTCACCCATGCCAAATCTCTCCAGCACCCCATCCAGGAAAGGCCATTCCAAGCTATCGAAGGCCTTCTCGATGTCCACAGACAGAACCGCCGGCACTCCCTCCCCATCCAAGATGGCGTCCATTATTCCCACCAGGCGGCGGATATTCATCGCCGTGCTCCTCGTGGGTATAAACCCGGCCTGGTCCCTGTGCACCAGGCCCGTCATATGCGGGGCCAATCTGGTGGCTAGGATGCGACTCAGGATTTTATAGTCCACCGTCAGCATGGACAGCGGGCGATAAGACCTCACGTCCTCGGCATCCCGGCCAGGCTTGAGGAGCGGTACTATCAAGGCCTCCCGCATGGACCCAGGCAATGCCCCCTTCTCGAAGGCTTCCGTATACACCACCAGCAGCCTGGGCGCCAGGTTGTCCACATAGTGTTGATAGAACTCGATGGGCAGTCCGTCCACCCCGGGCGTCTTGTTACGGGCCATATGTTTGATGGCCACCCGAATTTCCGTAAGCGTGATCGGGCTACCCAGTTCCCTCGCGTCCTCCTCGTCCAGGACCGGGAGCGGCCTCTCCCCCAAGTACTCCGCGATGTCCTGAACCCCCACTCCCAGCTGGCTCCGGTACAGTTCCTCATAGTATCCCCTGAAGCGGTCCAATACAGCCGCCTGGGAGTACACCATCTCTCCCTGCGCATTATTAACGCTGAGAATCGGGCAGCCCCTAAGTTCCGGGTTAGCTAATCTGGCCAAGAGGGTACCCACCTTGTCCCTCTCCGCGTGTGCCCTGATAATGTACTGCCTATAGTCATAACATCTCAACCGTTCCGTCTCTGCGGCTACCACTTCCTTCGCCTCCAACAACTGGGCCTGTAGGCCTGGCCTAGCTGGCCTGCGGCGCTCCAAGTCCCTCAAAGTTTCCTCCGCTTTCATTAGGTCATTCAGCACAGTCGTACGAGCATTCGAGAACCTGCCCAAACACACCCCTCTCACCACCACTTTCATTGCATCCCATTCAGTAGATCTACTCGCAGCCGTGCCTTCATTCACACCGAAATAACTATCAATGCCCTGCCGGACCGCATCGGCAAACACAGAATCCTCTAGCGTCTCCGGGCGAAGCCGCCATGTTGGTATCACTGAGCGCTCCCTCTGCCACTGGATATGCACCAATAGGGGGTTATGATCGGATATAGTCCTAGCCAGGTACTCCGCATGGGTAATCAATGGGGCTAGGGATCCCCCGCAAAGCACCGAGTCGATCCTGACATGTAGATCATGGAGAGCGGAATAAAAGGAATAATCCCTGGTTCCCCTGTGCCCCTCCCTCCAGACATCCAGCAACCCCCATCTTTCTTGCCAGTCCTTCCTGTGCGCGGCCAGCCTGCGCACAGGAGAGTCTACCAGGGGGGGATGGGACCTATCCAGAGCAACATCTGTAATCGAGTTGAAGTCCCCCCCTAGCACTATCGGACCCGCCAGGAAAGAGGCCAAGGACCCCGAGAGGCTATCGAAGTATCGGCCTTGGTCAGTGTTCGGTGCATAAACACAACAGAGAACCACATCCCGTCCATATAATCTCCCCTCCACCGCTACAAACCTGCCATCCGGATCTACTACTTGATTCAGCACTTGAAAGGGTATCCCCGCCCTCACCCAGATCAATACCCCCCTGGCATACGCCGAGTAAGTGGTGCCAAAGACCTGGCCCCGCCATCTTTTCTGCAAGGCAGCGCACTCTTTTTTGGTGAGATGAGTCTCCTGGAGCATAGCAATCTGAACCCCCCTGCGTACCAGGTATGCATGTACTTTGTGACGTTTCACCATAGTCCGCAGCCCCCGGACATTCCACGTTAGGCATTTCAAGTTAGGTAATGTCCCCATTCCAACTCCGTACAATCCGAATCAAATAACCACGATCCACGGCCCTCCCAATGCAGTTGCCCCCCCCCAAACAGTCCCAAAACTGAAACATTACCCAAACCCCACTCCCCAGGACAGAGCACACGAACCCAATGGCCGCCCCCATCCAAACCTTGAACCAACTTCTCACACACTTACCCTGTGGTCTCCACCACAGTCGACCTTAAGGGCCTAGGGGGGGGTGAGTCGCCGCCGACCCCAGCTTGCGGAGCCCGCGTCCCGCACTTCATCCCCTCCAAACACACAGCTCCCCCTCCCGGCAACCCGCCCCCCGTCAACAGGATATCACCCTACCATGAAGTCCCGATCTAGTCCCAGTTCTATCTCAGCCGCAGAAAATAACATCCGAAGTCTGTGGGGTTACTATCGGCCCCTTCTGGCTCTCCGCCTCCGAAAGTTCCTCTCCTGTTCTGCTGCCTTCCCCTCCCGAGTCCGTTTCGGCCCGTTCACTGTTCTGTTGCGACCCTGTAATGGCCGCCGTCGCTGCAAGTGCATCCCTCTTCTCCGCCGCCATTTGAGCCTCCCGTTTCTCCCGCTGGCGCCTGTTGCGGGATCTGATGCGTTGTGACTGCCGTACCTGGGGCTGCTTGGGTTGGTCTCGCCGGCTTTGGTGTGATCTGTCCGTCCCCGCTCTATACGACTCAAGCCATTGCCAGACTTCGTTCGGAGACTGGAAAAAGTGCGTGGTGCCATCCATGATAATCCGCAGTTTGGCCGGGTAGAGCAAGGAGTACTGGATGCCTTCCTCCCTGAGCTCCTTCTTCACAGCAAGGAACGATGCCCTGTCCTTCTGGACCGCCTGCGTATAATCCGGAAAGATCGTTACCTTGCTGTTCTCCACCTCATAAGGGCCCGACATCCTGGCCCGCTGGATGAGGAGATCACGGTCCTTGTAGTGGAGGAGCCGCACCACCATCGGTCGGGGGGGGCGGCCAAGTCCCGGCGGGCGAGCGGGCACCCGGTGAGCTCGCTCCAGAGTGAAAAATGGAGTAAGCCCCTCCGGCGCCACCACAGTGCGGAACCAGGTCTCCATGTAGGCCACCGCATCCTCCCCCTCAATCCGTTCCGGCAGGCCTACGACCCGCACGTTGTTCCGCCTATTGCGGCCTTCGGCATCCTCCGCTCCAGTGTGTCCAGTCGGGCCAAAATGTCCGTGATCCTGTGCTCCGCGGTCACCACCGATGGCTTCAGGTCCAGCAACAGTTGGTCATGATCCTTGACCCTATCCGCCAGCTTCGCGTGATCCGCGCGTAGCAGCCCCAGGCCCGTGGCCACTTGGGCAATGTCATTGTGCAATGCCTCCTTAGTGGAGGTAATCGCCTCAAGGATGGCATCCAAACGCCGGTTCAGCCGCTGTTCCTGATCAAGCTCCGGGGAGGGACTCTCACTCAGCCGAGTCGATGTCGCCGAATCCCCCTCGCGGCTCCCGGGCATCGGCCCTCCGATCGCCGCCATGTCAGGGCGCTGCGTCACAAGTCCGGCCACCCGTACTGCGGGTACACCCGTGGGTCCGTGCCTGCCACCGGGCACCGGGCAGTGCTATGTACCCGCCGACGTTCTCAGGAACAATGGCCAGGCGGACGAGCTCCGTTCCGTCCCCCCTCTTTGGCCTGCGGGGGGAAGGATGGGTCTTAGGGCGGCGGCCAGCAAGGGCCCCCGATCTTCTGGGTGAGTCGGGTCAGCGTCCCCTGGTCTCAGGACATCGCGCCGCCAATCCTAGTGTGCCGGGCAGCCGGGTGCAGGGTCCCTTGCTACTTAGCGACAACCGGACTCAGGGCTGAAGTTCGGGACCGTCCGACCTCCTCGCCGCCATTTTCTTCACACCCTGGGTTACACCTCGGCCGCCTCTTCTCTCGATCTCTTCGGGGCCAGCAGTCCCCCAGCGACTCCCCGAGTACGCCCGGCTGTCCCCTTACACTTCAGAGGGCAGGAGCGTCGTCTCCGGGTCGCCTAGGGTCCCGAAAAACAGGAGAATTAGCGGGATTCCGCGCGGAGCTGCGAGCTCACGCCGCCATCCCGATCGGCGTCCAAGCCACGCCCCCAACTATAGTAAGCTTCTCCATAGTTAAAACATATGAGATCCTTGAATGAGCCAGTGGCAGACTGGAATTAGTGCTTAAGTCCTGTGGTATCAGATTTTAATTGGTGTGATACATAGCTTCTCCTCCTCCTCCAGGGCCATCACAATAGAAGCAACTCTCACACTTATCACCACCACAGACAACAATTGTAGGGAACATAGTTTGCTGGGTACTGATTATTGGGCAGTAACATTTTTCATGATTCTGAGGGCACCAGACTGCCATTGTTTAACTCTGCAAAGAGATGTTTTTTGTGTGATGCTTGTCTTGTATCTTTAAAAAAATCCAAGCGTTAAACAAAAATAGAGTAAATGTCAGCAACAAAAAAAAAGAAACATGGCTGACACCAGTCACTGCTGTTTGAAATGACTTGTCGGCTGGGACTGAACTGTGTTTGAAATGCCAGACCAACCTTCCTTCATAGCCATTCATGCCCTGGGCATCCTGCCCATCCATCAAACCGATGATTTAAGCTGCGGAAGAAGAGTTGTCAGGAAGCAAGACAAAAATGGGGAGAGACCACTCACCTGAAACTAATTGTGACTAATATATGGCACTAAAAGTAATATATGGTATTGAAAGGAAAATGTACTTTCACCCGGTTGGTTTCCCCAAAAGTTGAGACTAACTTGGAATGTCATCAGACAGTAGAATTTTGGTAAAATGCCCCAGTCCTAGATTTAAAGCGAACTCTCAAGCATATGCAGCTCACATTGCTAAATATGCTTGGAGAGGAAGGTGAGGGCCAAAGACAGAAATCCTTGGCAGTTTGCCTCTGAAGCTAAAAGACAATTCCCGCAAGACTGAGCAGAAGATCTGTGCTGCTGTAGACTGCTTAAAGTGCTGAGAACTTGCCATGCATGCCAGAGGAACAGATTTAGTTATGCCTCAGCAGCATGCAGAGCTCCGCCAAACTGGACCAAGACAGGAGGCGCTGTATCAAAGCTCTGCTAAGTTGGATCAAGACAGGAGGCGCCATATCACTGTCAAGTCTGACACAAAGAAGCGGTGTCTTGAATGGCGTGCATTTATGACTCTAAGGCAGGCCCTTGTTGGTAGTGAGTCACTGTTGTAAGATCCTACAACCAGAGTATGAATGAGGCCAACATGAGTTAGCCCAAACTAGCAAACTGCCACTAGCCATGATCTCCTTCACCCTGCCAAACAAATGTGACATGTCCCACCAGAGTGCAAGCAGTTGTCTTGGTGGCCAGAGCAACATTGGAAAACAGAACTCTGGATCCACATTCCCACTGGAATTAGACATCAACAGCACAAGTTACAGAGACTGCATTCATGAATAATAAGGTTGCCCAATACCCTGAAGCCTATGCAGACTGCTGCAGAACTGTGCAGTGCAGACACAGGGTCTCCTTTTCTTCTCGCCAAGGACCTTGTGACTACCTCTGCTGCTTTTGAAATGGGCACCTGTGACAGTAACATGCTTGTGCACTCAGAAGACTATACTTCCATGGTCAGACAATCTGCTCGGCACCAGGTTCCCCACATTTAACTGTTTTCATACCAGACTTGCTTCGCATTATGAGTTCCCAGTGTTATGAAGAAGTCATCTTAAAGCCATACACCTTATTATATATGGAGTAGTATCTTTTAAAAACAACACTAAAAAGCCTTATATCTTTAAAAAAAAGATTGAGTCAGTGTACCTCACACCAGCAACCAAGAGTTAGCCTGTGGTACCCCCGGAAACTTAAAGGCTACGAGCAATTAAGGGAGCTCACAGTAGTATACAGGTCCTGTGTGTCCAAGGAATAGGTCACAAAGACTGTCCCAATTTTTGGTGGTCTTGAAGAGCACAGAAATTTAGCCTGACACCTTTGAACAAGCAACCTGTCTCAGATTAATCTGACAGAACTTAGCATATGAAGCAGATGCATGCAGCAGTTTACATACATTCTGTTCTACGCCGTGTTGGTAGTTGTAGTAAACTTGTGCTATGGTTTGGTTCTCTGTTGCAGGTACCCTATCTCTGCCAGCGTGGATAGTATAAATAAAAGGAATAAACTGTTGGTACCTCAGCAATGGCCAGCTTCTCTTGCGCTACGTATCCAGATATGTTGATCATCTCCATCCTATCCCTCAGAGGCTCCGGGATGGTATCCGTCATGTTCGCAGTACAAATGAAAAGCACCTGAAGAAAACAAATCAATGGCGTTGGAAAGACCTTCAAAACAGAGATGACTAACATGAACGCACATCAGTCTCAGTGGAGAAAAGACTGCATTAATGTAAGTCATGTAGGATCTTTTAGCAGTCACTGGCACGGTGTGAATCAACATGTGTAGGTTGATACCAGGAGGGAGAATTGGCTAGCACAGACACAAAGAGACAGGTTCACATAAGAGCAGCGAAGGGAAGATTGATAGGGCTGTACAAAGGAGAGGAACATCCAGCATTTCAGCTCCTAGGCACAGGCTATCAGTTCTTCTGTTTTCAATCATGCCCAGCTTGGGCAGGAAAGAGGAGATTGGGTCTAAACGCAGGAGACGGAGGCTGTTGGAAATAAATCTCTGAGCTTGTGCTTGCTAGAAGAAAACAAGTTACTTACCTGTAATTTTGGTTCCCCAGTATTGGTAACTTTCATAGAGCCCCATGCTTTGTATCATTCCCCCGTCGTCGGAATGGGAGCCTCGGTAAATAGAAAATACCATAGCAGTAAGTACAAAAGAGAAAACTAGGCCTAGGCCTCATCTCATTTTGTTGTAGCTTGTCCACCTCTTTTTGTAAAAGAGACCAAAAACTCTGTAACAGAACAGCATCACCCCTTAGAACCCTCCTGAGAGAGCCTCAGAGCCTCAGATTTTCGTAGCCGTTGTGCAACAGCCACTATCTCAGTAAAAAGGCCGAGCTTTCCCAGGGGAGGAGGGTGGGCACATGGGAATCTATGAAAGTTACCAATAATGGGGAACCAAAGTTACAAGTAAGTAACTTTTTTTTCTTGCCCCAGTGTTGGAACTTTCATAGATTCCCATGCTTTGTATCAGAGGAGCTAGCAGTAAGCCCTAAAGAACAAGTTACTTACCTTCGGTAACGATATATCTGTAAGAAACAGTAGTTAGTATTAGATTCCTTACCTTAGAATATCCCCAGGCGTCAGTCTGAATCCGGAAACTTTTGCGTAGCAGTACCCCTGCGCGTCGGTAGGCGTCGCCTGCAGGCGTCCCCTGCGGCTCCGCGTCAGTCGTCGGCGTCGTGCGCCGTGATGACGTCGCTGGAGTATATAGACGTCGCCTCGGCGCGCTGACGTCAGTTCTTTGCACACAGCTTTTCCGCGCCAGAACACGCAGAGCCATGTGAGAACCAACACTGGTGCCATTTGAAACTAGGGCCCTGAAAGGGATGTCCTTAACCCTAGGTATCAGTTCGCAGAACGGGGAGGATGGGTGGGGCGGTAAGGAATCTAATACTAACTACTGTTTCTTACAGATATATCGTTACCGAAGGTAAGTAACTTGTTCATCTGAAAGAAACAGGTTAGTATTAGATTCCTTACCTTAGAATAGATACCCCAACAATACCAACCCCGGTGGTGGGTCTGCGAACCAATACAATCCTACACCAGAAAGTCCTGGAGGACCGAAAGGCCAAAGAAGCCATCCCTCCGGACTTGACTGTCCAGGCAGTAGTGCCTCGCAAAGGTGTACAGCGAGGCCCACGTAGCCGCCTGGCAAATGTCCTGCAAGGGCACTCCCCGGCCCAGGGCAGTAGTAGCCGCCGTGGCCCGAGTGGAATGGGCCCTCAGCCCAACAGGAGGCTCCTTCCGAGACAAAGAGTAGCACGCTTTGATGCACAGAACGACCCACCGAGAGATGGTCCGTTTATGTACCGCCCGTCCCTTCTTCGCACCCACGTAGCCAACAAACAGTTGGTCATCCACCCGGAACTGGCGTGTGCGATCCATATAAAATGAAAGCGCACGTTTTGGGTCCAGACGATGGAGCCGCTCTTCATCCTTTGAAGGATGCGGAGGCGGGAAGAAGAAAGGGAGGGTGATGGACTGCCCGATGTGAAAAGCAGAGACGACTTTGGGCAGGAAAGAAGGTCTAGTTCTCAGAACCACCTTGTCTGGATGAATGGACATGAAAGGAGGTTTGACAGAAAGAGCCTGGAGCTCACTCACTCTCCTGGCAGAGATGATGGCAACCAGGAAAGCCGTCTTTAAAGTCAGGAGACGGAGAGGACAGGAATGAAGTGGCTCAAAGGGAGCACACATCAAGAAGGTTAGAACCAGGTTCAAGTCCCACTGAGGCATCACAAACGGAACAGGTGGATGCATGTGTGTGATGCCCTTCAAGAATCTTGTTACAATGGGGGACTTGAACAAAGAAGGTTGATCAGGCAGCCTCAGAAAGGCCGAGAGGGCAGAAAGGTAGCCCTTGATAGTGCCCAGAGCAGAGCCCTGCTGGGCAAGAGAAAGAAGGAAGAGAAGAACCTCAGAAAGAGGGGCAGAGAGAGGATCCACAGCCTTTGCTGTGCACCATGCCACAAACTTGTTCCACCGACAGGCGTATACCGATTTCGTGGAGGAACGCCTGGCAGCCAGAATCACATCACAGACTTCAGGAGGCAAGTCAAATGGCCTCAACTGTCGCCGCTCAATCTCCACGCATGGGGGTGGAGGCTGGACAGGTTCGGGCGGAGGACCGTCCCCTGCTGCTGCGACAGAAGGTCCTCCTGAAGGGGCAGGCGGATCGGGGGACCGACTGACATGCTGAGTAGCTCGGGATACCAGTACCTTCGAGCCCAGTCCGGAGCCACAAGGATGACTTAGGCCCGGTCGCGCCTGATCTTCTTCAGCACTCTGGGCAGAAGTGGTATAGGCGGAAAGGCATATAACAGGCCGCAACTCCACTCGCGCCGAAAGGCGTCGCCGTGCGAGTGCTGTCTTGGAAACTCCAACGCGCAGAACTGATGACATTGCGCGTTCTCTTCTGTGGCGAATAGATCTAACCAAGGCTCTCCCCATTGCCGAAAGAGGCCTTGCGCCACGTCCGAGTTCAGACGCCATTCGTGATCCATCGAGCACCGACGGCTGAGTTCGTCCGCCCTGGTGTTGAACCGTCAGAGTCACGCCCTGACGTTCCAGCCATTGCCAGAGGCGCAGAGCCTCCTGGCAAAGGGTCCACGACCCCACCCCGCCCTGCTTGTTGCAGTACCACATGGCGGTGGTGTTGTCCGTGAACACCTGCACCACACTCCCGTTGACAAAGGGGAGGAATGCTTTCAGTGCCAAACGAATCGCCCGGAGCTCCAACAGGTTTATATGGAGCTGGGACTGCGCCGGAGACCAGATGCCTCTGATCTCTGCCTCTCCCACGTGGCCTCCCCAGCCCTGGAGGGACGCATCCGTCACAACAACGTGCTCCGGTTGGGGAATGGAGAGGGATCTGCCTCTGACCCAATCGTGGTCTGTAAGCCACCACTGCAGCTGTCTTGCAGTGCCCTCTGAGATCAAGACATGGTCGGACAGGTTGCCCTGATGCTGGGCCCACTGAAACTTCAGGTCCCACTGCAGAGCCCGCATCCGCCACCGGGCGTGATGCACCAGAAGGATGCAGGAAGCCATCAGCCGCAGCGTCAACCTGACCGAAACCCGGGATAACGGCTGAAAGATGGGAATCAAAGCCTGTTCCGGAGGATAGACCCGAAACTGCGCCGAGTCGAGAACCGCTCCGATGAAAAGGAGCTTTTGAGAGGGATACAGGTGTGATTTCGGCACATTGATGGAGAACCCCAGCTCGTGCAGGAGGTCTGCCGTCATCTGAAGGTGGTGGACGACTGTCTGAGGCGAGCCCGCCTTCAACAACCAGTCGTCTAGATAGGGGAAGACTGAGACCCCCAATCTGCGCAGATGGGCTGCGACCACCGCCATCACCTTGGTGAACACCCGTGGGGCGCTGGTAAGGCCGAAGGGGAGCACGATAAACTGAAAGTGCTCTTGGCCTACCGTGAACCGCAGGTAACGCCGGTGGGCCGGCGGGACGGGGATGTGAAAATAGGCATCCTGCAAGTCCAACGCTACCATCCAGTCTTGCGGGTCTAGAGCAGCCAAGACCTGAGCTAATGTCAACATCTTGAACTTCTCCTTCCGGAGGAAGCCGTTGACGTTCCTTAGGTCCAAGATAGGACGTAGGCCCCCTTTGTCCTTCTTGGGTATCAGAAAGTAGTGGGAATAGCAACCACGTCTTACTTCTGGCCCAGGAACGCGCTCGATGGCCCCCTTGGCCAAGAGGACCGTAACTTCCTCCCTCAGAAGTGCCAAGTGGTCCCCCGACACACGGTGGTTCTGCGGTGGCATGGCTGGAGGAGTGGTCTCGAAGGGGAGGGAGTAGCCCCTTCGGACGAGCTGCAGCACCCACCTGTCCGATGTTATTGTGCGCCAGTGGGAGAGGTGATGGCGAACCCTGCCCCCCACCGGCGTCACATGGGCCTGAAAGCACGGATTAGGAGGATTTAGAGGTAGATGCTGCAGGGGGAGGTGTGGCCTGATCTCGCTGTTGTCCCCGACCGCCACCACGGCGGTTTCCACGGCCGCCACCGCGTTGATAAGTCTGTTGCGGCGCGTGGCTGGCAGCACGTGTGGGACCGCCCCTTCCTTGGCCACGAAAGGAGCGAAACGAACCCGTTTGCTGGCGCTGGGTCGAGAGACCCAAGGACTTGGCCGTGACCCTGGAGTCCTTAAAGCGCTCCAGCGCGTGGTCCGCTTTGTCGCCAAACAGGCGACTGCCATCAAACGGCATGTCCATTAATGCACTCTGGACATCTGCCGAGAAGTTGGCGGATCTCAGCCAGGCGTGGCGACGAATCGCCACCGTCGTGGACATCGCTCTGCCCAGCGAGTCGGTCGTATCAAGACCACACCTGATGGAGTATCTTGCTGCGTCCCGGCCTTCAATCATAGCCTTGCCGAGCTTAGCCCGTACCTCCGGCGGGCATTCAGGCAGCAGGTCCGCGACCCTATCCCACAGAGAGTGGGAGTAGCGGCCCCAAGAGGCACGCGGTGTTGCAAGACCGCAGTCCCAGACTCAGGGACGAGAAGACCTTTTTGCCATACTGGTCGTACCTCTTTGATTCCCTGTCGGGCGGGGCCGACGGGAATGCGGTTTGGGAAGTGGAGGCCTGGATCACCAGACTCTCAGGGGTGGGATGGGTGGACAGAAACTTGGGGTCGTCCGAACACGGACGGTGGCGTCTGGCCACGTTCCTATCAACAGGCGAACCTGAAGCGGGCCTGGACCACGTGCCCAAAAGAACGTCAGTTAAGGCCTCATTGAACAGCAGCAGTGGCTCCTGTGGGCATGACTGCGGTTTGAGGACCTCAGTGAGGATGTTAGTCCTCACGGCCGCGACGGGGAGCACAAGGTTTAGGGCCTTGGCAGCCCTCATCAACACCACTGAGTAAGCTGCCCCCTCCTCCGAAGCCACGGTAGGAGGCGAGACAAAGCCAGGGTTGGGGGAGGTATCCAGACCACTGGCGTCACCCAAGTCACCCGTCCAGTCCACGTCATACTGACACTCGCGGGTCAGAGGGTCCTCAGACCCCTCACACTCCTCTCCGTAATCTACATCTTCCCCATATTCGGAATAAACAATGTAGACCGGTTCCTCGGGGTTCACAGGCCCCATCGGCGACGGACTCGGCGTCGGACGACGCCGGTTCGACTCCGCGTCCGGAGTCGGAGAGGGAATGGGGGCTGCGCCGCCCGGAGCACCGTCCGGAGCCGGCGCCGCGTGGGGGCAGCGCCAGGGGTTGCCCCGATGGAATCGGCGCCAGAGAGGCCGGTTGACCAGCCGGCGTCGACCCTGAGGGCCCCTGCGGCGCCGGGGCCGGAGCCGTCGGCGGCGCCGGGGCCGGAGCACCCGAACCGCTAGGGCCCCCGGACGGGACCACAGGGCCCGAAGGCGCCGCAGAACCCGTCGGAGGAGACAGAGCCCTCATGGCCATGAGGAATGCCTCTATCTCCTCGGGCGACGCGCCTTGCCCAGGGACCGCAGGGTATGGAGCAGGCCGCGTCGGCGACTCACGCGGAGCCGGGCCACCCGAACCCCCGGCCACATCGTGCGAGAGTCGGGGGTACGATGACGACGCCCCGACTTCTTGTGCTTCCTACCTGAGGAACCAGAGGAATGGTGACGACTTCCGGAGCGCTCGTGACGGCTCCGCGACCGCTCCCTCGACCTCCGGCCGGACCGGGACCGCTCTCGACACGGGGCGACACCCGGAAATCGAGCAGCTTGCGGGACCGCTCCCGTCTAGCTTTATTCGTCAAGGCCCGGCAATCGACGCAGGCGTCCACGTCGTGGTCGGGGCCCAGGCACCGGAGGCAGAGTCGGTGATGGTCCGTGACCGACATCGTACGGTCACAGTCATCACAGTTCTTAAAACCGGGCATCCTACCGGCACCGTAAGAAGAGTCAAAAAGATCAAAGATCAAAAAACTGGGTCAAAAGACCGGAGTACTGCACTTCTCGGATATGCGCTAACTGGCGCGGAAAAAAAGAAGAACTGACGTCAGCGCGCGGAGGCGGCGTCTATATACTCCAGCGACGTCATCACGGCGCACGATGCCGACGGACGCGGAGCCGCAGGGGACGCCTGCAGACGACGCCTAACGACGCGCAGGGGTACTGCTACGCAAAAGTTTCCGGATCCAGACTGACGCCTGGGGATATTCTAAGGTAAGGAATCTAATACTAACCTGTTTCTTTCAGATAGCACATTTTGTTATAAGAATATCACCACCTTGCCACATAGATACTCACATTGGAAAACCAAATCTATATATACTTGTTACATTAGCAAGGACTATCAAAAGTGATACAAAATGTGCAACACAGGAAGGAGGGATTGTAGGGAAAGCTCACCTCTCATTGAAAAAGATTCCTCAGGACTGCCTGTCCAACAGCTGCATCATTCTTCGTAGAAGAATCCAGGCAGTAGTGTTTCGTGAAGGTATGCGTACTGCTCCACGTCGCTGCCCTGCAGATGTCCTTGATAGGGACTCCTGAAAATAGAGCCACTGACGATGCCACTGAACTTATGGAATGTGCACGGACTCCTCTTTCGAGCGGTTTGCCCGGTTCTTGATGGCAGAACTGAATAGCACTGGGGATCCAGCGAGAAATGCTGTGTTTGGATAGCAGAAATCCTTTCCGCGGGGCACTGTAGGAGACGAACAGTTGTGAGGATATCCTAAAAGGTTTTGTGTGCTCCAAATAGAACTTTAGACACCTCTGAACGTCTAAAGAATGTAAGGACCTCTCTGCTGGAGTAGTAGGTCGCGGGAAAAAAAGACTTCAAAATCAATGGTTCATTCAGATGGAATTCAGACGGAACCTTCGGGATGAACTTTGGATTTGTCCGTAGGATCAGGACATCCCGCTTGATGAGAGAGTGTAAGGCAGCGTTTGGAAAATGTAGGTGGGTCCAAGATACCATCTGTTCAAACCAAAGTGGAAGTACAAGAGGAGTGGCAATATTGATTAGGGCAAATGTTGGGATTAGGTTGGGAAAGTATGAGACTGATCAGACCGGGAGGTGGCAGGTGGCATCACTATCATGGAGTAATACCCCTTTCACATGTGCAGCCTACTATGGGCCAAATCAAGATGTTCCGAGGGCCCTAATGAAGTTAAAAGCCAGTATGATGGATTTTGCTGGACCCGTCATACTAGGGGGTGATTTTAACAAGATTTTTTATGAAAAAATGGACCGCACATCCAGGGTTAAATTCGCACCCCCGCAAAAATAACGGACGAAGCTTAAGAATATTATGAAGGATTTTAATCTTTTAGACGTTTGGAGAGTTAAAAACGATACAAAAAGAGATTATTCCTTCTATAGTAGAAGACATGGACACCACTCCAGAATCGACGACTTCTTCTAGATTAATTTTTCTTTTCTGCAGTGGAGTCTATCTCTTATATTACTGCACACATCGTCAGACCACTCGACTGTTGAGCTTATAGTTCATTTTAAGCAGAAGGAACAACAGAGGAGATGGACATTGGATAGGGCCTTGTTATCACAAGAGGAGGTTGAGCTAGTTTTAGCGAAACAGACCGAGGATTTTGTTAGGCTCAATAATGGCTCAACTAGCAAGCAGGTGATATGGGAGACATATAAAGCTTTTATTAGAGGCTCTTTGAGTGCCATGATGATCAAAAGAAATAAACTTAATAGGAGGAAACAGGAAGAGGGTCTCCTGAAGCTAAAATTAAAAGAACAGGAGCTTCAGAGAGTGTCAGCCGACCACTCAAACATTAAATCTCGCCTACAAAAAGAGCTTGATGGCTTGCGGGCAGCATATCAAGCAAGCCTTGATACAGCCCTAAAAGAAAGATGGGATGCTAGCAAGCTCCAACATTTTTCATATGGGGAGAAATGTGGCCGTCTCCTAGCATGGCAATTTCGGGCAGATAAGATCAGAAACCAGATTAACAGTCTATTTCTCCCAACCACAGGAGATATCACCTACGATGAGGATTTAATAAAGGAGGAGGCCAAATCTTTTATGCAGAGTTTATATAAAGCCAACACCAGCCACTCTTTACAAAGGGTGGAAGAATGGTTGGGTAAGATACAGCTCCCTAATCTATCGGAGGGTGATAAGATCTATCTTGCCTCTGATATCAGAGAATGTGAAGTAAGATCTCAGATCAGTAAAATGGCTAAAGGAAAGGCAGCGGGTCCGGATGGACTTCCAGTGGAGATATACAGCTTGGTTTTGGAGCAAATAGTATCGGTCTTAACAGCATTGTTTAATAAAATCCTTCCGAGTGGAGAGAGGGCCCCAAATTCATGGTCAGATGCCACCGTCACCCTAATACTAAAGCCAAATAAAGATCCATCAAAAATAGAGTCCTACAGACCGATTTCTTTATTAAACTCAGATTACAAGATATTTGCAGGGGTGTTAGCAGCGAGACTGGCCAAAATAATCAAAACCATTGTCCATCACGATCAGAGGGGCTTCATCCCAGAAAGGCAACTTAATGAGCTAACATTCCAAGCAATTGCAGCGATTGATGTTGCAATCGATAAAAGCTCCCCCTGACCCTTGCAGCGGTAGATGCCGGCAAGGCTTTCGACTGAGTAGATTGGTCATACCTGTGCCAAGCGTTGACAAGTTTTGGACTCCCAAACAATTTCATAACAGCTATAAGGTCTCTCTACTGTTCCCCACGCGTAAAGATCTTAGTCAATGGATCCCTCACTGACTGGGTAACCATTGCACGAGGAACCAGGCAGGGCTGCCAGTTATCGCCTCTGTTGTTTAATTTGTACATAGAGCCATTTATTTGTGTGCTCAGATCCGACCCTGTAATTAAGCCTTTTAACATCTCTAATTTGGAATTAAAATATGAGTTATATGCTGATGACTTGCTTATGTTCACCTCAAATCCAGCGGAAGCACTTCCTAGATTAATAGATTCAGCCGAGGCGTTTGGAGATATCTCATGGTATACCATCAATAAAGACAAAACTGAGATTATGGAGTGGAACCAAGAACTAGCAACTGAGGGATCAAAACTAGAATGAGATACTTGGGGATACATCTGGCACAAAAAATTGAAGATATAGCCAAAATAAACTTTGATAGAGTCTCAAAAGATGTCTGTACCCTCCTTCAACGGTGATCATCTCTCCCATTAAATATCTTTGGGAGAGTAAATTTGATTAAAATGATCAGTCTTTCAAAGGTAACGTTTCTGTTTAATTCCATTCCTTTATCCTCTAACACACCAGCTATTAAAAAACTACAAGGGAAATTTGGATCCTTTATTTGGAATTCAAAATCTCCGAGAATTTCTTTGAAAAAACTCAGGCGAAGCCTAAAAACAGGAGGGTTGGCCTTTCCAGACCTTTTTGTTTATTGCCATGCATTCCATTTTAAAAATTTCAGATTAATGGCTGAAAAAAACGATTTATCTTCCCTATGTATATTGTTTAATGCACTATTGCAAGACATACCACAGGGACAAGAATTCTTTCTTTTTAAGTTCGGGGACCCAAAGTTTTTTAAAAAGGTTAGACTAAAGACTCTGGGGGCAGCTCTAAGAAATTGGATATACATTAGAAAAAGGCTTGATATTCCATATCATGCTGCACAAGCACCGATCTGGGACTCACCCAGTACACCGGCTTGTCTTGAAGATTGTCTATCTCGGCCGCTGAGGATGGCTGGGTTAGAACATTGGGATGACCTTCAGCAAGACTCTAAGCTTTTAAGCTGGGAGATGTTATCCAATTTGACAGGTGGAACACTCACTAGATTCAAATATTACCAGCTGTCCGGATGGTGGTCCACCTGATCATGGATCTTCAATTAATCTAATCCTAAATTTGATTTAATAGCTAGGAGTGTAAAATGGAAAAAACAAATTTCGTACTGGTACACAGCTATGTTAGACGCGGAGAACGTCACAGAACTAGAACTACAAAAACTCTGGGGCAATGTTTTAAACTTGGACGATGGAAATATTGAGGTTCTGTGGTCTGACTCTTTTACCATCCTGCAGGCAGTGGTCGAAACAGCTACATTAAAAAGAAACCACCTCTATACTATGTACAGGGCATATATAACACCTAAAAAACTAGCAAAATTTTCTAACTTAGACCACTTTTGCCCAAGATGTAGATACCCAGCAGCGGATGACGTTCACATGTTCGTAGACTGCCCGGAGATAAAAAACTATTGGGTCAATATTCAAGACTTTTTGGAAGATGCTTTTCAACTGCCGTTGGAGATCACTACAAGAACTATTTTTACCGGACTGGTCTCTGAATATAACATAAGGGATCCCTCTACAAAATGTATCTATTATGTCATCCTCCTAGCAAGACGTTCAATATGTAGAGCATGGAAGGATCCAATTCCCCCCACCTTTTCAAATTGTTTAAAACATATTATTTTTACAAGTTCATCTGACATGGCATGCAACCCCACAAGTTTGGTTAAAATCTGGGCGGGCCTAGTGGCCTGGCAAAACAGGTGATCAGTCTTTTTTTCCTATGATTTATCCTGGGCCCTGTCGGTTCCCCTATCTCCAAAGTAGCACAGGGCGCAAACTACGGTGCGAAATGGAGTCGATTGAGATAGCAGTGGCAACTTGGAGGACTGAGCTTCATCACCTTGTCATTGGTCGGAAACTTCAGGGCCAGATCAGGATGACCAACTGCTAGGAGGTGGCCAGTTCCCTTCAAGATTCCAATTATGGTATATTAAGAAGAAAAAAAAAAAAATAAAAAAAAAGGAAGGACATCCCGCTTCAATTGTAGGAAAGGCTCCACGATTGTCAGTGCCTGGAGCTCGCTAATCCGTCTGGCCGATGTCAATGCCAACAAAAGAGCTAGCTTCTAAGATAGGAATTTAAGGTCCGTTTGTGAATGGGTTCAAACGGTGCTCTCATTAGCTGAGCCAAGACCAAATTAAGTTGCCAGACTGATGGAGGAGGACGGACTGGAGGAAAAATCCGGAACAGGCCTTTCAAGAACTGCTTGACAATCCTAGCGGCCAAAGCGAAGGACCTGAAGACGTCCGTCTGAACCTCGAGATGGCTGCCAGATGAACTTTAACAGAAGAGTGAGCCAACCCAGATTTAGCCAGCGACAGGATATATGGCAAAATCTGATGCGGAGCTTAAGTGTAAGGGTGAAGATGTTTCCGACACCAGAAGCAGAACCTTTTCCATTTTGCCCTATAAGTTCTGTTCATACTTGGAGCTCGAGCTTGAGACAAGATGTCCCTACACTCCTCTGTGAGGTTCAGATTCTGGAATCCCCTGTACAGAGGAGCCACGCTGTCAAGTGAAGTGAGCTCGGGTCCGGATGGAGTACTGGACCCTGAGACCTAGACAACAGAGAAGGAACCAGTTGTAGGCGAATTGGATGGTCCTGAGAAAGCAGGAGGAGTTCTGTGTACCAGAACTGTCTGGGCCATGCCGGTGCAATCAAGATCATTCTGCACGTCTCCGCCTTGGCTTTCCTGATCAACCTTGGGATTAGGGGTATCGGAGGAAAAGGGTAAAAGAATGCGTCGAACAAGGCAATCGAAAGCGCGTTCCCCAAGGACCCCAGATGGTGATCCCTGCTTGCATAGAATCGGCATTTGGTGTTCTCCGAGGTTGCAAACAGGTCTATGGTCGGGGTCCCCCAGACCGAGAACACCTCCTCCAGAATGGTTTGGTCTAACTCCCATTCGTGACTTATCGATTTCTGACGACTCAGCGCATCCGCTGTTATATTGAGCGAACCTGTGAGGTGTTCTGCTGTCAGAGCAATATTGTGAAGAATCGCCCAATCCCAAATCAGTTGAGCTTCTCTGGAGAGGATCTGGGATCTTGTCCCGCCCTGCTTGTTAATATAGTGCATGGCCGTTGTGTTGTCCGTCCACTGAACAATTCTGAATTCGTGGCAGAAAAGCCTGCAAGGCTAATCGAATGGCTTTTAGTTCTAACAGGTTAATGCGGCACTTGCGTTGAACTGGATCCCAGTGACCGCTCATGTGCAGTTCCTGGAGCACCGCTCCCCAGCCTTTTAATGAAGCATCCGTGGTGAGAACCATGGGAGACGGAGGAAGCGTGAATGTTAATCCTTTTGCGATGTTGTCTTTCACCAACCACCAGCCACATGCTCTTTTCATTGCTGGTGTTACCGTATCGAAAGAGCCTTCCGCCTGGTACTATTGCTTGTCGAGCTGCTCTTGCAGTGGACGCATTCGCAGCCTGCAATGTGGAATCAATGGTATGCAGGATGAGATCGATCCGAGCAGGGACTTGTACAGCCGTACTGACAGGGATTTCCTCTTAAGCAAGAGGCGAGCCCATAGCATCAATTTGTTTTGACGTTCCTCCGTTGGGTAAGCCTTGCAGCGTTTCGTGTCCAGAATGGATCCCAGAAACCTTGCTGTCCTGGATGGTTGAAGAACAGATTTGTCCTTGTTGAGCCGAAGGCCCAGGCGGCTGAACAGTTGGATGCAGGTCGTAATGGCCTTGGAAGTTCCCTGGAAAGATGGAGCCTTGACCAGCCAGTCGTCCAGATAGGGAAAAACTTCCAGAGATTGTTTCCTGAGGAATGCTGCCACCAGAGCCAACACCTTTGTAAATATCCTTGGTGCAAACTGGAGACCAAAAGGAAGAACTTTGAACTGAAAATGGCTCTTGCCTACTGTGAAGCACATGTATTGTCTGTGAGCCGGATAAATCGGCACATGGAAATAAGCATCCTCTAAATCCAGAGTCGCCATGTAGTCTCCTGGATTTAGCAGACGAAGAATATCCTGGAGAGTGACCATCCTGAAGGATAGCTTGATGAGATAGGTGTAGAGCTCCCGTAGATCTAATATGGGGCGCCATTTTTCTGTTTTGCGAACCAGGAAGAACCTGAAATAAAATCCTTCCCCCCTTTGTGAGAGAGGTACAGATTCTATTGCCCCCTTGATGAAAAGCTGGTGGGCCTCGAGACGTAGCAGTCCTAGATGTTTCGAGTCGTTGGCGCCTGGAGCTCTGCTTGGAGGAAGATGTTGAAATTCCAACGTGTGGCCACTCTGAACGATATTCAGGACCCACTGGTCTGATGTAATAACCTTCCAACTGCTTAGACAATGAGAAATCTTGCCCCCCACTTATGTCGTCAGAGGGGTAGGAACAGTAGAAAGAGCCGTGAGGCCGCTATTGTCGTTTGGAGTTATTCCGTCCTTGACGATCTGTGATTGGCGAGAGAAAGACGCCGACTGGCCTTGGCGTTGATTGGATTATTGGGGTTTGTAAGATTGGGAGGATTGCGAATATGATGAGTACCGCTGTTGGTTGCCACCTCCGCATGAGGAGAAACCTCTCCCTCTCGCACCTTTGAATGGAACTTTACGGTAATTCAAAGACCCCAAGGACTTCGCCGTGTCCGTGTACTTTTTGATGCCTTGAAGGGCTTCATCCACATGCTTTCCGAAAAGCATGTCCCCATCGTATGGCAAATCTAAGATCTTGTTCTGGACCTCCTGGCGAAACCAGGTTGCCCGCAGCCAGCATCTGGACAATGTGGGCAAAAGATTCTCTACTATGGCCAGCCTCCTAGTTCGAGCTTCTAATGCTCTTGCCATCTTGGGCAGGTATGATCGCCAAATGTGGTGCGATTTATCCCAGTTTGAGGATCAACTTCCAGAGGCATCGAAAGATGAGGCCAGGAAAGTTCTGATGGAAGGAGAGCGTTCTTCTTCGGAGGTGATAGATTGTGCTATGGACATAGCGACTACTGCTTTTCGTGCCCTGGCGGGTTCAGCTGTGTTAAGGTGCATTGTCCAGATGTCTACCTTCTTTGTCTGGCGTTGTTGTAAGTGGTCTCGATGGATTTTTAGACTTGCTTTGCGCCGCTTGGGAAATGACGGAATCCGGTTTTGGTTGTCCAATTAGGCAAGCTGGACTGCCCTCTGGCGCTTTATACTTCTTCTCCAGCCGTGGAAGAACAGGGATGACTGTTGCAGGATTCTGCATGACCTTAATACCTTCTGACCATACATGCTCTATTATTGGGATTGACCGAATAGACTTTCTGTAAGGTTCCTTAAAGTCATAAAGGAAACAGTATGTCTGAACAGTAGTAATCGGCAGGCCAAATCTCCTAGACGCCCTCTCCATAAGGTAATAGAAACCTCCAATGTCAGCTGGAGGGGAAGTAGCAGTATCCGGCACTGGTGCATCCGGATCATGAAGTCATCCTCATCATAACCTCTATCTGGATCATGAGGAGGATCTTCCTGAAGATTTTCATCACAAGAGACATTGTCATCTTGAACGGTCACAATCGCTTGGTAACTCTCTCTGGGTTCTAGTTCCGCAACTCGTGAAACCACAGGTGTCACTGCCACCGCAGGAGTAGTAGGAATAGATGGAGAAGGAGGACGCTCCTGTTGTACTGCAGTTTGCGATGGAAACCTCTTCCTATAATCCTGCAACATTAACTGCAAATCCGAAATTAAGGATGCGGCATTGCCACCATATCCTGACGTAAGTTCTGTGGAGGCCTGCCTTGTTGGACATATTGGCGCCCTGTATCGTAATATTCCTCAGAATCTGTATCCTGACACTTTACTTGTAAGTCCGATGGGCTGTCGGCATCCCCATAAGGACCATCATCACCCTTGTCGTCAGACTCCTCATCGAATAACAGAGTGGGAGGCAAAGGTGTTACCCGTCTAGGAGAGATCATCTTAGGGGTTATTTGTTGCCTTCGTATGGAAATGCTGAGTTTTTGGATCGTCGACGGGACAGTCGACGGAGGAATGGATCTCGTCGACAGAGTTTTTGTCGTCGACGGTGGATTGATCGTCGACGGTGTCGTCGGCGAGCTAGTCGTCATCACCATTAAAACTGCCGTCGTCGACGTCGTCGTCGACACTACCTTCGCGGTCATAATCGTCGACGTCGAGAATGCAGACACCATCGTCGACGAGCTGGAAACAGGCACTTGAAACGTCGACGAAGCCACCGTCGACGGAGCTATTCGAGAACTTGGGTCTTTCTTTGAAGCGGTCGTCGAAGTACTTGCTGATTTCGTCGTCGACGGACATTGTTTCTTGTTAGGCTTTCCTTCCTGAGGGACAGTAGAAGGTTTCTTGCCTTCCTTCTCCTTCTGAGATGGTGGAGAAGTAACAGAAACATCTTTTTTTCACTTTCTTGGCTGTGTCTGTCTCCGCAGCCTGTCCCAGCCTCTCCTTTTCACCTCGGTGAGGAGATTTAATGGGACTAGCCCTTTCAGACCTATCAGAGGTCTTTTGTGAGGCTTTGACAGGTGGCTCAGTAGAAGTAGAAGGGGATGACCCTTCTTTCTGGATCTTCTGGAGGACGCAGCTGATGAAGAGTCCTCATCAGATGAAATAACTTCCTTACGTGATTTCATCTTCTGCAGCCAAGTTAATAGGCAGCCCTCCCTGTCTCTCAAGGTCTTTGTCGAGAAAGTCCTACAGATCTTACAATCTGTGGCCTTGTGGTCCGGGTACAAGCAGTAGATACATCATCATGCTTGTCCTCCACAAACAGTTTCTTTTTAGAACAAGTAGCACAAGCTCTAAATAATGCCTTCTTCTCCTTGACAGACATTGTAAATTTGAAGAAAATGAAAAAGAATCCAAGTTGAAGAGAAAAATCTGAGAAGAGCTCAGTGGAGACTCCCTAGCGCAACGTGCGGTAGAAAAATCTGAGGCTCTCAGGAGGGTTCTAAGGGGTGAGGCTGTGTTGATTGGTTGTTACAGAATTCTTGGTCTCTTGTACAAAAAGAGGTGGACAAGCTACAAAATGAGATCAGGCCTAGGCCTAGTTTTCTCTTTTGTACTTACTGCTATGGTATTTTTTATTTACCGAGGCTCCCATTCCGACGACGGGGGAATGATACAAAGCATGGGAATCTATGAAAGTTCCAATACTGGGGCAAGTACAGGAGTAGATCTGGTTTCTTAGAAGAATGAAGCGATCAGGTTGGTCTACAGTAGCAAAGATTTTGTGCTGCGTTTTGTGCTACGCTGATACAGTTAATTGTGCTTGGCTTAACCTAATTTAAGGGGACGGCGGACAGGCTTTGATCCTCGCAGAGGAGGCACATTCAAAGCCATTTGGGGTTTTTAGACAAATGGTAGAAAACCAGAAAAAAAATTCAGCACATAAACCTCATAATGGGTGGGATCAGATGATAGGTGGCAGCTGTTAAACGCAATCTACTAGGTTGGTGCTGATAGCACACACAGACACAAACCCATTTCACCCTTCTTACAGAAAGTTGTCCTCCACCTGACAATCTCACACACACCCGTGTCAAATAGAGACAACTTACCAGCACTCACGAATTTCAGTTAGTGTCACCTCAGACGCAATTCAAACCAACATTCATCCAGGGAACCGGAGGCACCAATCACACTTTCAGACAATCCACATCCTGTCACTCACTGCCATTAGTACCCTTGGTCAGACAATTGGCATCCATGTTCGCCATCCCCATTGACATCCAAAAAAAGAGACAGATTTGCATTTGCTCCTGGATAGCAACTGTCAGGAAGACAACATGCTGCAAAGAGAAGGTAGTTCCATTGGCAACAGGGTGAAGATCATGGTCGGATAATCATAAGCAGATTCAAAAGAATGGAGCACAAAGGACGCCTCTGCTGCCTGCAGCAGAGGCGCCATCATAAGAAATGGCTCCATTATAGACGACACAACGAACAAACAATACAAACTCCCACCCATAGCATAAAAGGGACTGATGGGGTAAGGAGAACAGTATTTGAGTATTACTAGCTTTAGCAGGGTCTAAAACATTAAGCAATGATGTACTGCTGACAATACCTTAGCGTTAAGACAATGATTTATGAAGCAATAAGAATTCCTTTGGTCATACACAAGGTTATGATTTCCTAATAGTTGTCTTTTGTCTATCTAGTGAGCATACTTGAATGAAAGTAGGGTACCGAAATTAGCCAGGACCCGGATATTTTAGCATTTCACACACAAATAAAGATTTGAAGCAGACTGTAGTCTACTTACGCTATGCCCATGGTACAAAGGTGATGTAGAAAAGTTATTGAAATCAGTGGTCCCACCAAGCAAACAACATATGCACAACAGACTTCTAAATCCCCAATGAATAGCCACGAGTCCTTTAATTAAGTGCCTTAATAAGTATCATAATTTGAGAATAGACTTCCTAGACTTGTCATTTTTTGGCCTAAAGAGATTTACAAAAGAAGTACCTTAGACAAATCAACAGCAACATCGAGGTAATGATCCAAGAAATTTGCATTCTGTTCTGGATCCAAAAGTTCAAGAAGTGCTGAAGATGGGTCGCCTTGAAAGCCGCGCCCTATTTTATCCACCTACAACGCAAAACAGATTTAATAAAACATTCACATTACAGCACATGCAAAATAGGACATTGTTGTGCGAGAGGTCATAGGCAGCAATTCAGGAGACCACTGTAATACCAATAATATATTTTTCATAAAGATGTACTGCGGTGGAGAAAGGTCCACGTCCTGGCTCTTTGTGGCATGCACTCCTGCCCCAAATTCACAACAGCTAGGTGCTGCTTTTTGGTCCCTCAGCACACAGGACTAAAATGTGTGAAGTAGAGGCATCTCTTTGACAAACATTTACACCTATAGCTGTCTCCGTGGTCAGAGGAGCACACCTAACTTTAGTAAGTCCTCATCATCCCTGTGCACTGACAGGGGTGGCAGCAATTTGATTTTTGTAGGACAAGAATGTTTTACCTGTCTCTGGCCCACCAGCCTCTCCTGTTCTTTTTTAAATGCGCCTATATTCTCCTGTAACTGGGTCCTTCACCCTCCATGTGGGACATTGAAGTCCCATACATGCACTGTTTAGTGTGCAGACGATGGGTGTAAGAAGAAGCAGGTCAAAGCAGCACTGGGATTTATTTTGTCTTGCTATGTTCAAGTGGTACCTAAGGTAGAGGTCAAGTCAAATGATTTATATAGCGCGCTACATACCCAGAGGGTCTCAAGGCGCTCGAAGAAGGGTGGGGAATTACTTGTCGAATATCCAAGTTTTAAGTTGTTTTCTGACTGCTAGGTGGTTCTGAGTGAGGCGAAGGTGAGTGGGAAGTGAGTTCCAGGTTTTAGCTGCCAGGTAGGAGAAGGATCTACCTCCCATGGTGGTTTTGTTGATGCGAGGTACAGTAGCAAGGGCTTGGTTGGAGGATCGTAGCTGGCGGGAGGGGGTGTAGAAGGAAAGTCGTGTGTTGAGGCATTCGGGTCCAAGTTCGTAAAGTGCTTTGTGCGCGTGGGTTAGGAGGCGGAAAGTAATCCTCTTATTGACGGGGAGCCAGAGGAGGTTTTTCAGGTGACCAGAGATGTGGTCTTTACGCGGGATGTCTAGTATGAGTCTGGCTGAAGCGTTCTGGATGCGTTGGAGTTTTTTCTGGAGTTTTGCGGTGGTACCGGCGTATAGGGTGTTTCCGTAGTCCAGGCGACTCGTGACCAGTGCGTGGGTGACCGTTTTTCTAGTTTCGGTGGGGATCCAGCGAAATGTTTTTTTGAGCATGCGAAGAATGTTGAAGCAAGATGATGAAACGGCGTTGACTTGTCTGTTCATAGAGAGTGAGGAGTCCAGGAGATGCAGATGTGAACAGCAGGGCAATCCACAAAACATTCCAAAGAATTCTTTGTAGCTGTCAGACGGAGTAGTATTTTGGAAAAGAGACAGAAGGCCCCCTTTGAAGTTAGGGAGTTTTCCCATGCCCTTTAGCGGCCAGAGGTCTCTGGAAGGGCTAAACGCAGGTTAACAGGTAGTTTTGTAGAGTAGCAACCCTGGTCTCTGCACCCTTGTTTTGGTTTTCTCCAGTTTAAAGACTGTCAAGTTCACTCACCACCCTTGTGACAAAAGTAGAATGAGCAAAAGGCAATACATTGTTTAACTATTGGAATACACAAGTACTGTCTGCCACATTAGTATATAAATGTGGCTGCAGCTTTCAAGCAGTGTGCCAAGTTTCTCTGAGACGCATCGGGTCAAGCAGTGTGCCACGTTTCTCTGTGACGTATCGGGTCAAGCAGTGTGCCGTGTTTCTCTGCGACGTATTGGGTCAAGCAGTCTGCCACGTTTCTCAGTGAAGTATCGGTTCTCGTACACAACAAGAAAGTTCTGAGACTCCTAAGTATCCTTGCTTTACGTTTCTTTTTTGAAATGCATGCGTTTGGGAGCCTTTCTCAGTGCTGTGTGGAAAGTCTGCTGGGTGACCAAAAACAGTCGTCACAAACAGACCAGTGTTCAAGATCCAGAGTAATGTGAAGACTACAACCTGTAGCAATGGTAGGATCCTAGCTTTGTTTTAGATAAAAGGCTTGTTTAAGGGCCGGAGGGAGAAACTGCAAGCCAGGAACACCAGACTGTGAAAAGCGTAGCTTGAACATGGCTAGTCTATCACTGGTGAATACAGTGCATACACTCACTTGACTGGCATGCGTCAGAACTGCGCAGCACAAGATGTTGGCCGGGTAAGTATGACCAGATGACAAACTGGCTCGGTGGGCCATGCACGGAATATGCCACCTGGAGTAATAAGCTCACCAATCACTGATGGGCGTGTAGGCCAGCCCTACATTGCATTCAAGAGATTCTGAATTTACTGTACTTTTTGGGGCATACAACCAAAAGGGGAGAAACTTTCATGATTTGACCTGCCAACTCTGAACATGAATTAAACTCTTGAAAGCAGTGGGTGTTGACCTATTTTCAGGACAAGGAGTGGGAGAGACAATGAAGGACTGCATCGTTCCCCAAGAGAAACTTTAAAGAGGAGGACTGTAGAAGAAGATTGTATAATGCTCGCAGGAATTGTATCTTAGAAGGAACTGCAGAGGTTCTGTTCCCAAGCACACAGGGTCTTTCTGAATCTTATGTACAGTAATGTGTTGTGTGTGAGGAAGTAAAGTACTTTTTATTCTAAGTAAAAGCACTGGCTGGACCTTGATGTATTTATTCACGTTAGATGGTTCATTAAGTCTTTGACCCATCACCACCTCCCTGAATAAGTTTAGGCCTTCTCGACTCCATTATCCTGAAAGTACTAAAGGGGTGCACTTGGTGCTCAGTTTTCAGTGCAAGGGTAAGGTTAAGCCACAGATGACCAGTAGGTAGTGAAGGGGTACTTTTGTCACAACTTGAGCCCAGTGACCCCAGTCTGCCCTGGGACCTTCACAAAGTTCCTACAATGGTTTTCTGATATTTCACTTGTAGTCAAATACAACCAACTTGGTTGAAAAGACCATTACAAGGAGTCTGTCATGTGTTAAAGTAGGCCATTTAACTCTGCCATTTCTACAAGCTTCAAATCAATGTATCCTGCATCTATATGTGGCCCCTGATAAGTAAACATTTTAATCAAACTGTGCCTCCCGACTATACATGTAAATGCTCAGACAGATTAAGACCAACCAAAAATACCCAATAAGGACTCCGAGTAGGTCAGAAGAACTTCTTTCCACATTGATCTTTCGGTCTTGAATAGGAGACCTACCATTCTTCCAACCTCTTCTATCATGGGTTGCCTACAAATACACTAATTTGCCTTTCTGCTGGAGATCCAGGGATCTTTTTTGCCCATAACAAATACTAGAAACAATAACACTGATGCTACTTTAAAGCAAAGGGTCTTGGCAAGTTCCTTTGTGGTTCAGTGGGCACCAATGGGCTCAATTGCAATGTAAATAACTTCTCTTAAGTTTCTAGTACTATCAGATGGGATGTGGTCAGAATATAAAGGAGCGTTGTTGCCTGAATGATCTCTTGCTGGAACTCTTCAAAGATGTCTTGCAACAATGTGCAGGTGAGTAACACAATTATTCCTTTCCCTTTCTAGGTCAGAAAATGGTGTTATATGTGTGCGCGGCAGGAGCTGCTTTCATTGGAAGCAGAATATGGTAAGGGAATTATAAGGAAGGAAGAAGAAAGCAGGCTTAGATCATCCATTGGCCCCTTCTCAGTATCAGGGTCTGCCCTCTCTTTGCCTTAGCAAGTCTTTACACCTTTACGGATGCCACTGCGTTATAAGCAGCTGCCTTTTGACATCCTGATGCACGGTTATATCCAAAAGTACAGACTGCCTCCCTGAGCTGCCCCATGATGGAACATCACAAACTCCAACCTTTCCCTTGTCAAGTTTTCAAAACAGACAAGGAGTGGGAGTGAAGCAAAACCACCAAATGAGTAATGCTTACAAAATGAACGCCAATAGGCCACAAAGACCAATGCACAAGGAAAACGAGCAAGCAATGCTTCAACAGGAGACAAGTTCCTTTACCCCTTCTATACTTGTTACAATAGCTTCAACACATTACCCTTCTTTTACACCCCTCCTCAGTGACATGGAATTCAAGTAAAGGATGCAACTGGACTTTCTCAAGGTTTTTCTTGGAGAATAAATTTGCACCTGAATTTACTGCCAGACTCTGGAGTTCTGAGACAGGGTCTTGTCCTTCCCTTTCCTTCAGACTCCACACTCTGCTCTTACAAGACTCTTTATGGGTGTATAGAGTTGGTTGTTAGTAAGCCTCTGCAGGACTACTTGTTTCCTCTACAAGCCACTTTGTTCCGGCCAGTGGTACGAAGTGTCAATACTATGCACTTGGGACTTCCTGCGATCAAATTCAGAGTAGCCACCCCAAGCTATTCTGGTGAACAGCTTGCTTGCAATGATCATCTTCACTTCGAAAGTGCAGTGGATGACCCAAGATGCCTTGCTGTAGACAGCCACTTCATTCTTTCTCTCTTTCTTGAATTTTCAAGCTGGCATGCAAAAAGTACTAACATTGCTAACGCTAACTCAGGAACAAAGGGACAAACAAAAAATTAAATAAAGCTTGTACCTCATCAATAAGAACTAGAGGGTTTTCAGTTTTGGTTTTCTTTAGACACTGAATAATTTTTCCAGGCATTGCACCAACATAAGTTCTCCTAGTTTAGGAAAGAAATTACAAAACAAGTTACCTACTCAAGCTATACAAATATTCTTAAAACTCATCTCTAATTTATTTATATTAAACACATTCATATTTTCATACATTCATTCTCTCACTCTCTGCGTAAGTAAAACAAAAGTTGGGACTTCACGTTTGTTTCTAATAATAGTCAGAAACTGTGTTTCTCAGTACATATGCTCCAAGTAACACTTATTTGGCCACATTTATTTAATATGTATAAAATGTGTTGACTAACATTCCATAACAAACAATGAAGAACATTTCAGAAAGTTCAGTCTAAATCAAAATTTGAAGAAAACACCTACGAGTTGACAGAGGGGTCATGACATTCAGATGTGTCAAATATCTATTCCAAATATCTCGCCTGCATATAGATTTAGAATGATAATTTCTTCCTACAGAAGTAATTGAAGCTAACTGAAGATAGTCATTTATGCCATTTGCTGGTGGGTTGGCAGATTGGAGATCCGACCATGGTCCTCTCCACAATGTTAGCTTTTGAAATTTGAATGGAAGTGGCTGTAAATTAGTACTCTAATATGCCCTCACAATCCTAGGGTGATCTGCTGAGAATATTAACCTAGATCATCTTCTCGTACATAGAGCATCCTCTTGTACTAAAAGGATCCACTGCTTTAATAGATCCCCAAAACAATTTCATTGGATTGATCTAAAACATTAATATTTGTGACCATGCATGGGCTGGTGATAATCCTTTTCGATCTTCATCCTTGCGGGTATGGTGCTTACCTGTGCCCTTTGATTTCCGCGACATCCGTCATTCCTCCAACACTGAATCGAAAGTATTGACGATTTAAGGCCCTGGCAATTGAGCGGGCAATGCTTGTCTTGCCAACCCCAGGAGGGCCGTAAAAACAAAGGATCTTTCCTTGAGTCGTCCCCCGTAGCTGGCTTACAGCTATGAATTCCTGAAATAAAGAATAACAACTTGATGGTGGGATGGACAAAAGTTCAGCTTTAGGAAATCTAAACAAATCCAAACATGATAGATCACATGTGTTTTTATACACAGTAAATGGAATGCCCACAATGTACTGTCCGTGTTTGGGCTAAGAGGTAACTTTGGAAGAAGGCCCATAGTGGTTCAGAGAATAGAGCTACTAAGAAAATAACCAGCAGGATGTGTACAATTCACTTTAGATATAGCGATTTCTCTCTCGTAATAGCGCTTCACAGCATATTAAATAATAAGTGTTACTATTACCCAATTCAATAATACTCACTGTATCAACTTCAGGTACATAAGTTGTTGAATCAGTCCACCTACTGGTTAAACATAAATCTCTGCATTAGATGCATAAACACAGAGACCTGTCATGACCTATCGTGGTCAAATGCTAGGAGTCTTGGTGGTGCCCAGTTGTTAACAGTGCAAAATGGATACAGTGCAAAAAGGATTACAGTGCAAAATGGATAAACGTGTGTCCTGGAAACCGAAGCATAGGAAAAATGATAGTATATCGTACAGACATCAAGAGTTACACAAAAGAGTTCACAGATCCAAAGCTAAACTATAGTTACATAAAAGCTTCTGTGTATTGTGGTTACACCTCTAGATGAGTTCCATGTTGCGATTGAGCTCAAATGAGCTGTAAATTTTAGGGCACAGGAGCGAGACGTCATCCTTGTTTTGCTAAGCAAGAGCCATAAGGGGTCTGCATAGGATGTGACAGTGATTTGGGATGTTGGTAACGGCACTTGTGGATAGTGGACAGATTGGTTAGGGGTGGGTGCAGATAATTCGATCCATTTTTACTTAGCACAATCAGTTACATCACTGCACAGTAAAATTTAAAAGGATATAAATACAACATGCAGCATTATACTATTCCTGAAGTAGGTGCTGAGAGCCTAACACTTCTCAGTATTTGAGCATCAGGACTTGTTAAAGTTGATAAAAGCACATCTCCCATTTTAATATTGGTCTTACTGTCTCTCCAAACCAAAATGGATTTATATTGGCAAAAGAACCCCAACATTAAGGGGAAAAAAATGGTGAATTAGCCGTATCCAGGAGCGATCTTCAAGCTGTGTTGCCAACAATTAAATAGATTTCTGGTCATGGACAGAGAAAGACAACTGAAACAGAGTGATTTTATTTTAGCGCAGCCTGAGGTGCCCAGCCAGACTTCTCCTCATGTACTATCTCGCCCAAGAGAGAGGTCTTTTAATACAGCTTAGAATTTCAAAGGAAAACAATGAACAAGGCTGTGTCTTTATTAAGTGTAAGATCTGTGCTGTGGAAGAGGGAGTTTAATTTTCATCAGCAAAGGGACAATCTCACCCCGCAGAGGTCAGTCCTCTGATACCCGTATGCCACATCCAGATTTCTCATGGAACAGCATGGTCACTTGGTTAAAATATTGGAGTATTTGGGTATGACTGGACTGGTGAATGTAGAACAATAGCTTCTTTATAGTACTGACAGCCATTTTTCATATAGCGATGTCTTGAAGTCCATATTAAAGGAGAGAAGGGCAACAGGTAGCTGCAAAGGAACCTTAATTAAATTAAAAATGTGATTGGTCTTTTACCAGAATTCGCTTTTTGACGTCATCCATTCCATAATGGTCCTCCTCCAAGACTTCCTGCGCTCTTGCAAGGTCCAGATTCTCCTGGCTGTATTTACCCCATGGAATGGATGTTAACCAATCTAGATAATTCCGAGTTACACTGAAGAAAAGAAAAAAACATAAAGACCATGATTGGTTTGTACTGTTGAGTTATCTTGAAACACCCCACCCCCTCTTAATATGGTAACAATCTGCAATATCTGTTGCTGTCTCAACTGTGGTGTTACCTTCCTGACAACAGCTCTTTCCACTGATTCACAATATTTAAATAAAACCTTTCTTTAGGAGGATCTTGCATTGATTGGGGAAGAGACAACCTAATTGCAAATTTCCAGAGTCCCTAATGTACAATTAGCACAGTAACCACCAATGCCTGGATACTTTGCAAGGCCCGAAAAATCGCTGCCTGACTGAGAATAGGTGGAATATCTGATAACCAGCAGATGTTTGCACTACATAAGCTCCATGGCAGCAGATCAAAGCCTGAGTTTTCACCTACTGCCATATATAGTATCCAAGCCTACCTGTTCTGTTACCAACAGACCTTTCTATAGGAAACCATTAAATGGTAGTGTCCATATGTTATCCGATTTTTGGATTCCTCAGTGGTGAAAAGAATAAACAAACGTATTTGTTGGCCGCCATATGAAAAATTAAATTAGTCGACTTATGTGCATTATAAAATTTGTGATAGCACGCACAGTGAATAGTGAAAAACTTAGCTACTGCAGTTATCCTCTGTCCTTTCCAATATAGACGACTTAAAAGCTTGCTTTATTCTCAATTTAAGGGTGCCCGCACTTACTTTCCAAAAAGTTATTGAAGATTTAGGGCACGGATTAAGTGACAAGTGGGAAAGTAACCAATTAAAAATATCTAAATACTTAAATATATATATAAATCATTAGTTTTCACAGCTTGAATATAGTAGACTGTTGTTTCAGAAGCATGTATTGCTACTCAATCTATTTGCATACGTTTGACTCCAAATTGTTTAGCAAAATACTTATGTGGAAAAGGGTAACTATGCACATGCGCTAATTTCTTATCATCCAGGGTACAATCTCTTGAAAATTCTTTTAATTTCCTCTTTTACTGAGACGACAACATTGTGCACTTATTATCTACGTGGTAGGAGGTAGTAGTAATGCATGTTACAAGGGGAGTTAGAAAATGTGACATGAAGAAAAAATTCACAATGAAATACACGCTCTCTTTTTCAAGGCTCTCATGCAAATACCTGAACTCCGAAGAGTGATTGTCCAAGAGTCCGAGTTTATTCAGCTCCTCGTCGATGACCTCCATGACATGCTTCGGAACCACCAAGCAGTTTAAACGCTCCCTGAACTTCTCCTCAATGGCGTCCTTGTCCTCCTTCTCCAAACCAAGTTCTTTCTTTATGATCTTCAATTGCTCTTGAAGAAGGTACTTGCGATGGGTCTGCTTAATTTTCTCCTCCACCTAAAAAAGAGTTCACCAATTACATTTTCCCTTCTTAAATGCAACTCCCATCTGCTGCAGGCCTTCCAATTAAATACTTTGTTTCACCTTTCAAACCCATACACAATTTTATGCAAGGAAATATACCACAGACTATATACCACAAGAACAACTACAGAGACACTACCCATGATGATATCCAGTCCACCTGTTTGCTACGTTGGATCTTGATCCAATTTGTGTGAGTTTTCCCACTACTGCTTGTCTGCACTATTCCATCCCTCACACAACCCCTTCGGAGGGCACTACAACTTCGAGGGATTTTGTGTCTCACACTCTTAGCCATATTTATTAGCCTCTTGTTTGCGCACAAACTATTTTATGGAGAGGCAAATACACAGTACACCAAGAGTACGACCACAACAACGTAAATTGTGGCAGGGCTTGACCCATGTCACCATCCACCTGTGCAATCCTCCAACCACATCTGGACCCAGGAGGCATGTCTCAGGAATGGACTTTAATGTTAGACCCCTGATTTAAGCAACTTACCTGCTGCAACATGATTAGAAGCAAGACCTATGCTTTTTTTTTTTTTACAGAGAGGTTAATACAATCCACTTCCACCTTGTGGTATGCTGTCCACTGACCAGGTGGATAGGGAAGCGAATATGCCATCGCTATTCGTTCCCTATAAAGATCTTACCTTCTGGTGACCTCAACAAGAGTATTGCACATCACATGATATGTCTTCATGACCTTATGAAGGCTATCCATGCTTGAGGAACTCATTGGTGCCTTATAATATCCAAATCACATACGCCAAGGATTATAAAGAACTGCTAGAGGTGAATGTGCAAGCTTTAGCGCACTTTAAAACACCAATAGCCCGTAGTGTTTTCAAAATCAATTACATATAATCATAGCTGCCAAGGTTTCAGATTGCTATGTGTGACATATTCAAAATTTCAGTGTAATTATGAGTGACATTTCAACGACTATGAGTGACATCAAGTAATGAAGACCAGGGAAACAAATATCAGAAATAACAGACATGCCAAACGGCTCCCCCCACACACAGATGTAGCCTGTGGTTAACTTTAAAGGTATTGGTAATGGTAACGTTTTCCGAACTCAACATTATAAGCAACAGCTTCTACCTTTAATTGACTGTTGGATGTGACCAGCTAAATGCAAGAACTGTACTTTTCAATTCAACTTTAAACACAAAATTATGAAGTTGCAAGCGTGACTGGAAAATCAATAAATATTTTCGCACCAGACACAAAAGCTAATAATATAAGCTGCTCCCTCAGTTGAGCCAGTTGCGCAGCACATTAACAAGCTCGAACCTGGAAAATCACTGCCTACACATTAGCAATAAATATGTCGGTAGTCAATATTTCAGCTGCTCTATCGCTGTCCACCATTACACTCTTAAATCCATCACCGGGTTACCAAACACATCAAATATCTGCTGAAAGAAAGTATTTCTTCGAACATCCTGCCCCTGTTGTAGCTTCACATTTTTACGACCGGGGTCGCTAAGCAGTTATTTAAATCAATAGATGCGCTCTGCAGCTGTGGTCTAGTGTGCAGCCGCCCGCTCTTTTTAAAGATTTGCATGGACCTCTACACACGCAGCACCTACATACCGCACTAGATGCAGAGCAAATATGGGAAAAAACATTCTCTCTTTTATTAAAGTGTCTGTTTTAGTTGAAATTAAACTATTAATGTGTCCCAAAGCACAATGAGGCTTCTTTTCTTTCGATTCAAATGTTTAAGACCCCAGTGAGATGTATATTTACTGTTTAGAAGATACGCAAGACGACAAGGGGGAACACCCACTCCTGTTTAAATGGAGAAATCGCACTTTAGTGCTGCCACAGATAAGTCTCTCGACCACCCACTGTGTTACCTGAAAGAAGCTCTAGGCCGAGAACTATCCCTTCACACAACCTTTATTTTCTCAGGAGCCAGAGTTACCGTCTGTGTGGACCAACACTTTTCGCATCAAGGCCGGAAGAGAGAGACCTTCCAAGAGAGCCCTCCAAGTCCGAATATCATTGGAGAAGTTCTAAAAGCACAAATCAGGCGGGAAGCCACCGGATCCGCCAGAGAAACTGGTAACTTTAATTTCAAGCGACTTTCTGAAGAGCAGGACGTCACCACAGGAAAGAACTAAGGCGGTCAAGGAGCAGCAGCACAGAGGGATGCAGATGCTGCAAAGGAAGGGAGACCGGCTCAAGCACCTTCTGCGACTCTTGTTAACTACTACCACCGCCAAATTGCCAGGCAGACTTAATAGCAATGAAATAACAGCATGGCAGGTGTTAACTTTAGAAAACAAATACTGCAGCTCACTTCAAAAGCAGAACACTTTCTGATAATTCAGGCGCCACGGTCGGGTGGGCTGGGGTTGGATTTGCAGCAGGCGGCGGCCATATGACTGGGCCATGACAGTGCAGGCGGCCGGCCGGGTTGATGCAAGCAGCAGCAGCGCTGCTTAAAGAGAGCCATGATTATGATTGTGGCCTGGCCTGTGTGCCTGCAAACTCAAGCAGCTCAAAATCTCGTTGACAGCAGGACATGAAGTCACCCCGCAGCGCCACGGACGGCCAGATTTATTACAACCTGACTGGCAGAGTGGCGCCGGGGATTAAGATACATTGTAGCAGAGTAGTGAGCTGCCTTCCAACGGCCCGTAGTTTAACAGCGGCCGCACCAAGCCTGCACGAGCTGTGTGTGCAGGCCAGGGGCGGCGTGCTGATAGCTGCCACACACTTCAGTTTAAGGCAGCACTTCAGCAGACAATGTGGAATGCATCATATGCGTAACAACGCATTTCAGTGCGGTGATGCGGACCACCACACTGAACTGCGTTAGTGTCACACCCAATGAGTGATACTTGGCAGGACTGTATAATTCATAGGCTCCACAAAAAGAACAGTTACTAGAGTAACACTGTTCTTAATTGTTAATAATGTGTTATAAAACATTATTCAAATTTTACAAAAATAAATATTATGCATAATTAATTTCACATTTTTTTAAAATTCCCGATGATGAAATAGAAAATATCTGCGGATACTTTACCCCACAGGGCCCTTAAATGGAAGTTGGCAAAACATTCAGGGGAAACCTGAACCATATGATTGGAGAAATTTGAGTGAAAAGTGAATTTATCATGACTTCCGAATGTGGTCTCCTGTGAAAAGACCTCTAGGTTTTTGCAAATTTCAGACGTTTTTGGGTAAGCTGGATTCCAATCAGAAAACTACCCCACAAGAAAAATTATTTTTGCATTAAGGAATTCGCCTGGTAACTAAAGGAAGTGATAACGACAAGTCTCTAATTGATATGATTTTTCCTGTTTACATTCTGCAAAAAAAAATAACCCTTCCCTACATAATCCTCCTCACAAAGACTTGAACAGTTATTGATGCAAAAGAATTTCTCAAACGCCTCACCTCACGTCCAAGCCGTTGCTGGAGTTTACTCAATTCGTATTCCTTCTTCAGCAAGGAGAGTGCTTTGTAGAGACGTTTTGGAATCTAGCAAATGGAAGAATTTGTTTTTTACAATTTTTCATAACTGTTATAAGTTGGACTAAACAACTAGAAACATAAGTATCAAGAGTGGGAAAGTACCCAACAGTCTTCTTCCCAAACGCAAATCACAAATACTGACACTTCTGTTAAATGGTGTGACATCAGCAAAAAGGCCGAGCAGACAAATAGGCAAAAATATACAAAAGGTTCAATGAGGGCTTAAGTTGTCAAAGAGGAATCAAGTGCCCAATCTGGGAAAACCTCAGATACTGTGGAGACATAACAGACATCCGTGGGAGAAAGCGACTCTCACAAATGAAGGACAATACGTTTATTCCAACTGAAACATCAGGCCTTATCCAGTCCCACAGTTAAATGTTACCAATCATACACCTATAACCATAATAATACATAACACTGTAAATAAGTCAGAAGCCACATGTTCAATAATTCAATCTCTATTAACCTCCAGGCTACGAAAAACCAGGAGTTACTCGCGGCCTTGTGGCAATTATTTCCATATTTCCATCTATAGTGTTCTTCTGGCCAGCTCTTTCACAAACATCTCTCCCAAATCAACGGTGCTTTCCTTTCTGGTAATGCAAGAGATTGCTCTCCAAAAGTTTACTCAGTGTTCAAGATTTCTCTTTTGTCCCAACACTTTAAACACTTAACAGCCTGGATCCATTGGATCTCTTGTAACAGAATCCATTAAAAGAGGTTTAGGATATTATTTTATTAGACATTTTACAATAATAAATGTAATTTGCACAATGTGTGGTTCTCCTAAATATGAGGCCAGGATCCAGGCCTCCTAAACATGCAATAGATCCCCAATTGCAAATTATTTTGAGACGTTCACGCGGTGTACCTCAGAAACATGTGTACGTGTAATGCACACACTCACCAATATGCCTGACCATACACGTCTGTGAGATTATGTTGGAAACAAACGTTCACCAAAAACACAGAGCATTACAGCATGTACACGACTGTCAACATGAAGCAGACTAAGATCCACAGTGTGGTTTATAAACTTTTGGGAAAGGTCTTTTGCACATGAACGTATGGAATATCGACATTG
The DNA here is from genome assembly GCF_964263255.1 of Lissotriton vulgaris. Classification (NCBI taxonomy): domain Eukaryota; kingdom Metazoa; phylum Chordata; class Amphibia; order Caudata; family Salamandridae; genus Lissotriton; species Lissotriton vulgaris. The sequence goes on along the minus strand of NC_141700.1, from coordinate 82,918,594 downwards.
TAGCACTACAGACATCACCCTTGCTACCTCTCGACATCCTCATTCCAAAAAATTATGCTTTCCATTCTGTCTCACTTTACCTTTTTCATTGCCATTTACTAATAGGGACGCATGCCCAGGGAAACTATTCACACTAGAAATACAATTAGACTCCCTCATAAACAATATAGCTCTTACAGGCCAGAGAACTATTACTGCTGGTTAATGGGGGTTTCTTAGCAGTCAACCAATTCTTGTGGACTATAGACGACATTAGACCAGTTCTACCTCAAATTTGATTTTTAGAGACAACCCTAAATTCAGGCAAAATATATATTTTCCTGGATTATAGATTTCGATAATCTTAACCTGTGTCCTATTCACCATGTCATCCTCTTCACTTCTAATGAAATGAAAATACACACTTGAAAGTCTTATATAATCAAATATTTTTCCATTGACAACCACATTGTGACTTACTGTGGCATACTTTCTCTTACAGCAAGTATTGCAAGTTAATGTCCTACAAATATAACTCTGCTTCCTACCCCCCCCCCCCAAAAAAAACTACTAAAGACTGGCTCGTAAACAGTAAAAAACATATTAAACGTTGAAAATAATGTCAACTCCACAAGCAAGAAACCGGATATTCACTTGATATTGGCTAATAACTGTCAAGAGTATTGTAGTGATGCCTTAACTATGGAACTTTCACAAAAGTTCCTTTCAAAGTTCCTACCAAGAAAACATTCCAGACAATCGTGAAAAATCACATGGTCAACAACAAGCAAAATTTGCAATGCCCATAATCCAGTCACAATCAACCCTGCAGCCTCTCCTAAGCGCTCCCACCGTCCTCCAGCTTCAGAAATCCCTGTACAGGCGTTACCTACAGCGGATTCAGTCATCTTTCATCGGCACGCATATGTGAGCATCAAGCAAAACCAACAACATTAATAAGATGCTAAATGAAGGTAAAGAGTTGCACTTTGGGTGCCCTCAACATTCTGTTCTTCAGATTTACAGCCTTGAGTCATGATCTTATTGGAAAAATATGAATAACATTTCTAAAATGTACAAATCAAAAGCTATACAAAGTTGGTTAGCACACCAATGTTACTATGTAAAAATCTTAGGTAAATACATTTGTCTCATATTTTTTCATTTCAGAGCCAAACAACAGACATGTGATCGCTGACCTACATACATGATAAAAGATAAAGTAACTTCCTGACTTTTGTAACTTACTTTGAGATATTAGCTTTTACAATGCTCAAATACTACATCTCCCAGATATCAACTAGACTGCTTCATGGGCCTCATACAAACATTGTTTTCAACTATCCAAATAGGATCTAGACATCCCTCTATTATGGGCACGCCTTCACTACTGCCTATAAAACAGACCTAACGAATAATTGGATATATATTGTTCATTTCTAAATTTAATTGATTATTAAAGGCCTCCTGCTTCAAAATAAGTGTGTCTTGAGAAGATTCTATCCATCTGGACGAAAAAAGTGGTGGCTGTTTGGCTTCTACATGGACAAGTAAATATTGGAGATCAATTAATTTTCATAGTATGGTTTCTGGTCTGTACATTTGATCAACATCAACAGATCAATACGAGTTGTGAACTAATATTTAGGTTTCTGTGAGTCTTTGTTTGTAAATTAATTTCTAAACTTTACCTGTATACTACTATCTGTATGCTACCTTCCTTTGTACTATATGTATATGGGTGATAACTGCATACACACCCGTATAACATACACGGTCCAAATATAATAGCTCATACGATTTGTGAAATACCAACAACACACACTACCACCATCTTTCAATATAAAATTACACTAACCAGATACCAATACAAGCTGAGACATGCTGGGAGCTCCCCAGTAATAGCCACTGATACCTTAAAATACACTACAGATTTAAATCAAGCTTGGCTTACTTACATTTGTCTCTTCCAGCACCTCCTGTAACTCTTGGGACTCTGCACCAGTTAAAGCTGCTCCCATATCACTCAGATAGATGGGGTTATCTACCACCCTCTGGCCTGCTTGCATCATTTGCAGCACAGACTCCCTGGAAGGTAACAAAATGAGCAGCATGACCACAGTGGAAAATCAAACTCAAGCCCAGGAATAAGGTGCAGATAAGGGCTGGCAGTTCCCACTTGTGTGGACCAGGTTTTACAGTCTCTTCTCAAACCCAACTCCAAATATGCTAAGCAAGGTATGCTAGACTTATTTTCTGCCACAAGGACTATTCTGCGGCACAATGACAGCCGTATTCTGTAGCTTAGTTTTAGTTAAGAAGATGACTATATGACTAAACCTGCTAATGCTCGTCTCCTTGCTCCCACACTTACCAGACAACCCTCTGCTGAGGGAGGTTTCTCCAGCCTTACAATCACACATTTGCTTTCAAAGATATGAAAGGGCGGACAACATCACAGCTGTCTATCATCTACAGATCAATTCCTGCTTCAGGGTGGGTGGCACCAGCCTCCATTACAAAGCTTATAATGACCAATAAACTGAAATTGATAAATAAATCTGTAATTGTTTACAACACTTACCTGTACAGAGGGTTTAAGGCAATAATGTCTCGGATTGTCTTGACAATCTCAGCCGTAAGTGCCTGTGAAGCATCAATAGCAGCAAAGTAAGGAATTTTCATAAGGCTTGGTTAGCAATGATTATTTTATTGCTTTCCTTTAATCAGACACCACACTTTTTCCTATTAGGTGCCTTCATCTTAGCTTCATCTACATTAAGAATTTATGGATTCTCAACTATGGACACAATTATGTTTTTGGTGCACTGCAGATAGAACGGTTCATCTAAGCTGGACATATTTCAAAGACATACCTTTTGCATGATTCCTCTAATTCAAATAAAAGCTTGTCTGGTTAATGTTTGTTCCTGCCAGACATTGGCCCAATATCTAAGCCCGTCTTCCCTGTGCCGATAAAACCTCTGAACAAGAAAATCACAGGCTGCCTATTTTTGGATCGTCGCTTATATGCCTCCTATCCCCAGCACATTCTTATAGTAAGAGATAACGACATTTGTGTACCTAGTATTACTTTTTCAACTGTGTAACTTCTAAATAAACATAGAAAAGAACTCAAAAGATAGTTTTGGTTCTTGCAACTGACCTTAACTTCTTCGTTGACCTGAAAATCCTCATGTACCACATTTTCAACTTCGACCATAAGAATTTCCCGAGGGGAGTCAGACGCGGGTTCAACTACTAACTCCACCTCTTGCTCCGTGGCTCCTTGGTTATTTTCTGGCTCTTTCCTGGATCGCTTGGTCTTCCTTCGCACCTTGTTTTTGTTCTCATCTTCAGACTCTTCTGGTTCAACCTCTAGCTCCTTATTGAAACTTATCCTGTCCAAGAAGAAAAAACCCTTCTTAATTAATGAGGACTAATGAATCAGCTGAGTAGGTCTAGAGGAAAGGATCTTTCATCTCATCTCAAAATCAATTTAAATATAGCTGCCCGTGGGGCTTGAAGTGTGCACACACAAATCCATTCAAGGGAAACTAGCAAATGAGGACTTTCGTGAAAACTGTCATGATCAACGTGCCTCTCACAATGCAGCCTTAGAAGCTGTACCGAATGAGTACTTGCGAGCGGGTTATGGATGAATGAAGATATTCACACTGAGGGCCCTCGTGCACGCTCCAAATTAAGGCTTCGACACACTTGTGTACCTTCTCTCTTTGCTGGGGGTATGATTAAATAAAACATACATTTTAATCAGAGGCGGAAGTCAAGATGCTGCTCAGAAATGTAATTCTTCAAGTTCGAGTAAGGGTGCTACTTGGCTTTCATGCATGACAAATGTTGACTTTTATGCCAGGCTAGTAACTTGCAACTTGACATTTTACACTATTTACAGTGCTCCAAAAAGGTGCTCATGAGTGCAGCTACAGAAAACAAACTTATATTTCTTGTGGCATAGCTCCATTAGAGCTCCTCCTCTTCAGGTCACCACCCCCTCTAACTTCAGTACAAACCCAAAAGTTACCTCCGGTGTCCCATGACAATCATGCGAAGCTTGTCTCCAAGATCCTGCATCTCGTGAATCTGAACAAATGTCCCCGTTCGGTAGATGTCATTCAGGTTTTCCACCACATCCGATTCATTGCTGTAAAATACATTTAAAAAAACCTGAAATGCTTGGGTCACCAAGACTATGGCTACACCTAAAGCCTAAACCATCTTTATGGTCAAGCTCCACTGGTGGAAACATGTTTATGGATTAACCCTCAAAACTCTGTAGTGTGTATCTGTAAAAAACAGCAAAAGGAGCCAAAGCTTAAGATGAGGGCCTCCTACAAGGTATTTTTTAATAATGAAATGTCCTCACACGTCCTCATCATGTCCAAATTATATTGATCGGCTCATTAAAGAGGAACAATATACTTGAAAGTATGCAAGATGAGATTCACGGGTACCAAAACAATGAAGAACAGTTAGTTAGTGAGGCGGCAACCCTACACCTTGCAGTGAATGTTAACGGGTCGGGCTAAAGCGGTAATCAACTTATTGATGGGGAAACGGTAGAGCAAAAAAACAGGGAGGTGGAGAAGACCTTGGCAAAACATTAATCACATGGGTGAATTTGGCAAAACATTAATCACACGGGTGAATTTTTTTTAATTTGGTGGAACGTGAATTTTGCAGAATACCCATAAATCTGATGTGCTTTGTGTAATTTCATACAGTGGGAGATTGGTTTACACATAAAACCTCTTTCTTGAGAGATTACATGCTTGAGCCAGTGGCCTGCTGGAAACTTGCATAGGTTTTTTTTATTCCATTTGACTGAAATTTCCACTTGAGATAGCAGTAAATCACATTTTGTGTAATTTAACATAATTTTTATGGAACTAGATGAAAAGAATACTACATTTTTGCACATCTCTGGAAGCCTGGAAAGAGTAGTAATGTGTAACCGAAAACCAGACATATAATCCGTGCAAAGCATTGATGTGGATGAGCATAATAACTCTTAGAATCTACTCAAGCTCTTCAAGAATAGGAGCTCATCTGAAAGCCTTCAAAGAAAGTGCAGCTTCAAGACCACTTACTTGTCATCCTTCTTGAGGAAAACGCCAGCATACGGCTGTGCAAGACGAACCTTTCGTCGCAGCAGCTCAACCAGCTTCTTATTTTTTACCTAAAAAAATTCAAAATATTTATAACACTAAGCTCTTTTTTAATGAGGCAAAACCAGAAAAAACCAAAATCATGAGTAAATAATAATGCAACTTTGGACCATAACACATCTGAGTGAGTCTTTCCATTTCAGGGACTTAAATAGCGCCAATACAGCTTCGAAGAGTAGTTGCATGTTTCAAATTGAACAGTTATTGCAGCGGGCAAATCTGGAGGAAATTAGCTGAGTCGATAATTTGCACTGTATTTTATTGCAATGATGGCATAATGTCATTTAAGCGTCTCTATTTTAGGGCCAATCTCATTCAATGGATTTTTAATATCTTACATTATTAATTTTAAATGCCACAAAGATCTAAATTTGATTCTGCAGGGGCAAAATTTCGAACAAGAGGATCTGAACTTTGGATCACGGCGGGGTGTCCAGTCAGCCGCGACCAGATAAAAGAAGTTGAGGCAGGATGTGAACGGTGAACTGGTGACATGCAAAATTGGCTATATTGAACCATACAGTGTATAGTAGATTTTTTAAACATAAGTACAGAATGGTTATCTTAAAATAAACGATATGTCCAACATCAGCTGATTTTCTACGTCAAGTGTTATAGTTCGGAATAGAACTGAGCTCTCCGGATAGCAATATTAGTAACATTGCAGTCACTAGGCCACATGTCCCCAATCTCATTATATAATTAAATAGTTCTGCTCTGGGATCAACCAAAGAACATAATGGCCCTACTATTTAAGGTAAACAATATAATTCAATGCACAAAATGAGTGTGTTCCACCCCTAACTTTCAAGATGTAAAATGTACAACCATAGCATCAATTCACACATTCACCAAGGGAGCTGGCTATCCCTTTAAATTAATGAATGCACTGAACTGTAAACTAAGACGAAAGCATTTGGAGTTTGTTTGAAATTACATTTAAAACCACGTCTGTGAATCTTCATTGGGTCCAGCACTGAAGGAGACAAAACTCTTCGTACACAAGCTTGGGGAAAGCAAGGGCATTGGCCAGCAGATCGCATCCTTGAGCAGTGATTCACTGCTAGCAAACATGATGCAATCGCCAGCAATACCCTGCTCTTTCTAATCCTGAATGTACCATGCTGCCCATTCAAAGTGTCAAAACTCCAAGAGCTGTCTAAAGAGGCAACCATTCAGGTTGTGGTCTTAAACCACAAAAAATATAGCATTTGCTTGACCAAAATAAGAGAGTGACACTGTGATTCGTCAGATCTTTCAGAGCAACATCCACATTTATCCCATTTCAAAGGGAGTGAAAGATGTAGTTTTGTGTTTTCTTTAAAAGCAATATCACATGATCTCTCTCTTTCTTTAAAAGCTACACATGGGAGGCGAAGCATCAGGCACCCATTTTCTGGACAAGAAATCAACTTACTGTGTGGCTGAAAGTTAACTCTACCCGAATGAAAAGGCCGAATATTATTTGCAATATAATAATCTCCTGTATCACAAAAAACTGCTGCTGATCAAGGACAGCACATACCAAGACCCAAATTCACCTGCACATAGGTTCTTCTCTAGAGGAAAGACTTCTCCAAAAGCCTCAAAACAAAGAAGTCAGCAACTTCTTTAAGCAACACTTCACTCCAGGCATACTCAACACTGCATGCTTCTGGCATTATTTATTAGGATTGTTTTATGTAGTGCTGTGCACCAACCGGTAATAGAATTTTTTTTTAAGACAAACAAGGTACAGCACAACCGTTCTAAATTAACACCACTTCAATGAAGTATAAATGAAACACTGACCCGTTCAAGGGTGAAACTACTATACAAATGCTGGGTATGAGGCAAGGATGGATATTGTGAGGAGGAACAAAAGGAACAAAAAGAGTAGACAACTTTAGATTCAACAATGAATTTGGTGAGAAAGGAGAATAGTTGCGACTGTAACATTAACAGACAGTAGTCCTTGGAAACAACCAGTACCTAATGGCACAGATTTGTATTTAAGTCCAAGTCACCAAGGATGGTCTTGAAAAGGGGAGTCTTTACACTTTTACAGAGAGAATGTTTGATAGTGATCCTAAATCTGGAGGAAGAGGGTTCCAGGTGGAAGCTGCAGAACCAGAAAAAGATTGGTTTAGATCTTAAGAGGTTTGAAAATTAGTAGTGTTCCCAAAAAAAGCAAGTTCTTGCTTTGTGAAAGAGTTTAGCACCCATATCAACAACTATATGGCCAACAACTATATGGCCTTTATCAGATCTTTAGAAAATGCTTTTATTAAAGTAAGTTTATTATTCTACGCACTTAAGCACCCAACCCATCAAAGGCTGAGAAGGCTTTAGGTGAAAGTGCTCCTTTCAAATATCCTAGTTATAAATACACAACACCAACACCAACGCACACACCAACACCAAAACAGTGGACTAGCACCAAGTATAGTCAGATACAAAAGGCAACTGATGCTTACAGTAGACTGGCTGACATATTCAGTAGTCCACTGGCCATTTGTCAGCCGTGAAATCACAGGAACTCCCACCATACAAGCTTGACAAAGTCAGGATCATTTTGCACTAAATTAACTAAATCCATATATTACATGCAAACGGACTACCACCTCATCATTGGTATAGAGGTCATGTGTACACTAAGGACTCCAGTGACAACAATAGCACCAGCATAAAACTATACACAGAACTGTCTAATCTAAAAACACATTAACAAATAAATGAATAAACAAGCATTTGCAATGCAATAGGTCTCGCATTAGGAAAGTTTGAGCTATTGGTATTGTAAATGACAAATTTTTTATTTATGTGTTGGTTTTGAAAATAGCGAAATTATTAGCTTTGTCATTTACAATGCCAATAGTTTTAACTTTCGCAAACGTGACATATAGCATTTGTAATGCAATATGTTTTGTATTTACATGACTTAGGTGTAGTAATATTACAAATAACAATGGCTTTTATTTTTTTTTAATAACTAACACTTAAATAAAAGTTATTGTAATTTATAATGGCAATAGCTTAAACTTTTGTAAATAATTTTTGGGAAGATTATGTTCAGTGTATTTTATTGTGATGAAAATCCAAGAACAGAAGTGAAATATTAACATCTTTTTGTGACATTTGTAATAAAGCTTGAAACATTGAGAGAACATATTAGAACCAGTTGTTGTTGAATGGTTGCACCGAGTGATGCTGTGGCCTTCAGTGGTGCCGAGTGATGCTGTGGCCTTCAGTGGTGCCGAGTGATGCTGTGGCCTTCAGTGGTGCCGAGTATTGCTGTGGCGTTGAGTGGCGTAGAGTGATGCTGTGGCGTCGAGTGATGCTGTGGCGTCGAGTGATGCTGTGGCGTCGAGTGATGCTGTGGCGTCGAGGGGTGCTGTGGCGTCGAGGGGTGCTGTGGCGTTGAGGGGTGCTGTGGCGTCGAGGGGTGCTGTGGAATTCTGTGGCGTCGAGTGGGGCTGTGGCGTCGAGTGGGGCTGTGGCGTCGAGTGGGGCTGTGGCGTCGAGTGGGGCTGTGGCGTCGAGTGGGGCTGTGGCGTCGAGTGGGGCTGTGGCGTCGAGTGGGGCTGTGGCGTCGAGTGGGGCTGTGGCGTTTATTGGTGCTGAGTGATGCTGTGCCGTTGAGTGGTGCCGTGGCGCTGAGTGGTGCCGTGGCGCTGAGTGGTGCCGTGGCGCTGAGTGGTGCCGTGGCGCTGAGTGGTGCCGTGGCGCTGAGTGGTGCCGTGGCGCTGAGTGGTGCCGTGGCGCTGAGTGGTGCTGTGGCGCTGAGTGGCGCTGAGTGGTGCTGTGGCGCTGAGTGGTGCTGTGGCGCTGAGTGGTGCTGTGGCGCTGAGTGGTGCTGTGGCGCTGAGTGGCGCTGAGTGGTGCTGTGGCGCTGAGTGGTGCTGTGGCGTTGAGTGGTGCTGTGGCGTTGAGTGGTGCTGTGGCGTTGAGTGGTGCTGTGGCGTTGAGTGGTGCTGTGGCGTTGAGTGGTGCTGTGGCGTTGAGTGGTGCTGTGGCGTTGAGTGGTGCTGTGGCGTTGAGTAGTGCTGAATGATGCTGTGGCTTTCAGTAACGCTGTTGCGCTGAGTGGTGCTGTGGCGCTGAGTGGTGCTGTGGCGTTGAGGGGTGCTGTGGCGTTGAGGGGTGCTGTGGCCTTGAGGGGTGCTGTGGCCTTGAGGGGTGCTGTGGCCTTGAGGGGTGCAATGAAGTAGGTCTCGCAATTATGCGGGTTTGAGCTATTGCATTGTAAATGACAATGCCTTTTATTTATGTTTTTGTTTGTAAAACATAAATAAAAGGCATGGTCATTTACATTGGCAATAGCTTAAACTTGCGTAAATGTGAGACCTATTGCATTGTAAATGCTTGTTTGAAGAAGGTTTTGCCTTGTGTGGCCGTATTGCAGGAGTGCTAATAGCTGTGGGGACAATTGGTAGTCACGGGAAGCACGAGGGGAGGAGAACCTGGTAGGGAAGGGTGGTTTAAATTTGCAGATGCAGCAGTGCGGCGAGGTGCCCTTGGATGCCGCTCATACACAAACATTTTTTTTTAAAGCTGGCTCTACTAAACAAGCAATGGGTGCAACTAAATAAATAATTAAAAGTGGGCAGAAGTGAAAGAGGAGAAGAACCTGGCAGGTATAGGGGGTTTGAATTTACCGATGCAGCAGTGCAGAGCAGGGATTTTGGGTGGCGCCTGAACACTTAAAAAAACAAGATATGTTTATGTGGGAAACAGATCTGGAGGTATTCTATTGGAGAAAATATCCAGTGGTTTAATTGCGCAGGAGCGGACTGCGGACACCTATAGATTAATTAGATCGTCATACATATAAATGTAAAGAATAATGTTTTGTATGTCTTAGAATGCGTTGAAAGTAGTCACTGCCTGCTCCTCTTCAAAGCATGCCACAAATGTTATTTTGCTGGAAAATGTCAACTTTCCTGAATTGCAATAGTCATGTGACAATATAAAACAAGTGGCTCCAAAACAAATAAAAAACGAGTCTTGAAAGCATGCCTGTGCCTCTGCTATTGGGAGTGCTTAAGATCAGTAGTGGGAAATTGTGGAAAGTTATCATGTTGGCTGTAAATATGCTTTTAGTCTTTGGAAATGGGCCGCGGGAGCTTGAGGCGGAAATAACATTGTTTACATCACGTCCCTCTAGAGAGGCAGTTCGATGAGAAGCTAATGAGAGTCGGTAGGCTGCATGTAATTGAGATCTAGATACTGTCTGACAGGAAGGGAAATTAGATTCTCTTATTTAAAGGGGAGCTCAGATGCCAGCACCGGAGGGGAAAGCACTGGGTGCGGAATATAGGAGAGAGTTAAAGAGACACACGGCAATGAGAAATGATTTGGCTTTTGGGCAGCAGTCACAGAAAGTGCGTATATATCTGGTTTTCCAAGTTAGATGGGTGGGAGGGTCAGCCAGTGTCAATCATTTCTTCAGGATACAACATAATCTAGTTAGTGAGGCGTCGCGCTTCAAGAGCCTGGTGGGGGGGCAGGGGACCCAGCAGTGTGGGAGGGAAGGAGCATATGGGGTGTGAGTGAGGGGGAGCAGAAGCCTTTGATGTGGTGTGCGAGGCCAAGCGCGCGCTGGAGAAGCGTCACGCTTCAAGAGTTAACATGTGAACCCAAGAGTTAACCCAAGTGAATAGCACATCACTGATCTAGTTCTGTCAACCTTTGAAAAACGCCAGTCTGAGGCCCGTCAGAAGTGTAAGAAACTGAAGGCAGGTACGAGAGTAAACACGCAATGTAGATAACTCCGAGGCCGATTGTTTAAACCTCAGACGTCATATAAATACCAACATGATTGACATGGAAAGAGGAGTTGAAAGGATCGGCCGTCAATAGTGGCCGTATTGTGATTGGCTGCAAGTATACATGTATAGGGATGTGGCTCGAGCTGCCGACTTTGGGCGTAGGGAACAGTGTTCGAGTCCCGCCGGCTCTATTTTAAAAATGCATACGTAATAATTAAATTTAAAGGCATCCAGGATCCGGTAAACAAACATTCTGGAGCAAAATAAAACAAGGGTTGGGGGCAATGCATGGAGCAGGCGCCCTCAAACCGCCCTGATCAAAGACATTCAAAGGCTGCTCGAAAGCCAAAGCGGGAAGGGGAAGTGCAGGGATGCATGGAAAAAAGCTCTGGAACCACGTTAGATTAGAAATGCCCTCTGACTGAGTCGGATTAGCAGAAAACCTAGAAATGCAAATGCTGTGTGCGAGCTCCAAAAGTGAAGAGTCGACCAAAACAAACTGGACCTGAAGAGCAGAGAAGGGCCGAAGCGAGCTGCCGACTTTGGGCGTAGGAAACTGTGTTCGAGTCCCAAAAACAAGTCGGATGGGGGTGGGGGGCGGGGGAGAAGGGGAGTGAGCGAGTGGGAGGGAAGTGCTGATGAAGCGTCGCGCTTCAAGACCCTGGTGGGGGGGGAGGGGAGCCAGTGAGTGGGAGGAAAGGAGCATATGGGGATGGGGTGTGAGTGAGGGGGAGCAGAAGTCTTTGATGGTGGTGTGAGAGGCCAAGCGCGCGCTGGAGAAGCGTCACGCTTCAAGAGTTAACATGTATTGTGAGAAATCTGCATGGAATCTGCTTGGTCAGAGAGTTTGTTTCAACTTCATTACTCGCGTCTATTTATCCCTGCGGGATATAATAGTCGAGACCTAAAAAGGCCCTGAAAAAAGAAGATTTTGACGATGCCAGCTTGTGTTTTTTAACGTTTTCAAACTGCTTGTTCATCTATACTACTATTATAAAGAGAGAACTGTGTCCTTTGAGCCAGGTAAACTCGAAAAGTACACCACCAATCCAAACACCCAATACATCTTTGAAAACGTCAGGGCAAGCAGAAGGACATAGGCTATATAAAAACAAAATATATATGTTAGAAGGGAAACGTATTTTTTAAGGGAAAGTAGTCCCTTAGAAGTAGCGCCAGCTAACGACGTGCGTGCTGATGCTTGCTGACATCACGGGGGAGCGGGGAAGCCGGAAGCAACACCCTGCGAGGAGCGGACAGGAGAAAGGAAGCAACACCCTCCAAGGTCCGGAGCGCGTAGAGGAGCATCGACATGTCCAGGGGAGCTTAGAGTAAGAGCGGACAGGAGAGTCGGCAGAAGCAGCCAGGACCAAGAAAACGAGCGCGGAGGAACAACGGAAGCGACACCCTCCAAGGTCCGGAGCGAGTAGAGGAGAGTTGACATGCCCAGGGGAGCGCAGAGTAGGAGCGGACAGGAGAGTCGGCAGAAGCGGCCAGGACCAAGAAAACGAGCACGGAGAACCAGCGGACACGAGCGTGGGCAGAATGGCCAGGACCAACAAAACTGGAGCAAGGAAACACTGTAAGTACGCTCTGCTGCTCCCGGCCGCTCTGCTGCGCCTCTCCTGCTGCAATGCTGCCCCCAGCCCCCTTCTGTCCCGGGCAACGCCGGGGCGGGCTGCTAGTTCTATTAATAAACAAGGTCAGTTTTGTTCATGCAGTGTCACAAAATATGTTTCCCGTAATATATTTTTCTCATATGTCATGCCAGCCCACACAATGACCTTGATTTCCTCACCACTAATGTAAGACGTCTGCTAGCTATAAAATGTCCTACTTTGAATTGATTAAGCAGGGTGACACCAGAGCAGTGCCCTTGAAAAGAGTCAGAAACACCCAGTTAAAACCGGCCAGCCTCTGCATCACAGCCCAGAGTTACGTGGGCAGAGATTGTGCAAGATGCTGCACACAGATCTGTCAGGCCATCCCTGCAGCGCCAATGTAAATGCTGCACTGAAAAAAAGATGTTTTCTTTTTGTAAAACAAACTGCATGAAGCAATCTCGCATTCTTTCAATAGTGGCCTACAGGCCAAGGTATACATTTTGGATTAGCTTGCGCGACACCACATTAATCTATGTTAAAAGTATTGTTTAAATAAGGTTACTGACTATATATATCGATCTTATTGTTTGAATGTATATTATTTCATATTACTTGTTTCTATAGCTTTAATTGTGCAAGATCCTTCTTGTGGCGTTGGTTCCCACATACATAAGCAGAGAATCAATACAGTTTATTAAAAGCTTTTCCAGAATCTCCTCTACTGGGCACCTGCTCGTTTCACTGTCCTTACATCAGAGCCTGACTTACTTTTGTTACAATGTCATGTGTGACCACTTTCCTCGCTTGCAGGAATCCTGGATTGTGTGTCTGAGGAACAACTCGCTTGCCTCCTGAGTGTTAGGCACTACAGTGTAATTGCGTTCAGTGCTGGGGAACAGAGATTGGGGGAAATGAGGAACAGAGACGAAAGCTTTGACACTTCCTGAATGCATCCCCTACCCTTGTCTGTATGCCACTTTTTTAATGTCTCCTTGTACAATCAGTCAATACTTTAGTTTCCGGTGTAGGCTCACATTTCAGCTTCTAAACATCATAGCCCACTCTGGAGCGATGCAACTGAGGACTAAAAATTATTAGACGGAAACGTGTACAGGTGCGGTCCATCATGCCCACATACCAAGATCGCCATCTTAGAATGACATACAGTAAGGCCTTTTAAGGCTCAGCCCAGCCCTTTTTTTCTTATACACATCAGCACCTCCATCTGGTTCTTTCTTGAGTTCAAGAATCCAAAACATGTCCAATGACTAAGTGCAGGAATATAATTGTATTCAATATATCACCTGTTATGGAGAATGCCAAACAAGTCGCCTTGCTGGCTCTGAGGATAACAACATATTTTCAGTATCAACACTATGCCTCATGGATAGCTGGGTTGGGTTCATAAAATATTCATGAAGGTGTTATCACTCACTGCACTTGACTAACAATAGTAGACGCCTGTCTCTGCGCAATGAGGATGCAATCAGCTTAACAGGGAGGAATAAAAGACACATTTCTCACACCCCACGATAGCAAGTCTGCATTAAGATAATGTCTGCACATCTACAAAACTACACACGAAGTAGATGGTTATTTTTTCACGTATGCCTCAAAAGTGGCAGAGTCGTATCATGAAAAGATATCTAGATAGTAATGGAATGTGATTTCACCTACTTGTGGATTTATGTCATGTCCAATTAATACTGCAAGAAGCCAATTCTGTTTTGTATTTTTTCAAAACCGAATTGGTTAATTGCAATATTGATTGGGCATAACAAAGCATCGTCCTTCTCTTTGTGGCATACTCCATATACTTTGATTGATAAACTAAAAGCTTTATACCTCAAAAGAATGATGCAGTCAAAATGATTGTGTTATCTTTTTAAGTCCTGGTTCGTGACACGATGGCTTGAGCTAAAGGAATTTCTTTGCAACATATTTTTATGCCATCAATTAATGTTGATAGGATCTTAAATGTTAATCTCGGACCACCCTGGAAGGTAAGAAGTTGAGAACTATGCACTAAGCTTCTAACCCCATAAGCCCTCCATATATCCGCATGCATATAGTTTCACAACTTCCAGTGACTGAAATCCATTGATGGAATTATAAAAGTGCAAGTACTCACAATGTTAGAGTGCCTGTTTGCTGTGAGGAGCACGGTACTCAAAACTATTTCACAATTCTGAGAAGTGCTGGCATTCTCCTTTTCAAAGTAAAGAAGTGCAGCTGAGTGAGTGCATTTAATGCACTGACCTTAGCAAATCCCTACTCAAAAGTTAAGAGTTCTTCCCTGAAAGTCACCCACCTCAGCACATCTAGAGCCCCTTGGTATCCAGCCTAACGTGCTCTCCCCCACCTCAGCTCTTGGCACATCTTTTAAACCTCTTGTGGTCCAGCCTGGCGTACCCCACCTCACCTCAATGATCTTGATGAACCGGGGGAACACCGGGTTCCTGCTGACGGCGATGAGCGGCACATTGGGGAAGACCTCGGGAATCGTGAGCGGGGCGAGGGCAGTCATGACCGGCGCGGTGTAGGCTTCACCCCCTTCCTCCCCTCCGCTGCTCTCGGCCCCTCCGTCCCCTCCGGCCATGGAGCTGAGGTGAGCCCAGGAGGTCTGCAGGTGCCTCCGCTGGGACAGGAAGGGCCCCCGGCCTCCGGGCAGCCCCCATGCCCTGCGCGGGGAGGCCAGGGGCGGTGGGACAGGGCAGGCGGCGAGGGCACGGAGCCCCACTCTGGCCCTCGCCCTGCAGGAGCTCCAGAGCCGCAGGTACCCGGCCATGCTGTGCGTCTGCTGTCACCGGCGGGGAGGCGGCGCACACTGCTGAGCCAACCGCCCTGCGCGCGCAGGGGACACCTCCAGCAGCTTCACCCATCGCCGAGGTCAAGGGATGCGCTTCAGGAATGTGCACACAACACCAGAGTGCGTTATCATGCTTCTGAACAAGAAAATGTATCGTTTAATATTGTGAACACACACACGTGTTTGAGAAAACGAATTGAGTTATTTATGAAGTTATAAAATGCACAGTTTAAATCGCACGTTAGGAACATAATTAAAGGGCACTGTAGTAGTTCTTATTGTAAGCTCGAAGAATCAGCGTTATCTTGACTTCTTTATTTGCGGTCCTATTGCAGTTAACACGAAAGTGACATTTCAAGATGGCTGCACGGCTGCTTGGAATTCAGGGGTCGTCATAAGCACTCGCCGTTTACTTACTGTCACATACTGTATCGATCCGCACAAGCTGTACTCAAATATAGCCGCCATCTTGGAACTGTCATGCTACTTAAAGTTTAAAGGACCATCCCCCAAAAATACGTTTTCTTGGAACAAGTGTTACCGGCAAGGAAAATTCTGGTAAACAGAAGTGAGAGCATCAACAGAACACGTCCAACAGGACGCTTGTTGTTACAGTTTCTCTAATTTGCAGTTTAAATCTTTACCAACTCATGAGTAAGTAATGGCACCCTTTTGAGTTGGCATGTCTCAGTTTTCAATTGACCAATGTTCTACGAATTAGGTTTGAGTCAACCTAAAAAGGAAACAGTTAAAGTTTTTAAAATCTAGTTTATACCTGCCTGCCTCTCATTTTAATACTTCAAAAAATGCTTACTAATTGGCCAATTTCCTATAACTAAAAAGAGGTAGGCTTTTTTTGAGATCTAACAAAGTAATGGTATCACAAGAAATGACATTGTATAACATTTATTATAACTGAAGCATTGTATGAAATGGCATCACGTGAGACATGAGACAAATCAAATCGCAGAAAACTATCAGAAAATACAGCCAACCTCAGATAGTTAATGGTCCAAGTGCGTAAAAGTGTGCCCAACTCAATTATAATCATTTGATATGAACCAATACTACAAGTGCAAGCATGCAGTACCTTGATAAATAAGAAGCCTGAACTTTAATCAATGTGGCATTGATGCAGCATTACCCAGTGGCTTAACAAAACTTGAGGGTGCCACCTTGCAAAGTACATTGAGAGGGCCTGCCACGTTGGGGACCTAGTTCAAAAACTCTCAGGCAAGGGGCCTGCCGCTTGTGCAGTCACAGAGGGGGCCCCTTGGATCTTGGGTGCCCCCAGATTGCAGGGGCTGCGGGGGCTAATGTTACGCCACTGGTGTTACCTTACAACACTCCGTTTCAGTCCCCAAACCAAATCTTCGACCGCTGTGCACAGGTAGTTATTGAACTGATTTCATACACATTGTGTAGTTAGTAATTGCTTTAAAGGGCACAACATCTCACCAGCTTTAAAAAAAGTCTTGGTCCACGGCAAACTCCAATCCTAGTGTTCAATTAAGCATGGTATAACTTAACCAACACGTCCGTGGCAGAGGTCTCACTAGTGCAGTATGTGCAGTAACAATGGTGCCCAAGAGTGTGAGTGGCCCTCTCCCCAGGGGCGGCCTTAGACATGTGCAAGCTGTGCACCTGCACAGGGCCACCAAACCCCAGGGGCCACCACGCCAGTATATATCCTTAGTATAATAATCCTCTGAGGATGGATACATATTTGCGCCCCTGGCAGGAATTTGGTGGCCTCCGGCTCTGTTCCACTTCCAAACACCTCACCCTCCCCTCTTCACTGGCCTCCGCGCTCTGCCCCGCACGGACTCCCTCTCCCGGGGCCCCTTACCTACGCTCCCTGTCCATGGCCACCATGAGCCTAGAACCACCCCTGCTCTCCCCCCTCGCCTCCCCACACACACACTTATTGCTTAGGAGTTGGTTTACTTGTATTACTTTTAACTACACTGCAGCACTGCACAGAAATGTGTTACAGCTTTACAGACAGGAAACGCATTCCTCTCTCCAAGTGATCCGTAGTCCTTGAAAGTATGAACACTTAAGACAAATACTTGGTCGAAAAGCATAAAATGGCGGATGTGCTCGTGTTATTTTGCCTGTCCGGTAACAAAATGAAGCTTACCAAATCGATGTGCTAAATCAGCACAGTAATGTCGCATATATCCACTGTGTCCCTATCAAAGTAACCAGTGGTACATTATTTCTATGCAGATCAAAACACTTGCAAACTCTAAACTCGCAGCTGGCAGTTGGCAATCAGTTTTCAAAGGCGCTCTCAATGCAGTCTTTCATTTCATCTTAATTTCTATCTGTAGCTCCCCATGTCAAAAAGGAAGATCATCCTGGAGTGATTCTGGTGTCATCTGATGACTTCAGCAGGGTTATTCCTGTAAATATCTGGGGAAGTCATCCCAGGCCATCCTGAAGTATGCCCATAGGGCAAAATATTTAAATGAGATGACCAGTCATCACTAAAAGTACTCGGGGATGATGTCCTGATTACTTCAATTGAATATGCGTGATGATCTTTTACTACTCGGTGAATACCACCTGACAACTTCAGGATGAGTGTTAATTACTACAGGATGATTCCATGCCAACTTCACAAGGACTGAGGATTACTCTAGGTCTAGGATGCTTCCAGGACAACTTTTGGATGACTGTGAATTACTCCAGGATGGCTCCATGACAACTTTAGAGCGAGTTTGGATTACTCCAGGATGATTTCATGAAACATGTAGGGGTGTGGATCACTGTAGGACGACTTCATGTCAATTGCAGGGGGCTTTTACAAGAGTTTTGAGGGCCCTGTCCTTCCATGTAGCTTCATGGTGTAAGAAACTGGCTCTATATATACTACACCAAAATGAGGTATAGTGTGTATGGAGTCCAGGTGACCCCACAGGTAGGCAGAGGTTAAAGTTAGATAGAACCTTACTCTCTATTTGTGATAGAGTGGTAAAGCAGCGAGGCAGTATCAGAGGACAGTGTCAAGCATTTGATGTACACACCCAGTCAGCAAATGAATTCACACACTGAAGGACTGCACTCCAGGCCAATTGTTTTTGTATAAAAATATATACTGTTGTTTTATTTTTAGAACCAAGCAAGCCTGGCACAGGTAAGCATTAAATACTTTTCAGTAATAAGTTGCTTAATATAGAACAGTTTGAAAATGCAATAGAAATTGTACTTTGTTTGATTTACAAGGGATGCAGTAGGTTGAAACACTTAGCAAATACAGTACATTTAAATAAAGAGGCTTTTCCAGTAAATTACAGGTAAGTTACTTTTTACGTTAATTCTCGAACTCAGTGCTGGATACCTAGATTCAGCACTGGGACATTTCCTGCAAACAGGTAAGTAAATAAGTTTTAGCTATTCACACAGTTTTTAAAGAATATCTTTAGATTTCAAAATCCCATACTTAGAACCTTTTTCAGGAAAACAGTCAATGTTATCCTATGGAGGAACTTTAAGTTATCGGTTCGAAGGTAAATGTATAGGCATTTATATAGCGCACTACTTACCCGTAGGGTCCCAAGGCGCTTCGACCGCTGCGAAACCCTTCCTGGCTTCCCTGAGAGATGGTCCCTTAATGGGTATCTCCAGGGTGAGACCAGGCATCCCCGGCGGTCAGGTGGGGCCGTTAGTGAGGATGAGGCAAGCTAATGCCCAGAGTTGCCGAGTGTGATCGCTGATCAGAGTGGGCACCGAGGCGAGAGAATTATCGAGTCCGCTGACCCTGGTCCAGAAACCTGCCGCGCCGGGAATCGAACCCTGGTCCCGGGCCGTCCTCTGCTCTCGGGTCTGCCGCCTCTAACCAGTGAGCCACACTACCTCACCTCAAGGTAAGTTATCGTCTGTGCGATTTAAGTTCCTGGGGTTAGACTCAGGGGTCCCCCGGGGTCAGTGATGCACTTTTGTTTCACCCTCTGCGGAACTAGGGCGGCCTGGTGCAGAGTGTTGAAGCCCAATGTTATCCAATGGGGAGTAAGGCGTCTCTGGTTGGTGGCTGCTGGCAAACACCCCACTGGGTTATGGGAGCCAAGCTCCTAGGTTTTAGGTCAGGGCAAATGGGGAAACAAAGCACAAGAGGTGCACCCTCTGCGGCACTAGGGCGGCCTGGTGCAGAGTGCTGTTTCAACGTTGCGTGCCCTGTTGTTTTCCATGAAGAACCTCCAGTTTGCAAAAGCACTGCAACCAGGGAGGTGAAGGACTTTCGGGAAGTTAAGGGTTGGTTAGGCACTGTCGGTTTTAGCACACAAGGACACGGGGCATCAGGTGCAGGGGTGCCTTTTGGGGTCGGATCTTCTTACCAGCTCCTGATCTCGGTTAGGGGGGGTTCTTCTGGATTTGGGCTGCAGGCGTCGGCTGGAGGCTTGAGGCAAGTCAGGGCCGCCAGATCTCGGGTCAGGATCGCCGGGGTGAACTCCTCGTGGTGTTTTTCCACTCGAGCTCGGAACAGGTTCAGCGGGTGCAGAGTGGGCTGGATTTGCGGTCTCTGACTGCTGTCAGAGGTTGCAGTTGAACAAATCCAGTGTTCATGGAGAAGCAGTCTTTGAAAGTGAAAGCAGGCAGGTCCTCCGGGGTTTTTGAGGATGCTGGCTGCAGGACACAACGGGATTTCGCAGGAGCAGATTCGAGGGGAGACAGTCCGGTAGGGCTGTGGCCAAGTCAGTGGGCGTCTTCTTCTTGTTAGCTGGCTGCATGGCTGTTCAGTCCTTCTTCTTTTCTTCTTGTTTCTTGTCTGGATTTGAGGAATCAAGGTTCAGGATGCCCCCTAAATACTAGATTTAGGGGCTTCACAGGTAGGTAAAGGGCAGGGACCAATAGGTCTCTTCCCTGGGGTGCTACATCTCACCTCCCCCACCTGAGGGGTGGAGTTGGCAGAGGTGGGCACACCTCTTTTCCTCACTTGTTTTTCCCGCCAGCTATCCTACCCAAAGTGGGGGGCAGAACTAGTGGGGACCAGTTGCTGAAAGCAGCAAATGGTCTGGGGAGGCTCACAAAGGCGGCATGCCTTTGGCGCTTCCCCTTTAACCCTGCCCATCCTGGGGGAGGAGACGTGGCACCTCTTCTCAGGATGTGTATCGTTTCAGGCCCCAGAGAGCAGCAGACTCTCAACCCAGGAGTCCAGAAACATGTCTGGTGGTGGCAGCTGAAAGCAGTCACTCAGGCCGGACACTAGTGGTGGATTTGTTTTCAGGGGGCATCTCTGAGATGCCCTCTGTGTGCATTTTTCATTAAATCCCACACTGGCATCAGTCTGGGTTTAATGTGCTGAGATACCAAACTTCTTCGTTTTCCGTGTAGCCATTATGTTGCTGTGGAGTTCGTAATAACAAGCTCCCAGCACAATATACTCTTAAAGGCAGCACTGCACTTACAATGTCTAAGAAAGGATTAGACACTGTAGGGGTACAGGGCTCATGCACTTGTACCCTCACCACTGGCATAGGACACCCAATTGATCAAGTGGAATCAACATTAACATGTTTTGAACTTATACATGTTGAGTCATGGATGTTTATTTTTAAATCATCCTTACATCATCAAGAACAACAGGACCATATGAAGTAATCAGGTACTCATTCTTAAATCCTCCTGAAGTCATCAGGAATAGTCACACCTTGTGTATTCATCGGATACTCATTTTGAAATCCTTCTGAAGTCATCAAGAATAGTCACACCTTGTGAAGTCATCAGATACTCATTTTCAAGTCATTTGCGGATCATTAGGCTCAAGTTTCTAAACTCTGCTGATGACTTCAAGAGCTTGATGATGTGAAAATGACTTCTACAGGAGTTGGATGATCATCCAAAGACTCTGGGATGGCTTCTAAAGTAATTCTGTTTGACCTGGGTCTCCTGCCGTCTTGGGGACTGTCCTGTGACAAGGGGCCTTTCATGTCCTCCATCACCTCTAACTGGGTCCCTGCCTTGCTGGCTATCATCCACTAGTGCAGTACAAGGGTGGCCTCCAAATGGCTCCTTCATTGACTTGATTCCTAGCCGAATGTTTCAGCTTAGACCACTGGTGGTGAAGAACATGTACTTGAGGCAGTGCCAGATACAGAGGCCCCATCTTAATGGCCTCTTATTGCGACCAAATGGCTGCTAGGGGCTACTGGAGGTCTGAGCCAGTCTCCATGACTCTGCTGGTCTTTTTTTCCCTGCGCCTGGCCAGGAATTGCTGCATCCTTTTTTTCGCTATTGCCAAAAACACATAAACAGTAAATTAACATATTAAATGTAGGAGCAAAACCTGCTTTTACATTTATCTCCACATTTGTGTTGCCACCACACACAAAATTGAGCACAAAAACATAACTCAAAATCATCTCAATAGACACTATCATTGGATAGTCAGCAAACATAATTTTTTAATACAATGATCATTGTATGTATGATCAATACAATGTTATTCATTTGTAATTAGGCTGAAAAAGCCTGATTGAAATGCAGGGTAGAAGCCTCGCACAGTGCGCCTCCACTTCTCAGTTGGTTAGCTTAGGCGTCACTAGCCCTCGTGCAAGACATTATAATTTTGCCTGGAAGAAATTCGAATTACGCAAGAGTAAACATAGTAATTCTGTGTTACTCTTTTGATGCAAAATTACTGAAAATTATGCAATTATGCCCATTTGTGTAATTATGGGTAATTTGGCACAAAAAATTCCTACTGCAGGAGCACGGGAACAACAAAGTTACCACGTGTGAGCATCTGCTGCTGTTTGTGTTCTGTTGTATTTTGTGCTATTTTCTTAGCGCTAAATGCGTCCTTGGAACTATTTTGGATGAAGGGTACATTTTGCACCAAGAAAATAGCGCTAAAGGCTGGGCTACGCTCCTTGCATAATTCCTCATAATCTTGCTATATTTTTGTATAATTATGCAACAGTGAATTACGCTTTTAACACCCACACCTGGTGGTAATGCAGCCCTACTTTGGGTATTAAATTACAGCAATACTTATGCTTCAGTACGCTCCTTAGTCCTCTGGCCTTTGGTGCCACTGTTCCATTGGTAGCTAGGCTCCTGGCTTTCAGTGCAAGTCATCTGGTCCAAGCCCCATCCTCAATATATGGCATGTCTAGGGACACATGCATAGGAAAGGCTGGCGACAGGTATGCAGACCTTATAGAATGGATCGTCAATGAGTCTTCCTTGCAGGATATGGCTGTAACCAGATTTCAAACCACTTCCTCATATACGCCGGAGAGAGCCCTATTTCTTTACATGGTTATCTATAGGACAGGATCCTACAGTACATTAGGTGTGAGACCTTTTCTCACAGTTCGGGGTCAGCTATGGTGCGTGTAGTATTGTACCACTGTTGTGGCAGTGTCTTGGGTGCCACCACACCAGTGGATTGTTAAAGTACTCCCTTTGCTCCTCTGCCCTCTCTAACAGCAGTTAAAGGGTACTCCAGCAGGTGGTAGTAAATTTGGAACTTGGATACAGCATTAAACTGTGATCAGACGTAACAAAGATCATCCAAACCTATAAATTAAAAAAGGTCTCGATTTAAAATAAAGAGATTGAAATGACCTACATTAATCAAACTCAGAGGTGGCCATGATCTCCAGTGGAGACTCCTGGTCCGCCTCGCAGCTGCTATAGAGGGTATCTATGTTACGCCTGTCAAGAATTTAATACTAAGTATTTCATGGACTACTGTACATAAGGCTTAATGGTATGGAATCTATGGTTCCATCAGTCACCCACACTTTCTTCATATGCACATGTATTAATCCACCATGCATCCCTTCGTCCGTCTTTCAGTGGATGTATGACGTTACCACGCATACCATTACCACACATACCATTACAACGCGGTATTTACAACGCATACCGTTACAACGCATAGCGCTTTGAGGTGCTGGATAGTGGTAAGTATAATTTTATATTCCAACTCCAGTCCCCGTGGATACTAGGGAAGGTGTTGGATATAAAATTAAACTTATTCCCTATCCTAGAGCGCCCCCCAGCGCAATGCGTTGTAATGGTATGCGTGGTAATGCCTGCGCTGTAAGTGTAGTGCGTGGTAAAAAATGCGTGGTAAACGTTGTATACCCTTTCAGTCCATCCATCCATCCATCCATCCATCAATCCATCCAAACATCCGTCCGTCCGTCTGTCTGTCTATCCGTCCATCCCTCCACCCATCCATCCGCCCGTCTGTCTGTCCATCTGTCCGTCCATCCGTCCATCTGTTTGTCTATCCATCTGTCAGTCCATCCATCCATCTATTCATCCATCCAACCATCCATCTGTCCACCCATCCATCCTTTCACCCTTCCATACATCATTTCACTCACCCATTCATCAATATTTTAATTGCTCCATTCATCGTATTTCACTGAAACATTTACCCATCCATTCACTCTTCCACCCAACCTTTCACTATCTTTTCCTTCTTCCCACCTTTCCCTCATCTTACACTTTCTCTGAGCCTTCCTAACTTTCTTCTACACCTCCTTACTTTCAACCCCCCTTGCTTCCCTTTCTATACACCTACCTTTCTTTCTGCTCTCTCCTCACTCCCTTTTCTTTCTGTCACGCTGTAGTGGCTAAAGTGGGGATTCACGAGGCCACTTGTTAGGCATCAAGTAGGCTGACCTTCTAGAGCTTCCACACAACAACCTACAACATTCTGGCTGTTGTGTGCCTTCAGTTGTTGGCATCAAAATAACTAAACTGGCAACTCTTTCTTCCAGTGATTTGTCACTTAGAAGCCCAGAGCTGTGATGAAATGGAGTGATGTGACCACACGATTCTGAAGAATTTGTGCCAGTTCGGTTACTCCACACAGATACTACACTTACACCCTTGGACACATTCATCTATGCAGCTTCTCAGCGCTACCACTGGGTGGCGTCAGTGGGATAAAGTGTGGCATGACTCTCCAGACATTTCAGACATGTTATTTGTGTGACTTGCCTCCCTCCCTCTAAGCCAAGTAAAGCATTAATGTGTCCTCTCAAGCAATGCCTTTCTAGGGGGCAAGTAAATATTTTAGAAGTATTGCTCCATGTGACAGGCCGCGATAGTTTACAATCCTCTGGTTTCCTTTTACATCTGGTAATCTAATAGATCTAAGCGAGGTGATCTAAGACTACACTTCCCATAATGCATTGGTATGTTTAATGAGAAATGATTGCTAGTAGGTTGAAGTCAACAGGGCAACTGTATCTGTTCAGCTGCAACATATTTTTGTTACATACGTCTCTGCTGTCCTTTCACTTTCGCAAACATGCTTTTCAAAATGCTGGTATTCATTCCAGTACATGACAAGAACTGTGACACGTCTGTTTTACACTTCCTTAAAATAAGAATGCCCCGTGTCCAATTTGGGGCTGGGGACTGCCTTCTTCTATCGATTATTACTTCTATGCTTGAAATATCACGTTTCAGAAATCCTGATCACAACTGGGGAGGAGGTTGAAAAAACCCTCTCTCTCAAATCGCGCGGCCAACTGAATAAAACAACACTGCTCTGTCCTGTCAGAGCTGGAACAAGGGACGCGGGCTTCCCCAGTATTCACAGAAAGCAGTCCAACGTGGCTTTCAACTTATGAATCCATGTTAGACATGGTTTTTCAGCCAGTCCTGGTTTTTCATTGACCAGCCAGAAGCTTTCTGGGACTTGTAGTTTCACTCTCCTCATTTTAAGTATGGGCCCACAAGTCCCAGCGTACATGGTTGGAGGCAGCATGTGTGCCCGTGGGAAGTGTAAGAGTTTTATATTCAAGAGTGCAGGCGCTAAAACACTTTTTAGTTTTATTTTGGTTTAAACTGAAAATATACTGAGAGCTGTCTCGATTTACAGGACCAGTTATGTGAAGTTCTCCCAGTCCATTACCTTCTGGGCGTTGTAGACCTGTTTATACTATGTGAAACACGGACCACAAGTCCCAGAATGCATAGGAAACAAATGGACTGGCCCAACTTCACACACATGCAACCCGGCAAAATAGAAGCTCTCTTGACCCGAGGCAGTTACAACGGCTCTTTTGATGTTGTCTAATCAGGAAGCACCTTTAACCTCTGCCTATAGGTCGGGTCAACATAGTTGTCAGCATAGCTGTGAAAAGTTTTTTTTCCCATAAACAATGTTACGCATGCCGGGAATTGTAGTTTAACCTTCCTCGGTGTACATATGCGCCCGATGGTGCTAAATATTTCGGCTGAAACCCCAGTCCTGGCTCCAAGTCCCCCTTGACGCAAGAGGGAGGTTGGTAGCCAGCTGTCAACTTAAAGGTTTTTGCAAAGTTTGAGGTCTGCAGGAACAGGCTTCTCAGTGAACCTCTCCATGATCAGAGCTTGGGCGCGCGCTTGCTGCAGCTGTTCTCAATTAATTATGCAAATGAGGTGATCGCTTAATAGAAAGGGAATGTTGGTGCTTCAAACGTGTACTTCCGGTCAGTTTTTCAAGGTTTGAAGGGCAGCAGGGGATGTAACTTTACTGAGTAAGTGGCCGTCTGTTGCAACTTTTACCGTCTACTTAAAAAGTTCATGTTTTTAAATCGGTAAACAATTCTCCCCAACATCACCTGACATTGGAAGGCATCCAATAGGAAAGTGTTCTTTAAATATTGCATATAAAAGTCTCCTTTATTTATTAATGAAGTAGTTTTTTCACCATTGTTCCCGTGCTCTACTGTAAGCAAGAGTACACTTTTAATTTGTAATAACGGAACTTATTTTAATTGTGTGCACGGAGCTGGCCCCCAAGGGCAATGCTTGTTGATTTAGCAGCAGTGAAGTGACTTCTTGACACTGCAAAACACCCAAGGCCTCCATTTCAGTTCAAACTGCCTCGCCGGGCCTCGTTCAAACATTGAAGCAAAAACGGGGCTCGAAAACTTTTTTTGTATGAAACTTTATTCCCACGTGTTACTTAAGGCGTTTTATTTCTTTCGGAATTTGTTGTTGGAAAAAAGTGATATGTTAGGGCAGTGCAGACTGTATTTGCAGTTGTTTTTCAAGCTCCGTTCCTACATTTTCGGTGTTTTGCGTTGTTTTCGCCCACCTCATGAAAAGGTATGGTAAATTTAAAGCGCAAAATCCGAGCCAGCAATTTGCCAGCTGTTCTTCAAAGTAACTACTGCACGAGTGCACGCAAACCTCTTGCAATAGGTCAAAAAGCAAGGCCTGGGTGTAAATGACGGCCGCACTCATGCCAGTCCCGGTTTCCCTACTTGACCAAACTGTGTGATCCTCGTCAATTGTATTTCGCTTCACCTTTCTGTATTATGTTATGATATATGGAGCACCCTTAAATCTGAGATTAGAATACACGCTGTACAAAACCTGCTGTGTGATTTACTAAACTATACAGTATTTGCATGTATATTATTAACCAAATCCACAGACTGGCTTCACGTGACAACTAAGTTCATAATGGCATTCTTGTAGGGTGGGGGGATGAATGTTTCCAAATTCATGTTTCAGAACTATTACTTTGCCTTTCACTACAGTTGTATAATCTGAGGTACTAAGGTGCGAACACTCCAGTAAATTAATGAAATACACTTTTTAGTATTTTGAGGAGCTTTTACCATATTTTTAGCTTTGTTGCGCAATGTCTTTAAAATCGAGGTGTTTGTAAAGGTGAGTGGGTCGGGGCACCTTTGCTTCTTTTCCGTCAGTTAATGTAAATAACCGGTTTCTGAATGTCAATGCGAAGTAAACTTGAGCCCTAGACCAAGGGGGTGCATGTGAAGTGTACAGGGACTTGCTGGAGGGAAGAAAGTCTGGTAAATAATAGACCATGCGGGTTGTGGTAAGCACAAAAACCTACCTGTTATAACCATATGGAATATAATGTCTGCAGCTGGGTGCACTTTATCACACATGACCAATTGCAATCCCTGCATTGTCTGAATATATTGGGTGCAATAAATATCTTTCCCTTTTTTTGAGACAACTGTCATCAGGGACTTAGGGGCAGATTTATGTTAACTGGCGCATCCCCAGGGATGCGCCAGTTAACGTGCGCCACAGTGCGCCACCCATGGTGCAAAAACGGCACAGATGCGTCACGCATCTGTGCCGGAAATGTGGCGCATTGCTGGAGTTGCGTCGCAAGCTCCAGCAAGGCTCGGGGGTGCACCATGTGCACAATGCTGCGTCAAGACCTACGCCTGCTTCAAGCAGGCGCAGGGTTTTGACGCAGCATTGGCCTGAAAGTGACGGAGTGAAATCTCATAGATTTCACTCAGCCACTTTCAGGAGGCGTTCCTGCGCAGGAACGCCCCCCCCCCCCCCCTGCGCAGGAACGCCTCCTTATGGCGCAGTGCTCTACAACGTGACGCATCTCCTGGATGCGTCACGTTGTAAATAGGGCGCATTGTTGCACTGCAGTTGCGTAAAATAAAGTGACGCAATTGCGGCGCAAAGAGGTGCAACGGCCTCATAAATCTGCCCCTCAGTGTCCAAAAGCTAAGAGGTCCTAGACCTGTGCCACACTCCACTCAGTATTTCCAAATTCAATACGTTTCTCTCCCTGTATGTTTCTGTGCCCAAAATGCGTCACGCCATCGGTTTCAATGCAAAAGCATCCCTCAAGCTGTCAACCCATGTGCTCTTCAACCTTTCCTGTGGTCGTTGTGCTCTGTCCATGCAGGCCCAGCCCCCAGACTCATCGTGCTGTTGCCAAACTAGCCCCTCCCTCAGAAGGCTCCGCAGGCTTGTGGGGCCTCACCCGCTAGGCTCCTTGGGCTGTTGGCCTATGAGGCTTTGACTGGGCACTGCATTGTCTGCCCACTTTGGCACTCTTCTGCTCAGGTTGCCTGTGCCGTCTGACGGTGCCAGCCCCCTCCTGCCAAGGCTTCTCAAGCTGTGGCCCCTCTCTGCTCTGGTTCCTCACCTTTTGGGCCCCTCCCTACCAGTGCTTAATTTGTAAATAAATAAGTGCCAGGGCTCTCGTCAGGAGGCCACTGCAGCTTGCACTGTCCATTGCTCCTGCCAGCGCTGCCAATGACAGTACCAGCACAACTACTAATCCTCACACTGCTACAAGTGTGACAATTCAGACTGGTCGAGGCCCCCAAAGCTGGAAGAATGGCTTGGGCGGCAGCTATTAGTTCTTTTTTTATGTATATTAAATTAATAAAACAACGGTTGTTCTACTTCTCTCTAAATCGCACAAACAGCACCACCATGTGGCAGCTATGATAACTGGCAGTGTTGACAATTAATTGCCAGTGCTGAGCACTGGAAACCACCAGCTCAAGTTAAGCTCTGCTCCCTACCCACCCAGTCCAGGCTCCCCTACTTGCACTGAGGGGGCCATGTCTGCACCTCCAGGCTACTTGGACTCTCTGGCCATGTCCGCCTGCTCCCGACCCAGATTTCTGTGTTGTACTGTATTGAAATAGCATTTATACATATCACTTCCTACCCGTGACAAGGCATTGCAGCGCTTTACGGCAAATAACACACTACTTGGGAGGATGTTAGCAGTCAATCCATTGGTTATTGGAATTCTTTTACTTTCAAAGAAAACACCATGCATTTACTCCAGCTTCTTTGTTGTACATTAAGGACGTAGCCGTGATCATTAGAGGGGAGGATGTGAGAAACTTGATGAAATGAATAGCTATTGTTAGGTTGCCGGGATATATTTTTTATATTCCGATGAATAACCATGCACATGCAGAAAAGTACAGAGAGGATCCACTTCAGCTGGGATATTCGTTTATTTGGTTGAGGGGAAACAATTGTATGTATATATAATTAATCGTGTAGAAGGACTGGAGATGGGGCATTCAAAATAAATATGGGAGAAAAAAATAAGTTTAAATCCAGGCTATTTTTTTTTTTCCATGCAGGGTTTTAGGAATATAGCAGGGAGACTTTTGCACAGCATGCAGTCTGTGGATATAAACCTGTAGACAAAGACACCTTTTAAATTGTACTGTACATGAATGTGGCTTTGTGTCCTGATAAAACAGTCTTTTTAGAGACAACACTTTAACTTTTATGAAGTGCCATACACTTTCCTCCCCCCGCCCCCGAAAGCAACACAAGTGCTTGCTTACACCCTTTTACGAGCGACTTTTGAGCAGTGGCATTTAAGCATATCCCAGTACCCAACACCACCATTGAGAAATCGCTTTTGCAATCACCTCGCTTGCAAACCCAGAAAAGGCACCCGTGTGTACAGATTTCAGCAACGGTGGCTCCCGTTCCCAGACACTGACCATAATAATATTAGTAGCTCTCAATGCGTTTCATTGAACATATTAAGCTCCCAGTACAGAAAAGGTTGAAGACCCCTGTGGGCCCTTCTTCCACCCAGACCAGGTTCCTTGCGCTGTGCCCAGAGGCTGAAGTGAGCGGGAACTATTGGGAACAATGTTCCCAAGCTTTTGTAATTTTATCAAAACAGTTCCCATACTTCTTGTCAAAGAACAACCATTCCTGTTTGGTCAATGACAGTCTTGAGTTGCCTCATTTTCAAAATAAAGAAAGGGGGGGTTCCACTACTGTGAAGATTAGTTTAACTTGCTTTTGTTTTACATTGAAGGTGCATGTACTTTTAAATAAAGTTTTTAATTTTGTGTGTGTGTGTGTATATGTATATATGTATATATATATATGTATATATAATTATACTGTTCCCTTTAGTGAAAGTCTTACAATATAGTTAACACATATTTTGTTCTTATTAGTTATGTATTTGATCCTGACTTTGCACTCGCTGATCTGCCCAAAGACGTTTTAAGGCATGGGCAATTGCCCAGGGCCCTCACTTTCCTAGGTGCCCCCTGGGAAAGTGATTTTTCTCTTTATTTTTTTCTCCATCTAACCTCTGCCTATCCTATTATTCTGTTTGCATCACTCTCCCTATCTTCCTACCTCTACCTCGGACTCTGTTTCTCCACCCTGAATCATTTAAAAGATTTTTAGGTTCATGGACTAGACGTATTTCAGCTTTTTGTATTGCCTTGTTAAAGGATTACATATAATCTAGTACTGTTTGGCGTTATGCAGGCTTGAATTAGCAAGAAATGGATAATAAAATTAAAATTTATTCTGTATAGGGAACCCAAATTTGTCTTGCCCAGGGCCCCCAAAATCCTTAAGATGACACTGGATCTGCCCCCATTGTGTTCAGGATCACAGTTCCCATGCTTTTTTTTTTTTATGCACTCTCTGTCTCGCATATACTGCCCAAGATCCTCGTGTTATAGCGGCCCTGCGACTCTACCCAGATTACTCGCGTTGTGGGACCCCCTGCTTCAGCTCATCACCCTACAGATCCCTCCTGCACAAGCTCCTTATTTTGTAGACACCCCCTCTTGACTCCACCCTTTTCCACTCATGGAGACTCCTCTAGCTGTGGGCCCCCCTAACCCAGACTGCTCTGAGCCCCCACCTGACCCATTGGAGCAATGGCCAAGCACTAATTTTAGTTTGTGTGGGCGGTCACATGAAACTTTATTGCACATAGCGTGTCATTGCCCTATACTGCTCAACATATTTAGCATTTTTTTAATAACCCTTATTTCTTAAAGCCGGGGTAAGCTCGCTCGTCAGGCTTTGAGCTTATGCTTCTTGAGCCAATTGATTCCCCCTGCTATGCCAATCTATAAAGCTTTTGGCCATTGCTGAAAAACAGTTGGGGTCGGCAGTCTAGGGGGTGCCTTAAAGAAGTAAGAATCAAATGTGAAATCCCTGATGTGTTTTTTTCTTTTCTTATATTATCTGCACAATATGGATATCATAGTCTGTTTATACAATGGATTTTATTATGTATACATTTTAATATGTGTAAATCTTTTGAAATGATTGTTTTAGACAATCTTCCTTTAGAAAATAGACCACCCTGCTTAACCTGTATCTTGCATTTTTTTTTACACAAGTGGCGCTCAAATGTATTTTATAGCTGAAGTTATTTTGAAAACAATGATGCATGTCTATAGCTTACTTGCACAATGAGGATATTGTGGATGATTTAGCGTTTATGGTATTCCGCTTTAAGCGATATCTTGAAACTGCACTTTTTTTGTGCCTATTTGCACAATGGAATTTATTTGGTATAAAATCAATGAATTGGGTCAGTTATTAATAATAAGTGTTTTGCTGTTATGGCAATAAGCCCCAACTGTGTATTAAAGTCAGTTGCTCTTTTTCAGTTTTTCTAGACCTTATGGATTTTACAGCCCTGTCCGTGTACTTCTTTTTTTTTTTTTTTTCTTTTTTTGTAGAAACTTTATGAATCCGACTGGTTGCAGGTTTTAAATTTAAGACTCATAGATATATTATTCACTCGATTTGTAATCGGTATCCATTGTTTCATAAATAGTGTTTTCTTTTGCAATCGTTTTTTAAAAGTTTTACTTGCAATGTTTTTTGATAATCTAGCAATAAAGATCTACTACTACTACTACTACTACTACTACTACTACTACTACTCCACCAAAACTCCTCTGGATATGTATCCACCACATGACCAATCCCGCCCAGAGTCCTCTCGTTAGGATCCCACCGCGCCCATGCTCCTCTGGCTGAGGCGGCCCTGAGCCACTCCTGCCAAGGCGCCTTATCTGTGGGCTCCTTGTCCTGTTGACCCCGCCATACACTCCGCCCAGCCTTTTTGCGCTGTGGGTCCCACGAAGACCCTTTCCACCTAGTCTTCCGGTGCTGTGGCCCACTGATGCGCCATACCCAGACTCCTTGCTTCACCCAGGCTGCTCC
Organism: Lissotriton vulgaris; assembly: GCF_964263255.1. Lineage (NCBI taxonomy): Eukaryota > Metazoa > Chordata > Amphibia > Caudata > Salamandridae > Lissotriton > Lissotriton vulgaris. Next base: position 82,886,529 of record NC_141700.1, on the reverse strand, counting down.
GGCTGTGGGGCCGACTCACCCCAACCCGCTCGGGCTCCTCTGGCTGTGGGGCCGACTCACCCCAACCCGCTCAGGCTCCTCTGGCTGTGGGGCCGACTCACCCCAACCCGCCCAGGCTCCTCTGGCTGTGGGGCCCACCCCAACCCGCTCGGGCTCCTCTGGCTGTGGGGCCGACTCACCCCAACCCGCTCGGGCTCCTCTGGCTGTGGGGCCGACTCACCCCAACCCGCTCGGGCTCCTCTGGCTGTGGGGCCGACTCACCCCAACCCGCTCGGGCTCCTCTGGCTGTGGGGCCGACTCACCCCAACCCGCTCAGGCTCCTCTGGCTGTGGGGCCCACCCCAACCCGCCCAGGCTCCTCTGGCTGTGGGGCTTCTACGACCTACCCCATCTTCTGAAACTCTTCACATCGTGCCAAAGTTCCTTATGTTTTTTGTGTTCACATACATTTTAGTCTTTTTATTGCAGTTTTTTCTAATACCGGCCATACAATGCTTCATCGACGTGGTATTCCTACCGCTTTCACTTGCACAAGGCTCTTTCTTCAATGTAACCTTCCCTTCTTGTTTTCAGGGGCCATCATGTCCTCAGTGGCGTCCTTGCCTCTAAGGCTGAGCTCCCACAAGAGTGTGCGCAGCACCCCAGTTCAAGTTCAAGCAAGACTCTACTATGGAACGGACACACATCAGGGCCACCATTTTGGAGAAAGGAACCCGCCTTCATTTCACCTGGCACAGGACAGTCACAGCAGCAGTTATGAGGGGTAGGTCATGTTTCACTGTATCTATCACTGTAAAATTAACCCAACATGTGTCCATAATTTTCAGAAGATGCCAACCTGTAATTTTCTACTGTGGTTCAGTCCAGAACTAACAATTGTCAGACTCCTTTGCTCCTTTTTACACTGCCCATTCTACATCCCCATATTATCTTATCTGCTTTTCTACTTTCCCGTATATTACAATATACTCTCTCCTATATCACCCTGGCTCACCGTTCTTCAAAGTGCGGCCAGGCCACCATCCTGAACATGTCCAAAGGTTCATCTTTTTACGTCTCTTCTCAATCTATCTGTCCATTAATAACCGGATACCTCCTCTTTCTCACCTTGCTCTTCCTTTCATCAGAAGGATCTTCCTTTTATTACTTTTTTCTACCATAATGTGAGGTTGGCTCTTCTATACCAGTCTCACCCCCACTCCTTACTCAATGCACTCATTCATCGGTCATACACTTGCCTCTCTCACCTGAATCCTTTCTACCTTTCTTCTTCCTCTGTCTGGTGCTTCTTAGTAACCGCTCGCGGATTTTCGGTAAATTCGCAATCCGCGAACTCTCGCGAATTTACAGAAAATCCGCACGCTGCGGATTTTTTTTCTTGGTGATACAATATTGCGGCGTTCACTTACCGTCATTCAGCGTTTGCCGAGTTGTTTTTCTCGATATTTTGCAAGTGCTGCGCCAATTTGGATCTTGCGCGGGATCCCGCGGGAGTTTGGCGACGCATTGCGAGAGTTCGCAATTGCGAACATGTAGGTGCGGGGCAGCAACAATCTCGCACTCGCAAAATTACAAAATTTGCAATTCTGCACAAGAAATCCACTAGCAAGCAGCATAGACCTTCTGAAAATGATGATTTTTATCAGAATAACTCCTCAGGTTGACATTTGCCTTTTTTGGATTTGAGGCCTTTTGACTTTCTTTGGATCACTTTTGGATTAGAAATCAACTTTCACAAGTAAGTTTGTTTGGGGCATTACAGTTGCTGTTCTGCAGAAAAACGAGTTTTGCAAAACTGAAAGCACTCAGCAGGTGCAAAAGTTCAAACTCCTCATTAGTAACCATTCCCTGTAGTGCTTCCTGACTGGGGCCCCTCCAGAGTTCAGTTGCTAGTTGCAACAATTCTATGACCCTGCTCTGACCCTCACAGCAGGCTCATAGAATAGCTACAAGTAGGCCACAAAGGTCCTGGAAAAAAAATTGCACTGCAACAGAAAGCAAATTACAGATAAGGAAGCAGGTGCCAGACTGGAATTTTAAAACGGTGACACATTAATAAATCAACCCCAAATTAATTCATGTCAGTTGAAGTAGGGCAGGTGTGCTTGCTTTCCCCCCCATAATCTACAGTGATGTACCAGAGGGTGGCATTGATGTACCAGAGGGAGGCATGGGTAAAACAGGGTGGCAGTGGTGAAACAGAGGGTACTGTGAACCTGTGATGAATGAACCAGACGTAGAAACAACATGGTCGCGACCGTTGCGAGCCGGCAAGTAAGTTCGCAATTGCGAACTGGTACAAAACCCTCGCAAACTGGCAGAAACCCTTGCAAACACAAAAATCTGCAAATTCGCGGATTTTGCGGATTGCGAGTTCTCAAATTCGCGAACGCCAGATTCGCAAAATTCACCCATGCTTAAAAGGTACATTTAAATATTTATTTTGATACATAATTTAGATTATAGGGGGAAGTTCATGAAGTAAAATCTATCGCTAGGTATAATTTTAGAACCTTTAAATGTTTTTTTTAAAAAACACACAGTACTTGACATATTTTATTGTTTACATACCAATGTTCAATCATTGTGGCAATAAAAGGGGGGTTGGAAATACTTGAACTAATCCTTAACCATGTAAAGTTATCTAAGGATTCAGTTTAATCTGTTCTCACCCTGGAATTACAAAAGGGAACCACAATGAGATGTGTTCCAGTGGTATTTGGCCTCATTGACCGAGGCAGACTGATTCCTTAGTTACTGCAAGTTTTAGCAATTTGTAAATAGATCCCTCTTACCTTGGACAACACACGGAGAATGCACCCGCTTTATTGACATTTTTGGATCAATGTTTAATTCCCACTGGGAATATATTTGGCGATAATTCCCTATCTAAACAGTCATTATAAGGCCTCATTGAGTCTGCAGTCAGTTAATTCTTGTTTATCATTCTTTAGGAGTTTTTGTGACCTCAGCGAAACCTTTGATGAGGACTCCTTGGAGATTGACTGTGGGTTACCTGACTCAAATCTGATTAAAAAGTTGGTTTCCCAAGTGGAGTTCTACCTTTCTGATGAAAATTTAACGAGAGATGCCTTCCTTCTGAAGCACGTACAGAAAAACAAAATGGGATTTGTCAGCATCAAGCTTTTAACTTCCTTTAAGAAGGTAAGTGATGAAATGGATATCTTAAAAAGTATAAGTGTGGGTTAGTGAACATGTAAGGCGGCTACCAAAAAATTCGAAGAACATGAAAGGAGAGTTAAGGTTATGTATCAATCTGTCAAGCATTATTGATTTTTTTAGTAGCCTGTCATTCAAGACAGTGTTTCAAAGGTTGGTGCCTGTGTAGGGTTGAGGGAAGCAGTTCTACCGGCAGTGGACATTATTGCTGTATATCAGCAGGAAAATAACTCTATTCCTTTGCTTCTAATCTTTGATTTATTTCTAGTTTTTTGTTGAATTGTAGCATTCCTATTCTTAAAGATCTCATTGGGTTTGGTGTCTGTCTCCTCGATATTTCAATTTATTTTAATGTACTTTTCATGGCTGCTGTCAAAGTATAGCAATATATGCTGATCTATTTATTCACAGTGAAGTTGTAACTGAAGTTAAACAAAAACAAGCATTTGCAATGCAATAGGTCTCGCATTTACGAGAGTTTGATCTATTGGCTATGTAAATGACCATGCCTTTAATTTATGTGTTTATTAAACAGATACATAAGTCATGGTCATTTACAATGCCAATAGCTTAAACTCTCGCAGATGTGAGACTTATTGAATTGCAAATGTGTTCAGCGCGCATTCTATACAAATTTTAAATAAAATAAAAAAATGCATTGGAGAGCATGTCCTGCTTGCTGCAGCAGGCAGGATAAAGATATTTTAGAAAATGGTGCTCGGAGGCTGTAATTAAAGCCTACTGAGTTACAACACGCGTAAAAGGGGTTGTCGACATGATAGGTTACCAAATGAGACCAGGCGGTATTAAGGAGGGACTGCCAAGCCTATTGACGAATGAACAGCCACAGTTTGCAGTGGACAATGACACAAGCAAATGAAAAATGTGGGCAGAGCTTCATGTCCGAACCTGAAAACAGCATGCCTCGTAGAGCAGCGCATGCGCTGCCCACGCTTGACCTAAAATCACGGTAATTGTTTTGTTAAATGAAAATAAAGGTATCAAAAACTTGATTAAGTTGTTTGGAGGTAAAGATACTAGGTTCCAGGACAACGAATAATGAATATATTATCCATCACAAACTCCCAATCAACAGGGTTAATTGCTGTTCTTATTGGTGTGGGATATTGCTACACGCTTGTGATTGTTTTTTATGCTTCTTGTTTTGAAAAAATCGTATTTACCTATTGGTTGGAAGACCGGTGCAAGGATTTGAAGGCATATTGAGGGCACTCGATGTATCGATCCATTCCGATAAGTAGGGCACAAGTTAAGTCTATTTTGACATTGAATTCTTACACTATTTTCCCAGTGATTGGAGGTTGGGCAGCTAAAAGTGAAAAGTGCATGATGTTAATTCCCTTAGATAAATATTGGGAGCCAGGGCATCAGCAAGGTAAACTTAAAGTATCTTTTTCTGAGCCTATATACAAATGACGGTGGACGAGTGATGCTGTTTTCTGCTGCACGTGCAGGATTGGTCCGAATGTTTCTTTCTCTAGGGATAGCTGGGCCTTTGTGGTTACAAAGGGTCACATAATGATATCATTAAAGATATTTATTGCCTGTTGGAAATGTATACGAGCATAAAAGTAGCAGAGGTGACTAAGGGCTGGATGGACTTAATTCTCCTTGAGGAAGGCCAGTCTGAGAAGAAGTTCATAGTGGTTATCCTTGAGATACTGAATTGGCACATATGTTGGAGCTTTTCAGCAATCAAACTAGTTTGACTAAAGTTCCACTAACAATTGGTTCATTTGTAATCTCTGAGGCAACCAACGATTATGGCACATATCTGTCTGGGAATGGCGTAGAGAGAGGGCTTATAATTATTATATCATCTAGACTCAATCGAAGGTGCTCAGAAGTTACTGTAGTATGTTTCTGAGTATGTCACTGTATAAAAGGAGAAGTGAGTGATCGTTGTCAAGTGACCCAAGAGGTGTTTGTGGTTTTGAAGTTTATACTTGTTAAGAAGTCTTTGTTGCTGCCTATGACTGGGTTTTGGGTTTGTACCGGGTGTTGATCTAGTTAACCTGGTAGGGATTAGCATGAAACTAGTTACTTGATAAGTTTCAGTTTGAATTCACGTCAGTCTTATTCGAGTTCAATCAGAGGTATTGGCATGTAGGTCGATGTTTCTCGTCGAACTCTGTTGGTCTGTAAACTGGAGGCTGGTTCTGTATCTTCCAATAGGGAAAAGCTATTAAATATTTTGTGTTGTCCCTGTGATTCTTTGGAATGCACTCTCCTTATCGAGCCGCACTGGTGACCCAAAGCAGCCCTGGCAGTGTCCGACTAACCCCTGTATGTTGCACAGCGAGCCTAATCACAAGAGGGGTTTACAGGGGTTCTCCCCAACCAAGAAAATCTGGGGGGAAAATGGTGCATTCTACAACATATTTGGCATTATATAGTCAATAGTATTAGCTTTTAAGGCATAGTAAATGGTGACCTTACAGTGCACCAGGATACGACAATCTTTGAGGCTTTCAATGATTCCCTCACTATCACCTTCCAACAGTGCCCCTCCTCTCTCCATAGCCACCCCTCTCACATCTATTTAATTTAGCACCTCTCATACCAGTGTAGGGTATCAGAACTTTACATCACACTCCTAGAGACAATGAATAATGTGTGTAAATCAGTGTATGAAAATGTTTCATAAGACAAAAGGTACTAGGGGGTGTTGGCCTTTAAGAGTGCTTGGTCTGGAGAAGCACAAATTCAGGATTCAAAATGTAACTCTGTGCTTAGGGTTGGCTTAACTAATAAGAATTGATTTCTACCCAAACAAACCCTTTTTGACAACATTGGGATAATGAGAGACTGGAGAAAACCTAACATTCTATCCTTTATCATGCAGTTTGCATGCAGCTCTTTGGCCGTTCAAGCTTATTGTGCTACATTAGGGTTGTAATTTATGAACTGCAAGCAACAAAAGAATCTGTGACAAAAGCAGGAACTCACTGAGCTATGTACATAAAATACTGTTTTGGGTTCTGCATAGTACACCTTCTTTGCGGCAGGCATATTAACCTTCTGCCCTACCTTAGATGAGGCAAAGCTGCCACTAGACAAAACTCTGATCTCTCTCCAGCAGGGACATTAATCACTAGAAATATCGTAACACATTTAATGTTGCTGAAAATTGCTGAATATACAAGGGGCTCTGTAGTGGGAGCTTTTAAAACATTAACATTTTAAAACACCGGGATGATGGAAACGAAAGTGAATGGTGAGTGGAGACTGCTGCCTTTTTTTTTTGTGGGGTGTTTTTTGTGTTTTTTTTTTTTTTTGATTGGAGGCTAATAATGTAGCACTGCTGCAAAACCAGCACCCAGTAACAAAACTGGCTCCACACACTTCCAGCCTCCTGGGGAAATGCACAATGTCCTGTACAGCCGTTCCGGCCTTACTTCTTATTGCTTTCCTCAGGTTTTTATCTACAATACAGTATTATGTTTACAGGGTTCGCACCATTTCCGTGTTTAAGCGCTTTTAGAATAATTTCTTGACTCCGCATTTGCCTTCTATCTGATGATGAATTGAATGCTGAAACAGATTTGTTTTCCTTTTTTAGGTCAAATACCTGACTCGCGACTGGAGGACAACTCTCTATGCCCTCAACTTTTCAGACAATTTGGAGGTTAATGAAGAGGGGACAAAAGTCAGAAGAAAGTCTCCAGTTCCGGAGTCTCTTCTCGGGTTAGCTCCAACCAAGCTTCTCCTAGCGTGGGATTTTGTTCTGCAAGATCATGCTCCTAACATTCTTGTTCAGAACAATACTTTAGAAATAGTCACTAAGATATTCTCTCCTTATGGTGTCATTGTTTCTATACGTGTCTTGAAACCTGGGAAAGAGGTTCCTTCTTATGTGAAAAAATATTTATCAAAATTCCCAGAGCTGAACATCAAGAGCTGTGCTTTAATTGAATATGAAAGCCTTGCAAGTGCCATAAAAGCTCATGAAGAACTAAGTGGAAATCAATGTTCAACCAATGGTGCCAGTATCAAAGTTGTGCTTCTCAATGAAAGAGGTGTCCGAAAGAAAAATGGAGAGGAAAAGGAAGAACTTGAAGACGCTGGGTTTGTGGATAAGAAACCTACAAAGAAGCAGACTAGAGTTGCTGACCAACTGCAGCATGCTGTCGAAGACCTTTCGCTCTACAGTTCTTCGGAGTCAGACAGTGCACCAGCTTCTCCTGTTTTCACTAGTAGATGCTTATCCACTTCAGCCTTCACTAATGGTATTGTTTGCAGTCCAGCCATATTTAAACCAGTTTCATTCAGCAGCCCCCGTTCAAGTCCCCTCTTGACCCGCAAGCTCTTTGCCCATTCCCACTACCCTTCTCCCTTGGCTGTGGAGCAAGTAAATCGAGGATTTTCCACCCATGGCACAAGCCCTGAAATGCAGAAGTTCACAGACTACTCCTCCGATAGTGGGATAAGTTCTGGAAGCCCATGGGTTAAACAACGAAAAGCCGCTGCGTATAGCAAGCTCATGGAAAGTAAGCAAATGCCCTTCAAGCCTTCAGGAAGTACATCTTCATCCTTTCTCCCCTCTGGAGTAATTCGTCTACCACTTGGACCAGATGGTTCCAAGGGTTTCCACAACAGTATTGGAAGGGGCAAATTAGTGCTACGACACTGAAATTTATATTCTGTAATCACCCGATAGCACTTAAATACTGATCAAGATCATCCAAGGAACAGTTTGGGAGGTGTCCGTGTATGACCAATGGAGAGCCATGCAAGATTGTAGCAACTTTTCCTCTAGTCCGATCGAGGCTCACATTGGGTCTTGCTTGTAATGGATTCTAAGATTGAGAAGAGTGTATGGGGGTTCCTGGTTAACTTGCCGCCTTAAACCAGGTGATTGCAGGCATGGGGATGTACATTTCCAAAGGCTCAGGCATGCTTTCTATTTGTTTGAGGATCCATACAGATGGCAGCCAGATCTCTTCTGTAGGGTGCCATTCATCAAAGAGGATGTTCAGACCTTATTAAAGCACAGATCCCATGACCAAAAGACTCTTGTTTGGACTAGCAATACGCACTTCTTCGTAGGGTCATTTTAAGTAAGAAATCAATCTGTATATAAATGGACACTCTGACACAGTACTTTTTTTCGGCTGTGTTCTTCCACTCACACTGGAATTGTTTGAAGTTTGCAATTGATGGAAATTGTGACAGTCAAATTGTGGTACTAATTTCACTGAAGCACTTATAAAGGAAATCATGTGCATCTGGTTTAGTAGTAGACGAGTAGGGATTTGACTTTCACTAATCCAATACATATGTCGGGTATCAAATGTAACATTAATCTGTGTCTATCAGGTTCTATGTCCTGTGATGCAATTGTTTGTATATTTGCCTTTATACGCTCGATAAGATAACAATCCTGCTAATCCCTTAGTGGATCTTTTAAGACCAAATATGATACTCCATGTTGCCATCTTGGAGTTAGTTCAGCAGATAACATGAATGGATCCTTTTCCAAGACCCTTTCTAATACCCCTACTGACATCCGAGTATTGGTTTCAGAAGGTACTCAATGCAGTTAGTGTGAGATTTATTATAAAATGTAGGTTGGAGACAAATTTACTGTTTGAAATAAATGTTTGAGAATTATTTATGTTGATGGTGACTTATTTATTTGTTGAAGGTATAATCGTTCAGATACATTTTAATGTGGATTTCTTTCATTTCTCCCAAAAGCATGAATTCCAAGAGGCTAGTTTTATTTTCTTTCATCTGTGCATGACGCTGAAAAGATCCAGATGTTCCTCGTGCACAGAAGAGGCTCTGTTACCACATCCTCTCTTGTAGAGGCGATGAGTGCTTGAAAGTGACTACACAAGTGATTGTCTTTGCGAGGTGGTAGGAGGTGTTCTGACATTGTCTGCTGAATTATCCCTACTCAATGTGTGGGAGTAATCCGATCTTACCCGTATGAAACCGCTTTGGGACACCTCGGGACTAATGGTTGCTATGCAAAATATAGCCCGCATGTGGAGGGCGGATGTGAGTCCAAGTTTGGAGGATTGGAAGAAAGACATGGACTGGTGCATGCTGGCAGAGAAAGTGGTACATGTGGGGAGGGGCTGCGCGAATAAATAGAACAAAATGTGGCGCGGTTGGAATGAATACAAGGGAGGCTTGTGTGATCCTCTGGTGGATGCCAGAGTGGATTGATGTAATTAACACAAAACTACTGTTCCGTGAAAATGCTGTGTCACAGTACATTAGGTACACTAGTCATCTAGTTGGTCCCTGACGGGAGCTGCGATTGTCTGTTTTGTTGTCTTCATACTTGATATGCGACCAATATAACGTCGCTTGTGTTTATTTTGTAGAACCATTCAATAAAAAGACCCCCCCCTCCAAAAAAAAGCACAAAAAAGTGACTGTGCTGTAAAGGAGTTTTTTTCCTAAAATCAGGAGTCCACTAGATTACTTATGTTACTGAGATGGGAACTGGATTGTGACTCATGAGGACTAGACTGTTGTGGTCATGTTCTCAGTGTGTCTAAATTATGAACTCCTTCTCCTTAAAGGTTCACAGTGACACTGACACATTGAGAAAGTGGCCTCAAGGAGTTTTTTTTTTTAGTATAATTTTTATTAGCAGTTTAATGAACAATACAACATCCAACAATCTAGAGCCAAAGGCACTATCACACCTCATTAAGACATTTTGGAAGTCAATCCTCTTCCCCCCCCCCCCCTACTTTTCCCTCCTCCCCATTGCTTAAATCACATAGTGGGTGCAGTTGACAAATTCCATGCCATATGACACTGAGATTGTTGCATATGTACCAGCCGGGACGGGCCCTACTCAACCCCACCCGGCCGTTGTCGGCCCTGTGTATCTTTTTCTAGGGTCGCTCTTCATCTCAGCAGGCATGTATATCCTTTTTAATTTATGTAGGTAATTTATCCGGTGGTGTTAATAATTCGGTGAGCATCGCTGCCCATACCCTAGTATCCTCTTCCAGCTTCTCATTCCTGTGTGTTAATTTCATATGGCATCCCTCAGCAGTTATCCATTCAGCCAGTTTTCCACTTTCGGGCCCCTGAGGGATAGCCCCCTATCACATTTTTATGTTTAGCCAGTAGCAATCCTAGGATTAGAAATTTCCTGCGTGGCCTCAAGGAGTTTTGCAGTTGTCTGTATGATCAGCGCCTGAACATACCACTCGATGCATCTTTTACAAGCAGCTTGGAGTTTGCTAATAGTTACCATCAGCCCATGAGAGACCTTAATCATGGCATGCTTTGCGACTGCAGAACTAGCTGCAAAGCATTTGTGCATCGAATTGCGATTCGCAAACTCAGGATTCGTGCACGGCCATCCAATTGTCCCTCTGCCAATAACCATGGTTCCCAATGCAAATTAAGACTGCATATGCCAAGTCAGTGAAACTTGTTTGATTTCACATTCAGGATAAACAAAAACTTGCCATCCATTGGAATGTGATGTCCATTGCTACAGTGGGATGGTGCCGGCATTCCAACTGAAAACAGTGACTTGATCGAGAGGGACGCATCCTGCAGCGATGAAGAGCAGTTGGAAAGTCCTGCTTTAAGTGCATGTGTGGAATGGAATCCATATTGTTGCCACCCACCTTAATACGCAAAACAAAGGTGCCGCTTACCTGGCATTTAGAAATTCACAAACAATATTTCTCTAAAAAATGATGGAAATGAGTTCAGGATGCCACGGTACTCCTATTGAAAATGGAACTGTTAGTGAAGACCATCCGCTCATTGGTGGGGGACCCTTAGAGTTTTCCTTTCATGGTGGAAAATGTCTACTTTGCTCTTCAGATCCAGTGTGCAGTCAGACGATTGGCTATCTAGGCCTAGAAAACTCTGAACCTTGTGGGTAAAAAATTTGCGTAAGATTGGGGATCTCTTCTTAAGCTGGTCAGACTCCGACAGAATTGTGCTGAAGTTCCCATGAGGCATAGGGTCAAGACTGATTTGCATATGGTCAGCAGGGGCGGTCTTGGGCATGTGCAAGCTGTGCACCTGCACAGGGCCAGCAAACCTCAGGGGCCAACACGCCAATATATGTCCTTAATATCATAATCCTCTAAGGATCGATACATATTTGTGTGGCGGCCCCTCGCAGGGATTTGGCGGCCTCCGCTCTGTTCCACTTCCAAAACCTTGACCCCCCCCACTCTTCACTGGTCTCTGCTCTGCCCGAACCCCCCTCTTCCAGGGCCCCCTTCCTACGCTCCCTGCCCAGGGCCGCCATGAGCCTAGAGCCTCCCTTGAGGTCCGGTCTAAACTGGGGTGGCATGGTGAGCAAAAGAAAGATTGGTGGATTTTACCGAGATCTCTTGACTGGGTGTGAATGTTTTGATTTGTTCTGCATTCCGTCCATCAATTCTGTGTCTTTTGCTTTATCGCCCTAAGTGCACCAGGTATGCCCAGACGTGGGTCCTGGGCTCACTGTGCCACTGGAATCAAGCTACCCTGCCTGAAACCGGTCCCAGGATGCTTGTTACCGGTCCAGGGAGGACATGGCTTGGCAGTTCGGGCTGGACTGTTCCCATGAGGCACAGGGTCAAGACTGATTTGCATTTGGCCAGGTCTAAACTGGGGTGGCGGAGTGAGCTAAAGAATGATCAATTTAACCCAGATCTCTTGCCTGGGGGTGAATGTTTTGATTTGTTCTGCATTCCGTCCATCAATTGTGTGTCTTTTACAGATGACTGGGGATATATTTCAGGCTCAAGATGACTAGATCCCTACCACTCTTCAGGCTTCCCAGCAGAACGGTTGATACCATTTAATCTTGACAATGATTCTACCTTGAACATCAAAGTATGCCGGATGTGACGCTTTAGTACTTTTTTTTTTCTCTGCTCTGTAAATTCCAAATTTGCATCCTACTTTCTTGGTCCCTCTCCAAACCAAAGCTCCCTTTATTTTGATTTATTTTTTGAAGCATTTTGTTTTATATAAACACAGCTGTACTAACAAAGCAGTAAGTGTCAAGTAGCCTGAAATAAAGTTGCCGTTTGTTTCAATTCTAGTGTAGCTGACACTGAGGCAACCAAAACCTGATAAACCTTGTCTCCTTCATACATTGTAGCGTGGTTTAGAAAAACAAGGATTATAGCAGACGACTATATAAGCACCGAGGGGCGGAAAAGAAGGTAAGGGGATAGGTAAGCACACTTCCTCAGTAATTCCCTAGTGAGTGGGGTTTGTATACAAATATGGCTGCCACATCCCTTGACTAGGGCTGAATCATTCACTCGTAAGAGGTCAACGAGTTGATCATTGTCCTTTGGTGTTCACATGTTCAGACCAGTTTGTCATCTTCACTTTGGGGCTAGTCCCCCTACCCAGGGGCGGCTCTAAGCTCATGGTGGCCCTGGGCAGGGAGCGTAGGTAGAGGCCCCGGCGGGGCCCCTGCACCATTTCTTAAGATCCTCAAGGGCCCCAGCCAGTGCCCGTGTACGGTATGCGACGTTTATAACAAAAGCGTTACAACGCTGTACCATTACCACGCAGTCATAACAACGAAAGTTGTTACAACGAATTGCGCTGGGTGGCGCTCAAGGATAGTAAATCATTTAATTTACTATCCCAAAACCTTCCCTACTATCCAAGGGGACTGGTGTTGAAATAGTAAATTAAATTTTTTTAATTTGCGCCCCCCCAACGCAAGTCGTTGTAACGACTTGCGTTGTTACAACCGCGTTGTAATGGAACGCGTTGTAAAAGTGTGCGTGGTAATGACGTACATCCCCCCCGTGTACCATTTATAAGTGCCTCAGGCCTGGCGTGGTGGCCCCTGTGGTTTGGTGGCCCTGTGCAGGTGCACAGCTTGCACATGCCTAAGGCCGCCTTGCTTCTATTAGTTGATTCTCCAATCTTGAGTTGACCTTTCGAACCACATGCTTATACCGGTCACCCCAACATGCTTAGTCTGCCAGTGTCATTCTGGATGTCGCTTGTGTCCCATCTGACCATCGGCATCTTTAAGCCGTGCAATGGTTGGGTGGGGCTAGTTGAAAGGGAGGTGGGGCCACCTTCTGGAAACAATAAGGTTAAGACACATGCCGCAGAGATCTGTTTATCCAGCTAGTTTCCGGGTAGAGGTGTAGCAGTTCACTATGGTAGCTAACGTGCCTGCTCAGATGTTTTTAGACATGAACAAAGTGGGCAATTGCCTGGGGTCCCACCTTCCAAGGGTCCCCCTATAAAAGTGAACTTTTTCTCTATTTGAAAGATCTCAATTCTATGTTTCTCTCTTTAAACCTCTCTCTCTCTCTGTCCCTACCTCCTCTACCCTGACTTGTCTCTCGACAGTGTCATTTTAAGGATTTTTTGGGGCCCAGGGAAAGCCCCTTTTCAACTGTTGTGTGAGACTGTTAAAGGTTAGTATTGCTTGGCATCACGAAGGGAATGAAGTATCAGGAAAGCCGTAACAAAATTTAAATTTGTTCCATACAGGGCCCCCCTTAAGATGTCTTGCCGGGGGCCCCAAATACCTTAAAATGATGCTGCACTTGCAGAAGAGACGTGTGTGTTCTCTAGTAACTGGTTAGAAGATCATAAACTAGTGTGGATGGTTGATGTGCTTGTTTCAGACTGCAATGGGTAAGTCACAGTTGTATTTTATATGCAGGATAGCTCGATGGGTTAACACTTCTGTTGCAGAGGTCTTTTTGTCACCTACCATTCATGAGGTACCGTCCCAGTGTTTTCCTTCTGTGACGAGCACTATTCCCATCAATGAGCTGCATGTAGATTGCGAGGCATAATTTGTTTTTTAAATTTGAGTTCTAACCAATTATAAGGATATTAGTGGAATTACACATACTGACACATCTTGCATGGTGTGATAACTTCTAACACGCCGAGTGACAAAAGTACAAGTTGAAGTGACTCTGCCTGGATGTTTGATCGTGTTCAACAATCCTTGCCGGGTCTGAGATCTATCTGGATATTCCAGAACTACCGTTTCCTTCGAACAGTAGACTGGTTCTAATTGTGGGAGACCATAGAACTACACTAGATGTGGACTTCAGTTATGCCATACAGCTTTTGACCCCCCCCCCCTCTTTTTAAGTGATATTCACTCCTTCCTCCCTTAGTCCAACATTACTGAATTGATCCCATGAAGCGCACCACACTGGGGCTGCTTTTCATTGGTGTGCCCTTCAACGAGGTAAGGGTCCACAATGCCTACTAGAACAAGTCCTGAAGAAGGCTCCTGAGGATGTAGCCGCTCAGCGCCGAAACTTGGTGACTTGGAGGAAGGTTGCGTGAACGGTCTGCTCCTTTTTAACCTTCTGTGGTGAACACTATCTTAAGATAAGTTTTGCTAAAAAAGAGCCCTCGGATGCATCCTTTGTAGCTAAAGTGATTGCCCCAAAAGTCAGACATATCGTCTAGAATATGTTGTATGCAACACATCAGCATTTCATCTATATAGCATTGGTGACTGGCACAACCATAGGGTTAACATGGAAAGACTCAAAGACGTTACAGTGATTAATTGAAATTAATTGTGTGCGCTTATAGCGCTGGAATCACTCCCGAAGGGGTACCTCCGCGCTTCGACCGCTGCGAAACCCTTCCTGGCTTCCCTGAGAGATGGTCCCTTAATGGGTATTTCCAGGGTGCGACCAGGCATCCCCGGCGGTCTGGTGGGGCCGTTAGTGAAGATGAGGCAAGCTAGTGCCCAGAGTTGCCGAGTGTGATCGCTGATCAGAGTGGGCACCGAGGCGAGAGAATTATCGAGTCCGTTGACCCTGGTCCAGAAACCTGCAGCGTCGGGAATCGAACCCTGGTCCCGGGCCGTCCTCTGCTCTCGGGTCTGCCGCCTCTAACCAGTGAGCCACACTACTTCACTTATGATTGGGGAATAACCACTAATTCAACTAACAGTGGTCGTGGGTCTTCCTTGTTTTGAACATTGACGACCCTCCAGAGATGGAGTAGGCTGCATACATATGGCGGGTACTTTTATGGAAACGCTCTGGTTTTTGGGAAGTATTTTGAAGGACATTGCCTCAATGTCTTAATAACATCTTGATTCTTCCTGTGGGAAGTTTCCAAAACAGGTTTAATGTATAAGAAGCACAATCTTCTCACAAGGAACTCTGATTGCTGTCTGAGCAATTAAATCGGGGGATTTGCAATAAAAATGGGAGCACATTTTGCATAATATCTGGGAGTCACGCTTAAAAAAATTAAATAAAATCTGGATTTCATAAATGTAGTGTGCAAACTTGAACACACCCAATCTTTCGAAGGAACCAAGATAAGACCTGTGTACCCACAAACCCGCTGATGAGAAGTGGTCTGATATTGCTCGGGGGCCAAGCAGGTGTGCAATGCAGAAGCAGCATTTAGCAGAAACCTGTTACATCTGAAGAAAGTCAAATACTGATGCCCCCACCCCACCACCACCACCATATATGGTGCCAAGAAGGCCCAGAAAGGGTCAGGGTGCTTTACAACAGCAGATGAATGCAAACATAAAATATCTAATATCTTTAGGAAACTAAATCAATTCAGACAGAAGTAAGTGTGAAATATTTACTTTAAGAAAGTGTACTATTATTTGGGATATGCAGTCTCCCCTCTGAAGGAATGATGATGCCAACCTGTCCGGTTGAACCCCAAAGTTACTAAATTAACCAGAACTGAAACCTCTGGTAGTTACAGCACAGAGCAGACTGGCTTAACTTCGGGCAATGTGTAAAGTATTTATGCTGTATCAAACCAGTAATAAAATCCCAAACCGAATAAACTTAAAAAAAACAAAATTACACCATAATAATAAAAATATAATAAGTCGGATGTCAATTTTAAAGATTTAAGTGGAAGTAGTGCTAAATGCTAATGAGTCTGAGAGTGCAGACTAGGGGCTTCAGCATATTTTCAGGACCGCTATGATGAAGCGTGGGTCGCATACACCAAGCAGGTTCTTTGCGTGCAAAGAATTTACCTTCTGACCGTTTATTTTTTTATGGTGCTGCTGTTGAGATAGTAAAATGCAGCAGTTATCAAGGTTCAATGGGCCGTGGTGCCACTCCACCTGCGACACCAATGGTCGCTTCGCTGCTGCGTGTCGGCTCACATTCTGAAGCGATTCATGTTGCATGCAACATCTCGCATGCCTAGAAAACTGGAGCAGCTCGCTTTCCAGACCCCTCATAGTCTAACGACAAATTCTAGATTGCTTTGTGGCTTGTAACAACTTAAATTCAGGACTCCCCAGAGGCTTGCAGCAAGGCATATTACAGATAGCCCACAGGTCTAAAACAGCACACAATCCAGGAAGTTCGGAACTCTCTTGCAACATACTGTTGGACCCGGCCTCGTGGCGTGGTCCTCACTGATCTCCGCAACCCCAGAACTACGGGTGGAACTGATTCCCCTCCACCCAGAACTGTACATGACACCCCTACACCGGACCTGAGATGATCTCCAGACCGTGTGCCTGCACCCGTGCACTTGACCATCAGACGCCATGTTTGGCCACCCCAGCCGGCCAGCCGCCTTCTTCCCTTTCGGCAGCACCTGGCCGCTACAGCTAGGCGTGCGCGTACGGCGCGCCCAGACCGGCCCGGGGGGTGAACGACTCACCAAGTACCCGAAACCAAGACTTCCATCACACCTCCGGCCCCCTTCCGAGGAACTGGTTCCCCTCACACCTCTGAACTATCCCTGGGGGCTGGTTTCGATCGCACCTTTGGCCTCCTAGCGAGCTGGCTCCAGACCTTGATGGGCCTCTGGGATCCCCTGGACGCACGGTCCAAAGCATCAAAGAACCAGCCGCCCAGACAATTGGCCGCCTGGCCCGCGGACCACAGGGCTCCTGCCTCTAAGAGTCCGGACATCAAAGGGCTCCTGGACTATAAGACAGCCTGCCTCCCATCTAGCCGGCTGTTGTATCCTGGACAAGAAAGCCCTGCTGATCTGATCACGGCTGACCTTGAGGAGAACAGACTCTGACCCACCGAGCCCTGCTGACGTCGTTGCGACTCATCCTCGAAGCTACGGAACTGAACCACTGAGCCCTGCTGACGCTGTCGCGGCTCCCTCTCGAAGAGTAAGACCTGAAACCATCGGAGCCCTGCTGACCTCGTCGCGGCCCACTCTCGAGAACGAAAGACTCTTGCTACCATCCTGAGCCCTGCGGACGCTGTCGCGGCTTCCCCCTGCCTACGAGTACTGCGGAGTACTCCCGATCAAGCCCTGCTGACCTAGTCACGGCTTAAAGAACCCTCTGGTCCGGCTGGACCATCGACGCTACCCTCACGACAATCTTGAACCGAAGTGAGTAGGACAGCAAGTATCATCGCCAGCCCCCGTACCCCCCAGTTTGAGGATTGAGAACTGTGCGCAGGGTACGCGGTGTACCGACTGGCCCTCTAAGACTGTCTTGCTTCCCCGTTCCCTCGTTCACGAGACTTTCGAGATCCCTCGATTGCTGTGTATTGCTACCTATTTTACTTTGATAAAGTTCATACTTGATAAAGATTAACGGTGTGGTGTCCGTTCGTAAGTGTGGTGTGTCGACAGTGTGTACGATCAGTCCTCCCCGGCGAGGACCTTCCCTCGATAAGACTCGGCAGGAATTGTGGGAGAGGAGGGTCTCTGGTGGTTAAGAGAGCAGTCTTGACCGCCTTCCAACTTTGGTGGCAGCGACGCGATACGAACCTACGTCTAGAGATCGTACCACTGACACACTACCTGAACCCACACGCAGCAAGCGCACTAGAAAGAAAGAGCAATCATGTCGTCCACAGAATCCGGTGAGAAAACGACATTCGATAAAGACCTATTGGAAGACTACACCCATAGAGAGCTAAAGCAGTTCTGCAAAGAACTAAGTATCGCGAGTACCGGACTAAGTACTAAGGAGGATTTCCAAAAAGCGCTAACGGCTTGGGTAGAGTCCGGAGCATCCCTTCCCCTGCCTGAAGACAACGGGGGAGGGAGACCAGAGACCAAACCCAGTACACCGACCGGTGGAAGAAACCAGCAACCAACCCGGAGCCCAGCAACCGGGAGGGATCAGTTGTCAGAAGAGATGGCCGACCGAGAACGTGACCGAAGCCATGAACTAGAACTGGTGCGCCTCAAATTGGAGGGAGAACTCAAACTGGCAGAGAAAAAGCTGGCAGTCGAACAATTACTGCTCCAGGGGGAGCTGGAAGAGAAGAAGCTCCAAAGGGAGCATGAAGGCTGGAAACTCCAGCTCGAGCACGAGCGCAGCCTCAAAGAACTAGAGTTGAAACCCAGAGCAGAGGCCCCCGTACCACCGGGACTCGGAGAGCCGGTGATCCCCCGAGAAACGAAGTTACACATCCCCAAAGACGTTGTGAAGGAGTTTTACAAAGGAGACGACATCCAGCAGTGGTTCAAGGCCTACGTGGTCGCCATGTCTGCCCACCGGGTCCCCGAGAAGGACTGGGGGGCCGGCCTGTGGAGCCGCTTCCTCAGCGAGGGAAGAGACACCCTGCTGGACCTACCGACCGCACACATGAACGCCTACCCCCACATGAAAGACGCTCTCCTATTCCGCTACGGCCTAACACCAGAAATGTATCGCCAGCGGTTTAGGGAGTGCAAGAAGATTCCTGGCACCACATGGGTGGACTATGTGAACTACTACACCCGGGCCTTAGATGGGTGGATCAAGGGCAGCAATGTGACCACCTTCGAAGGCCTGGTCGACCTAGTCGCTTACGAGCACCTGTCCGCGAATTGCTTTGTAGAACTGAGGCAGCATCTCCTGGACAGCAAGCTTGCTAATCCACGAAAACTGGCTGTTGAAGCCGATCGCTGGGTGGCCACCCGAGTCCAGAAGGGGCCCGGGCAGACCCCCCAAGGAACGACCAAGGATCTTCCCGCCAGAGGGGTGGGGGAGGTCGAGGTAAACAGCAAGGATCTCAGTCAGGGCCCCAGCGTAGCCCCCCCCTCCCCCCCCCCAGTAACCAGACCCCCTGTTCTCCCCCCTCGACGAGAGCAGCCCCGAGCGTAGGTCCCCCAGGGCTCCGCCCCAGCACAGCGTGCTTTAAGTGTCAGCAACCCGGGCACTATGCCGGTGATCCCCCCATGTCCCAGAAATCCACTCCCACTGGCTCCCCCACCAGACAGATATCCTCGGTAGCCCTAGAAGAGGAAGAAAGAGAAGAGCAGGGGGAGTGGGAGCCCGAAGCCATGGTCCTAGCCTCCCTGGGGGATAGCGAGATGGTCCCGGGAGATTACCTGCACGACAACACAGAAAAGTATCGTCAGACAGTTAAGGTTAATGGGCGCAGCATAGGAGCCAGCATCACGGCCGTCAGATACACGCTAGTCCCTGAGTCCCTGATCATCCCTCACGCCTTTTGCAGAGTGATAGCAGCTGACAATTCCGTCTGCACCTGCAGGATAGCACAGGTTCCGTTTGAGTGGGAGGGAGTCTCGGGCGACCTACGAGTAGCGGTCCGCACGGACATGCCCGTGGACTGCCTCCTGGGAAATTACCTAGAGAGCTCAAAGTGGAAAGCTGTAGAAAGGAGGACCCATCTAGAGATGTTGGGTCTGCCCCACTGGGCCTGTGTGAGCACCCGAGCCATGACCGCCAGAAGGACCAACCACGGGAACGAAGAGTACGAGTTCCCCAGTGCAGCCCCTGAGGCCCCGGAGGGAGGCGAGGGCCCCACGGTCCTCGACCAGCCCTCCAACGAAGACAGCGAATCTGACGAAGGTCCCCTCAGACCCGTCGTCAATCCGGTCCCCACCCTAGCAGATATCCCCGAGTTGGCCCAGTGGCGCCAAGAAGGAGGACCATCCCGAGAAGAGTTCTGCCAGGAGCAGACCTCCTGCCCTGCCCTTGAGGGGCTCCGGCAACAGGCCGCGGCCCAGGCCGCCAGAGACCAGTCCGGCTCCCACTACCTTTACTGGGAAAACGGCCTACTCTACAGCGAACAGAAGACCGCCGAACTAGGGTCAGCCCGAGTGCTGGTGGTACCCCAACGTTTCCGCTGCATCCTCCTCAACCTGGCCCACGATGTGCCCCTGGCGGGACACTTGGGCCAAGATAAAACCTACCAACGACTAGTGACCCATTTCTACTGGTACCGCATGCGGGCCGATGTGGAACACCACTGTAGGTCCTGCCCCACGTGTCAGGCTAGCGGCAAAAGCGGAGGTAAACGCAAGGCTCCCCTCCAGCCCTTCCCAGTTGTCAGTACCCCCTTTGAGAGGGTGGGAATCGACATTGTCGGACCCCTGGACCCCCGGACCTCCCTGGGTCACAGGTTCATTCTTGTCTTGGTAGATCACGCCACTCGATACCCCGAAGCCATCCCCCTCCGGACAGTGACGGCCCCAGTCGTGGGCCGGGCCCTCATGGGGATCTTCTCCCGGGTGGGATTCCCGCGGGAAGTGGTGAGCGACCGAGGCACAAACTTTATTTCCCGGTACATGAAGTCCCTTTGGCAACAGTGTGGGGTGTCGTACAGGTTCACCACCCCATACCATCCCCAGGGTAACTGCCTGGTTGAGCGGTTCAACCGTACCCTGAAAGGAAAGATCATGGGTCTCGAGGAGGCCTTGCGACGCAAGTGGGACGTCCTCCTGCCCTGCCTCCTGTTCGCATACCGAGAAGTTCCCCAGAAATCCTTGGGGTTCACCCCTTTCGAGCTGCTCTATGGGCACCCCGTCCGGGGTCCCCTCATTCTGGTCAAGGAAGGCTGGGAGACAGCCCCCCGAGCACATTCTCCTACGTCCTGGCCCTCCGGAACCAGACGCGGAGATTTTGCGAACTGGCCGAGGCTAACCTGGAGGCCAGCCAACAGGAAATGAAACGCTGGTACGACCAGAATGCCACTCTGGTCGAGTTTCAGCCCGGCCAACAGGTTTGGGTCATGTCCCCAGTGGAACCTTGTGCCCTTCAGGACAAGTGGACTGGACCCTTTAAGGTGATAGAGCGCAAGAGCCAGGTCACCTACCTCGTCGATACGAAATCGGCCAGGAATGCCCTGAAGGTTCTCCACGTGATCCGGCTCAAACCCCACTTTGTGCGTTCTGAGTTAGGATTACTCTTTGCCACTGACGACGGAGAGGAAGAGGAAACGGACCCTCTACCGGATCTGCTGTGTGCGAAGGACCAAGATGGCTCCGTAGAGGGAGTGAGTCTCTCCTCCTCCCTCACCCCCGTGCAGCGTGAAGAATGTCACCAGTTGTTGTGACAGTTCTCAGACCTCTTCTCCCTCACCCCCGGCGTCACCCGTTGGTGCGTCCAGGACATGGACATCAGGGACAGCCCTCCGGTACGGCACAGAGCCTACCGAGTCCCTGACCGAGTTAGAGCCTGCATCAAGGCCGAAGTTGACAAGATGTTGGGCCTGGGAGTAGTAGAAGCCTCCGACAGCCCATGGGCTAGCCCCGTGGTCCTGGTTCCGAAGGTGGCCGCCCCGTTCCTGAGCTGAGGTTCTGCGTAGACTACCGCGGACTCAACGCAGTCACCCGAACCGACGCACACCCCATCCCCCGAGCTGACGAACTCATTGACCGCCTAGGGTCGGCTCAGTACCTTCGATCTCACCAGTGGCTACTGGCAGATCGGCCTCACGGAGAGGGCCCGAGAAAGGTCTGCTTTCTCCACTCCGGATGGCCACTTCCACTTCCGCGTAATGCCCTTCGGCATGAAAAACGCCCCCGCCACCTTCCAGAGACTGGTCAACCAGGTCCTGGCAGGGTTGGAAAGTAAGTTTCAGCGCAGCCTATCTCGACGACATTGCAGTGTTCAGTGCCCACTGGCCCGAGCACTTGCAACACCTCTGGGAGGTGTTGGACGCCCTGCGCCGCGCCGGGCTCACCATTAAAGCTAGCAAGTGCCAGATAGGACAAAGCTCCGTGGTATACCTCGGGCACCAGGTCGGAAGCGGCCTTGTAGCCCCCCTCCAACACAAGATAGACGCTATCAATGCCTGGGAGACCACCACGACCCAGACCGAGGTGCGGGCCTTCCTAGGACTCACAGGGTACTACCGTAGATTTATCAAGGGTTACGGGAGTATTGTAGGCCCCCTCACTGAGTTGACAGCCAAGGCAAACCTCAAGAAGGTTAGTTGGACCCCCGCCTGCCAGAAGGCGTTTGAGGAATTGAAACAGGCCATGTGCACCGCTCCAGTACTACAGGCCCCTGATTACTCCAGAGAGTTCGTGGTCCAGTCCGACGCCTCCGAACATGGCGTCGGAGCTGTGCTCTCCCAGGTGGACGACCAGGGGATTGATCACCCAGTAGCCTTTATCAGCCCGAGGCTACTACCCAGGGAGCAGAGATGGAGCACCATCGAGCGAGAGGCCTTCGCAGTAGTCTGGGCCTTGAAGAAGCTGAGGCCCTACCTGTTCGGTACCCACTTCCTGGTCCAGACCGATCACCGGCCTCTCCAGTGGCTCATGCATATGAGAGGAGAGAACCCTAAACTGCTACGCTGGTCCATCTCCCTCCAAGGGATGGATTTTACTGTGGAACACAGGCCTGGTGCCGACCACGCCAACGCCCTGTTCCGCTACTTCCGCCTCAACGAAGAAAACCCCCAAGAGAATGGGTAGTTCTCCTCGTCTTTCAGCTGGAGGGGACGCATGTTGGACCCGGCCTCGTGGCGTGGTCCTCACTGATCTCCGCAACCCCAGAACTATGGGTGGAACTGATTCCCCTCCACCCAGAACTGTACATGACACCCCTACACCGGACCTGAGACGATCTCCAGACAGTGTGCCTGCACCCGTGCACGTGACCATCAGACGCCATGTTTGGCCACCCCAGCCGGCCGGCCGCCTTCTTCCCTTTCGGCAGCCCCTGGCCACTCCTGGCTACAGCTAGGCATGCGCGTCCGGCGCGCCCAGACCCGCCCGGGGGATGAACGACTCACCAAGTACCCGAAACCAAGACTTCCATCACACCTCCGGCCCCCTTCCGAGGAACTGGTTCCCCTCACACCTCTGAACTATCCCTGGGGGCTGGTTTTGATCGCACCTTTGGCCTCCTAGCAAGCTGGCTCCAGACCTTGATGGGCGTCTGGGATCCCCTGGACGCACGGTCCAAAGCATCAAAGAACCAGCCGCCCAGACAATCGGCCGCCTGGCCCTCGGACCACCGGCCTCCTGCCTCTGAGAGTTCGGACATGAAAGGGCTCCTGGACTATAAGACAGCCTGCCTCCCATCTAGCCGGCAGTTGTATCCTGGACAAGAAAGCCCTGCTGATCTGATCGTGGCTGACCTTGAGGAGAACAGACTCTGACCCACCGAGCCCTGCTGACGTCGTCGCGGCTCATCCTCGAAGCTACGGAACTGAACCACCGAGCCCTGCTGACGCTGTCGCGGCTCCCTCTCGAAGAGTAAGACCTGAACCATCGGAGCCCTGCTGACCTCGTCGCGGCCCACTCTCGAGAACGAAAAACTCTTGCTACCATCCTGAGCCCTGCGGACGCTGTCGCGGCTCCCCCTGCCTACGAGTACTGCGGAGTACTCCCGATCAAGCCCTGCTGACCTCGTCGCGGCTTAAAGAACCCTCTGGTCCGGCTGGACCATCGACGCTACTCTCGCGACAATCTTGAACTGAAGTGAGTAGGACAGCAAGTATCCTCGCCAGCCCCTGTACCCCCCAGTTTGAGGATTGAGAACTGTGCGCAGGGTACGCGGCGTACCGACTGGCCCACTTCCCCGTTCCCTCGTTCACGAGACTTTCGAGATCCCTCGATCGCTGTGTATTCCTACCTGTTTTACTTTGATAAAGTTCATACTTGATAAAGATTCACGGTGTGGTGTCCGTTCGTAAGTGTGGTGTGTCGACAGTGTGTACGATTAGTCCTCCCCTGCGAGGACCTTCCCTCGATAAGACTCGGCAGGAATTGTGGGAGAGGAGGGTCTCGGGTGGTTAAGAGCGCTGTCTTGGCCCCTCGGGTCACCGCCTTCCAACACATACATTATAGACAGCCTTGAGACCTGCAGCCTTCCGGTGAGACCAGAGACCAACGGTAACGCACACTCAAGAAAATTCTTATTTCTTCCCACCAGCATGCGCAGAAGGTCACCCCACCCCTCATCACCAGCAAGTTAGACTCTGGTAACTTATGCTTGGCTGGAATCCACGCTCAACTGACCAGAAGACTCTAAAGCATGCAAAATACAACAACCAGGCTCACGCCTCAACCAGATCACCGCGCACGTCAAAGAGCTCCATTGTCTCCCAATCCACAAACAAGAACTCTTCAAACTCAAGCACACACATGAAGCCTTATACAACACTGGCCGCATGTTCCTCAACAATGGTATAAACTTCTGCAAACCTACTAGATGACTCCACTCGGACTGAATCTTACCCGCACACACCCTGCATATACTGAACTAGATCTGGTAAGCGTACCTTATCCTACCTCGCTCCCAAAGCCTGAAATGACCTTCACGTCATGGTTGTCTCCACATTTCATGAATTGTGCAAGAAACTAAAGACCGGGTTCGGTCCATACAGCTCCTACTTCGGTGCCTGGATATCCTCTTGCGTGAGTTGTGTGCTGTACAAACACACATAACATCTGAAAGAAGAGGCTGTACAAACAGTTGACGTGTTATTCAAGATGGAGTCGCGCAACAGTTAGAGATGAATCTAATGTGTAGGCGAAATTAACTGTAATTTACAATTCTTGATTATTATATTGGCTGGACAATACTTTGTCTTTGATAAAGGCACTGTCTCCTTATTTGGACTTCGTGGGATCATTTTCAATGTACTAAAGAGAATGACGTTATTCTCCCTGTCTCAACATTTATTTATTTTTTGCATCTGACCGGTGAATGCATTTGATGTAGTGGCATAGCATAGAGGCCCTGTCTTCATGAGTACAATGAAAAGGAAATATTCTATAAGATGGCAGGAATATAGATTGGGAGTCAAATTTGTAATGACATCTTCTCATTATTTGTCACCATGGTCCAGCCCGTCTAGGCAGCAGTGGCAGTTGTGGTAACAGTAACTATTAAAGCACAGCTGGCAGTTAACACCATGTAATGCATGATGCCTTCAGTCAGTCACTTTTTATGCTGGGATTTGTAGTCTGGTTTTCCCTTGTGAACGTTGGCTTCTAACACTCAGTGTTCACAGTACTGTTGGCTAAAAAAGCCAAGACTGACCTAAAGTGTCACACTTGATATATGGCCACAGGGGCTGCCATGGGAGTTGTACACAAACTATCATTGGATTGAGAAATGTCTGATATATATATATCGGCGTAGTCTTCCCAATTTAGTCCATCCAAAATACCTCCAATTCCCTGTGGATACCTAATTCCCCCAAGACATATCACTCTCTCACATCCTCTTATGCCACTCATGTGTCGGTATGCCTTTCGAGATGCAGCCGTCCCGTCTAACTTTTTTCAGCTACTCCTGGAATATGTTCGCTGGTACCCTCCTTACCTCATCTTGCTTTGGGGTACGGGCATGGTTCAGAGAGAGCAGAATGAGTCAGTCAGAGGAGAGTCTGGCACTTCTAAGAGTCTAGCTAGAGGGGTGGGGGGGGGGGTATAAGAGCATTGGGCCTTGCATCGTAGTCTCTTAGTCAAGTCGCCAAAGATTTTTCCCCATTGGTCGAATGGACCTTTGTTAGCTGACATGAAGCATTGAAAGGGAGGAGACGTTAACAATACACTCTAACTTGTGAAGCCAGTGTGACTCCACAATAAGAACCAGGAATCTCTGAATATAGTTAAAGGGTTTTATTTTTTCGATTTCCAATCAATCCAGTATCTATGCAAGCCAAAAGTAAGTTCAATAAATGTAGCAATACAATAGGTAAGGTAAAATATCTCAGTAGGTTAAAGCACAATAGAATGAAGTATCGAATTGCGATAACCACAAATCTATAGATACAGATTAAAGCAAACGTGTTCCACAAAGAGACTTACCTTCTCTTTTCTAAATATAGGGTCATACATCAATGGTCTCTAATTCTGGAGCATAGAAGTTGTCCGCATGATGAAACTTCACTAGAAGTCTTGGAAAAAGAACATAAGCGTTTAGCTTAAAGCTTCACACTTGCAAGAATAGGACAAGCAGAGAGGTCTATACTAACCCTGGGAGAAGCAATACGCTATGCTCGCGTAGTTTGCGCAACATCGCACTATGCCAACTGCACGTAGCACATTGCGAACAGGTGTAGCGTAGTGCCGCGGTCATTTTTTGCTTGCTCGCGGCCCTCTTGTCATGTTGGTGACCGCGAGCAAGCAAAATGACATCCCGGCGAGACTTTTTCCTCGTTCGCGATCAGCAACATCAAGTTGCCGATCGCGATCGTGGAAAATAAACCTCCCGGCGAGATTCTCAATGCGGGGAGGTCAGGTTTCTCATTGCGAGTGGTCGCGTATGCTCGTGACCGCTCGCGATGAGAAACTACCAGTCTGCGTTGAGAAAGCTGCTGCTCGAGTAAAAATCAACTCGAGCGGCAGAAAACTACAGCTCGCACTGTGCAAGATGCCGTTTTCAATGATTGTACAGTGCCGGATGTTTGTCCGCACTGTGCAATCATTGAAAACGGCATCTTGCACAGTGCGAATATGCTACTACGCAGTTCGTGTAGTGCTCTTTGCACAGCTACGCGTAGCGCTACTTCGCGAACTACGCCCACCCTTAGTCTATACCCCTTGAAGTCTAAAAGGAATCTCGGGTGACTCTAACTGGGCGAATACCAATTTAAAAGTAATGGGAGATTCAGAAACCTCCTTATCTCCTTTCACACCACCAGGAGCCAATCAAGTCACTACTTGTATGCATCTGCAGCATCCCTTCAGTGCCTCAGCGGATTGAACTGAGACTCTGGTTCTCAACCTTGAACATCTTGCCATCCCGGTACATGATGAACAGAAGGCCTTTTTGACCATTATTTCTCCACATACACTACCAAGTTTTCCCTCCAGGCCTCACTATCATCAGTCTAATACAGACAATAAGCCTTCCTCTAACTAATGAAAATCATGATAATAAACCTGCAAAGAAAACATGCTGCCAAAGGAAAATGCATTTCAATTAAGGCCTGATGTTAGGCTAACTTCAGTTAAGCGTATGGGATCCACTTCGAATACATTGTTATGCATGTGCATCTTAAGGAATAAATATATAAAACATGAGTAAAAGAATACATGTTTACATATGCAACTACAACTTGAAGTGTAAGTGTAAAACGCAAATAGAGAATAAATGCGAGCATCTTTCAAAGGAACATTAGTGGGCACATGTATATATCTTTAGTCACTACAGTGAATACATTTCATTGACCCGTTTAAATGTTGTCACACACATTATTAACGTTAAGGCACATGTGAATATATTGTTAAATGGTGGTACATAAATTGCATTTCTGTGACGTGTGAGAGTGGAGTCTAAATTGTGCTGCTCCAGGGGTGTAGGAGGTGTTTTCACCATTGAGAACGAGTTGTCCACCATCACCCAAGCAGATCCAGCACAGCGACCACATCACCTTCCCTTGACCGAATATGGATTGGGCCTGAGGGGAGGCCTGCTCCGCTGCCGCCTGCTCGGTCAGGGCCATTGTGGCACCGAGGACGGTGCGGAGATCACGGAGCCCACTGGGAGGGCCGTGGACACAGGGACCTCACCCTGGCACCAACCGAGCTGTCACGCCACCATCGGATATTTAAAGAGGGAGGAATCTGCATGCTTGGAATGGGAGATTTGGAAATTCTGATTGACGCAGCGAGGACGCGGCCTGCTGAGAAGCAGGGGAGGGTGACCAGCAGCAGCCAGAGTTGGAGTTTCAACCAGTAGCGTAGCAAGGATGTCATGCAAGGGACTGTCACTTTCATCCTTGTAAAGTTTGTAAAATACAGCAATTATCTGGGTTCAATGGGCCCTTCGGAGTTCTGGGGCGTGGTGCCACTGTCCCAGCTGCACCAATAGCAGCTACACCCTGGATTGCCCTGAAGATCCACAGCCAATCATTTGGAACCCCCTGAAAGATTCCAGCACCCTAAATGGTAGGCCTAGTTGGCCTGTAGTATGGTTGACAAAGATGCTGTGATGATGGACGTGCAGATGGGCTGTAGTATGAAGCCTTTCCAACCTTGAGAGCAAGGAAGGCGAGTGCACATGCTGCACTGCCCTCTGGCATCTTTGGGTTTGTGGCCCCTTAGGGAAGCCCATGGAGGTCCAGTGTATTTAGTTCATTTGTCTTATTTGTCACAGCAGCAAGTGCTTGTTTGCCAACAGGTAAAGTGCAAACAGTATTAGCAGCCAAATGCACCTTTCACGTGGTACCGACTAATGCAAGGTGCGTCCTCTAGGCCCTTTAAAATGAGTCCCGATACTCGGGACCGGTGAAATCCACTCTAAGCGAGCAACATAGGTCTAGGAAAGCTGGGACCTTGATTGGCGTTTAGGATATCACAAATTATATATATTTACATATATTAAAATGGGAATCATTTACATGAAGAAACACTAAAAACAAATGAATTTGTAAAAAAAAAAAGTGCCCGGGCCCTCATCAGGAGGCCACCTCAGTTTATACCACACTAAGGGCCCGATGTAGGTAAATTCCATTTACCGATTTTGAAATACCGAATCCTACCGATTCGGTATTTCAAAATCGGTAAATGGTATGTAGGTCCCAACATCTGGATTCTTTACCGAATCCTTAGCAATTCTTTAATTACCGATTCGGTAAATACCGAATCGGTAATGCCCATTCATTCCTATGGGCTTCAAAGCCTATAGGAATGAATGGGCATTAACGATTCGGTATTTACCGAATTGGTAATTAAAGAATTCACAAGGGTGCAGGGGGTGTCACTTTGACACCCTCTGGCACCCCCAAAACAGGCACAGGTGCCATGTGGCAGGCATACCTGCCCTAAGGGCAGGTCTGCCTGTCACATGACATAGGTGTGCATGCACACATGTGCATGCACACCGGAATCGGTATTTTACCATGGATTTGTATTCCATGGTAAAATACCGATTCTGTAAGCCATGTGCAGAAGGTACATTGCCTACCTACATAGCATTTTCAGTAATTTTACCGAATCGGTAAATATTACCGAATCGGTAAATGTGCCCCTACATCTCGGTAGCCCTTTACCGATCGGAAACGGCCGAAAATCGGTATTTTCGGCTGTTTCGGATCGGTAAAGGGCTACCTACATCGGGCCCTAAGCCACTGTACTAACACAACTACTAACCATCACACTGAAGAATGACAATTCAGACTGTTTTAGGCCGCCAAAGCTTTAAGAATTGCTTGGGTGGCAGGTATTAGTTGTTTTTAAAGTATATTGCATTAACAAACAGCAGTTTTTTTGTTTCTGTTAAAATGTCACAAACTGCGCCACCATGTGGCAACTGACATAAGTGCAGGTTCAGGCAATTGACTGCCAGTGCAGGCACCGGAAACCACCGGCTCAAATTAAGCACTGAACGTGCCCCTTCTGTGGGTTCCTGTTGTATGGTAAATAACCAACATAGGATGATCCAGAAGTCCCAGGGCCTGGAGGGTATTTATAAAAATATACAGGATGACCTTTCAATTTACATATATTAATCAAAGTGGGAATCATTTACATAGCCAGGTATGTGGTTATTCTGAAAATCCAAATTGCTTCTGGCACTTCTAAATCTGTGAGGGCCCCCTTCACTATATTCAGGACCACTGGAATTATGCAGCAGGGAAGGGCCACATTATGCAGTAGGGTTGATTAGATTATTCAGCAAGAAAAGGCAAATTATAATGTGAGAAGTTAGCCTGGCATATGTTGTCCACTATTCTAGTGGCCACCGTGCACCAGTCTAAACGACCCTTATGATGGTGGTTGTTAAGTCAACCTTATAGATCAGCTATCCTAATGGTGGCATGGACCAGCAGTCTTAGGCTAAAACTTCGGAGAGCATGTGAAGCCAGCTGTTTTACCAATTATAATCCCTTGAATACCAAATGAAAGGACACCACACAAGGTATATATCAAATATATATGTATTTATTTCTAACACAACCTTTCTGCACTCTTTATGAGGTCAGAGTTTGAGATGTGTTACAAGTTACTCATTTAGCATACTATAAGTTGCACAAATACAATTCTGCCCTAGGGGCCTCACGAACCATATACTAAGTAAGTGGTACAAGAACCACTTCAGGAATAGTGAATAGGCCTAGGGAATCGCTGGGGCTACACTGAACAACCAAAGGTTAGGAAGTAGGAGGCCCACAGGAGGCGTGTGCAGTGTCTAGACACACGCGATTTACCATAGAGTTAGAATGGGAACGTAAAAGTTACAAAGTAGTAGATTCAGGACACTTCCGGATGGACTAAGGTAAAACCCTTTTAAACTAGGACACTTCGAGAGTCATCACCCACGGGAGCACCGGAGTACTCGAGTTACCTCACCTAGGGAAGCCATGTGCATAGGTGTCTTTTCATGTCTGGTTTTGTCGCTGTTTCCTATGGAGAGCTGCAAAGAAGTGCTGCAGGCGACCAGGAGAAGAGTGTCCTGGTGGATCCAAGGGTGGATCAAAGATGAGAAGAACCTGAAAGCAGAGGGGACAGAGTCTGGGTCACTAGCCAGTGACCAGGAAGGAACCAGGCGATGTCGAGATGCAATCAGGTGAAGAGGTGAAGCTTGTCTCTGCAGCCACGAGGACCAGGAGGCGTCGACGACAACCAGGAGCTGGATCCGAGCTGTCCCACAGAGGATCTAGTTGACTGCGGTGTCGGTATCTGGATTGGACCCAACAAACCTTGGCAAATGTAATCCACGCAGGAAGGGAAGATTGGTTTCAGGTCAGATCAGCAAGGTCTGGGGAGCTTCTCCTTCGCAGGAAAACTGGAGCAAGCCCGGAGCAACCATACAAGTGGAATAGTTTCACAAGAAAGTCTTCGGAGGGCTAACTAGCCAACGGGCTAGCAACTGGGAAGACACGTCAAGCTGAAATGCAGGAGCAGGCACCACGCGGCACTTGTGGAATGTGGAGGTTTGTGCTTCGGGTCTGGGGCTTCTTAAACCCCACTGCACAACTTCGAGGGTACTTCGGCCGTTGCACTGTTAGCAAAGTGCAGGTAGTCAAGGGTGTCCGGTCCCACATCTCTCGTGTCCGCCACAGGTATCCGCTTTGCTGTGGATGTAGATCGGAGTCGGAGAAGTGTGGAAGTCTAGTTCCTGAGTAGCTGAGTCTTCGGGTTCTGGCAGGAGTGTCAACAAAGCAAACCGGCAAGTTACTGGTGGTGCCTGTTTGCGCAGGGTGGTGACTCCTTGACCACAAGGGAGATGTCTTCTAGTCGATATAGAATGTCGAAGGTCCAAGAGTTCTGTTTCAGAGTTTCAGTCCAGGATAATCTAATGTCTCTAGACACAGCTCCTATCTTTATACTAATCTAAGGGGCTGGATTACCTGCTAGGTCCCTCCTATGGGTGGACCCTGAGAAGGGGGTGGTTACACCCCTTTCTCTTTGTCTAGGTTCGTGCCAGAGTGGGGCTGGAGTGCCCCAGCAACTGGAGTGAACCGGGCTATGCATGGAGCACCTTGTGTGCCCCAGGCAGTGTCTCATTTTGCAGCCCTCCCTGCCCCAATACAATAAAAGCCTGTCTGGGGAGGTGCTAGCTCCTCCCAAGGCAGGAAACCTATTGTCCAGGCCTCCCCTGCTGGAGTTTCGTCCAGCTGCAGGAGGATCTGAATCGTGTCTGTGGCAGCAGCATCCATTTTGTGATGCTGAGGCTCTGTTTAACTTTAACTGCTTACATGTCTTCTCCCTCTAGAAGGGTGGAAAGCTACCCCCGCTGCCAGAACTGGTAGGGTGGTAGTATTCCAAAGTGTTTGACACCTTACACAACATGTTTTGATAAGGCCAAACCAAAGTTAGCATTAACCATGAGGATTATAATGCACTTAAGAGTATATGGTATGGCTATATCATAGAACAGCTATAAGGACATGGTTCCGAAAGCTGCAGAAGGGCTCAGCTCATGCTAGAGCACCCTCTCACATAAAACCAAGCACTCTGCCTTCAGGATTGTCAAGGCCTGCCATAGGAGTGACTTATAGGTTACTATGTGTCTATATATAGGGGAACAGCCATTACAAGGCGGGTTTTACCACGCGTTGCTTAACGCATGCGATGTTACAACGCGTGGTAAAACCACGCATACCATTACCTCGCATGCGCTTTTACAACGCATGCGATGTAATGTGTAATGGCGACCATATTTAATTTGCATAAAGAATGTTTTTGACTTACCTGGCATTCCAGGCTGTGGTGGTCATCTGTTAAATTTGCATGATCCACTGTCAGACACTATTAGAGAGCAATTCATTAGATCAAGATTCTTTTTGTCTGTTTTTGATAAATCAGACATGCCTGGAAAGTCCGAGGTAGAGGTGGTCGGGATGTTTCATTTCGCCTGCGGAATTGGTGACTCCGCATTAGTCTTGTTTCGCGGAGTTCCAGCCAAATTTCGCAAATCGCTGCATGACGGAATATTTTTCTAGCATCGAGCGCAAGAAAGATTTAGTATCCCCTAGCGGGGTTTTCTAACGTGGATGGTCGCCGGCGGTCAGAGGACTGCTTCTCGAGTACATTTTGTACTTGAGCAGCAGTAAAATCAGTTCGAACAATCGCGCGCTTCTGCACACCGCATGGTGCCGTTCGCGCTGATTTCTCAGCATACGTGTGCTATCGGTGTTAAATTGCAATACGTACAGCGCAACATGCATATTTTCTGCCCATTGACGGAACTCCACGGAATATGATTGAGTTTTTATGTAACTCCTCAGAATTCCACAAGTTCCACCTACCCCTAGTCCGTAGGAAGATTATTTTTCGCCTCGGAGGTCAAGCAAGGATACTCTGACACTTTGCACACATTATTTAGAGTCACCCGCATTAACAGGACAGGGATTCAAAGGTGTAATGAGACAGTTAATGCATGCCCCAGGATCAAACTTGACATTTGTTGGGGGAGTTTTTGAGTTTCATGAGAAAATGTGAGGCCTTTTTCGGGTAGCCAGGGTTTTATCTCTAAGAGGCGAAATGTTTCCTGGATCAATTGTTTAAACTGAATTTGGCTTTAATGCAGTACATAAACCTAAGATTAATTGTATTTTGATTTTTTCAAAAGAGGGATCTTTTGTCACTTTATATTACATTCCTATTTTCCTCCTTATGTTTTCATTCTATTTCATTGTTATCATTTTAAATACTTGCCAATGAAAAGATACTGATCTGTTATTGATTTTATGAAATGTTTTCTATGAGTTATGAAGAAAATCACATACATTTTCTGATGACAAAATAAAATCCAGTTTTATGCAATGGTAAATGCACACATTGAGAACTATTAAT
The DNA here is from genome assembly GCF_964263255.1 of Lissotriton vulgaris. Taxonomy (NCBI): domain Eukaryota; kingdom Metazoa; phylum Chordata; class Amphibia; order Caudata; family Salamandridae; genus Lissotriton; species Lissotriton vulgaris. The sequence goes on along the minus strand of NC_141700.1, from coordinate 82,852,963 downwards.
ATTTTAAAGGCCAACAGGTATTTTAGAGAAATAGCTTTATTGATGCAAGAAGCAAATCAGTGAAGGATAACGGAATTCATAAAACTATTTCAAAGTATGCTTCCGACAAATAATTCCAGAGCGCTGCAACAAAAATATCTACTCATACCAATGATTATTTTGCTTTTGTGTACAAAAATATCTATAAACCCTCTCTTTCTTTACTGTTTCTTTTTTTTTTTTATCAGTCCTCCATTTCTTCTGGACAACCCTGAATTCCTGTTTGACACCTACTTGGGGATATGTTTGACTTCAGACCACTGCAAGGCTGAGCTGAAGTCTTGACTATACTAACTTTCATCTTCTTAACAAAAGGGAGGTTTTGTTTAGTTAATTGAGTTTCTGCAAGATCAGGGTCCATTTCATCCTCGGATTGAACGTCATCATCTAATTCTTTGATGTTATAAAAATAATCCATGCTGCCCACTGTGTCAGAAATCTCTGGGACACTGTAATCTGGAGATAGTAATTCATCTGGCAGATTAAGTGAATTGATATCACTCAAGGAGTCCTTACATGGCGATATGCTACCCGGAATAGACTCGTCCACTTCTTCTACGTGGGGTTTATGACCTCGGTATCGTGTTCTCTCAACCCTGGACTCCTCAATGAGCGAATTCATGTCTATATTGCCTGGGATGCAATCGAACATCTTCATCGCGTCTTCGAGCAGAACTTCCTCTGGCAAACTGCGAGAGGCCGGCACATTTAATGCTTTTCTTTCGGCTAGATGATGCTTGATACTGGGCTGAGGATCACTTAGTTGTGTACAATTATGTGACTCATAAGGACCGCTGATGGGGGACATCCCATTCCCAATGCATATGTTCATGACCGCAGGATCCAGAACGAGCGAGTCCAATAGGCTATAATCAGGAGACTCCGTTTCCTTGTCAAGATAGTTGTCGTACATCTGAAACTCTTGTTGACTCTTGTCAAGCCCGGACAGTCGGAGCTGGTCATCGGGTGAAAACCTTTCTCTGAGACACGTGTAGACACTAGTTGGGAGACTATTCCCATCCTGCTTTAGACCAGGGACTGTGATAACCAGCGGAGGTACTTTGACTTCCTTCCGATGTGTTGATCCTTGTTTTTGGGGGGTTTGAATTTTAGCTTGTGGTGTTTCTCTCTGTTGCTCCGTCGCATTCTCTTGCCTCGTCAAATGAATAGGATCTTCCTGATGGTAGTGGGATACACTGGACTGGTTACTTTTTGGGAGGTGTTGGTTATGTCTATATTTAAATGATTGAACTGGATCCTTGACCAGTCTCTGGTTTTCTGGTGGGTTGGTATTAAGTACATTTTGCTGTCTTGGTGCTTCCAGAAGTTTGTAAACCGGTGCATTAGGGAACTCGTTTGTAATCCATTCTATGTGATATATTCTTGGATCAAAAAAACACCCACATGGAGCCATTTGAAGACCTAAAAAAGAAAAAATACATTAATATTGACAATGTAGTTATGTTGTGGGTGGTCCTTACTACCAGTCATTCTTTAATTTCTCTTCTATTGCTCTCTAAAATCTGCTGATATCCTGCCATCCATCCCACTCTGTGCCTTATTGCTTTACTGTCTGTTCTCTCCTTCTTGTACCTTACTATGACTCCTCCTCACATGAATGACAAGTTATGTGGCTTCACTAGTTAACTTATTACTATGCAGCTAGCTGCCGGAAACTTTGTTTCAATGCAACACTAGATTATGCAAGTGATCTATGACTGCAGCAAACAAGGTCAAACGAATTTCCTTACTGCATAACAACGAATTTACTTGGTGCCTGATAACGAGGACTGCCGAACCTGTGGTGTCGGTGTGGTGGCGGTCGTGGACCGCTACACCAGTGGTCTGACTGTCTCATTATGAATGCAGCGGTTGGAAAGTGAGGGAACAATCGCAAGGGCCGGAGTTCCACGATCACCGGCACTGGCGTGGCGGTCCTGAGACCATAATATGCTTGGGGGTGCCACTGCTGCACCGCCAAGCATATTACGAGTTTTCTTCCTGCGTCACTTAAAACGAGGTGGGGAGGAAACAAAGGGGGCCCTACCGGGCCTTCTTGTGCCTCTGGGCCTGGACATACATGCAGGGGGGCACATGTGCCCACCCTGTGCGCATGCACCCCCTGTTCCTGCACGGCATGGATTTAACGGCCCTTGCTGTGCAGGAATGACCTTTGGCATTCCCATTGCAGTGCCCTTTTGAAAGACACCGCTGTGGGAACGCCAAAGAACCACCCGCCAGACTACAAAAATACTTGTTATCTGGTGTATGGCTGGCAGTGCGCTTTGGCAGTGCAGGAGTGGGGCGAAGGCGTCGCGGCCGCTCCAATACCACCAAAGTCATAATCAGGCCCTTCGTCCTTAGGTTGTAGCTTACATTGCTGGTTCTCAATGGTGTTAATAGGGAAATCTTGAACATTGATTATCTCAGTTATTTCTTACTACTGTTTCTATGGTCTACTAATTCTGGGTGAGTCCAATATATCTTATACATATGGTAAGAAACCAGTACGTTGGTTCTATTCACTAACTTATTGACGCAGAGCCTATGGTAAAGAAGGCAAACATAGAGACCAGTTTAACCTCTATGTAAATAGCACATTAAGCTTACCCTCATCACGGTCCTTGAGATTGCTTGTAAACACTGCAACAGATTCCAATATTGTTATCAACCCATCTGATCCTAATTTGTAAAAAAAAATATGTGCCGGGGCCTCATCAAGAGACCACTGCAGCCTGCACTACTCATTGCCCCTATGCGTGCCACCAGTGACCGAATCAACACAACTACTAATTAACACACCCTACAAGTATGACATTTCAGACTATGCCAAACCCCAAAGCTACAATAATGGCTTGGGCCGTAGATATTAGTCACTTTTAATGTTCATTGAAATAATAAACAACTGCTGTTGTGTTCATCTCTAATTTAGATAAACAGTGCCAGCTGTCATAAGTGCTGGTGCTGACAATTAAGTTACGGTACTGAGTACTGGAAACCACTGTCTCAAATTAAGCACTGATCTAATCAGCTCTAACGAACAGGCCACTGTACGGGTAATTTATAAACTACAATATGTACCACACACAACTGGTCCTGTGTTGATTCCACACAGCTTCTTTCCAAAAGATGAGTTTAGCTGATGGTCCTCACATGTACGGAGAGCCTCTAGGGAGAAATTCCCATGTTATATTCAAGATAAGTTCATAAGATATATTCCTGACAGGACCGCTCACTTCACATACCTCTCAACACATAAATCTATGGAGTTGATGCTTCTCAGTTCATGACCGCACACCAACACACTTTCCCAAAATGATTTCCTGCCATTGAGGTCCACCTTCTGTTGATGCTCAAAACACTACTCTTCCCCTGGATTGGATTATCTTTTTAGGACTCCGCTTCACGCTCTATGATCTTTGCTGTCAGCCAGACATCATGGGGCACCCAAATGCCTCATGTGAAACTACCTAAACACAAAAAGAATCTAATAGTAATTGTAACAGTAGCAACAATAACAAGCATTGGAAATGCAATAGGTCTCGCATTAGGAAAGTTTGAGCTATTGGTATTGTAAATGACACTTTTTTTTATTTATGTGTTGGTTTTGAAAGTAGCAAAATTAATAGCTTTGTCAGTTACAATGTCAATAGTTTTAACTTTTGCAAATGTGACACCTATAGCATTTGTAATGCAATGTGTGTTGTATTTACGTGACTTAGATGTATTGATATTACAAATAACAATGGCTTTTAATTTTGTAAATAATTAATACTTAAATAAAAGTTATTGTAATTTATGATGGCAATAGCTTAAACGTTTGTAAATAACTTTTGTGAAGATTATGTTCAGTGTATTTTATTGTGACGACAATCCAAGAACATTGCACTTGCACCTACACACACAGAGCCACACACATGTAGATGTGGTGGTGGTGGATCTGGGGGATATGGTGGTGGTGGATGTGGTGGTGGTGGATGTGGTGGTGGATGTGGTGGTGGTGGATGTGGTGGTGGTGGATGTGGGGGTGGTGGTGGTGGTGGATGTGGTGGTGGTGGTGGAGGTGGTCGATGTGGTGTTGATGTGGTGGATGTGGTGGTGGTGGATGTGGTGGTTGTGGATGTGGTGAAAGTGGTGGTGGGTGTGGTGGATGCGGTGGTGGTGGATGAGGTGGTGGATGAGGTGGTGGTGGATGCGGTGATGGATGTGGTGGCGGTGGTGGATGTGGTGGTGGTGTTGAATGTGGTGGTGGTGGTGGATGTGGTGGTGGTGGTGGATGTGGTGGTGGTGGTGGATGTGGTGGTGGTGGTGGATGCGGTGGTGGTGGATGCGGTGGTGGTGGATGCAGTGGAAGTGGTGGACGTGGTGGTGGATGTCATGGTGGATGTGAAGGTGATGGATGTGATGGTGGATGTGGTGGATGTGATGGTGGATGTGGTGGATGTGATGGTGGATGTGATGGTGGATGTGGTGGTGATGGTGGATGTGGTGGTGTTGTGGTGGATGTGGTGGTGGTGGATGTGGTGGTTGTGGTGGATGCGTTGGTGGATGCGTTGGTGGATGAGGTGGTGGATGAGGTGGTGGATGAGGTGGTGGATGAGGTGGTGGATGAGGTGGTGGATGTGGTGGTGGTGGATGTGGTGGTGGTGGATGCAGTGGAAGTGGTGGATGTGGTGGTGGATGTGGTGGTGGATGTGGTGGTGGTGGTGGATGTGGTGGTGAAGTGGTGGTGGATGTGGTGGTGGTGGATGTGGTGGTGGATGTGGTGGTGGTGGATGTCATGGTGGATGTGAAGGTGGATGTGAAGGTGGATGTGATGGTGGATGTGGTGGTGGATTTGATGGTGGATGTGATGGTGGATGTGATGGTGGATGTGGTAATGATGGTGGATGAGGTGGTGGTGGATGTGGTGGATGTGGCGGTGGTGGTGGTAGTGGTGGATGGGGTGGATGTGGCGGTGGTGGTGGTAGTGGTGGATGGGGTGGTGGTTGTAGTGGATGTGGTGGTGGGTGTGGTGGTGGTGGGTGTGGTGGTGGTGGTGGTGGATGCGGTGGTGGTGGATGCGGTGGTGGTGCATGTGTTGGTGGTGGATGTGGTGGTGGTGGATGTGGTGGTGGCTGTGGCGGTGGCTGTGGCGGTGGTGGATGTGGAGGTGATGGTGGAAGTGTTGGTGGATGTGGTGGTGGTGGTGGATGTGATGGTGGATGTGGTGTTGATGGTGGATGTGGTGGTGGGTGCGGTGGTGGTGGATGTGGTGGATGGGGTGGTGGTTGTAGTGGATGTGGTGGTGGATGTAGTGGTGGTGGTGGATGTGGTGGTCATTTGCACCTACACACAGAGCCACACACATGTAGATGTGGTGGTGGTGGATCTGGGGGATATGGTGGTGGTGGATGTGGTGGTGGTGGATGTGGTGGTGGTGGATGTGGTGGTGGTGGATGTGGTGGTGGATGTGGTGGTGGATGTGGTGGTGGTGGATGTGGTGGTGGTGGATGTGGGGGTGGATGTGGGGGTGGTGGTGGAGGTGGTGGTGGTGGTGGTGGTGGTGGTGGTGGTGGAGGTGGTGGTGGAGGCGGTCGATGTGGTGTTGATGTGGTGGATGTGGTGGTTGTGGATGTGGTGAAAGTGGTGGTGGGTGTGGTGGATGCGGTGGTGGATGCGGTGGTGGTGGATGAGGTGGTGGTGGATGGGGTGGTGGTGGATGTGGTGGTGGTGTTGGATGTGGTGGTGGTGGTGGATGTGGTGGATGTGATGGTGGATGTGGTGGATGTGGTGGTGGATGTGATGGTGGATGTGATGGTGATGGTGGATGTGGTGGTGTTGTGGTGGATGTGGTGGTGGTGGATGTGGTGGTTGTGGTGGATGCGTTGGTGGATGCGTTGGTGGATGAGGTGGTGGATGAGGTGGTGGATGAGGTGGTGGATGTGGTGGTGGTGGATGTGGTGGTGGTGGATGCGGTGGTGGTGGATGCGGTGGTGGTGGATAAGGTGGTGGTGGATGTGGTGGTGGTGGATGTGGTGGTGGTGGATGCGGTGGAAGTGGTGGATGTGGTGGTGGTGGTGGATGTGGTGGTGAAGTGGTGGTGGATGTGGTGGTGGTGGATGTGGTGGTGGATGTGGTGGTGGTGGATGTGATGGTGGATGTGATGGTGGATGTGATGGTGGATGTGGTGGGGGATGTGGTGGTGGATGTGGTGGTGGATTTGATGGTGGATGTGATGGTGGATGTGGTAATGATGGTGGATGTGGTGGATGCGGCGGTGGTGGTGGATGCGGTGGTGGTGGTGGTGGTAGTGGTGGATGGGGTGGTGGTTGTAGTGGATGTGGTGGTGGGTGTGGTGGTGGTGGGTGTGGTGGTGGTGGGTGTGGTGGTGGTGGGTGTGGTGGTGGTGGGTGTGGTGGTAGTGGATGTGTTGGTGGTGGATGTGTTGGTGGTGGATGTGGTGGTGGTGGATGTGGTGGTGGCTGTGGCGGTGGATGTCATGGTGGATGTGGAGGTGATGGTGGAAGTGTTGGTGGATGTGGTGGTGGTGGTGGTGGATGTGATGTTGGATGTGGTGTTGATGGTGGATGTGGTGGTGGGTGCGGTGGTGGTGGATGTGGTGGATGAGGTGGTGGTTGTAGTGGTGGTGGTGGATGTGGTGGTGGTGGATGCGGTGGTGGTGGATGCGGTGGTGGTGGATGCGGTGGTGGTGGATGCGGTGGTGGTGGATGCGGTGGTGGTGGATGTGGTGGTGGCTGTGGCGGTGGATGTCATGGTGGATGTGGAGGTGATGGTGGATGTGTTGGTGGATGTGGTGGTGGTGGTGGATGTGGTGGTGGTGGTGGTGGTGGATGTGATGGTGGATGTGGTGGTGGATGCGGTGGTGGTGGATGCGGTGGTGGTGGTAGTGGTGGATGGGGTAGTGGTTGTAGTGGATGTGGTGGTGGATGTAGTGGTGGTGGGTGTGGTGGTGGTGGATGCGGTGGTGGTGGATGAGGTGGTGGATGGGGTGGTGGATGTGGTGGTGGATGTGGTGGTGGATGTGGTGGTGGATGCAGTGGTGGATGTGGTGGTGGTGGTGGATATGGTGGTGGTGGATGTGGTGGTGGTGGAAGTGGTGGATGTGGTGGTGGATGTGGTGGTGGATGTGGTGGTGGTGGTGGATGTGATGGTGGATGTGGTGGTGGATTTGATGGTGGATGTGGTGGTGATGGTGGATGTGGTGGTGGATGTGGTGGTGGTGGATGTGGTGGATGCGGCGGTGGTGGTGGATGCGGCGGTGGTGGTGGATGCGGTGGTGGTGGTAGTGGTGGATGGGGTGGTGGTTGTAGTGGATGTGGTGGTGGATGTAGTGGTGGTGGGTGTGGTGGTGGTGGTGGGTGTGGTGGTGGTGGTGGATGCGGTGGTGGTGGATGTGGTGGTGGTGGATGTCATGGTGGATGTGGAGGTGATGGTGGATGTGGTGGTGGATGTGGTGGTGGATGTGGTGTTGATGTAAGATTGGTATAATGTAGGCATTTAAGAGAGTGGGGTTACATCATGGTGCCCGCGGAGGCAGCACACACAGCCTGGTGACACGAGAGACAAGGAGAAACACGGCCGTCAAAGTGAAAGTACAGCCGGCCGGCTGAGGGCATTGCTGTGGGGAGGGGGGGATGAGAAATGCGACACGGCGGGCAGGGGAGGGGGCGGAGCGGGGAGAGCGGCTAAAGTTGGGCACTGTAGTGCGACGGCCTCCCGTCCTGTTTGTCCAGCAGCAATGAGGATTTAGCAGTCTTTCACGGACGTAGACATGAACATGTGCATTAGGAAATGTGTTAATGAAAACTAAAAGTGATAAAGCTAGACTACTGGAAACGTTCACCCACGCCATTTTGACAATTATTTTTCTTCACGACAAAAACAGAAAGTCTGCAACTTAACTTCTAGGTCAACAAGCACACGTGTGACTAGTTTCTAGATGCAAAATCACCTTTTTCATTTGCAGACTTAATGCAAACCATGATTCAGGTACAACAGATCATATAGAGTGAGGGGCTTCTTTTCCAATTCAAACGCTTCTTGTCAACTGTGCACGTAAAGCACTGTTTGGGTTACACTGCCAAGACTCCAGCATGATGGCAACATCTTTACTACTGCTGGAGAAAAATTAACTATGAAGAAAAACGATTACCAGATCACATATGTGTCCCGCTGCCAATTTCAAAATAAATCTAAAGTTAGTACCCACTCTGTGACGGGAACATTGTCCCAGTATGAGAGTCTATCTGCCACCATCTGGACACGGTGCTACAAATTATGTTTGGAGCCTCCGATGAGCCATGACCATAAATGTCACCATAAATGCGTGTAACGACAAAATGGCACAGGCATACAAGCCGGCCGGCTGAGGGCATTGCTGTGGGGAGGGGGGATGAGAAATGCGACACGGCGGGGAGGGGGCGGAGCGGGGAGAGCGGCATGAGGGTGTGAAGCAGCAGGGGAGGAGTGCTGCTGACGATTGACTGGCGATTTGATGATGTGCACGCGCATTTTAGGTCAATGCGCTTGCGCATTGACCTAAAAGCCACGGGCACAGCATCAAATCGCCAGTCAATCGCCAGTCTAGGTAAAGCTTATTTAAGCCCCTATAGAGCTTCGCCAGCTATGCGCATGCGCACAGCAGGCGAGCCCTAAAAATAAAATACATTGAATGTGTCTTGTATAGCAACATCCAATTTGCTCTATTTTTGTTTTTATGAATTCTTCACTAATAAAGGCGTAATTTCTAAAAACATTTAAGCCTTTTACGTAAACTCCCTTATTGAGATAAAAATCCATTAGAAACTATACGCATACTATACCTGCTGGAGGTACCTTGAACCTTCCTTTCTCTTGGCTCACGTTGATCGTATCATTTGAGTGTCCTGAAAAAAGTTGTAAAATATCATGCAAGTAAAAGAAAATTATTTCCCCATCCTAATAACATACTTTAATTCAAAATAAAGAGGTCCCTATTAACATGTTGTCAAAGGCAATGAAGAGGTCATATAGAGCATGTAAGAAGCCTACACATGATCTCAGGATGAGAATGATTTCTCTTCTTTGTTTTTTAGAGGGTGGTTTCTGTGCCATAATGGGACAGATGTGTTACAGCAAACAAATGATGGATGGAATGCTAACAATGCAAACATGAAACCCGTCCGAGGATGCTTGTTTCCGGTCCAGGGAGGACCTGGCCTGGCATTTCGGTCTGGACTGTTCCCATGAGGCACAGGGTCAAGACTGATTTGCATATTGCTGGGTCCAAACTGGGGTGTGTAGTGGGCAAAAGAACAATGGATTTAACCCAGATCTTTTGACTGGGGAGAATGTTTGCATTGTCAGCATTCAGTCCCATCATTTGTTTGCTGTAACACTTTTTGCCCTAAGTGGGATGGGTATGCCCAGACGTGGGTCCCTTGTTCACTGTGCCACTGGATTCAAGCTAGCCTGGCTGAAGAAGGGTGACATACCCTGAAACCGGTCCCAGGATGCTTGTTTTCGGTCCAGGAACGACCTAGCCTGGCAGATCGGTCTGGACTGTTCCCATGCGGCACATGGTCAAGACTGATTTGCATATGGCTGGGTCCAAACTGGGGTGGTGCAGTGGGCAAAAGAACGATGGATTTAACCCAAATCTTTTGACTGGGGGAGAATGTTTGCATTGTCAGCATTCCGTTCATCATTTGTTTGCTGTATCACGTAATGGGACAGATGGCAGACAGAATTGCAAGTATGCTTAAAGATAAAGCAAAACAATAGATACTAGAATCATATTGGCAAACTGAAGTCCTGCTATGGACCAGTTAATGACTCCGACCACATGACTAGAATTTACTATTTTTTGGGACAATTGTTATAATGGCATGCTTGAGTTTCTGGTGATGTTGCTATAAGTTATAGAAATATTTGTTGAAAATGTGAAATGAGGTCTTATGCCCAGAAGGCAGAGTTTCAGGACTTTTGCCTTTGAGTTATGTCTTGGAGCAAGGTTTTTGTTAAAAGAGGGCAATACTATTGTGCCCTTTGAGTTATCTCTTTGCAAGAAGGTTTAGTTGAATGAGGACAATACGATTGTGGTTATGTATCGAAAGACCATTGCAAACTCGCACTGATTTGTACGACAGGGTTGAGTCTTTTGGGTGAGCAGTCTTCCCCGATACTTGAATGTTGTGTGAGGATTTCATCCCTTTGAAAGTAAATTAGATTGGCACAAATTGTACTCACAAAGGGTAGTGGTCAGGAGTTGATAGTTCTCTACAGGTGTAACATTTTATTTTGTCTGCAACTGTCACGTGGAGCCAAGCGTGTTTAGCCCTGACTGGTATTTTGAATGAAAATTGAGAGAAACAATATGTCTGCTAAATAATTTGGAATCCATTCATTCAAAACTGTGCATTTTATGATAGGAAGTGGAAAGCTAGAAAACAATTTCAAATTCTCCAAATATAAATGGGTACATTTGAACACTTTGTAATGGATATTCATGATTAAAGAAATTCAAGGTCTAAAGCATAAAATATTTTTATTTTAAACAAAATGCCAATGCTTGCTGCGTAGACCCTAATATTGAATACAATTGGCATGCACATATAGATTTGCAGATCAATTTGGAACATTATCTTGGGTACCCTCTTTATCCCACGAGGCCATCAGAATCTCTCACTCTCCTATAGTCCTGAAACAACTATTTATTCTTTCCAAACCAGGGGATAGCCCCAACCGCGTCCAAAATGTGCCCTAATTCTTCTCCCTATTAGTAATGATAATGTTATGCACACATACCTCTGGGGCAGCCCCTTCTCACCAAACAGCCCTGAGTGAAGCCACTGAATGGTTCTTTAATTCCATTCAGCTGTATAATGATAAAACCTTTTTATTTACAATCCTTAGAAAAGGCAAATTTTGTTTTATATTGTTGCAAGGTGCTCCTCTTTTGTATTTGTTCATATCAGTGTTATTATAATCTTTAATATTACCATTATCAGTATTATAATGATGGAGTGTTTGGTGGTCTTGTGTATGGTTGATTGAAGGTAGTTGTGTGATATTATAACATTATAAGAAGGCAACAAGATGTACGGATATTTTTCTTGGTAAACTCCAGTCAATCTGCGGCAAAACTCATGTCTTGCCTTTCTTTTTAAATCATCTCTGATATGTATACCCCAATCCTTTTCCACATATAACATGTTCATAGCAATTCATAATAGCAGGCCAGAGAGCAGCAAAACTCACAAAATGTACAATTTTCATTGTCTCTATTTTACTCATTACTGTGTTCATGTTTGTTGATCTTGTATTCTGGCAAAATCTTAAATGTTGCACATCTAGTATAAGGGATTGTATAATAAGCCAAACAGCTATACTGTTGTTACAGGTAGTATTGCTTTTCTCACTCTTCTTTGAAAATATTGCGCCTGAGAACGTTGAACCTTGATGGCTCAGAACAAAGTATATTTGCCCCTGGTCTGTCCACAGTTTTTCCACTATTGCTACTAAGCTCTGAGCCATTGGTTTGGAATTAATGGAGGACAAGGGGCTGGACTTGTTTGCTTTGAATGGTGTTCCTTGGTTAAATTCTGCGATGACTGTATTGTTGATAAAAGTCAAAAATGCAGAATGCGGCTCTGCAACTGTGGACCAATTGTAGGAAGAACCTCAAAAAGTAATGGATGTTGGTGGGGTTCCTGAGTCTAGACAAAGGACCAGTGGCTTTCATGTGTTTGGATGGTGCTGCAGTGATATATTATGCGAAGGTTATGGAGCTCCATTGCAGATGCAGAGAAAGGCACGCTGTCCACATGGCGAGATGTTACTCGCAATAGACATGTGAACTTCTTCTACGTGAACAGAACGTGTAAGTAGATCAGTTATGGTTGGTGTACGTCACTGTATCGATAACAACGACCTATAATAATATGCCTCCAATACATCTCCTAAAGCTACAACATATATATTTACTGTTCATAACTACATGTCTACCTATTTAGATTTACCATGTGTATTTATGTATTTATGATACTTGTAGTGTGAATGGTTACAAAAACAGTGTCCTTCACTGAGAACAAACGCTAGGTGAACTAGTTTCGTGTAGAAGTTAGCTGGAAGCACTGGATGCAAAATTGTTGTAGTGTGATATATTGTATGCGGTGCAGTGAGAGTATACCTTGGATAAATCTTGGTCATGTGCTGGACCGTGGAAGTTTTAGATGAAACTAAGATTTTCCATATATTTCATTATACCTTATACATAGGCACACTAAATGAGTCAATACGCTTAGGTAATGAAAACGAGCAGTGAATTGCTTAAACGCATCTAAGAACACAAAGATGTTTATGAAAGTTGCACTAAGATAGTGGCAGTGTTGAAGTGTTCCTATAATTTTGAGATGTTTTGCCTTTTTGTATAACCGTGGGTGCTGGGGGCGGGATGTGGGTGGGGATAGAGGTTTAATAAAAGAATATCTGGTTACTTACCAACAGCAGGAAGGTTTTTTATTTTGATCCTCGGTGGATTATATGCAGCCCTGTGAGTTTGTGCAGGTTTATTACATTGTTTAATATGTACCGGGTTAGATTTTTTTCTTGCAACACTTCTTCAATGGACCTTTGGATTGAGGACATTTTGATCGTTAAATCTTCTTGAGACACATTTCAATATACATAAGTCGCTCTCTTCCTCGTAGGAACAAAAACATGACCCAAATGTCGAAACGCAAAATATATTAATACAAAGTCTTACCCAACAATATAGGGTTTTCTGGTAGTACAAATCCTTGACTTTGCAGGTTGAGATGTTGCATTTCTTTTAATCTGATCCTAAGTGTATCATGGTTAGTCCAATGTCCTCCTGTTCACTTGTACATCAATGCTCCTCCTTGTGTCTTTATCAAAATTCTTTACAAGAGAACCTCCAGGTGGTTCTGTTTCTATTGGTTACTATGAAGAGAATTCTGAAAAACAATTGAGATTCTACAAGTCTTCACAAACTTTCCAGTGAGTGGAGGAGGCGGGACTCTTAGCGGGTTGCTGTAGATTGATCTTACCTGTATGGAGTAACATCTTTTGGAACTAAGCTGGGGACTGGGTTATTCAGAATTCTACATATTTGAAACAACGGGGAACCTGCCATAACATCTACCAAGTAATTTAGAAGCAGGAATGCCTATTGTAAACCCATTTGTATTGGTCCTCCTGTGGTATTATAAAAGAATGGTCATTTGCTATATATAATACTGCTGATGACACAGCAAAAGGATTTTGGGATGGTCAATGTGAAGCACAGCCAACCTTGCGTCTAGATAAGTCAACTACAATCGATCTGTAGACCCGGTTCATGTATTTTCAAAGGTGTGCGATGCAAAGGTCAAGAACTGTGTTGTATCTTAACACAGGTAGCCGTATTCTCTTTTAAGTATTTCCTTATTAGTCTTATCTGCTCGTCCATCTAGTAGTCCTGATACACCAGCCCCACCAGGAGCTGCATCTCTGCTGTTCAGACAATCTTCCAGCTGTCACAACTCATCCACACAGGCACCCAGGCATTCCAAGCATCACAGTCACACCAACATTCCACTGTAAACACTTACACTTGCTGAGCAGCTAGGAGATAGGTAACCAGGATACATATACCAATATAAGCAGGTTATAACAAACTGGTTGAGTTTAAGACCGGTGGAAGGCCAACTAGGAACATAGGTAGGAACTCGTCAACATTCCCGATATCTATAAACAACTAATACGATTTTACTGCGTTGATCTTGGATTGGGTAGTGATTCGAATGAAAAATCTTGGGGTTAAGTAGGAAAATGCTAGTACAGTAAACCGATTTAAAACAGAGATTACATGATTTTTTTAGGGCAACCTTTACATTATTTACCTCTGAGACTTTGGCAATGATTCTCTGCTGGGCTAGACCAACGCATTAGTGAGGATTTAAGTAGCTGTATGTTTGCATTACGTTCTCTGTGAAGGTGACAAGGAGGGAGGTACCCAACAAATGGCCCAATGATGTGCATATTCTTGAGTAAGGCAGGTGTAATAGTATGTTATAGAATGTTATTGTTGTTGATATTCTAGTGATGCCTTTCTGTATCCTTTTGAATGGTTCTAGAGTTCCTGGCTCGAGGTTCACTATGCCAGATTCGTGAGTAATTATGCACAGATGGTGGAACCTCTTAGAGTGTTGCTAAAAAAAGGTCAGAAATGTGTGTGGTCAGAGGATCTGGAAATTGTCTTTGATAAGGTGAAAGAGTTGATTGTGGCAGCTCATCCCCTTCACACATTTCGTGATAATTGTATTTCTACTATTGCTGTGGATGCAAGTATGAGTGGTTTAGGTGCGGTGTTAAGCCAGGAGGTGGATGGTGTAGAAAAAACAGTAGCTTTTGCTTCTAGATCTTTAAAGGAGTATGAGAAATGGTACAGCACCATCGAGCAAGAGGCTTTGGCCTGTGTATGGGCAGCTCAAAAATTTAAAATGTATGTCTGGGGGAGAAGATTTTTGATGTTATCGGATCACAAGCCGTTTTCTTTCATTTTTAGTAGAGTTTCAGGGAATAATAATGTATCTCCTAGGTTGACAAGACTGGTTTCGAAGTTGCAGGAGTACAATTTTGAGTTGAGGCATATTCCGGGGGGTAGGAACTTCCGGGCTGATTGTCTGTCTAGGATGTCACTGGACAAGGAGGAAGGGGATGACTTAGTGGATGACGATGTGGAATGTGTGACTTTTGTAGATGCCATTGAAGATTTCAATCTTCCTGTTGCAGAAAAGGATTGGATGAGAGCTAATGAGAAGGATTTGGTACTGTCCAAGGCTATGGAGTTTGCTTCGGGGAAATTGCCGGACGTAAGGAATTTATCTGGCAATCTAAGAGTCATGGCGCAGGTGTCTGAGGAGTTGTCGGTTAAGGGCAATGTCTTATTGCGGGGGGATAAGGTGGTTCCACCTTGTGGTAAATGAATTTAGGAGGCTTCTGAATATGAAATAGGAAGTTTATTCCGTATGATAAACTCCACCCGATCACGGAGCGTCCGGTCCCAGTCAAGCCAACGGTTACAATGCCTAACCGTAGACCAGGCGTCCATGCACGGGTGACAAGACATTCGTATAATAACATGTTTACACAGTTGGACACGAGAAGTGGCTCGTGGAGATCACGAGCTGAGATCGGTCATACTCCGCGTGAAGCATCACGCGGTGTATGACACGTAAGTATACATTACACACCTGCAGAGCTACGGAAGGAAATTATTAGGTTGGCTCATAAGGGGCACTTAGGGGTGTCAAAGACTTGCATGCGAATAAGGGCGTATTATTGGTGGCCCGGTTTGGATTCGCAGGTTAGATCTGTGGTAAATGATTGTGAGGAGTGTTTATTCTCAGATAAACACTGGAAGTTACCTGCGGTACCTTTGCATCCTACAGTTTTTCCTGATTCAGCTTGGGAGAAAGTAGGTTTAGATTTCCCAGGTCCATGTAATATCTTACCAGAAGGGATGAGATTTTTGATTTTGGCTGTGGACTACTTTTCAAAGTGGTTATATTATAAGTTTGTGGATGCTCCTAATTCGGACAACACTGTAAAATTCTTAGGGAAACTTTTCATGTTGGAAGGGGCACCCACATTTTTGGTAACAGATAATGGGACACACTTTGTCTCTGAAATGATTTGTAAGTTCTTAAATGCTCAGGATGTGGAACATCTCAGAGTGGCGCTCTATTCGCCGGCCTCTAATGGTTTAGTGGAGCGTGGCAACAAAGTTGTGAAGGAGGGTATACAAACGGCTATAGCCTCTGGGATGGACCTTGGTTCTTTTATTGAGGAAAAGTTTTGGAATTACAATAAGTCTCCCCATTGCACTTCGGAGGTTACGCCATTTGAGTTACTAAGGGATAGAAAAGTGCATTCAGCTCTGTTCCCGGCTTGGTTAGGAAAAAAATGCCCAGGATCTAGTAGGGTAAATAAGAATGGTAATTTAGCTGAGGTGGTCAGAAATAAACAAGAAACTATGAAAAAGAATTTTGATGGAAAGAAATGTTCGGATTCCCAGGGTTTTGGGGTAGGAGACTGGGTGATGATTAGGAAACCTTTCAGGGTTTTAAAAGGGCGTTCTGTATTTTCTAATTTTGTGCAGGTTGTTAAAGTTGGTAAAGGAGCAGTTTTCCTAGGGGAAAAAGGTTTGTGGAACATGAGGCAGTTGGTGAAGATGTCAAGCTCTGGTGGTCAACAGAGCCAAAAGCAGAGGGTCCACGGATCATTGTGGGTGGACTCATTGGTTATCGCCTGATGCGTCTGTTTCAAATCAACCTGCCAGTTGGCTGAATTTGGAAACGTCGTCTTCCTGTCAACCTTCTTCTTCTGTCAACAGGAAGGGGAGGCTGACAAAGGCTCCTGCTAGATTTGATGATTTTGTTAGGTATTAGGGGTAACATGTTATTGAAGTTTTTGGGGTGTTTTATTGTATTTTTTTTTTGGTTTGTTGTTTTATGTAGATAAGGGAGAAGGTGATGTTAGAATGTTATTGTTGTATATCGTACGGCATAAGATTAGTATCTTATGCCGACGATACCCAACTCCTCATCTCCCTATCCCAGGCACCCACCTTGGCTGCTGCTAATTTCAAAACATGCATGCAGGAGCTTGCAGGCTGGATGAACCAACACTGCCTGAAGCTCAATGGCTCTAAAACAGAGGTGCTTGTGATAGGGGGTAACTCGGCTAGTTGGACCCTGGACTGGTGGCCTCCTTGTTTAGGTCCTATGCCTTCTCCTTGCAAGGAAGCAAAGAACCTGGGTGTATGGGTTGATCCCAGACTCTCCTTTGACAGCCACGTCCAGAAGCTAGCAGGGAAATGCTTTGGTGTACTGAAGACCTTAAACCGCACCCTGGACCTCCTTCCGTTAGAGGCCAGACGCACGATGACCCAAGCTTTAGTCACCTCCCGTATCGATTACGGTAATGTTCTACTCTTAGGGACTACCGAGAAGAACATTAAAAAACTACAGGTTCTCCAGAACACGGCGGCCCGATTGGTCCTTAGGCTTCCCAGAAGAGCTGCCTCCAAGCCCACACTGGAGGCCCTTCACTGGCTCCCTATAAAAAAGAGGATCTTGTTCAAAGCGCTCCTAATATGCTACAGGATTACCTCTCAGGTAGCCCCTGAATACCTGAAGGATCTTGCGATCCCTTACATGCCCAACAGAGAATTGCGCTCCAAGGGTACCGGGCTTTGAGTGCCCCCCGGATAAACAAAGCCAGAATGGGAGGGCGCTCCTTTCGTGCGTTGGCGGCCAAAAATTGGAACCTTCTTCCTCTGCACATTAGATTGGCAGAGACAGAGACCTTATTTAGGAGACTTTTAAAAACCCACCTCTTTACCCTTTAGGTCGCTCACTTTTCTCCTGCTACTCTCTCCACAGCGCGGGGACACGCCGAGATGGCGTCACCAGGCGCTTTATAAAATCCTTTATTATTATTATTATTATATATTCTAGTGATGCCTTTCTGTATCCTTTTGAATGGTTCTAGAGTTCCTGGCTCGAGGTTCACTTGGGGCTCTCAGTTACTGAGTGAACTCCGAGAGACAGGACGCTTGTGTAATGTGGGTGAATTGACTTGGAATAAACTTCTTCCTAGTCAAGAAATTACAGCAGGTTGGGGTTATCGGGGGACTGACCGAAAGTATCCTGGTGCAGTAAGACGTACTTCACTAAACTGCCCTTTCCATGTACCACAGATGGGACAGTGGAACCCGTCCATCGGTCTCTGGCAGACTTGCGGCTCCTTAGCCGAAGAACCAAGTGCTCTGTCCACTGTGTACAGAGGAGTAGTGAGGGACATACTGTTCTGTAGTAATCTCCATTAGCAGCCGGGTTGAAACACTGAGAGCAGGCCAGCCAATTAAAATACTTGTATTGCAGTCTGCAGCCATTGTTACCCAGCTGCCAAGGGAGCATGCTGTACTGCCAGCGCCTTTCATCCATCAGGTATGCTGTGGGTTTTGTGAGAGCTGTGAGGGGACGAGCTGCCTCTTAACTTAATGACAGGTTGTACAAAATGGCTCCATTCTTCTGTGGTGCCCCTTGAGCCGCTTCTCAGGAAGCCACTGGTTCACATACGGCTATTTAGGCTCCTTCTCTCTGTGACAGAAGCCCAATAAGTCGAAAAACAAAAATGTTCCTACTTGTTTAGATTTTTTTAAGTACAAGACTCTGGGCCTAATTACGAGTGGGTCAGTTAATTCCGACCCATGCGTAAGCCCCCGTTTACTAATGGATCAGAAGTATGTTTCGAAAGGTAAGATATCCGATAATTATCGGATGTGTTAAATTTCTCAAGATTTGTTACATTTCGGCAGGTCAAATCTGCCGAAATTGAACAAGAGAAATGTGGACAGTATTACCAAGTGGATTTTGATGCATTAAACACCAAAATTTACATGTTATTCCCCACAAACTCGAAGTAGGCGCTGTTTAGCGTACCCACTAAATAACATACTTGTTGGAAAGAAGGAATCTTGAGACAGAAGAAGGTAAGAACCGTCTTTATTCTGTCACCCACTCTCCACAACTCCAGAGAGAAGCCAACATTCTAAGGCAAACTCTGGTGGGACCTACCAACAGTGGAAGGGTAGAGGGAGGGCAAGAGGAATGTACCATCTTAATATGTAATCAGGAAAGATGATTACAACAATACTCTGTGGTATTCTTATGCATCAGGTGCACTTTGATGGCTTTTAGTTTCCCTCCACTAAGAATAGGCTGTTGCACATAAATAACAAGGAGGAAATATAACATAGTACAGGCAATGATGCTTAAGTAATCAATTAGGGACCACCCTGTTCCATGGTTCGATTATTCAGTCCATGTTGTGGCCCTTCGTACTCATTACAACGTATTGCGCCAATCAACAATGCTACAGTGAGTTTAATGTAGAATTCGCGGAATTCTGTACTGGTGGCTTAAATAGCACAAGGGATTATTTGTTTTTTGTTAGTTGATAATTTCCTGACCTATACTGGACTGAACCAGGAGAAGAACAAAAACTAGGATCTCTGGTGTCGCACCAGTGTAAGGTGCAAACATGCAAACGAGCCATCAAAATCAGGCTGTGGTCATTTTTGCAATCTGGACAATTCTAGTAGGCAATTTCAAGAGCAAGGTGTGTAAATTCTAGACTAAGTTGAGAATTTTCAGAAATGTGGCAGGCATTTGCTATAAAATACTGGGTAAGTTTAAGAAAATGGTGTGGATTTTCAAGAACATGATGTGGATGTTTAAGGACCAAGTGTGGAAGCTGAGATGGACTAAAAGGAATACAAAGACGTGAGCATCCTTAATAAGTTGTGAAATATTAAGAATAAAGGTTGGCAATTTCCATAAACGTTTGGAGTATTATCAAAAGCAAAGTGAGACATGTCAAGAACTAAAGTGCCCATGTACAAGCCATATGAATATATTTCTATGTGCTAGCCAAAGTGACATTTTAATTCCTTGGACGGTCTGTAAAGTACTCTGTGAAGATGTTGTTGTGTCACACTTATTGAACATCAAACTAATTCCAACAAACTTCTTTCAACTAATTCATTTACAACCAAAATAGATGCGTTGGTTGAGGAAAAGGCTGGACCTTCTGGGAGCATCTACAAAAAACTTCTCTAATAGTTACAATTCCTTTTGCTGGAAAAAAATGAAGGAAAGCCTGAGATGGATTGAGTTGAGTTCTACCACAGGACTCTGGTCCTGCTTCTATCGTGCATCAGCATCTGGAATGCATTTGCCAGCGCCTGGATACCCTCACAGGTGACAAGTAGCGCTCTACAAATCTACTGATTGATTCAATTGTCCTGTGTTCACCGAAACCTTAGTAATATGTCCATTGCTTCAGCAATGGCTCTAGCTAGGGTCATGGTGCATTTGATGGCACATTTGAAAAAGCCATGTCCTGATCCAATAATATATGGAGTATATTTCATCTAAATTCTAGGATCCATGCTACACTAATTTGGTGTTAAAAAGTACGCCATCGCACACGCAGCTATATTTCCCTTCCCCCTGCAGTATTGGATCAAAGAAAGCTAAAGTACGGAAGAGCAGGAGAGTGGGCGGTTGTTGGGGAGTTGTTTTATTTCTGTTATACATTTTCTTGACTTTCGCTGCCGGTCCCAGGGTTGTAGTCAAACAGCTGTGTTCCATATGTTCCTTATCTCTTATCACTGCTGGCCACTGGTTGTAGGCGTATGGCTGTGTATCTAGATTTACAGGCTTTCATAAACAGAATTGTTCCATTAAAAGCAGTGCTTTAAATGGGAAAAAATAAGTGCAGGTACTCTTAAAATGAGCTATGAGTGTAGCAAGTGGGCGGGGCTAGGGGTGGGGTTAAGGACAAGACATATAAGGCACTTCTACTGTGTGGCGGAATACTTCTATATTCTTGATTGCGCACTTACAGCAACTAGCAGCAGTGCTCACACAAAGCATATCAGAATGTCCTTTAAAATCCCTCCCTAATGTCTGGATTCTCTCCCTCTTTCACTCGCTTTTCTCTTACACACACACAAACATGCGCACACAAGCAGGCAAACACCCAGACACTCAGGTGGGATAAAGAGCATTTACAACCCTTATCTCCGGTGGCTTTCTTAATTGCGGCTATCGCTGTTGTCAGCCGGATGCCTGCATTCAGTGTGCACAAATACACACCATGGCGTGAATGTGATTGACAGCGCAGGGCCTGAATAGACCCTGCTCTGTCAAACACAGCCTGGTTGTGAACACCGGACATCATGCAGATGAGCCCTGCTGAATAGTTTGAAGATGGCCAGGGCTTTAAGTGGGCCGGGTCTCAAGGGGTCTGAGCACCGGCAGTTTTTTTCAGGGGGCCTCGAAACGGGTCTCTATCGGGCTCTGTTTTGAGCCCTGACACAGGCAGCCCGTTTTTTTTCCCGGACTGCAATGACCGCTGTTTGCTGTCACTGCAGTCTGGAAAAAAGTGCCATGGCTCAAAACAAAGCCTGATAGAGACCAGTTTCGAGACAGCACCAGGCACATGGATGTGTGCTGCTCACACTGCTCACTTCTCAGTAGTAGAGAAGTTACAGCATGACGTCATGCCAGGGGAGCGTTGTGGGGGAAGGGAAATCCTTTAAGAGTCATTTTCTTTCTGGATTTCCCTTCTCTTTTTGAAACTCCGGAGCAGCAACATTGTGCTAGGGTCACCAAGGATTTAATTGGAAGCTTTGTCAATATTATATACAAGTTATAGTTGCAGCTTATTTATCTTATGCAACTAATAACCATTGACAAAGCCAATATTACTTACTTATTGTAGGTATGATGGTACTTGTATCAAATATCTGGATGCAATGACGGAAACCGCAACATACAAGTCGGGCAGCACACTACTAAGTACAGATTTTTTGCGTAAGTGATTTAAAGCCACGCCCCTAATTACACAGGCCACGCCCCTTTGAGAGACCCCCCAGTTTTTTCATCCCACTTAAAGCCCTGAAGATGGCTCCGCTTGGGCTACAGAGGCGCTTTGGCTGTCAGACAGCCTCGTTTGTGCGCGTGAACCAAAGCAATAATGAGCCTACCTTTGATGAGTACCGGTACTCTCCTTGGCAGCGGAGAAGTGCTGGTACTCAGAGCGGTAAAAAATAGAAGTGCCAGTGAGTACCGGCCCATTTAAAGCACTGATTAAAAGAATCTATCTGCCCCCCCACCCCCCTGCTGTCTGTTAATTCCTTCTATACAAGGCCTTCCCCCGCCCGCTGTGGGTGTTGGCCACGGAGCCTTGCCTGGGCCAAGCCCTGTACCCTCCACCCTGCTTGTAGAATACCTCTGCGCCGCACAGCCTTCCGGCTTATGCATGGATGGGTTAGGGTAGAGGGTTTAGTCTTTGGATGTGGTCACTCTTGATTCAGAAAGGATTCGAGTGCCATGAAACTCAGGATTCAGAATTGATTTGAGAGTTCACCTCAAAAAAGTAGATGATTCTGGAACTAAAAATGGCTATTCTCGAGTTTTTTACGACTATCGAGGGTCACAACCCGATTTTTGTGTTTTTCTGCTATGGGGCTTGAAGTTTGAAGAGCTTTTAACAACTGTGCATCTTCACGGCTGTGCAATTTTTTCCCACAGCACAAAACTCTTTAGGCACAGCCGACTCAAGAGTTTCAAGATGGCCCACTCCAAAACAATATCAATCCAATCACACTTCTGAAAAAATTCGAAATGTGATTAAGAGGATCTCTCGAGGTCAAATGGCAGAGGTATTTGTGGTAATGGTGTCCTTCCTTTATCTCTAGCATATTCTTTATCTCTAGCATAGCATTTAGAGTATTACTATGTCGTTTAGAATTGTGGTCTGCAATGTTTAGAATGTATTGGTGTAATCGTAGAATGGGATGTGTTGGTAGAAATGGTTTTATTTTGATTCTGCTGGAAGCTTTCTTCTTGGCTCCAGAGGGTCATATATTTCAGCACTTAATAAAATCATTTATTTTTATAATATATTCCTGCTGCACTTCTTTACAGTATGCAAAAGTATTAACTCATTAAAACCAGCTTGCTAACCTTTTTACAAGCTAATATCTCAAAAACTATTAACAGTTTTACACCATCCCAACAATAGCACAGTTTTTGAGTAAAGTTCTACTTTCATGCCCAGTTTCGTGTGAATCCTTCCAACAGTTTGGGCTGTAAACGTCCTATGGGTCCTAAAATGGAAAATCAGTACTTTTGATTTCCAGTCTTTTTTTTTCTCTTACATGTATCTGCACATAAAATGCCTGCTGGACTTTAGCTGACTGACCAGGGATTTGCCAAATGTCGGGCAAGTCAGTCAAAAGTTATATAGAAATCAAAAAATGCCTTTTCAGTGAAAAGAACTGCTGACCATGACTACACATCGGCACCCCTAAAGAGAGTTGAAGCAGGACTGGCTCGGGTCTATAAGGATAGTAACCAACTAAGCGTTGCCATCGCAACAGAGAAGGACCCGCATCACAGCTGTGACCTGAACACCATCTCATATTTATAAAGTTTTACAGTTTAACAAAATCAGATGAAAAAACGCAGATCCATCTATACCAGCTGTGTGATCTCACTGATGTATGCCAAGGAACAGCTGGTTAAAATAAATCTGGATGGAATAAAATGTGATTGCTCCGTTCCATAATAGACAATTAGTCCTATAAATGTACCCCGTAATTTGCACCTGTACAAAGTTTGTGAAACATGTCCATTGATAATCCAATTGAACTAAAAGCCTTGTGCTGACATCCTTTGCAGAGCAGCTGATGTCAAAATGACTTTGGCTGATGTAATTAACATAATGACCACTAGATGGCAACCGAATGCTATTTTTTAAATGCATGTAAGTTTCTTCAAGGAAAAATTGAGTGACGTTGGTTTAACGACACTCTTTTTTTGAACCAAAATATTTCCCACACACCTCCTTATGATTGTTATTCGGAGCTTCATGTGTAAAAATTAGGTTTATAAAACTATTAAGACATGTATCAATCCGCTACATTCATATAGCAGGTCATGATTCTATATGGAGGCGAGGATGGCTTTAAAATGGATCAAAGCAAGTCATACATATGCATATGTCTAAAAAAATGTAGCCTGGAACGATATTTACGTGATCAGCTCTTGGCGGATACGTTCACAGGTGCAGTCAATGACGTCAATCATTATCACTATGTTATCACTTCGCAGCCCCACTTTTGAATTTCCCTAATAATAAAGCATATTCTTGTTTTAAACCTCCCTTGCTTCGTAAGTTTTGCTGTTATATATAGCGCTGTTCGTAAAAGGTGTGTCTGTTGATAACTCAGTGGTACTCCGTGTATCCACCTCAGAAGGATGAAGGTCGGATTCAGTCCTGACGGGGTTTACATTTATGGCCTCAAGGTTGTACATCGATGTCAGCCCTCAGTACTTATCTAAAGAATGCTAACTAGTGTGTCAGTTACGGTTTCTTTTCAAATAGTCTATATATGCTTTTTCCAATATGGCCGAAAGTGTTTTCACGTCCTTTGGTTTGATTTACAAAGGAGTTTTTAAGACTTATGCCAGATGAAACTTGAAAGTAATCGCCGAAGAAACGCATTAAAAATGGTACGGGAACTGTGATGCTGCATGCAATGGGGGCGGGGTCAGTAGCGTGGGGGCGGGGTCAATGAGCGTGGGAGCGGGGTCAAAGGTGTGGCTAAACTCCCCAAAATATTTGTTACTTTTTTGGGTCTTTCACCTTTAGGCAGCTACCTTTAAAATAGTGTGCAGTTTAAAAGAGAAATAGATTTTTAAAGAGTTGCGTTAATTAGTGGGACATGCACCATAGTATATTATGAAACCTATTAGTTAATGCACTGCAGAGGTCTGTGTGTAAGCAAAGAGCCACAGAATGAAACCTTGGTAGGTGCAGTGGAGAAAAGTGACGTGTATTTTTAGTGATACAAGCTCACAGCCTGTGACAGAAAGCACTGTGAATGTGTAAGTCATTATTTTAAACTTGCATTATGCAAAGTATAAGAATGCTACAAAATGCACAACATATTTTAAGATAAAATAGTAATTCCAAAATATAGATTTTTGTAATTCCCAGACTGTAGTTAATGTAATTTTTTAAATATAACTGTTCCTTAAAAGCAAGCACTTCACAGCTCAGCTGGTAACTCTCACGCACTACCATTCAAAGAGAAAATCTTTCTCATCGCAAACTTTCAAGTGGTTCCATCAATTGAAGCCAGTATCGGTCTCTAAGCACCTTTTAGATTTGCAGATTAACCAGTTGTGCACATTTGCATTTCTTTCAGACAGCAGGTACCCTTGTTTATTGTTTAGCAGTCTGCCCAGATTCGGTTTCACAGCACAGGAGACTCACTGAATTACATTTCAGCTGAAGCATTTTAACTATCAGAATTAACTGTCCCGGAACGATTGCCTTTTCACAAAAAGTAGGGCAACTTTTTTTTATAAATTATAAAAGCATTGTGCCGCTCCGAGCCCTCTCACTTCGACCTTTGGGAATTATTTATGTTTAAGCACACTGTTTGTACTAAAATGTTAGAACTAGAGTGAGCCAATGACATATGAGTGTGTAACCTGGATACGACTGGTATGTTACACAAGTGTTCGGTTCTCTTTGATGTCCTTGTAGGGTTTCTACAAGAGGATATACTACCGGAATATCGGATTTCCAATATCGTCCTACAAAACTATCCAATATCCAGTATATAGATTACTCAATATTGTGAAGATACATATATAGATGTAAGGATCGATTTGCCCTTCTTACCTACACATGTATCATCATTATATGCATATCTTCGGGGTTTTTAAGATTTGGCGTAACAAGAATACATTTACACTTGCCGTCATGGTATTCTGATGGTTAGTATTCAGGATACAATATTTTTGTAGTACAATACTTTGTTGTTGATTTTCTGATTTTTTTTAAAATCCAAAATTGTTAGCAAGGGGGTGAGATTGCCAAATGTTTTAAACAACTGAGCAGAAGAGTTAATGTCTTACAGGGTAACCCTTGATCCTGCAGTCCCCCAACGTCTGATATTAATTTTTTTTTAAGTTCAAAAAGTTTTATTAGAATTTAAGGCAGTAAATAAATAGTAAAACATAATAAAAAGTGATACAGGTGATGAGTATCGATAAAGAGTAATATAACAATGGGGGCCAGGTTACAAATAATTAATTGGATAAATTGCATATAATTATTGTAGAAAACAAGGAATTAGTGACCAGAATAAAAAAAAAAGCATCAACAGTATCACTATGCAATAGAAAAAGGAGAAATAGCAAGAGAAAGGAGAAAAGGAGAAAGAGAAGATAAAGGAAAAGAGGAAGAGAGCGGGGAAGGAAGAGAGAGGGAAGAAAAGATAGAGAAACAAACTCCTCTGGGGTTCTACAAACAAACACACAAGACACACTCAATCAGGTAACACAAAGGGATATTGAGCAACCAAACCTTTCGAGGCTAACTCCATATATGCATCCACAGCTCTCCAAACACCACTAGAAATCGAAGGAGAGAGATGGGCCTCATCAACCGAGGTGTGTGCACTTCTCAAAAAAGAAACCCATGCCCACCAAGTATGATATGAGACTGAGGAAAAAGACTTCCATTCCATAAGAATCACTTTGACAGCAACAGTTAATAGAAGATCCATTAGTTGTAGGTCTAAGGAATCTAGAGGCAACGGGATTGGAGAGGCCAAAGGACCCAACATAATCATGGGAAAGGAGAGCTGGAATTGAACATCAAATATTAACATAAGATGCTTATGTACCATATCCCAAAAGGATTGCAGAAGAGAACATTCAAAAAACATATGTGGAAAATTACCAGCCGATAAACCACAACTCCAAGATAGGTCATCCTCCTTCAGAGACAGGGAATGCAAGCGAACTGGAGTCCAATGAAGGAGATTGATCGAAAAGAACTTAGACTGAATTAAAGAAGGGGCAATTTTATTACGCAGAGATAACCTCCCAATTAACTGCCAGGAATCTGGTGAAATATGTTGTGTAAGATCATGAGCAAAATGACGCAACCATTTTGTTGGGTAACAGTATGCTGAACAGAAGTGTTGGAAGATAGAAATTTATAAATTTTAGAAGCTACATGACCAGTTCTAAGCCAAAATTGAAATAAGGTAACGGTAGGAGAATTGGGAACCAATCGTAGTTTAGCAAGAGCAACTTTAATTTTTAGAAATGTGTAAAAGTCTAAGTTAGTGAGAGAAGATTGTTAAGCTAAGGAGGAGAAGGGTAACGTATCATTATTTGAGTCATAAAGATGTCGCACAAGCGAAATCCCTTTAGTAGCCCAATAAGACATCAACTTGTGATCAATAACAATGTTAATCTTAGAATTACGCCAAATTGAGGACCATCGTGATTTGTGAAGAGGAATAGCGACTCTCTTGTCTACCAACCGGACTGCTGCAATGGTATCTAAAATGATCGAACGAGAAAATGGAATAGATAAAGTAGAAGTGGTTAAAAACGAAAAAGGTGGCAAAGGGCCAGAGAGCTCTTGTTCAATTAACATCCAGGAAGGCATATGAGCAGGAACCAAAGAAAACCAAAGCGCTCCTTGAGAAGCTAAAAAGGCAACTTGGTATTTCTCCCAATCAGGAAAGTTACAACCCCCCATATCATAAGGCTTTCTCAAAAACTTGTAAGCAATTCTAGCTCTCTTGTCATTCCAGAGAAATTTGGAGGTAATGACATCCATCTCATGAAAGAAAGAAGAGGATAATTTCACCGGGAGCATGGATGATACAAAATTAATGATAGGTGTTATCATCATTTTCAAAGTCTGTAGACGACCCCACCACAAAATATGTTTCGGAGACCAGGTGTCTAAAAGACGACGAACTTTGGTTATAGTTTGGGCTTCATTATACGCTACAGTATCATAAAGGGTACCACAAAACCAGATCCCTAAATATTTAAGCTGTTTACATTGCCACTTAAAGCCTGCAGAGCCCATATGCGCTGGTTAACAATAAGCATTCAAGGGGAACATCTCTGTTTTGTCTCTATTAAGGGTATAACCCGAAATCTTAGAAAAAAGAGAAATGGTGTCAGTAATGGCGGGAATGGCAAATACTATGTCCTCAGAGAAAATGAGAACATCGTCCGCATAAGCAGCTGACTTCATACGATGGGAACCGAAATTAAAACCTTTAATGTCTGGGTGGAGATCAATCAATCGGAGGAGCGGGTCGATAGATAGTAAGAACAAAAGCGGGGATAAAGGACAGCCTTGTCTGGTGCCTTGGCAAAGGTTAAAAAAAGACGACGTAGCCCCATTTACTCTAATGTTGGCTCTAGGTTGAGCATAGAGGGACATAACCATATGAACAAAAGAGTCCCCAAGGTTATGCGCATATAGAACAGCACGTAGACAGGGGCGTAACACAGGCCCCCGCAGTCCCCGCGGTGCGGGGGAGCCACATGCTCCAGGGGGGCCCGGCCCCCCTCACTCCCAGCAGAGGAAGACTGTTGCGCACATGCCATGTAAGTTACGGTGACAGAGAGCCTCTATTTAAATGTTTAAATTACAGGGGCGTAGTAACACAGGCCCCCGCAGGGGCCCCCCACGCTCCAGGGGCCCCCTCAACGGGGCCCCCATGCTCCAGCACCCCCCCCCCCACTCTCGGCAGAGCCAGGCCTATAAACTGTGCTGCGCGCGCACACCACGGATGGTGACGACGTGACCTCTTCTCAGACTCTATTTCACCATTAATTATAGGGGGTATTAACACAGGCCCCCGGAGTGGGCCCCAACGCTCCAGGGGCCCCCTCACCAGTCTCAGCAGAGGCAGAGGCAAGCAAGCCTACAAACAGTGAGCACACACCACGGACAGTGTGATGTGCCTCGGGCTCGGTGGCCTCTATTTTACAAATTAATTATGGTGCCGTGCGCTGTGGGCACGCCCTGCCGGCCTGCCTGCCAGAGCCTTTTTTTATTAATTAAATATTTGGTGCGCACTACGCAGTAGCTCTCTGGCATGCACGCAACATATATAGCACACAATTAGTTACACAGGAACATAGTGATGAGTTTGTTACATAGCGCTTGCAACCTCCTAACTTCATAGCGCTACAGAGTTTAGTTTCTTTCATTGTGCTTACAATCAGAACATCTTAGAATCGTAGCGCTACAAATGTAAACTTTTACTATGACCCAATGCAACATAACTTGTTTTATTGAGTGCAGGCAAAAGCAATGTAAGCACTTGGGAATTGCACTTGGGTAGGCACGCATAAGCATTAACCCAACAGGCTAGCTCTGCAGCTACGTCACGTCAGACACTGCATTTGTCCTCTGCGCAAGTGGTCAAAACTGGAGCAACAGAAAGGAAGAATCCGCGCACCCAGAATCCATCATCTCATATTCAAAGAGGGCGCTGCATTAATGAGGCCCTGGGAGGATGAATGTTGGGGCGGCGGGTGATGAATGCGCCGCACATACGTTTTCAAGTGTAATGACACTCATTCCTATTAGCCCTCGCCGCTGAAGGTCCGCGCGTTATGAAGTGCGCACTCCATCCATTTCCTGCCGCCTTTACAGGGCGCTATGCGTGCAGGCAGCAGCCGGCCACCCATTCCCGCACAATGGGGCTGGCCTCCTATAAACTGAGAGAAGTCACCAAACCAATCGACAAAAATGAGCAGCATGCATCAGAAACACGTTTTCACACTGTCCACATTCAGCAGGGCCTTATCTCTCTAATGCATTTACTAATTCGTCAAATTTGTGCCCCACCAGTATATGGTCCATATACTATGGACTACACTACTTCACTGGCGTGATCCGCCATACCTTCGTCTACCAAAGGGAAAATATTAATTAAAAAGTACTGAAAATGACACAGAACATATTCAGCACTCCAAAATTATAAAAGGGGGCAATGAAAGTGTCTTGGTGCGAACCAATTGGTTTGAAACACGCTGCCTCATTTTCTTTATGATACACAAAGCCTAGAATATTTCCTAATAAAATGTGTCATTTCTGTGCCTTTGCAGCCATAGGAGACCACTAATATCAGATGCTTTTGCTATTTTGTCAAGATGGCATTTCGTGAAAGAGAGTCTATCATGAAAAAGAAACAAATCCAGCGATTATGGATAAAATATGCTCAGCTGAAAACTGCCACAGCGGCGGCGTGGGGGCATTTAGGGCACGCCGCTGGGTGGGAAGGGCTGGAGTTCTCGTTATGTGGAGGATGTGTGGGTGGGGCATGGCGGGCCACAAGCACTGGGACAATCTCGGTCTATGGTTTTTGAGACGTCAGTGAGCCCAGATCAGGAAGTAAGGTAATTTCCTCTAGAAGGTCACTGGGGCTAGAGTAGAGTTGGCTCTGTCCGCCTTTCAGGGGCGTGGGTCTCCTTGGCACATCTTCCAAATTCCTTACTTTAGGCAGGCCGCTGGTAGAATCCGATTTTGTGACAGTGACTTTTTACTACATCATTGTGGATTGGTATTTGCCACATATTGCATCAACTGCAGCCTAATCTGCCGATTTTGAAAACATTTGTTTCTAGCTCGGACAGATCAAAAGTTAATGAAACTGCGTAGATGTTTCAGCGCAGCGCAAGGCCTTTCACACATTTGGGTAGCGCTCTTTCAGTTGCTTATTGCTATATTGAAGTATTAACTGACGGTAGTCTTGTTGTTGTCTCCGTAATGGTCCGTGGGCGTGGCGACAAGCTACACATCATTTCTAAAATAAACCTACACCTGAAGGAAATTTCTCCGCATATACTATAAAATCAAGAGATCAATTTACAAGCAAAATGAAAGCCTTTCCAAACTATATATTTTATTATTTCTATTATTAGTTGTCTAATCTCACATCAGGGCTCTAATGGAGTCAGTATATATTGAGGAAAATCATGATCCCTGTAATAGGCAATGTTTCCTTAATTCGCTTACCGCTTTAACTTGTTTATCCACTTTAGTTGATCATTGTCGTACTAAATCCTATTTTACGTTTTCAGTGACATACTAAAGTCTTTAATGTGGATTTAAGTTTGGCTCATATAATATTTTCTGTGCCCTCATTTCTCACGTATGTCTCAGTCATGTATTAGTTATTCCTGAAAGACATTCCAGCAGTTTGGCCATATACCCCCCTCCAAAACTTAGAGCTGCCTTTATCAAATGCCTCAGAGCATTCTTCGAGGAGCAATGTGTATATATACCTATCTGTGATAAAAGGGGTAGTTCTACCACTTGTGAGTTTAACCTGAGGAATTCCTGGACTGAGATGTCGAGATGATCTACTGTAGGTGGTGGGCTGGGTCGCCAGGGGGGCTCCCTCCTTGTGCTTTGCAGGGGGACCCCCTCAAGTTTCGTTACGCCACTGCACGTAGAAAAGGCCAAGAGACCTTGTCAAAGGCCTTTTCGGCATCAAGGGCCAAAGCTGCAGCCGGGAGATTAGAACGTTTAGCTGAACCCAGAATATGCCAAAAGATACGAATGTTATCCCTGGCAAGTCTACCCTTGACAAACCCTGTCTGAGATGGGTGGACAAGCTTAGGAATATAAGACTCTAAGCGCCTGGCCAGAATCTTTGCAAAAATCTTAGCCTCCATATTAAGAAGGGAAATAGGGCAGAAATTCTTGGGATCAGAATGATCCTTACCCTCTTTTGGAATCACCACAATAGTGGCGTCAGCTGCTGAACCCGAAACCGACCCCCCTTGAATAAAGGCCTCAAAAACTGACTTAAGGCGAGGAAACCGTCAGGACCGGGAGCTTTCCCAGACCGGGTAGCTTTGATTGCAGCTATAATTTCCTCAGAAGTAATCGAGCCACTCAATTTGCTACTATCCTCCACCGACACAGATTGTATAGGAATTGTCTTCAAGAATTCTTGACATTGGGAAAAAGATGCCTGATTAGTGGGAGTATAGAGCTTACTGTAAAAATCTCGGAATACATCAAGAATCTCTGTGGCTTGAAATGTTTTGATACCAAAGCTATTAGTGATAAAGGAAATCTGAGAGGATTGAAAAGAATATTCCTGAAACTTCAACGTAGCCGCCAAAATGTTACCTGCTCGGTTCTTTAAAAGTAGCTGTTTAGATTTCTGAGCCTGTACCCCTATATGAGCTCTCTTGGCAACAATAGTGTTGTAGGAATACTTTAAATTCTTAATAGTCTGTAAGCATTTGTTGTCCTTAGAATTGCGATAAAGAGATTCTTGCTTTTTGATTTCATCCGCTAAATCAGCAAGTTCCTTTTTGATGGCAGCATTTCTTGTCGCCATACGCTTAATAATGTGACCACGAAGAGTGCATTTAAAAGCATCCCACAAGACTATTGGAGAAGAAACGTAGCCTTCATTATCAGCAAAAAAGGTATCAATGTCTTTGGAAATGTCCACAATTTGAGACTCATCATGCAAAAGCTCGGTATTTAATTTTCAAGAGTGAGGACGCGATTTAGGAGCAAAGGACAAAAGAGTAAAGGAAACAGCCGCGTGATCAGAGACAAGAATAGGATGAATGTACGGGGAAGAGGAAGACTACACAAGAGACGAATGGACCAAAAGATAGTCAATACGAGAGAAACTACAATGGGGAGAAGAAAAAAAGGAAAAGCCACTACGTGTAGGATTATGAAGACGCCAAATATCTTGGAGATGAGTCAAGGAACATATATTCGTCATCTGCTTATGAGCTTTAGGGGGACGAAAGTGAAATGCAGAACTTCTATCTAACAGATGATCCATTGGTAAATTAAAATCTCCACCCACAATTAGATTACCTTTATGCGGTGTGTCAGCTAATGTTTTAGTAATTGTTCGCCAAAATGAGGGGTCATCAATGTTTGGAGCATAGATAGTCAGAACATAAAGATCATCCGTACCATCAGAGAACTTGGATAGTAACCATCTGCCCTCCGAATCATGTTCAGTAGAGATCACAGATAGACCAGAATTCTTAGAAATTAACGTTATCACACCATTCTTTTTGCCCAAGGCCTCCGAACAAACAACGTCAAGAACCCAATCCTTCTTCAAAAACAAGGCCTCCTTGGAGGAGACTTTCGTTTCTTGTAAAAGTATCAAATCTGAAGATAAGGATTTACAGTAATCCAGAATTTTTGATCTTTTCACCGGATGATTCAATCCTCTAACATTAAGGGACAACACATTCAAGCCCGGCATATTCCTACCAGAAAAGATACATCATAATGCGTAGATAACAAAAAAGAGAAACAAACTACAACAGAAGACCACCAACGTCGTATTACAAACAAGACATGAGGAGAAGCCCAACAAGAAATTCGTGAAGAGAAGAAAGAAGGGAAAAAGGAGAAAAATGAAAGAACTATGCGAAAAGAGAAAGAAAAGCATAGAAGAAGAGAGAAAAAGAGACACGCTAGGGTAGGTCTATGAGGGACCAAACTCAGACCAGGGGGAACATGGGAAGGGAAACATAGGACTGTCGGGAAGAGCAGTCGATAAAATTATAGATCCCAGACTGAAGAAAAGGAAGAAACAAGCAAGGCATCCAAAAGCGAGAAAAGTAGGCCTTAAAATAGAATGTAAGCCAGGGGAAGAAGAAGTACAAGAAACAGGTATAGAATAAACGAGCCCGGTCAATGACCGAATAAATGCAAGAAAGTACCATATAAGGCATATCAAAGAACAAGCTTATAAATAGAGGTTAAAATGAACTAGAAGAATCTTATCTATGAGTCAAATAAAACAATGGTGATAAATATAAAATCCATACAAAGAACAGAGAAGTAGGCATGAAAAGCATAAAGTGTTGAGAACTACAAGCTAGCAAATATAAAAATGGAAGGGATGGAGTACATGGTAAATATTGAAATAAAAGGGAGAAACCGATGTTAGCAATAAGTGTGAAAATTGCAATAAGTGACTAATATATTAACGAGCAATAACATACATGAGCAGGAAAAAAACCTGCAACTTGAAAAACAATACGGAAATAGAAACAGAACATAATCAATTGACAAGAAGAAAGTACTAGGAAAGGAGCCATAAAATAGTATCAATACAAGCAAATATAAAAGAGGCAAACGAAAGGAGTGAGCACAAAGAGAAAAATCTGACTAGAACGGAACGATCGGCTGACAAAAACAAACAGAGAAGCATACACAATAAAAGGAAGAAACAAATATCGGAGAATATGAGAGGCAGAAACAAGGAGCCAGGAACCACCAACATCAAGGAAGGTTACCAAAAAAGACAAAATAAACACGTACAAACAGCGGATACATCAAACAAAGAGCATAAGTTGTTCCAAAAGAGGAAACTAAGCGGATAATAACAAGAACGAGTCAACATGAAAGCTGACAAGTTACGGACAAATCAGATGGAAAAACGAATATCGAATCAACGACCAACATATGAAGCGAAAAAACAGCGACACATGTGAAACAGCAAGACACACTAACCATGTAAGTCAACAAAAACAGAAAATCAAGACCCAGAGGGCCCAGAAGCTGGAGAAGAATCCATCTGTAACGGAGAATATAAGAGGCAGAAACAAGGAACCAGGAACCACCAACATCAAGGAAGATTACCAAAAAAGACTAAATAAAAACGTACAAACAGCGGATACATCAAACAAAAAAAAAACATAAGTTGTTCCAAAAGAGGAAACCAGGCGGATAAATAACAAGAACGAGTCAACATAACAGCTGACAAGTTACGGGCAAATCATCCGAATATCGAACCAACGACCAACATATGAAGCGAAAAAACAGCGAGACATGTCAAACAGCAAGAACCACGTGAGTCAACACGGAACAGAAATTCAAGACCCAGAGGGCCCAGGAGCTGGAGAAGAGTCCATCTGTGATTCAGATTGGTTATCCAGAAAAAAGGAAAGGTCAGCAGGTTCATCAAAAATCCGATAACGTCCCTTGAAAGTTATGCGAAACTTGGAAGGACCAGCAAAGGAAAAGGGGATATTCATGTCTAACAGACATTTTCGCAGATTGAGAAATCCTTTCCTTCGAATGACAGTGTCTCTGGCAAAATCCTGGGAGATAGCAATCCGATGACCTTCCCAGGACACCGACTTAACTTTCCTCATGTGAGCCAAAATTTGTTCCGAATGCTGATGACGCAACGGTTTAAAGATGACTGCCCTCGGATAGGTGGAGGATTTGGGTTTGAACGTAGGCCCTCGATGAGCTCTCTCAATTTCAAATTCTCTCTGAAAGGAAATTTGTAGGGTAGAAGGAAGCCACTTGGATAGGAAGTCAATCATTGAGGAGGCTGACTTCTCTGCATATTCAGGAAGACCAAAAATACGCAGGTTACTCCTCTGATTACGGTCCTCCTGCTCTGTAAGGTCTCTGCGCAAAGCCACCATCGAACGTTCCATCTGTTGAAGAGATTTCGAGTGTTGGTGTGTAGTATCCTCCACCCCACTGATACGGGATTCAGCATTCGTAACCCTGACAGATAAGGCTTTAAAGTCATTTCTGATAGCAGCCACCTCAACTTGCAATAGGTCGGTATTTGTCTTAGTAGACTGCGCAATATCATGAACAACATTTAAACGCGCCAAAATAGCCTCCAAAGTGGTGTTAGTATCTTTCTGAGAAGACTCAGGAGTGGGGGACTGTTGTTTAGATCTTTTTAAAGCCCCTTTAGAGTCTTTAGCAGTGGGAGAAGGCCCCATGGTGTCCGCCATATGAACAAAGCACAATAGACCGCTCCAAAAAATTCACCACAAGAAATATGTGACGTAAGATAAATAGTAAGGATCAAAAAAATGCCATAAAAAAGAAAAAATACGTCACCAAATGTCACGGATATTAAACTCTTTAAGCACAAAGTAAGCCCATGAACGTCAGCTCACAAAATGGCGAACAGGAGTAATTGAGGGAAAATAAGAAGCCATGAAAACACCACCAGAGCGCAAAAAACACCTTTTCCGAATACAAGTAACCTAGAAGTCAGGTTACTCAGCACAAATCCCTCAGGTGAAGCAAGGAATTGCCATTAGCGAGCAGAGGGAGGTGAACACTGGCAGTCAGAGAGCAACATAAGGCAGTAATCACATAATGCACCTGAACGCAGGAAAATCACTCCAGAGGACCACCAAAATATAAAGATAATAATTGTCACCTCAGGTCATCCTTTCGTACTCGCTGCGCTCTAGAACAGTGCTCTTGTGTCAAAGAAACGAGCGATGCCACCGCAAAGACAAAATGGCGGCCGCTCACAGAAATGCCGGTACCAAGGTTCCAGACAAGAAGAAGGACAGTTCCTGTCGTTGTCCGCTGTTGCAGCTTAGATGAAAACACTCACGGCACCTTCCGACACCTCATGCTGGATCTGTGCAAGAAACAGCCTCGAGCGGGATCCTTAAATCCTCCCGACAGCCAGTGTCTCCCTGGAGCTCAAGCGCGACCCGCCATCTCGTAGCGGCGCGCAAGCCATGCCCCCAACATCTGATATTAATAAGAGTCACTTGGCTTGGAAGATTTGAATTCATAAAACGGCTTATCCCGATGGCTAATCCCACATTAACCCAATGAGGATGCTGGCTATCTGTGTGCTGTTTTAATTAAAACAAGAGTGAGGCAGGGGGTCCAGCTACCCAGGACCGGAAAGAACTCAAATACTTGGAAAGTACTAAGATTTCCAGAAATATCACGTCTTAGAAGGAAGATTTAAAGCTCCCTCCATTAAGTGCACCTTTAAAAGGGATTTGGAGTAGACCAATTTATATGTTGTATGATGAATTATATGTTGTAAAATTGTGTTGAGATGTTTGATAATGTACATATATGTTTTTATATGATATTTAAGAATCATTCATTACAAGTATATATATATATATATATACAACATACATACACACACACAAACCTGTGACAAAAGCGAATAGTTCACCGAAACGCATATAGGTTGTCTGCACTTCCCGTGCACTTTTCCATGGTGTCTATCAATGCATTAAAACTGTTGGCGAGCAATTTGGAGTGCGTCTTTCCTTGCCATTTGGAACCCTTTGATGTGGATATATATATATATGTATATATTCTTTATGTTCTAACAGTTTACTGTTTGAACTTGGTTCATGCAGTTGATTGATAAGCATTGATGAATGTGTGATGAGTGGTTGGGTTTTTATTGATTGAGAGTTTTGAAGAATACCTGGGGGAACATATACTTGTAACTGATCTTCCGACATACACCGCAGGGCATGCCACAGAGAAGTCACTCAATTGTCATACAGATATAGAGAATACTCACTCAGGCGTAACTCAAAGGCCACTGACGGACACTTGTAAATAGAGTTCCACACTGTCTGCACATGTCCGTCACCACAGAAAGGTGCAGATGTAAGTGCTGAAGAAAGCAGAATGGCACGCATAATGTGGCGGAGAAGGAATGACAAAGTCAGGCTAAGTGAGAGTAGAAAGAATTTCTAAAGTTCATTTAAAAGTGGGCTCAAGCAAGTGCACTTTGTGCAATGCATAAAACACAGGACGAGGGGCTAGGAACAGGCAGAATTGTGTGTAAGTAATTAAACACACTTTTGCATATTTTCTTGCAATAATCACAAGTTAGACCTCTTTGCTTTGGAATGTTTAGAAAAATACCAAAGTAAGCTGTAACTTACCATCAGTTGTAAGACATAACTTACAATTATTGTCACTGCGCGTTTTTTTATATTCTTCCGTCTGACGTAAGCGCTGCCCATGACATGATATGATGTCAGCAGCAAGTGAGTAACTCTCTAGGCCACCATAGTGGCCAGCGACTTATTGTTTTCCATGTACTCCATTCAGTTACAACTGAAGGTCTGTTCCTATTAATACTTATGGTCACTACTTCCTGCCCCTTAAACCTAGGACAGTGGCCAGGAAGAACAAGGAGATATTGATGCCCAGTTGACCTTCTTCTAATGGTGATTATTTTGCAAATCAGACACTACAGTTTTAGTTTCCTAGGTACAGAAAAATTGTAAACTAGTGATGAAATTGTTATGTGTTTTGTGGAAGTCACAGTTTCAGCCCCGGCGAGCAAAGTTGGCAAGCGCGCTGCCTTGAGCACTCCTTTCTTGCCAACTCCAAGCAATCCAAGACTTTTAATACTCATTAGGAGGAACATATGACATAATAAAAGATCACTTATCACCAATAAACCCTGCGTTAAATAAACAATCTGGGTCTATTTTAGATAAATACTTTATGTCCTAGTAAAGGAAATGGAGAAATGTTATAGTATGAACCATTCTTAACAGCATCGACCCAAGTGTTTAGTAAAATAGGAGCCATGTTAGAATGGGAAAAAGAAACATATTAAAGTGACTTTTCTTGAATTACTTAAGATAGAAAGGATCTTTGTCCTAGGAAAAGTGACATTTACGCAGAACATATTTATCATAGACCATATTTCAAACATGAGCCAGTGTTTTTAGAACCGCATAAGGTGCGGGGTCCATATTACAGTAATCCAGATTTTATGGACTCAGAAACATTAAATATATACAAAACTAGACGGGAAATTGAACAATTTGTATATATTAATATTATGCATTATTGCAATTCCATGCAAGGGGAGATTTGGTGGTTTGCCCAAAATAACATGTTGCGTTTTAGTTGAGTGTTAAAGTGGGGATTTAAATCTGGAATTTTGTTGAATAGAAACAGAATATCAGCCTCCAACTCCCATCTTTCCCAGACTCAAGTCTATTGATCCTATTCTGTTGGTAAGTGGTACAGAAAAATAAGAAAGACTTAAATGCAGGGGGCTTGGAGCATCCCGGTGGTTTCCATTGGAGTTCAAAGTCAACAATCAGTGTAAGCACACAATTTTGCCCAATATCTTCTGGGACTCAAGAACCAGTGACCGAACGAAAGCGCAGCATACACAA
Source organism: Lissotriton vulgaris (assembly GCF_964263255.1). Classification (NCBI taxonomy): domain Eukaryota; kingdom Metazoa; phylum Chordata; class Amphibia; order Caudata; family Salamandridae; genus Lissotriton; species Lissotriton vulgaris. Next base: position 82,814,489 of record NC_141700.1, on the reverse strand, counting down.
TATATGGTCGCTTGACCCTACATTATGGAGTATCCCTGTATCTCTGACTGGCGTATTCCACCTCATATTAGGTCTCATAGGATGACCTGTAGGGGTTGACATCTGGGGGCATGGTTCATGTGTTCCAGGTACATTATTAAGAGCTTCCATCCAGTGGATACCTTTGGAGATCCCTTATCGCGAACCCGTGACTCCTTAGGGCAGAGGCTTGGCCATTGGGCCCTAGTACTAAATGTTCAGTTAAAGGCTGAGCAGGGCTCCTTGGAGTTACCAAGATGCTCACATTTTGGTGCCAGGCCAAGCACAGGGCTTCCTCTATTGAAAAAATATTGTGAATTCTGTAAAAATGTATATGTCCTAAAATAATATGGCAATAGAAAGAAAAGTAATTCAAAGATACCAATTTACCTATTTAAAGGCATACGGGTATGTGAAGGTAAGCGGTGAACGGGACAAAATACACTAATTACCAGAGACAGAGGACCTCACTTAGGATTTTTATTAGAAAATCCTTTGAGTTCTGGAGGAAGTACTAAATCCATGGGGGAATTCACTCATTGTATTGGGTAGACATTTCACATGTGGACTCTTCTGCAGAGATACAGCCTCCATTGCACCGACGGCTAGCCATCATTTAGGCATATCCAGGATACTGGACAAGATGTGTTGGCCGACGAGATTAGAGTTACCATAGGAGGCAGTGCTTAATTTGAGACAGTGGTTTCCGGTGCTCGGCACAGGCACTTAATTGTCAACACCGGCACTTATAAGAGCTGACCCATGGTGGCATTATTTATGTAATTTAGAGATGAGCAGAACAACATTTGTTTATTCATTCTGTATACCTAAAACATGTTTCTTTAGACCAAAGACCACAACACTGAAAAAAACTAAAGGAAGAAGAAACAGTATTTTAGTGACATCCCTAAACAACAAAACTCATGCAGAATAATGTTAGCCTACACTTTCTTACTGCTAGCTTGTATAACAAAGTTACATTGTATTGGCCCCTCCAGGAAGAAAAAAAACGACTTTCACTCTTTTTTATTCTTTGAATGGCATTTAGTTTGTGGTTGTGCAGGTGTTTTTTCAGTGTTTATATGTTTTCACTGGTGAGGGCTATTTCTCTTTCAGTGGTGTTTTATCAGTTGTTATAGGTTTAAACCTAAAACCAGTATCTCTCGCCCAAGCTATTCTTATGGCTTTGGGGGCCTGGAATAGTCTGAGCTGTCACACTTGTAGGAGTGTGATGGTTATTGTGCTGGTACTCTCATTGGCAGCGCTGGCAGTAGCAATGGGTGGTGGAAGCAGTGGTGGTCTCCTGAGAAGGGCCTTGGTTTACAAATTAAGCCCTATCAGTGGTTAATTTGTAGAAAAATAAGTGCTGGGTCTCTCGTCAGGAAGCATCTTGCATCAGCCCGTTTCTTCCGTTAGTGGCGCCTAAAACAGAACCAACTACTAAGCATGATAGTGGGTAGCGGGTGTGGCGTAAGGGCCAGAGCTGCTGACTCTGAAGCTGGGGAACCAGGTTCGAGTCTCAGCGTCGACTCAACATCCCGAGATTCTGGGAAAATCACGTAATCTTCCTGTGACTCCCATAAATGAAAGTGTCCTAAACGCTGGTGTTGAGGATTAAGTGCCGGTGCTGAGTACCGGAAACCACTGGCTAAAATGAAGCACTGGCTTTTCTCACATTAGTATCTGGAATCCAGTCCTGAAAAGCAAACTGTAAACCTCGGCCAGGGTCTGCCACTGCACATAATCAGGTTTAGCCCATTATTTGGTAACGTTAATCCTATTTAACTAGAAACAATTTTTGCTCAATCTTTTAATTATACAAGTGATGAGGAATTATACGGCAAGTGTGGTGAAACCATGAATATTTGGAAAACTGAGCAACCGCAGAATAGGATAATTCCAGTCTGTGTCTCAGTATCCCAGACCATGGTACAACTGAAGGGCCAGGATGGTTGATTGTAAGTGAGTATCCCCCATACATTTTCTTTATTTATAATCTAAATCACTCCCAGCAGCCTGGATGGACCTTTTAATCAGTAAAATAGACCATTTGGATCAATATTAACGCCAGGGTATAGTTCGCTTATCATACAAGACCCTAGATAAGTCTGTCGGCACACATACATTCCTGAGACTCAGCGGTCATTTCAGAACTATATATTCCTCTAAGGCCAGGCCAAACTCAAAAGTGTCAGGGTTTGTTCTACCAGCAAGAGTAATTAGTTACCAGGTGATAACTTGTGGAAGTATTGGTACTTTTAAGCTTTTACTGAAACTTGCAGTCGAGTCACGGAAAGACCCTCAAATATTTGGGAGAAGATGGTTTACCATTCTGACCCCAGTCCTGAAATATTTGTTGTTTTTTGGGGAAGCCTTGGCATGTGGGGAGATTAAACATATGAGACATGTAAGTGGGCATGTGTGAAATGCATCTGCATGCGCGTGGAAGCTGCAGGGTATTGCTGCATGGGATGCTTCATGAGGTATAACAACCTTTCATCATTAATAGAAGGTTACATGGTGAGCAGACGTAGGGTGCCATCAAGTGGTAGTGCAAAACTACTGCAAAAGTCCCAATTTTTTTATTTTCGGTCTGAACTGTCAGTGGAGATCTGTGCATATGTATTGATACCAAGTCTGTAAAATATACAAATCGAATGAGTACTACCCTCTCATCTCATGCAATGGGCTCACTGGTGTATCAATCCACATGGAAGGAAGTGCTTACGTTGGAATACACAAGGGATTATTTTAGATGTGAAAATTGCAATCAGTCATCACGCTGTTAGTCACCTTCAGTTTTTTATCTCCTATATGCATTCTAAAGAGAAAAACTCCTCTTTTGATACTGTATTTGAAGCATTGACAAAGGCTAGCATGGCCAACTTTAACATAAGCAGCACTGAAGCATGCAACGCGTGTAAACCACATTTGAGAATTCCTATGTTTACAGTCCTGTGCACTTTAAAGCCGTACTTATTGGCTTTGCTAAATGCTTGTTTGATTCCTCCTGACTAGGATATCTGAAAATGCTTGCACTGTTTTCTGCTCTTCTTACTTCCTGGCTTGGTTTATCTCTTTTTTTGCACCCTTCACTTATCTTCTATTTTTAGGTCTCACTCACAGACAGCTTTTAGTTGTTTGTTTGCCAAGCACCATTCTTGAACCATACCAAAAACTTCCCGCAGGCTTAGAGCCCACCCATTGCTGAGCATTGTGTGTCTTTATTGTCACTATGATTTGCTTGCTTCTGATTGGATGGCTCTTCTTGGGTTTTCCCTCCACCGGAGCATAGCTGCGTAACCATCCCATTGATTGGCTGACTTGTGTCCATCCACTTCCCACATTTAGTGAACTACTGTTTACTTTTTCTTTAAGCACTCATTGGGAGTGCGCGTGTTTCTTGCTCTCTCTTGCGTGCTGCTCTCCTCTCAAATACCCGCCATGCACTTGCTTTGCGTTGCTCGCTCCGCCCACCACTTGCTCTTTTCCTTGTGTGCAGCTTCTGGCGTTCCATGCTCACCCCAGCCATGAGCGCTGTGTTGCTCCCTCTTTCCCCTCACCCCGTCCATTGTTTCTCCCCACCAGCATTTACAGTGTTTTAATTTATTCCCCCCTCCCGAGTGACTGCAACTCGTCAGTTGCATCCCTCACACCCCATGCTGAGAGTGAGCTCTCATTCTGCCAGCTTAGCAGATATGCAAACATTTATGTGTCTTTTGTCCTCATTTTAACATACTTTAGACTAGTGAACCTTGTTTACCATGTAGAGCTTAATTTGTAAAAAACGTAAGTGCCAAGGCCCAAGGAATTTCTCATGTGGCATCTGCAGTTGGTGCAACCCACATGCCACTTTAAACTTCAGGTTCAAGTCCAAGTTTTATCATTTTTTAAAGATAAAATAAACAATCGAATACTCCATGAATGAACGTTGTTTGTAAATTACACAGACAGCGCCACCATGTGGTGAATTCTCATTAGTAGGTACTGGTGTTTACAAATATGGGCTGGTGCCGAGCACCGGAAAGCACTGGCACAAATTAAGCACTGCCACCATCACAGTTTTGCTAAGGAACACTGCTTCTCACAGTCACACTTTATTGATCACATCCTTTCTTGATAGCAAATATATCGATTTTACAGTGCTCCCTCACTTCCCAGTTTGTATTTTTGTTACCATAGAGGTAATGCCACTTTACATTTTCAAACATTGTAACTTAGGTGGGGATCACATCTTCTTTGAGTCTTACTTTTGCCAATGCTTCTTTGTCAAAACTGATTATTTTGCTTAATTCTTTGTATTTTCTCTATAGTAGCTAAGTCAATCAGAGAACCTGCTGAAGAGATGTAACGTTATTTTATTCACATTTGTATAGATAGCCTGAACCACCATTCTCATGGCATTGCCGTAGATTTTCAGCCAGTCCTTGTGCTATTTTGTGGTCAGTAGCAATAAGGATTATGGGATTTGTAGTTTTCTTTTTCGTATTATAAGACAAGAACTATAAGTCCCAGCTTGCTCGTGTTTTATAATAAAAAAGCCTGCTCACCTTTACAGCTTTTACTGCTCTTCAGAATCGTACAAACCTTGTTTTTCTTTCTGACGAGCATGTTCAGCCTCGACAACAAGCATGCCAATAATGTCAGGAAGGAGAGACCTCTGCACTTTGCCAATGCTTGTTTGTTGTGTTTATCTGTCCTTTCTTTTTCCTTTCTCTGTCTTCTTTCCATGCCCCTCCCCTTCTCCTTCTCTCTACACTCCTCTCAATTGCTTCTCTTGCTGTATCTCTTTTGCTTTCATCTCTTTCTCGGGACAACTCCGGACTACGAGCGCACCCACCGTCCACCTGTCCAGGCGCAGACAGAAGTACCGCCCCACCCCACAGGGCGCTGAGTGTTCCTGGCAGCGCCTGCTCTCCAGGTACAGCCTGCGTCAAGGTGCAGCCCCAGAGGTCATCAGATGTTTGGGGCGTCTGTCAGCAGATTCCCAGCATGCCACCCAGGAGTCAGCACTTGAGCTGAGCTGAAGTTAAATAAACCGAGAGAAGTACACGTCATGTACGTACACCGCTTCCCAGAGGCATGCCAAGCATTTTGTCTTTAAACACATTTTCCTTTTAGTCAAAGAAAAATGCTATCTAGGGTTAATGGAGCTAGGAGCATCCAGACCTCCTGAGAAACTCTCGCCAGGTCAAATTGTCACCGACTAATACCTTTCCAAATGGTAATAGTTACTTCTTTCGCTACCACTAAGTATATTTATAGAGCGCCCCCTACCGGAGGGTCTCTGCAAAATGTATTCAAGCACAGGTTTTGATTTGAAAAAAAGAAATAACAGCAAGCTTAAAGTTTTTTGAAGAGCCCATCACAAGCATTGCTGAATGCTGGTTTACCGAATACCAAGGCGTGCCTACTTTTGATCCCATCTTCACGCCTCTTTCGTACACCACCCTACACTTCCTGTCTCTTTAAATATCTCCTACAGGTTCTTTTTCATCCCTGCTTTCTCCCATTGTCTCTTTTCTCCCATTTTTCTCTTTCTCCTTCCTTCTCCATTTTCTTCCTTTTCCTCCCCTGCTCTGAGTCAAATTTTGATGATGAGAATAAATCCAAGTGCCCAGAAGGGAGTGCTGGTGTCCACAAATGCAACCACCGGTGCAAATTAAGCACTGTCCACGAGGCAGTCTTAGATGGGCAGTCGGCATCTCTATAATCTTTGATCTTTTTTCCAGAATTGAGGGATTATCAAGTACCAGTTCCAGGCGTCAGTTCACACAAGGTATTCTCAGCTCACGTCATACCAACACGTGTAAATGAAGTTTGATTGTCTGTGCTAATTGATCAGAAGAGCATCTTGCACCTCAGACACATGATCTGCCACAGAAGCCAGCTCTTGTGACACAACAAACAATAGTTCTCATCTCTAACATGTATCTCGAATTACATCAATAGTCCACTATTTACTTTTATTACAAGAGCCTGATTTACAGTTTTCAGCAAAGTACTAAATCTATAGGAACATCTATGGGTGAATTTCTCCTACTAGACTGCCCTATATTGGAGAAAACCCCACAGGTTGGATTTCCACCTCCAGCCTATACCAACAGTGGACAACATCTACAAGTGTCTATTTCACTACCAGACTATCCCTATAGTGAAGGAAATTCCACGCGTGGATTTGTAATACCAATGTGTCTCTTCCTTCAGAAAACTGAAAATGTTCACTTACAAGAATATGAAACATTTGGATAAGCTTTCCTGACTGTCCCATTTTACCACCAAATTCTCAGGTTCATGATCCCAGAATTTTAGATTACATTTTGGATTGTTTTGCTAAAATAGGAAAAAAGGGACTATCTTATTTTGCGTAAATTTGAATTTCTGGAAAACCACTTAACATTCCACAGAGAAATTAATCTGCCATTCAGCCCAGGTTTTCTGAGAAGCCTTGTCTCCACAACGTAAGCATCTTAAAGTTTTGTCTGTGCATAGATAGGTAGGAAGGTTGATATGACCAAGGTCTCCCCTGGACACGCCTGAGCCTGCTTTGGACTTATGAAGTAGGTATTTATAGGTTTATCAGTACACTTTGAAGGTGACAAGCCATGTCACTGCAGCAGCCTCCTGACTAAATGACTAGAGGATGAATTGGTTACCTTTTAAAGCTGTGAAAAAGACAAAAAAACATCTTTTCAGCCTTCTGTTGTGCGTAGGGTTGGTATTTTGAGAATCAAGCCAAGAAAACTTTGACTTGGCATAAGGTGACCAGTTCTAAATGGGAGGCGTTCGCCCTTCCTGACTTGATCCTGGTGGCCATCTTGAAATGAATCTTCATTTTATACCTGGCGGCCATTTTGAAGCAGGCTTTCTTTTTCCTTATTGGTGGCCATAATAGAATCCCTTGTCCCACGGATCGCGTAACATGTAGCTCAACTGTGTCATCTTTATAAATATCAGGGCCAGAAAACGTAACTTTTAAAAGTTGAGGTTGTCTTCCTGTGCAGCTTCAGGAGACCTGAAGTGCTTGCATCAGAAGAAATTAAGTTATTCAATGAAGAGAAGGTAAAGGGCAAGTGAACTACAGCAGTGTGGGCTGATGGGCAGGTGAGGCGTCAGCACGACTATGAAAAAACTTTTCACATATCTTTCGTCATCTGAAGACATAGAGTTTGAGCATCTTTGATCTGGAGGCGAGCCGTGACGCAGTCTGACACGGGAAGCCTTTACGAAACGTATGTGCCGGAGAGGCCTGAAGTCCTCATCCTTGGATCCGTCATCGGTACTATCTGTATATCAACAGCCCGATGCAGGCGGCCCAAAGCCCGGGGCTCGGTGTGGCCACATTAGAGAATCGAAATGAAAGCAAATACCTGGCGGTTCCCGAGACGCCCCATCTGGGGTTGGGCGCACGCAGGGGCTTTCTGCACACTTGCATTTGTTAGGTCTGGTGTCAGTTCCAGTAAATGACATTTTTGTGGTTTGAAGTTAAAGTGTGTTGTATATTACTTAACTTCGACAGATCAGAGACATACATAATTGTTTATTTAGGATGTTTGTATAGCACAGCTCTTAGCAATATTGCCTATCAGTGTGCATTACATGGAACATTGCAAGAGGTCTTGAATCTTGAAAAGCCTTCACAAGGAGCACAGTCACAAATGTCAACAACTCCTCATAACAATTCTGTAACCTAGCCCTGGGCCAGAACTCTTTTTGGTTTGCATAGTATGAAGATGTTTATATATTTTAAGAGCCTCTCGGGTTGTGGAAAACATGTTGGTCGATTTGTTATATTGACACGGGGTCTAATCCTAAATTCGAATAACTATTTATGTGTCGTTGTATGATAAAGTGTTATGCATTGGATTGTATTCTTATGTTTTTTTTAGCATAAATATTTATATCCATATTTGACATTATTATTATAGTACATTAAGTAATTTAGTACTTTATGTGTGGAAATATGCTTCACAGCTGGTAGTTTAGGTTAAGTGAGTACTGGGCGGAACCACTATCACGGCTGTGAATTTGTTGCTTTTAGGGGAGGTGGGGTTTGTGGGCTATTACAGGCCAACCAACCTTAACTCCCTTTAACTCTAGATTTTCCAGGGAATTTAATTTTAACTTCATAGCTGCTATGGAACGTCCAGCTCCAGTGCTGGACGTTCCATTGCGCAGGTGCAATTCGAACGTTCAACGGCCGACGGCAGCACCCCCGAGGTAGTGGTGCCGTCGGCCGGTGAAAGTGCGCAGCACCTAAAGGGTTAAAGAGGTGCGACTCTCCAAGTGTTTAGGCGATTCTCATTTAGTTTATGCCCTGTTACTATACCCATCAAAATGCCAGTGCACACAGTCCTCACTAGAGATTCTCTTTAATAGAGGTCATCAATAGAGGCCATCTTTATTAGAGGTCATAAATAGAGGTCTGGAGTTCTGGACTTTTTGGTTCCGTCCAGAGGTGTCAGGGTACAACACCCAAAGACCCCGGAGTCCCACCTGCCTTGGTGCACAAATGAACAGAAACACGGGCTTCTCGATGGTGGCGTCAAAGACCAAAGGTTTATTACTGCAGGGACACAGAAGTCACAGAATCTACACACGGGCAGAATCTAGGAGACTGTTCGATTTGTACAAAGTGGGTTGCTCCTTATATACTAAAAATTGTGCTCTAGGCAAATATTTCACATGTCAGTACATTCCCAAACCTTTGTGTCTCTAAACAATAAATATTTGGCGTTACACAGGAACTGTCGATAATATCTGATACCAAACATCACGAAGAGGGGTTCCCACCAGTTCATCACAATCCCTTGTCAATATTGCATTCAAGACCCGGACCGCCTCATCGTAAAGTTCGCTACCTCCCCCTAATAAAGGCCCAGAAGGAAAGGAGCAGAGCCAGGTGCAGAAGATAGAAAAGCGGGATAAGAGATGTTTGTGGGTTGTAAATGGGCAAGGCTACCGGCTTCGGCCGCCTAATCATGATCAGGTACAATGGACAGGAAAACCAGTTCAGGTGGGCTGGCCTCGGGCAGAGGAGGCAGCCTTTGTCGAGTCATGCAGCTTCAGCGTGATCTGGTTTAAGGTGCACGTGTCATGTAAGAGGTGAATCTCCGGCTAAGGCTACGTGTCCTTAATCAAAGTGAAGTGAATGAAATGATCAGAGGCTATTGCATATGTGAGGGCAAGGAACCACAAAATGGCGGTCATGATCTAAGATGGATGCCGTGTGTATATCAGAAATGTGTCAGTGGAAGGAGTGCTCTTGCTCGTAGCGTAGCGAAAACACTAGGATATACTAAATGGATCATTTGCGGTTCGCTGATACTAATTTTATGTATTTCCGACAAACTTGAAAACACGGGTTCAAGTCGTCACGGAACCGTCACGGAACCTCAGACCCTCCTTTTGCCCTTACATAGGCAATTACTCAATCTATGTCTGAATCTAGTTCTATGCTCATCAGGTCAGTGACATGCTGTTGTATCATCATCCTTTCTCGTGTCTTTTCTCCAAATGCAGGTGGTTTCCTAAAACAGGTTGTAGCACAAAGACTACACAGAGCAGGACCACACTGGATAATCAGACAACATGAGAATAGTAATATTAAGATGACACCAATGACCATTAGAACCTTCCATCCCCACGCTGAGATCAGAGTCCAAACCCACTCCATAAAGGACCAGTTTCCCTCATCTACATGTATGGAGTCCGAAATCTTGTGCAACTTAGAGATCGCCTCGTAAACTGTTGGAGCATTATTAGGAATAAAGACACAGCAGCTCGATTGGATCATTCTGCATACCCCACCTCGATCTGCAAGTATAACATCTAGAACCATACGGTTCTGCAATGTCATGAGCCTATCCGCCTGAAGCTCAGCTGTCAGATTGCTAAGGGCACCAGCAGTTTCGGTAATAGTAGATTCAACTACCCGTGTTAGCTGACGTATGTTTCTACTATTGGCCATAGGCCCCCAGAACGGAAGGAAGCCTTTGAAGAAGTCTCCAGCTTCCTGACCAGCTGTATCTTCCTTGCTGAAGACACCTCTCGCTACTCTTGTTCTGTGGTAATCAGGTGAAGCAGTGTATGTCGGAGGCAATAATCGAGCAATATAACATGATCCTGAGAAGTCGACAGGCAACCATGTATAAGCTCTGTCTCGACAAATGAAATAGGTACCCCTAGCAGTAAGAAAGGCAGGGGAAGAGTTAGCCGGAAACACATAAGTCTCTACGCACTCACTCCTCCCTAGCTGAGCTCTCGGATTTCTCCCATTACCTTGCAAACAGACCTGACCTCGGTGAGGTACGACCCAGATTGGAGTTGAGCTTTTACGCTTGCTTTCTCCTAAACTAAGGCGATACTCTGAAGTATTCCAACTTAAATATACTCGCAATTCGTCTCTAGGGTATGATGGAGTATTATTGACGTCTTTGACCATGTCAATAATTCCCTGGACTAAAGCTTTGTTGGCAGAGTTATATTTAGTGGAGCGTGGTGGACGTGGAGGATAGGTCTCAAGAGCATAAGCAAAGATGGTTTGAAGGGCCTGAAATGATCCATTGTAGCTGAAAGGCAAAACCAGATAGGGAATACCTTTATCCATAGTGTGGGGTATCAAGCCACACACCCAACAGTCTGTCGTGTTAACTACCAGTTGGTGTTGGTGCAAGAGCTGTACAAAAGTATTATTAATGAATTCTGAGCGTCGAGCTTGCTCATGTTCCGGAAACGAGTGAAAAGAGTGTATAGAAGAAACAGTAGAAATAGCAGGATCAAGGGGAGGTACTGTAGATACTGGCACAAAAATCAAATTTATGCTAAAGACAATTCCACCCACCAGTGTTGCTAAAACAATCAAAAATGTAATGGCACATTGCATCAAGAAACATTTGCTATGAAGAATTCTATTTAGTCTGTTTCTGCGAACGTAAATCACATTTTCTCGTTGCAGCGCAGGAAGTTCCATCTTCTACAATCCGCTCGCGACCACTGATGATGTGTACGTAGATGAAAATGCCTCTGTCAGCCCTGGGAGTTCCCAGTACTAACAGAAAGATCGACCTTGTGTCAGACCCCTGCAAATTCAAACTAGGCACACAGCCACGACCCTACGGCTACCCAGACGGCAAGGCAATTTTAAAAACAATAAACAATAACAAACTTCCTGGCTGAAGGCAAAAGTTCAAAATATATATATATATATCAAAATCACAGTATGCAGTTGCCTGCTTTATTAGTCCTTTTTATGGCTTCTAAGGTTGTATCTTTTCTTCGCTGGTACTGTTTGATCGGAAAATAGTGTATCACTAGCAGCTGTTGCAGAGTTTACGTTCGCAGATGGCAAAGTTTCTTCTGATGCTGGAGACAAATTTTCAATGTTCAAAGCAGTCTTTTCAAGAGGAGAGTCACGTTTCAAAGTGTCAGAAATCAAATCGGCATCGCTGAAAGGGACAAATTTTGGAGTTATTTCAGATTCGGAGGCACCAATTCCCTTCTTCACCCAGTCGTCGTAGGGCAGCGGCAGTGGAACACGCTTTACGTGAGAAGCGTGGATCCAGTGCTTGCGACCAGCAACACGTACAGCTGTCCTCGTCGCCAGCAGGATTTGGAAGGGGCCGATGTAGCGAGGCTGAAGATTCTTTGTCCTCGCAAAATTTCTGACCACCACGTGGTCGCCGGGTTTCAGCTGATGCCCTGGACTCTCCGGAGGTTTTGGCAAAGCATCAAAGACCTGTTGATGAATAAGACTTAATTTAGCAGTCAAGTCGTAAAGATAGTCTATCAACATAGGATATTCAATGGAGCAGAATTGTTTAGGCCTTGGCACACCCCAGACATTTGCCGGGCGGCCAAATACAATCTCATATGGAGAAAGCCCTATTCTAGAATGCACTGTTGCTCTCGTTGATAACAAGGCCAAAGGAAGTGCGTCTGGCCAAGCCAAACCTGTGGATGCTTGAATTTTGGCTATTTTAAGCTTGAGGGTGCCATTGTAACCCTCGACTAAACCAGCAGACTGGGGATGGTTCGCACTATGAAATTTTTGTTTCAATCCTAGACCAGCACACACACTCTGCATAACTTTCCCTATAAACTCACTTCCGTTATCTGACCATACAATCCGTGGCATTCCAAACCTAGGGAAAAATTCTTTGAGAAGAATTTTGGCAGTTGATAAAGCAGTGTTGTCCTTTAGTGGGTATGCTTCTATCCACCTGGAAAAAGCACAAACCACCACCAGGACGTATTTTAAATTGTTGCAGCGTTCCATGTGAATGAAGTCTAACTGTATTACTTCAAAGGGACAGGAAGGAGGAGCAAAATGACCAGCTGGAGTTGGAGTTCCCTTGCCAGGATTATGCATCAAGCACACCATACAATTTTTCACCACTCTCTCTGCACACTTACTGATTCCCTCATTCTTCCAAACCGGAGCTAACATCTTACATATCCCTTTAGAACTTATGTGCGCCACTCCATGCGCCATCGTCACTACTGCAAGCACATACGCATCAGGCAACATCCAACGCTGCTGTTCTGTCAAATCGATCCAACATCCATTCGAGTCCAATTTGCCCGTACTTTCTCTCCATACGCGTTTCTCTTCCTCAGTCGCTTCTTTCTGGATCTCTTTTACACTTTCCATTGTGTCTTCACACATTCCAGACTCAGCAATCCATCTTGCAGACGTAGCAACATACATTCTACTCATCATGTCTCTAGCTGTCTGTTTAGCGGTTTCATCAGCAAAGGCATTTCCCCGACCAACATCATCCGTGATTGCTTTATGAGCACTGCACTTCACAATCGCAACTTCAGTCGGTAAGGTTAGAGATTCTAACAAGTCGTTAACTAGCTGACCATGTTGAATCTTAGTCCCATGGGACGTAATGAAACCCCTTTCTCTCCACAACCGGCCAAAACTATGGGCCACGCCAAATGCGTACTGACTATCTGTAAACACATTCACTCTCTTTCCCTCAGCTAAAACACACGCTCTCGTAAGAGCTATTAACTCTGCAGCTTGGGCAGAATTCTGACTCACTCTTGCAGTCTCCACAATCGTCTTCAAAGTCGTTACCGCGTAGGCAGCAGTCACATCACCATTCTCCAATTTAAAACATGACCCGTTCACATACAGCGTACCATCTGGGTCGGATAGAGGAGTATCTCTCAAGTCGATACGACCTTTTGTCTCTTCCTCCGTTTTGAAATAACAGTCATGTGGCTCAGAATCACTCGACTCTTGATCAGTCGGCAACAATGTTGCTGGGTTCAATACATTGCATCTTTTGATCTGAATATGACTCGCTAATAACGTCAGCTCGTAACCAGATAATCTCGCACTAGTAAGGTGTTGTGTCTTCGTTCGGTTCATGAGTGTGTCCACTGCATGAGGAACCATGACCACTAGCATATTGTTCATCACCAAACCAGCAGATTGTCGAATGGAAGCTGCAGCTGCCGCTGTAGCCCTCAAACAACTAGGCAATGCTCTAGCTACCGGATCTAATGTTGATGAGAAATACGCACAAGGGCGTTGTTTATCACCAAACTTCTGTGTCAAGACACTCAACGCGCAACCTTCTCTTTCGTGAACGTAGAGCGTGAATGGCTTACTGTAATCAGGTGTACCCAATACAGGAGCTGAACACAAAGCTTTTCGTAATTCAGCAAAACTCTCTTGACATTCATCAGACCATGGCACCGGACTCGGAACATTTTTCCCAGTCAAAGCTACCAACGGTTTTGCTAAAAGTGAAAAATTTGGGATCCATTGCCTACAGTAAGAGGTAATACCTAGAAAGGCACGTACTTCCCTCTGTGTGCGTGGAACACTCATTTGCATAATTGCTTTTATTCTTTCTGGGGTCAACTTCCTTCCCTCCTTTGACAAGAGATGACCTAAGTAGGTTACTTCTTGGCAGCAATATTGCATTTTGGAAGGTGACACCTTATGATTCAAATTAGACAAATGATGCAATAGTGAAATTGTAGCTGCTTTGCAAGTTTCCTTGTCATCGGCAGCCACCAAAAGATCATCTACGTATTGTACTAGGGCAGAACCTGGAGGAAGGACAAAAGAATCTAACTGACTTTTTAAAGCTTGACTGTAAATAGATGGACTTTCACAGTAGCCTTGTGGAGCGCGTTTAAATCTGAAACTGCGACCTCCTAAACAGAAGCCAAAAATATCTCTGCTTTCCTCGGCTATCGGAATGCTGAAAAAGGCATTCTTCAAGTCGATGACTGAGAACCATGTAGCTGTAGCAGGAATCAATGTTAACAAAGCAGTAATGTCTGGCACTACAGGAAACTGCGGAATTACAATCTTATTAACTTCTCTAAGGTCTATGACAAACCTATAGACTGGAGGCTTTGTAGGATCTGTTCGTTTCAAAATCGGCAATACAGGACTATTACAAACATTTCCTCGCGTTTCTTCAACCACACCTTTTTTAATCAAATCTTGCACAATCAATAAGAGTGCACGCTCACCTTCATTCGATATTTTATATTGAGGAATTCTTGGAAATTTTACATTCGCTTTCAAAGTTACTACATATGGTGGAATCTCTAGTAGACCTACATCATTGGGACCAGTCGCCCAAAGAGAATCAGGGAGTGAACGTAGCTCCGGCGGGAGTTTGTCCATTGACAAGTACATCGGAGAGGTGAGTCTTTTACCCAAAGTAAGCTGTACTCCTTCCGGAGAACAGTACAATGTCGCATATAGTCGTTTTAACAAATCTAAACCAAGCAGATTTTCATTACAACCTGTCGTCAAAATTAAGGGTGCTTTCAATTGACACGGTCCAACAGAAATAGACAAAGGACCAGATATCGGGTTGTACACAGGGGCGCCTGAAAAACCTACGGAAACATTTGTTGAGCCAGACAAAGGTGCGCCAGGGAGTTTCGCATGCATGATAGAACTTTTTGCGGCACCAGTATCCAACAGAAACGGTTCGACTACACCTGATGTTGCTACTGCGACATAAGGCCCACTCTGATCCACTGGAACTGATACTACTCCCTCTCTCTGTCTATGGCTGTCCTAGTACCCATTTTGTTGAAATCCCTCTTCAACTTCACAATAATCCTCAACAAGATATTGCTGAGATCTATTCTGTTGAGCTGACTGTACATTTCGCTGATCAAAGTGATTAGAAGGACGATCATTAGTTTGTGGAGGCATAGCACCTCGTCCCCGACCTCTAGAATTCTGTGCAAAACCACCACGACCTCTCTGAGCTGCTGCCGCATTATTTTGCGCTAAAATCTGACAATCATTTTTATAGTGACCCTCTTTCTTACAGTACGCACACTGATTCCACTGGTATTGAGGCCTGGTCGAATTATAATCTGTCTTTTGATACGAATTCTGTTGCATATTAGTCTGATTCGTGCGAGGCGGATACGCCTGCTGTAAAAGAACTTTAGTCTTTAAATTTTTCGTTTTCTTCTCTGATTTCTCCTTTTCCTCTTTATCCCTATTTTCATAGTACTGTGCAGTCGCAAGTATTTGCGCTGTCGTAGATACAGCCCACGCACTTTCTGAGTCTTTCAATTTATTGCATAATTCGGGTAACAAATTATGCACAAATTTATCGACAAACAATCTCTGTCCTCCTTCAGTGCTCATATCCTGACCACTATGGTCTACAAAAGTCTCTTCGAACCTCGTGAAGAAGTCGGAGACACTTTCGTCTTTCTTCTGCTTGCACGCTGACAACTTGTCCCAATTAACACGCAATGCTGGCATCAGAGTCTTCATTAAATCAATTATTCTACCTGGAAGATTAGCAATTAGGGGTTCGGGTTTCGCACCACCTGTTTGTTGAGCATCTGCTGCAGTGATAGCTGCCCAATCACCACCTAAAGCAGCCTGATGATCCTCTCTACGAATTTTAGCCCACACTGGTTGTGGAACTACATTACCAAACAACATATCAATGTCGGCTAAGTTCATTATACAAGCCTCAACTGTCTGTGTCAATTCCTTGTAATATCCGGCTGGATTCTTACGTGGATCTGGCAAGGCCTGTTTCACTGCTAACACTTCTGCTCGCTTCCACGGAATATGTATCCATACTCTTTGGAACTGTGCTGGAGCAGCTGCAATACCCGCATTATCATCACGTTGTACTGCTTCGCGCCAAATTGGAGGAACTTCCCTCATAGGATATTGGCGACTTAGCTTCATTCTACCTTTCTCTAAATCTCTCGGCGAACGAAGAGATGGATCATTCCTAAAACTCAAAATAAGTTCCATCGCTTCCTTTATATTATCGCCCACTATCATTCCAGCAGCAAACTCTTTTTGAATCTTAATTAAATCTTCCAAATCTGATTCGACATCGTCTTCTTCTATTTCCTCACGCAACAACGAGCACATCTCGTCGAAGACGTATCGCTGTGTTGGCTCTCCCCATTGCATAAATGTCTCTAACACATCTTTCGTACTATATCTTCTAACTTTTGTAATCCATCTGAGAGCCGTG
Source organism: Lissotriton vulgaris (assembly GCF_964263255.1). Taxonomy (NCBI): domain Eukaryota; kingdom Metazoa; phylum Chordata; class Amphibia; order Caudata; family Salamandridae; genus Lissotriton; species Lissotriton vulgaris. The sequence goes on along the minus strand of NC_141700.1, from coordinate 82,797,960 downwards.
GAGTCTAAAACTCCCCGTTCCTCAGTACTTGGAAGCTGACTCCGTCTCTGAACAGAGTCAGGAGTAGGAGTCTTAATCAAGGTTTTATATATAGGAGACAGCATATTAGTAACAGAATCAGTAATTCTTCGACGAACAGAAAGTGGAGTTAGTACACTCGCAGACATAGAGAACGCAGTAGAGGTAGGAATAGATGACGAAACAGTAGGAGTATCGAGGAAAATAGTTTGAGGACCAATAGGTACAGTGGTAGGTATAGGAGCGGGCAGTGCAGGAAGAGGAGGAGCTGTAGGAACATTTACATTCACCACAGGAGGTATAGGAACTTGATTCTGAGGAACAAGAACACCAGGTTGTCCAGCAACCGGCAATTGAACATTCGGGATCAGTGGAGCCGCAGCACCTTGTGCATACGGTGGAGGCGACCGTAACAGATAAGATAGCAGAGGATCGTTTTCGGAATCCTCCAGTATCTTAGCCATTTTCGATGGCAAGGCAGGATAGCACTTGTCAATCGCTAAGTTACGCTCTCTAATGGCTACATCTATGACCTTCTCACACTCGTTAGCCTGCAACTGCTTAGTCGCTTGCTCTAGAGTTAACTCTTCTAGTTCTTTTTGCTCTTTCTTCAACCTTTTCATTTCTCTCTGTTTGGATTCTTTCCGCCAATAACGAAAAGAGTCAAACATTGCCGGCCGGGCTTTCTTCCTAAACAATTTCGCTTCTAAATTGTCGAGAATCTCTTGTTCAAAACTACCATGCAGTGGCCAACTAAGGACACCATCCTTCTTACAATAACGGACCCATATCTCATTATAAGTTATAGGACCCACACCATACTTACAATATAGGTCATATAGGGGAGTCCCAATCGGAGGAACCAGACATGAATCCTCTAATTGTGAGTCACTGTTGCAACTAAAACAAGACAACATTTTCCGACTTACCTTTTTCAGTCCGGAACACAAAACAAACAAAACACGGAACAAATTTGTGCACTTGAACCAAGAACTTAGGCCTACCAAAACGAACTGATGTATCGATACCCAAACTGAACCAAATAGATTATCGTAACCAGAACAACTAGTGATAATCTTACAAAACCAAACCAAACCAAGAACCGATCAAGGATTTTTAACAATCCTCACAAAAGTAACCAGCTAGCTATCACTAAATACTTAACTGAGGCACTGAAGACGTCACCAAGGAGAAACCCGTCACGTTTCGCCGTACTAAGGACTGCACCACTTCGGGTCCAAGACAGGGCGACGGTCAAGGCAACGGCCCACTGCAGCCGTCCTGAACGGGAACCCTCGTGGAAGAGAACTTCAGGGCCACTTTTGCGATATGCCGGGATCGATGAAGTGGGGCGCCTCCCTCAGGAATCTTCACACGAAGCTTCTCGAACTCTTCAGGCTTTTGGACCGGTACCGAATGACGTCGCCCCACGTTGGGCGCCAATTGGAGTTCTGGACTTTTTGGTTCCGTCCAGAGGTGTCAGGGTACAACACCCAAAGACCCCGGAGTCCCACCTGCCTTGGTGCACAAATGAACAGAAACACGGGCTTCTCGATGGTGGCGTCAAAGACCAAAGGTTTATTACTGCAGGGACACAGAAGTCACAGAATCTACACACGGGCAGAATCTAGGAGACTGTTCGATTTGTACAAAGTGGGTTGCTCCTTATATACTAAAAATTGTGCTCTAGGCAAATATTTCACATGTCAGTACATTCCCAAACCTTTGTGTCTCTAAACAATAAATATTTGGCGTTACACAGGAACTGTCGATAATATCTGATACCAAACATCACGAAGAGGGGTTCCCACCAGTTCATCACAATCCCTTGTCAATATTGCATTCAAGACCCGGACCGCCTCATCGTAAAGTTCGCTACCTCCCCCTAATAAAGGCCCAGAAGGAAAGGAGCAGAGCCAGGTGCAGAAGATAGAAAAGCGGGATAAGAGATGTTTGTGGGTTGTAAATGGGCAAGGCTACCGGCTTCGGCCGCCTAATCATGATCAGGTACAATGGACAGGAAAACCAGTTCAGGTGGGCTGGCCTCGGGCAGAGGAGGCAGCCTTTGTCGAGTCATGCAGCTTCAGCGTGATCTGGTTTAAGGTGCACGTGTCATGTAAGAGGTGAATCTCCGGCTAAGGCTACGTGTCCTTAATCAAAGTGAAGTGAATGAAATGATCAGAGGCTATTGCATATGTGAGGGCAAGGAACCACAAAATGGCGGTCATGATCTAAGATGGATGCCGTGTGTATATCAGAAATGTGTCAGTGGAAGGAGTGCTCTTGCTCGTAGCGTAGCGAAAACACTAGGATATACTAAATGGATCATTTGCGGTTCGCTGATACTAATTTTATGTATTTCCGACAAACTTGAAAACACGGGTTCAAGTCGTCACGGAACCGTCACGGAACCTCAGGTCCTTTTTAAATAGAGGTCATCAATAGAGGCCATCTTTATTAGAGGTCATCAATAGAGGTCATATTTAATAGAGGTCATCTTTAATAGAGCCCCTCAATAGAGGTCCTCTTTAATAGAGGTCATCAATAGAGATCATCTTTATTAGAGGTCATCAATAGAGGTCCTCTTTAATAGAGGTCATCAATAGTAATCATCTGTAATAGAGATCATCAATAAAGGTAATCTTTAATAGAGGTCATCAATAGAGATCATCTTTAATAGTGGTATATTTAGTAAGAGTCATCAATAGAGGTCATCTTTAATAGAGGTCATCAATTGAGGCCATCTTTAACAATGGTCATCAATAGAGGTCATCTTTAATAGAGGTCATCAATAGAGATGATCTTCTTTTAGAGATAATCTTAAATAGAGGTCACGAATTAAGGGTCTTGTTTAATAGAGTTCATCGATAGAGATCATCTTTATTAGAGGTCATCAATAGAGGTCATCTTTAATAGAGGTCTTCAATAGAGGTCATCTTTAATAGAGGTCATCAATAGAGATCATCTTTAACAGAGGCCATCAATCGAGGTCATCTTTAATAGAGGTAATCTATAGATATAATCTTTAATAGAGGTCATCAATAGAGGTCATCTTTAATAGCGGTCATTGATAGAGGTCATCTTGCTATGATGGGAGAAGGTGATGAAGCTTCCAGCAAGTGGGTGCTTTGGCTGCAATGGTGTATTTGGTCCAGGGACAGCTCTCACCTGGTTCCAGGCTTTCTTGGGTCACATATTGATGCAGGCAAGGAAATGTAATGGTTGATAACAATTTCACCTTGAAGATTAGTTTCATCATTTGTAACTGCATCTTTCACATCAAGCATGAGGTAATGAACATTGCAGTCCGAGTGCCAAATATGGTTTGCATATCTGTTATGCTATGCAACTTATGGATTGCGGACCTAACCATAATGTACAAAATATATATATATAACCTCACCAGGGGACCTTTCTCTGCTCGCAGCGTTATTCACACTCACTCCTCCACAAAGGAACCACGAACCACCAAACTGCAGGCAAATCAAATATTTATTGTTGCTGTTTCCTCCTGATTACGCGTTTCGGGTACCATTTGCCCTTGTTCACACAGAGAGTAAAAACACAATTTTTTAATGTTGATGCTTTGAACACGTGATAGAACACCACCCATGAACATAGAAAAAATACACATGTCTGTAAGAACATACAGTCTTTCTTCTGTTCTTTTTTTTCTCTCTTTTTTTCCCTCTTTTTTGTTACTTTTCTCTCTCTTTATCGCTGTTGTGTCAAAAATGTATATATATTTCTGATCCTCTTGTTTTCTTTATCCATAAGTGGGTGATAAGTCCCAATGATTTCTTTGGCCGTTTTAATACATTATTTTAATCAATATTTCCAAATCCATCTAAAATGTCAGCGGGTATAAATATAATTTAAATACACAAATACATTGTATAAATATATAAATATATTAAAATATGAGTTAAATCATTATATTATAACTTGTGCAAAATGTCACCACCACATCACATAGCCTACCCAAATCTGTATATATATATATATATATATATATATACATTCCATATGAAATGAATATTCATATAAAACTCTTCACTTAATTAAAAGTAACTTGTATTGATCTCCTGGACCAGCCTATAATTCCTGCTTAAATGCATGTCAATCACAACCATTACTAGAACCTACTCCATCCCACATCATAATTATTTAGGAACACAACAGTACCATCCATCAGACTGTGCCTAAAGTGCAACCAATCTGTAAAGTGCATATTTAATGTGCAAATCAGTAGTAATATTAAAGTCCATATGCCATAAGTATTCTAACCATAATAATTCCTAAACTATCATAAAAACGTTCTAAGAAATGTGGGCCAGTGGTAATTGAGTGCAAACAAAACAGAATAAAATCCAATCTTGACTGCACCCAAGTATTCAAGGCCGCTGCTCAAATAAGTGCCTATTTATAAACGGGTATACAGATTACATTGTAGGTACACGTGGGCCACTTTTTAAATGATCTCGGTTGATCCCAACCAGACATCTATCAAAAGTTATGCAGATCTTCCGTGTTGTTCAAGCCATATGGAAACTTGGTGTCTAGCTCTAAAATAATTTTGGACTCCAACTGTCTTAGGGCTTTTTCACGATCCCCTCCACGGCGCAGTTTAGGAATAGCAGCTGCCACAAAATAACTTAAACAACTAAGATCATTGGTATGTATTTGTTTAAAATGGCGAGCTACAGGATACGTGGGGTCGTTATTTACTATGGCACACATGTGTTGCAATATCCTGACATGCACCTGCAACTTAGTGCTACTCACATATCTCAGTCTGCAGGTGCATGTCAGGATATACACCGCAAAATCAGTCCTACATGAGAAATTGCCACTAATGGCTATTTCATTTGGGCAAAACGGTGAAAAACTTGCAAGCCCTACTAGTATTGCATTTAGTAAAGCCATTCTTTGGTTGTAGCCAAGTTTTGGCAGCTGCCAACTCTGGGCAAGGTTTCCCAATGTGCGTGTGCATAGAAATGCCCTTCCTGTAAGTGACAGTGGGTTGTGTTGGTAATCTGGAAGACAACACCCCATCTGTCAAAACAATCGGCCAGTGACGTTTGACAATAGCACGTACTTTTCTCTCTTGTTTACTGAACGCCGTGATCAACCTTGGGGTGGAATTGTCATTAGCAGATGCCTCTACATTATTCGTGAGTAAGGATTCCCTAGATCGCTCCTTGGTTTTATTGATGTCCGTCTTAAGGATCCTCTCACTGTAGCCCCTTTGTCTAAATCCTTGGTAAGCTTCCTCAGTGCATCTATTCAAGTCCTCATTATTTTTACATATCCTGTTAAGATGTAAGAATTCACCATAAGGGATATTATCAATCATGTGCTTAGGATGAGCACTGCTGGCATGTAAGGTTAGGTTGCCAGCAGTTTCCTTTCTATACAGTGTGGTGCACATTTGCCCTTCACTTTGGTAAACCCTAACGTCCAAGAAATCAATACTGCTCTTACTGATGTTAGAAGTAAATTTGAGGTTTGCAGTATAGTTATTGATCTGCTTAACCCGTTGCGTGCTCATGACGCGCTCAGCTCGTCATGAGGCATGGTTGAGCTGCACTCATAACGAGCTGAGCTCGTCATGACCGTTGGAACGTTCACACGCGGGGATAATTTCCCCAATGTGCTGAATGTTCCAAAACTGGTGTGGTCGTGACGAGCTCTGCTCGTCATGAGTGCAGCGCCACTGTGCCTCATGACGAACCGAGCTCGTCACAAGCACAGCTGCGCCTCGTGCGGCCCGCCTCCCCCCGCACAGCAGGTGAAAACGCCCCGCAGAGAAGGGGTTAATGAATTCAGCTGCACTTGATTCACTACCTCGCTAAACAATAAAAACATCATCAATGCAACGCATCCAATAGAAAACATGTTCATTAAAAATAGTGGCATGCAGAACTTTGAGGACCTGCTCCTCCCACCAGCCCACATGCAAGCATGCATAGCTGGGGGAGAGGCAAGCCCCCATCGCAACACCTCTCTTCTGTAGAAAAATATAATTGCCAAATAAAAAATAATTATTGTGTGAACACCATGAGATCAGACTTTAAAGCATCTTATTGTGTTGGTAAAATTCAATTGGTCTAAAATCTAAAAAGTACTTAATGGCCATTAGACCCGGACCTAACCATAATGTACGAATTTGAGTCATTTTATAATTTTTATTCCAATTCATACATGGACTTTAACAGTGGTTTTAAACTGTATATGTACATATATAAATGTGTGTGTATATGTGTGTGTGTGTATATATAAATATATATATATACACACATTTGTATGTGTAGTCATATAAGCACAAATCTAAGCTAAAACAGCAGAGTGCAGTTAAAGAGGGGTGCAACTTCCTAACGGGTAGCAGGGTCATTCTTCACACAGAGGTTCTGTGAAGCGTGCTGTAACAGCAGACACTCGTTGACTGAGGTGTTCCATCAAGAGGTGGGGCTTCAGTTCCTTCTGGAATCGTGGTGGTGATGGAGAGTGAAGGACCTGTATTGTGGTGGATTTCTAGATCGAGGGAGCTTAGGTGGAGAAGGAACGTCTCCTGATTTTCGTCTACTTGCACTTCTTTTATTTCAAACTGGTGCTGCCACCGGTGCATGAGGGTTGTAGAGCTTCACCTTGTCTGCCAGATTGGGTTTTGTGTTGTTTTTCTCTCCTTTGATCGTGGTGGAGTGGGTTTTCAGGGTTATACAGGTGGGCAGGAAGGTGGGTACCAGTGGTGGTTCTGAATCCTAGGAGTGATTTGTTGATCCTTCAGAAGTCCTGTGATGAGTTGTGTTGCCACGTCGGGGATGCTCTTCAGAGGTGCCAACGGGTGTCTGGGACGCTGGGAAGCAGAGTGGTACCTCCATCCTGGTAGAATAGGGTACATTGCTTGAATGGCATCCAGTCTATTCAGAGAGGTGTGCGTTGGGTCTGTGAAAAAATAATTATTCACAAAATATTTGACATACGGTTGATAATTATTCCCCATATCTTGTCCAACTGTTCCCTAATTGCAAGAAAACCTTCCATAGAAACACAAAATACTTGTCCAAAGCAAGTATGGCTAGCTTTGATACTCAAGTCAAGTCGAGCATTTTATTATGATAAGAAACTCATATAACAATTAGCATCAATTTAAAAAAGAAAAACAACAATAAATAAACAATATAGAACAGCGTTAAAAAACAAAAACATTAAGTTCTTCCAACATTTACATAAAGTACAATTTAAGAAGGCAAGAGATTAAAAAATAATATTGAAATTGTTTGAGTCATCATTAATAAAGACAGCAGCTTTACTTTGAAATCTATATAGAAATATGCGATTTCAAAAACTGAGTAAGATTGATAAAGGCAGTAAGTGCCGAAACGCATCTCTTGATTGTGCCAAAACAAGCCTGAACGCCTCTTTTGGAGGAAAGGATCACATGTGTATTAATGATTGCCTTGCTCTAGCGCTCCTCCTTGCACCACCTGTGGTTAGGTGCTTGCCGGGCAAACAGCGTTGTTGTGGAAATATATATATATGCTGTGTCTCGCATTTACTCTGAACGTCGCGAGAAGTAGTCCTACAACTAACCATTGTTTTACAGAGGTTTAAAGAACAGAACTGGCACTATAACGATTCAATTGCTTAATGTCATGTTTTTTGTTTTGTTCAAAGTCACTTGAAACTACTGAACGATCACTTCACCTTTATGTCACTTTCGAAGACAGCCTTGCTTAAATTCTTTTTCTGTAAACCTCGTTATATGAATGACAATACACAAAGGAAATCAGACTCCATTGTGTTTGAAATAATTTATTGATATCTCAAAAGTTATAAGACAGATTTACTGTTTGACGCAATATTCTTTTCCTCCCAACAGAACCCTTGTAGTTATATTGTGTTATATACTATAAATATAGTGCAGGCATTTTACTCTAGGGTGGTCTAAGAAAGTTTGCCACTGTGAGCGCCAATGTGCACTAAACCAACAAATGAGCAGCCCTAAGGATTTAAGGTACTCTGCTAAACTGGAGGAAGAGGATGTGGCATAATGGCTAGAGCAGTCAGCCTCAAAGCTGGGGAACCGGGTTCGAGTCTCCACAGTGGCACTCAACTTCTCATGATTCTGGGCAAATCACTTAATCTCCCCGTGCCTAACAAAATGAATGCGTCCATCTGTAACACAACTGGTGCTCATCTAAAGTGCTCTGATACCTTCAGGTCGAGTTTGTGCTATATAAAACTAAAAACTGTTGATGATCTTGAAAACAGACCCAGATCATCTACTATTCTATAGCTATCTTCCATTTTTTTATTGATATTCAGATAGATTCCTATAACACCCAAAAAGTTAAAAATGATTCTGTGTGTATGTTGTACTTACACAGCACACTTACAGCGGAATTTGACGCGTGCACAGATCGGACGGTCCCCGGCCGTCCGACGTACACGCCTAGCGGTGGCCGTCCGACGCATGGAAAAGGTTAATCGAAGAATAGTCGACAGAGAGACTTTCTAACAATCTTAGATCTACGTCTACACTAGTTCCTTTCCGCTGCAGTTCTAGTGGGTTCTGAACCTGCTGTTTTATCATTCCACCTAAGCTGTTTTACTTCTCAGAAGATGAAAACACATTTTCTTCCTGGTTAGAAACAGATTGCATACCTGCTTACCGTCTCCATGCACCCGAGACTTTAACAGGCCCATATTCTGCAACTGTACTGTGGGGTGATTGAAACCTCCTGCCTGGCAGCATTTCAACTTCTCATCTGACCATTTCACAGCCCAATACAGTAAAAACTCTTGCCCTGAAGAAGTACAGCTGGATCATAAATTTACAGTGTTGGAGGGATGGGGGAAGGTTGTGGGCAAAAAGTAACTACTGTAGAACATCAAAAGGGGCCTTTTATAGGGGGGAAATGTTGCAGTGAAGTCCTGCTCATCATGGTTCCCCAGTGTGATGGGGTAAATCCTCTGTGTTTGTCGTAACACATCTGGTGCTCAAATGGAGGACTCTAGCAAAGAAAAAATAAGAACAATATTTCACAAGCAGCACCCAGGACCTTCTGTAAAAAATAATCATTTTCAGCAGACATGCACGCCCCATTTGTTTTATCCATCTTAGCTCACTTCTAGGACTGTTTTTATACTTCCTTTCCTCCACCCCCAAAGCTAAACATGCCCACAAGAGACACCACTCCCCAAGTGTGGACATCTGCACATTTACTATATAGCCATACAATACATAGAAATATCATTCATTTCATAGCTTTATTCGGATAAAAAAACATATTCATAAAAGAACAAATGCATTACAACATTTAAAACATACAAATCGTGATATATTAAAAAAAAACATAGATAAAAGTTGGTTTTAAAAATTTCATAAAACGTCATGTTCCCTTAAACACCTAAGCTGATTCCGATTAAAAGGGGAACATAAAAAATAAGGCTTCCAGATTTTAGCTTTTACTGACTTATACAAATAATGGCCAACTGAAAACAGCCTGATTCCCTGTCTGCGTTTATATTTAAAAAAAACCTGTAAATACTAAATGTATATGTATGTTTAGTAACTTTGCATACTGCAGTATAGACACTCTAGTTTAAAAAATGGATATGGGTTGTAATAAGCTTTGTATACCTGCAGATTTACACTTTTGCTAATACTATCATACAAATATTTGGGTTGTGTTTGTTTTGTTGTATTTAGTTACTTAGCCCAGGTGGGAGTGAGTTATTTATCAGATCCAATAAAACGCAATAGAAAGGAGATCAATATTTATAGGTCTGTATCTAAAGGCCGCCCCAATCAGAGTTTTACAAGCGGATTTTGGTGCTTTCTTTACCAAAATAAGTGTATTAAGTGTATTTTGTCCCATATTAAATTTCAACAGGTTTGACTTGCTGAAATTCACCTAGTAATAAATGTGGGGGATGTGGTAAATACAGCTGAATCCCGTTTTCGATCTCTGTGCAATACCTGTGCAAATGTTCTTGTGCAGCGATTAGAAAAAAACACAGACTCTTGTAATAAGGGCCTTAGATACAAAAACCTTTCAGAAATGTAAGTGTACCTGTAAATTTGTCAGCTACCTAAATGCTTGAATACACAATTTTTTTTCACTGACCAGGAAGTATGAATAAATACAAATCGGATGAGGAAAAATAAAAATGTTAAAAAAATAAAACAGTATGGTATAATTATCAAAAATTATTTCAATTCAAAAAGTTAGATAAGTATATCACGCTGACAAAAGACTCAAGATGGCCGCCACATAAGCTGATGGTTAGCAGTAAAAAGAGGATACACTGTAAAATGGATCATACTTTAGGGTTCTGGGTGATATATCATGCAATGTGTAGTCCCTACACTGGAATTTGATGTTTTTATACAATTTTGCTGTTGATGGTGCAGGAGGCAAATATATGAAACTGCATATTGTTGAGGTTTCCACTGTGTGTCTTGAAATTGGTTCGCTACACATTAAAACTCCACCTCAGTTTGAAACTTTTTGTCAGACACGGTTTCGGTAGTAGCTAGTTTTAGGTAAATTTGTGGGAACTAGTGAATTATCGTATCATTTCGAAAATCACCCACATTGTCCAAAAAACTGGCCCATTTAGGAGAAAAACTCCATCCGTGCTTGCCTTTTGAGCTAGCTTCTACACGTCTCTCATTACCAGACAGTCCATCCCTGATTGGCATGGCAGTAGTTCTGATCGTTAACATGTTAGTTTAATCGTGGTTTCAGTTTAAAGCTGAACCTTCATACATTCTTTTGAAATTCTAATGATTTACTGAAATTGTAAAGATCTACGCTTCTATATTAACGTTGAAGATCACCAGTAAAGTAGTTTTAATTAAATGTCCAGCTCATGAGTGCCCAGCTTGGCTGCCCTCTGCTGACCTATGCAAAGATGAAATGTCAGCTGTCAGAGCAGGGTGGCCTCTGCAAGATGCTGCCAACAAACACAGTATAACTTAATCAAAAATGGAATTGGGTCTTTATATATTTAGCAAATGCAAACATGAACTGGAGTTCATATTAAAGTAGACCTTGGGTTGGGTTTCTGGGAATCAGCAAAACAAGCCATTGTGGGTCAGAAATCAAGGTGTTCTTGGCTCAATGATTAATCTTGGAGCTTTTCTGTCAATATTAGGTTGTTTCCAGACATTTAAGGGCTAGAAGTTTCCTTGGGAAACATTATTGTAAACACACTGGCTCCTAATGACTCCTACCAAAAACGGATCCAAACCGAAGACTTCATTCCTGTTATACAGATCCATATACTCTCAGCCACTTGCATAAAAAAAACAGTGCTATAATGTCATTACTGTGGTTCCATCGAAATATATTATAGGACTGTAGAGAGAGAAAACTTGAAAAGTACACTATTGTAAGCCCAATTTCAGGTCTCCTGCCCAGTCCTAAAATTGTAAAAAAGTAAGTGCCAGGGCCCTTCTCAGGTGGCTACTGCAGCTCCCACCACACATTATTCCTGCCAGAGCTGCCAATGACAGAACTAACACAACTAATAGCCATCACACTCCTACAATTGTGACAATTCAGAGTATTCCAGCCTCCAAAGCTATAATAATGGTGTGAACTGCATGTGGTATTCATTTTTAATGTATATTGACTTATTAAACATTGCTGTTGTGCTCATCTCAAAATTTGACGGACAGCACCACCATGTGGTGGACTGTCACTAGAGCCGGTGCTGACAATGAAAGTGCCGGTACTGAGCACCGGAAACCACCGGCACAAATTAAGCACTGCTCCTGTCAAAGTTAGAGTTCCTTACTGAACGGGGAACTAACGAGGAATATTTCCCAAAAATAGTTTGTTCACATGCTGGGAACAATTTTCCTGAACATTTTCAATGCTTCCCCATCATAACATCATGGCGGATTTAGGTGGAGCGTTACCCAAAAACATTTCCTCAAAGCAGGAGTTTGTTTTTAGGCAAATAAAATCCGGTTCTCAGACTCACTGGGTGTTTTCTCACAGTGCGATGGTGACAATATTCTTTTTTCTACATCGGGCCATGCATGGAGGGTTCTCGCAGAAAAACCCTGCGATGGAAGTCGCACTTCCATTATGGCAGCTCTTCCAATGACATGGCGCCACGGTTTCTAGGGATGGTATAGGCTGAGTCTTCGTGGATGGAAACTCAGAGGTTTCCCACCTCTGCACAGGTCTTGTGTAAGTTTTATTGTTTTTTGCAATTCACAAAGGAATTTTACTAGTATTATCTTTATGACTGCGGAGTGTCCGCACTCGTGACTCCACACATACAAAGACAGGCAGTTGTAAAGATGCTACTTGTAAAATTTCTTTGTAACATGCAAAAAAAAATCATAAACTTACAAAAAAATGTAAGTTTACCTTTGTGAATCAGGCCGTGGGTTTTTGGCAGATGCCCCAATAGTGTTTTCACCCGAATTACCCCTAAAATACATAAAACATGTTTATTATATTCCTGAAGAAAACATTTCCCAAAAAGTCTTAACATACTTCATTGCTATCACCTTGAATACAAATCCTAGTGTCGGGTTCCAATGTGGTTATTTTATATTTCAGAAACAAAATTCTTAAAGATAAGGGCACCAGTACCAAAAATTGAGGGAAAGAATAAAATGTGGCCCAAGGATTCAAGATTAGCTAAATCTATATTTGCACTTGAGCAAAATGTTTTGCCAGGGTCCCTCTTCAGAATTAAGCATAAGTATTGGAAATGGAGGGTCTCATTTGGAATGTCGTAGAGTGGAGCGCCGCCGGATACTGATAATGCTTCTCCACAAAAAAATTGCAGCTCCCCCATTCTGGTAGTAGGTGGGGATAGAGCTATGTTTACACCATTGGAGCCACCATTAGTTGTGCAAATGTTAACCTCTGACCTGATGGCCCATTGGTCACAACAATGGTTTTCTCATCCTAATGAGAGTGGGATGACATCCTTGATTTTAAGGCCTGTGTCTACAATGCGAAGTATGATTCCCAAGAGCGGGCAATGTAGAATGACCCGCTCCTGCTAAGGGAGAACATTGGTTACCATAGCACAGGGACTCCCACCCGGCAGGCGGGGATCTCGACACAATATGTTTATGTTGCTTTCCTGACCGCTGTGTCACAGAGTCCTAGAACCACTGACAGGTTGTGGAAATTGCACATTAGTAGGATTACAACATTTGTGAATTTACACAAATATCCTTTTTTTTCCATCGTCAATGTTGTTTTACACTTTAACACAGGTCTGCGCACCTCTATTCTTATGCGCTAATTGTGGGAATGCCGAAGAAGAAAAAGCCATGTCTTCCCTGGACCAGAAGCAAGCATCCTGGGACCGGCTTCGGGGTGACGTGCCTCATCAGCCAGACTTGCTTGAATCCAGTGAGCAATGGAACAAAGTCTAGGCATATCCGACCAACTTATGGCAAACAGAGCAATTGTAAGAAGATGATAGACGGAGCGCTGAAACTTTTCAGACACTCACCCCCAGTCACAGATCTGGGTTGAATCCATCATCGTTCTTTAGCTCACTTCACCACCCCGTTTCAGACAAAGCTATATCATCTCCTTGTGTTTGCTTTGTTCTCCCTAAGTTGGCAGGGTATGCCCGGAAGTGGGTCCCTTGCTCACTTTGCCACTGGATTCAAGCTAGCCTGGTTGATGATAGGTGTCATCCGGGAAACCGGTCCCAGGATGCTTGTTTCCGGTCCAGGGAAGACCTGGCTTGGCAGTTCGGGCTGGACTGTTCCCACGAGGCACAGGGTCAAGACTGATTTGCACATAGCTGGGTCTGAACTGAGGTGGCGAAGTGAGCTAAAGAATGATGATGGATTCAACCCAGATCTGTGACTGGGGGTGTGTCTGAAAATTTTCAGCGCTCCGTCCATCATCTCCTTGTGTTTGCTCTGCTCTTATCTATGTCAACTTGGTGTATTGAAGTGCACTGGAAGTGTGTGGAAGGCTTAACAAATATTTGTTAAATTTGCAAACATTATGACTCTGTGAGTAATTACAATTGTTGCTTACACAACTCCACTCACACTTCCCTCAGTGCTCCTGCATGCTATCTTTAAAGACAGCGGGCTATCCACACACTTCGTATCAGTGCTTCTTTTTAGGTCTGGTGTTAGCGGAGACATTTTGATTCTTCAAAAATGATATGTATAGTAAACTTACTTATAGGGGCTTTCAGTTCATCTCTCTTCATCCGTTCATCATTCTTCTCCTCCCACTACCATATACAGCATAGGGACATAAGGCCGACCATTTCACCCATTGGCTAACTTGACTCGGAGTGATAGTCTTCTGCTCTTTCATAAGAAACACATCCGCACACAGTCGTCTCCTTCAGTATCGGCACAACTAAACAAATATGAGCTTTTTAAAACCAAAGAAATATTTTTGCTTTCAGACAATTTTTTTATATATATCTGTGAGGTTCTACAGCTCCTACAACAATGTTTTACAAAAACCATGACATAACAGAACAAACACTGAAAAAGACAAAAGGCTGTCAGTGTGGCTCACTGGTTAGAGGCGGCAGACCCGAGAGCAGAGGACGGCCCGGGACCAGGGTTCGATTCCCGGCGCGGCAGGTTTCTGGACCAGGGTCAGCGGACTCGATAATTGTCTCGCCTCGGTGCTCACTCTGATCAGCGATCACACTCTGCAACTCTGGGCATTAGCTTGCCTCATCCTCACTAACGGCCCCACCAGACCGCCGGGGATGCCTAGTCTCACCCTGGAGATACCCATTAAGGGACCATCTCTCAGGGAAGCCAGGAAGGGTTTCGCAGCGGTCGAAGCGCCTTGGGACCCTCCGGGTAAGTAGTGCGCTATATAAATGCCTATACATATACATACATTAGCAGCCAACACCAGCCCTATTGCCTTTGACAATGCTTATTATTCCCTCAGTGTTTCCTCTAGAGGGAATCAGCTTTGTGGATTGGGACTGTATGACCCTAAACCCCAACACCAGCCACTTGATCGAAAAAAAAACATATGTAACTGGTCAACTGGAAATTCGAAGATGCCGTCATAGATTTGATCACCGGACCTGCCATCTGTCGTCCTTCAGTAAACCCTCAACTTGCCTCTCAGACAAATTTCCAACTTTAATATTCCCATCTCTGCTTTTTCACTTTGCTCTGAATATCTGGAGTAGAAGGGGGAGGAAAGAATACCAGGGTTGGAGATGTGTCTAGGTGGGAGGAGACCATTCACACAGTCAGGCCATTAGAAAAAAGACCAAGCGGATTCTTGAGATGTTGGGTGGTGGAATGTTCTAAACAAACCATAAAGTTAGAAGCAACTGAAATTCCTATTAAAACCAAGCTATACCACAATACCAGCTTATCTTTATGTAGGCATTAATTGCTGGCGCCCTGTATTAGTGTAGGCTCTATCTATCTGTTGTTTACACCACTTAGAAATGGCGGAAGTGTGGCATGAAGCGCTATATAAAAATGTGTGATATGTATTATATTACATTTTGCACAGGTTCGTTTACCCTATAACTTTGTGTGCATGTATTACTACAAATAGATGTAAAAAGAAAAAGAGAGGCGGTGCGAGGTAGGGAAGCAGGGGTACTCGCAAACATTTGCCCAGGGGACACAAAGTATGGTCTGAGGTGTGACCGAGGGCCGCACTGGTGCCAGCAGGGTGGCGGTAGGGGTTCTGGGTGGGTCAGAGACTGTGTAAGGAGGTCTACAAAATGTTAAATGAATGGGCAAGCTTTTTTTTTCAGGTTAATAAATGCTTACCTGTTTATTTAACATACTTTTCTGAATATTAGTGCTCAGCAACTAAACAGCAGCTCATGCTGGTGTTCACCAGGGGGGCTGCATGCAAAGGTCAAGAGGGTCGCAAGTGGCCACCTGGCCGTACTTTGAGTATCACTGGGGGGCAGGGGGAGAGAGAGAGAGAGAGAGAGAGAGAGAAAACTGTGGAATGGAATGAACACAAGTGAAGGACAGGGGAGAGAAGATAATTGACTGGCCTAACGCCTCCACTGCTACAGGAACAGAAAGGAAAAATGGAAAGTAGAACAAGCAGGAACGTTTGTACACCAGGCAGACATTAGTGTGAAGAAAGAGGGAGCAAGTAGGAAAAGGGAAGGGTAATAAAAAGGAGGACAACATGGGAATATTACAATGACACTCCTCACACCCAGGTCACAGCCCACCTTACACGCCCCTCCTCCTGCCATTCACCAGGGGTCCCTGGCATGGCTCGCGGGTGCGAGGGCCACAGGGGTGTTGCTCCGGGGAAGGGGGGGGGGGAGGTTTAGAAATAAAAAAAAATGTAACATTTACATCGAGGCCGGGTCCCGCATCTTCTGTGCTCCTGCTCTCCTGAGTCCGCTTCCAGGAACAGGAAGCAGGCAGCCAGGCTCTCTCCCCTAAGCCAATCACAGCGCAGCAGTGCAGTGTTGTGATTGGTCTTAGCGCAGTGACATGGTGCTCAGCCAGGGGCTAGAGGGGTGGGCATGTTCTCCATGTAAGCTGTAATGCAGCCTGCATGGAGAACAGGGAAGTGCGCATGACCGCTTTTGGCGGCCCAAGAGGGCCGACCAAACAGTCATTGCACACTTAGGAGTGAGAAAACCACTCCTCCCCTGCTCCGTGAGCAGGGCAGCCCCGCCCACCCGCAAAGGAAACATAACAGGATAATAACTGCAAGTTATTATCATTTTATGTTTCCTTTTCTCGCACTGCTTGAAAGCAGTCGGGCGACGCTCCTCTGCCATAGTGAAGGAGCCGACACTGCCACTCACCCCAAAAACAGGACAGGCCAAGGCACTGTCATAGCCTTATGGCGGGTGGACCCTCTAGCTCGCTCTCTCTCTCTATATATATATATTTTTTTTTTTCCGAATCAAGATCCTCAATAAAGAAGACGCCGCGCACCACTTCAAGTTGGTTCAAGTGCTTTATTTTCTGTAGGTTTCTCCCACCCTACGCGTTTCGGACTTTGCCAGTCCCTGGTCACGGTATACGGTTTGTATACCGTGACCAGGGACTGGCAAAGTCCGAAACGCGTAGGTTGGGAGAAACCTACAGAAAATAAAGCACTTGAACCAACTTGAAGTGGTGCGCGGCGTCTTCTTTATTGAGGATCTTGATTCGAAAAGTATAGCGAGGCTGTCCCACTCCTCACCGCCAGCGCCAGCTAGAGAACGCTCCCCCCGCTTGGGACATTTACTTGTGTGTATATATTTATATATATCTTTAGCTCCCTCTCACTCTCTCTCTCTGCTCTTTCTCTATCTCTGAGCCTTGGTGGAGCGTCTCTCTCTCTCTCTCTCTTGCTCTCTCCTCTTCGTGTCTCTCTCTCTCTCTCTTGCTCTTCTCTTCGTGTCTCTCCCTCTCACAAACCAGGAGAACTCGTCTTCTCCGGTGTCCTCTCCAATAAGTCGAGGGGCTGCCTTTCCTTCCTTCATCATTCGGGCACTCAGTGTTTGTCCCCATCACACTGACTGTGCCTTCCCCATCCATCGCTCTGGCCACCGGGCCCGGCCAGTCTGGGCCTCTCAATCATACCAGCCTCATAACCTTTACTCTCTCTGCCTGACCTTATCATGGCGGCAGCAGGGTGTCAGACCCTGCGTGTCTCTCCTGTAAATCTGACCCCATAGCACCTGTATTAAGGGCCTTTTCTCATGACTGTGCTTCTCCTGGTCACTCTATTAAACACACTCGTGGCTGTTTACACTGGAAAGGTGCATTACTGGAGAGGGTGGATACGAGCGACATCATTGTTGCACTAAGATCGAAAAAATGATCCATGACACCAACATCTCCAGTGCAGGGATTAGCGGGCGTTAGGTAAAATAACATTTTACCATTTGGGTGCTCCACCCCCCTTAGCAGGCAGACCATTTTTGAACTACCTGTTGTAATCTGGCACCTGCTTTTGGTCCCTTGTGGTGGCACTATAGGGCTGCTGCCTTCTCTGGCCTTGATGTGGCACTAGTCCTGGTGACTAAGCTCCAAAAATATGCATCTCAGAGGAATTAGGGTTAACGAGCAGCAGTGCAAGGCCAGGATCTGCCCTTCTACAAAGAGCACCCGCGTCTCTCGGCGCTGGAGTCTGATTTTACCAGGTTATTCCAGTTACCGGTCACCATTAGCGCAGTATATTGCGTCCTATTCACGAAATCTCATGGAAACAGGGACATTCCTGTGCTGATGCTAAGAGATTCGGAGAAGATTCCAAGCTTTTTGGAATTAAAAAAAAATGCTCCAGTAATCCTGGATACCTAAAGTAGTTGTAGACTTCCTTGAGTATGTAAATGCTTAAGTATTTCCGCATACAGGGGAGTATGACACAAAAGTACTCTTGAATTTGGAAAACTTTTTAATTTATTTATATATTTATTTTTGTTTTGTGTTTTTTTTTTGCTGCAAATTGATAATTCCCTTTTCCCTAAAAGTACTTTTGAGTGTGGTGCTCTCTCATTCGATCCTAAAACCACTTTTACTTCTGATCTTGACCAGCGTACAATTACAAGTTTTTTCCTCGGCATTCTGGGCTTCAGTGTCCTATTGACCAAGTGATGTGCATACATCACTGCGTCCCCTATGTGTGCACTACTAACTCGGTTTGTTTCTTCTTCTTGATATTTTGGCTTACTCATTCTTAATGTCACCAACCTTACAAGTGGTTTAAAGAGTGAGGTTGGATCTGGCGTTGTCCAACCATTGTCCATTCTGAATTATGGCTGACGCAATAGGGATAGCGAAAGATCCAGGGTGCACTGATGGAATGGGGATGTTCTTACCAAATCTTAGACATACCTATGAAAAGAAGAACTTTATTAATTAATTATTATTTTTTTATAGACTTACAACAAATGACTGGGTGGTGTAACAAATCGTAGCCGTACCTTGGATAAGGGTGACTTTATCAATTTAGACTTATAAAAACATAAATAAATTTACAACCAAGGTTTGGCTGGGGTAAAAAATCTCAGCCATACCTACGGCATGGAGACCATTATCAATGTACTCTTTTTTAAAAAAAAAACTAGGAATAGATTCAAAAGAAATAACTGGTTGGTGCAAGAAGTGTAGATGACGCTCAGAAGTACTATACGACGGCGGATACGGCTTAATGTCTACAGAAGAAGAACTACGCAAAGTACTTGAGCGATTAATCTACACCGACTGAAATATGCAGGCTGAAGACATACTAATCCTCAGGGTGATCAGACCTCAACAACTGATAGGGCCTTCCCTCTAAGTGGGTGTTGAGACGCTGCAGAGTGGCCGTGAACGTGGCGCTCGGCCTATCGGAACCCCAGCACGTGTAGAGCCGCACCAAGCTTGAGGGGTGGCGCGGACTTGCTTGACGAGGAGCGATGAGGAATGTGACGCTGCAGGACAGAGGAAGGAACATCTTATCATCAAAGCAGGAGTCTATGGTCCGTGAAAGAGGTGCGCGGCAGTGATGTCACTTTCCAAATGCCTCGCAATATTGAACGTAAACAGCCGCTATAGAAGTGAGTTTAGAAGTTCTCCATGGTTGAACTTCCAATGGAGCATTGAACATGAAAGGGTTGTTGACTGATCTTGTCTCTACCTTCGGTTTGATGTCGTCGGCGTGGTTGTGTTGAGACTGGACTATGGAAATTCCCAGCTGTTGATGTTATCAATCTACCTGTTGCAGCGACTGCAGGTGTTTCGGATTGACGCAGCAAGCGTCGTATTCCGAGCCAGGACATTTGGACGTGTCCGACCACCGTAGCGTGCCACATAAGCTTCCTATAAACAAAGAAAATCCAATGTTAGTCAGTGAATATCACTCAAAAACGTAAGCCAAATGGCCTCCTTTCTTCAAATTTGTCAAGAATAATCAACAGTTGGTACAACTCAGGCCATGCTTACGTCAACGGCTAAATCTAGCCCACAAATTTCTGTTCCTCCCACTCACGACAGGGTGGCTGTTCTTTCTTAGTCCCTGCTTGGAGGATACAGAATTATTTATGGCGTAACATGTATTTGTAAAGTCTGCGTTGACCCCATGCAGCATCTTGGTGCTGACTAATCAGTGCTTTAAATGGGCAGGTACTGCCCGGAACTGAGTACCTGCACTTTATAAAATTTTAAATGGAGAGCACTTGCACTTTTCAGCATTGCTCCAATACATTTAATGGGAGAGTACCGGCACTTCTCAGTAGCAAAGATCCACTCTAAACAGTGAGTGTATGCACTTCTCCATTTCAATTTAAAGCACTGTGAATAACAGCTGCTTATTGTAACCATTTTATGGAACTCGGAAGGATGAAAGGCTGAGTGGACCTGCAGGGACTGGAACCCCTGCCAAGTATCTGTAATACCTTGCTTATTGTTCCAGCGCCTTATCAGCATCCACTTATAATTGGCCCAGGCTGGCATGTGACAGAATGAGCCCCTCGTACAATAAGTCAACTTGGTGTGCGCGAATATATTCGTTTCACGTGCATGACCTATGACGTGCCTGAGAAACGACTGCAATAAATACTAATCCCTTTCACTTTTATATACCAATGACGCATCAAGTGATTGCCACTTTTCGACGTCCCCTCTGCTGCCAGCTGCTGCGTGGGCACCCCCTCTCCAGCGGCCTGGCATGCCACTGACAGCCTTTTCAAGGGCGGGGATTGACTCAGGTGGGCAGGGGGCACGTCTGAAAGGGGCGCCCCTTTATCTCGCCCTGCAGGCCTGCCGCAAAGTGCATCCCGCCCGGCAGCGAGAGCAGGACGGGATTAAAAAGGAGAGATAACTGCGGATCGATGGGAATCGAAAAGTAATCAGCAGGCGGCACGCACGTGATGACGAGGCCTCGGCGAGCGATAAGAGAAAGGCGGGAAGCACGCCAGGGAGCGCGGGCGGCGCCATCTTGTCCGGCACACCTCGAGGTGGCCTGCGTCTGCAGAAGGAGCAGGCCTCTGCCACGGGCATGGAGTAGCTGGGCCCAGGGCGCCTATAGGTGGAGGGGCGCGCAGGTAGCTGACCTCCTGAGCTACCTTGAATGAATCTTTAATTCCCGGCCAGTTCAGTAATCAGTGGCGGCTCCTCAAGGGAGGGCTGCGGGACGGTGGGGTGGGTTGGGTGGGGGAGGGTCAGGGTGGGGGGTAGTAAACTACGGAATATGGCCAAACAGAGTTGAGTAAATAAATAAATAAATAAAATGAATTACATTGCGCGTGCTCCAACGCCAAATCGGCGATGCAGGGCGCAATGTAATTTGTTTTATTTATTTATTTATTCACTCAACTCCTTTCGGCCGTATTCCGGAGTTTATTACCCCCCCCCACCCCGTCGAACCGCCCTGCCGTACTCCCTCGAGCAGCCGCCACTGCAGTTCATTAAGTTCAAGCTGTGTCTAAATCATGTTTTCTTTTGTTTTCTTAGCCTTCTTGGTTTACCTCTCTCCCACTTCCCCTTCCTTTCCCTCCAGCCCCCTCTCAGGGACCCTCACCTCCAGTTTAGCAACTGAATTGGGGATTGAGGAGGGGGGCCAGGTGCAAATGTGGGCTCACAGGTCGGTCACTGCTCTGAGGTATTCAGCCAGGACATGAACTCTGAGCACAAAAGGGCCCCTCTTTGGACCGCCACCGCGTGGGGGTGGAAGGGGTTTAGGGAGGGCGATAAGAGGGCCATCAAACTGAGTATCACCCGGGGGGTTGTCTGAGGAAAGGCCGTCCCTGGACACGTGGTCAGACACAGAAAGGGGTGCTGTTGTCGCACAACTTCCAGCACTTGCGGATTTGCTGACCTCTCTTACATTTAGCTAATTTGGGTTGTGTTAGGTGCATTTGAATTATAACTAGGGGTCCCATTTTTATAGTACAAATTTCATTTTACATTTCCGTCTGTATGTGTCCATATTTATTTTTTCCTAAGTTTATCTGTGGTTATCCATATTTATTTTGGTTTTTTTTTAAATTGAAGTGGAAAACTATTATAGTTCCAAATTGATTTAATTACATAGGTGATAAATCAATGCAGTTATATGAAAACATACAAAGTTTAATATCATCCATGTGCATATCTACTGTTGGTTAAGATGCATTACTAAAACGACTTTATTTTTTAATTCCCTTACCTGTTATTTCTCATAGCTATCAGCCTGACGGTCATACCTGACAGCATTTAGAATCACTCACAAAATAACCTAATTTCCGTTTTTATCCACATTTAAAAAATAAATACAGACCAGAAAAAAAGTTTTTTTGTCTGTATTTATCTGTAAAAATGGAAAACTGGAAAGATAATTATAACCCAGTGTTTGCATAAGTCTTCCTGCGCCTGAGTTGGCAGGCCCCTATGATCACCAGAGTTTGGCAAGTCTTCCAACTGGAAAGTTCACAATTGTATTTTCAATTATTCTAATTAGCGGTGAGATATGAAGCTATTTATAAAGGAGCATTGGAAAAGCCGATAAGTCTTGTGATTCGATTCTAAAGAAGCAATGGTATTCACATTTTCATCAAAGCTGCAATCAGCACTTTCCCAATGCAGGATGCAGAACCCTGGGACATTACTAGCAGACTCACAGGCAAACAATTCCCTGTTTTTAACCCGTTCTGGGCTCGCGTCAGCCAACGGCCATCGCAAGCACTACCTTGCTGGTGCTGCGCATGTCCGTTGGCCGACGCAGCCCCACGCCTTGAGACCCTCTGGGTGAGTAGTGCGCTATATAAATGCTTTGATTGATTGACCCACTGACTAAAACTCCAGCACCACAGCGGAATTCGCGCCGCGGTTAACGGGTTAAAATAGAAACTCTACCTCAGGATGGGTGAAAGGTATAAGAACTGCAGAGGTGACGGGAGGTTCAATATTGGCGTGTTTGGTATGGTTTAGAGGTTTGCCAAGGTAGGTTAGGTGTTATACGTTAGTTATGGTATGTTAGCTATGGTAGGTTGGCTATGGGAGATTAGTAATGGTAGGAAAACAACTATACCGATGTTAAGTAATATGTATGGTAGTTAAGGTAGGTGGGTATATTGTAGGTAAGTAGGAATGGTATGCTACAGATGCTACATTGTAGGTACGTAGGCGCCGGGAAACCCTTGTTGGGTAGCTGAGCGCCATACAAATGTAAAAAATAAATAAAAATAAAATAGTAGGCATGGAAGGTGTGTTGGTATGGTATGTAGGTGTGGTAGGTTAGCCATGGTTGGGCTAAGTATGGTATATAGATATTGATGGTAGGTATCATTGGGAAGGTAGGTTAGGCATGATAGGTTAGGTATGGAATGTTATATATGGTAGGACGATAGGTGTTGGTCTGATACTAAATGTGAATGCTATCATAGCATTTTCAAGACCTCTGGATTACACATCGTAGCGTTGGTATTGAAATCCACTAACATGCACTGTAATACTTTTCACAGATGGAAGGTATCTTTGTTGCATCTTTAAGAAAGCCTTTGTGCGCCACATCTTTATTTTGTGAGATAAAAAAAAAACATCACGTTCTCAAGACAGGAAAGTAAAACAAATGAATGTTGGAGGGCAATGGGTGGATGGGACAAGAACTTTATTCTATTGTAGGTTTACAACTCACAGCAAACAATGAAGACATACATCATCAAATGCAATGTAATTGTTTCAGGAAACTAAATACACGTAAGAATATGCACTGGGGCTCAACTGCAACCCACATGTTGGAGGAGTTGGCCTAACGGCTAGGGCGGTTCGACCTCGAATCTGGGAAACCAGGTTTGAGTCTCGGCAATGACGCTGAACATCCTGTGATTCTGGGCAAATCACTTAATCTCCCCGTGCCTAACAAAAATGAATGTGTCCTCGTGTAACACAACTGGTGCTATGTAAAGCGCTCTGATACCCGATACCGGTTCAAGTTTGCGCTATATAAAACTCCGTAAAAAAATAAATATATAATTACATGTTGCATCTGCAGTTTAGCAAAATGACTGCTTGAGATAACAACCCTCAAAATGTCATGGGCCGGAAGAAAAGCCCATCGAACGAGTCACCTGCTGTCATTATATTGCATTTCACAGAAGGTGATTTTCAAGCAATTTACGCTCATCCATAATGCAACGCCCAACAAAGATTTTCTGAAACGGGCAGCGACCAAAACATTGAGGTACGATTAGGAAAAATAATTTATGATTCAACTATCTATGCATGAAAATCAAAAATTAAAGCCCTTATGCAAGTGAGAGTAGTGGTTGGACCTTGCATTGGACATTATCCTTCGTCCTTTTTTCCCCATTTTTTCCTCCTAGGGTATAAGGAGTTACCATTCACCCTTTTACTTCCTCATTTTACCTTGTAACTTGCAAGGCCAACGGGTCTCTTTGAGTGCCATAATGTTCAATTATTGTGTCCAAGTTCTACACTCACTCTGATCAGGTTCTTTGAGTGTGATTTTAACCGTCTGCCCCAGTGCGCTGTGGCTGTATCCCGGAAGTGCCAATAACCACCATACTACCAGAGCCTAAGCGCATCAAAGATGTTTACAATGTACGTCGGAGAACCTTATGCTGCATGTTAAGGCGCTACAGTCTCTTCCGGCTTCACAAGTTCAAATGCAAGGAATAATGTCTCCACCCTGTACCTATTCTGTGTACTATATGCAAGGCAGACACATTGGCTTTCCCAGATGCTTTACACACACCCTTTGGTTTTTATCTATCTATCTATCTATCTATCTATCTATCTATCTATCTATCTATCTATCTATCTATCTATCTATCTATCTATCTATCTATCTATCTATCTATCTATCTATCTATCTATCTATCTATCTCTCTATCTATCTATCTATCTATCTATCTATCTATCTATCAATTTCACATTCACTTGGCTTTACAGTGACCTTTCATAGGCCTTGTAGTAGGCCTTTACAGGTATTAGGTATTGGGTCCGCGATACACCATACCTAGGTCTTACATAGGCCACATCTCTAACAATGTATAGGCGAGGTCATTCATAAACAGATTTCGGTTGGGCACCATTAGGTGTGATCACTGTTTCCCACTGGGCCAGTATGATTCAAATAGCATATAGCATTTTGGCGTGCCCGTGTGATGATATATCTCCTCAGACTCTGATGCACTTTACCCTGTTTTGCAAATTTTATGAACCTTTTAGACAAATATTTTTATCACCTATTAAAAAAAAATGCAGGGGATCTAACAGTGTAGACCAGCTTTTTATTTTCTGTGCATGGGAGCAGATGCCACAGTGTGTTTTGTGGTGGGAGCTTTTCCTAAATATGCAATATGTATATATATATATATATATACTATGATCCAGACTGTCAGGGTAGCAGCAACCGCACCCGACGTCTCAGCAGCGGGATATTCTACGAGATTACTGGGGTCGCATCTCTCAGTCTGGGGGCAGCTGGAATCAGATTAGGTCAGTTTCATCATTTCATCAATGTCTGATCAGAGGAAACGGGCTGGCGCCACCGCGGAATCAATAAAGCTTCATCACCGCTGACTGGAGCGGTGGTCGACTGGGAGAGAGGAGGGGATGGCTGGTCCACCGGGAGTGATGGAGGGGGAGGGAGGGAAGAGACAAGCTTGTAGGAGGACAAAGGCAATAAGCGAGGAACAGGTGGCGGAAGGGGATCTGGTTAGTGAGGGAATTAGGGCCCTAGGACACTTACTGTAGCTCAAATGACAACACTGCTCCTTTTGTAGACATGTCAGGGATGACAAAGGCTAAGGCCTGCTTCAAAAAAACTTTATGCATGGGGTTTAGCTTGCACCTGGAAACTGCCCTATCTGTGAGTTTAAAACACGTGTTGCAAGTCACACAAGCTGGTGTTACATTCATGTAAAGATTTACTCCAACGTTGATTTTGTTGTAGGTAAAACGATGCCTAGAAGCTTGCAGTGTACGGGGAGTGGGCTTTCCAGAGTAGGACTGCCGTGAAATTTTGTGCACACCCACACTTCTCTGTGTCTATTTACATATTAGAACATTGGAATGTTGGGGACTCCATTGAAGACAATGGATT
This sequence comes from Lissotriton vulgaris, assembly GCF_964263255.1. Lineage (NCBI taxonomy): Eukaryota > Metazoa > Chordata > Amphibia > Caudata > Salamandridae > Lissotriton > Lissotriton vulgaris. The sequence goes on along the minus strand of NC_141700.1, from coordinate 82,771,927 downwards.
AGCTCCGGGCTTTTAATGGCTGGTATAGGCCCTGAGATCCAGCATTCCAATGTTTGTCATCATGTTTCTCCCTTTTTAATTTAGAACATTCTACCCATAGTGGGTGGAATCTTCTAACAGCCTTCGAGTCCTCCTGCCTCAGGTTATACCTGTTGTTAAAGGCCTTCACCTCGTTATAGGTCCAAGCCTGTGGCTCGGGCCTATAACTCGGGTTCAGGGCCTCTAACAACCGGTATAGCCTTTGGCAGCGGGACAAAAGGCTATATTATGTCACTCAAAACCCTGAGGTGAAATGTATCCCTATTATTCACTTTTTACCCATCCATGATTTAATATTATTTTTTTCAAAATATTTCCCCTATTGAGGGTGTCTGTCCTTCCACGTGGCATATACTGGGGCAGAACATACCTTTATATGCAGTGGATTTATGAGCCATGGGGGTTTCTTCAGTGTTTGTCTGAACTCCTGAGGCTCTGTTCTTTGTTGAAATAGCTAGAGTTTGCACAGTTGATGTTCCATTTCTGTCAGACCCTGCTCCCTCGACGGTCATTTCCTTTCATCCCGCCAGTTCTTACTGCGTCACCTGACAGGCAGCGCCTTTATATTATGTATTGCTGCCAAAATCACTTGCCCCTGCTTTCCACCGATAGGTCGGAACAGAGGAATAAATGTTGAGCTATACATAACCTGGCTTCTCTTTCTAGTCACACATGTAAAAAAAATACTTGATCGCCTGCCCTCCACCTTCAGCGTCCCCTGTGCCTCCACGCCGTTAGCTGTGCTCTCTGCCCACCATCAGAGTAGAGAGAGCACCCAGCCCCATCACAGCAGCCTAGAATTCCTTTATGACGTAGCAACATTAAGAAACCACTTTTGTTTTCCATAATTGCTACATCATTGTAGTAAATAACTAAATTTAGAAAATGGTATTCACAGTAATGAGAGCCATATTTAAAAAAACAAAAAAATGTCTCTAGTTAGTAGTTTCAGTGAGATCTGCGGTGACAGCAGTTCCCAGAGTAATACTATAGCAGCGGGCTATACCGGCTATTAAAGGCTCGCTGAATCGTTAAAGGCCATTCTGTGTCTATGGGAAAATGTGTTTATACATATGGCGCAATATGAGTTAATTTGAACTAACCTAACACAAAACTATTTCATTTTTTGACTAAAGATTTTTATAATTTGAACAAAATAATTCTAAATATTGATCTAGATTCAGTACCAGAGCAGTTTAGAGAAACGGACCTTTCAACTATACGGGCAACAGTAGTGCGTTTTCATGTACAGTCCATGTGCTGGCACTGCTCTCACTTTTAGCGAATTGGAAATAGTTTTAAGGGCATATCCAGATGTTTATTCAACAGCTGGTGTCCTCTTTTGCTTCAGAGCTCCTCTGTGCCTCTCTTTCTGTTAGCTCGAGGCGCCCACATACCTGAATCTGCCATTAGAAGCAGTGTTGCAGGCGGCTGGGCCTTTGCAGGCCTGCCCTGGCACGTTAGTCTTTTAAGCTTCACAGAGGGGGTGAAAGTGTTCCCTGCATAGGAACGGATGCTCGCGGTCTGAGTTCAGAGACTCCAAAATAGTTAAAAGGGACTCCTTTCCGGCGTCTATTTAGATCCGAACTTCAAAGCTATTTACACGTGAAAGTCAGAGTGCCAAGTGTTTCCACTTCGATGAGTGAGTAGCCATAATTATTTGGGTATACACTGATTTATATTCCCATTATACCAACAAGAATCCTAGTCGCAGAATGCAAACAGGAGATCTGACTCCACAGGCTGCTGAAGCATGGACTGGAGGTATCTGACATACATGTGTAAACAGCCTGAACTGCAAGTGTCAAGGAGATTTGGTGAGTCAGAAATGTTGGCTTTTGCATGAGTGGATTTACTGAAGCAAAGACTTTCATTTGTGTAGATCTCTGAACAGGGGTGGGAGTGAACGGGGAGTTAGCATCAAGGGGTAGGAAAGCCAATTGAGTTTATGAAAATATGGGAATTTAGAGGCATATTATCAAGAAACGGCGTTATAATGATCGCCGCCTTAGCGACAGTTTTCTGCCGCTAAAGCGGCGATAATTAGAACGCCATGCTTGATAATACGCCCCTTACTCCTTTCAAGAGCAGAAAGACATCTCTTTCCAGAGTTCGAAGGGATATTGAACAACCTCAGACTGGTGGGTGTGTGGGAGAAGGGGGTTCGACACAAGGAAAAACATTGTCAAGGCTTGGAAAAGACACACAACTTCATTTTCACGTCTGCTCCAATTTTCTTATGAAATAGTGGAACCCGCAGAAGTCTGTCAGGAGTGAGCCTGGAAACCTGCGATCATCACAGGGCTCCAGGCCTACCCAGGAAAACCTGTGCGGATCTCCGAAAAACGGAAAACCAGGGCTGGACTGGGAACCACAACTGGCCCGGGCAAAGTGCCCCTTGGGGAGGTGGGGGAGGGGTTAGGTTGGAGGTGCCGCCGAGCTCTTTGTCGGGCCGGTTTTCGGCCGATTTTGGTACAGGGCCGATTTTGCAACTATGATGCAACTACTGCCCTGTAACAGAAACGGCCCCCAGGGGCCCAGAACCGGCACCCACCTATGCGGTGCACTGGGGGATTGCCCGGTGCCAGCTACGGCCAGTCCGGCCCTGCGGAAAACCATATGCATGCACGGTCAGAAACATTTGGGTGCTCGTTTATGACTTTTTATGACCCCTGATTCAGGAATCGGGTTCATTGAAGTTGTCACATTTCAGCTACAAGCATTGGCAAAGCCATAACTTCTCCATTAAAGTACCAACAAATGTAAAATGGACAGTTCACAATTTCTGTTCACATGCACTGTGTGCACAAATGTTGTTCATCACAGCCTGTCCTACTGGCTTTGCCAATGCTGGGGGAAAAGTAGCAAACAATATTGTGTAGAATTCATCTAGGGGAAAATGAACAGAATGTGACAAATAGCATAGTTGAGTTTATTTTTCATGTTTAGAATAATCCGTGGTACTTTCGAAATGTAATCATATCCTGGAAGGCAGAATGATGCATCACCCGCTGATAGCATGCAGTGAGGGAGTAATACATCTCAATCCCACTCCATGCAAATGTTAAAAGAATTGCTACAAATATGTCATCCAGACAGTTTAGGTAACAAGCCAGACCTAAAAAGCAAAGTTGACCTTTCCTCAACAGACTACTGTCATTCACAGACATACTACTTTGGGGGTCATTTAGAATATGTTGGAAGCTTTAAAAAAAAGATATTGTTTGTGGAAAGTGTTTTTCAGTGCATTAAACACTATTTTTCTATCAAGAGAAAAGTGCTGAACCTATTAGTACCGGAGCTCACGGCAAACACTGGGGCTAACTCGACTCCAATAATTGAGGAAAAGGAGACAGAAACAATGCTTGCACGTGCATCTTTACCTTTGCAGAAATGTCTTGATAACTGGATGTGCTAATGCTATTAATGGACAGTGAAAAAAGCAAAACACAGCAACCGGTAACCTCTCTCCCGAGTTCCCGATAGCATGGACACTGAAAACTGCGGGGAGGCAGCGGCGATAGAAATAAATGGGATCAATAGTGGGGTCCTGAGGGTCAACTTAAAAATTAGGAATTTGGGGGGGAATCAGTAGCTTGATTCCTAATTCTCCCCAGTATATCACCCTTATGATCCCACTCCTGTCAGGAGGCAGAGTCGTTGTGTGAGCGATAAGGGAAAGTAAGAAGTTTGTAGTGTTTGCGAAAGGGAGCATTAAGGGGTAGTACATGACATTTAGGGGCAGATTTACAAGCCCCTTTTGTCATTTTTGCGCCAGCGTTGCATCACTTTTCGAGAGGATCGCATCGTAAAAATGCGGCCTACTTGCAACGTGATGCATCTAGGGAGATGCGTCCCGTTGTAAAGCCCTGCGTCGCATTATACCTGCGTCAGGTATAATGTATGCAGGGTGGGCGATCCCACGCAAAAAAGCCTTGTAGAAGTGACGCAGTGAAATCGACAAGATTTTACTGCGTCACTTCTAGGAAGCCACTGCGTCAAAACCTTACGCCTGCTTGAAGCAGGCGTAAGGAGTGACGCAGTGTAGTGGGAATCGGCCTCATAATGCATTGCTGGAGTTGCGTCGTGCTTGAGACACGACTCCAGCAATGCGTGACCTTTGCCCGAACAGTTGCGTCAGAATTTCTGACACATGTGCCAATCCTTGTGCCGTGGTACGCCGTATTTACAATACGGCGCATCCATGGTGGCGCAAGGGTTTCTCAGAGTGGCGCAGGGAAAGTCACGCATCTCTACAGATGCGTCACTTTCTTGTAAATCTGCCCCATAGGGTTCATAATAAGTACCATTAAAGGATAAGAGGTTTTTAGGGTTTAGGGATGGGTACCATTACAGCGCTGTGGTGGGTTTTTAGGGTTTAATGAATTGTAATTTTAAGGCGTAGTTAAGGTTTTTAGATTTCAGGGAAGAGTAGCAATACGGATAGTATGTGGTTTATAGGGTTGAGAAAAAGGTACTGTTAAGGGGTTTGAATGGTTCAGGGAAGGGTATTAGTAAAAGATTTTAATGTGTTTTTTGGGTTAAGTGAAGGGCAGTATTAAGTAGTACAAAAGGATTTTTAGTGGTCAGAAGAGGGTAGACTTTTGGGTTAGTAAAGGGTTTTTAAAGGTCACCAAATATAGCATCATGGGATACGAAGGGCTTTTAGGGATTACTAAATGGATAGCGTTAAGAGGTAGTAAGGGATTTTTTTATGGTTAACGGTAAGGATTAGTAAGGGGTTTTAGGGTTCAGGAATGGGTAGCATTATTGGCTGGTATGTTTTTGCAGTTCAGGGAAGGATAGCATTATGGGGTAGTACGGGATTTTTAGCATTTAGGGAAGGGCTGTCATAAGGAATTTGTATGTTTTAGTGAAGGGTTGCATTAAGGGGTAATATGGGATTTATTAGAGTTCATGGAACAGTAGCATTACAGAGTAGCAGGGAGAAGGTAGGGTTTCGGAAAGGGTCGTATTAACCATGGACATCTTTTGGAGCTAGTCTGACTACCTCCAAATGACGTCCATGATATTAGAAGGTAGTAACGTTTTTTTTTCCCATGGGGCAGCAACAACTTTGTAGGGTTTAGGAAAGAGTAACATTAAAGGGCGGAAAGAATTTTTTAGGATTCAGGGAAGGGTACTTTAAAATTACTGTATATTGAACAACTAAATTAAGTATCTTTAATTAAGTAATTAAAAATATTCAATTTGAAGTGAAATAAGCATATCCATGAATTACATTTTAAAAATGAAATAATAGATTACAATTAAAAATTAAACTAACTATGGGAGCCGAGAAGTTTCAAATAAAGTTTCTCCAACACATACATCCTAAAAATGGGAATTTGAAAGAAAAGACACAATTTTCTCTAGAAGTGTCATTTAAAAGTATCTGGGAAGTTGATAATGAAGGGTGGTGTCAGGGGCTTCAAAATAGCAACACATTTCTCCTGAGTGCCCTCCTCCCATCTGTGCTGCTACCAAAGGAAGACAAACCCCATATTTATATTTTTATCTAGTAGACACATACCGTTGACATTGGCATGTGTTTGACCCAATGATTAAGCTCTACTCTAACATGATGGCTATACTTGATAAAGAGCTCTGGCTCACCCAAATTAAACCAGATAAACAAATGATTACAACTCTTGGAGAAAAAGCACAATTTCTGTGAAAGCACACAACTTCTGCCCAATCAAAACGTGTATTCCTGTCAACCAACATGTGGGTGGAGCCAGAGTGACACTCTGTAGGACACCTGACTGTTCTTTTTTAGGTTAATCCTATAATATCTGGTGACCGCTGTACTGTCGAGCCACACCTAGAAATTTACATACGTTGTTGATGCTTGCGCTGTGAGCAGGCTTCTGTTAATGCCCAGTGCTGGGGTGTTAACGCCTGGGTTCCTGATTTCTTCGAGGGAAAGTCATTTTCTTACCACCAGCTTTGGCAATACAACACAAGGGGCTATGTGGCAATCTGGTGTCCACCCTTCCCAAAGTTGGCTCCTTCAGCAGCACAGATAGCGGGGCAGCACAGGAGATGGAGTACACCCCCTACTAATAGGTTCCCACAACATTTTGAAAACTGTGTGCTTGTAAAGCAACTAGCAAAATACTTTCGACAAAGAGAAGTAAGTAGGGGCTGAATGTTTCAACTCACTTGCAGTGGCGGCTCGCACAGGTAACGCTGTTGGACGGTGCGGGGGGTGGAAAGGCAGGGCGGGCCGATGCGGTGAGCGCAAGGTAAGTGGTTTTATTTATTTATTAACTTTAATCTTTCCTGTCGTATGTCAAACTCTACTACCCCCACCCTGCCCCGCCCTGCCCTACCACTCCACAGAGGTACTTGTGCGAGCCACTAATGCTTGCTTGACTCCTATGCTCATGACAATGATCTCCAAAACTAGAAAATTGTGTCAACCAGGAGGTGAAAATGAGGAACGGTTGTGTCATGAGCTCAGTGTAGGGACTTTCGACCAATGCCAGACTGGCGAACCAAAAGTCAACCTGGCAAAAGCGCTCAAACCAGTCCCGCTCCATTATTCACTTTACTCATTCTCATTCCATCCATCCATTCTCCCCTCCATCTCTTATGTCTTTCTCTCTACCTCCCTCCCTCTCTCTAGAAGCCAACCTGGGCCTGCTGCAAGTCACCTAAGGGAGCTGGGGTAAGTAACAGAGGGGTCAACCTTGTGCCTGAGTTTTCATAACCGGCTTCAAATGACTCCAGCCCACCGGCAGGGCCGGACTGGCCATAACGGGCACTGGGCAATCCCCCGGTGCGCTGCACGGGTGGGGGCCGGTTCTGGGCCCCTGGGGGCCGTTTTTGTTACAGGGCCGGGGGTGGGGGCCGGTTCTGGACCCCTGGGCCCGTATTTGTTACAGCTGCAAAATCGGCCCTGTAACAAAATCGGCAGAAAACCGGCCCCGGCAAAGAGCTCAGCGGCAACTGCAACCCCCCCGAATGGAGAGGGGGGGCCGGCCGAGCACTTTCGGGGGCGGGTTTTGGTTCCCAGTCCGGCCCTGCCACCGGAAGTGCCTGATAGAATAAAGGGCTAGCCCGGCCTTGCTTTTGACCCCTCACAATTCCCTTAAACCTTGTTGAATGGTGTATAGGCCTTCATGGATTTTTATGTGTTTATACTGCTGTTTAAAAATCTATACAATCTTACTAAATTTCAGAAAACATCTTCGGTAAAAATCTCAAAACTATCCATGCGAAGCAGTTTTTTATTCTTAACATTTGACCAGCTGCCCAGGCATGGTCTCATTAGAAAGGCACTAGTTATTTAAAAATTCACCACAAAAATTCCCCAAAGATTAATTTGTGCCCAATCCTTACAGTTTATCAAAGTATCGGTTAAATTGTGCCCACATTTGAAGAATGTTGGTCTTATCTGGTTGAAATTTCTTTAGCTATGGGATAAAAACAGATACAAAACATTAATAACCAGTAAATAGCATTGGCACCGGAGTACTCCGTGTATCACTAAACCTGATTATCACCTCAGTGATTTGTAATGGGGAATAATGAGAGCAAATTGTTTTCCCACCAATTTCACCTAAATATAACCACTTGTATGGTATTTTGCTGGAGAAATTGCCAGCATCAAAAAGCTTGCGGTTACTGCCTGTGCAAAAATGGACACAATCGTGGTAAATTCGTTAATTTCTACTGCCATTTGCAACCCTTTTTAGCTCTTGCCCATCCCAACATCTTACAGGGGAGACACCCTTGGGCGAATGTATGATGTTACAACGCAGACAATTACAACGCATGCTTTAACAACGTGGTTTTTACATCACAGCTACCATTTCATCGCATGATTTACAACGTATGCCATTACAACACATTTTTTAAAACTACCATTACAACGCATTCCATTACAACACATACCATGACAACGCACACCGTTACAACGCATAATGCTTTTAGGGCAACAGTAGGGCAAGTGTTGGATAGTGTAGGGGTAAAAATTACTATTCCGCCTCCAGTGAGTGCAACAGTAGGGAAAGTGTTGGATAGTGTAGGGATAAAAATTACTATTCCCATCTATCCCAAAACCCATACCCACCCTAAAACTAAAACATCTCCATTACCTACCTTATAATGTGTTGTAATGGCATGTGTTGTAATGGCATGCGTTGTAATGGCATGCATTGTAGTGGCATGCATTGTAGTGACATGCGTTGTAATGGCATGCGTTGTAATGGCATGCGTTGTAATGGCATGCGTTGTAATGGCATGCGTTGCAATGGCAAGCATTGTAGTGACATGCATTGTAGTGACATGCGTTGTAATGGCATGCGTTGTAATGGCATGCGTTGTAATGGCATGCGATGTAAAGGCAGTTGCCTTGTAAAGGTTGCCTTGTAAAAAAAGTGCGAGGTAATGACTGCATTGTAATGGATGTCCCCCCTTGGGCACAATGTAATTTCCACTTCGAAGTCTCACCATGCTTGGATCAATGTTACTGGCTCAATTTGCTGAATACCGAAAATTCCCCTTTAAGGCTGTCATTCTGAATCTATTGGAATTACTGCTTGGCAAATTGTCACTGAGAAAATCTTACTCTATCTTGTGGGTTTACCCTGGGGAAACATCCTAGTACTTTTTCAAGGTCACCCACTCCACAAAGTGTCCCAAGACTTGTTATACTAATTGCTTCCACTCTTTTAGAGTTCACCGCTCGCACCACGGCAGTCACAAGGAGATTCCAAGTAGGCTTGATGAGTGATGACCCAGGCCAGCTCCAAGCCTGCCCTCATTATTATTAATGAGGCATTATACAAAGCCTTATAAGTACATACTGCCAAATGCCAGAGTGGTCTTATTTGTCTCATTCCCTGGATATTTTTTATGCTTCATGTTAGGTGACTTGGCACCTGATAAAAGCTGAAGTAGTGTCAATTGGGCTGCAATCAAGTTTTTGACCAGGGTCCCAGAAACACTCATAGGTCTGTCTGGCATCCTAGGGAATTGCTCATATTGCCTAGCTCTAGAAGCGGGCTAGACCGCAAGGGAATCTCCAATGAACACCAGAACTTTTAAGACTTGTTGGGGACTGCAAGAACTTGGCTCTTTGTGGTAAACATGGAACAGGACCATCAGGCGAGAAAAACAAGCAAACTTTTACATTCGTAGCACAGATCCAAGGATTGACGTTTCCCTTATCCTCACCCCTCTGCATGCTCTAATCCTCAATTATCTCTTTATAAATATTTTAATTTGGAGGCGCAATGAATCACAGATTCCTTCAGGCGATCCTCCGGCCAACGCCGTGCTTCCAGTGCCCAGTTTTGTCCGTTGACGCTTTGCCGTGCACATTTATCTCCTCTCCCAGCGGTTCACACGCTCTCGTTCTCTCACAGCTTGGGACCCTCAAGCGCAAGAAGGCGCTGAGATATTTCCCGCCTTGATTTCCAGCACTGTCTTGAAATTTTGAAGAGTAATGGTCAGAGCTCTGTGGCCTGCATTCCCTTTCGTGAGCCTGACACGCCCTCACGGAGTCCTGCCCTGTACAGTGTAACAGCACAGAGGCCTCAACGGAGTCCGCAAAGTAGCCTGGTCAGGGCTTTAAGTGGGATGAAAAAACTGGGGGGGTCTCTCAAAGGGGCGTGGCAAATGTAATTAAGGGCGTGGCTTTAAAACATTTAAGCTAAAAATCTGTGCTTAGCATAGTGTGCCGCCTAACTTGTATTTTGCTGTTTCTGTCATTGCATCCAGATATATGACACAACAAGTAACATGAAACCTCAAGTCAGGACTATTGGCTTTGTTTGTCAATGGTTGTTAGTTGCATAAGATAAATAAGCAGCAACTATGGCTTGTATATAATATTGAAAAAGCTTCCACTTAGAGCTCTGGTGACACCACGACAATGTTGCTGCTCCTGAGTTTCAAAAAGAGAGGGGAAATCCAGAGAGAAAATGACTCTCTTTAAAGGATTTCCCTTCCCCTACAACGCTCACCTGGCATGACATCATGGCGTAGCTTCTCCACTAGTGAGTAAAGAGCAGTGTGAGCAGCACACATCGATGTGCCTGCTGTCACTGCAGTCCGGAAAAAAACAGACCGCCTGTGCCAGGGCACAAAACGGAGCCCAATAGAGACCTGTTTTGAGACCTCATTTCATAAACTGCCGGTGCTCAGACCCGGTGAGACCCGGCCCACTTAAAGCCCCGAGCCTGGTACAAGACCCAGTAGATGTTACATCTAGTTCTTGCCACACTTGCGCCCAAGCGATGGCTAAGCCAAGCCTTTAGCACGCTAGGACAGCTTTTTTTTGCAGATTTACAAAGCACAAACTCGACCCAAACGTATTGGAGCGCTTTACATGAGCACCGGTTACGATACACAAGGACACATTCATTTTTTTGGTAGGCACGGGGAGATTAAGTGATTTGCCCAAAATCACAGGATGTGGACACGACCCCGAGGCTCGAACCTTGGTTTTCCAGTTCCAAAGTTGGCAGTCTAGCCGTCAGACCACATCCTCTCCCCTAGCTTCTACTAGACCTCTCTTGCATCTGACCTCCCACAAGTCAAATCAGTCTGTGAAGTGTGTTGCCTCTAGAGCACCCTACAGGCCACCTCCCTGACCAAGACAAATTTACAGGTAAACATGTCAGTTTGGAGGAAATTGCAAGAAACATTTGACTGAAGACTTTGTGGTGGGGAAAAGATGAAGTTATCTATTTATTTGTTGCCGTTTCATCTAACGCAAACGTTTACCAGTTGGTATTAGAGTGCTTTACATGAGCACCACACTATGTTAAACACTTTTTTTTAGGCACAGGGAGATTAAGTGTTTTGTCAAGAACCTTATGCCCAGAGCCGGTGCCAAGATTTGAACCTTTGAGTTCACCGCCAACAAGCCCTTCGGAATATACATGCACTTTATCATTAAGGTGAAATAAATTAAGAAATAAATACATAGGGCCCGATTCACAAAGGTAAACTGAGACGAAAGTCTAATATTAAGACTTTCGGCATTCACCAAGGACATTTACAAGTAGTAAAGTTAGACTTGTGTCTCAGTCAAACATATGTTTTGCTCTTAAGTTTAACTGAGACCAAAACTGAGGCAAAAGTCTAACTTTACTACTCGTAAATGCTCTTTGTGAATACCGAAAGTCGTAAAATTAAGACTTTCGTCTCCGTTTACCCTTCTGAATCGGGCCCACAGAGTAGACGAGGCTTAGAAGTTTCGACAGGCACCATAAAGGTCAAAACATCAGATGTCCAGAGCAAAAAATAGGGGAACATGGCAAAAATAATTAATTTATTTTAATTCAAACAGGCCCACTCATGCACATGACGCACAGCATGGCCTATTTCGGACACAAAAGGGGAGTGTGGGGCTGGGATATCAGTTGCTGCAGGAGGGAAGCTGCTGACACTCATAATGTGATGGAAAGATGCCCGGGAGCCTACGCAGGATGCTTCGCGGACGGCGGCCATGGCACGCTCAGCTCCCACTATCACCCCAATGCTATAGGCCACCATTAAGATAATGCGCCCGGGGTTGGCAGGAGTCCTATTGCTGTGTTGGACGGAGCAGCTCCGATAAGGAAAGGTTGGCACAGATTTCGGTTTACAGGGCATGTGCTTATGAAAGATACCAGCTTTGCTCTGCCGGCTCTTTGTCTCCACCGCCTCGTGACTGGCATGCGTGGCATTCCTCGAATGTGGCATTCACGAGAAAGGCCTTTTAGGCCCTCCTTTCACAGCTACCTCGATGTCACATGTATTATATGTTCAATGCAATGATTTACAGAAAGGGTACAGGGGCAGGGCTAGCGATGGTGCAGCAGGTGCAGTGCCACCAACTCAACAAAAAGGTATCCCGCCAGGGGTCATGGGGATTGTGATATATAATGCACAGAATACAGACTACAGCGATGGGTCACCCCGCGTGGGTATGCTAGCTCCACATGACTTGTGCGGGGAAGGACGAAATTCATTTTTTTATACATAACCCTCATAGACCCTAATAGTGTCACCAGGGCTCGCTTAAAAGCCTTAGGGGCCCGATGTCGGTCACCAAATACCGGTCGGTAACGGCCGAATTCGGCCGTTACCGACCGGTATTTGGTGATTGAGATGTAGGGGTCATTATTTTACAGAATCGGTAAATTTACCGAATCGGTAAATTTACCGATTCTGTAAAATACCGAATCGGTAATTTTACAGATTCGGTAAATCCCAGATGTAGGTAGCACTGTTTACAGTGCTACAGGCCTTCAGAATTCAGTATTTTATCACCCAATACAATTGGGTGGTAAAATACCGAATTCAGGTGTACATGCACATCTGTGCATGTACACCTGTGCCATGTGACACACAGACATGCCCTTAGGGCATGTATGTGTGCCACATGGCACACAAGCCTGGAATTGGTGTGCTACAGGGTGTCAAAGTGACACCCCGTTCACCCTTGCAGGATTCGGTATTTACCGATTCGGTAAATACCGAATCAGTATTTCCCACTGATTCCTATGGGCTTCAAGGCCCATAGGAATCAATAGGAAATACCGATTCGGTATTTACCGAATCGGTAAATACAGATTCGGTCATTCTAAAATAAGAATTACCTACATCTGCCCCCTTCCTATTTACCTACTCTTAAATACCGAATCGGTATGATTCGGTATTTAAGAGTAGGTAAATAGGAAATACCTACATCGGGCCCTTAGGGCCTAATAAATTACTTTTATTGCTATATTTTTATACTCGGCAAGTGGTCAAGGGCCGATTTGGCTAATGTATGGAATGTATTTTCTTGTCTAAAAAGCAGGCGTCAATGTCATTAGCCAAAATGGTACTTTTTTCAGTGACATCATAACATGAACATTCTAGAATGCCGTACGTAGCTGAATGTTAGAAATACAGGACTAGTAAAAAAAAGTCGCTCTTTTTGTCAACTTGTCCTGGGCCCTTTTGAAGTAGTTTTGTTGGACGTTTTGCCATCCATATTAACTTTCACTTTTTTTGTCACAGGTGTGAGCCAAAGTCGTGACGTAAGCGAAACATCCCGTGATTCTGGGCGGATCACTTAGTTTCCACGTGCCTGCATAACAAAAACAAATCTGTTCACATAGGGGGCTCTAATGCCCTTTGAACAAGTTTGCGCTATATTAAGTTGCAATAACTACATTTACAAAAATGCCAATTTTAATCCCTTTTTTGGATGTTTTGGGGCCCATTCACAAAGGCATGTAAGAGTATGTAACAGAGTAGTGCAGGTGTTCCACTAATAGTACTCCAAAATGCTTTTGTAAATAGCCACCTTTATGTTAAAGTGAAGCACCCCAATGCCCGGTTATACACACTCATTCGAGGCTCCAAGACTTTCTACTCCCCCTCAGCAGTGTACGAGACTTCCACACAGTCACCTAGCAAAGGCCACCATGGCTGGGCCCTACTGCAAACAAGGTTATTGGGCACCTCGTCCCTGGCTTTGACTGAAGAAAAATGCCACTAGTTCGTGTGAGTAGCCCCCCTCCCCACACACAGCCCTAGGCCCTGGTGCTGCTGCACTTGTTGCACTATCGATAGCCAGAACCCCGCTCCTAGAAGGCTGACTCGCACTGGGTTCCCAGATGGTAGCCATAAGTACATTTGTGCTGAACATCCCCGGCAGGCAAGGGAGTGCATCTGGTGCAGTGGCACCGGGGTGAGAGCCCAGAGGGTCTATTACTCCCCCGGCGCCATTTTCTTTGCTGGCCCCAAGGCCTGAGGCTTCCTTGCAAGGCTACTGCCGGCAGCCCATTGGGACCCCCGCTTTTCTAATCAGACGGGGGTCTGCAGAAGTCCCTTTCAAGTGTATTTTCTGGGTCTATTTCTAAGCCCGGCGCGCGCACAGGTTTGTTCCAATGGCCTCGGCTGGACTTTGCGTCTGCCCGTGGTCGACGCTCCCGCGCCGAGCCTGCTGTTCATCACTCGTCACCCCAGTTATCTTCGCCTCTTGCAGTCGGTATGTCACTGCCTTTGCTTTCTGTCCAGACACTTCAGGGCACTGCAGCCGGCGGCCTGTGCTCGGAGGCCCCTCGGCTGGCGGTGAACTCCCCGGGCTCGTCATCTCTCAGGCCTCTTCTCCAAGCAGCGAACACCAGCTCGCGCCTTCTCTGTGTATGCTGCACTTGGCGCGAACTGACAGTCGAAATGTCGAGCCTTTCAGCTTCTAAACGCATAAATCATCCGCCCCATCTTCCTGTAATAACAGCCTTTGTATCTTTACATTTCTTTAAACACAGGGTAGTAATTGCACGGGAGCGTTCACCTTTTAAACATGCTTGATTGTAATGTGTTTCTTTAAACCACAGTCTTAACAAAGGCACCTGACGAGTTGCTTTTAATCAAAACATGTTTTAAATGTGACCCTTTTTGGAGGAAGAGGCCCAGACAGGAGATGATGTACAAAAATGAGCAACCTGCTTTGGCCAAGGTAGTATGCCTCGACATTGACACCCACTGACTTTGCCAGTGCTTTTTTCTCCGGTTGGCTACATCATGTACCCATCATGTATATTCAAATGTTTATTTCCTTAAAGCAAAATTATAAAACATTAAATACGTCTGTCATATCTCAAATGTAATTCTAGTGGCCACCTTGGGGGGTTATCTGTGCGCACCCGTAGCGTAGCGACCATGTTGATTTTTAAATTAATTTTATTTCTTTAGAAAATTAAACAGTTAAACAATCATTGCAACCATTCCAGCAGTTTACATTGATAGCAGACATCTCACAGACCCTGTGCAATACCATACACTCCAAAGCGCCATCCCAGATGGACCCGGCCTAGTAGTGCCTGCCCTCAATAGTCAGTAGCTGTGCACTCAATGCTGACTCCTGTGGGGTCCACGGACCTTGTACCCTGATCCAGTTGATTGTCCTCTCTCAATGACCATGTTTGATGTTGAATGATGTTTGTTCTGGATTTAGAAAAAACAGACTAAGAATGCTGCTGTGCATTCGCAGGAGCATTCGTGCGTGCAGCAGCCATCTTGGAATAGATAAAAATCTATTAAAAGATGGTTTCAGGCTTAGACACTGGTGGGCGGGGCAAGCAGCACTGCAGGGGGGGCTCACTCATTTTATAGGGAGCAAGGAGGGCTCAAAGGAGGGAGAGGAGGAGGGAGAGACACAAAAAGGGAGACAAAATAGCGCTTAGTGGACCGCAGTACAAGGATGTGATGGTAGTGGAAGAATACAATTGATCTAGTCGAAACCGTAAACGAGACAGACAAGAAAGCGACCGAATCATGATCAAGGGACGGACACAAAGCCCCTTCTATGTTTAGATTGGATACCATAATGCTTTTTAGCAACAGATAGCAAAACCTGTTTGTAGAAAAAAACCTATAAAATCAGGCAAAAAAACCTATAAAATAAGGCAAAAGACATTCCCATTTACCCACGTCGAATCTGGAACAACATAGCCATATACCTCAGGTCTGCCAGCGCCATACTCCAGTTCAGGGAAGAGCTGAAGACACAATTCTTGGATTACACCACAGCACAACGAAGTAAAAGACGACTTCCACTCTCATAACCCGGCTACCACTTGGTGACTGTATCTTTGCCTTTCGGCCAGGTTTGTACCACACAAATAATATATAAACACATATGTATATACATAAATACATATGGAGAGCCTAACTCTCTTTTTAAATCACAACAGAGGTCACTGTGGCTTGCTACAACAGAGGCCTTTATTATAGCCTTATAGCCCGCCGTAGAGGGCTATACCAGCTATTAACACCTTGGCTGCTGGCAGTTTTCCCGTCCTGTGCTGGAAATTGCCATTTTGCTGGTGTCATGACAAGCTCAGCTCGTCATCAGCACAGCTTAACCGTGCATCATGACGGAGCTCAGCATCGAAAGGGTTAAAGGCCCTCTCCAGCCTTTTACGAGGGAGACGGACTTTAATAGCGGTATAGCCCAGCTACATAACGCTATAAGGCTATTAGAACATACTGCCTCTAGAGGGCAGAATGTTCTAACAAAAAGAACAAAGCCTTTTGGGAGCGTGAGGGGATTGGAATCCCCTGCGGCTCCCTGAAGCCTTTGTTCACAGCCAGAGCTGTGAACAAAGAAACATTGGAATGTTGGAGCTCCAGGCTTCTACCAGCCATTAGAAGCCCAGAGCACTCCATTGTTTTCAATGGAGCTCCCAACATTCCAATGTTCTAATAATAATTAAGGACTTCAACATATGTAATTTTGGGTACACAGAAATAAAGTGACTCGCAAAGGCCTGGAGAGCTCTGGGTGGAAGACCTCTAATTTAGAGCTACAAGAGATACTCCAACAAAATGGACTAGAAGTATACTAGATTTTGGGTAGTGATGAAGAGCATATCATCCTTCTTTGATTTCCACCCAGTCCTGCATCATTTTTATTTGTATGATATGTACATACTTTGTTTTTTCAATGACTTATGACATACTTCATGAAGTCTGTAAGCTCTGGTATTTGAAATTGCTTAATTCCAACCTCATTCTGCCTTTAAAACATGAACTTGAATGTGCTGTTATTCCAACTCAAAATTTTACTAAAATTGTTACAATAGAGAGAGATCTCAATGGTGTTATATCATTGTATTATGGTTTTATTAATGCCCTGCCAAAACACTGAATCTGCAATAATACACAGCAACTTGTTGTCAAGGTAAGTAGATATGGAGTTAATAACATTAAACTATATTTTCTGACGTAAACTTACCCCGAGGATATGTTGATAGTCAATACTGCGGTTACAATCATTTAGCAGGTGGATATAAAAGCACAATATGTCGACTTGTTTTCAATAGACATGGGCAGAGCTGCAATTATTATAGTGTTATAGCCTGATGCTGAGGGCTATGTGGGATCCTAAAGGCCCTGATCCCGAAGGCTTGGCCAATAACAGGTGAAAAGACCTTTAACCCTTTGTGTGCTAGTGACGGAACCGTTCCGTCACGAGCCTCGGGTGGGCTGTGCTGGTGATGGAACGGTTCCGTCACGGCCCGCTCGCCACGCCTGCGCAGCGCGAAATCCGCGCCTGCGCTGAAGTTCTAAAGAGAGGGCGGGGCCATGACGGAACCATTACGTCATAAGCACAGCCCGCCCGAGGGCCGTGACGGAGCGGTTCCGTCATTAGTACGGGAGCGCCGGGTGGCCCCGCCTCCCCCTTAGCGCTGGGGCGGAATAGCCGCCGCAGCTATGGGGTTAACAACTGGTACAGCCTGAGGCAGAAGGGCAATCGTGCTATTAGAATGATCCATTCCCCAAGGGTGGAAGCTTCTACATTTAAAAGAGGAAAGACACCAACATTAGAAAGTTGAAGCAGAAGGCCTATGCCAGCCATTATTGCTGGAGAAGCATTCCCTTTTCTTCAATGAAGCGCCCACCATTCCATTATGCTGATGACAGACATTTCCTATCCCGGTGTGGACAATATGTTTATTGGGAGACCAGTGGCTCAACGCTGAGGGCAGAAGTAATTTTTTCCCCTTATTACCGCAATAGCTTCTAAAGAACCCGTAGTAGAGCACGGACAGGAACATAGTGCCAGTAACTGCTACCCCTAAATGAAGCTGATGTTAAACAGCCACCTCCATGGTGAGGTACAGCAGAACATTTGGAATGGACCTGGGCAATTTATTACTCAATCTGACATTTCTGAATAAAATTAATGATGGCCAATTATGTGGTTTCCTCTCTGAAACCTAAATTGCAGCAGTGAGAAGAAGAAAAGGTCTGTGGCCAGGATTATAATTGACGTGAAGGCTAAAATAAATACTATTTGTGCCTGTGAGTGGATCAGAGGGCGCTGACAGTGTCTGCGGAAGAGCTGTGAAACCTTTCTACCTGGCATAGCTTGTCTACATTTCTGGTCTCCTCCCACAGCAGGTTGTGCAGGTAGAGAGAAGATGCCTAGATCACTGCCGGCCCTCGGCTAGAACACCTTTTCATGAATGTCGCAGGCCAGGGCGTGCTGTAGGCGGTTGTATGGCATTACAACGGGGCTTTTACCATACGTGCCATTACAACGCAGTTTTTACAACGCAAGTCGTTACAACGACTTGCGCTGTAAGCGCTGGATAGTGGAATAGCTTAATTTTCTATTCCAACTCCAGCCCACATTACAGTAGGGAAGGTTTTGGAATAGAAAATTAAACTATTCCCTATCCAACAGCGCCCTCCAGTGCAAGTCGTTGTAACGACTTGCGTTGTAATAGCAGCATTGTAATGGTAACGCGTGGTAATACCCGTGTTGTAAAGGCTGTTCCCCGATGTAGGGCTACTCCCCCCTCCCTCCCACTGTGGTGCAGGGGGGGGAGCCCTTCAGAATCCCCCTAACCCATCACTTGCCCCCCCTTTAGCAAAAGCCAAATGATTATCTATGAGATATGGGAGACTCAAGGCATGGAGGTAATTTAGGGGTCACCAGGGGTAGCAGCTGTGACCCCTGGTTTGCCTCCTGCGACCCCCAGGACTTTCACGCCTCCCCCTGACCTCAGAGGACAGTAGCTAACTGGGAAAAGAATAATTTATTGTTCCAAGTGGTGTGGATCCCTGCCTCCAGATGCCCCAGAGCTTGTGGAGAGAGTACGAAAGAAATACAGGGGAGAGAAGGAGAGAGAAAAAGAGAGAGTGTTGCAGGGATTCTGCTCCGGAACAGAACTATGCTTGGGTCCACAGAACGGTAGGTAGGGACTTAGTCACGATACCACCTCAGTACCCATGAGCATGCGTCCGACTAGCTATAGTGTCTCACTTGCCCTACTAACCATACCCAGAGAGACAAGTGAAATGACACCTCAGAACACAACACTCCCGACCCTCTCAGGGATCACGGTAACAGGATACCCCCTTTTCGCTCTCACACTCATACTCGTCCACAATAAGATATAACAGAGACCCGAAGGAAGTTTGAAATGTTAATTTAAATGATTGTGCTCTAGAATGTAGTATTCATGCCACAATTCAAAAACAAATGCATAACGAAAACAGAATCAGCATAGTCGGACCATATAGTACGAAAAACCCTGTCATATAGGACAGATAAGCCCAACTTCCCTCCCCTTCTACAGAAGCGGAATGATTATACAACAACGGTCTCTCGGATTAGTAGAGGACCCCGTACCTTAGGATACACAGGTTCTACATCTCAGGTACACAGCCGTGAGCTCCTCTCAGAAAGTCTCTCTCTGTGTATGTTACATCACTGTGCATTCCTATATGACAAGGCTCATATGCTCACAAACAACAGCTGCACCCATGTGCTGTTTAGGTGCTATTGCCTGAACAGACAAAATAACAAAGGACATTGTTTGACCTTGTCTGCTGTGTTGAGACTAAATCCCAGGAAAGAACAGAACGCGAAAACAGCTGCATGTTCTGTGTAAAAGTACAACGTGGCACAAAAATCAGCGTGTTTATAGTAACGTGCGCAAAGCAAATGCATCCGTATTATGCAGATTTAGGCTAGCAATGGGAAAACTACAATGGGCCGTGCAATGAACACAAGACAAGAGGAGGTTAAGGAAAAAGGCTTTGAGGCGAAATAAGGGTAAAATAACGAAAGGAAGAAGACACTACAGAGAGAAGTGCGAGAGACTAAACACAGGAGGATGTATGCATGAGAGAGACAAAGAGGGATGAAAGAGACACCAATAATACTGCAACATAGACAAGTGAAAAAAGACAGATAAGGGAGTATGAGAGGAGGAAGAAAGGTGAAATAGAGTGGAAAAAAAGGCAGAATAGGTGAGAAAGGAGAAAACATGTAATATAAGGGGATCAGTGAGAAAGACAAAGTTAAGATAGATAAGAAGGGTAAACAAAATCCAAAAACAACTGAGAAAGACATGACAGATAATCTGCGAAGTAGGCGGAGTAGGCAAAACTCTGCACACTCTGTGGCGGAGCGGAGTTGACCATCCCCGCCTCCCACCCGTCCCATTAAAAATTGTTATACAAACTTAACTGCATGCGCGCTAGCGGGTTTTCCCGCTGCGCGCTGAAAATTCGAAAATCGCGCGTTTCGTGACAAAGCCAACTCGTCATGCGCAGAGCGCAGGTAACGCCCATGACGAGCTGGCTTTGTCACCAGCATCGAAGGGGTTAAAAAACAATATAAAGTAAATAAAAACGCCTTACCCGAGCTGTGGCGTCCCCGGGCTGCCTTCTCCGTCCATCGGAACTTCTTGATGACAACTGCGCTTGCACAGGCGCCCGCGCATGCCCAGTTCTTGCGAGAAATGCGCATGCCTGAGAGCACCTGCGCAGTTGTCATCCAGAAGTCGAGATGGAGGAAGAGGGCGGCCCAGGAACGCCACAGCTCAGGTAAGGCGATTTTAATACTTTACATTATTTTTTTAAGCTTGTATAACAATTGTTAATAGGGCGGGTGGGAGGTGGGTGACGCGTAGCGGAGCTACGCATATGTGCAGAGTTTGTTTTAAACTCTGCGGCGCTCCGCGTGGCCCCACTACGCCCACCCTTAGTGACAGATAATAGAAAAGTTAGACAAATCACAAATAGCTGCAGGAAGGGTGACTGCCTGTCAAAAGTCATATGACATCTTTTCTGTGATGTAATTGCAGTCAAAACATGTGATGTCACTTTCGCTACCCTTGGCATTTCGGTGAGTCGACACCCATGACTCAAGGGCTCCTCTTTACGTTCTGCAGGGGATGGGCTTCATTTTGTGTTACACCACTGGTGACAGGTGCTTTGCAAGTGCGCTCAGTGTCCGCATTGGTAAAGCAATGTTACTTACGCAATACTAGCAATTTAAAGATGCAAAAAACCAGGAGTCCATCCACATTGAGGGCTCCATCGCCTTCTGTTTAGTCCTGTTTCTATGTCAATTCCCAAGAAGGTCTGTTGCAAGGGAGCTTTATTATGGTCCTTCTTTATTTTCTGTGAAAAAAAAGAAAATAAAGGCCTATAAGTGAAGGCTTTTTGTTTACAAGTCTTTCTTATGACAGAGGCAATTTGTTTTCTTTTAAGATAACTGTGTCTTCAATGTAGAAAGACTCTTGTTTCTAAGGAACAAAAATATGGCAAAAAAGTACCCGGCCTGGTATATCTATGGAGACCCCGAAGGGAGAGGAGGAACAAGGAGTACACAGAGGAACCAGTGGGGTGAGGGAAGGAATAATGAAGGTGATGGCCGTCAGGTGAAACAAGGAGCACAGGGAGAAAGGGGACAGGTTTGGAGGAAGGGGTGAGAATGGGTGAGAGGCGGGGTGTGAAAGGAGCAATCAGGGGAAAAAGGAAGGTAGAAAGAGAGGTGTGGCAGTTAAGAAAAGGAAGAGGAGACACTGGGTAGTGGACGAGAGGTAGCCAGCGGGGAGGGACGTAGAGACCTACCGTTGTAAAGTAGACCCTCACACACGCACCGTATCGGAAGTGGAAAGATGACCCGTGGAGGGCAATTTCCTACTTGCCTTGGGTGAGTGAATTGGTGTCTTCACGGATGGTGGCAAGAGTGGCTGAACTTCCTTAGGCTGCTCTGCACAGCTGCTTGTCACCACGAGGTAGGTACAGGTGAGTACAGCGAGTACTTTAAATGGAATTATAAAAGTACAAGTACCCACTATTTACAGTACCTGTTTGCTCCTGGAAGTGCTGGTGCTCTCCCATTACATGTATTACAGCAGTGCTGCAAAGTGCAGGTTCTCTCTCTTTCACATGAAAGAAGTGTAGGTACTCTGTACCGGACAGTACCTCCCATTTAAAGTACAGAGTACAGTCCAGCTATGATCTAATCACGGTAGAAATTCCTTTACACACAACCAGCCATCGCAAAAGATGGCAGCCGAGGTCGGTGTAACAAAGACCTCCAGTCTTGATGAAATGCCAGAGACCAGAGACCTAAAGGCATGAGACATGTGCTCTCCTACAGACACAAAGGGTTCTAGCTCACCATACTCTTTTTTTAATGGTTGTAATGGGGTACCAAAATTAAACGTGAGTGAAGTGAACTTTAAATTTAAGGGTATTCTACACAGAACCAGAAAAAGTCCACTGTTTATTCACTCTTCTAGTGAATAATATCTTGGGAGCTGGGCAGGGTTTCAACATGCTCTCTCTAAGAGCTCCACAGAGAGTGGTAGCCCACCCCAAACAAAGGATGACCCCCAGCGGGGTGAGGAGAGAGCCCTAGGATGAAGTGTGCCCCCTTGTCTGGGTGAAGGCCCAGAGTCTAGAAAAACCTGTCTCAGTGGGTGATCAGCGTACATCTTTGCTGGCTGCTAGTTCCACTTCTAGTGCACCTGGCCTCTTCTCTTCTATAGCGCATTGAGGCCTCTTCGTGGAAAGGAGAGCTAAGGAGTCTAAGATTCCACACTGCTCACCCCAAATATAATCTGGGTCATCTGATATCCGCCGCACTACCGCTTATCCCCCATGTTGCCTTGTGGTCTTCCATTTCTCAACACCAATGGGCAGCCACGGTCGGTTTTGGGAGTACCTGCCGGGCGGTGAAGTGGGGAGGGGGAGGGGCAGGGTGGAGGGTAGTAGACTATGGATTAAGGAGGTTTACAGGTAAGTAAACATATAAATAAATAGAACGAATTTCATTGCACGCACTGCATTGCATTTGGAGATTCAACTCAACGAAATTTGTTTTATTTATTTATATGTTTACTTACCTGTAAACCTCCGTAATCCATAGTTTACTACCCCTCACCCTGCCCTCCCCCTCCCCACGTCACCGCCCGGCAGGTACTCCCACTACCGACCACGGCTGCCAATGGGGTCTTGAAGCCACACGTATTATCAGAAACACATTGCTCCTGGGATCAGAGGTTTGCGGGCTTCCTAAGGTGGCAGGCCAGATTTGCTCCAAGAGAGGCAGTGATTTTGTCTTCCAAGTCTGAAGGAAGAACGGAAGGGACCTTTGTTTGACCTCTTTGGCCACCGGTGCAGCCAAAGCAGGTTGGAGGCTACTAGTGCCACATTATGTGTAGTGTTACCGGGGCACAAAGACGAGACAAGCCCTCTGCACTACAATTGTGACTGTTCTTTGTTATCCAATCAATGACCCGAGAAACCATGTTACTAAGATGATTTAGGCCTCGCGGCACCCTGTACAATGCGCCAGTGCTTAATTTGTAAAAGAATAATGTTGTAAATAGAAGCCTGGAGCCGGGTATGATTTAGGTTGCTTTATTAAAGTTAGTCAAGTCTTCAAGATGTTGATAATAAGATATAAAGAAGACCCACCAGGAGTGACCAGCTTGCCACTCAGCCTGCCTGGTTCCAACTGCCAGTTGTCACCAGGCTAAGTCCCAAACACTCCATGATGGCACCAAAGGTTCTAGTGGTGACATCATGTGAATGACAGTGAAATCCCACAGGCAGAAAAGAGACAGGTTAAATAAGTGTTGGGGCCCAAAGTTTTGCGCCTGGCGGGCTCGAAGTAGCTGGGCTGCATAATCTTTAATTACTCTCATGCCTCTCTAACCCACCGCGAGACACTTCCTGCCTCTTTATGCGACTTGTTCAAGTTCTTTTTCATCCCTGCTTTCTCCCTTTGTCACTGTGCTTTCGCCTTTTCCTCCTTCTTTTGCCCTTTTGTGGTTTCCTCTCTCTTGCAATGGATCAAAATCTTTTGAGGAAGAATAAGTGCTTGTACAAAAAATAAGTGCTGATGGGCCCCAGTCAAACCCACCAGCTCAAATTAAGCATGGGTTATCCCTTTTGAGAGAGGGCTAATGCCTTCCGTTGCTGTATTTATGAATTTTCTTGGTTTGACTTACCCTATCTTGACCCGCCCCAGCTTTTATTTCAGGAATCTTACAGTGTTTAATTTCTTTGCTGCAGAATTTTTTTTTTCCTCCAGACTCCCAGATTTCGACAGCAACTATTTGGGTTTGTCTACTCTTACTCCTGTTGCACGTCTTTACTACCACAATGCTATTGCCCTCGGGCAGTTGTAGGTTTGCAGCCCTTCCACTGAACTGGTTAGATTAACACACCTTAAAGCAGAGGTCTTCAAATGTTTTTGCTCTGAGCTCCCATAATCAAAATGTTTTCAAAGAAAATGAGCCTTGAGTCCTCTTTTATAAGTTAAGGAAGTCATAAGTGTTATGTGGTGGGCCTCGCAAACTCTTGGCCCTGGTGCCGTTGCACCTGCTTCGGCAATTAGAGAACCTGTCTGGCAAAGAGGGCCTTCTCCTCTGCCCCTTGTTGAAGACATTCGCCTCCATCTTGCCCCATTCTCCGCTCTTCCATCTCTCTAAGGCCTAAGCTAAGATGTCTTCCCTGCTTCAATTTTCCGCTCTCTTGGGCCATTGGTCCAAAGCCCAACACAACACTGGCACAGCAGTGGTGCACTGGGTCCTAACGTAAGCAAGGAAGAATATTAGAGCCATACTCATTGGGGTTTAGAAGGCTCCTCCCACCTCTGAGCCCCTGTAACACTGCATCTGCTGCACAAATGATACCCACTCCTCTACCCTTTCCACTGGCCACCGCTACTAGGCTTAGTCCCAATGCCGGCTGTCTTCCTTCCTGGGCCATGATGCTAACAGCAAAATAGGGTTCCCAGCCATCTTTTTGCTAGTAACACAGCCATAATTTAGGTGCAGTGGTCCCTCATAGCATTGCCCCAGTGCCACTGCACCTGCTGCACTGGTGACTGTGATGGCCATTAAAAAAAAAAAGTCCACCTTCCTCAGTGGTTCTCCCTGAGGAAGGGGATCTCCCTGAAGAAGCTGCATCTGTCCATTTTGAAATGAAATAAATAGCCCCCCACATATCACTCTCTCCTCTGGGCAATCTCTTGGACACTCTCCGTGGTCAGAGAACCAAAGAAGCATGCCTTCTCGCCAGGGTACTTGCTATCTGAAAGAAAGGGAAATGTGTGCAACTGGTTAATCATCAAATGTTATGGTTGCATGGAATTGAGCACAGGCTTTAATTTATAGAGTCACTTGAAGCTTCGTGGTGACAAAGATGTCTTCTTTTTGAGAGGGGATTTAGCTGTGTTAAGATTCGCAAAGCGCCCTTTAATTGGGCTCATAAAAATGTTTGCACTATGTACTATCTTTTACTAAAAGGTATTCTTGGAAAGCACTTTTTTTTATTCAAAACACTAAGGGCCGGATGTAGGTCGGTCGGTAACGGCCGAAAATCTGTATTTTCGGCCGTTATCGACCGAGATTCACAAAATGGTATGTAGGGCCACATATTTTACAGATTCGGTAAATTTACCGATCGGTAAATTTACCGAATCTGTAAAATACTGATTCGGTATTTTTACCGATTTGGTAACAATGAGATGTAGGTGGGACTCTTCTGAGTCCCACAAGCCTTACAGAATCGGTATTTTACCATGAAGTCCAACTTCATGGTAAAATACCGATTCCAGTGTGCATGCACATGTGTGCATGCACACCTGTGCCATATGACAGGCAGACCTGCCTTTAGGGCAGGTATGCCTGCCACATGGCCCCCAAATCTTTTTTGGGGGTGCTAGAGGGTGTCAAAGTGACACCCCCTGCACCCTTGTCAAAATCGGTATTTACCGATTCGGTAAATACCGACCGGTAATGCCCCATTCATTCCTATGGGCTTCAAAGCCCATAGGAATGAATGGGGCATTACCGGTCGGTATTTACCGAATCGGTAAATAAAGATATTTACCGATTCGGTAAAAGGAACATCTGGATGTTCCTACATATCCACCCCTTAGATTTACCGATTTTTAATGACCGAATCGGTAGAATTCGGTAATTAAAAATCGGTAAATCTATTTTACCTACATCTGGGCCTAAATCCTTTGGGAAGCCTACCTTATACTCGGGACCACTGGAACATAATTAATTTTGCAGCTGCAGAATTTTCCCAGTAATTATGGATTTGCCACTTAATTCACCATCTGCTGTATAGTCTGCAGATTTTAAAAAAGTGTTTCTAGCTCAAACGGATACAAACTTACTAAAAATGCAACAATACATGTTGCAATGCAGTGGAAGGCCCAGTGCAAAGTTTGACTGGTCACCTTTCTGTTGCTTATTGCTGTATTTGAGTGCTAAACTGGTACTAATGAAGGGAAACCTCAGCCCAGACAGTGTTAGCATGTGTCAAACTGACAAAAAATGAAGTGATACTATTCCAAGAAGAGCCACAATAAGCTGCATATTTTGGCTTTTTTTTGCAGAATTTATTTAGTCAGCCATGCTGCATAATTTAGTCAGCCATGCTGCATAATTCCAGTGGCCATGCTGATACTGTGTACAGTAAAAATGTAAGATAATGAACTGCATATTCACAGTGCTTTGTGTTACAGGCTGGGGCTTCATAGTGTTACAAATGCACAAGCCACTATTATGCACTGCGCAAACCAGGATTCAATTATGCGGCTCTCTGTTCACCCAGTTAAGCTTATGCAGTGATCACATTAACCAACTGAGGTTTCTCAACTTGAAAGAATGCATTCCTAACTATTAGTTTAATTTGCATTTATTTTTCATTTACCGTATGTGCATTATTTTATTTCGGCTGGCTAAAAGTGAATAAAAATATTTACAGAACATTTTGTTCTTTTTAGCCACTTAGCCATGTCTATGACCGTGCCACCAGGGCGCCAAGAATTACAGTTGGCATACATTTCTGTGCACTTTAACTACTTGATGTGGATGAATAGAGCCTGGAAACGCTTAAAAAAGAAAGTCAGGCTTCCAGGCCCTCTTCATTTACAAATAATTACAAAGACATTTGCGCCCCCCATGGCAACACATGCATGGGACCCCAAGGGGGCAACCCCCACCGTTTGAAGACCTCTGCCATAACACAATGATCTGAAAAGGTCATGACTGGTGACAGTGTCTGAAATGACCAGAACGAGGGGGTCACTATATGCTACCATGAGGCTCCCATGTTGTGTTCATGCTTTTCACAGTGCGGGTGGATGGTCCGGTGCGGGTTACACAGCAATGGCGGATGGGCGTTACCAATGGATCATCTTAGAGGAGGGGGAGATCTGTAATATACTGACTGGGACACACAACTCCTCAATATGGAAAACCAAAACCTTGACCCCAAGGATGGCCCCGAGTTTGCTGTGGTCTAGGCCAGGGTTCTCCAAAGTCGGCCCTGGAGGGCCGGATCCATGCCAGATTTTTTGCATAGCCCCATTTGGATAAAAGCAGTTGTCTTAAAAATCTGGCATGGATCCGGCACTCCAAGACCGACTTTCGCAGAGGCCAGCCCCCAACGGGGGCATCAGAGGCCGGCGCAATAACAGACACAGAGCCCCCCACCCCCCCAGCCAGAACGGGTTTGTTGCACGAAAAAGCGCGCTGAAATTGGGAGGAGCCCCCCCCACCTGGTAGCCACGGCGGCATCTACCACCCCAGCCAATGGGCCCCCATGCAATATTCGAATGGCGCGAACCGCGGCAACCTTCGCTGGGGGGGATATAAGCCTGCTTCCCCCAGGGTAGCTCCTATCTTTGGAGCGGGGGGAGCAGCACGAACTAAGGAATTGTTGACTCACCCACCCACACCTAACGAGCAGCCATGTCGCAGGGCTACGAGAAAGACAGGATACAGGGCGAGAAACAATGGGGACAATGGTTGGCACAGAAGCACACCGGAGGGCGGTGTGCTGGGACAGGACCACTTGCCTTAGGATGCCTCATGGCTGGACGAGGGGACCGAAGGACAGCGGGTAGGACCGTTCACCTTACGATGCCTCATGGCTGAGTGAGTAGGCCTACCAAGAGGGGTAGCAAACGGAGACGGCGCTCGCAGCCCAGCCCCCGCCGGTTGGCAGGGCACAACAGGAGTCCAACAAGGTAGCGAGCTGGGCCTAACTCCTGGACAGCGGCTACACCCCTCCTTCATGCGGATGTCAAAGCAAACCCAACCAAATCACCTGTCAGGAAAAGCAATGTTT
The DNA here is from genome assembly GCF_964263255.1 of Lissotriton vulgaris. NCBI lineage: Eukaryota > Metazoa > Chordata > Amphibia > Caudata > Salamandridae > Lissotriton > Lissotriton vulgaris. The sequence continues at coordinate 82,743,976 of NC_141700.1, read as the reverse complement.
TACAAATATGTCATGCCACACTGCCATTGACAGCTGAATAAAGGCGGTACTGAGTACCCAGAAATTGATATGCATCCCTAATAAAAACTGCGGCCAACAAATGACCACCACAAGAAATGTGTATGTTGGCTTATTTACAACGAGAGGGGTACTGTTCACAAGGAACACAAAGGGGGAGAGAGTGGGGCTGGTGCGGGAGTTACGGAGAACTCTGGTCTAGGCTGAGGCTAGGTGTAATCAGATTTACTCTGAGCCTGGTGTGTTGCTACAATAATGACTTTTTCTCTACTAATTATAATTTAGAATCATATGCTGCCTATTATAAATCTATGGTAGTATCTTATTTAGCTCTATGCCTTTTAATGATTATTTTCTCCAAATTACCGTGCAGTTTATTACTTAATATAATTACGCTGCATGTGAACCTCAAAGGAATGGGCAGTGCCCTGACCGGCAGCATCTCCCCTTCTACACTGACCCAGCGTAGTCCTCTACCTACACAAGGAAGTCAGTCTTTTATTGCTTGAGTACTAAAAATCATTACAAATAAAAATATGAGATAAAAAGCTAAAAGCACAAAAATACTACAAAGTTCAAAGCTAAAAAGTTGAGGAAGTCCGCAAAAAAAAATCTCAAGTGAGAAGTACCACAGCATTAAGCGCTAAGATTTTTGTGAAATGATTGATATTAAAGCGGATTGGGTGCTCCAGAATCTTTCATGTAGATTTTACTTCACAAATATGCCTTCAACAAAATGCACCAGAAATATACAGACCCTCTGTCTAATGGATCAGTGACTAAAGCATTACGCTGTCTTTTACTACATGGTAACAGGTTCAAATAATGGGAGACTCATTCTGCCATTTATCCTTCCCAGGTCGATAAATTAAGCATCCTTGAGTTGGGTAACAATAAAAATCAGTTATCTGTAATTTTAATTGCATTTATATAACACTTACTACCTCTGACGAGGTGCCGAAGCGTTTTTTCGGCGAGTAGCACGCTACTCCGGAACCCAAAAGTCAATAGTGCCCCCCCCCATTCCTCAGTGGTGACGTGCGATGTGCAATTACGCCTTTTATGATACATTGGCATTCTGCATATCTCTCTTGCTCCAGTGTCTATGGGCCAGATGTAGGTAGCCCTTTACTGATCGGAATCGGCCGAAAATACCGATTTTCGGCCGTTTCCGATCGGTAAAGGGCTATGGAGATGTAGGGGCATATATTCGGTAATTTTACCGAATCGTTATTATTACCGAATCGGTAAATTTACCGATTCGGTAATATTTACCGATTCGGTAAAATTACCGAAAATGCAATGTGGGTAGCCAATATTCCATTGGCACATGGCTTTCAGAATCGGTATTTTACCATGGAATACAAATCCATGGTAAAATACCGATTCCTGTGTACATGCACATCTGTGCATGTACACATGTGCCATGTGACAGACAGACGTGCCCTTAGGGCATGTCTGTGTGCCACATTGCACACATGCCCGTTTTGGGGGTGCTAGAGGGTGTCAAAGTGACACCCCCTGCACCCTTGACAAATTCGGTATTTACCGATTCGGTATTTGAATTGAATCCTATGGGCTTCAAGGCCCATAGGATTCAATAGCAAATACCGATTTGGTATTTACCGAATCGGTAAATACCGAATTCTTAAGGAATCGGTAACTAATCCAGATGTTGGGACCTACATCCCATTTACCGATTTTGAAATACAGAATCGGTAAAATTCGGTATTTCAAAATCGGTAAATGGGATATACCTACATCGGGCCCTATGTTTTTTCAATTTGCATTTTTTAAACTGACCACTGTCTTGCCATATCTGTTTTCATCTAACCCATTGATAATACTGAACAGGGTAGATAGAGTTGCCTGTTGTTCGATGTATTGTATAAACAATCAATGTGTTACATTTGTCGTTTTTAAGGTGATGTGTCATTACTGAATCTGTTTATCCAAAAAAAAAAACCAGAACATATTTCGATTTATAAGACAGTTGTTACGAATAAAGTGTTTTTTTTATGATATCTGCTGGACACTGTGTTCTCTCTTAGTTAAGTGATAATATTGTTTTCACACTTTAAATAGATCAGTGATTGCCTAGGGATTTTTCTTGAACCTTTGCTTTGATTTTATATACAGTAACGAGAGATGCTGATTTATGGGGGACATAAAAAATCAAGAGAATGGTGGAGAGGCGGGTTTGTAACACTTTCTGTTTTATAGCTCACCTTCAAGTAACTTGAAACAGGTTCCAAGGGCTGGCTGTGTTCCTGTTTTAACCCAAGTGTCGGCTTCGGCACTTTATCATCCTGTCTTCGGGGTGCCTTCTCCCCGCCTGGCCTGCCCCTCTTCTCGCCCTGAGCTCATCTGTCAAAGCTCACACCCGCAGTGCCCCGGCACAGGGCCAAGAGTCCTCACTGCTAGGGGTCGAGGAGGCCTTCTGCTGCTGCAAGCCATGCTCTTCCGGGTCACCGAGGCGCTTCCTCCGGTACAGGGCGGCACGCCTTATTAACCACCAAGATTTCTATTAAGAAGGTCTTGCCGCATGCCTGAGAGGCAGGGGTCCATCCTTCTTGGCTGCTGGGGGGCTCTCCTTCCACATGCACTAACAACACAGTCTTTTAACTGGTCCATGTGCGTTCCTCATGAGAAAATAGTCCGCAAATCGACCATATTGCTGGTCACTGCGGTCCAGAGAGTCTTATGCACCAGGGTTTTGAGTGAAATGAGGTGGAGACAAAATCTTGCCACCTGACTTGAGTTACCAGGTGGGTTTCCGAGATGTAGTGGGCTAATTTTTTTGCCAAAACTTGAAATTCTCAAAATCTGACATGGAGAAATTGAATTTCCGGACGGATTCGCCATTTTTTTGAGAATCTTTTTTATTGGCGGAATTTTGCAGCAGTGAAAAAATGCCCCCAAATATAATCTGTTGCATTCTGTACTTCTTGTAAAAAAAACAAAGCACGGCCCTTATTCGAGACAGTGTCATAACAGCCTCATTGGAAATTGATAATGATGTTCCAGTGATATTGGTTTTATTTATACATTGCTTAGTAAACTCTTTAACAGTTACTACTGCTAGTAGAAAGATTAATGCTTTTCTTTGTTGATGCGGCACAGCTGACCACAGACACTTCACTAGTGTGTTAAAGGCTGATATCAAATGTGACAGGCCTAAAGTCACAACCATTTCCACACCTGGCTCAATTCCTACAACACCATCCTCAAATCTAACGTAATAGATGTACATTTCTGATCCCACCCACCTTCAACAAAGTACCTTCCTCTTGGACTTGACCACCATTCTCACAAGCCCATCGTCCGCGGCTCGGCTAACTGGACGTGAAAATCCTGATGCACCGGCCTCGCTCCCGTCTTCTAGGAAGAGGTGTGGCGCCGCGGCCAGGACGACTGACTTCGGAATCTGGGGACCATGCTTCAATCCCCGGCGACGGCAGCAGATTAGCCCAGCACCATGTGACTCTGGGCAATAACTTGCTTAATCTTCCCGATGGCCCCCATCGTCTAGAGACCCTAATGGGTGATTGTTCACGCTTTACAAATGTGGATTATTATTATTATTATTATTGTAGGCGCACATCTCCTCCGCTCCCTGGATCTAGTATTCCGCACTGTAAACTCTCAACGCCCTAGTCCTCATTAGGAATCCAGCCCCACCGGCCCCCATTTCCTGGAACATATCAACAGCGTCCGCTTTCACATAACTTAGTAAATCTTGAGATGCATAGCAAGGCCTAAGAAAAAATGACACACTACATTTTTATTTTTTTAGCAAATGAGTTTTTTCATGGTACAGCCAATGAAAGGGGAACACTTGCCAATTTGCCATTGGTGCCAGAGCGGAGGAGAACACATATGTTATTCCTTCTCCATCAGTTCCTGATACTGCCTTGGATTGATGGAGAGGTGGTAGAGTTCATTGCTGAACCATTGTTGGTGCAACGTAAACTCAAGACTCACTAAGCCAATCGAATATCTGCTTCTAGAATACACTTAACTGGCGTGAAAGTTATGAAGGTATCATTCCAATGCTCAATTGAAAAACACGATTTACATCATTTCCTTTCAACTGAACAAAGGTTTCATTTTGTAAGCAATTTTTTTTCTCAAATTTTGTAAATTAGTTAAACATGAATATTACAGCTTTTACCAACATTGATTTAATTAATAAGTAAAATCTTTTTTTGTTTGTTTTATATAATAAATTGTTTTTAAATACTTGAAAATAAACTAAGTAAAACTATTTATTAAAGAAACAGTTGTGATTATTTATTGTTTTTCAGGAGTCCAAAGATATAATTAATTGGATTCTAGAAGGTAATTTTACATGAATTACCTAGCGACAATCTCAAGGTACTGACTAGGCAACGCCCACCGAGCTACTGAATGAGAAAAAAAGCGTGGCATGCAAAGAGATAGAGAAAAGGTCCCAGATATATCAAAAGCAGAAATAGGCAGGTTTTAAACATGCCTTTAAATAAAAAGAGTGCACAAATGGCTGTGCTGTAACAAGTATGGACGTTCCATTAGAGTACTCTCCAACTCCAATTCCAACTCTTTCACCACTTTTCCTGTGGCACTCTTAAAATATCGATTTTTCCCCTCTTCATTATGTAATCAGTGTAATGAATGTGTCTTTTTTTGCTTGGGTGTAAAATGTTTCTTTTCTATCGACCTGAACAAATATGGTAAGCAAAAAATATTCACAAGGAATTTACTCGATGATTTGCATATTTGAACACTGGGTAAATGTGTCTGTGGTGTTGAAAAATTTACCAATGCTAAAAGAAATTGTCAAATGGGTGCATTCAACATCTATTCCCTCCATTATCCTTTATGTTGGTCAGTTTCTCTATATATGATCTGTAGTTCTACAAAGAAAAAGGTAGAAAAACTAAAGATGCCCAGAGGTAGACTTAAATAACGAGTCTCATATAGGCCGAAACGGTCTTGAGTATGATATACCACACTCAACTCTGAGGTAGCAGTGCACTGTACATGGAACCAAAGAAGACACGCTTCAACTTATATGGAACAGGATTGAAGAAAAAGAATAAAACAAGCATAAACAAATAACAAAGTAAATATTCAGTGAGGTTGGTTCTGAAATGGGCCCATGAGGCAAGACGTTGAGAAAGAGGATGGTTGAAGAATGCGGTTGATTATGTGACTGTCTAGAGATGGAATTGGCCTTATGCATGATTAAAACTGGTTTACAAATGGCTAATCTGTGTCTAGAGGGGCATAGTGGGCAAGAAAATGATGGACTGCAATGCCACATGGGCAATGACTTGTGGCTGCGGTTAATTCGCTTATCTCAAACATCACTTTTTTTTTAATTTCTTTTTTTTACTGTGAGGATGGACAGCAAGGTGAGTGGATAGCTGAGCTGAATAAGCTCCCTTTCCCATTTTTGCTGACAAAACCCTTATCCAGGAAGAATTCTACCTTAACCAATGAACAACGTGGATGGCCAACAGCGGACAGATATCGTCAATAAAAGCAAACTGATTTGTAAGGCCTTTTGTCCATACCACAGGCGGAAAATTAACACCAAAGTCCTAATGACATTAAAAGCCTCTTTGCAGATATTGATAATCTTTTAATGGACTCAGAATTCAGCACATCCCACAGTACATTACCTAATAGGTCGCTGGACTTCTTCCAGTCGAATTGATTTTCCTGTATGGAAAGGCCATGCAGACTACTTTAAACCGCAGAATAAAGGAAAATAAACCAAAGCGACATCTCAGCGCTCCGTGGACCGCAATACTTCAATTCTAACTTCAGATCGGTAAAGTTTTTGCTCCATATTGGACGTATGGGAATTACGCAGAGCTGAAATGTAAAAAGATTTTTTTTTTTAATTACATGTGTAAAAAAAATAAATGCAAGATTTCGAATTTGTGATATTTAATACCTATCTGCTTAGACTTGATTCCACCGAATGCTTCCTTCTCGACCACAAACCAAAAGTTTAATGTCTGCTGGAGCACTTCTGTGAATAAATATTTCCCAAAGTCTCTTCCCAGCCCCACCTAGAGGCTACACCTCAAGTTGGGGATGGTAGTTCTTACAACACTTTTCCTCCACACTGGTTTACCTTCAAAAAGAATTTAAGAATTTGTATTAAAATATGACATTTTAAATACAGTTTATCCCTGTTAAAAACTAGAGTTTGCATGCGCTACTAAGCTGTCCATGTACCATATACCCTCCCCTTTCCCTACACCATCTCTCTTTTTTTTATTTGTTTTTAATTATTTTAATACATAACAAATCAGGAGTATGCATACACCACAATTCATATCAACAAAATCATCTTCATACCATATAATGCACGTACATCCCACCCAGTCTTTCCCTCCTTGTTAAGAAGATTCTTAACAGTTAACTGTCATCTGTTTCCATACGGATCAGGTATCATCACACCACCTCTTGAGCTTACAATATCTGCTCTCCCAACCACGTTCCACCCAGTGACTAAGGGGCTCATTATGATGGCGGAAGGACCGCCACCGTGGGCCCGGCTGTGGCGGTCCTTCCGCCATCATACTGAAAATTTCCACTGCCAAATTAGGATGGCAGTGGGAATCACAATGCTTCCACAGCGGATGGAAAGTCCATCTGCCATGGTCCCACAAGGCGCACCTCCTCAGCCCACCTTGCGGAACCCGGAACCAGGGCAACATTGCGGCAGTGCAGTGCAGGCACCGCCGTAGTGATTATGATATGCTCATCCACCTGTCTTTTTTCTGTGGATATCCCGCCGCAAAAAGACAGGAGACTGGTTTGGGGGCCCGGTGCGGGCCCCCTCTGTGGATGGGGGTGCACTTGGGGGGTACCCATGGTACACCCCTGCAGTTCCATGCACCAAGTGGCCGACACTGCGTGGTGCCTGCCACTTGGTGCAGGGAAATGCTGTGCATGCCCTTTTGACATTGCGGACGGTGCTGCAGCCAGCAACATCGTCCACAATGTTAAAAGGCCAGGATGCGACCGCCAGTAGTATGGCGGGCGCATCCTATTTGCACTGGTGGGACAGCTGCAGGTGTGGCGGGCGGTCCCATCACCGCTATGATGGCAGGCGGACTAGTGTCCGCCCACCATCATAATGAGCCCCTAAGACTTTATATAATGGCAGCTGTAATCAGTTGCATAAGCAGGTGTTTACACTCCTGTCATGCTAACGACCTCTGTGCAAATTTCACCTGACCTGCAGTTTTACGGCAAAAATTTCCACAGTTAAAACATGTCAAAAATTTCACAGGGAAAACTGCAACATCCTTGAATTTTGGAGCTTGGGTTGGAAGAAAATATGCTGAATTGATGCAGACTTTAGCCCCAGTTCACACCTGTTAAACTCTGAAAAGTTAGGGCACGGTGGTGAGGCAAGGTTGTGCGTAGATCTCAGGAAACTTAACAAATGGTTTGTTGTTGATCATTATCCGTTATCCGATATAACAGAGATGTTGTGCTCATTGGACGGTGCAGAGCATTTTTCTTCTCTATATTTGCCATCTGCTTTTCACCAGATTAAGTTGCATCCACAATCTCAAGAATTAATATTGTTTGTCACACCTTCTGGTACGTACACATTCATGAAAATGCAATTTGGTGTGATTTTAGCCGCATCAGTATTTCCAGAGTGCAGAAACGATAAAAAAATAGCCGATATCAGTATTTTGCTGTGTGGTATTAACTCTCAGCAGTCTGTACAATGAAGATATAAGTGTGTGCGCATGGCTCTGCTCTCCTTTTTGACGCTGAAAACATCACATGCACACTGTGGCACAATTTTTGACATATGATAATGGTTCATCTATTACAGTGGTCATCCATCCACTCATTCTCTGTGTCTCCACTCATTCTTAGAACTCCACCCTACTTAAGTATAATTATCATCCTTCATCTTGTATTGCACTGGGACTTCTACGCCACCAATGCTTTGATCATTTCAAGACGAGAGGAAGAAAGTCGAAGTGGGAAAAATAAATGATGCTCTGACTAAATAACATAATTTTTGAGAATTGGGCCAAAGGAAAAGAAGAAAGAGAGAAAGTGCTATGTGGATAGAGGTGATGTCACAATGAGGCAAAAATCCCCAAACACAGCGAGTAAGGTGACAGAATTTTTAAGAACAAGCATTGCCAAGGCCAACAGATCTGGCATCAACGTGTTATCATATGCAAGTATGCCTATTTACAAAGGCTGTTTGAATCTTTTGGATGCACAAAGGTGGCATAGCACATTAAAGCCAGACCTATTGGCTTTAACAGCAATGGCAAAAAGTAGCAAAAAGGATTGCTTCCTCTACATAATGCCCATGGAAGATAAAGAACTGAAGAAGACAAACTGCATGATGATTCGGTGTGCTTTTTCGTTGTAAAATAGACCCTCCAGTATTTCAGTGGCTGCACTTCTTACAAGTGGAAAGATACACCATATAGCCAATGGCATGCGGTGAGAGGTGAACAATACTGATGAAGGAACCAAAGCCAACTCTATGTATATTTTAAAGAATTTGTAATAAGTTGAGCCTGACCACTGAACTCTCAAAAAGCCTTTAAATTACAGAGTATAGTGTGGAGGTATCAGAACCAGGCAGAGGTCTTAGAATATACCCAGTGATGAAAATGAGGGTATCCGTCCAGCAAGATGCTATTTGATCGAATCCAGGATCGGCTGATTTGTCCTGGCAGTGGCGTAACAAAACTTAAGGGCCCCCCTTTGCTAGGTACATGGAGGGGGATCGTTCCGGATTTAATCAGAAGCTCTCAGGACAGAGTACTGTTCTGGGGGGCCCCCTGCAGCTCGGGCACCCCCCGCACCGCGGGGGCCCGTGTTACGCCACTGTGTCCCAGTATATTTTGCAACACTGGGACACGTTGCGCTTGCCCTAACATTGTTTGCTTTCTGTTTTGGGCAGACATCTTAAGGGAACGAGAGGGGATTCTTTTTTTCACTTCCAACAGGGCCCAAACCAAAGGCCTGATTTCAAGGAGCATCAACCCTCATTGTGTTGGAGTCTTGTCCTGGCTCGTAGCTATCTGGAGCCTAACATTTACATGCCAATGCAACAGAGGGAAAGAAAGTCACTCAGCTTTTTATCACTTCAGAGGTGCTTAAGAGAATCTACATTTTAGGCAGGCTTTTGACATTTTTTAACCCCTGTACGTAAGAGATGTGTACGCACTGTAAGAATTTCAGTTGCATCTGACTGTATGAGTAATATAAATAACAATAAAAGAGCACTTACTATTTTTTTAAATTTAATTCTTTTATAGCACTATTCATTCCTACGTAGGGTATCTATGTTTCTCCCACACACACATATTTATTGAGAGCCAATAAATCATATAAGGGTTGAAATCAATCTACAGGAAATTTTACATAAGACAATCACGGTTCCAATGTATGAGTCACATATCATTCATACCAGTGGACATTATATGCTAGGTGGGCATTGTCAGGTGATACACAAAGTTAGGCTCAGATATATCGCAGTCAGTAGAGCTTTCTGTGCCAACAAGAGTTTATTAATATTCAAAGGTGCCCTTTTTTGCAGCCTTAGAATAATGGCAGATTGGGAAAAAAAATAAGGTTTGAAACACTTGCCTTATAGCTTGCATGCAATTCCTTAATTCTTTTTATATAGCTCACCGTGCTATATTAGAAGGTTTGCAAGTCACCAAAGGACCTCAGTCAAAAGCCAGAATCCACTTATATATCTCTTAAAACTACAAATCTCTGGTCTGCTTGTTACATGATGTGCTTTGCAGCAGGCACATTACTCTCAACACTACCCTATGAGTCAAAAATGTGACTAAAGAAAACAAAGCTTTCTCCAAGAAGTGCATTAACCACCAAAGTTATCTTACCATTATTATTGTCTCCTGAAAATTGTTGGGCACACAAAGATCTCCACAGTAGGCGCCTTAACTCTATCAGATACTTAAAAATACAGACTCTTTGTGACCAATTAAGTCAATTAAAACATTTACTTTCACATTTGTCCCTGCTGCCAATGTATTTACAGCAAAGTAAAAAAAAAAACCTATAGGTTTACTGCTGTCATGACTCCGCCTCCCTGGCTCCACCTCCACCAGCTGCCTCACCTTGACCAGCAATTTAGGGATAACATTTTTCTGTTACCTTCACCGAGCATACAAATATATGTTCCACAATTATGTTAAGAAAGGGTGCTTCCCCACTGTCATGCAATGCTGTCAGGATCAGTGTATGTTGACAATACCATAGGTCAAGAGACTCACCAGATAAGGACGGCAGGGGGCGCTGTAGAGCAGCTAATATGGACCCTTTGCTGGTAGGTGGTGTGCAACCACAACTCGTGGTACAGATGTTTTTTTATTTAATATATATTCCTGCTCTGTTTCTGAGTGCAGGTGAACAGAAAACTGGAGAAAAGAACACAAAACAAGGAAAGAAAATGAATTCACCAATATTTTTAAAAAGTGAGACAAGCGACTGGAGAAAACACCGATCACAGGTGAGAAGGAACCAGAACTATTCCTAAAAATACACTGAGCCAAGTGGAGGAAAGAAAATGGGATGGAAAGACACTAAGCCAAGGGTCAGAAAAACCCCGAGCCTTGGGAATAATTAAATCAAATGTATGAAAGAAAAAACACTGAGCCAAAGGGTAGAAAGGAACTGAGACTCATCTAAGAAGAAGAAAGAAAGAAACAAAGAAAAGGTGCTAAAAGGGGAAAGAAACAGTGGCATGGCAGAGAACAAAAATCAACAAAGATAACATCAGATAGGAAAACTAGCTGTGGGAGAAAATAAAATGAACTGTGCCGGAGAAGTCTAGGGGTAGTCAAGCTACCAGGGTGTTGAGTTTTGGGGTAGTGCAAAGAGAAAACCAGAGAATGAGAAAAAGCCAATTCTTGCAAATGGGAGACCACAAGCCCCAGCCTGCCTAGCGGCCATCGTGGCCTCAGCACGCCTGCTCTTGCACCCAGAGGCGCGTACTTCTGTCGGCTGGACCCCCGCTAAGGCTCATGATAATCAAGATCTGAACATACTCAGTTGGAACATTGCTGGCCTGCAATCTAAACAAGATCTAGCAGATTGGCTAGAGCTAGTCAGGCAGTACGACATCCTCATGTTCCAAAAAACCTGGGCCACTAAAGACATATTTCTGGAAGGGTTCAAAGTTTTTAATGTTCTAGCTACTTCTCCCAAATCTGGTCGTCCTTCCGGTGGCTTTTCAATTTGGGTGAACATTGCCGCAGGGGGTAGTGTCAAGGTTCTACACACCTAAAGTGATAAATTGCAAGCGCTACAATACAAAAGGAGGTATCCTTTTATTTGTTTAATTTTTATAACAACAATTTTCATAGCTCCCCTAACACAAATGTAATTCATTTGTTTGACTTTGTCACCACCCTAAAGGATTTGAATGGTTCTGATAAAACAGCTGGCATATGTCTGGGTTGTGATTTTAATGCTAAGCGACCCAGCGATGATACTGACGTCCCCAGGCCCAGCAGCCGAGGTCAAACGTGTTGTAGGGGAGTGGAGTTGATGGAGCATTTGCGAACCCATCGTTTGAGAAATGTTATGGATATTGCTGACCTTACTAATAATAATAATCTATTCGAACCAACATTTAGAGGCAGGGGCAGTGTCACTTCTATTGATTATATTTTTATCTCCCCCGGTCTAGAGGACTTTATATTGAAAGCTGAGGTTGTTCCTACACACCACGGCGACCATAACCTGCCTGATCAAAGCGATGTTGTAGACTATCCCTTAGGCCCATGTATAAAACAGAATATGGTACTAGGAATTTTATATCTTAAACAGATAAACTAATATTAGTGTGGCGAGGTGTTAATAGCACTGATTTGTTCCTTAGGGTAGTCAGGGAAAATCTTAGACTTATCGACTCCTGCCTGATAGTGCAGGAACCTAATCCTGATGTAATTAGTGCATTTATAAACTTTGCAAAACTATAAAATCTGCTCTATCAAAACCTGTTGTCGCTACACCTCATGGGCCTAGATGGTTTAACTGCGAGTGTTCAGCGATAAATAGTCAGTTACACAAGGCTCTATTCACTAAACTGAGGTGTCACCTTACAATTCAGTCGCTAAGAAAGAAGTATAAGGAAGCTATCTCCCAGAGGAAGGAAGAACTACTAAATGAACAATGGGAAGCCCTTACTAGTGAATCCAGTTTAAAGAATGGAAAAATCTTCTGGGCTGTTGTTAAGGATATGAGAGCAATGGGACAGACATTAACTCTTATCAGCTGTAATATCACCAGCGAGGCTTGAGAAGCTCACTTTTCTATATTATATACAGCCCGCACACATGACAAAGATTTGTTTGATTTCCCTGCCCCTACAGGAATATCAGTATCCCTTTCCGAAGTTGAGGAAGATGTACACCAGAGCCTGGGTAATAAAGCTCGCGGCCCCGATGGGCTACCTATTGACCTCATCAAGCATAAACCAGATTTTTGGGCCCCGCTTTTGCTAAATGTTTTTAATAATCTAACCAATGCTCCGTTACCAAGCACCTGGTCAACCAGTATTATTGCTCCTATTTTTAAAAAGGGTGACTGCTCCCAACCATGTTGTTACAGAACTATTTCCCTGATTGATATCACCCTGAAATTATTAGGGAGAGGTCTATACAATAAGATGAAAATCTGGACTGAAGAGAACTCTATCCTACAACCCTGTCAATTGGTTTTAGGAGTAAGGTAGGAACTATTGAACAATGCCTAAACCATAACCTGATAATCTGGAAATATACTATTGCACAGCGGTCACCAATATATTTGGCCTTTATGGACTTGACCTCAGCCTTTGATTATGTTAATCGGTCACGACTATGGGCCATTTTATTGGAATATGGGCTGGATGAGGTTTTAGTACACTTTTTAGCATATCTGCATAGGATTTGAATGCTTGGGTCAGGATCCCCACAGGTGGGGAGGTCTCTAAAGACATCAGAGTTCGTAGAGGGGTTAGGCAGGGATGCGTTTTGGCCTTGTTACTTTTTATCTTATATATTAACAACTTACACACATCCCCAACAGCACTCACTAATGATGTCCCTAGAGTTAACAGTCATATACTCCCAGCCCTATTATACTCTGACAATGCAGTATTAATGGGTCACACACCTAATGGCTTGCATTTTTAGTGCGAGGTCTTGTTGATTTTATGGCCTCTTTAGACCTATGCACCAATTAAAAAAAATCTTTTATAATGGCTGGTGGGCCAAGGAAGCGCCCCTTAAGCATTATCTCTGTGGGTTACCAAAGTTTACAACACACTAGCACTTTTCCCTACTTGGGACTGGTTTTTGCTGCTAACGGTTCATGGTCTGGTCGTATGGTAAACTGTAGGAATAAGCTTTTCAAAGCCATCAATTTGGTTCTTAGTCTCCCCCAAACCAGGAGATCAGGGCTAGCCTAGCTATTTTTTTTTTTTATCTTACAGTATACCTACGCCAACCAATGGTCCTGAGGTGTGGGGCTTCTCAAAGAGTTGTAGCATCCAGTATGAGGAGAATAGGTTTTGTCGGAAACTCCTGGGAGCCCCAATCTCTACGTCTCAATATATTTGTCACAGTGAATTAAATCTATACTATATTGAAGACTATTAACCCCTTCACTGCGGCAGCTATTCCGCCGCTGTGCTAAGGGGGCGGGGCGGAAATGCGGCGGGCGCATGCTGGTGACGGAACCGCTCCGTCACCAGCGTTGGTTGCGCTGTGCTTATGACGGAGCGGTTCCGTCATGGCCCCGCCCGCTCAATAGAACGCTCAGTGCAGGCTCGGAATTCGCGCCGCGCAGGTGCGTCGGGCGGGCCATGACAGAACCGTTCCGTCATCAGCACAGCGCCACCGCAGCTGATGACGGAGCGGTTCCGTCATCAGCAGGCTTGCCCTGCTATATTTTGGCTTGTCATTTAGAAAAAACCATTGGCGTCTCTCACAAGAGACATTATAAGAGATTGCCTCAAGTGTGAAAAGGGAATGGACATCCCATGGCTGGCTGAGGTGAGATCGAGTTTAACCAGGGTTGGTTATGAACACATCTTTGCGTACCCACATGAGACAGATACCGTAAGTAAAAAAGATCTTCTGTCGTCACTTTATATGCATTATAGCAAGGATAGACTTGAAAGGGAGTCCAGGAAACCAACTGTCGCCAATTTTTTGTCTTTTAAGAACACTAATTATCAGTTGGTCAGTTATCTTACTAAATCTATGGGCCGTTGGGAGCGGGGACTCCTTTTCTGTCTAAGGGCCGGCACAGTGACATTTTTATTATGTTTCCCCCTTGGCTTTCATGCTAATCTCGACTCTATAGCATGCCCGTGTGATGGCCAGACTGGGCAAATGACACAAAATGTTTTACATTTTTATTGCAAATTCTATATACAGTACACCAAATGGTTTTTAACACCTTTTTTTTAAAAAAGCATTCACATGGTGATTTTGAAGCCGCTTATAGGATTATCCTTGATTTGGAAGATGAGGAATTGGTATTTTGTGTGGACGCTTTCCTGAAAACTGCTGTTTGTGCCCGGCACAGGATGTGCACTGTATGAATTATATTTTATTGCACTGATTTTATATATGGTTTTATGATTAATATAAACTTGTGTATTTTTATGTGCTGCAGTGCGAACTGTTCTTTTAGGGATATGTTTTTATCCGAATAAAGTAATTGAATTGAAAAAGCTATGAGCCTATGAGCCAAAAAAAATTTCTAAAAATCATCTGTGCTTTTTTTCTTTCAAATACTTTGTTTTCTGCAGACACCAGCTTGTAGGCAACCTTGGCCAGTGATAAATATAGCACAGTACTTTGTTCCACACCAGTGTTTATAAAATGAGAATAAATGGACTCTAAAGCACTGTGGGTGGAGCGCAGGGTTTGAAATGCCGACTATGATACCCTGAAAATATTTACATTAGTAAATTCCAAAGGCAGCTTGAGTGGAACGTCAACGTGTGGCCTCGAGCTGTGCTAGGTGCCAAAAAACTTGACTCAGCTGAAGGCTAGGCTGGGTGATTCTCTGGAGAGTGCAAGGACATCATGTCCAAAGTGTAGACGAGAGGAACCGTGCCAATGGCGTGTATACACAGACCACAGAGCTTGGCTAAGGCGGGACTGGACACGGTAAAGTGGGGACCCGGGGCGAGCTTCAGGCAGTAGGGCAGGGGCGGCTAGTGACATTTGAAAGTGGTGGGGCGTAAACTAATTTGCATATTGCACCGCAGCGAGCGAGCGCAGCAAGCGAGCCGGAACCACCTTGCATCCATCCATACATCATTCATGCATCCACCCACCCACCCATCCTGCATCCATACATCATTCATTCATGCATCCACCCATCCATCCATCCACCCATCCATCATCCATCATCCATCCTGCATCCATTCATGCACCCACCCACCCATCCATCCTGCATCCATCATTCATTCATGCATCCACCCATCCATCCACCCACCCGTCCATCCTGCATCCATCATTCATTCATGCATCCACCCACCTATCCATCCTGCATCCATCCATCTTTCATTCATGCATCCACCCATACATCCACCCACCCATCCATCCTGCATCCATTCATGCATCCACCCATCCATCCATCCTGCATCCATCATTCATTCATGCACCCATCCATCCATCCATCCACCCATCCATCCTGCATCCATCCTGCATCCATCATTCATTCATGCATCCACCCATCCATCCATCCATCCATCCATCCATCCTGCATCCATCATTCATAAAGGGGTGGGGATCGTGGGGAATAAACATTGCATGTAACACTGACAAACACAAATGTTGCAGAAGGGCAGCAAAACGAGTGCAAATGAGGGCCGCAAAACGAGTCATTAGCAGTTAGATGGCCGACAAATCTACACTCATTTGTAGCAGCGCGCCAAAAACCGCCATTCGAAGCGCTGCATAACGTTACTTCCTATAGTGTTTCTTTAATGAGTTAATCAGGTATTTACTTTTCCATCACCACATTTCATAAGCAAACCTGTGCTGCCTAACTGGCGATTGCTACTGTGGCATGATTTAATAAATAAAAATCACTCGGCATCTATATTTCTCAAGGTTGGATTTCACTTTCCGTGTACACTACACTACTACAGTGAACCCGTTTAGTAAACAATGTTCCTTCATAGCACTCTGATCATGCATGAGCTGGTGTGAACGCCGGGTCTCCCTGGCAGAGCGGTTCCTTTGGGACTTGACTGTCGCAGTGTCGCCCTCTCAAGTATTCCTTCCTGGGTCCAGTCAGGTCAGGTCTGAGGTCAAATCTTCCATCAAACGAACCCCATAAACAAACAGAGGCCGCAGTATGAGTGAGGGGGAGAGCTCTGACCCCCCAGACCTTGGCATTGATCAGCCAATCCTGGCGCTGTATGGTGCCCCCCCAGCCAGGATTGGCTGGGGGGGCACCATAACTGCTCGCCCAGTCGCCCTGTATAACCCCGGGGGCTGCCGCCCGCCCCCATGTCCTCTCTCTAAAGGGAAAATCAGGGGGGAAACAATCTGCGCATGCGCGGGCATGTTTGTGCCCAAAAGTCGACATGCGCAGCTTTAGCAGGCCCATCAAGCCCCCACCTCCCCTGCGCACTCTGGGAAAGTCGGGTGTCTCCCGGATTCCCGGCCGGCAGGTCCGCGATTTAAAAAAAAAATTGTATGTGGTTTAGTGGCGACGCGGTGGGTCCATGGGGCTTAGTGGGGCTACGCCCCTACGCCCCAATGGACGCACCGCGCCTGCAGTAGGGAGAGTGTTATGCCTTTTAAGGCATCCTTTGTTGATGTCTTGTGCTTGCGGTAGTTCCACTCTGGCTAGTTGTATCTGTGCTGGCGAGAGGGGAACCATGTGCGATTCAGGTTTGCCAATAAAGTCGAGTGTCGGCTTGCAAGCTGGATTGGTGTTGCCACTACAATTTGGCGATGAGGTTGTTGATGGATGATAGTGATGCTGTTGAGGTTGAAGTTTTTGGAAGCAGGGGAGAAGAGGTGGAAAACAGGAGTCAAAGGAACAGCAGATCACCTGGGTATTTGAGTGACTATGTAAAGTGATGCTAGGAGGTCTTATTTGTTAAATCCATTTTTTCTCTTACTCTTTCGGGGGGTCAGTTCCTGCAATAGAGGTTTTGTGGTAGAGTGTAATGTTTGAACTTTGAGTAAGTTTCCTTTTATTTTGTGTTTAGAGCTTTGGGGCAAGTTTTCTTTTCCTTACTTTTTGTCTTATTATGGGGGGCAGGGCTGTCATCATGTGTTCTATTGTAAAAGGGGAAGATGTGTTATACCCTTTAAGGCATCCTTTGTTGACGTCATGTTAGAGCCTTGTGCTTGTTTGCGTTCCGCTCTGGTCAGTTGTATCTGTGCTGGCAAGAGGGGAATCATGTATGAGGCAGGTTTGCCAATAATGTCGAGTGTTGGCTTGAAATCCGGATTGATGTCATCACTACAGAAAGTCGAAAAGAGCAAACAGATACAGCAAAAGGAGTTGCCTTCCAACTCAGTGAACACATTTTAAGCTTTAACGAGCAGGTGATAGCCCAGTACATGAGCAGTGCCATATTTTATCTTAGCCAATCCTCTTGTTTCTTATGTTCTTTGGTAAGAACAATTGTTACTTACCTGTAAACAGGTGGTTCTCCAGTATTGGTGTCTTTCATAGATTCACATGCTTGAATATTCCCCGTCGTCGGAGTGGGAGTCCCACGGTAAATAAAATAGCAATAAATGCTAAATATATAATAATATACAATAAATATATATATACATAATAAGGAAAAACCCAAAAAATGCATACAATAACCATCTGGTACCTAACCAAGAGTTTCCACATAGGAATGCATGGGGAAAAGAAGTTCCAATGCAGCCTATCCTTGTCATTATGTTAGTCCAAACTGCAGCCAATCAGGCGCCAGCAGCCCTCTAGAACCTTCTCCTCAGAGCTCAAGCCCTCAGATTTTCGTAGCACAAGAGTGACCACAGAGTCTATGAGGAGAAGCGAGCCTCTGAGGGGAGGATGGGAGGGTCGCATGTGAATCTATGAAAGACACCAATACTGGAGAACCACCTGTTTACAGGTAAGTAACAATTGTTCTTCTCCAGTATTGGGGTGTCTTTCATAGATTCACATGCTTGAATATAGAATAGTAAGCAGTCCGTATCCGTACACAAAGTTTCCAGGATGCAATGTATACACAAAAGGTTGAAATCAACAGGATTAAATCCATGTCACGGAAGTTATAACACTGTATGTATACATAGAGAAGACATGCACAAGACTGGAAACCATAGGAGGAGGGTAGAACAGAGGCTCACCTTATTGAAAAAGATTCCGGAGCACAGCTTGTCCCACTGCGGTATCCCCTTCGGCCATGGCACCCAGATTGTAGTGCTTCGTGAACGTGTGCCTGCTGGACCACGTGGCAGCTCTGCAAATCTGATGCAATGGAACTCCGGCAAAGAGTGCAGTCGAAGAGGCCACAGACCTGGTAGAGTGGGCTCTCACTGCAGACTGTAAAGGCTTTCCCGCTTTCTGATGGCAGAAAGCAATCGCCGAGGCCACCCAGCGGGCTACTGTAGGTTTGGTGACTGGTCGCCCTTTTTGAAAACGGCCATAGGCCACGAAGAGCTGATCTGATTTTCGGAACTGGGCCGTTCTGCTGATGTAGAACTTTAAACATCTTTTAATGTCCAAAGAGTGCAGGCGTTGTTCCGCAGGTGATTGCGGATTGGCAAAGAAAGACTTCAGTATAACAGGCTCATTAATATGGAAGTCTGACGGCACTTTTGGAAGGAAAGTAGGATTAGTGCGTAAAAGCACAGAATCCGGTTTGAACTGTAGAAATGGCTGTTTAATTGTGAAAGCATGCATATCACTCACTCGACGTGAGGACGTCAGTGCGAGTAAAAGCGCAACCTTCCAGGTGACATACTTGAGATCTGCGCTATGAATTGGCTCAAACGGAGCAGTCATTAATTGTGAGAGGACAATGTTGAGGCGCCACTCTGGAGGAGGACGCCGAACTGGTGGAAAAGTCCGAAGAAGTCCTTTGAAGAACTGACGTATCAATCTGGATGAGCATAAGGAGGCGGAGCCATCATGGCGGAAGCGTGAGATTGCCGCCAGAAAAACTCTTAAAGTTGCATGTGACAAACCCGACTGAGCCAGATGGAGAAAGAAAGGGAGGAGCTCAGCGGGCGTGGCACGCAAAGGATGTACCCCGGCGTCTGCACACCAGTGGCAAAAGCGTTTCCACTTCAACTTATAGGTTTTTATAGTTGATGGAGCCCTGGCCTGAGCGAGGATGTTACGACACTCTTGAGGGATGCTTAGATGTGCAAATTCACAGTGCTCAGGTTCCAGGCTGACAAGCTCAGGGAAGAGGGGTCCGGATGGTAGATTTGACCCCTGTTCATGGAGAGAAGATCCATTCGAGGATGAAGAAGAATGGGTTTGCATTGAGACAGGAGTAGCAGCTCTGAGAACCACGCCTGTCGTGGCCACCTGGGGGCAATCAGAAGGATGTGACAAGGCTCTCTCCGCATCTTCCAAAGTACGCGAGGCACTAGAGGGATCGGAGGAAAAGCGTAGGCGAAGAGATTCGACCAATCCATCAGAAGGGCATTGCCTTGGGACCCTTTGTGGGGATGCCAGCTTGCGTAAGCGGGGCATTTGCGGTTCTCTGGAGTCGCAAAGAGGTCGATTGCAGGGCTTCCCCAACGGTGAAAGACCATATCGAGTGTTGGCTGGTGGAGTTCCCACTCGTGGTTGGATGATCGAGATCTGCTGAGGGAGTCCGCCAGGAGGTTGGACAACCCCGGAAGATGTACTGCCGTGACTTGGATTTGATGATTGATGGACCAGTCCCAAATCGCTTCTGCCAAGCGGGACAACACCGGAGACTTTGTTCCGCCCTGCTTGTTTATATAATGCATGCAGGTCGTGTTGTCCGTTTGTATCAGAACTGACTCTCCCTGCAGCACTGGTTGAAATGATTTCAGGGCTAGAAAGATAGCCATCAGCTCCAACTTGTTGATGTGCCAGGTCTTTTGATGGAAGGTCCATTTCCCTTTCACGGACAGGTCTTGGAGGTGAGCTCCCCAGCCCTCCAGGGAGGCATCCGTCGTCAGTGTTAGATCTGGGGTGTTGGACAGAAAAGATGTGCCTGCTGCTAGTTGGTGTGGTTGTGCCCACCATTTGAGCGCCTTTTTCATGGGAATGGTGATGGAGACCTGATCGTTGAAGGAACCGGTGACCTGACGCCACTGCTTGTCCAGAGCCTGTTGGATAGGTCGCGCTCGTAGTCTGCAATGAGGGACAAGAGCGATGCATGACGAAGCCATCCCCAAAAAAGACTTCAACAAGCGGACTGAAACGCACTTCTTTGCGAGAAGTAGCGATACTAGCCGGAGGATCCTCTGTTGACGTTCCCGGGAGACAAATGCTTTGGCCAGGTTGGTGTCCAACGTTGCCCCTAGAAAATCTTTGCAAGTTGTTGGCTGCAATTGAGATTTCTCCAGATTGATGGACAGACCCAAGGAACGGAATACTGTCTGGCAGATTGCAGTATGATGTAGAAGTTGTGCACGGGATTGTGATTTCAGAAGGCAGTCGTCGAGATATGGGAATATCTGGATGCCTTGAAGACGAAGAAAAGCCATGACCGGAGCCAACATTTTTGTAAAGACTCGGGGGGCTGAACGGAGGCCAAATGGAAGGACCCGGAATTGGAAATGAAGGTGCCCCACCTTGAAACGTAGGAACTTGCGATGCGCCGCTAGAATTGGGACATGGAAGTAGGCGTCCCGGAGATCGATGGTAGTCATGAAATCTCCGACTGAGAGCAAACGCAAGATCTCTGTAAGCGTGAGCATACGGAAGGTCTGGTCCTTGAGATAATGATTGAGTGCTCTCAAGTCCAGTATTGGTCTCCATTCTCCGTTCTTTTTGATGACGAGGAAAAAACGGGAATAAAACCCCTTCCCTCTCTGCGACTTTGGCACAACTTCCACCGCACCCTTTTGAAGGAGAAGGCGAACCTGATGAAATAGTTCTTTGAGGTGCGGAGGTGGTGGTCCGGAAGGTGGCGTTGGAGGAGGTACCTCGACAAATTCCAATGCATGGCCTCTCTTCACAATGTCGAGTGCCCAACGGTCCGTAGTAATTGAGGACCATTGAGAACCAAACAGAGAGATTTGACCTCCAATTCTCCGTTCGATAGAGGAGTCATTGGCGTTTGTTGGATTGACCTCTGAAATTAGACTTCCCTCTGTAAGTCCTGGCAGGCTGCTGACGGGAAGACTGCTGGCGGTTACCGGTGTAACGCTGGTTACCTTGGTTGAAGGACCGGTATTGACTGCTTCCTCCACGAAAAGTGGACGTAGTGCCACGTCCTCGAGCACCCCGAAAGGGCTGTTTCCTAAACTGAAGGGTACCCAAAGCACGTGCAGTGTCCGTGTCCTTTTTAATGGATTGTAGCGCCTCATCAATATGCGCTCCAAATAATGACTCACCGTCATAGGGCATATCTAGGATTCGTGCCTGAACTTCCTGCCGAAACGAAGTCGAGCGTAACCAACCCTGGCGACGCAGAACAGCTGCTCCAGCGAGCTGGCGAAAACCGGTGCAGGCTACATCCACTGCACAATCGATAAGTTCTTCTGCCGTCCTCTCTCCTTCTTGCAGAATTTTCTGTGCTTCTGCCTTGGAAACATCTGGAAGTAACGCTATGTAGGCGGCTAGATCAGCCCAAGCCTGACGATCATAACGGCCTAAAATGGCCATGGCGTTGGCCACTCGAACTGTAGTAGAGGACATGGAGGAAAATTTTCGTCCAATAGCATCCAGGCGACGGCCCTCACGGTCCGGAGGAGCAGTGATCGTAGATGCCGGATTCTTTGAACCCCGTTGAGCTGCCTGCGTGACGACAGAGTCGGGCTTAGGTTGGCCTGTAAGGCATGCTGGAGATCCTATAGGAGCTTTGTATTTCTTCTCTAACCTTGGCAGCTGCGCTGGTAGAGAGTTTGGCGTCTTCATTATCTTCTCCCCTTCAGACCAGATGAAATCTATAATCGGGACTGTGTGGATCTGTTTCAAGGGCTGGTTTTTGAAATCGTATAGGAAGCAATCTTCCTCTCGGTGTGCTCGTGGCAGTTTGAAACGCTGTGCTGCCCTATCCATTAACTGGTGGAAGCCTGCGATGTCCACTGGAGGAGAATCCGCTGCAGGCACCTGAGAAGGAGATGGTGTTTGAGCACGATAGTCATCCCACTCCGCCAAATGCTCCTCACCATCCTCATCTACTTCAGAAACTTCACCATCTTCACGCTCTGGAGGATTCTCGTCATCATCATCCTCTGGATAGATGGTAGTGTGAACACGAACCGATGTAGTACGGTGAACAGTTACAGGAGACGCTGGTTGAGGAGGAGCCAGAACCGGGTTAGAAACCGGATTCATTACTGATGGGACCGTTGTAAGCTGTGGCGTTGGTGGGAAACGCCGATTGTAGTCTTCCAACATACTTTGGAGGTTTGATATCATGGAGATAGGCAACATTGCAGTTGGAATCTGAGTGTGAGTTGTTTGATGTTGGTCATAAACATCTTCCTCGTCATTACTGAATTCTTGGCACTTAATATTAAGGTCCGAAAGACTGTGAGCTTGGCCATCAGACTCTTGATCAGAATCAGTCGCAAACAGCGGAGATGGAGGATTAATCATCTCTTGCTCTGTAAGAGTCTCGAACTGTGGTTTGCTGGACTGCAAGGGCAAAAGAGGCATAGTAGCAAAAGAAGAGGCCGGCGTCGAAATAGTGTCCTGCGTACGCGTTGACGGCATGACATCAATTGACTTCTGCGATGGGATCGATTTGGATGCCATCGTCGACGAGGAGACCGTCGACGGAGCAGTCTTCAACGGTATAGATGGAGTCATCGTCGACGGAACCTTTACTTTCAATGTCTTCGTCGACGGAGTCATCGTCGACGGAGTCATCGTCGACGGAGTCATCGTCGACGGAGTCATCGTCGACGGAGTCATCGTCGACGGAGTCATCGTCGACGGAGTCATCGTCGACGGAACGGTCGTCGACGGAACGGTCGTCGACGGAGCAGATGGAATAGGTCCCCTCGTCGACGGGATAGCCGTCGACGGTGCGCTCGTCGACGAGAGCGTAGACGGAGTCAAAGCCTTCACACTTCTAGTCGACGACGACCGGGTCGTCGACGAGTGAGCTCTTTTCGTCGATGACGATGAAATAGGAATCACAGAAGGCACAGTCTTAGAGCTGAGAACCACTCTCATCGACGATGAAGACGTCGACGCTAAGGCCGACGACGATCCAGAGGCCATCGTCGTTGTGACTGTCGTCGTCGATTTGGAACCAGAGACAGCCATTCTCGTCGACGGAGTAAAAACTCCCGTCGTCGACGGCAAATCCGTTTTCCTCACAGAAATACTGGACCTTGAAGCAGAAGGAGCCTGAGAGCTTTGTCTCGTGGGCCCAGACGTGGTAGGCAAAGGTGAAGACACCGCAGGGGCCATTGTGAGGGAAACTTTCCTCTTTTTAAGAAATGGTGAAGGCACCTCCTGCACACTACCACGTTTAGAAGCTGCTTGAGAACGGCCTGACCCCAGACTTTCAGCGTCAGAAATTACATTATCTTTGTCTTTAAGCCTCTGAAGCCAGACAAGTAAACGGCCTTCTCTGTCCTTTAGAGTTTTCTCTGAGAATTTTCTACAGAGTTTACAGGTACCCACTTCATGGTCCGGGTAAAGGCAGTAAATACACTTACTGTGTGGGTCATCATGATATAATCTCAGCTTTCCACAAGAGGAACACGCTCTGAAGAGAGATTTCTTACTTGAAGACATTTTGGAAGAAACTGGAACACTTGAAGAAGAAAACTGAGCAGAGCTCAGGGAGACTCCCTTACACACGACGTGCGGTAGAAAATCTGAGGGCTTGAGCTCTGAGGAGAAGGTTCTAGAGGGCTGCTGGCGCCTGATTGGCTGCAGTTTGGACTAACATAATGACAAGGATAGGCTGCATTGGAACTTCTTTTCCCCATGCATTCCTATGTGGAAACTCTTGGTTAGGTACCAGATGGTTATTGTATGCATTTTTTGGGTTTTTCCTTATTATGTATATATATATTTATTGTATATTATTATATATTTAGCATTTATTGCTATTTTATTTACCGTGGGACTCCCACTCCGACGACGGGGAATATTCAAGCATGTGAATCTATGAAAGACACCCCAATACTGGAGAAACCAATGTACTCGAGGTACACAGTGTTTGCATGAAAAAAGATCGGGTTTCAGGCATGGATGTCCAATCAGCAAAATGCTAAGGGAAGCGGAAGTGACATCCCAGACTTTGACACCCAATAGCTTCACAGATTTGACCCCTTGACTCTACAATAGCTCCGTCAACAGTGCTGAACACGCCCAGGTTTGCTCTTGGTCCTAAAGACACACAAGAGACATTTTGGGCCCAATTCTCATTCAGGAGTACTAAAGTTAGGATTTTGTCTCAGTTAAACTTAAGTTTGTCTTAAGTTTAAGACAAACTTAAGTTTAACTGAGACAAAAGCCTATCTTTAGTACTCCTGAATGCCTTCTGTGAACACCGAAAGTTGCAAAGTTAGGATTTTGTCTCAGATTACTTTTGTGAATCGGCCCTGTCAGTTTATGATCACAAAGATAGTTTTGTCAAATGGATGTTCTTAGTCACTCACGAGTGATGGATTTTTCAAACTGAATAGAACGCAGAACTGTTACTTTCTGCTCTTGTAGCGACTTGAAATACACACAGTTTTTAATGTATGTTGTTTTTGCATGAAAGGTAACATTCTACAGTAAATGAAACACAAGATTTACTCTAGTAACCGATGCATGATGATAAACATCTCAATGGCACAGCTCCTTTATGTGCCTAGAGCCGAAAGGATCGTCACGAGACCGGTCTTGTTCTGATCTCCTTTAGCAGTTGTTAATGCTCCACAACTTCACATAGAAAAATTTATCAAACGCTGCAGATGGAGAGGCAGTTGTTATGGCACAACGATTAGAGTGTAACCGACATGAGTAAAGAGACAGTAAATGGGCTTAACTGGTGTCCTGCAATCCAAACACTAAGGGCCCGATGTAGGTAAATCTAATTTACCACTTCTAAAATACCGAATCATACCGATTCGGTATTTAAGAAGTGGTAAATTAGAGGGGGGGAAATGTAGGTAATTCTGATTCGGTAAATACCGAATCTGTAAGATTCGGTATTTACCGATTCTGTAAATACCGAATCGGTATCCCCCATTGATTCCTATGGGCCTTGAAGCCCATAGGAATCAATGTGGAATACCGAATCGGTATTTACCGAATCGGTAATTACCTATTCTTGCAAGGGTGCAGGGGGTGTCACTTTGACACCCTCTAGCACCCCAATTACAGGCTTGTGTGCCATGTGGCACACAGACATGCCCTATGGGCATGTCTCTGTGTCCCATGGCACAGGTGTGCATGCACAGATGTGCATGCACACCTGGATTCAGTATTTTACCACCCAATTGGATTGGGTGGTAAAATACCGATTCTTAAAGCCCTGTGGCACTCTGACATGTGCCAGCTACATCTGCATTTACAGAATCGGTATTTTACTGAGTCTGTATTTACCGATTCGGTAATTTTACCGAATCGGTAAATACAGAATCGGTAAAATACCGATTCTGTAAATGCATGCCCTACATCTGAAAACCCTAATACCGGTCGGAAACGGCCAAAATCGGCCGTTTCCGACCGGTATTAAGGCTCCTACATCTGGCCCTTAGTATCGTACACTCCCTAGCTATTACTAACTTTATTCCTCTGAAGACAGTGGTCAGTGAGGTTAAATAATTACACGGATTCAAGGAAAGTCTTAGAGGTAACGCTAAAGATGGAATTTAAGACATGCCACAAACAGAAAACATCTGAGAAGAGGTTCTCAATGTCTGGATTAAAGGTTATCTGCACTTGAAAGTCAGGAACACAGGTGAGCCACTGAGAAATTGCAAAGGAGCACAGAAGAAGAGTAGAGCATAATCAGAGACTTCCTCTCATCAAGAGAAAGGAAAGCCAAGAGAAGGGACACCCCCTGGGTGTGGCTTTTATATTCTGCAGGATTCTCAAATCATGCAATATATTTTTTTTTAACTGGGATACTCGATTCCTGTGTGTAGATCCTTGAATTCTGGGGTCATCGAATGTACAGTAAATCATTGGATCCTGTTGTAGTCTGGTACTTAGATGGGGCATACCGTTACTGCTTTCTTTTTTAAAAAAATTTTTTTTATTGGTTTTTGACAGCAGCGTAACAATCTCAATCCCGTTCCACACCCACTCCAACCCACCACCCATCACATTTAAGACCACAGTTCATGGCATACCTCCCACTGTGGAAGACAGTCCCTAGTGGTCCCACCATTTACTCCAAATCTTAGAGAATTTCTGTGGACACCCCCCGGGTAATATAAATGGTTCCTCCTGTTTGGCACATATACGGTTACTACTGTTTGAGTGCTTCCATTGAGCCAGGAATTACTACCATTCCTTTTGATTTTAGAGTTTATCCGTTTTTTTCTCTTCCTTGAGTAACTTTACAACTTGTACATTTGCACATTTTTCCTGTTTGTATCTCTTATGTAACTCGTGTACCTAAATCCTTATGTATCGCAACTGGTTCTTATGTAAAGCGCTCTGACACCTTTGGGTAATGTTCGCGCTATATAAAATTGCAATATTAAATAAATAAATATGTGGGCGTAATAACTCCGTAGATGGCACATCTGTGCTGGTGATCTCCTAAGTACCAATAGTCTAAGCAAGGGGCCCAAGGGCGACTGTGTGTAAATTCTGGCGTTCCCACCTCCTATATATCTAGTTTTTACAAATTTGCCTTGACTTAGAAAACACCAAAGATGTTTTAATTGAAGCGCCCGCATGACTTGTAAAGAAACGATTGCCTATCTCTGGGACTAATTTTATTTGCCTCCTAGGTCGATCGGGTCTTTATTATTAAGTGCTTATATGGTTGTATTTATTTAATGAGGGCCCTTTATAAAAGTAACCCATCAGAAAAGCACAGATGTTGAAGTCAAGAGAATACCTGATAATTTTCCTCGATCGTCATGGCGAGGGGAGGCTGAGGAAAGAAATAAGTTTAATTAATGTCTCTAAATACCAATAATTAAAAGTGAACAATTAAAATGGGGTGTGCTTCACCACAGACGCCATGTTTGGCGTTCATACGTAAACAAGCCTTACCTAGCCCAGTTCCTAGAACCTCCCATTCCCGCCCAACCGAGTCACATGAACTCTTCACCTCTAGAACACACCAACAATTAGAAACATAAATGAAAGATGCCAGAAGAATGGGGCAGATCACAAAACATTTTTGACTAGCACTATTTCATGTCCTTGGTGGTAAATAAGGCAATGCTTGGTGCAAACACCTTTTAGCACCAAGTTATAAAGTCTCAGGAGATGTAAATGTGTAGCAAGAATAGCCGTATATATCTGTTGTGTCACATTTTGCTGTGCCGCGGCGTTGTTTCCTTTTTTGTGTTATTTCTCTGCATCATTGGAGCATAATATTGGCTTGTTGTGCTTTGACTAGTGTAGTCCCTTTTTGACTGTTTTGTTGTACTCCTTTATGTTTTAATTACATTATGTTGATTTGTGTGCATTATAATTGTATGTTCTGGTGTTTGCTCTAGTTGTGAAAAAACATTCTGCTACATTTCCAGACAAATAGAGCATAAGACTTTGCAGTTCCAGTGAAAAGCAATCATTCACCAGTGTCTAAGGTGGTAAACACAATTAGGACATGAGTAAGCTGAAAACTGTAGCAGAGACCTGTCTTAAATTAGGACATTCAGTGCTCACTTTCAGTGCTTACTGGCAGAAGAGGTGACATACTAGATGTCCAAAATGAGTAATAACATCTGATAAGGGCAGTGCATTGCCTACCACAATGCCAAAATGGCAAAGGTATATGTAGATTCTACTAATTACACTATCTACACATCTATGTACCTATGTACCTATGTACCTTGAACATATATATATATATATCCTCCTAGCAACACTCCGCGTTAGCAAAGTATGCAGCGCACTCCGAAGTTAATTTTCAAATTCTTTATTTTGCCCAAACCATCATGCTGACAAACACGTTTCGGCCTTCACGACCTTCGTCTCATATATATATATATTCACTGAAAAAACCATAGGTTATAGACCATATATAGTTAGGAATTAGCATTTACAAAACCTTAATTTACTCGCACAAAACAATAGAAATTCGCATAGATAGTTAGTTGCAATAACTATATATCGCGCACCCGCAATCCACTGCTGATGATGTCACATATTATATCATTCATGACATGGTCAGTGACATCACTGATGACATCACTGATGACATCATCCAGTGACTGTATGTTTCGGTAAAGTTAAAATATGTCTTACATATTGAAGAATGAGTGGATGTATAAGTGTCTGGATGAAGGATTTAGTAGGTGCATGACTGACTGTATGAGAGAGTGATTAAATGTGTCTCACTGAGTGCATGGGTTAGTGACTAAACTGTCTTAATTTGTGTATCATTATATCTGTTGTTCTATGAACTGCTGCATGTGTTGATCAGTAGCTATATGAGTAACTATATGGGTTATTGATTGGTTGCCCAAGTATTTGTATGGGAGAGTGAGTGTGTGTGTGGGGGTGGCTGGGAGGTGTGTGACTCTGTGCATACATGTGTGAACAGTTGATTCACTAGATCTATGGGTTCAAAACTGCATGTGGAAACAGCTGTATGGGTGGTTGACTGTGAACGAGTGTATTGGTGAGTGAATGGATATCTCAGTGCTACATGTCAAAGTAAGTACATATGTAAAACACAGTACATGTGAGAGTTCACATATATAAATTACTGTATATAAGAGCCAGTGAATGTGTGAGTGGCTGAATGGATCATTGAAAACTTGTATCAGGGATTGTATAAGAGAGTAAATATGTGTTAGTATATGTTTGAATAAGTAAGGTGTGTATAACTGTTTAGTTGAGGAAATTGAGGTGTGATTGATTCAGTGCCTGACTGACTAGGTGTGTGAGTAACTCCATGGATGAGTGACAGGCTGTGAGTGTCTGTTTACTCTGAGTGTATCAAAGGTTATATTAGAGTCTGAAGAGGTTGATCGTATTATCACATGATTGATGTCATCAGTGATGTTGTCAGTGATGTCATTTGAGTTGTCATCAGTGATGTCATTTGAGTTGTCTTCAGTGATGTCATCAGTGATGTCACTGACCATGTCATGAATGATGTAATATGTGACATCATCAGCAGTGGATTGCGGGTGCGCGATATATAGTTATTGCAACTAACTATATATGCGAATTTCTATGGTTTTGTGCGAGTAAATTAAGGTTTTGTAAATGCTAATTCCTAACTATATATGGTCTATAACCTATGGTTTTTTCAGTGAATTTTCTAGGTTTTGTAAATGCTAATTCCTAACTATATATGGTCTCTAACCTATGGTTTTTTCAGTGAATTTCAATGGTTTTTTAATAGCAAATATCAAAAGCTGTCAAATGTCAAGTACGTGATAGGTAAAAACATTTTCGTGTTTATGCACGCTGATGTGCTTTGAACGCTGCCCCCCCCCCTCTTTTCTCTTAGGAGTACTCTCTCTTTGCAGATAGTGAAGGGTAGATAACGCAGGCCTTTGCCCCCGTTGTAATCCGTCGTACCTGCTTCTCTCTCCATTTGATTGATTGTTATCCAAGCATTTACTGTTTTAGAAATGGTTCTCTTTGGTTCATTCTCTATTTACAAACAAGCACAGAGTCGCAATACTCTGTTTAGTCTTTGCAGATAGTGAAAAATCGTTTAAAAAACAAAAGGAATCGAGCAAAATCAGTAGGCCACTAATGGGATCTCTGTTTGACCTCGCTAAAATAGAAACATTAAGAACAACCCCTCATGAGAAATACGAAACTAGTGAGATGAACTGAGCTCCACACGATGATGGCTGCAAGACAGCTCGGCTCCGCCACCCACCCCATCCAAAATGACGACAAACCCTATGCAAATATTATAAATATATACAACACACCAGCAAAGTAACAGGGTAAAACATTTTATTAAATAACTATTTACATAACTATTTTATACTTTTTGTTGCCCGATCCGGCTAGCTCAATCGATCGAGCATGAGACTCATGCACTCTGATCTCCTTGGCCTCAGTCAAGCATCAATAGTAAGATTTTCATACATGAGTGTACGTTCATGGTTTTGGTCCCTGAGTTGCTTCGATGTCACTGCCTTGCACAAATGGCATAAGTCCTGGATGTTGGGTGCCATAGTTCAGAGTTCTGAGCAGCACTTATAACACTGTCTGAAGCTTATTTGCACCTGCTGCAGCTTCACTATTCTCAAAGTAAGTGGGGGCCGTTTGTGGACCTGACTGCATTTGAAAACAATGTGATACGGTGCCTCCCTAAACCGCTTGATGGAGGCCCCTGAGGGGCGGTGTGATGGCGCGGACTCGGAGGGGGCGCTTGGCTCCGACCCCCTCCCCAAGTCTTGTTGCCCTGGTGTGGCCTGAGATCGTCCCCGACATAGGCGGCCGGCTCCGGGGTCAAGCGGAACTTTTTGCCTTTTGGTGACTCTTCCATTCTGAACATTGTCCCACAATCCGTTTGACCTGAAACGATTACACAAATGAAACATTTGTGAGTTTTAAATTAATTTAAGGTGTTTACTGTTTTTGTTGCGATGTATATATTTATAAGTTATTAAAGTGTTATAATCCTACTAATTTTTTATCGATTATTGCTCTTTGAGATATTCCCTGTCTACAAACAGAGAAGAATAGGAATATTCTGTCTCCTTTTGCAGATAGTGAAGGATAGGTAATGCGGACTTTTGTCCCCCGTTGTAATCCGTCATGCCTGTTTTTCTCCCCACTGATTGATTGATTGGCTGGACATTTATTGTTCAAGGAATAGTTCTTTCGAGGTATTCTCTGTTTGCAAATAACGTGGAATAGAAATATTCTGTCTAGTCTTT
Organism: Lissotriton vulgaris; assembly: GCF_964263255.1. Classification (NCBI taxonomy): domain Eukaryota; kingdom Metazoa; phylum Chordata; class Amphibia; order Caudata; family Salamandridae; genus Lissotriton; species Lissotriton vulgaris. The sequence continues at coordinate 82,712,768 of NC_141700.1, read as the reverse complement.
GCAAGTAGTGAAGGGTGGGTAATGCGGACCTTTGTCCCCCGTTGTAATCTGTGATGCCCATCTACTCCCCACTGATTGATAAACTAGTTCCACCCGGACCATTTATTAGAGGTACATCATCTGGCTCAACCGGAGGGTACCCCTAATAAAGAAGACATATGTAAAATACGAAGTAATCACTGTATCCTGTTAAACAGAAACTTTAGCATGAAACACACTTGAAAAGGAAGGGAAAGAAATCGAACAAAATCAGTAGGCCACTGATGAGTTTTTGACTTCGCTAGAAATAAGAAACATAAAAGTGGTGAGAGAAGCCAAGCTTAACGTTACGGCAGCCACGAGGTAGCTAGGCTCCGCCACCCCCCCACTGCTCCAAGCATGTCTGTCCCACCGCCCGCCACGCCCAATAACGGTAACATGAAATAGATACAAATCAGCAGATACCTACCCCCATTCCGGAAACTCCCGAAGTGCAACAGGTTCGCGGCTACGCCCATCCGGAAGACGAGGCCTCGACACGTGCAGGGCGGGGCCCGACTAGCCGCCATCAGCCGGAGAAGTCGTGGGATGGTCGGCCCGGAATGTACTGGTCCTCCCATTCTCTTCTGGCGCCCTGCAGGCCATGGGGGGGGATGTCTTGCCTCTGCCTCCGACCCCCCCCCTCTTATTGCCTGGTCCGGACATCACGGATATCAACGCCAGGTGTCGGCGTGGGGTGCGCTGGGAGGGAGAGGCGGCGCGAACGAGCCTCTCCCACCCCCCCAGGTGTGGGCCCCTCAGCTGCACCCCTAACGCTCCACTCACCCAACAAAAGGTCTCGTCCACTATTGCAAGGCAATGATGCTCCGCTCACCCAGCGGGGGTCTCGTTTACTTTTGCGGTACAACGACGCTTTTGAGTTCAGCTAGAAAATGAGTCCTGCGTCCAGAAACGTTCTCCTCAACTTTGAAGATTCTATAAGAGCCACGGGGGCCCCCGACCCCCGCAGACACCCCCGATGGGGAATGACTGCCATGATCACCCACGGAACGACCACGACGTAGCCGCGGGACGTCGGCGCGCTCATGCCGGCGCCGGCCTCAGTCTTGAAATTACCAAAATCCTGCAAGACTACCAACTTGATCAGTTCCGGTGGGACACCAGTATGACTCGGTAGGAGAGATTGTTGCCTCCCACCCCACTTTGACTGATGGTTCATGTCGCCAGTCCCCTCTGCTACCCTTCAACGAAAACTTTTGGACTGCCGAAAGAGGTCCCGGTCCAACCACAAGTTGGTGGAGACATTTTGACTATACTTGGACCTTCCTGACCTCACCCAAAATGGCGCCGGTACAAATGAAACTCTCAACTCCTTGTTGTGCCCCGATTGCTCAGCCTTGATATCATGAGATATGTATGCAGTTTTTAGCACATGAATTGATATGGGATAAGACTGATTATATGTTCGGACAATGAATTGATCCGGGATGGGTATTGATTATACGTTCGAACAATGAATTGACATGGGACGGGTACTGATTACACGTTCGGACAATGAATTGATATTAAGTTCTAATGCATCATTGATTACTGTATTTATTGAAGGTTCGAATTGTTGACACTTTTGGTACTTGCTCACAATGAATTATCGATATGATTTTGTTGCACTTGTCGCACTTTTTACTATGAAATCAACGACCACTGACTCTGTTATGTTTTCCACAAATAAATACCCACCCCCCCCCCCCATTTACAGTTCCAGCCTGCTCCGTGGCCGGCCCACGGGGTGGTAGGCCCGTATTTGTGCACCAACATTTTTATTAAAGGTTTTTGAAAAAGCAAACGTAGTTGTAACGCTTAGATTGGTAAGTTTCGAATAAATGGTGAAATGAAGCAGCTCGATTAGTTAAGGGTTAAAAAGTATAATACGCAGAAACATTGCAAATATGAATGGTCCAGGTTTGTTGTATGTGTTTTTCATTTTTGTACAGCATAAAGCAATCGATAAAGATCCTGGTATTTAGCCTCTACTTTATATGCTACCTGTATCAGGGAAGTTGTTTTAAATGCCCCTAAGCCACCCCGAAGGAATGTCACCTGGCCCCCCTAGTACGAACGAAAACAACCCGTACCACTGTAGGTTATCTCTCTTCCTCAAAGGAGAGCACGAGCTCGCCCCCACTTTACACCGACTGCCCTTTGTTTAGACCCTCCCCTGCACACGATCCGTAATGCCACACTTGGGCGACCTATGCTATCCACAGGCCTCCGATAATTATCTCTCCCACATTACCGTTCCCCCCTGGGCTTAAACGCCGAGACGGTAGGGACTGCATCCCGTGGAGATAGGCCGAGTATGTAGTAAGTAAAAGCCTTTTCGGGTTTATGCGCGCTGATGTGTTTTAAACGCTGCCCCCGCCCCTTCTTTTTGCCTCTTTTCTGCAGGTCACTTCGGAACGTCGATTATAGTACGGAAAAATGGTGACTTAACGGCCGATGGGATGAGAAAAAGGGTTTGAATATGGTGCCTATACATGACGAGCAAACAATGACTATGTCTCTCTCTGAACCCAGCGCTTGGGAGGGCAGCCTGAAGCAGAAACTTGACGGGTTATTACAGGATGACAAAATATGACTTCGCTTGGCACCCCGAATAATACAACCAAGAATGACATGCACCAATGAATAAATTCCTACGTTTAACTAAACAGGGAAAGTTTAAGGAATATTCCGAGGTGAGGTTTACCCAAGTACCCTCCGTCTGGAGGACTAGGAATGTTGCCAATGTTTAAGATTTACCACCTCCTTCTCGCACCCTCATAGACATGAAACTCAAAGCTGCCCCATTGTTCTCCCGACTGACACCTACCGTTGCCTCAGCCTGGAAACCCATTCGCTAAAAATTATTCGAAGATCCCCCCTGAGTATTAGCCCGACCAGGTTAGTTCCCGACCAATTGGCAAAGGTGTAAGTATTTGCAACCAAAGCCACCAGCGAAGGCAGCCGACGATAAGAGAGAAGAAAAAGGTAAAAAGAGCTCAGCCCCCAGATGAATTAAGGAGGATGCTAAGGATGCGCAGCATGCAGGAAGAGATCTTTTTGGCCAGCAACTGTTCTATGTTTTGTCTTGGATTTTTGTATATAATACATGTACTGTCTCCCCCCGCCCGAGTTTGTGTGTATGTATGTATGTTTTGAAATGACAGGCTCTCCTCATGAGAAATAAAACTCTGTTCTTGTGTTCCTGCTTCCAGCGCCCGTCTCTTTACTTGGTAACCGTTCAAGATGGGAACTAAGTGGCGTCTTGTGCCAGCAGCCTGGGCATCGGTTGTAATCTGGGCTGAATTTTCCTCAGCACGGGGTGTGATTCTCAGGGAAGAGCAGCGCATATGGGAGGAGGTTTATGGCCCATGCATGAGAGAGAGAGCGTGGGTGACCAGTGCATGGGGGAGATGCTTGCAAGGGTGGGGAGCCATGCTGAGGATCGGCGGCGTGCAGAGAGTGGGTCTAGTCAAGGCATCTAAAATGGCTGCCGTGCACGACAAAAGTGTGGCATTGGAAAAAAGCAAGATGGCGCAGACAATGTTTATCAATACGGATTAATTTATAACAATTTTTTTTAACAATATATTTACTCACACTGACAAAATGGCGGTCAACACTTCCTGATTTCCTTCTAATCGAACGTTAACAGACGTCACGATCGGCGGCGTGCAGAGAATGGGTCTGGTCAAGGCATCTAAAATGGCTGCCGTGCACGACAAAAGTGTGGCATTGGAAACAAAGCAAAATGGCGCAGACAATGTTTATCAATACGGATTAATTTATAACAATTATTTTTAACAATATATTTACTCGCAGTGTCAAAATGGCGGTCAACACTTCCTGATTTCCTTCGAATCGAACGTTAACAGAAGTCACGCAGCAAAAAAAACAAAAAACGCTCACGCGCAACCGCTGGAAGACAAGTATCAACATATATGAGCCTCCTCAACCACCCTCAGAAAACATAGGGGGTCAGGATACGTCTCCCATACCCCCTTATACCCAATACTCACATTATTTTTCCTCCATCTTGTAATTTAATTAAATCGAAACACAAAATGGCGAATTCACGTTTCGCTACCAGTTTGCGACCCGGTTCGCGAACCGAGAAGCGCTTCTACCGCGAAAAATCAATTTTTTTTATTTGCCTCACGGGACCCTTTAATAACCCCAACATCATTCCTAGGGGGTCAAGAGGGGTCTACCTTGCCCCCTTTCATTAAATTCCCCCTTCGTTTTTCTCCTCCCCTTGTCTCTCGATCCTACCGAGAGACAAGATGGCGGCCGCACCGGACTGTTTAGAATGTTGACAGACACCGGAGAGCCAATCAGCTTGGCTTCGCAAAGCTCCGTTATGCGAAAAGTACGCGATCTGGTGCGCTATCCGGGAGGCTGTCACAGATATATCTGTTTTTTTAAACGTTAATTTCTCAAAATCCACTGGAGCACATATATTGAGACCCAGCAAAGGCACATCGGGCTAACAGTCCCTACAATTTTGCCAAGTTTCGTGCAAATCCATTCAGCCGTTCGAGCTAAAAGTGAGGCCAAACGCCCTATGGAAAAATGAATGGGAAAAACGTGTTTTGGGACCCCCCTTTTTTCTCGGCCCCCCCTTGACGGAACCCCCCCAAATTTTCAGGGGCTGCTCAGAAACTAAATGTGCCATTTTCCTGAAAATTTCAGCCGATTCCGTCCACAAACGCCAAAGTTATTAGACATAGAATTTTCAAAAGTTCCATAGAGAAAAAATCCTAACATATATACCTACTGGCGACCAGATCAATGCGCTATTTGCCCTTTGTTGATTTGTGAAATAAAAGGATTGCTGTGGAAGCTCCAGCTGGCTGTGCGACCCGTTGCTTCCCCTTCGGGGAATAGTTGTGGAAAAATATATATATATGTGTGTGTGTGTATTCACTGAATGTACCAAAGGTTAAAGAGACGTTGTAGTTAGGTGAAAATGTCAATGAAAACATAATATGTAAAACTCTAAAAACCACAGAAATTTACCAGTTATAGTTAACGGAAGTTTATTGGCAAATTCTCTTTTTAAAAAAGATGTTACATGCACATTCTTGTGCAAGCAAATGTTTGTGATGTTTACAAAATCTAAACCCTGTACAAAAAGAAGTTTAGGAACTTTGCAAAAATTCATAGATGAAACGCAAAAGCCACATGGTTCGCTGTTGTGAGATCCTCAATAATTTAGGGGTGACATCCAGTAGATTTCCTTAGCTCTCACCGGAAAAGTATTCTCAGACGGGTGTTTCTCACCCATCCGTGTGTTAGCTCGGGGTGCTTTCAGCGTTGTGATTGGTTTAGGGGAGGGAGCCTGGCTGCCAGCTTCCTGTTCCTGTCGAAGGCAGGAAAGCAGGAGAGCAGGAACAGTGAAGACGCGGGACCCGGCGGAGAGGTAGTTAAAAAAAAGAATTATTATCCTGCGCGACCCGCGTCCACACCCCCACCCATGAGCAATGCCGGCCACTACCAGGCTTTATTAGCATGCATCAAGCCCTATATTGCCTACTAACATTACCCAACATGTTCACGCTCAACTCTACTACTGCTCTTTCTGATTTACCCGACTCCCTTAATAATTTAGAATGCATGTCTCCAGTTTTTGCCATCTTAACACGCAGTTGATAATAGGTGTTTCTATTATTCCATTAAATGATCAATATTCCGACCTCAGAAAGATGGAAGTTGGCCTTGTCATGATTCGTACCACGCAGTTCATATGTCAGCAATGAGTGTTTAAATCACCATCTTTGTACCACAATCACATTCGAAATCCAGCTGTCTTTTGTGAAGAAGAAATATCGATGTCACTGTTTCTCTGTACTCTACCTAGTCAACAACCATCAAAAGAGCTTTAAAAAAAAACAAAAAAAACAAGCATTGTAAAATCTAATAGCTATGACTTGAAGTATGACCCTGACCAAAATATTTAATAAAAATCCTGGTACACTTAAAGAGCAAAACAAAATATATTTGCTCTCTTTATACACCTACAAAATAAAATAATTTGTTCGGATTTGTTTGGATGATTCATTACATTTCTGAGATATAAAATAGTCCCTCATTGCAGGCACCCTAGAGGACAGGGGTGGCTCCTCTGCAAAGTGGAGGATCGTCGCCCCACTGCTCTTTGAGCAGGAAAATTAAAACAGTAATAACATCGTTATTATCGTTGTATTTTTCTCAGGTTTGGGGCTGGGTTAAGGCGCGGGGCTGAAGGCAAGGGGGGTGGGGGGGGGGGGGGCGAGAGACCGGGCCAAACAGTCATATGCACTTTTTATGTTCCCCACCAGGCTGCATTATACAGCCTAGTGGGGAACATGTAAAGGCCCCCTGTCCCCGTCTGAGTGCCGATACATGTTGCTCCGACCAATCACAGCGCTGCATTGCAGCATTGTGATTGGCTGTGGGAAGCCTGGGTGCTTCCTGGTTCCAGGACTCCCAGAGAAGCAGAGGAAAAACGTGGACAGCAAAAGAGGTAAGCGGGTATGTTTTCCCTATTTTTTTGTCCCGCACTCCCCCCGCCACCCCCACCCTACCACAGCCCCTTCACCCTCATTGCCTGCCAGCCGCGACTGTGAGAGGAAAGGGAGAATGCACCAAATAGCCAATCACAGGAGTCGGGAGGAAATACTTATTCAGTGAGGAGACAATCCTCAGTTTGTGAATATGTTAAAGAATTGGTAACAATAGGTCATGCAGACGGATGGGCTGTCAAGCCAGACTTAATGATATAGAACAAAGGCTGAAACCAAAGAACAATTTGTGATATTTCATTTAAGAAAGGGATTGAGTGTTTATTATTTGATATTCATTACAGTCTAAATTGTTAATTAAATAGTACTGGCCTTCATAATAGCATGAAACATTTGTTTAAATGGGCTCTCGCGGGTTGAAATGGAATCATTCTGTTTGAGATCAATTTCCAGTAAAAGTGGAATGGAAGATGGCATCGGGATCATAAATTTGTTCGCACACAAAGCAAAGTTCTGCAAAGTATGCCGCAATATAACTTTTGAACATGGTTGAACTTTCATATATACATCTAGAAGTAAGTATCCCATCACATTTAAGACTGTTTATATTGTCCCTGGATGGAAAGATGTTTTAAACAGGGATTGTGTTTCATGTTCCAGAAGAAACTATTTGAAGTTATGTATCTGCCAAAAACAGTCTGCTTTCTTCCATCACTTCTGCTATTAGCTTTCATCTAAATGCTTTGGGAGTGTGGCGAGGAATAAAGGTTTACAAAGGTCTTACTCAGTGTTAAATGGCCTTTATGGACAGATACTAAATTTACAGGGATCCTCAACTTGAGTTATGTTTGTGCTAAAAAAAAAATGTTTTCAAATCAGTTAGTGGTAAAAATTCTGGAAAAAATGTATACGGGTGTCCTTGTATTAGCTATCTGATCACTATCCCCTTCACTGTACACCGGAGGTCCCAAACCAATTGATTGGAAAGAAGGTACTGCTCACCGCACCCTACACTGTTGCTCACCAGTGATGTACTGGGCAAGTGTGTCTTTTTTGTGAAGCGAAGGATGGGGCATATTCAAACACTTTTGCTACCCTGACATCTGTTTATAGTACAGCTGTGGCAGAGAAACGCAAGGTCCCAGAATCTCAGGGTCTGACTTCAGAATATATATAAACTCTGTCATTCTTATGGCCGCTGTTTCAGTGGTGGGTCACTAAATATCATGTGATAAATCACAGGGAACTGATATTACATACCCTACATTGTAGGCTAAATAATCAATTGCTGTTCTTAACTCCACGTAACCTACATTCCAAGGTAAGTATGGGTGTATTTAAGAATAGCAAAAATATACTTGTAGTGGTATGTCGATGTAGCAGGATACCGTCGGTACAACGGTGCTCAGCCACACGTGTCCCAACAACGCAAGCGCAACTACACTTGCCTTAACCACACATATGCCTTAAGGAGAGGGGTTGGTTTTCAGGAAGGGAGGGTAGTTTTAGGTTTCACGACGTGGGCTTGGAGGCAGTTTTGAGGCTCAGTGGGCCAAGGATCGGGGTACTTTTTAGGACTGGGGACAGGGACCTTTTTAGTGCTTGAGAGAAATGGGTTCATTTTCTGGAGGGACTGGGGTAGGTTTTAGGCTCAGGATGGGGGGTACGGGTTGGGGGTTACACTTTCCTTATAAGTCTTAACCATGCACATGTCTTTCCCACACATGCCTTAACAGCGCATATTTCGTTGTAAAGGCATGCATGGTAAAGGCATATGCGTGGTTAAGATTTGCGTGATTAAGGCTGCGTCGAACTGGCATGGGTGGTAATCGCATGCGTGGTTTTGTCACACAACCCGATGTAGCAGATAAGATATTGGTGTAGGTCAGTATTGTTCATTTTGAGCTAGTAGGTTACAACCACTGTTTTCCCAGAAGGTAAGTTGTAGTAATTTACCCTTTTTTATCATCCTAATTCTGGCACAAACTCCAAATTAAGATTAAATCGGTATTACCGGGGCTCGTGGAACAAGGTGCATTTCCCTGAACCTCCATAAAAGATTTAACAGAAAAACCTGTCTTTCTTTTCACAAACTTTTTGCAGCAGTAAGTAGAAAAAAAGATAATGACCTAAACGCAGACATCAGTGGTATTATACTCAGTATAATTGGTATAAGTGGTATAAATGGTATTAATGTGCTAATCCTCGCTCTCCATAAATCCGCATTCCTAGAACTGGGTGGGAAACCAGACGAGCAGTTGCATGTTCTCTGTAAGTTTATTGACAACAGGTGCACACAAAGGTAACAAATAATATTATCTCTTTTAAATCTTGCACTATGAATTTATAGAAACCTACTCATTAAAATCCATAGGCTATTAACGGGCTGATATTGACTTTTGATGTATCATAGCTCCTCATATTAGTTCCACAGACTCCAGGGAAAGCTTGTAAAATAGTTGTATATTACAATCAATCAATTGACAATATATTGCTCTGCCATAATATTGTATCGATAATACTGACTATGAGAATACCCTGAAGAAAGTATATTTAGGTAATGATAGATTTACGATTTGAAATTTTCAGGGATTAAAAGTATGTGGAAGGAAGTTGCACACATTTCAACAAAGTCTATGTACTTTGTTGAAGAAGGGTTTTGGAGCTTAAGTACTGACAGATTGAACATTTGTAGCTCTTTGAAGCTAAAGTACTGGCAGATTGAGCATTCTAAATCCTATTGATTTACTCTTACGAGCAGCAAAAAGACTAGAACTACCACAACCACAAAGTCAATACTAAGAGTTCCCGCTGCCGCCTCCACCCCCTCACGCAGCACGGTGCTCTGAGTCTACTTTATCTACATTGCGGACATAACATTGTTTTTCATCCCTTTTTTTTCTGTGTTCTTATCTTAGTTTCAAGCTTTATTGAATTTTACTCCTTAATAAAATTACTGAGATCACTAGACCTCCCAGATGCTTATTTTTTAATATTAAGGAGTGATGTGGTAGTGTTAATTTATGTTATGTTTTATTTTTTAGTGTGCCTAGAACCCGAGCTTTTGGCATTTGTTTGTGTATTACAAATAATGTAAAGTACTTTAAAACTATTAAGACTCTTAGAACTGAGCGATAATGCTTAAATAATCTTAAGAAGAAGAATTCTTAAATAAACTTAACAAGGAGGAATGATCAATCCTGTTAAGGACATGCTATATTTATATTTGAGTCATATGGAAATGTTTAATTATGTGGCAGGTACATTAAAATCATATTAGGACAATAATACAGCTAATGTAAGTACTATTTGGACATCATGATGGTATTGTTTTAGCCCCTTGAAGCAGCCAGTCATCATTCTCAGCGGTGCAAGCAGCCTCTTGCACCGCTGAGAATGTTCCTGCTACTACAATAGAGTGGCCCTAACTTTCCTCATTCGCATCAAAAAAGTTTACAGAATTTCTGAAAACATTTTGCTAAGATGTGAGCCACAAAAATGTATCACTTTGCATATCTGTAATTAAGGCTCCACCATAAGGGGGCACCAGAGAGCCCCACACATCAGCTGTGAGCAGCAAATACAGTCCTTTTTGGGGTTGGGTTGAACAAGATCCACTAATCCTCTGTCACACCCTTCTTTAGCATGGAGTTTGGTAATACCTTTAAATTTGCACTTTAGTAATATATGTGTGCGTGAATAACTACTATATGTTCCTAATAGCGCATTTAATTCCATATCATGGAAGCTATCCGTCAAAGCGAGTTACAATTTGAGCTAGATATGTTTATATATTTTAGCATTCATTCATTTGCACTTTTTTTATTCATTGGTGCTATGTATGTAAGCATCCCTAAAACAAATGCCAGCACAAACGAGAAAGTACCTGTCATCAATAGAATGCAGTTAATTTTAACTGTATTCCAAAAATAAAAAATATATGTTCACATTACCATGGCTAATTAAGCAGATATGTTTACATGCAGATGAAGGCTGAAGGACTTGTTTTGAGAAGTTATCTCACAAAGCCCTAAGGTATACTTTTTAGCCAACACCAACACTGCTAGCCAAGGCTGAAGAGTGATTGGGCTCCCCGGGGACCCTGCAATCGTGTTCAGAAATAACTGTAAGTGTAAACATCAACAATTCACAAGAGGGGCCCCGACCTTTGACACCGGTTTTAGGACTGCACAGATACTGAGGGAGCTAAAATAGTTTATTTAGAATTTTATTGTTCCAAAATTCTCTGGCATGGACCCAGTGAGTTTTTATGCACGCCCAGTACCAGAGAGGAAATTGATGCTCCCAGAAGGCGCTTTGAGATTAGTTCAGCCTAAGAGTTGGTTCGTAGTAATCACGTCTGGATTATGTATGAGGTGTAACTGGAGGAAAAGGCAATTAAACTCTTCCCAAGATGGAAGGGAACTCTCCTTCTAAAACTGACTTACCCTGAAGAGCATGAGTCAAAATCTCAGCCCCCCTTACCTAAGTAGCTGAAATGTAAGTCACAAGATCAGGTTACCGAGAGGTCAGTAAGAATGATGGTGGTGTTAGTATTCACCACCAAGAATACAGCATTTCCTGCCCCCTGCTGACAACTGCAGTGATCTGAAAGGCACAAATTGGAATCCTGAGTCTTTAATACAGTCAGTTCCCTGGGAGCGCAACAGGCGTTTGCACCCGCTTTTTGCACCCAGGGGGTACTTTGGTATTATAGAAGGGGGGCACAGATGGTTGTGCGTCCCCTTCAGTAATATCGATAGTGCTGGCGCACTTAAAGCGCCGGCGCTACCTTCATGTGGCGTTCCCTCATTTGCATAGGGGCATGCCCAGGGCCGGACTGGGAACCAAAACCGAAACCTGTCCTGGCAAACTGCTCGGCGGCCCCCCCTGGAGGGAGGGGGGTGCAGCCGAGCTTTTTGTGAGGGCCGGTTTATGCCAATTTTGTTACAAGGGCCCAATATTGCCAACCCCCGGTAACAAAAATGGCCCCTCAGGGGCCCAAAACCGGCCCCCACCCTAGCGGGAAACGCCTGGTGCCCGCTACAGCCAGTCCGACTCTGGGCGTGCCCTATGCAAAGAAGCTCTTGGGGGCGCACTCACAGTGCTACCATCTAAAAGGTTGAGCACTGTCAGTGTGCCCGCTGATGGAAGCCCTCTGGATGGGGTAAAGGGGGTCCTATGGACCCTCCAGACATCCCTTTTCAGGCGGGTGCAGTCACTGACTGCACCCACCTGAAAGGGGATCTCTATTCCCCTGAATAGGCGCAGGCGGCTGACGCCCACATTGTGAAAACACAGAGCGGCAGTCGCTCTGTGTTTTCCACATTAATGCGCTGCCCTGGGGGCAGCATGAGTACGCAGCTGCCCTCGGGGCAGCGGATTCACCGTAATAGGGCGCATTTTCATAGTTTACACCGGGCGCGCCTTTTAGTTGGTGTGCCGGCACAAACAATGAAAATGCGCAATACAGCCCCTGGTGTGGGAAACTCAGCCTTTTAGTTTTCTGACGTCAAAAAGGTGAGTACTGGCTAAATGCAATATGAACTTATGAATTTCAGAAGAGCAGAAAGAGTGGGTTAAAGCTCTCTACACAACAAACAGATAGTGATATTATTAACAATAATAATGGGAGGAACAACACTGATCACACCAATAGTAGTAACAATAATAATTCTACATATTGCACAAGACCTCCTTCAGTGAGTGAAGGTACATTTTATTTTATTTACATTTGCTCACTATACCGTAGAAAGGAGTGTTATTTCACCACCAAATCGAAGGACCATTCTTCGGTGGCAACAACTTTGAAACAAGTGTAAGCGATTTCCAGTACTGTCTGAGAAAGTACCAGACTGCTGAAACAGTTGAAATGCAAGAACATTGAACTACGTCTACCAGAATGCATTTCAGGATGACTGGGGAAACATGGCAAACCACTCCTGTGAAAGGCTCAGATAAATGGGTAAGTGACAAATCAGGAAATTACAAATGGAGGATCTTTTACTGCTGTAGCAAAACTGCAACACTTCATTGGTCCTAACACGGATCTGGGCATAATACTCAAGACATTTCTTCCCAGAGTTTTAGGACTATGAAAGAATATTCATCTGTACCGAGAACTGCCCATTAAAGTTTCCATTTTGCATTTTGGAGGTCAATTTCATAACTGTGTATTCTTGCCATTACAGGATGTTCATGCCAAGTTAGTAAAGAGGATGAGAAAGCACACAGCATGTAGAAAGACCAGCTGGAAAAGGTTTCAAACCACATGTTGAAAGCAAATGATTTGATGTGATGCAAATAAGAAAATTTGAGCTTTCAGCATGCAGCGAGTATCATCGACTGCACCCGTCTTTCAATGCTCTTTTTGGGCACATTTTAGATTCAGAGCAGGCAACCACTGGAAATGTTAATGCAATTGTGGCATGGCTGACCTTGCTAGATTGATTCAAGTTCACAAAATGAAATCCACATCCCATGGATTCTATAGCTCCAGGAAGTAGAAAATCATAAGTTATATTTCACCCATAACTATTTTGAAATTCTTGAGACAAATGGTGCATTTTTTGGCATATACAAAGTAAATAAGTAAACATTACTCAATGACATACTCAAGGCAACATAACACCACAATTAAAACATTACATAGCACATCACAATAAGACAGTCAAAACAGAATGCAACACAAAAATTGCTGTACAGCCAAACAAAATAAAATTGCAGTAATGCAGCATAAAAATAGCAAGACAAAAACAACAGAACAGATCTCAGGCACAACAAAATGCCATACAGGAAATGTGCGCTAATGTTCTTGTCACACATTACACCTCCATTGGTTGTAAAGGTGTTCAGTGCAAGCACTACCCTAATAACGTTAGTCAAAAATGTTTTGTGTTCCGGCCCACACTATTCTGCACCCAGTCGTATTATCTCAACGGTTTAAGACGTAACACATTTTTATATACACTGTAGCAGCTACAGTGTACCTTTTCATAAACAGCTATTGTTCCAAATAACAAGTCTTGTGTTTTACAGGCATTTTAACTACTCCAGGTCAGGGGCCTCAATACTTTTCTGAAATAAGAGCTACTTATGTTCAATGAAACGCATCTACTAACATTATTAGTTTTGCAATAGTGACCACGTCAGACAAGATTACGGTTGTGGCTGCCGTATGCAAGATTACTACCGGCGATCACCTCTGTCCATCAGGCATGGTTGTAAGCAGTAATGTATAAATAGCTTTGATAATATGGAACGCCTCCACATTGGCAATACATAACAGCAATAGCTGCAATGCCTCTGGCACCAAGGTAATAGCATTTGTAAAATGTTTTCATGATGCCACATGATTTATCACTCAAATACCAGCCTTAAATATATTTTAGTAACTAGGCCATTTTTCACCAAATTTCTGCTTATGAGTTCTGAAATATACACATCATCCTCTCAACTATACAGTCCAAATTTGGTGTGGGAAGGAAATAAGCGGCACAGCTCGTATCAGTGCTTATTACAAAGTGCAGGAGTGCAAGAAAAGACCTATGTTTGTGTGTATGGGTGTGTGTGTATATATATATAGAATAAAGATTTTTTTAACACCTTGGCTGCTAGGCGTTTTCCCCCTCCTGTGCTGGGAATTACCATTTTGCTGTTTCCATGACGAGCTCAGCTCGTCATCAGCACACGACTCCCGTGGGTGATGACGAGCTGAGCTCGTCATCAGCATCGAAAGGGTTAAAAGTACCCCTGCGAGTGCGGCCCGTTCTTTCCTTTCATCGGGGACTGAATCTAGAGCTGGATATATATATATATATATTATAAACTGTACACAGCCACAAACAAAAAACACGCTGTTTTGAGCAGACAGAACCAGCGTTATAACAGTGTCATTAAAAAACTCAAGGCCGACAAGAACATCATTGTGAAGCAGGCGGACAAGGGGGGAAATATTGTCTTATAGCATCGAGACGATTATGTAAAAGAAGCAGAATCGCAGCTCAGCGACTTGGACTGCTACAAAAAGAGCAACCTCATTGTGACTAAGACCGCCTGGTCGGAGTTAAATTCCAAACTTGTGGCTTGGAGGAGTGCAGGTTTAATTTCTAATGACGAATTCAAATTCCTCAAAAAAGACTGTCCTGTGAAACCAACACTACACTTATTGCCAAAGGTCCACAAAAATATATCCTCACCACCAGGTAGACCTATATTGTCGGCAATAAATAGCGCAACTGAAAATATTTCCAAGTATATAGACTTTTTTCTAAAGGAATGGGTGTTAACATTACCATCTTATGTAAAAGACACCACAGACTTCATTTGCAAACTCAATGACTTGGTATGGAATGATGACTATATTTTAATGACTTTGGATGTCACTGCCTTATATACCTCCATAAGACATCGGGATGGGATTAAGGCAGTCGAATACTACCTGTCAAAACGATCTGACTTATGTTCCAACCACAACCGCATGATTTTGGACATGTTAAAACTCTGTCTAGAACAGAACTATTTCCTTTTCAATGGACAGGTATACCAACAGTTGAGGGGGGTCGCTATGGGGGCCTGCTTCTCCCCAAGTTTTGCATGCCTACATATGGGGCTGTGGGAGGAGCGGGTCCTCATGGGCACATATGGTGACATTATGAGCTCACATGTCGTATTATATTTAAGATACATCGACGACCTCTTTTTTTGTTTGGAAAGGTGTGAAATCTGATGCAGAGCAATTTGTGGAACAACTAAATATTAACTCATATAATTTACAATTTACCTCTCACATAGATGACACCTCTGTAAACTTTTTAGATGTCCAAATCTATATTAAAAATCATCAACTGGAAACCAGATTACACAGAAAAGCAACAGCAGGCAACACAGTACTTCATGCCGCGAGTCAGCATCCTCGCCACTTAATCAATAGCATCCCCTACGGGGAGATGCTAAGAATGAGAAGGATCTGTAGCACGGATGCTGACTTCAAAATGGCACAACAAGAATGCAGGAAACGCTTTTTGGAAAGGGGCTATAATGATAACATTCTTGAGGTGGCTATAAGAAAGACCAACTCCACTACAAGAGAGGCAGCTCTAATACCTAAGAGCAAGGAATTCACAGACAATCCAAATAGCCTGCATGTTAACTCTAGAGTTATAGTCCCCTTTTGCCGGCAGCATTCCGACATTAAAAAGATTTTTCTTAAAAATTGGAATTTGATAAGGGGAGATCCCATAATTGGTAGTGATGTCTCACCAAGACCTGAGATCACCTTTCGCAAATCCCCAGCAATGGAGAATGCACTGGTGAGTAATACTCTAGAAGCTACGATATCAGGGACATGGGAAGCCCTAAGTACTGGCTTCAGAAAATGTGCTTTCTGTAAAGCTTGCAAATATGGAGTGAACAAAACCCATTACACAAGCTCCTTTAGAGAACGTCCAATCCCCATCACAAAAAGGCTAACGTGTAAGATGGAGTTTGTCGTTTATGTCCTGCAATGCCCATGTGGCTTATGCTACGTGGGCAGTACTCGACCTGTGGCGCTTAAACGCATTCTCCAACACATTAGAGCCATAGTCAGCAAGGACCAATCATACCCGGTGGCACGCCACTTTGAGGTGATGCATAAGAGTGACCCCAGTGGTCTTCAGTATTACCTAGTGGATACGGTCTTTGGCCCTCAAACGGGGGGGGGGGTGACAGAGAGGGCAAACTTCGTCTTCTTGAGACAAGATACATTCTAGAAATGAACAGTAAGAGTCCAACTGGACTGAATGATCGAGAGGACTTATACACCTGTCTCAAGGACCTGTGAGCCCCAATGTCCTTCATTAAGAATCAGTTTTTCTGTACACATGTCACCCCCTATCAGGCGGATTTCTTTCTTTGTTTGTAACTTCTGGGGCTATATGACCGTACCCAGTTACTCTCAGTTAGAAGATGTTTTTTCGTTATTTTATTCCAGCGGAAGCATGAGATTTGTCTCATTACAACTAACATAACAGCCATTAGGCGGTATTAACCTCTTTGGTTCCCAATAACTTCCTCCTCCATTTCTGTGAAACAATATTTCTCTTTCTTTTAAAATGTAATTTTTTTTCGTTAATTAGGCAACACGGGCACTTTATATTTTGTTTTTAAATATTTTCAATTCACAGCTGCTTGCAAGGGTCTTATACATTAACAAGTCTTTAGTGCTTATCTTGATATTTTTTAGAACACAACGGTACAAGGTTTTTTGTGTCGAAAATGAATGCACAAGCACTCATACATTCCTAAAAGAAATGTATGGATGACTGGACTTAATGTGTACATATGTCAATACTGACTTAGTGTATATAGATAGATGGATTATAAAAATATATATTTTTGCAATGTATTTTTATGTGTATATAAATTTGTATATATATGATATAATATTTGTATACATATATTTTAGATAGCTTTTTGCAATGTGGTTATAATGAATAATCTTGCATATTGAGTGTCTTGATTGACGAATTCAATTATGAATGAATCCTTGATGAAATGTACCTTAAACCGTTGGAGGAATAATGAATTAGAATTGAATACGTTGGGCACTTGCCCTCAATTTTGTTTTGTTCCATTTAACCTCTACTATTTCCGCTTCCTGCACCAGCTTTGCGTTATTTGAAATAGTATATGATGCACATGTCACTTTAAGTACAATGCCGCACCTACTTTTTTGAATATTTAAGACCCTTGTTTGTTTCAACCCACGTCATGTGATCAAGCCTCGTTTGGGAGGTGAAACGCGTTATGGCGGATGGCTGGTGTGATTAAGAAATAAATCACCGAAAATTTGGCACAAATTCTGGGCTCACTCTCGTTATTCTTGAGAATCTGTTGAAGAATGGCGTTTTCGTAATATTTATATATATATATATATATATGCCACGAACACCTTCTCAACAGAAAGTCAGAAGCCACTGTAGGGGAATGCAATGGAGTCTCTTTATTGAGGCTGAAACAGATGAGCATGGGCGTATGCATTTCGGCCGTGTGGCCTCTTCAGCGCCCCAGGTGTACCAAGTGAGATTTCCCGCCCAACAGTTCTGCTCCCATTCAAATAGTTCTGGTTGGCTCCACCCCCAAGCGGAGATCTGTGTCACCTGCTTCGATGCAAACCGGTGAAGCGAACTACATGTCCCAGCATGCAGTGGTTCTTGCCAGGATTTGTCGCCAAAGTGCATCTGGGGCAGAGTCTGCAGACAGTTATCACCCGGTGTCTCACACTGTCTTTGCACAATATTGAAGCTCCTCGCGTCCCCACCTGCACAACTGCCACACACAGGTAAACTTCCATGGGGGAAAAAGGTGCGACAGTGCGCTTCTCCCAGTGCAAAGTTGCACCACTTCTGTTCCTCCTGGGCGTAGTGGCGAGCCTGGTCCTTCCGATACCTCGGATTGAAGAAAGTTCTGCCAAAACAGAACGGCGCCAGTGATGACCAGGTCAGTTTGCGTGCAGGGGCTTCTGTTACACGTCGCTGGCTGACCGTGCAGAATTATGCCACGAACACCTTCTCAACAGAAAGTCAGAAGCCACTGTAGGGGAATGCAATGGAGTCTCTTTATTGAGGCTGAAACAGATGAGCATGGGCGTATGCATTTCGGCCATGTGGCCTCTTCAGCGCCCCAGGTGTACCAAGTGAGATTTCCCGCCCAACAGTTCTGCTCCCATTCAAATAGTTCTGGTTGGCTCCACCCCCAAGCGGAGATCTGTGTCACCTGCTTCGATGCAAACCGGTGAAGCGAACTACATGTCCCAGCATGCAGTGGTTCTTGCCAGGATTTGTCGCCAAAGTGCATCTGGGGCAGAGTCTGCAGACAGTTATCACCCGGTGTCTCACACTGTCTTTGCACAATATTGAAGCTCCTCGCGTCCCCACCTGCACAACCGCCACACACATATATATATATATTCGGATTGCTGCTCGAACGCCGCCACCAGGAAATGCTTCGCAGCAAGCAGACACAGACCCAGGTTTAGTGCAAGAAAATGCTTTCGCGTTTAATCGGCCATTACGCGTTTCACCACCGAAGTGGCTTGATCACATGACAACGCCAAACAGATTGTAGACCACTTAAAAAGCCCCACCATTGCACGTGACTATGCTGTGAATAATGAACATAAAGAAAATCTTTTCTTTAAATCACAAGACGACAGTTAATATAAATTGTAATCTTTCTATCCCAGTATTTACAAGGCAAACATGAAAAATCACTGTTTAAATACATAGGTTAACACATTGATATAAATATAGTTTAAAATACATATATTTCCTATATCATAGTGCAAAAATATATTTAGTACAAAAATATAAAAGTACAAAAATATATATAAGAGCTTGTGTTTAAAATCCATAAAAACATGTTTTATCCACAATGTTTTCAATTTGATGATAATTGCATAAATGCATTAAGGTTACCAATGATACAGTGATTATATGCAGTGTCACGATCTATCTGACCTGCTATGTAAATTCGCCGTACTGGATTAGTTGTAATTTAAAGCTTTAAATGCTGTTTTTTTCAACAAGACTTACGACATAATTCCCACGATATATTGATAGAACACCCAATATTGTCGTGGGTATAGTCTTATGTAGTAATCCATGAGTCGTCATTGCCAGTGAAATAAAGAATTGTGATTAGAAAAAGTGCATAAGGTGACTAAAGGTTAAAAAACCAACATGCTTTTTGGTTAAGAGAAGCTGTCGGCGGATCATGGGACATGTTGGAAAATCAAATATATCTGATTAGGATTCCTAATTAATGATAACTTAAAGTGTAGTGTTGAGTAATAGAATATATATAAGTCATTATTGAGCATTCTGAGGGCGTAAAAGGAAAAGGATTTGTGGAGTAAAGCCGGATAGGTCGGAAAACAAATGCCTATTATCTCTCATAGGCATGTGTGTAGGTCTTCCGTGGTGTTTAGGCCTCCTGGGTTTTTGCTATTGAGGTTTAGAATGTAACGTGTCTCGAGTTTACCCATTTTCTGTTCCCTGTCGCCACCCTTTTTGGTCTTAGGGATGGTGTCAATTACATAACATGAGAGGTTCTGCAAGTTGTTATTGTGGACCTCTCGAAAATGTCTGGCGACAGGGTAAGTCGGGTCATGATTGACAATGGCCGGAATATTTTGCAAAATCCTCCTGTTTGCAGGAAGTTTCGTACTGCCAACATATTTTAATGGACAAGCACATTCTAAAACATAGATGGCGTATTCTGTTTTACAGTGAAGAGGTTTGGAAATTTTAATTTCTTTCCCACTAAAAGCTGTATAATAGCTTTTTTTATTTACACCATATTCACACACCTTGCATGAATTGCATTTAGTGAAACCATTGGATGCTTTTAGCCCTTTGATGGAGGAAGTGGATTCAGGGCAGCTAGATACTAAGTTATTATACATAGAGGTTGCCCTCCTAAAGGTGATACTAGGTCTTGGTGGCATATCAATACCTATCACCGGATCGTTTCTTACAAGGGCCCATTTTCTATTAATGATCTTTGTGATCGTTTTGTCTTGGGCACTATAGGATATGATTAATCTCACAGATTATGGGTTATTTTCTTCTTTAACCACTGGTTCCCTTATATTTTTAGGGACAAGGAGAGTTTCCCTATCTAATTCTGATATATATATATATATATATATATATATATATATATATATATTCACTGAAAAAACCATAGGTTATAGGCCATATATAGTTAGGAATTTGCATTTACAAAACCTTGAAAATTCACTGAAAAAACCATTGGTTATAGACCATATATAGTTAGGGATTAGCCTTTTCAAAACCTTATTTTACTCACACAAAACCATTGAAATTTCATATATAGTTAGTTCCACTAACTATATATCGCGCACCCGCAATCCACTGCTGATGATGTCACATATTACATCATTCATGACATGGTTAGTGACATCACTGATGACATCACTGATGACATCTCAAATGACATCACTGATGACATCTCAAATGACATCACTGATGACATCACTGATGACAACATCCAGTGACTGTATGTTTCTGTAAAGTTAAAATATGTCTTACATATTGAAGAATGAGTGGATGTATAAGTGTCTGGATGAAGGATTTAGTAGGTGCATGACTGACTGTATGAGTGAGTGATTAAATGTGTCTCACTGAGTGCATGGGTTAGTGACTAAACTGTTTTAATTTGTGCATCATTATATCTGTTGTTCTACAAACTGCTGCATATGTTGATCAGTAGCTATATGAGTAACTGTATGGGTTATTCATTGGTTGTCCAAGTATTTGTATGGGAAACTGAGTGTGTGTGTATGGGTGGCTGGGAGGTGTGTGACTCTGTACATAGATGTGTGAGTAGTTGATCCACTATATGTATAGGTTCAAAAGTGCATGTGGAAACAGCTGTATGGGCGGTTGACTGTGCATGAGTGTATTAGTGAGTGAATGGATATCTCAGTGCTACATGTCAAAGTAAGTACATATGTAAAACACAGTACATGTGAGAGTTGACATATATAAATAACTGTGCATAAGAGCCAGTGAATGTGTGAGTGGCTGTATGGATCATTGTGAACATGTATCAGGGATTGTATAAGAGAGTAAAGTAAATATGTGTTAGTATATGTTTGAATAAGTAAGGTGTGTATAACTGTATAGTTGAGAAAATGGAGGTGTGATTGATTTTTTGCATAACTGACTAGGTGTGTGAGTAACTCCATGGATGAGTGACAGTCTGTGACTGTCTGTTTACACTGATTGTATCTAAGGTTATATTAGAGTCTGAAGAGGTTCATGGTATTATCACATGAATGATATCATCAGTGATGTGATCAGTCATGTCAAATGAGATGTTATCACTGATTTTATCAGTAATGTCATTTGAGATGTCATCAGTGATGTCATTTGAGATGTCATCAGTGATGTCATTTGAGATGTCATCAGTGATGTCATCAGTGATGTCACTAACCATGTCATGAATGATGTAATATGTGACATCATCAGCAGTGGATTGCGGGTGCGCGATATATAGTTAGTGGAACTAACTATATATGAAATTTCAATGGTTTTGTGTGAGTAAAATAAGGTTTTGAAAAGGCTAATCCCTAACTATATATGGTCTATAACCAATGGTTTTTTCAGTGAATTTTCAAGGTTTTGTAAATGCAAATTCCTAACTATATATGGCCTATAACCTATGGTTTTTTCAGTGAATTTCATTGGTTTTTTAATAGCAAATATCAAAAGCTGTAAAATGTCAAGTACGTGATAGGTAAAAACTTTTTCGTGTTTATGCACGCTGATGTGCTTTGAACGCTGCCCTCCTCCCCTCTTTTCTCTTAGTAGTACTCTCTCTTTGCAGATAGTGAAGAGTAGTTAACGCAGGCCTTTACCCCCGTTGTAATCCGTCGTGCCTGCTTGTCTCTCCATTTGATTGATTGTTATCCAAGCATTTACTGTTTTACAATTGATTCTCTTTGGTTCATTCTCTATTTACAAACAAGCACAAAGTCGCAATACTCTGTTTAGTCTTTGCAGATAGTGAAAAATCGTGAAAAATCGTGTAAAAAAATAAAAGTAATCGAGCAAAATCAGTAGGCCACTAATTGGATCTCTTTTTGACCTCGCTAAAATAGAAACATTAGGAACAACCCTTCATGAGAAATACGAAAATAGTGAGATGAACTGAGCTCCACACCATGAGGGCTGCAAGACAGCTCGGCTCCGTCACCCACCCCGCCCAAAATAACGACAAACCCTATGCAAATATTAAAAATATAGACAACACACCAGCAAAGTAACAGGGTAAAACATTTTATTAAATAACTATTTACATTACGTTGGTTTATGAGATGATGTCAGTAGTGGACCGATGTGTGAATAGGTCGGAAGCAGCACAAGGCGCCAAGTCCTGGATGTTGGGTGCCACAGTTCAGAGTTCTGAGTTTGAGCCTTTTTCAATGCCTGTGCTTTGTTGTTTCCCCTCCATCAAAAACAAAAAAAAAATATAAAACTGTGCAAAAATACAAAAAAATCAAAAAATGTTTAGAAAAGCAGTGCTTGTAAGACTGTCTGAAGCTTATTTCCACCTACTGCAGCTTCACTATTCTCAAAGTAAGTGAGGGTCGTTTGTGGACCTGACTGCATTTGAAAACAATGTTATATGGTACCTCCCTAAACAGCTTGACGGAGGCCCCCGAGGGGCGGTGTGATGGCACGGACTCGGAGAAGACGCTTGGCTCTGACCCCCTCCCCAAGTCTTATAGCACTGGTGTAGCCTGAGATCGCCCCCGACATAGGCGGCCGGCTCCCGGGGTCCGGCGGAACTTTTTGCCTTTTGATGACTCTTCTATTCTGGACTTTGTCCCACAATTCGTTTGACCTGAAGACACGCTGTAGTGGGGCGCCCCTTTACCGTTTTAGTTGCCATTCCGCCCGCTTTTGCTACACTGTGCCTCTTCCGCCATTCAGCTGTTTACCGCCCGCTCTTGCGACTACAGCGTCTCGCTCACCATGTAGTTGAGTTGCTCCCGCTCTTGCGGTGCAGCGATAGGCGGGTGCCACAGGACTCTCAAAATGGCGGCCGGCTCTTCGGTTTTGGGCCTGGTCCACTAAAATGGCCCTGGGACACCTTGGAACTCGGACGCTTCCCTGATAGGGCTTGGGTCCCATTCTCGAAAGCGTCCCCTCAGCCGTGAAGATTCTACAAAAGTCTTGGGGGCCCCCGACTCCCGCAGGCTTCTGGTGGGGAGCGGCTGCCATGTCTGCTCGTGGAATGGCCACGACGGAGCTACGAGATGGTAGTGCTCTCATGCTGACGCCAGCTTTAGTCTGAAACATCCAGAAACACTGTAGACTACCAATTCGATCAGTTCCGGTAGCGCCCCAACATGACCCGGTAGAGAAGAACTTGCCCTCCCCTCTTTGACTGATGGTTCTTGATGCCTGTCCCCTCTGTTGTCATTTAACAGAACTTTTTGGACTGCTGAAAGGGGTTGTGTTCCGAACGCTGGTTGGTGGAGACATTTTGACTATATTCTTGACCTACGTTGTCGCGTAATGCGTTATATGACACGCCGCGTTAGCGCACCCGGAAGTGATCCGGGGCCCGGCGTGCAGCGCGTAACGTAAGCATAACAGGTCATGTGACTTGTTAATAAAACTTTTCATTGGTTCATTTTACTTTTGTTATTTTAATGATGAAAAGCTTGGTCATATGACCTAAAAATTACGCTTTTTACTGGTTTCGAACTTTTTTTTTTATAACATATATGTTATAATATTCCAGGCTAATGTACTTTCCCGGAAAATTTACAACTGTCCTGCAAGTAAAATATATTCCTTTTTCAAGAAAAAGGGCGTTTCTTCGTTCCATGACGGAGCCGTTGAGTAAAAGAGACTCGGCCTGCTGTCTTAGTCGCCGATACGCCTGATTATCAGATTCTTATCGATCACTTTATGTTGCAGGAGAGGAAAACACAACTGCCCTTGACCATTTATCTTTACTGCGTTCCTACATATTATACCTTTTATCCGTCATGTAATTGGACTGCTTTATTTCACTTGCCTTTTACTGATTCGAAAACAGTGACTAAAAGTAAAAACTTTACCAATGTAAATACTACTACCATGTTTTGTTTTAAAAACCTTTATTGTGAAAATGTCAGTATACAAATACGGGCCTATAACCACGTGGGCCGGCCACGGAGCAAACTGAAATCGTATATGATGAGGAGACATTTACATTATAGAGGAACGTAACGAACGAGCCATTAGGTTGCAAGAACTAAGGTGTCTAACAGTTGCGGAATCGGTGGACGTACATTTTGTAATTAAAATACGACAGGGCCACTTACAAAAAAGTTATCTAGATATACATTTGCGTGCAAGTACCATGGGTGACGTTAATTCGAACTTTCAATAGTACAATAATCAATAACACATCAGAACTTAATATCAATAGGGATGTCGAAATATTCAATCAATTCTCGTCCCCGCCCGCCATGAGCATCAAAACTGCATTCATATCTCGTGATATCAAGGTTGTTCAACCAGTACACAACAAGGAGTTACGAGTCCCATTTATACCGGCGCCATTTTGGGCGAGGCCGGGCAGGTCCAAGATATAGTCAAAATGTCTCCACCAACCATCGGCCAGACCAGAACCCCTTTCGGCCCTTTATGCTACAAGATGGTGTCTTCCATTCAGAAAATATTGTTGGCAGCATTTTGAAAGGAAAGATAAACAGCCGTTCTCCTAGTGAGTCTCACATTGTTACATTTAGGAAGAATGTTGAAGAGTAATATGTGGAAAATCTGAAGCCATTTTTCTACAAACTCTCAATCAGCCTTGGATGGAAAAAAAAATCCTGAAGAATGTACAAACTAAAAACCAATTTTTGTCTGTATAGCATTAACAGCAACGCTTGAGTCAGCTTTGTGTCAAGCCGCCATTTTCATTCAATCAATAGCGTCCCCCTGCACACATTCAGGGACCTGGTCGTGTCTTCAGGTGAAACGGATTGTGGGACAAGAAGCAGAAAGGAAAAGGAAAAAAGTTCCGCCGGACCTCGGGAGCCGGCCGCCTATGTCATGGGCGATCTTTGGCCACACCAGGGCAATAGTGAAGCTGCAGCAGGTGCAAATAAGCTTCAGACAGTCTTACAAGCACTGCTCAGAACTCTCAACGATGGCACTCAACATCCAGGACTTGCCATCCGGATCTTGGCGCCTTGTGCTGGTTCCGACCTGTTCACACATCGGTCCACTACTGACATCACCTCATAAGCCAACGGGGCACCCCACACCGACTTTCGGCGCAGCATTGTAGGATGGCCACACCAGTGCGGCAACTTGCTGGACACAACCTCGGTGCCATCCGGATCTCGGCGCGTTCGAGTCACTGTACCGCAAAAGTGACCGGAACTCAGCTGAACACGCCGTCTTTCGGCGCAGCATTGTAGGATGGCCACACCAGTGCGGCAATTTGCTGGACACCACCTCGGGCAATAGTGAAGCTGCAGCAGGTGCAAATAAGCTTCAGATAGTCTTACAAGCACTGCTCAGAACTCTCAACTATGGCACTCAACATCCAGGACTTGCCATTCGGATCTTGGCGCCTTGTGCTGGTTCCGACCTATTCACACATCGGTCCACTACTGACATCACCTCATAAGCCAACGGGGCACCCCACGCCGACTTTCGGCGTAGCATTGTAGGATGGTCACACCAGTGCGGCAACTTGCTGGACACAACCTCGGTGCCATCCGGATCTCGGCGCGTTCGAGTCACTGTACCGCAAGAGTGACCGAAACTCAGCTGGACACGCCGTCTTTCGGCGCAGCATTGTAGGATGGCCACACCAGTACGGCAATTTGCTGGACACCACCTCGGTGCCATCCGGATCTCGGCGCGTTGTGCTGCCTTCGGCCTATTCGCACACCGGTCCGCTACTGACGCCGCCTCACGTGCCAACGGATTTTCTACGCTTTTTGTAGCCCTATGCCGCATAACAGGTCATGTGACTTGTTTATAAAACTTTTCATTGGTTCATTTTACTTTTGGTTCCCTAAAGATGGAAGGCTTGGTCATATGACCTAAAAATAACACTTTTCATTGGTTTAGAACATTTTTTTTTCCCAAACGATGAAAGCCCCACCTTGTTTCTGGATGATTCAGACTGAAGCTGGCGTCACCATGAGAGCACCACCATCTCGTGGCTCCGTCGTGGTCATTCCGCGAGCAATCATGGCAGCCGCTCCCCACCGGAAGCCTGCAGGAGTCGAGGGCCCCCAAGACTTTTGTAGAATCTTCACGGCTGAGGGGACGCTTTCGAGAATGGAGCCCAAGCCCTAGCAGGCAAGCGTCCGAGTTCCAAGGTGTCCCAGGGCCATTTTAGTGGACCAGGCCCAAAACCGAAGAGCCGGCCGCCATTTTAAGAGTCCTGTGGCAGCCGCCTATCGCTGCACTGCAAGAGTGGGAGCAACTCAACTACATGGTGAGCGAGACGCTGTAGCCGCAAGAGCGGGCGCAACTCAGCTGGATGGCCGCCACCTGGGGAGGCCCGTTCACGCCGCCTCCCCCACGCCCCCCCCCCGGGCCGCCCCACGCCAATTTTCGGAGCAGCATTGTAGGATACCAAAACCAGTGCGGCAGTTTACTGGACATCACCTGGGTGCCATCCACATCTCAGCGCGTTCTGCTGCCTTGGGACTATTCGCACAACAGACCGCTACTGACGAGGCCTCCCCCCGCACCACCCGGGACGCCCCACGCTGTTTTTCTGAGCTGCATTGTAGGATCCCAAAAACCAGTGCGGCACCCAGGTGACATCACCTGGGTGCCGTCCAGAACTCAGCACGTTGTGCTGCCTTGGGACTATTCGCACAAAAGACAGCTTCTGACCATTGTTGCTTTTTTTTGTCAAAAATGTTTAAATGTTTGTTACAGTTTTTGTTCCGTTCGTTATATTTAAAAGTTAATAAAGTTTTATAATCCCACTTTGTTGGAGTGCTATATATTTTTTAAAAATCGGGTGAATGGGGCCTTGAATCGGGTTATTGTCATGTGTGGGCTTTGCAAGTGTACTACTACAGGATCGGACATTTCAAACTCAAATGCACGTTCTTTTTCTTACCTTTCCGAAGCATGGAGCGCAATAGCAGGCAGAGAAAGGGTGATGCAAGTGTTGAACACTGCCTGGCCTGGCAAGTTGCTGGCAGTGCCCCCCCCCCCCCGCCCGCCCGCTCCTGAAAGAGGACACACCGCCGCCCCGAGTACTTCACAGATCTTTAAAAGACCATGCGCTTGTTCATGAGGCTTAAATGGTTTATCACCCCTTCTAGAACCCCTGCATCGACCCTCTGACGTTTCCTGGAAGAATTACCACGTAACACAATACCAAGCCTTGTCAGCTGAAACCCCCGAGGAATCGTGGGGCATATTATCAAGGGGGTTTATCTCCGCTTTTTTGGCTTTAAAAGCCAAGAAAGCGGAGATAAAATTATCTCCCTATTACCAAGCTGTCGCTAACACCAGTTAGTGACAGCTAAAAGGAGATAGCGACCATCTTGGGCCCGGCTTTGCATGTCAGTGATATTTATCACTAATGACATGCAAAGTGGGCGTGCCAAGATGTTAGCGACTGGAAACAGTCCCTAACATCGCTATCTCCTATTACCAACTTTTGGAGATATTCGCGCTAAGCGCGAATATCTCAAAAAGCTAACACCTGCCCTGAGCAGTTCTTAGCCATGTTATCCAATGGGAGGTGGATAACATGGCTAAGAGCATTTGCTCGATAATGCATGAATATCGCTGACTTTTCAGCGATATTCATGCATTGCGGCCGTTTTTTATCGCATTTGCGATAAACCTTGCTAATAGCAAGGTTTATCTGCGATAAAAATCGCCGATGTGCGGCGATAATTTTTGTCTCTAAACAAGTTAGAGATAAAAATTATCGCTAGTTGTTGGTAATATGCCCCCGGGTTTTTGCTTGCAGAAATCGGGAGGCGGGAGACTAGCACTGAAATCAGTAGTCTCACGCCTGAATCGGGAGGGTTGGCATGTCTGGATTCTCTACAGCTGGGGCCATAAACTACATTCGCAGGGCTAGGTGATAGCCTGGGACCGGCCTGGCATCTAAAATGGCTGCCGTGCACGACAAAATTGTGGCATTGGAAAAAAGGCAAGATGGCGCAGACAATGTTTATCAATAAGGATTCATTTATAACAAAATATTTTATCGCACTGACAAATTGGCGGTCAACACTTCCTGATTTCCATCGAATCGAACGTTAACAGACGTCATGCAGCAAAAAAAAAAAAAGCTCACGCACAGCCGCTGGAAGACATGTATCAACATATATGAGCCTCCTCAGCCACCCTCAGAAAACATAAGGGATTAGGATACGTCTCCCGCACCCCCTTATACCTAGTAATTTAATTGAAACGAAGCACAAAATGGCGAATTCCCGTTTCGCTACCAGTTTGCGACCCGGTTCGCGGCCCGTGAAGCGCTTCTACCGTGAAAATTTTTTTATTTTTTATTTTCCCCACGGGACCCTTTAATAACCCCAAGGGGTGGTGAGGGACAGAGTCTCTGAATTAAGCAGAAAGCTCTCACCCAGTCAAGAGATCAGGGCTAGATCCAACACCGTTTTTTAGCTCACTGCACCATCCCAGTTTCAGAACCTGGCTGTATGCAAATTAGTCTGTTCCTGTCCCAGTGCATGATGGGAACAGGGCAAACCAAACTACAAAAGCCAATTCTTACACTGGGAAGGAAACAAGCTCCCTGGGACCGGTTTCTGGCATTACAGCCGTCTTCGGCCCGGTTTGCTTGAATCCGACATGAGTCCCTTTCTCACTACTCCATCAGGATTCAAGCAAGCCGGGCCGAAGAAGGCTGAAATGCCAGAAACCGGTCCCCGGTAGCTTGTCTCCTTTCTGGTGAAGAATTGGCTTGGTAGTTTAGTCTGCCCTGTTCCCATGATGCACTGGGCCAGGGACAGACTGATTTGCATATAGCCAGGTTCTGAGCTGGGATGGGGCAGTGAGATAAATAACGGTGATGGATCAAGCCCTGATCTTTGGACTGGGTAAGAGTGGTCTGTTTAACTCAGACACTCTGTTCATCACCACCCCCTTTTGTAAATCGTTTTTGGCCACTATAGGTGTGGCAGGGTATACTCAGACATGAGTCCCTTTCTCACTACTCCATCAGGATTCAAGCAAGCCGGGCCGAAGAAGGCTGAAATGCCAGAAACCGGTCCCCGGTAGCTTGTCTCCTTTCTGGTGAAGAATTGGCTTGGTAGTTTAGTCTGCCCTGTTCCCATGATGCACTGGGCCAGGGACAGACTGATTTGCATATAGCCAGGTTCTGAGCTGGGATGGGGCAGTGAGATAAATAACGGTGATGGATCAAGCCCTGATCTTTGGACTGGGTAAGAGTGGTCTGTTTAACTCAGACACTCTGTTCATCACCACCCCCTTTTGTAAATCGTTTTTGGCCACTATAGGTGTGGCAGGGTATACTCAGACATGAGTCCCTTTCTCACTACTCCATCAGGATTCAAGCAAGCCGGGCCGAAGAAGGCTGAAATGCCAGAAACCGGTCCCCGGTAGCTTGTCTCCTTTCTGGTGAAGAATTGGCTTGGTAGTTTAGTCTGCCCTGTTCCCATGATGCACTGGGCCAGGGACAGACTGATTTGCATATAGCCAGGTTCTGAGCTGGGATGGGGCAGTGAGATAAATAACGGTGATGGATCAAGCCCTGATCTTTGGACTGGGTAAGAGTGGTCTGTTTAACTCAGACACTCTGTTCATCACCACCCCCTTTTGTAAATCGTTTTTGGCCACTATAGGTGTGGCAGGGTATACTCAGACATGAGTCCCTTTCTCACTACTCCATCAGGATTCAAGCAAGCCGGGCCGAAGAAGGCTGAAATGCCAGAAACCGGTCCCCGGTAGCTTGTCTCCTTTCTGGTGAAGAATTGGCTTGGTAGTTTAGTCTGCCCTGTTCCCATGATGCACTGGGCCAGGGATAGACTGATTTGCATATAGCCAGGTTCTGAGCTGGGATGGGGCAGTGAGATAAATAACGGTGATGGATCAAGCCCTGATCTTTGGACTGGGTAAGAGTGGTCTGTTTAACTCAGACACTCTGTTCATCACCACCCCCTTTTGTAAATCGTTTTTGGCCACTATAGGTGTGGCAGGGTATACTCAGACATGAGTCCCTTTCTCACTACTCCATCAGGATTCAAGCAAGCCGGGCCGAAGAAGGCTGAAATGCCAGAAACCGGTCCCCGGTAGCTTGTCTCCTTTCTGGTGAAGAATTGGCTTGGTAGTTTAGTCTGCCCTGTTCCCATGATGCACTGGGCCAGGGACAGACTGATTTGCATATAGCCAGGTTCTGAGCTGGGATGGGGCAGTGAGATAAATAACGGTGATGGATCAAGCCCTGATCTTTGGACTGGGTAAGAGTGGTCTGTTTAACTCAGACACTCTGTTCATCACCACCCCCTTTTGTAAATCGTTTTTGGCCACTATAGGTGTGGCAGGGTATACTCAGACATGAGTCCCTTTCTCACTACTCCATCAGGATTCAAGCAAGCCGGGCCGAAGAAGGCTGAAATGCCAGAAACCGGTCCCCGGTAGCTTGTCTCCTTTCTGGTGAAGAATTGGCTTGGTAGTTTAGTCTGCCCTGTTCCCATGATGCACTGGGCCAGGGACAGACTGATTTGCATATAGCCAGGTTCTGAGCTGGGATGGGGCAGTGAGATAAATAACGGTGATGGATCAAGCCCTGATCTTTGGACTGGGTAAGAGTGGTCTGTTTAACTCAGACACTCTGTTCATCACCACCCCCTTTTGTAAATCCTTTAATAACCCCAACAACATTCCTAGGGGGTCAAGAGGGGTATACCTTGCCCCCTTTCATTAAATTCCCCCTTCGTTTTTCACCTCTTCTTCTCTCTCGATCCTACCGAGAGATAAGATGGCGGCCGCTCCGGACTGTTTAGAATGTTGACAGACACCGGGGAGCCAATCAGCTTCGCATCGCAAAGTTCCGTTTCGCGAAAAGTAAGCGGACCGGAGCGCAGCCCGGAGCGCTGTTACAGATATATATCTTGTTTTGAACGTTAATTTCTCAAAATCCACTGGAGCACATATATTGAGACCTAGCAAAGGCACATCGGGCTAACAGTCCCTACAATTTTGCCAAGTTTCGTGCAAATCCATTCAGCCGTTCGAGCTAAAAGTGAGGCCAAAGGCCCTATGGAAATTAACATGGGAAAAACGCGTTTTGGGACCCCCCTTTTTTCTCGGCCCCCCCTTGACGAACCCCCCCCAAATTTTCAGGGGCTGCTCAGAAACAAAATGTGCCATTTTCCTGAAAATCTCAGCCGATTCCGTCCACAAACGCCAAAGTTATTAGACATAGAATTTTCAAAAGTTCCATAGACAAATAATCCTAACTATATATACCTACTGGCGAACGCCAGTAGGTAATATATATATATATATATATATATATATATATATATATATATATATATATATATTTTATATTTCGAGTGCTCTTGCAGCGGAAAAATCACTCACAGCAGGTAAGGAATTCCTTTTTTTATTGCACATCAGAGGAGAACCATCATTCTTCATTTACTCTGCTTGTCAACGCGTTTCAATGCTTTCCGCATCTTCTACCTGGGCTAAGGCAAAGCGGCCTTGTGAATTATCCAGTCCCAAGCTGCTTCCATCTTTAGTGCCAATAATTTCACTGCAAATGTTGCAATAATATTATCAATGATGTCATAGAAGACGTCATAAGTGAAGTAATATGTGGGGTAATTTGCAGTGCATGACGAGGGTGTGAGTTATAGTTATTTGAGATAACTATAACTGGTGAATTGCTATGGTTTTTAGAGTTTAAAACATTACATTTTCACCTAACTATAACATTACTTTAACCTGTGTTTTTTTCAGTGAATTTCTAGCGTTTTCTTAACATAATACATAAAGCGTGCCGCCTGCAGCCAACCTGTAGTCAAGCCCCATTTCTCCCCACCCAACACCCTATATTTAAAGCAGATCTATCATCTTTCTCTAAAAATTACCAAATATTTTAATCAAATCTATATCTCACAAATACACATAATACAATGTTTAGCATTATTGAACACTTAAAAAGTATTTAATAAAGTTTTCTTAAACTACATGTCTGTGATTCCCTTTTTTTTTATAGTTTATGTTTTTGGGGGGGAATGGAGAATGTAAAAATAAATTGTCTGAAATACATTATTTTAACCAACCATCCACTTTGTTGAATGAATCTCATATTCTTGGTGCTTGTAATGGTTTCAACCACATACGAATTGTTGCCTTTAGGTATTTCTAGTGGTGCAAACATGTGGGGTTAGTTTTTTCTCCTGCGTTCCTTTGTTTGCTAAGCTCCTCTAATCTGCCCAAGTCATCAGAACTCTAATTCATTCTAAGTAAACAAGAAACACTTATCTTCTTTTGTTCTTTAGTGACCGTAAATGACACTAGTATCTGGTCCTTTTCCTAACTTCAGTTTATGAAAACTCCACTTATATCGCAAATTTAGTGAAGTATAAAAAATCAGAAGGTTCAAAATCACTCCAAAAGTGTGAGGGGAGAAATATTTCCGGCAAAAAGTTTTTTTAAGTTGGAATTTTGCTGATGCCATAGAAACCAGGTTAAAATCATAGTTTTGTTGGTCTTGATTAAATAATGTACTATGTCTTGTGAGGAACGTCTAAATAGCATATTTCTTGATCTTCAGCAGTGGCCTTCTCAGAAAACATTGGGCCCTGGCACATATTCTTTTATGAAGCACAGGTGCCAGGGATACCACAAGGCAAACCAGACGGAGCCCCCCTAGCTCCCTGTAATTGACTTCCATGATACAAGTAGGAGTGCATGCAAATGCATACAAATAGAATTAATAAAAGGATGTGTACATAGATAAATAAATAACAACCACAAAAATAATAACATAAGCAATGGTAATAACAACAAAAACAACAGTAATAATCAAAATAACAACAACAATAGTAACAAAAGAAACGGGATCAACAATATTAATTAAAAAAAAACAGTAATAAAATGAAGGACAATAAACAACAACCATGATAATAGGCATAAACAAGAGCAAAATATTATCAACAACAGTAATAACATATGTAACAGCAAAAAATAATAAGAATAGTAATAGTAATAAAAATGAAAACAGAAACACCAACTAAAATAGTAACACTAAACAACAGTAATAACATTAATAACAACACACACCAGCAGTAATAAAAAGAACAACAATAGTAACATAATAAACATTAATAAAAAGAATAATATACATAAACGTAATAAAATCAATGACAACAAACAATAACAATAAGAATAGGCAGAAACACCAGCAATAATATTAACCCCTTCGCCGCGGGGCAAATTCTGCCGTGGTGCGAGGGAGGACGGGGTTGGGAGTGGCTCTCCCACTCTCAGGACGGCACCCGACCATCAGAAATCAAGGTAGGCGTGTGCTTACGATGGCCGGGAGTCGTCCGAACTCCGCCCACTGATTAATTCTCTCGCACAGGCGGGGAATTAACACCCCATGGGCGGAGCCGCAATGTTCGGACAGCTCCCGGCCGTCATGAGCACACGTCTACTGTGACTCATGACGGCCTGGAGCCGCTATGAGCACTGAAGGAGTTAATAACAATAACAGTAATAAAATACATGACAGTAAGAACAAAAATAATAATAATATCAATTAACAGTAGTAGTAATAATAATAGAAACAACAACCACAATAATAAACACCAGCTATAACATCAATAACAATAAATATCAACAGCAATAATAATAAACATAAACAACATCAGCAACAAAAATAGTGATAAAAACTAAAGTGTTTGTGAAGCTGCAGCTAAACTGTAGATTTAGGATCAAACCTCAGATTTCCATTCCCCATCTTCCATGACAGCACACACCATACCACAGCGCTTTGGGTGCATTCCTCTGCTCACGTCAATGCATATGTTTTTAGTATTCCGGTGCTCTCTTAAATTTCAGGGGAAAATTACACTATCTTTAATCTGATTTAATTCAGGTCCTTTCATTTTCCATACTGAATGTGCAGTTAAAAATGGAAAACCCAAACCTTCTGGAGTGAGCGGAGCTGGCGTGGGTTTCCCTTTGGCCGTTGAGTCGCTAAAAGGCCTCAGCATTTTCTCAGCTTTTGGAAATATTTTTTTAAATATTTGTACAAAATCCTGTGGTGAGGTATTGGATTCTGCTATCGGGTCGCATCTGCTGGGGTTTAAGTGACAACTGTTTAGGAAACGGAGCGTTGTAGATGCTTGAGTGTACATCAAAATGTGTTACGTCTTAGACTGTTGAGATAATATGACTGGTTATTTAACAAACTAGTTTGGGCTGCATCACAAAACATTTTTGACTGATGGCATTAATGTAGTGCTAGCTTTGAACACCTTTACCACCATATTATGAAAACAGGATTCTGGAGCGGTAACGTGTGACAAGAACATTTGCGCTCATTTTGCATGGCATTTTGTTGTGGGTGTGATCTGTTCTGATGTTTTTTGTCTTGCTGGGTTTTCATGCTGCATTATTACAATTTTATTCTGTTGCACAGCAATTTTTGTGTTGCGTTCTGTTTTGACCCTTTCATTGTGATGTGCCATGTTATGTTCTATTTGTGGTGTTATGTTGCCTTGAGTATGTCATTGTGTTGTGTTTAGTTGTTTCATTTTTATATGTCAGCAAAGGCACCTATATTTCAAGCCAAAAGCCACTCACACATTAAAACTCCTATTAGAAGCAACCAATTACCATTTTCGACTGCGTTAAATTAGAACTTCAACCACTTAGACACCCATCATCCCAAAAAGGTTGCCATCGCACTCCGTCAATTTATGCTTACTTTATGTGGTACGGCCATGGGTGACCAGCTGTAGTCCAAGATGGAGAAGCAAGAACAGATGTTCATGGTACACTCTGATTATGTATATACATTTCATGTATGTCAATGCTATGCAAATGTATATCTTCTCCATAATCAGTAAGACTGGCATGACTACCCTCCTGCGTGGTCGTATGCTGTATTATTTCCTATATAGTCAGTGCTTTATTTGTTCTGGTGGTTGCAGGTGGTGGGCATCAGAAATCATTTATAGAACTGGGACTTATTTTTTGTCTACAGTCCTGCATGCAGAAGAAGAGGGAGGAATGTAGAAACTAGTGGATGTAGGAAGACTGTAAAAGAGTGATGAAAAGAGCAAGAAGAAATGGAAAAGAACCTGCAAGAGTGAGATAAGGAGAAAGGAATTGTAGGGTGGTGCATGAATGAAACTAGATTTGGAATCAAGATTAGGATGCCGTTGTATTTAGCAACCCCAAAATGTGTCTCTGCAGCTGGTGGGCACCTAAGAAAAACATAGGATGCTTTCATGTTGTTAAATTAGGCATTGTGTATCACTACAATTTCATCCAAAACACCCTAACCTTTCTGCGGTTAGCTGTGCAGCCTGGGAGATGGTTTTTCACAAGTCCCCAGCATAGCTTTCTGGATGCCAGTATCAATTTTCCGGACCTCACATTTTGTCATATTTTGTGAGGTGTTCCACGAATGGCCTCAGTTGGGTTTTCCAGTTTGCAGTAGACTCCAGGTGGCTTTGCATACGAAACTCTTCAAAATGGGGGGCCTAAATAGGTCCTTGAGAGCTGAACCTGTGCCATATTTTCAGGATAATGCCCAACAATATAAATGAATTTAATTTAGATTAATTTAATATGAATTTATCTAATGTTGATTTCTTGAAACCCTTACATGAATCCAGTCTTTATGACCAGCGTCAGACACCCCTGAATCTCTTTCATGCCAGCGGTGGAATGTAAAATGGTTTATCAAGGTGTGCATTTGTCTGCAAAAGTTTAAGAACAATTTGATCAAAACCTCTTTTGTCAGATGTTCAGATCCCACGGTTCGAAATATGTAATACAGACAGTAACAATTAAACATGCTTAATATGGATTATACAATGAATGTGCATATTAAACATTAAATATGCAAAAATGTCATAATTCTATAGAAACATATTTATATCTTGGGCACATTGATGATCAATTGTAATTTAGCACGTGTTGTTTGCATTTTCTTATTAAAGTTCAGGATTAATTGCAAGTTTATATAGCGCTAGGATCGACTCCCGGAGGAGTATCTCCGCGCTTCGATGCCAACTACAAAGCAACAAAATGCTAAGAGACCAGGACTGGATATCCAAATCCAACCTGCTATACTGGAAAAAAACACTTGAGGCTGGGTATCACTGGATAAAGGTCAAATGTGCAAAATATAGGGCCTTAGTAAGAAGGAATTTACTATTAATCGGTGTGAAATACTCTTGTAGTACTGCTGACAGTCCAGATCTCTCATGTTTCCCATTTCCATTCATAAATAGCTAATTTAATCCAGGGATGTACTTTGATTTCTGGTACATGTATTCTTAGTTCTCTAATAGGTAAACATGACTACTAATCCCAACATGCATTGAAAAAAACACAGGACTGGATAAGTTACATGTGCAAGAAACTGGGTAACTGGAGATGGCTGTTACTACTGAGTTCTAGGAGTAAGCCAGGACTTACTTTAGAATCCTGTATTAAACCAGGAATAAGCTACAAGAACTCATAACAAAGTTTTGTGGAATCATTCCAGAGATGTTAAACATTTGAGTAACCATGTTCTGCTCTCAGTCAAGGCTTTTCAGTTGTTATTCAGCAGAGGGCGTCAACTGACGAATTTAAGCCCGGGGCTAGGAAAATAAGAACCGGTGCAACCCATTAAACATTGCACAGTGGTACAATCCAGTTTTAATGACAGCCTTTCACGCACCTGCATTGAGGTGTAGTTGATGCATTCATGGTTTGAAGAAAAGTAGCAGCTGAAACTCATTAATCAAGTGAACCTCTGGTATCTCATTCCGCACCTTCATCCATCTCTCTGATCCAGCCATCAACACCTCAGTCTTTTCTTACTTTCCTTTGAAGTGGGTGTGCTCAGATGACGCGTGGCAATCGCTGGCGTTCTGACAGGGTTGAGATAGCTCACTGGCCCTGTTATGGAGATGAGAGAGATTGGTTTTATTAAGTGTAATAATAGTAGGTGCAGGGGTACATGGTTTGTCTTAGAAGTCCATCGCCGATGATGCTGAAAACTGCTGAAAATCAAGATAGCCTTGTCTTAATTCCACCTCGTGCTCAGTGGCGGCTCGCCGAGGGAGTGCTGCAGGGCGGCGGGGCGGGAGAGGGACAGGGTGAGGGCTTAGTGGACTCGGACATACGACGGACAGGATTAAAGTAAGTAATTAAATAAATAAAACTATTTACCTTGCACTCACTGCATCGCCAACTCGGCAAACGTGGCAAACCATTCCAGTGAAAGGCTTAGACTTAACTCGGCGATGCAGCGAGCGCAAGGTAAATTGTTTTATTTATTTAATTACTTACCTTACTCCTGTCTGTCGTATGTCCAAGTCCACTAACCCGCCCCACCCTGCACCCTCCCCCCTCAACCCCGCAGCACCCCCTCGGCGAGCCGCCGCTGCTCATGCCTCTTTCTTCTACCACCCCACACTTCTTGTATCTCACTATTTCTGGTTATTTTCCATGCCTATTTTCTTTCTTGCTCTAAATGATGATGAAAATAAGTTCTGAGGCTGCATCATGAACAGATGTGCTGGCTCAGAGCATGGGCAAGTGCCTGCCTTTTGGAGTTTGAGGTGTCTTAATCAGAATTACTCCTAGTTAATATATGAACTTTAGACAGCACAAGTCTGGATCAGAGAGATGCAATCCCTACTCAGTGTACCTGACTTTTACTTCTGCATTTCATGTATTCCTTCTGAGAAATTCTGTTTATTACCTTAAACACCCCAAATACAAAAAAATAAAAGTGCTCAGCTGTGCA
The DNA here is from genome assembly GCF_964263255.1 of Lissotriton vulgaris. NCBI lineage: Eukaryota > Metazoa > Chordata > Amphibia > Caudata > Salamandridae > Lissotriton > Lissotriton vulgaris. The sequence continues at coordinate 82,674,696 of NC_141700.1, read as the reverse complement.
TTGATACGACGCCAGGGCATCAGAAGTGACTTCTGGTGCCTCCCAAATCCGCACCCACTGCCACAAATTAAGCACTGCACTTAGAATTTTGTGATTTCACCTGTGGCCCCCTCCACACTGAATATTGGGTAGCGGCCATAACTCTAAAGAAGAACAGCAGGGAAGAAGCATGGAGAGCCAGAAAGAACTTGAGAACAAGGTGCATTTTGTATGATTCTTTAAAATGAATGAGATGGAAATTTATGGCGTGGACCTTGTGGATTGGAAAATAAAACGACAACAGTTATTTCAGAAAAATGAGGCAGACAGATCATAAACCCCGTAAATGTACATTTAAGAGTCATATGTTTTTTTCTCTTGTCTGCAAGAACTGCAAAGCTGAACTAGTAATAATGGGAAATATGCCCCCAAATGACAACATTAATGTTCTTCTCAATGCCGTTACATTATAAGAAGGATAGGCATATATCCAAACACGAACGCGTTAATTAACACATTTTTTTATTTTAGTGCAATATTTTAAGCATATTTGGGTCATTCTGACAACTCTTCCCGCTTTTAAGAAACTGTGGTTCAACAGTCTTAGCGCTAATTTTGTGGGGTAATTCAACAACAAATATTTGATTGTGGCTAAGCCCAACAGGGCACAAGTGGCCATATTAACCCTACTCCTGATCTCATCTGAGGAATGACTAGAATTGAAGGAAAAGAAACACACAAAAATTGAATTTGTCAAATTAATATTCACACTTATTTTTCAGATACACTGATGGTAGAAGATGTAAGCAAGCAAAATAAAATAGTAAAGGATAAAAGTTCAACAACTTATTTCAATGCCAACATTGCATAAGACCTTTTAGAATACAAGAAAACACCCACCAAGCCAAATTCAATTGAATTGGATTTGGTGTTGACAGAATTGATAAGTGTACTAGTATATAGAAGATTTTAGGATTACCTGCCTCTAATTTTTAGATTAGTTAAATCACCTGGATTTCAAATCATTCCATGGGATTAAAATAAAGTCTGCAGCATGGGGCTATCCAATATAGGCCACTATATGTTAATGCAAGGTCCTTCCCCAAACACTCTATTGAAATATGGGATATATTACAGGATAGCAGACCTGATTTTGCTTTTATTTCAGAGACTTGGCTCGGTGAGCACAACACCCCGGATATTACTGCTGCTCTACCTACTGGGTACAAAATCATTAATTTAAATCGACAAATTAAGAGAGGAGGCGGAGTGGCCATGATATTTAAAGATAGCTTTTCATGTCGCCAAGAAACAGTCACCCAACTAGGCAAACACGAAGTGTTAATTATCTCCATCTCCATCAATACTCAGGTGATCCTAGGATGCACAATTATTTACAATCCCCCAAATAGTACAATTGACTTTAGCACCCAACTCCCAGAACAAATCCTTCCATTCTGTCTCAACCATAAAAACATTATAGTCATCGGAGACTTCAATGTTCATTTCGATCTAGCTGATAACTCCTTAACTAAACGACTTGCTACAGACATGGAACTCTTACAACTATCGCAGAAAATAGCTCGCCCCACACACAGAGCTGGGCACATGTTAGATCTCATATTTACTAATATACCGAAGACTAACATTACAAATATAAGTCCTTTGACATGGACGGACCATTATAGGATAGATTTTACCTTAAACCTACCTTTAAAAACCAACAGACCGCTAGCCCTGTCGGCTAACTCCACTAAATGTTGGAGTAAATTCTCTTTGGAAAAATTCAAGGAAGATTTCCTCTTTTCTCCCAACTCTGAAATGACATGTGAAGAAGAAATCTGCCTACTGCGTGACAACATAGAGAAAGCACTTGACCATTGTTCACGGACTCGCGCAACCAATCGATCAAAACCAAAAACATCTGAGAAATGGTATGGCCCAGAACTAAAAACTGAAAAAAGAAAATGCACCTCACTGGAGCATAAATGGAGAATAAGTAGAAATGCCGAAGACAGAGCCACTTATAAACATCAGTTGAAAATATACCATACCGCCATACGCAAAGCAAAGAAAGACTACTTCTCTCAAAAAATTCTAGAGAATAAAAACTCGCCCAAGGAGCTTTTTAAAATAGTAAAAGAACTTTGTAATCCTCTCAGTCTTACATCGAACTTGACGCCATCACAAGAAAACTGTACAAAAATTAGTGACTTTTTCAGTGATAAAATTGACAAAATATATGCCTCTTTTACAAATAACACCCAGGCCCCTGCGGAGTATCGGATAGACCCTACTTTGCAAACCAACTGCTCTACCTTTGGACCATTTTCAGAAGACGAGGTCACTAAAGCCATGTCAGAAATTAAATCAGGCTCGCCATGGGATGTTTGCCCACACTTTATTTTCTCTCAACTGACTCCCATAATTGGCACCGCAGTCACAAAAGTTCTTAACCAGTCCCTGGAGCAAGCTGTTTTCCCAGAAGTTTGGAAAAAATTGGCGGTAATTCCATTACTAAAAAAGGTGGGCGCGGACATAAACGATCCAGCCAACTATCGTCCCATCTCACAGCTCCCCTTTCTATCCAAGGTTTTAGAAAGACTTGTAACAAAACAACTGTCAAGTTATCTAGAAATCAACAAACTTCTAGATGTTTCCCAAACAGGTTTTAGATCAAATAACAGCACAGAGACAACGCTCCTGGCTGTAATGGACGACATCCGAATGCAGGTAGATAAAGGCAAAACGGTTGCCCTGATACTCCTTGATTTATCAGCGGCATTTGATACTGTGTCCCATAAACTGTTAATTCACTTACTTGCCGCAAAAGGAATACAAGGTAAAGCCCTTAATTGGCTGGAGTCCTTTTTATCAAACAGATCCCAGTCTATTTGTTTAGGCAACTTCACCTCTACCCCTCGAAAGATTAAATATGGAGTTCCCCAAGGGGCTACATTGAGCCCAACATTGTTCAATGTATACGTCTCCTCATTGGCATCGATTGGCAAGAAATGGGGCATTAATATCTGCTCCTACGCTGACGATACTCAGCTGATGGTAACCCTAAATGGAGAAAATGACGCCAAAAGTAGACTGCAAAACTGCCTGTCAGAATTATCCAACTGGATGCACGGCCACTATTTAAAACTTAACGCTGACAAGTCAGAAATTCTCCTTTTTGGTGGGGATAAACAGCTTTGGGATTACACCTGGTGGCCAACTTCCTTAGGTTCTCCACCTAATCCCACATCGTCTGCTAGAAATTTAGGAATTCAGATGGACACCACTCTATCAATGAAATGCCATGTCTCCTCAATATGTGGCAAAGGATTTGCCATTCTAAAAAGGTTGAAACGGGTCTTCCCCTGGATCCCACTGGAATGCAGACAGATCCTAGTCCAGTCACTACTAGTTAGCAGGCTGGATTATGGCAATTCACTATTTGTAGGTATGTCGGACTATTTATTTAGAAAACTACAACTGGTCCAGAACGCCGCAGCAAAAGCCGTTTGCAATAAGAGAAAGTATGATTCAGCCACAAGCTGCCTGAGAGCCTTACACTGGCTGCCCATGAGGCAAAGAGCCACGTTCAAAATGCTGTGCATTGCCCATAAAACAATTTACAATACCGGCCCTTACAACTTACGGAGTAGAATTAAGTTCTATGCTCCAGCACGGAACTTACGTTCACTAGCCTCAGCCAAAGCAGCCACCACTCGGATCAAGCTATCCAGGATGGGCGGACGTGCTTTTTCACACATCGCTGCCAAACGTTGGAATGATTTGCCCATCAACCTCCGACTCACGGACTCCTACCCTACCTTCAAGAAAAAATTAAAAACTGCATTATTCCCTACACCAGTATAATCAATAAGTTCCAGGTAATTGCCTAGGTTTTACTGCTCATCTTTTGCAGCGCCGTGATATCCTAGTAGGATGAATGTTGCGCTATACAAGTACACCTAACAATAACAATAACTGAGGGCTCAGATCATTCACCAAAATACATCTGCACACATTTATTCTAATTGGAACTCATTAACATATTCAGGAGTTATCCTGAAGACGTGGAATGAATAGGGCTCTCCTGGACATAGTTTTGCTTCTCTTTAATAACCTTCCTGCTCTAAGCTTTACTGGGAGGTCTCTTTGCCCAAGAGACTGAGACGCCGCACTTATTTTACTCAAGCCTATAAGGCAAAATGTACTTTTAACGATCAGCTGTGATAATATTTTTTTATTTTCATGCCTTCACTTGTTTTTCCTTTTTTTTGCAATCCTTATCCTGTGTTTCAGCAAATTATCACGTTTATTATGGTTTCCCAGAGTGTATTCTCCTAAATTTTGTTAAAAGTAAATCCACTTTTGCAGAAGGAAGGGCCTGTCAGCACCCTGCATCTGAGTGTTCCACCAGATGCTCAGTCGAGAAAGCGGCCGGAATAAGGCTAGTATGATTGAGAATGCCCATGAGGCTAGATCTATTTTTTGTATCCCAGTTTAAAGTGAGGATTGAGGGATTACTCACAAATCTGTGTGGTAAATTAGCTTTTGATTCTTTCAGCCAGAAAAATATGTGAACTTTACATAGGTGAAAAAAGATGGAGCTTTTCGTACTGAATTTTGCTCCTAAACTTCGCTTTTAAGAAGTTTTGGTAATTTGTGTTGCTCGCTACTTCACAGACTTAGGAACCATTCAGAAATTATATAGTTAAATGTCTTGAAGCTGCATAAAACGATGTCAATTTATCCATAATGACTAAATTACCCAGGAAGGCAACACAATTTTTTGGCACTTTCTGTAGCATTAATATCAATGTAATAGTACATTTTAAAAACAGATTGATGGCACTTGTTGCTGTTCCTTTCATTGAACAAATTGTGAGCAATCAATGATAAAATCAACAAATACGTGCTCTGCATGATAATTTGGTAATAAAGAAGTGAAGGTATTCCATACTCACTGCTATGGAATAGTGAAATATCACAATTAGTCCTGCTTCAAATTTTAATGTTGTCAATTAAATTCACCTAATTTCAAAATTTAGCTTTATGCGAAATTTCTTCAACTTTTGATTACAAAATGCCCTGTTTTCTTTTTTTTTTACACAAGATTGGCCTCATTGGCACAGAAAATATCTGAGCCAGATATTTTGTGCTTGATCCTGTCTCATGTCAGAATCTTGTGAGAGTTTATTACCCAAAACGATGCCACCCATGAAAAAATTACCTGGAAAACCCACAAACCATCTTTCAGTCTAAAAGATTTAACTCATAATTTTAAAAATATATTTTTTTATGGTGTTTTGTGAAAAAGGATTTACACAATTTTGCATACAGATTATCACAATCATGGCATCAGAAGTCGAAGAGTGGAGTTTATAGCTAGTCCTGGCCATGCTGCTTAACCTTGGTTGCCAAACTCTCCGGGATTTTATATCTATATATGATCATTACCTTGAAATGTTTGTGGCTATTGGTAAGGACAGATTTTATATTCTCTTGGCTGTACAGTTTTGCTGTTAGTTATACAGCTCTGGTTTGCACAAGCTGGAGCTGGTGTTGAATTTTCACTGGGTCAATTTGCTAATTGAGTTTCTGTAACTGAAGAAAGGCACTTAACCAATCATTCATTTAAAATCTTTATTTCGGTCACAAGACCATAAAAGATATACACATAATATTACATCAGTAAAATCATATTACAATCATATTTTAAAATCAATTCAAATTTCTAAAAAGACAGTAATAGTTACTGGGAAGGGACTCTATTACCATTATTCCCTGGCCGCCTTTAGCAGCCTTGTACGTGTGAACCACATTGCAGTTAAAAATTTTGACATTGCAAAGACAGTTGTCGGGGATAGATCAGTTTTTAAGACTCTATATGCCGGTTGGAGCTGCCTGAAACCCAGATTTTTAAGCAGGGGAACAATCCAATGCTTTCTACTGTTCCGATATGCTCTACACAAGAACACAACATGCACATCATTCTCCTGTGGATTATCACATGCGGGACATGCCGATGTGTTAGGTTGTCTCGTCCATCCTTTTGTAAAGGACCTCCAAGGTAGAGTCCCATACCTCCACTGCAAGAACAGTTTTCTTGTTAGAGGGGGCATGATGTCGTTCAGGACGCATTCCATGTTAAAAGTGTCTTTACTTTGGATGAAATGAGAAGTTAGTGATCCCGCATGGACGTTCGCAAGTGCTCGCGCCAGCATAAAATCATAGTAAGTTTTTGAGAGCAATTTCCTTGAAATGCTAGTGCTGGCTCTTTCCGGGTCTGTCCATAGTCCTGGCATTCCAAGGGACTCACACATGGTCTTTATGTATCTTAGCCAGGGTATGTTACTGGCTTTTGGGGTTAGTAGCAAGTCCTGGAGCTCTGCTCTGTAGATTATCAGATCTTGGCTACTCCACAGGCGGAGCCAAAAGGTCAATGGTTTGAGGCTGAGTTCCTCTGTTATTGGCCTCACGCCCAAGTCCAGTCTTAAAGGGAGCAGTGGTGTACTTTCAGGGAGGATTGCTAACTGCCTAAGGAACTTGTTTTCGGCAGTTAGGAGGCTTTGAGAAGGTATATGGCCCCAGAGCTCTCCTCCGTAGACAACTGCCCCACGGGCCTGCACTTTGTAAATTTGTATTTATTTATTTTTTACACTTATAGAGCGCACTGATGCCAGTCGGCGTCCTGGCGCTGAAGTGATAATTCCAGAGAAGCGGAGAATCTAGGTCCTTATTGGGAGAAGAGCCATGTCTTTAGATCTTTCCTGAATGCCATGAGATTTTTATTGAGTTTGAGGGAGAGAGGGAGAGAATTCCACGCCATCGCAGCTCCCCTGACAAAGCTCCTTCCACCCCAGCGTGCCCTCTTGATCCGAGTGGTTTTGACCAGCCCAAGACTGGCCGACCTCAGTTGTCTACCTGGTCTGTACCACTGAAAAAGATCCTGAAGGAACACTGGACCAAGACCATGTAGTGCCTTAAAGACAATACAGAGGGCCTTGAACCTAATTCGCTTCCGCACCGGAAGCCAGTGCAGTTTATCCAACTCCTTTGAGACTGAGGAAAACTTGGGCAATCCCCCAATCAGGCGGGCGGCCGCATTTTGTAAAACTTGGAGCTTGTTAAGCACCCCCTGTTGTGCCTCGAGAAAAAGGCTATTGCAATAGTCGATGCGTGAGAGAACGAGGGCTGTCACCACCGTCTTTCTACAGCCCTCAGGAAGGTAGGGTATAACCTTTCTGATAATTCTCAGGGTGCAGTGTACGGAGGAACTCAGCGCATTGACTTGAGGTTTGAAGGTGAGAAGGTTGTCAATAACGACCCCCAAATTCTTCACCTTTGAAACAGGGAGAGGAGGGGACCCCATATCACTGGGCCACCAGTTAGGGCTCCAAAGATTCGTACTTGGGCCAAAGATGATCACCTCAGTCTTTGATGAATTCAATTTTAGACAGCTTTTTGCCATCCAGGAGCTGACTGCAGACATGCAATCCTGAAACCTGCCTGCCACCTCCCTCTCGGTCCCCGGGAGCACCGAGACCACAATCTGGGTGTCATCGGCGTATGATGTTAGCTCAAACCCGAAGGATCTGATTACTGGGGCGAGAGCGGCTACGTATTGCAGGGCCAAGCGGGCGGTAAGATGATTTACTAGCAATTCGTAGGATACCACCCGCCCTCTGGGTTAATTTCATAGTGGACTTAACTTGGTGCGCCCCCCAAGTCAGGTTTTGGTTCAGGGTTATCCCCAGGTACTCAAACGTCTTCACCCTTTCCAGGCTTACATCTCCTAGCCTAGGGTTAGGTCTATTGGTCGGCATTGGGTTTAAGATCATGAATTTTGTTTACTGCGGGTTGACTTCGAGTCCCCTCTCCCCGCAGAATTCCAGGAACCCATCTAACACCCGCTGGATGCCCATAGGGGATTTGGACAGCAGCAGGGTGTCATCCGCAAACATTATTGCGGGGACCCCGCTGCCGCACACTTTCGGGGCATCAATGTTAGGAATCCTAGCCAGGTGCTCTATTACCCCGTTCACAAAGAGGCAAAACAGGGTCGGTGCGAGCACACAGCCCTGCCTCACACCTCTGCGAACGGGGAATCTTTTGGTTAGTATACCACTCTTTCCGCCTCTGACTTGTGCAAAGTTGGTTTGATGCAATTTGATGAGGATAGCCAATATGTCTTTTGGGGTGCCCATGTCGTGCATGACCTTCCATAGCTTGGATCTGGGCACCAGATCGAAGGCGGCACGCAGATCCACGAATACCCTGTACAGGGTGCCGCCCTCGATCAGCGCTGTCTTCCAATATATGAGATTTAGCCTGAGTATTTGATCAATCGTTGAGACCCCCCTCCTGAATCCCGCCTGGTATGGGCTCAGCGTGTTGGTTTCCTCTAGCCAATTCTGAAGCCTATCTAGCATCAGCCTCCCAAAGAGCTTCTGAGAAACGTCAATCAAGCTGATTGGGCGGTAATTGGCCAGCAGCAGAGGGGATCCCTTTTTGGATATAGGGACCACCTCTGCTCCCAGCCAAGTATCCGGAACCCCCATTCCTCCAAGGACCGCATTGAATATTAGCGTCAGGTATGGGGCCCATATCCCCGGCTCCTGTTTGTAGAGGTCTCCGGGTATCCCATCAAGGCCAGGGGCTTTGGCCACCGATAGCCCTGCAATGGCTGCCCGGACCTCTTTTACCGTAAATGGTTCGCCTTCAGGTAGAGTCTCAAGGGTATATGGGGTGTGCGTCGAGTCGTCTTCCTCTAGAGCATAAAGGGACTGGAAATGAGTCTCCCACAAGCTCGGGGCAATGTTGGGCTCAATAGCTGTGGGAAGATCTTCCGACCCGTGATTCACAATTCTCCAGAATTTACGGAAGTCCCTATTCCCTAGAGCTCTCGTGAGTTTCTCCCAGTGGGCTTCATCCCACTCCACCCTTGCATTTGCCAGAAGATTTTTGTGTGACCTCCTCTTAGTCGTATTTCCTCCCTGCTGCGGCCAGCTTTGACATCTAGCAGGAGGTCGCGTTTGGACTTACGGCACGTGGAGTTATACCAGGTCTTTTTACGTGTCCTGCCGCATCTATCATTCCCCTTAGTAAAAAGGTCTGCCTCCATTACATTGATGAGAACCTCGTGCGTTTGCCACAGAAGAGCCCTAGTAGCTTCATTAAAGGGTTTGTCCCCAATAGCAGCTGCCTTTTCCAAAACTGGGGTAATTTTTTCATAGAGTCTGGGCAGCTTATCATCCGATGAAGCAAGTTTCTCCCACCTCACTCTCCTTCTATTGCTCTCCAGGGCCAGTCCTGACTTTGGCCCTGAATTTATCATTCCCTCGTCCGCAATACCTGGCATGGCATATTCAAGTTCTAGGGCATTGTGGTCGCTGTCCCATCTGTCAATTATCTTGAAATCGATTATATGTGACCAAGATGACATTTGGACTAACACATAGTCCAGTCTGGATTCGATTCCAGTTTTATTATAGGTGAATTTGCTTGGGACGTCAGATTTCGTACGTCCATTGCAAGCCCTGAGGCCGTGGTTGAGTGTGAGAGCTGTTACCTGCAGGGCGAGAGGGGTCCATGCCCTTGCGGGGGGCCATGGTAGCCGGCACCAGCCACCTTGAATCCTCCTCTAGGGAGGGTCCATCAAGAAGGCCTGGTAATGGCTCGAAATGTACATTTAGGTCACCTCCCACCAAGTAAGGAAGCTCCCTGGGTATTTGACTCAAGAACACGGAGAGTTCTTCAATCGTGTTCGACTCCCTTGATGCGGGCACAGGTCTTGAATAAACATTAACTATTACGAGTTTATGAGAGTTAGGCCATTCTATCTGGACCGCGATCATTTGGAACCCAGGGTTTATTGAGGGCAACATATTCTTTAAAGATTTTGATTTGAAGAAATTTTTTGAAGAAATGTAAACAGTGAAAATTAGAGAGATGATTCATGACCGATCAGAAGCAATGGGTGTCCAGCATCAGCTAAGGAGGACAACATTACACTGAGCCACCATAATGTCTACACTGGCCCCAATAATTTGAGCAGGGCCACCTCAGGTCATGGACACCATAATGCCTAGAATGCTCATAATATGATGGCAGTCCATCTTATGCCAGACCCAATATAATGCCCATGATGCCACTAAGGCATTTTATGCCAAGCCGACCATAATGCCTAAAATGCCTACAATTTATCAATAAAGGCGGCATAATGTGAGGACCAACTAAATGCCTACACTGCTCAGAAAATGTTAAAGAATGCCGTAACCTGGAAAAGAGTAGTGCCTTATGCCACAGCCATCATAAAGCATAGAATATTCACTAAATGCTTGGGGGAGTCACCTATGCCAGGGACAATCACTACCAGATGCCCAAGGATGGGAGTCATCACATACCAAAGAGTAGTTACCAAACACGCTCAAACAAACACACACAGATACACAAGCACACATGCTTCTGTACGGGTACACAGACCTGGCACACTCGTACAAGCCAGTGTGAGTGACAGCTCAGTGTTTTTAATACATGGCCAAACACCACAATGCATGGTGATTAGCCATATGTAGCGGGCGCTGTGCTACAGGGATCTGACGTGACAACTCTGGGAAAGAGTGCATGGGGTTATTGCACGTGTGCTGGTGCCCAGATGAACAATCCGGTTCAGTGCATAAGCAAATATGTACATTTAGGAGATTTTTTTATTAAACTTTTGCAAATTATTGCTAATTCCCATATTTAGGGGGTCATTAGGATCGCGGACGGACGCAAGTCCGTCCGCGACCCCAGAGCAGGAGGGAACCTCCGCATGGCATGCGGAGTTCCCTCCTGTGCAATTAGGATGTGTCCGCAAGGGTTGCGGTCACATCCTCTATTTTTAACATTGTGGTGGGTGGAGCTTCAAGCTGCACCCGCCGCAATGTTAAAAATGCACGCATTGCATTTGCATGCAGTAAGAGGCAGGCACCGCGCGGTGCCTGCCGCTTTCTGCATGCAAATGCAGGGGGGTACCATAGGTACCCCCCATGTGCACCCCCCACCCCCCCTTCACCTAGGGGGCCCGCAACGGGCCCCCGCAGTGAAGTTCCATATGCTTTTCCACGGCGGAAAACCCGCCGCGGAAAAGCATAATTTACTGGCCATCCTAATATGGTGGACGGTGTCTGGAAGACACCGTCACCATATTAGAGCTTTTCCGCCGCGGTTGTAAGCCGACCGCGGCGGAAAAGCTGCGGACGGAAACCAGGACCCACCAGCCATCCTAATGTGGCGGTGGGTCTTTGGTCAGTCCGCTGCGGTTTTTCCGCATCCTCTGGGCCGGCGGTGCCTTCCGCCGGCCCCGAGGATGCGGAAAAACCGCAATCATAATGACCCCCTTAATGTGTAATGAGGATACTTATACCATACCCCCAAGCATGCTTTACTAGTAAACCATTTACCCTAAACCTTTCCCTGTTAATCCTTAGATTAGTCACCATTAAACAATTCACTCCTAAATCCTTCACTTCTAGGCACGTCGTCCTTCACTCCGAAACAATTCACTGTTAAACCATTCACACTTAAACCCTTCACCCCAAAACCTTCACAATATACTCTTCACAATTCATCAATAAACCCTTCCCCTTCAACTTGAAACCTTTCTCGCCTCACCTCTAAACCCATTGCCCTTCACCCTTAATCCCATTTGCCATTCAATCCTTCACCAATAACTCCGAAATCCTTTACCCTTAAACTCTCCATCCTTATACCTTCAAACATAACTACTATACACCTAAATACCTCACCCTTCTCCCTTTAACCCTTCACTGTTCATCCTTAACTCTGCAACACTAAACCCTTCAACCTTCAACACTTCACCGCCAAAACCCGAAACCCCAACCCCTCCCCCCAAAATCTTCACCTTGCAGCCTTAAACTCTTCTCTATTAAACCCTTGCCCATAAACTCTTCGCCGTTCAACCGTAAACTTTTCACCCTTTAACCCTTCACCCTCATACCTTCAAACCTAAATGCATCCATTTTTGGTTGCTCCCTAGCTTGATAGCAAAATATACATAGATAGATAGACAGATAGACAGATAGACAGATAGACAGATAGACAGACAGATAGACAGACAGATAGACAGACAGATAGATAGATAGATAGATAGATAGATAGATAGATAGATAGATAGATAGATAGATAGATAGATAGATAGATAGATAGACAGATAGATAGACAGATAGATAGATAGATAGATAGATAGACAGATAGATAGATAGATAGACAGATAGACAGATAGACAGATAGATAGACAGATAGACAGACAGACAGATAGATAGATAGATAGATAGATAGATAGACAGATAGATAGACAGACAGATAGATAGATAGATAGATAGACAGACAGATAGACAGACAGACAGATAGATAGATAGATAGATAGATAGATAGATAGATAGATAGATAGATAGATAGATAGATAGATAGATAGATAGACAGACAGACAGACAGACAGACAGACAGACAGACAGACAGACAGACAGATAGATAGATAGATAGATAGATAGATAGATAGATAGATAGATAGATAGATAGATAGACAGATAATATGAGTGAATCATCTTGGGCTCTAGCTGGGATTTTTAGTTCTGTACTGCATCTTCTTTTCCCAGACTCTAAAGTTGTTTTGCTGTTTTTATGGACCGATTGGGGAACTACAAAAAGATTAATAAATCACAAAATGACATGGAAGGATCTGCTGAAATATTCCGAGCATAAAAATACATTTTGGAAGTACCGAGCGTTAGGCGTAGCCATTTATGCTTCCCTTTAGAGTCGCAAATTGCTGAAATATTTGATACCATCAACCGCCGAAATGACGCCAGTATTTGTGTCCATTTTATTATTCTGGTAGACTAGTGAAAGATCTCAGACAGTTGCAAAACAGTACTTTTGCATTTGAATTATCTTTCGGAGATATTATTTTTTGTATAACCTCTGGGTAGGTATTTTGACTACCCTCATAGGATATGTCCGATGGGAGTAATTAGAACATGTAATAAATGTCTTGCAGCCTCTAATTCATTTGTAAAAAAAAAACTCCAGGGGCCTAAAGTTTTTAATACTAAAGTTACTGAGTACAAAGGCTGCTTTTACTTGATTCCACCTCATGTTTCTTTTTTCCCCCACCCGTACTTTCTCGATCTTCAACTGACCCTTGCATGTTCTTTTTAACCCTTTATTTCTCACTTTCCCATCTTTCTTTCCTCACGTCTATCTTTTCTCCTTTTATCGCTCTTGATCAAAATCTGCTCATGAAAAACATCGCCAAGCACGAAAAAGTGAGTGCCAGTTTCACAGCCCCCACCTACTACCACTGGTACAAATTAAGCTTTGCACATAGTGTTGGCTCTGTGAAACATTCAACAATAATTTCCAGAAAATAAAACCCAGGCCTACGAAATTTGCGTAATTTGCTTTCGGTAAATTGTATGAAATGTTCATGAAACTGCCATAATTACAAGAAATAATATAATTTGGGGAATTTGGCATAACAAGTTTAATGCGAAATTCCAGAAATTAAGAGAGCATGCAGGCGTAATTTAAATCTCACCTGACCCTAACTGCTCACTAGCCTGAACCAGCTACCTCTGAAGTAGTCGGAGCATCTACGCCACAGGCTGAAATTACTTCAAATGAATATTAGTCACACAGTCAGCTCACACATAACTCCAGTGAATCACCTAAAACAGTGGTTCTTAACCTTTTGACTTTTGTGAAGCCCCATTTAATAATTGATGGAGTCCGGGACCCCCCACTAAATTAATATTTGAATCGTGGGACCCCCCACTTAGTCATTAATGGAAGCCAGAGACACAGAAGTAATTTGGATTGTTTGAAAAGCAAAACAATACACAAAAATACAGGCACAACCATTGATCAAACAAATACACAGATGATTAAATATTTTATTTACTTCACAAACAGATCTGAAAAATCAGAATTCCAATTTCAGTCGGAAGGTAAGAGCTTTTCTAAATTCAGTTTAGGCCACCCAGCTTGCACTGCTCCCACGAATCAATCGGAGGATCAACTTAATTTGTATCCTCCAATTTCAAATTCCTTCACATTAACAGAACGTTTCAAAAATTAAATTTTTAGTATACACTTTAGTAATCTGTGAATATTATTAAAGTTTCTATGCAGTCACGGACACACTGTGTAGGTTTCATGGACTCCCAAGGGTCCCCGGACCACAGGTTAAGAACCGCTGCTCTAAAAAACGCATCCCCAAGTATTAAAAAATACACTTCCTTGGTTTTTAGAACTTTACGTTGACATGTGATTAGAGGTATGGTGGAGGCACTGACAAAAAGCTAGGGAAGAGTTTATGTTGCCAAATAATAATTTATACAATATTCTTTCAAGCCCATTCCCCTCTCCAAGTTGTCATTGTTTTGCCAAGCTCTTAGTTGGCCGTTGAACTGTGCTTTGCACTATATTTGTGCCATCGCAGGATGCGCTAAGAGGCTGTCAAAATCTATTTCTAAGAAGTGGCGGGAGCCCCTGGAGCCCCTGGAGCCCCTTTGGAGTGAGATTTTTAGGCGGGCTTTGGTGTGGACTAGGCTGACTCTGTGTGGAGGAAAGCGTGCCTTTTTAATATTTTTTTGAGTTTTACATAGCGCGAACTAGACCCAAGACATCATTTTTGTTAGGCGCGGGGAGATTAAGTTATTTGCCCAGAATCACAGGTTGTTGAGCGTCGTTGCCGAGACTCCAACCCGGTTCCCCAGCTTTGAGGTTGACTGCTCTAGCTGTAAGGCTACATCCTCTCCTCAAAGAGGAGGCTGGTGGCTATATTGTAACAGTGTAAACAACCGTATCCAAGGTTAAAAGCCCTTCCTCATTCTGACATGGTAGGAGGTGCTTGTATCGCAAGTCAATATATGTAATTCTTTATTGCTTGATTAACAAAAATCATTGCAATTAAAACATTAATATCATATGTAAAAAAACTGTTCCTTAGTCATTTTAAAAATGTGATATTTTAATTGACTAGGTCCATTTTCGTTTACCTATTTCGCCAATTGTTATACAACTGTACACACATAAAAAATGTCAGTGGTTAAATGCAATACTGGAACATTGATACCAGATATACAAATCTTTTGTCTCTGTTTTTCGTTAATCATAGTTAAAGTAACATATAATGATCAAGTAGTTCCCAAGGATATACAATAAAAACTGTAAACATTATGTGCAATTATACAATTTAACTATAAAGTGCCTAAGTTGTTACACATTGTCTATAGAGTCTGTTCACACAAGAAACTTACAGTCAAAACTACAAACTTGAGGAACTTGGCTAAATTGAGCCAGAGGTAAGCAAAGGTAATGTTTATTATGTAGCAGAACTATTATAATTAAAAAGAGAATAATCTCATTCAAACAAATTCACACCCCACTTTGGAAGACCTCTTGGGCTGCAGAGACTCAGTTGGGTTAGGACTTTGCTATCAGTTTGCTGGTGATTGAGAGCCGTTGGTTGGATTATATTTTCCAGTGCATACTACTCATGGTAAACAGTCAATGCTGTTAGATTTGGACCTGACTTGAAAACATGAAGCCATCTGTCACATCAGAGCAACATTTACTTTCTGTGGCTTGAGTTCACACCATGCATTCTGCCCCATCTCCAGTCCCACCTTCACTCTGGGCATTGAGCCTCTTACCAAAGAAGTTGTCCTTCTGCCTCTTCAGGACATTTCAATAAGTCCAGGGGAGTGAATCTTCAGTTTAATATAATTATTTTAAAACATGTCCAACTTCCTAGTCCCTTGCTGGGCAAAACACACCATTCTCTGCCCCGTTTTTTCTTCCGCAGTGTTCTACGAACATTATACCCAAAGATCTCTGTATTTTCAATACATTTCCGAGTAGATTCTGTAGGAGGCCATTTACAATGAATGTGCGAAGAGGTACGTATGTCACCTGACACCAGTGCTTAATTTAAAAGAATAAGTGCTGGGCTCTTGTCAGGAGGCCACAGCAGCTTGCACCACACATTGCCCCTGCCAGCACTGCCAATGACAGTACAAACACAACTACTAACCAGCACACTCTTACAAGTGTGACAGTTCAGACTATTCCAGGCCCCCAAAGCTATAAGAATGGCTTGGGAGGTAGGTATTAGTCATTGTAAATGTAAATTGAACTAATAAACAGCTGCTGTTGTGCTCATACATAAATTAGACAGACAGTGCCACCATGTGGCATACTCTCATAAGCCTGGTGCTGGTAATAAGGTATCAGTGCCGAGCACCGGAAATCCCCGGCTCAAATTAAGCACTGCCTGATATCATTTTCCCCATAGCTGGTAAAAAATGTAGTTTGTTGTTCATGGTCTACTGTGAATGTCTTCTCCATTTGCAGAATGAATCCAATTTGTTTACATGTTTCTGTCTCATGGTTCCTTTGTCGTGAGGTGAGTTCAGCCTGCTTCAGTGGACCTACAGACCGGACACTCTCTGACATAATACGCAATTACGTTCAATGTCTTTAGTCATCTTTGCCCGTTACGCATCCATTGCTACATATGTTCGGCTAGGGTGCGAATATGTTTGTAGTTGATTGTGGTGGAGTATCCATCAGGAATGTTTTTTCTTTTGACTCCCGATTTTTCAGTGTCTAAAGTCAGAATAAATTGTATCCTTTAAAGTTAGTTCCCATTATTTTAAACTTGGCAAGATCAAAATAATGTTCCTTTGCATTAGACTAGGAGGGCCTAACCTTACTTCATGATGACCAGATCAGCTCAACAATTTCAGTTCTTTAAAAATTTAATCTAAAAGAAAATTACTTACATATTCACTGGTTATCTGTCATGAGTCTGGCATAGCATGGCCAATCATAAGACAAACACTTTATGAAAATTCCAATTTTTTCTTTTTTCTAGTACTTCATTTTTGAAAGGTGAAGATACTACTCTAGCATATATTGTGATATAACTAGTGAAGGTAAATTACTTCCATATGTATAAACATTGCACATTTCGATCTGATGTTAAATATGTATAGTTCTTATGTGAAAATAATGTAAAACCTAATTAAGAACCTTTCTGTTTCCTTACCTTTTTATGGAAATTTCTAATAGTGAGACATTCCAGATAAAAAACAGGAACTGCATAAAAGAAGGGGATGAACCAGACTTCAATTACATGTTTTATTCAGGAACATACTGGTACCATAAATTGAATGATACCTCCTAAATTTACATGTGTCATGTAACATTACTGAAGGGACAACACCATAGCAGGTTATTAAAAGATGACGAACACAGCAAAATTTGAGAGAAAGGAAGAATACAGATTTGCAAGTCCTCCATGTTCCACAAAAGAACACATAATACTTCTATAATCAAAGGCAAAACAATCCTTAACTCGTGGAACTAATTGCTGAAATGAAATTATTTATATTTCAATTGCCAAGAGGCTGGAATTTTATTACTTGGGAAACTAAGTGGTGTCCAGCGTGACAATAAAAAAAGAGAGCACAAAAGGTTTAATTGTGTAAACAGACATCCAGACAGGATGACTCAAAATATCCAAAAACAAAATACGAGTTCAAAAAGCTTTATTGTAAAATTAATAACAATATTTATCAGAAAGTAAGTCCCATTCATTCAAACATGATATTGTAAACTCACCACACCCAGACCGCATTTTAGAACCATGACACATAGTTGTTCTTTGTGAAATTCTAAAATGTGTTAGGGCAGCACACTACCTGATGAAGTGACAGAATAGAGATATAAGATATAAAATAAAAAATGAAGTGAGAATTGAACAACTAGGAGTTTTGTTTGAGTTCATTTTGTAATTCTGGCCATCAAGCCATAATTTGAGTTTAATAAAACATGCACATCTAGTCCTTGAAAGCAAGATGACTCCACTCAATTTTATAGTTTTTGCCGTCCAAAAATCTTAGCTCAATATGTACAGCAGGATAATGACTATTGTTGATAGTCATCTTTGTTACAACACCAATTAGTTTTATTAGGTCAAGAAAGACAAACTGTGCTTCATTTTGAAAATTGTTTAGGATAATTATGTTCAAGGAAAAATGCATTTTATTGCAAATATTATAACATTCGGAAGTGATGTACTACGCAATTATATGATAAAGTATATGGGGAGATGCTAATTAGTTGTGACCCGGAAAGTCTAACAAGCTGTTCGCTTTTCTATGGAATGAGGGCTAATAGGCAAATATCAGATTATTTTGTCTATTAAAGAGATACATCTTCAGATTGTCCTCTTTCGCTGAAATTCTAGGATTTGAACATTGAGCTACTGACAAATTTGATTAGGAGAAAATGTGAGTCAGGAACCAACTGTATGTTAATTTCTTGCTCTAGTGACAAAGGCCAGATGAGTACCTCTTCAAAAGTCAGCTCACTAGATTGTCTACTTGGTCTTTGGCTAAGGATTTTCACATAGCTCAGCTGTCTCATAACATAGCAGCCTCTCAATTCACAAATGTCCTCCAACATTTCCACATCAGTTTATAAGAGAAAGAGGAAAGCAATTTAGTGTTGACTGTTATGTTGGATATAGGGTGTCCACATTAAAAACACTCCAGATCTGATAATGCAGCCCAGAAGTAATTTATTTCAATGGGCACTGTGCTCTGCCTCTTGCTGGTCTACACATACACGTATCCGGCGTCTTTCAAATGAGTTACAGATCTATAAAGTGTTTTTGCCGTTTCTTCAATATGAGACAATTGATCCGCGTCCATCTCACTTCTAGAGATTGGGGAGTTTGTATTGTTTGTAACTGCCCAACCGAGTAGCAATTTCAGCTTTTATTTACATTTTTTAAAGAGTTGAGCAATTTCCCCATTAATTCAATTGAAATAGGTTATCTTTGGGGACCCACCACTAAGATGTTAAGTCCGGCTATATTGAAGATAGATGCAAGACATGGGTAGGGTATTTAAAGTACATCCTCTTTCTAACTTGCCTCTTAATCTGCATAAGTGAGATCCAACCTGCTCTCAATCTGCATCTCAAAATCACTCTACATTCAGAATGATTGTGTTTTTTTCACCAGAAATACATTCCAAAAGGGAAACCGCAGAATTATATTTTCCCAATGTCAAACCCAGTTTTCGTCTCTGTTTTTGATGTATGCATTGATGAACTGGCCAAAACTTTCAACAGTTCCTGAGACTGTTTTTAAATGAAAATACATCCAGCTGGCCATTGGCATGTAATGGCCACAAAGTGGAATAGACTCTTAGACCACAACTCTCACTGCAGAGAATTGTTCGGAGTTCTCGAACAACATTGCCACCTCACTGTATCACCAGTGCACATATGTGCTGCCATTCACATAAATGAGCTAATCTGTGCATACACGCACACACACACCCATACACACACACACATACACACACACAAACACATATGCATACGTATTTGTTTTTAAAGCACAGAAGTTAAAGTGATGTTATAGTTGGGTATGGTAATAATATTTTACATTACATATAAAAAATTGAGAAATTCACTGAAAAAACTTAATTTACAGTAACATTATAGTTAGGTGAAATTGTCAGTTAAGACACAACGTTTAAACTAAAAAATAATATGAAATTCACCAGTTATAGTTAACTGAAGAAACTATAACTCGTGCCACCGCCGTGCAAGGTGTAGTCATCAATGATGTAATTTCAGATGTCATTAGTGATGCTGTCAATGATGTCATAGAACATTTCATGAGTGATGTAATCTGTGAGGTCATAAGCACTGCATACCGAATGAGCACCTTTGTTTTTTTTCAGGGAATTTCAAGGGTTTTTTTTTAACAAAATTTGATTACCATGCCTTACTATGCCATTCCCATGGCAGTGGCCAGCAACCAGGGGGGAGGGGAGTGGGAGGTGGAGGAAGGTTGGGAGGTGGGGTTAGGTGCTCACAGGGTAAGCCAGCAACGGGGGATGGGGTGCCCGCAGGGTTATGGGCTCCTACAGTACGCCATATATGCATTTTGTGATGAAACAAACAATCTCATAAACAAATTAACATTTTCCTTCGAGTGTTGTTATTGTAATAGAATAGAAATTACAGAAGTTAATATGGTTAGAGTAAAAAAAGACTGACAGATGCATGGTAGGCCTGATCTAGTTAGCCATTGTTGATTTTTTTGTGAGGTCTCCATGAGTTGGTGGCTGTTGACAAGTTGATAGTTGCAGTGATTTTTCCAAAATGTTTATATTAAGGAATTGTGTTATGTAGCTAGCTTTGAAGACAGCTGAGAGTGGACCGTAAAGAAGGGAACTGTTACTCTATTGAGCTATGACAGGCCAGGCGATAGGATGCTTGAATCAGCTTCTCTATGTACCGTTCCATTCCATTATTACTTAGATCGTCTCTCCCATTAACAAAGCCATAGGTGAATTTGTAACATGTGAAACTATTATTTCTTTTTTGATTGACATAGTACTTTTTCAAGGGAGATGGGTGGAGATACTTAAAACACCAGCTCGGAAGTTATTGAGAAGATCTGAGCAACAGAAAGGCCAACCAGGGCGATTTAGTCATCTGTGGAGAATTTAGCTAATTTTAGCTGAAGGTTGCAATCTAAATCTATTAAAACATAAACCAAACTGGGTTCCTGCGAGCGGTTGGGATCTGGAACGAGATTAGACATTCACAGCGGTGGACAGGGGTGCAGGATTACCGAAGCCAGTATTTTTTTTTTTTATTTCACATATTTTGAGTGCAAACTAATCTTCCTCAAGTAGGGGACTTCAAGGCACACCACCATAAAACATTCATCGCGGATGCCTACATAAGTAAATTCACAAAAACGAAAGGGAATTAAGCGAAGCCAGATGAAGAGCAATCGCCTATGAGATAACCAGCAATAAAAAAAAACGAGGCCATAAAAATGTCTGAAATTAAAATCGCCACAGGCACAGCTAATGCAAGGGAAATTTTGTGAGGCCATATGTGGCGTGCAGGCTTTGCACTGGCCTCGGGCAGAGGAAGATACAAATCTAAGAGCATGGGGGTGACATGCTCTAGAAGCAAATTCAAGGCTCAATACAGAAATAGTGCAAAGTGATGGTCAATTTTTTATATGGGCTAAATAGTCAGGGATATTTGTTTTGCCTTTTTATCCAGGAACTAGCAGCCCGTCCCGACCTTGTCCGGGAGTAATCAGGCTTCCCCGACCCCCACCTGCCCCGACATTGCCCAGCAGCCCGGGCCCCTGGCCGCTCCGTCCCCCGCCAGCCCCGACTCCCCGCCTGCCCCGATATTGTCGCCCGGATGTCACAAAGGCCCAGTGTTGAGGCGCTCTGCATAAATCTCTATGGCAGCTGCTTTAAGTCCACGTCTTCTGCCTGCCCCGACCCCTGCCTGGCCCGACATTGTCCCCCAGAGCCTTTCCTCAAGCGATGTAAATTGTACCCTTCTGTTTTGTTGTAACTCTCTGTTACCCGCCTGCCCCAACCCCCGCCTGCCCGACATTGTCCCCCGGAGCCTTACCTCAGCCACCGCTTCTCAGTTCACCGCTCCTCGCCGCTGGTCACAGCTCCTCCCGCCGGTCCGCTGCTCCTCACCTCCTCCCCCGTGCCATGTCCGCCGCTCGTCACCGCTCCTCGCCCGCGCCATGTCCGCCGCTCCTCCTCGCGCTCCTGGACGCCGCACCTCCCCGCGCTCCTGATGTCAGCACACAGGTCGAGGCCAGCGCTACTTCGACTACTTTTTTTATAATGTAAACTTTTTAAATATAACGTATTTTTTAACTTTATATAGCCTATGTCCATCTGCACACCCTGAGGATTACAACAATGTATCGGGTGTGTGGATTGGCGCTGTGGTTCCCGAGTTTACCTGCCTCAAAGCCTCAAAGTTCTTCCTTTATAATAGTAGTATAGATTAAGGATTTTTAGGCTATGAATTTTCCGCATTTCTTTATGTTGTGTAAACGTTTCACTATTTAAAGTCTTGTCACTCAGCACCGAGGGTGATCGCAAGGATTTTCTGGCACCTATTGATGAGGCAGTTCCTCCTTGTCTCCTAGTAGACATAGAGACCAGGACAATCGATCTTCTAAGGACCATCGAGTCTAAGGACCGTCGAGCCCCCCTTTATTTTGGCACACCAATTGGCTTATTTGTATTGCATTAATGTACCTCTGGCCCTGAGTGTACCACTCAATTAATATAGTTAGAAGTAAGCATTGGCAAAGCCAATCTGTGTCACCCGTCATAATCTAGGTTCAGGAGAGGATATGGCCTAACGCCTAGAGCCATCGACGTCGAAGGAGGGGACCAAGTTCAAGTCTCTGCAGAGACATTCAACATCCTGTTATTCTGGGCAAATCACATAATCTCTGTGCCAAACAAAAAAATGACTTTGTTAGTCTGTAACGCAACTGGTGCTAGTGTAAAGCTCTTTGATACCTTCAGATCAAGTTTGCGCTATAAAAATCTCCCCAAAAAAAGCAATTCATTTTCCAATGTGTCTTTACTTTCAAATTACACAAAGTGCAACACTATGCATGCATACGTATGGGTACACACCTTGGACTGCTTTATGAGAAAAACCTATTCAAAATGCCCGTCCACAAATGTGCACTCATTTATACAGCTGGAAATAGATTTTCTGATCAAGAAAAAGCATTCTAAGATGGTGGCTCGTTTGTGTACATGTGTGTTTTTGCACTGTTGGCTGAATTGGTATATTATTTTTATACTTTATTCATTTATTATTAATTTACCATTCCAAAATGGCCGATGGTCATATTGCTACACCAAAAGACTGAAGTGAATGGCACTCTGACAGTGTCCATATGACAGCTCCTCGTAAAAAAGTAAAAAAAAAAAAAAAAAAAAAAAAAAAAAAAACAGGTGTTAGGAAGGCAAGAGGCTGGAGAGCAACGATAAGTGGAACAGGGCGGGATAGGAAGTTGGGATAGAGAGTCTATGGACATTGATGCAACAGAGAAACGAGTGGGTAGGTTGCGAGAGCGAGGAGAAAGGCCATGGGTACCCAAGGAGTGCAAAAACACAAATGAGAAAATTGTTCACCGATGTGAGCAGTACGAGGATACAAGCCATCCAACCTAATCAGTGGCAAAGCAGGAATACTCAAGAGATGGGACAAGATGGGAAGCCAATGAATAAAGAACAGAGAACTATGACCAAGATAGACAAGTACGTTGCCTTCTTCTGATCTCACTAGTCCAAGCCTGGCAGCTTGTCCTCCCCGGGTAAACATAGAAAAGGGACAATCCTCACACACTACGGCACTGCCATAAGCGTTGGAGTTCTTTCTACAACTGTAGCATGTACTGGAGTTGGGTTCCCTATGCGCAGGTTAGAGTGATTGATCATCGTGGACCCGGGGCTCCAGACAAACCTTCTTGGGGTAAGGAGGAGCCTCATGCTTTAAAGGCAGCTGTTACTGCCTCCCTGGGTCATGTTGCTAGGCAATGGCAGCAAATCAGAGCTCTCCCCACAACCGACCACCCAATCACAGCGCTGTCTTACCAACCAATCCTTATGTTTTAAAACAATAAACACAGTGTGCTATTAATAGGATCCACAATGTTTTTTCAGCGCTATACAAACCAAAGAGCATCTCATTTAATCACCCAATAACCGGTGGGTACCTCTTCCCGCACCAGGCCACTCCTTGGTGATAAGATACAGAGTCAATTTTCCTGAGCCTTTGATATTGTTCTATGTTATTTTTTTAAAACATGGTCTACATACAAGACCGTCATGGTTCTTCTGATCATGGTGCATGATTATTTTTTTCAGTTCTTGGCAAGCAGAAGGTAAGATCAAGGCAAAGGTCTTATCTAGAATCCATTTCCTCCTTTAGCTCAAAACTAAAGTTCTGATGGCAATCCACTATGATCTAGAAACTGCTGCAGGATTACTGGCTCATCTATAACTTTAATTGGACAATCTCTAATGGGTACAGAGTACCTGTACTTCATAATTTTTTAAATAGAGAAAGTTCAACTTTTCAACAGGAGTGAAATACTTTTATTGAGAGCATAACAGACTTTCTTTTACAGGTACTCAAAGGTTGTGAGTACCTGCATTGTTATATTTCCATTGCAACCACATTGTCAGTGTAGTCTGCAGTGCATCTTGTGTTGTGAATGTCACATGTACATCCACCTTGTCATGAACAGGAGGGACTGATTAATTGGGAATGGGTTCCCACAGTCAACCAAAAGGGTTTGACCACAGAAACCCCTTTTGATTGGTTGACGGCAGTCAGAGGATTTTTGAACAACACTTTTTCAGTAATTTCCAGTGTCCTCCTTCAAGAGAACGGATAAGACCCTTAGTGTTCACCGTTGGGAAGGGATGTACCATGTTACAACGCATACCATTACAACTACCTACTATTACAACGCTACCATTACAACGCATACCATTACAACGCATAGCGCTTAGAGGTGCTGGATAGTGGTAAGTATAATTTACTATTCCAACTCCAGTCCCCCTGGACACTAGGGAAGGTGTTGGATAGTAAATTAAACTTATTCCCTATCCTAGAGCGCCCCCCAGCGCAATGCGTTGTAATGGTATGCGTTGTAAAAGTTGCGTTGTAATAGTAGGTAGTTGTAAAAGTTGCGTTGTAACAGGTGTATACCTTGGGAAGCGATTCAGAATAAAAGGCAACTTGTAATGGAAAGGGGCGACCACTCTGTCCCCCCGAACGTATGGTTGGGTGCCCCGATCCCCCCGGGAAGCCATTTTTGGGCGGTGAGGTTCCGTGACAATTGTAAGTGGTGTTTTCGACTCGCACAAATATGGTCGAGTCTGGTATCTACGAACCGCAAATGACGAGTTTAGTGGGTGTACGCAGTTTCGCTGTGCTAACCTAAACCGTTCGTCTGTTTCGTGGGTTTATCCATCTGTACCCACGGGTTCCATCTTAGATACGGCATCCATTTTGTCTCTTGCCCTCAAGTAGCCAGCGAACGGACGTTGTCCGCTTCGCGACCCTGGGATTCCCAAGACATTTGCGGAAGACACATTTCCTTTGAAAGTGTCTTTATGATGAGGGGGATGATACTGTGAGGCAGATGGCCCCGCTCGAGGCTCATCTTGCCGTGCCGGTCTATTGTCTCAGCCGTGCATCTCGTTAGGCACGTCCCTTTGATGCCTGTAGCTCGTGTTTCCCGATACCTCCCCTTTTACACCCTTTCCCATCTCCCCACTGTTTCCATCTTCCTTTGCACCTGTCCTTGTTCCCTCTTCGATCTGTTTATTGTTGATTGGAATGTACTAATGGTGGGAAGATGGGCTTTTACAGTTGGGAACCGCCAAATGTTTCCGCACTTATGTTCCGGACCCTGAATACATCAAAGCGACCCCTTGTGGGGATAATTATGGGAACCAAGTTGTAAACCTTTGTGTACCATGTAAACGTATGGGAGAAATATGTATATAAGGAGCGACCCACTTGCAGCAATTTGAAGCAGTCTCCCCAAGTTGCACGTGTTGTACTTGCTGTGACTTCTGTGTTCCCTACAGTAATAAACCTCGAATCTTTGACGCCGAAGGAAGTGTCCCGTGTCTCTGTCACTTGTACCCCGGAACAGGTTACCCACGAAGGTTTCAGGTGTTGTCCCCTGGCACCGCTGGGTCTTAAAGAACCCAGTCCTTCAGCGGGGGGCGTGGCTCGGCTGGTATGCCCGAAGCGGCGCAGCCGGGGCGCGCCTTTTCCCGCCCAAGAGGGGTTGTCCTAGACACTTACACCGAAGACCACGCCCAGTAGGCGTACCGGAGGAGGGTACACGCCCTCCCGCAGAAGAATAAATAGAGCGGGAATCCGAAGAAGCATCCTCTTGTTCCTGTGCTCTGAAGGCTGCACCCACTCGTTGCTCGTGAGCCCTCGACGGAACAAGCAGCAATTTTGAGAACTTGTAATCTTGTTGTTTCTCTTTCAGTTATTTGGAGTACGAAGGATCCAGGACCTCGTGATCGACCAAGAGCAGAATACTCGAAACCATGGCTGGCAAGAAAGCAGGAAAGGGCTCCGAGATGGAGAAGGTATTACGCCTGTTGTCGAACCGAATGGCTGGCATGGACCGAAAGCTCGGAAAAGTTGATTCGATCGGTCGAGGTCTGTCGGAGGTTAAGAAACAGTTGGCGGCCCTGAGCAATTCAGGTCGCCCCAAGAAGGTAATAGGCCCGGCCTTGCCGGGAGTCGTTCCCGAGGGTAGGGGGAAGCGGGTCAAGAGGAGGGCGGTTTCTGGGGAGGTCCCGGTTCCTGAGGTACCCCCAGTCGCCCCCGTCACGCCGGCAGACAACCCGGTACCAAACCCAGATGCGGGTCAGCCGATACCGGTTGTGATTACTCTTGCTAATGTTGAGGAAATGCCTCCGGAATTGGCCATCCAGTTGGCAGCATGGCTCAAGAAGAAGGCAGGGGACGCAGTGGCCCCTGGAGACCCGGCCGAAGAGGCCAGACTACTAATCGAGCAATTGCGGCAGTCGAGAGATGCCGCAAAGGCGAATGTTCCTCTTGTTTCCCCACAGGTGGCACCGGTAGGACCTGCAGTTGGTCACGAGAAGACGGCGGGAACAACGGCCGAACCGGGTAAGCTCGCTTTGCCAATGGCGGGGGAGGGTTCATTACCCTCGAGGCTGGAGAAGGTGGCACAGCACATCCCTATGGCCACGAAAGAGTTAATATGGGGAGACAAATACGTTAACATGTTTTCATTATTAACTGACCATCGCGAGATGGAATATGCTAAAACCCAGAAGGATTTGTGGCACCCGAGCGTCTGGCGCGCCAAGATGGCGGAATTCAGGGTGGATGAGACAGTAACGAACTGGGTTAAGGCCTTTTCTATATTTACGGCAGTTATGGGGGAACGTAAACCCGAGGTGTTGACTGAATTGTCTTGCTATCAAAATCGTATTATGGATTTTTATGCAATGTATGAGGGGGAGGAATGGAAAGGTTATGACATGAAATTCCGGAAAGCGAAAGAATATGATGCTACTCTGACGTGGGATTGCCTGGACTCGGTGTCATGGCACAATCAGCTCCTGCCAGGGGCGGCAGGTACATCCTCGCCAGGCGGGAGTGGGTCAGGGGTCGTCCGCCAAAAGCCCGCGGTGCCCTTTCGAGCGGGCGCCGGAGGGGATTACCAGCCTAAGACCGGCGGGAATGGCGGCAAGCGTGGGGTCTGTTTGGGCTTCAATCGAGGCAACTGTAACAGACCGCAGGGAACATGTAGGTTCAAGCATGTGTGTGCGGGCTGTGGGAATTCCTCACACCCGGAGAGTTCATGTAGATCTAAGAATAGCGGGACGGGAGGAAAAGGAGGGTCCAAGCAGGAGTGAGGTAGAACGTTGTGACCGTTTGCCTACACCCGTTGATCTCATGGCTATGACTCCTTGGTTGAACAAATACCCTGATCATGTATCCGCTGGGGTGTTGAGGAAGGGTTTCTTACACGGCTTCCGCATCCCGGCGGGGGATTTTCAGGGGGACTCCTTTTGTAAAAACCAGTTATCGGTACAGCACAACCCAAGCGTGGCAGAGAGGAAAATTGCAAAAGAAGTCAGCTTAGGGCGAGTGGCAGGGCCTTTTCATCGCCCGCCGGTGGCGGAGTTCATCTGTTCCCCATTAGGGGTTGTCCCGAAGAAAGACCCAGGGGAGTTTAGACTTATTCATAACCTGTCTGCTCCAAGGGAATCCTCGGTGAACGAGGCCATTGACCCGGAAGTTTGTTCAGTGCGGTACGCATCGTTCGATGATGCCGTGGCCATGTTAAATCGCCTGGGCCCCGGGGCGCTGATGGCGAAATCAGATATCGAATCGGCGTTCCGGTTGCTCCCGGTACACCCACAGGATCAGCGCTTGCTAGGTTTTGCATTTCAAGGAAGTTATTACATGGATAAATGCATGCCTATGGGTTGCTCCATTTCTTGTGCCTATTTTGAAATGTTCCGCTGTTTTTTAGAGTGGGCATTCACCAAGGCCACAGGGCATAGGCATGTTATGCACTATCTTGATGACTTCCTGTTCTTGGGAGCAGCCGGCGATACGAAATGTGCGCAGGCGCTGCACGGCTTCTGCATCCTCATGAGGGAGTTTGGAGTCCCATTGGCACCAGGTAAGACGGTTGGACCATCTACTTCACTGGAGTTTCTGGGAATTGAGCTCGATTCTGTGGAGGGATGTTTCCGTTTACCGATGGAAAAGGTGGCCGAGTTTAGGGCTTCCTTGACGCAATGCCTGGGCAAGGAGAAAGTGACCCTGCACCAGTTGCAACAAAAAAGTGGGTCAGCTTAACTTTGCTTTGAGGGTGATACCAATGGCCCGCCCCTTCTCACGCTCTATTGCACAAGCTATGGTTGGTCTCAAAGAGGGGCACCACCGTACGAGACTGTCGGCAGAGGTTCGCCAGGATATGCGCATTGGGTTGGCATTTCTGGCGGACTTCAACGGTTGAGTCGTGTGGAACAAGCCGCCAGCGTCTTCAGATGAACTAGGTCTGTGGACTGACTCAGCGGGGAGCGTGGGATTTGGCGCTATCTTAGGTAATCGATGGTCGGCGCAAACATGGCCGACGTGGTGGCACTCCAGCGGTCTCACAGGTAACATTGGGTTCTTGGAGTTATTCCCCATTTGGGTTGCTCTGATGGCATGGCCTGAAGACTTCAGGGACTGCTCAGTGGTGTTTTGGTCTGATAATATGACTGTTGTCGAATGCATTAACCAACAGGCAGCACGCTGCAAATGGATCTTGAGATTGTTGAAAGAAGTTGTGCTGCTTTGCATGAGACTGAATGTACAGTTCAGGGCGAAACATGTGTCGGGCGTACTGAATCATGCAGCTGATGCACTCTCTCGTTCACATATGCAGGCGTTCAGGGGTTATCTACCTACAGCGGACCTAGTGGCGGCACCATTCCCCGAAGCACTTTGGCTAACCGTGCCCCGGATTACAAGACCTCGTGGCAGCAAGCTTAGCCCCCAGGACAAGGAAGGCATACGAAGGAGCGTTTCGTTCCTATTGCACATTTTTGGGTCCGACAGGGAGTCAGAGCTGGGGTCAGGAGGAATCCTTCCTGGGGTTCCTGGTAGCGCTGCACAGAGAAGGCCGATCAGCGGCAACGGCCAATAGGCATAGGGCGGCCATTTCAT
Source organism: Lissotriton vulgaris (assembly GCF_964263255.1). NCBI lineage: Eukaryota > Metazoa > Chordata > Amphibia > Caudata > Salamandridae > Lissotriton > Lissotriton vulgaris. The sequence goes on along the minus strand of NC_141700.1, from coordinate 82,645,521 downwards.
TCATGGCGCAGGTGCATGGCATAAAAGACCCGACGGGTTCCTTTTTGGTTAAGAAGGCCCTTCGCGGCTGGCAGCGCCTCGGGGGTCACAAGAAAGATGCGAGGCACCCGATTGGCTTGGACAGATTGTCTCTACTTGTAGCGAAACTAGACGAGACGTGCTCCTCCCATTTCGAAGCAGTTCTGTTACGGGCAGCTTTCGCATTAGCATTCCATGGGGCTATGCGGGTGAGCGAACTGGTCGCAAGGAATAAGAAAGACATTGAGGGAGGCTTGCGCAGGGATCACGTCCAAATTAGGGGTGATTCGATGGTGGTCTCGATAGCCAGGTCCAAGACCGACCAGGGGGCTATGGGAAATAGTGTTGTCGTGCAGCGCGCGCGAGGGTCCCCCACGTGCCCGATAAAGTATATAAAGGAATACTTGGCACTTCGGGCGACTACATGGGGGGGAGTTTGCTGAGACACAAGGATGGCACCCCACTGACGAGGTTTCAGTTCCAGAGGGTGCTAGCACTGACAATCGCTGCTGCGGGCATGGACCCGTGCGATTTTGGGACCCACTCCTTTAGGATAGGGGCTGCTACTGAAGCTACAGCCAGGGGTCAGAGTGCGGAGGAAGTGAAACAGTTGGGACGATGGTCCTCGAATTGCTTCAAAAGGTATGTGCGATTGCACATGTTGTAAAGATCAATTGACATGCACTCACGCTTCTTGTCTTTTGTTTGAATTACAGTTTCGCGAGCCTGTCACGCGGGGCGGAATTTGCAGTCGACCCAGCACCAGGAGACCAGCGGTCAAGGACCACCGTCTGGAGAGAGAGTGGTATGGGTCGTGGGCCACTCATATGTGAGGCGCGCCGGGGACGTATTCAAAGCAGGTGAAGCGACTCACGCAGCTGGGGAATACGGGTACAGAGTGGCCTTCCATGGGAAGGGCGGGCTCTGTTTTGACCAATTCGAATCATTTTTTGAGGGTCTCTTAGGGCGGCAAAGGTCACAGCCATCTGTAGTCATAGTACACCTGGGGGGCAATGACTTGGTGTCACTGGGTAGACGAGTGTTGTTTGAACAAATTTTGTCTGCTGTTAGCTGGTTGGCTAAAAGAATCCCGGGGTGCACGATTGCCTGGTCCCACATAATTCCCAGGAAGGTATGGCGGGGGGGCCTTTCGGTGTCAGCACTGAACCATTCAGTGAAAAGGGTTACTAATAAAATTGGTAAATTGTTTCGCTCTTCGCAGTTGCATAGCATTCCTCACGGGTGTATTCGGGGTGATCTCATGTATCTGAACGATGGGGTACACTTGTCCAGGGAGGGGAATGATTTACTCACAGGAGACTTCATAGCTTGGCTAAGGGGTTTGAGGAAGCATGACCTTTAGGAGGAGTAGGGGGGGCCGGATAGTCGGTCAACTATCTGGCCTGTGGCGGTAAGGTCATGATCGGTGAGCAGTAATTTCAAGGTCCCTAGAGGGGGGCGCCACCCAGAATGGATGGGAGCGCCCGGGGGGAGGCGGCCATTGGCCCCTCCCACGGGGAGGCGGCACCCACTAAGGATGGGTCGCCTAGGGGGAGACGGCCATAGGCCCCTCCCAGGGGGGAGGCGGCTAGATGCCCCTCCTACTAATTTCCCGGGGGCCGGATATCCGCGACGGCGGATAGAGAGTGTGGGGATGGGGGGGGAGTCCACGCTGTCCTTCCTACAGATACCTCACACGGGAACTCGGACGACCTTTAAGATGGCGTCGAGTGGAAAGGGGGCCCCCACCACGACAAGGGAAGTTACAGTTGGCAATGAGGGTAGAGTCCTCTGCGCATGCGCCACTCACACCGTGAGGGCGAGAGTTTTGGTAGTAGGGATCTGACACCGGTTAAGACCTTGCCGTTGGCCCTTAATGCTAGGATGTACAATTTTAATTTAGAATGTATGCATTTGCAGGATGTTAGACTAGGCTAGGAAACCTTTGTATTAGAGACCTGTTAAGGTTAGCCAAAGAAGATGTCTTCATCGAAATGTAATAAATGTAAAATTGTACATAATTATGAAACTTTTATTTAATGTTTTAAATTTTGTTTCATATTTTAATAAATACGGCCGGGAGGGTGACTCCCTCCCGCCTTCCAAAATTTCAAACCTGTGTCTGACTTCTCCCATCCTTGGGGATTGTGTTGAGAGGGGGTGGCGGGCATCCCGGCCATACGCCCTAAACTGAGTAGCTTGAACAACAGTATTATCCAGTGTTGAGCAAAAAAAAAATTCTTTCTTTTAAACCACTTACAAAGAGGGTTTTTGCTTTTTTTTGCTTGAATCCATTCCACAGACAAACCAAAAAGAGATTCTGCAATTGTTTGCATTTTTTCGAAAAATGTTCCCGCAGAATACTACACCAAAGTTGGCATTGTTTTGGTGGCTCCATCAGTAAACGTGCAGCTTGAACTATATCTTAACTCCAATGAGGAGAGATTCATTTACCCCCCTAAGCACGGCAGGAGCTCAGAGAGTGCACTGATGCATTTTTGTCCTACAGAGGGAAGTGGTAAGCATGTGCACAGTGACTAGGCCAGAGAAGCAAGTGGGATAACTCACTTGCGCAAATTGTGGACACTGCAGCAAGAAAATGATCCCAAGTCATCTGTGCAAGATCCACTTGAATATTTGTGTGCGAGGTCTATCTCCCAATCTGTCTAAGTCACTGGTAGAAAAATTGAACCAGTAGTTCTCGAGAATTTATTCACATACAAATGTTCAGTACTTACTTGGATACATGGTGTATAGCTGAGACATCACCAATCAATCACGCCAACTAGACTGAGTCAGTAGTCAGTGGACAAATAACAAATGCTCTTATTTTTTGTGAGTACCCAGGTTCACATGAGCAAATGGTGGCTTTGGTGTGTGTTTTCTTGATTCAAAGCAGTGGCAGAGCACATCGAAATTAAGGATGGGCGAAATATGCATAATTTGCGGTTGCATAATTAAAAAAAAATTGTGAAAATTATGTGAAGTTGTGCATTAGAAGAAATGCGAAACCATCATGTGGCGTTTTATATTTTTACCCAAAAATTGGTCTGGCATTTACTGTGGATCCCAAGATGCATTTCGCTTGGAAAAATAGTGCAAAAAATTCAAGCAGCCGCTCCGCTTGTTGCTGTTTCCGGTGCATTGCTCTTGTATGATCCTACTGAATAAATAGCAAATAATTATGCAACGTGGCATAATAGTGTTGTTTCTGAAATTTCACATTTAAAGTGTAATGTAAAATTACTGAAATTGTGCTGGAAAACGCCTGAGTAACAGAAATTTCGCCCGGCGTAATGGAAATTTGTACCAAATTGGGAATAGTGTTCCGAACATCAGGGACAAAGATTGGGTCAAATATGTGATTTATAATTCATTTGTGCATACTTATCCAATTGCACTCTGCACCTTTACGATTATAATAAATTAATGTAGTAACATCTTTAATATGCACAACAAAAGAGTCAATCCCCATAATAACCCTGACATTATCTACCTAAAGCCTGTGCTGTTGTAGGAAGCCAAAGCAAGAGATACTTATTTAGCTTAGATATAAAGTTATTGCGGTTAATTACAATAGTCTTAATTTCCAACAAAGCTTCATAATCGAAGATTGGAAATGGGCCAAACTACAGGTGCATGACCGGCGTCTGGATGTGGCGGAGGCTCGAATATCTGACATGGAGGATGGGACGGCACAGTCACTCAAGAGACTGGAACGAACGGAACGCCTGCTCAAAGAAGTAGCGATAAAGAACGAGGATTTGGAAGCCTGCATCGCCGAAACAAAGTCTGTATCATTGGGGATCCAGAAACGACCGCCACCGGCCGTATGGATCTCTTCGTGGAGAAGGTGCTCGCTGACCTCTTTGGAAGGGAGGCCTTCACATCCGGCTTTGTTGTGGAGAGGGCCCACAGATCACTGGGCCCCAGACCCAACCCTGGTCTCCCCCCGAGGCCCATAATAGCACGTCTCCTGAATTTCAGGGATCGGGACACTGCACTAAGACTGGCGAGAGAGTGTGGAGACGTGGACTGGCAGGGGTCAAAATTGTCTTTCTACCCGGACTTCACAGCAATGGTGCAGGAAGCCAGTCGCAAATTTAATGGGGTCAAGGCCACTTTGCGGAACCTCGGACTCAAATGTGGCAGGCTCTATCCGGCGAGGCAAAGGGTGGATGTGGGCGGCAGATCTCTAATATTTGACACAGCAGCGGAAGCACAGGAATTTTGTCAGGCACACAAGCAACGAAACGCACAGAATGCGGCGGGAAGACCCCTCCCTTGCCCACCTCACAGTGAATCTGACGCCAGCGCTGAACTCTTCTCTAATTCTGGCACCAGTTAACCAATTTGCTTAATTACATGCAAGTAATGCATTCAATTGGGGAAAATGTTATGTCTTTTGCATTGATATGTCAGTTGGCTGGTTCGACCCCTTGCTGCCAGCCCCCATGGTGTATCCGACTAGTTGGTTCTACCTCTTATTGGGGTACTGTGTTTGGGCCGCATCACCACAACTTAAAATGGATCTGTACCTAATGTTAGATTATTCACATAGGGTGGACCACCTTCGGATCATAAGGTGGTTGGGTGGGGGGAGGTGGGAAGGGGCCGGGAATGTATATTTCAATTGTTATTTTTCACACCTATGCTCATTAGTGTTAGCTAAGTTAGTTGTACACCAAGACCCTGCCAGGACAGACTACGCACTCAGTCCAAATGGCACGAATTGGTAATGTAGAGGGCCCCTCAGTGCTAACCTTACTGTCATGGAACGTTACAGGCATGAATGATAACCGTAAACGGCGACAAGTACTTCATTATTTACTTCGACACAAGGTAGACATAGCATATTTGCAGGAGACACACCTCCTCTCCACCGATGCGGCGCGCTTCGGTGCCAGCTGGTGCACACATAGATATTTCGCAAATTACAGCAATTACGCTAGGGGTGACTTCATCTTGATACACAAAAGAGTCCCTTTCAGTCTAAGCAACGTCATTCACGACCCGGAGGGCAGATACATCATAGTCGCAGGCGCCCTCTGTGGCCACAAGGTCTCCCTAATTAATGTCTACGCCCCGAATGTGGATGACCCCGAGTTTTTCTGCGCTCTAACCGCCCAACTCGCAAAGCAGGAACCCCACAAGATGTTTTTGGGAGGAGTCTTTAACTTGTTATTAGATCCTAAGGTGGATAGCACCTCCGAGCCCCTGACACTAAACCACGGGCGTGGCGGGCCCTGAAGGACCTCGGTGACCAATATACACTAAAAGACATTTGGCATAGCCGTAATCCCACACACACGGAGTACACTCACTACTCTGATCAGCATAATACTTGGACCAGAATTAACTACTGGTTGCTTTCTCCTGAACTCATGGACGGGTTCAATTCCCTCACGACGCTCCCTAGGACATATTCTGACCACTACCCTATAGTGCTATTTCTGAAACTTACAAGACCAGAGGGGTACGAACGACAATGTCACTTTCCGGGTAGGGCACTGTAGGACTACCTATTCAAAGCGGAAGTGCGAGAAGCTATCGAAGACTATTTCGGTTTGGTGGACTCTTGGGCTGTACTGTGGGAGGGATTCAAGGATGTCATTAGCGGTGTTTGCATTTCTAAACATGCTGAGGTGCTTAGAGACCTCCGCAACACGATGTCCTGTATTGAGCGCAAAATAGGTGCATTGGACTCCAAATCCTCGGTGAACCCAAATCCAACTGACCCAGCAACAAGACTATCTCTACTGTCTGAGTACAGAGACACCGCAGCCTGGGAGATATTATATCTAGGAAAATATCACACAGCTCAATGCTATGGAGAGGGGGGGAGAGCGGGGAGGGTGCTGGCACACATGCTAAGGCCTCCATACAGTAAATCACACATCACAGAGATCCATTCCACCACGGGGGACACACTTATCACAACAACTGATATCCGGGACGAGTTCCTAAATTACTTTACCGCACTCTACACTTCCAAATCTAGACCGGATAGCACAGACCAGACGGACTACCTCTCCGAGGTGGCACTGGTATATCTGGAAAAATACATGCAAGACTTTATGGCAGAACCCATATCGGTGGCGGACGTCACGCTCGCTATTGACACTCTACGAGGCTCCAATGCCCCAGGTCTTGATGGCCTCACAGGAGACTTTTTCAAGGAATACAAGGACCTTCTGGCACCGCACTTCATCAAAGTACATGCTGAAGCATTAGAAAAACAGATACCCCCACCACTCTTCGTGAGGCCGTAATAATCCTCCTCCCGAAGCTCGGGAAAGATGCTAAACAATGCGGGTCCTATCGACCGCTATCCCTACTTAATTTAGATTGCAAAATTCTGGCTAAAGTACTTGCAAATAGACTATCCCAACTAATGGAGTACATCATCTCTCCTGTGCAATCCGGCTTTGTACCTCAGCAATCGACTTCCCTGAATCTTCATACACTTTTTGCGGTACTTCATAGAATACACCCTGCCATCCCTGCAGCTGTAATCCTGCATGGTGCCGAGAAGGCCTTCGATTCCCTTGAGTGGCCATTCATCATTGAAGTGATGAAACGTACGGGCCCGCCATTTGGTTTTATAAACACAGTGGCATTACTCTATTGCACTCCCACTGCGAGACTCTGTTTAAATGGCACCCTCTCCAGGCCCATTCGGCTCTTTTGCAGCACTCAGCAGGGTTGCCCCTTATCCCTTAGCCATGAATCTGCTGATCAGGCATTTTCAGGAGCGACACCTGCTTCGAGGTCTGCAGTTCAACACCGGCCCTCTTCTAGTCTCCCAATATGCAGATGATACTATCTTATATGTCCGGGAACCGCACATTAACCTAGCACCTCTCATTAGGGAGATTCTCCGTTTTGGTAGATTCTCAGGACTAGGTATAACTGGCACAAGTCCATCATTTTCACACTCACCGCGAGCATGTCACTATGGGAATGTGAGTTCCCCCTAGAATGGTGCCACGATTCGGTAAAATATCTCAGGATACATCTCCACCTAGTCACTGCCCACATCATACACTTAAATTGCGGACAGGCCATGCACACTTTGGAAACAGAGATTGAGAAATGGCTGAGGCTACCGCTGTCGCTAGCTGGACGGGTTGCAATTCTGAAAATGGTGGTGCTGCCTACATTTTTAGGTTTCTTCAACAACATCCCCGTACCCCTCACTGACAATTTCTTTCGCACACTCCGATCACACGTCACCAGACTGGTGTGGGGTGGGAAACAACCACGCATCTGGTGGCCCATCCTTACACTACAGTACTAAAGAGGTGGGTATAATGTCCCAGACTTCCAACTGTATTAATTAGTAGCGCAATGCCGCTATGCACACGCTTGGTTTCACCCGGACGCAACAATACCATTTCTGCGACCGGAGGCGGATCTTGTTCTCCCTGACACACTCTCTGAGATACTCCCTTGAGGGTTCCCTCGAGCCCCACGTGACATTCAAACGGTATCTACCACTGCATGGGCGAAACTGAAGAAATATACCGGTGCTACGACCCTCTTTCTTCCTCCCTTCCCCTCCCTAACGCCAGATGGATCCCAATCTCTGGTGAGTGGCTGGTCAAGCGTACACTAGCTTCCCTAGAAATCGCCAAGATAGGAGAGTTATACCCTGGGGGACATATATTCGCACTTGATGAAGACCTACGATACGACAACTGTAGTTTCATGACCCGATTTATCATGATACGTGTTCGCTCGGCATTGCGATCCTCCCTCCTTACATTCCCCATGGAACCGGACTCCTTCCCCCCACTTACCCTGGTACTTGAGAGTCGAGATGGAGCACGCCTCATCCCCAAAATGTACAGAGCTAGCGCACACATCAAACCAGTGTGCGACGCAAGACTTCGACAAGCCTGGGAAACTGATATCGAAGAGCAAATAACAGATGAACAATGGTCAAAATGTTGCACGTCCACCAAAGACATATCCCTTAACAGCAGACACAAGCTGCTCCACTTCAAATTCCTTCGCCGCGCTTATTTCACACCTGCCAAGGCGCACAGGATAGACCCAGCTAGGCCTCACACATGTCTTAAATGTAACGCACCTTATGCAGACTTCATACACTTAGCGTGGTCTTGCCCCCGCTTACAGCCTTATTGGGCTGAAGTGCACACAATCCTGGGGAAAATGATCCACTTACCTCTCAACCCCATCACGGAAATTGTGCTGTTGGGTTACACAGCGCAGCTCCCAAAGAAAATTAGAAGATTTACCTCACTAGGCCTGCTTATGTCAAAAAGAGAGGTGGCAATACCCTGGGGTAGGAAGACCGCTCCCAAAGTTTAGGACTGGTTGCACAGTTTAGCCTATTGCAACGTCGACACTGAGGCCTATGCCAGCCTTATACCAACTACATCACGCCCCAAGGACATATGGGGCCCATTTAGGGAATATGTAGAGGCTGCCAAACAGTCCTCTGGCTCACAAGAGGCGAGCTGCATTGTACGGGAGGGTGTGGGGTGATTGACCTGGCCAGACTTATTGAGCGGGCAGCATTAATATTCACGATGATTGTTTTTCTTCTCCATGGACATTTTTTGGTGGGTTTACCAGTCGTATACAGGGCCGGCCATGAGAGGAAGGAACTGGAGGGTTGTTTCACGTGGGCGAGCTGAGGCTAAGCCGTCATGCACTGCATGGAGATCACAAATGTTGGTGTCATTGTTGTTGCTATGTTGCCATTTTTAAGAAAAAACAGACGTCCGGAGTCGGTGGACAGTGAGGATGGTGTCTTATTTTAGTGTTGGACAGATGGGCATCATAATTTTAAACTATTATAATTGTCAATAAACGAGGGGTATAAATTCCATGGGAAAGACAAAAAGTATACACTTATGTAATTGTTTATCTCTATGGGGAAAATGTGCGCATTTATAGTTTGTAGAGTGGACACGGGAAAGTGACAGATTCTTAAGAAGTTGATTCAGTTGTCTTCAACCAATATTGTACATCTAATTATAACACTATGACAAGCATTACGAAAGTTTTTTGATTAAACGCATATCACCACATGTGTTTGGTAACAGTATATAAATTTTATTACACTTTATCCATTTACAAAATATCTTAAAAACCACTTTAAAAACATTTAACAATAAACATGATCATCACAATGTCTTTGATAAAATATCAATGTGAACACAGAATCAAAAGGTCGACGCGGCGTTTCGGCTTTCTTTAGTACACCTTCATCAGGACTGATTCTAGACAATTAAAATAATAAAACACAAAGTTACCAAATGGATAATAGTGGGTGCTACATTGTTCATCTGTCTGTCATTGCATTTCGTCTTCCCGATTTAAATTACTCTACTATCATTTTGATCTACACACATTTTTATTTATTACAAAGCACATATTCTGTCTCTGTTTATTAAATTCACATATTCTTATTCTTGACAGTTATTATTTGCACATCTATACAACCCTCTATTTTGCCTTCCCCTTGGACATGTGTACATTCATCGTGGGATCCCCATACTTCCATCACTAAAAGTAGTACCTCAACTCTTATATTGAATGCGTACCTTGTTATTCCAAATGGATTTATTGTCCATGTGGATGGAACTAGTTGGTTCCACGGGGAGTCCTTTTTAAAAAAAAATTTGGACCGCTGGTGGATCCCACTTTGCTAGTGGTTATGCGCAAAGTTGCTCTGTCTCTAAATAAAGACATACAGATACCAATGATTTATTCATAATGATGTTCATGCTTGAGCTACATTGAGTCATAGATCTCTTTAGTACATACCTAATAATCGAGGGTTAATTCAATTTCCTCTGATTCGAGATCGTTTTATTTTTGGATATGGTAGAGGATTTGATTCCCTCCTTCTGTGCCTGTAGATATAAGAGCACAAATGTGCAGGCGTGTTTTTAATTATTCCTACCCTATTTGTGCTAATAGACAACATACCTTGAATAGGCTACGTTCCTGCCGTATTTAGCTGCCAGGAGGAGCCACCGTTTTGTGTGATAGATTGTCCAGCATTGTTCTCCCTACAAAATTAATATTAATGTAGATGGATATATCGCCCGACTTCCTGTTATGCTGTCTTAATTTCATTAAACATTTCACTATAGTTGTATATATGTTTAATGAAATGTTACCATATCCAAAAATAAAACGATCTCGAATCAGAGGAAATTGAATTAACCCTCGATTATTAGGTATGTACTAAAGAGATCTATGACTCAATGTAGCTCAAGCATGAACATCATTATGAATAAATCATTGGTATCTGTATGTCTTTATTTAGAGACAGAGCAACTTTGCGCATAACCACTAGCAAAGTGGGATCCACCAGCGGTCCAAATTTTTTTTTAAAAAGGACTCCCCGTGGAACCAACTAGTTCCATCCACATGGACAATAAATCCATTTGGAATAACAAGGTACGCATTCAATATAAGAGTTGAGGTACTACTTTTAGTGATGGAAGTATGGGGATCCCACGAGGAATGTACACATGTCCAAGGGGAAGGCAAAATAGAGGGTTGTATAGATGTGCAAATAATAACTGTCAAGAATAAGAATATGTGAATTTAATAAACAGAGACAGAATATGTGCTTTGTAATAAATAAAAATGTGTGTAGATCAAAATGATAGTAGAGTAATTTAAATCGGGAAGACGAAATGCAATGACAGACAGATGAACAATGTAGCACCCACTATTATCCGTTTGGTAACTTTGTGTTTTATTATTTTAATTGTCTAGAATCAGTCCTGATGAAGGTGTACTAAAGAAAGCCGAAACGCCGCGTCGACCTTTTGATTCTGTGTTCACATTGATATTTTATCAAAGACATTGTGATGATCATGTTTATTGTTAAATGTTTTTAAAGTGGTTTTTAAGATATTTTGTAAATGGATAAAGTGTAATAAAATGTATATACTGTTACCAAACACATGTGGTGATATGCTTTTAATCAAAAAACTTTCGTAATGCTTGTCATAGTCTTATAATTAGATGTACAATATTGGTTGAAGACAACTGAATCAACTTCTTAAGAATCTGTCACTTTCCCGTGTCCACTCTACAAACTATAAATGCGCAAATTTTCCCCATAGGGATAAACAATTACATAAGTGTGTACTTTTTGCCTTTCCCATGGAATGTATGCCCCTTGTTTATTGACAATTATAATAGTTTAAAATTATGATGCCCATCTGTCCAACACTAAAATAAGACACCATCCTCACTGTCCACCGACTCCGGACGTCTGTTTTTTCTTAAAACTGTTTTCCCCACCGTCCTCTATGATTTAGAGTGGGTTCCTCCTTACTGTTTTCACAGCTATGTTGCCATTGTCATTGAACTGGTTGGTGCGATATGTATAACCTGCGACATTGCTGTAGACGATACTGTGAGCAAGGTATTTATTGTATACAAATATTTGTTTCATACCTGAAATAAAGTTTAAAAAAAAAAAGATTAGAAATGGGCCCAACCAGCCATAAACTAAAACTAACAAGATATGACGGTGCACTAAACTTTACAGGAACAGCAGTCTGATTGGTTAAATCATAGCACTTACAAAGCATTCCACAAGAGCTGCATACTGCAGCATAAAATGTATTAGTAGCCCTAAAGGACAAAAGCAGATGCTATTATAAACTAACCAGTACACAAACATGCATCTCATTGAGCGGCGAGGTGGCTGAGGACCAACAGCCCGGCACAAAATGGCTGGTAACAGGGGGAGTAGGTCTGGGCGAAATTTTGGTTGTCTCTGATTCGCTCTTCCATATTTGTCCTCTCATCGAACATCAACCATCCCACCCCATTCCACAACAGAAGGATTAGGAAGAGGAGTTATCAGGTCATTCCTTTAGTGGGATGGATGCCACAATAAGCAACTAATTCTAGAACACATGATCTAACTATTGCTGGTGGGCCACGCCGACCATAAAGCCAACACTGTGGAGTTGTAGAACTTTTTGAATTGTTACTTTTTGACTTTAGAAGCCTGAACAAAGATTCTTAGCAGTGATGAGGGTCACCTTGTTTCAGTATGACAGACTTAGGGCCGGATTACGCGTCTGGTGGTCCATGGACCACCAGACTCGTGGGGGCAGACCAATGGTGGCCTGGGTGGGCAGACCACCACAGCCTGGCTGCAGCCGCCAGGAAACCTCCATTCCCTTGGCAGTGTTGCGGCGTTCAGCAGGCAGCATTATTCTTGCCCGCACCACCGAGGGCCAGTCAAGTATATTACAAGTTTCCTGACCGCTGGCGGTGTCCAGGAGGTTCCTCCAACATGAACACAGTGGAAGAGAGGAAGCAAAGGGGGCCCTGTAGCGCCCCCTGTGCCTCCTCCGCATGCGGATGCACCACAGTTCATAAACAGCATGAACTTTTCAGTCCATGCCGTGCAGGAACTGTTTTTGGGGTTCCCATTGCCGTGTTCATTTTCAGGGCACTTCTGTTGGAACGGCTTTGGCGGTGCGGCGGCAGGACGAACACAGCGCCACACCGCCAAAGTCATAATCAGGCCTTAACCCCTTCGTTGCTGATGACGAGCTCAGCTTGTCATCAGCTACGGCGCTCGTATGCTGATGACGAGCTGAACTCGTCATGTAACGCGGTTTTTTTAAAAACGCCGCACACAGCGGGAAAAGCCGCCGCAGTGATGCGGTTAAGTAAATAGTTAACCATATTTTCGGAAGTATTTGTTATACAGTGGATTAGGATAGCTTCTGTTCAGTTAGACAGACAGGTCAGCTAATTGGTCACAAACAGATTCCATTTTAAAATATCGTACTGGGTTAAGACACCCGCTGGATAGACTTTTGTTCAGCAGCAAGCGCCGCGGTATCTTAGGGGTAGGATCGCTCCGATAGTTAATGCTCTTGCTGGAATGATCGGTGTGCAGTTGAGTGGCATGTTTGACTCAACACAAAATAGCATGGGGTGCACAACGTGCGATATGGAGTTACAATTTCTATTTTATGTGGGAGGTTAAGTGAGTAATTACTTTTACAGAGATCCTTGTGCTACCTGCCGGCCACAAATTACAATCCTTGCAATATAGCTCAGTAAGAACTGGTTTCAAGGAACGGCCTAAAACCTGCAAGGCTTAGGTTTATAACCTTATAGTTTTCTGTAAATCTTTCCTGATCCATAAGTTCCTAAAAGTGGTTTATTTTTTTTAGTAAGTGAACATCATTATAATTACACACTTCTTCCAGATCATAATTGTCTCTCACAGATTGAGCTTGCAAAGCCAAAAATCTGCCTCCAAATCTTAGTTTATCTCTTAAGCACTTGAGAAGTGACAAGCTCTGTTTCCTTGAGGGTGTTAATCATCAAGGTGCTATTACACCAGGTAGCTCACAGCCAGGAAGAGAGCCAAACAAAGGGAGGGCAGGTGGTCCTTAAAGTGAGGCATTTGTGTTGCACTCAGCTGTAGCTTAAAATAAGAGGCCTTGCTTACCTGCTCAACCATGTCCCGAATGTTGCTGCTCTGAACACAAAGCACACAAACTGCAGACTTCACTAAATTTTCCTGATGTCTGCAAATTGCACACAGCACAGTCAGCATATTTCACTTGGGCTGGGTAAATCCATCTCCAAAAACCCATTGGATCAAGGATCTGGCTGGATCTCCTTCATTTCCAGCACAGTGCAGAACCCTTGTGAATATTAAATACGGATATCTACCTGATAAATTGTTGCAAAACTAAAAATGTTAACACATGGCAAATAAAAAAAAAATCTGTCTTCTATAAGATGCGAAGATTTCCACCAAACTTAACAAATGTGGCAAAGAAAAAAACCTTGAAAGCTTTGCTCACCCCAAATCTTTATGGAGAGAGTAGGGTCAACCCAGAATTACAGCCTAGGTGAGCCGTTAGGGTGAGAGTTTTTTTAAGACTTTTTTTTTATTTCTGTAATTTTTTATTGAAAAATAAAGCATATTTACATTGTGGCTATTAGAGTGAACAATTCCAGCCATAAATTGTGATATTGTCACATGACACAGTCACGCCTTACCCTGAGGTGTGCTTAATTTGTGCCAGTGCTTGCAGGTGGTGGGCACCGGCACACACTTTTAGGGACTGGGACATATTTTTCATCACCAAATGTTTACTCAGAGCAACATAGAGACAGGGAAAGGCAGAAAAGAGAGAAAGAAGCGGGAAGTAAAAGATAGGAGGAAAACAGTGACAACGGGGGTAAGAGGGAATGGAAAAGAACATGTATGAGTGAGATAAAGAGACAGGAAGTGTAGTGTGGTAAAGAAAGAGACATGAGGAATCAAGACAAGCCAGGGGTGTAACACAAGCCCCTGCAGTGCAGCAGGGGGATCACCACTTCTGGGGTCCCCTAGCTCCCTCAGGGGGCACCCAATCAGACCAAAGACATTGAGAATCTGTGCAGTATGATGAGAATCTAAGGGACCCGCTGATTGGAGGCCTAGTGTAAGCTAGGTCTGAACCGGGAGCTCTCGCTACGTGTCCCTAAGGTTTCAAAATGTATATATCATTAGTGCGGTTCAAATCAATGTATACAAAGACTCATTGGACATAATTTCATGAAGTTTAAAGGCTTATTTAGTAAGCATTGTTTCAATACCAGTGCTTCAAATATGTACAAAAAATAACAGTGTCGTTGAATCAAACAATTCAATGAGTTATCAAATCATAAATCAACACAAAATGTTAAGGACAAACAGTAAAAGGTAAAAATTAAACATTTCCCAATGCATTTCGGGTCTGCACGACCCTTCTTCAGGGGAATTTTCAAATGTAAATACAAGATATTGTTCACAGTGTCAAACACTTCAGTCCGTTTTCAGGCACTACAAAATAAAAGATTGTTGTATTCCATAAATGTACATTCTTTACAGGATGAAAAAATAGAATTAACACTACTTCCCTCAGTGTGAGGTGATCTCTAACTTGCATGCTGTTAAACCTGTGAAAACATTAACCAATCCAAAAGGATATTGTGTCCCAAAGAAGTGAGTAGGTTATCCTAAGCACAATTACCAACCTAAAAGATGTGATAACAGAGTTAACACCCTCGTGAATCCAAGGGATAGCATGCTCGAAAAATTAAGAAAAGAAAGAAAAAATGATCGAGAAAAAAGTAGTCCCAATACATGCCCTATGAGGAAAACTACCTGTATAGTGCCTCAATCTGTGCTTGAATCTGGCAAGAAGGTGTTACTGAATCCAAATGTAACTCTGCGGGGATAATATACAGTACTGCTTACTAAGAGAGTAACTGTTTGCGAAGTTGATAAGTGCTAGAAAAGGGTTATGCTGGCTTACCAGTAAACTCGCTCGTTGTTTTGAGGATAGCTCTGAATAAACTGTTCTTGTTTACAAGTCCTGAGGAAAATTAAATTAAGCTAGTTATATCTACCCTAACTGAGTAGATTGCGACCATAATACCGGTCACAGTAAAATCTTACCGTGAATCCGTATGCAAACTCTGCTCTCCCCCTTGTCTTTCTCAACTCGCCTGAACAACCTGGTAAAAGTGAGGAGAGGAACATATTATCCCTCCGCTCGCTGCTACTGCAGTCTTGCTCAATCAGCGCCATAGCGGCGCGATGCGCTTACCTCTTCTCGCTACCTCTTCTCGCTAGCGTCCGCTGACCTCTACCCTCTCGAGCGCTTCCGGCGTCAACATCCGGTTAGCGGGTCGGGTTTTAAATGCCGATTGCCTGACCTAAAGTATGGTTATTGAAGACAGACTGGATTTCTGTCCTATAACTAAATCACTATTCTTGAGGCTCTAACCTTGGAAGAGTAAACGTGATGTGAAACTAACACCATGTGCAAAAATAAAATTAAAAATAGAATTAAAAAACAAGGATTTTAATAAATGTCCCCCTCTACCCAAGGTGATGTGGCCATTATATAAGAACTATGTAAAATGTCCTAAAACGTGCGTAATTAATTTGATAGGTGCAATGACTGCAGTAGGTGTTTGCAAAATGAGATATGGGTGAGAACGTTATTTGTGTGTGACACACTCGGTCATAGTGTCAATCCTGTACAAAGGAGGAAACACGATCATAAATTGAGATGCAAAGATCAAATTGAATAACTATCATGGTTGTTGGTCACTGTACTAAATGTAATATGTTGCTTATAAAAAGCATATCATTTCACATTGGTCATTAAGCCCACCTGGTGTTAAAGTCCCGAGCATTTTTATCCAAAATGTCTCTCTACGTGCCAGGGCTATGTTGTGATCTATTCCCTTGTGTTTTTCTACCACTTCTAAAATGGTGTATCGCAATTGTGGTATGGAATGACTGGACGCTGTCCAGTGGGTTGCCAAACAAGATGTTGTCGATTTGTTTCTTATGGTGCTTTTGTGCTCGATGATTCGAGTTTTGACTTTGCGGGAAGTTCTTCCCACATAGGTTAGTCCACAGGGGCATCTTATCGCTTTGCGGAGTACTGTTAATTTACTCCAGTTTAGGAGGGGCCTGAAGACCTGGCTTTTTAACTCTTAGTGTGTTCATTACTGCTCATTACTGCTTTTGTTTTGTTTTTGTTGCCTGTTTTTAGCTGTGTTGTGTTATCTCATTATGAGCTGAGGGTGGAAAGCGTCGGGACACTCCCTGTGAGTAGCTGCACGCTATATAAAAAACTCTATAACATAACATAACATCGCATAGATTACCCCCACTGTATTGCAGTCTCCACTGTATTTGAGTTGTATGGCTTTGCCACTGTGGGGATGCTTGAATTCTTTGCCCGTGATAACATTGTTACATTGGCCGCAATTGTAGCACTTTCTCATTCCCTTATTGTCATCTTTTGGATGGTTTACAGGAGCCTTCAGTATTTCTCTCATTTTTTTTGCTCTTGTGTGTGCTATAATCGGAAATGTTTTAAATAAGTTGGCAAAGTCCGGTTCATTGGCGAAGATTTCCCATCGCTTCCTCAGAATCTGTTTTATCCGTTGGGACTGTGTGGAATGTTTCATCACAAAAACAATTCGGTCATTATCAGATTTCTCAGTTTTTCAGAGTAAGTCATTACGATCCATCCTAGAAACCTTTTGTACTGCAGTGTCAAGTACTTCAGTTGGGTAACCTCTCGCAATGTATCTGTCAACTTGCTCGTCAATCATGTTGTTGCTGTTGGATGCATCTGAGGATATCCTTTTGATCCTTATGAATTGCGAAGTGGGTAGGTGATCTTTTAAGTTTTTGGGATGGGCGCTTGAGTAGTGCAATGCGTTATTTACATCCGTGGGTTTGCGGAAAATATTAGTTGTAATGCCATCTTGTGATTTGGAAATCTCGATGTCCAGAAACTGTATTTTTTGTTCTTGGATGTTGTGAGTAAATTGTATTCTAGGGTTACACTGATTCAATTCCCTTATGAGTTCTTCTAGCTCCGTCTTGGATCCACGCCAGATTATCAAAATGTCGTCAATGAATCGTAGGAACAAAATGAGGTTCTTCGTCCATCTGGTGTTCGTCAGAATGAATCGCTGTTCAAAGTGAGCCATGAAGGTGTTAGCGTATGCGGGCGCCCCCGAAAAGCCCATGGATGTGCCTGTCTTCTGCAAATAAAAATTAGATTTCCAAGAAAAGTAACTGTGATATAAAGAAAAGTGCAAAAGTTCTAACAAAAAAATCCCCAGGGAGTGATCCACTTCTGATTGTAGTAATCTCCATTCTATGGCCTCCAGGCCCTCTGAGTGTGCAATTGACGTATAGAGTGCCACGACATCTATAGTACAAAGTAATGTGTTTTCCCCAATCAGGTTATTTACTTGTTGAAGTTTCAATAGGCAGTCTGTCGTGTCTTTAAGGTATGTTTCCCAAGACTGAACTAACGGTTGTAAATGGAAGTCAATAAATCGGCCAACGGGTTCATGGATCGAACCACATCCTGCCACGATGGGTCTAAATGGTGGATCGGTGATACTCTTGTGAACCTTAGGTATCATGTACATATGTGGTACTTGTGGTGTGTTAGTCCTTAGGTATTTGCCTGTGTTGTTGTTGATGACATCTGTGTCTTCCGCTTGCTTGATTATAGTATCCAGGATTTTACTGAATTCATCGGTGGGATCTTGTGCCAATTGTATGTATGTCTCAGTATCCAAGACATGAGCGTCAACTTTTCTTTCATAGAACGTAGTGTCCATCATCACCAACGCTCCTCCCTTGTCTGCCGGTTGAAATGTGATCGTTGTGTCTTGTCTGAGATCATTGAGAATTCTCCTCTGTTTGATGGATAGATTCTGTTTTTTAGATGTTACATATTTTATGGTTTCCAGATCCTTTTTGACTAAGGTTTCGAAGTTGTCCAAAATTTTGTGTGTGATTGGAGACATGAATTTACTTTTAGGTTTAAATTTTTGTTGTTCCGTCCGTCATGGTGGTTGAAAAAAACCATTTGAGTCTCAATTTGCGTAAAAATTTGAAGAGGGCTATTTCAGTTTCCAAACCGTTGGATACATAAGTCGGTACAAAAGATGTGCCCTTGTTTAGAAGTTTCTCCTCTTCCATCGTTAGTTGTCTGCTTGATATGTTGATAATCAGGTTGGTTTCTTTGTGACTTGTCTTTGTGGACGTCCTGTCTCCGTGGTTTTTTTTGTTACCTTGTCCCCTACGGGTGCATCTGTTCTTGATTCTGAAGACTGGTCCGGTGGTTGGATTGCTGATTGGCCCTCCGCCAAAAAAGACTGTTGGTTCTGAGAGGTACCTGGCGTTGTGGCCTGTGGTGTTGCTAAGGTCGTGGGAACGGGTGCTGGCGGTCTTTGTAATGAAAGGTCCTCATCTAGTGCCACACTCTCTTCTAACAAGGTGTTCCTGGGTGTTTTGCTTGAGAATCTTTTATGTGCATAGGCCTCCGCCCATGTATATACCTCATCTAATTTATAGTCTATCGTATCTCTACGAAATTTGCGAATCTTCCGGTCATGAACCTCTTTAGCATGAACATGAAGTTGTTAATATCTTCGAGAATCTTTGTCCAGTCTGTGTCTGGTATGGTTTTTGATAATTTCTGTTGTAATTTGAAAATGTCTTCCTTTAAGTCAAGGAGTATTTGTGATAGTTCCTCAATGATCAGCAATATGAGATCTAGTGAACATTTGTTCAAGATGGCTTGCCATTTGATAAGAAAGGCCTTGTTAAATTTGAAGAGCATAGGTTTTAGCGCTATCCGTAGTCCCCTGGGAATTCTTTTCACCTTGTGGTGCTCAATTAAAGTTGTTGCGTGTAACCGTTGGTTAACTTCCTTGCGCATGATATATTCAAGTTGTTTAAGCATCTGAGTGGTTGTGCCTTTCGACGTGCTGAATGTGCGTACTTGTTCAATTAGAGAGTAGATGGAGGCTGCTTCCTCTGTGCCATACACCTTAATCTCTGCTTGGTTCAGGGTTAAGTTTGCTATCTCTTGAAAGGAAGCCATTATCGTTCGTAATGTGGGTGCTAGTCTAGTGTGGGGCTGGAGTTAAACTGCAATGTAATAGTCTAGTCTGCACTCCTTTTTTTTCCAAATGTTGATCTTTTTTGTTGGGGAATAACTACAGGTTTTGGGAGCTACCCAGTGGGTCAGTTGAGCCCACAACTGGAGTTAAACTGCTGATTGGAGGCCTAGTGTAAGCTAGGTCTGAACCGGGAGCTCTCGCTACGTGTCCCTAAAAGTAAATTCATGTCTCCAATCACACACAAAATTTTGGACAACTTCGAAACCTTAGTCAAAAAGGATCTGGAAACCATAAAATATGTAACACCTAAAAAACAGAATCTATCCATCAAACAGAGGAGAATTCTCAATGATCTCAGACAAGACACAACGATCACATTTCAACCGGCAGACAAGGGAGGAGCGTTGGTGATGATGGACACTACGTTCTATGAAAGAAAAGTTGACGCTCATGTCTTGGATACTGAGACATACATACAATTGGCACAAGATCCCACCGATGAATTCAGTAAAATCCTGGATACTATAATCAAGCAAGCGGAAGACACAGATGTCATCAACAACAACACAGGCAAATACCTAAGGACTAACACACCACAAGTACCACATATGTACATGATACCTAAGGTTCACAAGAGTATCACCGATCCACCATTTAGACCCATCGTGGCAGGATGTGGTTCGATCCATGAACCCGTTGGCCGATTTATTGACTTCCATTTACAACCGTTAGTTCAGTCTTGGGAAACATACCTTAAAGACACGACAGACTGCCTATTGAAACTTCAACAAGTCAATAACCTGATTGGGGAAAACACATTACTTTGTACTATAGATGTCGTGGCACTCTATACGTCAATTGCACACTCAGAGGGCCTGGAGGCCATAGAATGGAGATTACTACAATCAGAAGTGGATCACTCCTTGGGGATTTTTTTGTTAGAACTTTTGCACTTTTCTTTATATCACAGTTACTTTTCTTGGAAATCTAATTTTTATTTGCAGAAGACAGGCACATCCATGGGCTTTTCGGGGGCGCCCACATACGCTAACACCTTCATGGCTCACTTTGAACAGCGATTCATTCTGACGAACACCAGATGGACGAAGAACCTCATTTTGTTCCTACGATTCATTGACGACATTTTGATAATCTGGCGTGGATCCAAGACGGAGCTAGAAGAACTCATAAGGGAATTGAATCAGTGTAACCCTAGAATACAATTTACTCACAACATCCAAGAACAAAAAATACAGTTTCTGGACATCGAGATTTCCAAATCACAAGATGGCATTACAACTAATATTTTCCGCAAACCCACGGATGTAAATAACGCATTGCACTACTCAAGCGCCCATCCCAAAAACTTAAAAGATCACCTACCCACTTCGCAATTCATAAGGATCAAAAGGATATCCTCAGATGCATCCAACAGCAACAACATGATTGACGAGCAAGTTGACAGATACATTGCGAGAGGTTACCCAACTGAAGTACTTGACACTGCAGTACAAAAGGTTTCTAGGATGGATCGTAATGACTTACTCAGAAAAACGGAGAAATCTGATAATGACTGAATTGTTTTTGTGATGAAACATTCCACACAGTCCCAACGGATAAAACAGATTCTGAGGAAGCGATGGGAAATCATCGCCAATGAACCGGACTTTGCCAACTTATTTAAAACATTTCCGATTATAGCACACACAAGAGCAAAAAACATGAGAGAAATACTGAAGGCTCCTGTAAACCATCCAAAAGATGACAATAAGGGAATGAGAAAGTGCTACAATTGCGGCCAATGTAACAATGTTATCACGGGCAAAGAATTCAAGCATCCCCACAGTGGCAAAGCCATACAACTCAAATACAGTGGAGACTGCAATACAGTGGGGGTAATCTATGCGATAAGATGCCCCTGTGGACTAACCTATGTGGGAAGAACTTCCCGCAAAGTCAAAACTCGAATCATCGAGCACAAAAGCACCATAAGAAACAAATCGACAACATCTTGTTTGGCAACCCACTGGACAGCGTCCAGTCATTCCATACCACAATTGCGATACACCATTTTAGAAGTGGTAGAAAAACACAAGGGAATAGATCACAACATAGCCCTGGCACGTAGAGAGACATTTTGGATAAAAATGCTCGGGACTTTAACACCAGGTGGGCTTAATGACCAATGTGAAATGATATGCTTTTTATAAGCAACATATTACATTTAGTACAGTGACCAACAACCATGATAGTTATTCAATTTGATCTTTGCATCTCAATTTATGATCGTGTTTCCTCCTTTGTACAGGATTGACACTATGACCGAGTGTGTCACACACAAATAACGTTCTCACCCATATCTCATTTTGCAAACACCTACTGCAGTCATTACACCTATCAAATTAATTACGCACGTTTTAGGACATTTTACATAGTTCTTATATAATGGCCACATCACCTTGGGTAGAGGGGGACATTTATTAAAATCCTCGTTTTTTAATTCTATTTTTAATTTTATTTTTGCACATGGTGTTAGTTTCACATCACGTTTACTCTTCCAAGGTTAGAGCCTCAAGAATAGTGATTTAGTTATAGGACAGAAATCCAGTCTGTCTTCAATAACCATAATTTAGGTCAGGCAATCGGCATTTAAAACCCGACCCGCTAACCGGATGTTGACGCCGGAAGCGCTCGAGAGGGTAGAGGTCAGCGGACGCTAGCGAGAAGAGGTAAGCGCATCGCGCCGCTATGGCGCTGATTGAGCAAGACTGCAGTAGCAGCGAGCGGAGGGATAATATGTTCCTCTCCTCACTTTTACCAGGTTGTTCAGGCGAGTTGAGAAAGACAAGGGGGAGAGCAGAGTTTGCATACGGATTCACGGTAAGATTTTACTGTGACCGGTATTATGGTCGCAATCTACTCAGTTAGGGTAGATATAACTAGCTTAATTTAATTTTCCTAAGGACTTGTAAACAAGAACAGTTTATTCAGAGCTATCCTCAAAACAACGAGCGAGTTTACTGGTAAGCCAGCATAACCCTTTTCTAGCACTTATCAACTTCGCAAACAGTTACTCTCTTAGTAAGCAGTACTGTATATTATCCCCGCAGAGTTACATTTGGATTCAGTAACACCTTCTTGCCAGATTCAAGCACAGATTGAGGCACTATACAGGTAGTTTTCCTCATAGGGCATGTATTGGGACTACTTTTTTCTCGATCATTTTTTCTTTCTTTTCTTAATTTTTCGAGCATGCTATCCCTTGGATTCACGAGGGTGTTAACTCTGTTATCACATCTTTTAGGTTGGTAATTGTGCTTAGGATAACCTACTCACTTCTTTGGGACACAATATCCTTTTGGATTGGTTAATGTTTTCACAGGTTTAACAGCATGCAAGTTAGAGATCACCTCACACTGAGGGAAGTAGTGTTAATTCTATTTTTTCATCCTGTAAAGAATGTACATTTATGGAATACAACAATCTTTTATTTTGTAGTGCCTGAAAACGGACTGAAGTGTTTGACACTGTGAACAATATCTTGTATTTACATTTGAAAATTCCCCTGAAGAAGGGTCGTGCAGACCCGAAATGCATTGGGAAATGTTTAATTTTTACCTTTTACTGTTTGTCCTTAACATTTTGTGTTGATTTATGATTTGATAACTCATTGAATTGTTTGATTCAACGACACTGTTATTTTTTGTACATATTTGAAGCACTGGTATTGAAACAATGCTTACTAAATAAGCCTTTAAACTTCATGAAATTATGTCCAATGAGTCTTTGTATACATTGATTTGAACCGCACTAATGATATATACATTTTGAAACCTTAGGGACACGCAGCGAGAGCTCCCAGTTCAGACCTAGCTTACACTAGGCCTCCAATCAGCAGTTTAACTCCAGTTGTGGGCTCAACTGACCCACTGGGTAGCTCCCAAAACCTGTAGTTATTCCCCAACAAAAAAGATCAACATTTGGAAAAAAAGGAGTGCAGACTAGACTATTACATTGCAATCTAAGGGACCCCTCATTACATTCTACAGAGGGGGTGAAGGACGCCATTTTGTGTCACGTGAGACGAGCTACCTCTAGTGGGCTTATGGGACAAATATTGGGCCCTGCACTTTTTGTTTGAACAAATTAAGCTCTCTCCCTGTGCGTCACCCCCCCCCCCGATAGCTCCAAACTTCCAGTTACCACCGCCTAGCGCTCGTCTGTTTCACATTGTGCTTTATCTCACAGGAAATTGCAAACGCAAGATTCAATCCAGGACATGGAACATTTCAAGCGGCTTTTTCGACATTTACGATCTTAGGGCGGAAGGTCGGCCGCTCGCACGAGCCGTCATCCCTGAAGCATTAATGCGGATATCTCCGGAGCCTTAACGCAAGTCACTACTGATAGCAAAGAGGGAACAGGCGGCACCAGCCGGAACCACGTCTGGGGATTGGCTAATGCAGCTTCCCAGAACTGGAACTGTCTCCTAATATTTGGCATAGTTACTTATTGATGTGAGGAACAACTCTCTGCGAATAAAAGGATTAGTGCCATTATCGGCAACCTCCCCCACCCACAGTCTGAGCATGCAAGAATAAATAAATACACAAGACAACTTTTGTTCTGGGGAAATATTGCTGCAGGTTTATTCCATACAAAAGTATGGAATATGGTGGGTTATCTTACGGGTGATCCAAGGGCGGGGAGCTGTACCAACCTATTCTGCCCCGCCCAACTGATGAGTCAGACACCCAGACAGTGCTACATCTTTGGTGATCCTCTTCCGGATCACGTGACACGCTGGTCTCTTATTACTCACGCCCTTTTCGGGGCAGACCGTAGCAGGGCAAACCCCCGGTTGGCCAGGCCCCCAACCGCCGGAAAGACTAACGTGGTGCCATCGCGGTTTTCCAAGAACCTGCCCTGAGGCTCCTGGTCTTTGGCTCTGGCACCCCTACTGTGCCACACAGAGGTACATTACTATACCAGTCTGCCGCAGACGTACCCTTACTGTACCCGTCTGCTTCCAGATCGCCCTGTAACTCTGCCTGCAACGAAAAAAAGAAAGCATTACAACGTTCTATGTACATTGCCTGCCAACCCCAGGACGGGTAAGCGGTAGCGTGGGAGACGGCGTGTCTGGCACAAAGAGGACGCCAGAGAGGTGGGGGGAGGTATAAGTACCCTCCCCGACCACTGTGCACCGGAAGTGACGCCAAGGTGAAGGCTCCTTCCCGAGTCCAGCCCTTAGCCAGTAGGGTGGCGTTTGTGCCCAAATGGCACTAAAGGGCTGCCCGTTTGGAATGGCTCCCTGCGGGGGCCGCGGATAGCTGCATTAAGGCAGTACAGTGATAGACAAAATAGAGGCAAGTAAACATTTGGTATGCACTGCATTGGTGTTCATCACAACACTACTTCCGAAATATCCCACGCTGTTTTATGAAAGTTTACAATTTTCCTGTACTTTCGCATAATTAATTTACGCTTTTTAATTATTGCTGTTTTATAAGTGTATTATTTTAAGCACTGTCTCACAGGTCATGTGGCCAACAATTTAGAACACAAAGGCAAAAATATTTTAAGATGTAGTGCTACAAAATCCCTGTTTTATTACAAAAGCACTAATTCTATCACGTGCAAACTCATATTTCAGTTCAGATGGGTTTGGTCAGTTCTGTAATTGCACATTTGCAGTCTGTGCTCCAGAATTTACAAATAGGAAATCTTGGGTTCTTTGTTAACAAGTTACTAGCAGATCTTACCTGCAAAAACCTGTGGGAGTACAGTTGGGTTACACAACTTGCCATGAGCAAACAGCATGTATGCCATAGCTAAGGGGCAATCACCGCCTTACTTAAAATCGAGTTTAGAGCAGAGCCAGGGCTTGTAAAAAGGGCCAAAATGTCAACAATAAAATAATTTCCTTGGCCTCCGCTGCGTTCAAAGTTCACAATATCCAATTTGGTATTAAATGTAATGTAAAACCAGAAGTGCGAGTGCTGGACTTGTTACACTGATGTCCTTGTGGGTAGTATCCAGATGTGCCCTCCCTTCCTTCTCACTCTGAATTATTGGTGAAATAATGCAGCCAGGGAGGTAGCTTGGTCAGTAAGATTAGTGGGAGGAGGGGAAGCTTCATATTTTCTACCAATAGCGCTGGCATATATCTTAAAATATAATACACGACAAGCAGGGCGCCTGAGAAGAAGGGGCTAAAAGGGCGATGGAAAGGAAGATGAATAAGGATTGGTAGGGGTACTAAGTGAGAGAAAACACAATATTTTGTAAAATAACCAACATTGTTAAAGACTTTCAAATTGGAGAGGGAAAAGAGTGTGTGCTTTTTTTGTCCGTGTGTAGGTAACAATTCCTGTTGAAATCCGACAGACACCTCACCAGACCCGACTAAAAGCTCCTGTACCCAACTATTTACCAGAAAATACATTTATTAGGGGGTGTAACCAGGGCCGGACTGGGAACCGTAACTGGCCCTGGCATACTGCTCTGCCGGCCCCCTGGGGGGTGCGGCCGAGCTGTTTCCTAGGGCCGGTTTCGGCAGATTTTGTTACAGGTGGCTGATATTTCCGGCTCCCTGTAACAACAAGCATTTGCAATGCAATAGGTCTCGCATTAGGAAAGTTTGAGCTATTGGTATTGTAAATGACCGTTTTTTTATTTACGTGTTGGTTTTGAAAATAGCTAAATTAATAGCTTTGTCATTTACAATGCCAATAGTTTTAACTTTCGCAAATGAGACACCTATAGTATTTGTAACGCAATATGTGTTGTATTTACAGGACTTAGATGTATTGATATTACAAATAACAATGGCTTGTAATTTTTTTAATAATTAATACGTAAAAAAAGGTTATTGTAAATGATAATGGCAATAGCTTAAACTTTTGTGTAGATTATGTTCATTGTATTTTATTATGATGAAAATACAAGAACAGATCCACACACAGTCTGGTCATGCGCACATATCACACACTAGATATGACACGGTAATGTGAAAGTCTAAGGTAACATAAAAGGATTATCTAAGCCGCTAGCGAGAGTACTATTAGTTAGGCCCACTCTTCCCCTCTTGTGTTCCAATTGTTTGTTATGATTCTGTTGTATCTTAACAACTCAGCAGCTTGTTCTGGAGTGTAGAATCCAGGGGACAGAGAGCAGGCAATTGCTGAGGAAGAAGGACCTCGGGGGACCAGCGACACCTAAAAACTGTGAAGGTCCTTACTGCCATCAAACTAAATAAAACTCATCAATGCAACCATTACAGTAACGGATTATAGAATACAAATTAAAAGCAAAGATAATTACAGCCTTCCCTGACTTTAAAAGATTTCAAAACGACAGTATACAAATTGTATGGGGGCTGTTGATGGGGAGGCAGGTTAGTAATGCTTATTAAAGTGGGGTTTAATGAAGAGGCGTCTTAAGTCTCCATATCAAACTCAATAAAAATGACAAAGTGCCGTCATTACAAAAATCATGTTCAGCCAGCCTCTGGAAGGACCTCCTTGTTATGTCACCCTGTTTCACCCACCATCCAGCCACAGCATGTACAGGACACATACAACATGAACAAGCATCAGCGATTTCAAACATGACCTGACAATCTGGAAGTCCTCTTGTAAACAGTGGGGACGGAGTGCTTTGCCAGTGAAGTGCGACCGCTTCGTATTTCACATTTTCCGTTCCGATTTATTTACTGGTCAAATCTTGCTGCCTAAATCAACATCTCTTCCCAGAACTCCTCCGAGCCTCTTATTAATGCCCTGACTTAGAGTGGGGACATCCAAAATTGTGTGCTTACTCCACTGAGGTGGCGGCAACAGATATATTTTAGTTCTTTAGTCCTTGTAAATGTCATATATACTCATATATTTGTTTGTACATTCTGTGTTCAATAATGTGTGCCTTTTGCCTGCGCTGTTTTGACTCTATGGCCTGCTAACTTTGTTCCATTTCTGTAACAGTTTCTCCTATGTAACGTAACTGGTTCTATTGTACAGTGTTCTGACACCTTCGGGTAAAGTCCGCGCTTTTTAAAAATGCATATGTGTGTGTGTGTATGCCAAGATCTGTTTACAACACACGTATATATATATATATATATATATATACACACATATACATCTATATATGTGTATATATATATATATATACATATGTGTGTGTGTGTATGCCAAGATCTGTTTACAACACACACACACACACATATATATCAATTTAAATTCCCGCCATACATGTCTGCCAATAGGTGTTTGTTATATTGTTACTTATTTACAGAGCGCCACGTGCAGGCTCACCCTGCTGCTTCAGGCCGCTACTTTGTCAGAGGAGAAGGGACACGCGGGGTTAAAGACGGGTTCAATTCTGTAGGTTCGGCGTTTTTGGCTAGGTGTGTGCGTCCTACCCCGAGAGCCAAATCCAAGAGCACAGCTGTGCTGCCGAACCTCACCATAGGGGGCGTGCTCACGTGCGTGTCGCCTGACTGGTCTCTCTCCCTAGTGAGAGAGAGTGCTTGGTACCAGAGCGTGTGGGTGAAGAGAAGGAGCAAATTTCCCCGGAAACTCAATATTTCGTGTAATAGGATTTAGTGCCAGCGCCGTCACACTCGAACAAGGGAATAACAAAGCTAATTATGATGAAAACAAGAAACATAAGCAATTTATACTTTAAAACACGCGGAAATTTGCTCACATAAATAATGACAAAGCAAGTTGAAAAGTCGACTTGTGCTGGCCCAGAGTAAGTCAAGAGCCAAAGATGGAAAGGGAGGACATGAAGAAAAGCACATACAAACGAAAGCATACAGAACATTCGTTCCTATTCAAACAAAAATGTGACATACACCCTGTCAGTATCAATTTCCAGTTTCTGAAATTCACTCCGTGTCAATTCCGAATTCAATACACGGTATCATAAATTCACTCCGTGTCAGTTTCATTTGCAAACTGTTGTATTATATTCAATAACGTATCCTTCACGGAGCGTTAAATCACTTTAACCTTTAACTTGCAGTATTAAATTCAATAACTTAATGAGCATTCGAAATCACCGCCGCAGCCCTGCTCCGTGTAAACCGGAAGTCAGGCACTTTTGGCCGAGACGGGGGCGGGGCCTGCAATCCAGCAGGAAGTTCTGCCCGCCGCCGCCGAGGAAGCAGTGAAGCCGGCCGACTCCGACCAGCGCTGCAGAGGAGACACGGAACACGCCGAAAGAGCCCGGTGAGTGGGAGGGGAGGGGAGGGGAGGGGGGGCCAGGGCTAATGTGAAGGCCTGTGTGTATGCGTGTGTGCGTGCGTGTGTGCATGTGTGTGCGCATGCGTGACTGTGTGTGATTGAGAGAATGCGAGGCAGGGGATAGTGTGCCTGCGTGTGCCTGTGTGTGTGTGTGTGCGTGCATGCAGAGGGGTGGGGGCTGCCTGTGTCTGTGTGTGAGCGAGGGCTTGCGCCTGTGTGTGTGCGTGCGTACATGCAGAGGGGTGGGGCTGCCTGTGTCTGTGTGAGAGCCAGGGCTTGCACCGCGCATGCGCAGGTATCAGACGCGCGCTCCCGCAAGGAAAAACGCTCGTAACAGATTGGTGTCCTCATTCCCTACTCATTCCCAATACGGGCGGCAAAAGGTCTGAAGCAGACACTCTCAATGCTCACGCATTGAGAGTAAGGTCTGCTCGACCTAAAAACGGCTCCACAGAGACCCAAAATCGGCTCCCACCCTCGCGGTCCACCGGGGAAATGCCCGATGCCCGCAACGGCCAGTCCGGCCCTGGGTGTAGCACCCCAAAAACCTCCCCTAAAGCTGTGCCCCTGAACACAGCCCGTGCTTTCTGTTCAACTCAAGATATATTCCTAGACAACCAGTATTAAATAATTTATCACCACATAAGTAAAATGTTCTGTTTTGATACACTGTAAAAACATGATCAGCAGGTTTTTAAGCATTCTTAGTTTTGAAAAGTAAGGAACAGTGGTAAAGAGTAAACTGTCCAGAATCACACAATTAAGTAAACAGGGGACCAGGATTAGACCCCTGCTGCACCATCGATAGCTATGCCACAGCTGCTAAATAATAGGAATGTTTCTTATGTTTCTGATATGCTCTCACTGGTGCCTGTGCATCAGTCAACACATAATGCACAAAGTAAGGGCGGCATAGAGGAGTGCTGACAAGGAGTGCTTACAAGAAAAGGTAAGAATGGCTAGGTCTGAGTCACAAAAAAACAGTAAAAGTGCATGCAGATATTTACGACGGTGCTGATTTAAGAGGCCTGATAGGTAGAGACGTTTGGTGCTGGGTCTTAAAAGCTCTGACCCTTTTTCCTTTGTTACATATTTACGACTCTGCCTCAACTTTTACGATTTTGCCAATTCACAAAAATTCCGATAGTTACTCATCGAAAGTTACATAAGGTGAAGGTGTACAGGCATACTACTTAGGAGGTCATGTGACTTCGCCCATGGGCAGGGACACTGGAATTATGCAGCAGGGGAGGCCCAAATTATGTGGCAAGAAAAGACAAACTGTGCAGCGCAATGCAGCACATTTGGTGATAGCATTATTTTCAAATTTTTACACTTGTTAACACTGTCTGGTCAAAGTTGCACCTCATTAGTACCGGTTTAACCCCCAAATATAGACATAAGTAACAGAAATGTGACAACTCAACCTTTCCACAGAGCCTTGCATTGCGCGGCAACACATTTTGCTGCGTTCTTAACCCCTTCGATGCGGATGACAAAGCCAGCTCGTCATGGGCGTTACCTGCGCTGCGCGCATGACGAGTTGGCTTTGTCACGAAAGCCGCAATTTTCAAATTTCAGCGCGCAGCGGGAAAACCCGCTAGCGCGCATGCAGATAATAACCATTGAACCGTTTGAACTGGAAACAACATTGTGTTTGCTAAAATCTGCAGATGGTGGATTATGTGGCAAATGTGGCACACCCATAATCATGCGAAAAACACCGCAGCAGCACAATTACATAATTCCAATGGCCCTGCCCATGGGACTGTGCAGAAATGTACGCAATTGACGGTCCCGCAGAGGGGGAGTGCAGCGTCTTTGCAAACACATATTTTCCAATTGGACTGTTATAATAACAGTCCAATTGGAAAGAGGGTCTGTGGTGAGTAGTTTTGAGGAGCAGTGGCTGTTCCCTTCAGTGGCTATCTTGTGTGAGCTGGAGCACGGTGGCTCTGTGGTGAGTGGCTGTTTTGAGGGTGGCTCTCCTGGGTGCATGCAGGCTGAACTGTGCTCATTGTGTTTGTGCAGAGTTTAAGGCAAATCAATCTTCAGTGCCTGCATTTACAGGTAATTCATGAGCATTAGCCCTCTTCAAACAGTCAAGCACTTCAGGTATAATAACCACTTAGCCATCACTCAACCCATGCTCAGTGGTTTATTTAAAAAAAACTAAAAGAACCAGGCATAGACAAAACCAATATGTCTGGATTTAAAGTGCTAGAGCATGCAGCGTAAGCGCGTAAAGCCAGAAATGGAATGAAATGAGATGTGCAATGAAGGCCCCTCTGCCATCCAACCTTCTTATGACATAGAAACAAAAGTAGGACAGTGTTGAAGGCAAGGCAGCCTCCAGGCTAGACTACTTTTGATGTCAATGAAAAAAAAAATCCAATCCTGGCAACACCGAAGAGGGAAATGCAGGTGGGGGAACAAGGGGAGCACAGGCGGGGGGGGGGGAGATACGAAAGAGTGAGAGTGGGAGAGTAACGAGCACACAGGAAAAGGAGAGGTGATAAGTGGGGGATATAAGAGGGTGAAGGGTGACGAGAAGAGGTACAAACAGCAGCGGTCTGTGCAGGTGCGGGCGGTGCGGCGTATGCCCGGTTGGAAAATTGGGAGGATTTTGACAAATGACGACGAGGGAAAATTTATAATTTATTTAATTTCTCCTTGTGGACGTCTGTTGAATCCCCTCAACCCGGCATCTCCGACCTTACCTGCACAGGCCACACCTGGGTGCCAATGGGGGATGGGAGTGGAGGTGGGTCATATGCGATGGTGAAAAATGGGGAGGATAAACAGTAGACCCAAAAAAGAGGCAGGCGCGAGGAGGAAATACTTGAGGGTGGCAAGCAGTGGGCACCAGGAGGGAGGGTTGGGAGCGACAGAAGAGGAGTAGAGTGGGACAACCTAGTGCAGGCCAGCAGGAACACACAGAATAGACTACACTGAGCCTCATACAGATAAATGCAAGCACTCAAATGGAGGGAGAGGCAGAACATAAGCAGCCAACAGCATTAGGAAAGTGATGATTACTTGACTGAGCTGAACCAAGATGTAATTGCCAAATTCCAAAGCCAACGGCTTAAACAGGTTGAAGAAAGCCAATGGTTTAAAGGGGCGGAGCCAAAGCTACCCCTATATCTATTGTAAGTGACAGGCTGTTTGAAAGCTGCACTCTCAAAATCCAAGTCTACAAAATGAGTACACAGCCCATGTTTTTCTTAAAAGCCCGCCTTGTGATGCAGATGGTGAGACTGCTGAATACCTATTCCATGTCTTAACTCGTGCATCTATCTACCACCTGTTGTTCACATCACTCTTGCTTTCTCTGTTTTTAACTCTTTTCCTTACTCTTTGTTCCCCCCCATTTCCCCTTTCTTTCTCAAAATCTAGTTAAAGAGGGGAGAGGGTGTGGCCTAACGGCTAGAGCGGTTGACCTCGAAGATGGGAAACTGGGTTCGAGTCTCGGCAATGACGCTCAACATCCTGTGACTCTAGGCAAGTCACTTAAACCCCCCATGTCTAACAAAATGAATCTGTCCATCTGTAACGCAACTGGTGGTTATGTAAAGATCTCTGATACCTTCGGGTCGAGTTCGTGCTATATAAAACTCCCCCCAAAAAGCGTGATGATGAAATATAAATCCCAGTCTTCAAAAATGAGTGCTGGTACCAACCAACAGCACCAACCAACAGCACCAACCAACAGCCCCAACCAGCAGCACCAACCAACAGCACCAACCAACAGCCCCAACCAGCAGCACCAACCAACGGTACCAACCAACAGCACCAACCAGCAGCACCAACCAACGGTACCAACCAACAGCACCAACAAGCAGCACCAACCAACAGCACCAACCAGCAGCACCAACCAGCTGCACCTTAGAATAAAGTATCTCACGATAATACCACATGTTTCCCCCAATTCTGAACTGTGAAATTTCAGCATATTTTAGTTTTTTCCATAACCATACAGTCACATGTTACCACCTGAAGTGTGAGCAAGCTATTGCTGATCCAGGTGTGAACTCCTGAATCTTAATTTACCATGTGCTGAT
The DNA here is from genome assembly GCF_964263255.1 of Lissotriton vulgaris. Taxonomy (NCBI): domain Eukaryota; kingdom Metazoa; phylum Chordata; class Amphibia; order Caudata; family Salamandridae; genus Lissotriton; species Lissotriton vulgaris. The sequence goes on along the minus strand of NC_141700.1, from coordinate 82,612,715 downwards.
AATGAGAGGAAATTGTAAAGTGTGGTCCATTTTAAGTGGAACACCAGTTTCCCTCTGTGCCTTTCTCTGCTTTTCTGGTCTGATAATTTAGACTTCAGGTGGTAGAGAAAAAATCCTGGAGTCTTGATTATATTTATATGTTTTATTTAGATGGCACATGCATTTCTAGTCTATTAAGCACCCCATATCTCTCTCCTTTATTCTGCAATATTAAAAGCAAGTACATGATTTCTGTAGTAGGGGTGTGGGAATGTAAGAGGCAACTCTTTAAATGCTTACAGATTCCTGACCCATAATTGTAGAAAGTTAAAATCTTGATAGAGCAAGTCGTGCTAATGATCATATTTTAGAACATTCTGAATCCCAGACTATCTAATCGATGAAAGAACAGCTGTAGCATTTACTCAATTGAAAGGTACCCACGGTGCACATTTTGAAATGATTGGGGTATGTGTTGACAATCCTGATAGTGGAACCTGATTGAGAAACAGATTGAGAAAAAACATAAAGAAAACAATGAAAAGGAGTGTGTGTTAATCATGCAGATAATTTTCTCGAAAAACTAAAATCGGTGAAATGAAATGCTTAAATCAGGGTCAGTTTGCTGACAACTGCATCAGTTCCAGATGCAGAACCTATGACTTATCCATAAACAGGCTAAAGGATGCATTTTTCCCTTGAATGCTCCCTGTTTTCCTGCCTCCACGCCTTTGGCACAATTCTGAAATAAATTCTAAATTTACTAAATTTACTGTGGATTATGACTACTTTTGTGATTCTGGAAATTTTCTTGGGAAAATGTGCCAGCCCCCCTTTCCAAGATATTCCTATAGACATCCTGTACATTTACAAGAGATGAATGCAAACCAAATGCGCATTTGCCTTTTTCATGCCATATTTTTATTTTTCAAGGAATTTTTTTTCGACTACAGAGAAACTGCTTCTCCTGCACCAGCAACAATTTTGCAGGTGTTCGCTGTCTATTCCCAACGCAATTTACTCCTGTTGTACACAGGAGTACATTGCAGTCGTATTCAGGTCTGGTATATACCTTGAAAAACTTGGTTGGTATTGCCCTATTTTCCAAGGCAGCCCTGCCCTGAAACACCCACTTCATATCTCTGGGATGAGATTCACTCCAACATATTATAGCACCATACCAATTGAGTCGGATTACATTGATTTACAAGCATCATTTCTTGTTTTGTGAATGGCAAATGGTAATTTCCCTTGTTAAAGCATGCCATTTGCAAACCTAAGTGGAATGTAGGTGCTAAAATGAATTTGTGAATGGGCCTCACGTGCCTAGGTTAAGGGTCAAATGTATATAGGTTTTTTGGAGGTCAAAAATAGCCCGATTTGCAGACTTGGGCCAATTATGACAGCAAAAAAGCACTTTTAATTGCACAAAAGCCAACTTGCGATTCAGTAACTTGTTACCGAATTGCAATTTTTGTTTGCAAATCAATGTGTGGAGAGGTATGTGCAGGGAGTCCCTTACAAATACTGATTCGTAGTGTTTAATGTATTCATATTTTGTGACCACTGGCGTAGCAAGGTCAGGTGGTAACCGGTGCGGAAAATTTCTTGTCACCCCCGGCTTGACAAAATGGCAAAAATATGTTTAAAATGCATTTTCTTTGCCATTTTGTCACCCCCTCAGTGATGACACATGGAGCAGCCCCCACCCCCCTTCCTACGCCACTGATTGCAGCTGAATTTCAGTCGCAAACCATTAATATTTGTCCACCTCCACAAAGGAGGTGGTAACCCATCCTCTTACGGGAATGGGTCCCCAAGGGACCACTGGTCCCTTTGAGAATCGAAAAAAAAAAGTTTTTAAGAGCAGGCAGTGGCCCCATGGATCAATACCTACTCTTAAAAAATGAGACTTAAAAGTTGACATTTTTTTAAAAAAAAAACACTTCCCATTTTCCTTCAAGGAAAACGGCTTAATTAAAAAAATTGCCTTATTGAAAAGCAATCAAATACATGGTGGTCACTGGCCCCAGCAACCACCATCATTGTGATATCAATGATTCCTAGTGTGTCACAAATTGTGACCTATCTCATTAATATTCATGAGATAGGTCGATTTGCAACCCTACTAGGAATTGCTATTTTTAGAATAAGTCTTCATAGCATTAGTATTGTGATTTCCTAATTGCGATTTGATAAGAATCGCTATTTGAAAATTGCACTTTCTCATTTTTGTACATCTGGCCCTAAATCTCTCACAAATCCGATTGGTTCACATATCTTTCATTTTTGTTGCAAGGCCCCAGTTATAAGTGGGCTGTATTATGTGAGATATTTCTGAACACAGTAAATAAAGAGGCAGCTGGATGAGCTGTGTACTAGGTGTTGTAAATACATTCTGTTCTGAGTTTTCATTTGAAAAATAGGCAATAACATGAAATTTAGTACCTATTGCAACAAAGTCTGCATCTGTTTGGATTTACCACAAATTTCACAAGGAAACTTGAGGCAGGTTTTACCTTCTGAAATTTGCCACGCGAAAACTGTGGGATCTGTGGTTATTACCTCAGTAATTGGATTTTCCTTACTTATTGAAATCCAACACCACACACATAATCGTGGCACCAGAACTGAAAACCCAAAAAACAGAAGTACATTTAACCTTTCTCTTCAACTAAATATTCACATCCGTTTTTAACATTTTATTGTGTCACTCCCAAAGATTTTAGCTGAAGAAGTATCTAAACTTCTTAAAAAACACAGTTAGATGTTTTTATCCTTTTTTTTGCTTCTTCCTTGATAATGTTAACTAAAGTCATATAAGAATAAAAATACAGAATAAAAAATGCTATGTTAGTATACCAATTAAAAATACAAACCCTAAAATCCTCCAAACTAATTTTAGGTGAATCAAAGCTTCTATACCCGTGGGCTGACCCTGTTCCACCGGACAGGCTTCAGAAAACACAAGGTATCCTGATATCATATAGGTTGGGCCGAGCCAAGCTTAGAGGGCCTTCCAGTGAAGCGCGCCCTAGTCGCCATTGTGCTTTTGATGTAGAGCGTGCACTCCCAAACTGTGAGGTCATGGCCCTCCCGCCACTCTTCAACTGAAAGTGAGGGCTAACGGCATGGGCAGGTATGGATCTACCGCACATTGGCGACCAGTCAAGGAATGCGGGAACGCAACGTATGAAACACACACGTTGGACTAGAGGAGCCAGTCACATCTGCAATTCTAGAAGGAATTTCTAGGGTCAGTGAAGCCTTCCAGCAGGTACCAATGGCGCGGGATATGTGAGCCACCTTACAAAAACACCCCGCATCTGTGTCAAATAAGGTAGCCATGAGGGTACCCATTAGCAGCCCTACATGTGCTAAGAGGTAAATATCATAGAGGCATCACATTACAGGCCTTTTGTGTTGGGAAAATCCTGAGTTCACTTCAGTCCACAAATGCCTTTTTACCACCACAGATTACTTGTCAAAAATGTAGTTTATGACGAGACCGAATACAAACATTGGCACCACTATTGTTCCTTAGAAATTTACGCCCTTTGTAGGCTAAAGGTGCTTTCTTAAACCCCTGACAGCTCATTTTGCAGGATAATACCCAGGCTTATACATATTACTCTTGGGAAATCTGTCTGGTTGCTAATAAAATATCTTGAATATAATTGAGAAATAATTATAATACGTGTTTGTGAAGCGTGCTTTCTTTTCCATCAGTGTTTTAGACCACAAAATCTAAATTTTAACAATGAAACAAAGTTTAAAGAATAAAAAGATCTTGTGTAAAAAAGAAAGAGAGGATTTCGTTGTTTTTTTTAAATTTAATTTAAAAGGTAGTAATGGTGTTATCCTATCTAAAATAGATGTAAACGCAGAAGAACATAACTTAAGAGGGAAAATTAACTTTGGAAAATTGGGCTTTATTATAAGCCAGTCCCAATTTCAAAATAAAAGTTTTAATGGAGATCTTGATTTATGTAGGTAGTGGGCGCGGCACTCGTTTTAGGGAACAGACTTTCATACTGAGCAAAAGAATGGCAGAAAAGGGAGAAAGAAAGATAGCACAACGACAGATGGAGAAAGAATGGGATGTAAAAGAACCTGCAAAAGTGAGATAAAGAGACTATCATTTTTTTCATCAGATGGTTACACCCATGACTGCCATTTATTGTTTACACATTACATTTTATTATTCTTTTTTAAAACGTATTGTAGTTTTTTTAATTCACTGCCTCATTTTCTCTCGCTCCAAACCCTCAGTGATGTCATATCCTGTGTAGTCAGGCCAGCCAATGGTCGTGCCAGCAGCACTGTATTGGCTAATCTGCCACTTGGACATTTTCCTGGTGGGAAGCAGGCGCGTGGGCAGCTTTCAGAGCAGGGTGGGCTACCATGGCCCAGTTATGGCCCCATGGCCACTTTCTACTTACGGCCTATTGCCTCCTACATTGTGGGGCTCGTTTGAACATTTTTGTCAGGGCTCACTTTGTTTTCCAGTCCAGCCCTGCATGTGATATCAGCTTTTGTGAAGCCTAAAGGTGGCCCAAGGGCTTTCATTATTTCACTTAGGTTATCCCTAAAATTTCAGTGAAATTACAAAAGTGTATAAAACAATTATTCCTAAATCACTTTAAGTAAAATTGTTGCATTTAAAAAGATCAAATGACAGACCCTCTTGGATTACTGGAATGTAGAGGCCGCGTTTTGGGGTTTTTAAACTGATTTATAATATAGCCCACATTTCACAAGATGGAGTTTTGGAAGTGCTTGGTATAGTGTTCCAGACTTTACCAAACACACCAAATCAAAGCACACTAAACACACACAAGCAGTATTCAAGGTTTAACAGAAACATGAGACCCACTGACTGAGCTCACACCATCTAGGTGGAAAAGTAAAGAGAAACATAATTTAATATTTATGGTTCTGCACATATCTCAAATCTAAAAAATCCTAAAATTCAAACTTAGATACAAACAAGGACAAAGAACGCAAGGGATAAAACATCTGAATTGCCTTTTACCATTTCTGACAAAATTCATTGCTTTTGAACAGAAAGGCTGATAGCAAAAAGTGTTTTAATAGTCAGTCAGTCATATACTTTATTCGATAACTTAATATCATAAAAAGGCACAGATACTTATTCAACACATGTGTTTTAATAAACTTGGAAACTTGGCCTGTCGATAGGAAAGAGGGGCAATGACATATTGGGATGTGTAGCCCCAAGCACAGAGTGTGTAATAGAAACACCAGCACCTCTGAGGAGGTAGGTGGAGAATTGCAAGAGACATCCTCAGCAAAGCAAAACTGCTACCAGTAGACTACAGCGTTGCATAACGAGACACTCAACAATGGCAGGTGGACAAGGAGTTCGCAAACACCGGGCGAGATGAAAAACCCATGATATAAGATTGCATACCATAATATCCACATAGCTGATTTTCAGGCCAAGCATGCAAGACTTTGCTGTCTGCTATAAACCATTTTGTGGCTCATAAAGAACATACAGGGTTCGCCAATCGCTTACCATTAGTTGGCGTTCCTGTTGCTCTCATTCACCTGCTTCTTACCGAAGTCCCAGCTTGTAAACCTGAGCTTGTCCCTCCCATGGACAATTACCTCTTTACCATCTCTTTTAATTGGGTGGCAACCCTGCTGCCACTGCTTGCTTTTTAAGCACTACTTTTTAGTGGTAAGCTTCCAATGAGACTGCATGTGTTTTTTAGCTGTCTCCCTAGTGTACTTCTTTCATACTGCGCTCCGAGTTGCTCTATGTTGCCCATGTTCTTCTACCCATCCCCCAACTAGTTCCGCTCGGCTGTGTGCTTCTCCACATTGTTACCCCCGCTCTCGATATTGCTTCCTCTCCCCGCACTCTCTTTCTATCTCCCCATTGTTGCTTCCCCCATCCACGCCCTCTGTGTTGCTTTGCCCCGACCCACGTGTTGAGCCCACCCCCTATTCCCCAATGTTGCTTATATGTTCCATGTTACTTTTCCATGTTCCATGTTACTTTTGTGTCCTGCAGCACTCCATTTAGGGCTAGATGTAGGTAATTCCCATTTACAGACTCTTAAATACCGAATTTTACCGATTCGGTATTTAAGAGTCTGTAAATGGGAAGGGGGCAGATGTAGGTAATTTTAAAATCTGAATTACCAAATCTGTAAAATTCGGTATTTACCGATCCTGTAAATACAGAATCTGTATTTCCCATTGATTCCTAAGGGCTTTGAAGCCCATAGGAATTAATGGGAAATACCGATTCTGTATTTACAGAATCGGTAAATACAGAATCCTGCAAGGGGGAACGGGGTGTCACTTTGACACCCTCTAGCACCCCAAGTACAGGCTTGTGTGCAATGTGGCACACATACATGCCCTAAGGGCATGTCTGTGTGTCACATTGCACAGGTGTGCTTGCACAGGTGTGCATGCACAGATGTGCATGCACACCTGAATTCGGTATTTTACCACACAATAGGTTTGTGTGGTAAAATACCGACTCTTAAGGGCCTGTGGCACTGTAAACTGTGCCACCTACATTTGTAATTACAGAATCGGTATATTTACTGATTCGGTAATTTACTGAATCAGTAATTTTACTGAATCGGTAAATACACCGATTCTGTATTTTTCAGCCCCCTACATCTGAAAACCCTAATACCGGTCAGAAACGGCCGAAATCGGCCGTTTCCGACCGGTATTAAGGCTCCTACATCTGGCCCTAAGTGCTTCCACATTCTGCATTGCTTCAGGGTTCTCCTGCCCTCCACTGTGTTGCCACAGTAGATCAGCACTGGGTAAAGATCCAATCCATTACAATATAATATCATAAATTACATAGCACTGCAATTGATCAGGGTGCAGCCAGTTGTTTCAATTTCCTATCATCAAAACATAGCAGGCGTGACATCACAGTCTCCAAAATGACATCATGTGAGGCTCTTCATTTGGTCACCTTCATCTCTGGCAAGTGGGCTCTGCACATTTTATATTAAACAATGTCTATCAACGCAGAATAACTACAGGCACAAGCAACCGATATCTACTAAAGAGTAGCAAAACAACAGGTGGGCTTGCTTCCATTAGATGCATTGTATCATTGGTTAACAGGGGATCCATACAGGCACATAAGTGGCTGAAAGTTCAATTGACAGCTTCTGTAACTGATGGCAAGTCAAGATCCATGTTTTGTCTGCCAATTGAAATAGAGCTCAAAATCTCAAGAGAAAACGAGTAGAACAGCTCTCTGTCAAACCCTCAACTTAACTGGTTTGTGCCAAGTGCTTGGCAAAGAGTCAGACCTGCCAAATTTAATCTAATAAGAGGACGAAACAGAAGTACTCGAGCAACCACACACCCGCAGTGCAGCGCGCACTGGCAACAAGCCAACGCAAACAGCCGCAGGACAACTGGATATCAACATCATTGTTTTGCTTTTCCATCATCTCTGATAAAGTGGTTGTAAGATGTCCCAGGATGAGTCTTAGACATATTAATTGTACTTATCACTTAAGCTTTGATCTCTGTTAGTGTTTCTCACGCTGATTTACCCAAACCTCAAAAACACAAAGGAATTTATTCTCTGAAACCACCAAATATTCAACCATTAGCAAAGATTTTGTATCTAACTTTTTGTTCTATTTTTTGGTCTGGTATGACAGGGAAGCTCTCTACATAACTGCTGTTACCAATGATTTAAAAAATAGAAAAGTTAACTTAGGCTCTGCCCAGTATTTCTCTCTCACTTCATGCTATTGAATATTTGGAGTTTAATTCCACTTGAAATAAATTGCATGCATTGGAATATACAAGTGACTGTTTTCCATCTCAAAAGTATACTGAATCTTCACACATGAAATTTTTTTTGTCATAAATGCACTGGTCATATATAACAATTATTTGTCTTTTATCCACTTTTTTTAAGCATTTCAGTCAGAATCAAAAGGCAAACCTGACCTAGCTGTGCCAATGCTTGCTTCCTTTTGTGTATGGCTTGTTTTGGCCCTAAAATTGATTTTGACAATGTATATTCCGCATATGACGTAAATGTAATTATCTCTAGATGCTGATGAAAGGTGTAATTTTCACCCATTGCAATAGAACTCATCAGCCATTTTGCCAAAAGGGGATCAGTAGCGAAAGAGACTGCATGCTCGTTGGCCACCGCCCACCACACAGCATATTGCAAAACACACCTTTTACCACTAATGATGGTCTATTGTGTCTTTACTATGACAATGTCCGTAAAAAAACAATAAAGCACAATCATGCCAACAAACAATGAATGATAGGAGATATAAACAAAGAACTACTAAAATCAGCCAATGACATGCTTACAAAACAAATAGACAGATTGGTTAGATTACAGCAGTGGTGGCAAAGCTGTGCTATTGTGGCTCCAAAGAGAAACAAAGCTAACCCTTAAATGACACTATAGGTCTCAACTGATAGGTTTAGAATCATGGCCAGCTCAGTTGACCTGGACAATCTATGCAGTTCGCCGACATACGTGCACATCCACACTACACACAACTATCTTACGCAATTAGATATCATTACGATGGATCTTTTAATGTTACTTTCTTTACTAGGAAAAAATTATTTAGAGACAAGAAAGTAATCCACTGTTGTTTCTATTTTCACCATAAGGGAACCACGACCGTACATAAAAATATTCACAATAAAGCATTGTTAAAAGGTTAATTTTTATACCTGTAAAATATTGGGTGAAATGCGTCAGCTTATTCATATTTTTGAAAAGCTCAGAAAATTGCCATATTAGTTACTGGTAATATTTATAACTCCTGGATCTATACTTATCCATTTTTTTAAATTCCCTTTTACTCCAGTCCTGAAGGCTTTCCAAATGGATTAGACATTGAGGAATTCTCAATAGTGGATGCAATATCTCAGTTGCAGCACCTCCTAATGGTTAAGGTAGGAGAAGATCTTAAGGCCAGATGTACGATGTCTTTTAGGGGGTCGGCACCCCTACAAGTCACTAAATCACAGAGTTTGCAGCCACTAAATTTTGAATTTACTAAACTCATTTTGCGATTTGCTTGCCGGCTCGCGAAATGTGTTTGAGAATTCTCCACTACTGTCCCCTCCATGTTTGTTGTGATAGATTTAACTGATTCTAGCTCAGCTACACAAAAACACAAATCGCTTGGTAAAAATTTCAGATTTCTGCAAATAGTGAATTGTAAAATTAATATACGAGACTTAAAAAGCCTCATTAGTACTTGAAGATAGTTAATCCTTGTTGAGGCGAGCACTGGTAGCATAGTGGGCATTGCGATGAAGAAAAGCTGGAGCAAGATGGCTCAGCAGAACCCAATAGATTGCAAATAATGCATGAGTGTCAAGCCAGGAAAATTCAACCACCCTGAATATACACGAAGTCACAGCACCTACCGAGAAGTTGTAATGTCTGAGAATACAAACATGTGTAAAGGCTGTAGGAAAACCGACATTAGCAAAGTCAGTAAGTCCAGTCTTTCAACAGCACAATCAAACATTTTGTCTCTGACAACAGTTTTTGCTAATACAGTTCTGTATCATCAAAAACGAAAAAAAAATGTGTTTGCTGATGCAGGCCAGCACCGGCAGAAACAAAAGCAAGCTGCTGCAGTGTGATAACGTATGTGTACATACATTACCATGCACTTTTAATGTACCGTTTGAAGATGATAGGTGCAAATCTTGCTGCAGTAAGTTTGAAAAATTTGCTCTGTAGTCAGATAAAAGAAAAGGGCACGGCCTTGTAACAAATTGAAACTGCGGGCCTCCAAAAAACAGAAAAAGAATTTGCTTAAAGAATTCAACTGTGGGGTTGGAGTAACTTAAGAACGCTGGGGAAGAAGCTAAAGCTGGAGTGCTCATCAATGGGACGGTTTTGAAAAAAAAAGTATAAAAGAAAACCAGAGAGGGATGGGTGGGGGAGCAATAACCGAGCTCGGGGTGGAAAGGGTGACAGCAAAATGGAATGCATAAAGGTTTTTGATTGGAGAAGCGGAGAGCAAGGAAGACCGCAAAAAGCACACAACCACTTGCACAGAGAGCGGAAATAAAAAAGTAGTTCCCTGAATGTGAGCAGCAGAAGAACACAAGTGGCCTGCAAAAGTATAGTAAAGAAACTATGCATCAGGGGAAGGACAAACACAAGAAAATGGAAAAACAATGAAAAAGAAGCAAGCAAATGAAAGGCCCCAATGGTAAGCAATGGGTAGACACAAAGCCCACAATAAGTATTGTCCATACTGGGCCTTTGAAAACAAACAGATAACAGTTGTCTGTAAATAAAAGCTAAAAATAGAGTACATTAGGAAACATATTCATGATCTGACTGTCCGTGTGAAGAAGAAGCTGTGTTAAGGTCTACGGACGGCATAGAAATTTTGGGGTGGAAGGGGGCCCTTGAATCATTGGGTGCATCCCTGTGCCCCAGGGGTGCACGGGCCTATGTTATGCCCTCCCTGTGACTTTTTTTCCAAGGTTATCACTGCCACATTCATTATGTGTAGGGTGACCAGAATGTTAAAGCCAAAAACCAGGACATTTCACAAAAATAGAAGAAGGACTACAATGTTACTTCAAGCGATGAGAGCGCTCCTCCGCAGAGAATTACAGAACAGGCAGTAAAATGTAAGTTTTAAAACCAGTAGCCTGCCTGTTAATTAAATTGCTTTCTTGAAACAACTGCTAACTTTCCCTGCTTTGTAAAAAATAAAAAACACCTCCCACCGTTTTCAGTCGGCCCTCTCTAAAAACCGGGACATGAGCTAAATTTCTTGAAATTTGCTGGGACAGCTGGTTAAATAAAAACGGGGACCATCCTGGCAAAACGGGGACGCCTGGTCACCCTAATTATGTGTCACTCCAAATGCTCTTCAATGCGAAAGAGGCCTGTTAGAACTGGGGGTCTCTAGTTGGCAGAGGTAGGTACCAATGTCCAAATAGGGACCCTTGCTTCTAGTCAGGACAAGGAGATAACCCTCTCAGATAACCCCTGCTCGCCCTCAAGGTAGCTTGGCCGGAGTAGTCTAGGCTAACCAGAGGCAATGCGTTAAGTATTTGTACCAACACTCACAGTAACACAGTGAAAACACCACAAACTGATTCTACGACAGTTTAGGAAAATAAAAGTATTTATTCTAAACTACACAAGACCAAAACGGCAGAAATCCAACATACACAATGCAAGGTTACGGTTTCAAATGAGTTCTTCAGGTTGTAATCAAAGTTCTTTAAGTTACGATCAAATAATCCACAGATGCGTGAAAAGTTCACAGTTGCGTCACGTTGACTCACAGTACCTTTTAGATGCAACAAAGTTCCACAAGCAGGAAGCTGGTGCGGTGGAAACAAGCAACTCGTTACTCCTGAGACCCTGGGGAGGCGATGCGACAGCCCCGCTGCAGCAGCGGGCGTGCGGCGACGAATCCGGTCTGTAAGGGGAGGAAGGCAGCTTGCGTAGATTCCGGTGCGTAGGTTCCGTGGGAAGGTTGTTCTCGCAAAGGCACGATGCGATGATCTCGTAGGGGCTGCGACGATCTCCGGGGCGACGATGCGCAATCCAGCGGTGACCCTCTCTCTCGCAGCTCCTTGATGTGATGTTTTCTGCGACGATGTTCGCAGCGACGTGATGCGGTCCGCAAGCAAGCGGTGCGGTGATCTCACCCCGCGACAGGCTCTGCGACGACACTCGCAGCGATGCTCGATTCCCCTGCACCGGCCTGGTGCGTCACGCAAACGAAGGGTGCGACGGCCTCGGCAGCGAAGTCAGGTGCTGCGCCGATCTCGACCCTCGTAGCGGCGGGAGACTTCTCGCACTGTCGGGGTTGCGCTCCGCCAGCGAGCGATGCGACACTTTTCAGCTTCACAAGTTTCTCAGCTTCGTCTCAAGCTTCCCAGCTCAGGTTCGACTTCTAGAGGCCCCACAACTGGATCAAGCACTCTACGAAGGACAGAACTCTCTCAGCAGATTTCAGGGAGACTGGGGGTGAAGTCCTTTTGTTCCTGGGACTTCGGAAACAGGGAGCCAGCTCTTCTCAGGCCCTTGGAGATTCCTTCAAGACAGGGGACACAGCTCACAGCAAAGTCCTTCCCCTCTCCTTGGCAGCAAAGCAACAGCAGGTCAGTCCAGCAGAGCAACAGCAGGACAGTCTTCCTTCTTCAGAGTCAGCTTTCTCCTTGGCAGAGGTTCCTTCTTGATTTCCAGGATGATCTAATTTTCTGTTGTCAGGGGTCCTGTACTTATACCCCTAAAGTCTTTGTTCTCTCAGTGCATGTGGGCCCTGAGCCCGGTCTGAACCAGTTCTGGGTGGATCCTGAGCACCTTGACGTGCTGGCTGCATCTTTCCTTTCAGAGTGAGGGGCAGAGTCCTCCGCCGCCCAGCAGGGGGTGGAGCCAGCATTGTGGCAGGCAGGCACAGCCCTATTCAGCCCAGGTGCTAACTCCTCCCACCACTCAGGTAGCAATCGCTCCACTCAGCCTAGTGCTGACTCATCCAGCCTCTGGGGGGATTCCCCCGCTCCTGTCACTCACAAACCAGACAGTCAATACACAAACAGTCTCAGGCACACAGAAGGGTCAGACAAGAGAACAGCAACTTTCTAAAAGTGCTGTCCTCAAACACAGGATCTAAAAACCACCTTTCCTAAAAGATGCGTTATTAAATTCTGAGTTCAGGGATACTAGATACTTATGTCCTATCTTGTTCCTATGGGAAGAAATGCCGTTAACCACTGTAGCCAGCATCCCCCATGTTAACCTATGGAGCAAGATAGCCTTACAATAGTGAAAACAAAAATGGCTGTAGTTCACTACCAGAGCATGTCACCTGCACCAGTACATGCCCTACCTTTCACATACACGGCACCCTGCCCAGGGGGGTACCTTGGGCCTTCCATAGGGGTGACTGATGTGCACGAAAAGGGAAGGGTTCGGCCTGGTCAGCGGGGACGCGGACCAGGAGGACATGGCAGTTCTAAACTGCCCGTAGGCGCTGCAGTGGCAGGCCCGAGACACCATTTTAGGGCTACTCCTGTGGGTGGCACAATCAGTGCTGCAGGCCCACGAGTAGCATCTGTCATCACCAGCCCTGGCACACCCAGTGCACTTTACGAGGGACTTCATGGTGATACAAATATGCCAAACAGGTATATCCAATCAGAATAACACTTTATATAGGGAGCACTTACACTCTGGCACTGATCAGCAGCGGCAGAGTGTCCAAAGCATCTAAACCAGCAAAAACGAATCCAGCACAGCATCGAAAAATACAGGAGGCAGAGGCAAAAAGATAGGGGTAATCACGCCAAAAGATGTCAGGTCTAACACGTGTCCCCTCCAGCTGAAAGTGGGGAGAACTACCCACCCTCTTGGGAGTTCTCTTCACTAAGGCGGAAAAACCTGGACAGACCATCAGCGTTGGCGTGTTCTGTACCGGGGCGGTGTTCCACCGTAAAGTCCATTCCCTGTAGGGAGATGGACCACCTCAACAGTTTTGGATTTTCACCCCTCATGTGCATTAACCACCTGAGGGGCCTGTGGTCGGTCTGCACGCGAAAGTGAGTCCCAAACAGGTAGGGCCTCAACTTTTTCAGAGCCCAGACCACAGCAAAAGCCTCCCTTTCAATCGCACTCCACTTCTGTTCCCTGGGGAGTAGCCTCCGACTAATGAAAGCTACCGGCTGGTCTCCATTCTCCTCAGTGGCTTGTGAGAGTACTGCTCCCACACCATGCTCTGAAGCGTCCGTCTGAACTATGAACTCACGGGAAAAGTCAGGTGCCTTGAGCACCGGTGCGGTGCACATCGCAGTCTTCAGGGCCTCAAAAGCAGTTTGGCAGGCGTCAGTCCAGTCAACTCTTTTGGGCAACTTCTTGGAAGTGAGTTCTGTCAAGGGGGCGACGATGGTGCCATATCCCTTGACAAACCGTCTGTAATACCCGGTGAGTCCTAAAAAGGCTCTCACCTCCGTCTGGGTCTTGGGGGGCTCCCAAGCCAGAATGGTATCAATCTTTGCCTGTAGGGGCGCCACCTGGCCGCTCCCCACCTGGTGTCCCAAATACACCACAGATCCCTGCCCTATCTGGCACTTACTGGCCTTGATAGTGAGGCCTGCCTTCTGCAGAGCCTTCAACACTTCGCAGAGGTGTTGCAAGTGTTCTTCCCACGTGGAGCTGAACACGGCAATGTCATCCAGGTATGCGGCGCTGAATTCCTCCAGCCCGGACAGTACCTGGTTAACCAGTCTCTGGAACGTGGCAGGGGCATTCTTCAACCCAAAGGGCATGACTCGGAACTGGAAGTGCCCCTCTGGCGTTGAAAATGCTGACCTCTCTTTGGCCCCGTCAGTTAAGGCAATCTGCCAGTACCCCGAAGTCAAATCGAACGTACTGAGGTACCTGGCAGCTCCCAACCGATCCACGAGCTCATCAGCTCTGGGGATAGGGTGTGCGTCAGTCTTCGTGACCGCATTGAGCCCACGGTAGTCCACGCAAAACCGGAGTTCTGGCGGGCCACCGGGGGTAGCAGCTTTCTTGGGGACCAAGACCACTGGGCTAGCCCAGGGGCTGCTGGAGGGCTCAATCACCCCTAGCGCCAACATCTTGGAAACCTCTTCCTTGATGCTGGCCCTGACCTTGTCGGCTACCCTGTAAAACTTTTGTTTTACCGGCAGACTGTCTCCAGTGTCCACATCATGGACGCACCAGTTGGTGACTCCTGGGGTCAGGGAGAACAGAGAGGAGAACTGACCCAACACTTGGCGACAGTCATTCTGCTGTTCTGGGGTCAGGGTGGGCGAGAGGACCACACCATCCACTGACCCATCATGCTCCTTAACTGCCAGGAGGTCAGGGAGAGGATCACTATCCTCTTCCATTCCTGCATCTGTAGCCATGAGCATGGTTACTTCAGACCTCTCAAAGTGTGGTTTGAGGCGGTTCAAGTGCAAAACTCTCAGGGGCTGCCTGGGAGTCTTCAGGTTAACCAGGTAGGTTACCTCACTCTTCCTTTCCACCACCTCGTATGGCCCAGACCACTTGTCTTGGAGCGCGCAAGGCTCCACTGGCGCCATCACCCACACTTTCTGCCCAGGTTGAAATTCGACCAGAGTGGTATTCTGATCGTACCATCTTTTCATTTCTTCCTGGCTTGCTTCCAGGTTCGCCTGAGCGAGTTTCCTGAAGCGTTGTGTCTGGTTGCGGATGGCCAGCACATAGCTGAACACATCCTGGGGGGTTTTCCCACGGGACTTTTCCCAACCCTCCTTCACCAGTGAGAGAGGTCCTCTGACAGGGTGGCCATACAGGAGTTCGAAGGGACTGAACCCTAAGGACTTCTGAGGCACCTCCCTGTAGGCAAACAACAGGCATGGTAACAAGACGTCCCACTTCCGTCTCATGGGCTCCGCTAGGCCCATAATCATACCTTTCAGGGTCCGGTTGAACCTTTCAACCAGCCCATTTCCTTGAGGGTGGTAAGGAGTGGTGAACTTATAAGTTACCCCACACTCCTCCCACAGAGACTTCATGTACCTAGAGATGAAGTTGGTACCCCGGTCGGAGACCACCTCTCTGGGGAACCCCACACGGGAAAAGATCCCCATCAATGCACGGCCCACCACGGGTGCTGTGATTGTCCTGAGAGGGACTGCTTCCGGGTACCGGGTGGCATGGTCCACCAAGACCAGGATGAACCTGTTGCCTAAGGCTGTCTTGGGGTCCAGGGGCCCTACGATATCTATGCCCACCCGCTCGAAAGGGGTGCTTACCACTGGGAAGGGTTGAAGGGGGGCCTTCAACTTCATTCCAGTCTTGCCACTAGCTTGACAGGTTTGGCAAGATCTGCAAAAGGAACCGACGTGCTTCCTCATCTGGGGCCAGTGGAAGTGGGTGACAAGCCGGTGTAGGGTCTTGTCTTGCCCCAGATGTCCTGCGAGAGGCACGTCATGAGCCAGACCCATTAGGAAGTTTCTGAAGCGCCCGGGTACCACCAGCACACGGGCTGCACCGGGCTCAGCAAACTTAGGCTCGCTATAGAGTAGGTCACCTTCCCAGTAAACATAGTGATCTTTGACTGCTCCACCTGCTGCCTGATCTACAGCCTGTTGCCGCAGACCAACGAGGGAAGGGCATTCCTTCTGCGCCTGGCAGAACTCCTCCCTGGAGGGACCACCTTCTTGCTGCCAATGGGTCAGCTCAGGTAGGTCTCCCAGTTCGGCGACCTGTTCCCCTGTAGGTTCCAGGGCATCCCCCTCAGGTTCTGCTTCCTCCTGGACCGTGGGAACAGCTGGGGCCGGTTTCCCGCGCCCTCTGCCTCTTCCTCTCCTGGCAGGTCTCTGGGCCACTGTTTCAGGCTCCAGCTCTGCTGATTCACCCTTACTGGCTGCCGTAGCGCGCGTGGTCACGCAGATCCACGCAGGCAGACCCAACATCTCCAAGTGAGTTCGGTGTTCTATGTCCTTCCATGGAGAACTCTCCAGGTCGTTACCTAACAGACAGTCCACAGGCAAGGCATCACTGACAACTACCTCCAAAAGACCAGAGACTCCTCCCCACTCAAAGGAAACCTTCGCTAACTTGCAGAGGCGCACTGAGCTGTCAGCGGCCACTACAGGGCGGAGTACGCCAGGGATGATTTGCTCGTCAGACACCCACTGACACCTCACGGATGTCACACTGGCTCCGGTGTCTCTCAGTGCTTCAACCTCCCTCCCATTGATGGTCACCTTCTGCCCATATTTCTTAGTGTTTGAGGGAAGTAAGGTTTCCGGGACCATCTCTCGGTCTCCTAGCGAGACAAGGGTCATGACCGCCAGCTCTCCCCAATCACTAGAAACCAAATCCCCACCCAAAGCTACACTAGCTAACGCTGGCGCAGGAGCACCAGTGGGTGCGGGCTTCTTCTTGGGACATTTCGGAGCGATATGGCCCACCTCGTTGCAGTGGTAGCAGGTAGGGGGACCCTGGTTATTTCTCTTGTCCCGCCTACCCTTCGAGGGCCATGGCTGTTTAGGCTTGGGGGTTTGGGAATCCTTTTCCGGGGAACTACTTTGGGGCCCTTGTGAGAACTCCTTTTGGTTACCCTTGTCCCCCCCACTCTTCTGCTGGGGACCCTGCCCACCTTTGGCTGTGGTACCCACAATTCCTCTGTGGACCCTGGTACTAGACCAGCGGTCCGCCTCCTTAGCAAGCTCAATGGGGTCTGTCAGCTTGCTGTCTAAAACATGCTGGCGTAGCTCTGGAACACAAAGACTACTCAAGTGCTCCCAACTGATTAAATGCAACAACCCCTTCAAATCAGTTACTTTACTGCCCTTCATCCAACCTTCCAGTGCACGCGAGTACCCATTCACACACTCCATCCAAGTCTCAGACTCTTTCTTCTTGGAGTTTCTAAACTGCAGTCTGTACTGCTCTGGAGTAAGGCCATACCTGAGACATAAGGCCTCCTTCATATTGGGGTAGGTCATGGCACCTGTCAATTCTAAAGGCTCTAGAGCACTCCTCCCAGACGCCTCAAAATGTTTCCACAGGCCCGCCCCCCAATACTTGTCAGGCACATCATTCATCTTCAATGCAATTTCATACGAAGTGAACCAGGCATAAATATCCTCACTCCTATGGTAATTCTGTACCAGGTCTTTGGGAATATATACTTTACCCCCATGCACTGGCTGTGCGCTGCCACCATTTGAACCGGCATCCGCCTCTCTGTTTTGCAGATCCAGCTCTCTCATTCTCAACTCGTGAGCCAAAAGCAATTTCTTTTCCTCTAAGGCGCGGGCATTTTTGCTCTCCTCCGCCGCCTTCTCTACTTCCAATTGCTTCATCTTCATTTTCATGACCTCCAGGTCATATTCTCTTATTCTTTGATTTTCCTGTAACTCTTCCGGGGTGAGGCCCCTACCGGAGTGGTTGCTGCCAGCTCCTGAGCCTACTCTGCCCACTGGCAGGTCTTTGCCTTGAAAAGCACTGTCTACATCCTCAACCTCATTTCCTTCCTGTGCTTCCCAATAGGTTTTCAAGATTTTCTGCAGCTCCTCCTTCCTGTAGGCGCTCTTTATGGGGCACTCAAACTGCTGGCAGAAGTACCTAAGATGCTTTACTGGGTAGGAGTACAGATCTTCAATCGAGAATTCCAAATCTATCTCTGCCTCCTCACTGGGCGCTTTCCCATTCAGAGACATGATGCTTTCCGAAGAGTTACTCAACAACAGAATGCACAAACTCAAAAACCAGTAGTATGCGGTGGCGTAATGGTCTGCACTCACTAGTGATGTACACCAATTACTGTGGGTCAAGTACAAATACAAGCTCAAATCCCACCGCTGCCACCAATGTTAGAACTGGGGGTCTCTAGTTGGCAGAGGTAGGTACCAATGTCCAAATAGGGACCCTTGCTTCTAGTCAGGACAAGGAGATAACCCTCTCAGATAACCCCTGCTCGCCCTCAAGGTAGCTTGGCCGGAGCAGTCTAGGCTAACCAGAGGCAATGCGTTAAGTATTTGTACCAACACTCACAGTAACACAGTGAAAACACCACAAACTGATTCTACGACAGTTTAGGAAAATAAAAGTATTTATTCTAAACTACACAAGACCAAAACGGCAGAAATCCAACATACACAATGCAAGGTTACGGTTTCAAATGAGTTCTTCAGGTTGTAATCAAAGTTCTTTAAGTTACGATCAAATAATCCACAGATGCGTGAAAAGTTCACAGTTGCGTCACGTTGACTCACAGTACCTTTTAGATGCAACAAAGTTCCACAAGCAGGAAGCTGGTGCGGTGGAAACAAGCAACTCGTTACTCCTGAGACCCTGGGGAGGCGATGCGACAGCCCCGCTGCAGCAGCGGGCGTGCGGCGACGAATCCGGTCTGTAAGGGGAGGAAGGCAGCTTGCGTAGATTCCGGTGCGTAGGTTCCGTGGGAAGGTTGTTCTCGCAAAGGCACGATGCGATGATCTCGTAGGGGCTGCGACGATCTCCGGGGCGACGATGCGCAATCCAGCGGTGACCCTCTCTCTCGCAGCTCCTTGATGTGATGTTTTCTGCGACGATGTTCGCAGCGACGTGATGCGGTCCGCAAGCAAGCGGTGCGGTGATCTCACCCCGCGACAGGCTCTGCGACGACACTCGCAGCGATGCTCGATTCCCCTGCACCGGCCTGGTGCGTCACGCAAACGAAGGGTGCGACGGCCTCGGCAGCGAAGTCAGGTGCTGCGCCGATCTCGACCCTCGTAGCGGCGGGAGACTTCTCGCACTGTCGGGGTTGCGCTCCGCCAGCGAGCGATGCGACACTTTTCAGCTTCACAAGTTTCTCAGCTTCGTCTCAAGCTTCCCAGCTCAGGTTCGACTTCTAGAGGCCCCACAACTGGATCAAGCACTCTACGAAGGACAGAACTCTCTCAGCAGAGTTCAGGGAGACTGGGGGTGAAGTCCTTTTGTTCCTGGGACTTCGGAAACAGGGAGCCAGCTCTTCTCAGGCCCTTGGAGATTCCTTCAAGACAGGGGACACAGCTCACAGCAAAGTCCTTCCCCTCTCCTTGGCAGCAAAGCAACAGCAGGTCAGTCCAGCAGAGCAACAGCAGGACAGTCTTCCTTCTTCAGAGTCAGCTTTCTCCTTGGCAGAGGTTCCTTCTTGATTTCCAGGATGATCTAATTTTCTGTTGTCAGGGGTCCTGTACTTATACCCCTAAAGTCTTTGTTCTCTCAGTGCATGTGGGCCCTGAGCCCGGTCTGAACCAGTTCTGGGTGGATCCTGAGCACCTTGACGTGCTGGCTGCATCTTTCCTTTCAGAGTGAGGGGCAGAGTCCTCCGCCGCCCAGCAGGGGGTGGAGCCAGCATTGTGGCAGGCAGGCACAGCCCTATTCAGCCCAGGTGCTAACTCCTCCCACCACTCAGGTAGCAATCGCTCCACTCAGCCTAGTGCTGACTCATCCAGCCTCTGGGGGGATTCCCCCGCTCCTGTCACTCACAAACCAGACAGTCAATACACAAACAGTCTCAGGCACACAGAAGGGTCAGACAAGAGAACAGCAACTTTCTAAAAGTGCTGTCCTCAAACATAGGATCTAAAAACCACCTTTCCTAAAAGATGCGTTATTAAATTCTGAGTTCAGGGATACTAGATACTTATGTCCTATCTTGTTCCTATGGGAAGAAATGCCGTTAACCACTGTAGCCAGCATCCCCCATGTTAACCTATGGAGCAAGATAGCCTTACAATAGTGAAAACAAAAATGGCTGTAGTTCACTACCAGAGCATGTCACCTGCACCAGTACATGCCCTACCTTTCACATACACGGCACCCTGCCCAGGGGGGTACCTTGGGCCTTCCATAGGGGTGACTGATGTGCACGAAAAGGGAAGGGTTCGGCCTGGTCAGCGGGGACGCGGACCAGGAGGACATGGCAGTTCTAAACTGCCCGTAGGCGCTGCAGTGGCAGGCCCGAGACACCATTTTAGGGCTACTCCTGTGGGTGGCACAATCAGTGCTGCAGGCCCACGAGTAGCATCTGTCATCACCAGCCCTGGCACACCCAGTGCACTTTACGAGGGACTTCATGGTGATACAAATATGCCAAACAGGTATATCCAATCAGAATAACACTTTATATAGGGAGCACTTACACTCTGGCACTGATCAGCAGCGGCAGAGTGTCCAAAGCATCTAAACCAGCAAAAACGAATCCAGCACAGCATCGAAAAATACAGGAGGCAGAGGCAAAAAGATAGGGGTAATCACGCCAAAAGATGTCAGGTCTAACAAGGCCTATTACATGGAAGGCGTAACATGACGCCATGTAGTGTAGTGTGGTGCAGCACCAGTGTCGTAACAAAACTTGAGGGGGCCCTGTACATGGAGGGGTGCCCTTCCAGACTTACTCAAGAGCTTTCAGGCCAGGGTACTGGGTTGAGGGGGGCACCTGGAGTTCCGGGCCCTCACACTGCTGGGGCTGTGGGGGCCTTTGTTACACCACTGTGTAGCACAGCAAGAAATAACAGAACAAGTATAACTTGGTAGCACATAATGTGACGTAGCACACACATACATGATATGACACCACATAGTCTAACACAGCATTGTATATAATGATATAGCACATGATAGAATTACGTAACAGTAATGTTCGCGTGCAACGCTCCTATATTTGTTTGAATCTCAGGGCGACATGAACCCAACAAAACAAGCTTATAAGCGAGGTTTTTACTCCTCATGGTAACCATTAAAACTCACTTTTAATATTTGCTCTGAACAAGGTTTTTTCGCTTTTTGGGCCACGTGCAAATACCCATAATGGAAGGCCAGCTGGTACCAATTGGACTCTTGTATAAATCAGTGGCAGCTTTACATTGTTTAAATCAGCATGAAGGAGAATTTTGCACCAAATGGTCAAAATAAAATTTCGCACTGGCTAATCACTGGATACATTGTTTTTGCATTTGTGGTTTGTTGCAAAGGACAATGCAATGTATCTAATACCACCCCTTGTTATTTCAGTTTTTTTCTGCACAGGCAGAATCTACTAAAAATAGATGAACAAATCTGGCAGGGCTTGTCTTTACTTTTATGGGGCGCTTTGCACAATTCCTGACACATTAGGTGACTAGCAGGCGAAGCAATATATTCCTGAGGCTTCACAGACCGCCTGTACCCCTGACCGGAACAATGTGTTCTTGGCATGGAGGAATATTGTGGAGCAGGGCATGTCAAATCCACCTTTCTTCAACACATTCGGTTCTATATCTCCTGCCTCCTTTGGGCTTCCTTGAAACCATTTACTTTAGTAACATGCTCCTTTCTTTTTGTTTTCTAAAATACTGTCTTTTTGTTATTTAACATTGGGTGCTGGTGAACCTTACAATATTTGTAAACTCTTACCAAGCAAATTGAAAAAAGGTTTAAAAACAATAAAAGTGGGTGTTTAGGGCTGATACTCTTCCAAACCCCTATGGTGTCGAGAAAACATTTCTCCAACATTTATTTGGTGTAGAGATTCTTATAAAAAATAATTTGTATTGGAACATTCTTTAACCAATATTTTTTGGTGTGGAGGATTTCACATCCAAAATTTTTACATCATTCACTTCTATTAAACAAAATGAGCACTTTTTCTCAGATCACCCACAGAAAATAAACAGTAAATCTCCCCTCAAACGAACAGGCAAGCATTAGGAGTAGGAGTGTTTTTACCTTAAAAAACAAAAGCTAAAAAAAACAACGTGGTCTCACAGAGATGGTACCATTTTAGGGCTGGTACATGTTACTTGTAAGACTACCTAGCTCCAACATCAGAGGAAATTGTGGATGTTGTCTTTAAAACTAACAAACCAGCTAAATCTTATCCAAATTATTTTATTGAATTACACAGTCCATAGATAAAAGGCTCCAACAAGGGTCGGATTAGCCTATTGGGCAATCAGGAAGTGCCAGATGGACTAGTCTGGCAGATCACTTTTTGGGCCATTTTTTTAGCAGTTTCTGGGCCGGTTTTATGGCCAGGTGGGACAGTTTTTACTGTTGATTTTCCTGATATTACCACAATCACTGCTTGTAGCAAACACAAAAGCATCTAGTTTCCCATGCCTTGCACAATACCCATACAGCCTGTCTTTACAAGTACATGTAAATTTGGACAACTTTTCTTTAGCTATCTGGTTCGCTAATGGAGGCCCTTTTTAGGTCTCTGATTCACTAATGGAGTGCACTTTTATTTCAGTGCCCGAGTCTATCTTTTTCTCAGTCCGACCCTAGCTCTGACGGGCTCTAAAGACAACCCTCCATTAGGCTTTGTTCAGATCTTGAGGCCAAAAGTGAATTGTTGTCTCCACTCTGGTAATCACATCTCGAAATTGTGTTCAGTTCTGAAGGCAAAACCTAGAGTGCTGTGTCAAGTTAGAAGACCACGTTTTTCAACATGTGGCTAGTTTTAAAGGTCACTGCCTCAACTGTGTACCCGCGACATATTGTATTCATCTCTGAAAGCCACAAGCCAATCATGTGTTTATTGATGGGTTGGTTTTAGGGTATTTTAGTTCGGTAAGTGAGTTGATGGGTGGGTGTGTGGGGGTTGAAGGGAGTCATCCGATAACTGGGTGAATATGGTGAGGTGTGGTTCAATGGGTGTGAGAGTTTGCGGATGGGTTAGTTTGCGTGTGTCTAGATTGGTCATTGAGTGAACGGGTGAATTGCTGAGTGTGTTGGTTGGTTGTTGAGTGATTTAGTGCATGAAAGGCTGGGTGAGTGGTTGAAGATGGAGTTAATAAACGCAGGGGTATGTGAGTGGTGAGAAGCGGTCATGGTGTGGTTGAATGGGTAGATGACCTGCGAATGGGTGGAAGAATGGTACTCACAATCATTAGATGTAGGTATCACCCCAAATTCAAGATAGAGCCTACAAGAATCCTGAATTTATTAATATTATTTTCCCTCCAGCACCAAGCTGGTAGATTGGAATTAATTATTTGTGTTCTCCAAATATTGGTTCAGTGAATCTGTCTCTGAAATTCACCATACAATTCCTGTTTATGCTCAATTAATTGCAGCTTAGGTGTACAGAAAATGTTTATGGCTGGCACCAGCAGCTGATTTGTCTATGAAACTGGCATCTGTATTCTACTTTCTCTGCAGCCACAGAGGACTTGAGGGTTTCTTTTTCCCCCTTAAGAGAGAACAGCTGGCGAGCAGGAGTCAGGCACATCTGTCCCACAAGAACAACACAGACACAGTTTAGTTTGCCTGAGACGGCTCGTGAAAGAGAAAATTATTGTTAGTAAGTAAGGAAAATGTCTTTCACTCAGCCTCCAAAATAAACATCCATTAACAACCCCAGAGTGGAACTGTGGTGGCCAGGATAAAACAGAAAAAACATGCTGTGCCTGTAAAGGCGACCCTTGAAACTTGTCACAGCACTTGAGTGTGGCTAGTGGAGCAGAAACTGAACAAACGTCACTGACAGCAACAATGGAAAGTGACAAAAGACTGCCCCGGTCTCCAAGCCACCCTCTCATTCTAATGTTACCAATGCTATGCTTGTGAAGATGGCAACTCGTGAGGACTCGAAAAAGATCTCTTGTATATAACCAATGGACACCAAACACAGTAAAATTCAGTCATCGGTGGTCAAATTAAATGCACTTTGTAAGAGTGCAATTTCAATATTATATGGACTAAGTAGTGCAAAAAGATTTAATTCTCTCCTGTAAATACAGTTAAAATGTCGACTAAAATAAGACTTTTAACACAAGACACTATTCGTGTATTTTAAGAATTTTCTGTAAAAGGTGTTACAAAAAACCCGTGTTGAGACTACTACCTGTAATTTTGGCCTCTTCTTAGCAGCTTAAGTAGGCAAGAGTGAATAAAATGCCCAATAATACAATTGCAAAGTATTTGACAAATTCTCTGAATTGACAGCAACTTCTAAACGTGGGATTTCGTTTGTTAAAATGTATCTGTTTGAGTGTGAAATCCTTGCACTATTGTAGTGCATTGGTGCATATCTGCACACTCTGGACCCAAGAAGGCACAGGTCACCGACAAGGTCCTGCAACATTGACCCACTGTGCCACAGTGAACCTGGGCTTTATTAGAATATGGTGGATGGGCACTCCGTAGCACACGTGGCGGATGTCCTGTCTGACATATAACGCGTGCCTTTATTTATTTTGCACTTTTATACAGTTCCGGATTACAAAATAGGCAAAGTAGGCACCGGCCTGTGGGCCCCACTCCATTTAGGGGCCCGCGACAACGGATCAAAATAATATTGGTTTGATCTTGGAAGGAAATTACAATCAAGCTTTCTTTAATTGTTTCCAATTCATTTATGTTTAATAACATTAATAATTGTTAAAGTTGAGTATTGTGTTATAAAATTGGTTTATTAAAATTGTTGGTTGGTAAAAGTAAAAATATATCAAGATGCGATTTGTGAGGGGGCCCCGAAATTCGACTGCCTAGGGGCATCCACAGGGTTTAATCCAGCGCTGGTTTCATACAGCGCAAACTTGACCCAAAGGTGCTTTACATGAGCACCAGTTGCATTACAGACGGACACATTCACTTTTTTTTTAGGCACGGACAGTTTCAGTGATTTACCCAGGATCACTGGACGTTTGAGCCTCCTGCCAAACTCGAACATGGTACCCCAGCTTCAAAGTCGGTCACTCTAGCCGTTAAGCCACATCCTCTCACCTCTCATCCTTCGACCATAATGCCCATGTAATACAGCATATGGGACATCCGCCATGTTTGTGAGAGTATCCTGCCCCCCACACTTTAAAAGGGCCCTAAGTAGAAGTGTCTATCCAGGCCACTGTGCCACAAGTCAGGTATGTAGAAAGCATCTCACTGATCTTGTGTTTGCGTGCCAAAGGCACTCTGTCTCTGTCTCCAACGCTACAAAATGTTTGGGCATGCCCATGTACTGTGAAGTTTTGGACAGCAGTTCAAAGCGAGGCCTTTTGTCTCGCTGGCTGGCAGTGCAGCACTCTTTTAAACATCGCTTGATAGAGGAACTGGCGCAGGCCCAAGGTCCATGACTGGGTAATTGCAGCCAAGCCCATTCACTTCTATTTAAATAGCAAGGCAATTAAACTGGACTGGGACAGTGCAAGGCCGTTGTTTCTTTGCAAGGTATAACCCCACAGTTAAAAGTATAAATGAAACTGAGCAAGATCACACAGTCAGTGATTTGAAGCTGAGGGCCCAATTCACAAAAGGGACTTACGACTCGTGAAGTTACTAGCGCGGCATCTCCGCACTCGTGATGGAATCTCCGCGCAGTAGTGTGGAGTTAGGAGATTCCGCCCGAGTGCGGAGTCTCGGCCCTCGGAACCTTACGAGTCGTGAGTCCCTTTGTGAATTGTTCCCTGAGCATTCTTAATTTTCTTCCACCTAAACACAAAAGGCCAGATTCACAAAAAAGAGACATAATCTGTAACTCTCTTTACGCCTAAATTACGCCTGTTACACATATTCAATTTCACTTGGATAACAGACTTATTTTACGGTCTTAAGCACCTGCCCTAAATGTATGAAATTCGCTAAAGACATCAGCGCCTGTTTCCAGCTTGTGAATACACTCATAAGACGCCATTTTATGGTCAGGAAATGTTAACGTTTTCTTTTCTAAACTTTGGTCATTTTTTCCCTAACATCATTTTCCTGTTAACATTTGGGTCGTTGGTGCTCCTTTTCCGTACTCCCTGCAGCAGTTACGTCTGAAACTTCCTGTTGAAACTTTAGTGTGCAGATAAGTCTGGCAAATGCACTCAAAAAGTTTCTGAATATCAAAGAAGTTACACCAAAATGTGTGCGCTGCCAATTGGCATAAGATCCCCTGACTGCTTTTCTGACACACCCCTGGGGAGTGCACAAGTGAACCTCAAGATGAAGCTGAGGAGTAGACCCTGGCAGAGTTTGTGGAGCGAAGTGACCAAAAAACTCTGCAGCGCTACGCGGAGTTCCGCAAGCGCGCAACATGCTTTAGATCATGCCGCTCGCCAGGTGTTTGTCTCGCACTGGAAAAACAGTACGAACTGCTTTTTTTCTGCTGCTCAAGTAGATGTTCCACTCGAGCGGGAGATTCCTCAACACGGACGGATGGTTTCTCAGCACGAGTGGTTACGCCCGTCTGTACTGACTGCGTTGAGAAATCGCGCTGGGAAGTGGTCTAGCGTTGGATTTTCCTCAATCGCCAATTTAACGTTAGGGAGGTGAGAGAGGAAAATACTCTGCTCCCCATTGCGGGGTGGAGTTTTTCGGAAATCTGCATGCTCCGCGGAGCGTGGAGTGCGGAAAACTCTGCAAACGCCGTGCACAAAACAGAGTTTACCTCCCAGGTCTACTTAGGAATGCTTAAGTGACACATATACACGTTCCTCTTAATTCCCTGATGTATGCCAGTTTGGTAACTTTCAGGAATTAAATGGTACCTGCAGAAACACAAGTTACTCCTATTTATAGTTGCAAAGTAGTCCTAAGTCAGGAGATTTTCTTTAAAGACCCTGGTTTGAGTGGAAAAAAAGTGTGGCCTGGTGCCAACTTTATCGTGGTCTTCTTTAGAGATTGGGCCTGGGCTGCCTGAATGTGGGAAGTGCACTGCTTCTCATGTGCAAAATACGGTTTTAAAAAAAAATATTATACACTATATTGAGTTACAAAAAAAAGAAAAGGGACTTTTATGAATAATGTCTCCTACAATGTAACATAGTCATATTTTGCAAACTTCACAATCTAAGTCAATGGTAAAGTTTGCCGCTGTCTACTATCTCAGTGAAGATTAACACTTCTGGCAAGAGAAATAAGACTATATCAGACCGAATTTAACGGCACATGGGAATTGTTAGCACATTAGGCTCATAACATTGGCCACATCTTTGTAAGATTTAAATACTAAAGGGGTTCTTAGAGGTTGTCCCGCAGAGGTTTTGTCCAGAAATCTAGTAACAAATGGTGTACTAATAAGTAAACTAGGAAAGTACCACTGAACAAAACATTTTGGGATTGTAAAAATAATTTAATTTGCATACACAAAATCAACAGAATGTTGTTTCTGTTGTACTTGCAAAATATTCTTTACACTGCCTTCCTAGTCCACTTTCCAGACTCCTTGACCGGGATTGATTTAGCAAACTGTGTAAGCAGCTATCAGGATATAAGTTAATTTAAGGCAGTGGTCTTCAAACTCCTTAATGCTGCGTCCCCCGGGTAAAAAAAATAAAATCCTCGGGCCCCCCTCAATTCTTGCACAATAATTCTGCTAAATTGGCAATGTTTCAATATGTCTAACATATTTAAACATTGCAGTTAAGCTCTGTTGTCCCTTTTTACCCATACTCCCAGTCAGGATATAAATGACAAAAGTTGTTAGTGATGGCCCATTATAAGATGGCTTACTGCCGCTCATGTTTTTAACACTTAAAACTAAGCATGATCCTTCTCTTGGCCCGAGATTGGCGCCCCCCTGAGATCACTTAAGGTCCGTATAGGGGGCCCGCCCCCCAGTTTGAAGACCTCTGATTTAGGGTTACGATAAGAGTTGATTGCACGCAGACACCTCATTTAAGTCCTAATCTTTAATTTTTCAAATCCATGTTTTTGAATTGAATTTGTTTAATTGTTTAAACTGAACTAATTCATGACAATAAGTCCCATAATTCACTAAAATAATACATGAAAAACTATTATCAAAAGACATCTATCCTGGTAAGTGGTAGTCCCCGTCTAACTTCAGTAAGGTGAAGCATATGCTGCATAAAGCATTGTACAGATATGTTGCCAAGTCGCAGCCTTTGATGCACAAAGGCATTTTGTGGTATCATGGCCTGCGATTTGCAACATACAAAGATTTGCGACCTAAAATACCTTTTTACTATTTACTGAAACCTGTATGAATTGAAAAGTTGCACATAAAAGGTTTTTTATGATCATGGCGAAATCGCAAATAGGAGGGGCTTGAAAGGATTGCTCCCCCATCTTACATTTGGAGCATGTCAGTTTATAACTGCAATTATAATCCACATTTGTAAAGAGCACTATCACCCGTAAGGGTCTCTAGGCGCTGGGGGCCGTCAGGAAGATTAAGCAAGCTATTGCCCAGAGTCACATGGTGCTAGGCTAATCTGCCGCCGGTGCCAGGGATGGAACCGTGATCCCCAGATTCTGGAGTCAGTCGCCCTAGCTGCGGCGCCACACCTCTTCCCCTCAATCCAAGCCATTGATCAGATACCAACACTTCAAAGGGGGCACTGTGTGATTGGCTAAGTTGAACTTGCCCAGTAAGCCAACTTCCCACTAGGAATAGTGCCACAGCAGCCTTAGAGGACCACAGTTGTCCTAGACACCACTGGCTGGTCTTCCGATATTCTTAAAAGCAGCACCAGCTCCTATAATAGACATGGATTGCTTTCCAAACAAATCTGTGTGGGACAGCAAATGCAGGGGCAGAGGTCTGCCGGCCCTTGGCTCAATCCCTGCATTCACAGCCAATCACACAGGGTTGCCAACTATGAGCCTCTTAATTAATATTCATTAGGCAGGTTGTTTTGCGACACCCCTGTCCTGGCCCATCCCCTTCCAGGATCTTCAGATACCCTCTGTCAGGGATACTGTATTGTTTGGCATGGACTTTCAATTAGAATACATTCTGTGGCGCCATGTCAGTAAATTCATAGATGTAGAGAAGGCGACAGAACACCCCTGTGTCTGTTAGATAATGATATTGAAATCCCAAGGCACAGAGAAGTAATGATCACTGGCACAAACAGCCAGCTACTAAAAATAGCAAGCTGTAATGGCTTCCAAGATCTGTGTCCAGCGAATAGAAAAAAAAAGCTATGTAGTCCCAGGCAAACGCTGGGTTGCGATTTAAGCAAACCGTAGCCACACGCTTCCTAGTGGTTTGCTATCCCGGAGAGGTAGGGTCTCCGTTGGGCCTTCGGGTGCCAC
Source organism: Lissotriton vulgaris (assembly GCF_964263255.1). Taxonomy (NCBI): domain Eukaryota; kingdom Metazoa; phylum Chordata; class Amphibia; order Caudata; family Salamandridae; genus Lissotriton; species Lissotriton vulgaris. The sequence continues at coordinate 82,583,242 of NC_141700.1, read as the reverse complement.
TTAAGTTAGACACCGCCTGGAGGTGTTGGTTTGTGCCACTATAACCAAAGGACAGGCCCTGCACTGGGTGAGGCTCAGCACAAGGTCAAAATCCCTTGATGAAGGTCAAATGGGCACAGTAGCGGCTGCTACCGGACTCGGTGGTTGGGGGAGAAAAGGGATGAAATAAGAAAAAAATACACTTACCTTGCTACGGCCCCTCCGTCCTCTTCTTCCTGTCTCCGATCCTGGCAGCAAGAAGTACCCAGGTTCCCCTGACCCAATCACAACACTGCAATGCAGCGTTGTGTTTGGTCTGAACACCATGGTTCAGCGCTCAGTCGAGGAATGGGAGGCTGGACATGTTTCTCACCAGGCTGTGCATTATAGCCTGATGGGGCAGATACAAAGTACGCATGACTGTTTGGCCTGCCCTCGAACAGTCATTAGCACTTAGGGAGTGCAACCCGCTCCTCCCCCTGCTCTGGCCAGCGCCGCCCGACAGCCACTGACTACAATAGGAATACTTAAATGATAATAATGATACGTTATTATCAGTTTATTTTTCCTCTTGAGCAGTGGGGTGACGCTCCTCCATCTTAGCGTAGGAGCCGCCACTGAATGTGCAGACCTTAGTACTTCTGAAGTAGATGGCAAGGCCTTGGCTCAGGCTTTGGGTGGAGCAGCGGCTCTGCCAGCTCTCACCCATAGCATGCTTTAATAATGTACAGGGGACAGGTGCTATTATTCCAGTACATGCATGGATATGCTCCAACAAGGTTTCCCCCCAGCAAGCTGTGAGCTGGAGTACAGGCAAACCCGGTGAGCTCCTCCGCCATCACAGAATCTTTTTTCAGCTTGGATATGACTTATAATGGAAGTTGGGTTCAGACAGGTAGGTACTCATCTGCTAAAGTAGCATTATAGTTTTTAATGCAGATCAAGACCTGCTTTAGGCAACGTTTCCTTGTGTGGTTTAACTTTGAAATGTGACTGCAGACCCAGAGGCCGACACGTTCAAACTCTATCTCTCCCTTCACAACTACCTGGCCGCTCCTAGAATCCCATTTGCTAGCCCTGCTAATATTGAACTCCCAGCTGAGGCTTCTAAGCCTAGAGACCCATTATCACCAAGAAGGGGCCCTTCACTATAGCATTTCTCGCCCTTTTGGGCAGTGGAGAAATCTATGGACAGTAAATGGAGGAGAGTGGCTGGTCTAACAAGTTTCAACATTCTTGAAATCAGGCTACTAACAATTTAAGTTCACTGCTGACTTATAAGTTTATGGCTTAGTAAAAGGTAGCAAGAATGAACTTTAGATTGTGATAATAGCTCAAGATTAAGCCTGGGCAGAGTTTGTGGAGAACTGCAAAGTGACCAAAAAACTCTGCCGCGCTACGCGGAGTTCCGCAAGAAATGGAGTCTGCTTGGTCATGCCTGTTCGTATTGATTTTCAGAACCAAGGATGTGTCCTGCACTCGAAAATCAATGTTAATGGTACCATGCCCAGCACATGAGGACGTTGCTTCTTTTCTGCCGCTCAAGTAGTTTTTCTACTCGAGCGGCAACTTTCTCAGAGCGAACAGAAGGTCTCTCCACGCGAGTGGTGGCGACCATCCACAACCGCAAACATTAAGAAATCTGACCATCTGCATTGAGAAATCTCACCCTGGAGGGGTTGCCGTTGGGGAGCGTGAGCGAGGAAGAATCTCGCTGGTAGGTAATTTTCCTCATTCGCGCTCTCCAACTTGCCGTTGGGGAGATCGAGCGAGGTAAAAAAAAACACTCTGATCTGCTGAGCGGAGTTTTTCGGAACTCTAAACACTCTATGGAGCGTGAAAAACTCTGAAAATTCCACGAACAGAGTTTACCGCCCAAGCTTACTCAAGATACAAATATTTTCATTTAAATAGTGTATGAGTTCATGAATGCAAAACTGCCATAAATCTTTGTAGTGTTATCACTTTAGGACCTTAACAAAGGGCAAGATCTCTTCTACTGATGTTCTGATCATGCCTTTCAAGTGGGAGCCAATTCATTAAAATTAAAATGTAAACGTGTCACAGTCCTTTGCTCCCTTGACTCCCTCGTATTGCTAGTTTCCAATGTCAAATACAAATAGAAGTTAAATAGCTCCTAGGAACTAGATGGGGCCAATCGTGTTCTGTTTTACACTTTTGCAAATGTTCACTATTCCACATCATCAAATTACTTTCCAAAGACAAACCACAGCTTGAGGAGTTGTCTTTGGAAAGTTATAAGGTGGTGACTAGTGTGGCACACCATCCTCTGCAAGGTATACACAAGGTTTATGATGATCAGCTCTATGCACTTAAAAAATGAGTCTTCAGTCAGTGCTTAATTTAAGCCGGTAGTTACCTGTGCTCTGTACCGTCAATTTATTGTCAACAGTGGCTCGTATGTCAGTCTGCCACATGGCGGTGCTGTTTGTTTAATTTAAAGATGAGCACAATAACAGTTGTTTAGCAATTCAATATACTTTAAAAAATTACTATTGCCACTCAAGCCATTCTTGTAGCTTTGGGTGCCTGGAACAGTCTGAGTTGGAACAGTCTGAGTTGTCACACTTGTAGCAGAGTGATGCCTACTAGTTGTGTTGGTTCTGTCACTGGCAGAGCTGGCAGGAGCAATGTGTGGTGCAAGTTGCAGTGACCTCCTGACGAGGGCCCTGGCATGTATTTATTTCTTACATATTAAGCACTGTCGTTAGTCCTCCTGTTGAAGGCCAACATTTTTCAAGCCTGAATTTTGAGTTTTACAGATGTAATTTTACAAGGTGGATCTCCTTGTCATTCTGTGTTCACAAAGTATCACAGTGACCATGCAGACTGGGCCTTACAGGGGGTGATGAAGATCAATGGCTTAATTTCAATAAAAGACATTTTCTTTTCGAATTCTAAAATAATTACTCTGGTTGGGAGATATAAACTTCACACTAATTAAGCACTTTATTGCACTGAACAAAGACCAGTCGGGGAGTTTCAAATGCAAGTAGGATTTGGAGACTTTTCTGTGGCACTTGATTGTGTGTTTGGAAAAGATTAAGGAAAAAACACAATCAGGCCCATGCATCATTGTTGGCTTTTGCAATTCCTTAATTGCGATTTTTAAGGAATCGCAATTAAGGAATCGCAAAACCCTATGCACGTAGAAATCGCTTAAAAAATAGCGATTTCTAAACATTCCTTAATTGCGAATCGTAATTTGCGAATCGCAATTAGGGAATACCTCCCCATTCATTCTTATGGGCCCTGAGTCCCATAGGAATGAATGGGAAGACATTCTCAATTTGCAAATCTCAATTAGAGAATTGCAAATTGAGAATGCAATTTCAAGGGTGCCAGGGTGACAAAATGACACCCTGTTGCACCCCTGAAATTGATCAGTGCATAAATGTTGCGCACACACATGCCCCAAGGGCATGTGTGTGCGCAACATGAATCTTTGAAAAATGCACAAAAGTGCATTTTTCAAAGTTTTTGCAAATTACCATGAAGTTGAACTTCATGGTAATTTGCTACTCCTATTAGCGAAATCGCTAATTTTTTTATATTGATGCATTGCATTTAAGGAATCTCAATTTGGGATTCCTTAAATGCAATCGCAATTTAAGGAATCTCAATTTAGAGATTCCTTAAATTGCTATTTGTGCATTTGGGATGATGCATCCCAAATGCAAAAATACTGGTCGCAAAGGGGCAGATTCTGAGATTCTGCCCGTTTGCGACCGGTTTTTAGCTTGATGCATGTGGCTGAATGTTTTTAAAATGGAACACAACTGGAGAGTATTGCAACTAAGGCCAGGGCAGACCCCATGGCCGGGGTTGCAAGGTGGCCGGATTCTTAGAGCATACAAGCATCCTCCTGCTCTTTCAAGTAGATGTGATGTACATCGAGACACACCCTGGCTATCACGGAAGTCATTTAGGTGTCACCAGGGGTTGCAGCTGCGACCCCTGGCTTGCCCTTTGCTGCCCTTAGCACTGCCTTTGCAACACCTGGCCTTAGAGGTGTAAATTCCGTGCCAGGAACACAGAGGCAGCTGGGCCTTCACTCTTTATTTCCTGCCAATTTTTTATTACACTAATAGCAAATAAATAAAATATAATATTCACTAATAGTGTAATAAAAATGGCATAAGTAAGCTGGAATATACCCTTCCATGGCAGCTGAGATAAGTAAAAAATGCTTTTACATGTATGTTGTGTGCGTGCTTGCGGGTGAGAGTGTGCTCATGTGTGAGAGAGTGTATACGTGGGAATTTGTGTGTAGGTGTAAGTATGTGTGTGTGAGTGAAAGTGGAGGTCAAAGGGTGTGTGATGTCACTTCCGCTACCCCTGACATTTCAGTGAATTGTCGTCCATGGGTAAAGAATTGTTGATATATTGGAAGAAGAAAAGGAGAAGCATACTAGGGACCCAGGGAAAGAGGGAGAAGTTGCTGTGACTACCACTAAAACATAAGGGGTACCCTACACTCTTTTTATGTAAAAAAGAACTACTCTTGCAAACCACATACAATCATGTCAATCCTAACACTACAATGAGATATTTAGGGGCATATTACCAAAAACTAGCAATAATTATCGCTATGTTGGCTTAGCGGGAATAATACTAACGCCGCCCTTCACCTGTTTTTATCGCTGAGAAACCTTGCTATTAGCAAGGTTTATCTCAGAAGCGATAAAAAACAGGCGAAATGCGTGAATATCGCTATCAATACAGCGATATTCAGGCATTACCGTGACAATGCTCTTAGCCATGTTATCCCCCTCTCATTGGATAACATGGCTAAGAACTGGTCAGGGCAGGCATTAGCTTTTGGAGATATTCGCGCTTAGCGCGAATATTTCCAAAACTACGCCTGTGTTGATCATAGGCGATAGCGATTGCAGAGACTGTTTTCAGTCGCTGACATTTTGCATGCCCACTTTGCACGTCATTAGCGATAATTATCGCTGACATGCAAAGCGGGCCCCAAAATGCCCGCTATCGCCTACAAGCTGTCGCTAACTGGTGTTAGCGACAGCTTGGTAATAGGGCGATAAAATTATCGCCGCTTTAGCTGGAAAAAGCCCTGCTAAAACGGCGATAATGGCCCTTGGTAATGTGCCCCTTAGTTGTTTGTGTAAGGACTGATGGGTCTGTGTCCTCTCATGGTCCGGTAAGTCTGTGTGAGTCCTGTTTCTCTTAAAACTCTCAAAGTTTTTCTATTACCCATAATATTCCCTTGTATTTAAAATGGAACTACTGACAGGGCCTAAATTTGCACCACATACAAGGTAGACATCTGCAACATTATTCACCCAAACGCACAAGTGGACTAGATTAATCACAGCTTCCTGAGGCTTATTACCCACCTCCATCTTTAATAGGTACACCCTGGTTTATTTTGGACGATTTAGAATTTTCTAAACAAAGCATTCTGGTCACCTAACTAATTTCAAATTTGAATAGCACTGAACTGCCATTTTGGCACAAAACAAATCCAAAGGTACCCTCAATAAGCCCTCTCCCAGTTTTTCATCATACGCTGGTATATGCCTCCAGGAGTATTTTACCTCTTCAACACCTTTTGCAAGTTTAGCTGTCTACAAGCCCAGCTTGTCATGTTGAACCCAAGGTAACTTACTCCTTCCTCCTCCATCTATGTGTCCATGCACTATCTAACAATCAACCCTACTGGCCCTTTAAAGGTTTATTTTTCCAAAACCCTGATAGGATAAAGGCTTGAGGGCTAATTGGGTGACCTGGTTCTTCATGCTAGCAGCTGATTCACCTCCTTTCCTGTCATAATTGCTTGAAAGAAAACTGAAGAGTTTTCCTTGGCCAAAGTGGGCGTCTAATTGCCCATTTAAGACCAATCTGCTAATCTTTACACTCAAGGAAATTGCCCATTTATTGTGCTAATTACCAGTCTTATGGAAATTACTTTAATGTAATTTACAGGAAACCAAAAAACTCATTCAAAAGGCAGAGGTGCAGATGTTTTCAGAAACAGTGCAAAAACATTACCCAGCAGGTGTTTCACGTTCCTTTATAATTCCTGGAGGTTGCTCTGATGTTTTGATTGCAAGTGAGCGTTAAAGTTTTTGCCTCAGTTTAGTTGGAATTCATTCACTATTTTTCTGATACTCTCCCATATGATGTCACCCACCTGCACAGTGTTACTCCTAGAAAGACCTTGTGCTTTACCGAAACTCTGGTATAAACGCCCAATGAAAAACATTCTTTCAGAAATTAAATGTGCACATTAACTCAAAAATGCAATAACATATCCCCCATATTACAAAATCTGTTTGACCTTTTCTCTCTCTCTCATGTAATTCTCACAATATGTAGAAAGCAACTTGGAGATAAGCATTTATTTACCCAAGTGCGTTCCTCACAGTCAATTTTCCTTTTGGGTATATTACACTCATAAACAAAATGGTGTTAATGAGGAGTGTGCAATATTAAAAGTATTGCAAATTTTCTGATTTTAACTCGACCACCTACTCATATGTAACTCTGTGACCTTCGCAAAGAGGTTCACAAGTAAATACATTTGCAGCTTTTAACCCCCATGGCAAAACGACATCACTTATGTGTTTTTCTTGCAGTCAGTTTCCAATATTTCCAATGATACAAACCTAATCTGTGCTTGAAAGTCAGTTCTGAGAACTGGCATTGCCCCATCATCCTGGCTTCGGAGGTTTCTGTGATGTGAGAGTGCACTGTGTGATCCTGGCCCAGTACACCCTTATGTCACTTTTTGAGAATCAGTTAGAATGTTTGCCTTTGAACACTGCCCGCTGCACCTGACAAAATGCATGTGTTTTCCCTTAAAAAAGTATTTGCAGACATTTTAAACGTAACTTTCAAACATGGCGGGTACTGTGGAGGTGAGCTTATGCGCGCACCTGAACGCAGTCTCTTTTTCATCACAAAGCCACAGGGCTTGGCTGATTTGTTGGGCACGAGCCCACGGTCACAAAATGCTGGGAGTATCGACCTCTCTTTAAGGATGCGTTAACGCACTCCACGACATTTGAGAAAGGCCATCCCAGTGGAGAGGGCCCTCCACGAAAGACGCCGCCACTCCTGGTGGGTGGGGATGGGATAGGAGAAGTTTAGGTACTCTCTTAGGCCAAAGGCGAAGAGGTCCAGGACCAAACACTCAAGACCCGCCCACTGACAATCTCTGCAGAGGCGCCATTTTGACTTCTGCTTTTTTTGGTGAATCCCTCTTTTGTTGAAGCGGTTAAGCGAATCCCCTATAGATCTCTTTGTCCCTGCTTACTGCTCCCTTCACAGAAGCAAGGCCAACAGCAAAAAAGTTTTCCCTAATTGAATGTGGATTGAAAGTAAGGATTCAATGTTTTTGGGATGTGGAATTATTGATTCTTTGCTATCGATATTGGCCAATTAATGTCAGAGTGATTATTTTTAGAACCCGATTTTTTTTAAAGGTAATTTATATTAACTTCTTCAGTATTTTGAGGAACTATGACTTTATTCTTATCATTTGCTTTTTTATTAATTATTATTTTTAATGAATGTATCAACAAATGTATCCTCCATTCTCCACCTCATTCCGATATCTTACCCTTTTATTCCTTACCTCATCTATTGTTTTTTAAGCATGTGTACCCTTTCTGAGTTTTTTAAAATTATTTTTAGTAAAGAGAGACACAAGCTGTGACTCCTTTTATTATTCCTTACATTAAATTCACCCTTTACCATAGGGTGTCGCAAGAAAGGAAAGCGGCATATAGGGCTTTTTTCACTGGGTCCGCCGTTTTTTTTTAGGGGTTGGCGTAACTCGTGGAATTCCGTGTAGCGCAATCAAGCAGAATTACCCCCAAATTATGCAAGATTACAGGCAATTATGCAAGAATAGTAATTCTGCATTTAATGCTATTTTCGTAGCGTCAAAAGGCACCATTGTGTCCAAAATGGATGCGAGGATGCATTTTGCACTAAGAAAACGGAGCTAAATGCAATAGAACATAAACAGCAGCGCAAACAGCTGCTCATGCTCACTAAATGTCCTCCCGCGTATATAAAATTCAGCCCAGGCCTAGTTTTTTTCTAATATAGCACAGACCTGTTTGCAACGCCTCAAAAAATGAATTAATAGCCGTGCGCTCATTAAAACCACAATTCCAAGAATTTGAAGGATTCTCTTATTCTTTGATAGAAAACAGTGCTTTCTTCTCTGATGTCTGTATAATTTCTATTTTATTATGAAGTTTTACAGTATTATCAACACCTCCACGGTCTCCCATCAGCAGATTTACCTCACCTCTCAGTATGTCTTCTGGGCTCACTCACACAGCCCTCATTTCATTTTCCTTTAAAGTTATGTCATAAAGCAATTTTTTCCAGAAATTGTGACTTGAGGGTTCTTTCTGTTTAGTGCACAACCTTTTCTTATTTATTCAAATATTCGAGGGACTTTTAATCAACTTGGTAGGCTTGGAAAACTTTTCAATAGTTGAAAACTCTAGATACAGATTTGAAATTCAAAAAATGGGTATGGCGATAAAGTTGTTTGTTTGTTACAATGGAGTGAACCCTCTAAAATCAGCATATTATGAATCTGGGGTACTATAACTAGAATTTTAAGAATGTCTCCAACTTCATATTTTTCCAATAATTTACCATGTGTACATTGAGGGATTGCCCGGTCAGGGCTTCATGCTGAACATGGAGACAAATGGACTGTGCTTCTTAGCTAGACCTCATGTTCGGGCGTGAGACGTGTGAGGTAGGTTTTTCACCTTTGTACTTTCTAAACAAGCTCAAACTGCTTCCATACTTATATATCCTAGCCATCTTTTCCAGCAGAACCTAAACTCTGGGTCAACTTTTTACGTGCTTATGAAACAGTTACTTCCAGGGCACAAGTCCTAAAAAAATAGTGAGGGGGACTAACCTAGTTAATCAGTATGCAAGTGACAACACGGTGCGTGACATCACAGCGCATGACATTACAGCGCGTGACATCACGGCGCATGATATCAGAGCTTAAACCCTTGCATATATGTTTAAGATGTCTAGCATGAGTACATTGGAGCACATTTCGAGTATACAGGGAATCCCTCCTAGTTTAGGCAGAAGATTCAGAAACATTTAAGCTACACATAAAGCAATGTTGACTTTTGTCTGCGTAAACTTCCTCCACCCATAGTGCTTTACAAGAAAAAATTGTAATATTTAAATTATTACAACGCCTCCTCAGGGGTAGTACGCACTCTATAAATGCTATTTATTTTCTGTAAATAACGGGAAAGACACACATCGGACATTCTTACAGCACATGCATATCTCCTAAAAAGAGCCTGAACAAAGTGGAAAGCTGCCTCTCTTAAGTATGTGTGAAGTGCTAACAAGGTGTGAGCCATTGTTTCCCCTCTGCTGCATTTGCTGCTAGGTGTGAGGCTCCTGACTGCTCCCTGCCAGGATACTTGAACATCGGTAGGCCTGATGACTCCTCAGATTCGGCTTTTGGTAGGGGCCGAGCAGAAGTCTGAACTAAGAAATCCCCCCCCCTCCTACTCCCCACCTACACGTTGTTGTGGATCAAAAGTGGATAACGACTTGCAGGCACAGCTGAAAGTGTCCTGGTGTTTGGAAAATACGCATACTTTTTCAGAGGGACTCAACTTCTTGGCAGGGTGGACGGCGTCAACCTGCGTGTACCCCCGACTCGTAGATGTTTCTACCTTTAGAGTACACCAAGAGAGAGGCATTATGGCATTCAAAGACTTCACAGTAGGTACACGACTTGACTTGTGGATAGCATACTGGTGTTTAGAGGTCATGTTTAAGGAATTATTTTTAGTATTAAATCTTTTTTATTGAAAGCCAATACACCGACCAGTGCTTTTGGAAGCAAGAGCCGAACAAAGACAATACAGTTGCTGCGCCAACGGCAATGCAGGTGCTTCACGATGCAATCAAACACGGCAAGTCGCCTACAACCCAGCTGGGTCGGCCGCGGATGAAAGACTGAAAGTCAGTCGGTTGCAACAACAATGCAGTCAGTATTTGAGAAAAGGAACCCCCCCCCCCACCTTCCCTCCCCCACCCCTTCCCCCCACCCTCCCCCTTGTCCGCCGAGGTAAAAGAAAGGAAACGCTATAGGAAATGGTAGCAGTAGCTAGGACCTCATGGATGGAGCCCTACTTATGGGATGTCTTTTTGCGGGGTTTTGTCTTAGGCTCTGTGAGAGGTGTGTCTGCTAAATGAAGCAGTCGCAGGTATCTGGGACAGCTCAATTCCCTGTATTCTCCGGTAAGAAGCGTCAGAAAAGGCCGCCAGAGGTCTGCAAATTCGTCTCCTCTGCCTGCCGTGGTCAGAGAAAGCTTCTCCATTCCCAGAATGGTCCAGAGTCTATGCAGCCAGCCCAGCTGCACAGGCGGTTGAGGGTCTCTCCAGCGGGCCACAATGTTTTGCACCGCTGCCCCTAATGCAAGCGCTATTAGGCTCCCTCTTATAGACTTTAGGGGGTACATCAATGCGTTGGGGAGTCCCAGTAACACATAGGCAGGAAATCGGGGGAGTTGGGTGTCTAAATGGAGGTCTATCAGGTCAAGGATAGGAGTCCAATATGTCCGCAGGTGCTCGCAGCTCCACAACAGGTTTTCCAGTGTGCCCAACCCTCCACAACCCCTCCAACAACGGTCACTGATGTGAGGGTCCCAGCGGTGTATGCGTTCGGGGGTGTGATACCAGTAGGTGGCCACTTTTGTGAGTGTCTCAGTGAGGCCTGTGTGGTAGGCCGAGTGCCGGGCTCTGTGGTAGATCCCCTCCCATTCCTTGCGCGTGACCTGCCTTCCCAGGTCTTTTTCCCATCTAGCCTGCCCCGCGCTGTAGGTGTATTTGTTAGTGAGAAGTAGGTGTTGACATATATGTCCGAGAGTAGTTTCTTTTCCGACGTACGTGTTAGCAGCCATTTTTCATAGGGAGTAAGAAAGCGCTGCGCTCCTGGTTTGACCGGCGGCTGTAAGACCCAATGCCGGACCTGCAAGTAGGGCATGCGGTCCGCTTCCGGAATGCCATAGGCCTCCTTCACTTTCTGGAATGGAAGGATGCCCTGAAGATCAAACATGTGGCCTATCTCCCGGCAAGGCGAAGTCCTCCAAGTCGCGAATGCCTGTGCATCCAGGCCAGGGGTGAACTCAGGGTTGTCAAATATAGGTGTTAGCGGGAGGGAAAGGAAGTGAGATCTCTCTGGACTGCCACTTTATCCCATACTTCCATGACCGTGCCGGTGATATATGACGCATACAGGCTGGGCGGTCTATGGCGCCACGGTAGGAAGGGTATACCCTGAAGTGTCTGACCCGCCACCGCCTGGTCCTGAAAAAGCCAATGCTTGCTGGATTCCAGCTGGTACCACTCTACAAGCGTGCGTAACTGTGCCGCTTGAAAGTACAGGGCTAGATCAGGTAACCCCACTCCCCCATATGCTGGAGGAAGCGTGGCGATTAGGTGCTTAAATCTGGGGCGACGACCATTCCAAACAAAGCGCGACAAATCAGCCTGCGTTTTCTGGAGCCAACCTGCTGGGGGGCGCAGCGGCAGCGTCTGGAAGACGTATAGGGCCTGTGGGAGCAGCGTCATCTTAATAGCAGCAATGCGGCCTAGCCAGGACAGTGTGAGGTGTTTCCACTGCCTAAGAGTCTCGGTAAGGCGTGCGCCAAGTCTGGCATAGTTGACCTCCGCTGTGGCCTGTATCGTGGGCGCCAGCAGGACTCCCAGGTGGGGACAGTGGATGTAGACCATTGCAAGTCAAATTCGGCTTTGGCTTCCGCTAACACCTCTGGGGGTAGGAACACATTCAGTGCCTCCGATTTATCCACATTAATCTTAAAGCCCGAGGCCTGGCCAAAAAGTATGCAGCTCAATGAAGAGCGCCCTCAGGGATTGCATTGGGTCCATGAGTGACAGGAGAATATCATCTGCGTACAGGCTGATTTTGTGGGTATCTCCACCAAAGGGGATGCCTCTGATGGATTGGTTTTGCCTAATCCGCTGCGCCAGTGGCTCCATGTAGAGCGCGAACAAAAGGGGGGAGAGCGGGCAGCCCTGCCTGGTCCCCCTGCCTAACGGAAATCGTGGTGAGGTGTGGCCGTTCACTCTGACCGTAGCGTTAGGCTGCTTGTAGCAGTTGAAGATGCGGTTTCTGAGAGTAGTCCCGAAGCCGAAACGCTGTAGCGCCAGGTCGAGATAGGGCCAGTGCACTCGGTCGAATGCTTTCTCAGCATCGACCGTGAGGAGCATGCAGCCCGGCTTTGTCCAGGAACCGGCCTCGATCAAGTGAAGAACGCGCTTAGTGTTATCGCTCGTCTGTCTTTGGGGGATGAATCCGGCCTGGTCTGGGTCCACCAGCTGTTGCATATATGGGCCTAGCCGGCTAGCTATGATACTTGTATAGAGTTTGAGGTCAATATTTAGCAGGGATATTGGCCGGTAGGAGCCGCATCTGGTCGGGTCTTTAGCAGGCTTGGGTATCACCGAGATTGCGGCTTCCAGCAATTCCGGAGGGATGGCTCCGGGTTGATCAAAGGTATTAAACAGATCTCGCAATAAGGGGGCCACCTGTTGACAGAATTTCTTATAGAAAGCTGCAGGGTAGCCGTCTGGTCCTGGGGCTTTCCCTAGCTTGAGGCGAGAGATCGCCGAGATGACCTCCTCTAGACCAATGGGCCTATCTAAAAACTTTGCTTGCGCTTCGTTCAAGGATGGGAGGGTCGCCCCATCTAGATAATCGCTGCCCGCTTGTATGTCCAGGGTGTCTGCATCATACAGGTTGGCATAAAAGCTACCGAACTCCGCTGCTATAGCCGCATCTTCAGTAATCGGGTCTCCTATGTTAGGTTGAATAGTTCGAATGTGTTGCCTCTGACGCTGCTCTCTCAGCTTGCTCGCCAGCAGCTTCCCACATCGGTCCCCCCCGGTGTAGTAGGCATGCTTCAGGCGCAGTGCAGCAAATTCCGCCACATCTTGATCTAGGGCCGCTAGCATCTTCCTCTCCGTGCACATTTGGCACCAGGCCCTGGCTGCCCCCGTGCGCTGGTGCATTTGCTCCAGCTCTGCCACCCTTTGCGTGAGTTCAGCCCTCTTCTGTGCGCACTCCCTATTGTTAGCCGCAGCCACCGAGATAAATTCGCCCCGCAGGACCGCCTTAAGCGCAGCCCACTGAGTGGCTTTGGAGGTGTCATCATTGGCGTTATTAACAAGAAAATGGCTGATGGCAGTTGTTATCTTCTCTACCGTGGCAGTGTTTTGTAATAGACCAATACGCATGCGCCAGTGTCGTTGCGGCCTGGGAGCATCTGGTACCAGAAAGGACGCCACCACCGGGGAGTGATCCGACAGTGAGGCCGGGAGGATCTCTACATTCTGCGCGCGCGTTGCAAGCTGGGTAGAGCATAAGAAATAGTCTAGCGTGCATATCATTTATGGGCTGCTGAGTAGTGTGTGTACAAACCCCTTTTTGTAAATATGAGTAGTGTGTGTAGGCTGTAGCTCGGGGATGGGATAATCTCCACAAGTCAACCAAGCCCAGGTCCTCAAGATGTGCGTGTCCCGCTGTGGAAGGCGCCCCGACCTGACCGAAGCGCTGATTGGAGTGGTCTGCAGTGTTATGAAATACCAGATTTAAATCTCCCCCGATTAGTAAGTGTGGGTGGGTGTTGGCCGTGGCTGTTTCTAGCGCTGAGTGTAGGTATCGCTCCTGACCTTTGCTGCCCCTGGCTGTGCTCGCCTTTGACCCTCCATTTTGTGTTGTTGTTTTTCCCCTGGTCCGCCCCTCCTCCCGCCACCGCCTCCTCCCAGCTGCTGCCCCTCCCACCCACGAGTAATACCCTTCCTCGCTCCCGAGCTCCCTGTGACCGCCTGGACCCTCATTCAGTCCGGTTGCTCCCCCACGCTCCAGCTGACCTACACGCTGGTATCGTTCTGTTTTCCTGCATTTAAGCTCCTAACGCTGCATTGACCTTCATTTATTTAATTGTTAGCGCTGCACGGTCGCTCCATAGCGCTGCACTGTCAATTTTATTTGTGCTTTCTGAATTGTGCTGCACTGTCGATTTAATTATTTAATTGTGCTGCACTGTCGCCTTATTTATTTAAATAGCAGCGCGACGTCGCTGAGGCAGTAACTCAGACTTTACAGCTGATTTGTGCGTGTAAGGCTCTTTTCACGCTGTGCATTTGCTGCCCCTGGCTGTGCTCGCCTTTGACCCTCCATTTTGTGTTGTTGTTTTTCCCCTGGTCCGCCCCTCCTCCCGCCACCGCCTCCTCCCAGCTGCTGCCCCTCCCACCCACGAGTAATACCCTTCCTCGCTCCCGAGCTCCCTGTGACCGCCTGGACCCTCATTCAGTCCGATTGCTCCCCCACGCTCCAGCTGACCTACACGCTGGTATCATTCTGTTTTCCTGCATTTCAGCTCCTAACGCTGCATTGACCTTCATTTATTTAATTGTTAGCGCTGCACGGTCGCTCCATAGCGCTGCCCTGTCAATTTTATTTGTACTTTCTGAATTGCGCTGCACTGTCGATTTAATTATTTAATTGTGCTGCACTGTCGCCTTATTTATTTAAATAGCAGTGCGACGTCGCTGAGGCAGTAACTCAGACTTTACAGCTGATTTGTGCGTGTAAGGCTCTTTTCACGCTGTGCATTTGCTGCCCCTGGCTGTGCTCGCCTTTGACCCTCCATTTTGTGTTGTTGTTTTTCCCCTGGTCCGCCCCTCCTCCCGCCACCGCCTCCTCCCAGCTGCTGCCCCTCCCACGCTCCGCCCCCTCCACTATCCATTTATGACCAATGTCCCAACGTGCAGCGTCCACGCGCAGCGTTCGTGCCCCTGTCGCGCCGAAGGTGCGCCAAAGGTAAGCCCGTCTACGCCCGTCCGCGCCTGGACCGCGCCCAGCGCCAGAGCCCCTGGTCCTCGTAATGCCCACCCCTCCCGCATTACTTACGATGCCACCACCCTCCTAGCCCTTAACCCTGGCCGCTCCCCCATCTGCGTCCAAGCCGCTCCTGGACACACCCATGGACCCTTTTCCTGCTACTCCTGCAAGTTCGACGGCACCAAGAACAACTCCTCATCTACGAACACACAACAGATATCCGATCCCAACCACCTACAATGCATCCTGCTCAACACCCGCTCGGTCCACAGACACGCCATTGACCTCTGGAATCTACTCGACACCATCTCTCCGGACGTCGCCTTCCTAACAGAAACATGGATGAATGCCTCTTCAGCCCCAGACATCACCATTGCCATCCCGGAAGGCTATAAGATCATTCGCAAGGACCGTACCGGCCACACAGGAGGAGGCATCGCTATCGTCCATAAGAAATCCATCCGCATCTCAACCAGCTCAGACGTCAATCTCGCCAACTCTGAACACCTTCACTTCCAGATCCACATCGACCCCAAGACCACACTCAGAGGCACCCTCCTTTACAGGCCACCAGGACCCCGCGCACAATTTAGTGAAGACATCACGGACTTCATCACTCCACACGCACTCCCCTCCGAGGACTACATCCTTTTGGGAGACCTCAACTTTCACCTTGAAAAGAACAACGACCGCAACACCACCACCCTTTTGGACAACCTCGCAAACCTCGGACTTAAACAACTTGTCACTACCTCCACCCACATCGCAGGTCACACACTCGACCCTATCTTCACCTCCAGCAAACATGTCTCCTTCAGCCACACCACAGCTCTCCTTTGGACTGACCACAGCTGCGTTCACTTCACCTACAACAAGCCCACATCCAACAACCACCCCCAACCCACTCTGCAAAGAAACTGGAACAAAATCACCATCGACCAGATCTCCTCATCGCTTCTTCAAAACCCCCCCGCCCACTCCTCAAACCCAGACCAAGCAGCCACCAACCTCACACAATGGTTATCCAACAGCGCTGACATCCTAGCACCACTGAAAAAACGACAAATCAAACTAGGCAGCAAGAAGGCCTCCTGGTTCAACGATGACCTTAAGAAATCCAAGAAACTCTGTTGCTCCCTCGAGAAGGCCTGGAAAAAAGACCCAACCACCAGCACCAAGGACGCCTTCAAAAACGCCACCCGCATACACCACCAACTAATCCGAAATGCCAAGAAAGCAGCCTTCAAGGACCGTCTAGATAACAACGCCCACAACAGCAAGGAATTATTCAACATCGTCAAGGAATTTACCAACCCCTCAGCCAACTCCAACGACATCACCCCCTCTCAAGCCCTCTGCGACTCCCTAGCCTCATTCTTCCACAACAAAATTGCAGACATCCACAACAGCTTCGACAACCAACCCGGAGACCAACCCACCCAATCCCCTGTAGGACCCCCACCCCCCCTGAACATCCTCAATGACTGGAAGCCAATCTCCACTGAGGACACCATCCGTCTGATGAACTCTATCCACTCAGGATCCCCAACAGACCCTTGCCCTCACCACATCTTTAACAAAGCAGACTCCATTATTGCACCGCACCTCCGAGACGTCATCAACTGCTCCCTCAACTCCGCAACCTTCTCGGAAAGCTGGAAACATGCCGAACTCAGCGCCCTCCTGAAGAAACGCACAGCTGACCCCACCGAACTCAAAAACTATCGCCCTATCTCACTCCTTCCATTCCCGGCCAAAGTCATCGAGAAAGCTGTCAACAACTAGCTCGCCGCATTCCTCGAAACCAACAAATCCCTCGACTCCTCACAATCCGGCTTCCGAGCCAAGCACAGCACCGAAACCGCCCTCATCGCAGCAACAGACGACATTCGAACTCTACTGGACAATGGAGACACAGTCGCCCTCATCCTCCTCGACCTCTCCGCAGCCTTCGACACAGTCTGCCATAGCACCCTTCTACAGCGCCTCAAAAACATCGGAATCCAAGGAAAAGCACTGGAATGGATCACCTCGTTCCTCTCCGGAAGAACCCAGAGAGTCCGCCTTCCACCATTCAAGTCAGAGGCCACTGAAGTCATCTGCGGCGTACCCCAAGGGTCCTCACTCAGTCCCACCCTCTTCAACGTTTACATGAGCCCCCTCGCGGCCATCGCACGCCAACATAACCTCAACATCATCTCCTACGCCGACGACACTCAACTGATCCTATCACTCACCAGAGACCCTAACACGGCCAAAACCAACCTACACGAAGGTATGAAAGAAGTAGCCGAATGGATGAAGCACAGCCGTCTGAAACTGAACTCAGACAAAACAGAAGTCCTCATCTTAGGTACCTCCCCCTCCGCCTGGGACGACTCTTGGTGGCCAGAGGCCCTTGGAAAAGCACCCATCCCGACGGACCACGCACGGAACCTGGGCGTCATCCTGGACTCCTCACTCGCGATGAACAGACAAGTCAACGCCGTTTCTTCATCTTGCTTCAACATTCTTCGCATGCTCAAAAAAACATTTCGCTGGATCCCTACGGAAACTAGAAAAACAGTCACCCACGCTCTGGTCACGAGCCGACTGGACTACGGAAACACCCTCTACGCCGGCACCACCGCAAAACTCCAGAAAAAACTACAACGCATCCAGAACGCCTCAGCCAGGCTCATATTAGACATCCCGCGTAAAGAACACATCTCTGATCACCTGAAAAACCTCCACTGGCTCCCCGTCAATAAGAGGATTACTTTCCGGCTCCTAACCCACGCACACAAAGCACTCTACGAAATCGGGCCTGAATGCCTCAACACACGACTATCCTTCTACACCCCCTCCCGCCAGCTTCGATCCTCCAACCAAGCCCTTGCCACTGTACCTCGCATCAACAAAACCACCATGGGAGGTAGATCCTTCTCCTACCTAGCAGCTAAAACTTGGAACTCACTTCCCACTCACCTTCGCCTTACTCAGAACCACCTAGCATTCAGAAAGCAACTCAAAACGTGGATATTTGACAAGTAACTCCCCAACCTTCTTCAAGCGCCTTGAGACCCTCTGGGTATGTAGCGCGCTATATAAATCTATTGACTTGACTTGACTTGACTAGAGTGATCAAAGTCAGATGAGACTCAAACCTGTGGAGTCAAAAATAGACTGGGGATGTGGCATCAGCGACCTACGTGGCCCCCCATCCCGCCCCCTTCTGTGTTGCTACTGTCCATATATGCCCCCTCAGTGATTGTCTTAAGAAGGCCCTGAGGTGTCCTTCGCCACTTCCTGTACCGCGGAAGCGTGCTCCTTGACGATCGTTATCTGGTCCGGGCGTGCACGCGACTTGTTCTGTCGCCGTCTGCGGACTTTCTGCCAGTTGTCACGCCGGGACTGTGACTGATTTTCTTGTGACGACTCCGTGTTAGCGTCGTCGCTGTGGTCTTGTTCCGGCAACTCGATCCCTAGTAGAGCGCAGGTGTCCTGGAGGGAGCGCATTTGGTGTAGGGTTCCGTCCCACCGAAAGATGAGGCGAAACGGGTGACCCCAAGAATAGGGCATTTCTTTGTCTCTCAGGAAAGCGGTGACAATCTTGAATTCCCTCCTCTTTTGGAGTGTTATCACAGAGAGGTCCTGAAAGAGTTCCACAGATGCATCTCTGAACCGGAGAGGCTGGGACTGGCGTGCCTCTCTGAGAATCCTCTCTTTGAGTGGAAAGTCCGGGAGGAAAGCTAGTATGTCGGGAGGAGGGGCAGGGGCCCGGCGCGGTAGACCCACTCGGTGCGCCCGGTCAATGCGGATAGGGAAGTCCGCGGGTTCCCTGAGAATTTCCCGGAACAGATCTTGGAGGTACATGGTGACGCTATTCCCCTCTGCTTTTAATGGCACTCCCCGGACCCAGATGTTATTCCGCCGGGAGCGGTTCTCTAAGTCCTCATTATGTGCCTGGAGGTCCATTTGCTGATCGCGGAGTCGCAGGACCTCTTGTTGGAGATGCACCAGTTCCTCACAGCAGACTTGGTTGGAATTCTCCATCGTTGCTACTCTCTCCCCTAGTCCATCAGGTCCCTGCGCAGCTCCCTCTCTTCGCTCACCAACTCCTGTTTTAGGGTCTGGAAGTCTTCCCGCAGAGTGCCGAATAGGGATTCAAGGAAGGACCTCGTGACCGGGGCTTCCTCCTGGGACCCACAATTGTTCGTGGCAGGCGTGGACGACGGCGATGCCGTTTGGGGTTTGTCTCCCTTCTGCGGTTGCTTCACCAGTAGGTCAGTGATGGAGCGGCCTCCCCTGTGGTTAGCGTTCGCCATTGTGGCGTTACCTGCCGTGTCCTATCCCTGTGGGCACGACCGTGATTCAGTGTCCAAACCGGCCTCCCAGTCGTGTGAAGGGCCAATCTGCGTCCGGCCACCAGCGCAGCTGTTGCGGGGACAGGAGTCGCCGGCCCAGAGGGATGTCCGTTGCGACCCTCGTTTGTGCAGCTTCCTCTGGTTTGCGACCCGCAGCCGCCCACTCCGCCGCGCCTGGGCCTACCGCCTCCGACCCCCGTCCTCGGGGCGCCCCTTACATTTCCACGCTATGTCTCCGTCGCCCGTCTTCTGGCCCTCAGCTCCCCCGCCGTCTCGGGCCTCCACCACCAGCCCCTTTATGCGTTCCATGTCGTGCCGGCCGGTGCCTGTTCGTCTCGGGGCCTACTGCTAAAGCCGGGGCGGGGGGTCCAAGCCCGGCTGGTTGCGAGCCGGGGTCTTTGGATTCTGGGTAGCTTGGGGGTATGTCCAGCTCTGAGTCCCCAGATCTCGACACTCAGGCCCTGTTTAGGCAGGGAATCCAGCAGCCCCACCCCGTATCATCTCTGCGCGCCGCAGGCGCAACCCCAGTCCCGGGGGGCCACCGGTGCCAGGTCCTCGATTGTCGCCAAAGCGTTGCCAGATGGGAGCTTCCTCCCTATGGGCGCGCTGTGCCCCTCGAACCCCAGTTCTGGACCAGGAGCTGCTCTATGTCCCTGGAAGGGCCTCTCTTCGTGGGGGTCCTCCTGAGGGTGCCCGACCGCCCTCCGTGCGGGGCTTACCCCAACTGCGTCTCCGCACTGTCCCTCATGTGCTGTGGCCACCTCTCCCAGGGCGCGCTGAGCCCCCACAGCCAGACGTCTCGCACCAGGCTTGGCCCCTGCTCCCCTTGGTCCTCGGGGCCCTGCGCGACGTCGCGGAATGGGGCTAATCACTCTCCCCCATGCAGGTCCCCTGGGCTGCGTGGCTGTGCTGGGCCTCGACCAAGCCCTCAGGTAGATAGTCTGCTGGTCCGCCCTGCTGCTCCCCACTGGAAGGCCCGCGACTCTAGCCAAGGCCCCAACTCCGTGGCTATTGCAAGTGTCTCTGGGGGACCCGATCCCACCCCAGCTCAGCCTACACTGGTTCGTCAGGCCCCGACCGGGCCCGCGACTCACGAGCCCCCGGTCTGCCTCTCACTCACCGCCAGCAATGCTCGGGGCCACTCGAAGAACGCCGCCTCCCGCTGGATGCTACCGGGGGCAGGCAACCACCTTCCGCTGTCTAGTTGCTCTGATGCTTCTCCGGCCGTCCGCCGTGTAGGCCCAGACCAGGCTCTCGATTTTCGCGCTCCCGGCGTCTTCGGCAGGCAGCCGCCGGGAGCTCGGCACTCCAGGTCCGCCCCCCGGTCCTCCGCGTCGTCCGGGGGCTGAGGGAGGGTGCGCGGCGCCTTCTGACCTGATCTCCAGTGGCTTGGCACCTCCTCGGTCGGTCCGCCTAGGCCCAGACTGGGGCCTCGATTTTGGCACCGGCCGCTCCTCTCCCGTCTCTCGGCCGGGGTTACTCTCGGGCAGGGTCAAATGTCGGCTTCCTGGGCTGCAGGCGGCACCGCCGGACTCACAGCCACGCCGGGGGCGCTCGTGGTAGTGACGGACAGCAGGACCCCTCGAAGGCCAGCGGTTTGGGGGCAATACGCTGTGTTTATACGAGCTATGGGGGAATTAGGGCAGGGAGCCACGCAGACCTGCGTCCGTTCAGGTCGCCATCTTGGCCACGCCCCAGGAATTATTTTTAAACTGTTAAGGGATCATTTTTATATGGTTGTAGAACAGCTTTGAAGTTGCATAATTTGAGTTTATGGTCCTGTCATAGAGTACACATTTTTCTGACTAAAGTCATAAATAGCAAAAGTCTGAAAACTATTTTCAGTTCTACTAATGATAGGGAATATGCCACCCAATTTTTATTTGCAAGTGTTCTTTCTTTCTTTTAAACTTTATTCACCTTTATGTTTTAAAAACCATACAATTACAAAAGGAACATACATTTTATTACACTTGTGTTTTACAAAATTAATGCATTATATACAATCAGATACTATAAATATGATTGAGCAGATTCAATTCTAAACAAGTTAAAAAAATAAACATCAGGTTAAAACGTAAATCACTTCACAACCCGTGGTCACAATTCCGCTCTAATATAACGGGGGAAAAATTGCCACTCAAAGATGGTTTCAGATACTTCTAAAGTGATGGATGTAAGTGAAAAGAGCAGAGCAGACCTCAGGCGATAGTAAGGGGTCATTAGGATGGCGGGCGGACTTTGCCCGCCCGCCATCCTCGTGGTAATAGGGACCGCCCGCCATAAGGGTGGGGTTCCCGTGGGGGGTATTAGGATGTGCCCACCACAGTGGCGGGCACATCCTGCATGTTAAGCATTGTGGCGGGCGATGCTCCCAGCAACGCCCGCCACAATGCTTAAAAAGCACTTTTGCATTTGCATAATCAAAGCGGCAGGCACCGCGAGGTGCCTGCCGCTTTGATCACGCAAATGCAGGGAGGTACCACAGGTACCCCCCGTGTGCACCCCCCTACTCTCCTTCACTCTGGGGGCCCGCAGGGGGCCCCCAGAGGGAAGTCTGCATGCCTTTCCGTGGAGGCAAATCATTTCTGATTTAAAGTGACTTGTGCAACGCCCCTCCGAGGTAACTCTAACCGATGCTATTAGATCCGTATGTAGGTCTGCTAGAAGATTTACAAGGGCCCTGTCCAGTCCCATATCGAGCAAAATTTTCCATAATTTTGAGCGATTTACGAGATCAAAAGCTGACGAGAGGTCCATGAACCCCAAGTACATGGACCTCTCCTTAGCCCTCGTATATTTTTCTACCAGTAAGTGCAAATTAAGGCCTTGATCTATTGTGCTCCTTTTTGAACTAAAACTATACTGAACGTTTGATAGGACCCCTTTCTCAGTTAACCAGTCATTCAGTTTTGATAAAATAACCCAGCCCAATATTTTCACCGACGAGTCAATCAATGAAATGGGTCTGTAACAGGATGGGTCTTGCCTGTTACCCTTTTTAAAGACCGGTATGATAATGGATTTTTTCCAGGAGTCCGGGATTTTGTCATTTGTGAGAGCATTAAAAACATTGCATAAGATTTTAGACCAGAATTTCGGGGCACTTTTGAAGACATCCCCTGGTACCCCATCAGGGATCGGTGTTTTGTTTTTCAGGGTCAGATCTATTGCCCTTTCCACTTCTGTTGCCACAAGAGTGACGGCATCCTCTGCAGTACAGAGTTCCACTATCTCAACTTCTAAAGTGACAGCAGAAGCGGCAGCACTACTAGTTTCTGTATATATCTGACTAAAGTGTTTAATCCAGCCCTCATCTGAAATATTTGCCACTAAGGGGGTGTTTTCGTCATCAGAAAAGAGTGGCTGATTTATGATTTTCCAAAATAGGCCACTATCTCTTAAGGTTTCTGGTTCAAGAAGTTGAGCCAAAGCATTGTCTTTCAGGACCCTCTTCCTTTCTAGGATAGATTTTTTGTATGCAGTCCTTGCACTAGCTATATCTGCACGAATTTTAGGAGTTGCCTTCAAGGCTTTAAGTAGGACTCCATGCGCTTTTGAGCCTTTCTTATCGAACCATCTTTTGCCCACTAGCGACTTCTGCCTGGATTTAATCTGCAGACTACGGTTAATTTCTGTGCAGATATTATCAAAAGCTACTATAACCTCTTTGCATTGTGTTCTATTCGCTAGGCATATTGCATCTTCATCCTCTACTTTAGACAAAACCTCTTGAAGAAAAGTTTCAGGGACTATTTTTGTCCATTTCAACCTACGATTCTGATCTTTTACCGTGACGTTTGCTCCCACTCTAACTTTTACTGTTTTTAAAGAAATTAGATATGAATGCTTCACTTCAAGTAAAACAGGATTATGATCGCTAAAAGCTGATACCTCTGTGTAATAATTTATCACATTATTTAACAAAAAAGAAGACACAAAAATGTAATCTATAATAGTACCCACATCTTTTCCCTTAAACGTAGGTGACCTATTTTTTCCATCCCCGCAACCTGACTCATATAAGTTCCATCTTGCAAGAAAAGTTTCAAGATACTCTCCACGCCTAGTATGTTCCAAATGGACAGATGAAGAGAGGGGGGGACCTTCATCATCCCGGCTAATGCATGGTAGAGTGCACAGGTGTATGTTAAAGTCCCCTAATAGTATTAATTCAAAAGTATTTACATTGGCACTATAGACTGACAAGAATGTATCCAGTACTTCCAAATTTTGACTGGTATACTCATTAGCATGTGAATTATAAAAATTAACAAATAGAATCTTGGCCTTATCTTGATTAGAAAGTTCAACAATCAGACAATTTTTAGAACCCGAAGAACACTGGGTTAGGGTGCCTTTTATGTCCAATTTAAATAAGCTTAGCAAACCCCCCTTAGATCTTCCTGCCACGCTACTAATTGCTGGGTTGCAAAAGTGGCTATAACCACCCAAAGAGAAGCTGTTCAAATGGTCCCATGTCTCTTGTAGGGCAATGATGTCAAAAGATTTTACTGTCATTAACCATTCAGCATTCCCAATTTTATTCTTTATACCAGCAATGTTCCATGTAGCAATTTTAAGAGACAGTGCTGGTAACTGGTTAGAACTCCCCGAGGCAACGGGCAGTCAATCATTTTCCTCTAGTGATGACAAAGCAGTAAAACGATTGTAAAGAGGTTGAGTATGATCAAACTGCCTATTAGCTAACTGATAGTGATATGAATCCCCACTATTTTGATGTAGAGGTACATTCGGAACACAACCAACCATCCCCCTTCTATGCCCATTTACAGGATACATTTGCTGATGAGGTGGCCGGTATTGGGTGTTATCCAGGTGGTTATAGAAGAAGCCTAGCGGTCTAGCACATACAGAATTTTTCACGGTTGGTAAAGAGGTGGCTCTAAGGAGGACTGTTGCAACGTGTTGTGGATGTTTAAAATGTACAATGATGCAGTCCCCTCTTGTGTTTTTTCTAGCATTGCCAATCCAGCTGACTCTACGAGTGGATATTATATCATTTGAAAAGGCAAGCGGAAAGCCACAATTCCTATTTAACTAGGCAAGTGTTTTATTTTTTAGGGCAGTATGGGTTTCTAGCCTAGGATCAGTCAGGCAAGAGTCGACCTCTGGAACATTTGTTAATACCACAGTGTATGGGACACACTCCGGTGGGAGGTTAACAAAGGTTTTCCACCTAGGCCTACTTCTCCCGGCGGTATCTCCCCCTGCTAAGTTGCTCTGACAGCCATTTTGTGCTGTTTGTGGTTGTACTGACGTTTGTACTGATGTTTGTGCTATTGCAGTTCCCACTGTTGGTAGATTAGAAGGTGGAGTATTCAGTGCGTTTACAACTGAGGGTGCCTGTGCAATTACCCCTGTGCCACTCACCCTAGTACTAGCCTGTGCAGATACTATGGGGCCCGCTATGATGTTGCCCCTAGGACCTTTGGGCCAGGTTGAGGGCCCGTCTGGATGGGAGAACGGGTCATATGGGAATCTAGGAGACCCCCCCCAGTCTAGCGACCTCTTGAGCAACTAGCTCTAGCTTTGCCACCAATGGTCTAATCAGTGCCTCTAATTTTGACTCGAGGATGGTTGCCAAGAGTTCAATATGGGCTGGATGCAAGGTACTGCCCTCGACATTATTTATGGGTTCAGGAATGTCCTCCCTGCTGATTGATGTTGTACCAGCCTTTTTAGTCTTCCGTCCCACCACCCTTTTGACAGGGGCCTTCCTACATGCTCGCACCATTCTCCGTACAGGCGATTGAATTGGTGAGAGCCTTAGGGAGGGTGTCGGGCTCTTACCAGGGATGGATTCAGTTACAATTTCCTGCTCTTCTGTTGACACTATGATGGACACATCATTATTCGTGTCAACATTATGAGGTTCAGCCAGGCCGCTGTCTGGGTGGGGCAGCATTGTGGTAGGCGAGCTCAGCCTTGTGGGAGAAATTTCTGGACTTACCCTGCTTAATGATGATCTCCTATCTTTGTTAATCTTGCTAACTACCTTAACAAGATAGTTGTCCATTGTCCTTATGTCATTAGTTGCCGCTGGTTTTGAGGACCTAAGCTTGGACATGATAGGACCACCAAATACTAGCTACAGAGTACGTTAAACAGCAGTATATTATCAAATTATTGTGGAGGACTACGTTGACAATAAAGACCAGAAAACATAAAACAAACAATGAACAATGTTAAGAATAATGTCTTACTAAAAGTCCAGCTCCAGGTACAAAGAGCCAAAGTCAGTGGCCCAGCCCAGCCTCTTCTGGCCTCTGACGGCCGCAGACGGCCCCGCCCTTGTCCCGGGCTTCTCCCGGGCGCGCCCGCGCGCGTCCCGCGGGACGAGGGAGCAAATGATCCTTTATGCGCCCTAGGCGCTTCCTGATTGCCTGCGTGGCGGCGTCCTTGCCGCAAGGGGCTGCTGGGGGTTGTAGTGTATGCGGCCCGGCGGAGCCAAGCCCGGCCAGGCCACCAGCGGAGCAAAGGCTGGCCCTCACAGCACCACAACGAAGGTCGGCGGAGCCAAGCCCGGCCTCAGACACACAGCGGAGCCAAGCCCGGCCGTGTGCAGCTCTCCTGGTTCAAAGCGTCTCCCGCAGAACTCCGTCGCAAGGGATCCTTTATGCGCCCCAGGCGCTTCCTGATTGCCTGCGCGGCGGCGTCCTTGCCGCAAGGGGCTGCTGGGGGTTGTAGTGTATGCGGCCCGGCGGAGCCAAGCCCGGCCAGTCCACCAGCAGAGCAAAGCCCGGCCCTCACAGCACCACAACGAAGGTCGGCGGAGCCAAGCCCGGCCTCAGACACACAGCGGAGCCAAGCCCGGCCTTGTGCAGCTCTCCTGGTTCAAAGCGGCTCCCGCAGAACTCCGTCGCAAGGGATCCTTTATGCGCCCCAGGCGCTTCCTTATTGCCTGCGCAGCGGCGTCCTAGCCGCAAGGGGCTGCTGGGGGTTGTAGTGTATGCTGCCCAGCGGAGCCAAGCCTGGCCAGGCCACCAGCGGAGCAAAGCCCGGCCCTAACAGCACCACAACGAAGGTCGGCGGAGCCAAGCCCGGCATCAGACACACAGCGGAGCCAAGCCCGGCCGTGTGCAGCTCTCCTGGTTCAAAGCGGCTCCTACACCGCCCCTCCTCTGCACTCCCACCGTGATGATGAGGCATTTTCAATATAATCTCAAATATCTTTCTCATCCATGTAAGAAATAAGTCTTGCAGATGTACTTTCAAAAGCTGCAACAGTAGCTAAACTAAAAATGTCTAATGAACAACTATTGTGCTTACAATCTACATTCATGACCAATGGGCATCATTTTGCTCAATAGCAGACGTTCAGTTTCAATCATTTCCTATACACCAGGCTGAAGAAAATGAGCCTTGATTTGTAAATGCAGATATGAAATCATCTGGTTAAAATATTTGAGGGGGAAGAATCAATTTTTAGTCACTTATGGCATTGTATATTGTTAAAGGGCCAATAGGCATTAATGCAACCCGACCTTTGTCCAGCATCCCCTTTCCACATTTGTTTCCTCGAAGTACAGACTCTGTCACCTAGTACCATTTCAAAATAGTAAGAGTTTTGTGGCTATAGAAGTCTTTAGTCTTTCATTTAAAGGTGCATCAGTAAAGGTTTAGTGGCATGGGGAGCTGTTTGCCGACTGACGAGGGGTAGTGGGAAACATGAAATGAGCTACTGTTTCGATATGTCATTTTCTTTTTACTTTTTCCCACTTCATTGTATCAGATGTTGAAAGGCCTTGTGCAAGGGCCCAATGGCGTCAAAATAATTTTTTATGTAAGTGAAAAAGAGGGAAATGTTAAAATACATTTAAAAGTATACATTTATTACCTACATTCAAAGGGAATTCATTAAAACATACTTTAAAATAAGTAACTCGGTAAATCATACAAAATATCAAGGCTACTTTTTAAAAACATAGTTAAAACTGATACAAGCTACATTAGACTTGTTTTGTTCAGGACCTTGTAGCAGCCAAGATAAAAAAACATTTCATGTACATATTTAGGCTTCTATACAGGAAAATGAATTATTCTAGAGCTGTCATCTCCAGCAGCATTTCTCTGAGGGCAGCTACAATCTGTGAGCTAGGTAAACATTCTAGCTCTTTAAATTCAATATATTAAACAATAACAATAATTAATATAAACGTTAAAAATAACACTACACATCTAAACATATGTCAAATAAACGAAAAATTACATAAACAATTACATTTAATAGTTTTGTCATTTAACATTAATTAAACATAAAAAGTTCATATCCAATTAAATAATCTGTATGATAATACATTCATCAATTACATTTCATTTCTATAGTTTTTATTAAAATGCCCACTCAATCCTCTGGTAACTGCTGCAGCCCAAAATTAAAATGTAGACGTTTACCAGACATGTAAACGATTAAAAAAAGTTATTAACATTAATTAATATATAATTGAAAAAACACGATCCAAACAATAAACCCCTTAATCCAAAATAAATATATATATATGTTAGTTTTTAAAACCAGTATATTATTAATTTAAGAATAACATAAGTAATGAAATAAGACCATAATACTATACAACATAGTTATACACAATAAAAAATATTATCATATAGAACATTTTTATGCTCTATATTATAGTAAACTTACTCCCAATATTTTTCTCCATGATATTTGTGTAGTCACTGTAGTTTGACCACAATATTATGGTCAGATGACATTTTTGATTTGCTTTTTAGATGGAATACCCTTCTAGAGCACTGCAGCTCCCTTCTCCTTCCATCTCATGAGGCCTCAACGTTAAGGGCCGCCCAAGTGGGCAAACTAACAAGCTTCATCTTTGGGAAATTGAGTTTACTTATCTAAAATTTAAATTTGGTTTTAAATGATGAAATGTGGATATTTCAGAAACTACCAAGCTAATGACGTGAGCAAAATTATTGAATTTCTGCAATATATTTAAAGCTATTCTTAGAGCAGTTGTTGACTTTGGAGGCTTACTGATAGCATGAATGACAATCTTCTTGAAACTAATTGGATTCATAAATGATGTGCGATAACAAGAAAAACATTCTGTAAAATGATAGCCGAGGTGACCTTCTAAAACCGAATTTTCTTAACTGTCTGTAAAATCCATAACTCATTATCCGAGGTTAGGGAAATTATGTTTATAAATCCTCCTTTTGGTCATCATTTTTTTCAATGTTTTCTTGAGGAGTGTGAGTCCCAACACCCCCATTGAAACATCACCGCCCACTACAAAAAACAGACTATTTCATTTATGGCCGATCAGATCTTCCAGATTTTTACCCACTATGTTAAAGTTATGCTTATATATGCACCATTT
This sequence comes from Lissotriton vulgaris, assembly GCF_964263255.1. Lineage (NCBI taxonomy): Eukaryota > Metazoa > Chordata > Amphibia > Caudata > Salamandridae > Lissotriton > Lissotriton vulgaris. The sequence continues at coordinate 82,554,623 of NC_141700.1, read as the reverse complement.
GGCACAGTTTTCCCCCAAACATTTTCTTGGTTGGTTCCTACATACATACATTAAAGGGATGTTGTGACTAATGGAGAGCTCTTTTTTTTACAGATTAGGAAGTCCGCTTTGCCCAACCATGCCATACAATGAGCAACAACAACCGATTTTGCAAGAAAGGGTACGGGTTGTGTTTTAGGAAAATTTTTTTTAAAAAAGAACACAGGCAGCCTATTAACGGCTATAGCAGATGGCGCAAGAGCAGGAGGGCTGTAATGTTACAAAAGAACACTTAAGCATAATTCTGTGATAAACAGTAGAATGTTTGGCAATACATTGTTTATCACTTACACAAACAACAATGCACAATACAGCATAAGGTTTTTCAGGTGGTTAGCAGGTTTTTTCCCTTACATGTGACCTATTGGCTTAGTACATATGTGTGTCCTCCTTGGGTTGGGGGCGGGGGGTCATCCAGATGGCTAACACCCAACATCAAAGTGTCCATGCCACAATGCAGACAGATTCAGGCCAACAGACCTTGGGTGGGAAACATTCTCACTCTGGGTCAATGAATAGCTGGGAATGGACTAAGCCTTCTCAGCTTTGACCTAACATGGGACCTTTAACCGAGGAAATGTGAACCGTAAGCTTCCTGAGAGCAGGGAACTCCTGAGAATTCAGTGAAACAACAAACCAAGGCTGTGGCAGCTGGAAACCCAGATCCAGGCTTACAGATGAGCTGCGTTTTGCAACAGGAAACAAAATGTTTGTTTGACAGGCATGTGCTTGAAATCCAGCTGTGCAACTTGTTTCCAGGACTCAGTGAAGATGTAATCTTACTTTCTTACCTTCTTTTATCACCTTTCTTTCTTTGTTTCTTTCTTACCTGTCTGGCTTTCTTTCTTCTCACACACCTGTCTCTCTTTCTGTCGCCTCTCCTACGTGGTAAATACATTTCAGTGTCAATGGATCAAAAGTCCACGATTAGGTGTAGAAACTTTATAGGTACACAACTACAAACTCAAATAACCTGTCACTTTATGGTACACAATGGGATCTTCTGTACCTCTGCCCTCTCAACCTTAAAGAGAAGATGGAGCCAACTGATTGTTCTGCAGCAGACAGCCTACATGAGACTAAACCAATTATAAGTGGCTCTTAAGAAGAACAAAGATGGGAACACTGAAACCAAACTCACATATGTACAGTGTCCCATTATAAGCCTCTAAAGGCACCATGTCACAGAGGCACCACGTCTGATTTATAGATCTGCAGAACTTTATGTACACAGACCTAAAATTGTGCATGAGCTGTAAGATATACAGTTCTCGGAACATAGAGTCCTACTGTTGGACCATGGCCAGAAGATGCATTATAGCAGCAGTGTTTTGAAATGTAGACTAAAAACACATGAAACTTAGACACAGATGAAACACACATGAGAAAAGCAGAAAACCAACATAAACATGTGAAAATTACAAAAAAAATCCCGAATTGGCACTCTTGAACCACATGAAAAATACACAGCGGCGGCCGGCACAGGTAAGCGCGGTGAGGCGATGGGAGGCGGGGGGACTCAACAAACAACAGAATAGGTATAATTAAATAAATAAATAATACCTATTCCGTCGTCTGTCGACTTCCCACCTGCCGCGTCCGCCCACCGCACGTACCTGTGCCAGTCCCCGCAGAAAATACAATAGGTTGCACCTGGCAGAATACCCCAGGCAAGATGTGCACTCTGAATATCGAAGAATTTAACTATCGAGGACAAAATATTGCAACTAAAAGATCAAAAAGTAGGTAAGCATAAATTTTCTATGCCTAACTCCACAAATTTGTACCTTGACAATATATGTATCTTCCAGATACGTAGATGTGGACCTATGAGGGGTAAATCATACTTCTTTTCTATGCACTTACCTCAAAATATTTTGTCCCTCAATATTCTGGCCATGATATTCTTGTATCTGGATATTTTAAGGTTCAATATTCAGTAGTTCAACCCCATAACAACACGGATGACTGCGAAACCAGGGTTGGCACCTTCATAATGCGGGGTAAAGAAGCAGCCTTGGGGCGCCACTTGGTGGTGGTGCCAAACTACAGCAAATCATAGGAATAGCACCCTGAACCATGCCTAATGAAAGTTGGATTACTATTAGAGGCCCTCTCATGAGTACTCAAGTAGGGACAGAAGTGCCTAAGGATTACCGGAAAGGAGATCACACTGTGCATCAGGTTAACTTCCAACTAACTGCAATCCTCTTTGAGACTCAAATCCTCTTTTATGCATGAGAGTGATCAGTAGAGACCACACTGTGAAATGTAACATGCTACTAAACCTTAAGACAAAAAATATGGTTGAGTGAAATGTTTTTTTCACTGGTGCAATCTTGCATAATTTCCAGCATTTCACATGATGCTTGTAAAGTGGAAGTCCAAAAATGTTGCCATAATGCCACGTCAAATAACTTCTATTCTAAATCCGATTGCGGGAGAGCAAGGAAAACTAACGCAAGATGAGAGGATGTTGCTCGCAGCACTTGTGTTTTTTGTGCTTTTTTTTGGCACAAAATACGTTCCCCACTTCCAAAATGGACAATAGAGCAAATTTTATGTTAAAATATAGTGCTAAACACCAGAATTTTATTTTGCCTAACCTTATCAAATTTTACTATTTCTCATAATTATGCTATAGAAAATTATAACATTTTAGCCAACCCTAATTAAAAAACAATAATTTCTCAGATTTCTTATTTTATTATTACTTAACCAAGACGTAAAGAGAACCTATGCAATCTTAGCAAATATATTTTCAATCTTTAACTATAATTACTTTCACCATTAAAAATAAATGTATCTTTCAGACTCAACCGGGTGTCATGCATTTCTTGTCTCGATTATGGATGGCAATCCAAAGAGGTCTTCCATCTTGAAGAAAAACTGGTACCTGCCGTGAGATAAACTAGCACCTATCTCGAGATGACCAGATAACAACGTACACCTTGTATATCTTGGCTAGGGTATCCCAGCATTACCAGTTTCATCATTGGCCCAAACCATGCCACACGAAACAAGTGGGAAGCATTCCACGTGCCGGATTGGTTTTGCAGAAGATTCTAAAGGATGCGGCTGCACCTTGCTAGAAGCACAAAGTTTGCAATTGATCCCTAAATGAGGGAGTGCTGCCTTGAATTCCTTTGCCAGAGAGTGCTCGGCCATTGACGAGACCGATGAGAGCGGTAAGATGCATAATGGTCCTCTTTTTCAAAGGGGACTGTAGGAACAAACGATTGCTTCAATGGAAATTGATCACATTCAATTACAGCCAGTGTAATTGTCTGAATTTCCCACAGATCCCTTTTAGACTCAATATCAAACATGTAGAAATGAAATCTGATCACAGCCTGTGTAATTGTCTACATTTCCCAGAAATCCCTTTTAGACTCACTGTCAAACAAGTACAAAATGGAATTTGATCACAGGCAGTTGCATCAATAGAAACTGATCACATTTGATGACAGCCTGTGTAATTGTCTGAATGTTCCAGAGATCCCTTTTAGACTCACTATCAAACAAAATGTACAAAATGAAAATTGATCACAGGCGATTGCATCAATAGAAACTGATCACATTCTACTACAGCCTGAGTAATTGTCTGAATTTCCCAGAGATCCCTTTTAGACTCACTATCAAACATGTACAAATGGAAGCTGATCGCAGGCGATTAGAGCCTGTGCAATTGTCTGAATTTCATAGAGATCCCTTTTAGACTCACTATCAAATAAGTAGAAATGGAATTTGATCATATGCGGTTGCATCAATAGATATTGATCACATTTGACTACAGCCAGAGTAATTGTCTGATTTTCCCACAGAGATCCCTTTTAGACTCACTATCAAACATGTAGATTATGGAATAGATTATAATGTCAAAAGTGAAGATAAATGGTGCTAAATTAGAGACTGAGAGAGATTGTGCCTTTTCCAGTTATATGGAATGGTTTGGTCTATGGGAAAGGATTGAGACTATGGACTTCACAATTTCTTGGCCCTCTTAAAAGATACATTGTTGATGTAGATGAACAAATCTCATGCATGGTCAGGACTTTCCCTAATAAAAGCATAAGGTCGTAAATATGAGGTGGAATGTCATACAAGGGCACTATTGGTGGCAGCGTGTGGTTGCTTGACTAACCCCTATGTTGATACCGGCAAGTAATGAGGGCTACTCCGGAACATCTGTGACTTGGCTAACCAGACCAATGGGATTCTAAGAGAAACCTAGTTACTAACTCTCACCCATTTTAGAAACTTTTGTTAATGTCTGGTACCTAACATCCTTTCATGATTTGCATGACATTCTAGTTTCAATAGAGATTCATTAAAAAGACAAAAAAGTATATTATTTGGTAATAATGCATGTTCACTGGATAAAGCGCTTGCTCGCTAGCCTCCCCTCCCAGCATTCTGCTTGTTCCCAAAGCTTTTACTTCTGATGGAATCCCTCGTTTCTGCAAAATGTTCTGGTTTGGAGTAAAGTTTAACAGCTCACTCTTATTTAGTTATTTATGGAGCTTTGGACTGCATTTGAGATTTCACATCAGAGCACTTTCTGCAGGTGTGTATGGACCTTCAGTGTCCCCCTCCAGTGTAATCATTCTCAAAAAGGAAATTTACATCACATGGACATAGCTCCTATAGTTAGCAGCGGGTAGCCGAACCACTGCATTACTCCACAATAGAGCCTAAAATGCCATCTTTAAACTATTATCAACTCAACACACCATGAGGCAAACAATATCTCACCATCAGAAACTTATATGGATTGTGATGCATAATAGTGAACACCATGCGACCAGAAGAGTAAATGGGTATTTAACCACTACTGGAGAGCAAAAAAATAAAATGGTTCGTTGGTGCACCCACCCACATACGTATAACTACAGAGATCTTGCACAAGCAAATTCACTTTACATTCACAATAACTCATACAACCACTTTGAAACATAAAATTGAAGAAACTCTCTAACAACTCACAAGCAAATAAAAAGAAAACAACCCACAGTATCATACCGTGACTCTATTCTTTGTCTCACAACATCACTTAATGTCTTTAAGTCGATGACACCTGGGTATACCTCATTAGAATACTCAGCATATGATATCACATCCTCAACCATTATCCTAGAAGACATCCATTCCTGGATTACGAGTCATTCCCTCAAACTGAAATTCAGAACAAAATGTAACCTTAGCTCATCCGCACATTCTGACATTTCTGCCCAATCATGGCTCGACTTGCTCAATATCTTAGGCTGCAAACCTTCGCTCGTTGATTGCACTAAATCCCTTGACGTTACCCTGGAGCAGAAACACAGGCAAAAAGTGTTCATCATCAGCTAAGACTTCTACAGTGTATTAAACCCTATATCACAGAATCTGACCTTAACACCTGGTTCTGTCCAGTCTGGGCTATGGGGTTGCCCTAGTTTTTGTGATTCCTAAGACACACGTACCTTCTTTAAAAGCACCCTTCATACTTCATCAAAGGCTAGTCTCAGGCACCAAACACTTGGAGCACATCACTTCTGTACTTCTCAATCTTCAATGGCTGCCTAATGAGACAATAAGTACCTTCAAGTAGGCTGTATCATCCACAAAGGTCCTCACACAGCAACCCATAAACACCTATTACAAAAAACCCTTACCAGCCACAACTCGTGGTCCCTTAAGGAGCATGGATTCCCTGCACTTAGAGATTATTCTCTTCAAGAGACAGCATACACTTTCTGAATCCTTCACTGGAAGCACTGTAAAGATTTAGAACTCTCGCCCACCCAAACTGTGAGCGAAGCCAGCCCGCGACTCCATTAAATGGGGGCCGAAACCCAATTTTTTTCAAATTCACTGTCCCTTTCACAAGTCTTACTCTCCACTGAGTGAACCCCTGGTTCATCATTCAAGCTACTTTCTTTTTAAGGAGGAGATAACAAACATCAACCCCCTACACTGCTCCTTACCAACCCATATCCTGAGTTTGACACATGAAAAACTCCTTAGGAAATTGAAAAATTGAGAATGTATATATTCCCTTCTCAAACATTCCTATTCAATGTGGTACCTACATTTCTATCAAAATTAAACACACTCCAGTATGTAAAGATCCCCAACACTACGAAGGTATGTTTCGCATTATATAAAATGTTTAAATAAAAATAAATAAATACATAAATCTCTACTAATCAAGCACAACTAAACACCAACAAAACAACATGCACTATCATAGTATGAGAGACGGCCTTCAAATATTCGAAGTAAAAGTGCACCCAGATACAGAAAGCGCAGTAATGCCAATACCGTGGTGGCTGGCACAATATAAATAGAACATAACATTCAAGTGAACAGGTTATGGGACGAGACCGATACCTCCTCTTACCAAAAAGATTTTTCCCTGCCAGCATTGCTTTTAGTAGGATGGTGTCATTCAATTTTTCTCAGACAGCGGCTTGCACTGGCAAGTGTTCGTTGGATCAGTTCCGCTCTAATCGTGCTGTCGGAACTGGATGTATGTGTCTTCGCCATAAAAAAGAGTACACATTGGCATATCCTCAAACCACAGAGGTACGGTAATGAATTTTCTTTCAACGGCTACATCAATAGCCTAGTGCTCACTCTCATGGAAGACCAGCATGTCACCTAGGTTTGAAGTCAACAACAGCATTGTGGGATCTTTTTCTCCAGCTCTGTGGATTCATATTTAAGTCTCAGGTCTGGACTTGTGGAAGGAGTCTGTTCCCGCTCCAAAGCTTAGATTACAAAAGAACAGCTAAATTCCAATCACTTTGCAAACAAGAATTTGCACAGAGATCAACATTAAGGGCCTGATTAAGAGTTTGACGGACGGATTACTCCATCACAACTTGACGGATATACCTTCCGCCTTATTATAAGTATCATAGCTTAAAATGCACTTGTAATAAGGTGGAAAAGATGTCCTTAAGCCGTTTCCTGCTTCGAACGTTCAGCGCTAGTGCTGAACGTTCGAAGAAACGGGTGCGGCCACGTCGACCGTTGGACGTGCGCAGCACCAGGGAGGTAGCTCGCGCGACGGCAGCAGCGAACGTGTTAAATACTGCTACACGATTCATTTTCTTCGGGTACATTTTGGTGTGTCCGACCTGCCAAAGTTTATTGGGGAACAAAATCAGATACTTGAGGAAAAGATGCAGTAAACACATACTTTTCTAATGATCCAAGTGTGAGCTTGGTATATGAGATATTTAACACACCCGCGAAATACTGCAAGGCGCCATATCCGTACTTACTAGACACCCATTTCTAAGTGAGGCTTTAAATGTATATTTTTTTTTTTTAAATAAAGATTTATATAGAGCTAGCTAGACCCGTGGGTATCTGAGCGATTTACATACACAAAGTAAAAGAAAATTGCATAACATTGCAGGACATGAGAATGCATAAAGATATAAGCAAAGACATCATAATTATGTGTACAGTGAGGGGAGAAAGACGCAGGTGGTTGAAACAGTCAGATAACACCATCCTTGGCGGTCCAAGTGAGGGGGAGTCCATTAGGTTATTGGTGCATAGGTTGGTTGACTTGGTCGGTAAAGTATTGTTTAAGGAGAAGGAATTTCAGGTCCTTTTTGAAGCAAAAGATAGAGGGGTTACATCTGAAGTCAATAGGGGGGTGCGTTCCACATCCTGGGTAGGTTACCACAAGTACTGTTATCGAACATACCTGAAATCTTAGATATACAGGCATTACCACACACACAATATTTCCAAGGGACATTTCAACAGGTCAAAGTTGGCTAAGTTTCCTAGAAGAAATTGTCTGGTAAATAAATACTTGTACTTGCAGACTGTGGTATGTAAAGTACCAAAAACCACATGTAGTTTCACAATGTAAGGGGTAAACTTGTGATACGAGCATTTGTTGTCATTCCCGGTAAATAACAAAACCCAAGTATAGAACTGTACTAAGTGATATATATATATATATATATATATATATATATATATATATATATATTGTTTGTTAAGCGTTCTGATACATTTGGCTAAAGTTTGCGCTATATAAAACTGCAATAAATAAAATTAAAAAAATAGCTCCCCCCCCCCCTATTCAGGGACGATCGTAATTAGGGCCTAGGTGTGATCAAAAACCTCACTCCCATTGCAGCCCACTGATCAGGATGGTAAAGTTGGCCAGACCATGAGATGGCGGCTCAGCGGTGGATTTAGAGGGAGGTAAAGGAATCATGAGGCCGCTTCAGGATTCAGTTTCATCATTTCTCGAAGCTTGCATTAGTTTCCGAAGCTTGCACGTGCTTGGACCCTGATGTGCCTAAAGCACACGGACAAGCACTTAGGTCATAAAATGGTCTCTGTTTTCCGCAGCACGGGGCTCTCTATACATCCTGCCGGACCTGGGCTCGGGTCAAGAGGTCACGGGCAGGCTGGGTCTGGGAAGAGCAGAATGGTTTTGAGAAAGGCATTTGTGTTAACAAACCTAACTCCATTCAATCCGGTTTGTTTTTACAGCACTTCATGATGCAATGCTTTCTGAGAGAAGTTCAGCTGCACGCCTGCCCTTTGACCTTCCAACAGCCCGCGTTGATTCCACTTGGAACCAGTGAGAGACTGGAAGAGGAGCAGGCCTCAGACAGTGTATGCTTCTGTCTGGGATGCATGGCAGGTTCCTTATAACCATAGAGCTGCACAGGTCTGGCTAGACTGAACAACAAAGGTGAGTGCGCTCTATTGTTCTTGGAACCAGCCTGCCTAGACTTTCTCTATTTCTCTCCCGCTGCCTGCAAGTGCTTCCTAATTTTGTGTTTTCTCCGCCTGCTAGTGTGTACATACATAAAACACCTAATCACGCATCGAGTATAGAATCTATTAGTTTGGATTCTAGTTGCTACTCCTGTACTTTAGCCCGTTATTAAATCAGGACTACAAGTCCCAGAATGCACAGAATAAAAATCCGAGGCAGAAAGAGCTTTTCATTGGGGTAAATGAACTCCTGCAAAGCAATAATAAAACAAGCATTGACAACGCCAATAGGTCTCGCCTATGCAAAAGCTATAGGCTTTGGCAATGTGTTTTAGCCATTATGTACACCAGTGTGGCTGCTGTCGAGCATGGCTAAATGTTAGTGGTGTTGAGTGTGGGTGCGGTAGATTGGAGTGGGGCAGAGTGGAATGGGGTAGATTGGAGTAGAGTGGAGTGGGGTAGATTGGGTTACAATGGATTGGGTTAGAGTGGAGTAGAATGCAGTGGGGTGGATTGGAGTAGATTGGAGTGGGGGAGTTGGGTAGATTAGCGTGGTACATTGGAGTGGGGTAGATTGAATTGGGGTAGATTGGGGGAGTGGGGTAGATTTGGGTAGAGTGGGGTAGATTGGAGTGGAGTAGATTGGGGTAGATTAGAGTGGGGTAGATAGGAGTCGGGCAGATCAGGGTAGAATGGGGTGGGATATATTGGAGTATATTGGAGTGGAGTGGGGTAGATTGGGGAGAGTGGAGTGAGGTGGATTGGAGTAGACTGTAGTGCAGTGTGTTAGACTGGAGTGCAGTGGGGTAGATTGAGTGGATCATAATAGGATAGAATAGAATGGAGTGGAGTGTGGTAGATTGAGGTAGTGGGGTAGATTGGGATGAGATGGGGTGGGGTAGATTGGAGTGGGGTGGATTGGGGTAGATTGGACTAGAGTAGATTGGGGTACATTGGAGTGGGGGAGCGAATCAGATTGAATTGGGGCAGATTGGGGTGAAGTGGAGTAGGTTTGGGTTGAGTGGGCTAGAGTGGGGTAGATTGGGATCCCATGGAATGGGATATATTAGGATAGATTAGAGTGAAGAGAAGTTGGATAGATTGCAGTGGTGTTTGGAGTGGAGTGGGGTATATTAGAATAGAGGCGGGTAAATTGGACTGGGGTCAATTGGATTGAAGTGGATTGAGGTAGATTGGAGTGGAGTGATTGGATTGGGTGGGGTAGATTGGAGTGGGGTGGATTGGGGTAGATTAAAGTGGGGTAGATTGGACTGCAGTGGAGTGGGTAGATTGGAGGAGAGTGGCGTAGATTTGAGTGGAGTGGAGTAGATTGGTGTAGCGTGGGGTAGATTGGAGTGGGCTGGCGTTGACTGGGTTAGAGTGAGTGGAGTGGAGTAGATTAGGGCAGCGTGGAGTGGGGTAGATTTTAGTGGTATACGTTGGGGTAGGGTGGGGTAGATTGCAGTGTGGTTAAATTGTAGTGAAGTAGGTTAGATTGGATTGTAGTGGAGTAGATTGGGGTAGACTGGAGTGGAATGGGGTAGATTGGGTTAGAGTGGGGGAGATTGAAGTGGGGTAGATTGGAGTGCCTGGAGTAGATTGGGGTGGAGTGGGGTGGGTAGATTGGGGTGGGATGGAGGTTGGTGGGTGGGTATATTGGGGTGGGGTAGATTGGAGTGGTGCAGGGTAGATTGAATGGAGTGGGGCAGATTGGAGTTGAGTGGATTGCAGTAGATTGAAGCAAAGTGTAGTGGGGTGGGGTGGATTGGGGTACATTGGAGTGGAGTTAAGTGGGATAGATTGGAGGGGAGTGATGTAGATTGGATTGGTGTTGAGTGGAGTGGGGTAAGTGGTGTGGAGGGGCGTGGAGTGGAGTGGCATGTCATACAGTGGAGTCGAGTGTCGTAGAAAGAATGGAGTGGCGTGGCATAGAGTGGCAGGGCATCAAGTCGAGTGAAGTGGCGTAATGTGGAGTATGCATGGTGTGTTGGCGCACTGCCATTACAGGCAACACTCTTTGAAATGAAATTGTCAGGTACCCCACAAGGCTTACCTTTGCTTGCGAAGTAATCCCACAGAGACGACAAGAGCTATCGCCCCTGTACCCACCTTACCCCGTGGAGAAAAGATGCACCCAGCTGGGATGAGATGGGACCAGGGAAGGAAGCTAAAGATGATGGGAAGGAGGACCTTGGTATCAGGAGGGAACGTCTCTTGACTGTGGTAGGACTGTGGACTCCAGCTGGCAGGGAGACAAAGGATGAGACCCACACCACCCAATCCTACGTACACCACTACACACATACAGATGAATAGCTACCTGGCAGCAGAAGCACCAAGACACCGGAAGTCATCCTTAGCAAGGAAAAGGAAATGGTGCTCCAGCGTAGTCAGCAACACAAATGTAAGCGCTCCTGCGCAGCATAGACATAAACAATGTAAAGCGCTTCAGCGCGATGTAATGAAACTCTAAGAAATGCGCTCCAGCGCAGTGTGGTGAAAACAAGGGAAAGCGCTCCTACGCGGTGTGGGCAAAACAAAGAAAAGCGCTCCTTGCGCGGTGTGGGCAAAACAAGGAAAGCGCTCCTGCGCGGTGTGGGCAAAACAAGGAAAAACGCTCCTGGTGTGGGCAAAACAACTGGAAACAATGTTAACCCCCCCAATGAGTATAGCACTCCAGCGCGGCTTGTCTATGCAATGTCAGGACCCCCCAAAGGGTGATAGCGCTGCAGCGCGGCATGTCTATAAAGGAAAAGCACTTCAGCGTGATGCGAGGCAGGCAAGGAAAGCGCTTCCGCTTTACGGCAAAAGACATGACAAGCGCTCCAGCACAGCGATAGCAGGACACCCACGAAATGCTGACCAAGGCAGCTGCGCGACCTCAGAGTACCTGCTAGAAGGGACGATGTCGAGGATGCAGCAGACAGCTTCATTCAGGTCACCGAAGAAGAATTCGAAGCGCCGAGCTGGCAGGAACCGCAGTAGTTAAGCGGATTCCCACGGAAGCGCTAAGCAGTATAGGCTGGACTATGTGCGAGACTAGACCGCAACTCAACTTCTGCCCGGAAGTGCGGGTTGCGGTCCTCTGTATGTGTGAAGAGGAAAAGCGAGCGGCCAAAACGCCGCGACCATGACAGAAATGACCATTAAATGTTATGTTACCTGAGTTTATATAGCGCACAGCTGCCTCAGCGAAGAGGCGTCCCGGCGCTGCCAGCAGCAGAAAAAACCAAGGAGCCTAAGAGACTGAACAGGTAAGCACAAGGAACAAACAAAGGGACCGGGAAGAACTAGGTAGGAGGGAAGAGAAAGGTTTTAATAGCTTTCCTGAAGTACAACAGTCGGTCCAGGCTACGGATCTGGAAGGGCAGAGAGTTCCATAGCTTGGCTGCTAAACAGTGGAAGGGTCGTCCCCCGGCCCGAAGACGCTTCACTCGGGGGACTATAACCAAGTGCTGTCCCAGAGAGCGCAGCAAAATATGATACACACAAACAATGTGTGCGAATGTCATCCCCTAGTGTATTTATATGTTTTGATCATATTCAAATATTTGTTTCCACCATACTTAAGAATGACAAAAATAATGTTCTTCATTTTTACAAATTCTGATATAATTGAAAAATCAGCACAGTTCATTTTTTGGTGCTAGAAACAAAAAACCCTACACCCTCTCTTGTTACAAGGATACTCAGCAGGATTGTCACATAAATGCTCTCACCTTGAAGTCAGAGAAAGAAAAGTAAACACCAAGCTCCCTCTGAAGAGAGAGCTTGACATTTGACCTCTGTCTTTGAATGCACTGCAAATGTGACAATTCTTTGATAAGGAGACATTTCGGAGAGTGTGTTAGTTTCTGCACTGCTCTAGTGTACCACTCAATACCAGCAATGTGATCTAAATCATGAAGACAAAGTGATAATAACATATATTAAAATAATTAAAATATGTGTACAAATAATTACGTGTGGAAATAATGAAGTGTTTATTTTTACAATATAGGTTCTATATTTCTTTATCCTTTGTGAAACCAAAAGAACTTGTTTATTAGAAAGAGCCGATTATACGGATATAAGACGATTACTGATGGGACCTTAGTATTATAATCTTGGACAAGTTGGCTTGTAAGAGACGGTATCTCAAGTTTATGGAGGCTGTCTATGGGCAGCCCAGTAGACTCTCCCAAAGTAGGGTCTGTTCATACTCCCCTACTCTTGGCTCCGGAAACTGAATCACAGACACTGACACCCAGTGTATAAGTAACAGTTTCTAGGAAAAAATCAATCCAGAATCTCTAGGTCTAACAATATTTGGAGTAATGGAACGCTGCGAGCTTCAGTAAAGAAAATTTAGTGGGAGAGGCCGATAATGGCTGGTACAGTTCTTTTGTCCAAAATGCCAAGATTTTCCTCAATTTGGGACTCAAAATATTCTTCCCCAGTGAATGCAATATTCTAATTAAACTACAGCTTTTTAGTTCAAATACCTTTATTTCGACCACCAGGGCCATAAAAGAACATACAAATAAAAAAACATAATCAATAGGTAAACCATATGTTTTGACAAGGAGCGAAATCCCAGCGCATAAAAGAATTGACACACTCCGGAAGCTGATTTTAAAGGGCGGGGGGGGGGTGGTGCAGTGTTCTTATTCTACTACAGCTTTTCATCTTCTGGCAATTACAGTTGTTAAAGGCCCTCTCCTTTGTAATAGGCCGAGCCGCACTCACGCAGAGGCATTAATGACTGGTAGAGCCCTTGGCACGAGATTAAAGCTATAATTGGACAATGTTGCTTGAATGTTTATAGTAGTAGGTAATAGCCTAAGAAGAACACATTCATTGGACCAGCCTGGGAGTGGGTTACAGAGGCACACGGCTGTGGAAGCGGGGAGGATGAAGCTGGGCAAAAGGCATAGCGTGTAAAGGTGGGGTTTTAAGTAGGGGTGTGAGAAATTCATGCAATTTGCTTTCATGTAATTAAGCTAAATTAGGGCAAAATTACTCAAAATCTTGTGCAATTACATAAATCTGCCATTTTATGATTTCATTTAGAGCAAAATGTATCTTAGCGTAAATGTTTGATGCGAGGGTTCATATAAAAAAAAGAACTGTGAACAATAGTTGCTATTGTTCCCATGTGCTCACGGAAGATGTTTACGGCAAATTGCATGTTTGCATTACCCCCAGGTCCCGTTGTCCTCGTCCCATTCCTTACAAGTGGAGATAATCATCACCCGACAGGAAGAAAAAAAAACGGAATGCTGGAACCCTAACCCCAGTCCCTCAAACTGGGAGTACATAAGCAGTACTTACCCAGCATTCCCCCTGTTCTCTTTTTCTGTCTGTCGACAGAATTGGGACGAGGTGCTGGTGCTGCTCCTGCTGGGCTTCAATGGCTTTCTCCTTTGGGATTCCCAGTCCGGCTGCCTGGCTGTGTGGTCGGGGTGTCTGGCGGTGTGCCACTCTTGCTGGGAGGCTTGGATTTCCCGGCCCGTTCTTGCTTGCTGGCCAGCCCTTTGCCACTGGTACACCATGCCTACCGGTTCCTTCTGGGTTGCTAGGCGCATCTTCCTGTGTCCTAGCCGGGTGGATGACGCGCTTTGTTGCCTGGTTCCCCTTCCTGCTTACTCCTGCACTGGCGTGGTTGTGGTCAGGCACCTTGGGCTGACTGCAGGAGAAGGGAGGGGGGGGGGGCTTGTTACTGTCTCCCGGCCCCCTCGGGTGAGTCCCGCAAAGCTGTTTCTATTTCTGCTGCTACTTCATTGTCCCCTGCGGTGCACGGCGGTTCCTTGCTGCGTGTCCTGACTGCTGCATTGCCTGGGGCCACAGTGGCACGTATGTAGCTCAGTGGAGGTGCACATGCTTTGCAGCCCCGGGTTTCTTTCCCGGCATCTCCAGGCTCCTCTGTTGTTTGTCTGTTTGCTCCAGATGACTGCTGCTCTACCTGTTAACTGAGTCCAGTCTGCTATGTAAGCTTCTGCGGCTGCACAGTCCATTGACTGTCCTTCGTCACCTATGGGTTGACTTTCAGGCTCTCCTTTGTCATTGAGGCTGTCAGGACGTGAATATTTCGTGGAGGGCATCAGCCTCGCCCCCGGGCTTAGTAGTTGCATCGGTACACCTCGGCCCACAACCTCCCCCACCCAAATGATACACAGACAAGCATGTTGGGATGAAGAAGTTGCAGGTTTATTTGTGGTACAAATAACAGAATGGGTTAACTGACAGGCGACCCCCTACACCTGCAACCCCTTGTTGCAGGGCGCCTGAAGTTGAGCCAAAGAAGTGGACACCAGCGGCCATAGCCCGGTGTGGAACTTGGGAGGAAATCTTCCCACCGGCGGACCTATCGTCCACCTGTCCCACCCTCCGGACAAGGGAGAGTCAACTCACACCTTGCCCAGCCAGGCGGGGCGTTATCGGCAAGCCCCCGGTTGCTCAGGCTTACAACCACCCTAAGGACTAACGGGGCGCCGTCGAAACCAAGTCCCCAAGAAGGGCCCCTTGGATTATGTATGACTCAGCACGGTGCGTTTCGCACTGGGGCTTCAGGTCCTGTTCCTGCGCCTGTCCTGTATGGGGATCGCCTTGTAACTCCTCCTGCAACCTAGAAAACATAAATACATCGTTAATATTCCCCCCTCCCCACCTTTCAGCGGGTGAGCGGCAGGGAGGGGAGCTGAGAAGCACGGGCCTCGCGTCCGACGGGGGGGGAATGAGAGGGGGGGCTGGGAGGCCTAGGGACCTTAAGGCTGGCGAGGAGCAGCCTAGGCACGACCAACTAGTGAGGGTGGGCAGCAGCAAAGAGGGCGCCAGGAGGGAGGGGCTCCCCTATATCTTGTCCCAAAAGGGGACGGCCTTCCCTTAGTTGACCCCGCCCCCCCACCTCCCTCCACTGGAATGGCCGAACGGTTCCCCACGCCCTACTACGGGGTCTGCCCTCCTATGGGGTCCCCTGCAGGGACCGCGGGCATCCTGCATTGTAGTTGCATCGGTACACCTCGGCCCACAACCTCCCCCACCCAAATGATACACAGACAAACATGTTGGGATGAAGAAGTTGCAGGTTTATTTGTGGTACAAATAACAGAATGGGTTAACTGACAGGCGACCCCCTACACCCCGTAACCCCTTGTTGCAGGGCGCCTGAAGTTGAGCCAAAGAAGAGGACACCAGCGGCCATAGCCCTGTGTGGAACTTGGGAGGAAATCCTCCCACCGGCGGACCTATCGTCCACCTGCCCCACCCTCCGGACAAGGGAGAGTCAACTCACACCTTGCCTAGCCAGGCGGGGAATTATCGGCAAGCCCCCGGTTGCTCAGGCTTACAACCGCCCTAAGGACTAACGGGGCGCCGTCGAAACCAAGTCCCCAAGAAGGGCCCCTTGGATTATGCATGACTCAGCACGGTGCATTTCGCACTGGGGCTTCATGTCCTGTTCCTGCGCCTGTCCTGTATGGGGATCGCCTTGTACCTTTTCCACACCCTGGGCATGGCACCCGCTGCACCCAGAGCCCCCACTACCTAGCCCTTAGTCCTCTTCTATCTGCATCCGGCTGTTTCTAGCGCCTCCCCTAGATCTAATAGGAAAATTACCATGCCTACTTTAGACAAGTGTACCCCCTCAGATTCCCAGCAGCCAATGGATTTGGCGTGCAGCAAGCCGTGCCTGATGAAACCTACCCCTCGCTGTTCACTGAATTTGCGCATCGCTGCGTTTACGCGCCTACGGGTGACTTCTAGTGCCTCCTGCGATGTTGCCCCATGCCAAATTGGTCTAGGAGATATTTCTGACCATAATATGTTGCATTGTCCCAATTCGCCGCTCATGCTGCTCAAGTCTTTCCTCATTGCGTCTAACAATCGCCTCTTGCCTAACGTCACCAGGTCGTTCCCCCCCTGGGTGCACCACTAGGATGTTTGGCGTTCGCCTGTTCTCCCTCAATAATCTGCGCAGCGTCGCTAACAGTGCCGCCAAATGCATCCCGGGGAAGCCAAACCAAGATATATTAGTGTTGGTAAAGCCGTGCTTCCAGGTGTTGGCATTCACCCATCTCGCCAGTCTCGTGACATAAGAGTGCCCCATCACCCATACCTCTGTCCCTGCAATGAAACACAATATGTTGCAAGATTATAGTTTATTGACACACTTAAAAGCACTGCAAAGTCAAACAACCACCAAGTGGCAACTGAAATTTGTAACACACATCGTATTATTCCTGCCACCTTATCATGGCCTACGTAATTATTCTTCTTTATTTACACGTTGTCAACCATATGTCTGCTAATAGGGCGTATTACACTCATTGGTCTCACATATCTTTTGTAGCAGTTAGATTCCCACCGACCTACTCTTTTAATTGCTTCGGCTGGGAGACCTACCCTAAAGGCAGTGGTAGCCGCACTTATCCTGAAAGAGTGGGAGCTGAACTTGGCCCCTTTTGTTGTGTATCCTGCCAAGAATAGGCACCCTGCATCACATGATCCACATGATATTTCGTGACCGGGGAGCCATCTGAATGTATCAGTAGCAACCCTTCTGTTTGTGGACGGCACAATAGAAAAACGGCCAGCAGAGCCACCGGACAGTAGCTGTTGTTGTCCAGACGCTGTAATGAAATGCTCCTACCCTTGCCTGTCTGGTCTGTCTTTGAGGATTGTAAGAAAATCTCTACTGATTCCGCTGTCAGACGAACGTCCTTCATCAACAGGGCCCTAGGGTTCACCTCTTTTTTGGAACGAGCTACCAATTCGCCTATCCTAAAGGCTCCAAAAAATGCTAGGCTGAATGTCACTGCAAAGAGGGCTGCTTCGTAGGCAGAGTGTGTGACCCTAGGCAGGGCGTCTAGCATGTTTTTTAGAGTCTCGTAGTCTATGGGGGCCCTTTGATCTGCTAGTTTGGGCATCACTCTTGCCCAGCCTTTAAGCGCCGCCCTTGTTGGAAATAATGTGGTTGGGTCCTTCTGACCTAATAGCCGGGCATGGTGCCCGATAGCAGACAGGTGACCGGCCATCCATGAGTGGCTCTTTCCCTCATCCTTCGCCCAGACCATGAATGCCTGCACTTTTTCAACCTGTCTCGAAGCCTCCCGCTCCCATGGGCCCATGATTTCGCAAAATGTTTTTACGCAAGTCTGATATCTTCTCATAGTCCGAGGTGCCAGGGACATCTTGCCTAGTTCTCTGATACGCTGCGCCACCGCACCAGGTGCCAAAGCCGAGCCGGGAAAGGCGTCATCTCTTCCCTCGCTCTCGGCCAAGCCTCTCGAAACCGCTGCCAATGGAAACGTGAAAGTGCGTCAGCAGCCGTGTTTTGGACTCCAGGGATATGCCTAGCCTTACATTCCACGTTATTGTATAGACATACTTTGACAAGTTCTCTAAGTAAGCATAACACAAGTGCACAAGAGGCCGACTGGGTGTTGATGGCCTGGACTACCGCCATGTTGTCGGACCATAGAACCACTCTTTTTGCAGTTAACAAGGCCGGCCAAAGGTGGAAAGCCACTATGATTGGGAACAGTTCCAAAACCGTTATGTTGGCAGTTATCTTTTTCTTCCTCCATGCATTGGGCCACTCCACTGCGCACCACTCCCTGTCGAGGATCGCACCAAAACCCTCCCTGCCCGACGCGTCGGTAAACAACGTCAGCTCCTGGCTGCTGGTCCAGGGATCCCTCCATATCACAGAGCCATTAAAGTGTTCAAGGAAGTCCCCCCACAACTTAAGGTCTTCTTTGACCCCAAAACTCAGCCTCACTTGATGGTGTCTGCGCTTTATTTTTGCTGCTGTCCTGGCTAACCTGCGCGCAAAAGCCCTACCAGCTGGAATCACTTTTGTGGCGAAGCTTAATCTCCCATGAAGGCTTTGTATGTCCTCCAATGACACCTTATCCTGCCCCAGTACCAGTTTGATCTGAGCTGCTAGCTCGATGACTTTGTCTGCTGGAAGCCTGGCCTCACCTGCTTTCGTGTCTATTTCTATACCTAGGAAAACTAAAGCCTGCGCTGGACCCACAGTCTTCCCCGGAGCTAGTGGCACTCCCAGATACTTTGTCATTTTTTGAAATTTTGCCAGCGCCTCCGCGCAATCTACTGTTTCTGCTCTGCCTACAAAAAGGAAGTCATCCAGATAATGGGTCACGCTCTCAACCCCTTCCATCTCTTGAAGTACCCATTGCAAGAAGGTGCTAAAGGCTTCGAAGAATGTGCAGGAGATGGAGCAACCCATGGGCATGCATCTGTCATAGTAATATTCATTGCCCAGCCTTAAACCCAGTAAGTTTTGGCTGCTAGGATGCACTGGCAGGAGGCAAAAAGCAGACTCGATGTCAGCTTTTGCCAGCCAGGCCCCTTTGCCAGCTCGGCGTACAAGATCCATGGCCACATCGAATGAGCAATACGAGACTGAGCACACCCCTTCCTCTAAGTTGTGATTGACTGACTCTCCTTCGGGGTAGGACAGGTGGTGTATCAGCCTGAACGCCCCAGGCTCTTTTTTGGGTACTATCCCCAGGGGGGATACCACGAAGTTGTCTAGCGGTGGTCGTGAAAATGGGCCAGCAACCCTCCCCAGCTCAAGCTCCTTAAAAACCTTAGCTCTCACCAGCTCAGGATTGTCCCTTGCTGATTTCAGATTGTCTGCATCTCTCGCGACAGGCACCCCTATGTATGGTATAACAAAACCTTCAGGAAACCCTCCCAGGAGCAGTCTCCCATCCAATCTGTTGGGATATTTATTCAGCAGTACAATCAGTCTGTCCAATTTTGTCGGTGAGGGCCCTTTCACTGCGCCTAACTCTAGAAGGTTTGGTGACAGCGCTTGAGCAGTACAGGCCTACTACGGGGTCTGCCCTCCTATGGGGTCCCCTGCAGGGACCGCGGGCATCCTGCAGGTTCCTCCTCCTGCCTTTGCGTGGGGGGGGGGGGTGCCTTGTTCATTTCACCTGGCCCCCGGGTGTATGCTGCGTTGCAGTTGAGATGTTTTTTGCTACTCTTTGCGCCGCTGGCATTGTAGTTCAGTGGCGCTGTTTGTGTTCTTTGGTATCCAGGCCTGGGGACATACCGCCCTGTTCGGTCCTGCTCACTTATGTTTCGGTGTTTTGAGTGGAGTTGAGCCTGGTTTGTCCCTGGCTGAGTCACTGACTCATCCTTCATTGTGTCCGGGTTCCCAGCTTGTTTGCTTCCCTTGCCACTCCTGTGCCGCGTTTCCTCTTGGAGTCTTCTACATATAGGATGAATATGTTTTTCTCCCATTGTTTAGTTGTTTCTAAGAATTGTTTGCAATTTGCTTTTTATGATCGACCTTTGTTGAGATTGTTATATAGGCAGGCTTGCTTATAGTGGGACATTGTTAATGCTGATGACAATGATATATTGGGGATGTTGATGATAATGTGAAGAAATTAATGCTTAGGAAATTGTGTCATCAATCAAGATGATTTTAATTTTGTGGTATGGGAAATATGAACAGTGTTTTGTTTTCCTTTTCAGGTCTGATGATGCACTACGTTGGACGAAACGTGTTGGCTGAATTTATTAGGAACTTCTGTCGATGAACTGCTCCAAGTTTAAAAAAAAAGAAATTTTTAATGTTTTTTTTTTTTGGTCCTTATTTTCCACCATAGTTTCATGTGTAAATGGTCTAACGGATCCTTTTCGCTGTCTAAGTATATAACTTACAAGGGTTATACAATGTTACTGTTCCGTCACCCTTCAGCAAGAAGAGGCATATTCCAAGACCTGCGCATCGAAACCAAATAAGCATGGACAGTGCTGCCATCATACCCGGGATTACAACCTAAGTATAGGCAAAAGCAAGTGAAATAAACCACAGCAGCATAATCATTGGACTAGGGGGAAAAAAAAAAAAAAAAACCCCGGTCAGTTAATTCCATTTAAGCAAATGCCAAAAAGATCTTTTATTTCGGTTCCCAGACCTTGCCAGGTCAAGCTTTGACACTTGTAAGACCGAGACTCGCCAGTCTAA
This sequence comes from Lissotriton vulgaris, assembly GCF_964263255.1. Taxonomy (NCBI): domain Eukaryota; kingdom Metazoa; phylum Chordata; class Amphibia; order Caudata; family Salamandridae; genus Lissotriton; species Lissotriton vulgaris. The sequence continues at coordinate 82,533,850 of NC_141700.1, read as the reverse complement.
AAGTGTAGGTGGATGATGGTCCTTCTACCTTTTACAGATCTCTATTCTAGCCAATAAGATGGAGTAAAAGAGAAGGTTCTTTGCCGGGCTCCGAGCTCCATCCGTTACCCCAAAAATTGCAAGAGGGAGATCAATCGAAATTTGAAGACCCAAAGATGACGTGAGTAGATTGCTGATAGAGTCCCCGAAAGCTGATACAAAGGGGCATTCAAAGAACATATGGGCATCAGAGGCAGCTATTAAACCACATCTGGAACACGCTACCGAGGAGCCCTGGACGAATTTTGTCAACCTTTGTGGCGAATAATATGCTCTGTGAAGTGTATAAAGGTGATTCCTACGCAACCATGCGGGCTTCACAATATCCCACAGGACCTTGAATGATGCAAACCACCGGTATTGTAAGTTACGACAAGCAAGGGAAGAGCCCCACAACAACTCAGGTAGCTGAAATTCCCCGTCAGACTCCTCTTCAAATTATACCATAAAGATATCTCTTTTTTGCCAGATGGTTAATCCAAAAGGAGAGTCTCAAGCTGGTTGCCACCCCCAACTGGAGCTTTATTTCGAGATGAGGCTTCTGAGGTATAGGAGTGTGCCCAACTAGCAATCTGAATATACTTAAATTTGGAAAGGTTTGATCCTATCTTCCCTTTTAAGACTTCCCATGGCAACAGGCATCTTAAAAAATACCTAATTTTCTGCTTGACACAGGTTTACTTTTGGTTTAACCCCTTAAGTGCTGCTGACGGCCAATGGTCGTCAGCAGCGCTACCTCCCCAGTGCTGCGCATGACCATTGAACGTCCATTCAGCACTAGTTCTAATGGGCAGCGCAGCACTGGGGAGAAATGTTTACACGCAGCTAAGGTGTTAAGGTCACTATTTGCATCGAGGTAACATCACGATCATGGCAGAGTTTTGTTTATTTAGCCTTCATGAGAGGTCCGGGGGTGGAAGAACTGAGCCCCTATGAGTAGTTTGAAAATTCTCTCCTGGAACGTGAATGGCCTCCGCACCAGAACTAGGGCGGATAAGATTATGCAGTATTTACGGGATTCTGATGCGCAGGTCATCATTCTCCAGGAGACACATCTAATAGAGTCTGAAGTACTGTCTTCAGAAAAGAAAAATAGATGGATTGATTTCTCCATATCAACGTCGCAACCCACTAACACCAGAGGTGTGACAATTATTTTCAAAAGACCATTCAAAGTAAGGCTAGTCTCGAAATTGGTTGACCCAGGTGGCAGATGGGTCATCGCTACAGTATTAGTTGCCGGAGCACAAACTACGATATCGGGCTATTACGGGCCCAATGTAGACGATCCTTCTGTATTAAAATCTATATTTTCACATCTACTGTTTTTCCCGGAACCGATTATTCTGGCGGGGGACTTCAATATAGTTTTGGAACCTGCTTTGGATAAAACCCCTAATAGTTGGCCCTTAGTTCTGTCTAAGACTAGGGTCTTTTTGCTTAGATGAATGAAGCAATATGGGTTTATTGACATATGGAGGGATAGGGCTGGCAAGAAGCAGGGGCTTTCTTTTCGCAATCAGAAATACCATCACCAGTCTAGAATTGACTTGTTAACACCTTGACTGCTGCAGCAATTCCCGCTCTGTGCTGAACTTTTCGGATTTCCATGGTTCATGACAAGCTCAGCTCGTCATAAGCACACGTCCAGTGTACTGCATGACGAGCTGAGCTCGTCATGAGCATGGAAGGGGTTAATTAATCATAGATTGGCAGAATTTGTAAAAAATATTTGCAACCTCCCATCTCATCTATCAGACCATTCGGCAGTATTCATGGAACTTAAGGGGTTCCCCAAGGTTTCTAGATCCTGGACATTTGATTGCTCGCTCTTATCAGCAGTGGATGACATTTCTTTCCTTATTACGGAAACCCAGTGTTTTATGCAGACCAACCTGGGTTCGGCTGCTCCTGGGATCGTGTGGGACTCCTTTAGGGCCTTTTTAAGAGGCCTCATTACCAATAAGGTCTCATACCAGAGGAAGCAATATAGGGAAGAAGTAGCTTCTATAGAAGCTGAGATGTTGGAAACCCAAGATGAGATTGATCGAGTTCTACCCGGGAATTCTACACAAGCACTTTGTAATAAGTTATTATCTTTAAAAGGTCAGCTGGGTTCGGTTTTAAATCAACGACTGCTTGAGGCTAGTAAAATAGCCCATTTCTAATTTGGTGAGGGAGCGGGGAAACTCTTGGCCTGGAAAGCTAAAACCGACCAGGTCCGTAATAACATTGAGTCCATATCTTATAATAATGTATCCTATTCGTCAGATGGCGACATCAGAAGAATTTTTAGAAAGTTCTTCCAAACCATCTACCAGGAAGATAAAACTTTGGATAAGGAACATATTGATAGCTGGCTGAAAGAGGTGTCTCTCCCTTCCTTATCCTCGGAGCAACGGGCCTCCCTGGATAGCACTATTACGGAAGAGGAGGTCAGGGCCGCTATCCTTAACAGTAAGAAAGGGAATGCGGCCGGACCAGACGGCCTCCCAGCCGAGATCTATAGGGCCCTGGAACAAGCGATTTTACCTTTTCTAACTATGCTATTTATTCAAATTTTGCAGGATGGGTTATCTCCTCCTGTTTCCTGGGATAGTGCTTCAATTACCTTATTTTTAAAACCAGGGAAGTCAGCGTTGTCCTGCGGGTCATACAGGCCTATTTCCATCTTGAACGTGTATTACAAGATCTTTGCCACGGTTCTGGCGTAGAGGTTAAGCATAGTAGCAACTGCTACAAGCGTGTCAATTAATATTGATGAACTGTCATAATCGTTGTGGAAACACTATCCTAAAGTGACATGCAATACATTGTGGATATGTGGATTTAAGGAAATCTGAATTTTTGATTGAATCAGTTGGCGAACAAATTGCATTTGCAAATACTGATTACTGAATGCGGCGCTCCATTCATTGTGGTATGGTCCGTTGGTCCTCCCTGCTTTGGTCGCTCCTGTGCTTCTGTTTGTTATTGCCTGTGGTTCCCTGGCTGGGTGCCTACCTGGGTTTGCAGAAGCTTTGGGGTCGTGCCTTTGCCACCTGTTGGGCCCTGCTCTTTCCTGTAGCTTTTGTTTTCATGTTGGCTGTCTCTGGGGCTCAAGTCCGCTCGGCGCTGCTCTGTTCTTGGGGTCTCTGGCCCCTCTTTGTCTGGTTTTGAGCTACATCTTTGCGGCCTTGTTTGTCCCCGGGTCTTGCCTGGTTTCTGGGTGTTGTGCTTGGTTGGGTCTGGGCCTTCCCTGTTTGCATGTATGCCTGGGGTTGCAACAGGCTGTGGTGCTTGTTCCTCCTGCGTTACAGCCTCTCGGTGTCTTTTCCGTCGGCCCTTCCCTGACTCCGGCTGGGTTTGCCTGCCGGGCCCTGGTCTCCGCCCTTTTTGGTGCTCGTTAGTGGCCGGCTTGTGCTGACAAGGATGGTCAGGTGCACCTGGATTCTGCTGCTGGCTGTTGCCCTCTGCTGTTCGTTTGGGTCGGGCCTGGTTGTTTCCTGGTTGAGTGTCTCCCGGGCTTGGGTCCATGCCGTGTTGTCTCCCTGCTCTCCTCTGCGCTGTTGGGTTTGGGCTTTTGATCCGGTCTTGTGGTCTCTGGCTGTATGGTCTCCGCCTGTAGGTGGCTCTGTGGTCGTTTCTTGGTCCTTGCGGAGGTGGGGTGGTCCTGCCCTTGTGGCCTGGGCCCCCTTTTCCAGCTGCACCGGTCTTCTGCCTCGTCAGCCGCTCCTGTCTTCCCTGCGTGCTCCCCTCCCCTTTTGGTCCCGCTCTCATTGGCGGTGTCTGTCGGGGGGCAGTTGCGGGGTGTTTGTCTTGCCCCCTGTGGTGCATGCCTGCCTTGCTGCTGGTTTCCTGGAGCTTGCTGCTGTGGTTTGGTGAGGTGGGTGGGGGCCTTGTGCTCCTCTGGCCCTCCCTGGCCTTTGCTTTTTCCTATGCTCTGCTGGGGCCTTCACCGTTTTGGGCCTTCCCTGATTGGGGGTTGGGCCGCTTGGTCATTCTGGTCAGGCAGGTTACTAGGCTTTGGCCCTGGCTTCCCATCTACTTGGCGCTCTGTTGTCTTGGTTCTGCCCTGTGGGTTTTTCACCTGCTCCTGCCCTCCCTTGGTGGGTGATTTGGCCATGGAGTTTGTGGGCTTGGGCGGTCTGCTTGGCTTCCGCCCTGGCTTCTGTTGCCTCTCTGGCTTGGCTAGTTTTGGGGGTTTTGTTTCCCTCCCCTCAGGGTTGTGGATTTCGGGGTTGTGGCCGTTGGCCTTGTCCCACCCCTTCTGGGCCAGTGCAGTTTCTTGCTTGTAGGTCCCGGTCATTGTTGGCCTGTTTGTTGTTTGGTCGACTGTCTGCCTGGTCTCTTTGGGGGGGATTTATGCTGCCTTGTTCTTCTACCCTCTCTCTTTGTCCTGGTGGGGTTTCGAAGGGCTTTGCCCTCTGGGCTCTCTGTGGGCCGGGTCCTTGGGGGGGTGCATGGGGGGCTGGTGGCTGGCCGCTGCTTCTCCCCTTCCTGGTTTGGTCTGGGTGACCCTGCCCTTGGGTGATCCTTTGGGTTTGTGCCTTTGCCCTGTTTCCTGGCCCTGGCCTCTTTCCTGTTTCCCTACTCCGGTGTGGCTGTCCAGTGCTGTTGGAGTTTGACCTCTGGTTGGCCTTTTTGCCCTTTTGTGCCCTGTTGCTGTGGGGCCTTCCTGTCTTCCTCTCGTGTTTTTGGGGTGGCTTGTTTGTAGCTTTGTCTGTCGGGGCTTCCCTTCTGTCTTGGTGGGGCTTGCTCTGGGTCTTGCTGATGGCTGGACTGTGTGCCTGCCTGGTGGTGCTGGGCTTGTCAACCTTTGTCCAGTGGGCGCCCTTGGTTGTGCCCTGTTAGGGGCTTCGTATTCTCTGGCCTGCTGCGTTCTTGGGTATTGTTTGCTTTGGTGGCTGTTGCCCTATTGGGGATTAGCCTTTGCGGTCTTTTTAGGGTGCCTCTTTTTCGGATTCCATTTTGGCCTGCTCCCTCCGCTTGTCGGGTTGGAATTTTTTCTTTCCCTTTGGTCGGTCTGGGTGCTCTGTTTTCCGTTTCTCTGTTTGGCTACCTCCTTGCTGTCACTGTGGCATTGTGTTTTCCTTGGTTCTGGTTTCCGTTCCTTGGTTGTGTCCCTGCTCACCTGTTCTAGTTTGCTGGCCGGTTGGGGGTCTTCTTCTTGTTTGTCCTCCTCACTGTCCTTTGTTTTGGGCAGCCTCTAATACTTACTGGTAATCTTCATTACTCCGGGTCCAGTTGTTCTCGTCCCATTTTTACGCCCTGCCCTCCCTCCTGGACGGCTGGCCTTCCTGTTGGGGGCTTGGTAGTTCAGGCGGAATGCTGGTTAAGTACTGCTTATGTACTCCCAGTGGGAGGGGCTGGAGTTAGGGACCCAGCATTCCTTTGTTCTTTTTTTCTGTCAGAGATGATTATCTCCACTTTGTAATGAATGGGACGAGGACAACGGGACCCGGAGTAATGAAGATTACCAGTAAATAGAGCGGTAATTTTTTTTACAGCGAATGGTGCATAACTATGTGAAGTGGCTTTATACTCTAATCTTCGCAATTTCACGTAACAAGGGTACCATAAAATTCCCCAAATTACGCAGGTGTAATTTTTATTTCACGCAGATTTCGTTGCAAGAAGTCATCTCTGAATAACATCATACTAGGTGCAAAGTACCAACAGAAATGATAAAACGAGGTGGTCATGATTCCTCATAATTCTCTCTTTTAGTCATGCTTTGACCCCCCCACTGCCAGCTTGTGTTATCGCAAAATACTTTGATTCTAATCCTGGAAGTGCCTCCGGCAGTGGTGAGAAACATAAGTGCTCTGTTATGGACATTCTTTCTTATGGAACAGGAACACACAGTGTCTTCTTCAGAAACCTTTGTATAATAAGTCTCCAGGTTTAATTCTTGAGACTTGGTCTAACCATCAGTCCATGCACCGAATTAGCTTCAGGAGTTTGGTTTGTAAAATATTATCTTCTAGTCCCTTCTGTATTTTCAACATTACAACAAATTTGTGGATTGGGTGTAAAAATATAGTTCATGCACTTACACTTGCTGGAAGGTTCGGTTTAATGTTTTGCTCCACAGAAAGGCTGTTATAGTTAGGAAAAGAGGCAGAATTATGTGACTGTATCTCTTTGATAGCTTCTCCCATCAGCAGGCATCACATCAGAAGAGCTTTGTGGTGTCACTGCATCCATATTACAGCAAGGCCCCTAACTTCTTCCTCCTTTGATTTCTACTTCTGGCAAGATAAGTCAGGCTTTTTTATATGTCTGTTTTCCTTACTAATCTATTGTCCCAACATCTCAGTGTTTCTGACTTTTTCTGAAGCCTCCCTAAAACTGTTTGTCAAAGTCTGCATTTTCTTGCCATGTGTGTTATTAATACCATTGTATGGCCAGCTAAGAAGCATTTTACAAAAACAACAATTGATGGGCAGAATGCAGAACAATGTCATACATTCACCCCAGTACAGAGATCTGAAGCATTTTACAAGTCACAAACCATCCAGTTAGATAAATCATAGCAACTGGTAAAAAGCATTTTCTAATGTACGACATGCATTTAGTTACTTAATTAACATTTACCAACTCATAAAATGTGTTTAGAAATAGTTGCTGATTTGTAATATGGAAGTTGTGTGTTGTGGGCATTCCTTCCCAATTTGAATAGATGCCTCATGTATCAATGGTTTGCAACCATAATTTCAGTTGCAAACACTGACCAGCTTCTGCCCCCTAACTTTGGTGGCAACTGATTCGCAAAGGATCGGGGATCCATTTTGGACACATTCCCCTTTGTGAATCATAGTGGCAGCTTCCGTGGGAATAGACTGTGGTGTAGGGGGGGGGGCGGTACTGCCTGTTCTTAAAATGGAAAATCTGTTTGTTTTAAAGCAACCATGATCCATCAAGAAACTTCTGCTGCTTTGAAAAAAATATTTTTTGGAACACTTTCACAAGGATGGTGGTCTTCTGTCCCTTGCAGACCACCATCCACGTGCGTGAAGTTAGGCTATCAGAGGGAGTCACAATTTGAGACCTGCCTAATCAATATTAATTAGGCCGATCATCCTCCACCCGTCTCCCCCACTCAAGTTCGCATTTTGTGAAACAACCTATTAATACATATATTAGTTTATAAAATACTGGTTGCAAAAATTCTGGTCACAAAGTGCAACTACTTTTTGTGGCAAGTATCTTTGTACACCTGACCCACATTTATTCATGACAAAAGAATACGCATGAGGTCTGGGGTGCCCCGGCAAGCAAAGAATGGCAGTGGTGTTTTAACTTTAAGGTGGATTATATTTCTCTAATACACCTGCCTTCTTGTGCTTTTATGTACCACTGCAAAAACCAGAGTTGATGGACAGAATGCAGAACAATGTCCTACATTCACCCCAGTACAGAGATCTGGGCCTAAATCCATCGTTTTTTTGCACTCAACACCACCCCAGTTAAGACATGGCCATATGCAAATCAGTCCGACCCTGTGCCTCAGGGGAACAGTCCAGCTCAAACTGCCAAGCCATGCCTTCCCTGGACCGGAAACAAGCTTCCGAGGACCGGTTTCTGGCATTCCAGCCGTCTTCAGCCCGGCTTGCTTGAATCCAGTGGTGTGCAGAGCATGGGACTCACGTCTGAGCATACCAATCCCACTCGGGGTGACAAATGCAAAAACCACAGTTGATGGACAGAATGCAGAACAATGTCATACATTCACCCCAGTACAGAGATCTGGGCCTAAATCCATCGTTTTTTTGCACTCCACACCACCCCAGTTCAGACATGGCCATATGCAAATCAGTCTGACCCTGAACTGGGGTGGTGTGGAGTGCAAAATAAACGATGGATTTAGGCCCAGATCTCTGTACTGGGGTGAATGTATGACATTGTTCTGCATTCTGTCCATCAACTGTGGTTTTAGGTCTCGCGACCTATCGATGTGCGCAAGCGCATCGAGCGGAGCGAGAATTCAAGTGGCGAAAACATTGTGAAACCAAAGGGCTTTCAGCCCCGCGGTTTTCATGCAGTTCCCGTGTACATGCACGCGCATCGCATGCAAGCCCAGCCTCTCGCATTCCCAGGCTCTCCCGCCCCCATCCGGCATCAGGCTTCTCCTCCCCTAGCAGCACTCCTCCCACACCAGCAACTCCCCCCTCCCACACCAGCACCTCCCCTCTCTCTCCCCACAAACACAGCCTTGCCGTAGCAGCACTCCTCCCACACCAGCACCTCCCCCCTCCCACACCAGCACCTCCCCTCTCTCTCCCCGCAAACACAGCCTTGCCCTAGCAGCACTCCTCCCACACCAGCACCTCCCCCCTCCCACACCAGCACCTCCCCTCTCTCTCCCCACAACAGCACTCCTCCCACACCACACGGAGGATTCAGCAGCCGCTCTCACCAGCTTGTGGCTCTTGCAGGCAGTCTCCTCTAATCAGGCCCGGCCGATGCACCACGCTCCTGATTCAGCCGTATTGCAGGCCTCACCCGGGCCTCATGTTGTCTGCCTCAGAGAGCTATCGGCACTTTGCAGGCAGTCTCCTCTAATCAGGCCCGGCCGATGCACCACGCTCCTGATTCAGCCGTATTGCAGGCCTCACTCGGGCCTCATGTTGTCTGCCGCAGAGAGCTATCGGCACTCCGCATGTTCCACCCAATGCAGGGCGGCAGCAGATCCAGATCACCAGGGCGAGCCAGTCATCTCATCCCCAGTCGCCAGCATACCGGTGGAGTTTCCGGGGTGCCACACCAGGGGGCGCCCTCTCAGCCAGGCGCTCAGAGTGAAGGCCAAGAGCCGGGTCGGCACTCCCAGGTTTGTGTGTGACCCCAGCCGCCGCCTCCCAAGCCACACCACACCGAGGATACAGCAGCCGCTCTCACCAGCTTGTGGCTGTTGCAGGCAGTCTCCTCTAATCAGGCCCGGCCGATGCACCACGCTCCTGATTCAGCCGTATTGCAGGCCTCACCCGGGCCTCATGTTGTCTGCTGCAGAGAGCTATCAGCACTTTGCAGGCAGTCTCCTCTAATCAGGCCCGGCCGATGCACCACGCTCCTGATTCAGCCGTAATATGTACAGTATCAAATCCCACTTTATCCAGGGTATGAATGCGCTGGTGAAATACACTGGATTTACAAGTGAAGATGCAATCACATGAGGTATCAGCTAGTAAAATGCAACTTTTCTTTACAGTGACACGCCACAAGACCCTAAAAGTAGACCGCAATCAGCTTTCACTAGAATAGTAAATTTAAAAACAAGTATGCATGATGTTATGCAAAGCAACAGAAGCAAGCACTCCGGTAGCAGTGTGCTATCCCTGGGCCTTTGCAGCAATATTAATAAAAATTAAGCAAGTGTGGGAAGCGGACATGCGGGGATCATGACGAGTGGCAAAGCAAGTGACCCAGTAATAGTCTTTCAGACACGCAACGCCACTCACACCCACGCAAGCCCACTATCACCCACGCAACGCCACTCACCCAAGCAACACCACTCACACACGCAACACAACTCACCCACGCAACCCCACTCACACGCAACGCCACTCATCCACGCAACGCCACTCATCCATGCAGCACCACTCATCCACGCAGCACCACTCATCCACGCAACACCACTCATCCACCCAAGGCCACTCATCCACGCAACGCCACTCATCCACGCAGCGCCACTCATCCACGCAACGCCACTCACACATGCAACGCCACTCACACACGCCACGCCACTCACACACGCAACGCCACTCACACACGCAACGCCAATCACACACGCAACGCCACTCAAACACGCAACGCCAATCACACACGCAACACCACTCACGTTGCCAATAGGTCTCGCAGTAGGAAAGTTGGAGCCATTACAATTGCAAATAACAATGCCTTTTATTTTTTTTTCATTTTAAAAAAAAATAGAGGGCTTTGTCATTTACAAAACCAATAGCTCCAACTTTCCTACTGCGAGACCTATTGGCAACGCCAGTGCTTGTTGCATTTATGTACCACTGCATCACTGCCAACAAATTACCAAGAAAAGAAATAAAGTTGCTGTATCTGACAGATGTATATGTACTGCTTTTGGTCTCCTGTTCAGAATAATGTGCGATTCCTTGCTATGTTTGGGTTTCTTGTGAATTGTATTCAGCCTAGGATTCTTTGCTTGTAAATGGCAAAACATCTCGTTCATGGTGTTGACAAACTATATAGAGTAAATGAACACTAAGTCATGATGACATGGAAAGTTCTTACTTGATGTAAAGACAAATTACTTCAGAGAAGACTATCTTATGCCTGTACCCATCATGCTGCTGTTCCAAACAGCTTCAGTCCTGCCCAGGAGTTCCTTGAACGGGAGAAGAAAGTTCAACCCATATACACATAAACCATGGCCCATTGACTAACACTGAAGACAAGAATTCTAGTTTATCCTAACTATTCTCATCAAGTTGACCTTCCAACTTATTCACTTATAAAGCTAGCTATTGGTGCGTCATGGCATCTCATCACTAACCCTTCAAGGGCCTCACAAACACACACTTTTGATAGAAATGCATTTCAGCTTTCAATCAGTTACATCATAATATAGTGCCACTGTCATTGGACAGACACTAGTTATTAACAGCTAAGACATAAAATTCGATTCCACTAAGTATGGACAGTGCGATTGTTATGTACTGCCATCGCTGAACACCACTAGGGTGAACATCAGATTCTATACCTAGCTATTCACTACTATGACTTAACAACAGTGGGTACCAAATAATGTTCCACATCAGTGCTTTGTCATAAAGGAATTTCAGGCTTCTCTGACAGGACTGATGAGAGCTGACTCTGTGATCTGACGGAGGAAAGCAGCGGGCACAGCGTGGGGAAGAGGTGAGATGGTGCCGAGTGCAGCGGGTTGGGTGGCTGAATTATTTTAATTGTGGGTTTTGTAATGCGCTAGAATCGACTATCTCTGCGCCGTAGACCGCTGGGGAACCCGTCCTGGCTTTCCCTGTGAGATGGTCCCTACTGGGTATCTCCAAGGTGAAACCAGGCATCCCGGCGTATGTGGGGGGCCGTTGTGGAGATGAGGCAAGCTAATGCCCAGAGTTGCCGAGTGTGATCCCTGGTTAGAGTAGGCACCGAGGTGAGAATTATCGAGTCCGCTGACCCTGGTCCACGACCCTGCCGCGTCGGGAATTGAACCCTGGTCCCGGGGCCATCCTCTGCTCCCGGGTCTGCCGCCTCTAACCAGTGAGCCACACCACTCCACTGAAGGTTAGATATTTTAGGTACTTTTTGGAAAGATAAGAGAAGACATGTTATGTAGGGCTCCACATTACTCTTCCCCTCCTGAGTAGCTGTTGAAGTTAAGGGCAGGTGATTTTGGAGGCTACACATACCATAAAATTATAAATAGGCAAAAAGTTGACCACTTGAATGTTTTTCAGCGCCAGGTTCTCAGTGACATGAAATAGACAACATAAGAGCAACTCGAGCTATCTATGATGTATTCAGTTACTTATTTATAATTCTATAGGTTTACCATATCAGCGCTGACATTACTTTTGAATTAAAGAAATGACTGTGAAGAGGTGAAATATTGTGCTAGGAGCATCACCCTTCATCCATCAGGTCGAGCCTGGGGCGCGCATGCGCTGCTCGGCGAGGCATGCTGTATTAAGGTTAGGCATAGAAGCTCCGCCCATTTCACACCCATCTTTTCAATTGGCTCCTGTTACTGTTCTTGCGAAATCGTTGCTTTTCATTTGTGAATTGGCTTAGTAGTCCCACCTTGGTACCGTCTTGTCTGCATTTGTAACCTCCCATAACGACTGGACCTTTTAATTGTGTCATTACACGGTCTGCTTTATGTAGTCGGTGAGCACTACTTTCTTTAATAATCTTCCCCTATTCCACCCACGACATCGCAGCAGGCCTCTCACTTTTACATTAGTAGTAATGTATTATTAAAACTACAGCTCGGCCCACTTTAACTATAGCGACTGCGCCTAGTTAATTAATTAATTTAAAGCTCAGGCCACTTTCACTTTAGCGGGCGGGCTTATTTAGTTATTTAATTACCAGCACGGGCTGCTTTCACTTTAGCGGCTGTGCTATAGAACTACACATTATTTTTTCACACTGCACAGCAAAGCACATATGTCCGTTTCCACATATGTACTGCACTGAAGGCTATTTTGAACAGCCTGCACAGAAAGATGCAGCAATGCAGTTAGTCAATTTTCATAATGCTAGAATAATGCTCTCATTTACGCAGTCTCCTAAGTGCTGCACGCATTGTGCATGCAGTAATGCATGTTTTACCCAGTTTGATAGTGATACAAGAATGCGCCCAGTTTTTAGGCACCTGAAATAAGGTGCGTGTTGCCCATTTTCGTTAAAACTGCAGTAATAGGCTGTTCATGCAGTTGTGCTCATTTGTGATTAGTCGTCCTAGTCGTCCTAGCCGCTCATTAATGCACAATTGTCCAAGTTCTGCAATGCCTCAGATACTTTGCAACTGCGTAAAAAAAAGAATAAAGCACATTAGCACATTTTCCCCAATGCTGCTGTAATCTACATTACTATCTGATTTGCACAATGACACACTGATCCACATGGTAATCCAAATTCTACAGTGCTGGACGAGTGGAAATATCGGTCCCTTTGCTACAAGGCCACATCACGCTTCCCGATCAACACAATTAGGCAGTAGCAAACTTATCTGCCCAACTTCTGCAGTGCTGTAGTAATGCCTATTTGTGTCTGTTTTTGACAATGCACAGTGATGCAATGAACACATGTACCACAGCAAATACATCATGCTTTCATTAATACACAATGACAAACACTAACTAACAGGGTGAAGAACGGACAGGCAAACAGACACACATTGGTGCACACAACGGCTCAGCAGACACATCTCCAAATGTGCACGCCAGTCGTGGCTGGCATGTCTCCCTGGTGGGGGGGCTGGGGGTCGCGCAGGCAGAGGGTAGTCACGTAGAGGGCAGGAGTTATGAAAGGGGGGTGTTAATTTAACTAATAGTTAAAAAAAAAATGTAAACCTCCCTTTTCGCAAGCGCGTCCTGTGTCTTCAGGAAGCAGGCAGCCTACCTCCCCTAAGCCAATCACAATGCTCCAGTGGAGCGTTGTGATTGGTCGGGACGCCACCCAGGAAGGGGCTTCGGGGGAGGCCATGTTTTCCATGTAGGTTGCATTGCAGCCTGCATGGAGAACTATAGAGTGCGTATGACTGGTTTTGGCGGCCCCAGAGGGCCGAATATTCAGTCAGCACCCTCAGCAGCGGGCAAACCACTCCTCCCCTGCCCTAGTTCTACCATTTTATGTTTCTGCTTCTTGCACTGCGAGAAAGCAGTGGGGCGACGCTCCTCCGCCCTAGTGGATGAGCCGCCCCTTGCGCACGCACAACCAGGCACAGAATCCTCAATTTACAGCAACCGATAAAGATGCGCAGAAACACACTACACACACAAAAACGTGTGCACACATGAGAAAGCTTTTTTTGGAGCCTGCTGCCAGAGCAGCCGTACACCGAGGCTGCCTAGTCTTGATTCTACCTTCTGCCTCTTCCCCCACCATACATTTCATGCCCCTTTATCTCCCTCCTGCAGACGCTTTATCGTTCCTGCCTCCTCCCTGTGTCACAATGGTCCTCTCGTTCTCATTCTTTCACACTTTCCTGCACTTTACAAACAGATCTCCACAGCTAAAGCTAAGCCCACTGAGCTACCTTCCTGACATCACGCCTGTCCGTGTTACTTCCGCTTGGGGGAGTTTATGAAATGTCTGCCTCCCATTCATCTCTCCCTCTTCCGTATGTGATAATCTGCCTCCCCCCACCGCCTCAACATGGCGTGACTCCCATCCCTCCAAATAGTGACGTCACAGTTTGTGATGCAGTTGCATCACTCTTTTGTTTACGTTCCTGCAGCTGCAGGAGAGGGGAACGGGCTGTCATCGTCTGCATCTATATGCATACACATCTGACAGGCTCCTGGGGCCTGAACAATTTTCAAGGAAGCCTACTCCAAAGCTGAGAAAAACATTTTGGCAATTATTATTATTATTATTATTATTATTAGTGTATTTTGTAAAGCGCGCAGCGACCCCAGCGGGGCATCCCGGCGCTGAAAACAAAGGCTCTGACAACAGGAGGGATCAGCAGGGAGACCCAACTAGGAGGAAAAAAGAAGGGTTTTCAGGGATTTACGGAATACAGGTTCTGTTTGGGAGGAGCGAAGAGCTAGCGGGAGCTGGTTCCAGTGCTGAGAGGCACAGACCGCAAAGGTTTTTCCACCTGCAGGGGAACGTTTAAATCGGGGGGTTTCCAGCAGTAGTAGGGAATTGGAACGTAGTGACCTGGATTTAACGTATGGACGTAAGGTGGACTTCAAGTGCGCCGACCCAGTGCCCTTTGATGCACGGAAGGCCAGCGTCATAGCCTTGAAGACGCACCTTTTCGCAATGGGTAGCCAGTGAAGTTTACGGAGGTGTGGAGAGATATAGTGTCTAGCGGGGATTCTCTCCACTAGCCGAGCAGCGGCGTTTTGGACTGTCTGTAGTTTGTGACACAAGCCGGCTGTGATACCAAGGTAAAGGGCATTGGCATAATCGAGATGGGAAATGATTAGTGCCTGGATCACAGTCTTACGGCAGTCCTCCGGCAGATAGTTAATTAGCCGTTTGATTGTTCTAATTTTGGCAATGCAAGAGGCTGCTACTGTCTGTACCTGGGTGTTAAAGCTGAGATTGTTGTCCCAGCGTACTCCTAGATTTCTCACAGAGTCTTTGGGCATAGGGGCTTGGCACAGGTCTAAGGGCCACCACAGACTGGAGTCAAGGGGAGAAGGAGATTTAAAAAACAGGATCTCCGTTTTGCCTGCGTTGAGACGGAGGGAATTGGCGTCCATCCAGTTAGAAATGTCTCTAAGGCAGGATTTCAATGGCTCGAAAGCAGAAGCAGAAGGGGTAGCAAACGTGAAAAGTAGCTGAATATCGTCAGAATAGGACATGGACTTGATCCCAGACTGAGCGATCAGCTTAGCCAAAGGGGTAAAATAAACATTAAACAAAAGCGGACTAAGGGAAGAACCCTGTGGGACTCCCCATCTGAGCGGTCTGACAGTGGACGTGAAGGGGGGAGTGAAAACTTGCTGTGTACGGTCGGACAGGTAGGAAGACAGCCACTTCAGGACAGAGCCCCCCAGCCCTAAGTCCTTCAACCTTCCCAGCAAGATCTTATGAGAGACGGTGTCAAATGCTGCTGAAAGATCCAGCAGCACTAACACCGCCCTCGACCCTTGGTCAAGCGTCCACCTCACAGAGTCGGCCATTTCGATAAGGGCCGACTCCGTGCTGTGGCCCGACCTAAAGCCGTGCTGGGAGTCGTGGAGAAGCCCATTGGACTCGATGAAAGTCGCCAGTTGAGAGTGGACCAGCTTTTCCAATATCTTAGCCGGGGCAGGCAGAAGAAAAACATCTGAACATTAGTACATTTTGCTCTGTTGAAAAGATGTAATTGTTGTGCTCAACACCGAGCACTGGTCTGGCATTTCAGAACCACCAACACAAGGATGTTCTCCTGGAGAGAGAGATGGAGCTTGCGTCTGCAAGACTACAAATTCACATTTCACAGTTAGTTCAGGGAAAAAAACAAAACCCTGCACTTTGAGTTTGTTCTAGAGATCCCATTTGTCCAACATGACATCAACCTCTTTTTATTTTTTATTTTTACAGAGTTTTATATAGCGCGAACTTGACCCGAATCGGGTATCAGAGCGCTTTACATAGCACCGGTTGCATTACATGAGGACACATTCATTTTTATTAGGCATGGGGGGATTTGGGGGCATATGTATCATCCGTTTTTTTTGTTGCAAACGCTGTGATTCGCAAAAAAGCAGTGTTTGCAACTAAAAAATCGGAAAATGTGATGTATGATTAAAATGGCAACGCAAAATTAAGGAATCACAAAATTTGCGAATCCTTAACCCCTTCGCTGCTGATGACGAGCTCAGCTCGTCATCAGCCACGGTGGTCGTGTGCGGATGACGAGCTGAGCTCGTCATGTAACGCCGCTTTTGGAAAAAAGCCGCACAGCGGAAAAATAACCGCAGCAGCGATGCGGTTAATTTTGCGTCAGCATTTAAGAAATCGCAAATTGCAATGCCTTAATTGCTATGTAAGAAGCACCCAAGTTATGCGATTTCTCATTAAGAAATCGCAAATTACCACCAACTTGAAGTTAGTGGTAATTTGCGATTTCTTTCACAAATGCACTTTTTGGCATTTGTAAAGGCCTATGTGCGCCATATGCACACACATGTAAATTTCAGGGGTGCATCGGGATGTCCTTATGACACCCTTGCACCCTTGAAATTATTCTCAATTTGCAATTCTTAAATTGCGAATCGCAAATTGAGAATAACTTCCCATTCATTCCTATGGGCCTCCTGGCCCATAGAAATGAATGGGAAAGTATTCCTTAATTGCGATTCGCAATTTGCTAATCGCAATTAAGGAATATTAAGAAATCGCAAAAAAAACGGAGATTTATTTACATACATCCCTATTTGCAATTCTCAAATAGCGATTTCTAAAAAATCGCTATTTGAGAATTGCAAATCAGGATGTTGATACAAATGGCCTTAAGTGATTTTGCCAGAATCACAAGATGTTCAGCTGTCATTGCCAAGACTCGAACCCAGATCTCCAGATTCGAGGTCGCCCGCCCCAGCCGTCAGGACACATCCCCGCCTACTTAATAGCGGAAGGGTGCACTTGCTTCTTTGTGGACCACAACACAGTTTTGAGACTGGCATGCAGATCAAAGAGGAAAACCCCCAAAAGGACCACACCATGAAGGCAGTGTGTGAAATTCTGCACAAAAACGAGAGAGCAATTCATTCTGAGCCAGGAGGGCAAACAAAAATGTGCCTGTCGGAGAGATTAAAGCTTTTTGGAACACTCACATGCAAGTGGCAGCCTGCAGGATACGTGGGGTTTCATCACTGTACTCTGCTCTCCAGCTAATGTATTTGCATAATATCTATGGCCACCCTCAAGAAGATTCTGCACACAGATCAAGCCGTTCTAAACTCATTCTGCCAGACCTTTCTGGTTTACCAGAGTGATCATGGACATGTGTCCATCTGTGGTGCTGTTTAGGAGCAAAGTTCAAGCACACCCCCTCAGATCTGTGAGACTCCATGTTTGACACACTATTAGCCACATGGATGCTGCAGATATTCCTCTGCTGTGCTGGACCTTAATGTAAATGGGTGTGCACACGAGAGGTGAACCTCATGCCGAGCTGAGCTCGTCATGAGCATCGAAGGGGTTAAGTTCAGTTCAGATACCATACCCAGCAGAGCAGACTGAGAAGCTCTGCAGACCAGAGGGGGAAAGGCAGTCTTATCCCCATGTGCCCTGGCAACCCTCTCACCTTCTCTTTGAGCCCTAGCCTCCGACTGTAGCTGCCACCCGTGGCTCAATGGAGGAAAGATACTCAGCAAAAAAAGTCATCTTTCTTTAAAATCCTCGAAGGGACAGTCCCGTAGTCACTATACGAATGTGACAAATTAAAATTTAAAGGAGATTGTTTAAAATGAAAAAGACACATTTTCTTCTGAAATGCTGGGCATCTCTGCTTTCGATTGTGTTGCATTCTATTGTGGCATTTGTATAGCACTTTCCTGACCTTAATTAAAAAACCAAAGCACATTATGAATAAGGTTCCCTGTTTTCCGTTTTTACTGATTTTCACAGATAAATACAAACAGAAAACCATATATTTTCTTGTCTGTATTAATTTTTAAATGTGGATAAAAACGGACATGGGGTGCTTTTTGAGTGATTCTAAATACACTTTTGCCATGACTGCCAGGGATTTAACTGTGTGGATCGATAGGTAAGGGGACTAAATAAAAAGAATTTTAGTAAAGAGGCTTAAACAGCAGTAGATATGCACAAGGTTGATACAAAAATGTGCATATTTTCATAAAAGTGCATTGATTTATACTCTGCAGGTGTTATCACTGAAACCTGGCAGGCATTCAAGTGTGACTGAATATTCATTGGTTAAATAAATGCAGAAATATACCAGTTTCAGCTCTATTTTTTTCACAAAACCCATAATAAATAAGGATAAATACAGATACAGTTGACATAAAATAAATATGGATAAATACAGGTGGAAATGTCCAAAAAATAAATAACATAAAACCGGGAGCCCTAATTATGAAGGGTCAAGTAAGTAGCTGCTTAGTTTGCTTTGCATGGTTGAAAGACCACCGGAATGAGGTGTAGCTTGAGAGAAGTATAGTTGGTGTCATGTGAGAGGTTCAGAGGTGTGCTCATATTGCAGCTTTTGCAATGCCTTTTATTTATATGTTGATTTTTAAAACAGATAAATAAAAGGCATTGTCATTTACAATGCCAATAGCTGCAATATGAAAGCAAAAGACACACAGATGATGGACAAAATGCTGCACCATGTCAAACATTTACCCCAGTACAGAGATCTGGGTCTAAATCCATAGTTTTTTTGCTCCCCATGCCTTTCCAGTTGAGACCCAGCCATATGCAAATCAGTCTTGACCCTGTGCCTCATGGGAACAGTCAGCCAAAACTGCAGAGCCAGGTCTTCCCTGGACTGGAAACAAGCATCCTGGGACCGGTACAAGGGGCATCACACCTCATCAGCCAGACTAGCTTGACTCCAGTGGCATGGAGAGCACGGGACCCACATCTGGGCATAACCGTCCCACTCAGGTGACATATAAAAAAAGAACAATTGATAGACAGAATGCTGCGCAAGGTGAAACATTCACCCCAGTACAGAGATCAGAGCCTACATCCATCGTGTTTTGCATATGGCTGGGTGTAAACTGGGGTGGCATGGTGAGCAAAAGAGCGATGAATTTAACCCAAATCTATTGACTGGGGGTGAATGTTCTGCAACCCATACATCATCTGTGTGTCTTTTGTTTTCTCGCCCTAAGTGCGCCGGGTATGCACAGACGTGGGTTCCAGGCTCACTGTGCCACTGGAATCAAGCTATCCTGGCATATATGGGGCGATGCCCCAAAACCGGTCCGAGAATGCTTGTTTCCTGTCCCGGGAGGTCCTGGCTTGGCAGTTCAGTCTGGACTGTTCCCGTGGGGCACAGGGTCAGGACTGATTTGCATATGGCTGGGTCTAAACTGGAGTGGCATGGTGAGCAAGAAAACAATGGATTTAACACAGATCTATTGACACGGGGTGAATGTTTGATTTGCTCTGTATTCTGTCCATCATCTGTGTGTCTTTTGCTTTCATATTGCAGCTATTGGCATTGTAAATGACAATGCCTTTTATTTATGTTTTAAAAATCAACATATAAATAAAAGGCATTGTCATTTACAATGCCAATAGCTCAAACTCTCGTAAATAAGAGAACTATTGCATTGCAAATGCTTCTTTTTCTTTGGTTGAAGAGATCAAATGGTCACCTGAAGGCAACCTGACATGACGGTAGTTGTCGCCGGATACAAGGGATACCGGTTGGTTGCCTACAGTTGCCTTGATCACTTGTCTTGTATCTTGACTTTGAAGAAACCACTTATGCCTTGGTTTCTCCTTCAACACCCAGCTAATCAGGCTACACACTGCACACCTCCAATCTTGAACCGCCATGAACTGCAACTTTATCACATGCATATCACAGTACCAGTGCTCCACTCGCTCTACTTAAACCTGGCTGTGATTCCTCAGTTCAACAGAAAGAAATTAGGAGGCCGCTCCTTCCATGTTTTGGCCCCAGCCCTTTGGAACAGTATGGACCCTGAATTAAGGAATACGCAGAATCACCTTTGCTTCAGGAAAAAGCTTAGAACTTGGCTCTCAGCAATCTAGGCTCTTCTGCACCCCTCTTGTCTCTCTGTAGTGAAGGATGCCTCTTTTGCTGCGGGGAGCCCTGGGAAACCCCCTTGCTGGGGCAGCAATGCGCTCGATAAATTCTATTAACATAACATAACATAATGGCTGAGGCGCACACAGAAATGGCACAGTGTGTGTAGCAGTAGTATAAATATATCTTAAAAACAAAGAAAAGTGACAGCATGTTCAGTGCATCGCACACTTTCTCACATTCGATAAACAGGTACAGCACAAGGTGTAGCATTTCAAACCTCCTTCTCCACACAGGTCACTAACAGGACAGGGAGAAGTAGTGCAAGCTTCTTTCACAGTGTGTGTGTGTGTGTGTGTGTGCAGGTGTGCAATGCCCATTGGGCTCAAAGGGCTTCAGCCCCCTCCCCCGTCGTGTGTGTCAGCCCGGGCTGAGACAGCGATGGATTAAACCCAGATCTGTTGACTGGGTGTGAGTGTTTGATTGGTTCAGATGCTTTGTCCATCACCACCCCCTTTTGTACCGCTTTTGGCTGCCATAAGTTGACAGGGTATGCTCAGACGTGAGTCCCTTGCTCACTTTGCCACTGGATTCAAGCAAGCCTGGCTGAAGACGGCTGATAGCCAGAAACCGGTCCTAGGAAGCTTGTTTCCGGTCCAGGGATGGCATGGCTCTGCAGTTCGGGCTGGACTGTTCCCATGAGGCACAGGGTCAGACTGATTTGCATATGGCAATGTCTGAACTGGGGTGGCAGAGTGGGCTAAAGAACTGTGATGGATTAAACCCAGATCTGTTGACTGGGTGTGAGTATTTGATTGGTTCAGATGCTCCGTCCATCATCACCCCCTTTTGTACTGAGACAGCTTGCCGGGCACACACACAGCCAGGTTTTGAGCTTATGGCAGCCGCCACCAAGTACTTCACAGGTCTTTAAAAGACCATTTATTTGTTAATGAGGCTTTGTTGTTTTTCACCCCTACTTAGAGCCCCTGCACCTCCACTCTGCCTATTGCTGGTAGAATCACTCCCCTCCCCCCCACACATTTTTAGTAGCTCCACCCCCCAAAATGTGGCTGTAGTTGCGCCTGTGTGTGTATGTGAGATGGCGTTTGTTTGAATGGTTTGTGAGATTGTGCTCCTTGCCCCCTCATACTATGTGGAGATCAGCAAACTCTGCTCGAGTCACTTCCTGGACTGACAGCCCTGCTGTGACGTTGCAGAGTGAGACTAGGGTTCCCTCACAGGACACGTGTCAGAGTCTAGAGAGAGGGCAGGAAACCAGCCACCTCTAGGCAAGCAGGCTCCATCCACTCCTGCTCGGTGCCCATGCCTCAGAGTGCGTCACTGCCAGCAAAAGTCTTAAACACAGAAGTAGGACTACAATAGAAGCATATTCTGCTTCTCTAGTTCCCGGTGGAGGGCAAACTACCTTTTCGCGATGGTGAAGGAAGCATTTCAAAATACTGATTACAACCACCAGGAGCCTCGCTGTTCATGCAACGCCGTGGAAGCTCCTAGTTAGCAAATACGGAGATGTGATCCGGGCAGTTCGTTCCTTCCTCGTAGTGCACTTTTACTAAATTCACTTTTGTAATATTCCAAAGCTAATTAGTGCTAATCTAAAGTGCACCTCCCCTGAATGAAGGAACATTAAGTAATGCAAACATTCCCTCCCTGTGAATATCATGGTGTGTTCTGTTTTCTGCTCTTGTTCCTCATTGCTTCATCAGGAAGATCCTTTCCTGTAGGTGGCACCCCGCATGCCCCAGCACCCACACCCACCCCGGCTCCAGCCCTGGCACTCTCTCCTTCCCTGGCACACACCGCTGGCTTGGCCTCCCCGTTGTCAAAGTGGCCAGATTAATACTGCCAGTGTTTCCTGGAAAACCAAAGCGTCCTGCTAATAAGTGAAAGGTTTGCCTACAAAACTGTTATTGTGAGTTAAATGTTACTGGCATCCTGTTGCCGATGCTCTTGTGTTGCATCTATATGTGTGACCTTTATGAGTTGGCGGTTGAAATTGCATGCTTTTTTTGGTCGTAAAAAGGGTTTTCCTATTCAGGTCGAAGTCTACCATACAATGCAGCTCTCTGGCTGTAAAGACATGTTAGGGACATGCAGACAGCTTACCTAGAAATGTATTCCACCCATTACTTACAATTGGCTTTGTCTTTCGTCACTTTCATTTACTTGCTTTCTATTCGTGTCTTAGCTTGTCAATCTTCTGTTTGTCCATCCTGTGGAGTAGTGCCTCTTTATCATGTATATGTTTACTTGTTGTTTCTGCTTGATGTCAAGGAAATACTTTTTTAGGTCTCGCTCTCGAGACCTATTGTCATCGAGATGCCTCTCAAGGGAGACAGATCCGGGCACGCGCGGCGATTCTGGTGTGTGGACGCGCACATCCAGCCCGGCGCCGTGCACATCTCTTGCTCCACATTCACACTCACGGAAGCACACACACACACACACACGCAGGCGCAGGCACACACACACACCCCTCCTCCCCATTACTTCACCGGGCTCTTGTTGGTCTATGGAGCATAGAGGAGGATTTGTGCCGAGCTGCAAATGCCTCTTTCTTGGGTTGCTTTTGCCACAGTTCTACCCGGTCTGTCATCAGTCACAATAAACCAGATCTGCACTGTAAAGCATTATCGTCAGATTCAGCTGCCCATTATGGGAATTAATACCAAGTACAGCCTGTGCTTAGCTTCAAAAGTTAACCAAGAAAGGGGGCAAATTTTTGTGTTTTACTATCCCCCACCGATGTGTCCCCCCTAAGGTCACTTACCTGCCCAGGCCGGCTGCAGCCAAAGCCCCCCCAGGAGCAGGAGGAGGGGGGCACTCCAGGTCATGATGTGGGGGCAGCAGTGACTTCACTGAGGGGGCAATAACCACAGCCTTAAGTGAGGACCCGCTCCGGTGAGAACTTCACAAGATCTGAGCTCAGCCCGTCCAGGGCTCAGAGGGAGAGGGAAACCCACCAATCAGAAGGCAGAACAGCAGCGCGTCATCACTCACCAGGTAGAGCCTCGCTGCGAGGAGCTAAAGATGAGGCAAGTGAAAGTGAAAGTAAAGTCCGAAGTTTCGTTTTCTTCCCTTCTTTTGAGTTCCTTTTTATAGTGCTTAGAAGCCCCCTTGCCTATCCTTCTTGCAGACCACAGTGAAGTCTGCACAGCGCTATTACCCCCCCCACACACACAAACTTTACCCTTCTGTTTTTTCCTCCCTCCAGTTTTGACCTTCTTTCTGCATTTGTTTCACTCCCTTCGTTTCTCTTGCTGTGAGGGCGCTGCCAGTGCTCAGACTCTAATGTGCCTGGAAGCCCCCGATGTCATCATTGGATGGGGAGGATGTGTTGTTACGACCAGAGCTGCCAACTTTGGAACCAGGTTCGAGTCCCAGCGTCGGCTCTGCACCCTTTGACTCTGGGCAAATCACTCAATGTCCCAGGTATGAATGTGACTGGAGCCAGTGTAAAGCGCACTCGGGTCGGGTTCGCGCTATATGACTGATGTTCGCCGTCTCTTTTATCACACCTGTAGACAAATTAAAAGTGAAAGCAAAGAGGAGCTCGCAGTGTCGTTTTCTGAACTGATCCACAGTCCACAGTGCTTCGAAACCCTCGTTGCCCCTCCTGGTTGCAGACCAGTGAAGCGTCTGACCAGGGGTGTCACCCCCTCTTTATTTGTCTGTTTTGCTCCCTTTGTTTCTGTTGCTTTGATGAGCACTGCCTGTTGTCTGACTCTAAAAGCGCTTAGAAGCCCTCGCTGTATTATTGGTTGAGGAGAGGATGTGTCGTTATGGCCAGAGCTGCCGACCTTGGAACTGGGAACCAGGTTCAAGTCCCAGCGTCCGCTCCGCACCCTGTGATTCTGCGCAGATGACTTCACCTCCCGTGTGCGATATATGAATGTGTCCTTGTGGCTTGTGTAATGTGACCGGTGCTCGTGTAAAGCGCTTCCTTGTGTCTATTTTGCGCTAAATAAAACTGCAAACCAAACTGATTTTCCGCCTTCTCTTGCGTCAGCTCTGTTAGTGCTTAGAAGCCTCTGAGGTGATGGACTTAAGGATCTGGAAACCCCCTGCTGCTCTGGTGACAGCACTGGGAGGATGAATGGTTTGGCTTTCCCTGCGGTGCTCTAGCGCCCTCCAGTGAACGGATAGCGCCTCGATGACAGAAGATGGGCTGATGTCACAGAAACAGAGGCTTTGATGCAGAGGAGGGGGGGGAACCTCTGATGAGAGCTGAAAAAGATCTGAGCTCAGCCCATCCCAGAACTTTAAGGCTGAGAGAAAACCCACCAATCAGAAGGCAGAACAGCAGCGCGTCATCACTCAGCAGGTAGAGCCTGGCTTCTGTCCCTTTGAGTTCTCTTCTGATCTTTTTCTCAGCGCTAAGAAGCCACCGTCACCTATTTTTTTTTTCTGCATTGGAGCGCTTTACATGAGCACCATATTTACATTACACATTCAGGTGCGGGGAGATGACGTTATTTGCCCAGAATCACAGGATGTGAACGCAACCCAGAGGCTCGAACCCTGGTCTCCAGCACCAAAGTTGGGCGTTTATGCCGATGGACCATATCCATCCATCCATCCATCCATCCATCCATCCATCGATCCATCCAGCCTGCCTGCCTGCCTCTTTTTTAGGTCTTGCTCTCGAGACCTATTGTCGTCGAGATGCCTCTCAAGGGAGACAGACCGGGGCACGCGCGGTGATTCTGCTCTGTGGATGCGCACGTCCAGGCCGGCGCCGTGCACATCTCTTGCTCCACATTCACACTCACGGAAGCACACACACACACACGTGCGCGCGCACACACACGCAGGCGCAGGCACACACACACACCCCTCCTCCCCATTACTTCACCGGGCTCTTGTTGGTCTATGGAGCATAGAGGAGGATTTGTGCCGAGCTGCAAATGCCTCTTTCTTGGGTTGCTTTTGCCACAGTTCTACCCGGTCTGTCATCATTCACAATAAACCAGAGCTGCACTGTAAAGCATCATCGTCAGATTCAGCCGCCCATTATGGGAATTAATTCCAAGTACAGCCTGTGCTTAGCTTCAACAGTTAACCAAGAAAGGAGGCAAATTTTAGTGTTTTACTATCCCTGCACTTTAAAAAAATAAACCACGCTCGGCCATGTGTGCAATTTAATCAAAGAATTACCATTTACGTACTCACCTACACCAAGCATGAAATATTAAACCAAACTAATTTTAACATACCCTCAAGAACACACGACCTTCCACATTTGCTTTGCAGGTTACATGCAAGTCCTTGCAACAGATGAAAAACCAACTGATCAAATTCATTAGGACTAGAACTCGTGACCTTCAAGACTTCAGATCTCGAAAGGAATTTTATATTAAATTGCCAATTTATTTTGTGCTAACATTAAGAACATTAATGAACCAGTAGCCCCGATTCGAGCTGCGTCATTAAAATACCAATAATAAATTCTAATTTTAAATGCCTGAGTAGTTACTCTATTCCAACCATTTTGCCTCTCCGACTTCCATCCCAGCCTGTACTTGCACAATCATACCCTGTCCTTAAAGACACCACAGAGCCCTGCATTAGCTAACGGTGAAATTGCACCACACTTCATACAGAACACTTCAACCAACGAATTTACAAACCCGCTAAGTGATCAAGTTGACTTCTCCTCGCTTCAGCCTTTCCGTCGCCCTTTTAATTGAGTTTGCGTTTGCGCACTCCACTCTGCGCAAAGCGGGTGTAACGAGGACAGTGACGTCACCCGCATAGGCCGTTGGAACTTATTCTCCGTTACAAATTTTTTTTAAATCCAATGCGTCAGTAGCAGGTTAGCTCTACACTCTGAGAGGCGTAAAGCGTCAGCCATTCTGGAATGAATCAACTCTATCTGGAACATGAAGTATGCTTCATTTTACAAGTAGTTTTCCTAGTTCCTAGTTTATATCAGACTTTTTTAATAACACAGATCGTATCCCTCAGTGAACACAGTGGTTCATACATGGACTGTAGCGTGCACCCACGTGCATGTCTGTAAATAAAATGCACACTCGAAAAGATGAAAGGTAGGAAATTAAAATAATGATTCCGTCGTGCTATGGGCGTCCTCTTCGAAGTGGAAGTGAAAATTTTGCTTTTACTCAGGATTTGCAAAGATAGGTGCAAATAATTTCTATTTTATTGTAACTTCTGTAAACATTTTAATAAGATTCAGACCATTATAAGATGGCAGCCTTTTTGCGCGATCCTTTGGTGCTCGCTTGTTAGAGTGGTCTTACCTTTCCTGCTAGATAGACTAATGTCACAGCACGTGATTTCGCTTGAAGCGGCGAGCTAATAGTGTATTTTGCATCTGTAGGAAGTAGACCAGGAAGGACGAACATCTCAATGTAAGGCGCACGCTAGTTCGTTACTTGGCTCCGCTTATCAACTTAGGGTACAGTGGAAAGAGGGATGTACTCCGTTTTTAACTAGGGGTAAGTTTGTTCACGTTGCCAAGCAGTTTTTTTAGGTCTCGACCTGGCGTTGCAGCGCTTCGCGCTGCCGCCAGGGGAAGACCTGTTGTGATGCCTGCCAAGTGAGATAGACCAGTGCACGAGCAGAATCTGCTCTATGAACGCGCTTCCACGAGCCGATTCTGGAATGGGAACGAGCTTCCCAAGGACAGCTTTTGCGCTTTGCGCGTTAAATTGAATTTGAGTGCTCCTCTACGGAATGCCCCTCTCCGGAAGACCTGCTGGGCGTTAATTAGGTCTCGCAAAATGTGGCCTTTGTGTTGATTACTAACAAGCACATGAAAAATAGAAGTGTGCTTTACCAGCATTCGCTTCGAATCCGGATTTATTTGTATTTTCTTTTACCCACTGTCAGGAGAGGAAATAAGTGGCGTCTTACTGGTATGGAACACATGCACGGAGCAATGCTATTCAAGGAATGAAAGTGTGCTTTAAGAAAGTGGGCTGCAAATACGACAATTTTATTTTGTTTCCCATAAGTTTCACAGCAGCATCCCAAATTCGTCATACGCAGTCTATCTGCTCATAAGCAATGTTTAGTAACCATCGCATACAGCATGCTGCGCGCTTCACACATACAGCATGCCCCACTTACCAGGCGGGGTGGGTTCCGTGGGACTTCTCTCTGTGGAGTGCGCTCCTCCCCGTGGGCTGCAATACGCGGGGCTTCCTCAGCTCAGAGGAGCCCCGGACCACTGCCGCGCGCTCCATCTCCGCCCATGTCCCAGGCAAGGTTGGCAGCGCGCATGCTCAGTACGTAAGCGTGTGTTCACGAGTAGCTATTGTGCCACGCGGTTTCAGTTTCTCTCCCCGCTCGCTTTTTTAAATACCATAAATACCTACTTGACTAAAATCTTTCCTAAGCGATTGGCCCTGGGCCAATACCATTCATATTTACTATATATGTACAATGTCCTTGGCTAAGGATAATATTTAAAGCAAAATATGCAAGGGGCGGGAACAGTAACCCGGTTCTGCAGCTGAATGTCCGCATAGCTAAAAATATTTGCTTCAAATGCTGTAAACAAATGTGCTTGTAACTTTTGTGGTAAAAGTCTGGAGCGCGCGAGCGGTTCCCATGACTTCCGCCGGCGACCTCTGACCTCCGCGAGGCAATGGCCGTATCCTAGTCCGTCCGGAGCACCGAGGGTGGAATGTGGCGAGCAGTGCACTTGGCAACGACACCTAAGCCGGACTTCTCTTTCGGGAGGTATAAAAGTGTATTTTATATGACACATAATCTGTAAGCAAGGGAACAATAAAGAACAGATTTATCAACCCTTTGTGCCTGCGTGGTTCCCAAAGGGGGTGCACACCTGCCCAAAGGGTTGCTTTTTGAGATTTACTTTCCAGTTGCCTATAGGGTTGCCACTTCTATAACAAGCATTTGCAAGCTGGCTCAGGTTCATTGTTTAATGCTGGCCAACGTATAAAAAGCCAGCAACATCAAAGCCTCTACCTGCAGAACTATAGACCTGGCAATATGGAGCCACAGCCTACTACAAACCTGACAACTGTGTCACCTTGTGCATCTTCGCACCCATCACACTGCAGGGCCACCTTGTGCATACATACAAACCTGGCACTGTAGTATTAATGATGTGGTGCCATGATTCCTAGCCCTGGAAGCTACTACCGTCATACTCATGGACCTGACACGGCAGTTGCACCTCATTAATCTCTCTAACGTGGCACTGTGCTGCCAGCTTGTACATACCTACGAACCTGACACTGCCTGGCCACAGAGGCCATACCCACGAAATTGAAGCATATGGGACACTGTGCAAAAACAAGGCACAGAGTGGTTTGTTTCAGTGAACCCATTGTTAAATTGTTTTTGACCAGCACATGACTTTAAAATGGCTAGTCTTTAACATTTTAATGTCTTGTCACTCAGACCACAAAATGTACTTAAACACATACACTCTTAAAATTTGGTCTAATTGCTTGTTATAGTCCCTGATGCGTCCTTCTATACAACTCCCTATTCTACCGCCTCCTCGGTCACATCCCATGCGTGCTTCCAATGCTTCTTTAACTTGTAGTTTCTTCTGCACACATCTCCAAACACGTGCCTTTGGGTAATTTGCGAGAGTTTTACCTATTTGCATTGTAAATGACAATGCCTTTTATTTGTGTTGTTTTTCTAAATAGATAAATAAAAGGCATTGTTATTTACAATGCCAATAGCGTAAACTCTCGCAAATGCAAGACCTATTGCATTGTAAATGCTTGGTGTGTGTGTGTGTGTGTGTGTGTGGCTCTGTCTGTGTGTGTGGCTCTGTCTGTGTGTGTGGCGCTGTGTGTGTGGTGCTGTCTGTGTGTGTGGCTCTGTCTGTCTCTGTCGGTGTGTGTGGCTCTGTCTGTGTATGTGGCTCTGTCTGTCTCTGTGTGGCTGTGTGTGCCTCTGTGCGTGTGTGTGGCTCTGTGTGTGTGGCTCTGTGTGTGTGTGTGTGTGTGGTTCTGTGTGTGTGTGTGTGTGGGTGCAAATGCAATAGGTCTCGCATTTGCGAGAGATTAAGCTATTGGCATTGTAAATGACAATGCCATTTATTTATCTGTTTTCAAAACCAACACATAAATAAAGCGTTTCATTTACAATGCCAATAGCTCTAACTTTTTCAAAGGCGAGACCGTTGCATTGTAAATGGTTATTCTTTTTGTGTAAGCACTCACAGAGGGTTGTATTATCAAGCCATCTTTCTTGTGTACTTCTCTCCCACCTCCTGCTGCTGCATACCCCTATGTGCTTCTCCCAGCCCTCCTCCCAGTTGCAATTGCCTGTGTGCTTCTCAGTGTTGCATTCCCCCACCTATTGTGTTGCTTCTATGTCACCTCGCGCTCCCTTGTGATGCTTTCGACACAACCGTTGCTTTGCCTCTACTCTGTTTGCCTCCTCATTGCTTCCACTTTCCAAACCTCGCTTTAAAAAAATAATTAAAGCTTCTTTCATATGTTTTCATTTTCTTACCGTTCTGAACTGACCTGGTTGGGAACTAAAAACAAAAAAGTGGCTGTGTCATTGTGGAGGTGTGCGCATGCGTGGGGTATAAGTTTGCAAAATGAAACGGGAGGCTGTGGATTAAATTTTGTTATTTTAATCATGCTGCATAGCATCTCAGTTACTGTGCAGTGTGGCTACAAACTATTGACAAAACCAACAGGTCTCAATGGAAGGTCTATTGGCTTTGCCAATGCTTGTTACATCGATCTAATTATCGAAAATATTCCCCATCATACTTTTATTTTATGGTGTATTTTACTGCATTTGTCTTTTGGTTGTGACTTTTATGGCTCACTAGAGCCAAATAAAGTATCTTGATGATGATGATGATGACATCTGGATTGGGCAAAATTGATCTATTGGTTTTACTAAAGCCACATGTGGTAAATTTGCATAAAAGTACTTTAAATAGGAATTAGCTAATATGTTAGTGTGCATCCTGAACATCTGGCACAGTTCCAGCCGCTGTGGACCAACTTTGCAGACCTCTGATCGAACATAAAGAGATATTATCTGAATAACATGGTGGTAACCAACTTTAAACATAATTTTTCGGTAGATGTTTTCAATTAAAACCTTTCTCAACTCTCAGATAATTTGTTAATCGTCCTTTTAAAAATGTGCTATGTTCTTTAAAACTTTATGTATTTGTATTACCGCATTAAAAGCTGAATCTCTTTAGTTCCTAGGCTCTGTTCCTAGATTCATATTAACCAAAGCTAGGTGGGTGTGCTGCATGATTTCTCAGTTTAGTATTTTCTTTTATTCGTTACTCTCAAAAGACTATTTACCTAAGCACCCCCATCAAAAGTATCTCACACTTCAACCCAGGTGTATAGAAAGGTTTTTATATTTAAAGAGCAGGTTCAGTACAGAAAGACCCAATATGCAATTCTATACAATAGGAATCCCCCTGGTCATCACATACTGCAGATGTATATTCTTAAAGTGCTTGGCAAAGTATCGCATTGTCTTGTTTACAAAAATATTATTGAGGTCACACCCAGTGGATCATCCCTAGCTACAAAAGGATATGTACCCATTTCAAAGAAAAGGCGACCTGACAGCCGTCCCTCACACTCCATTAGTGAATTGTGCTCTGTTGAATGAGAAATGTTAGGATTTGAACAAATGTGTCAGAGAATCTTTTATCTGCAGGTGGCAATGAAATGGAGTCATGCCTCGGTACCCCAAATCAAAATGCATCACACAAGGATTAGTATTTCACAATTATATGATGATGATAAAGAATTAATAAAGCACAACATATACCCTAGGGTGTCTAGGCGCTGTCCTAATCACATATTGGTCATCCTGGACGAGTAAGAAAAGTTGTACCTTAAGAGTCTTCCCTAAAAAGCCAAGTATTTAGGCCAATTTTAACAGGCTGGATTCTTTTTTAAGTGAGGTTGACAGAGAGTTCCAAAGTTTGGTTCTTATCGTGGTGAAGCTCCTGCCACCCCATCTAGCCCTCTTGATTCTAGGAGCCGTTAATTTTCCGAGATTGGTTGACCTAAGAGATCTTACTTGAGTATATGGCTTGAGGAAATTCGCCAGCTGCATTGGCCCCAAGTTACTAAGTAATTTAAAGGCAATGCAAAGTGACTTAAACTGGATTGGTTTAACTACTGCCAGCCAGTGCAGATAGAATAAGGCTGAGGATACGGAATCGAATTTGGAAATTCCTATTAGTACTCATGCTGCTGCATTTTGCCCAGTCTGCAGGTTTTGAATACTGCGCTTGGTTATTGTTTCACCAGATAATAAGCAAATATGGGCAAAGATTAAAAAAGCCCAAATAATATTTGATCACACATCTCTATCTTATTAGTCAATTCTCTCACCATTGTAACTGCACTGGTTTCAGCCAACCAACCTAAATAGCTGTATTAGTTTACTAAGTTTCATTATACCAAGCAATCAATAGCTTTCCCACATTCCCTGCACACCTTATACTGTCACCCGATCAGTAGCTGGAATTCATACAGCATCTCGGCCATCGATTCATGTTTCTAACTCACACCTGCAAAGGTACCTTATATACCTTCTGTGCTTTTGTCTTATGGAGTGGGGTGGGGGCATGAATACTCGGCTCCTGCTTCTCTAAAAAGATGTGAAAACAGTGTCCCTCTGCAGACCACATGGAAGTTACGGAAGCTAATGTTTGTTTTCTCTCTTCCTTTAAATACAGATCTCTGAATGGTAATCTTCCCGCAAGATCACCAGAGAAGTGGAAGGAGAAACATAAACAAAGGATATGACATGTATTTGAAATAATAATCTTTCTTTTTCTTACTCTAGGAAATGCATTTGCCTTAAGCTCTAGATTTGTTTCTGAAATTGTAATGTAAAGAAAAATTTGTCAGGATTGTATAGTTTGTATTCACATTAAAACATCAGTCCATTTAGCATATGCGAATACCTTAGATACAAATGTGTGTAAATCGCTAAGAATCAGTTTTCTCTAATTATGAGTATCTTTTCCATTCCTGAAGTATCTTGAGAATACAGAAAGTAAAACGGTAATGTAGAATTTAAAATCCAGCAAGGTTTACGCGGAAAAGTACTTAATTAAACAAGTTTGTTTTTTAAAAAAAATAGAATATCTATCTATCTATCTATCTATCTATCTATCTATCTATCTATCTATCTATCTATCTAAATATATATATATATATATTTTTTTTCCTTCTCCCAAACATGTACCAGAGGATCTTGGCCTTTGATACACCCAAGAGTTGTTAAATAATGGAAAGAGTATTTCTAAATGAAGTATTAGCTATTTTGCTACTATGTTGGATCGTACAAATGTCCCTGACTAGTTAAATGAGTCAGCGAGTAATTACACCTGTTGATTGTTCTTGTTGGTAAATAAAATATTTGTTTATCAGAACGAGTCTGTATTGTGTGCCATTCGATTGGAGGCACCTGGAAAGGCGGCTGGATCTGCATGAGAGTGAACCATACAATTCTCACGTAAGAGCAGGTTATTTACAGGATGGAGAAGTTTGTGGTTACGCATCTGCTTGCACTTATGTCGAACACAGGGCGACCAGGCTAGAAAAAGGGTGAGATTTAAAGCAGAGCTTCTCGTTTGCTGCTTTCAAAGGGAATGGGGAAAAGGTCCTTAAACTAATGGTCTTGATCTTTGAATTTGCATTATGTGTTTAACAACCTTTCATAAGACCTTAAGCCTTTCCTAAAGCTCCCTCTTCAATGTCAACTCTACA
Source organism: Lissotriton vulgaris (assembly GCF_964263255.1). Taxonomy (NCBI): domain Eukaryota; kingdom Metazoa; phylum Chordata; class Amphibia; order Caudata; family Salamandridae; genus Lissotriton; species Lissotriton vulgaris. The sequence continues at coordinate 82,501,156 of NC_141700.1, read as the reverse complement.
AAATGGTTTTTGTTAACACAGGAAAACTACATCAGAAACCTGCACATGGCCAGCTATAAATGGTAACTAAAATTAGGTGGTTTTGAAAATAAAGAACATGTTGCGTTGGAATTCCCGCAAGCGGTTTGCGGTATGGTGTACTAAACCGAGAACAACTTCAGGATTTGTAACATCAACTCAGATAAATAAGGCATTCTGTGGGCACAGATAGGTTGTGGTTTACAAAGTTTCACCAAAGTTTTTACCAATGTAGGAATTTTTGGGGAAAATGAAACAAAAAGATGGGCAATAAATAAATCAATATCTGGTGTTATTCTTTAGCACAACTATCGTCTGTTTAGCTCATCTCTGAAATATGAAATGAAATGTAATGATAAGGAAGTAAGGGAGCAAAGGAGGGTGGCTCTTAATAGGAATATTAGTTTTCCAACACAGTAAACACAGTTTTTTCAAAGCCTTTTTTTCAGTGTACAGTGTACAGAAAGCCAGTCATTTTCACTAGATCTGGGGCAACATATTTGTTCTTCATGTAAACTGCACTCCTTTGTTAATTTAAGTGTGTAATCTCCTAACAGAATACAGAGGTGTACAGAGGTGTACAGAGGTTCATCTGTACTCACTACAATCAATCAGGTATCTGCAGGGAATTTGTTGGCAATTCAGACACAAAGAAAGTAGTATCCATATAGCGAGCTATATTGTCTTCTTATACTCATTGTTAGTATAACTTGCTGTATGAGGTGAAAGGATGCGCCCATTAACATGATCTAGATATATGTGAAGAATACAGAAAGCTACAAGTTATAACTATGAGCAATGATATCTTGGGCTATTGCAGGAGCGTCCCGTGCAGGTAAGAGCGGAGGGGCCTGAGGTTGAGGGAAAATTAAATATTTATTTAATTTTCCCTCATCGTCGTCTGATGCCAGAAAAGTAGATAATTGCCACAAGTCAGTACCTTGTAAATCTCATAAATATGACAGAACTTTATGTTTATATTCCTAAAGTGCAAAGGTTACTCAAGAGGGTATCTGCACACAAGAAAGACTAAACACTGGATAGTCAAAATGGGCAAGAACACGATAAAGAGTGAGTTGGTGCTCTTGAACCATTCCCATCTATGACCTGGGATCATGCCATCGGGTTGTGAGGTTGTTTGAGTCCCTAGATCTTGTGGCATCTGTCCACGCTCAATCAGATCTGTGACCTGCAATGGGTTACCCATATCAACCCTTGGAACCTTCAACGGCTACTCATCAAGGGAAGAGTGCAATGAAGGGCCCTTTGTCTCACCAACAAGACATTGACCGCCCACTCTAAAGTCTCACAAAGTTATCAACAACTCAGACATCTGAAGTCCCACACTGAGAAAAAACTCACTTCAATTTAATTTCAAAGACTTGGTGGCAGATCCGTTCATGTCATGTCGCTTTGATTCCCAGAGTGTCCATTCTGTACATTCCTGCGCATTTGGATTCCCAAGGTTGGGATAGCGTCTTCCACTGGCTCTTCCCACCAAAGATTTGCCATGTTTCTACTTTGGATCCAGTGGTCTTACTAGAGATTTAGCAAGGTCCCCTCCTTATTCTACCTACATCTACTAACCATTTGGCCAACTTTAGCACTTGTGATCTCCAAAAGTTCATTCACCCATCTGCTTTTCAAAGAAGGCTAGAATTCAACATCTTAGTTTATTGTTGATGTGCTGGTGGGATGGGCATGTACCCTGCTGCAAAACACTCCACAATGCACACTGAGACAGCTACAATTGTGTGCAGTAATCAAAAAAGTAAAATAAACAGCACGGCGATTGCAGAATTTGCATTAGGTCTTCTGAGACTAACTTGGTCACTTCCTAGTCTGAGCTCCATCTTCATTACAGCTTTGATCTCTGCCAGCAGACCTGCTCTTGCATTGTCTGCCTAAATTAAGAAGAAGCCTTGGTAATAGTTTCTTTCTATTTTAAGCCGCTTCTGTAATCACTTTTCCAGGTCATCCTGTAAATTAGTCGTCACCATACAGTCATTGAATGAACTTCAGGCACTATTTCTGGAGGTCTAACCAAACTTAACCTAAAGTTAACTATGTGTGGAACTGGTGGCCCCAGGACCTAAACTACAGCACTCCTGGCAGAGTCTTACATTTAAAACAGAGGAGAAGAGTAAAAGGAAACTGTGCTTTTTTTATTTTCAATAGGTTTGAGAGCAGGACTAGTTCATTCCATGCTCTTTCTGTTGGAATGAAAAATGTGCAGCCCTCATTGGATCCCAAAAGCTTTTGCTCCTGGAGAATGAGGGGCTGGATTAGGAGTATAATGCATAGCATGGCTTTTGATAAGCAGACCCTTGTTGTGGAAGCCTTTTGTAAGTTTAAACATGTGACCAAACAAAGAGGCGAATGAAGGAGAGATTCAAGATCTTGTAGGCAAAAAGTAGCCTGGTTGCTTATTTCTCCATCAGAAAACTCTTTGTATTGGGGTAGGTGTCCGTCCAATGATGAGCGAATAGCAAAAATGCATTATACGAAGTACAATCGGTTGCATTAGCGTTTTCCCTTAGGAAGAAGGAAGGATGGACTTTCCAAAAAGAGTAATTATTTCACAGTTTATACTTCTCCATTAAGCTTACAAGAACAGGAAAAAAGTAAGATCAGAGCTGTTCATAAATGTCGGGCCTTCATGTCCATACACCATCGTTCACACAAGGTCAGCTGCACTCATAAGAGGGTCTAGGAGACAGCAGCACTAGACAGGGTGTCCACAGTATTTCTTCTCTTTCCATCCTTCCTGCTTGAGGTCCAATCTATGAGCCACCCTTTCTGTATATCTCCACAAGGGGGTGCTGTTTCGTATTGCAGGGTCTAGTACTGTGAACAGCTTCTAACACAGACGTGTAGCGCCAACCCATGTAGCCCGCAGTCATGCTAGGTTGTTAGGATAGCCACTGACCTTTTAATTTATTTTGACCAACAGTCATTGTCTGTAAAATGTTTCTCACGTGGATATCCTGAAAATCTGTCACGGCTCCATCCCTTATGGACCAATGTTAGAAAACCCTGGTTGAGCAACAGGATTCTGGCTACAGGAAGGGATGATTTGCCTCTCTTTCAAATGATTCCCTTCCCAGCATCCTCTGCACACTTGGTGCCAGATCCTGTGAAGGATGTACGTCCATCCATGCCGGCATCCCTTCCTGTGTATCTTTGCCTTCAGATACCCTCCACCAGCGACTGTTGACCCTGCTCGTAGGCAGATCGCCCCTACGCTACTGCTCGTCACCTGACTGCCTTGGTTCCTGCCTCCTAGCTGCCTGAGTTTCTCCTCCCCTTCAGCCCTTGTTGGCTGGGTTTGTCCTTCCCCTCTGCCCTGTGCGCCGATTCCCCCGCCCCCCACCGCTTCCATCCCTTCCCCACCGCTGCCTCCCGGCGGCCTCGCCCCCCTACACACCCATTCGCCTCCCCGCTTCCGCCTCCCAGCTGCTCCTCCCTCCCAAGCCACATCATATGCAGGCCGCGAAGCGGCCGTGCAGCGGACATGCGAAGCGGGCGAGCGTAAGGCAAGCCCGTCTGTGCCCAGTGCCAGAACCCCTGGACCCCACGAACGCCACAACACCAGACTCCACTACGATGCTAGCAGCCTCCACGAACTCAACGCCGGCCGAAACCACACCTGCTTCCGGGCCGCCCTGAAAACGGACCCACGGACCCTTCTCCTGCCACACCTGCAGTTTCACCTGTGACAGAACCACCAAACCTCCAAGGACTGGACCCAACCACCTCCGCTGCATACTCCTCAGCACCGCTCCACACGCAAACATGCCGTCGAGCTCTGAGATCTGCTCGACACCTCCGCCCCAGACGTGGCCTTCCTGACCGAGAACGGGTGGAACGACTCCTTGGCGCCCGACATCGCCATAGCCATCTCGGATGGCTACAATATCACCCGCAGGGATCGCGCCAACGGAATCGGAGGAGGAATAGCCATCGTCCAAATGTCCACCCTCAAGGTCGCCACACACGCAGACGACACCCTCAACACCGCCTAACACCTGCACTTCCGGATTCACACCGACCCCAACACCACCCTCAGAGGAACACTCATCTACAGACCCCCCGGACCCCGGGCTCAGTGCAGCGACTCAATCGCTGACCTTGCCCGCACCCACGCCGCCGGCCACACACTGGACCCCGTCTTCTCCACAGGCCCCCACGTCACCTTCGACCACACCGCCGAACTCCACTGGACCGACCACCGCTGCATCCATTTCACCTTCAAGAAACCAACCACACACCACAGCAACCAACAGCTGCCTCGCCGCTGCTGGAGCAAAGTCACTGAAGACCAGCTGATCACCTCCCTCGCCAAGAACCCACCCACCGACCCCACCAACCCAGACACCGCAGCCCGCAACCTAAGTCGTGGATCGACGACTGCGCCAACACCCTCGCCCCGCTCAAGAAACCCTCCAACAGCCACGCCAACAAGAGAGCCACCTGGTTCACCGACGAGCTCCAGACCTCCAAACGTGCATGCTGGAAACTGGAGAAGACATGGCTCCATGAACGCACACCAGACAACCACGCAGCCCACAAACACGCCACCCGCAGACATCACCACCTCATCAGATTAGCCAAGAGATCCTCCTTCAAAGATCACTTAGATAAAAACGCACACAACAGCAAAGAGCTCTTCAGCATCGTAAAGGAACTTTCCAACCCCAGCGCCAATGCCAACGACATCCCGCCCTCACAAGAACTGTGCGACTCACTAGCCATCTTCTTCCACCGCAAGATCGCTGACATCCACGACAGCTTCAACACCACGACCGCCCCGACCACACCAGACTCCACCCCCCTGTGAACACCACCAGCGCCAACCGCCTGACCTCCGGGTCCAACGTCAACGACGACGAGACACGCAAGGTCATGAACTCCATCCACTCAGGATTCCCGTCAGACCTGTGCCCACACCACATATTCAACAAAGCAGACGCAGCCATCGCACCCCAAATGCGGAAGGTCATCAACATCTCCTTTGAAACCGCAACATTCCCGGAAAGCTGGAAGCACGCCGAAATCAACGCTCTCCTCAAAAAGCCGAAAGCAGACCCCAAGGACCTCAAGAACGTCCGGCCCATCTCCCTGCTATCGTTCCCGGCAAAGGTCATCGAGAAAATCATCAACATGCAACTGGCCCGCCACCTGGAAGACAACAACATCTTTGACCCGTCCTAGTCCGGATTCAGATGAAACCACAGCACCGAGACAGCCTCATCGCCGCCACAGACGACATCAGGCGCCAACTAGACAACGGCGAAACATCAGCCCTCATCCTCCTGGACCTGTCAGCCACCTTCGACGCGGTCTGCCATCGCACTCTTAAGACATGCCTCCTAGAAGCCGGAATCCAAGAGAAGGCCCTTGACTGGACCACGTCCTTCCTCTCCGGCAGAACCCAGAGCGTCCGCCTCCCACCCTTTCGATCCGAAGCCACCAACATCATCTGCAGCGTCCCCCAGGTTTCATCCCTCTGCCTAACGCTGTTCATCGTCTACATGGCCCCCCTCGCACAAGTGGCCCGCCATCACAACCTCAACATCATATCCGACGCTGACGACACCCAGCTCATCCTCTCCCTCACCAAGGACCCACACACCGCCAAAACCAATCTCCACGAGGGAAAGAAGGCCGTCGCTGCATCTGAAGCTGAACTCGGACAAGATGGAGGTCCTCATCCTCGGACCCACCCCCTCAGCCTGGGACGACTCCTGGTGGCCGACCATACTGGGAACAGCATCAACACCCACTGAACATGAACGCAATCTAGGATTCATCCTCGACTCCTCCCTCTCCATGTCTAAACAGGTCAACGCCGTCTCCTCCTCCTGCTACAACACCCTCTGCATGCTCGGACAGGATCCACAAGTGGATCCCGACCGAAACAAGAACGGTGACACAGGCCCTGGTCAGCCGCAGACTGGACTACGGCAACGCACTCTACGCAGGAATCCCAGCCAAACACCTACGTTGACTACAACGCATCCAAAACGCCTCCGCCCAACTGATCTTCACCGTCCCCCACCGCAGCCACATCACCACCCACCTGAGAGACCTACACTGGATCCCCGTCGACAAGAGGATCACCTTCAAACTTCTCACCCACGCACACAAAGCACTCCACAATGCCGGACCAGCCTGCCTGAACAGCAGACTCAGCTTCCACACACCCACCCGCCAGCTCCGCTCCGCCAATTTCGCCCTCGCCGTGGCCCCCAAATCCAACGATTGACCTCCGGCGGCAGATCCTTTTCCTACCTCGCCGCCAAGACCTGGAACACCCTCCCTACCCACATAGGGCAGACCCAAGACCTACTCGCCTTCAGAAGACTCCTAAAGACCTGGCTCTTCGAGCAGTAGCAGCACCCCCCCTCCCCTCAGCGCCTTGGGACCCTCAAGGGTATGTAGCGTGCTTTACTAGTACTCTGATTGATTGATTGATTGATTGACTAGTAGGCATCCAGAGGGACAGTGTTTGGTTTGGGTTCCAGACTGATGTACTGAATTACTGTTGACAAGTGTGTGACCTGAAAGCTGCAAATCGGAATTCTGTCAAAGTCATCTCCACCTTTCATCCTTGCAGTGTTGATCAATGCATTACCATGGAGTGGTGTGGCTCACTGGCTAGAGGCGGCAGACCCGTAAGCAGAGGACGGCCCGGGACCAGGGTTCGATTCCCGACTCGGCAGGGTCATGGACCATGGTCAGCGGGCTCGATAATTCTCGCCTCGGTGCCTACCCCAGTCAGGGACCACACTCAGCAACTCTGGGCATTAGCTTGCCTCATCTACACAACGCCCCCCCCCCGATCGCCGGCGATGCTTGGTCGCACCTTAGAGATACCCATTAGGGACCATCTCTCAGGGTGAGCCAGGACGGGTTCCCCAGCGGTCGAAGCGCGGAGATACTCCTCCGGGAGTCGATTCCTAGCGCTATATAAACCCGCAATTATTATTATTATTATTTAATTGGCAAAAGAGATACATGTTATTTACCGCACTTCATAACTGTAGAATTATGTGCTGTGTGTAAAAAAAAATGGTATTATTAGTAGTAGTAGTAGAGTAGTAGAAGAGTAGTAGTATCAGTAGTACTAGAGCAGTAGTATAGTAGTACAGCAGTAGTAGTAGTAGTAGCAGTAGTAGTAGAGTAGTAGAAGAGTAGTAGTAACAGTAGTAGTAGAGCAGTAGTATAGTAGTATAGCAGTAGCAGTAGTAGTAATAGAGTAGTAGTAGTAGCATTAGTAGTAGAGTAGTAGAAGAGTAGTAGTAACAGTAGTACTAGAGCAGTAGTATAGTAGTATAGCAGTAGTAGTAACAGAGTAGTAGTAGCAGTAGAGTAGTAGTAACCGTAGTACTAGAGCAGTAGTATAGCAGTAGCAGTAGTAGTAATAGAGTAGTAGTAGTAGCATTAGTAGTAGAGTAGTAGAAGAGTAGTACTAGAGCAGTAGTACAGTAGTATAGCAGTAGTCGTAATGTAGTAGTAGTAGCAGTAGAGTAGTAGTAACCGTAGTACTAGAGCAGTAGTATAGTAGTATAGTAGTAGTAGTAACAGAGTAGTAGTAGTAGTAGCAGTAGAGTAGTAGCAGTAATAGAGTAGTGGTAGCATTAGTAGTAATAGTATTGTTATGGAGAGAAGTGGGTCACTAACTGGAAATATTGACCGTTTTTTTTAAGGCTCTATGAAAACAAACCTTGCAATTCCGATTAAAAGGTATAAAGAAAAAGGTGTGTAGACCCCCACCTACACAAAGTGGATATTTATCACATTTGTGAGATTCCCAGTTTGTTCCAGGAGTAAGTATGGTAACATACAACACTTCCTGTGCCCATCTGTGTCCCTTACCACACGTCAGTGGATTGTAGTCACAGAGGAACGCCATCAGTAAAGGGTGGGGGACAACAGTGGGAGGGAAATATAAAATATTATATTTTTGAGAAGTAAAACATATGAAACCTATGAACTGACACCTGGTTACCTGGCCAGGCCATTTACCAACTCCAGGCCACTTGTCCAAAGCCCTTTCCATGTCAGATTTGTAGGAATCTTAGGGCCTGATGTACTAACATATTTTGTAGTTGCAAATGCTGTAGTTCACAAACTAATGATTCCTCACTTTGTGAAACAACCTATTAGTACATAGATTGAGAAGCAACATTAGATTGGATTCGCAAAAAGACTTTACCAAATTTGTGACCAGTTTCTGCAAATAGAATCTTCGTACATCAGGCCCTTACTTAAAATGTAGAATGGGCATCTGCAACTCCCCGCATGCAAAGTGCTGTTGACTACAAAACTAAGATCAGGTGAGGCTGTCCCTGATGACTTATGGCCAATTGTCAACTCTGCAAGTACAAAGGGGGTACAAAGGGGATTCACAAATCCAACCATTTTACAATAAAAAGTAATTTAAAAAATAAAAATAAATCCATCCTAGGCAAATACAAAAGAAATCAGTCGGAGAGCTCCAAATCTGTTTGCCTTACATAGCTCTAGACCGCGCGAGCAGGGATCGTTTGCGTCTCTTGTTTTTGAGAGCAGGCCATGCGCACTCCTTTAAGAGCGCTGCCAAAGTAATCAGCGGATGGGCCCTCTGCGGTGCTTAGTCATACGGCGGCTTTCCTGTTTCTTGACATAGCCAGACGCATGCACTTTTATATCACAAGTTGGAAAGCTTAAATTACATTGTGATTAAGTGACCCTTAATTTCCAGTCCAATTTAATCCCATCTCTTTCGATTTTGTGTAAATTAAATTAATGAGCCGGCAAATTGCCCGTCTGCTTTGTAATTACTGCACTTTATGGAGTTTCATTAATTGGGCCCATTGGATTGATTGGAGACAGAGGACTGATGCTAGTTTCTGCTGAGCGACTGAGCATGGAGTGAGCTGCTGATGAAATCCAGGATACGCCTCACAATTGGGTGCCATAACGTCAATGTACGAAGATGGTACATGAGTCCCACTAGGCTGTTCACCAAAGGAGACCAATCCCCCAACCTCTATCTAACCACACTACTGACTCACAACAAAACCAGAAACATTCCCACCCAACCATCAATTCTCCACCAATATCCTGCCACATCAGTATCTAAAAACAATTCACATAGTGCCAAATACATCCACAATTGCTCCACACCACCCCAACCACATCACAGCTATTCCATAACCACAATCAACACATTTCTAACCTCAAACAAAATCCTTCCAGCATTCCAAAGCACCCCACTGCCCGACAACAACGATCAGTGGTTTCTAAACCAAGCTGCCCTGCATTCACTCCAACCAAATCAACCCACTATGAAAGAACAACCATTAACACCTTTCCAAACCAAACATAAATGCCTACAACACTCAAGCAGACTCCGCTTCCGGATTAGTCCAATGCTTGTGCAACAACAGAGCACACCTGCATATCTAGGACAAACAAGCCTGCTACAAGGTCAAACCAATATCAAAAGAACCCTATACAGATACCATGTAACACAATATGGCAGGTGTGAAGCTTATTTTTCCAGACGGTCATCTCTTTCATAATCCATATAATGATGTAATATGTAATTTCATCTGTAAGATTATTTTAAACATGTGTTATTGAATCAGTCACTCAACAGTGAGGTTAGGAGGGTTGCACTGAGTGTGGAGTTATTGATTGCAAACGTATCGTGCAAGACCTTAAAGGCCATAACAGGGAACAAGATGGGAACACTCGGATCCAAAGGGCTTAGTCAGTGGGTCCGCAAAGTTTCAGAATGAAAAATAAACATGATTTGTTGTGCTGGATCGGGATACCAAATAATCCCAGAGTTCGCAATTCCTGACTGGCACACCTCACATGGCCAGTTCAAAAGTATGTAAACCTAGTACAGAGTCAGTGAACTATAAAACTCATGTTGGTTCTAGTTCACTGACTCTGGAGTTTGTAAACTATTGCACGTGTGGATCCAACTTGTGTCTGCTGTCGGACGTTTTGACCGCTGGTTGGAGTTTGAAACTTGAGGCCCTATGACCAACCCTGTTATTCACAGTCGAAGGCCATGTCTTGTGTATGTTGGCATCCTGTTGCAGATCGATACTGGGGACAGGATGTGGTCTAATGACTAGTGCGGCCGACCTCAAATCTGGTCGGCACGCGTCGGGTGCTGCAGTGCGAAGTGCAGCGGTGCGGCGTGCGGTGCCCCCAGGTCGTGGTGCGAGCATCAGAAGGCGTCGTCGGTGAGACCAGGGTCGCAGTGTGAGATGAAGGCGGTGCTCGTCACGGTGCTGACATGTCACGGCACAAGCAGCGTTGTTGCTGAAGCACTGTCGTCAGCTGACGAGCGAGAGTCGATGGTGCCGGCGTCGGTGGGCCAAGGCTGTGGTGTGGGAGGTCGATATGCTGATTAGAAGATCAGACGTGCAAATGTACTATGTAAGATCAGAAGGTGTACTAACTTAGGCACCTCATTCTCTCTCACTATCGCCTGCCTCTTCACCAATTATTCACAACACCCTTGCGCCATAGACACTTTTTAACTGACTGATCTGTCCTGCTCACGCCATTTTTAACCCTCTGTGCGAGCAGCAACAGTTGTCAACTCATGGAGTCTATGACAACCACCTAGCTCACTAGTAACTCATCGCTTCTTGCGTGAAGGTGGCATTGAATTTACGTGCATACATTAATAGACATCCAGTCACCCTTTCCCTTTAGCTACAGTACTGTGCCGTGCCATTGATGTGATTCACAACCATCAAGGACTTCACTTCAGTCACTGCTTTGAATCCATCCGAACGGTGGACCATACCCTGCAAATCTCCTTTGATTCGGGTAGGTCCCCAGTTACCGCACCATGTTGTTCCATTCCCTACATACAACACACCATTCTAAATCCAACCATTTGTAATTGTACAGGCTGTGCCTTGGTTCGTCTAGTCCTAAGGAAGACCTGCTGTGCCTACTAGTCAATCACACACGTTTCTGGGTCGAAACATCGACGTACTTGTGATAATTCTGGCCCTACTCTCTCCACCCCAAGCAAAATGGAAATTTAAAATCCAAAGCGGTGTGGTGCTTCATGTACCTAGGGATGGATGTCCTCTGAATGACTAATTTCAACAATTCTTCTAGCACTGTATGTATCTTGTTCACATGAAACAATTTTTTCGCACTTTTTACACCATCTCACTTGCGCCGTTGGAACAAATTGTATATTCATGAACTTTGACAGCCTTCTAATGTCAGCTCCACACCATAAAATGAAAAAAAATATATGAATTTATGTTTAATGCAAACTTTGTTTGATTTATTTTTGGTGTGTTTTTCGTTTTGTGACTCAGTTTGGTCTTTTTATTTTATTGATTATTGCTGAAAAGTTTTGAGTATTGTTGTTTTATTGGTTATTATTCAGTATACCAGTAATCAACTCTGTACCCGACCGAACCACATTCGTGTACACCCAGGTTCTGAGGGGCACTGGGTCACCCTATTATACTAGATTTGTCCTACACCTTGCAGTCCTGTCTTTTGTAGCATTTTCTACACGCTGAGTTACACACGTATGATTGATTGTTTCTGTGTAATGTACGATGAAAAGTGCTCTGACACCCTACACTGGTATGAGTGGCGCTACATATGCATCTGAGAGAGAGAGGTTATGGAGACTTGGGTACTGTTAAAGGGTGGTGGTGAAGGAATCCATGGGGGATGGGGTCATAGGGGGGGGGCGCCAACAAACATTGTCGCACCCGACGTCACCAGCGCTAAAACCGGCCCTGCATAGGGGAACAGAGGCAAAGAGGCAAAATGACTGTGTGACACTATGGGGTGACGCACAGTCAGTGCAGTCCCTGATTGCGACCCCCGCTCACAGCACTCGCCTGCAGTGCGACCTCAATCGCGGCTTTGAAGTACAAGCAGGAGCCGCCTAAATAAAGGAAAGATGAGCCGGCTGCTTCAGTCCTCCTGTCCACCTTCCACTAATGTCCTGTCCTGGGCAGATCCAGTTCATAGCTGCCCTTGAGGCAGCACATTACTTTAATGGGAAACAACCTTTACAACACAACCATTACATCGCACTACATTTACAACGCAGTCATTACATCGCAACATCCTTTACAACACATGTCACCTTTACAACGCATGTCACTACAACGCATCCATTACATTGCATGTCACTACAACGCATGACACTTCATTGCATGTCATTACAACGCAGGCATTACATTGCATGTCATTACAACCCATACCATTACAATGCATAGTACCCCTACACTATCCAACACCTACCCTACCCACTTACCCTACTGTTGCACCCCCTGGAGTTAGAATAGTAATTTTTACCCCTACACGATCCAACACTTACCTTAAATGCAATGTAATGGTATGCGTTGTACTGGTATGCGTTGTAAAAGTATAATGCGATGTAACGGAATGCGTTCTAAAGGTAGTTTAAAAAAATTGTTGTAGTGGTATGCAATGTAAATGTATGCGTTGTAAAGGATATTGCGAAGTAAAAACTGGGTGGTAACGGCATGCATTCTAAATGTGTGTGTTGTAACATCATACATTCTACTTTAATAGGGCCCACTGTCCCTGTCTGTGCCCCGAACATCTGTTCAAATGTGCGCCAGGGCACAAACAGAGACCGTGGGCCTGGTACATAATACTGGTTCTTTTGGCACATTGAATTACTTTTAGCACCCCAACTTTGGACAGTGTAGGAGGAGGGACACTGAAAGGAATATTTCACACCGCACAAACTTTCATACAATTTGCAAGTGGCAGTTCCCATGCCTCCTTGCAAAAGGCCCAATCTACTGAACTGCACATTATAGCATCATGGCATTGCTTCTTCCTGATTGGCTATGCCCACCAAATTTGCTCATAAAGTCTGGGAGGAAAATCAAAAAAATAAAACCTTGTGTCATTCTATTTGCTCTTTGGCAGGAATATGTGTGTGTGGATTTAGCTTTACTTACTTCAGTCTTTTCACACAGGCAGTGCCTTCCCTGGACGACTGTTAGCATTCAGTTCACTAATATTTCAGAAAAACCTCCTAGCCCTGGTTTCCCTGCTGCTGTCATAGCATGGAAGGAATGCTGGGCCTCATTCTTCAGTTTATTGCAAAAATATATATAGCACTGATTCACACACCCTGAGTGCCTCACGCTAGGAAAAAAAGTAACAATTTCTGCAAATGTACCTTACAAGGAGACTAAACTGGGGACACTCAGTGGGGATGATCCACAAACGTGTTAATGAGTATGGAAAATAATACTACAGAAGTACTCTTTTACGTACTCTTACTTGTATTTGGGACCTGGCTCTGCATCATTCAATTCCATATTAGTAAAACTGCAAAGAGGGCCCTAGCCTTTCAACTTGTGCTGGTTGCTGATTGATATTTCCATGATATTACCATTGTTTTTCCAATTTACTTGTTTCGATGCCGATTCGTAAAGGCGTATTACAAAAGTACTACTTTACATCAGCGGTGTGACGCAACTTGAGGGGGGGCCTCCCTGCAAAGTACATGCAGAGGCTCCAGAGAAGTTACAGAAAAATGATGAGCCCCCCCCACTTCAGAATGGGATCAGGGGCTTGAGTCTCCTATACCCCACAGACAGCGGCGTAGCGGGGGTTGCCAGCGCCCAGGGCAAGGCAAGTATCCTTATTTTTTTCTTTCAAACTTTTGTGCCCTTAAAAATGACCCTAAGAATATTGCGCCCAGGGCAACCGCCCCTGTGTCCCCCCTCCCCCAGGCTACGTCACTGCTCACAGATACTCATTGGCTTGTCCTGAGGGAGGTCCCCTTCAAGGGTTAAGATACCAGTGAAGAGTTGGGGTCTGCTGGGTCCCGTGTACTCACCCCTCAGGGGCACCATCTCACCTTAGCACTCATCACCACACTGCGTTTTCATTTTGCCAACAGCATTCAAGACGCGCAATGTCCCACACACTTCTCAGATCACAAGGAACAAAAGCAACTTCAGCTCTTAGCTAGAGATGTCTTAGAAATGTAGTTTTGCCACTGTATGTACATAAATCACACAAAATATGGATATGCACAGTTTCCCAGGGAACTCGCATCGCACATAGAACCTCGTGAAGGACACTGCCAACTCGGAGATTTAGCTCCCAGAAAAATTGTATGTGGGAAACCACCTTGTTTTTATTGTACATCGACGAAATCTGAAGAATTGAGAGGAATGCCTAAACATAATTGAAATAGCCTTGAAAAAGCCCTGGCGTTATTCGCCAAAAAGGGCGAAACACGTGTCGGCTGTCCGTATCTAATGTTGAATCAATAAAGAAACTTTTTGAAAAACTTTACGGAAACTGGAATTAATTCCTTACAATTGAATGGTCTCTGCAACCAAGAGAAAAGGATTCAGCCTTGAACCGATACACTCAAAAAGGAACATGTACTCAAACCTATACTAAAACAGTTTCCCAGGGGGCTCTGCAAGGAGAGGTTATAGAAATATTGTAAAAATGAGGTTAACACCTGCACACTCATAACTTTGTATTCACAAGCATTGTGCGATACATTTTCCACATTTGCCTAAACATTTTCCATGCAACAGACGTGTGTGTTGTAGAAAAGATGGGGAAATTACATCAATAGTCCTCATTTTGACAAGGTGAGAGTAGATATTTCAATAAAATATATTTTCATCATTGGAAATAAGACAGTCAGAAGAATTATATTACATGTGCTACACATGGAATTATATTCCATGTGCCGTCTGGCATAAAATTATATATTTCACTAATTTCCCACCACAATGCATGATTAAAATACGCAAGGCACAGACTCCACACACATTGGGTAAGAAAACAGGGTAAAGTCGGCAATATATTAAACACTGAGCTCTTACCTGCGAAATGTATGACTTGTGATATACTGCAGGCTCGATCAGAAACATTTGCCATTCAACTAAAGTGAGAATCATATCCACAAGCGGGCTTAACCGGGGCAGGTCCTGGCTTCCATTGGGATATTTTCAGATTCTTATCTGGTGTGAATTTAAGGCAGAGATTAGCAGAGGGTGTAAAGTTACTCATCCGAGTTAAAAATGTAACCGGTATAACTAACCAATGCATGTGGAACTCACTGGGGATGTGTTTGGAACCACCAACTAAAGACGCAAGACTGCATGCCCATTCCTTGAACCCCTGGGGAAAAAACTGAAGATCGTGTAACCACTCTTGCACCCAATCTATATTTTATGTTATTTTTTATTTTAAGAGGAAATGTCTAACCACTCATTTTAGTCTGCCCATCTCCAACTAACATTACTCCCACTTACAATCAAACACACAAAAAACACACACTCACACACACCTTATTCCCCTACTCTCTGGCTCTCCAATCACATCACTTCTTTGATATTCCCTTCCTTCCCACCCCTAACCTTCCCTTGCCCTCTGCTACCCTTCCCTTCTCTAAACAATAAGGAGGTACCCCTAAAATCAAAATTTGACCGTACACGTAGCATTGTCACTGTCAAACGGTACAGATAAAAATAGGCACTGCGGATTGAGGAAGCGGTGGTGTGGTACAGCCCGCTAGGCGAGAAGCTGAGATGTGGGGCAGCTTCATGGTGAAGGACAGAGCGCCTCTCCATGAGGTGTCACCGAGAAACTCAAGATTAAGGGGTCTATTACGAAGGCGGGTGGACAAAGTCCGCCTGTCACTGTAACGGCAAAAGGGACCGCCTGCCATATGTGCGGCAGTCTCGTGATGCAAATTAGGATGCGCCCGCATCCCACATTTTTTACATTGTGGCAGGCGGTGCTTCTGCAGAACCTGCCGCAATGTAAAAAAGGCATGTTGTGCATTTGCATGCACAACGTGGCAGGCACCGCATGGTACCTGCCACGTTGTGCATGCAAATGCAGGGGTTACCCCCAAAGTGAACCCCCCAACACACAGAAGACCCACAACGGGCCACCACATGGAGACACTGCATGCCTTTCAATGGCGGCGTTGCCGCCATGGAAAGGCACATCTCCGCCTGCATAATAATACAGATGGCAGTGTCTTGCAGACACCGCCACCATATTCAGGCCCTTTTCTGCCCGGTCCACTCGTCCACGGGCGTAAAACTGGCAGACGGTCTTTCCATCCGCCAGGGTCCCCCCGCCATCGTAATATGGCGGGGGGAAATGGGAGGCGGGCGGTGGGAAATGGCGGGCGGATCGCCACCGCCATCCGGGCGGTGGCGATCCACCCGCCATACTAATACACCCCTAAATGTTAAGGGGAGATTGAAGTTATGCATATGTAGGCCTGACCAAAGATATATTCACCGAGGTACCATTGTGGATGACGGGATTACATTTGTTGGTGGAAACAACTTTCTATCACCTCCTTAGGACTCAAAAATCCTGGCCTTGCGCTGTTTGTCGCCCGGTGGACGTGTGAGGTGTGCAGTGGATGCTTCTTTTGGCGGGTATAATGACAGAGCAGTCTATGGTTTGGTCTGGTCCGACCTCCAGTGTCATTGAACGGATGCGCCAGATGCAGGGTTTGGGTCACGAACAGTCTAATGCAAAGGTCTTTTTGGAAACCCCTCCTGCGCTATGGTCTGGTCCCATTTGTTTACGTATTTGTTTGAAAGGTTTTATATAGAGCTGGATAGACCCGGGGGTATCAGAGCGCTTTACACGTGCGAAAAACAAGATTACAGGAGTTGCTGAAAAAGCACAGAATGAAACAATAAATAAAAGCAAACATTCCATTGAGGTCAAATAAACAGAGACATGGCAAGAGCAGATACAGTGACATACATTTTGGGGAGATAGAAGGGGAAGGGGAGAGGGGAGGGAGTGAAGTAGAGGAGGATAGGGTCATCAGAGGTATGATTTAAGGACCCCAGTATTTGCCGAGGAGGTGCAGTTTAAGGAAGGATGCATCGAAACCATATGTATCCCATAAGGCTACCCTCAGCCGCCTCCCATCCAGGGCCAGGGATGCTGGGAAGCTGTTCTTCATCAAAAACAGAAGTCTCTGCTTGGTAGAATCTTGGAAATCTTTTTGGGGGAATTGCTCATCATTTATGCTGATAAAAAAACCTGCAGAAATTATGTAGTAAATTACTAATACATTTGTCCAGTGACCATATTAACGTGTGCCTCATAAACAGAGGTTACTCCATTTGTGAACATCTGAGGCAGACATCCCGTGATGTGTCACTCAGAGAGGAGTGCACTGAGCTAGACACTTGTGTTTTTAATGAGTAACTACTTCCCATCCCAGAGCAATGCCAAAGGACAGAAAGAAAGAATAAGGGAGAGAAAAACAGAGAAAGAGAGGGTGAGGGCGGAGAGAGAGAGGGGGAGAGAAGAAAAAAGAGAGAGAAAGAGAAAAAAGAGGGAGATCAAGAGTGAGAAAGAGAGAGAGAGAAAAAAAGAGAGTGAAAGAGTCAGAGAGAAGGAGGGAGAGATAGAGAGTGAGGGGGACAGAGAGAGAAGGAGAGAGAGAGAGAAGGAGAGAGAGACAGCGAGAGAGAAAAAGAGTAAGAGAAGAGAGAGAGAGAGAAAGAGCGAGTGAGAGTGAGAGTGAGAAAGAAAAGGGAAAAGGAGAGAAAGCGAGCATGAGAGAGAGTGAAAGATATAGGGCCAGATGTAGGTAAATATCATTTACCGATTCTAAAATACCGAATTTTACCGATTTGGTATTTTAGAATCGGTAAATGGTATGTAGCAAATGATTTGGTAAATGTTACCGAATCGGTAACATTCGGTAAATACCGATTCAGTATTTACGGAATCGGTATTCCCCATTCATTCCTATGGGCCTGGAGGCCCATAGGAATGAATGAGAATTACTGATTCAGTAAATACCTAATCGGTAATAGGGGGTAGACTTACAAGGGTGGCAGGGTGTCACATTGACACCATGTTGCCCCCCTGAATAGTGCATGGGTGCACATGTGGCACACTGCCACGTGGCACTGTTAAAAAAGCACAAAATTGCTTTTTTAACGGTTGTCATTATTTACCACCAACTTGTAGTTGGTGATAAATAACGAATCCTTAAATGTGAGAAACACTCACTTGAGTGCTTCCTACATTAAGTATTCGGTAATTTACCGAATCGGTATGCTAAGAATTCTGTAATTTACCGATTCCTTAAGTTACCGATTCGGTAAAATACCGAATCCAACAATCATGCCAGCTACATTCCAAATGCCAAATACCGGTTGGTAACGGCCGAAATTCGGTAATTTATGCCGTTACCGACTGGTATTGGGCGACCTACATCTGGCCCATAGTCTTTCTGTCTCTGTGAAACTGTGCCCTATTCAGATGCTACAAACACAGCTTGCGCAAGTCACAAAACATTGTTTGTGCTCATGCGTGATCAGTGCAGACTTACATGAGGGAACATTGGATATTGTTCATACCGGATCTACCCCCTGCGTCACAAAGCCAAGATCTATAGATTTTTTTACCTGCAAAGATGTCTCTTATGACCGCCGGAAATGTATCAGAGGCATTGACCTTTCCCACGATGGCAAGTAACCCACAGAGTTAGGGAAATGGGGGTTCCCAGAGGAGTGTCAATGGACTGAGCTCTGTAAAAAGTGTGAACACTCCCAAAATCATACATTTTAGCAGCATGAGCATTTCCTACACCTCTCTGCACATTTGAACTTACCTTAATGAGCTATGTGCATGTTTTTCAGTAATTGCACTAAAGTTCTGCTACGCCCATGGTTATGCAGTGGGTTTAGAGGGGGTGTGAGTTTTCACATGTGCACAAAGATGGAAAACATGCTGCAGTCTGCGCATGCCCAATGCAGACACATCTGCTCATGGTGACTTTGCGCACCCAGGCATATCCTTGATCGCTTCCTTCACGAGATCTCTGCAAAATGTAGATTCATGGCTACTGGGATTTGCAAATGTTTTCAGACTCAGGCCCACTGTTACCATAGTCCAATTGACTAATGACACATTATCAAATTCGTAGTAGGCAGGGGCGGCTCCTCCACTAGGGCGGAGGAGCGTCGCCCCACTGCTTTCTCGCAGTGTGAGAAGCCAAAACATAAAATGGTAATCATTTTCAGTTATTACCATTTAATGTTTGCTTTGCAGGTGGGCGGGGCTGCTTTGCGAGCAGGGAAGGGGAGGAGTGGTTTGCCCACTCCTGAGTGTGCAAAGACTGTTTGGTCAGCCCTCTCGGGCCGCCCAAAACAGTTATGTGTACTATGCCCTTCTCCATGCAGACTGCTTTGCAGCCTGCATGGAGAACAGGCACACCCCTCAAGCCCCTGGCAGAGCGGTGTCTCACAGCGCTCCAAACCAATCACAATTCTGCATGCAGAGTTGTGATTGGCTTAGGGTAGGGAGCCTGGCTGCCTGCTTCCTGTTGGAGGCAGGAGAGCAGGCGCAGTGAAGATACTGGACCTAGCGGAAAAGTAGGTTTAATTAAAAAAAATGTAATCATGCCCCCCGTGTGGCCTCCCTCCCCGCGAGACCACCTCTCCCTGCGAGCCATGCCAGCCGCTACTGGTTGTAGGGATTGCCTCATTGCCACAGAAGCTGGTCACTTTGACATACTCTATTGTATTAATCGAAGATAAGAAACATTTATAGTGTTGTGATAGAAACAAACGGGCGAATCCCACAGAACATGAACCATTTCTGCTGAAAGACCCAATCTGCTTTGCAGAGTCAAAGTAATGACAAGCAACGGTCATGCGGAAAGTTGATGTAAAATGGCTTGTTGTAGTTACATACTTCCTATTGCGCTACCAATAACTACTTTGGTCAACAAGAACCTTTACATCCAAACTAGCTCCACAGAGCATTGACCAACAACTGACTGAATGTGGAGGCACAGTGGAACACTACTGCAACACCAGGTTTTTGTCCTGCCATAATACAAAGTAGAGGTTCAACAAGATGGAAGACCCACCACAAATTAAATCGGAAACCGCATCCTGAAACAAAATTAAGGACACATTCAAACACAAAAGGCAGCTTAACTATAACATGAAAGTAACAGCAAAAGACAAATCAGAATTCACTCCTCAACACAAAGCAGGAAGTTCCAGCACTAAGTCAAAGTCTGCTCAGCATAGATCCTTCTTGTAAAAGAAGGCTCTACTTCATTTTGTGTTGAGGACTTCACATTTCCTGATGATATAAAGGGTTACATATTTTTTGGCTGTGGTTGGGGGGTGTGTCTGAAGGAAACTGATGGAGCAGCAGTGCAGCACCAACTTTACCACTCATCACACCAGCAGAACCAGAATTCACACAAAACCAAACAAAACCATGCAAAATCACATAAAATTGACGAAAGATTGAAATATCCATCAAGTGGACTGTTACCAAAGACCACACGAGCGTGAGACGTCTCAAGTGGTTCAATGCTCAATCCAATGGGGAATGCATGAGGCAAAATACAAATGTAGGTTTTAGGATAACTGAATGGTTTGGGGGAGTGTGAACCTAAAAAAGTGTCCAGTGGATAACTCAAATGCTACTCACCATCTTGATCTAAGTGGAAAAAAGGATCATGATCATAACTGGGAGCATAGGAAAGAAGTTCAGTAACAAAGAACGTGGTTGTGATCATCACGCAGCGTCGATGTAACCTTAGAAATGCCTGCCCTCTCTGGCAGACTATGCAAGTTCTAAGACAAGATAAATATTTAAAGTCAGGAGAAATGTTTAAAAGTTCAGTAACTTAGATTTCTCCTAAATTGACTTGCTAATCTCCTCCGCTCATCACATTACAAGTGTGGTACACATGGAAATTATTACAGCTTAAAAATAGTCCAGCGGGCAGGCGGGTAATGTTATGCTCTGATGACGAGAACTTTACGCTGTCGTGTCCCAGTTACTCTATTTTTCTGAAAAATTATTTAATTGGGAACATATGTTTTCCTTTCTTTGACGCTGTCACTTAGCGCTAATTTTCTCAGGGTACTTAAGCTCCACTGGGCTATGAAGAAACAATCTCTTTCCGACATCGAGTTCCTTGATGATGTATCAGACCGGAGTCGATGATTGGAGCGTTTCGGAAGTGTGAGGCATTGGAGTCTAGGCAGGTTGGGTAACCACACGCCAGGAAAAATGTCAATGTGGTTGGACCAGGAGGGGCAATGATATAGTGGGAAAACCCTGGGGTCTCTTCAGCAGAAGCAAGAGGAGATTAAAAATTCTTAAAGCGGTCTCAACCCACTGTCTTAATTGCCATGGAAAATAGGTTGTAAAATGAAATGACATAACTTGCCTCTCTGTCGCTATGGGTTTTACTACAATATTTACATTCTAATAAAACGCCATGCGCGACACACGCAATTGCGCATGAAGAAGCATCTAAAAATCGACTGAGCTGTTTTAGATCCTGCTTGTTTATCCGTCTGTCAACAAAAGGCAATATTTCCTTGCAAGTATGGTGCTAGACAAAATGGCCGCCTTAACCGTATTTCACTTGTCCGGGCTGAGTTGCCCGGATGCAAAATACTGGTAATGCCTTGATTTGAAGAATGGAGTCATGTATAATAAAAAATACCACAGAAGATGAAAGGAAAGTGGCCATAATTCTCGCAACACTGTGTGGGAATACTTATAAAAGTTTTATTGACTTGTTAGCCCCACTGAAAGCAGCGATCACTCTTTGAAGCACTCGCGGCGACATTAAGCAGTTACTAAGCAGAGCCGTATCTGAAAATTAAAGTAGTATAAATTATTTCACAGATGGAGCCGTAAAATATTTTGCTGCAGATTTAAGACAGATGGTAATGCCTAAAATTGTGCAATGTGTGTTTTTTACAGCACAACACGGTTAATTTGTGTTTGGCTGGGTGGAGACAATAGTTAAACACGTATTAGCTAGAGATGAATTTTATAGGAAAGTTTGTTGTGGCTAAATGGTTATTGCTATAGCTACCTACAGCAATAACAATTTAATCAGCAGCTGTGACAACCTTTACAAATAGATATCCTGTTGAAATACTATAAAAATGGATAAAAAACAAACAGGTATCTGAATCATGATTAACGAGTAACTTATTATTACAAATGTCTGTATAATTCTCCAATACCCTCAAATCTGATTTCCATTAAAGCATTGCTTAGGCAAAAAAAAGTATGCCAAATCTGATTTCTTTTAAAGCATTGCTTAGGTGAAAAAAGAGAGTATGCCACTTTGATTATTGGGTCAAGCTGCTCTTGCTTTTTATATAGACATAATATATGACTGCCATCATCCTGAGACACATTTGTAGACTATAATAAAGGAATCAAACAACCTTTGATCCAGAGATAATGAGAGACATAAAATGCTGATTTTATGGGGGAAAAAGAAAGAAAGAAAGATGAAAAAAGAGTAAAAATGTTAGACTAAAAAGAAATGGGGCAGGAATACGAATAGGGTGTATAGAAAGTCATTTAGAATGTAATTACGTTGTGGTAATATCACAATGGAATCGATGCTGTATATTTTCCAGGATGTATTGTGTCGCATGCATCCAGCTTGCTTGTACATGAAATGAATACAAATATAAAACGAAGCAGAAAAGACAGCAGAGATTGCCCCGGCCCCTAGCCGGGAAACATCCTTTACAACGCAACTTTTACCACGCAGTGCTTTTACATCGCAACTTTTACAACGCAAACCATTACAACGCATTTCGCTGGAGGGGGGTCGCTCTAGGATAGGGAATAGATTTAATTTACTATCAAACACCTTCCCTACTATCCACAGGGACTGGAGTTGGAATAGTAAATTAAACTATTCACTATCCAGCACCCCTCAAAACTATGCATTGTAAAGGCATGCGTTGTAAAAGTTGCGATGTAAAAGCATGCATGGTAAAAGCATGCGTTGTGATGCCATACATCCCCCTAGCCCTATCGTTGAAGTGGACTACATTTCAGGCAGATGTGAACATGTTCTGACGTAAATGCTGCCACTCACGGTGAAGATAGCCATTGGCAATTAGCCCACAGTGAATGTTGGGTTGGGCATAACCAGAATGTGAATGACACTTGAACAGACCAATGGATTAAGAGGGCTGAAAGAAAGCCCTATGTGTACATATGCCGCCTAATGCAACTTTTTGGGAAAACACACACCTGGATGCCAGATCTAAAAAACATCAAGGGTCATGGTAAGGATGTTGGGAGGAAAACTTAAGGATACTGTCATCATGCAAAATATTACATTAAAGTGTGAGATAAATCCCTTTATGTGTACAGGATTGAAACTACACTGCCTCACAAACCATATATACATTTTCTATATCTTAGTTGCAAATATCTGCAAAAGAAGATGCAAGAAACATCTGTTTCATCGGCACAGGATGCAACCAGCTTTGTAAGATCTTATCTATAAAGTCTCTTGGAGAGTGATGCAGGGCAAATATGAACACCTTACTCGCTTATTGACTATCGCCCGATTCACTAAGGTACCTGTGGGTAGTAAAGTTACAAGTGCGCCGTGCGGAGATTCCAGCCCAAGTGTGGAGATTCTACCATGAGGGCCCTGAATTTTGCTTAGTGGATTATTGGCACCCAAATCCCTAATTCCACAGGTGATTTCCAGAAGTCACACATCACACCGTTTTCTTTAGCCCTGGGCGGAGTTGGCGGAGTGGGGCTTCGCGGAGCTACGCGAAGTGGGCGAGAAACTACGCCCACCTCCGCACTCCGCGTAGCCCCACTCCGCAAAACCACTGGCCGCCAGCCCCGCCACCCGCCTCCCTCCCGCCCTCCCTAAATACTTTCAAATAAAGGAATGAAATAATTTAAAAAGCACTTACCTTGCCGCCGCTGCCCGCCGTGTCCCCGGGGCTCGCTATCTTCCGTCTTCTTTAGTAATGCGCATGCGCGGGCGGCCGCGCATGCGCATTTTCTCGTGAAAATGCGCATACGCGGCCGCCCGCGCATGCGCATTACTGAAGAAGACGGAAGACGGAAGATAACGAGCCCCGGGGACGCGGCGGGCAGCGGCGGCAAGGTAAGTGCTTTTTAAATTATTGCATTCCTTTATTTGAAAGTATTTAGGGAGGGCGGGAGGGAGGCGGGTGGCGGCCAGCTACGCTCCGTCTGCGGAGCGTGCGTAGTGCCGCCTGGCTCCGCCAGCTCCGCAAAATGCGGAGTAGGCGGCACTACGCACACTCCGTGCACGGAGCGTAGCTGGCCGCCCACCCCTAGTTTTCTTAGCACCCGCGGGGAGATGTCAGTAAAGAGGGAGATAGTTTGTCCATTTACTCTCCTTATTTTCTTTTTAATCAAAGCCATTCGCAGCATTCCCTAGCTCATGGTTGAACCAGGAGAACGACCAGCAATGTCCCCGCTTCCTCCAATGAACTTCTTTACGAAATCTTTTATTGGGTATCCCTCATTGAGAATTTGAATAAGCATGAGTATGAGTTTTGGAAAACTACTTTCAAGCCGATAGGGTTGTCTGAATAACCCTGCACCCTCAAAAGTTGGAGCTCCCACCTTTTTAAACATCTCCACTCTTGCTGTACAAAAGATGTGTCTGCGCAATGCTGGGATTTAAGATGTTTATGTTATGAATGTTCATAACTTCAGAGTAGAAGATCAAGTCAACATCAGTTGTGGGCGATTAAGATCACCCTTCTTCTCTGCTGCACTTTTCTTCTCCTCCAGCTCTGTAATCATCCTTTCTGCCATATTGACTCTATAATTGATGATCCATTTTCAACGTCATTGATGTGATCTTGGAATCCAATCTTTTTTGTGTGGCACTTGGAGGGAAGCCATTAATACTCCTTTAACTTTTCTAAGACATGACATTTCCACATAATCCAGAAAGTCCACTAGTTCCAGTTCTTTAAAAATTGATCCACGCGGCTTAAAAATATTCTTCCTAGTTTCTGGTCTGCTTTTCTCTCCTATTATTCCCGGGATCAGGAAGATTGGCAGTCTGCGGCACGTCCATCGCACTTTGTATTTATTCAGATGAACCTGTAGGCACTAGCTCTCTGGGGAAGGACAGCACGTTTTCAGCCAGCCATAATCTGTCTTTGGGCACTTGAGCTGTGTCATGGAAAGAGCCTCTCCAGGCAATTGAATTTATTGGGAGTGCTGTCCTCACTCCTCAGAATCCTGGTCAACCAAGCAATCTTGGTACCTTATAAGTACAGCAAAGAAGCCACTATACACTCACCTACATCCCTCTCGGGAAAGCCGGAATAGAGACAAAACAGGATGGTGCATATTCTACCACTTGTGCAACATTGTGTTAGATCAGGTTTGTTCCTGGGACTGTTACTGTGGGCTACAGCTTCAAGGAGAGGCTATCACCATTGCTAGAGGGGTTTCTCAATAGGTTCCCTACAGCGCCTACTTCTTGTGAGAGTGTCTCCTGACCCGCACAGTGACCTGTGATCTCCGTCATAGGGATCAAACAGAGGACCAGCACGATGCTCGCAGAAAAGCTCTTTAATCTAGTATTCATATTGTTTGACCACAGAGGTAGCTGCCAATAAAATGATTTTTTTCAATCAAGCCCACTCTGAGGATATATATTTAATAAACATTTCAGCAATGCGATTGTGGAGCATGATGGAAAAGAAAAGAAGGCTAGAATATGGCTTTCCATCAAATTCAATTCTATTCTGTTCTATTTGCGGGCTCTTTTTGAGCTTATGGCTACCCCAAACGGGTTTCTCAGTGATAAAAGCCTTAGCTTGAGTAGTAATGAATAGGACACGTTATAAGGCAAACATTTACAACGCATGCTTTTACAACGCAGTTTTTACATCGCAACATCCATTACAATGCATGATTTTACAATGCATGCCATCACAAAGCATTTTTAGAAACTACATTTACAACGCATTCCATTGCAACGCATTCCATTACAACGCATACCATTACAACGCATAATACTTTTAAGGCAACAGTCGGGTAAGTGTTGGATAGTGTACAGGTAAATATTACTATTCGCCAATTACTTCCCTTATAATGCGTTGTAATAGCATGCGTTGTAGTGACATGCGTTGTAATGGCATGTGTTGTAGTGACATGCGTTGTAATGGCTGCGTTGTAATGGCATGCGATGTAAAGGCAGTTGCATTGTAACAACCACGTTGTAAAGGTAGTGCGTTGTAATGACAGCTTTGTAATGGATGTTTCCCGTACTGATCAGTCAGGCGAACAGATGAGTTCGGAGATGCATTTTGGAGACTTAGCAGATTGTCTGGTAGGTAAGGAGTTCCAGAGTTTTGGAGCGAAGTAAGCAAACGAGCGACCTCCGCCCCAGGCTCTCTTCATTCTGCGAACAGCAAGAAGACCCAGCTTGTTTGATCTAAGTTTTCTGTAGGCTTCGTAGGGATTAATGAGGTGATGAAGGATACGCGTGCACGGTGCCTAATGTACAGTGCTTTGAATTGGATTCAGCTGCTTATCGGCAGCCAGTGAAGCGCGGTGCGGGCGGGGCGCGCTGATTGTGATTTCGGAACACCTAGTAGTATTCAAGCAGCTGCATTTTGGAAGATCCACAGTTTTTTAATGACTGAGAGACGGTTGCCTAAGTAAACAAATTTGTCATAGTCAAGGCGAGATAGTATTAAGCCTTGGACCACTATTGTGCGTACATCCACGGGCAGCCATTTAGGAGTCTTCCTCAGGGCTCTAAGATAACTCCATAAAATAAACTACACAACCAGCATTACATTTGAGACAAATTTTAATAGATGTTTAATGTTAATTCATGAATATTGAAAATTGCTACTAGTGAAGTCATTGGAAGTAACCCAGGCTACTGCATGGGCCCATTCAAGTTACATCTAAATACATCCCTTCACTTAATAGGAAGTCCCTCATATAAAAAGTATGAAAGAAAAATGAGAAACAGATTTCATTACATGAAGTATTAGAGAGGCATCATTTTCAGTATCATGGAACTGGTTCAAAGGTATCGGTGACAAATGGTATGAGAACAATGACTGCAATTCTTTAGTAAATAAAAATGTTGCTCCTAACTTTACAAGTCATCCAAGGCCTCATTCCCAAAGCACACACTTGTAGTCTGAATTTGCTCCTATGGGGTTATTTCTACATTTGGAACACATTTTTAACTTTAATGGATTCACAAAGCATACCTTGAGCACTCATAGAGAATCTATGATGTGCTTAAAAGCAGATACTATGAACATGCAGATTTCCCATCAGAAGGAAAAATCTTGATGTAGAATTCAATTATTAATGTAATTTTTTGCTTTTAACTTTAATTTTGTTTCTCTAAAGACAAAATATTTCCATCGTGGAGAAGACCTTTTCCATACACATCCATTAATATGAACGTTTTACATCCCATTCCTTGAAACTCTTTCCAGACTAGTGAACTTACATTTGTTTTTCCATTGTTTGGAAGTGCCTGGTAGCTTGCTGGGCATATCGCGACAGCACAAAATACAGTCCATTTCTAATACCGTACGTATTTAGCAATTTATTTTTCACACAGACTCTACCCCAAGTCTTCTGCTTGGACTTTGCCTATGTCAAGTGATTATTCTAAGCATCTGTAAATGATGTCGATATTATTAAGGAAATGCAGCAAGGTATTTTGATAAGTCCGAGAGAAATCCACCAGATCTAAAGGACTTGATTTAACCTTAGAGTGTTGAGCAAAATTGTATGAATCAAAAACATTCTTATTGTTAATGGGAGTGTTTAAAAAAGTGATTTAAACGGTTGCAGAAAAACACTTTATTCCGGATGACTGATGTCCAATTGAGGATTGTCAGGGGTGCTTTTAAAAGTAACAAATGTGAAAATTTGAATTTGTTGTGTCTTTACTTTGTTATTAAACCTACAACTTTTCCTAGACTAATAGAATATTGATTTCCAAAATATGCTTTTAGAAGTTGAGCTTATTTCATTGTAATTTGGTAGAAGGGAAAGTAAGAGATAAATTACATTAGATGATCTTGTCATGACTGGGAAGAAGAATATAAATACCTTTCAATTTTTAAGAAATGACAGTCCGCGCTAGGTCTAGTAATATTTAAAATATATCAGGAATTTATAGGAATCACACAACATAAGAAGCAGGTTGGACAAATATTGAATTCGCCCGACTCAAGAAGCATTAAAGCTGCAGCTAAACCGCAAGGACTCCAGAATACAAACACTTTTAACAAATATTTTAAAAAAATAGTAATAATAGTTCAATTAATGGCATTGAATGCCAAGACCTGGATTGTAATCCTCAACGAACCATTGTGTGATTGTGGACAAATCTCCTTATTGCCAGTGGTTAATTTGTAAAAAAAAAAAAAATAGGTGCCAGGGCTCTTATCAGGAGGCAGCTTCCACCAGCCCATTTCTTCTGCTAGAACCGCCTAAAACAGAGCCATGAAAGCCTACAATTGGGGAGAGGATGTGGCGTTATGGTCAGAGCTGCTGACTAGGGGGCTGGGGAAGCAGGTTTGAGTTTCAGTTGGGCTCAATATCCTGTGATTTTGGGCGAATAACTTAATCTCCCCATGCCTTCCAAAAATGAATGTGTCCTTAAATGGTGCTCAAGCGCAGTGTTGGTGATTAAGTGGTGGTACTGAGCACCGGAAGCCACTGCCTCAAATTAAGCACTGCTTGTTGCTGTACCTCTCAAATTGTAACTATGCTTGCTATGAAATGATCGTCCGTTGCAGTGCTGCTAAATTACATAGTCCCATTTACCTTCCACATAATTTATTTTGAATTTGTTCAATTTATTTTCCGGAGCAATACTGCGCCAGAATTACATAAACCGAGATAATTTTACAGAAGAAATAAACTTGAAACAATCAAAGCGGAGGGTGCCATCTTGAAAATGGCCGACAGACAATGGAAATGATCCAGGTTCCCGACCGTTCCTCTGCATTCACAGCATCTCCCAGACATATGTCTGCACCCTATAAGTGTGAATGCCATTTCCTGTGCTGGACTTTAAAGGGTCCCCCAAGAAAAAGGTGGAATAATTAGATTCCTGCCATTAATGGGTAGATATGCAGCACAGCACACCGCTGCAAACGACATGCGTGACATGGGGGCTCTTGATGCAATGCAAGCGTACATGTGTGAATGTACATGAGTTGGGCACATCTCATGGTCTGCCCATTTGTGTTATCAATATGTGTGGCGGCTTGTACAGAATATGACATTTTAAATCTGTTCAAAAGTAAGACTAAAGTTGCCTTCCATGTCTCCTCAAATGGCAGGTATCAGTATCCTATCTGATCCAGATTTTACTGCATTCTGGTACTTGTAGTCTTGCATTTATCACAAGTGTTGGAATGCAAAGAAGGAAGACGAACAAGACTGTAGGAAATGCCCACATCTGACATGGGATACCTACACACTTTTCTACAATCATGATGTGCACACATAGAATACATCTGTAAGTACTTAACGTAGGTCATCATTTTCTACCCATTCTATATAATGCTTTGTCCTTATAATGCACATGCCATAAGCTCCTGATCTGTTTTCCTAAACTACAACAGACCGGGCACCCTCTTTACAGCCTGTTGTGTTGCGGTGTGCACAGCACTCCATAATGCATTAAGTACACCACCCAGTGCTTTCCCCCTCTGTACCACTGGTACATATCACCCTTTGCTTCCACACTGCACAACATTCCATGCTCTGCCAATGCACCCCTACCAGTGCGTCCCGCGACACGTACACTTGTGTGGCTGTGGTTGTATGCGGTTATGGTGTTATGCTGTAGGTTAGGAGGTCTGCGCTCCCTTTTGGCCCTCATGAAAATGGCTGCCTGTAGGTGTGTTGGACTGTGGGTTCAAGGTTGTTTAGTGTACATTGGTGCACATATGTTGTGTTTCTTTGTGATCATGCACTACATAAAAGCCACACTGACTGGCACTTGTCAGGCACTGCAAAAGGCAGGGTAGCCCAGCAACGCTCAATCTGTGAAATGTGCCCTCAGGTTAATAATCCTCACTGCTAGGGATTCTGCTCAGGTGAAGTTTGTTTGAGGATTAAAGAGGTCTGCTTGCACCATGGGATATCCAACAGAAAGATTTATATAATTGTGATAGGATGAGCTCAGCCTGGCAGCTGCCCAGGGTACACTCAACAACATGCCTGTGGCAAATCAGAATTTATCTTGTTCGGATCTGCCTAATTTATAAATCAACTGCGCTCCTCCTGGTTGCCAGCAACTAATGTTACAGGGTAAGGATTCTTCTCCTAAGTGTTTTTGGGAAGGCAAGCCCACAACTGTTGCACAAGTGAAAGCTGAGTGCCTCTGTGGGCGAGGGACACCTGCACGGTGTTCCAGTTCCATAATGCAATTAGGAGCTGATGTCCTGGGGATCTGAAGTTAAGTGGAAGAGCCTGAAAAAAATGTCTGCCATCCTACTTTATTCATTTTATTTTTAATTTATTTTTGATCTTGTGCATGTTTGATTTAGCACTGTTAAGGACTGAAGTACATCTATTTCCAAGGTGAGAAGAGAAAGCAACACTTGCCAAAATAGGGATGCCCACTTAAAAAAATTCCACTATGAAGAAGAAAACAATTGCAGCTATATTTTTGCATTTTTTTTGTTTTTATTTTGTGCATAATGTGTTTTAATATCCAGCAGAAACTCTCTTAATCATTTTTTTGCACATTTCCGGAGGAAATTCTGTTTTGTAGGAGGAGGTGGGAGAAGGTTTTACCGGGTGTCATTTTGATAAGGCTGAAAATCTATGAAAATTAGAAAATATGTGCAGTAATTGGGTCACCAGGCAATTTTACCCACTCTCGGTAACAAACAAACCTTACAATGAATTACCCGCATATATGGCGATAAGATCACAAGTTGATCCATAACAACCCTCATTTTCCAGTAAGGGTCATAGACGCATCCGGAGGTTTCTTCGGAGCCTGAGTTGGTATGGGATCAACATTGATTCTGCACAATGTCACTTTTTGACTTCAATTATTGGGGTAAGCTTGAAAATGCTGCTTGGAATTACAAAATTGGCCTAGCATAAATGTTGCCAGCTAATTACTTAACTGTTGTCTTGGTTGGCAAAATTAATAGTCCGCTACCGTAATTGGCAAACTCTGCAATTGTCCTCTCAATGTCTGAGTGATCTAAATTTCCACACAAAAGCAAAATGTATCCTTCAAAAACATTTTTGTGGCTTACTCATTTCAGTAGAAGTGTATTTATATTTTCTGTTCTTTTAACTGGAACAATAGAACTGTCGTCCTCTTTTTTTGAAATGTGCAAACTTTAGAAAAGTTCATGAAGTTTAGTAGCATAAGAAAGTCATGCCATCCCATTCCATTGACTAACAAGCTGTGTTGCAATCCTAGTAATTTGAGTTGTTTACCTTCAAGTATTTCCCAATGATGCTTTGAACTTCCATTTCAGGTCACATGGGTGCATCGGGCCAATAAAACATGTTGATTCCATCCCTGGGCTCGCGGCCACCCTCTGAGACTTGGGAGTGACATCATCTGCGGCTCATCAATGATGGAGGATTCTGAGCCTCACCACTGCAGCCCAAGGGCTAATATTTCTAGCTCGGCGTATCGCGAGGATCACATGGGCGTGCCAGAGCTTTGGCAAGATTTGGGGTATTGCTCAATAGTGAGATCCTTGCCAGGTGGTATAATTAGTCATAAATTATTTTCTTCACACCTTACCATGCATACATTTATTTCTGTAATTGAACAGTTCATGCATGTTTGATGTTATGCAAAAACCATGGAACCACTTCCAATGGGGCTCCTACAATGAAGAACTCTGGCGTAGCATTCCGAGTTTTATTTTGGGGCCTGCACTTCTATGATGTCATATCATTGGCTTCCAGAAAATGTTTCGCAGATTCTTGTGAATTTTCGGTATCAGTTTGAGAATAATCTGGAGTCAATTAGAAAAGCATGGATTCCTCTTAATTAAGCACTTGGTCAATCCATCCATCGTCTGTGATGTCACTTTTTTTATTGGGGTTCCATGACCGTATAAAGGAACTCAGCCTTCTCTATATGTTATGGAACTCCTTGGCCACTTGCAATATCCTTATGTTATGTTATTTATTATGAAGCACTTATAACGGGCACGGATACTCAAGAGTGTCCCTGCGCGAAAGCCAACTGCAGAAAGCACAGAGCACGGAGCTTGAGGGAAGTCCCAGTTAGTTAAAAAGTAAGTTCAAGTTCAAGTTCAGTGATTTGTATAGCGCACTACTCACCCAGAGGGTCTCAAGGCGCTTGAGTGAGGGTGGGTGCATTATTTATCGAATAACCAGGTTTTTAGCTGCTTTCTGAAGGAGAGGTGGTTCTGTGTGAGGCGGAGGTGAGTGGGGAGAGAATTCCAGGTTTTGGCCGCTAAGTAGGAGAAAGATCTTCCTCCCATGGTGGATCTATTGATGCGCGGGATTGTGGCGAGGGCTTGATTGGATGAACGTAGCTGGCGGGTGGGTGTGTAGAAGGACAGTCGTTTGTTGAGGCATTCGGGTCCTAGGTCGTAGAGGGCCTTGTGTGCGTAGGTGAGGAGACGGAACGTTATTCTCTTGTTGACGGGAAGCCAGTGGAGATCTTTCAGGTGACCGGAGATGTGAGCTTGGTGGGGGATGTCTAGTATGAGTCTACTACTTTTTAAAACAGCCTGAGATCCTGAGTGTTTCGCAATTCATAAGGAAGGGCGTTCCATGTGTTAGCAGCCATAAAAGAACAGAGAACTGCCCCCCCCCATACGAGTAAGACGAAATCGGGGAATGACTGCAAGACGTAATGCGGCTGATCGCAGTTGTCTTTGGGGAACGTAGAAATCAAAGTATCTCCTGAGATAAGGGGGCCTGAATTTATATAGGGCACGGCGGGCAAGAGCGAGGGCCTTGAACTGGACACGGTGCTCCACGGGAAGCCAATGCAAATCCCGAATATGTTGCTTCGTGCTTGATCCGCCAGGGATACCCAGCAACACTCTTGCTGCCGCGTTTTGAATGGTTTGCAGCTTTTTTAGCTGGTATCCAGGCAGGCCAATATAGAATGCATTAGCGTAATCAATATGCAACAAAATGCTCGGTAGGGCGGGGCTTTGTCCTATGAACCATTATCACAACGATAGTAACGCAACCTGGTTCATCCTGCCTCACAATGTCCATCCCGATTTATGCGTTCTCAATAACTCTAATTTGGGAACTTTATGCAAATGTGGAAATTACTCCAGCATGGAGTCGTCAGCGCTTATTTATGTGTACACTTAAAATTTATTTTTCTCCTTTGGCAAAATAGTTCTCCCTTAGAAGAAATGCATTAGTTTTGAGGAGTGTTTGCTCCCAAATTCCTATCTTGACGTAAGTAAGTCAGCAATTGTTGGTAAGACCACACTCTGCATACAAATTGTGGCAAATTCCAAGAAAGTTGTGTCTTTTAGGCAGTCGCGGCCCGTTCAAGTTAAGAACAGTGGAGCCGTGTGGGGTGTTTTTCGACAGACGACAATGAGGGAAAATTAATTATGGTAGAAAGTGGGGGAAGTCTGGGGCCGGGAGTTGGAAAATGTATGTGGGATCAGTCTTTGGGTTCAGTCTATGTGCATTAGTCGGAGGTGTGTGTGATTTGGGGTCATTGTGTGTGGGCGTGGTCAGGGGCGGCTCTAGGCTCATGGAGGCCCTGGGCAGGGAGCCTAGGTAGGGGGCCCCGGAAGAGGGGGTCTGGGCGGGGCGGAGCGCGGAGGCCAGTGAAGAGGGGGGGGGGGGGGGGGGGGGGGTCAGGGTGTTTGGAAGTGGAACAGTGCCGGAGGCCGCCATATACCTGCCAGGGGCCGCCACGCAAATATGTATCCATCCTCAAAGGATTATTATATTAAGGATATATATTGGTGTGGTGGCCCCTGGGGTTTGGTGGCCCTGTGCAGGTGCACAGCTTGCACATGCCTAAAGCCGGCCCTGGCGTGGTGGTGTACGTGGTGTATGTATGGGACATGGTTTTGGAATGTGTCTGTGGGGCAGCGTTTTGGAATGTGTGTAGGGGTGGGAAGGGTTTGGAAGTATGCAGCGGCGGCCCGTGCAGGTAAGGGCGGTGAGGGAGGGTTTTTGACAGACGACAACGAGGGAAAATTATTTTTTTATTTACTGTTTCCTCGTGTCGTCTGTCGAATCCCCCCCAACCCGGCCCCACCGACTCACCGCTTTTACCTGCACGGGCCGCTCCTGCTTTTATGATGCTGGCAAACTTTTTCACACGGCACCAAGGAGGAGTGATCACAACCATGTCACCGGTAGAAAATGCACTCACCGACAAAGTTCACCACACTGGCCGAATTTCTACGTGCGCAAATCCCACTTGTGAGTAGTATCAAAGCAAGAATACAACAGGCCCAGGTACAAGCTAGGAAATTAGCTTCTTTTGAGTGGTATTGGGGTAGTAACTTACAGCGACTATCAGGGTTCAATAGGCCTCTTGGGGATCTGGTTCCGGTGCCACTGCACCTGCTGCACCACTGATAGTCACGCCCCTGCTCGCAAATCCCAGCATTTCTGATTGGTGTCTCAGGAAAAGTGCATTTTAGCTTAGTAAATACAATTTTTCTGCACCTAAATTGTAACAAAGTGCGTGAAACTTGGCTGACAGGACCCAGAAGGTATTAACAGGCGAGGCAAAGCCCGAACGAAATATGATCAAATTGAGGAATAATGATCTAGGTGCAGAAGCGACGCCCCCGGAGCCAGGGAGCACGGGGCAGCCGGGGGCCTGCACTCTGTCTGGGTACAGTGAGCCCCGGCCCTGGGCTCGCCAGGTGCACGTCGTACACGACTATTTTAAACACTGTCTGCGACATTCCTGAGGCGCCCGCGCGCGCATCCATCTTTCTTGTCAGAGGGAAGTGCAGAGAAAACATCATTTTGGCAAATTGCTGGTAATTGTGGCGCTGCAGACCTGCCCTCCCTCGGTGACCCCGACTGTCCTGACGCTGGGCAGACCCCACCGCCTGCGCCAGCAGCTCCAGGTATGCACATCTGTTTGGGTTCCAGGGTATGAGCTATGCACTGCGGCATCTGGTATGTACAGGGCTGGAGGGGGCGGGGCGAGGAGTCAGCACATTGTGCACCCTGCTTGTCGTCATGGCGCTGTGCTGTTTCCCCAGAGGCAAACTGTCCTGTTAGGGATTCTATTTATCTATCTATTTATTTATTTATTTAATGCGAATTTCTATAGCGCGAATATTACCCGAAGGTGTCAGAGCGCTTTACAAAAGAACCGGTTGCGATACATAAGGACTTAGGATTACATGAGTTACATAAAAGATACAAACAGAAAAAATTGCAAATGTACAAGTTGTAAAGTCACTCAAGGAAGAGATACAAATGGATAAACTCTAAGAGTCACATAGGAATGGTAGTGAGTACAAGGGTCTACTACATATACTAGTGGTTAGAGTTATCTCTATATACATATATATATACAAATAGTAGATTTGCTCAGGATTACATTTTTTACCAGCGATTAGGCCTGGACAAATATATATCACATATTTACAGAGTTAACGGGGAATCAAAAAAAAATCAAAAGAG
The DNA here is from genome assembly GCF_964263255.1 of Lissotriton vulgaris. Lineage (NCBI taxonomy): Eukaryota > Metazoa > Chordata > Amphibia > Caudata > Salamandridae > Lissotriton > Lissotriton vulgaris. The sequence continues at coordinate 82,465,600 of NC_141700.1, read as the reverse complement.
GTAGAGAGCGGTAGGTGCTGGGGGAGAAGATTCGGAGGCTGAGATTGGAGAGAGGGGGACCTGAGGGGGAGAAAGAGTTAAGGCAGTCCAGCAAAAGAGAAATGACTGAAGGTCGGCAGGATGGAATCCAATGGACCAAAGGAAAGGACAAACATCCACAAAATGGCGGACCCGAGTCGTGGACATCAATGGAAACCATCTCAAAATGGCAAGATGCACCCAGGTCAGGACCCAAAAACCATGAGAGCAGAGTTCCATTAAGTGGGGTCGGAGAGGGGACGCAGTCACAGCACCAAGGGAGGGCAGGAGAATGTCGGCTGTTTGCGTGCACAGGCACAGGCCCACAAGGGCATCAGGCATCAGGCTGACGACCCGTGCAACAAGGAGAGCGAGAACTGGAGCGAGCCTCAGAATAGGTAAGGGCCACAGAGACCGAAATAGAAGAGTGTCCCACACGTTGCCTGTCCCGCTGGGAACAGTGACGAATTCAGGCCACAATCCATGAACGAGGAGGGAAGTCAGAGCCACCATTAAACAGCAAGCGCTGCTGAGGAGCACTCCGCTATCTTGTGCTCACCAAGCGCGCACCTGACCCGGAGAGTTTAAGGCCGGTGGGGAGACAGGTCATCGGAGCCCCCCACCGTCAACACCAGAACATCTGGGGGAACACCAGGGTGATTAGCAGTGCCCCTGCTCACCATCTACCATCCCGCGGTGCGTGACAGCAGACAGTGGAGAGACCCCATGCATCCAGCGATGCGCTCACCCCTCAAGAAGCACATCGCCAGTCGCCAACTCTGCTCTGATCTCCCGCACCGCAAGTGACTAGGTGAGGCTCGCTGAAGTGCTGTGGGTCTCTGAGAGCGCCCGCGCTCACCGTGTGTAGTGTGGGGAGGTGCCGGCAGCCGCGGGCAGTGGATCAGCCTCGGCAGCAGTGATGGCGGGTGGCGTAGCTCAACCGATGCCATCTGCGGTTCCTCTTCATTAACGGCGGAGACAGCAGCCAGGTGGCACTGGGGAATCGCAGTGCTGCAGCCACCCAATCCCTGAGTGTGTTGGAATCGGGATGGGCCAATTCTCAGGGATATTTCGCCGAAAAGGCGATCCCTGGCCCGGGAGCTCCTGGCCGAGCTCCCTACTCATCAGCCATCTCCCATTCCGGCCAGGCTGGAGCATAACTATAAGATGGGAGGGGCTGGCATCCTAAGGGGGCCGCGTCTAAGTGACGACAATTACAAGAAAAGGCACTAAAATGTATCATTTTACTAAAGGGTTATGAGCACTCCAACGTCAAAATTCTATGTTGCTTGTATTGCTGAACACTGGTCCTCTGGATGCTTTGAGGTGATTGTCTCAGCTTCAACTTTTCAGGTTTCCCGAAAATAACAGCCTGGGAGGCTTGTCTTCCTACAAGCAGGTTGCAGGGTGAACTCATTACTCTTGTTCATTGTTTCCAGTTCTGGAATTTTGCATAGCCTAATGCATTCTGGGTGTTGTAGTCTTGTTTTGCTCCAATTGACCCAAATAGACAAACGCACCTGAAATCGGTGAATTGTATTTGAAAAGCTCAACACTAGAAGCAGTGTCCTCAATAACCTGAAGTGAGGTGGTCGCCCTAGCTAGGATGCCCTAGCAGACTGCCTAGATCTAACTAATGAGTGACTTAATTATATTGTGCCCTTTTACCACCGACGCAGTCCTACAGGCTTTGTGACTCCTGTATCTCATCCCCAGCCTTACTCTTTCAGAGGCGTCCTCCCACCCATGAACCCATCAGTTCTTATAACTAGATAAGTTCACCAGTCCTAAGTCCTTCTTTGTACCTCCAGCTGGCACTGTTGATTGCTGGGGTGCCATTGGCTGGTCCTCTTTCTACTGCACACCTCTTCCTACCACAAGCTGCACTTCCTGTCTTTTTATCTCACTCTTACTGGTTCTTTTTCATCCTTTTTCTCCCTCTCTCACCATTATCTTATTTTCTTTCCCTTCTTTCTTTCTTTTCTATCGCTCACTTTTGTTATGGGTCAAATACAATTTTCTTTTTTACATTGTGAAATATTTTGGTTAAGTTTAAACACAAATACACAACAGTACAACATAGAGTTATATATCATCTGCACATGGGGTGAAATACTAATGATGAAAAACAAGCCTGGTCCTCCACAAATAATAAATAAGTAAGAATTAAACACCTGCCCTGTTTGGAGAGAACAATTGTATCTCTCAGGCAGAAGGGGCTTCGGCCATTAATTCAGGGCTTTTATCTGTTCTGTTCATTGTCTGTTTTTGCACATCTTCTGGATTCTTACCCACAGTGAGTTTCAGGATTCACATTAGGCATTTGTGCTTCACCAGCACCAAACGTTGCAAGGTGTGCTATCTTTTCAGCTTGCTTTTTTTTGTTTTTTCGCTCACTCACTTATTTTAGTACAATCATTTTCCCTGTCGATTAATCATATACAGCACTCTTCATTAACACTCTCGGACCTGCATTTTATCATTTTAAAGTAGGAACTCATAACTCGGCCTGGGTGGAGTTCGCAGAGTTCCGCTATGTGGAAGTCCTCAAAGTGACCAAAAAAACTCAGCCGCGCTACACAGAGTTCCTCAAGATGCGGAGTGCGTTTGGTCATGCCATTCTCGTTGATTTTCAGCACCGGTTGTTTGTACCGCGCAGCGGAAGAGGGAGCTGCTTCTTTTCTTGCCCCTTGAGTAGATTTTCTACCTGAGCGGCAGCTTTCTCAAGGCAAACGGAAGGTTTCTCAACACAAATATTTACGAGCGACAGCCCGTGTTGAGAAATCTCGCCAGTAGGTGGATTTTACTGGCTTGCGCTTGCCAACTTGACGTTGGCGTGCGCAAGCAAGAAAAAAACTCTGCTCCACTATGCGGAGCGGAGATTTTCGGAACTCCACGTGCTCCGCGGAGTGCAGAAAACTCCGCAAACGGAGCCGAGTTCACCGACCGGGCCTACTCATAACAAAATACCCCGTTGTCCCATATATCTTTTTAGAAATTTCAAATACATTTTATATTTAAAAAAATATATATATGTTTGTTGTTTTTAATTATAAAGTTGTACATCCGAAAATGCAGATTCTGAATAGGAAGCATTCTCAATGACAAAAAGAAAAATAGCCTTGACTGGCTGAACAGCAAAACACACAAGATGATGGACGGAATGTTGCACAATGGCAAAACATTCACCCCCAGTCACAGATCTGGGTTTAATTCATCGTTATTTTGCTCACGAAGCCACCCCAGTTCAGACATGGCCATATGCAAATCAGTCTTGACCCTTTGCCTCATGGGAACAGTCCAGCCCGAACTGCCAAGCCTTGTCTTCCCTGGACCGGAATCAAGCATCCTAGGACCTGTTTCTGGCTATCAGCCGTCTTCGGCCAGGATAGCTTGACTCCAGTGGCTTAGTGAGCAAGGGACCCACATCTGGGCATATCCTTCCCACATAGGGTGAACAGCAAAACACACAAGATGATGGACGGAATGTTGCACAATGGCAAAACATTCACCCCCAATCACAGATCTGGGTTTAATCCATCGTTATTTTGCTCACCAAGCCATCCCAGTTCAGACATGGCCATATGCAAATCAGTCTTGACCCTGTGCCTCATGGGAACAGTCCAGCCCGAACTGCCAAGCCTTGTCTTCCCTGGACCGGAATCAAGCATCCTAGGACCGGTTTCTGGCTATCAGCTGTCTTCAGCCAGGATATCTTGACTTCAGTGGCTTAGTGAGCACGGGACCCACGTCTGGGCATACCCTTCCCTCATAGGGTGAACAGCAAAACACACAAGATGATGGACGGAATGTTGCACAATGGCAAAACATTCACCCCAGTCACAGATCTGGGTTTAATCCATCGTTATTTTGCACACCAAGCCACCCCAGTTCAGACATGGCCATATGCAATTCAGCCTTGACCCTGTGCCTCATGGGAACAGTCCAGCCTGAACAGCCAAGCCTTGTCTTCCCTGGACCGGAATCAAGCATCCTAGGACCGGCTTCTGGCTAACAGTCGTCTTCAGACAGGATAGCTTGACTCCAGTGGCTTAGTGAGCACGGGACCCACGTCTGGGCATACCCTTCCCACATAGGGTGAACAGCAAAACGCACAAGATGACGGACGGAATGTTGCACAATGACAAAACATTCACCCCCAGTGAATGTTTTGCCATTGTGCAACATTCCGTCCATCATCTTGTGTGTTTTTCTGTTCACCCCAGATGGTCCGTCCATCACCACCCCCTTTTGTACCGCTTAGTTTGCCATAAGTTGGCAGGGTATGCTCAGACGTGAGTCCCTTGCTCACTGTGCCACTGGATTCAAGCAAGCCTGGTTGAAGACGGCTGGAATGCCAGAAACCGGTCCTAGGAAGCTTGTTTCCGGTCCAGGGAAGGCATGGCTTGGCAGTTCTGGTTTGGACTGTTCCCATGAGGCACAGAGTCAGACTGATTTGCATATGACCATGTCTGAACTGGGGTGGCTGAATGGGCTAAAGAACGGTGATGGATTAAACCCAGATCTGTTTACTGGGTGTGAGTGTTTGATTGGTTCAGATGCTCCGTCCATCACCACTCCCTTTTGTACCGCCTTGACTGGCTGGCCCATTGTGTCTCTCCAAGCCCAGTGCTTCAGTGTTAAACTAAAGCTCACCAGAGACGGGACACGCAATACCAGGGACAGGAGCCCACTGGCCGGCTAGTCCTAGCTTTGCACACCAGTCCACAGCAGAACACTACTTGAGACTTTGAAGGTTCATTGCATGCCAGGTCTTGTCTAAATTCATAGCATCAGGTCCCCGTCCTGGGGAGACCATGTAGTTTAAAAGTGTTGAAAAGTGTCAATGTCTTAACTCACGTAAAATTGACCCAAAAAAGATTTAAATTGCTTGTGAGTACAGCCTTCCAATCCAGTTAAAAAACACTTAGACAGGCTATAATAATATAGTATAATATAAAAATAAAGAATCAATATTGTTCACACTCTCAACACCAGGCATACACAGTGGGATGTAAAGACTTTTCTATGGAGATGCTAATAACATATACCCATTCAGGCTTTTTACAAAAAACTAAAATTTACTTTTGTTCAATATGAGTATTAAAAATAGAACATGTCCCAACTATAGAAAATGATACATGCATTCACAAATTAATATAAATGCATGATTTATTGAATATTCTTTGTCGATGGTCACTCGCTTTACAATCACTAGTGGATGATTTACACATCTTTATTACTTTTTTTGGATCGGGAGCACATCAGTTTGTCATTGACACCACCATGTTATACGTCTTGTTTATATGTGCTGCCTGAGCTCAAAAGAGTAAATCCATGTAGCATTGCAGAATATCCAATTATATTATGATTTTTCCACCCAATACAACAGATTTATGTGTGTTGTTTGAGTAAATGAGTATTACTCTTAAAGTACTGCAGAAGACTTATTTTATATTCCTATAAACCGTATGAGCAGCAATTGTCATTTATGGTAATCATGTCTGAATAAAAATAACAGAATCCTAATAGCCTAATGTACAATTTAATAATTGGCTGGGGGGTTTTATGATTCAATATCTGTAAAATGTAAGAAAAAAAGCTTCAATCTTACAGCATATTAAGGATATTTGTCTCATCAGGTAGCTGGACAACATTTTCATTAATATTGCTAGATTGCCTTGAATATTGAACATTAGAAAAGCAATATACACTTGCACGCACATCCTAAAGCCTCTACCATTCATTCTCATTTAATACAATCTCCCCTGATTAGAGATAAATCCAAAACAGAACTTTCCTGGGAGACTGATTTGGGCGTAGATTGGCCCATTTCCCTATGGAATAGAATATGGACAAAAATCGGGAAATCATCTAGAGTGGCAAATACCACACAAACCATTTTTTTTCATATATAACTGCTCCTTACACCTGCACATATGCACAGGATACATAATTCAACTCCCAGTGTTTGCTGGACATGCTCTCATGACAACGCTGACTTAAAACATATGTTAGTCACATGCTCATATGTATTTAAATTTTGGGAACAGGTCTGGTCTCAAATACTTAATACTACAGCCCCCCCTTTCCTTCACTAATATTATCTTAGGAAACATCCACTGATTGGAATAAAAGACAATCGCAGACGCAAATCATAGATCTGCTATTAGCAGTCGCATTTCAACAGATAACAAAAAACTGCAAGGATACCTCTAAAATATAATTTCTCGCTTGGTGGTACGCCATTTCCCATAATGATAGATTAGACACGACTCTTGTACATCCCATAACGCTTGCTACAAAACAATTGCAGCTATGGTCTCCTATCACACAATTCTTGGATGATAGTGCAAAAAATTCCTTTGCACAATGACTTTCACTACAAGAGGTTGCTAAGCCTCCTTGACTTCCTCTGTATGGAACTGACACTACTCACTATCTCATTTCAGTAATAGATATATGATTATACATTTTAGTAGTATTATACTTTTCCTCAGTATTGTACTGTCTATCATGAACCAGGCCTCTTTATTCTTCATGTATTTATATTTCTTAATGTATTTTCTTTACCACTTCAAACGTAACTATGTACCATCAATATTCTTTATTTCCCTTCTTTTACCTATGACATTTTTTTTATCATTTGTACGAATTATTGTTATTTAATTGATATTTTCAAATAAACCTTTTCTAGAAACTTAAAAGAAAAGCAAAATACGAGCAAATTTGCTACTATAATAGCTTGCCCATTCGGGAGCAATTTCCTCTGAATTGAGGAAAACCATGAACACGGAACAGATTGCAGATTTTGTCCAGTGATGGTCTTCCTGGGCAAATTCTTTGTTGGCTCGTCTTACATGTGTAGACATGCCAAACAAATGTAATGTACCTAAGCCGATAACAGCCACTTAAGAGGACCCATCCCTCAGAAGAGGTTATGGTGATTACAGTCTTCAGCAACAATTGCATGTTATTACTGTTTCTCATTATAGTTGTTTAGACTTTTCATACGCAATCACTGTCATCTTACCTTATTTTTCATTTAACCCTTGACCTCTCATTTGACATTAGCAATAAGAGTGACAAAGGAGATAGCATTTCAAGGGCATGAACTGGTCTACTAAGTGATAAAGCGCTGTTAGTACCCTTCCACTTTCAAGCTCTATTGACAGAATACCGGTATAAAAAAAATTAGATACTGTAGAATTTCTTGTTTCGAAAGCTATGTTTGGCGGCTAAGATTGAGCCATTGCAAAGAATATTTATTTAATGTAGAGTTTATGCCTTTGTTTAAAAATAAGGGCTTTATTTTGAGTTTGAAAAACAGGACAAAACATCAAAGAATGAGGGATATGGCTTGTGATTCTCTTATTTTTACCATTCTCATATTCCTGGCAGACATGAATACTGAGGATAACAAGTGATGTTGAACCGCTTGCCTAACCTTACAAAAGGTCATTAATCTTGATATTTCCTTTAATGACATCTAATTTGTCAACAAGGAAGATCATCAGTCATATTCAAATCCTTTTTAGCTGCACCCCAAAGCTAGCGGTCAATGCCGAATTTATAGGCTCTGAACTAGTACACACAAAATTCAACATGCATTTTGCTTCTCTTGCACCTCTTCAGTGAGGAGAAAATTGGGTCCTTAGATTCAGCTCCTTCAACTTATGTGGCCTGTGTAGATGACTTAATGGTAAACAATTTACTGTAATAAATTCTCATCAATCCTGAAGTATTTCTTTAGTTATGGCAGGAAGTTGCAGTCCATCGGGATTTAGACCAATGCTAGGTTTTACGACTCAGCATGTATCGTAAATACCAAATTTACAACCTCCATCTGGAACATGGCCTACAGCTTAAACATTTCCAAAATGAACCTTGGGCTTGTGACCTAATGGTCATTAGGGAAAACCCATCTCTCCTACATTGTAAACTTGTGTTTGTTTTGGGGATAACAAAAGGCATGTTAACACTAGGTCACTACAGCTAGGCCATCATGGTGGGCTTAGAGATGAGTCATCATCTTTTACCACAGTGAATGGGCCATCTCTTCTCTCTGCACTCTCTGCTTTTTAGGCAGCACAGCCTCTGTTTTGTTACTTTTGCTCTGATCCCTCTAATCCCACTATTACTATCAGACAAAATATGTTTTTCTCACTTTTTGACTATTAATCTCTCCTCTTTTATTTTATTATTTTGGTTTAATATTCAATTCTCTGTGGAGGATTCTCAAACCGTTCTTTTATTTCTTTTTCAACACCCTCTCAAATGGTATTTTAGCCATGAATTAGAGGAAGGTCTCCAAATTGTTGAAGAGTATTTTATAATGATAAAAAAATTGTTCTATAAAATATTCTTGACAAATTTCCACAATGCTCAATGCTCTTGTTCTGTTCTCTTCAAAGTTTGTTGTAAGCTCTTAAGTCTTTTCCTACATGAGTTACAGATCCTTTCTTTAACAGGGTCTTCTAAATATGTGATTATCTCTCTTCTCCACATATCTGAATTGTCTTTTCTTATTGCTTCATGTCCAAGTTTATACAAGTTTATTCACTCCTTAGCTCCTACTTATCATTGTTCTCCCAACTAAGGTCTTTCAGCAGACTGTACATCGTCCACTTTGTCATTACTCTTGCATTTGTGTTATTGATTCCATGCAGTCATCTTTCTGGCACCCACATCGTGGAATTATCTTCTTTTTCTTATATGTCTTTCTTCCTCTTTAGTTATGTTATAGATGTGTGTCTGAAGGACCACCTGCTCGACAAGGCTCACTGATTAGAAAACATTGCTGTGAAATTCACATGATTGTATATATTATTTGCTTCAATATTTTGTACCATCTCTTTCTAAGCGAGCTGCTTTAGACATTAACACTAAGGGGCTGAGTCTGGTGTCAGAGAAACCCGAGTCCCTCTGACATCGGACAGGAACTGGAACCGAACGACCTATTGTCGTAGCTTCCAGATCTGCAAGTAGGATGTTACCGAACCCTGTTCGGTTGAAATCCTAAACTTAACAATGGGAGCATGCACTCCGAACGGAATGCATGCTCACATTGTTAACTCTAGAGGTGCAGTTCATCGCTGCCTCTAGGTGCATGGATCAACAGGGCGGCACTGTAGGATCCCCCTAGGCCGCCATTCGGCAGCCTCGCACCCAAAGGGGCCCTGCTGGGGGCCCCATAGACAGTTTCTCACTGCCTTTTTGTGCTAGCACAAAAAGGCAGTAAGAAACTGCCATCGTACTCGTCCGGCCGGGGGAGTACTGAAGGGTTTCCGGATGACGGACGGGCTCTCTGAGCCCGTCATAAGCCATCCGGAAAACCGAGTTGGATTCCTTTCCGCCTGAGCCAATCAGAATGGCTCAGTCAGAAAGAAATCCAAACGGCACATTTCGATGCAGGCAGGAGGGCTCCGACTGACGGTCGGAGCCCTTCCTGCCTGGTAGTCGGACCCTAAAAAAACAAAAACACTACTATAACATTAAATAAATAAATATTTAAATAATACATTTGCTATTTCCTGATATAGCAAAATGTAAAGCTTGAGTAAACTCTATTATCAGGAAATTTGAAAGCATTACCCAGTGCCAGCCTTGACTTTCACAGATGACCCATTTTTATTTTTTGGGTTAAATTATTGATATTTTATTTTATTGTTATGGTTCATGAAGCAACCGCTGGTACTTACACTTAGTTTGTAAGTATTTCATAGTATTTTCTGTCAACGGGAGGAGACTTCTCAAACAGCTACTCATAGGACAGGTCATCAGAGCAGTAGATCACACTTAACTGTGAGACAATGGGTTTCAAACCACAATCAAATTGAACAAAGCCTATTTTGAACCGGAGAAGGGGCATCGTATTCCAGAGGGTGGAGCTTTGCGTATCAAGGGATCTTCCGCCACTTGTTTGCTTGTTCTAGCTGGTTGGATGGTTGGCTAGTTCAGCTGGGCCCAGCTTATGCAAGGGGTTTTCTAGTAGCTATAAATGCATATGGCATTTGTCTAAGCCTGTCCAGAATGTTGTGCCCACCATGATCGTTTGCATGATTAAGCTTCTCTTCACCTAGCGCTGCAACTAGGCTCTCCATTCCCTCAGCTAACTGGACCAGAATGTTAGCTAACTTCTTCTATACGAAGATCAGAACAATTCAATCATCTTTTGATCTGATTTATTATCAATAATGAAGAGACTCAAATCTGTGGATCCGTGCCCTGCCAAATTTCTGGCTTCAATGGCAGAGGTTCTGAATCCCACAGTGAACAGCGTTTTGAACGTGTCTCTTCTTAGCAGTCAGGTCCCAGTAAGCTGGAAGAGCGCAAACATGATCTACTTATTGGAAAAATCTATGGCCGATAACATGGTCTTAACTAACTACAGACCCATCTCTCTGCTGTCTTTCTTTGCAAAGACCATAGAGAAATATGTTCACTCGGTGATCAGCGACTTTGCTGAAGCCAATAATCTTTTCCACCCGAGTCAGTCCGGTTTTAGGCAGAACCTTAGCACAGAGACAGCTTTGCTGGAGGTTTCCGACTCCATCAAAGAGACCCTGGATAAAGGTGGCAAAGCTGTCCTACTACTCCTAGACCTCTCTGCGGCTTTCAACAACGTGCCCCACAGTCTCCGCCTGCAGAGGCTGCGGGAGTGTGGACTCAAGGGTAGATGTTGAAGTGGATCTCCCCCATCTTGGAGGATAGAAATTAAGAGGTCTGGTTGCCCCCGTTTTCGGCCAGTGTGCCGCCCTTGAAGGTCCACGTGCCACAGGGATCTAATTTGAGCCCTGTACTTTTTCTGTAAATGGCTCCCCTGGCGGTAGCGAGTGAGGCTATAATTATATCCTATGGCGACGACTCTTAACTGCTGTTCACGTGCAAGAAGGGAGAGGAGTTTAACGGGAAAAAGATTAATAAATGCTTGAGAGAAATCTATGCCTGGTTCAGACGCAACCATCTTAAATGTAACCCGGAAAAGTCTGAAATTATCTTGTTCGGTACCCCCCCTACACGCCTGGAAACAATGGTGGCCCACGGGCATGTCTCCCCCCAATCAGCAGTTAAGATTGTAAAAAACCTGGGAGTGAAAATGGACGATGCCTTATCTATGGCGCCTCAAGTACAGTCAGTAGTGGGCACGTGCTTCGGCCTCTTGAAAATGCTCCGTAGGTTTCTCTTCCTAGTACTGACCTCGCACAGATAGACGGTATTCAGGCCCTTATCACCTTCAGATTGGACTATGCCAACGTCCTCTATCTGAGCCTTCCGGAGTTTATGCTCAATAGACTGCAAGTCGTCAGAACGCGGCAGCCAGGGCGGACCTGAGACTCGGACCCAGTGCCCAGATCTCCTACCACCTGAAGAAGCTGCATTGGCTGCCTGTCCGATGCAGAATACTTTTCAAAGCACTTGTCCTTGCTTTTAAAGCTTTACATGGCATAGGGGCACATTACATCCGTAGAAGAGTTTCTTACTACGTACCTGGCAGATCCCCTAGATCAGCACACCAACACTTAATCATTATCCCTAAGTGTCTTAGAGCCCGCCGGGGCGGACGCTCGTTCCAAGTGCTAGTGGCTAGATTCTGGAACAAGATGCCTCTTTCGTTGAGGCGGGCCACAAGTATAATGGCTTTCAGGAAACAATTGAAAACTTGGCTGTTCCAACAAGCAGTATAATGGCCACTCACCCTGGGACCGATGCTCCATCCCGGACGTTTGTAGCTTTCTGTCTAAGCGCCGGGATACTCTTCTGAGTAGCTGTGCACTCTACAAATCGAGTTTTAATATAACATAACATATTGCTCATTGTTATCAACCCAGGCACTAATATCAACAGAACTTACTGAACCAAGTCCCTCAATCAAAATTTGTACCTACAATCAACAAGGTGTTCCTCGCCTTGAAGGCCGTGAACCGGAAGTTCCTGCAAGTGCCCTCCAAATACCTCCTGGCCTGGTCCAGTTGGACGCTTTTTCAGGAACTTTGGGATTTTCTGTATTAGGGATCTTGTTCAAACTCTTCTTCCGTGAGGTATGCCATCGGCCCAAACATAAGCAGGGAAAATGGCCTTGTGGAATTATTGACCTAAAAAATATCTCACATTCATTGTTATGTTATTTCAGGTTGTGATGTGTTATGTTATGTTCTTATTTTATTTTATCCGCTTCCATGCGTCAGACGGCCCCCGGTCATCCGACGTCACGGAGGGCGTGTGCGTCAGGCGCACGCGTCAAATTCGCCCGCACCACGGTAGAATGTGCGCCGTGACGAAGCGGTTAAGTCATGTTTTCTTATGTTATGGTTTGTTGTTATGCTATGTCATGTTATGTTACGTTAGGTTATGTTATGTTTTATCTTTGTGGCACGAATTCCTCCATTTTCGGCTTTCGATTTTAGAATTTCTCTGCTTTCGAGGATTTTATCGCACACTGACTTCTGGTGTAATTGTCAGTTTCAGAAAGTCTTCTTATATTTGATCTTTTCTTTATGGTTATTACATGTCTTATAAGTATGTTGGCGATGCGCCTAGGAAGGTTTTGTTGGTGGGTAGGTCTGTGGGCGCTCTCTAACCCCCACAAGTCTAGCCCCCTGTCTGCACACCGTTGTTGAATCTGCTCGCTCTCAGCAGGCGGTGACCCGGGAATGCTCCAAGGAAGTGCAGAGATCTCTTGGACAGATAAAGACCTGTTAATAGCAGGATACTGGCAGGTGAGGCCGGCTGGCAGAGCCTGCCGCCTTCTGAAGACGTGTCATCACGTTACAGCGTTTTCAGAACCTCTGGTACAACTTTTATCAAGGCTGGCTTTTTTGTACTTAAAAGGCAGTGTTTGGACGAGCTGGCTCACCTTCCTCCTGGGCTCAGTGTTATTCCGTTAGGCATCTATTAACCCCTGCTGCTCCAGATAAGGGAGGCATGCCTGGAGCACCGTAGAAAGATGCCAGCATTTGATTTAATACAATGAATGGTACATACCAATGGAATTGACCGTGTTTTGGCACTCTAAGCCGTGCCTATTTCAATTGTATATTTTTATCAACATCGGAAGTAAGGAAGTCTGAGTCAGCCCTACATGCAGTGGCGGCTCCTTCGATATGGCGGAGGAGCTTTGCCCAACCTGCTTTCTAGCTTTCAGTTATTATCATTTTATGTTTGGGCTGCTTTGCGGGCAGGCGGGTGGGCGGAGCTGCTCTGCTCCCGGAGCAGGGCAGAGGCGGAGTGGTTTGCCCACTCCTAAGGGCGCAATGACTGTTTGATCTGCACTCTGGGGCCGCCCAAACCAGTCTTGTGCACTTTCCCCGTTCTGCGTGAAGAACATGCCCAGGCCCCCATTCCCTGGCTGAGCGTCAAACCAGTACACTCAAAACCATTCACAATGCTGCATTGCAGCGTTGTGATTGGTCAGTGGGGCCTGGCTGTGCTTCCTGTTCCTCAAGGAGAGCAGGTACAGAGACGCGAAACCTGGTGGAAAGGTAAGTTATTTTTTTTTATGCGCATCCTCAAGTGACTCCCCTCCCCCCCGTAACTCTCCTCCGTCCGCCCCGCCACCCACGAGCAATGCCGGCCGCCACTGCCTACATGGATTGAAACGTGTTATCTTAAAGTTAGACAGAGAATTCTGTAACATTTACTCATTCCATGGATGTATTTATCAGTCTCACAGCTAAGCCATTTCTTCTCCAATGAAATATGTTACATTTATTATAATGGTGCTTAACGACACAATACATTTGCTTTATCACTCCTCCCCCGCTTTATGTGTGCTTGAGTGTCAACACCACAACTCTCACACTTAGTGAAAGCATGCAGCTGAATTCACCAAAATGCCCATGGTAGTCGAAATTAGGTCACATTCCCTTTGACCTTTGAAACGGTCACGCGATTGGTTGACCCGTATGTGCTCCACTTACCATCTCCCTAGTCTCCCTTCTGCCCCTGAGAAAGTAAAGGACAACGAGTGGGAACTACAGGAAGTAAATATAACAAAGAACCCTGTTTACTTCCTGTTACTCCTTTCAGGTCCCTTGAGACCACCATGACCAGGGACCCCCAGGGCAATTCTTGAGGCAACAAAGGGCAATCCAGGGGTTATAGGGGTTGTAGCTGAAATCCCTTGTTCGCTCTGAATATGGTCCATGAATTCAGGCTAGCAAAAAAAGCTGGCATACAAGAGGCATCGGCCGACACATTATTATGGCCAATATGGAAGGTAAGATATCATGTAGCGCATATGCCAATTGGTCAATTAATGCATTGACCCAAGCTGATATCTCATAAAGGACAAATTGCTTTATCTATGAATCTAAGCCCTTATTGGTTTTATGTTTTCACAACTATCGGAGCACGCTACATGTATACATTCTTCTCAGAATATGCACGTGGTTTGCCGCCTTTCTACTCAGACCACCATATATGGAGCTGAAGCCTTTTCATATCATTAGCAAGTGTTTCCGTCCATTTGGTTCAAGGGAAGCAAACCGGGACAAATTAAACACCACTACAGCGATGAAGTCGAGCAGCATGGCACCCCCTATAGGTGCGGCAACAACTGGACCTGAAAGAAAACTTGCTCGTCATAGTTTCCAGCCCTGTCCAGTTTTCTAGGTCCATGTGTGACCAGCTGCTCCAGTCCAGGTTACTTAATTTTATTTCCGGTGCTTGTAATTCTGATTTTATAATGTGATACAGATGGCACAGAAAAAATATGGACTGGGGCAAACCTACCAGAAATCTTCTGGTGAAATGGACGCTGTAATTACCGGGACATGTGTCTTTTGGTGCTGTAAGACCACACATTATTACCATTAAAGGAAAATCTCTGAACTGGGGCTATTTATCGCACACATTAAGTTCTGAACCCTAGGGTGTCGGATTTTATTGAGAGTGCTAAATACTGACCATCCCTTCAGGGCACTCATAATTAGGTCTATGGTCATCTGATCCCCCCCACTAAGGGATTCACAGCACAGCAGCCCTGGGCCATTGCTGCAACAAGGCAATTCTTGGCAGACATTTTGAGTGTCAGCAGCTTGGGAGTGTCAGCAGCTTGGGTATGTCAATTTCCCCAGAAACATCAGAGGGGTAATCACATAAAGTGAGCACTGGGAGCCCTAAGTTATTCGTCTTTGCACAAATATGAGCTGTCTGGAGGCATCTGCTTGTCAATGAAAATACTATACTCGTTTCCCATGTTAAATTCTTGGAGGTTTGATCTCACACTGAATGAAGCATATAGACTATTGCACCCGATAATTACTGCGCGTGGTAAACTCCGGTAAACTTGGAATTCTCATCCCTGAGAACACCACTGGTTTACACAGGGGACAAAGAACTGTAGCTCTATCATTATCAGGGCGAGTTATTGTGAAAGATTGAACCTCGATACAAACCATCCATTTGTTGAACCTACTGAGATAGATGTGTATAAGGTCTAAAGAGCATTTGAAGAACACAAGGATAACAAAACTGCTGTATTTTAACAGATAACTCCTTCATCAAATTACAAAAAAATAAATTGCAAAAAGGCTGCATGCTGCAACTCGAGAATTATCCTCCCAGGAGCACATCTGTGCAATTGTACAGAGCATCAGTACAAACTTGTGCTATCTAATTTAAATCCCTGCTCTGCACAGGATACCTTTGAGTGAAGAAGGCAGACTGTCATGAGGGAGCATGAAGATGAAGGCCAGCAACATCTGGGACAAGAAAGAACTGAAGAGCTCTTTTAAAACATCAATTCTTTACTTTCTCTATACCCTACTAATCCCTGAGCCCCAAAAACTCTGTAGTACCCTTATACACTACAAATTTCTGAGCCTGCACTACAAATATTCACTATATTCACTCTCCGCTACCCTTTGCAAACCCTCAAAACTCCTTACTATCCCGGTACACCACCCAATCACAACCCTAAAAGCACCTTACTATTCTTGTGCACTACCATCCTCAAGCCCTAAAAACTCCTTACTAGCACTATACCCTACTCAACCCTGAACCCGAAAAAAGCCATTACTACCTCTATTTAAACTTTATTAAATAAAACCTTGAAAAAATATTGAAATCTATTTTGTAAATTAATTACTAATCATTATTTTAAATCAAAGAACGTAAAATGAAATTATTTTTAAATAAATGTAATTTAATCACTAATACAATTTTAAGTGCCCTAATTTTAACAATATATGACACATAAGTACACACACACGTATACACACTCACAACCACACTCAGTGGTGGCGAGAAAGTTTTGCGCTGATCTCTCAAGAAGAGGTGTCCAAAAAGTGTGATTTCTCATTTTAATTTCAATAGGAAACTTTGCTGTCTGATACAGAAAACTGACTAAATGCAAATGCATCAACTCTGGCAAAAAAGGTGAACTTTACTCAGAAACTGGGCTTTTTGTGCTTTAATGTAGGGATGGGCGCAACTCGCAGAGATTTACTCCTCGGAATTCAACAGAGTTACATAAAAACTCAGCAAGATTCCATGGAGTTCCGCGAGTGAGCAGAATTTGGCACGTCACACTGCTTGCACTGATTTTTGCGCGGGGAGCTTGTTCTGTGCTGTAAAATCAGTGTAATGACACGACGTGGCTCGCCAGAGGGTGCTGCTTCTTTCTGCCGTTCAAGTAGATTTTCTACTTGAGTGTCAGCTTTTCTCAACTTGAAAAAGCACGACCTTCCGCGGCTGTCCGCCTTGAGACCTGTGACATTCTAGAGCTCAAATCATGCTGCTGGACGCAAATTCTCGCTTAACATTGCTAGCAGCACACGAGAAAAAACTGCAAGTCTGCGGTTGGTGGAGTTTTACCAGAACTCCGCAATACAAGCGTATCACGAAGTGGGGGAAAACTCTGACAGCGGAGTGGTTTTTATCGGCAACCCCTAATTTACTGTCAATCTGTACAGCCATTTTAAAGAAATTAGCAGAAGGGCTTGGGCTGGGCATACTGGAGTTAACTATCAGAAAAAGTATGAGCCATGTGTATGGTTGGTACTGCAGTATACCATCTGTATCAAAACATTTCAAGAATAGGCCCTTCTCATTGGTCAAGCCGGTCATTTCGGTACCATATTACAGGCACTGCAGTACCGAAACAAACTGGTCAAAACACTAAACAAAATGTTGTGGCCACTATTAAAGAACTCGGAGACTCGTCCGGTAGTCATGAAAAAACTGAAAAAACACCCGGACGCCCAATGCCATGTGGACGTGGGGTTCCATAGGAACACTCCATTAAGGTAAAATTAAAAGGAATATTTTGAGTCGTAGGTACCAAAGTACCAGCGCCTAGCACTATGACATCACGCAAGGCCTTCAGTGCAGTTCCACGGTGCCCTTACTGGTACAACAGCACCAAAAACAAGATAAAAAAAATACATTCTTGCTCCCAGTCGCCCTTGTGCTTGCCTTATGCAGTTGGGGTTGAGTTCCTGCAGTGGCTTGTGCAATCGCGGTGGCTTGGGTGTTTATTGGAGGGTGGCTCAGGGACTGCACCCAGCGTGTAGCTAAAGGATGTGCACAGTGGGGTGTGGGCACCCACTGGGGGATTGGGCACTGAGTCTGGCGAGAGGTCAGGCCCAACAGTCAACTGCATACTGTGTGCAGCGGGCTTGGGCGCTGCCACCACTTGAGGGTGTTCGATGCAGGTCCTGGCCAGAGGCAACCTCACGTATCCAAGCACCAGCTGTGCATGGCGGAAGGCAGTGTGCAGCTGAGGCGTTGGTTGCAGGTTGCCTGAGGATATTGCGGTATACTCACCTAAGAATATGATCAAAAAAGAACTACAGAGGTTCACTCAGAAAACAGAGGTTAAGTGACATATTGAAATGATAATAACTAATGTATAAACACTGAAAAAACACTGAAATTCACCAATTCTAGTTTTGTGAATTAACTATAAATAGGGTCCTCATCAAGCACTGTTTATGACCTCATGTATTACATCACTTATGACATGTTAGATTACATCACTCATGACATCTAAAATGACTTAATCGATGACATCACTAATGACATCTATGATTCTGCTGTTCACATTACTCTATAAACTGAGAGTTAATAATGAGTTAGTAATGAGTTAATGAGAGAGTGACTCATCACCTCAACGGCCCTTACTTCCTTTGCTGGGTACCACAGTACTTAAAACAGTACTACTGGACCTGGACTTTTCTTTAAAAAGTTTAGTTTGCTATTAAGAAATTATTTTCCAAATTTGAGCCTTGAGATTTGCTAACTGCTCAAAATACCTAAGGAATGGTGTGTTTTTAATTCACATTTCTGTGTTTGTAGGTGTTGCTATACCTAAAAATTGTACCACTGTACCGATGACTGCGCAGCGGCAAGGGCAACTGACGCCGGACGCTGGGGATCACGGTTCGATCCCTGGCACTGGCGGCAGGTCAGCTTAGCACCATGTGACTCTGGGCAATAGCTCGCTTAATCTTCCCGTCGTCCCCCAGACTGGGATGCCCTCAGGTAGCTGTGCGGTTTACAAATATTGGATTTACATTTACATTTTTACTTCCAATTAAACCACATCAGATTGTTTGGTGTGATTTTATTAATCCAATTGGAAGTAGTTGCAACCCTATTCCCTGCAATAGGGATTTGGATATCACTTGGTTCACACCTTGTGCAATCTGTCCTATTATTTTTTACCTACTCTGATTTTGGGGCTCATTCAAAAAAGAACTTGTGGAAAGGCATAAGAAGGAGACCACCCTGAACCTCAAGACAACAGAGGCCCTTCCAAATCTATAGTTTGGGAGTTCTACACAATTCCACAGAGTGAGAAGGTCTGTGACAAGAAGGTTACCTGTAAAATATGCTGAAAGTTCAGCAGAGGAACTGGTAATAAGGTCTTCTTCAGTACTTCAGTAACGCACCTGAACATGTGCCATTTTTGGAGGTTGAATGCTGCAAAAAGAAGGCATAAGGTGCAGGTGGTATCTAATCTACATCTGGCACTGCCCTCCAGCACACGCTTCCGGTGTATGTCCTAAATGCCCTATCGCAGGTCTGTGATCCATGCGTTGCCAGAGCCGGTATCTATTGTCAAAACCATCGCAATATTATTTCTGTCAGTGAGCAGAATGCCAGTGCTAGGAAGAACCATGTGGTAGCTCGTAAAGTCACATGCAATAAAGTTAATTTTTTTTCTTTCTGTCTTTTTTATTACAATCAGACGCTGTTTTTCAGTTATTTTTAGTTTACTACCCAAAAAAGGAAAAGTACAAAGAATAAATTGTCAAACATTTTTTAACAAACGGTTCTTTTTAGAGCCACCTTTACTGG
This sequence comes from Lissotriton vulgaris, assembly GCF_964263255.1. NCBI lineage: Eukaryota > Metazoa > Chordata > Amphibia > Caudata > Salamandridae > Lissotriton > Lissotriton vulgaris. The sequence goes on along the minus strand of NC_141700.1, from coordinate 82,446,277 downwards.
GTCAAAAATAAGTTAAAATGTTTATGTTGTTTGTAATTTTGGTCCCTGTCAGCCACACACAGCGCAGGTGGGCTGCAGCGAACCCGCCCTCCGGCGACCAACCCCCTCTGTGCGCGGACTTAGGCTGCAGGGCCTTGTGTCGATAAAGACACCTTAGATATCAGAATGAATAAAGATACAGAATTATTATTATGTACATCAATCGGTTCCTCTATATGGAATAGCAGTGCCATTGAGATGATTTACAATAGATTGGGCAATACTGAAACCAGTTCTGGGTGAACATTTCTGGCTTCTCTGGATTAAGATTCAGAAATACAAATCAGTTTTTGGGGGATTGCTTGGATCCTCTTTTAGCAGCAATAGTTTTCTTTAGGTTTGATAATTTCCGGTTTCTCAAGGCAACATGCATTGAGGGAAATGAAGGAAGCACCAATTTAAATTCTGTTAAAACGTGAATGATATGTGCATAACTGTTTTAACAATTAAAAAACAGAATATTACACCTGCAAATTCAAAATGTCTGTATCCTCATGTATTTGTTTCCTAGTTATACCATTTATACCTTGTTAAGGGTGTCTAGTCCAAATTAAACATGAACTGGCAACTCCAAAAGTAGTGGCTTGCATTTTGAGTCTTGTTAAAAACATTTTAAATTAGCCTGCTGCTGTTTAAAACATGCTTTTGTATAGAGTGCATACATGAAATACATATTTTATAGTGTGCTGATTCAGGGTACGTTTTAGATAGAAAATAATACCACATGAATTGCAATGCAAGCATTCCACAGGAGGCAGAACCAGTGCTTTATTTGTGCCAGTGTTTGGTACTGGCACATATTTATGAGTCTACCACATGGTGGCAGTTTTGCTTATTATCATTGCAACTTTTAGTCATCTGAAATAGTTGAAAATATCACACTTGGGAGGTATGAATGTTATTAGGTAGTTCTGGTATTGGTATTTGGCAAGAGTGATACAACAGGTGGACGGTGAAAGCCCCTGTGGAGTCATATGAAATTCATTAGACCCTGACACTTACATTTTTACATATTAAGCACTGGACAAAACAATACACTAAGCAGCAAATAGCATAATGTGAGAGGATAATACCCCTCTGGGTGGAGCAAAAGCCCACTCTATGCATAATATAATGATTTTTTAGCAATAGGTCTTGAAGACAGCTACTCAGACTAGCCAGAACTAAGGGCCACATGTATCAGGCTTTTTTCCATTCACAAACTGGCTGATTCATGGAATCAGCCCGTTTGCAACCGCAAAAAAAGGATTTTGGTATGTATCAAACACAAACTGTGATTCTGTAGCATGTTACCAAATTGCAAATTTGGTTTGCGATCATATACTGATTCAGCATTTGTAAGGGGTGTACCATCCAAATACCGAATCAGTATGGTATGTATTATTATTAATGTTTTGTAATACCGGTCACAAAACATTAATAATTTACTGCATTTGCAAATGGGAAAGGGTCCCCTCGAGACCCCTTTCCATTTATAAATTTTAAAAAAAGGTTTGTTTAAGAGAAGGCAGTGTGTCTTCGTAAACAATGTAAAAAAATGTAAAAAGATCTTTTTTTTTTTTACGGAAAACGGATTGCATTTAAAAAAAAAAAAAAAAAAAGGGGGGGGGGTGGAGCCAAGATGGCGACCTGATCGGACGTGTAGTCCCTCGGCTCCGGAGACCGTCTCCTTCTTCGCGACTATCCTGCCGGCGATCCTGTTTCTAGAAGGCATGACGTGGAAGCCGACGTGCCCGGGCACCCTGCGGTGTAATCCTGAGGCTTGTGACTTTCTGCAAGAGGGAGCAATGTCCGACTGAAGTTTGCGGCCTGCAGCGGACTCGAGTGGACGCTGGGGCCGGCTGCCGGGTGATCAACACCGGGCGTCAGGCGCGGCTTTGACCCGGTCGGATCATTTCCGACAAACGCGGCCGAATTTGGAACGTGTGCTTCTTTGGACTGCAGGTACTGCGTTGGTTGTGCCTGGTGAACTATCCATGGAGATTGCATGAGTGCAGATGTCCACCTCGCGACTGCGGATGAGGGCTTGAGCACTACCCTGCTAGCGGCGGGAGGCCCCCGATCTTTCTACACCCTCGATGTCGGGCGGAGCGGCTCGCTTCTGGGGCGCTGTTTACGGCCTCTTTTGGACCTGCTTACTGCCTTTCCTATAGCTGCACGCCTTTAGCCAATACTAGCGGCCTTGCATTACTTGAGGTTTTCTTCAGTGGTGTTTACGAAGTGCACAATGGAGGACAGCTCCGGAGAGACTGTGTCATGGAGTGATGGTGGATGTGTGGTGCGAGGCGACTTGACCGGGGAGGCACATGGAAATGCTCTGGGTTATGGAGAACTATTGGCGGCTATTGTCTCCCTTCACTCCAAAGTGCTACACTCTGCTAAAATCCTGATCGACAAGGTGGATGTTCTAACAAGTGATCGTGGATGCTCTAAAATGGCCGCCTCGTTAGACAGTAGCGAGATTCTTTGTTTTACGTCTGACCGCGACAAGATGGCGGCGTTGCGTAGCGGTGCCTGCCCAGCGACCCCAGACCCCGGGAGGCCTCTTGCTACTGCTGTTTATTGCCCAGGCCGAAATGGAATGTGCGGTCTGCAATCACGGCGAGTGTTCCATCCCAGTACTATATCCCCATCTACCCGGAGATCGCTCCAGGAGGGACCTGACACTGAGACTTTCATCCTTGGATTGACTTCGCTTGGTACCACGGGTGTGGCGTACTCCTGGCCCAGCTGGTTCTCATTGACCTTGTATGTACGGGACACGGTTGAGTGCTCCAGTCGATGTTCCCCGTTTGGACTATCGTATACATCTCCCGGGCTTCTCTGGGTTTCCGTGGTTAGCAGTGGTGGCGGAGAAAGAACGGGACAGGGGTGAACATTTCTTATTATGGTCTGGAGATCTCCTGTTGCTGACCTGGGCATGTGGGTGGTGTGTCGCTGCTCTTGACTGTGCTATGTGTTGATTCTGGTACTCTAATTCATCCTGATTTTACTGCTTCATATCACCGGGCTTCTTCCTCTGTGTAATTGCTGGCTTTGCGGGACGGTGGGGCCGAGGGACGGGTGGTGGGCTCCTCCCCACTTTTCTATATTTTTGAGAGTTATAGATTAGGATTCTTTTCTTTCTCTCTATATTTCGGGACTCCTTTTTCTTGGCGACAGGCACATTGCTAGGGGGGGTTGGGCCGTAGCCAGCTGCATTTGTGCAGGGTGGTGGGCGGATAGGGGGGGTTTTTGGTTTTTTCTTTTAGGTTCTATGGGCCCTCTTTTCTTTTTCTTCTTTCTTTTTCTGGGTTTAGACGTTTTGCATGTGTGAGAGGCAGCGAATCTGGCATTTTATAACAGTTCCTATTTGTCAATCCTGCTCCTATGACGCCAGATCTAACTCGTTGTTCTTCGATATCCTGCTTCTGTCTATCCTACAGGAAAAATCTTTAAAATTAGACCTCATTAATCCTGTTACATGTCCTTAGTACCCTTTATGTTGCAATGTACTGTACTTGCTAGCCCTCGGGCTCGTTGCTGTATTGTATGTGGTTTTTGTCAATAAAGGTCTTCCAAAAATTTAAAAAAAAAAAAAAAAAAAAAAGACTGCATTGTTTAAAAGCAATCACAGGCATGGTGGGCTGCTGACTTCAGCAGACCACCATCGCTCTGATAGGGTTGATTCCTAATAGGGTGCAAATTAATTCTCCTGAGCTAAGTCGGTTTTCAAACCCACTAGGAATTTGTTAAATAAAACTCTATGAGTTTCATACATTAGGAATAGCGATTTCCTAATTGCGATTTGCCAAAATGGCAATTAGGTAATCGCCGTTCCTAATATTGATACATCTAGCTCCAAAAATCTAGGATACGATGGAGGTAAAAAAGAGTGTATAATGTTCTGAATTAGTCACGCGCGTGGTTTCCACCATGGTGGTCAAACACAAGAGCTTCTTCGATTGCTTCGCCTGACTTTGGTGATAGAGCTTCTCCTTATCTCTCTCCTGCGTACACCACACCAATGTATAGTCCTGTGAAACTTGAGGATGCAGCATTATGGGAGCTAAACTCCGATGCAAAGGGAAAGGAGAATGCAAAAGCAACTTTTTTACTAGTGAAAGAACCCCTTTCAAGGTTGGAGAAAAATAAAATTGTAAAAACAATACATTTGGTCACGTCTTTTTTAGTCAGCTGGATAGGTACAATTGAAGTTTAATGTCATGCTTAAGTGTGTAACCATGTGTATGTGTATTTATGTTCGTATTTCAAGGAAAGTATGTGAATATGCACAAAATAACAAGGTACACACAAGTATAAGCAAAATTTATGCATAAACAAGTTAAGTTACTTACACTTTTCTAAATCTCTGTGCAGGATCAATCAAACAGGATTTATAAAGCGCGGCCAATCCCCCACGAGGATATCCAGGCACTGAGCACCACATCTTCCCACTCTATGCAGAAAAAGAGTGTTTCTTTATATATAGAATCACAGGATTTATAAAAGGAAAACTGATTGTAAATTATGTATGATTATCGAATGTGAAATGAAATCTAGTTTAGAGCAGGTGTGGACAAAACTTTTATTTTGACAATGATATTTTGCACATTTTACAAACTTTTCACTTTGCAACATTCGCACCATAATGAACATTTTAATTAAACTTTCCTAATGTAAGAATATTCTCCCCAAAAAAATTCAGCAACTACAAACAGATTTTTTTGCAGAGATTTTATTTTGCACAAAACACTCATTTGGAATTGACTTTTTAAGAATTTAAACTTGTAACTTTTTTGAAGGTTTGAGGCTTGGGAGAAAACTTTAGGATGTCTGTAGAATAAATATGTGGTTACTTCTCTCACCCCTGGTTAAAAGGCGAGGGAATGCAGGTGTGTGCAGTGAATGCACACACTGAATATATGGCCCAATAAATAATCTATCAGGATCTCCATGGTTGACCTCCATGGGCCCTAAAACAGTTTTTTCTTACGAGCAAAGAGAGACCTGTAAGAAAGCAATAAAAACCATCCTTTGCTTGGGGTTACACCTGTTTTTTATTTGAGAGTTGTTTGAGAAGGATGTTGTGGTCTTGAGTGAAGGAATCAGGTGAGGGCTCGGTGGGACCTCCAGGGCCAATCCACTTTTTTATACCAATTGGAATAAGGTATCAGGTACATCAAGCTCTGCAGTTTCACCTCCTCCCGCCAGGGTTTACGTGGTGGATGGAAGTTTGCCTAGCTGCTCGTTAACTCCCAGGCAGACTGTATACCTTAATGGTCCTCGCCTTTTCAAATGTTTGAGGGTGAAATGGCTTCTTTATTTGAGGGAATTGCAGAACGGATGCATTTGGTTAAATGTGGGGTATTCATTGTACATGTAAGACAAGGGCTTTTTAAATAGGTTGAATAGTTCTTCTGTGGCTTCTGTTTATTTTGATATGGTGTGGTAAATAAAAAGGGCCTCCAGCGGTTAGCTCGTGAGCTACTATAGCTTTCCAGCTACCTCTGAGTAGCTCACCTGTGTGCAGCCCAGCTTATTAAACTAGAAAGCTTTTGCTTGGTTGAATCAATATATATATATATATATTTAAAAAATTGAGATTATACAACACTAATAATATTAGTAGCTCTCAATGCGTTTCATTGAACATAAGTAGCTCTCAGCACAGAAAAGGTTGGAGTCTCTGGAATACAGGAAAGTAGATAGACAAAATACCCTGTCACCCAGAACTTAAATCTTCCTCATGGATGATCCACAACAATGTCATGTCTGAATAAGTCTGTTTCACGTGTGAGTTCATTTGTATTTTGTTCTTTAGTTTATACTTGTATCTTTTGGTTTGTGTTAGCTCCCATTGGTTTGTTTTTTCCTGTGTTTCAGCCTTTGCCCATTCTGGTTGTATGATGCTTCTTGGCTCCTGCATTGCACTTTGGTTTGTTTATGTTTGCTCCACTTTTTTTGATTTTTCTGAATAGATTGTGTTACTTTTCAGAATTTTATTTTGTCTCTCTGCTTTCTTTGGTTTCCTTTTAGTTAGATTTGTGTATTTTTCTAACGCTTGTAATCATTGCATTCATTTTCTTTGCATCTCCCACGCTCAAAGCATGTGTGCAACAGTTTGTAGGTGATGGAAAGAAGCAGGAGGAATGTTCTGATTGGTTAGATTGCTTTCCGACAGTCATCACTCACAGATATTTGGACCACAACTACAGATGGCTTTTTGTTGAGTATTGTCGAAAACCTTCTGTAGTCAATAGCAATTCTTACATTGGGCTTTGTTCCAGCCTATTGCTCACCACTGGTTGATTTTCTTGTCAGTCTCATATGCTTGCTTCTTCAATGGCTTTCTTTCCTTTTCTTCTCTAATTCTCTCTCCCCGAGTATAGCTTTTTTACCTTCCTTATGTTAATTATACTCAGGGAACCATTTCTTATTTTCTTTTGCGTTTAGCCCTCCATGGGAGTGCATGTCTTTTCTTGCACCCTCTCACTCTCCCCCTGTCAGCTGCTTCCCACTTCACACCCCTCTGTCTCCGACCACCCTATACAGCATTTGCAAAACATGCCGACAAAGCCATTGGGTCTGCTACATTGGCAAAGCCACAAAGTTGGATCTATTTCATTTGCCTATGCTTGTTCTCATTGTAATGTTGAAAGCAGGATTACTTAAAAGAATTCTCTCCTAACATTTAAATCTTTGTGATTTCATTTCATTCCTCCTCTGGATACCCCGGCAGCGAGAAAATCGCAAAGCTGTGAAACAGATCTGTGAAAGCAAGTGCAGCAGCGTACCAGAAAAGACCACCCATGGCAAGGCCAGTCTCTGATGCACACCACCCTGCTCCACACTCCCTGCGGAGAGCCGACAGGCACCAGTTCAAGAAGAAGCTAGCAAAAACCACTAGGTCTACTAGGCCCTGAAATACACGCCTACACCAGATCGTTCCTTTCTCGTGTATGTCCTTCCAGGTAACAGACTCCCAATCTACCCCCTAACTACCTTGAATTCAAACTCTGGTGACCTGGAAGCAAATGTGATGCACCCACAGCGGCCATATTTAATTCTTTTGAGCTTCAGTGGAATAGTCACACAAATCCAAGATGGCGACCTGGCGGTCAAGCAATGGTTAAAGGGGAGCCAATACAGAGAAGCAGGGGAGCGCACTAACCAGGGAGAATTCTTGAGACCCCTCAATTTTGGAATAGCCCTAAAAAAGAATCAAATAGGGCTGGTTTCAAATTTTAACATCTGAACTTTCGAACTCCGCCTTGCGCCCATGCCCTAAATCAAACGAAGACCAAAAAAACAGCTACGTGGAAATATGACCGTGGAACTTAAAGTTGAAAGGAGTGATCACCCCCCCCCCCCCCCCCCCGGACCGGTACGCGTACTACCTTCTCGTTGAGGCACGCGCACTGGGCATGAGAAAAGAATACTGTTGGGGTCTGCCCTTAAACGGGTTGCGTCTATGAAGAGCGGGTCTTTAGCATTTAACCATTGCCTTTTAGACAAGCTCTGCGCTGATTCCAGTTGGCAGGTTGTGTAATAAAGAATGAAAATGATGGGATTTAATCAAAACCACCCTCCACATGTATTAGTTTTGACTTTTATCTTGGCTGATTGAAAAAAGGGATCTGGCAGAAGTAATAAACTTCCTCCATTACCCCAGGTTCTCAAAAATTAAAAAAACTCAGGTCGCCCGCAGTTAAAGGCCATAAAGTGCTTTGAAGGTATCTCGGTCTATATTACAACTGGGGATGAAGTATTATACATTTTAAAAATAACAAATACGTCCAGAATACATCCCGTTTCCACCCAGATTCTCAAATAAATGATTTGTTGGCTTTATTTGCACAATAAATAATGAAATAACTTAAAACGAAACCAGTACCCTAAATATATTTTGAAGTAATTGGAAACTTCCCTTACTGAAGATGATCATTATACTGTAATTAAAGTTAACTATGGTTCATTTATTTAATAGTTAATGCCCCTTTGGTCTTGGTGGGCTATAAAACCTCGGATAATTGCAATGAAGACAGACCTAAGTCAGGGTCCCACAAACAGAGTATTTGGGAGCTGTGAAGAGGAATTCTAGCAATGAAGGGTGTTGAAAAAGAAATTTGGTGCCCTTAAATCGAATACGAATACTGTGCTTCGGTTGATGGATTCTATCGCGACAAAGGTGATAATGACATGGCATGACTGAGGAGAGGAGTTTTATTCCACATAGGGCTTGCCTCGCAAAGATATTTAATGTTGTAATATTAGTTGTGTCAACTTGTCACTGAATTTGAAGTTCAAAGTAACAATTAACTATGTAACAATAACTAACAGTTTAATGGAATTACAAGAGGGGCTATAGACAGAACCTAGGGCAGGGGATCAACTGGGGTGCCCGTACCCCCTGGGGGCGCGCGATGGCATTTCAAGGGGTACGGCAAAGAGGGAAAGTATGTATTGTGTGTAATAGGCCCTGTGGGTGCAAACATTTCCTAGGGGTGCGAGACATAAAAAAGGTTAGGAATCTCTGACCTAGGGGGTCAAGAGACCCGAACTATAGAGATTAGGGCTACAGAGACCAAACCAGATTATAGAATTGCAGCCTAATAGTTGAGAACAGCTTGAGGCAGGACTAAGAGCATGCAAAGATGGAAAACAGCTGGCAAATTCGCAAAATATTTGTAAAAGTTTTCGAACTTCATGGAGTGCAAAGCTTGTGAAACTTAAAAATGGACAGTTCAGCCTTCCTCTTTTGCAAGAGTGATCCAATTATGCTGTATCAAACGGAGACATCGGGCAGCAGGTGGTTTGCTGTCGCTCCGCAACAGTCCATGGACTGTGCCGCAGGCCGTCTCTACGTGACAGTTTCAAGTTACTGCTCTGTCTGTGCCTGACCCATACTTCCACCCTCCACCGCCACAACTTTAGATCCATCTCCCTTGGTCCGACTCTTACTTCCATGGCAGTATTGGATTCTGCCAGCATTTCCTGACTTACATGTCTGCCTCACTGGATACCCTCCACCAGGACATTGGGTGTTCCAATACAACTGGCAGGTTTGAAAGTGTTCAGTCGAAGACGGGAAACTTCGCCCACTTGGATTTGGCAAGCATAGTGCAATACAGCAATTTAACATTATGCAAATAAGTTAGACCTTACGGCAAAAGGAGCAGTCTGGACAAATTTGCAAGGTGACCTCCCGTCTGCACAAGACAACAAGCAACATCACGCACTTCAGCCTTATCAGTGAGGTGTATCGTCAGTTTGTAAAATACAAATTAGGGGTCCATGTCTGGACATACGTCATCAACACCTGAAATCTGAGGTGCCGGGGAATATTAATCCTCCTCACTAGCATGACTGTGTTTTTTGTAAGTTGCCCTGGCACCCTGAAATTAAACAAATCAGGATAAGGGACCACAAGGTAATTTTAATTTCTGAGATCCCAAAAGCAGATTGGTAAGAGCTCCATTGGTTTGCAAGGTTGAGCCTAAACAGGTACATTAGGTGTCTGGGTGAAAACTCGATGGTGAAGCATGCCACGGAGAATTCCTAATGGCTAAGATTCTTTTTTTTAAAAAGAGCAAGGAGCCCCCTCTGGGCAGGTTGTGGGATGAGCTTGACAGGCGATGGGAAGTGACTTGACCCACCACTGGGTTCTCTCTCCTGTGGCTTAATTTGGGTGTGATACAGTTGGAAGTGGAGTGAAGCAATTTATGACACACCTATCTACCCCCATAGTGCATAATATTTGCTATTGAAAAGAGACTGAGTTGGGGTCAAAAACAATGTTTCCTGGATGTAAAAATCATTCCTTTTTTTAAACTAAACATTAATAAGTCATCCAGATTTCAAAAATGTTATGAAGATACAATGGGACACAATGGGAGTGGATTTAGTCCATAATTTGGAATTTGAAAGCACTTGTGAGTTGTTTCATGTTGAAGACCTGTCTTAATATGAGTAGATTGAAACATGCCTTTCTTTGTTGGGGACTTGGAGTGTGCTGATGATTCAAGGATGGTCTAATGGCCTCAGAATACAGCAGAGACAATAAGGGATAGGCCAGAGTAGCTGACTCCAAAGCCTGGTGCTCACAGGTTCGACCCCCGGCGGCAGCTCAGCACAATGTGTCCCTGGGTAATATTTCACTTAGCCTCCCCGACGGCACCCCTTTGAAACCTTAAGGGGTGATATGTTTGCACTTTACAAATAGGAATTACAATGAAAAGTGTCAAGGCCTTGGCCTACACTCCGTTGGTTGGCCATTCCAGGGGCGTAACAAAGGCCTCCGCAGTACGGGGGGCCCAGAGCTCCAGGGGGCCCCCTCAGCAAAGTATGCTGGCATGAGAGCTCCTGAGTGAGCCCTGAAGAGGGCCCCTCCATGTACTTTGAAGGGGGCCCCCTCGAGTTTCGTTACGCCAGTGGGCCATTCCCAACGCAGAAACCCCATGCAAACCAGCTAGATCCACCGATGTTGACGCTGTTCACTGCACCGACATGCGCTTTACTCCATGTGTCATGTAGTCTGCTTCACAGATACACACATGCCAAAGACACAATCTACAATCGATGCGTGGTAGAAATAAGAAGATGCGTGCAAAGCATAAAAGCCTACAACAGCTCTCCTTTGAAAATTAGGATTTTCTGATTTCTGTGAAAACAAGTCAACAAGCGAAAAAAGTATGTCTTCCACATAGTTACAGTAATATAAGTAGGTCTGTTCCTGAAAGTTGTAATGGCTAAAACGGCTTTATGAAACGTGTCTTCTGCAGATTGTTTTTATATTGAATATTCCGCACACAGGTCCGACCCGTGGCCCTCTAAAAGAGCCAGACCCACCCCTCAAACTGCTTAACAGGCTGTCTTTGGAGCCCCCTTCGGAAATGCACGAGTTATTTTACAATTAGCGAACATTAGCAGGCCTGAAAAATCCGTTTCAGATGCTGTGGTTTGGGCAAGTTATGGGTCAGATTTAAATGACGCGCACCTGTGTGGTATTAAAGCTGGTGCGTGCGCGCGAGAACAACGGAAACGTGTAATGTGGTTTTTAAGTGGGGGTTCACCTGGGGGTGTGCCTTTGCTGTATTCCTCACTGAGGCACGCGATGTAAACGGGTCACTCACCTCTTTCCTCTCAGGACGCCTTCCCTGGCGCGGGCGCGCTGCAAACCCCCGCGCGTGCACAGATGAGTGTCCAGTTCACGTCTGTCGAGACTTTTTCCCGCCTTTCTTTGCTCTCGCGAGAGTTGGTGTTCGCCGGTAACAAGAGCATTGGCGCGCGAGGGGAAACCTTGCGAACCTTGTTAACGTGTGGTTCTGGAAGAGTGTCGCGCGGAAGTTTGGGAGCCTGTTGTAAGCGGGTGGATTCAAAGATTTTCCTCATGAGCGACTGAACGCTCGGGAAGGAATATGTATCAAATAACATTCCCTCTGCACAGTGGTTCAACGAAAGCCAAACTCAGGTAGGCTTTTGTGTATTTTGTTAGATACATTTGCAAAGTTGTGAGAAAATAAATTTCAGCTTCATATACCCCTAACAATGCACACATCACCCTCACCTCGTTTGCATAACCCTCCTTTCCCCAAATATTTTCGGACTGGAGTTAAAATTATAATATCTTTACAATCTCACATCGGATGGGATGAATGGATGGTTGGGCGGTGTGCGCTTGGCAGATGCAGCGTGAGCCAGCTGGTCACCTGCGGAGCCCATTTGGAGGACAGATCTCCTGGAGAACAGATAATGAAAGGTTTCCTCCTGGGCAGCTACACATTGGGCTAGTTGTGATGCAACAGAGGAATCCTGCTCTAAGGTAAAGCCGAATGCCTGGCAGTTCGGGCTGCACCGCTCCTATTGTAGCAGCTCGGTTTGAACTGAGGTGGCCTGGTGGGAAAAATAACGATGGACTGGGATGCGGCCAGGGTAGTCATCAATGGCTTGGACCAAGCAATTCTAGCCATCACTATTTTTTTGTATACTTCAGGCAGAAGCATCATCCGGCATCAACTGCTACCTCAGGCCTACGGAAACCCTCCCGCTGTATGTGTACAAATAAACAGGTATATCTGCTCTCATGCCCCAACCCTCCAGGCTTATCTGCCTGCCCCTCAACCACTGAAAAAGTACCTAGCATCCTGGCTCCGTCCCGCACCACCCTCAGCATTACCCTCCGCTCACAAAAATTCACCAATAAAGCTCCTGGTTTCCTTCCTTAAATCCTACACCCACTATGCGTTCCCAACCTCTCTGCGTCCTCTATTTTGTGGGAAACGGCCTTTACAACGTAGGCTGAGCCATGCATGCAGTTTCCACGCAAGCGTTACCACGCTTGCCTGAACCACGCATCTGCCTTAACTATGGATACGCTTTGTTAAGGCAGGTAGGAGTCTAGTGTTCAGATGTGTGGGGAGAAGAAGAGGAAGCATCAGGACAGGAAGCTCCGGACGCGGACAGGTAAGTGGGGCTGGGGCCTGGATTGGGGGGTAGTTTTAAGGGGTGGGGTCGGTTTTAGGGCTCAGGGCTGGGGTCGGGTTAGGTTTTGGAAGGAGCAGGGTTTTAGGGCTCATGGCGGAGGGGAGGGGAGTGGATCAGGGTAGTTGTAAGGAGTGGGGCGGGGTTTGGGGTATTTTTTAAAGTTGGGTGTTGATTTTTGGGCCCAGGGCCGGGGAGGGTTAGTTTCAAGGGCTGGGTTTGGGGGGAGTTTTTAGCGGTGGGGGTTGCTTTTAGGGCTCAGGGCAGGCGGTTGGGGTAGTTTAATTAATGGGGGCAGGATTTTATGCCTCAGGACAGTGGAAGCGGTAGTTTTAAGGACAGCCTCAGGTAAGTTTTAAGGCTCAGGACAGGGGGGCTGAGGTCGGGTAGTTTTTGGTAGGGAGCAGTGTTTTAGGCCTCAGGGCGGGGAAGGGGTAGTTTTAAGGCAGGGTGGGGTAGGTTGTAGGCTTCACGGCGGGGCGAGGTAGGTGTGATGATTTTAGGGCTTATGGCAGGGCAGGTGGTCGGTGTAGTAGTAATCTTTACTATGCATATCCCTTTACCAAGAAATTGTGTGATAAAGACATGAGTGGTAAAAGTATGTGTGTTAAAGGAATGCCTTGTAAGAAGCATTTGTGGTTAGGACAGCTTTGTTGAAGCACTGAGAACTGTGACATGAGAGCTCTAGGGAAGAGCAAATGCACAAAATCTATTATTTTCCACCTGACCTAGGCTAAAATTTCTCAATCGAGGCATGTGTGATTAATTCCTTCCACCACCAGCACTGAAGTGTAAGCATTTACAACTGCAATCTGTCCGAGGAGCGGTAATCTGTGGACACTGATCCTGCAATAATTAGCGGACCCATCAACGGTTCTTCTATAAGGTATGAGATTATAGCAGTTCGGCTTTGGATTACGCGAGGGAGGGTGTGATCACCGGGCAGTGAATGGATTAGTTGCGTATCTTGTCCCTGGCACCTTCCTCAGTGGGCAGTGTGTAGAGGTGGATTCACTCACTGGTCAGGTGATGTGTCTGTGCAGACTGACGATTAGCTCTAGGTAATTTCACTAGTCATCTTAATAAACAGATGCCGCAGGACTCCTGGGTGCCAAAAATTGAAGTTAAATTCTTGAATTCATTGCAGTCACTGGGAATCACCTGGACCCGTGTTTCAGTACAAAGGGCCTGAGTTAGAAGTCAGCGGAGGGGAGCTCCCATCTGCCGTTTTACGATCACTCCCTATGGGGATGGACGGGATATCCATCACGTTTGTGACAGAGCATTTCCTCTGCCTACTTCTAAATCAGTTGCAAAAAAGAACAATTGATGGACAGAATGCAGAACAGTGTCATACATTCACCCCAGTACAGAGATCTGAGCCTAAATCCATCGTTTTTTTGCTCACCATTCCATTCCAGTTTGAACCCAGCCATATGCAAATCAGTCTTGACCCTGCGCCCAATGGGAACAGTCCAGGCCGAACTGCCAAGACAGTTCCTCCCTGGACTGCAAACAAGCATCCTAGCACTGATTTCGGGCTTTCACCCTCATAAGTCAGGATAGCTTGACTCCAGTGGCATGGAGAGCACAGAACCCACGTCTGGGCATACCTGTCCCACTCCGGGTGACAAATGCAAAAAGAACAATTGATTGACAGAATGCAGAACAATGTCATACATTCACCCCAGTACAGAGCTCTGGGCCAAAATCCATTGTTGTTTTGCTCACCATGCCATTCCATTTTGGACCCAACCATAAGCAAATCAGTCTTGACCCTGCGCCCAATGGGAACAGTCCAGCCCCAACTGCAAGGCCAGGTTCTCACTGGACTGGAAACAAGCATCCTAGGACCAGTTTTGGGCTTTCAGGTCTCATCAGCCAGGATAGCTTGACTACAGTGGCATGGAGAGCACGGGACCCACCATCCCTCTCGGGGTGACAAAATGCAAAAAGAACAATTGATTGGCAGAATGCAGAACAATGTCATACATTCACCCTAGTACAGAGCTCTGAGCCTAAATCCATCAATTTTTGCTCACCAGGCCATTCCAGTTTGGACCCAGCCATATGCAAATCAGTCTTGACCCTACCCCCAATGGGAACAGTCCAGCCCGAACTGCCAGGCCAGGTCCTCCCTGGACTGGAAACAAGCATCCTAGGACGCACGGGACCCACGTCTGGACATACCCGTCCCACTCGGGGTGACAAATGCAAAAGGAACAATTGATTGACAGGGATGACCTGGCTTGGGAATTTGGTCTGGACTGTTCCCATGAGTCACAGGGTCAAGACTGATTTGCATATGGCTGGGTCTAAACTGTGGTGGCATGGTGAGCAAAAGAACATTGGATTTAACCCAGATCTCTTGACTGGGGGTGAATGTATGATTTATTCAGCATTCCGTCCATCATTTGTTTACTGGGGGAGAATGCATGATTTATTCAGCATTCCGTCCATCATTTGTTTGCGTAGCACTTTTCACCCTAAGTGGGATGGGTATGCCCAGACGTGGGTCCCATGCTCTCTGTGCCAAGGGATTCATGCTAGCCTGGCTGATGAAGGGTAATACTCAGAAACCGGTCCCAGGATGCTTGTTTCCGGTCCAGGGAGGAGCTCGCTTGGCAGTCTAGACTGTTCCCATGAGGCACAGGGTCAAGACTGATTTGCATATGGCTGGATCTAAACTGTGGTGGCATGGTGAGCAAAATAATAATGGATTCAACCCAGATCTTTTGACTGGGGGTGAATGTATGATTTATTCAGCATTCCATCCATCATTTGTTTGTGTAGTACTTCTAAATCAGGCCCATAGATTTTGTCTCATCTGTGCCAAACCTGATAGGAATCACACGTACGAAAATCAGCCTTGGTCCTGCTCCAATAGATGAGTCCATCCCAATCTGTAAGGCATATAACCTTTTGGGCCAATCAGTAAGAAATAGTTTGAGTTCTTTTCTTCATAGCAAGCTCGGGTCATGGTCAGTACACCGAGGTGGGCTAAAGCACTGGACAGACTCAGTTAAAAGTCAGGCACATCCCTTTAAAAAGCACTTTCCCTTGGTACAGTTTCTAAATGCCCTTTTGGGATCTTTTGATCTACCAATGTATTGTGTCATCTTTTGACCTATTTCAATGCTTCCTGTATTGTAATGATGTTTTACATGGTTTATATTATTCAATAAAGCTTTCTAAACTTAAAAAAAAAGTCAGGCACATCAGTCACATGTCCTTCGCAGTCATCCCAACTCCTCTAACCAGTGTTAGTCAACAGGTTGGGTTTCACGTCGAAATGGCGACTACAGAAACATTTGTGTTAAGATATTGTTGCCACACTTTTGAGTACCGAAATACTGAGAAGCTAAGAGCATATAAGTATAGAATTACTATTCTTAACTCCACTCGACCTCTATACACGCATCTCTCGATAATTTGGTTCTCGCTATTTAGTCGGGATATTCTTATAGCAAAATATCCTGGAGTCGATATTGAGGTGAAATACTGACAAGTTGCTATAATGATTCAGACTAGCCAAATCCACAGGTCGGCTTGCTAAAAATATAATATCCTGTTTCAGTAGCACTCCTGCTGCAAAATCAATTTTTTTAATTTTGTCATACGTTTATCCTAATTCCAGTGCTCTTCCATTTGAGCAGGGGAGCATTGTCCTACAGGCCACAGAGCGGAAAAAGAAAACGTTAATTACGTTTATTTATTACCATTTTATTTTTCAGCAACCCATCCTGAACTAAGTGTCAGGACGGAGGTGCGGCTACCGCTGCCGAGTGGCAGCAGGGAGCTGTGCACTTTAAAATGCGCCTGTCTCTTTGGCTGGCCATCTTGGGACGGCCAGCCAGACATGCACATTTTGAAGTTCTCAGCTAGGTAAGAGAAAGCGCAGGCCTCCAGTGCTCTTAGGAGCGCTGTAGGAGCCTGCTCTATTCTATCCTGGTGCAGCTTTCATGCTGTGAAAGAAGCACTGGGATTGGGTGGTGCAGTTTCCTGCATCTGCAGCTTCCTGAGGACACCCAAGGGAGGAGAATGTTGCACTGCCAAGAAAGGAAGGTACGATTATTTCTCTATTATACGTGTGTTGTACTGGCCGCCGCCTCCCCACCCTCGGTACATGCCAGCCACCACTCCCTGATTCTCGATCCTGCATCGGTGGCCAAAAGAGATTTTGTTCTGTTGAAGCAAGCCATTCAAAATCTTTTGGTACACAAGTTATCTTTGGGCCTTGGGGACAGAAGTATATGATGGGAGAAAAAGTTTATTAATCCAATCAAATTTCTTTTCTTACTAAATTTGCGAAGTTACTGTAACATGAAGATTGTATGTAGGCAGTAAATTGCGTATATCGGGTGTCTTTTGATGTACTGTGCTAAAAGAAAGGGCATGGGACCTTGCGCTGTAGTAATCAAATGTGTGAATGTGCTTTGTTCCTCTGAATTACATGTTTTATTGTGATCCACAAATACATCATTATATCATTATAAGTTATAGTATTGACTATAAATTTAAATCGCCTATGAAATAGAATTGTGCAAAATTTTTAAGTTTGCTCAATTTTATGCTTTTTACAGCTGTCATCCATATTATTTATCTGATTTTGCAACACAATACTGCATGTGAGTTCCCTTCGATTGTGCAACTCTTGGTGAAATATAACGTACTTTATGGTGGATACTACGGAGTCACCTTCGCTCGTTTAGAGGCGGTGTTAGTGAATTCTGTGCTTAGTGTTGAAGTGCACCCGCAATGTTGGATTCTTATTTACATTTCACACCTTGGAGTTAAGGAGTTCCATGTTATCTTACCCAAAAGTTGTAGTCATCATTTTGATAGTTGCACTAATGAAATAAAGAAATTATTGTACAGAACAATCACATGAAAAAAAACTTTCAGATCAATTTGAGAAATTCTATGTATATGGTGAGAAACATTTAATGAATGCATAATGTGTACAATTCTGTGCTTACTTTTTAGGTCTCGCCTGAGCCAATGCGCTTGCACATTGCTACGGCTAGACTTATGTAGGGGCTACAGGAAAGGCTGCCAGGGTGCTTTGGAATGTGGATTATGGCCAGTGCATGTGCGCCGGGACGCGCGCTCACCATTTGCCCCCCCCCCCCGCATCAGACTTGAAAGGAAGCCGCTCGTACACCACCATTTGTCTGAGCCTCGGCATCAGACTTCAAAGGAAGCCGCTCCCCTGCCCCCCCCCCCCCCATCAGACTTCAAAGGAATGCGCTCCCAAACTTGCTGGCCTCGCTCTCATGAGCCTTTATTTACTTGTTTTCATGGTCTGTTCTTCCTCCAGCTCTCTCTCTCCTTACCTCTGTTTCTTCGCCACTCTCTCGCTTTCAACCTTGTTGTTTCATATTGTTAGCCCTGGCTCTTCTCTTCCATACAGGCTCACTTCTGTCGCTCGCTGCTTTTGCTTCTATGAATTTTGGCCTATCTCCAACCTCCTCCCTCGCTGATCTCGGATCTCGGTCCCCTCCTCCTCTTTCCTCTCTCCCTCGCCTCTCCCGCTCTTACTGTTCCTGTCTCCTATTCATTCATCTTCCTCATCCAATTTACCAACCTCTCTTCATCTCGCAGACATACTTCCATTCTTGGCTAAGAAAATCATTGCCGTATTGATCTGTGCCTACTCGTCTCTCTTCATAACACATCCAATGCTTTGTTAATCAATGTTATATACATAACAAGGGTTTTGTTCACAGGTCTATTAAGAGGATACTTCACTCGGGGACACCACCACATCACTCGGGGACCCAACCATATCACTCGGGGACACCACCACGGTATACAGACAAAATATTGAGTCCAAAATATAGAATTGCACTAATATCGAAGTCAAAATATAGAATGGACAAAATATCAAATGGACTATAGTCAACAAAAATATCGAATGTGAGGTAAGTAATTTAATATCGATTTACATAAATATAGAAAGTCAAAATATCGAAATAAATAATATAGGTATTAAATATATCGATTTTTTAATATCAATTTTTTAAAAGTGTTTTGTGTGTTAGTATATGTGTGAAAAGTGTACATTTATTTTATAATTTATTTTAAGTTATGAGCTTTATGGTATTTCATTTTTGCGTAATTTAATTCTGTAGCGGGTTGTGGGTTTATAGGGGAATAGGGTGGGAAGTATAGTTAATTAAATATTTAAATGTATTTATTGGTATTTATTTTGAATTACTTGTTAATTAATTTTTAATTGGTAATTAAATAAATGTTAATTGTCAATTAATTTTTATTAATTGATTAATTGATAATTATGTTAATTTTATCAATTTATTTTCCTCAGCGGGTTGTGGGTTTATAGGGGAATAGGGTGGGAAGTAATTTAATTATAATTTATTAAATATTTTAATTTATTTATTGGTATTTATCTTGAATTAATTGTTAATTATTTTTAATTGGTAATTAAATCAATGTTAATTGGTAATTAATTTGTATTAATTGATTAATTGATAATTATGTTAATTTTATAAATTTATTTCCCGCAGTGGGTTGCGGGTTTATAGGGGTATAGGGTGGGAAGTAATTTAATTACAATGAATTAAATATTTTAATTTATTTTACTGGTATTTATCTTGAATTAATTGTTAATTAATTTTTAATTGGTAATTAAATCAGTATTAATTGGTAATTAATTTTTATTAAGTGATAATTATGTTAATTTTATACATTTATTTCCCGTAGCGGGTTGTGGGTTTATAGGGGTATAGGGTGAGAAGTAATTTAATTATAATTAATTAAATATTTTAATTTATTAGTATTTATTTAGAATGAATTGTTAATTAAGTTTTAATTGCTAATTATTTAATTGTTGATTAGTAATTAATTTGTATTAATAGGTAATTAATTTTAATAATTAATTTTATTTGTATTTTAATTGATTAATTATTATATTATATTAAATTGGTAATTACTTTTAATTAATTTTTTATTGGTATTAATATTTAATTTATTTTTATTAATATATGAAGTATTTACTTTCCCTACTGTTGCACTCACTGGAGTGGGAATAGTAATATTTCCCCATACGCTATCCAACGCTTTTCCTACTGTTGCACTCACTGGAGTGGGAATAGTAATTTTTACACCTACTCTATCTAACGCTTTCCTTACTGTTGCACTCTCTGGAGTGGGAATACTTATTTTTACCCCTACGCTATCCAACACTTTCCCTACTGTTGCACTCACTGGAGTGGGAATAGTAATTTTTACCCCTACGCTATCCAACGCTTTCCCTACTGTTGCACTCACTGGAGTGGGAATAGTAATTTTTACCCCTACGCTAACCAACGCTTTTCCTACTGTTGCACTCTCTGGAGTGGGAATAGTAATTTTTACCCCTACGCTATCCAACGCTTTCTCTACTGTTGCACTCACTGGAATGGGAATAGTAATTTTTACCCCTACGCTATTCAACGCTTTCCCTACTGTTGCACTCACTGGAGTGGGAATAGTAATTTTTACCCCTACGCTATCCAACGCTTTCCCTACTGTTGCACTCTCTGGAGTGGGAATAGTAATTTTTAGCCGTACGCTATCCAAAGCTTTCCCTACTGTTGCACTCACTGGAGTGGTAATAGTAAATTTTACCCTTCCACTATCCTACGGAAAAATATTGTATATTTTTTTAATTAATATTGTTTTTTATTTATATATATATATATATATATATATATATATATATATATATATATATATATATATATATATATATATATATATATATATATATATATATATATATATATTGTCGCTCCAGGTTGTCCACCTCTTGAGTAGCACACGAGCAGCAGCTTTATTTATGTGTAGGTGAGGGCGGGGATCCGCTTGTAGACGCCGCTCCGTAATGGATCTGCCCGACGTGTTTCGAAGCTCCATCTGCTTCTCTTCAGGGGCTTTAACGGAAGCGGTGTGCGCACCCGTTACACTTCTCCAATTTGATATAACTCACCCGCCGATGGGAGGCTCCAATGAGACTTCTGGGAAGTGTAGTGCGGAAAGCACACAATCAAGTCCTGTATGGACTCCACAAGTGGGCCCGTCCTCGATCCCATGTACGGCTGCTACTTCACTGCCGTGACCCCCACGTTAACGGGGTGGTGCATACTCCGCGGCTGGACTGCCGCGTGTAAATTGTCGCTCCAGGTTGTCCACCTCTTGAGTAGCACACGAGCAGCAGCTTTATTTATGTGTAGGTGAGGGCGGGGATCCGCTTGTAGACGCCGCTCCGTAATGGATCTGCCCGACGCGTTTCGAAGCTCCATCTGCTTCTCTTCAGGGGCTTTAACGGAAGCGGTGTGCGCACCCGTTACACTTCTCCAATTTGATATAACTCACCCGCCGATGGGAGGCTCCAATGAGACTTCTGGGAAGTGTAGTGCGGAAAGCACACAATCAAGTCCTGTATGGACTCCACAAGTGGGCCCGTCCTCGATCCCATGTACGGCTGCTACTTCACTGCCGTGACCCCCACGTTAACGGGGTGGTGCATACTCCGCGGCTGGACTGCCGCGTGTAAATTGTCGCTCCAGGTTGTCCACCTCTTGAGTAGCACACGAGCAGCAGCTTTATTTATGTGTAGGTGAGGGCGGGGATCCGCTTGTAGACGCCGCTCCGTAATGGATCTGCCCGACGCGTTTCGAAGCTCCATCTGCTTCTCTTCAGGGGCTTTAACGGAAGCGGTGTGCGCACCCATTACACTTCTCCAATTTGATATAACTCACCCGCCGATGGGAGGCTCCAATGAGACTTCTGGGAAGTGTAGTGCGGAAAGCACACAATCAAGTCCTGTATGGACTCCACAAGTGGGCCCGTCCTCGATCCCATGTACGGCTGCTACTTCACTGCCGTGACCCCCACGTTAACGGGGTGGTGCATACTCCGCGGCTGGACTGCCGCGTGTAAATTGTCGCTCCAGGTTGTCCACCTCTTGAGTAGCACACGAGCAGCAGCTTTATTTATGTGTAGGTGAGGGCGGGGATCCGCTTGTAGACGCCGCTCCGTAATGGATCTGCCCGACGCGTTCTAAGAGCCTTCCTCAGTGCCCTGCACCCACTCGAGTCATGTAGAAATGTTAATCAGTCCTGCTCCGCCTTAATGTGTAATCTGGCGTCTCTGAGCTCCTCCCCTTAAGTCGTAGGCTCACCTGTTGGACATCAGGATCCATTAACCGGACTCCAACTCCAATATATATTTCTCACCACGTTCTCCTTTTTGAAAAAGTACGTAGACGACACACCAGGAGTTTGCTGTGATGTGGAAGTTTATTGGCAGCAAAAAAGCAAACAAGCATATATATATATATGTTTAAGAAAAATAAAAATCAGTTTTTGTATAACTTAAATTAATTATTTCATAATTTTAAGGTTATTTAAGTATTTTTAAGTATATTTAAGGTAATTATTTTTAATATTTCATTAATTATAAATTATTTTTAAGACATTTTTAAAAATTCGATATTTTGACGAACTATAGTTTTTTAATATCAATATTTTTGTACTTACCTGTTTGTAGATAGGAATTCGATATTTTGTCATTCTATATTTTGTCTTCAATATTTTGGGTATTCTATATTTTGTCAGTGATCCCACCACCACATCACTCAGGGACACCACCACATCACTCTACTTCATTCTGGGACACCACCCCATCTCTCAGGAACACCACCACATCACTCAGAAAGACCAGCACGTCACTCAGGGACACCAACACATCACTCGGGGACACCACCACATCACTCGGGGACACCACCACATCACCCAGGGACACCACCACATCATTCGGTGACACCACCACATCACTCAGGGACACCACCACATCCGTCAGGGGCACCACCACATCCCATACTTTGTTAAACAATGTTATATACATAACAAGGGTTTTGTTTACAGGTCTATTAAGAGGATACATCACTCGGGGACACCACCACATCACTCAGGGGCACCACTCAGGGGCACCACCACATCACTCAGGGACATAACCACATCACTCAGGGACACCACCACATCACCACATCACCCAGGGACACCACCACATCACTCGGGGACACCACCACATCATTCGGTGACACCACCACATCACTCAGGGGCACCACTCAGGGGCACCACCACATCACTCAGGGACATATCCACATCACTCAGGGACACCACCACATCACTCAGGGACACCACCACATCACCCAGGGACACCACCACATCACTCGGGGACACCACCACATCACACAGGGACACCACCACATCACTCAGGAACACCACCACATCACTCAGGGAACCCACCACATCACTCAGGGACACAACCACATCAGTCAGGAACACCACCACATCACTCAGGGACACCACCACATCACTCGGGGACACCACCACCTCACTCAGGGACACCACCACATCACTCAGGGACACCACCACATCACTCTGGAACACCACCACTTCACTCTGGGACACCACCCCATCTCTCAGGAACACCACCACATCACTCAGGAACACCAGCACATCACTCAGGGGCACCACCACATCACTCAGGGGCACCACCACATCACTCAGGGACACCACCACATCACTCGGGGACACCACTACATCACTCAGGAACACCACCACATCACTCAGGGACACCACCACATTACTCTGGGCCACCACCACATCACTCAGGGACACAACCACATTACTCTGGGCCACCACCACATCACTCAGGGACACCACCACATCACTCAGGGACACCACCACATCACTCAGGGACACCACCACATCACTCGGGGGCACCACCACATTACTCTGGGACACCACCACATCACTCTAATACACCACCACATCACTCTAATACACCACCACATCACTCAGCCCAACCACATCATCACTCAGCACCACAACAGCACTGTCCTTGATTGCTACCAACAAGCATTGCCATAGCCAATAGGATTCGCATTAGGAAAGTGTAAGCTATTGGCTTTGTGAATAGCAATGCTATTAATTTAGATATTTTCAAAGCCAACACATATTTTTAAAATGTGTCATTTACAATACCAATAGCTCACACTTTCCTAATGCGAAACCTATTGCTTTGCAAATGCTTGTTCTTGTAGTTGTTTCACATCAATTCTTTTATCCGTGATTTTGAGTATATTACTTTTGCAGTCCCAATATTCAAGCAACTGTGAAATTAAATTACAGCTGCTGAGAGAGATTTATGTAGCCGGTCAGCAAACTTATCTTGCCGCATGTGTAATATAAATAAGGCTCCCTATTTTCTGTTTTGACAGATTTTTCCAGATAAATACAGACAGAAACCAATGTGTTTTCTGTCTGCATTTATTTTTAAAAGTGGATGAATACCAAAAATTATGCTTCTTTTAAGTGACTCTCTGTGCTTATAGGCCAGCAGCTGAGCATATGGACAGCATGGGAAATTAAAAAAAAACAGGATGAAATGTATTTAAATAACATACATTTATGGTACAATGCTGGTATTTACCAGTGAATGTATTGTTATGTAATATTTGACAGCTTAAATAGCTGAAACACAACAGACATCAAAGTATGGAAATGTACAGCTTTACAACTTCACATTTACACAAAACACTAAATAAATATAGATAAATACAGATAAAATGGCCAAAAAATTAATATGAATAAATACAGGCAGAAATTAACCATAAAACCGGGAGGCCTAAATAGAAAGTTTGCAAGAAGTTGATGGGTTTAATGCTTGAATTGATCTTAGCCTCTGGTAATTACTCAGGCCGCATCCTAATCATACCATGCTACCTCAGTTTGGACCCAGCCATATGCAAATCAATCTTGATGCTGCACCAATGGGAACACCAGGTCCTGCCTGACCCAGAACACCAGTAACCCAGGACGGTTTTGCCCTTGTTATGGGCTCATCAGCCGGGTATAGCTTTTAATAATGAAGTAACACGTCTGGAAATTCAATGCTGATATCAAAGGAAAAGACAAAAAAATGACATTGATGTCTAAAATGATCAAAAGAAGGGACACCAAAGATTAGATTAAGAAGTACCACATAAGGGTAACATTAATTTAGTAATGTATTCTACATCATATTGAAGAAAAAGCAATCACTCCGATTAATCACATTGCTCCAACTCCCAGAGTCATGAAACCCACCACACATACAGTGTCTGGATAGGGACCCCCAGATACAGTTCCATGATGAGTGGCACAAAATTGAGAAGCCAGATAAATAGGCGACAAAAATAAAGGGTTCACGAAGCTGACTGTTAGACCTGGCATCCGTGGCGTGGGTCCCCCGTCCACTTTTTTGCCCTCTTCATGTATGACCCCTTTTTTGTGCTGGACTAAGACGCACTGAGTACTGTACCCCTGCTAACTAGAGCCACGGTGCAAGTGCTCCCTTTCCAAGTATAACCACAAACCTTGTATCGGACCCGGGGAAAATGGTAGAAACTCCAAATTAGTGTCCCTAACATCAGGGGTATATGAGACATTCTTTTCGGGGAATGAAGGTTAGATCCGGAGCATAGAAATGGCCTTGGTAGGAAAATGTCTAGATTCATAACCTCATAGTGTGCCCCAGATGTGTAGTCAAATGTCTGGGTTGACTCCCACAGCCTGAGGGTAGCTGGCTGCCGTCAGATAAGAGAGGGGGGGGGGTAGTTTCTGGCAAGTGTCCTGCCTGCAACAATGCCGTCCCCACTTCCCGCTGAGCGTCTGACACCCCGGCCTCCCTCCTTCAAAAGACAGGGGTGCCATCTGGAAAAGACGACACTCTACCTGATGAAAGACTTCAAAGACATTCTGAGATATAACTAGGGAAGCCTTGAACGGGAGGGCAGATCGTTGCTGGACATGAGAGAGCCCTGCTGACTTTGTCGCGGCTCACGGATCGTACCTCCGGCACGCAAAGCATTTCACCATCACGAGCCCTGCTGACTCTGTCACGGCTCATACCTTGAGAATCGTACCTCCTGTACGCAAAGCATTTCACCATCACGAGCCCTGCTGACTTT
Organism: Lissotriton vulgaris; assembly: GCF_964263255.1. Classification (NCBI taxonomy): domain Eukaryota; kingdom Metazoa; phylum Chordata; class Amphibia; order Caudata; family Salamandridae; genus Lissotriton; species Lissotriton vulgaris. The sequence goes on along the minus strand of NC_141700.1, from coordinate 82,420,752 downwards.
GTCGTGGCTCGTACCTTGAGGATCGTACCGTCTGTACGCAAAGCGTTTCACCATCACGAGCCCTGCTGACTACGTCGCGGCTCGTACCTTGAGAATCGTATCTCCTGTACGCAAAGCATTTCACCATCACTAGCCCTGCTGACTTCGTTGTGGCTCATACCTTGAGAATCATACCACCAGTACGCAAAGCATTTCACCATCACGAGCCCTGCTGACTTTGTCGCGGCTCGTATCTTGAGGATCATACCGTCTGTACGCAAAGCATTTCACCATCACGAGCCCTGATGACTACGTCGTGGCTCGTACCTTGAAAATCGTACCTCCTGTACGCAAAGCATTTCACCATCACGAGCCCTGCTGACTCTGTCGCAGCTCGTACCATAAGAATCGTACCTCCTGTATGAAAAGCGTTTCACCATCACGAGCCCTGCTGACTTCGTCGCGGCTCGTACCTTGAGAATCGTACCTCCTATACGCAAAGCATTTCACCATCACTAGCCCTGCTGACTTCGTCATGGCTCATACCTTGAGAATCGTACCACCAGTACGCAAAGTATTTCACCATCACGAGCCCTGCTGACTTCTTCGCGGCTCGTACCTTGAGAATCGTACCTCCTGTACGCAAAGCATTTCACCATCACGAGCCCTGCTGACTTCATCGCGGCTCGTACCTTGAGAATCGAACCACCAGTGCGCAAAGCATTTCACCATCACAAGCCCTGCTGACTTTGTCGCGGCTCGTACCTGGAGAATCGCACCCCTAATCTTTGACTGTGAGTATCCGAGTAACCCTAGCTACTCGAACCCAACCTGAACTGACCCCATCCCCATCTTCAACCCCCGAACAGTCGCCCCAACCTTCCTACCTTATTGTGTATTTGTACTGTTATTGGGCCTTGTGATAAATCAATATATAAAGGATACTATGTTTTCATAGAAAACGGGTGTGGTGTCCGTTTGTAGTGTGGCAAAATATTACTGTACATGATCATAAATGCTTTACACTTTCCCTCGAGGTTCAGTCTGACTGCTTGGTGATACTACTAAGGGGATAGCCCCCTATCCTAACTAGAGGAGGCAGGTACTCACCTCTGCCCACCAGAGACCGCCCAATCTAACACTGACAGACTGCAGTTCACCCAGGGATATTTGCTGATGAAGTTGACAGGATCTCCAGTAGTACTGAAAATGAGCCCTTACTGGTTAGGGGGAAGCCGGCTGGACATGAGCTAGTGGACAGCGATGGACTTTTAGATGACTGCGTAGGAGCTGTAAGGACAGGAGCCATCAGTCGGCTGTACAGGAGTCTTAAGAAGGATGCGGTTACAGAGGCAGGTAGGTGAACTCAACAGTCAGAACAGGAGCCCTCAGCTGGCTGGACAAGGATCTTTAGAAGGGGGAGGTTTCTGGAGCCCTCAACATTCAGAACAGGAGCCCTCAACTGGCTCGACATGAGTCTTTAGATGGATATGGTTAAAGAGGCCGGACAAGAGCCCTCAACAGTCAGGACAAGAGCCCTCAGCTTGCTGGACAGGGGTCTTTAGAAGGATAGAGTTACAGTAGCCCTCAGCAGTCAGGATAAGAGTCCTCAGATGGGTGGACACCACTTTAGAAAGATGAGGTTATGAATGACGGGTAGGAGCCCTCAACAGTCCGGACAGGATCCCTCTGTTGACTGGACATGGGTCTTTAGAAGGATGAGGTTACGGATGCCGGTAGGTGCCCTCAACAGACCGGGCAGGTGCTCTCACCTGGCTGGACAGGATTCTTAAGAAGGAGGAGGTTTCGGTAGCCCTCAACAATCGGGAAAGGAGCCCTCAACTGGCCCGACATGAGTCTTTAGAAAGATGAGGTTACGAAGGCCGGACAGGAACCCTCAACAGTCTGAGCAGGAACCTTCAGCTGGCTGGACATGAGTCTTTAGAAGGATGAGGTTACGGCTGCCAGGTAGGAGCCCTCAACATGTCCAGGCAGGAGCTCTCACTTGACTGGACAGGAGTCTTTAGAAAGAAGAGGTGACGAAGGCAGGACAGGAGCGCTCAGCAGTCAGGACAGAAGCAAGCAGCTCCCCAGCCCACCCCATGCCCCCTCCCAGGCAAGCAGACCCAGGACTGGGGAGTGGCTATTCAACTACCAGGCTACTCGGAGCCGTTCCCTCACACTAGCCCAGGCCCCTTAAGGCTTTGCTGGACGCACCCCAAATCATCCTCCACCATCTTGTGAGTTGCAGCCTCCCTGTGCCCCAGATTGCAGTGAGCAGAGTCCAGGAAGTGGTAAGGGGGCAGATTAGTGCTGTCTCTTCCCCAAAACAAGTTTTTAAAAAAACGATTTTCCCTTTCTATGATTTCTGTCTTTGCCTGTGGTTGTTACAGTTTAAAAATTTTACTTTTAACCTGCCTGTGATTGGATATTTATTCACCTGTTTTGTGTTTTAAACTTGTGTTTTTTCCTGCCCATGATTGCTTCCATTTAACGTGTTGAATTGTGGGATTTGCAGTCCAAACTCTGTAGTTTTTCCCTCTCATTGCTGATGACTTCCAGTTTTCCCTCCAAATTTCTCCTTTGCTCTGTGCTAAGACCTGTATGTTAAAACAGTGCATCCCCCAGCCACCATTTTGTGTTCACAAGCCAGTGAAACCAGCCGCCCTGCCTAAACCCTTCCCCCCCCCCCCCCCCCCCCCCCCAGCAACAGGGATATTCTACATCAAAGGGTGATTCTGTGAGCTGTTTGAACTGTGTTTACTAGGGACTGTGCACTTCGTTTTTTGGCAGTAGAGGGAGTAAAGTTTTATTCAAACAGTATTGTTAGATTTCAAGTTAGTGAGGCCTTTACCTGCAGAAGTCCAAAGTGTGGATTGAGCCTGTCTGTCTCCTAGGAGATTCTGAACAGAAAAGCAGCTTCCAACTCTCTGGCCAGCAAACCTTGACTGAGGTCGCTGGGACCTTATATGGTCTGATATTGTTTGGTACATGTGTACACTGATTGGTGGTTGTATCTGATGTTTCCATTTGATTAGGGTTAGTGTCCTCATTGGTTGGGTATTTGAGTGTTCTGATTGGTTTCTGGGTCTGTGATTCAGTCAATGTAGGGTTGGAATTAGGGCTAGGGTTAGGATTTCCATTGGAAGTAGGGCCTAGGGTTTCCTGTGTTATTGGTTGTTGGGACTAGGGTGGGACTAGGACTAGACTTTTAATTGGAAGTAGCGATTAGGGCTTCTGGTGTGATTGGTTGCTGGACTGGTTCTGGGACTAAGGGTTGGGTTAGGCTTTCTATTGGAAGTAGGGACATGGGCTTCCTGTGCCATTGGTTGCTTGGACTTGGGGTGGGACTACTGGTAGGGCTAGGGCCTCTATTGTACGTAGAGATTAGGGTTTTTGAACTGATTGGGTGCTTGGACTCGGGCTAAGATTGGCTGTAAGGTCCTGGTCTACTATTGGTTCTAGATTTTTAGGGCTAGTGTTGTGATTGGATAGTGTTAGGGCTAGGGTTCACATTGGCTGACGGGGTCCCCTGATTACTAGGGCTATAAAAGGCCATGCTTAGGGTGTCTCAGCCCGGGCGTCGAGGCTAAAGGCGGAGAGGACAAGGGCAGTTGCCTGTTTGAGCCTGTTAAGGGCAGAGAGGACAGAGGCAGTTGCCTGTTTGAGCCTGTTAAGAGCGGAGAGGACATGGGCAGTTACCTGTTTGAGCCTGTTAAGGGCAGAGAGGACAAAGGCAGTTGCCTGTTTGAGCCTGTTGGAGACTGGCCAGGGCCAGAAATGCTGCCCAATAAACATCCCTCCAGTATGCATCTATATACTTTCAATGTACTTATGGATCTATATATTTATCGCTTTCTTCTAATTTAGCATTTCCAATGCATTTCCCTATTTCTCAGCCTATACTTCGCTCAATATATCCTCTACATCCACTCTCTCATTTTAACCTCAAACCCCATACCACTACTTTGATCCCCAAAATAACCCTTTCTAGACTCTCTCCTACTCTACCCCTCCTTGCATCATCTTACACCTCTTATACTATACCGATCCCCCTAAGCAAACCTTTCTAAACTCTTCCCTCTTTTCTACCCCTCCCCAACCTTTCTCAATTCAAAGAAATGACTAACATATCCACCACTTAAATTACTTTCATGTTTCACCATACTAATTCAACACTAATCCTCTATAGGTCCTGGAGTAGCGTGCTACTCGCCAGAAAAGCGCTTCATCATCCATCAGGGGTAACAAGTGCTATATGAATGCAAACCTTTCTTCCCCTTTTATCCCTCCGCTATCCTTTGCACTCCAAATAACTGACTAATAGCCACTGAAATTACTTTCATATTTCACCACATTAATTCACCACTAATCCTTTATGGGCTTCCTGAATAGCGTGCGTCAACACCCCATCAGGATTAACAAGCGCTATATAAATACAAACCTTTTTTTCCTCCTCTAGCCTTCTGCTATCATTCCAAAGCCAAATAACTTACTAACCTATCCACCACTTAAAATGTACTTGCATGTTTCACTATATTAATTCAACACTAATCCTCTATGGGTCCCGGAGTAGCGTGCTACCCGCCGAAAAAGTGCTTCAACGCCTCGTCAGGGGTAGTAAGCGCAATATAAATGCAATTACAATACAATACAATACAATACATGAGTCTTTAGATGAATGAGATTATGGAGGCCGGACAGGAACCCTCAACAGTCTGGACAGGAGCCCTCTGCAGGCTGGACAATAGCCTTTGGAAGGATGAAGTTACGAAGTTCGGATATGAGCCCTCAACACTCAGGTCTGGAGCCCTCAGCTGCCTGAACAAGAATGTTTAGAAAAGTGAGGTCAATGAGGCCGGGGAGGAGCCATCATTAGTCCGGATCAGAAGCCACCAGCCGACAGGACAGAGGCCTTTACTAAGATGATGTATCGGAGGACAGGGAGGAGCTCTCGACGGTCTCACCAGGGTGGAAACAAGTCTTTAGATGGATGAGGTCAGGGAGGCCGGATAGAAGCCCTCAACTGTCATGACAGGAGCCCTCAGCCGGCTGGTCAGGAGCCTTAGGAAGGAGAAGGTTAGGGAAGCCGGGTAGATGCCCTCAGAAAGCTGAATGGGGTCTCGCTGAGTGTAGGCATGAGCCGTTTCCCAGCATTCACCACAGAAGCCATCTGACAACAGGACATGAGGGGAGGGGAGGGCATGGTAGATGCCCTTGGGTGCTAAACAGGGTGTCCCTGTGGCTGGGCGCGTAGTGGTCAGGTGCACTGTCAGATGGCGCCCACCTTTCGGATAGTGATTTACAAAAGGGGGTGGTGATGAACAGAGTGTCTGAATTGAGCAGACCACTCTTACCCAGTCCAAAGATCAGGGCTTGATCCATCACCGTTATTTATCTCACTGCCCCATCCCAGCTCAGAACCTGGCTATATGCAAATCAGTCTGTCCCTGGCCCAGTGCATCATGGGAACAGGGCATACTAAACTACCAAGCCAATTCTTTACCAGAAAGGAGACAAGCTACCGGGGACCGGTTTCTGGCATTTCAGCCGTCTTCGGCCCGGCTTGCTTGAATCCTGATGGAGCAGTGAGAAAGGGACTCATGTCTGAGTATACCCTGCCACACCTATAGTGGCCAAAATCGATTTACAAAAGGGGGTGGTGATGAACAGAGTGTCTGAATTGAGCAGACCACTCTTACCCAGTCCAAAGATCAGGGCTTGATCCATCACCGTTATTTATCTCACTGCCCCATCCCAGCTCAGAACCTGGCTATATGCAAATCAGTCTGTCCCTGGCCCAGTGCATCATGGGAACAGGGCAGACTAAACTACCAAGCCAATTCTTTACCAGAAAGGAGACAAGCTACCGGGGACCGGTTTCTGGCATTTCAGCCGTCTTCGGCCCGGCTTGCTTGAATCCTGATGGAGCAGTGAGAAAGGGACTCATGTCTGAGTATACCCTGCCACACCTATAGTGGCCAAAATCGATTTACAAAAGGGGGTGGTGATGAACAGAGTGTCTGAATTGAGCAGACCACTCTTACCCAGTCCAAAGATCAGGGCTTGATCCATCACCGTTATTTATCTCACTGCCCCATCCCAGCTCAGAACCTGGCTATATGCAAATCAGTCTGTCCCTGGCCCAGTGCATCATGGGAACAGGGCAGACTAAACTACCAAGCCAATTCTTTACCAGAAAGGAGACAAGCTACCGGGGACCGGTTTCTGGCATTTCAGCCGTCTTCGGCCCGGCTTGCTTGAATCCTGATGGAGCAGTGAGAAAGGGACTCATGTCTGAGTATACCCTGCCACACCTATAGTGGCCAAAATCGATTTACAAAAGGGGGTGGTGATGAACAGAGTGTCTGAATTGGGCAGACCACTCTTACCCAGTCCAAAGATCAGGGCTTGATCCATCACCGTTATTTATCTCACTGCCCCATCCCAGCTCAGAACCTGGCTATATGCAAATCAGTCTGTCCCTGGCCCAGTGCTTCATGGGAACAGGGCAGACTAAACTACCAAGCCAATTCTTTACCAGAAAGGAGACAAGCTACCGGGGACCGGTTTCTGGCATTTCAGCCGTCTTCGGCCCGGCTTGCTTGAATCCTGATGGAGCAGTGAGAAAGGGACTCATGTCTGAGTATACCCTGCCACACCTATAGTGGCCAAAATCGATTTACAAAAGGGGGTGGTGATGAACAGAGTGTCTGAATTGAGCAGACCACTCTTACCCAGTCCAAAGATCAGGGCTTGATCCATCACCGTTATTTATCTCACTGCCCCATCCCAGCTCAGAACCTGGCTATATGCAAATCAGTCTGTCCCTGGCCCAGTGCATCATGGGAACAGGGCAGACTAAACTACCAAGCCAATTCTTTACCAGAAAGGAGACAAGCTACCGGGGACCGGTTTCTGGCATTTCAGCCGTCTTCGGCCCAGCTTGCTTGAATCCTGATGGAGCAGTGAGAAAGGGACTCATGTCTGAGTATACCCTGCCACACCTATAGTGGCCAAAATCGATTTACAAAAGGGGGTGGTGATGAACAGAGTGTCTGAATTGAGCAGACCACTCTTACCCAGTCCAAAGATCAGGGCTTGATCCATCACCGTTATTTATCTCACTGCCCCATCCCAGCTCAGAACCTGGCTATATGCAAATCAGTCTGTCCCTGGCCCAGTGCATCATGGGAACAGGGCAGACTAAACTACCAAGCCAATTCTTTACCAGAAAGGAGACAAGCTACCGGGGACCGGTTTCTGGCATTTCAGCCGTCTTCGGCCCGGCTTGCTTGAATCCTGATAGAGCAGTGAGAAAGGGACTCATGTCTGAGTATACCCTGCCACACCTATAGTGGCCAAAATCGATTTACAAAAGGGGGTGGTGATGAACAGAGTGTCTGAATTGAGCAGACCACTCTTACCCAGTCCAAAGATCAGGGCTTGATCCATCACCGTTATTTATCTCACTGCCCCATCCCAGCTCAGAACCTGGCTATACAGCCAGGTTCTGAAACTGGGATGGTGCAGTGAGCTAAAAAACGGTGTTGGATCTAGCCCTGATCTCTTGACTGGGTAAGAGCTTTCTGCTTAATTCAGAGACTCTGTCCTTCACCACCCCTTGTTGTAAATATTTTTGTCCACCCTAAGCGTGGAAGGGTATTCTCAGATGTGAGACCCTTGCTCATTGCACCATCAGGATTCAAGCAAACCGGGTCGAAGACGGCTGTAATGCCAGAAACCGGTCCCCGGGAGCTTGTTTCCTTCCCAGTGTAAGAATTGGCTTTTGTAGTTTGGTTTGCCCTGTTCCCATCATGCACTGGGACAGGAACAGACTAATTTGCATACAGCCAGGTTCTGAAACTGGGATGGTGCAGTGAGCTAAAAAACGGTGTTGGATCTAGCCCTGATCTCTTGACTGGGTAAGAGCTTTCTGCTTAATTCAGAGACTCTGTCCTTCACCACCCCTTGTTGTAAATATTTTTGTCCACCCTAAGCGTGGAAGGGTATTCTCAGATGTGAGACCCTTGCTCATTGCACCATCAGGATTCAAGCAAACCGGGCCGAAGACGGCTGTAATGCCAGAAACCGGTCCCCGGGAGCTTGTTTCCTTCCCAGTGTAAGAATTGGCTTTTGTAGTTTGGTTTGCCCTGTTCCCATCATGCACTGGGACAGGAACAGACTAATTTGCATACAGCCAGGTTCTGAAACTGGGATGGTGCAGTGAGCTAAAAAACGGTGTTGGATCTAGCCCTGATCTCTTGACTGGGTAAGAGCTTTCTGCTTAATTCAGAGACTCTGTCCTTCACCACCCCTTGTTGTAAATATTTTTGTCCACCCTAAGCGTGGAAGGGTATTCTCAGATGTGAGACCCTTGCTCATTGCACCATCAGGATTCAAGCAAACCGGGCCGAAGACGGCTGTAATGCCAGAAACCGGTCCCCGGGAGCTTGTTTCCTTCCCAGTGTAAGAATTGGCTTTTGTAGTTTGGTTTGCCCTGTTCCCATCATGCACTGGGACAGAAACAGACTAATTTGCATACAGCCAGGTTCTGAAACTGGGATGGTGCAGTGAGCTAAAAAACGGTGTTGGATCTAGCCCTGATCTCTTGACTGGGTAAGAGCTTTCTGCTTAATTCAGAGACTCTGTCCTTCACCACCCCTTGTTGTAAATATTTTTGTCCACCCTAAGCGTGGAAGGGTATTCTCAGATGTGAGACCCTTGCTCATTGCACCATCAGGATTCAAGCAAACCGGGCCGAAGACGGCTGTAATGCCAGAAACCGGTCCCCGGGAGCTTGTTTCCTTCCCAGTGTAAGAATTGGCTTTTGTAGTTTGGTTTGCCCTGTTCCCATCATGCACTGGGACAGGAACAGACTAATTTGCATACAGCCAGGTTCTGAAACTGGGATGGTGCAGTGAGCTAAAAAACGGTGTTGGATCTAGCCCTGATCTCTTGACTGGGTAAGAGCTTTCTGCTTAATTCAGAGACTCTGTCCTTCACCACCCCTTGTTGTAAATATTTTTGTCCACCCTAAGCGTGGAAGGGTATTCTCAGATGTGAGACCCTTGCTCATTGCACCATCAGGATTCAAGCAAACCGGGCCGAAGACGGCTGTAATGCCAGAAACCGGTCCCCGGGAGCTTGTTTCCTTCCCAGTGTAAGAATTGGCTTTTGTAGTTTGCTTTGCCCTGTTCCCATCATGCACTGGGACAGGAACAGACTAATTTGCATACAGCCAGGTTCTGAAACTGGGATGGTGCAGTGAGCTAAAAAACGGTGTTGGATCTAGCCCTGATCTCTTGACTGGGTAAGAGCTTTCTGCTTAATTCAGAGACTCTGTCCTTCACCACCCCTTGTTGTAAATACACCTTTCGGATAGTGGTCAGGCACATTTAGAATAGGTTGCAGATGCCTCAGAGCTCAGGCAGGGCCCTCAGAGCTCGGTCTGGGCCCTCAGAGCTCGGTCTGGGTCCTCAGAGCTCGGCCTGGGCCCTCAGAGCTCGGTCTGGGCCCTCAGAGCTCGGCCTGGGTCCTCAGAGCTCGGTCTGGGCCCTCAGAGCTCGGCCTGGGTCCTCAGAGCTTGGTCTGGGCCCTCAGAGCTCGGTCTGGGTCCTCAGAGCTCGGCCTGGGCCCTCAGAGCTCTGCGGCCCTCAGAGCTCGGTGTGCGCCCTCAGAGCTCGGTCCGCGCCCTCAGAGCTCGGTCCGGGCCCTCAGATCTCGGTCCGGGCCCTCAGATTTCAGTCCGGGCCCTCAGATGATGGATCATTTAAAGGCTGACGTTCATCCTCAGAGGCGTAGATTCGGAGGCAGGTGGGAGTTTGGGGTGTTACACCCCCCTAACAAATGTATTCTATAGTAAATAGTAGGCTTCAAGTGCTTTCAGTCAGGTAGTGTGAACTGCCTGTCTGATTTCACTCGGAATTTTCACATTCCCACACTGACAAAAACAAACACTCTCTCGCCTGCGTTTTGAAGGCCTTAAAATGTTGATTTGTTTAAAAAATATTGCGCTTTAAGTATCCTTAACAATCCGTCCTCTCCTCCTTCCACTGCCCTTTAAACGCCCCTTCATATCCTGCTTCCCATATAATGTGCTTTAACGAAATATCCCAGCTTGATTGATGGGCAATCTGAAGCCCCCCCCCCCCCCCCCCCCCCCCCCATCATACAGACCAAGCCAAGAATTTGGAAACCAGCCGTCAGCTGGGCTGATGATAAGAATGTATTAAAAATCATGGTGAACGTTTGTTTTCTACTTTATATTATAGTGCTTTACCAATGATGTACAATGTACCTGAAAATAAACAATTTTAAATGCAATTTACAGTGGGTGAGGCTGAGGGGGTTACCTTTTTCGCCCCCGCCTGACCCAAATGGCCCATGTTCAGCTGTGTAACGAGCTGGGGGTGTTTTATCTCCATCCACAGTGCAGGAGACATAAAGTAGGTAGTGGAGAGGGTCGTGCGCCGGCTGCAGGGATATGGGACTAATTCGAGGCTTTAAATCCTGGATTGAAGTTCGACATATTCTATCACCCCTGGAATAAATCAATGAAATGAGTACGATTGGTTTGAGTTCTGCTACTTGTACCACTTCTTATTAAAACCGCCAAGGACAGGAGGCACTTAAACGCGTCACTTGTGTTACGTAAATGTTGAAAATCTGACACCACGTCTACCTGTTACTTTGAATCGCCGTGCGTCCTGTATTTCTTTGATAGGGAGTGCAGCTCAGAAGGTTAAAGTGACCGTGGCTGAGCGTTGTACGTCTGAATTTCAAGTTAGCTCAAGAGTGGCTTCGCCTCTCATCCTTCTAGGGTCGATAATTGAGTTCAATATTACCACAGCTGACAGTCTTGTAGTTTCATAGATGTGTGAAGGGTCTTTATCTGAGTGGTGGGTGTCTTATGTAAGAGCACGTCCCAGGCAGCCCTTCCTTCCCGCTCCGCCTTTCACCTGGCCGCCGCGTGCACGGTGAGCAGGGTGCCCTGTCTGAGCCGCATTAGACAGACACCGCCTGCCTGCCCCGGTAATCCGAGCCCCGGATGGACGGGGAGGAGCCTCGCACAGGAGAGTCAGGGCAGAGAAGAGGCAGAGGGGACACTCCTCGGGAGCAATTATCCGGCAGCAGGAAATCTTTCACACGATCTCCTGCGCCCGCCCCTCCTTCCAGGAGAAAACAGGCCGGAGAAAGTGCCGGGCACCTCTTCCAGGAAAGCTACTGCGGTCTGGGCAGAGAGGAGGACCCTGGCAGGACTGCTGGAGAGTGCTGAGCAGGGATCTGGCTGTGCTGGGGCAGGACGCAGCAGGGGAGCTGTCAGGGACTCCCCCAGGGCTTCCCCTAGACCCCTGCCCCTTCATCCGGAGCAGGGAAGCCATTGCAGCACTGTTGGGAATTCGGCTCTAGAACCTGGCTTCCAGAAGGACCCCTTAGAACGCAGGAGACCATTGCCAATATTAGTGTGGGGGCACTGGAGCCTGCCAGAGAACGTTTTATTCTATAGTAGAACCCTGCAACAGGGATTGGAACTGGCCATTAGACCTCGATTTCCAGACGATTCAGTAAAACCATTGAAGAACATTGTCCTGGTTGGCATTCTGCACAGAACCCCTGCAGAGCTCTGAATGCATTGAAGCAGTGAGAGGAATTCCGCCTTAGAACCTTGGATTCCGGAAGCGCTCCTTGGGAACATTGAAGATCATTGGTTAGTGTTAGCAATCTGCATTGGAACCCTGCAGAGAGCTCTGGATTCGATATTAGAACGTTGAAACAATGAGATGGATTCCGCATTAGAACCTTGGCGTCCAGACGCATTCCGTAGGGACACTGAAGACTATTGACCATATCAGCCTTCTGATTTGGAACCTTGAAGAAAGCCCAGAATTCGAAATTAGAACCTTACAGGAAAGACGGGAAATCGACATTAGAACCCTGGTTGCTAGAATTGATTAGGAACATTGATGACCATTGTCAGCGATGATAGCTTTGGGAATTACAATCCTGCAGCAGACCGCGAAACTGAGCCCCAGATCATTGGAGTGATGGGAATTCGTGCAATTGAACTTTGCAGGAGAGTTTAGAACTCATTATAATCTTAATTAGAGCTTGGATTTTGATTACAGAGCCTTATTGCTGATCTGGAATTTGAGTTTAGAAACAAACCTTGGAATTTGACATTAGAACCTCTCAATAGAACCGAGAAGATGACATCAGAACATTGAACTCATATTAAAACTGCTATTCGCACATTGTAAGCGAGTCCAGATTTCATCTCACTCTAGAGTTCGGCAATGAGTCTAGAACCTTCATGTAGCACTGGGAATTCGACAGTAGAACTCTCAACGAAGTCTGGAGTGTGATATCAGAACCTTGCTGCACCAGAATTCTGATTTGGAACGTTAATCAGTCAGACTCGTCATTTCCAGAACTCTGCACCTGGGGGTTCTAGATCGGGCGAGGTTTTGATGTGCTATCAGTGGATGGGAGAGGCGCTATCCAGACCAAGAAATCTGGGAGCTTGAAACCAAAAAAGCAATATTTGGATTTCCCACCATAAGTAGGCGTTTGGATCTAGAAACAATTGGACGCACGAGCCACCAAGAACACGTGTGGGTGCAAAGAACAGACCCAACAGGTGGCACGCGATCCCCCAAAGGAGCACAGGTTAATGTAAGCACCGCTGCAGCCCTGGGAGGTGCAGGCACGTGGTTCCCCCGAGGGGGCTGTGACCTGCGGGCTCCCTCCCATGCTGGCTGCATGCAGTGCCCGGAGGCCGGGTGTGGGGCACCTGGCGAGCATGGGGGCCAGCGCTGAGGAGGACCCGCTGAAGGGGCGCAGAGGCTCTGAGCTGAAGGGCTGATCCGCATTCCACCCCCGAGGAGCGGGGTCCTGTGCCCACCCAATGGGTGGCATGGGCCAGCCGAGGCACCCCTGTCTGCTGACGCACGAGCGCCCCCGCTGCTTCCCGCACCTGGACCCACGCAGAAGACGACTCCCGGGCTAAAGGTGGGTGTGTCGCTTCTATATTTATTATTGTTTATTGGTTGATTGAAGCCTGATGCGTGATGGGCTTCCCTGGGGCTTTTTCGAACCTTCGGGTTTTATGGCATTTCAGGAAATGTACAGTTTGTAGATATAGCGCCTTGAACTGGTACCCAGCCCGGCTCTCGGATATTTTAACAGCGAAAGGATGCTGAGGATCACACGTTGTGTTCAACTGGAGAAGCCAAAATTAGAACCTTAATCTTCAAGATACACTGTCGGGAACTTGGCCAGACTTAAATATAATATATGTGTATTTGTTGTGTTATGTTATGTTTCATTCTTGATAGCTGAAAACCTTGTAATTTCAAAACTGCCGCTTGAAATTATGAAATCTGATAAACTCGTCTTCCTACAAACTCAGGATGTATATATCCAGTAATTGTCATATGGGGCATATTTACAGGACGTGCTGCGCTTATTTTGCTTCCACAGCGTGCCAGACAAAAGAAGCGAGGTGCTGGGAGATAGCTGGTTTTACAGAAGCTCACACAGTGTGGTCAGTGACGTAGCCGGGATTAGAAGAATCCAAGTCGCATGGCTCTGAGGGCAGACCTGGAATGCTTTGCCCCTTCGGGCATTCCTCTCTGCGGCTTCCTATTTCTAACGTGGAAAGCGCCTAGAGGTTGTCAGCGCCTCACAGACGCCAAGCGCCCAACTGCCGCTCTTTTCGTCTAGTTTGCAGCCTCCAGAGTTCAAGGGCTCTTTTACTCCAGAAAACCCCAAATTATATCTTTTAAATAATGGTGTATTTTTCACGTAACCACTAACCCCCCTGATAGCGCATCACGGTTTATGAAATTTCTTACATTTTTAGGGCACAGCGTGCGTTTCAGTGGAAAATCCGTGTATGTGTGAACAGCACGGACTGTCCTGCCCCTGGGCGAATCTCGCTTTATCAAACTTTGCTCGATTATTATTAAAAACAGACCACCAGATTCCGTTTTTATGTTTTTCCCCTCATACAAGTGTCATTGTGCAGGATAATGCGGCAAAGTGCAATCCGTGACAGTGCGTTTTCACTACCGTGTCACCTAAGCACACATTAATACCAACTGGGCGAAAGTTTGACCTTTTAGTACCAGTTTGCTACCTTCCCACAACCCGTGGTACCTGAAAGGTAACCCGTTTCCCCTTTGGAAAGGGGTTGCCGCTGTGCGCCAAAAACGCCTCACCTTTAGGTATCTTTGTATCCATCCGAGACGGATTTACTTCAGTGCAATCTGGAAAAGTATGCGGCAGAGGGTGTAATATGTGGCATGCGTGGCAAATACATAATTATGTTGAAAAACGCTTCACCTGCAAAATCGTACATTTACAGCGGCCGTGCCTGCCTCTGTCCATTGTTTCCGGGCGCCTGGAAGCGACATTGTAGCACTATTCATAATATGGTAATAATTATTAATGTCCAAAATATACTTTTACTATTAGTGTTAATCAAATAATTTTTATTAACGCCGTTAAGTGTAATTGCTGAACATTTCAAACTCTTTGGCTAGGTTATGTTACACACAGAAACCAGGTGTTTAATTATTTTTCAACTAGTACTTTCGTATGCCGCGTGTGGAAAGAGGGTTGTGTAATTTGGCGTTTACCCCCAGCACCCACCCACCCGAGTGCCAGTGGGCAAGCGCTGTGCCCATGGACCCAGGGCCGTCGCCTGCCCGGCCTCTCCGCGCTCTGCGCTGTATTAGAAGCGGAATCGGGAAAACAGGGCTGTTCTGGCGGGCGTTTAGTAAGGGGGCGTGGCTCGCGCAGCGCCTCGGGGCGGGCGGTTCAGAATAAGCGCTGTACTTGTTGGGGAATGTGTTTGTTTACCACGAGGAAGGTTACGTGATTTCGCATTTCTCTCGACTCCGAAAAGGGTCCCTAGTGCGGTTGCCTTTTTTGGTCAATTGAACAGGATTCTTTTTCTCAACCTGACATATATGTATATAGCTATTTCTTGGTTCTAGTAATGCATGCATTTAATGGTGGTTTCGGGGAGTTTTATTTTACGCCAGTGTTTAAAGGGGGACTGGCTTCAGAGGCGAAGGAGAACTTCTGACTGAAAGTCAGAGCTGGACTAGAAACCCATATACCTTCATAAAAATGTTCGAAACAACCCCACACCGCAGGAGGGCCTGACTAGAATGTGGCCACACAGCCTACACAATCCTAAAAGCAACTCCCTAGTCAGCAACCCCACTGGGGAAATGCCTGGGTAGCCATGGTAAGGGACAGAAGGGCTGAGGCAGGGTCAGTCTCTGTTCAGAGACACAGGGATTTTACAAACCTAAGGTTACCGGGGCAGCGTTCTTACTTACCTCATTTTCTGACTGAGGGGTATACATAAAGCCACTGGAATTATGCGACAGGAGAGAGCCAAATTATGCGGCAGGGTTAAATAGATTATGCAGCAAGAAAAGCCAAATTATGTGGCAGATGATGGAGTATGTGGCAAATGCGGCAAATCTATAATTATGTGAAAAATCATTGTGGCCGCACGATCGCATAAATCCTGTGGCCCTTGGTATACACTAAGAGACAACCAAGGCATTTTTTGGGGGGTAGGTGGGGGGTTTGAGTGTTGGGGACTCTGTGGGGGCTTCTGAAACTTCGAAACTCTCTACATCATGCGCCATGAAGTTTTTCCAGAAAAAGAAGCACACTGGCTTGTCGGTTCAGGGGCTGTTCTAGGCTCATGGTGGCCCTGGGCAGGGAGCGTAGGTAGGGGCCCCGGAAGAGGGGGTCCGCGCGGGGCAGAGCGCGGAGGCCAGTGAAGAGGGGGGGGGGGGGGGGGGGGGGTCAGGGTGTTTGGAAGTGGAACAGAGCCAGAGCCGCCAAATCCCTGCCAGGGGCCGCCACGCAAATATGTATCCATCCTCAGAGGATTATTATATTAAGGATATATATTGGCGTGGTAGCCCATGGGGTTTGGCGGCCCTGTGCAGGTGCACAGATTGCACATGCCTAAGGCCGCCCCTGGTCGGTTGATGCACAATTAACACCAAGAAGGTGACATCTTTCCTGTTGGTCCTCAGCCTTTCCAATTACATTCACTTCCGGTAAAATGTCAGCGTGTGACCCCTGAACTCCACGCTTGAGCGCAAGTGCTATCCCAGCCCTGTTATTACCTGTGATGAGCACCGCCTCCACTCTCTGGCCTGAACTGAGGAACTTTAGTGGGGGGCTCGTTGTATAGGGTCTATTCCAAATCCCGGTACAAAAGGGGGGTGGTGATGGACGGAGCATCTGAACCAATCAAATCCCAGCCAGGAAAATTGCTGCCCCCCCCCCCCCCCCCCTATAATGAGGTGTCCCCCAGCAGTTCTGGCTTTCGTGGTGTCTTGAAATCAAAACCTTCCTCGCTGCGGTGTTACTTCATCATAAAGGACGATGATCTAACATCACCAGGCAGAGATTAAACCACAACCTTGAAAGAAAACCAAACCAGGCTAGAAGGTGCGTCCTGGACATCTGGCCGCAGGGCTCTGACGTCCCCTAGATATTGTGCAGAACATGATCCTGTTGTAAGGAGGTTCATCCCTGCTTTTAAAGGCACCCTAGAACAAACCCAATTTTGGAGATACAACTCCAGATGGTCTGATTAGGGTGTGGAATCTGCCCTGTGCGGGGTAGTCATGCCTCACACCCCTCAACGATGCTATGAACACACCAGATGTGAGAAGAGCCAGGGAGCACGCGCAGTGCCTTCACCATGTGTAGCAACAACACTGCGGGTGCACACCCCTGCTCCTTCAGTGACACTGGGGGCGGAGTCTAAGCCTCTTTACGACTCTGTGGGAGGAGCTTAATTCTTGCGGGCAACGGCAGACCAGGGCATTTAACTGTGTAAATGGGAGGGAGGGACTTAAACCTCCATGTGGCTGTGGGTGAAGCACTTTAAATCTTGTGTACACTGTAGGCGAGGAGTTTATCTCTGTGTAATTGTGAAGGAAGGAGTGAGTGCTCTTTACTACTCTGGGGGTGGGCCTTTAACTCGTGGTGTAACCGTAGATGAGGGTATTTAATTGTGAGGAAATTAACAGGCCTGGGCGTAGTTTGCAGAATTTTGCTACGCGGTACGCCACAAAGTTACAAAAGAACTCAGCTAAGTTCCGCGAGTGGCAGAGTGCAGTGCGAACTGCAGTTTGTGCTGGTATTCCTGCAGCTCGGGTAGAAATTCTTCCCGAGCGGCAGCTCGTGCTCGCGAACTTACCATTCGCTATCGCAAATTTACAGTTCGCAAGCTAGGAAAAATCCCTGCTGCACATCACGAAGCGGAGTTTTCTACACTCCGCGAACTCTGCGGAGTGCAGAAAACTCCGCAAACTCCGCGAACGGAGCGAAGTTCACCGCCCAGGCCTAGAAATTAACCTAATCCTCGGTGTATCTGTTGTTAGGGGATTTAAGTCCTGTAGTAACTTCAGGTGAAGGATCTAACAGTGTATTTGTGTGGGAAGGAGGAAGTAAACCTCCATATAACCTATGGTGATGTGCATTACACGTTCTGGACTTTAACTCAGTGTGAAGGCGTGAGTGTGGGGCTACCGCTGTGTACCTATCTGTACCAGACATACATCCTTTCAGAGCCACTGTGTATGAGAACTTTATCCCTGTAAGTTTATTTGTGGGGTTTTACCTGTTATGTTGTGTTATTTAGATATGGAAGTAAACACTGTGTAACTGTGTACAAAACGTTGTGCTGATCTCTGTGTATGAGAGGTTTCCACGTGAAGTGTAGCTGTAGATATGGGGCTTGAACACTGAGTAGTAGTGGAGAGAGGCATTCACTCGCTGTCAGAGCGCACAACATGGGTACACTCTCAGTAGCTTTATGTAACAGTGTGTGAGAAATCTTCACTTCGTTGAACTGTAGACAGCAAACTTTAACACGATATTGGAGTTGACACGATAAATGTATATGTTAGTTTGGAAAATCAAATTTCAAACTCATTGCAACTCAGTGAGGGGCAAATAACTCTTGGTGTAACCATGGAGGAGGGGTTTTTACCCTTGGTATAACTCTTAGGGAGGGGCAATAGTTCTTGGTGTAACTACGGAAGAGGGTTTTTTACCCCTAGTGTAATTCTTAGAGCGGGGCAATACCTCTTGGTGTAACTACAGAAGATAGGTTTTTACCCCTAGTGTAATTCTTAGGGAGGGGCAATAGCTCTTGGTGTAACTACGGAAGAGGGTTTTTCACTCTTAGTGTAACTCTTAGAGTGGGCAATAGCTCTTGGTGTAACCAAGGAAGAGGGGTTTTTACTTCTTGTAACTCTTAGAGAGGGGCAATAGCTCTTGGTGTCACTACTGAAGAGGGTTTTTACCACTAGTGAAATTCTTACAGAGAGGCAATAGCTCTTGGTGTCACTACGGAAGAGGGTTTTTTACCACTAGTGTAATTCTTAGAGAGGGGCAATAGCTCTTGGTGTAACGACTGAGGAGGGGTTTTTACTCTCAGTGTAACACTTAGACAGGGGCAATAGCTCTTGGTGCAACTACGGAAGAGGTTTTTTTTTTTACCACTAGTGTAATTCTTAGAGAGGGGCAATAGCTCTTGGTGTAACTACAGAAGAGGGGTTTTTACTTAGTGTAACTCTTAGAGAATATAATGTAATGTAAAAAATATTTCTAAAGCGCAACTAACACCAGACGGTTTCTTGGCGCTCGAGCACAAGGGGGAAAACAGTCCACAGAACAAAAGGTGTTAGTGATAAACATTACAGAACAAATTAGTTTTGAGAAGGGACCTGAAACGAATATAGGAGGAAGCAGATCTTATACCTAGAGGGAGCGAGTTCCAAAGGGAAGGGGCAAGAAAGGAAAATCTCAAACCGCCGTGTTTCTTGCGTTTAAAGATAGGAACTTTAAGCAAGGCAATAACTCGGTGTGATTATGAAAGAGGTGTTTTCACTCTTAGTGTACTTCTTAGAGAGGGGCAATAGCTATTGGTGTAACTACGGAAGCAGCTTTTTTACCACTAGTGTAATTCTTAGAGAGAGGCAATACCTCTTGGTGTAACTAGGGAAGAGTGGGTTTTACTCTCAATGTAACTCTTAGAGCGGGGCAATAGCTCTTGGTGTAACTACGGAAGAGGGTTTTTCACTCTTAGTGTAACTATGGAAGAGGGGGTTTTACCCTTAGTTTAACTTTTAGGGAGGGGCAATAGCTCTTAGTGTAACAATGTAAGAGGGGTTTTCACTCGTAGTGTAATTCTTGGAGGGGCAATAGTTCTTGGATTAACTATGGAAGAGCCGTTTTCACTGTTAGTGTAACTCTTTGAGAGGGACAATAGCTTTTGGTGTAACCAAGGAAGAGGGGTTTTTACTTAGTGTAACTCTTAGAGAAGAGCAATAACTCTTGGTGTAACTACGGAAGAGGGCTTTTTACCCTTAGTGTAACTTTTAGGGAGGGGCAATAGCTCTTGGTGTAACTACGGAAGAGGGTTTTTTACCCTTAGTGTAACTTTTAGGGAGGGGCAATAGCTCTTGGTGTATCTACGGAAGAGGGTTTTTTACCCTTAGTGTAACTTTTAGGGAGGGGCAATAGCTCTTGGTGTAACTACAGAAGAGGGGTTTTTACCCTTAGTGTAACTTTTAGGGAGGGGCAATAGCTCTTGGTGTAACTACGGAAGAGGGGTTTTTACCCTTAGTGTAATTTTTAGGGAGGGGCAATAGCTCTTGGTGTAACTACGGAGGAGGGGTTTTTACCCTTAGTGTAACTTTTAGGGAGGGGCAATAGCTCTTGGTGTAACTACGGAAGAGGGGTTTTTACCCTTAGTGTAACTTTTAGGGAGGGGCAATAGCTCTTGGTGTAACTACGGAGGAGGGGTTTTTACCCATAGTGTAACTTTTAGGGAGGGACAATAGCTCTTAGTGTAATGACGGAAGAGGGTTTTCACTTGTAGTGTAGTTCTTGGAGGGGCAATAGTTCTTGGATTAACTGTGGAAGAGCCGTTTTCACTGTTAGTGTAACTCTTTGAGAGGGACAATAGCTCTTGGTGTAACTACAGAAGATAGTTTTCCCCTCTTAGTGTAACTCTTAGCAATGAGCAAATAACTCTTGGTGTGAGAGGAATTAATTTAAATTTAGAATTGATCTGGAGGTTTTTATGTAAATCTGTATGAAGAACTCTAGCGCGTAGTTTATCTGCGGACGAGTAGTGTATCCCCCTAATGTGGCTGTGGGTGAATGGCTTCAACTCATGGTAGGCAGGGGTGAGCATATTTAATCCTTGGTGTTGCTGTGGCTGGGTGGATTGGCTTTGTCTGATTGTTGTTGTGTAACTGTGATAGAAGGACGTAAACTCGTTGTAGTTGTGGAAAAAGATTTTAACCCTCTCTGTCACTTTTGGTGACAGGCTTTAAGTCTTGTTTTAACTACAGACAACAGGATTTAACTTTCGGGTAATGCAGGCAAGGAATCTTAATACTCTGTTACTATAGGGAAGAACAAAACTAAGTGTAAATGTGGATGAAACACTCCACCTCTGAGTCACTCCAGGAGAGGGATTTGAATCATAAGATTAGTGGTTTCTGTGAGACTTTAACTCTATGTGTTGGGAGCTGTCACACTCTGTGTGTCTGAGGGCGAAGGCACTATGGGCTCGATTAACAAAGGTAAACTTAGATCTGAAGTCAAGATTAGACCTGAAGTCTAATTTTAGAACTGAAGTCATACTTTAGACCTGAAATCTAAACTTAGACTTTAGGTCGAAAATTAGTCTTCATGTTTAAAATTAATTTTCAGGTCTAAAGTTAGACTTTAGGTCTAAAGTTAGATATCAGGTCTAAAGTTAGACTTCAGGTCTAAGCTTTAAGACTTCAGGTCTCAACGTAGACTTTAGGTCTAAAGTAAGACTTCAGGTACAAAGTTAGATTTTATGTCTAAAGTTAGACATCAGATCTAAAGTTAGATTTTATGTCTAAAGTTAGACATCAGGTCTAAAATTAGATTTTATGTCTAAAGTTAGACTTTAGGTCTAAAGTTAGACTTTAGATCTAAAGTTAGACTTTAGGTCTTAAGTTAGATATCAGGTCTAAAGTTAGACTTTAGGTCTAAGCTTTAAGACTTCAGGTCTCAACATAGACTTCAAGACTAAAGTTAGACTTCAGGTCTAACGTTAGATTTTATGTCTAAAGTTAGACATCAGGTCTAAAGTTAGATTTTATGTCTAAAGTTAAACTTTAGGTCTAAAGTTAGACTTTAGATCTAACCTTTAAGACTTCAGGTCTCAACGTAGACTTTAGGTCTAAAGTTAGACTTCCGGTCTAAAGTTAGACTTCAGGTTTAAAGTTAGAATTTAGGTCTAAAGTTAGACTTGAAGTCCACGTTTACTTTTTTGAATTGGGCCCTATGTTTTCAAATCTGTGTAGCAACCGGGAGAAATTTAACCCCTTGAGTAACTGTTGGTGAGGGACATAATTTCTATGTGAAAGTGTGGATAAGGGATTTAAATTTTCAATGTAACTGTATGTGAGGGACGTTAACTATGTGTGACTCCTAGTGAGATATACATAGGTCCTTGTAACTGTGGGCAATAGTCTTTATCTCTTTTTATAACACAGGAATGTTAAGAGCACCAGTGAAGACCGTGGAGTTGCTCATGGCTAATAACAGCAGGTCTAGGCCCTCTGCTTCAACATTCCAGATTTTTAAGGGTTTTGCATCTGTGGGTGAGTTATTTTAATTGTCCTTGTAACTCTGGATGAGGGACATTGACCTTGTGTAACCTCTGGTGAGAACTTGAACCCTTTGTGCAACTTCTAATAAGCCTACCTGCAAATAAACCCAATTCATACGGGAGTCTCTCGACTTTTGAAGTTAAAAATGGCTTTATTTTAGCTGTCTCTCGCCTGAAATGACCTATGCTTCAATAGAAATCAATGAAGAAATACATATCCCTGATTTGTTTTCAAAATCTCTTATTCCCTGTTCCAAAATGTTGGCATGTATGAATAAGCGACATTGCTTTTTAGGTGTAGCCTGAGGCAGTGCTTAATTTGTAAAAATAAAAAATACACGCCGGCTCCCTCATCAGGAAGCCACTGCAGCTTGCACCACACATTGCCCCTGCCATGCTGCCAATGATAGTAACAACGCAACTACTGACCATCACACTCCTACAAGTGTGACAATACAGATTATTTCAGGCCCCCAAAGCTGTGAGAATAGCTTGGGTGGAGGATAATAGTAATTTTTAATGTACATTTATTTAATAATTACCTGTTGTTGTGCTCATCTCTAAATTAGCCAGACAACGCCACCTTGTGGCAGACTGTCATAAGCGCTGGTGTTGACAATTAAGTGCTGGTGCCGAGCACAGGACACCACTGGCTCAAATTAAGCACTGGCCTAAGGTGAGAGTCCCTTATCCGCTGCACAAAACTGGGTTAGGAAAGTGAATTCACTATCTGCTGATTGGAGCCTTGAAATCTCAAATTAGCTGTGAAGGAGAGCTCTTCTATCGAGGAGGCTACATGAGCAGTGTAACTTTCTGTGTATCTGTGGGTTGCGTAGTTTGACTATCAGCGTAGATGTGGCCGATAGACTGAACCTCTCGGCTATACGTGGCTGAGGATTTTTACTCTGTTTATCTGTGGATGGGGGTCTTCACATGTAACTGTATGTATAAATGTGGCTCAGAATGAAGTGCTCTCTGGTACTGTGAGTGAAGAACTCTATATTTCGGTCTAGCGGGGGATGCAATTGTGCGGGGTCATTGGCTTTAATGAAGGTTTTACTACTGGCAAAGGAGCAGAGGGTGATTTTAACTCTTGATTTACTATGGGAAAGGCCTTTAATGCTCTTGTCTCAGTGGGAGAGTACATGTGTTTATTGGCTTTACTAACATGAAGGGACTTCGACTGTTCATGTAGGTGTGGCGGCGATAATTTATTTCTCAGACAACTGGCGGTGTTTGACTTTAACTCAGATACTGTGAGTGAGGCCTTTTACCGCAGTGTAACTATGCTTAACCCCTCCCATGCTCATGACGAGCTCAGCTCATCATGAGGCACGGTTGCGCTGTGCTCATGATGAGCAGAGCTCGCCATGACCGCCGTGGCGCTCAAATGCGGGGATAATTCCCCTGCATTGCTGAATGTTCCACGAAAACGAGTGTGGTCATGACGAGCTCAGCGCCACTGTGCTGCATGATGAGCCGAGCTCCTAATGAGCACCGGGGCGCTGTGCGCGCCCTCCCCTTCTCCCAGCACAGCAGGGGAATTACCCCGCGGCCAAGGGGTTAAGGGATTTGAGCTATCTCAATAACTACAGGTAACTCAGCATGTTATTTTAACACTTTGGGCCCGATTATGATGTCGGGCAGAAAGCCATTCGTGGTACAATGACAGCGGTTGGAGGGAAACCTGCATGGGGATTCCGCTGTGCTTCCAACGAGCCCGTCGGAGCATCAGACCGGCATTATAATCCCATAATGATGGCAGAGCCAGCGTCGGCTCCGCTGTCGGGATTATGAAGTCACTTTCACACAGCCTTTCCATGTCGGCCTTTTCGACATGGAAAGGATGTCGGGAAGTGAATTTGGGGGCCCTTAGCAGGGCCCCCTTCCCCCCTGGCCCTCCGCTGTCGGGCCTAGGTGCCCCCTAAACATTCCTGCGCTGTGTGGCAGGCACTGCATGGTGCATGCCACAAGGTACCAGGGATGTTTACAGACATCCATTTTTCAATGGCAGCTTGTGCAGCGGGCCTTTTCTGCCCGCAGCACAAGCTGCTATTGAAAAAAATATGTTTCCAACTGCCTGAAGGGTGGTCGCATCCAGATTCTACTGTCGGAACTGACGACCTATGGTCGGGCGGTTCAAGTCCGCAGCGTCCGACCGACATCGTAATCAGCCACTTTGTGCTTAGTGTGTACGATTGCCTGCAAGCGACTCACGGGCTATCAGAAGGCTCCCGGACCCTTGGCCGGCACGCCAGACTGCCTTGACTGCGCTCCTGCACCTAACAACTGAGCAGGTCCCCGGCCGCCGATTGAACTGACCCATGCGACCGTTTCTTGACGCTTGCTGGGACTCCACATAATTTTCAGGTCCCCTGCTTCTGACCTCTCTATTTTGTGGCGATCCCTGTGCAACGCCGACTGGATCCTACACACTAATCAGGTCCCCGACCGCCGGAATCCCAAAGAGCATTGATTACCGTGTGACACCCCCTTCCACCGGAGTATTGATTCAGTCCCTGGGCAGTCACACACAGATCGCCGGATCCCCCCGATCCAGGCCGAGACACTCTCGCCTCCAGCACCTGTAACGAGACAACCCCGTCCTGAAGATGGTCCGCATTGGTTAAGGACCGAAACGTCGTCGACCCCCCCAGCGCAAACTACAGGCGCATTCTGTCGTGACTCCAATTGAAACTAAAAATTGTACTATAGAAAGTCACTGATTTTATGTCACTTTCTGAGCTAGTCACTGTAAATATTTCACTTTGCTCACTTTGCGCCGTTCGTCGCTGTTCACGCCTTCACTTGAGTTGCCACACCTCACTTGTATATAGTGTGTACCAAGTTCTCTTCGGGTTGTCACCCTAAGTATTTGATTATGTGCTGTATATAACTATGTGTAATTGAAAAAATTGCTTTCTTACTTGAATATCAAAACTACTAAAAAAAAATGTTTTCCAAAATTATTTGAATAGGTGGCTCTCCTTTTTCTCTGATATATGTAATGCCTGGTGCATACAATATAATTTGTCCTTACACTTATACCTTTTGGGATATTGTTTTATCTTTATAGTGTGTACGATAGACAGACAGATATATAGATATATAGATAGATAGATAGATAGATAGATAGATAGATAGATAGATAGAAAGATAGATAGATAGATAGATAGATAGATAGATAGATAGATAGATAGATAGATAGATAGATAGATAGATAGATAGATAGATAGATAGATAGATAGATAGATAGATAGATAGATAGATAGATATTACACTGTGCACTTAAGGTTCAGCAGCATTTTTAAATATAAAAATGTGTATTTTTGCATACGCCTATACCTTTGGTCCACAAGGAAGGATTTGCACCAAATTTGAATCTGAGCTCTGGCATTCCAAATTTTAAGTAGTTATGTTCAGGGGAAAATAGTAAAGGGGTGAGGGGTCAAAAAGATGTGTTGTCTTATTTTAGCTCCTATAGGAACTTCTCTTAGAAAGTGTGGTTAAAATGGTTTGGTATAAATCCATTCAGTAGATTTTGAAACATTACCATTTGAAACATGTTTTGGAATGATATGGAAAAAGTTAAGATTTAGGGATATATCTAACAATAAAAATGTATGTTTTGATTTGCCTATAACTTTAGAACATTTTGATGAATTTGCAAGAAATTTGGCAACATTTAGACTGTTTAGTTTTGTTCTATTTGTAAATTCATGAAGCTCCATTAAGGCAAGGTGGCAATTTGATGGGGTGGATGCCAAAGCAATTTATTTTGAAAAAATATGGCATGCTTTGACAAATTTACATGAAATTTAGCAATCACGCCGCATATTTTTGTTTGCTTTTGGTATGCCAAGTACTTGCAGATCCTATTAACAGGAGCTAATTTAAAGGCAGAGGGCAAGAAGAGTTTAGACTGAGTGCTCATGATTCTTGGTATTTATTAACGAATATGAATGAAAGTTGGTGGGCTGTTAGAAAGTTGGACCCCGTACTGGAATCTCTGCTTTCATGAGGGTCTCACAAGGTGAGGCAAAGTTATAAGGGGGGGGGGGGGGGGGTTATAAGAAATCTTTGATTTGCCTATACCTGTGGTGCAGTTTCTTTATGGTTCTGCACTGAACAGGACTGACACTTAGCAATTGTATCTTACTTTTGACATAATGAGTTCAGAGAAATTAATAAAGGGGGCACACTTCGGGGAAGAGGCAAAATATAATTTTTCTAATGGCTTGGTGCTGTTTATTGGATCTTCACGAAGATTTGCAGGCTGTTAGCTAGAAAGGTCCAGTGGAAGGTTTGAAAGTTTCTTTGAAATCCAAAGTTAAAGAGACTGGGTTTAAAAAGTCTTTGATTTCCCAATAACATTGATACAATTTCACAAACCTGCTCAAAAATTGACAGACCGATAGAAAAGTTAAGTTACTCCTGAATGGCTGAGTTTCATGTAGATTCTTTAAAGTAGATTTTGTTTTAAAGGAGCTGGGGCTAACATAAAGTGCTAATATGCTAATACCGTTGACTCCTTCTGACAAATATGCATAAAATCCATCAGAAACACACACATTTTGTTTTTTTGTTGCTCTGTCAAGTTGAGCGGGGTGCAGGGACATAGTTAAAATTTGAAGGTCAAAAAGCATGATTTAATAACATATTTGGAAGCATTGGATGAATTTGCATGAAAGTTGAGATAACAGAATTGAGCTTTTTTGCAAACTGCTTTTTATTGCAAGAACAGTTGGGCATAGGTCCAGGACCTGTGCCAATGCACTGACATACACGGTTGAAAGCCATGCACAGATATGGACACAGGAAGTGTAGGGTGGTGGAAGAGAGGGGCATGAAGCAGAGTTAAGGCTAGGCAGCCTTGGTACGCGCGAGATACGGACACAGGAGGTGTAGGGTGGTGGAAGAGAGGGGCATAAAGCAGATTCAGGACACAGCAGCTTTGGTACAAGTGGAATACAGACACAGGAAGTGTAGCATGGTGGAAGGGAGAGGCATGAAACTATCTCAATAACTAGGTAACTCAACAAGTTATTTTAACACTTTGGGCCTTATTCCAATCTCATTCTGTAAAAATCCTGACCAAATCCGTACGAGTCGGAGCACTGGATTCCGGCCGAGTGAGTGAAATGCATCATTATGCTGACGGACTCGGTTCGCTAAGACTCCCATTGAACGCTATGGGCCTGTATACCGAACGTGTACACAGGCTCCCATAGCAAAAAGGGGTAGGTGGGGAAAAGCGTACACCCTGTGGCAGGCATCCCATGGTGCCCGCCACACTGTGCATGCTTGGATCGGGAGGGACCCATGGGCACCCCCTGTGACTGATTCGGAGGTCCCGAGGTGAAGGGGGGCCTACTACAGCCCCCTAAAGTTCAATTCCCACAGCCATTTCGTCTCACTGAGACCGAGTCGATACAGCTGTCATAATTGTGCATCTTACTTTCTCTTCCGGAATCCGGCTCCATTGAGCGGCATGATTCGGCTGCGAACGAGTCGTACAGACAGGATCAGGTTCGGAAACTATTCGGTCGATGTGGACGAGATCTTTACATCGTACTTGGTCATTCGGAACTGTGTATGATTTGGTCGGAAACAAGGGCTACAAATCGGATCAGGAAAAGCCGAGTCCTGTTCGGAGGCCTTCCGACCGACATCGGAATCAGGACCTTTGTGTTTACTATGTAAAATAGATAGATAGGTAGACAGATGGGTAGATAGACAGACAGACAGACAGACAGACAGACAGACAGACAGACAGAACAGATAGATAGATAGATAGATAGATAGATAGATAGATAGATAGATAGATAGATAGATAGATAGATAGATAGATAGATAGATAGATAGATAGATAGATAGATAGATAGATAGATACAACACTGTTCAGTTAAGGTTCAGCTGCACTTTTAATTGAAAATTTTATTTTTGTATGCACCTATAACTTTGGTCCACAAGAATGGACTTGCACCAAATTTGAATCTGAGTGCTGGCATTCCAAATTTTAAGTAGCTCTGTTCAGGGGAAAATAGTAAATGGTGAAGTGGTCAAATAGATGTGTTTCCATATTTTAGCTCCTATAGGAAAATTTGCCCACTGCTACAACACAAAAAAAGCTGAATGTATTTACACAAACTTGCATGATTGCAGAACTTCTCTTGGAAAAGCGTGTTTTATATGGTTTGCTGTAAATCTGTTCAGTAGATTTTGAAATATTACCATTTGAAACGTTTTGGAGTGGAATTGAAAAAGTTAAGATTTAGAGATATCGCTAACATTAAAAATGTATGCTTTGATTTGCCTATAACTTTAGCACATTTTAATGAATTTGCAAAAGAATTTGGAAACTTTTAGAATGTTTAGTCTTATTGTATCTGGAAATTCATGAAGCTCCATTGAGACAAGTTGGTAATTTTGGGGGGAGGAGACCAAAAACAATTTCCTTTGAAAAAACCTTGCCATGCTTTGACAAATTCACATGAAATTTGGCACTCATGTAACACATTTGTGTTTGCTTTTGGCATGCAGATTACTTGCAGATCCTATCAACAGGGAGCAGTGAGCAAGAAGTGTTTGCAATGCCTATAATTCTTGGGATGTATTAGTGAATATGAATGAAATTTGGAAGGCTGTTAGAAAGCTGGAGCCAGTACTGGAATCTTTGCTTTCATGAGGGTCTCACAAGGTGAGGCAAAGTTAGAAGGGGGGGGGGGGGGTAATAAGAAATCTTTGATTTGCCTATACCTTTGGTGCAGTTTCTTTATGAAGTGGTACAGTTAAGGGAAGGGGCAAAATGTTCATTTGCTAATAGCATGCAACTTTTTATTGGATCTGCATGAACATTTGCAGGATGTTAGCAAGAAAGGTCCAGTGGAAGAATGTAAGGTTGAAATCCAAAGGTAAAGAGTTGGTCTCTGATTTCCTAATGACTGATACAATTTCACAAACCTGCACAAAATGTGGCAGACCCTTAAGAATGGTTAATTTACTTCTGAATTACTGAGCTCCACACAGATTCTGTAGAGCGGGGTTTGGTCAAAGAGCAGAGGCTAAAGAAAGTGCTAAGTTTCTAATACCATTGACTCCTGCGGACCCATTTTTGTTGTTGTTGCAGTTTATATAGCGTGAACTCGACCTGAATGTATTGGGGCGCTTTACATAAGCACCCCTTACATTGCACAACGACATGTTTTATTTGTATTAGACATGGGGAGATTAAGTAATTTGCCCAGAATCACAGGTTGTTGAGCCGACGCTGAGACTCGAACCTGGTTCTCCAGATCCAAAGTCGGCAGCTCTGGCCGTTATGCCACGTCATCTATGCATAAAATTCATCTGAAACCTGCATGTTTTGTATTTTGTTGATGTGTCAAGTCGAGTTCAGTGCAGGGACATAGTTAACATTTGAATGTCAAAAAGCTTTGATTAAATAATGTATTTGGCTGCATTTGATGAATTTGCGTGAGGGCTGAGATAACAGAATTAAGCTTTTTTGCAAACAGCCTTTTGTTGGCAAGATAGGTTGGGTGTAGGGCCAGGCCGTACGAAACCCATCATGGCGGGGGTCTGTCGCTGGCAAGGGCCTGCATCCGAACCCAACGTGCACAAATAAAGGTACAAGTGGTGGGGTTTGGACAAGCTGGTGGACGAAGGGCTTAGCCACGTGTCCAAACTCCTTCATCCGGGCATGGTGGCGGCTGGATGCGCGAATGGTGGTCTAGCGACCGACCGCAAATTTTCCTTTTTAATAAAACGGAGAAATAAACTAGCACACTATAACATTCACAAGTGAAGAATCTTAATACATTCACATAAAACACAGTGAGATCATGGTTCCACATCGAAATATAAAAATGAGTGCGTTGTGATGATCCTGTACGCATACCATAACTCACATCATGCCATCAAAACCGTAACATGACCCCAAGAGGGATCGGATTGGTTGAGGACTCACAATATTTCCACCAATATAGAAATTATATTAAAATCAAAACTCCATGAAATTACAGCAGGAACAAATTATAGTGTATCCATGTGAAGTTTAGGCAATACATAATGTCACCAGTGATGTCATCAGCCTGATTTTGATGGCTTTTGCCACATTATATGCAAAGATTGCCGTGCTGTTCCTAAAGGGAGAAGGAAGAGGAGATTAATACAGTCTGTGATGCGAATGATAATGGTAGGGTAACTTGAGGTTAACCCTGGGGATCCATTTTGTTGGATTTAATGCCCTCACACACCCTTTCAGGTGTCATGCTTCATCATTTGGGCCTGCTCCTCGTTGGGTCGGCGGTGCAATACCCAACGGGCAACACCTCATAGAGGGGCTCTTTGGCGGAGATCTTTTTCCAACAGCCGTATGGATGAAGTGCGGGTATGGGGCCAGAATAGAAAGGTAGACGTTGAGGAGTGAATTAAAATAAAGCTAGGGGTACCGGGAATGATTTATTCAGATGGTCCGCTGCTTTAATTAAAAACGGATTTCTAGAGGAGAGTGCTGGAATATTATGTTTCCAGAGATCCTCCAGATCTTATTATTGTCCTGTCAACATGTTTCTCGCTGGCGTTAATTTAACAAGCGATTCTTCAGGACCTATGTGACTATTTAGCAAGTATCTAAAAGTAAAAAACTGTCTACTCTAATTCCCTAATGTGTGGTGTGTGTACACTAGTGTGGGTACAACAACAACTAGGGATGAAGGGAGAACATTCCTATATTACCCTTCTTCTATTGAAACCTGTGTTAAGCTGTCAATATCTAAAATTTGTAACAGTCAGATAACAACAGTATCCAGCGGGTAAAGCTTCTGGTTAGATCTTCCACCGCATGGTTGGGGGTTCCAGCTGCTTGGAAGCATAGGTGAAAATCCTCACTGCCTTATTGGATAATTGAACTGGATTTCCGTTTAGTAGAGCAATTACTGCTGGGCGACATGACCTGACTCGCAAGGGGGGAAGTATACAATTGCCCATCAGGGTACGCTCTACATGGCCTTCATGAATTTATCCTCCGCTTTTGACTGTGTCAATCGGGGGAAATTGTGGCAATCCATGAGGGCCATGGGGGTGGAGGATAACGTGGTGGGACTCCTCGAGGATCTGCATTGGTTTACCAAGGCCAACATCAGATATGCCAAGGATATCCGTGTTTCTAGGAACTTTAATATCTAGAGGAGTGTTCGGCAGGCATGCATTTTGGCCCCGTATTCATTCAATTTATATATAAATGACTTACTCAAGACGCTGGTAAAAACAGGGGTTGATTTTACTTATGTGGGTCGTCGGGGTTTGCCCCTCCTGCTTTATGCAGACGACGCTGTTCTTATTGCTAGAATAGCAAAGGGCTTGCAGACCCTTCTTAACACCTTTCGAAGTTTTATGGTGGATCGCGACCTAGCAACAAATAACTCTAAATCCTATATCATGCAGGTCAGGATCCGCCCGAAGAAGGAGTGTCCATTTCAACTGGGTAACGAAAAGGTGCCCCTGACAACAACATTTTCCTATCTGGGAGTCTTGTTGGACCAAAAATTGAACTGGGGGCCTCTTATTCAGGGGACTAAGGGGGAGGTTACAAGGGCCAATACAGCAATCTTCAACTTTGCCACCAAAATGGGTAAGCACCCAGTGGCGGCAATGATAAAGTTATATCAGTCGAAAAGTGTCGCCATTGCGAGTTATTGGAGTGGACTATGGGGCTATGCTACAACTGATGCCTTACAGGTGGTGGAGAACAATTTTTTAAAACGCCTCCTTGAAGTGCCAAGGGGTACATCCAAACTGGTGGTCCACGAAGAAGTGGGGCTGCCTTATATCAGTAAAACACACAAGATGATGGACGGAATGTTGAACAATGGCAAAACATTCACCTCCAGTCACAGATCTGGGTTTAATCCATCATTATTTTGCTCACCAAGCCACTACAGTTCAACATGGCCATAAGCAAATCAGTCTTGACCCTGTGCCTCATGGGAACAGTCCAGCCCGAACTGCCAAACCATGTCTTCCCTGGACCGGAATCAAGCATCCTAGGACAGGTTTCTGGCTATCAGCCGTCTTCAGCCAGGATAGCTTGACTCCAGTGGCGTAGTGAGCATGGGACCCACGTCTGGGCATACCCTTCCCACATAGGGTTAACAGCAAAACACACAAGATGATGGACGGAATGTTGCACAATGGCAAAACATTCACCCCCAGTCACAGATCTGGGTTTAATCCATCGTTATTTTGCTCACCAAGCCACCCCAGTTCAGACATGGCCATATGCAAATCAGTCTTGACCCTGTGCCTCATGGGAACAGTCCAGCCCGAACTGCCAAACCATGTCTTCCCTGGATCGGAATGCAGCATCCTAGGACCGTTTTCTGTCTATCAGCCGTCTCCAGCCAGGATAGCTTGACTCCAGTGGCGTAGTGAGCACGGGACCCACGTCTGGGCATACGCTTCCCACATAGAGTGAACAGCAAAACACACAGGATGATGGACAGAATGTTGCACAATGGCAAAACATTCACCCCAGTCACAGATCTGGGTTTAATTCATTGTTATTTTGCTCACTAAGCCAACCCAGTTCAGACATGGCCATATGCAAATCAGTCTTGATCCTGTGCCTCATGGGAACAGTCCAGCCCGAACTGCCAAACCATGTCTTTCCTGGACCGGAATCAAGCATCCTAGGATATGGCCATGTCTGAACTGGCGTGGCCTGGTGAGCAAAATAACGATGGATTAAACCCAGATCTGTGACTGGGGGTAAATGTTTTGCCAATGTGCAACATTCCGTCCATCACCTTGTGTGTTTTACCTTATATCAGTGACAATTTGGCTATGCACCCCTTGTTGCTCTGGCTCAATTGATGGTTGAATGATGATTTGGTCCTTAACCATCAGATTCTAAGGGATATTTTAAGTCTGGATTTCATGCTACGAATTCCGTGGCTAAAATATATTAAGGGCTGTTTTGAAGAGTTGGGGCAGCCTGATATATTTTTAAAACCTGACCTTATCACTGTGGAGGATGTGGGTTATGTCAAGAAGACTTTTGTGACAATTAAAAAGTTGGATAGAGATCACATTGAACTGGGAAAACATAGTGTTCGTAAATATGTGATGCTCAAAACCGTTCCCTCTATGGAACTGTATCTTTTGTGGCCCTTGTCTACACACAAGCGTTTTTTATTGGTCAGGTTTCGTTTGGATTATTTTCATTTGCTTTTAGCTGTCCCAAAGGGGAGCTGCAGGGGACAGGTGCTAGCATCCCGTGGCTGCGACGGAGTGTCTCCACAAGATTTGCTGTACTTCATGTTTTTTGTAAATTTTACACTGCTTCCTCGTAGATATTTTTTAATCCCACTTTTAAAGAAGCTGAATTTTATTCAGGTCCGCCCTGCCCTATTTTACCTACAATTTCTGAAACCGGATTGTATCCATTTGTAGTAGGCTTTTTAAAGTCTGCCTTGCGCTCTAGAATCTGTATGGAGAACTGATAGTCACTGCATGGCACGTTATCTCCATTTCCTGCTTTTGTATTTTGTATAATGTGTGCTTGTGTCCTGTTTATTCCCCATAATCATGTGTCAGATGTAGATATTTTAACTCTACTGTATTCTATTGGATCAATTATTACTTTTTAATGATACGAATTGCATTTTAAAAATTGTTTTAGATGCTGTGTAACTTTTATGGCTCTATTCATAAAGCTGAATCAAGTATTTTTGAATTTGAATTTGACTTGCAAGGCTCTTAGAGATGGTCGGAAGGCTGTTCACCTGTGGGTTGAGAGGGCCGGGCACACACATCGAAGATGGAGCAGCGTTTCATGGACGTATCCGCATAAGCAGCACTGGGTATTGTACCAAAAATGCTTCCAAGAGGGGACAAGGTCCTTTGATGGGAAAACACCAAGACGAATGCGCAGCAGAGCGCGTTTTAATAGAAAATAAGTTACTGTGAAGCTCCGTTTTTAGGTCGAGCCTTGGCAGTGCATGTGCTGCTCTGCGAGCCATTCTGTATTTGAGTATGGACTTGAAGCCCTGCCCACTCTCTGCCCATATTTGTCATTGGCTTGTGTCATTGTCCTTCGTAAATGCTAGCATCTGATTCATTAATTCGGGGGAGAGGAGTTGGCCTAATGGCTAGGGCGGTCGACCTTCGAATCTGGGGAACTGGATTCGAGTCTCAGCAATGACGCTGAACATCCTGTGAGTCTGGACAAATCACCTAATCTCCCTGTGCCCAACAAAAAAGATTGTGTCCTCATGTAATGCAACTGGTGCTATGTAACGCGCTCTGATACCCAATTCGGGTCAAGTTTGCGCTATATAAAACTCTGTAAAAAAAAATTAGGCTTGTTAGTACCGCCTTGTCTTCATTTGTATCCTCCCATAAGGACTGGCCAATTTACTTGGGTTGCTACATGGTACGTCTTATTTAGTCTGTAAGCACTATTTTCTTTAATGCATTTCTCCTACTGCAGGCACAACATGCTTTTCTGCAACATTCAGCGCGCCATGCACACTTTCACGTGGCGCTATTACAAAAAAAAGCATTTGTTTTTCTACTTGACAAGCAAATGCTTTTTGGTAAAAACGCCCAATACTGCGTTTTCACTTTAATAGCGGCCGCAGACCTTTCTTTAGAAACGGCTCATTTAAAGAAAGGGGCGTGGCTTCTATTAACGTGAAAGCACAGCACGGGGGGCTTGTAAACAACAATTTTCAATGCAAATTGCAATATGTCTCCCATTTTAGAAACTTTGACCTATTGGTTTTGTAAATGACAATGCCTTTTATTATTGCAGGTTTTTTAAACACATAAATAAAAGGCCTTGTCATTTACAATGCCAATAGCTCAAAATCTCGCAGTTGCAAGACCTATTGCATTGCAAATGCTTGTTCTTCTTTCCTTCAGTCACTACTCTGCTGTCGGTATCAGAGTCACAAGACCTACCTGCAGTAATGCATTATTGATTGGCAGGTGAGTAAATGGCCCCTGAAGTGAAATAGTTAGACATATATATTGATTCTCAATCCTCAATAACCTACTGAGAACTGTTAGCAAAAACTTTAAGACCGACTCTTCGCTGAATTAATAAATGACTTTCAGCTAGTAATTGAGTTTTCATCGTCTCACGCTGTGGCTATGGGAACGCCACTCTAAATGGCATTTCAAATCCACCTTGACACTTCTCAAAGAGATGAGCCCCTCGGCTCCAGACTCAACTGAAAAAAAATCAATCATCTCCCAGTTGTCATACGAGGTATCGATTGCCTCTTCTTAGAAGCTATAATCAGATTCATAGTAACATGTTGTATCACCCTCAAACCCCTCCAACATCTTTAACTTGAATACTTTCGGTTCTCCTGAAACATCTCAGGTGATATTAAAAACATGAGGAAAAAAAGATGTATTAATGCTTAAAAAATATCAAATCTCAGCTGTCTTCAATTCAATCATTCTTCACCCCTTGCTCTTTGAAATTCTGCCTGAACTCTGAATATTTATTAAACACATTCTTTTATTTTATGTAAGACTGAAAATGTGTCCCATAAAACCTTATCTAGATTATTTAATTCCTCCATAGTACTTAAAAATCCCACCTACATGTCTTATTCTCCCAAAATGTTTCTGTTGCTCAAAAATCCTGCCTAAAACTTTTATTCTCCAAAACTCTCTATGGTACTTAAAATCCTGCCTGACTCTTTACTTCTCTCAAAATATTTCTGGTACTTACAAATCCTGCCTAAATTATTGTATTCTCTCAAAAGCTTCTACTATTTCTGCTCACCACAAAGCATAGAACATGGCTACATTATCTCATTGCCTTTTCTGCTTTGCTTTGTTATTCCATTTTGTGTTTATTATTTCCTTACAAGAGAGTCTGTCCCTCTAGCGTACTATGCAAAATGTGCTGATACCTCCGTGTTGTAAGCAATCTTCTATCGAAATGCAAAATAAATAAATAAATCGCAGGAACCAGATCTCGTCGCAACTATACCATTATCTCTCTCAGCTGCCTTTTCTCAGTCTCCACCAGTGTGTATTACATATGCACTCAGGCAGAAATAAGTGTACCTGTGCATGATTTGTGACAACTATTCAGAGTCCTCTCTCTATTTCTACAGTCAAGCCCCACCCCCACTACTGTGCCATTGGCTAGCGAGGTGGTGATGAGGTAAAAGAGTGGGAAAATCTGAATCCTCTCCGGGCAGAACTTGAACAAGAAATTACCAGAGGCAGGCGCTGTGATGCCACAGTTCCCCTTCGACACATTAATATTAAAAAAAAACTAGGGCCTTCTTAAGAATTGTGTGAACTTGGGGTTGTGAGGTAATGGCAATGGTTACTAATTCTGGGAAGTACTTTTACCACGAGTCTGGTATTAACAGCTTGTGGTAAATAACTCCCTTTATCAGTTTCTTCCATTGCAATTATGTATAAGATGCGATATTTATTGTACCAAAATAAACACTTTTTACCGCTTTTATAGTCCTTTCCTCCCTGATATATTTTACCAATTTTTTACTGGTTGAAATGTGTGAGTGGAACCTGCAAGGTCTCAACAATTATCACACAATAAGTAATTCTGATCATTATAACAACTTGTTATACTGGGTTTGAAATGTAAAACTTGAACCCTAACTCCTTCCATGCTCAGGACGGCTCCTGACCGTCATGAGTCACAGTAGGCGTGTGTTCATGACTCCCGGGAGCCGTCCGACCGTTGCCGCTCCGTCCACGCACGATTAATTCCCCACCTGTACGGGAGAATTAATCAGTGGACGGAGTTCGGATGGCTCCCGGCCGCCGTGAGCACACTCCTGCTGTGGCTCATGACGGCCGGGAGTTGTCCTGAGTACCCGAGCACCGCGCCCAGCCCCACCCACTCACACCACGGCAGAATTTGCCCCGCGGCGAAGGGGTTAATAAGCCGCTCAGTGATGTCATTACAAGTGCGTTCTTACATCAGAACACTCCTGCACCTATCATAGCTCCTTACTGATCCGACATCCTAGACAAAGTGGGAACTGTCACAGGATAGGCAATCCCTAACGAGATACAAACAGTACTGCTGGGATTATTGCCTATCCCCAAAAATAGAAAATTTAGTAGAAAATGAGTAATGCTTGCTGATATTAACACCTTGACTGCTACAGTAATTCCTGCAAGGTGCTGAACCCTCCAGATTTCCATTGTTCATGACGAGCTCAGCTCGTCATAAGCACACGACCAGTGTACCGCATGACGAGCTGAGCTCGTCATGAGCAGGGAAGGGGTTAAAGGGATGCATTCAGCACTAACAACACCCGATACCCCATAGAACTAACATTCCAAAAGCAAGGGCAGTGACTGGGAATCTGAATTTAGATATTAGACGGTCACTAGGTCGTGTATCACATCAAGATCCATGTTGAGAGATGACGAAATGTCTGATATGCTGAGCTGAGTGGGTTGGGGAGGGGGCTAAAGTTATATATGGAAGAATATGGAGGTTCATAATGTGCACAGATTGGGCCGGACCATAAAATACATCGGAAATACGGTTATATAGGATGAGTAGGATTGTACTATCTTTAAAAATTGTTGCGATTCAAGGAATTATGCACGATAAATAACAGCCCACTTTGTATAAAATTTCAACAAAGATATTGAAAAAAAAAATCAGAACACTCCTGCAATGAGAATCGAAATGGTAGGCCCTTATAGGCAGATTACATTCACCCTCACAATACATTATAATTGGTTATTTTAATTGTTTCTCTGTCACCGCAGAGTGTAATGGGCAAACAGCAAAGATGGTCATTTCGACACGTGTCTTGCAGTCGATCGGCTCCCCTGTGCAGCGTGGTTTGAAGTAGATGGGCTTTTGTGTTTTAGAAAATGCCGAAAGATTGAGGAGCTCTTAAGTGGGCAGTGGGTTGGAATCAGGATAGACAGTCCGTGAAGGTTTTGCATCCAGCCATCGCCGTT
Organism: Lissotriton vulgaris; assembly: GCF_964263255.1. Lineage (NCBI taxonomy): Eukaryota > Metazoa > Chordata > Amphibia > Caudata > Salamandridae > Lissotriton > Lissotriton vulgaris. The sequence goes on along the minus strand of NC_141700.1, from coordinate 82,383,071 downwards.
TTGCCGTTTGTTCGCGTGTTCGTCTACACGCACCGAGAGTCATATCCATTGACTTCCCTCTTCATCGACGAATAATACATGCGACACCAAACTCGACATCTGACTCTCGGTATTTAAAGCAGTCGCACCATTGAGGTCATACGACCCTTGGAATAACTTCTGTTTCATTAAAAGTTCGTATTGCTTATGGAAATCACTTTCCCGAGTTGAATGTGGGTGAATCGACACGGGTTGCGTCGGAAGCCCGTTTCCATGATGCCATGGTTAGGTATCAGAAAGTTTCATCTGTAGTGCGGATATCAACGCTTGATGCTGTCTTCCCGTTACAATCCCACCTTTTTTATATTCACGAAATTACCACTACTATCATTCTTCATTACGGCTCTGATCATCATGTATGGTTTAAATTCGTCTCACCTAAGTCAAAAAACTAGTTGACATTTTCCAGTTCATCAAGTTCCCTTTCTTGTCTGTTGGGTTGAATGGTTTGGATACTGCGTCCACTTGCAATAGACGGTCACCTGAAAAAGGCTTATTGGCCGAAACGCGCGTTGTGAACTACCTTGCCGCATTGCCTCCATCATATGTCTTGTCTAATGCTCACTGTCTAATGCTCACTGTTTGTCTATTTTTGTAATTTTTAATCTTATATTTAAATGTTTATGAATTGTATATGATCTATATGAAACATGTATACATAAAATGAAAAATGAGAAGAAAAAAAGAATCATAAAAAGATAACTTATCTATATCAATTTTCTAAAATAATAAAACTTAAATACACATATACATCTTTTGGTGATGAGTCTACATATTGTTGGTTGTCATTATTCTAATATTACAAGCGTTGTTGTCACATAGATTGTTTAGTTTGATCCTGTCTCTTTACTTGGCTATAGACCGTTCCCAAATTTGTTTATTTTCCCTATGTATAGCAAGTACGTTTACACTATATAGGGGTCCCCTTCTTTCCAAATTTGTTAGACAGTCCGTGAAGGTCAGTCTCCCTGAGGGTACGAACAAAATGGCGGATTGGAGCGCACAAGGCTGTTAGTAGATTGAAATGGTGACGGTAGCGGGGATTCTGCAGCACAACAAGGCAGGGAAGAACAAGTGATACATTTGTAGGGTAGAATAGAAGCCAAGAGTTGATTCTGGCCCTCACGTGCACCCATAACAAGTAAACCGGAAGAATAGGTAAAGTGTCGCTCATCTTGGCCTGCAGCGGCTGGACAGTGGATGTTGACCGTCAGCGGGCAGTCAAGGCTGCAGACCAGTTGTGTAGTCTAACTGGCGATGGATTTATTTCAACTAATACTGATCTACAGGAGGCTCCACCAGAGCAGCTGTGGTTAACACCAGAGTTTTCATGATGATGCCGCGATCTATCCCGACACCCGTTTCATGACCCAGTGAATTCTTCTACGGGACCAAAGAAGTGGGCGGGCCACGGGTGGGAAATGGGAAATTAGCAATTTGCATAAGGCGTACGTTTTTATTTGGCACCAGCTAAACTCACACCCCAGATCTTGTCCATCATTCCAGATGACTCCGGTTGTTCACCATGTACGAGCAAGACCCGTTGGCTGGGAGGTAGAGGTTGCACAATGCCAGCATAAAAGTGAAAATTGAAACCAGATATCTAAGGAGCTCAAAGAGACTGGGAAATGTAAAATAAAATTCTGGTGGATCTTGATTTATGTCATCCCCGTTCGGGAATGTAGTAGTCTTTTTTGTCTGGGGCACCTATTCAAAGTGACGTGTAATCCTATTTTCAACTCCAAATCCATTTTTTGGCTGAAACAGGATTACAAATGGCATTGAATTTACAGGCGTAGCCAAGTACCTGAACATAGTCATCTGAATATCTCCAGACAGTGGTGTTGGAACAATTTTCAGAGTCGGGGTGCTGTCATCAATGTTACATAACTGAAGTCAACGTGGTTATGAAAACCGAATTGTCACACAAAGAACACGTGTGGCAAATGAACCATGTCCATTCAGCAGGAGAGCGGTAAGGGAGCGGTATGTAGACGGTGGTGTATTTAGGAGCACGCTGTCACAAATATATTACTAAAGCGTGGTGTGGTAGCCCACTGTCTTTTACAGTCAGCACACTTTCATTGAAATGCCCACTAAATTGTCACAAACATGCAGTTTTACTGGTAAAACTATATAGAGCACAAACAAATAGGTGTGGAAAACGGATTTCAGCGAAGATTGATCATTTGCACATCACGAAGTAAAGTGTCTTGATTTGTTTTGATCCATTAAAAGTGTTTGTTTCCATTACACTTCAGAATTACAAAAAAAATTCCTTTGTGCTTTCCTAATGGTTGAGATATATTGACATATTTGCACGGTCCATTTATTGATATCTAGATTTTGCAGTGTTTGGGGGAAAAAATGACTTCCTATATACAGCCTTTCCTTTCACGCTCCCTGTTCTCCTGCAAGATTGTCCCACAATTCACTTTACAAAAGCCTCTCACTTTGTAGCCAGAGAATGAAAAGTAAACCCTGAATCTCCATGTTAAATGAATAAACAGGTATTTGTCAGAAGACATAGCCTGGCATTTGACTTCTGTCTTCGAACACACTGCAAATTTGATAAGATAAAGACAAAATTTAAAAGCATATTTATTGCTCGTTCACCTTCTGAAAGCCCACATTTTCTTTGTTTCTGGGGGTGCTGTAGCACCCCTTCACCTCTACTTCCAGCAGCTATTCAGACAGAATTATTGTATGCAAAATATACTCTACAAAAATATTGGGCCACTGAAGTTTAAAATAGAAAAACGACAATTTTTTTCTAAATATTTGGGATACAAAATATTTATGTCAGACGATATTTCAGTAAAATTATGCACACATAAAATACAGCTAAAAACTGGTCGAAATAAACCTAGACAATGCACCAGAATTTAGGAAAACAACATATAAAATCTGTGCAGTAGTAAGGATTCCGGCACAGGGGCAGAATGCATGCCACTACCAAACCTGCGGTGCCGGGGGCCCCTCAGCCTTTCAAGGGGGCCCCATTCAACTCAAGGCCGAAGAATATCTATGAAAAATGGGAGACCGGGGTCTATCATCACATTTTGAGAGGGGCCCAAAATTTTTGAGTTACACCACTGTTCCGGGAATCTATCATCTATTCCACTTATCACAACTCATAATGGACCTGTAACGGTGGATAAAATTGGGTGGATTTTGACCTATTCAAAACCTAAACGCACACATTTTTTAGCACCGCGGAGACTTAAAAAATTAGCCACTCGCTAGGACATGTCGGCTAAACACACGCTTCTGCGGCAGCCATATTAACTGAGTCAACCACCTCACGCGCCGACACCCTGCGTTCCTGGGCGTGATCTAATTGTCTTTTGCGGCCTAGGTTCTAGAGGTTGTAAGTTTCCAGCAGCATTCCGTTTCACCAATGGTATTACTTTTTTTTCTTACTTTGAAGTTGCTGCAACAAATAACTTTGCTCTGGGGAAGCGCATTATTACCCACATGAATGCTGTTTAAAGGGAATCTGTAATTGGCCCTGGAACAGATCATGTTAAGGCAGGCTTGGCGTCTCCCGCGCAGGGAGTGTGTGTGTCTAATCCTGAATGATATGTGCTTCTGGGAGCAGCTCGCATTGTGCCTGCTGTCACTTCACAGCAGCTCAGAGGGAGTGGGCTGTGTTTGCACTGACCACTGTTGTGACTGCAGCTTTGCTTGGAAAGGGTGGCGTTGCTGTTTGTCTTCATTGCCGCTCGCTGGTGGCGGCTGTCTTTTTGGAGCAGGGACTGGGAGCACCAGTTTGCCCAAAGGCAAAATAAACGCTTAATTACATTCTTTGCTCACTTTGCGCCATTTTGATTTCTGCCCTTTCTCACCTAGCAGGCCTCGTCAGGCTCCATGATTGGCCAAAGCGGTAACCAATCAGAAAGCACGAAACGTGAAGAAACTGATATGTTCCACTGTTCTGGTGTCTGTTTCTTGGGCCCTTGGCATAAATTAGTAAATTTGAAAAGTGGGCTGGTAATTCCGTCTGTGTGTAGCACCAGATTGCATTTATGGTGCAAATAGTGGCCGTGGTAGTAGAGTTTCTACAAGAAGTAAACAGATGATTTACACCTGCATACTGGTAAACATTTTGTTTACGCATCTGTACCCTCACCCTTAAGGAGCTAGGAACTCTTGTCCTTGACCACGAATAAGGTATTGTTGTACTTCTAAGCGCCTTGTACAGCAGGTTTCAGTTCATGACCACTTCCTAGGACCAAACCGTGTATTGGGTTCTTTTAATTGTAAATGTATTTATTTAGCGCTTATGAGCCCTGATGAGGCATTGAAGTGCTTTGTTTGTAGCAATATGGAGAGCATGTCTAAACATACTGGGGAATGAATATCTTTCCTGAATGGAGCTGAATCTGAAATATTGGTTGTGAGGAGGGTGGACATACCGCGTGACGCTTGTACTCCATGGCCTTTAAGCGTGTTGTCACCGTCAGTCACACTGCATACATGTAAAATACTAGAGAGTTGCAGACATTAACCTGTTGCTGTTGTTAATAGCCAGGCACGATGACCCAGCGGACAGGCTTTATGTGTTTGACCTCATAGTCCCCCTGCCAGGTCCATTCAGTCTTTTATCTTTCTGCGGTCGAGAAATAACAATAAATGTCAGGTATATGTGCATTTTTGCTCAGTAAATTTTCCTGATTCTTAAAAGGGACCAATGGTTGGAGTTCCTATGAGACTGGGTGGTAATCCATGTTAACAAAGAATACTTAGACCTCCCCCAAAATACCTCGCCTATATGTGACTTTTGGGTTGTGTTAAAAAAAAAAACCATTTTATTGGCATTTTGTAAGATATTACAATTGGTATGTTGAGTTGTGTTTGAATCTGTAGAACTGAAGGATGTGAACCAGTCATGAAAGCAAAGCACTTAGATGACCGTCAATGGTTCATGTTTCAATTTAAAAAAATGAACCCTGCTCATGCAGTGCTTAATTTTTAAAACAATGTGACGGGCCCTCAACAGGAGGCCACTCCAGCCTACACCACCCATTGCCCCTGCCAGTGTTGCTAATGGCAGTACCAACACACCTACTAACCATTACACTCCTACAAGTGTGACAGTTCAGACTATTCCAGGCCCCCAAAGCTATACCAATGGCTTGGGTGGCAGTATTAATCATCGTTAATGTATATTAATTTAATAAACAGCTGCTGTTGTGCTCATACCCAAATTTGGCAGACAGCACCACCATGTTGCAGGCTGTCACAAGCACTTTGCTAAAAATTGAGGTGCATATTTACAAGAACTGACGCATGGGCTTTGATGCTTCAGATTTCTTGCGCCTGACGCAAATGCCATAACGGCGCCATGGATGTAGTGTATTTACAATCCAGTGCTCCATGGCGCAAGGATTTACAGATCGGTCAGAAATTCTGACGCATCTTTTGGCGCTAAAGTGACGCATTGCTGGAGTTCGTCGTAAGACTGACCCAAATCTGGAAAGGCATCAGAACACAGAGGCAAATTCCATGTTAAAAGCCCTGCGTCAATCCTTACGCCTGGTTTGAGAAGCTGTAGGGATTTTGACGCAGTCAAGTCGTAAAGTGACGCAGGGAAAAGTTGTAAATTTCACTGCGTCAGTTCTATGTGTCTTTTAACGTGGGAACGCCTACTTGCATACATTATACCTGGCGCAGGTATAATATGACACAGGATCCACAAACTGACTCATTGGACCCAATGAGTCAGTTTGTAAATAATTATAGCAGTGTGGAGCACTGATTGCTCAGGTAAAAAAAATGATGCTGCGGCAGCACCAGCTCCTTGTTAATATGCCCCTAAGTGCCGGTACCAAGTCCTGGAAACCACTGGCTCAAATTAAGCTCTGTGCATAAGGCTTGCTGAAATATGGGTAACAATTGTGTACTAAAATAGTACTTCTCCTCTCTATAGGGTATCTTGTGAGCTATTATCACCTGCCTAAAGCGTGATCCGCCAGTAAACCTTTGGACAACAAAAACATGGACTATTTCACTGGAAAACCTTAATTGGTTCTGGTGCTTGCCATTGGTTGGCCCCGGTACTGATTCTTGTAGAACAGGACCTATTTGTCATCATCAGCCTTTCACCCAGAGCAAGAGAGAGGAAGGGAGAAAGAAAGAGGAAGGAAAAGAGAAGAAAATATCAACACATGGAGACAGCAGGACTGATGAAGAACTTGCAAGACTGAGATGACAAGGGTAGATGCATCCGTTGTATGCATTGGGATTGGAGGTAGAGCACCGAAAGGCTGAATTTGTGCCTATGGTTGTAAGTCTTGGGGCGCCAGCACGCATTTTTAGGGCCTGCACTAATTTTGCATCTGGAGATTTTGATCCAGAGCAACCGCTGGAAAGAAAGACAAGGGAGAAAGAAGGGGTGTCAATGAGACATGAGAGATGTGAAAGAACCACAAGAGGGAGGTAAAGAGGAAAGAAGTGTAGGGTGATGGACACGAGAGGCACGAAGTAGCTTCAAGACTTGGCAGCCTTGGTACTCGTGAGATACGGACACAGGAAGTGTAGGGTGGTGGAAGAGAGAGGCATGAAGCAGATTCAGGACTCAGCAGCCTTGGTACTATTGAGATACGGACAGGGCTTTAAGTGGGGAAAAAACTAGTGGTGTTCTAAAAGGGGCGTGGCAAATTTCTTAAAAGGATGTGGCCTATCTGAGTAGGTGCTTGGTTTAAATCAAGATAACTAGCATTGTGCGCAGGCCATCAGACGCACCGCACGAGGTGGAGCCAGCAATGTGGCAGGCAGGCACAGCCCTGTTGAGACCCAGGTGCTACTCCTCCCACCACTCTACAAGCAGATGGGTCTACTCAGCCTTGTGCTGACTCAACCAGCCTCCTGGATCAGCCCCCAGCCCCGGTCACTCACAAATCAGACAGTCAATACACAACCAGGCAGAGGCACACAGAAAGGATGAACAGGAAAATAGCCACTTTCTAAAAGTGCTATTTCCAAACTTAGAATTTAAAAACCATCTTCACTAAAGGATGTGTTATTAAATTCTGAGTTCAGGGATACCAGATTCCACATGTCTATCTTGCCGTTATGGAAAGATATGCAGGTAAACATGTTACACAGCATTCCCCATGTTATCCTACGGGCAAGATAGCCTTTCAATAGTGAAAAACAAAATTGGCAGTATTTCACTACCAAGACATGTTACTCACACTAGTAACACCAAACAAAAACCGGGATGTCGGGTCACTCTACCTCTGACCTTTGAGACCCGAAAATAGAGCCCCCTAGAGCCCCCATCCGAGGCCCCCACAAAAAAACTGGGGGGGGGGGCGCTCAGACCCCCACAGACCCCCCCCCCACCCCCCACCCCCACTTAAAGCAATGGATACGGACACAATAAATGTAGGGTGGTGGAATTTAGCGGCGTGAGGTGAAATCAATGCTTGGTATCTGCAAACGCCTGGTCTCCTGCAATTGTACTTTTTACACACTAAATCCTGGGTAGGTGGCTGGGAGATTTGGGTTCTAGATTCATTGATTCGGTACCATGGACTTAACAGAGGTGACTTCATGTTAACCATCTCTGGCAGAGAAGGCATGATGGTGCGGTGATCTGCTACTGCTACAAAGTGGGCATGGTGGCACTACTCATCTGCTGTAAACATATGGGAAATTGCACAATACAAAATTTTGAACAATTTGGCAAACTGACATCTAATTCTTGAATTTCCCAACAGTATATGCGCGAAAAGGTAATCTTTGCAGGGAATCATGAAAGATACATATGGCACTGTGACTAGAAAAATACTCAGCTAAAAGTAGTATAATTATCGGGTATAGCATCTGTACGCAGTTCCCATCTTGGTTCAATGCGGTTAGAGTAAAAATTATTTTGGAATCCTGTGAAAAGTATTTTGCGTTTTGTGGAGAAGCTTTGCACGGGCAAAGGTAAACCAGGAGGCCTTGCAAACATCGTAAAAGTTGCAAATTGTGAACTCTGCATAACCTGTCGACCGCCACCAAGAGTTTTTGTATTTCTTAAGGGAGTATCAAATGAGGTGGAAGAGGTTCTCAATCACCTTTTCCCTTATACGGATATTTCATAAGCTTTGGGGAGATTTTAGTTCGACCAGAGTAATCAGACCCATTTCTAATGAATCGCTTGACGTGAAATTACCGAAAGTTGCACGATTACAGCCATTCAAGTAATTATGTGTAGTTTAGCGCATAAACCCTACCGCAGGAGCATGGAAACAAAGACCTTAGCAGGGCTCGAGTCGGGGTACCACGCGCGTGGACGGCGTCCCCCCACTTATTTTAACCGGTGGACGCCGTCCCCCCTGCCAAACAGCTAGGCTTCACTCTTTGGCCTCTCTGGGACGAGATCGGAGCCACCTTTTGTGACATCACTTACTGTCGTGACGTCACTTCCGGTGACAGCGTCCCCCCACTTTTTTTAGGGCTTGTGCCCTGGACCTTAGCAATGATGAGCAGCTACTGCTATTCATGTTCTACTGCGATTTGCGTTATTTCTTTCGCGCAAAATGCATTCTCGGGTCCATTTTAGACGCGAGTGGGCATTTTGCTGAAAGAAAATATTGCTAAGTGTCTGGTAGCACTCCTCGCGTAATTCCACGTAATCTCGCATAATTTTTGTTTAATGTCAATTTATTACTCTACAGCAAATTGCGCGAGCTTTGCCAAACATTAGTACTTTTTTTTGTTGAAAGCTATACATACAAGTGAAAAAATTAGGGATTCCCAATTTTCCCCCACTCATTACATATGTCTTTAAGCCCCAAAATGTTAACTTATTTCAGGCATCAGTAGGTAGTGTTGATAAATGAAAAATCTCAGGAGCACCATGCACCCACTGGCAGTGTTTACAGTAAAAGAGAAGGGAAATTGAGCATCTATTGAAATTCAGATTGTAAAATCTGGCAACGAACGAATGCAAGGTTCGGATAAAACATATGGCGGCATTATGTGAATGAAGTGGCAAGCATTGAGAAGGAATGAGGGAAGTGTTGTTGATGGGTCCCCGCAACACTGGAAAACACTACACACCTTTTAAATGAGACCCTGAACTAGAAATAGAAAGAATACATTCTTGGAAAAAATGTTACATGCAACATTAATCTGGCATTGATATGATTGTGTTGTGGTATTTCTATAGTGCTTCTTACACCTGGCTAGAACACCAAGCACTCTGATGTGAATGGGAATTCCTGCCTTTTTAAAACATGTGGATGGAAGGTCGGAAATGTAGTAAATCCAACGAGCTGAATCATGTGAATTAAAAAAATGTGCTAGAAACATGGTTGATATTATCACCCTGAAAATATGTAAGGTTCCATACACTAGAGCCAGGGCCACTGGAATTATGCGGCAAAAGAGTACCAAATTATGCGGCAGGGTTGACTAAATTATGCAACAAGAAAAGGTAAATTATACAGCATAGTGCGGCACATTTTGTGCTAGTGTTACTTCATTATTTTGTAACTTTTACACCTGGTAATAGTCTCTGAGAAAAGATTTCACCTTAATTAGTACCAATTTAACACACAAATGCAGCAATAAACAAATGAAAGATGACCAGGCAAACTTTGTGAAAAGCCTTCCTGTGCGCAGGAACCCGAGTGGACAGATTTTTTTAACTTTCGATCCGTTTGAGCTAGAAACAAATGATTTTTTTTTGTTAAAATCTTCAGATCATGTGGCAGATGATTGATAAAACTCAATAAAGTTTGTTGGAAAAAAAAAATCATGTGGCAGATGATGGATTATGTGGCAAATGTGGCAGATCCATAATTATGTAAAATTCGCCACAGCCAGCCACGGCCTGTGTAGGGCGTGCCACAGGGCGGTGATGTCAGGCGGGGGAGGGGCAGGGTGGGGGGGGGGGGTTGTAAAATGCGGGATACGGACGATTTCAGGTAAGTACCGGTAGAAAAAAAAAGAATTTTGTTGCGCGTGCTGCATCCCATTTGGCGATGCAGCGCGCGCAACAAATTCGTTTTTTTTGGGGTACTTACCTGAAATCGTCCATTTCCCACATTTTACAACCCCCCACTTTGCCCCTCCCCCGCCTGACATCACCGCCCGGTGGCACGCCCTACACGGCCCGTGGCTGGCCACAGCCACAATATCGCATAATTCCAGTGGCCCTGAACAATTATTTTTTATTTGGCATTTCACATATAAACCTCTGTCTTGTTCAGTCAAGATAGATAGATAGATAGAGTGTGATAGATAGATAGATAGATAGATAGATAGATAGATAGATAGATAGATAGATAGATAGATAGATAGATAGATAGATAGATAGATAGTCTGTTGTCTGTATTGTAGGTGGCTCTCTATGACACATATGTAGTGCTTCCAACCTGCCCTGGAGCCATGAACAGTTTCTAACTGTGGGACGGTAGAAGAATTTATAGCGGAAGGGATTCCAAAAACCAAAAATGTACACTGCCCCCCAGGGATGCAAGAGTTCTGAGAAAACAAGAAATTCCACTTTCTGAGCCTGCTCCTGCGCTCTATGACGGTGCAAAGCATCACAAACAAAACTGCCCCCGGACCGCCCAATGACCCGCCCCAGCGTTTACTACTCAGAGTGAAAGAGGACAGAATATAGGGCTTGAAAGTTAAGATGGATGCCCTGGGAAAGTGGGGGTGTCTTTTCCAATTACCAATTTGGAATCATTTCCTAAACTCTTCTAACGATTCATAAAATCTTTTCTGAATCATCGAATGGGCGTAGTGCATTTGAAAAAGTGTTTTCGCGTTTGCAATAACTCTGATTTACTGGGTCAGAGGGTTTGAGAATGCTAAAACCTGTTGTACATGAGGCACACAGTCACTGATGCTAGGTATTCACTATTCCATAATGTATAATTGAGTATTATTTCATGTTCCCCAAAGCTGTACTGGTTTTAACATTATATGATTGCATAACTTAATTTTATAATTTCAATTCTGGATTATTTGTGGCAAGGTGTTTTTGAAAACAATCCAATCATCCTACTGTGTGACTATGCTTTATTTTTTTATTCTAGGGTGATTTAAAAGCTTATTTTTTAATAACGCCATTCCTAGAATATTTCAGGCAAAATGCTTGTCTCAGAGTTGAAACATAACACGCTTTCCATAACTTAATGTATAATTAAACTTTCTTTGAATTGTGCAAATTTTATTGGATTTTTATGTATTGGTAACTTTTATGGTTTTAAACGTTAAAACCGAATAACGTTGTTTGAAATTGAATTAAAATTGAATTGAAACTTTCTCAAGTTCATTCCTGTTGTGCTAGTTTTAATACTCATAGTTTGATAAATCCATATTATAACTTAGCCTGAAAATATTTGATTCAGGGTGGTTGCCACCGTACCATATGATTAATAAAATCTGTAATATGTTGTATTCATTATTAACATTGTGACAGTTTCAGTATTGTTTCAGCATAAATTACTTTCCTTACAAAAACGTCAGCCAAGTTGTTGTGGGATCAGATATGTCTAATCATTTTTTTTATGCCTTAGATTTTGTTAAATGGAGGACCTAATATTGTGGGCGTCACCTTTCCTCTGGGAAGCGTCTAAAGAGGGGTTAATGGGGGGAGCCAGTTTAATGCTTCTCATCTAAGCACAGACAGGCCCAGCACAGGCAGCAGCAGCTCAAGATTCCCACACAAACACAGCACAGGCAGCAGTTCATGCTTCTCTTAAACACTCGGAACAGGCCCAGCACAGGCAGCAGCAGCTCAAGATTCCCACACAAACACAGCACAGGCAGCAGTTCATGCTTCTCTTAAACACTCGGAACAGGCCCAGCACAGGCAGCAGCAGCTCAAGCTCCTCACAAAAGCACAGGAAAGGCACAGCACAGGCAGCAGCGAAACAAGCTTCTCTAGAAAACATAGAACAGGCGCAGCACAGGCAGCAGCAGCTCAAGCTTCTCACGACAGGCCCAGCACAGGCAGAAGCAGTTCAAGATTTTCACTCAAACACACCTCAGGCACAGCACAGGCAGCAGTTCATGCTTCTTTCAAACACTCTGAACAGGCCCAGCACAGTCAGCAGCAGCTCAAGCTTCTCACAGAAGCACAGAACAGGCACAGCACAACCATCAGCAGTCCAAGATTCCCACACAAACACAGAACAGGCACAGCACAGGCAGCAGTCCATGCTTCTCTTAAACACACGAAACAGACCCAGCACAGTCAGCAGCTCACCGTCGCCGTCGCCGACTGGATGAGAAACAGCCGCCTTAAGCTGAACTCAGACAAGACGGAAGTCCTCATTCTGGGATCATCACCCTCCGCCTGGGACGACTCCTGGTGGCTCCCGGCCCTGGGCACCGCTCCCAACCAAAGGACCACGCACAAAACCTGGGCTTCATCCTGGACTCCTCCCTGTCAATGACCAGACAAGTCAACGCCGTCTCAGCCTCGTGCTTCAACACCCTGCGCATGCTCCGCAAGATCTTCAGATGGATCCCCACGGAAAGCAGGAAGACCGTCACCCAGGCACTCGTCACCAGCCAACTAGACTACAGGAACACCCTCTACGCCGGAACCACAGCCAAACTTCAAAAACGACTCCAACGCATCCAGAACGCCTCCGCACGACTCATCCTCGACATCCCCCGACACAGCCACATCTCCGGACACCTGAGAGACCTGCACTGGCTCCCGGTCAGCAAGAGAATCACGTTCAGACTCCTCACCCACGCACACAAGGCTCTCCACAACCTGGGCCCCAAGTACCTCAACGACCGCATGACCTTCTACACGCCCACCCGCCAGCTACGATCGACCAGCCATGCACTCGCCACCGTTCCACGCATCCGCAGAGCCACCGCCGGAGGAAGATCCTTCTCCTACCTGGCAGCCAAGACTTGGAACTCCCTCCCCACCCACCTTCGGCGAACCCAAGACGGATGTATGTCACAACCACGCACACTGTTACAACGCGTACCATTACAACGCGGTTGTAACAACGCAAGTCGTTACAACGACTTGCGTTGGGGGGGGCGCAAATTAAAAAAATATAATTTACTATTCCAACACCAGTCCCCGTGGATAGTAGGGAAGGTGTTGGGATAGTAAATTAAATGATTTATTATCCTTGAGCGCCACCCAGCGCAATTTGTTGTAACAACTTTCGTTGTTATAACCGCGTGGTAATGGTACTTCGTTATAACGCGCGTTGTAAACGTTGTATACCCTTGAGACCCTCCCGGGTAAGTAGCGTGCTTTAAAAATGCCGTGATTGATTGATTGATTGATTGATTGATCTCACAGAAGCACAGGACAGGCACAGCACAGGCAGCAGCGAAACAAGCTTCTCTAGCAAACATAGAACAGGCGCAGCACAGGCAGCAGCGAAACAAGCTTCTCTAGCAAACATAGAACAGGGGCAGCACAGCCAACAGCGGCTCAAGTTACTCACAGAAGCACTGGAGAGGCACAGCACAGGCAGCAGCGAAACATGCTTCCATAACAAACACAGAACATGCACAGCACAGGCAGCGGTTCATGCTTCTCTTACATACACGGAACAGGCACAGCACAGGCAGCAGTTCAGGCTTCTTACAATAACACAGAACAGGCACAGCTGAGGCAGCAGGCAGGGTAAGCCTCTCTGAGAATCAGTACTGAGAGCAGCAAAGCTTCACTAATGCACAGCAGGCACAGAACAGACAGGGACAGGATAATCTTACCCCGTGGCAGATGCGAGTCGCTCATCCTGTCCTGTCTGTTTCTCTGCACTCGCCTCGTGCTTCCATTTTTAGTTCCACCTTTAAATAGCAGAGCTGCTGGTGCCATAGAGCAGAGACAACCCTCAGGGTGAGCCGCCATGCTTAGCATGAGGTGCCTTGAGACCTCTGCAGCTTGCAACCCATGATGCAGGCAACAGTCAGACTGGGGCGGCTGGCACATATATGCACCGGTGGGGCGGGTGGGCAATGAAGTGGTGGGTGGGTTGGTGCATGGGGGAGAGGATTTGGCCTAATGGCTAGGGCTCTCGACCTCGAATCTGGGGAACCGGGTTCGAGTCTCTGCAATGATGCTGAACATCCTGTGATTCTGGGCAAATCACTTAATCTCCCCGTGCCTAATGAAACAAGCATTTGCAATGCAATAGGTCTCGAAATAGAAAAATTTGAGCTTTTGGTGTGTAAAATATAAAAATATAAAAAAAATTGTTTATGTTTTTAAAATTATAAAAGTATTAATTTTGTTATTAGAAATGCCAATAGTTATAAAGTTAGCAAATGTTACATCTATAGCATTAGTAAAGGTACATGTTTAGTTTCCCCCTGTCTTACATGTATTGATCTGACAAATCACAATGTTTTAACAAGAACAGATGTGAAAACATTTAACATCTTTTTATGACATTTGTAATAAAGCTTTAAACATTGACAGAAAATATTTGAAACAGTTGTTGTTGAATGGTTGCACAGATTGATGTTGTGGTGACGCTGAGTGATGTTGTTTTGGGGACAAGTGATGCTGTGGCGTTCATTGATGCTGTTGTAGCGCATAGTGATGTTGTGGTGCCCCTGAGTGATGGTGTAGTGGTGCTGAGTGGTGCTGTGGTGGTGCTGAGTGGTGCTGTGGTGGAAGTGTGCACTGCCGGCTGGTGGTGTGTGTGCCCGGTGGAAGCATGCACTGACGGTTGGTGGTGTGTGTGCCTGGTGAAAGCGTGCACTGACGCGCCTGGTGGAAGCGTGCACTGACGGCTGGTGGTGTGTGTGCCTGGTGAAAGCGTGCGCTGACGCTGGTGGTGTGTGCCTGGTAAAAGCGTGCACCGACGGCTGGTGGTGTGTGTGTGACTGGTGAAAGCGTGCACTGATGGCTGGTGGTGTGTGTGTGCCTGGTGAAAGCGTGCACTGACGTCTGGTGGTGTATGCCTGGTGGAAGTGTGCACTGACAGCTGGTGGTGTTTGTGCCCGGAGAAAGCGTGCACTGATGGCTGGTGGTGTGTGTGTGGCTGGTGAAAGCGTGCACTGATGGCTGGTGGTGTGTGTGCCTGGTGGAAGTGTGCACTGATGGCTGTGCACTGACGGCTGGTGGTGTGTGCCTGGTGGAAGCGTGCACTGACAGCTGGTGGTGTTTGTGCCTGGTGAAAGTGTGCACTGACAGCTGGTGGTGTTTGTGCCCGGTGAAAGCATGCACTGACGACTGATGGTGTCTGTGCCTGGTGAAACTGTGCACTGACGGTGTGGGTGTGCGTGTGGTTGTGCGTATGGTTGTATGTGTGGTTGTATGTTGTATGGCGGGCGTGAAACTTAAAGTACGGCCGGCCGGCCATAAAAAAATAATTATGGGAGGAGAAGCCCTTTGATGTGGTGTCACGGCCTGGCAGCCATGAAAAAATGCAATTAGGAGAGGGGAGAGTGGTGTTGAGAGGGGAGAGTGGTGGTGAGAGGGGAGAGGGGAGAGTGGTGAGAGGGGAGGAGAGAGTCAGGCCTGGAGAGAGTGAGGAGAGGGGTGAGTGAGGAGAGGGAAGAGAGGGAAAGGGAGAGAGGGAGAGGGAATTGAGTAAATGTAAATGTAAATGTAAGGTGTTTTGTAGCGCGCTCAATTACTACCGGAGTATCCTGGCGCGAATGACCGCTGGGGAACCCGTCCTGGCTTTCCCTGTGAGATGGTCCCATGCTGGGTATCTCCAAGGTGAAGCCAGGCATCCCCGGCGTCTGTGGGGGGCCGTTGTAGAGATGAGGCAAGCTTAATGCCCAGAGTTACCGAGTGTGATCACTGCCCAAAGTGGGCACCGAGGCGAGAATTATCAGTCCGCTGACCCTGGTCCTCGACCCTGCCGCGTCGGGAATCGAACCCTGGTCCCGGGCCGTTCTCAGCCTCCGGGTCTGCCGCCTCTAACCAGTGAGCCACACCTCTCTACTGAGTGAAAGGGAGAGAGGGAAAGGGGGAGAAGGTAGAGGGAGAGACGGAGGGTAAGAAGAGAGGGGGGACGAGAGCAAAGGACGGAGGGGAGAAAGAGGGGAGGGAGAGAGGGAGAGAGGGAGAGAGAGAGGAGAGCAGGCAGAGGGGGCGATGGGGAGAGGGAGAAAAAGGAGAGCAGGGGGAAGGTAAAGAGAGGGAGAGAGGGAGAGAGGAGAGAGAGGGAGAGGGTGAGAGGAGAGGTGGAGAGGGAGAGGGAAGTGAGGGAAAGGGAGAGAGGTAGACGGAGAGAGGGAAGGTGAGAGAGTGAGGGGAGGGAGGGAGAGTGACAGAGTGAGGGGAGGGAGACAGAGGGAGGACGAGAGGGAAGGAGGGAGAGGAGAGGGGGTGGAGTGAGAGAGGGAGAGAGAGAGAGGAGAGCACGGAGAGGGATAGAGGAGGAGAGAGTGAGAACCATGTTATCGACTCCAGCAGATGTAAAGGTACTCAAAATAATACAGGAAAAAAAGGCATCAGCTAACTCCACCTTAAAAGGCTAGTACGGGTCAAGAGCAATCAATAAACAAAAGCAGAGGACATGTGTGCCCTCTGCTTAAGGATCGGGATGCCTTAAGCAGCTGAATGGGAACACCATTCCATGTAGCAGCTCATTGCTCATGGTGGTGGTGAGTGTTTCTGCTGAGTGGTACTGTGGATGTCTTTGAACCACTAAGATGTGACTGACTGGAAAATGTGCACTAAAGTAAGACGACTTCACATTGAGCGATGCCAGGCGTGGGTGTATTCTAGTGGCCAAACTGTGTAGTAAACACGCATGGAGGACAAATGA
The DNA here is from genome assembly GCF_964263255.1 of Lissotriton vulgaris. Classification (NCBI taxonomy): domain Eukaryota; kingdom Metazoa; phylum Chordata; class Amphibia; order Caudata; family Salamandridae; genus Lissotriton; species Lissotriton vulgaris. Next base: position 82,366,302 of record NC_141700.1, on the reverse strand, counting down.
ATAGAGAAAGGAACGACAAATAAATGTATTTGCGTAAATAACCGAAATGCCAAATAACAGTAGCTTTGCACACTGCAAGATTTTCGAATACATAAACCTCACAGGGAAGCGAGGAACAACATTTATAATGGGGCCAGTAATATCTAGTTACATGGGCAAAGTACTCAACCTCACGTTTACATACAAAAAAGGCTGTCCTAGAAAGAGTACACACAAGTAAGGGGAAATGGCCACGAGAGATAAAGGTTCACACTCATCCACTGAATTACCAGTCTTTCCAGCTTATAAACATTGCCAAACGACCACATATGGTTAAACACGGGCACATACAAATATAGTACCCACACGCATGTTTGTCAGCGGCTGGAAGAAGCTGGCGCGCGCAGGCCTGATTCATCTCTGGAGCTCGGTCTTTCCCGACTGTCAGCTGTATTTGTATTTATTGGGTCAGCATCTCCGACAGAAATTCTGCACAGGGTGCGCAATAAATGTAGATCACTTGCAGGACGGCAGATGAAACAATACAGTGGCATAGCCAGAGATGTCCCAGTGGCATCACATTTGGTTAAAGTGACACCCGTATTTCCCAATGCTTAGAAATCGCAAATATGCACTGTTAGAACCTGGGATGTCAGGTCACCTAGGGTAGCCTGGCCTAGGGGTAAGACAAGCAATTCTAGAGGCACAAGTGTGAAGGTTGCAGTCCACCCAACAGTAAATCCACGCAATAACACTTAAAAAGGACACTACACCAATTTGTTAGGAAAATATGAGCTGTTTTATAAAAATAATATTCTCTTTGTTTTAGCTCGTAGTATTCACAATTGAAAAGTACACAATTGATCAGGAGAAATTAATAACACTTTTCTGTCTGTGGAAAAATTATAGTTCAAAACATTCAGATGTCATGAAGTCATAAATGCTTACTTCCAGAAATGTGAAATTATCTCAGTAAAATTATTCTCAGCAGTGTTATCCTGCATTAGTAATCAACAACATTGGTACATTTTCATTACATTAAACTCCCATTACCACTGGCTTAGAGTTTATCACAGTGTTGAAAGCTTTACCTTCCCCAACTGCACTTCTAATCACAAAATGTGAGCACACCCAGTGAGAACTGTAGGGGGTACCCACGTTCTATGTCACCACTAGCACCTTGTGAGGAATTTATATCTTAGCTCTTTGATGTAGATTTGTGGGAGTTCAGGAATCCACCTGTTATGTAGTCAGCAGTCTAGTAGTTGGGTGGGTGGAGTTAGCTGGGCTGGAGGGGAAGAGGAGGAGTATAGACAGGATAGGGGCAGATAGAGTAGGGACAGGGTCGACACTGGAGGTAAGGAATAAAGCTCCAGTTAAACTACATCATGTGTCTGTGATGATTAGTAGCGCGATGCTACAACTGGCGACGAGGGTGGGATTTGGCGCATCTGCCATCCACAGAACCCTGAAGGAGTGCCCTGTCCCGAGCAGCATGAGAAAAGGAAGAAACGCTGCCGTGGGAAGCGAGGCTGCCGCCTAGATTGAGAGGCCAGCAGCACATGCCCGGCTCCACAGTTAGGCCACTGTGTAGAGCGCAGAAGGAGCGGAAAATAAGAAGCGCTGGAGCACTGAGAAGAGGTGCGTCCGATCGCGCCAAAAACGCGACTCACCCCCAATGCGTGCAAGTTGGCACGCGCTGAACGAGCAGAGGTCGGGAGCCCACCCCGACTCTGCCTACCACCATAATCCACGAAGGAGTGCCCCCTGATGCTGCCTGGTGCCCTCAGGAAAACCCCGCTGATCAGCGCTACCGAGCGCCAGAAAGACGGAGTTGGAGCGGTACACGACATCGGGACCTCACCCCCGATGCGTGGGATTTGGCAAGTTGACGCCGAGTGAGTGCGGGACCCAGAAAGACAAGGTGGGAGCCCATCCCCACCTTACCTGAAACTCCGCAGCTGGGAAAGCTGTGTGGAGCGCTGAGCTAGCGTGAAGCTCTGTGCCTGGAGGCTGTGTCAAACACAGTGCTGTCGGTGTTCGCGCGCTGGCGGTGACTACGCCAGATGCGCGAGGAAGTGGAGATGTGGTAGCGACGTCGGGAGCTCACCCCGGTCCTACCTGCTGAGAAGACATCCTGATCCTGGAAAACGAGGGCCCCGACATCCTGCATGGACCTTGCCCAACCGGTGAGTGTCTGAAGTTGCCGGTGGTTGAATGCCCGGTGCAGGAGCCAAATCTCGTGAGAAACGAGATTTCAAGTGCGTCGGCCATTTTGAAGTCAGGCAACTCCCAGTTGTGCCATCAAGCACAAGCAAGTGCAATACTTCACAAGAAATAAGTACAAGGATATGCACAAGGGAGATAAAGAAACGAGCACGAGCCAACGTAAGAGGCCAAACAAGCATAAGGATGCAAAGGGGAAATGAATAATCAAGCACGAGCAAATGCAAGGAGTGGAATGAAAGAATAAGCAACCAAGTACAGGCAAACACAAGAGATAAGTGACTGACAAACACTGACAAATGCAAATCGACAGTGAACACAACAAGCACTGACAAATGCAAGAGCTGAACCTAGAACGAGCACAAGCAAATACAAGAAATAAGCAAAGACGATCAGAAAGGCATCAAGCAAGAGCCAAGACCAGACAGAACTAAATAAGCACAGGTGAATGCAAGTTTCACATGTAAACAAACACAAGCAAATGCAGGTCTAGAGCGTACTAAGCACGAGCAAAGGCAAGTACCAAAGTAAACTTCAACACCACGTGAAGATAAATAATTAAAGGTGAAAGAAGCTAAGAAACAAATGATCCAGAAGTAAGAGTGAACAAATATCAAAGAATCCTTCTCTCATCAACCCAGTGGCTGAACAACCTGCACTAGCCTGGAACGAAACATAAGAAGAAGATGTCGAAGTTGCCATGTATCATTGCGGAAGCGCCACTGACCACCTGCGGTTAGCACCCAACACCAAAGAAAGCGAGAATTTGCAGAGCCACGAGTCACGCATGATGCAGCTGGATGGTGACCAGTTGACCTCAGGAAATCCAGGCTTAACTCACTGAAGCATACCGAGACAGTCGCACCAGGGGCGGACAACATACAGTAGTCACCCGGGAGCGGCGAATCTTACCAAAATCGAGGGAGACGACCAAACAAAGGGTATCGGCAAAGGAGGGTCAGCAAAAGAAGACAGGAAGCAAAGTGAACAGTCCTGTGACATTGTCATACCAGCACATTCCACCATCATGTCGGTAAGGAAAGAAACACATAAGTCTAGCCCTTGCATTGGAGTACCACCCCCAGTAACACCGATCGGCAACCAGGATTTGGGTCCCAAATGGAACCGGTGGTTGTAATCACTGGATGCATTTCTTGACATAACCGGAGAGCGAAGAGATAGCAAACGCCTATTGCTGCTACTTCAACTGGTGGGTCACGATGGCCGACGCCTAATCAGAACCTTTTCAGCAAAGGACACAGAGACATATAGAAAACTCAAAAAGACGATACGCGCTCATTTCACCACAAAGGAAGATGTCGATCATGAACGCATCGTTTTCAATGCAGCACGGCGGGAACCAACGGAATCACTATCAAACTTCATAACGAGGCTACAAAAGTTAGTACGATACTGTCAATTCAACACATTCACAAATGAGGAAGCGGTCCGTCTCCGGGCGATTGAGAGCTGTTTAGAACCAGACGCGCAGCGCAAGATACTTCGAAGGCAATTCTCGTTAAAGGAAATCATTAGGCGGGCTAAAGCTGGAGAGCGAGCCGAAACAAGAGAGCTGGCAAGAGAATTGCATGTCAATGCAAGAAAGGAAGATAAGCGAAAGGAGACATCCCTCGTGTCAGAGCATCAAAGCCAAGAGGCAACCAAAACCAGAAAGAGGGAGGATGAAAGTAGACCAGCGACAAGACAGCGAGAAAGACAAAGTGACATGAAATACTCTGAGTCAACAACGCGAAGACAAAAGACTGAGATGATCCAGGATTATGACAGTCCCACCGACAGAACCTCAGGGAGTTATTCAACTTCAAAGAGTCACTCAACGAATGGTACAAACTATTCTGAAGAAGAGTCAAGTGGGACGGATCATATGGACAGAACCGATGTCAGCCTGCTCAACAAGTATGAAGGAAAGACAAGCCACAGAACACCGGACCAGTCATGTCAACTCCGGGAGCCGCTACACAAGCACGCCCAAGCAATGTGCGGGTCACCAATTTTCACAGACCAGTCAGAAGAACCATGTAGCCGAAGAAAACACCACTCCCAGGACACAGACACCAGGGCCCCCAACAAGCGAGAAGAAGAAAGAGACCTCACAAAACTGTGTGGTTCACTCCGACACCAGAAAGTGATAGGTAAGCACACTCCTGATACCAGTGAAAATGAGGAAGCTGGGAAGAGACAAATAACATCATACGAGAGGGGCAGTGCCAAAAGGCCTTGGGATCGAACAAAAGAAATAAATGCTTGGTTGTCTGACAGTCGAGAGATATATCCCAAGAAATGTACCAAAGACAGTTCTAGCCCTAAAAGCAGTTGGTCACAGTCTACCGGTTCAAGAAGTGTCTCAGTCAAAACACATTTGAAAGAAGGGTCCCGATGGAAATCAGCAAGAGACTTCCCTAAATCAAAAGACATGTCGGTACGATCACTCGGATCAATGGACTCAAGCTCACGACAACTCCCATGGCATTGATCACCTGAGCGGACATTGGACTCAGAGACTGTTCCACCCATCCAAAGCAACACATCTCACGCTGATGGCTCGGAACAATCGATCATCTCGTCAAGCAATTTGTCCTGTCCGTTGCAGTCTTATCCGGACCGGATGAGGGTACCGTCACCCCTGACGGGGTTTGCGAGGCTGACTCCAAGGGTTTTCGGAAGAAAGACAACCACATGGGACACTATACATTGGCGGGGGAAAGGAGCGTCTCCTCACTCCGTCAAGAAGACAAAGAGTGTTGGCAAAGATGGATTAGCATCACGAAGACAAGAGAGGACAAGAATGGAACGTGCCCATGCCCCAATGCTCAAGGAGTTCAACATTGACAAACGCGAGTGGGAGCCGATAGGACCAATAGAGCCTGCATATGAGTCCCAAAACCGAACCAGGACACTCAGTGCTCTATTGTCTAATATGCAGGGTCGTGAGCACGAGAGCATTGATGCCCTTGACCGAATGGACAAAAGAAGTGAACTCACAAACGGATGCTTAGAAAAACAAGTGCCACAATGGAGAACAGACCGCCACTGCCACGCCGAGATATCAGTATTCACACAACAAAAAGAAATCGTGACAGCTGTGGACTCTGAGAACAAGCAGTTCACGCACAATGTCTCACATTTTCAAGAATGCGCTCCTGTGTTCAAAGAGGTCTGTGTTGAGACAACAGAATGATCGACCAAAGACAGGCCCATCACTGATTCGACCTTACTGATGCTTGAAGACCGGATTGAATCTGAACTCATGCATGGGGACACCTTCCTGTGGCCCAGACAGACTGTCTGCCGATTCATGGGGCTGAGTGGACAAATGCGAACTTGGTAGAAGTTAATTTCATTTTGTTAAGAAAGGGGGAGATGTTATGTAGTCAGCAGTCTAGTAGTTGGGTGGGTGGAGTTAGCTGGGCTGGAGGGGAAGAGGAGGAGTATAGACAGGATAGGGGCAGATAGAGTAGGGACAGGGTCGACACTGGAGGTAAGGAATAAAGCTCCAGTTAAACTACATCATGTGTCTGTGATGATTAGTAGCGCGATGCTACACCACCTTCTGTACTTTGGTCTCTCTGATCTTTGATCTCTTTACCGCCCGAAGAGGGTCCCTGCCCTCCGGCTTCCCACGCCCCCACTCTCCTTACTTTTGTGAGGGACCCTGATCCCGCCGTGTAGATTCACTGGAGATAGGAAAGGGGGAAGCAATGGGCCCAATAGAGGAGCTCCTCGAGGGTGACTCGTTCCCTCAGCACAGCGTCAGACAAGGGGCTCCTTCAGCGGTAAGGGACGAGGGCGCTTCCCGCCTGCTCCGCTGAAGGGAAACGTTTCCGCCACCCGCCGGGTCTCCACGAAGGGGTCCGTTGGCCTCCCACTGGGCCTGCGCGTCTCCCAGACGTTTCCGGGTCTTGCCACAGGCCGCCTGCACACCGAGGCGACTCGCCTCCGAGACACTCTCCTTCCTCGGCCCCGCCTCCCGCAGGCCTCGCCTCCCGCAGGCCTGCGCGTCACGGAATCTGCTTCCTTAGACAGGGAGCGAGGCAGCGCGGGCGCGAGGGACTAGTGTTCCCGCTTGGCGCCACCCTGTCTCCGCTCCTACGCCCGCAGTCTTTCCTCTCACCTGGCTCCAAGGATAACACTGTCCAGAGCGGAACGCTCACTTCTCAGGGCCACAAAGGCTCCGCAGACACTCGCCTCCCCCTCACAGCTTCGGGGAAATACCGGACACAACACCTTGCTTGGATCCGCTTCCTCCACAACGCTGGTAGGTGAAGCTCGCCCAAAGGGGAAATAGGGTGAAGTCTCCCAGCAGAACGTCCCGACAGGGGTCAATGGGGCCAAGGAGTAGAGGGGGGCTTCCACCACAGTCAGACTGACCCTTACAGCAGAAGAAGGCGATTGGGAGGGATTGGTCAGGGGTTGAAGGGGGAACGCCTCCCTGTAGTGGCTGTCTGTCACAAGGACAAACTAACTGCTCCCAGTGCGTCCTCCTCCTCTCACCACTGCCTCACTCCTCCACTCTCTGGTCAACACAAAATGGCTTCCCGACCCCTGCCCTTATATAGACAACCCACACAGGGTCCAGTAGGGTCCAGAAAGTTCTGGAAGGCCTAAGGTTATCCTATGGGGCAGTCTAGAAGGTGGCAGTTGGAAACAGTTAGGGCCCTCCATTTTGTGAATACAGCAATTTCCTGACAGAACAGGCCTCTAGGCCTGAGGTGAAAAACTATGAGGGGAAAAAGAACACCTATCCCCTTGGCCAACACCTAGAAAAAGTCAGTGGACAAAAATTATTAAGGGTATGAGGGGCAAAAAGGGGACAAAATAAATAATAAATTGGAGGGACTACGCAAAAAGCCAGACAGGTCTAACACGCACTATATAACAAGCAGCTGAAAAGGAAGCCTAGCATCTGGCGGAGAGCGAGAGATAGAGAGGAGGCGGGGCGGGGAGCAGAGCCGGGGAAGTTTATGCGAGTCACGGCCTGCGGCCGTGAATAAGTGACGCGGGGGCGGGGCAGCGGAACCCTTTTATGTGGCAAATGCTACTGGCAGGGGGAAGGCATCTATTCTCAGAAGCTTCTAGCATCAGGTCAAATTGTTAAAGTTTTCAATATTCTAAATGGTAGGCGCAGGAATGAGGTCATGAGATGCAGTGAGGCTAGGAGGAAGTGTCCTTCATAGGCATCTAAATAAAGTCTTGATGCTTCACTACTTTACACACAAAGCAATTTGTTAACTTGACATTGCAGGTCACCCGCACAAACCCTGTCTCAGTGCTAAGCAGGGGCTTGGGGTTAATGTATCAGTCTGGCATCATTAAACGAAGCCTGCTGCAGGTCACATTGTTACCTGTTAGCTCAACAGAATGTCAACACTATGTTGCTGACCTTCGAATCACGGCCTTCCCACTGGACCAAAATATTGTGTAATTCTGGGCAGATGCTCCATGTTTTTTAAAAAGTGTATAAACGTGCACAGCAAAAAACAGAGTATGCTGTTAGGTTGTCTCATTTTCATGTCCACTCTTCAACTCCCCTCCCCCACCCAAAACCCTGTTGCAACTTGGCCCCTCACTGGTATAATGCACCCTTTCCTGCTTGAGATGTCGCCGCCAATAAAAATGTCCGCCGTGAAGCGCCACTGTTGTGAGCAATGTCAATTACCAGAATTAGATGTTTGTCAGCGGCTGGAATAAGCTGGCGCGTGCAGGCCTGATTCATCTCTGGAGCTCGGTCTTTCCCGACTGTCAGCTGAATTTGTATTTATTGGGTCAGCATCTCCGAAAGAAATTCTGCACAGGGTGCGCAATAAATGTAGATCACTTGCAGGACGGCAGATGAAACAATACATGCTTAGAAATCGCAAAGATGCACTATATAACAAGCAGCTGAAAAGGAAGCCTAGCATCTGGCAGAGAGCGAGGGATAGAGAGGAGGCGGGGTGGGGAGCAGAGCCGGTAGTACATGCGAGTCACGGCCTGCGGCCGTGAATAAGTGACGGCGGGGGGTGGGGCAGCGGAAGCCTTTGATGTGGCAAATGCTGCGGAGGAAAAGTGGGAGGGAACACGGCCTGAGGGAAGCTGGCTGGGGAGGGGGAGGAGAAATCCGAGTAAAGCTGTGGAACAGATGGCTGGGCAGAAATGCGAGTCACGGTAAGGGCAGCCTTTGAAGAGCAAGGCAGGGTGATAGAAGCGCGGTCTAGAGCACGTGCACTTCTACAAATCCGGATCGTAAAAGTCAGCTTTGTGGATGGGTAGCAATAGGTCTCTCTGCGAGACCTAAAAATGAATGTGTCCTCATGTAACGCAACTTGTGCTTGTGTAAAGTGCTCTGATACCCGATACCTTCGGGTCAAGTTTGCGCTATACAAAACTCCATAAAAAAAAAGAAATGCAGGCAAGGCGGGTGACAAATAATAAAAAATAAAATAACTTCACTTGCCTGCTGTACGTCCGACGTCCTCCTCGGTACATCTTCTGTCGGTTTCCACTAGCCAATCCTGGCACTACTCTCATCAACATTAGAGCAGCGCCAGGATTGGATAGAGCGTCCTGGCCAGATGCTCCTTCAGGCCCTTTAGGCCTGTGCTTGGTCTTCACCCAGCTGTCTAAGACAGCTGAGTGGAGAGCTGCAAGGTGCGCATGTCACTTTGGCCGGCTCAAGAAAGACTGCCAAACTGACATCCGTACTTTGGAGGGTCGATCTTGCTCTTCCAGTCCTCTATGCTGCCAATCGGAAGCAGAGGAGGACACGCCCCCATGTATCACCCCGGCTGGAGGCTGTTGCATGCTTAACTAGAAAATTGAAAAGCCAATCAAATAATTTCATTGCCATTTTATTTTTCACGTTTAGCGCCACTGTAGAGGGCGGGGGACACCCCTTCGCCCCCGTGAAGAAACCGCCGCTGCAATTAGATACAGTGGAGTGTGCCAGAATAAAACAGACCCAAAACTCATGTTGCAGCTTGTCAGGTGTGACTTCTTCAGCACGTCCTTTTATTTATTTGCATTCTGGTACTTGCTGCTTTATTTTTTCATTATTAATGCATGATTGTAAATACCTGAATACAAATATTATAATACACAAAACTTCCATGACATGATTACACATGCAAGTGATGCCAAAGACTGATTAAAAGAGTATTTGTTTTACAAATGTGTGTTTGAACGCAGCAGGCAGGTTCATAAACATTAAAAGAAAAGGTGGGGCCACTCAGCTTTAGAAAGTTTACAATAAAAAGGCACAGCTTGACTTTGGGTGACTTTTTTGCTCTCTTGCAGCAGGTATGTGTTGATCAGCCAGCTGAGGGGTGAGCATCTCTTGGCTTTTATGTGCAGGCTGCTCAAACCAAAGTGTTAAAGGTAAGCTGAAGGGGCGCCTAGCTACTGTATCTGCCCCGGCCCTCCTTTCTCAAACACTACTCACATTTCCATTACTCAGACAGAGTATGACAATGCATGCCTTGCAGGCCTAGCCACAAGGTTCCCTCGCCCCCCCCCCCCCACCTTGACAGCTGGACCCCCAGAGGTTGAGAGATGGTTGAGGGTCTGGGAAAGGAAAGAGCCACAATCAGTTAGAGATGTGCAGTTGTGTTGAGACACAAGCATGTCTCACAGCTGAAAAGTAAACACATGCGGTGGCCTCTACCTCCTGGAAGGGGAACGCATGTACTTCCCTCTACCTCCTGGTAGGGAAACGCATGCACTTCCCTCTACCTCCTGGTAGGGAAACGCGTGCACTTCCCTCTGCCCCCTGAAAGAGAAACGCAAGCATATCTCTCTAATGGCTGAAAGAAAAATGCAGGCACTTCCCTCTAGCTACTGAAAGGGAAACGCATGCACTTCCCTCTACCTCCTGGTAGGGAAACGCATGCACTTCCCTCTACCTCCTGGTAGGGAAACGCATGCACTTCCCTCTACCTCCTGAACGCATGTACTTCCCTCTACCTCCTGGTAGGGAAACACATGCACTTCCCTCTACCTCCTGGTAGGGAAACGCATGCACTTCCCTCTACCTCCTGAACGCATGTACTTCCCTCTACCTCCTGGTAGGGAAGCACATGCACTTCCCTCTATCTCCTGGTAGGGAAACGCATGCACTTCCCTCTACCTCCTGGTAGGGAAACGCATGCACTTCCCTCTACCTCCTGGTAGGGAAACGCATGCACTTCCCTCTACCTCCTGGTAGGGAAACGCATGCACTTCCCTCTACCTCCTGGTAGGGAAACGTATGCACTTCCCTCTACCTCCTGGTAGGGAAACACAAGCATGTCTCTCTAACGGCTGAAAGGGAAACACATGCACGGCCCAGTATCTCTTGGAAGGAAAACGCATGCACTTCTCTCTAGCTCCCGAAAGGGAAACACATGCAGGTCCCTCTAACTGCTGAAAAGGAAATGCATACCCTTACCTATACCTCCTGATAGGGACACGCATGAACTTACCTCTTCCTCCTTGAAGGGAAACATGTGTACATCTCTCTAATGGCTGAAAGGGAAATGCTTGGACTTCCCTCTACCGTCTGGATGTGAAACACATTCACTTTCCTCCACCTCCTGAATGGGAAACGCATGCCCTTTCCTCTACTCTTGAAAGGTAAACACATTCCCTTTCCTCTAACTCTTGAAAGGGAAACACGTGTACTTTCCTCTAACTCCGGAAAGGGAAACGCATGCAGTTCCCGCTATGTCCTGAAAGGGAAACATATGCACACCCAGAGGCGCAACTAGAGCCAAATTTCGGGGGGGGGCTAAGAAAAAAGTTTCGGGCGGGCTGAACCTTTAATCAGTAGGCAGAGTCGAACTGCAGGGGCTCTTAGAAGGGGTGAAACAACAGCAAGGCCTAATGAACATTCAAATGGTCTTTTAACCTTTTCATTGCGACGGCTATTCCGCCGCAGTGCTAAGGGGCAGGGGGGCCGCGCGGCGCTCCCGCGCTGGTGACGGAACCGCTCCGTCACGCCCCTCGGGTGAGCTGTGCTTGTGACGGAATTGTTCCGTCACGGCCGCGCCCGCTCAATAGAACGTGCCGTGCAGGCGTGAAATCAGCGCCGCGCAGGCGCGGCGAGCGGGCCGTGACGGAACCGTTCCGTCACCAGCACAGCCCACCTGAGGGGCGTGACGGAACGGTTTCGTCACAAGCGTAGGAGGGGTTAAAGACCTGTGAAACGTTCGGTGCGGCTCTGTGTGTGCCCGGGATCTGTCTCATCCCGGGCTGCCACACACGACTGGGGGGGGGCTGAAGCCCGGGGAGTCCAATGGGTGTTGCGCGCCTGTGCACACCCCTCTAACTGCTGAAAGAGAAATGCACGCACTTCCCTCTGCTTCCTGGAAGGGAAACACATGCATGCCCCTCTAACGGCTGAAAAGATAATACATGCACTTCCCTTTCACTGCTAAAAGGAAACAAATTCCCCTCTAGATGGCTAAAAGGTTATAGATGCCCTGCCTGTTAGCTGCCTAAAGGGAAACAAATGCAATTTTCTTGTGTTGCCTACATGGAAACAAATGCACTTTCATCTAACTGCTGAAAGGGGAAAATGCACTTTCCTCAAGGTACTTCCCTATAGCTGCTGAAATGGAAACCAATACACTTCCTCACAGTTGCAGAAAGTGAAACCAATGCACTTCCTCATAGCTACAGAAAGTGAAACCAATGCACTTCCTCATAGCTACAGAAAGTGAAACCAATGCACTTCCTGCTAGCTGTCTAAAGGGAAATCAATGCACTTCCTGATAGCTGCCCAAAGGGAAACCAATGCACTTCCTGCTAGCTGCCCAAAGGGAAACCAACGCACTTCCTGATAGCTGTCTAAAGGGAAACCAATGCACTTCCTGCTAGCTGCCCAAAGGGAAACCAATGCACTTACTAATAGCTGCCTAAAGGGAAACCAATGCACTTCCAGATAGCTGTCTAAAGGGAAACCAATGCACTTCCTGCTAGCTGTCTAAACGGAAACCAATGCACTTCCTGATAGCTGCCCAAAGGGAAACCAATGCACTTACTAATAGCTGCCTAAAGGGAAACCAATGCACTTCCTGCTAGCTGTCTAAACGGAAACCAATTCACTTCCTGATAGCTGCCCAAAGGGAAACCAATGCACTTACTAATAGCTGTCTAAAGGGAAACCAATGCACTTCCTGCTAGCTGTCTAAACGGAAACCAATTCACTTCCTGATAGCTGCCCAAAGGGAAACCAATGCACTTACTAATAGCTGTCTAAAGGGAAACCAATGCACTTCCTGATAGCTATAAACTACAACAAAAAAAAATTAGATGATCTTAACAGTAAGAAATGGAAATGGGAATCATTTGAACAGTTACAGTTTTTATACTAAATATACGGTACGGATGGAGCCCTCTTGGGCCAAGTTTGGACACCCTTCTGCTACAATATAAAAGGTTTTGGGTCCGGGTTAAACATATGCTGATGAACTTGGAGCGGAGAGTTAAACCTCGAGTTTAAAAATAAATTCATAGTACGCACAGTGCCCTCTCCCCCCATATGGGATAACTTACTACAAAAAAAAACTCAAAATCCGAACCATATTGTAATATGTGAGCTGAGAAGGGAAGTCCAAGGTCTTGACTCACCCTCTCGGAGCTCGTGTAAATAACCCCTGGTGCTCCTAATATTAGTCACACGGAGCGGCCCGCGGCGGGAAATGTGTGAGCATGTTTGAGCTTCGACACGTGGTCCGCGGCGGAGGAGCGCCCCCGGGGCCCTCACACAACGCGCAGCTAAGGATCGTGAACACACTGCCCTGGAAGGAGAGAGCATCCCACGCACACACGTGCAGCAGAGAGGCTCTCGGAGCTCTGACACGCGCGTGGTGAAGTGTGCGTGCACACGCACACGTGTACGTGCAAGTCTGACACACTGCAAACTCCGGGGGAACCTGTCGAGGCGGAAGCACGCACACAAAGAGAGAGACACGCAGACCGACTTTGTACACACTGGAAGAGATTGGCACGCACACACGAGACACACAGACACACACAAACACGTACAGAACAAACTATGGGCACACGTGCACAGAGATAGACAGACGTGCGCACACAAAAACAGATACATACACAAACATACATATACACACACAAACATAACAGACTCTTACACACACCTAAGCAAGCACATATACACTGCCAGCACATACATAGAATCACTATCGAACTTCAGAGGCGCGTACATACTTACTGACATGTAGGGGCCTAGTCACACATTTGTAGTTGAATGTATGTTCACTACCACCCCTACGTCTAATTCTACACGTTTTTACGATTTCCCATTTCTGAGTGTAGATTTGTACTGATGTGTCGATTTCCATGTCTCCAGCCCTCTCCGATCAGGGAGCGGGGCCTTCCACAAGTGGATTCACGAGGGTAAAGTTACTGCTAGTAAGGAAGAGCAGGTAGGTGGAGATTTACACCACCACGTGGAGATCTCCCTACGGGAAGCTATAGGAAAATCAGTTAAAATGTATTATTCTTTATTAAAAAATTAAGAATATTTTACTGCAAATATAAATGATAATATTTTGTATTATTTATTTGTAGCCTAGAAATAATAAAAGAAAGCATTAAAGCACATCAGCTCATTGATCAAAATGTGCATTTAATAGTAATACTATTTTAGGAAAAGACTGACAGTATAATTTATGTTTTTAAAATTAAGTTTACTTTTAACTTTGTGAATAATAAAATAATGCAATAATTATGTCTTTTTTAACATTAAAATAAATATGCATAGATATTGAATGGCAAAATAATAATGATCAATCAATCAAAGCTTTATTTCGATATGCAGAATATCATAAAAGCACATAAAAGTATAAAAACCACAATTTATTAACATTAAATTTTTTTAAATGGATTACGATATAAAACCATTCATACTTCAATAAATATTGTTTAAAAAACATATTAAACATTAGCAGCTTTGTGAATATTTAAAAGGAATTAAGCTAAAAATACAGTCATCTAGTAGCCTGCAATCTAATCAGCCAGGCCCAGTTAAGACCCCAAACGCTAAGGTTGTACTAGTGTCAGTCTTAAGGATTCTGAGTGCAGCGGAGTGGTCCCTGGTTCCTAACAGCAGACACACAGGTTTGAGCCATTTCTGTCTGGGTTTTCCATAGGCTGGGCATGCAAAGAAGACATGAGGGATGTTTTCAGTGACTCCTTCACAGAATGGGCAGTCAGAAGGGGTTTAGTGCGGGGGCTTCCACTTACAGGTGTAATCGCGGAGAGGCAGTGTGCCCAGCCTAAACTGTATAAAGAGGGATCTGTCTCTTGGTTTCGTAATAAAATCCAAATAAGGCTCCAAGCGAGGCTTTGATTTGTGCTGTCTGAATTCCTCAGTCAGCCTACCTTGGTTTGGGTCCCTTTGTTCTTGATCATCTACCCATGTCCAATAGGCTCGTTTAGTTTCAACCTTGGATAAAGAGACCCCAGGCTCCCAATCAGTTGGCAAGCCAGATTCGAGCAGGAGCCTCGTTATATTACGGATCCAGCTAATTTTGTGGGCACCAAGAAGATTCATAACTTCCCTCACACCATCCAAGTACCTTGAAAGCTCCGGGGTCCGCCATAGCCGAGCCCAATACAAAAGAGGACGTAGCCTGGCTAGGTCCTTAATAGAGCGGCGACCCAGATCGCTCAATAATGGTTTGATAGGAGTGCCCCTCGGAAGTGATACCAGCTCCCTGAAAAACTTATTCTCAGAGGTGACCTGGGCATCAACACACTCAAAGCCCCACAACTCTGCGCCGTAAAGGGCACAGCCTACAGCTTTTGCAGCGTAAATATCCAGAGCAGGGGCTATTGGCTTAGAGATAGATTTACGATGCTCACACCCTAGTGCTCCGGCTACCCTTTTGTGATTTAATGCCATTTTGTCAATCTGAGGCTGCCTCTTTAATTTATCCGAGATTCTGATTCCTAGATAATCAAATTCTTTTACACGTTCCAGTGGCACTCCATCCAGGGAAAGGGTGGATCTGGATGACTTGCTTGGGTTAAGGTAAAGGAACTTAGTTTTCGAGGTGTTTATGACATGGCCCCTAAGCTTACAAAACAGACAAAAGCGATCCAGCAATTTCTGAAGTCCTGCAGGCGTTTTTGATATCAATAATGTATCATCCGCGAAAAGAAGAGCGGGGACTTTGTCACCCGCCAGGGTCGGGGCATCAGCGTTTATTTCGAGCAAAAAAGAGACTACACCATTGACAAATAACGAGAAGAGTGTTGGGGCTAACACGCAACCCTGACGTACCCCTCGATTCACAGGGATTCTATCAGTTTTTTGCTCTTGTGATCCCCATCTGATGCGGGCATAGGTACCATCGTGCATGCGTGCCAGGAGGTTCAAGATCGGTGGAGGGAACCTCATCTCCTCCAAGATCAGCCAGAGGCGATCTCGAGGGACCAGGTCAAAGGCGGTCTTTAAGTCAATGAATGCCAAATAAAGACCGCCTTTGCCAATAGTAACCACCTTCCAGTATAGGAGTGCAAGCCTAAAAGCTTGGTCTACCGTGCCTGTGCAAGCCCTAAAGCCTGCTTGGAAGGGCGAGATGATACTATTCTCCTCAGCCCATGAAAGAATCCTCTCCAGAAGTACCCTGCCAACCAACTTCTGTCCCGCGTCTATAAGACTAATGGGGCGATAGTTGGCAGGGTCCTCCCTGGGGCCCTTCTTGTAAATAGGAATCACCTCAGCCGCCTTCCATGAATTCGGGACAGGTGAGCCCTTTAGCAGTGCATTTGTTAAATTTACAAAGTAAATTGCCCAGCCCTCAGGGTTGGCTTTAAAAAGGTCGCCTGGCACGCCGTCCTGCCCTGGGGCTTTAGCGGGTACAATTTTAGCTATTGCAGTGAGGACCTCTTTTTTGTCAACTCTATTGATAGAATCCTGTCCAGAACCAACATCCAGGGCACCGCTCAAATGTCCTGGGGCTCCGGGCAGTGCATTACCACCATAGAGTTTGCTAAAGTGCTCAAACCATTCATTGTCTGTAATGTGGTTGGGGATCTGATCTGAGTCACAACCATTCGATCTTCTTACTAAGGCCCAGAATAGGTCACCATTCTTGTTTTTGCTTGCGTCTCTGAGGCTTTCCCAATGGGATTCTTCCCACTCCCTTTTGGCTGTTGTTATAGCTTGTCTATAGTAATAATAATGTTAATATTAGTTACTACAGGGTGTTAGTTTATGTGCCAGCTATCATTGCTTTCTATGGGCGTGTGTTGCTGTTCCTGTGAGCGATAATGCCTGGTGTTTGACTTACTCCAAAGCTCATCTAAATCACATTTAAACCTGCTTTGCCACCTTCAGGGCTGTAGTAATTTCAGAAGTGCAGTTTGTGAATAGAAATATTCTTACTTTTATGTAAATGTGTTGGTGTTAGCATGTTCCTCCCTAAACCCCTCTTTAAATTATGCGAAACCCCTCTCCTTCAGTAGTATGTGAATTGTACTCTGGTAGTACTACTTATGTACTGCAAAATGCAGTTTGTCAATAAGCCTTATAGACTCTGAAGGACTGAGATAGTCACATGCACACACACACAAATATGCAACATTATCTAAACATGGCAACACATAAACATATCCGTAAACATACGTAGGAAAACAAAGACACATGAAAGCAGACATATTGGCACAATGGGCCTGAATACCAGTGGGTCCGAAACCCGCGTGAATCTCTGTCCTGACTTCACAGGCCTAAGCAAAGCTTTCACCCTACTCCAATAAAAATACACAGGACACTTTTTTACACTCTCATGCATGACCACACAGACAGCCTCACATCCTGCAAACAAAACATACCAGAAACACTTCCTATACCTAAGATCAAAACAAAGACTACACACTTCCAACCCCTCACCCAGCAAGGTGTAGCATGCTACCCGTGAAGGCAAGTGCCTCAGCGCCCAACATAGGGGTTGTAAGGGCTACAAAAATGTTGCAATAAAATACAATACATAAGCACAAAGAGGTACATGCACACAGCCATAGCCTCACATGTATGAACACACAGACAATTGTGGCCTACAATTACAAAAGAGAGAAATATAGAGAAAAGCACCCTCAGCTTTGCACTGGTTTGGAAGTGCAAACGGGCATTCGGAAGGTTTTGCAGAATCCTGTTACAGTAATATTAACGGCACAAGGTGCAGTTCGCAATCAGGACAAACTGCACATCGCGGACTGTAGAGAGTGCATCAGACCTCCATCCCAGCATATGCAGTGGAAGAGGTGTGACGCAGCAGCCAGTGTACCTGACTCCGGACCACGGGGTTCACGGTTCGATCCCCGGCGGCAGGTTAGCCCAACACCATGTGACTCTGGGTAATAGCTTTCTTAATCTTCCCGACAGTCCCCAGCGCTGGGACACCTCTCCGGAGGTAGCTGTGCGCTTTACAAATGCTGGTATTTAATTTCATTCACAGAATGGCAACTTTGTGAATGAAGTTGGCTCTGTCCATTTAAGAAAGAGAAGTAGCATAAAAAACGAGCTTTTAGTCTGCAAATTGTATTGTGTGACTAGTCAGAGGACCTGTGGATAGCTGTCCGTACCCACTGTGCCGCAGCCTTATTCACAAAGTGGAAGCTCACCTTTCAGATGTTGGCGTCCAATCAAAGGATTGCAACCACAACTGCAGTAGCCAATATTTTTATGTTGCATTGCGATTCGGAAAGGGAGGGGGGACACTTTCGCTCCGCCGACTCCTGTGACTCGCAGTGAGTCACAAAGAGCATGTTACGAGTCAGAAAGCAATTTCCGGTTTACAAAGTACATTACGAACATTGCATCTTGATTTTTTTGGTGAATCACAGGCTTTGCAACCACAAACACACCCAGAACATCAAGTCCAAACCCTAGTCCTAATCATCACTTGGAATTGTGACCTCTATTTGACGGCTTCGGCGTTCAAAATATGCCCCTCGGGGATGATTCATGCGCCTGATAAAATATAATATTAATAATAATAAACCTTGACAGGAAGATTAAATTCAACCAGGCTGGTCAAGTCAATCCCTTCTGGTCCTTGACCTGGTGGAAGGAACAGATGCTTAGAGTGTACAATCATGCATGCAACTTTATCTGCAGCAGAACATCTGGAACCTGGAGAAACAGAAGGACGAGTAATGGGTGTCCCCAGGTTCTGCATCAGAAAAATGCGATAGGCTAAGGGGAACGAAGAAGTAGCCCTGACAGCCGGTGACTAAGATACTAAGATGAGATCAAGAAATAGCGATACAAATAGATATTGGACTTGTTATGTATAGAATGAATTGTGGAGACCAATTTTAATGATTTTTCTGGAAGAGGAAAGTTTTTTTTATTTATATTTATATATATATATATATATATATATATATATATATATGTGTGTGCGTGTGTGTGTGTGTTTGTGTGTGTATAATTTTGTGATGCTGTACTCTCAACTAGCTATATTTATCAAAGTTCAGATCCACGAACAATTATACAAGAAAAAAATACATCGGGAAATTCATTAAATCACAGTTTTTTTGTTTGTTGTTTTTTTAACAAAAATATAATTTTTAGACAAAGAAAAAACAATGTAAGCTACTGCCAGAGGTGATTGTGGACTATAAGTTTTCATAAAATGAAGAAAAGTAAAAGCTATAGCATGTGAAATGATTACGCCAGTCCTTTGATATGATTGATGTTGCAAGGATCACATTGTCTTTTCCCATAGGAGGCAGAGAAAGTTTACTGTCAGCACTGGGTGAAAGTCTTTAAGATAAATCTTCCAGGTGCTCTTTGTGTTCATTCAAGGGTCTCAGTCACCAGAAGTGGTAATTCTGTTGACATGTTTCGATCCTACAAAAAATAGTGGGCCTCCTCAGGACTGGGACTTGTTGGTACATTAGGCAAAGTGGGCTCTGGCCCCATCTTTCTCATTAAGGTTTCAGGACAGTCCCAGACAGCGGCATAACACAAAAAATGATGTCCCCTTCATGCACAATATCAAAAAGGGCTCACAGGTCTCCAATATCTCATAAATATTCAAAGGCTGTGCATTGCATGGGAGCCCCTCAAGGACTGGGGTCCCCTTAAAGGCATGGTGGGCGACACCGAGGGTTATCCATAATCAAACCGTAGTTGCTAAGCAGGGGGGGGGCAAATTATGTTTGGCTCGGACCCACAAAATCCCTAAAATGTCTGTGGTTTCTACAGTGTATTCCTCACATTAACACGTGGTCAGCAAAGTCATTCATGTCGATTCATCGTTTAAGAGTAAAGCCAGTGTTCATTCCTGTCTGACATTCTTTGCCTACACTTTGTCTAAAAGTTTTGTAGCACCAGTACAGGCTCTGACTTCATGTCTACTTCCTCTAGCACATCCTAGTTACAAAGGCTTTAGGGGCCTGCTTTAAAGCTTGGCAGACAAGTTACTCCATCACAAACATCTTGTATATTCTGTACGCCTTTTTACAAGTGCATTATACCCGCTGGCACTTTTAATAAGGTGGACAAGATATCACAAACCTGAGAAACTGGGAGAGAATTTTTCACATTTGTTCTCAGTCAAAGTATTGCAGTTTTAGATTCTGAATTTATTCACATTAAAGAAATGAATTTCTTAGAAATTTAAGAAATCCTCTTTACATGTGTATTACTGGAGCACGCTGTTTCTAACCCGAAGATTCATCGATCAGGGCCGGCCTTAGGCATGTGCAAGCTGTGCACCTGCACAGGGCCACTAAATCCCAGGGGCCACTACATCAATATATATCCTTAATATAATAATCCTCTGAGGATGGATACATATTTGTGTGGGGGCCCCTGGCAGGGATTTGGTGGCCTCTGGCTCTATACAATTTCCAAACACCATGACCCCCCCCCTCTTCACTGCCCTCCACGCTCCGCCCCACCCGGACCCCCTCTTCCGGGGCCCCCTACCTATGCTCCCTGCCCACGGCCACCATGAACCTAGAGCCACCCCTGCATCGATTGTCAGTGGTGGGTGAGAAGCAGCAGCCTTTTAGGTGTATCTCTACATAGTGCCTGGACTCTGTCCAGACAGCGCCTCAGATCAGAGAGTAGGGGTCAGGTTGCAGTTTTCTGGTCCATTCTGCATTAGGGCTATTGTTGTATTGCCTTTGCTATATATACAATCTCAGGGATGTTTATTGTCATCACAGAGAAGACCAAAACCGAACCACAACAAAAATCTAGACCCTTCAAAGAAGAGACTTTGAAGAAGGTCATCTGCTTTATTCTTAAATAGTAGAATTATAGTTGTCCAATCAGAGGCTTTTGTTCTATTTTAGTGTATTTTTGGTGGTGTTTGGCCCTTCAAGTGTAGTTTAGGACCAATAAAAACTCTTCCTCTTGATGCAGGAAGCCTCATCTGACTGTTCCCCTTCCTTTGGTTCTCTGTTATTGTTGGCTTGTGTTACTGGCTGCTGGTTGGGAATATTTATTGCTGGCGGGTGTTGACCTTAAACCTTGGGTCATAAAACCCTAAAGATGTTTTGCTTGGGAGAACAATTTCTTCTCCATGCTTCTCTTTCTGACACGTGCTGGACACCTGCCCTCCTCGTTAGCTTTCAGGGATGGGGGGTGGTGGGGGCTCTTGCATAGGGCAGAATTGAAAAAGATGGTGAGTTCCCAAATGGTAAAAAAAAGAGCCGTGAAAAATTCGTGTAAGTTGCTTTTGCTAAATTACCTGGATTTTGGTAAAGGTTTTCGGAAATTATATATAATTTTGTCGAATGCAAAGCCAACATTTGGCAATATATTTTGAAGTGAAATGTCTCCTCGCATTCAATTTGAACATGACGATTTTTTAGTAAACATGAGAACATAAAAAATTTACGCCGAAAGCAGTAGCTGATTGGGTTCTGGCCACTTGCATTGTTCTCATGCATTAACTCTAGGGGGCAGAAGTATGACTGTTTTTGCGGTCGCAAAAGGGAATTCGGCCAGTTTGCGAGTGCCAAATTTGGTCTGCCCTATGCACATACCATATTTTGTGAGTCGGTAACCTATTACCGACTCGCAAAATATGGTTTGCGACTCGCTATTAGGAAGGGGCGTGCCAAGGGCATCTCTTCCTAATAGCGAGTCTCAATGTGATGTGTGATTGTTTTGCGACCGCATTTGTGGCCGCAAAACACTCACAGTTTACCACCTACTTCAAGTAGGTGGTAAAACACTTGCAAACAGGAAGGGGTCCCAGGGGACCCCTTCACCTATGTGAATGGGTGCGAAAATGTTTTTTAAGAGCAGGCAGTGGTCCCATAAAAATTAAACTGAAAAGTTTCATTTTTCTATTTTAAATGCATCTCATTTAAATGTAAGGAAAACGGGTTGCATTTTTAAAAAAAAACTCCTTATTAAAAAGCTGTCACAGACATGGTGGTCTGCTGACCCCAGCAGGCCACCATCCATGTGTGAGTGCTAGCCATTTCTAATGGCGTCGCAAATTGTGCTTGGCTAATGAATATTGATGAGGCATGCAATTTGCGACCCCATGGGGAATTGCAAACAGTGTCTGAGACACTGTTGAACATTCACTTTAGCGAGTCGCAAAATGCGAGTCGCAATTTGGGGCAATTAGCAACTCGCTAAAGTGAATGGTTGTACATCTGGCCCCATATCTTTACCATGAACAGTGCCTAATTACACAATGTGGCATAAAAGCCTAATTTCAGGAATTTCATGTTTTTCACTATTTAAATAAAATGCAGTAAATATCGAAAACCAGGAGCTTTACTTAAAACTGGATTGATCTTGTTGAATCACTCCAACCTGAAAATCTGAATCATATTGTAAACACACACACACATATATATATATATATACAAATGAAGAAAGAGTTGCCTAAGGTTGAAGGAGTCACACCCAATGAGTTAACACCATTTATTCAGGGAGTTGCATGAGCCTTCCATCAGTAGTAAACACCAGTATCTGTGCCAGACGCGTTTCGAGCATTCCCGATCTTGGTGACTGGCATACACAGAAAACAGCTGCAGGAAAAGCACCGCCAAACCACAAGGCTAAATAGTCCCCGCCCCAATGGGCGTGTTCGCTGGTGCACCCTGGTCGGTGTAGTTTGCTTTAATATTCAAACCCCAGTGGGTCTCACTGCTGCCAATGTTCTCACCCAAGTGGAAATGTTTAAAAACTGTCCAGTAAAGTCTCCGCCAATATATTCTCCTTGAACATGGACACATCGTCCCATGCGCGTCTCAGTTTCCTGATGTGCTGGACCTGCTCGATAAGCAGAGTGACTCCTTCGCGGCTTGGGCAAGCCGCAAAATACAAACGAAGAAAGAGTTGCCTCAGGTTGAAGGAGCCACACCCAATATGTTAACACCATTTATTCAGGGAGTTGCATGAGCCTTCCATCAGTAGTAAACACCAGTATCTGTGCCAGACGCGGTTCGAGCAATTTCGTGGCTTTGCCTAAGTTTTCGGCCAGTTTGCTCCTTACATGCCCACTGGACAGGCATGGTGGGACCCATAGTGGTCTGGATGTCAGGTGGACTACAGAGACCAACATGCAACCGAAGTGGTTACGCCCGAAACACGTTTGGCTGCAATTGTGTTGGGAGTGCCTGGCGGACTAAATCCTTTGAATAAATGGTTCTAATTCATCCAGTGAGGCTTCCTCTTTGTGGGCAACACTCTTTTCTCTTGTGTAGCGGCCGTCCAGCCGCGAGGAAGTCTCACAGCATACAGAGCGGGTCCACAGCGTCAGAGATCAAGGGACACTGCAGGAGGGATGAATCTGTTCGAGGGATTGCCTAAGTTGTCGGCCAGTTTGCTCCTGACATGCCCACTGGGGTAAGACTGTATATTTGGCAGGTATGGTGGGACTCATAGTGGTCTGGATGTCAGGTGGACTACAGAGACCAACATGCAACCGTGCTCACGCCCACAGGAGCGGGACATTTAAATGAATGCAACTGGTTCACCTGCCACTTTCCCTGTTGCCAGTGATCAAACCAAAACAACCAAAAATGCCAATACTGATGATCATTGAAATTACTTTGCAAGGCACAAAAGCTGCTAGTCAAAATGTGCCATGTTTAATCAATAAACTTTATTTCTTTCAAAATGTCATTCTTTTTCCTTTATACACAATTTTTCAAAAGAAAAACACTGCCACAGTTAATAAGAAGAATAAAAGAACACCAATCAAACATTTAATCTGTATACACCTGAATCACACAAACTGACACATCCATTCAAACACCTTTTCACATTCAAACCACAATTCTTCACTCACACTACACAATCAAACTCATACTCAAGAAATCCCTAATAGTCCTAAATAACAATTTTTCCTTGAATAGAACGGAACAAGGGACCTAACATCAAAAACAATGCAGTAAAATCTAAACAGGCTTGGTTATATACAACTCAATGATAAACAATATTGACATATTAAACCACTTATTCAATACTGTATAACCAGCCCGATTGTCTTAATGATGCATTTGTTTGATAACAATAAAGAGAAAAAAGAGGTTGACGCGTTTCGAACCCCCTCAATCATGGGGTTCTCCTCAGGACCACCAAAAACTATTTTGTAGATCCAAAAGTGATCAATAAAGTTTCAATGAGGTCGGTTGAAACAAGGTAACGTGCGAACACGGGGCGATGTTGCTTGGCTTGTCACGGACTTGAATTGTCTGACTTCCTGGGGTATATCTCAATCCAATATGGCCAACTGAGAACTGGAGGGAACCGTGCCGATGGTTCAAACAAACCTTACAGGGCGGTGCTGCGCTCCTTAGGACGTATTACGCTCAGAACGATATCTTGATGTATTGGAGTTGCGCTTTAAATTCAAACTATTTGGAAACAGCACCGGGGACGAGTGGCCGGTGCCTCCTTCTCGGCGTGCGGTCGCAGCTGCCACGTAAACGCAGCATTTACTTTGTGCGTATAGATTCTCTGTGATTGACGTAGTTTTCACCTCCTCGAGACAGAAGGAAATATCCTGCCGTCCCCTCCACGGTGGCTCACATGAAGACTGTATATTTGGCAGGTATGGTGGGACCCATAGTGGTCTGGATGTCAGGTGGACTACAGAGACCAATATGCAACCGTGCTCACGTCCACTGGGGCGGGACATTTAAATGAGCGCAGCTGGTTCATCTGCCGCTTTCCCTGTTTCCAGTGATCAAAGGCGGTGGTTACGCGCGAAACAAGTTTGGCTGAAATTGTGTTGGGAGTGCCTGGCGGAATAAATCCTTTGACTAAATGGTTCTAATTCATCCAGTGAGGCTTCCTCTTTGTGGGCAACACTCTTTTCTCTTGTGTAGCATCCGTCCAGCCACGAGGAAGTCCCACCGCTTACAGAGCGGGTCCACAGCGTCAGAGATCAAGGGACGCTGCAGGAGGGATGAATCTGTTCGAGGGATTGCCTAAGTTGTCGGCCAGTTTGCTCCTGACATGCCCACTGGGGAAAGACTGTATATTTGGCAGGTATGGTGGGACTCATAGTGGTCTGGATGTCAGGTGGACTACAGAGACCAACATGCAACCGTGCTCACGCCCACTGGAACGGGACATTTAAATGAGCGCGGCTGGTTGAGAGTGCCTGGTGGACTAAGTCCTTTGAATAAATGGTTCTAATTCATTTCATTCAGTGAGGCTTCCTCTTTGTGGGCAACACTCTTTTCTCATATATATATATATATATATATATATATATATATATATACATACATACATATATATATACATACATACATACATACATACATAGATACATATATATATATATATATATATATATACATACATACATATATATATACATACATACATACATACATACATAGATACATATATATATATATAACAGGACTATCTTTTAATGGTATTAGACATTACCAGCCTCTATACTATCATCGACCACAACCATGGACTAGAGGCGGTCAAATGGGCATTGGAACAACGCCAACTCCGATTTTCCAGACACAACTTAATGATTCTGGAATTCGTAGAATTTTGTCTAAAACACAATATATTCCTGTTTGAAGAGCAGTTATACATCCAGAAGTCTGGCACGGCGATGGGTACTTGCTTTGCTCCCAGCTACGCGAACTTGTTCGTGGGCTGGTGGGAGGAGCAGGTACCCAGGAGCTGCAGAGTTGGGGAAGAAGAGGGCAATGTTATCTGCTGGCATCGATATATCGATGATCTCTTCATTGTGTGGAGAGGTACCCCTGAGACAGCTCAGGAATACATCAATGTACTTAACAACAATCAACTCAATCTGCAATTTTCAGGGACAGTGAGTCCAGTGGCAGCGGACTACCTGGACCTCAAAATATACGCAGAAGATGGTCAACTCCACACTAACCTCTTCAGAAAGCAAACTGCTGGCAACTCTACACTGCATGCCAGCAGCAGCCATCCACCCCAACTAATTAGAAGCATCCCCTACGGGGAACTGCTAAGACTTCGCAGGAACTGCTCCAAACCCTCGGATTTCGAAGCGGCTGCTTCGGAATGCATATCCCGATTTAGAGCTAGGGGGTATGGCGAGAGTATGCTCCACAATACTCTAAAAAGAGTAAGGAAAATATAGAGACAGTCCCTCCTGACCAGTAACACCGATCAGGCTAACCGAAGGGGTAAGTCAGGTGATGATCAAGGCAAGTTCAGAGTTATAACTCCCTATTCTACAGGTGCAGACAATTTCAGAGCTATGCTACGTAAGAATTGGCATATTCTTCTAACAGACAATGTGCTCAAAGCAGATCTCCCATCTCAGCCACTCCTAACCTTCAGCAAAGCAAAATCCCTAGGCGACATACTGGTGCACAGCCATCTTGAAAAAGTGTCCCCGAGAACGAACACTTTGAGGGAGCAACGAGGCTTTTACCCCTGCGGCCGCTGCAAAGCGTGCGCAGGTAGTAAACGCGTACTCTCGTATACAATATCAGAACTGGCAGGAAAATTTATATAAATAAATTTATCACCTGCAGCACACAGTATGCCGTATATTGCTTGCAGTGCCCCTGTGGCTTACGCTACATTGGGAGCACGATCAAGGAGATTAAGCTCAGAATATTGGAACACATGCGAGCCATCGATAAAACAGATCAGGCCTATCCGGTGGCTCGCCATTTCGCTGAAGTACATAATCGAGACCGGAGTATGCTTCAGTATTTCGGACTCGATGTTGTACCCCACAATATTCGTGGAGGTGACCGACTACGCAGACTAAGGAGACTAGAGTCCCGTTACATCATTGATCTGTGTACAAAACATCCTAAAGGTCTTAATAGTGGGGAGGAGATGGCCTTCCATCTAGGAAAATGAGCAGTTAGGATCTGATAACCACCATTCCAAGATGATAGTAAAAACTGATCACACTGAAACTAGAACGTCTTTTATTATCACACTTGGAACATATGTACACTAATGTATATAATAGCTCTGTAGAATGCTCCCGATTTTTCTTTTGTACATAGTAACCTTTTGTACATAGCAGTATGTGAGAGACAACTTGTGGTTATTTGACTGATGGCATGAATTTCATTTCGGATCGGATATAATGCGAAAATTTATTTTCAATGCCTCTCTACATACACAATTTCCACTGTATATAATATGCACTTTAACCACTTTTGTTACAACTAAAATTAATGTAACATCTTTCGCTCAAAATGTGGTTCATATTGTAAATAACTATACATGCCCTCCCTGTTGTTGCACGCGATGCACTCACTTGACACCCACTCACTTAAACAAACCCCCCCTGTAGCTAAGTTCAGCCTGCAGCTGTGGTTTGAGAATTGATGTAATTTTCTTTTTTGTACAGGAAGTTTGGCACATGTAATATATATGGGGACACCAGCCGATCCACGGCTCTATTTTTTCATGCTTAATTTTTTGCTAATTTATTGTGATTAGCCTGACTGGATACATTGCGATTGCCCATCTGGGGGCTTTAAGTAGTTAAATCCTATTGTTGTGTTGCATTCAAAATACACTACAAGATGGCCGCCTTGTTTCATGTTAGGCTTTAGTCCCCTTGTTTGTGTCCATACCTGACCAGTAGTGGGAGTGATTATGCATGATATAAACAATGTCGGATACAAACACAGTGCATCACACACTGACGAAGGCAGACCGCCGAAACGCGTCTGTGTGCACCCCTCCGCTGAATAAAATCTAGCGTGTTTGTACCCCTCAAACTCGAGTGCTGTCATTCTTTCCAGGAGGATTGGGAAAGGATTTTGGAGCGTTAATATATATATATATATATATATATATATATATATATTGTTGATTGAGGAGTATGTCATCCTGCCCATTCAAGGGCTCACTTAGATATATTACCCATTTGTACAAGGCTAACATAACCACAATATTTCATTTACCGTTTAAATCTGTATGTTACATGAGTGTTCAAATATTATGTTGCAAAAGAACTTGAAAGAAACAGCAAATAAATAGGTGGATCTGAGGTTAAACACAAAGGCCTCAATTTACTAAGCCTTTCCGCTTCCTTGTGTCGCACAAGGCAAAGGCTTCAGTAAGATTTCCAAAACCATGCAAGCGACTATTTGCGTGGCTTTACGTGGCTTTTTAAAGAAATTAAATGGAATTCAGCGACTTTCGCTGCGTTGCACTACATTTCGAACTGGTAGGCGTTCCATGTTTGGAGCATGGGTGTTCCCATGCACCCACCCATGCATTTGACGCAATTCCAGATTTACAAAGGTTTGTAGACATGGACTCACGTCAAATCAATACGCCCCTTAGAAGATGCCACAATAAGGATAAAAAAACTCATTTTCTCCTCATTGTTTCCTCTTTGGACTGTGGTATCCCTTCCTGCACAAAAACAACCCTGCTCATGGTTCAGGTCATTTTCACCATTGTGAAAGGGTGTCTGCATTGGCGCTATGTAGCACAGAGTGTGCTAGCGCAAGATCCAGTGCAGAAATGCGCCATATCTTTGTAAACATGGAGCATTTCTGCTCTCTCCCTTTCACACAACACAGCACAGCGAGTTGACTTGCTACATTGTGTTTAAAGAATAGTAGCTGTGCCTCAAAATATGTTAAATAAATGTAGTGGCATCAGACACTTAGAGGGATTAGCACAACAGACTACATAACATGTCCTGAAGCAGCCATCAGCAGAAATGATTAACATTTGCCGAAACAGTTTTGGGTATTCCACTTTAATATCGAACTCTAGAATATGTTTCTGACAGAATATTGTGGGAAAAATATCAAATACAAAAATATCAACAAAATAAATACATATAGGTAACTCCACATATATGCACCTCGACTGCTCATATATACCTATAGATGTGAAAGTAAGAACAGCAAATCTACAATTACTTTTGGATACAGTCTCGATATTTTGGCCCTCGAGATTTTGGCCATGATATTCTCAAAGCATGCTATTTTGATATACAGGCCAAATTTGCTTTCAATGGTGTAAACACTTCCAGAAGACATCACACCTGCTGCTCAAGGGAGCATTTTCTTTCTTACTTCAATAAACAATAGGTCACACACAGGGTTTTCCACCCTTTGAGGCAAGGATTGGTGTCTGCAGAAAGCATAACGGTGGGAATCGCCGTAGGAGATTTCTTCTAAAAAATCTTTAGTGTGGTTGAGAATGAACATTTGCCTGTTCTCTTGCCCACTTCCCTCAAAACAGATATCCTTTTAAATTTATGTTGGTCAGATATAGACAGAATGAACAGGGTTGAAGGTAAAGCTAACAGTTGGATCTTTGCACTGATCCGACCATTAACGTGTTAATCTAAATGATCGGATCCCTATTAAGCATATGTGTTTACATGAATCTGGTCCTGACAGGGTAAGGCGGGACTTAGACATTCCTGGGCACGCCTTCCCCCAGGACGTCGCTGCCGACACAGAGGATTTCCCAATACGTTGCGTGCTTTGGTGCTCCCTGACTCATATCCTGATGAATATTCAGTGTGGAATGCTCCACCATTATTTGTTGGAAGGCCAAAACTTTGTATATGTAACCTGTCAACAGCTAAAGGTAGCCATCTGGAAAATTACATAACCACTACACATCTGGAATGAAAACATCTATTTAACAGCGGCTTCGGCTGGCCATGAATGACCGAGGTTTGACCGGGATCATCGACCGCTATATCCCATATCCAGTCATCTATGAGCGTAAGGGAATAAACTTAACAACGTGTGTTCTATATAGTCATGCATTCTGTGGCACATAAAAGCACTGCAAATAAAAGGTGTTACTATTATCTAATTTAATGGCACTCAATTTACTAACCTGGAAGGATTGAAAGCTGAGCCGGCCTTGCTGAGATGCAACCTGCTGCAAGGCAGGTCACTGCCTGTACCAAAAGTTAGCACTTAAATCAGGGAACCTTGTCAAAGCCAAGTTCCACTGATCTCAATTTGCTGTCAAAGTTTTGTGTGATTGTGTAGACCTCAAAGATACGGATGCAAAACATTGCTAAACAAAGTGAAATCCCAAATCCCACATTACAATTATGCCACAGCTTCCCAGGAGTACTTGTAGATTCTTTTTTGAGAATTTAAAAAAATCAGAAATTAAATCTGAACTTAGATTTAAATCTAAAGGAGCAAACCCATTTTTGTGAGGTGCACACACTGTTGTAAATCCCTTAAAATGTATAAAGTACAATTAACAGCTCAGGAACGAAGACTTCCATTACAGGTGCCGCTGTAGAAGAAGCCGCCTACAAACGCTGCACTACTCGTAATCCTGGTTTGGACAGAAACTCATGTGACTGCAAGAAATGTGTGCTACAAAATATGTAGCAAACATATTGATGACCAAAATATTGTGGAAGTTGGTGTTTATTATTAAGTTTAGATTATTTTCTTCACATCCAAATAGTTTGAAGATATATATTGCAAAGGTACCTGCATGTCTACAGTAAACATATACTTACATATATAAGCTTATCTTGTCAATATTGTTTTTGTCCCGACATTGTTCAGCAGCCCGGGCCCCCGCCTGCCCCGTCCCCCGCCTGCCCCATCCCCCGCCTGCCTCGTCCCCCGCCTGCCCCGACCCCCGCCTGCCTCGACATGGGTCCCCTTACCTCAGCCGCCGCTCCTCCCACCTGTCCGCTGCTCGCACCGCTGCTGGCCTGTCCGCTGCTCCTCACGTCACCGCTCCTCCCCCGCGCCATGTCCGACGCTCCCTTACCTCAGCCGCTGCTCCTCCAGCCTGTCAGCTGCTCGCACCGCCGCTGGCCTGTCTGCTGCTCCTCAATTCACCGCTCCTCCCCCGCGCCATGTCCGCCACTCCTCGTTGCGCTCCTGGACGCCGCGGCCGGAGGGACTACTTTTTTTTTTTACTGTCCATTTTTTAAATAAAGTTTATTTTTTTATTTATATAGCCTATAACCATCTACACACCCTGACGATTCCAACGGTGTATTGGGTGTATGGATTGGCGCTGTGGTTCCCGAGATTACCCGCCTCAAAGGCTGAAAGTTCTTCCTTTATTATAGTAGTATAGATTTACATGTCCATGTACATCGAATTTGGGTATAGAAAATGGCGGACATTCGCCCTATCCTGGTGAGCATCGCCATGAATTGTGGCCCAAAAGCAGACGTCAGGGCAAGGGTTTCCACCGGTTGAGCCAGCTGAGACTCCGCTGTCGGAGTCCCTCTGGTTTCGCCACCTCTCAATGCGGTGGGAGAACTGTGAGGTTTGCAGAAGGGTCATTCATAAATTTTGATGAGATGTCTCAATTCGCCAATCTCAAAAAGACACCCTAAATCTTGTCCTTATTGTCTAGACTAGTTAATATGGGTTTTAGTACTATTGTTCGATTTTTTTGTTATTACTTGAAGAAACACATTTTTGACTTTCTACTCACTTGCACCTAAACTTCCAAGGATAAGCCTTAACTACTCATGACGTAAAGCTTTTTTGAGTCAGTTGCGCTTGTTGCTTGCTTTCGAGCTCCCTCAAGAGAAGGGAAAGGGAGGCTACGACCACTCCTGGCCCCCCGCCCCTGCATAATACCCCAGTAGACGTGTGCCACCCATGATCCACCATAGGCTAGCTGCCTCAGGACATTGTCTAAACTTGAAAGCTGTATGGAACGCAGGAGAATGTCATGAAAACAAGTTGTGTCCAATGCATAATGAGTTTAGTTTGACCTCAGTGTGGTCTGGGTGTAGAACCTATGTTTGTTGTGCTGTGATTGCTGTCTTAAG
The DNA here is from genome assembly GCF_964263255.1 of Lissotriton vulgaris. NCBI lineage: Eukaryota > Metazoa > Chordata > Amphibia > Caudata > Salamandridae > Lissotriton > Lissotriton vulgaris. The sequence continues at coordinate 82,334,854 of NC_141700.1, read as the reverse complement.
CCTTTTCAGTGGCAACCACTTGGCAACACTCACCACCTATTGTATACCACTGCGTTCACCTTCACAAGCTCGAACACGAATGTCTTCAAAGCAATGTGTCAGCCTCCCTCTTAGTCTACAGAAGGACATGCACCTTTTGGGATTCGTCTCCGTACAACCATCCACATCTGTCACCAGCCCGCCCTCTCCTTGTGTTTACCAGCCACTTACGTCCATCACTCACAGGGATTCACCTTTCACCACTCCATCTGCATGCGCATTACTCGAAATCCATGTCTGCGTTTGAAGCTGTCCTTCCCAGCAAAGACTTGGAGAAACTGACCCGGTTCTGTAGATTTCCGATCAATTCTACATATTTGGAAGACTCTTGGGTGAATTTTGGGGTGGTTTTTTATAAACATAAATTCTACTTCTCTAATCAATCCACACTGTTCCAACCCATCTGAGCGACTTTGTTTTCTCATTTGTACCTTGAATATGAATAATAATTGAATAATTTATTCCTGTGTTTTTCAATAGTAAATTTCCAATCTGTACAAATGTGAGAAATGCCCACGAAAAGTGTTGAGAACCTGATAAAAAAATGTATGTGATAAAATTCTGCATCCACCACTAACATTTCGCAGGTTAAATCTGTCGATATTCACTGGGGGAAATATACCTAGAAGCACCAAAATCTGCATATTATGCCCCGTTTTGTGGTCAGAACTTGGATTGGGTGGTAATTGCTGCAAACATTAAAGTCGGAACATCTGAGGGTTCGATTTTATCATGTGCGATAATTACTGCACAGGACACCGGGGCACTCGCCCGACGCCCATAGTGTTTATGTATCGACTTTGGCTTACATGTATGTTTATTGACTACTTCTCAACATGCCCTTGACAACATGTCCATGTGAAATCTACATGTGTCTAATGAGATTGAGAGGGAAACAGCATTTACAACACAGTCATTACCACGCAATACCTTTACCACGCATCCATCACCACGCATATGACTTTACCATGCACATTTTTACCACACATGTATATACAAAGGCTGTATACTTACCTTCGAAATACTTACATTTTCATGGTAATGGCATGCCTTTTAAAGGCAGATGGATAGTAAGAAAGAATTTGCGTGGTAAAAGCATATGCCTGGTAATGGATGCGTTGTAAAGGCATGAATGGGAATGGCATGCGTGGTTCCATCATACATCCAGATTGATGTATTATGCAAATTTATAATACAAAAACAAACATATATTGCTCATCAGAAGCCACATCCAGAGCACCCTATTCACATTCAAGCACACTCTCTCTGAAGCCTTAAACAGCAGGTCCTGGAAGCCTGTCAATGAAACTGGAGTAAAGTAAGCATGTTTTGTAGCTTTTTGTAGGGTTTAACCCCTCCCCTGCTGATGACGGAACCGCTCCATCATCAGCTGCGGTGGCGCTGTGCTGATGACGGAGCGGTTCCGTCAGGGCCCTGCCGCCTCGCCTGCGCGGCGCTGATTTCACGCCTGCAAGGTGCGTTCTATTGAGCGGGCGGGGCCGTAACGGAATCGCGCCATCATGAGCACAGCGCAACCGACGCTGGTGATGGAGCGGTTCCATCACCAGCATGCAACCGCCGCTCTGCAGCCCTCCCCCTTAGCACTGCGGCGGAATAGCCGTCGCAGTGAAGGGGTTAATGTAGGAAGATATTGATGTGGAAGGATCAATGCTGCATCGCTCACCCAGAGTAGAGTGCAGTAGGGTTGTGTAGAATGGTGCAGAGTAGAGTGCAGTAGGATTGTGTAGAGTGGTGCAGAGTAGAGTGCAGTGGCATAGACTTAAAGTAAAGTTTCTTTTATAAATGCATCACTGCTCAAGTTGGTAACATACGATGCCATGAGTATAATGGTTGTGTTATATTTAACCCCTTGGCTGCGGGGCATATTCCCCTGCCGTGCTGGGGGTAGGGGGGCACGCACAGCGCCCCGGTGCTCATGACGAGCTCAGCCCGTCATGAGCCACGGTGGTCGTGTGCTCATGACGAGCTGAGCTCATCATGACCACACCCGTTTCATTAGAACGTTCACACAGCAGGGGAATTTGCCCAGCGTGCGAGCATTTTAACGGTCAATGAGCACACGAGAACCGTGGCTCATGACGAAGTGAGCTCGTCATGAGCGTGGGAGGGGTTAAGCTAGTTTTATCTGGGTTTTTACTGTGTATATTAGCATGGTCCATCACAACACTGTTAAGCATCCATCAATTTGCCAACACAGGCCCTTATTATGAGTGGCGCAATTTTATCTGTGCTTATTACCTCACGCGATAAAAACTAACACTGATGTGTAGAGAACTTGTTGTGTGTGATAATTATCACCTAATGTACGTTTTGCTCCTGAAAAGGGGTCTAACATACTGATTTGGTACGTATCGCACGTATCCGCATAGCCTGTTATTCACCCACCACATTTGTGCCCTGATGAATATCACCTGACAAAATGTATCGGGAGAGGGGGCTGCGGTTATTACTCTGTATTACTGGGTGTAGTAACAATCTCCAAAGTTATAATAATTAGGATATGTGCGGTAACAGGAGTAATCGCTTGTATCAGAATTTATCTGGCCACTTGTATGTATGAAAGCACCGGACAGCAACTGATTAATTAAATTACTGGACACATACATATAGTCAGTAACAGACAGACAATGTCTGCCCCCGAAAGTTGGCAAGCCTGTATCACCCATGCCCACCTCCTCCAGAACATTGTGTCGATCCAACGATGAGAAAAAGACCCCCAATGCCTTGCTCCTGTGATCAGGGCCCAAGTTTCCTGAAACAACAAGACATCATAAATTCGTATCAGAGATTGCTAATCTGGAAGGTGCATTTTAGAAGCAATCCTGCAATGTTCCAGCTCAGAATTTTCATGAGGTGTCCCTTTTCCTTGGATATAGGAGTGATTGAGCTGGGGTATGAAGAGTCTGTGGGGATCATAGGCGCCTCCAGTGGGATTCCCATTGCTGATTGGTCTGGCACCCCGTCAATCAACCTCTGTAAGACCCGACATTGCTGTAACATATGCCCTGGTTTGGGGGGAGCAGACCAGATGCAGGTGGGCATGGTGCCAGCTTGGACGGTTTATAGTCCATATTTACAAAAGGCTATACTCCGACATGTTCCTGACAAGTGTCTGACTTGTCAGTGACTCTGCACCAGCCCAACAGGCCTGTCAAAGGAATCTAAAAGACAGCCCTGGGAAGTATTTCAATGTCAGTTATGCATTGCACAAAAGTACAAACATCCCAGGTGTGAGAAGAGAAACTTGTATTTATTTATTTATTTAGTTATTTATAAAGTTTTATATATTTACTAAATGAGGCCAAGTGATTCATTTGACTCCAATATGTTCCAAACTAGTTGTTAGACGTGGCATCTTTTGGCGTGTTTCCCCCGAGTGTTTGCTTTCTGCCCTCCCGGTTTTGACTGTTTTTGCTGGTATAATGTTTCTGAGCGCTTTTTGCACTACTGATCAGTGGTAAAGCGCTGGTGCTCCTGTGGTAAATTGTTTTATGATTGTATGTGTGACTTACTCGTCAGTCCCCAGTAACGGGCACTGCGGGTGCCGGGGCTTGTGAGTCCACGGCTGCTCGTGGGCCTGCAGCACGGATTGTGCCACCCACGTATGTAGCCCGAAAAAGGTATAAGTGAATGAAGTTTGGTATGCCTGAACTCAGCGTCTAAAGACATAGCCTTTAGCGAGGGTGCCCTTTTCATTGGGAGTTCATAAAGGCCACTTTTAGAAAGTGGGCATTATTTTGCTCGGTCATCCTGTGTGCCTCTGCTGGAATGTGGATTGCCTGTCTGGTTTTTGGACGACAGATGGCTAGGGAGTGGAGTGGCTCCCGATAGTCTAGGTAGGTCAGGAAAGAGCTAAATTGACCTGGGTTACGATGGGGGAAGAGGGAGGGGATCTCCTTGGACCTCAAAGGGCCTGGTCTGCCTCTGATAAAGCTGTCTCTAACTCCTGCCACGAATTCACACCAGAGAAGGTCCAATTAGTTCTGGCTGGACACAGACACCCTCTGCCTGAAAGATCAAATTATTTTTAGATACAAATGCTGGGTCCCAGACCCCTGAATTTTAGAACTCATCTGGATCAAGAAGACTGAACGGAAGAAGAGCCGGAGACACTGCTGAAAGGAACAACCGGTTTGTTGCGTGCTTTGCTGGGCTGACCTGCAGTGGCTGCTTCTGTCTTAGGCAGCGAAAGGCCTGGACTGGACTTTCTGCTTGAGGCAGAGCTTGCCCCCTTTCACGAAGTCTCAGGAACAGCAAAGACTTCAGGTTCTTCAACCTGCAGCACTGGGGACTGTGTGTCTTGTGCTGCAACCCGAAGAACGCCACCCGACAATGTCTGCGACAACCCTCCTGAACCTGTGTCCTGAAGGCACCGCAAAGGGCACCGCCGCAACACCGCATTGCAACCCTGGTCTCACCGACGATGCCTGCTGACGCCATCACCGAGCCGTTGCTCGCACTGCGACCTGTGGTCCCTCACTCTGCACCGCCTTGCTACACGATGACGCCATAGCCTTCCTGCTGCCGCCACTTCCCGCTGAAATTGACACCACTGCCTGCACCGTGGTTCGGGGGCACCACTCGTAAGTTACACCACGGACTGCCCTCATCCCACACTGCAGCCTTGGCCTACCGACGCTGGCGCCATCGACTCCAGTTCGTTAGCCAATGACAGCGCTTCAGCAACGACAACGCCGCTGCTTGCACCATGACCTGCTTGCACTGTGACGAGCACCACCTCCATCTCGCACCGAGATCCTGGTCTCACCGACAACGCCATCTAACGCCACCACCGAGCCGCTGTTAGCTCTGTGACCTCGCGGCACAGCACACCGCACTGCTGCACTTCTCACGGCAGCACCGGACGCCTGTTGGCGCCCGCGCTCCGGATCCCATCAGAAAGGAGCTCAACCTGCAACGCGAGTGACTTCAAGGGCTCCATCGCCCGCATCTCTGGTCTGCTCGACACCGTAGTTGGCCTGCGACCCTGCGTTCAGCCAGAACTGTTTTTGGATTTGTTGTTCACAACGCCGTGATAGCCCCGGATGGAGCTATCGATATAAAGGAACCGAAGATTTTGAAGTTTAGTATTGTGGATTTTTATCGTATTTGGTCTTGTCTTAAGTATATGAAAATTGGTTATTTTTCTAAACTGGTGTGGTGTCCTTCTGTAGTGCGTACACTGTTTTACTGTTGGTTATGTGCAAATGCTTTACACACTGCCTACTAAGAGAAGCCTTACTGCTTGTGCCAAGCTACCAAGGGGGTGAGCAGGGGTTATTTTAGAAGTGAGGCACCCTTATCCTGACTACAGTGGTGGTTTCTGCCTCGCTTTGGCGCAAGCCTCAGCTAGCCAGAAATCCCATTTCTAACACTAGTTGACTTTTATGGCACACGTTAGGAGCTATTCTGGAGACAAATACGTCAGTTGCCGCTTGAGGTCCGCCTAGGTGCTGGATAACGTAAGAGCTCTCCCAGCCTCGAAAGCAGACCTCAAAAGACAGCCACGGGAACTTTTCCCCAGTTCACTCAGCGCTGCCAGGAAACTGCCCACTTCCTACCAGCGCACTAGGCGCTAGGCTGCGCTGCGAAATCCCTTCTGGGCTACATACAGCGCAAGCACACTTTTCGCACCGACATAAAATGAAGAGGGCGTTCATTAAGCGTGGCACACAGTTGCTGCGAGCCTGGATAGTGCCCGAGAGTGTGAGGTATAAAAGGTGCCAGTGGCCTGAAGCAATCCTGCCTATGGGGTTGGGGTTTCAGTCACAGACAGCATATCCCTTAAGAGCGAAGAATTCCTGGCCACATTCTCATGCACCAGCTCAGAGAGTTAGCATAAATGCTGGGTACAGCCTACTTTATATGTAATTGGCACAAGGTCCTCGTCTGCCCTGGGCACACCCAAAAGATTGTGCATCCACGCAAAATAGTTCTGCACGCCATCGCCTAGTAAAAGCTTGTGCCTTTTCCCAACACGCCCTGGGCCCTTTCCAGCAAAGTTAAAAGGGGGAAAAAAATGAAAATATGTCTATGTCATCAGGAATGCAGTGGAAATCTTGGAAATACTCAGCCCGCATCACTTTTTTTTACTAATTCAGGTAACAATTTTACCACATGTCGAGAACTTATGTTTGTTTACTAACTCGGAGCGTTCAGACATTTTTTTAAGTCTTGCGTTAGAAAAGAACATTTGATTTTACTCAAATAATATTTATAAAATGAAGGGTCTGCTGTAACATTTCTGCTTGTGAATGGGAATGCAATTTTCAGTTTGACCTATGCATTATTAAGACAGATCCAATCTTGTCCATTTGCAAGGCCTCATACAACGACCTGAATTATAAATGTTAATGAGGTGGGTAGCAATGTTTAACTCCTTATGAATGGCTTCAGTGCAGGGTGGAGGCTTGCAAGGGACAGCAAACCTCCATCCCTGCATTGGCTTTCCAAACGGGCAATATTTCTTTTAAAAAGCACCCTCTGTCCATTAAAGGCATTAAAATACATGTTTCCCACTTGGGAAAACATCAGACATTGGGGAAGCAAGAAGTGGTACTCTGGCCCACTGCCTGCTCCCACCCAGTGCTTAATTTGAGCCTGTGGTTTCTGGTGCTCAGCTATGGCACTTAATTGTCAACACCAGAGCTTGACAGTCTGCCACAGTGTGGCACTCTCTGGCTAATTTAGAGATGAGCACAACAACAGTTAATTATTAATTCAATGGACATTAAAAATGAATATTACCTGCCGACCAAGCCACTCTTATAGCTTTGAGGGCCTGCAATAGTCCGAACTCACACTTGTAGGAGTGTGATGGTTAGTAGGTGTGTTGTTATTATCATTAGCAGCATGGCAGGGGCAATGTGTGGTGCAAGCTGCAGGGGCATCCTGACGAGAGCCCTGGCACTTATGCTTTTCACAAATTAAGCAATGCTCCCACTTAGGCCACTGACATGATTCGAGGGGACACCTTGCACCTTTGCAAATCAGTCACCACCCCAACATGGGGGCTGAAACCTTCCCTTCCAAATCTCAAATAGGACCGGGATGCCACTTTCGTGCCCTTTCCTATTTGCGAATCGGTAATGATTTTAAAAAACTGACCTGACAAGTCAGAGAGTATTTTTCGACTCCTAAAAGAGCTTTTGTAGATTACGAAAAATCATTTGCGGTCGTAAACCTCGCAGTTTTGTGAATTGCCGGGTTTGCAACTGCATAATGGCTTTGTACATCAGGCACATATAAATTACTGAGGCTTCCAGCAGTCCTCTTCGTCCAATAGTCTGTTAGTTACATTTTCTTCCGCCCACTTCAGCATACTGCACAAGGAAGAGGTCAGCCCACTTCAGCCATTGGATAACTTTCCTGTCAGTCGTGGCATTTTGCCATTTCCCAAGGTGCACATTTGCACTTAGAGTAGACCCCTAAGTGCCATCAACTAGTGTGGTACTGTGTGCAGTTTGAGACAATAAAACACATTTTTGTTTTTAGTTTTTTGTTATTGTCTAGGGTAAGACCTCACTCACGACAATAACGCCATATAAAAATTACGACAAAAAAACCAATGACAAGGACAAAAATCCTGGCATTCTATGCCAGACTTATCTGCCACCACCAGTTATCCAATGGGTCTCCTCAGCGGTCGCTGTGGCACTATGCATGTCATATTTGTCCATTTGCCGGGTCTGGTGGCGCAGTGGACTAATGCATCCACTGTAGGGGCCTGTGTTTGACCTGATGGTCGCAAGTTCTAATCCCGGCGGGTCCACTCAGCCTTTCATCCATCTGAGGTCGATAAAATGAGTACCATTGAGTTGGGTAACAATATACACCTGTTATTCAGCACCTTGAGACCTTTGGGTGATACGTGTGCTTTACAAATGTACATGTTATGTTAGAGCTCAAGATAAGGGTGCAAAAACATCTTTTTTTCATTCGGAACGCAAAAGATACCCTGGAAATTCACAACATGCCTCACTCTATTTGTTTGGTCATACGTTGACCACATTTTGAGAACTTGTTTTGGTTGCATTACTTAGTAAAAGAAAACTCTTGCGGTCTCACAAAACGTCAGATAAATAAAGTAGTATGATTCAGAGAATGTCGACGAGGACATGCTGGAGCACTTTAACATCTCATTGGCCAAAAATGTAAGCAGCATTAATGCATTCTTAAAGAGCTGGCTGCCCACAAATAAACACGATTAATCTACGGTATCCGGCTCCACGGAGTACAGGAAGCACGGCTTTCCTCTAACGATGTCTTACACCGTAATATCTTCTATGCTGCGGGCTGTTTCTTGTGGCTCAGTGTGGTAATGGATCCAATCTATGCATTTGTTTTGACCCTGTGGTTTGAATCCTGGTAGGTCCACTCAGCTTTTCATCCTGCTGGTGCTAATACAAATGAGCAGCAGTGACTTGGGTAACAATAAATCAGGGGTGGCTACTCCATTTGAGCAGAGGAGCGTCGCCCCACAAGCCCCAGAGCTGAAAAATAAAATTTGAATGAAGTTTATTTATTACCATTTAATTTTTCAGCAACCTGTCCTGAACTAAGGGCCTATTACGATTGCGGTTTTTCCGCATCCTCCAGGCCGGCGGAAGCAACCGCGGGCCGGAGGATGCGGAAAAACCGCAGCGGACCCACCAAAGACCCACCACCACATTAGGATGGCTAGTGGGTCCTAGTTTCCGTCTGCAGCTTTTCCGCCGCGGCTGGCTTACAACCGCGGCGGAAAAGCTCTAATATGGAGGCGGTGTCTCTCAGACACCTTCAGCCATATTAGGATGGGCTGTTAAAAATGCTTTTCCGCGACGGGTTTTCCGCCGTGGAAAATCATGTGTAACTTCACTGCGGGGGCCCGTTGCGGGCCCCCTGGGTGAAGGGGGGGTGGTGGATGCACATGGGGGTACCTATGGTACCCCCCTGCATTTGTATGCAGAAATCGACAGGCACCGCACGGTGCCTGCTGCTTTCTGCATACAAATGCAATGTATGCATTTTTACCATTGCGGCGGATGCAGCTTGAAGCCGCACCCGCCGCAATGGTAAAAATAGAGGATGTGACCGCCAGGGTGGCGGTCACATCCTAATTGCACAGGAGGGAACTCCGCAGGCCATGCGGAGGTTCCCTTCTACTCTATGGTGGCGGACGGACTCAGGTCCGTCCGCCATCATAATCGGCCCCTTTAGTGTCAGGACGGGGCGGGCAGTGCTACCGACTGGCAGCAGCAGGGAGCTGTGCGCTTTAAAATACACATGTCTCTTTAGCCGGCCATCTTGAGACGGCCAGCAAGACATGCATATTTTAAACTTCTCTAACCTAGCCATTTTAGACAGCTGGGTTAGAGAAAGCACAAGGATCCAGTGCTCTTGACAGCACTGAGTGAGGCCGCTCCCTCCAATCCTGACGCTTCTCTCATGCTGTGTCAGCAGCACCAGGATTGGGTAGTACAGTTACCTGGTCCGGAGATTCCAAAAGACACCAGAGGGAGGAGGACGTCAGACTGCAAGAAAGGAAGGTAAGTTTATTTTATTTATTATTATTTTGTTGTTGTTGTGCCCCCCCCCCTCACCACCCTCGGTACATGCCAGCCGCCACTGCAATAAACATATGTTATCTGTCAATGGAACCAAAAGACCTCCATGAGGGTGGGCGTGTGCTCTGCAAATTCATCTGTGATATGTCCCAGGCAATGAAGCCCAAGATAAGCGTATATTGTATCTGTCATCAGAGGCCCTTTTGAAATGTTGTCCTTTTATTTGGCAGCTCTTATCCAAGGAATCAAGACTTCACTGGATTTCTGCTTTTCATCTTTCAGACTGGCTACAGGGAATCAGGTGATGATTACCCATTATTTATTTATTTGCAAAGTACAACTAACCCAAGAACTGGTGTCTTGGTGCATTTGATTTCTGACCTATAAAGTAAAATGCGGCAGTGAGACATGTGTTAATTGGCTGAGTCAAAAACAAGATGCAAGGGTTAGTTTAACCAATGATAGCCTTTCAGTCTTGTGGCCTAGAACCAGTAGTGTAGCTAGACAGTTTCCTGACCGTGGTGATTCCTGGTAGGTAAGAGTGGGAAGGGGCACACCCAAAAATCGCCCTTCCCCCGCTATCCCACACTGTCTAGAACCCCATTGAAGTTTCAGCCCATTAGGTACTTGGTCAAAGGAAACTTGCACTTGGTCAGTCCAGTGGGAGTTACCATACCCTAGGCGTGGCAGGCTGGAGGTGATGAAGGCCTCTGTATTGGTGGAATGAGCCCTCCCAGAGTATGAAGACGGTTGGTTTGTCCCACTGCTCTGTCAGGGTATCAGCTAAAAGTCGGCTGACCCCCCCCAAAAACAAGCTGCTCTAGGATGAGTTCCCTCTCAGGTTTTACCCCGTTGCCACCACGCTCCACAGCCTGACACCAAGAAGGAATTGACTCTTCTGAGCCATTGGTGGCTCGAATTGACCCTCAACAGTCAGCGTAACAAAGCGTGAGTGGGCACCCTGCAAGTTATGATAAAGGGGTCCCTCACACTCACATCCGTAGAAGCCCCCTTCAGTATGGGTAAGCCTGGGGAGCTGTGGGGGTCTTTGTTATGCCCCTGGAGGGAAACCATACTACTTATGAAGACAAAATATAATGATACGTCGGCTTTTTCCGGCTACAGGAAGACGTGCTCATCCATGAGCGCCTTCATTTATTCACAAGGAGCTGCAGGGCAGGGCAAAGAACGCTTCCTCTCGAACCCCTGGGGTGCCAAATGTCAGGGTTATCACTTGGGTTACTGAGGATTTTAGGGGCGGTCCTGAGTACAAGTTACATATTGTGAGGTGCACTATTCCTACCACAGGCTGGGGTAAGGTTGTATGTGGCGTATGCAGGCGCTAACCGTTTGTAAGGCAACCCAGTCTACCAGCTCCTCTGCTCCCTTCGTGGAGGAATATCCGCCAAATATTTTATTTTTTATTTTACAGAGTTTTTTATAGAGTGACCTTGACCCGAAGGTATCGGGTATCAGAGCGCTTTACATAGCCCCAGTTGCATACACATGAGGACACATTAATTTTTGCTAGGCACATGAAGATTAAGTGATTTGCCCAGAATCACAGGATGTTCAGCGTTGTTGCCGAGACCCGGACCCAGTTCCCCAGATTTGAGGTCGACCGCCCTAGCCGTTAAGCCACCTCCTCACCATATTAGATCCCCCATCTGCCTGGCAGGTACATTTGTGACCCATGACACTTGGTTGATGCAGACAATGTACTGAAGGTGCAAGTTAATATTGAGCAGACACTGCGTTTTATTTTTTGCTTTACTGAAACAATCTCCTAAATTAGAAGTTACTTTCTATAAAATTAAGTATTAATGGCCATTGGAAAAGAGCAGCTTTCTCCCTGTGCTTCAGGCTTGTTGTTTGTTTCACCTGTCATACCATGGTGACCTTACCTGACAGTGATAATCTGTAACTGCTGCCCACATAAATAGGGTGGTGCAGTCTCAAGGATCTGAAATCCACCGGGCCCCATATCCACATGAGGCGGGGGAACCAACAGTTTGGCAGGCCAGACCGCCTCCAACCTATGGTGGAGTTCCTGCTCCAGCAAACCCTGATGAGACACTTACTGTTTGAATACAATGAATCCATTATATAATTATTTATATCTACACACACACATATATATATATATATATATGTATATATATATATATATATATATATATATATATATATATATATATATATATATATATATATATATATATATATATAGAGAGAGATAGACAGACAGACAGACAGACAGACAGACAGACAGATAGATAGATAGATAGATAGATAGATAGATAGATAGATAGATAGATAGATAGATAGATAGATAGATACATACATAGATAGATACATAGATTCGAAGCATAGACCCACATCAGTATGTATACATCGAGACACCACTGAAACTATAGGTATTGGAATTTCACACCCTTCACTTTTATAATCATTACTGTTCTTATTAATATTATTACTAATTTCATTACTGTAATTATTTCTACTACTATCATTTTCAATACACTAAATTTATAATTCTTTTTACATTCTTATTTTTACCACTGTGTCATGTCATGTTTTGTCATGTTCTGAATGTTTTGTTATGTTACGTCATCTTATGTACTGCCATGTTATGCCATGTGACCCCTATGACTAACAACATATGTTGTATTAGTATGACCGCTACTACATTTTTACCAAGACTACTACTATGACAGTGGCTACTACTCCCACCACTATCAATCTGTAATTACTTTTACGGTGACCACTATTATTGCTACAATTATGTATATTACTAATACCATTTCTACTATTAAGTCTATCATTCTTATTTTTACTTTTTGTATAATAACTAATATTAATAACATTTTAATACTGTTGCTTGTCCTTTTAATTACACTGCTACTTTCTTAGTTTCAAAAAGATAAGTTTATTAAACACATATAAATAAGCAGCAATACTTCATGTATTCCAGACATCAAAAATTACATAGAGAGAGAAAATGTCAATAATATCTATGTGTTGATTATAGAAGATCATACTTATGGCTGAAAGTAAGAAGGCGAGACTTAAAGCATTACTAGGCATAGAACACGCTGCTACTTTCTATATCATTATATAAGTACTAGGACTAAAAATATTATTTTCATTATTAATGCTACTTCTACTACTGATGCAATCACTTTTATTCCCATTATTAGCTAAGACTGCTAACATTGTAATACTGCTATTAATATGTTTGCTTTTACTACTACTACCAGTACTATTACTGCTACTAAACTTAGCTTCTTTCCAGGAGGGATATCTCTTCTGAATGATGCCCATGCAGTTGAGGGAATCCTCACATATGACGAATATTTACAGATACTGTAAAGTGATTTAAGAATGATGCGACTCTTGTCCTAATCCCGCTCAACTCCCTAACCCGAGCAACTTGTGCACACGGACCTCCCTGACAAGGCATAGTTACACACATATTTCACGACTGCCCTTCCCTTCCCTTCCCTTCCCCCTTCCCCCTTCCCGCTTCCCCCTTCCCCCTTCCCTTCCCTTCCTTTCCCTTCCCTTCCCTTTTCCCTTCCCTTCCCTTTTCCCTTCCCTTCCCTTCCCTTCCCTTCCCTTCCCTTCCCTTCCCTTTTCCCTTCCCTTCCCTTCCTTCTCCCCTCCTCTTCCTCGCTGAATTTAGCTGCCAAGATGTCTTATAAACCTGGCTCTGGTGTGGCCTTGTGGAGAGGCCTGTATTGTACACTTGAGATACTGCATGTTGGTTTTAATGCCCTGCTGATTTTTCCACTTTTGTTTAATCCTGAACCACTGCTATGATCCGGTGCATGCGCCGTGACGGCTTTGTTCTTCATGTCTCCATGTTTCTGTTTGTTTTACGAAATGACAATAAACAGATTTCAAGCGAAAAAGGAATAATGGTGCTCTCGAAGGGAGCCAGTGAAGTGATTTAAGGATAGGAGGAATCTCAGCTACAGCTAATCGTTTGACCTTCAAATGGAAGATTTTGCAGAGGGAGCGAATTAACAATGGTAGAAACTCCATATTACCCAAACACACAAAAAAGAAGGCATCTTATCAATTCTTTCACCTTACTGGATTACAAAGACTGTACCTTTGGCAAACAAACGGCAACAAAATGTGGATGGAAAAGCCTCAATCGCTTTCTCAGGACATGCTTCAACATTGGCTAGCCCACCCTGCCATGTTAACATAATACCAACATGATATTCTCAACCTCTAAAAGAGGGAGAACAGAATAAATGCTTTCTGCTCGTATGGATAGTTTCCATAAACAGTATCTGTGTAAAACCCAGGTTTACCTTTATTCTTTCTGTACATAGGGCAGGATTAAAAACAGAACACGATGCTGGCATGAGCTTATGCCTTGAGCATCTGTCAACATGTTTCGGCCACACCAAGATCTCTCAAGGGAGGGTCTAGGGCCTTCGTCAGGGTAATTAAGGTAAAGTGCATCCTATGTTCTCATTTGTACATGCAGGTAAGAGAAACTCCGTATACACCAGCAAAGTAACTCGAGAATAGTAACATTTCAAAGGAAGTCAATGAAGTCACTCAACAATGGAAGAAGAAATCCCAAAAGGCAGGTAGTCAAGTCCTTTGAAATGGGAAAATTACAACGAGAACCACAGAAGTGACTTAAACAATGTGAGAAATTCCAGAGAGAGCTAGTTATGTGACTTAAGTGTGGGAGAAAATCCAAAGGAAGCCAGCGAAGAAGCGAATTAAGGATGTTAGAAATTCCAAAAAGGTCCAAGAGAAGTGACTTGAAAATGTGGAAATTTCAAAGACAGCTGGTCGAGTGAGTGAAAGAAGGGGGACATTTCTAATGGTACCAGGCAAGCAGATTAAGAAGGGAGACAACAGAGTGATTTATAAATAAGGAAATTCATAAGGGAGCCAGTGAAGTGTCTTTAGGTCGAGTGAAATTTCAAAGCGAAGTGTCTAGGGGTTTGAGAAATTACAAAGGTGATGAATTGTAACTATAATTTCACTTAAATTTAAGTTTTTTTAATTTCAATTTACCTTTTAAAACCCTGCACGAGTTTGTGGTCGTGTTAGCCAGCCATATCACACATGTAACTTTTTTTTAATTACATTTCTTGTATTTTTCAATGATGTACACTGGCCTCAGCCTATGCTGCATTTTTCAGAACCAGAAGGCATGAGGCAGACAGAGACGGGCCAAGGAGCACATAAGGTACTGCTTTGGGAAGCCTGTCTACCTTTGGGAGGTGTGAGGCAACCTGTAGGAAGGGGGAGGCTCTAGTTGGCGCAGTGCAACACTAGCGACAAGCAGGGCCTCTTCCTCGTCAGGGCTGAGGGTTACCTTCCAGACAACCTCTGCTTACCCTCTAGGTAGTGTGGCTTAAGCAGTCGTAGGCTAATCTTTGGGGCACATAGGGTTAAACACTTGCAATATTACACCGTCACAACCAACCCACCACACAATGAGACCAGACTGTATTCTGTAAAAATATATATCTTTATATAGACTTCAAGCAGGCTTATGAATACAGTTATCAGACTTTTAAGTAGCGGTTCCAAGTTACTTAGTTCAAGTTGCCACAGTTCTTTCGAGCAATAAGAGTTCTTTAGGGCCTTCTGCCCAGTTCAACAAAGTTCTTGTGGAGCAGGCGGCTCCCAGGGGATCTGTCCCACGTCGCGTTGCCTTCCCGGGGTCGCTGTTCGTTGCGGCTCTCAGCCGAGCAGTTCACGGGTCATCCGGGGCAGCGGTGTTCTGTGGCGGCAGGGTCCTTTCCTCGTCGTCCGCTCCCACCCTGGAGGCGGCGGCTGCGTGGTGGCGGCAAGTGGCAGTACGGTCCTCAAGTGCAGGACGTACCCAGCCAAGTGCCGGTGCAGCTGTGCGCTCACAGCTGAGCTGTCGGGCAAGGTACCGACCTAGGGGACTCTCACAGGGCAACTGTCCGTCTTTGCAAGTGGATTGGCTGCTCGTTGCGCAGTCAACTCGAGAGCTCGGACCGGACGGGTCCTCCTTCGCTTTGCTCTCGGGCTCCCGGTGCAGTTGCGGTCACGGTGTTCGGGCCAGCGGCGGCTGGTCCTCACTTTGCTTTCGCGGTTGCTTTGGGCCCCGGTCACGGTGGTCAGGTGGATGTCGTTGCCTTGGAGGAGATTCCTCCGTCGGTACTGCAGCGAGAAGCAGCACACGCAGTTGCTTTCTTCAGGGTGTAGCGCCCACTGGTCCTGGGGCGCTGGTCAGGGGGAAAGTTCAGTTGCAAGCCCTTGGAGATCTTTTAGCAGAGTTTGGCACAAAGTCTTGTAAAGCAAAAGTCTTTTCGTAGTCTTTCCTTTTCCCTCTCCTTCGGCAGCAAGGCACCGGACACAGGCAAGAGACAGCACTCTTCCTTGTCCTTCCTGGTCCTTCTCGTCGGGCAGAGTTCCTTCTGTAGCCCAAACAGGATCTAATTTTCAAGGAGCAGGGCTCCTTCTTTTATATGGCATTTCTTTTGTTCTCGCAGGCCAGGGGGGCCTTTGCATAGCCACTCTCAGTCCTTGAGTATCCTGGCGGGTGTACTCCGGCTTCTGCTTTCAGTGCGAGGGGCAGGCGCATCAGACGTCCCACAGGAGGTGGAGCCAGCATTGTGCGGACAGGGGCAGCCAGAGTACCTTGTTGATGGGGCTTCGCCCTTCCTGGGCCAGGTGTCGGCGGAATCATCCGACGCTCCCCAGGAGGGTGGAGCCAGCATTGTGGTGGCAGAGCACAGCAAGATTCAGAGTCAAGAGCCACTCCTACCTCCCACTAAGGTGTAATCTGCGCATTCACCACCTGTCATCCTCCCAGCCCTGTCACTCACACGTCCCAGACAGTCAGATACACATACCAGCAGAGGCGGGCTGAAATGGTTAGGCAAGCAAATGCTAACTTTCTAAAAGTAGCATTTGCAAACCCAGGATACTAAAATAAACTTTACTAGAAGAAATATTTTATCATCCTGAGTTCAGGCATACTAAACACGACGCGCTACCATGCTCCTTGAGCCTGCTGGGATTATAGGGTGTAATAACTCCAGCAGCTCAGTCTGGCCTAATGGAGCAGGTAGCCTTCAATAGTGAAATACGGTTTTGGTTGTAAGTCACTACTAGGACGGCCACACACTTCAGGGCTTGTCCTACCTTGCACCTACAACGCACCCTGCCCGTAGGCCTACCATAGGGGTGACTAATATGTAGTCAAGGGAAGGTTCGGGGGCTGGCAAGTGGGTGCACTTGCCCAGCTAGCGTGACAGTACGAGACCGCACGCGGGTTCTGCGGTCGCAGTTCCCAGACACATCTTTACGGCTGCTTCGGTAGGTGGCGCAACCAGCGCTGCAGGCCCACCAGCAGTATTGGCATCTACAAGCCCCGGCACTCCTAGTGCACTTTACTAGGGACTAACAGTAAATCCAATGTACCAATCATGGATACCAATCGCATGTACAATTTACAGTAGGGAGCACTTGCACTGCGGCACGGGTCAGCCGTGGCGCAGTGCCCTGAGTATCGGAAAACCAGCAAAACATCGGAGGCACATCAGCAAAAAGTGGAAGGGAGACTCACGCCAAGGTGCCAGGTCTAACATGTGTCCCCTCCAGCTGAAATGTGGGGGGAACTACCCTTCCCCAGGGAGTTCCACATCACTAAGGGGGAAAAATCTGGACAGACCGTCAGCGTTGGCGTGATCGGTGCCAGGGCGGTGTTCCACCGTAAAGTCCATACTCTGTAGAGAAATGGACCACCTCAACAGTTTCGGGTTCTCACCCCTCATTTGCATCAACCATCTGAGGGGCCTGTGGTCCGTCTGAACTCGGAAGTGAGACCCAAACAGGTAGGGTCTTAGCTTCTTCAGCACCCAGACCACAGCAAATGCTTCACGCTCTATTGCACTCCACCTACTTTCCCGTGGCAGTAACCTCCTACTTATGAAGGCTACGGGTTGGTCAAAGCCCTCCTCAGTCATCTGTGAAAGAACGGCCCCTACACCATGCTCTGAAGCGTCTGTTTGCACTATGAATTCCTTGGAGAAATCAGGAGCCAGGAGCACGGGCGCCGTGCACATGGCAGTCTTCAGGGTGTCAAAAGCCTTCTGACAGGTGTCAGTCCAAATCACATTCCTGGGCTGCTTCTTCGAAGTCAGCTCTGTCAAGGGGGTCACGATCGTGCCATAGCCCTTGACAAACCTCCTGTAATACCCAGTGAGCCCCAGGAAGGCTCTCACTGCAGTCTGGGTCTTGGGGGGTTCCCAAGCCAGGATGGTCTCAATTTTGGGTTGCAAGGGTGCTACCTTGCCACTCCCAACCTGGTGTCCCAAGTACACCACTGAACCCTGCCCAATCTGGCACTTGCTTGCCTTGATTGTGAGGCCTGCTCTGCGAATAGCCATCAACACTTCCCAGAGGTGTCGCAGGTGTTCTGGCCAGGTGCCACTGAACACCGCGATGTCATCCAGGTAGGCGGCACTGAACTCGTCCAGCCCAGCCAACACCTGGTTGACCAATCTCTGAAAGGTGGCAGGGGCATTCTTCATCCCAAATGGCATAACCCGGAACTGGAAATGCCCATCTGGTGTCGAGAATGCCGACCTCTCCTTTGCCCCATCGGTCAAGGCGATCTGCCAGTACCCAGACGTCAAATCAAACGTACTGAGGAACCGAGCAGCCCCTAGCCGATCAATGAGCTCATCAGCTCTGGGGATGGGGTGCGCGTCAGTCTTCGTGACTGAATTGAGTCCTCTGTAGTCCACACAGAACCGGAGTTCGGGTGTGGCTCCCGGCGCAGCAGCCTTCGGAACCAAGACCATGGGGCTGGACCAAGGACTGCTGGAAGACTCAACCACCCCCAGGGCAAGCATCTTGGAGACCTCCTCCTTGATGCAGGCCCGGACCCTGTCAGTCACTCTGTAAGCCTTATGCTTCACAGGTAAGCTGTCTCCAGTGTCCACATCATGGACGCACCAATCTGTGACACTCGGAACCAGGGAGAACAGATCTGGAAACTGCCCCAGCAACTGGCGGCAGTCTTCCTGTTGTTCGGGGGTCAGGGTGGGTGAGAGGTTAACTCCATCCACTGACCCGTCTTTCTCACAGGCCACTAAGAGGTCAGGAAGAGGCTCCGACTCCTCCTCCATTCCGTCATCAGTTGCCAACAACATGCCCACTTCGGACCTTCGTAAGTGGGGCTTGAGGCGGTTGACATGTAGGACCCGCAAAGGGTTCCTGGGCGTCTTCATGTCCACCAAGTATGTCACGGGGCTCTTGCGCTCCACAACCTCGAATGGGCCTGTCCACTTATCTTGAAGGGCACAGGGCTCCACTGGGGCTAGGACATACACCTCTTGTCCAGGCTGAAGCTCGACCAGAGTGGCATTCTGGTCGTACCACCGCTTCATCTCCTCCTGGCTCGCTTCCAGATTTGCCTCGGCAAGTTGTCTGAAGCGTCTGGTCTGGTTTCTGAAGGCCAGCATGTAGCTATATACATTCTGGGGAGGTTTCCTGGGAGATTGCTCCCAGCCTTCCTTTACCAAACTCATTGGTCCTCTCACGGGGTGACCGTACAGTAGCTCAAAGGGGCTGAACCCTAGGGACTTCTGTGGTACCTCGCGATATGCAAAGAGTAGGCATGGTAAGAGGACGTCCCACTTACGCCTCATCGGACCTTCTAGGCCCATGATCATGCCCTTCAGGGTTCGGTTGAATCTTTCAACCAACCCGTTACCTTGGGGATGGTAAGGCGTGGTGAACTTATACGTTACGCCACACTCTTGCCAAAGGGACTTCATATACTTGGATATGAAGTTGGTCCCCCTGTCGCTCACCACCTCTAGAGGGAATCCTACTCGTGAGAAAATTCCCATCAGTGCACGTCCCACCACGGGGGCCGTCACTGTCCTCAGAGGGATGGCTTCAGGGTACCGGGTGGCATGATCCACCAAGACCAGGATGAACCTGTTGCCCATGGCTGTCTTGGGGTCCAGAGGCCCAACAATGTCAATACCCACTCGCTGGAATGGCGTACCGACCACAGGGAAGGGTTGGAGGGGAGCCTTGTTCTTCCCTCCGGTCTTCCCACTTGCCTGGCAAGTCGGACAGGTTCTGCAATGAGCGTCTGAACTCTTATGCATTTGGGGCCAGTAAAAGTGGGTGACAAGCCTGTCATAGGTCTTGTCCATCCCCAAATGTCCTGCTAAAGGCACATCATGAGCCAGACCCAGTAGGAAGGCTCTGAACTTCTGGGGTACCACCAGCACACGGGCTGACCCAGGTTCAGCAGCCTTAGGCTCTGAATACAGGAGGTCGTTCTCCCAGTACACGTAATGTGTTTTGGCCTGAACACCATTGGCCTGGTCTGCAGCCTGCTGCCGCATACCCACGAGAGAAGGGCATTCTTTCTGCTCCTTGCAGAATTCCTCCCTGGAGGGTCCTCCTTCTTGCTGCCAATGGGTCAGCTCAGGCAGGTCCCCCAGTTCGGCGATCTGTTCCCCTGTAGGCTCCAGGGCATCCCCCTCAGGGTCTGCTTCCTCCTGGACCGTGGGAACCTCAGGGGCCGGTTTCCCGCGCCCCCTGCGCCTTCTCCCTAAGGCCGGTTCCTGGGCCTCTCCTTCAGGCCCCGGGACCTCTTGATCACCCCTACTGGCTGCCATTGACCGGGTGGTCACGCACGCCCAGTCAGGCAGACCCACCATCCGCAGGTGAGTCGTTTTCTCCACCTTCTCCCAAGGGGAGTGCTCCAAGTCATTCCCTAGCAAACAGTCAACAGGCATGGTTTTTCTTACACAGACCTGCAGAGTACCAGAGACCCCCTCCCCCACTCAAAGGGAACTTGAGCCATCGGACACTGACTCTCAGAATTATCAGCGTTGATAACCCTACAGTAGGCATGGGGTACAACCTGCTCTTGAGACACCAGGTGCTGCCTCACTGCAGTCACACTGGCTCCTGTGTCTCGAAGAGCCTCAGCTTCCTTGCCATTGATGATCACCACCTGCCCATATTTCTTAGTGTTAGAGGGCAGGTAGTTCGTAGGGATCATCTCACTGTCTCCTAGCGAGACTAGGGTCATCTGAACGGGATCTCCACCCCCCGGGACCATCACTTCTTCTCCTAAGTGAACACTAGTCACTTGACGGGGTGGAGAACCAGTGGGTGCGGGTTTTCCAAACAGGCAACACTTGGGGTCACTGGATATGTGCCCAGGCTTGCCACATTTGTAACAATTGAAGGGCCCCTTTGGAACAGGTTTACCTGTCGGGGCCCCATTCTGCTTTGGGGGTGGGGGAGGCTGAGAACCTTGCTGCTGGTTCCCCTGGGAACTACTTTGGGGGCCTTTTTGGAACCCTTTCTGTTTTCCCCCCTTGTCCCCCCCACTCTTCTGCTGGGGACCCTGCCCACTCTTGGCGGAGTCTCCCACGGGACCCTTGTGGACCCTGGTGCTGAGCCAGCGGTCCGCCTCCTCAGCAAGCTTCCTCGGGTTGGACAGCTTGCCTTGCTATCGATCAGGTGTTGGCGTAACTCAGGAAAACAGTGATCAGACAAGTGCTCCCATGCAATTAAATCAAAGAGACCTTGAAAATCATTCACTTTGCTACCCTTCACCCAACCATCCAGTGCTCTGCAAAAATAAGTCACATACTCCACATACGTATTCCCAGGCCGCTTAGTACATCCCCTAAACTTCTGTCTATACATTTCAGGGGTAAGCCCGTACCTGCGCATTAAAGCTTCTTTCATGTGGGAATAGGATCTCTGTTTCTCAACGGGCAAGTCTAGCAAGGTATCTCGCCCTTCACTAAGGAACCTTCCCCACAACCCCGCTCCCCAATCCTTGTCAGGGACCCGTTGGGAGGACATGGCTACCTCGTATGTCCTAAACCACTGTCCTATGTCATCCCCCTTAAAGAACTCCTTAACTACGTCCTTCGGGATGTGCACTCTTGACTCTACCTGCACTGGCGATGTGCTGCCACCAGAGGGAGGACGATCCAAGTCTCTCTCCTTGAGACTTATCTCCCTCATTTTCACTTCATAATCCATTTGGTGCTTTCGCTCTTCCAGGGCCATTCTCTTGGCTTCAAGCTCCAGTTGGATTTTCAATTCTGCCAGCTTTCTTTCGTGATTCCTTGTTTCCTTCCTGTCTGCCAGCTCCTCTGGCGACAGGCCTTTACCAAAGCTGTGCACGCTGTCTTGCCTTTCGAGATCCACCAGATCCATAGGTGCATTCTGCTCTTCAGTCGCATCTTGCTCCGCGAGGGCATCTTGATCCTCCGGGGCCTTTCTGGACTCTATCCAGGCTTTCAGGGCCTTGTAGAATTCTGGCTTATTCTTGCAACCAGCGTGCGGAACCTTGAGTTTCTTACAGAAAAACTTCAGCTCAGTCTTTGAGTATTTGTCCAGCTTTGCGGCGTCCCACTCCACCTCCAACACCTCAGAGGTCGTGGACTCCGCTCCATCCAGGCTCTTCGTGCCCGGCATGGTTCTCACACTCGGAATCTTCTTTCGGCAAAAAGCAAAGTCTGTGGCTAAGTAACTGGACTGAAATCACTGTGCAATGGTCCGAAGTTAAGGTATAGATACCGCAAGTGTAAATGCGAAAATTCCCACCGCTGCCACCAATGTAGGAAGGGGGAGGCTCTAGTTGGCGCAGTGCAACACTAGCGACAAGCAGGGCCTCTCTCTTCCTCGTCAGGGCTGAGGGTTACCTTCCAGACAACCTCTGCTTACCCTCTAGGTAGTGTGGCTTAAGCAGTCGTAGGCTAATCTTTGGGGCACATAGGGTTAAACACTTGCAATATTACACCGTCACAACCAACCCACCACACAATGAGACCAGACTGTATTCTGTAAAAATATATATCTTTATATAGACTTCAAGCAGGCTTATGAATACAGTTATCAGACTTTTAAGTAGCGGTTCCAAGTTACTTAGTTCAAGTTGCCACAGTTCTTTCGAGCAATAAGAGTTCTTTGAGGGCCTTCTGCCCAGTTCAACAAAGTTCTTGTGGAGCAGGCGGCTCCCAGGGGATCTGTCCCACGTCGCGTTGCCTTCCCGGGGTCGCTGTTCGTTGCGGCTCTCAGCCAAGCAGTTCACGGGTCATCCGGGGCAGCGGTGTTCTGTGGCGGCAGGGTCCTTTCCTCGTCGTCCGCTCCGACCCTGGAGGCGGCGGCTGCGTGGTGGCGGCAAGTGGCAGTACGGTCCTCAAGTGCAGGACGTACCCAGCCAAGTGCCGGTGCAGCTGTGCGCTCACAGGTGAGCTGTCGGGCAAGGTACCGACCTAGGGGACTCTCACAGGGCAACTGTCCGTCTTTGCAAGTGGATTGGCTGCTCGTTGCGCAGTCAACTCGAGAGCTCGGACCGGACGGGTCCTCCTTCGCTTTGCTCTCGGGCTCCCGGTGCAGTTGCGGTCACGGTGTTCGGGCCAGCGGCGGCTGGTCCTCACTTTGCTTTCGCGGTTGCTTTGGGCCCCGGTCACAGTGGTCAGGTGGATGTCGTTGCCTTGGAGGAGATTCCTCCGTCGGTACTGCAGCGAGAAGCAGCACACGCAGTTGCTTTCTTCAGGGTGTAGCGCCCACTGGTCCTGGGGCGCTGGTCAGGGGGCAAGTTCAGTTGCAAGCCCTTGGAGATCTTTTAGCAGAGTTTGGCACAAAGTCTTGTAAAGCAAAAGTCTTTTCTTAGTCTTTCCTTTTCCCTCTCCTTCGGCAGCAAGGCACCGGACACAGGCAAGAGACAGCACTCTTCCTTGTCCTTCCTGGTCCTTCTCGTCGGGCAGAGTTCCTTCTGTAGCCCAAACAGGATCTAATTTTCAAGGAGCAGGGCTCCTTCTTTTATATGGCATTTCTTTTGTTCTCGCAGGCCAGGGGGGCCTTTGCATAGCCACTCTCAGTCCTTGAGTACCCTGGCGGGTGTACTCCGGCTTCTGCTTTCAGTGTGAGGGGCAGGCGCATCAGACGCCCCACAGGAGGTGGAGCCAGCATTGTGCGGACAGGGGCAGCCAGAGTACCTTGTTGATGGGGCTTCGCCCTTCCTGGGCCAGGTGTCGGCGGAATCATCCGACGCTCCCCAGGAGGGTGGAGCCAGCATTGTGGTGGCAGAGCACAGCAAGATCCAGAGTCAAGAGCCACTCCTACCTCCCACTAAGGTGTAATCTGCGCATTCACCACCTGTCATCCTCCCAGCCCTGTCACTCACACGTCCCAGACAGTCAGATACACATACCAGCAGAGGCGGGCTGAAATGGTTAGGCAAGCAAATGCTAACTTTCTAAAAGTAGCATTTGCAAACCCAGGATACTAAAATAAACTTTACTAGAAGAAATATTTTATCATCCTGAGTTCAGGCATACTAAACACGACGCGCTACCATGCTCCTTGAGCCTGCTGGGATTATAGGGTGTAATAACTCCAGCAGCTCAGTCTGGCCTAATGGAGCAGGTAGCCTTCAATAGTGAAATACGGTTTTGGTTGTAAGTCACTACTAGGACGGCCACACACTTCAGGGCTTGTCCTACCTTGCACCTACAACGCACCCTGCCCGTAGGCCTACCATAGGGGTGACTAATATGTAGTCAAGGGAAGGTTCGGGGGCTGGCAAGTGGGTGCACTTGCCCAGCTAGCGTGACAGTACGAGACCGCATGCGGGTTCTGCGGTCGCAGTTCCCAGACACATCTTTACGGCTGCTTCGGTAGGTGGCGCAACCAGCGCTGCAGGCCCACCAGCAGTATTGGCATCTACAAGCCCCGGCACTCCTAGTGCACTTTACTAGGGACTAACAGTAAATCCAATGTACCAATCATGGATACCAATCGCATGTACAATTTACAGTAGGGAGCACTTGCACTGCGGCACGGGTCAGCCGTGGCGCAGTGCCCTGAGTATCGGAAAACCAGCAAAACATCGGAGGCACATCAGCAAAAAGTGGAAGGGAGACTCACGCCAAGGTGCCAGGTCTAACACAACCCTTTACCAAATCAATTTGCATTTTTCAAGGGAGAGCCAAGGAGAAAATATAGACATTGATTACATTCTGAGGTGTCAGAAGTCAGTCCCCTGGAGTTACAGATATTAGAAGCATCAGAAACTCAAGAGCCGGCACATTTAGCGGTTATTATGAATGAATGAATGAATGAGTACGAGCTTGTATAGCGCATGGCTACCCGGAGGCATCCCAGCGCTTTAAAGACCAAACAAGTATTCACCGCTCAACGGAACAGAAAGGTCTTCAACCGTTTCCTGAATGCAAGATGGTTAGATTCCATCCGAATAGAGTCAGGGAGCTGATTCCAAAATTTCGCTGCATGAAATGAAAAACGGCGGCCACCCATGCGTGTCCATTTGACCCTAGGGACTATCAGCAATTTTTTGTGATTTGATCTGAGAGATCGCGTGATCTGATGGTGATGAAACATTGGGCGCTGGAGGGCCGGGCCGTTATCAGTGGTTGACTTATGGACCATACACATGGCCTTGAACCAGACCCTTTCCTGCACCGGCAGCCAGTGTAGTAGTCGCAGTGCCGCCCTAGCAGAGCTACATCTAGGGACATCCATAAGAAGTCGGGCCATGCAGTTCTGAACAGTCTGTAAGATTTTGATGGTTCCCTGAGGTGCACCCAGATAAACCGCATTGGCATAGTCCAAACGTGATAAAATAAGTGTCTGGATAGGAGGACCCTTAGGAATCCCTTAGAAATTAGGAACTAAAGGGGTAATTGGTAATTGCTCCCCAATTTGGCTGATCTGTTGGCACTTATCCACAGGGCTTTAAGTGGGAAGAAAAATGGGGTGGTGGGTCTCTCAAATGGGCGTGGCCAAGGTAATGAAGGGGTGTCCTAAAAACACTTAAGCTAAAAATCTGTGCTTAGCATAGTGTGCCGCGGGACTTGTATTTTGCTGTTTCTGTCATTGCATCCAGATATATGATACAACAAGTGACATCATACCTACAACAAGTCAGGACAATTGGCTTTGTCAGTGGTTGTTAGTTGCATAAGATATATAAGCAGCAACTATGGCTTGTATATAATATTGAAAAAGCCCTGGTGACCAGGGCCCGACTGGGAACCAAAACCGGACCTGGCAAAGTGCTCGGCCGCCCCCATGGTGGGGTTGTGGTTGCTGCTGAGCTCTTTGCCGGGGCCGGTTTTCGGCCGATTTTGTTACAGGGCCGATTTTGCAGCTATGCTGCAAAAATGGCCCTGTAACAAAAACGTCCCCCAGTGGCCCCAAACCGGCCCCCCACCTGTGCGGCTCACCGGGGGATTGCCCGGTGCCCGCTACGGCCTGTTCGGCCCTGCTGGTGACACCATGACAGTGTTGCTGCTCCTGAAAGAAAAGGGAAATCCAGAGAGAAAATGACTCTCTTTAAAGGACTTCCCTTCCCCTACAATGCTCATCTGGCTCATGCCGTAACTTCTTGACTAGTGAGAAGTGAGCAGTGTGAGCAGGCGTACATTGATGTGCCTTCTGTCACTGCAGTCCGGAATAAAAAGGACACCTGTGCCAGGGCACAAAACAGAGCCCGATAGAGACCCATTTCGAAGCCCTCTTTAAAGAACTGCCGGTGCTGAGACCCGGTGAGACCCGGCCCACTTAAAGCCCTGCTTCTCCCTGATAATTAAGCCAGAGACTGCTTTGGAGACAAGGGGGGCAGGCTAGTTGAGTCTTTTTTAATTTTCACCTTTTATGACGTCATGAATCCAGATAGTCACGTGACACAAGCTCAAGTGTGACTGTCAAAGAGAAAGCATTGCCGCGTGTTGCTTGTCACCCACTGACAGATGCGATCTGCCAGACTCCAAAGCCCTTCAGACCCCCGAAACCACAGACCGGACGATTTACAACTGTTTGGTACACGGAGCCCTCTGCCTTGTAAACTGTCGGTCTCTGTCTGCAGGATTTACAGCACTGACTGCAGCCTGGCGGAGTGTCTGCACCGCACAGCCCTGCCGGGACACGACTTCCCGCCTCTAAAATAGCCGTATTTACAATAAGCCTGGATTTGTAGGGCTTACAAGGTGCCTGTCCACACTTATGCTAGCTCTTACCTTGGCAGGAGCAAATCCCTTTTACACTCTCTGGATCGAGGTTTGATAGCGAGGCTTGAATCTGGGTGTGCAAAGGCTGCCTGCAAGTCGCTCATTTACCATTTCAATATTTTGACCTGTAATTCGCTCCTCCTATCACTTAATATGCCCCAGATCACAGGCCAGCTATAAACTTGTGTATCCACTCAGCGGCGGAGCGTGGCTGTTGTAAACTTACTGCTTTGTTTTTATCTGCCTGCATGTCTTCTCTATGGTATTCTGTTCTCTCTATGGTCTGCTTCTATTCTAGAATTGTCGTGCCTGCTTGCTGTGCCAGAGGTTCTCTTGTGTCAGTTGGAGAACTGGTCAGCAGGCGTTGGGTCTGTGTTTTGTTGTGCTGTGCATTAAATCTTAATGCGAACTACATGACTTGAAGACTCCTACTTACTTCAGTGGCTTTTAGCAGCGCCAGGGGCAAGGCGAGTATTGCGCCCGCTAACCCGTCAGCACTACCACAATTAGGGTTGCACTGGTGGCGCCCTGTGCGACAATGTTTATTGACGCCTCCCATGACCACCTCTGCCACTGATTCCCTCACTAGCACCCTTTAACCCTTTGCATGCTCGTGACGGCCGGGAGCAGTCATGCATCACGGTGGGCATGTGCGGAGGACGGCCTCCGGTTGTCCGAATCTCGCCCACTAATTAGAATTTCCGCACAGTGCAAACATTCGCGCCGCACGCAAGGGGTTAACAGTACCCTTCAAGTCTCCTGTCTCTCAGATTCATTTAGTATTATAGCACCACTCATACCAGTGTGAGGTGTCAGAGCTAAGTCTAGGGGGTGAACTCCACTCCGCTCGCGGAGCATTGGAAAAAGAATAGTTGGGAAAAATTGCATCTGAAGTAAAGAGAATGAACCCTCCGATGCTGTTTAGCCGATGGCTCTGTGGAAGAGGGGCGGCCGGTATGGAGTTTATGGTGGTGGTGTGAGCTAGCCCCACCATTGGATGCCAAGTGATTCACCCAACTCTAAATGAGGCGGTGAACTACAGATGGGCGACGCTTCCACCCGCTGCTAAGTGATTGGCCTATATATATTTAAAGTTCCAAAAATAACTTTCCACAAATAAAAACAGAATTATTAAAGACATTTTAAAGCAGAGGCAGGGGTGTCTACTGCATTGTGGGACACCCTAGTAAAGTTAAGGTTTGATTGGAGGTAGGAGCTGGGCAGAGGAGATTAAGAGGCTGAGGCTGTGCTTTGCCAGTTAGAGAAGCCAGTTGAAAAGTGACAGATTGATTTTGTTTTTTGGTTGTTCAATCGGGAGTTGTAATTTTTTAAATCAGTTGTATGAAAGTGTATAACCAAAAATTGTACTGTCTTAGGCAAAAGTTACAGTTTTCCCAATGAAGAACAAGGGGGCAGAATTTTGACAAACAGCGGACGCTGTTGTTATTCATCGCACTTGGAATGCTTGGAATGCGGAATAACACACAAATTGTGCAGGTTTTCTGAAATTCCAGTGAGAACCATTCAAACATATTGTGCTTTTTGCCTGTAAGAATTTAATCAGTTTTTTTTCAAAAGAATATCTTGTAGTCAAAGAGCGTAGTCTGTTCAAACTGGATTTTTCACACTAAAATGTTATAGCACTTTATGTGTCACTATATGTGCCTTTGTTATTTATTGTACACAGTTATTATGTGTTTAGTCTCCTGTAAGATGTTGTTCCAGTAATTGTCTAAGTCTATGTGGTAGTAAGTGGATGTTGTTGACTGGATATGTTGTAGATAAACCCATAAGATATATTTAGATACATTGAATCTAAGTCGAAACCATATATATATATATATATATATATATATATATATATATATATATATATATGCCACCATCAAGCAGAAATTGACGTGTCGTACTGAGTATGCAGTGTACGTGCTGGAGTGTCCCTGTGGTCTACGCTATGTTGGTAGCACGAGACCACAGGTATACAAACGTATACTCCAGCACTTACGGGCCATCACTAACGGCGATACTGCATACCCGGTAGCCAGGCACTTCGGTGAAGTACATGACAAGAGAACAACAGATTTGAGGTACTTTGTCATTGATACAGTCCCACCGCAGAGGAGGGGAGGTGACCGGGAACAACTACTAAGAAGGCTGGAAACACGTCACATAATCTTACTAGATACCAAGACTCCTAATGTGCTGAATGCTGGGGAAGATTGTCACACTTATCTCTAAAGTTATATGCAAATTGTTAACATCTTTGGTATATTCAGTAACATGGTAGCTGTCTCTTCCATATATAATGATAATTTTTTAACTGAAACTTAGTTCACTTAATTTTTTACACTGGGTATCACAAAACTTCTCTTTTTCTTTTTTAGCCATTATTTATTTGCTGATTTTGCGCAAGTGTCCACTCATTCGCACGGCCTACTGGGGTGCTTTATGAAAGGATGTTGGTCCATGACTATCTGCAAGCAGGAGATGGTCCTAAAAATAATAAAAATTAAAAAAAACACAGTAGTAACACAAGAAGTGAAGGGGAAGGTTTAGATTGAACTTAATTTTTACATATAAAATATATTTTCATAGACAATAATTTTTCTTTTTATATATATATATATTGGTGTATTTATGTATTTATTTATATATGTATATATTATATATTTATTGCATGGGTTGCACATTCTCTCCCCCTTTTTGCAATTGCTGCTTTGTTGGTACATGGAGAAAATTACCTGCATGTGTATTCGTATTCATACCAATGTATTTATTGATTGCATTATGCAAAAATTATTGAAAAGTAATTAGTATACCATGGCATAATATGGACCCTAATCACATGTTGTATTAACTGTGGACAAATTGTATTAGACTGCATTATGCAGTAAGGTAGACAAAACAGTAGTATGTTGTTTATGTCTATGACAATCGGCACTTTGGAAATGGCTTGTATCACTTTAAATTGAGCACAAATGCCCCAAGACGTTGTCATGTGATCAAGGTGCTTCGAGCACAGAAACGCGTCGTGGTGGAGTGGTGAATAGCATAATAAACTGCTGAGCACTATCACCGGGTTTGCCTCGTCTTCCTTTTGCTGCCAGACTGCTGCAAGGACGTCCTTTTGCCGAATATATATATATATATATATATATATATATATATATATATATATATATATATATATATATATATATATATATATATATATATATATATATATATATATATATATATATATATAGATATGCAAGCTCCAAAGTGTGTCCATCAGTTTGGCTTCGCACTCGACCAACAGCAGCAGAGAGTAGGACTCTCTTTCCGGTACAGGCGGTTGCCGCTTGAATCACTCCGTGCAGGTGTGCCTGACGCGTTTCGAAAGCTCCTCAGCTTTCTCTTCAGAGGCTTTCACGGAGATTCACGCTCCCAATTTCAACAATGCACGCCCTCCAATAGGATGACGATGTTGGCTGAGCATTGTGGGAGCGGTAGTTCTTGTGGATGCGGATATTGACTCAGGCAGGGGGTTCCGTCTTAAATCCCTGCTGTTACCCCACATATTCGATGAGGTGTCTCCTCTTTGAGTGGTCCCCTTCTATCGGGGAGGTGCAAAGCCCCGCGGCAGGACGGCCGCGTTATATGCAAGCTCCAAAGTGTGTCCATCAGTTTGGCTTCGCACTCGACCAACAGCAGCAGAGAGTAGGACTCTCTTTCCGGCACAGGCGGTTGCCGCTTGAATCACTCCGTGCAGGTGTGCCTGACGCGTTTCGAAAGCTCCTCAGCTTTCTCTTCAGAGGCTTTCACGGAGATTCACGCTCCCAATTTCAACAATGCACGCCCTCCAATAGGATGACGATGTTGGCTGAGCATTGTGGGAGCGGTAGTTCTTGTGGATGCGGATATTGACTCAGGCAGGGGGTTCCGTCTTAAATCCCTGCTGTTACCCCACATATTCGATGAGGTGTCTCCTCTTCGAGTGGTCCCCTTCTATCGGGGAGGTGCAAAGCCCCGCGGCAGGACGGCCACGTTATATGCAAGCTCCAAAGTGTGTCCATCAGTTTGGCTTCGCACTCGACCAACAGCAGCAGAGAGTAGGACTCTCTTTCCGGTACAGGCGGTTGCCGCTTGAATCACTCCGTGCAGGTGTGCCTGACGCGTTTCGAAAGCTCCTCAGCTTTCTCTTCAGAGGCTTTCACGGAGATTCACGCTCCCTATTTCAACAATGCACGCCCTCCAATAGGATGACAATGTTGGCTGAGCATTGTGGGAGCGGTAGTTCTTGTGGATGCGGATATTGACTCAGGCAGGGGGTTCCGTCTTAAATCCCTGCTGTTACCCCACATATTCGATGAGGTGTCTCCTCTTCGAGTGGTCCCCTTCTATCGGGGAGGTGCAAAGCCCCGCGGCAGGACGGCCGCGTTATATGCAAGCTCCAAAGTGTGTCCATCAGTTTGGCTTCGCACTCGACCAACAGCAGCAGAGAGTAGGACTCTCTTTCCGGTACAGGCGGTTGCCGCTTGAATCACTCCGTGCAGGTGTGCCTGACGCGTTTCGAAAGCTCCTCAGCTTTCTCTTCAGAGGCTTTCACGGAGATTCACGCTCCCAATTTCAACAATGCACGCCCTCCAATAGGATGACGATGTTGGCTGAGCATTGTGGGAGCGGTAGTTCTTGTGGATGCGGATATTGACTCAGGCAGGGGGTTCCGTCTTAAATCCCTGCTGTTACCCCACATATTCGATGAGGTGTCTCCTCTTCGAGTGGTCCCCTTCTATCGGGGAGGTGCAAATCCCCGCGGCAGGACGGCCGCGTTATATGCAAGCTCCAAAGTGTGTCCATCAGTTTGGCTTCGCACTCGACCAACAGCAGCAGAGAGTAGGACTCTCTTTCCGGTACAGGCGGTTGCCGCTTGAATCACTCCGTGCAGGTGTGCCTGACGCGTTTCGAAAGCTCCTCAGCTTTCTCTTCAGAGGCTTTCACGGAGATTCACGCTCCCAATTTCAACAATGCACGCCCTCCAATAGGATGACGATGTTGGCTGAGCATTGTGGGAGCGGTAGTTCTTGTGGATGCGGATATTGACTCAGGCAGGGGGTTCCGTCTTAAATCCCTGCTGTTACCCCACATATTCGATGAGGTGTCTCCTCTTCGAGTGGTCCCCTTCTATCGGGGAGGTGCAAAGCCCCGCGGCAGGACGGCCGCGTTATATGCAAGCTCCAAAGTGTGTCCATCAGTTTGGCTTCGCACTCGACCAACAGCAGCAGAGAGTAGGACTCTCTTTCCGGTACAGGCGGTTGCCGCTTGAATCACTCCGTGCAGGTGTGCCTGACGCGTTTCGAAAGCTCCTCAGCTTTCTCTTCAGAGGCTTTCACGGAGATTCACGCTCCCAATTTCAACAATGCACGCCCTCCAATAGGATGACGATGTTGGCTGAGCATTGTGGGAGCGGTAGTTCTTGTGCATGCGGATATTGACTCAGGCAGGGGGTTCCGTCTTAAATCCCTGCTGTTACCCCACATATTCGATGAGGTGTCTCCTCTTTGAGTGGTCCTCTTCTATCGGGGAGGTGCAAAGCCCCGCGGCAGGACGGCCGCGTTATATGCAAGCTCCAAAGTGTGTCCATCAGTTTGGCTTCGCACTCGACCAACAGCAGCAGAGAGTAGGACTCTCTTTCCGGTACAGGCGGTTGCCGCTTGAATCACTCCGTGCAGGTGTGCCTGACGCGTTTCGAAAGCTCCTCAGCTTTCTCTTCAGAGGCTTTCACGGAGATTCACGCTCCCAATTTCAACAATGCACGCCCTCCAATAGGATGACGATGTTGGCTGAGCATTGTGGGAGCGGTAGTTCTTGTGGATGCGGATATTGACTCAGGCAGGGGGTTCCGTCTTAAATTGGATGTTTGGCATTGAAATGGATGGGCATGTGAAGACCACGCCTCTGAAGAAGTGCGGAGGCACTGAAACGCGTCAGGCGTCAAGAATTAAGCAGACAGGAAGATTCTAATGCCGCTGCAACCTGCGGTGTGCTGTCACTGCTTTCACCCGTCATAGGTGAGAGTTGGAGTGCATTTTCAAAGTTTGGGACAAACTGGGAGCGTACACATATTGCGGTCGTCCAGCCGCAGAAAATGCACCGCCTCGCTAAAGTGGGGGCCATGGGACTCTAGATGTTACTGAGCCTCAAATGGGAACTTTCACCAAAAAGGGATCGTGAGCAGCACAACATGCCGCAACAAACCACATGTCCCAGAATTCCATCTGGGCTCAACCGAGCCGCTCATTGGATGTTTGGCATTGAAATGGATGGGCATGTGAAGACCACGCCTCTGAAGAAGTGCGGAGGCACTGAAACGCGTCAGGCGTCAAGAATTAAGCAGACAGGAAGATTCTAATGCCGCTGCAACCTGCGGTGTGCTGTCACTGCTTTCACCCGTCATAGGTGAGAGTTGGAGTGCATTTTCAAAGTTTGGGACAAACTGGGAGCGTACACATATTGCGGTCGTCCAGCCGCAGAAAATGCACCGCCTCGCTAAAGTGGGGGCCATGGGACTCTAGATGTTACTGAGCCTCAAATGGGAACTTTCACCAAAAAGGGATCGTGAGCAGCACAACATGCCGCAACAAACCACATGTCCCAGAATTCCATCTGGGCTCAACCGAGCCGCTCATTGGATGTTTGGCATTGAAATGGATGGGCATGTGAAAACCACGCCTCTGAAGAAGTGCGGAGGCACTGAAACGCGTCAGGCGTCAAGAATTAAGCAGACAGGAAGATTCTAATGCCGCTGCAACCTGCGGTGTGCT
Source organism: Lissotriton vulgaris (assembly GCF_964263255.1). Taxonomy (NCBI): domain Eukaryota; kingdom Metazoa; phylum Chordata; class Amphibia; order Caudata; family Salamandridae; genus Lissotriton; species Lissotriton vulgaris. The sequence goes on along the minus strand of NC_141700.1, from coordinate 82,301,395 downwards.
GTCACTGCTTTCACCCGTCATAGGTGAGAGTTGGAGTGCATTTTCAAAGTTTGGGACAAACTGGGAGCGTACACATATTGCGGTCGTCCAGCCGCAGAAAATGCACCGCCTCGCTAAAGTGGGGGCCATGGGACTCTAGATGTTACTGAGCCTCAAATGGGAACTTTCACCAAAAAGGGATCGTGAGCAGCACAACATGCCGCAACAAACCACATGTCCCAGAATTCCATCTGGGCTCAACCGAGCCGCTCATTGGATGTTTGGCATTGAAATGGATGGGCATGTGAAGGCCACGCCTCTGAAGAAGTGCGGAGGCACTGAAACGCGTCAGGCGTCAAGAATTAAGCAGACAGGAAGATTCTAATGCCACTGCAACCTGCGGTGTGCTGTCACTGCTTTCACCCGTCATAGGTGAGAGTTGGAGTGCATTTTCAAAGTTTGGGACAAACTGGGAGCGTACACATATTGCGGTCGTCCAGCCGCAGAAAATGCACCGCCTCGCTAAAGTGGGGGCCATGGGACTCTAGATGTTACTGAGCCTCAAATGGGAACTTTCACCAAAAAGGGATCGTGAGCAGCACAACATGCCGCAACAAACCACATGTCCCAGAATTCCATCTGGGCTCAACCGAGCCGCTCATTGGATGTTTGGCATTGAAATGGATGGGCATGTGAAGACCACGCCTCTGAAGAAGTGCGGAGGCACTGAAACGCGTCAGGCGTCAAGAATTAAGCAGACAGGAAGATTCTAATGCCGCTGCAACCTGCGGTGTGCTGTCACTGCTTTCACCCGTCATAGGTGAGAGTTGGAGTGCATTTTCAAAGTTTGGGACAAACTGGGAGCGTACACATATTGCGGTCGTCCAGCCGCAGAAAATGCACCGCCTCGCTAAAGTGGGGGCCATGGGACTCTAGATGTTACTGAGCCTCAAATGGGAACTTTCACCAAAAAGGGATCGTGAGCAGCACAACATGCCGCAACAAACCACATGTCCCAGAATTCCATCTGGGCTCAACCGAGCCGCTCATTGGATGTTTGGCATTGAAATGGATGGGCATGTGAAGACCACGCCTCTGAAAAAGTGCGGAGGCACTGAAACGCGTCAGGCGTCAAGAATTAAGCAGACAGGAAGATTCTAATGCCGCTGCAACCTGCGGTGTGCTGTCACTGCTTTCACCCGTCATAGGTGAGAGTTGGAGTGCATTTTCAAAGTTTGGGACAAACTGGGAGCGTACACATATTGCGGTCGTCCAGCCGCAGAAAATGCACCGCCTCGCTAAAGTGGGGGCCATGGGACTCTAGATGTTACTGAGCCTCAAATGGGAACTTTCACCAAAAAGGGATCGTGAGCAGCACAACATGCCGCAACAAACCACATGTCCCAGAATTCCATCTGGGCTCAACCGAGCCGCTCATTGGATGTTTGGCATTGAAATGGATGGGCATGTGAAGACCACGCCTCTGAAGAAGTGCGGAGGCACTGAAACGCGTCAGGCGTCAAGAATTAAGCAGACAGGAAGATTCTAATGCCGCTGCAACTTGCGGTGTGCTGTCACTGCTTTCACCCGTCATAGGTGAGAGTTGGAGTGCATTTTCAAAGTTTGGGACAAACTGGGAGCGTACACATATTGCGGTCGTCCAGCCGCAGAAAATGCACCGCCTCGCTAAAGTGGGGGCCATGGGACTCTAGATGTTACTGAGCCTCAAATGGGAACTTTCACCAAAAAGGGATCGTGAGCAGCACAACATGCCGCAACAAACCACATGTCCCAGAATTCCATCTGGGCTCAACCGAGCCGCTCATTGGATGTTTGGCATTGAAATGGATGGGCATGTGAAGACCACGCCTCTGAAGAAGTGCGGAGGCACTGAAACGCGTCAGGCGTCAAGAATTAAGCAGACAGGAAGATTCTAATGCCGCTGCAACCTGCGGTGTGCTGTCACTGCTTTCACCCGTCATAGGTGAGAGTTGGAGTGCATTTTCAAAGTTTGGGACAAACTGGGAGCGTACACATATTGCGGTCGTCCAGCCGCAGAAAATGCACCGCCTCGCTAAAGTGGGGGCCATCGGACTCTAGATGTTACTGAGCCTCAAATGGGAACTTTCACCAAAAAGGGATCGTGAGCAGCACAACATGCCGCAACAAACCACATGTCCCAGAATTCCATCTGGGCTCAACCGAGCCGCTCATTGGATGTTTGGCATTGAAATGGATGGGCATGTGAAGACCACGCCTCTGAAGAAGTGCGGAGGCACTGAAACGCGTCAGGCGTCAAGAATTAAGCAGACAGGAAGATTCTAATGCCGCTGCAACCTGCGGTGTGCTGTCACTGCTTTCACCCGTCATAGGGGAGAGTTGGAGTGCATTTTCAAAGTTTGGGACAAACTGGGAGCGTACATATATATATATATATATATATATATATATCACCTACTGGCGGTCGCCAGTAGGTAGTTATAGTTAGGATCTACTTTCCATAGGAAATCTGCAACATTCTATTGGGAATAACTTTGGCGCCGGTGGACGAATCTTCGCGAATTTCTCAAAGTTCGTGGCCCGCTCCTTCCCTGTAAATGTGGGGGGGATTCGTCAAGCGGGGCCGAGATAAAAGGGGGGTCCCAAAACGTGTTTTCCCCATGTTAATTTCCATAGGGCGGTCGAACTCACTTTTAGCCCGAACGGCTGAATGGATTTCCACCAAACTTGGCAAAGTTGTAGGGACTGGTACCCCGATGTGCCTTTGCTATGTCTCAAGATATATGCTCCAGTGGTTTTTATGAAAATTAACTTTGAAAAAATATATATTGGGCTACATTGGGCTATATATATGTTAGAGCCCAAATGTAGCCCAATGTAGCCCAAAGATGGCCACCAGAGACAAAAAAAACAAATGTAGCCCAAATATCAGCCAGATGTAGCCCAACAATTTGCTATTAAAAAATCTATGAAATTGGGGGGCGGAGCTTGCCGGCGTCCATGAAAGACGTGTGAGCGCTGAGCTCCTTGCCTGAGCCCCTTTAAAATCCGACAAAACTATCCTTTCGGCGCCTAGCTAGCTCTGAAAGCTGTGGTGGACTCTCTATCTACGCCCCGGTCTGGTGGGGGGCTTTTCCCCGGTCGAAATCCGGTGTGGTGTCGCTTTGCTGTTTGGAGGAGGGCGCAGTGGTGGACCAGGCCGTAGTCCACGGTCTATCCTGAGAAGCCGCCCGAGCTGCGCCACGCTGCGTGCGGCCTGTGGTGCTGGAGTGGTGCTGGTCGGCCTCTTTTGCGACTACACAGCTGGTCCTGCTGCGTGATATCAAGCCGTGTTCCCGAGAGCGACTGTGGTGGACTGGCCCTCGTTTGTGCATCCGATGGGAGCAGAAGTTCTGGTGCTTTGAGGTACTATTAGACGCTGAAGGAAGCCAATGGCGGGCCGCCATCTCCTTGGGGAGGGTCCCTTCGGCCGTTGCCTGAACCTTTCGCGTCTCAAGGACCGCTGTGGTGCTGCGGATTGGAAGTGTACTGGAGTGTGGTGGCCCGACTGCTCGACATTGGTGTGGCCCGGTTCTGAAGGAGTGCTTGGTGGTGTGCCTCTCTGGCTCCTAGGCCTACTCGTACTGCGGGGCGATTAGCCGCCATCTTGGCCGCATTTCTTGCTGCGCAACATCTCGTCCTTCGGAGCTTGCTCCCCCAGTGTCTCCTCTCTACCCCACTAACACTCGCTGGCGATATATTGCTGGCGGTTGAGCGCCTTGCTGAATGACAACTAGGAACGCTATGGGGAAAGGCGACAAGAATCAACCCAAACTGTCGTTTGATCAGCGGAAAGCGAAGGGTGCTGAGTGGCCGGCCCCGGGTGCCTCGCCGCGGCCTACGGCATCCGACAGCTCCTTGTGTGCAGACATTCGTGAAATGCTGGGCGCCATGGAAAAGGGCTTACTGGATAGCATGGCGGCGATTGGCACAAAAATCGACGCACTGTAATTCAGGATGGACCGCATGTCTGAGAGGGTGGATAAGCATGCTGAACGGCTGGATATGGCAGAACGGCGACTAACGGAAGCGGAGGAAGCCCAAACGGAATGGGACAAAGACCGCAAGCAGTTCGGTCGCCTACTCCAAGTCATTCAAGACAAGACGGAGGACTTGGAGGCACGCTCACGGCGCTCCAACGTTCGCATTACTGGGGTGGCGGAGTCTACCAACACTGGCAAGATGGAGTTGTTCGTGGAGAAGCTGCTCCGGACACTGTTGGGGGAGGAGGTCTTCTTCCCTATGTTCATCGTCGAGAGGGCTCATCGCACTCTGGGGCCGAAACCGCAACGAGGACTCCCACCACGGCCGATTATTGCGAAGCTTTTGAACTATAGGGACAGAGATCTGGCGCTCCGGCTGGCGAGGGAGAAAGGAAATTTGCAATTCGAGGGCATGAACATCTCCCTCTATCCCGACTTCACGGCGAGAGTGCAGGAGGAGAGGAAGCGCTTCGCCCCGTATAAGAAACAGATGAGAGACCTGTGGCTGGACTACGCCATGTTGTATCCAGCGAGACTCCGAATCAACAAGCAGGGGCACTCACACTTTTTCACTGACCCTGCGGACTTGAAAAAATCTCTGAAGGAGTGGGCCAAGGAACAACGCAACAGCCCGAGGAGCCAACGTGAGGACGCAGATGAGGCTGCTTCCATGGACGGCCAGGGGTAATCAGATACGTGGACTCTTCTCTGGGTCGACTGGGCCCTTCCGTGTGTTTGGCTCTGCTGCAGGTGCTGTGAGCCTACTTAATCGAAACTGTGGGGTGTGACCTTGCTACTGGTGGGCTGCAATAGGGGTATAGCGACAGCACGTTTTATTGTTTGCTGGTAGCTTTGGGGGAGGCTCTCCCGCGCGCGGGAGACTAGTACTTTGATGGTGTGTTTTTTAAGAGCTGGTGAGGGTGCTGAATGGTACTGGGGGGCGGGGTGGTGGAGCCACTGAGGTTTGAGGTCCTTGACCCAATTGTACTGTTGTCTAGCTGGGAACCTCTGCCCCTGCGCTTTCGGCTTTTGGCTCTCCTGAGGGCCCCTTGGGTCTGTAGTGTTTTTCTTTGGGGTAGGGGGATGGTGGGTGGTGGTGGGACCTGTCTGACCGGGTTGGGGTTGGTCGGCTGTGGGTGGGTGGGTGGTTGCTCTATTCTTCTTTTGCTGTCCATGTTACGTATGTCTTTTGGGGCCTGTTGGGGGGAGGGTTTAGTACGGCCTACTGCTGGATTGTGTCTACTGTGCCACCTGTGCTACACTGATTTGTTCCCTGTCCTGCAATGGTGGACGTTGAGACTCTAGGGCCGGAGAGTGGCCCCAACTCTCTCAGACTGCTATCTTGGAATGTGAGGGGGCTGAATGATTTCCGTAAACTCAGGAAGGTACTAGCTTATTTGCAGCGGCACCGGGTTGATCTTGCCCTGCTCCAAGAAACCCACCTGCCTCTGACTAGTCCTATGTTGCTGACCAGGGGTCTTGGGAGTGCTTGTGTTGCTGCAGGGTTCACTACACATGCGAGAGGTGTGCTCACGTGGGCTAATCCCAAATCTCAGTTGACTCTGCAGAAGGTTGTTGTGGACCCGGAGGGTCGGTATGCTGTTAACCGCTGTGTGGGGAAAGGCCACGACTTGTTGGTTGTGAATGTGTATGGCCCCAATTACGACACACCCGCTTTTTACACCTCACTGGCGGATCTCTGTAGACAATATGAGGGTTCCAGGTTGCTGTGGGGGGGAGACTTCAATTTCGTGTTGAACCCGGAGCTGGATAGGTCGGCTGGCGCTTCCAGGACCCCAGCGGCCTCGGCATTACTTATGCACGCGGAGATGGTGAAACTTGATCTGCTGGATGTGTGGCGTCATAGGCACCCGGGGAAGGGTGGATTCACTCACTACTCAGCCTATCATAATATACACATGAGGATTGATTATTGGTTTGTCTCCCGCTCCCTCCTTAATTCCGTGAGGGGGTGTGCAGTATTGCCCCGCACGTTGTCTGACCACTCGCCGCTGCTTTTGCTATTAGAGGCCCCGGCTAGAAGGATACCCCCGTTCACCTGGAGGTTCCCCCCGTATTCACTTCTGAATGAGGCCTTCAGAGGGGAATTAGCTGAGGATATAGACACGTACTTCTCGACTAATGTGGGGTCTGTGGATAGTGTCCAGGTGCTCTGGGATGCATTCAAAGTGTACATACGTGGGATGACAATGGCCAAACACTCAGGGGTGCTTAAAGCTATCAGGCAGCGATTGAAATGCCTGGAAACTCAACTGTCTGATCTGGAACGTCAAGCGGGGGGTGCAGGAGATACGAACATAACTGAAAGGCTTAAGCCCCTGCTATCGGAATTCTATGATGAGGCGGATAGGGAGATACAACATATGGGAAAGTACGCCACGGCACGCACGTATGGGGAACGGGACCGCCCTGGCTCCCTGCTTGCTAAACTGATGCGAAATAGCAGGCCGCCCCTGGTGGTTGAGGAGTTATTAACAGCTAGTGGTGAGGTGGTGACCGGGGAACAGGATATACTGGCGGAATTCCATGCTTATTATACCGCCCTGTATAAATCGAGATAAGGCCACCTAGAGGAGGAAATAGATGACTATCTGAGTTACATCCAGATGCCCTTTTTAGCCAATTGGCAACGAGAATTTCTGATGGCGCCATTCCAGAAAGAGGAGATCACGGAGGCGCTGGAGGGGATGAGGTCAGGCAGCGCTCCGGGGTCGGATGGCCTTACGGTGGCCTTCTACAAGGCTTTTCAAGACAAATTGGTACCCTACTTGATGCTCCTCTTTGACGACATTTGTCAACAGGGTAGTATGTCGAAATCTATGAGGGAGGCGCTTCTCATCACCATCCCGAAGCCGGGTAAACCCCCCAACGAGTGTGGCTCGTATAGGCCGCTCTCACTGATTAACGTAGACGCCAAATTATATGCAAAAGTTCTGGCAGCACGGTTGGCTCTACTTGTCCCAGACTTGGTTGCCCCGGAAAAGGCAGGGTTTGTCCCCGCTCGGAACTTGACTTACAATATTCGTACGGTGCTAGGCAAAATTCAGCATGTCCGGCAGGAGAACAAGGCTATGGCTATCTTCCTGGACATGGAAAAGGCCTTTGATTCAGTGGAGTGGCCGTTTATGCTCAGGGTTCTGCATAAGTATGGGCTCGGCGAACCCTTCCTTCAGATGCTAGGGGCCCTGTACTACAAGCCGACTGCGCGGCTAAAGATAGGGAACTTGGTCACCGCCCCAATTGAGATCAGCAGGGGCACTCGGCAGGGCTGCCCCCTCTCCCCGCTTCTGTATACTTTAGTGGCGGAACCTCTAGCCTGCGTTATTAGGGAATACCATGGGTTCGAAGGGATCAACTTCCCTTCTTATCAGATTGGCATATCGACGTATGCCGACGACACTCTGTTATATGTCCGAAAGCCGGAGGTGAATCTGTCGTCTGTCTTGCGGGAAGTAGTGAGGTTCGGAGCCCTTTCGGGCCTTCGGGTCAATTGGAACAAGTCAGTGGCGCTCCCTCTGACCCCGGTGACCCTCCCGTTTGACTCAGAATACCCGTTGCAATGGACCACGGACTCTATTAGTTATTTAGGGATCCGTGTTCACACCGATCCTGAGATCCTGATACGCGAGAACTATGGTGTTGCATACTCTAAACTAGTGGATGACGTGGAGGTGTGGTGCAGGCTCCCACTGTCTCTAATGGGCAGGATGGCAATTATGAAAATGGTGGTTCTTCCCAGGTTCCTCTTTCTCTTTGCTAACATACCTGTCGTGCTCTCAAAGGCCTTTTTTCGTCAGCTTACTCAGACGCTTATCAGGCTTGCGTGGGGGGGCAAACAACCGAGGGTTCGATGGCAAACTTTAATGCTCCCCTATGAACGAAGGGGCCTGGGGGCTCCTGATCTGGAACGGTACTACAGGATAGCACAAGGGGCTCATCTCCACACTTGGATCCATGGGGACCCTGGCATCCCGCATGTGAAGCTGGAGCGCCTCTTCGCGGACCCCACCCCACTCCCGGCCACAATATGCTGTCCTGTTGATCGCAGGGTTGGTAATTTGGATTCTATCGCAGCCACAAACCACGCTTGGCATGAGCTAGTCCGCTCCCGAGATAGCGAGCTGTTGTACTCTCCCCTTCTGCGAGTGGAATGGGCGGTGTGGTTGGCCCCGCTGACAGAGAAGGGAGTCCTGAAGGCGTTACGGGACTTGGGCATAGACATGATGGGGGATTTCTTTTTGAACGGCACGGTAAAGACATCGCAACAGGTCCTCCAATCCCATTCTGGGACGACGCTGTTACACAGCTTCCAATATCATCGGGTCCGTAGGGTGTTGCAGGGGTTGCTGGGCCCGGAAATGGCAGAGCCGCAGGAAGTGCCGGAGCTCACATATGTTATTAAGAACCCATCGTCCAGTAAGTTGGTAACAAACCTTAAAAAACTGGGGGACCGGCAACGGCAGTACCCGCTTTCCAAGGCCAGATTGGCCTGGCAGTGTGATCTCCAGTTGACGATCTCGGATGAGATGTGGCAATACTGCTGTACGAACACTAGAAAGATCTCACTTAATAGTAGACATCGTCTGATACGCTTTAAGTATTTACAGCGGGTCTACTACACACCGGACAGATTGCGCAGGTACGGCTTGCGGGAGTCGGCAGAGTGTGAGCGATGCCATTTTCCCACAGCTGATTTTTTGCACATGTCCTGGACTTGCCCTAGTATTCATACGTTTTGGCGGGAGGTATTCTCTGAACTTAGTACGATGTTGGGAACGGAGGTTCTGCCGTGCCCGGCTCTGGCGCTGCTGGGTTTTTCCAAACCGTTGCCAGTGGCGGTGCGGCGATTGGCTTATATTGCTTTACTGACGGCCAAGCGCCTGGTTGCGTTGTGCTGGATGAGGGGGCCGGTTCCCACTAAAAGGCGCTGGGAGACGGACTTGCTGTATTGCTGTACACAATCTGAGGTGTATAATGAACTGCTTCCCCCAAAGAGTCGCCCTAAGAATTTCTGGGGGTTATATAGGGAATATCAGTGCGCCAAGGGGGGCGGTGAGTCGGACCCTGAAGGGGAGGAGTTGGATGAGCTGCAGGAGGGTGGGGTGGAGGCGGCGGAGGTTGGCATGCTACATGGTTGACTGTCCTCTTCTCGGAGGTGGCTGTCTGGTTCATTGCTGCTGCTAGTTGAGAGGTTGGGTGCGTGAGTCCCCGGGATGGTTGTGCAGGGAGGGTGGCCTTAGTGATCCCTTTTGAAATCCGCATCACGCCATTGGGCCCTCGGGTCCTTAGCCATAGGTGCAATGTTCCTCTGTAGAATCAGTAGTTATAGCAGGTGGGTGGGTGGACACGGGTACGGGTAGGCCGGCTTGTTTGAGGGGTGGGGGTTTGTTCAGCTGTGGGTTTATTGCACTCTTCTTCCTCCCTCTTTCAGGGTATTTTGTTTCCGTGATACCGAGACTTTGTTTAGCACAAACGAGCTAACTGCATTATTTTTGCACACCGATCTATGGTCATGGGTGTTGGCACCAGCATTAACTATTTTATTTTTGATATCTGTCAAAAGCTATTTCTGCAGAACGGTTTTTTCTTTCCTATGTGTATGCCGCCAGGCCTCCGGGATGCTGGCACTACGGCTGTGTATGCGACTACTGCCCATTGTCCTAGGTGCTACCTATTGTTGCCGCCGGCCTCCGGGTTGTAGGCGATGAGTGCTGTGTGCATACATTGAAGGTGCAATAAAGTATAAATTTAATTTAAAAAAAGAAACCTATGAAATTCACTGAAAAAACCATAGGTTTCACACACGTTATAGTTAGGAATTAGCATTTAAAAAACCTTTGAAATTCACTGAAAAAAACATAGATTTCACACACGTTATAGTTAGGAATTAGCATTTAAAAAACCTTTGAAATTCACTGAAAAAACCATAGGTTTCGCACTAGTTATAGTTAGGAATTAGAATTTAAAAAACCTATTAAATTCACTGAAAAAACCATAGGTTTCACACCAGTTATAGTTAGCTGGAAATTTTACTTACATAAAACCATTGAAATTCCCACGTTATAGTTAGTTGGACTCACTATAACTTGGGCGCCTGCAATGCACTGCTGATGACGTCACATATTACATCACTCATTACATGGTCAGTGACATCACTCCTGACATCACTGATGACACCATCCTTGTGACAGAGTGACAGACCTCCTTTCATTGTAATATAACCCTTGAAACACATATTCAAAAATAGAAACTAACATTTTCAAAAAAATAGAGATACCCATACCAGTTTCAACAACCAATTCAGTAATACCACCATCTATATACACATTCACTCATTCACCAACAGTTCTATATAGTCACTCATACATATATTCACTCATATGTAGTGAAACACCTATACATCCTGTTACACACCGACAGTCATCCAAAAGTTACTCACACACATAATCACACATTCAAATAAACTATTGATCATCCATTTATTTGCATATACAGCTACACACACACTACCACCTTACTTCTAAGGAAACTTACACATACTTACTCTCTTAAACAATCACTTATAGAAACACATATTTATTTAAACAGGAACTCTTACAATCTCTCACTCTCACATATACTCACTTATATACATCAATACTCACATATACTAGATTAAAACATATGTAGTTACTCATTAAGACACTAGTGAGACAGCCATTCACTCACTAACACACACATATACACACTCATCCACCCATACAGTCCTGCACATATGCTGTCTTCAAAACACATACAAACAGTGAGTCAGTCATTGATGCATCTATGTGCTAAGTAATACCCCCACCAAACCATACAGACACTCATACTGATACTAAAAAATATAAAACAACAAAAAAGAATAAAAAAACAGTGACACCATCCTTGTGACCGAGGGACAGACCTCCTTTCAGTGTAATGTAACCCTTGAAACACATATTCAAAAATAGAAACTAAAATATAATACATATTGATTTTTCAGAAAGACACACATTCCCTGGATGGTGTCATCAGTGATGTCATGAGTGATGTCACTGACCATGTCATGAGTGATGTAATATGTGACGTCATCAGCAGTGCATTTCTAGTTGCGCAAGTTATAGTGAGTCCAACTAACTATAACGTGGGAATTTCAATGGTTTTATGTCAGTAATATTTCCAGCTAACTATAACTGGTGTGAAACCTATGGTTTTTTCAGTGAATATATATATATATATATATAGAGTCATTGGTTATCATTGTGATATGGCATGAAACTGACCCACCAGCACCTACGTTAGTAAGAACAAGTTAAATCACAAAGATTTGTTGAAGTGCATTAAAAGGATGCTCAGGTATTTCTCTATCTGCACAAGTGCTAATTTATGTGAATATGTTGAAAGGCATCTAGTGTAAGACTAACCATCTGATCACGACCGGGCTGCGATAATTGAGTGCAAATACGACTCCTGAAAATTTGTGGCTGCACATATTTCCTAATCAGCAGTGTTTCAGATTGCTCACAAATACACATTGGGCACTGGTTAATGTCAAATAACACACTTTTATTGAATGTTATTCCCCAATCAACTCAACTTGGACTGCACATTGGCGGTATTAGCCGCCTTGGTTTGCGGCAAGTTTCATCAGCTGCAGATTGATCGAGGAAACACCATCAATTGCAACAGGATTGTATTCACATTTGGGCTAAACATGAGTTGGCGTACGAAACAGGATTACCGGCCCACTCGTAATGGGGTCTGAGATGCTCCCGCCACCGCCTATTTTGTTCCAGGAATTCACTCTGTGCGTGAGATGGCAACTGTGGGAGTTTCACAGGGTTCTTTGATTGAGGGAATAATCCTTCATTTTGAGGCTGTTGGGCTTATGTGATGTTCAGATTTTCGTAAAAATGTATTTTCAAGTGTACATTAGAGTGATTTTTTTTTACCCTTATCTACACTGTGGATGTCTGGTCTGTGAAAGCTGAAAGAGTTAGAAGCAGGCCAGGGAGATCATATGGTTATTCTATTGTAAACAGCAGGTCTCAGTGTCAGGAGCTACAAGTGGATATAACACACTGCACCATGGGAGTCCCACCCACCCGCACCCCCACAGCTGGCTCGAATCTGGATCAGCTCCTGAATTCCTGAACCTGAGACTCAGAATTTACAGTGAACTTATATCGATAACATCTCCACCGCCTGCGGCAAACCTTTTTCCTCAATTCCTTTTGGGTAGATGCTCACCCTGCATGACTGCTTGGAAATGCCCAGTTCAGGGCTTAGTTTGTTTTTTTTTTAAATGCTGGAGTGCAAAGGTTTTCTTAAGAGCTCGCGTAGGCACTACCGAATGGCAGGTTTGCAGAAAACCAAGGCTGCCTAGTATTCATTCCACCTCATACCACTTTCTTCCACTACCTCAAGGGTATAATGGAGGCCCTTACAAACCCTGCGGCACAAGGGGGTCCCCAACTCTTCGGGAGGCTCCAATTCAGCCCTAGGCAGCCACGGCCGTTAGTGGGAGTACCTGCAGGGCGGTGACGTGGGGAAGGGGAGAGGCAGGGTGGGGGGTAGTAATGTATGGATTACGGAGTTTTACAGGTAAGTAAACATTTAAATAAATAAAACGAATTTCGTTGCGCGCACTGCATCGCATTTGGGGATGCAGTGCACTCAACTAAATTCGTTTTATTTATTTAAATGTTTACTTACCTGGGAAGCTCCGTAATCCATACATTACTACCCCCCACCCTGCCTCTCCCCTTCCCCACGTCACCGCCCTGCAGTTACTCCCACTGCCGGCCGCGGCTGGCCCTAGGCCAATGAATATCTGTGAAATAAGGGAGGCTCGGGGGCTCCTCATCTCATTCTGTGGGAGCCACATCATTTTGCTTTATGCCACTGCACGCCCCTTCACTTACCAGTTCATTATCTCACTCTTAACTGTTCTTTTTCATCTTTTCGTTCTCCTTTGCCATTTTTTCAATTCTACCCTGCAATAATGCATTGCTCCAGCAGGTGCTGCTGTTGCTGCTGCAGCTATGGGTCTCCAATATGCTAGATCTCTCATTCGGTCACCAGTAGGCACTGGTGAAAAATTTCATTTGGACCTCACAATATATTCCTTATTTTTTGTACATTTTTCTTTCTGTCTCCCTTGCTGGGTCTAAGTCCGACGGTGAGAAATAAGTCCTGGAGGTCACCACCTGCAATCGTCTGCAATCATAAAGCACTGGCCCAGTCACAAGACAAGCTTCCAAAAATGTTGCCAAATTATGGTGCATCGTGAGAAGCCCTGACAAGACAGGCCCGTAGTTTATAATCTGTACTTCGCACTGAGTTTTGTTTTCACTAGGGTCTTTATAGGTAAGTATAATTGTTTTCTTGGGTCTTCCCTGCGATAACGCGCGGCTCCAGGGGATGGCACTGGTGCAGCTACAAGACTCCAGTATGGTAGATCTCTCACCTGGCCACCAGGAGGCAGCGGTGAGAAGTTTCATATAGACCTCTCAAAAGTACTTTCAATAGTGGCTTCTGAAACTGTACTACAATGCCCAATAAATACCACGTTGTTAACTTCAAGAGGCCCTCCTTCTGCACACTTCTGCTTGATATATTTAAAAAGGATTTATATAGCGCTACTGGACCCAGGGGTATCAGAGCGCTTTACATGGTAGTTATACATATAAGACAAAATTGACAGTGTACATTTAATCATGCATGATAAAAAACATAGCATTCAAATGAGCGAAGGGGGCAGAGAGGCAAGGTGATCATTAAGGGGACGGGTAAAGTCGAAATTCAGAGAAAGATGGGAGTGTAGACAGGAGGAGAGGAGGTATGAAAGGTGGGAAGGGGGTATGATGGGGAGAGATCAGGGGAGCAGGAGTGAACAGAGTCAGATTCATGAAGGACACCACAGAGACCATGACGATGATGGAGTTTAGAGCTCGTAGTGGGAGAAGAACCTGGAGTGGTGTGATATCTACCATCATCAACCCAACCCAACGTCCTGTGCAGCTGCTGCCCGTGACCTGGTAGTGCAATAAGTAGAGTTCACCATAAACCCTTTATTGATGTGCGACACAGTGTATATAACTACTGTGAATAAGTACCAGACCGTAGAAGGAAAGCCACATTACTGTATCTTCCAACACAATATTGGCTTTGCTCACCCGGTCTCCTGCGCGGAGCTGATCTTACATGCTGGGAGATGAGGAGAGCTGGAAATCTGTACGCGGAGTGGGTGTCCAGCTTGTATTTGGAGGCTGGGCACAGTTGATATCCGTGTAGGTGGTGTTTTGCAAACTCCACATGACATCAGTGGAGTCCTCAGAAGCTTTTATTTGTTTTTGTGGGGGGAGGGGGGGGGGGGGATTCAGCCCTTGGCTCAAAGCCTCGCCACCTCTCAATGGCCCCACCCAGATAAAAATGGATTCGATGCCCTGCCCCCTCCCAGACCATGTCCACTTAAGTTCCCTCCTCTCACATGGTGAAATTTATTCGAAAGTTGACTGGTCTGCATTACGAATCAACTCACGCTCTCTTATTCTCTTACCGGCACTTAAGCTCAGATGAGAAAAACACTGTAATTGTTTTGCAATACTGACTTAAAGTGTACATTATTAGGTACTTACTGCAAAATACTGCCTGATCAGTATATGTTGCCTGTATTGTTATGAGTTAAGGTGTTATTTATTGCCTCAATAAAAAACGATACCTGGTACAGACTGTTGGCTCCTAAGGTAGAGCTCAGCCTGATAGTGCTAAACACAGGCTGATTACTGTACAATAATGCCCAATGGAACTGATTACTCCACAATAATAATCAAAGGAGCCGATTACTAAATTATCAAAATAATGCGCCTGAATACTATACAATAACGGCTGACAGGGTTAATTAAGCTCAATAATACCTGATATAGCCACAATACTGTATAATAATGACTAGGCGGCTCAATACTGTACACAAATACTGAAGGATTACTGTACAATCATGAGTGATAGAATGGATTACTCCATAATAATAACCTGTTCGATGGAACATATTACAGCACAGAGCTGATAGCCAGACTTGAAGTGAAGAATCTTTGTTTTCTGAATTTTAGATAGCATAAACTTGACCCGAAAGTATCAGGTATCAGAGCGCTTTACAGGAGGACCAGTTACGTTACACTGAGACACATGCACTTTTGTTAGGCATGGGGAGATTATGGGCCAGGTGTAGGTAATCTACATTTACCGATTCTAAAATACCGAATTTTACCGATTCGGTATTTTAGAATCGGTAAATGGTATGTAGGAAAAAATTCGGTAAATGTTACCGAATCGGTAAGATTCGGTATTTAAGAATCGGTATTTACCGATTCGGCAATTCCCATCCATTCCTATGGGCCTGGAGGCCTATTGGAATGAATGGGAAGCCATCACTATTACCGATTCGGTAAATACCGAATCGGTAATAGGGGGCACATATTCAAGGGTGGCAGGGTGTCACATTGACACCCTGTTGCACCCCTGAATAGTGCATGGGTGCACATGTGGCACACATACATGCCCTAAGGGCATGTATGTCTACCACATGGCACTTCAAATACAATTCAAAAGTGAATTTTTAAAAGAATTTGGTAATTACCACCAACTTGAAGTTAGTGGTAATTAACAAATTCTTACAGCACAAAAGCACTCTTTAATGTGCTTGCTACATAGCATTTACCGATTCGGTAAATATCGATTCGGTATTTACTGATTCGGTAAATACGATTCGGTATTTACCGAATCGGTATTTACCGAATCGTCACTTACTTTGGAAGGGGCTAAATACCGGTCGGTAACAGCCGGAATTCAGTAAATTACCGAATTTCGGCCGTTACCGACTTGTATTGGGCTACCTACATCTGGCCCTAGGTGATTTTCCCAGAATCACAGGATGTTGAGCGTCATTGCCAAGACTCGAACCCGGTTCCCCAGATTTGAGATTGACCGCCCTGGCTCGTTTGGCCACATTCTCTCCCCTCTCCACATAATCTCATCTGATTACTAAACATAGTATTTAGAAATTATTTACAAACATATATATAGCCCAACCACCAAAGGAAATTGTCCCGGCAGACGATCTCCTACTAAGGAAGAAAGTGACTTCAATTTTGTCTGGCGCATGGAGCCCACTATGGGTAACAATATATCTCTAAGGGACCACATATCCCAGCATGCAGTTGCAGTCTACAGCGTACTGACACCATCAATCACATAAATTGCATGCACCATGCCTGGCACGCTTCAAAAGAGAGGCTAAATCCTTCCTCATGGGTACATTCCTTGGCTAAACTCGTTCCACAGCTACCTGAGAGACTATTGCCTCATCCTGCTACCCTGTACAGGACTCGTGTGATATCCTGCCTATTATATGACTCTGCCTCTGTAAAATGCCCTGATGTATAGTTTCTCCTATCCCCTAATGTACAGTACTTGTGTGATATCCTGCCTACCTTATGGCCCCTCGACCCTGTAAGCTCTCTGATGTACAGGTCTCCTGTGATGACCTGCCTTCTGTATTACCCTATGAATATGTAAAGCGCTCTGATACCCTCACGGGTCAAGTTCGCACTCTATAAAACCTTAAAATAAATAAATAAATAAAATAGAGACGTCACAAGCGCCAGAACTGTGAAGCAAGCCCCTGAAGACAGGCGGACGGCCTCGAAACGCGTAGGGCTGACCAACTGACATCGTGCTGCTGAGGAATGGGGGAGCTGTTGTGTTCCTTCTGAAAGCGTGGGCCATTGGAGAATTTTTATATATATATATATATATATATATATATATATATATATATATATATATATATATATATATATATATATATATATATATATATATATATATATATATATATATATATATATATATATCCGCACTGCACTTTTCACTGCGACAGTCTCCAATAGCCGACCCCACACAGGAAAGAACACGGAAGACCCAGAGTGCAGGTGAGTTTTCTTTTATTCATCAGCACACCACGGCAGCATAACGTTTCGGCCTACACAGAGGCCTTGGTCACATGATATATATATATATCATGTGAGCAAGGCTACACGTTAGCCGAAACGCGTCATCCTGCCCGACATCTTGCACTATTTATAAATAAAGTCACTGCAGCCAGCAGTGTAAGCTGATTTTGGAGTCCGTGTTTTTCTCCGTATGGTGGCTCTAGCGCTGGAGCGGTAATTTTATATATATATATGCTGTAATATGGAATTGGTATCTACTTTTATACATTGTTTTAACATTTTCAATGTATATTTATTTGCTTTAATCACTACATAGCAGAATGTAAATAATACTGATTTTTACTCTGCCTTTGCACTATGCACTTTGTAATACTTGGAAGAGGTACTCAAGATGGTTTTTACTGAGTAGTGTGTCCTCACTTTCCATTTACACGTGGTTAGAATGAGAAAAAAAGAAAAAAATGCCTATGTGAGAGTGAAAAAAAACTGTGAAACAAGTACTATTTAAGTAATGGTTATTTCATTTACTGACTGTCTGTGAGCAAGGGCGGATGCCCGAAACGCGTCAGATTTTGGAAACTCTTTCCTGAATAAACTGTGTGTTCATATGGACAGGAGGTCATTATAAAGACCGAATGTCAGGACATCACAAAAAAAACATTTACATACAATGAATCTCACATTGTAAGCAGCTATTCTGAAAAGCCTGGCAAAGAACCTGGACTCCTTCAACTAACATTGGATAATCTGGCATAAACATGCCATAAAGACATCTCTAACCAGCTGGACCACATGCCCCTTTCCTGGGATCTATTGCCCCAGACGTTAACAAGTGGGGGGTTCCCATAGCTACAGGCATTCTGGTCTGCTAGATACACCCCTGTTATACTTCAGCTGGTTACCCGGTGACCCATTGCTTCAGTTGTCAATGAATAGTGAATTGTTCCGGCTGCACACATTCTCAATACACCACATCAGGATAACCTGGTACTTATTGCTTCAGATGTTGATCTGCTTGGGGTTTCTAAGTCTTCTAGTCTGTTCTATTTGCCACATCCTCAATATATGCCATTGGTGTATGGTCAGATGATGTTATCTGTCCAATAACCACTAAATGTCAGGTCTACGGAGCTAACCACCTTCCCGTTAAATTCCATCTGGGTACCCTGGGATCAGTTGATTCAAACGTTATGAGCCAAGGATTGCCAATAACTGCTAAATTTCTGGTCTGTCAGTTAGCCATATCCTTATCGCTATGCATTTTATGACCTTGGGCTCTATTGCTTCAGATGTCAATATGCTGAGGATTTAAAATAACCACATACCAGGGACCTATGCAGCTTGCAGCATCCATTTTATTTTCCATCTAGGATCTATTGCTTTTGCTCTTAATGAGTTGAGAGATATCATTAACCACAAGCTGGTTGTCTATGCATCTAGACACATCTGCGTCGTACCGCATGTGGGTACCTTGTGATCTATTTTTTCCAATGAAAATAAGTTGGGAGTTTCCACTGATGGACATCCACTAGTCTTCTGGTCTACACAGCTAGCCGTAATAAATCAGGGTTCCGGGGGAGCCATTGCTCCAGTGTTATTGAGCTAGAAGCTTCCACTAATTCAACACCAAGAGGTCTTCTGGTTTGCATAGCTAGCCACAAGCATGTTGTACTGCATCTGGGTATCACCCAGCTGGCAAAACCCTGTTTGCTTCATCTGGGTATCACCCAACCAGCAGAACAGACTGCAGTGGGAGCACCATCTGTTCCATGTTGGAACTTACTTCAGTGACTGTACGATCAACTTACACATTGACCGTATCTTGCATTGATCCTTACAGATTCGTCTCTATAGCGGCGACCCTACCACCAGGTACTCTTAGCCGTAGAGGTGTATCCAAACAAGTTTCTAAAATACAGCGAAGAAATTCCGCCCCCTGATTTTGCTATTTGTGTTCGGCCTTTAATGTAGGTATCTTTCTCAATGTGTGAAGGGTTGCTGGAGCACTCAGTCTTCACAGCACACTCTTTCAGCCCTGGCTTGACTAACAAAGCATGGTATTGTGGAATCCGTACTGTTTGCATTAATTATACCAATTAGACTAATGCACCGAATGACAATGATTTGTAAAAGAAAAGCTTGGGACTGAAAACTTGGTGTCCTGCCAAGATGGAGAGGTTTGGCAAAGCAGAAAGTAAAGCACTTCACTGGCCCTTGGGGTAGGTCAGTGCTGTATGAGAAAGCTAAATAAAATAAATAAATGGAATAACGGGCAGGTAAAACTGGTGGTGGTCTGGAAGAGTAGATAAGAGACCGCTCCCCCATTTCCTTCATTCTGAGGACATTTCAAGGCTACATTCTTAGTCCTTCCTCTTTGTTACCTATTCTACTCCTCTAGGATAATTAAACATGATGCATTTCAAAGTTTTAAAGGTAGGCATCAATGAAGCAATATGGCACGCACACTGCATCATCGCAGGAAAGGCTCAATGTTTTTTATGGTGAAACTGGGTAACGGCACTTGGGCACCGCCTAGTGGTGGTGCCAAATTACTGGGAGGAAAAGACAAAGGGGTCATAAGAGAACTCTTGCAGAAAAATGCCATTTAGCCTGGGAATCTCAAATACCCTCAACTGTTCCCAATCGAAGGTTGGAAAGATTGAAAAATCATTCTCCTAATATTTGTAAGCAAACCTCCATGACTTAAACAATCCCCATAAAAATAACTTTGCATAACATTTGTCCTACATATTTTTTCTCAATTAAATATAATTTCTAAACAGTAGGAGTTGTTACCTTGTAGTTACTACTGAATTAAGTTGCTCGCACCTTGGATATTTTGCAACTGATAAGCCCGAAATTCTAGTTGATTCTAATTTAATTTTGTAACTGGTGTTTGATACTTTTTCTTAGCAATTGGTTTCAGTTGGTATTTTCAGTCATCCAGTGCAGTGGCTCTGTTTTCTTTTTGTCGAACACATACACTCTTACAACGCAATCCCACGTGCCACAGCAATGCCTAGCAGCATCCATTTGCAGCTGCTCAACTACAAATTTCTAGCTTGGCCCATTCTAAAAGGACTAGACAATGGTTGGGTCTTCCTTGAGAACTCTAGGAAACAATCTCTGTAGTATCTCTAATTAAAATATTGCCAAGACACGGAAGTTAACAAGTTACATTCATTACAAACCATAAGTGAAAGAGAAATGTGTAAATTTTACTTTTGAAGTTTTGTGTGATGCTACAATGAGAAACAATGTGATGATGAACTGAATTGATGTAGACAAGTGAGCTTGTAATCCCCCCCTCCCCCTAAATACTAAATTACTACTGCTGAATATTGGACCCCTGTTCAATCCCAGGAAGTCCCTGGTTGAGAACTGAAATTTATCTTCTGATGAAAAGCGCACTTTGGGCTTGACTTTGGGGTACGAGCTTGTAAATGAAGCAGGAAGGGATAGATCAATACAGATCATATGCATTTGCAAAGCACACTTTCACTCTTGGGTCTCTTGTTCCTGAAATAACAGATGATTATTATTACTCAACTTAGTAGTATTCATGTTATTGACCTCGGATGCTCAAAGGCTGAGTGTAACCACCGGTTTGTGAAGCTGTGATCGTGAGGTCAAACACAGATCTCTGGATTGGATCCTGTGGTCTGCTGACCCATCAGATCTGACCAGAGGGCACAAAAACAACACAGAAAAATTAAGGAATGATGGAGCAGCTGGCGGGATAATCGATGCATGCCAGTTTGAAATGTGGGTAAGTGAGTTACATACATTAACATGAAAGTTGGAAGTTTGGAAAAATGCTAGGAGAGTGGTTAAGGAGTATGTGAAGCATTCTTCAATTAAGTCATGGCGTCGAGGAGCGCAGGATGTCACAAGATCAAAATAGCGGGTACTAAGTGCTTGGACAAAGGCTGATAAGTGGAGGAAACTGCTAGAACCAGGGTGTTATATTATAGATCACGTTAGAAATGCCCAACCTGTACTGGATATGGGCTAGAGTGGAGCTGTTGGTATTTAGGGTACGTACTAATCCATAGAAAAAGAATAAATTGTAATATGAAGGCAGAGGATCAGAAATAAATTCTATTAGGAATGAAGATGGTGGGATGGTGGATTATACATACTAGGAACTGAGGAAATGACTGAGGATACAAGCCGGACAAGGGACAAAAATGTGGAAAATTGCAAGGAGGGCCAGATTTCCTAGGCCACATGCCAAGATGGGCGTAGAGGAATGGACTTACATGCTAAGAGGAGGAAAGAGGAAAAAGAATACAAGCTTGGAGGAAGTAGTCGTTGGATGTGGTACAGTCTAGAAGGATACATTATGCAAGGCGAGCATGAGAGCTCAGACAACATACATGTACCCTTACTACAGCAGGATTTAAATAATGTTCAATTATCCTGCATCACCAGACTTTAATCAAGGAGAGGGAAACAATTCCTTTATATACATAAATAAGCCCTGCTTTTCTCCAGATAATGACTTTAAAAAGTGTAGAAACACTATTTGTCTCAGTACATGAGGCATGAAGACAGGCAAGACATTCAAGATAGAGCGGAGCCATTACTGGTTTCTCTAACCCAGTTCACGTTAAAAAAGGCTTTGATCTTTACGGTGGATCAAAATATAATATAATAGCGGAGTCTTTAATGCTCACTGCAAACCTGAACGCAAGGGTCCATTCAAGGACCTCTATGAAAGACCACCAAAGTGTGATTACTTATGGCCCCACAGTAAGGAAATACTGACATAAAATCTGTCACCATTCCAATGTTGTGATTGAACGCACTCCAGACAACGGTGCATGTAGAGTTACCTTTAGGTTTAAAGGTAGAAAGATTACACCTGTGTTCATTTCTATATCTTCTTTGGAGGGATACTTCATTCCTGTTATAAAGCGTTTCTATAATTGTTCAATTAATTGTCCATGCTTTCTACAGAACTGTGTACAGAAAAATTATCTATTCTGGGAAACTGTTGTCAGAAGAGGCCCAGTTGTTCCACAGTTCCCTGCTTTCAGTTTCTCCGGGCATCGACCACATGATTCTAAAGGTCACCTACAACCTACTGTACCACAATCCCTGATCCAGGGAGCTCAGCTTGTGAATGCGCATTAAGTTCTTCCCCTTTCTTCATGTAAATCCATCTCCACGTGGAAAGAGAGATATGACCCCCCCCCCCCCGCCCCCCATTGACAACCCAAAAGAATGAAAGATGTAGAGCATATTTATTTCTTTATTTGTTTTGAGCAACAAATAGTCAACATGAGGATTCGGGGTCTAGGGGGAAATTATCCCGGTAGGGTGGGTTTAAAGAGTTGGATGCCTGCGGAGAGATAATATTGAGCATAAAGGTATTTCAGGATCTAGAGAGTGTTAGATCGATACGTGCAGGGTTCTGGAAGGAGGTGGGGAGGCCACTAGTAGCAAGATCCTTAGGGGGGGGGAGTTCTATCATGTCGAGATCTTGGGATGATATGATCTACGGAAGCAAGAATTGTTTAAGGCGAGGATACAGAGATGAAGATATTTAGAGGTGGGAACCAGGGAGCAGGATCCCACGCGTTCGATCTAGCAATGCAGAATGCGGGGTTCCGGGTAACATGGGTGCCCAAATAAAGTGCCAAGAGGCGGTGAGGGGATTTGACCATGCAATGATTGAAAGGTGGAGGAATGCACCCGTAGCAGGCACATGTGAGAAATTCTAATACACACTAAAATTCATGGGCATTTTTGCCTCTATTTTTCCTGGGGTTTTATTAAAAGAAGACTATCAAAATTGTAGCTTGAGGAAGTGTATCCATAGCAGTCCGTCAGCCTTTGTATCCAGTTGCTACTATCAAAGTAGACCCAGTAAGATTCCATACATTCAGTGAGTTTAGGAACACCGTAATGATGTTCTAGATTCAGGAATACCCCCAATGTACCACAACAGGAGTCATCCAGAATCTTACACAACTTTATCATGTGCAGTAGTGCCCGTTTTCCTTATATAATTCTATACAGCTGATACTCATACTGTCACCAGATGGGTTAACTGGAATACTTTTAATTTCCTCAACTATTACTTGTGTTTTGAGGCTTGTGTGTGGTACTTGTGGGACTGAATTGTATTCAGCAAGTATTTATTAGACAAACATCTCACATCAGGATATGATCCGGGGCAGTTTAGAAAGTGCCAGCATTGCTATAAAGTGCAATGTATCCAAAGCGGAAGTTTGTGTGCCACTGGTAGCCCTGGCCTGTCAATGGTGCTTGCTGCTGTGGAAAAGGCATATGCTGGGTGGTGTAAGGCTGCCTCATATATTTGGATAGAACTGCTGTTTCAAGTGGTACTCCTGGCAGAGTGCACCACTGCCCAGTGCCTGCCTCTCTGCATGACATGTCACCGGCATGCAGTTAGAATGCTAAGCTTCAGATACTGATCCAAGTTGTGTTTGTACGTAGCTGCTGCTTGTTTCAAGCGGGTGAACTGTATGGTTCTCTCTTCTTAGTTTTGATGCATGAACTACATCATGTGGGTGCTTGATGGGGGAGGCTGATGGATGTTCAACTGGACATTACGAAGCGTGTGATAGCTACAAGGACAACATAGTGATCACTTTGAGCACCACTTTCTCAATTTCTGAATTTCTCCTTGTGCGTTGCAGCAGTACCCCCTCTTGGATTGCTGCTCTTCGGGTGCTTGCTTCTCCTGTCACAAGTAGGACTTGTGCTCCTGTCTTGTTTCTGAGATCAAGCTGCAGAGGTTACAGGTCTATCATTTGTGGTATTTATTGACTCACAGTCCTCTTCATCAGTGGAATAAAAGTGAAGGAATGCTAAGGGTGGGTGAAATTGTGTAATTGTTTACCAGGAAATTTTGCAAAATACCTTAAAAATATTGCAAAATGATGGTGTTCAGGCGAAATTAAATTTTCCAGTATTTTACATGATTCACAATTTGGGTAAAAATGTCTTGCGAGAAAAAGATTGGTTCAAGCAAAAAAAAGCTGTTGGCAAAATATCTGCTGTACAAACAAGTTTATCACATGCAAAAATTAAGAGAAATTGGTTTCTTTCAAATAAATGTGGGAATATTTCACACTGCAATTGTGCTTAATACAGAATTGAATTTGGGAGTTACGCCAATTTTGCCAGAGTAATACCAATTTCTTTCAAATCTAAGCAGGTCCACCTCATTACTCTTCTGGATTAGGAAGAGACATTGTATTCAAACCCTCACTGGCTGTTGCCTTTGCAGATTAATTTGCAGGTGGATAGATGGTTCTTGCTGGTGGTGGTGACTGTAGCTGCCTGTAATGTTTGGGTTAGGTCTCAGCAACTTCCAACTCTCCGTGGTTTTTGTATCCTGCTCCCTTTGTTGCCGCTGCATTGGTGCTGCCGACACTAGGTGCTCTTGGATTACAGTCTCTGGCAGTGTGTGCTCCGACACATGATGAAATGCTTAAACAGGCTAAGAGTGGGAATACCACAGCATGAAGACTCTTACATACAGCAATAAGCCACCCTAGATCTGAGGCCTGCTGCCCATATATGGAGTTACCGCTGGACACGGGCAATCTTGAGGTGACACCTGACTGGGAAGATGCCTTTGTTGTTTTATTAGATCCATGGTGACTGCCACGCCTCTGCGAGTAGGCAGAGGATATGGTACTCTGCGGCCGTGTGCTCTGCAGGAGTGACCCGGTGCATGAAGCCTGTGATGTCCGTGCATTGAATGTTCCCGCTCCTTGGGTTCCACAGTGACTAAGGGAAGGGATAGATCTAACACAGATTCTAGTCCCAGGTGGTGTTGTGGTACACTCAACTTCTTAAATCTTTTATCTTACTTCCTAATGAGAGTAAATCTAGTTATTTTGTACCTGGTCACTAGGAGAAGACTTGTTTGCCCAATGCAAAGCCCTGTGGGACACTTCGCTGGTCGTGTGAGGCCAGGACATAGATAACACACCAATGGGCCTGATTCACAAAGGGACGCACAACACATAAAGTTACGAATGCGGAGTATATGCACTTGTGTCGGACTCTCCGCATTCGGAGGGGGGGGGAGTCTCGGCACTGAGCACCACAATGATTCCACATTTCGGTGCTCAGTTCCGAGATTCCACCCCGAATGCGGAGACAACCGCCCCAAGGGAAGATACGTCGTACTCGTAGCTTTACAAGTCGCAAGTCCCTTTGTGAATCAGGCCCCCATGTCTGCATGGAGTTTAATGGCTGCTGGTCTTCACGAGACTGAGTGTATGAGGCGGAGCCTGTCAGCGGTGCCTATGCCCGCTATCCACTTCCGTCGCTGCCACTTATAATGCGCCTGGGGCGCCACTGCATTGTTGCCAGCATCCAACCAGGAAACATCTCCACGATGTTGCACAGAGAAAAAACGTTCTCCAGCTGTAAAATTCGACTGATAGATTTTTCTACTTGTGAAATTGATTTGTTTCTTTTCTAAAAGTGGACCTCACAATTTCACCGGCAAACCAGCACTGCAACATGTATATTACCAGCACATTTGTAATCTTTGTAACATATACATTTTTTTCAACTATTAGACTTGTATCATAATATTTTTCTACGAGTGTGCAACACCGTACGTTTTTTTCTACTAGTATAACTGTAACACTGTACCAGTAAATGTGTAACAGTGTAACATTTTCCACTATTAAACCTGCAACATAGTAGACTTTTTTCTACCAGTGAACCTGACATATTGTAACCTTATATTACCAGCGAACCTGGTTGAGTGTTTAGTTCAAATTACTCTACTTGACCAAAATAGCGACAAAGTAAGAATAATCAAGCATTGGCAAAGCCAAGAGGTCTGGCTTACATTTTGAGTCTTCATTAAAACATGGAATTAGCCTGCTGCAGTACAAAAATAAAGAAAAAGTATGGCTTGCTGTATACAGTTCATGTACGAGATAAAGAAGCTCATGTGTGATTCAATATACTTTTGCAATATACAATAGTCCCTCGTTCATCACAATGCAAGAACTCTACAGGTGGCGGAAGGAGACACAAAACAGCCAGTAGAATGAGGTGAAAGAGGAATACTCCCATGCTTAGAGCCAAATCTCACCCCTGTGTATTTTAAAGCATTAATGACAATATGTGATCTATAAAATAGTTCCACACTATGGGGCCCATTAGTCCGCCCGCCATCCTGGCGGTGCTAGGACTGGCGGCCAGACGTGCGGCGGTCCTGCACCGCTAATTAGGATGCGACCCTCACCCTGGCGGTCACATTCTCCGTTTTCAACATTGCCGCGGTTGATACTCTAAGCAGCACCCTCCCCAATGGTGAAAAGGCATGTTGTTCATTGCCATGGACAACGTGGCAGGCACCGCACGGTGCCTGCCTCCTTGTGCATGGCAATGTAGGGGGTACCATAGGTACCCCTCAAATGCAGCCCCCCATCCCACCTGGGGCCCACAACGGGCCCCCAAAGTGAATACCCGCTAGCCTGTCCATGGGTCATCGCCGCCAAGGAAAGGCCTTGATTCACACCCATCCTAATATGGAGGCGGTGCCTGCTAGGCACCACCTCCATATTGAGGCCCAATTCCACCCGGCCAGCAATCAGAATGATTGCCGACTCACGGAAAAGGCACAGGTGCACTTTGCACCCGCTCAATACTCCCGCCATAATAATATGGCCGGGGGTAAATCAGACAGATGGCGGGTGGATTGCCACCGCCGTCCTGGCGGTGGTGATCCGCTCGCCATCAATATCACCCCCTATATCACTGGCAACCATCATTCAGACTACGTGCAATTCGTTTCCTTTAATAGGACACATGGCAACTACCCAAATCTGTCTCTGGAACAGGGCCTTCTTGCTTTTAACCTAATTTTTAAAAGTTCCTTAGTTTATCTAAAACTTTCCAAACCGTCTAAAGTTTGCTCAAACAATTTCAATATTTTGTCCTGGCAAATCTATACTCCGGATATTAAAAAACACCTCCTAGCCCCTTGGCGCTTTCCTTCCAGGTGCAATTTGATAACTATGGGCATTTGATTTCCAATAATGTAATTTATTAGATTAAGTTTTAGGTCTACCTCTAGTAATGGGGTAAAAATATGAATGATGTTAGCAGTTTAGTCTACCACACACTTTTAAATTGATCTCTAACTTCCTCCCACCCTGTTATTTTAAAAGTGTATTAGTATCTGCCAAATCTCCACGCACTGAATTTTTCATCCCTGGTCAACTACAGCCTCTCACATACCACTAGCAAAATGTGTAGTGCTGTAGGGTCCCATATTCACATGTGAACATCAGGAGCATCATTCTCCAGTGTCTGCGGCATCACCATAGCCCAACGCTTGAGTTAGAAAAGCAAATACATAAATAATTTGGAGTAGCCCAAAGTTTTGTGAAGCGCCTCTGCCAGCCCTGATTGCTGAATACTGAACTTGCTTGGACTTGAATCCACCTCATGCTTCTTTTTTCATTTCCCTAAAAGTCCTACCTCTTTATTCCAATCTTTGCAAGTCATTTTCCATCCCTGCTTTCTCCATTTGTCACTATTTTTGTATGTTCTTCCCTACATATTTCTAAATTTCCTGCCTTTCTAACTCTAGCTGTGAGGTAAAGTCTGATGATGAAAATAGGTTCTGGTATTCTAAATTGAGAAAAAATAACCCCCCTCCCCTTCAAACACTGGCACAAATTAAGCAATGCCTTCACTACAGATTGTGAAGGATGAATACCTTATTTTTCCTTGTGTCCAAACTGGAGATCCCTGAACTAAATTAATTGAGTCCTTCAGTGCAATACATTGGAGGCTCTTATTAAATGTAATTGGATTTATATTCCGCTCACTACTCCTGAGGAGGCGTCAAAGCATGTTACGGCGAGTAGCACGATTCTCCAGAACACAAGGTTAGTGGCTAGTGCAGTGGGTATTGTGATTACTCCAATCCCAACTGTCAAATGCAGATGCTGCAAAAATCAATATGTTTTCTTGGGTGTAATACATGATTTACTAAAAGAAATGACATCATGGGAGATGGGGTGGCAGAGTGGGCTAAAGAACGGTGATGGATTAAACCCAGATCTGTTGACTGGGTGTGAGTGTTTGATTGGTTCAGATGCTCCCTCCATCACCACCCCCTTTTGTACCGCTTTGTTCGCCATGAGTTGGGAGGGTATGCTCATACGTTGAGTCCGTTGCTCACAGGATTCAAGATAGCCTGGCTGATGAGGATTATGAATCCAAAACCGATCCCAGGATGCTTGATTCCGGTCCAGGAAAGACATGGCTTGGCAGTTCTGGCTGGACCGTTCCCATGAGGCACAGGGTCAGATTTGCATATGGCCATGTCTGAACTGGGGTGGCAGAGTGGGCTAAAGAACGGTGATAGATTAAACCCAGATCTGTTGACTGGGGGTGAGTGTTGGATTGGTTCAGATGCTCCGTCCATCACCCCCCCCCTTTTTTACCATCATGGAAGATCATGGGAGATGAGCATCTTCGGGACAAATATGGTTCTGGCTGATGCATTAATTTAACCAGATCATATGGCCTACTTTTGCACTGATTCCAGCAAAATACAAATATACGTATTCATTTCAATCCTGGGTTCATGTATATTCACAGCCAGACTATGCTTTACACCATTTACCTTCCTATAGCCACAAAGGTGTTTGGATTTTCAGGGCTATAGGTGAAATAATATTTTGCCTGCTGGGGTGCTCTCCATACGCTGACTAAGAAAAAAGGCCATGGGCTGCACCTCTTTTTTCACTTCAATGCCACCATTGAGTGGCGCCTATCTCAGTTTAAGAAAAGGCAAACCTAACCAATGGCTATGTACTGCATTCAAATAAAATTAGCCAGTGGCGGCTCGAACAGGTAACGCTGTGAGTCGGCGATGCTGCGAGCACAAAGTAAGTGTTTTTATTTATTTATTTATTTGCACTTCACGTTCCCATCATATGTCGAACTCCACTAATCCCCCCCACCCAGCTGGCCCCGTCTCTCCGTCCCACAGCATTACCTGTGTAAGCCGCCACTGACTGTAGCTCCTTCCTTTCCCTATTTTAGGCAGAGGTTTAAGCGCTAGCCAAATTCCTGTTGTAAACCCTTGATTTGCAAAATAAATGGGCTTGCAATCGCAAAAGGGTTATATACATTGAGCAAAAGCTCAGGTATTAACCATAAAAGTTTTTCCAATTTGTAAGAGGTTTTTGTGACCTTTTCCGAGTTGTAACTAGGAGGATGCCTATTTGCGATTTGCACAGGGAAGTATCAGTGGTTTGTGACCTCAAATGTACTCACAAACTATTGAATAGTTACTACCCCCCACTTGGTTAAGGGAAGTTGTCCATAGTTTGGCAGCCTTGGGGGATGCAGAGAGCAGGAGGCAGTCCCCATACCACAGAATGCTCCCTTGATGTATTTTTCTAATTAGAAAACATTTTTTAAACACCCCTTTAGTGGACCCAGGCAATTTTTGTTTTTTAAACATTTCCCATTTTGTAAAGCAAATTCAGAGGCAAGGTCATTCGTCCCATGCACCCTTACCCAAACCTATATTTGCAGTCAATCACAGGGGGTTGCAAATTGTGACTTACCTCATTAATATTATTTAGGCAGATTTGTATCCAGTTGTTTACAAGGCCTACCTCTCTTTTTACTTTTTTAACTCCCGCTACTACTTTTATGAGCACTCTTTTATACAACTTTTCCACATCTGTGTACCTCAGGGTCTTACCCTCAGATTCTGTTTTTTCATGTAAAAGAATACTTGTATGACAGGAACAAAAACACTTTTCGGTCATCTGAACACAAACCAAAGACCCAACACAACGCCAGAGTGCCTGATGTGAGCCTAGTGTTGCAACTAGGCAATATTCTTATGTGACTCGAAGCTCTGCATGTGATTTACCGAGAGCGAGGGCATACTTACAATATTTCAGGAAATATAATGCACCACCTCTAGTCTTGTATGTATATGGCAAGAAGAATTTGGGTTGGAAAATTATGTTTTTCTGTTTTCTCGGTTGGTACAAGGATAGATCTCTGATAATAAAGGAGATATGGGAATGAAGGCTTAGTGAATTGGGCCTTGTGTGTGATTTGTGAGACACTTGTGGAATAAATGCACAGCCAACTTATCCTTTGATCTCCCCAAGGGACTCCTATTAATTACAAGAATTTGAAATGACAACTTGCGGTATTAATCCCTCCTTAAACAGTTATTATTAAAACAGTTATGACAGAGTGAATTTGTAGCTTGAGAGGTGTAATATATGTTACACAAACAGATAATTCTTTGGATGCTAGACAACCTAGAATATATCATGGATAAAGTACCTTCTAAGGTACTCTATAAGGATATTGCAAGTCAGAGAGACATTCTGTGAATATATAGATGGACAAGGCTGTAATCTGTGTTCCTTTATAGGGCTGTTGAACTCCAAGTTGCCTTGCATTAGCCTTTTATTGTATTGCAGAGTGTATTTTATTCTGTATAATGCTTGGTCGTACCATAGTCATGCTGACAAACCGCTTACATCCTTATTATATTACTCTTTCATATGAAAGAGATAGTATGGTTGGAGACTAAAAGTAGAATATATAGTCAGAAATTATATACCTAAAATGTATTTAATAATTTGTTGTGAAAAGATATAAACATCAGTTTAATGTAAGTCATGCTAAAACAAAATGTCAGGCAGCAGAAATTATTGAAACATCTAGAGAGATTCTACCTTTTCTATAAAAACATATAGCTTGCAAAAAATCAAATGTTGTCAATGTTATCTCTTTTATGTTGATCATTGTTTCATTAAAAAGGAAACAATCAGGTGAATTAAAAGCTGATACTCATTTTAGTTGTTTAAACTGCAGCAGTAATGATGCTCTGTGACCTGACATTCACCTTGACATATGGCTCTGGCAAAAGGCATTATGATGTAACAACACAACTGAAATAACTTATTAAAGTTGAAAGGCTACATACTTTGGTTATTATAGTTGACTAGAGTTGTCACAGCTGGACTTAAGGAACACATTTAGGGATAGGGCTATTTACAGGGATTTCAAGCACCCAAATTTTGTTTTATAAGTATTTATGTTGCAGGGGTGGTAATAGAAGCGCAGGGCACTGCATCATCAACAGTAACTTCATCTTTGATGACTTAGTTTACATTAATGTCCTTTAATATACCTAGGTCTCTCTATCACGAAGCTGAAACTTAATTCCGAAGGTTGATGTTTTATATTGTTTTTGGTGCCAGATCTTGTTTATCCCCATTTCTTTAGAACTGCACATCTGAGTACTGGTGTATCCCTTTGAGGAATGAGAATTGTGAACACATAGAAGCACGCTCCTACGCTACCTGGGGAAGTTTATCCTACACCACAGTAACACTTACCACACATAAACCCACATCAACATACATCAGCGCATGTCCAAATAAAACTCATAACATCCACCAAGCATAGTACAGATGAGAAAGTAGGTGGATACCCTAAATCTCTAACACAAGCTAGTTCCTCCAGTTAATAGACATACATATGTACGGGGCGGGCCGTACGCAAGTCAAGTAACCCAGTACGTGTGTACTCAACTTTACCAGACTTCCAATCAGAACTTACAAACTTAACACATCTAAATATCAAAAACACAACATCAGCTATTTTCAATCTGACTCCTACAAATCACAACTCACAGCAGACTCATGTATGAACAAGGCCAGACTTGGAAGCAAAACATTTTCGATATAGGCCCACCAGGGAATGCCAAATGGAATAAATTGACAGTCCAGCAGGGTTTGAAAAGGATGAGATGATCATACTGTGCACTATATAAATACATTGACTTGACCTAAAATGTTTGAATGGATTTTGACAGAAGGCTACTCAATACTTGACACCCACCCAGAAGACTGGGTCCTTATTAGCAGGGCTGCTGGAACTCAACCGGTCCATGGCGGTCCACATCCAGTTCATGGTGATGAGTACTGTACTCACGGGCAGCACCTCTACCCCACTTGGACCGAGGCGGCAGGAAATACTCATAAGTGCTGAAAAACAATGGCAGCAGCACCTTCTCTATCGCTCTTGTTGACACCAGCACTTGGGCAATGGTCTCCCCGCGTTCTGAAGACCATGTGATGCTGCTGTCAAAAGAGAGCCGTAAATAGACCTCGCACACCCCAAGGCTTGTCCGCCGGTTGCTGAGCTGTCCAAGTGTCGCGCGGATGGCCGTTTTCGCATGCCGCCGACTTGAAGCTAACGTGTGAACTGCTTCTCGGGAGCAGGAGATTATCAGAGTTATTTTAATGAGTGTGATGTTTGCAAAGCAATCTGCTAACATAATTAGATTGGATTGAGGGATGGAGCACCCTGCCAGACTGTCTGTGTCCCATGTGAGAAGCTTACATAGATCTCTCATTAAAGGACGTCAGGGTACAAGGCCTGTCAAATGCCATTCAGAGTGAGATGCTCCTTGGCAAAGCATGTTGTCTTGTGTTTCCATAAGGAGGAGATGGGTTCCCTATGTTGTATTTGAGGGCCCCTATGATGCTGCTGTTACGTTAGAAGGCTCTGTGTTCTCCAAGGGCGGTGACACTGGTGACTCAAGCTGGGAAAGTGAGAAAGATAGTACCTTGTGTTTGCACTATCCAGTCTTTACCTCTCACCGCAACTACTAAAGTAGAAGGCAAACCTCTGGACACAGCTTCTTAAGGTCCTTATGTTAGATATGTCATGTGTACCTGTGACAACAACTACAAGATTAGCTAACAACCTTTGGTGCACACCTTCTAGAGACATGGACGTCAATTCACCGAAATGCCTGGGGAAGTGGAAGTGACAGCTGTGACCCCTGGTGACTCCTAAATGATATCCATGTGTAGAGGTCACTTTGTTTTACATGTGAAGAGTAGATAATCTCTTTTCCCCACCCTCTAGAGATGCTGCTACGCTATTGGTGCAACATTTAATACAAAACTGAGGGCCTTATTTATGAAAACTGTCTCATTGCTGTGTGAAAACAGCGATGCAACAGTTTTCACTGCAATCTCCTTGCGACATGATCGATGCGTAATATTTACTGTACGATGCATCATTACGCAAGGAATGACAGATATGTCAGTATTACTGACGTATCTGTAGGCACAAAACTGGCGCATTGCTGGAGTTGTGTGGGAAGCATGACGCAATTT
The DNA here is from genome assembly GCF_964263255.1 of Lissotriton vulgaris. Classification (NCBI taxonomy): domain Eukaryota; kingdom Metazoa; phylum Chordata; class Amphibia; order Caudata; family Salamandridae; genus Lissotriton; species Lissotriton vulgaris. Next base: position 82,268,161 of record NC_141700.1, on the reverse strand, counting down.
CAGGAGTGCAGGGGGAGTACTGTGATTATAGCAAAGCGTCGCCTTATGCCTGTTATGAGGCAGGCATAAGGATTTGACGCAGTGGCGTCCTGGAAGTAGTGCGGTGAAATCTGATAGATTTTACTGCGCGACTTCTACAAGGCTTACTTGCTTTAGAACACCCACCCTTCATACATTATACTTGACGCAGGTATAATGTGGGTAGCGCTTTAAAAGGAGACGCATCTGCCTAGATGTGTCACCTTGTAAATATGGCGCAACGTGGCGCACTGTTTACGCTGCCGCTACCTCATGAAAAGTGGCGCAACGGAGGCGCAAAAGTGCTGCAAGAGAGACTCATAAATCAACCCCTGAGAGTGAGACTAGAAACAAAGATGGTGAATATGCAGAGAGCAAACAGGGAGTGAAACATGACCAACCCGCTTTTAAATTCACTGGTCAACACGCGAGGTGGCCCGGGGCCAACACTTTACTTAAAAACAGCACAACACCTAAGCGAGACATGTTCCAGACTCAGTAGGCATCGGTGTACCTTTGAACAATAACAACTGTGAGTGCACAAAAAGGAGACTGTTGTATTGAAGTTTGGGTTGTCGCTCATCCAAGGAAAAGATGAGAACCACATGTGTGGGACAGACCCTCATGAAAAAGGGCTGCCAGACACACGGCCGACATGCTAAGGCCATCTGGATTTGAGCTTCTCTCCTGACTCACTGGGATGCCACAGAGAGCATATTTATACATCTTCTTTTCCTTTTACATTTTTTTGGTCCACTGAGACAAGAAGAAAGAGTCCCCCTTCATGGATGTCCGGTTCCATCAACGCTTGTTATGTTTCTCGGTCCATGCAGCTCGGTCCTCAGCTGCTCCGAGCATCCAAGCATCGCAGTCCAGAAAGGAACTCTGGGCATGATGTTCAAAGCCCTTGGCCACAAAGCTGCCTCTTTATTTACATAACTGGTTTGTAACTCATACCCCATATTGCAAAATGGAGTTTCATTAAAATGTGCATGATCCTACACCATTACTGTTAATGTCGTCGCCTTGAGACCCTCACCGGTGAGGAGCACACTTTACAAATCCCCGATTGATTGATTGATTAACTGTTTTGGGATCCTACTGCAGGGCTGATGATGCAAGTATTGAGTTCTGGAGGTAAAGTTGACCTCTACCCTTGCCTTTCAATCCACAGATGACAAGTCTTTTAGGATTCCAGCCCTCATCCATCCAAGGAATAGTGGCTACAAGGGACGGAGCTACAATGGGACAACAAAAAATTGACATGATGCAAAGGGCTATGGGTTTGAGCATGCAGCTGTTTCCCAGATCACTGTCCGCTTCCCCAGATGCTCAGAGCCCATATTGACAAGGTGGAAGTTATTACTGCAGACAGTCTGCAAACTAATCTTACTGCATTTCGAACCTTGGATCCAATCAATGGTTTGCGAATGTCACTGCGGTCGCAAACCACTATTACATCCCATTCTGAATTGTTAGGAAGTGGGAATGACCATGACACTCCCACTTGGACGCAAAAGCATACACTGTGACTTGCAAAGACATTTGTGAATCACAATTTGCCTTTTTTCTTTTGCAACTCAAAAGTCTGGAGTCACCAAGACCCCTTTTAGCAATTTTCTCTACTAATATCTATTCATCATGCGGTAGAAACCATGGCCAGATTATTGCAGTGGGATACGGTAACTGACAGGCGGGTGAGAGACCAAGAAGGATTTTCTGAACAGTTTGGCAACTGCCTGCCTATGAGTGAAAGACATGCCCTACCTTCGGGTTAGAGATCGAGCGACACGAGTTCACCCGCATACCCAGGTGAAACCTGTGTGATAAACGTATGTAACAAGGACAAAGTCACCTGTTGAGACTTTGTCCTTGTTACCTACCTTCAGGTTAGGCTCACAAGTAGTCTCAGTCTGGCCTTGAGTAAGATCCTTATCTCCTGTGGACAAATGGTACCACCCAATAAACTATAAGATGCTGCCAATGGGACTTAACTATAAGAACAGCTGTTATTGGGTCGCTGCCCCTGGTTGTGCACAGCATGGCATGTGGGGATAATTGACCAGATTGATTGAAGGGTACAAGTACCATGTGAAACCTGCCTCTATTACATTTCTAAAGTTCTAGCAGATGGGAACTCTAGGCAAGTGGGAGAACTCAGAGGTGTAATTCTTCTCACACCCTACGCTACACTCATATACCTTTGCCTTCACCGCCTCCGTGTCCAACTGGAGGGAAAATGTATGACTGGACATATATTAACAAGGTTGATGTCTTATAAACTATCCAGCTGGGTAAGATAGGCGGTTGTTCAACACTTTTTTTGAACTTCTGGTTATAAATCAGCCATCATATTTACCAACAGTGAGCCAAGGAATCCACTCCACTGTTGAAACTTGAAAGCCGGCTACGTTAGGAACCCTATAAAGATCTAAGGACATCTTCATTTAACTATTCATAGGAATCTTTCTATGTTTGGAATGCCCTGCCCTGCAGCACTTGGCGATGAGACCGCTGAAGAAGATCCCCAGGGATTCCACTCAATGTGTTCCTCATCAGCGATCCATCCTCTCGGCACAGTTCTACTGGGATCTGTTCGGAAGCTCGGTACGGAACCCCCACCGGCAAACCACACTTACACTTCCCACATCTGTTTTGGTGATCATCCACTGCTTCCTGCTCTGCAAAAAGGATTCAGGGATGTTACTCCTCGTGAACCTGTCCCTGGCCCTCTCTACGTCCAGGAAGCACTAGCGTGGAGCAGGTGTGCACATCGTGCATTGGTGGGGAGGCAGATAAGAATGAGTTTAACCGGGTTCAACTTCTCGTTAAGAGTATTTTTAGTCGGCATTTTTAGAATTGGAGCATTTCCTAGTACAGGCTTGATGTTTTTGTGCTGGAAACCAGGTGGAAAAAGGCTAAGGTAGCAAGTATCGGCAACCCATCCGGCTGCACATCTTGCCCCTCGGTACGTGATGTTGTATTGGATGGAGTGCAGAATGCATATTTTATTGTTTTAAGCACATTTTTGGGATCATGTGTGTTGTGAGAATAAGTCACCCAAACCATCTCCTTGATGCTTCTCTTTAAAGTCACTCATACAATAAACTTCCTCTATTGCACCTCTCTTAGCTACCAGTACAATATTAATGACAATTTTTGGGTACTCACAGCAGCCCGGACAGCCGGCCATAATGCAGCGATTGCAATGGAAGTGATCACTTTGTCCATCCACAGCAGCGAGGGCAGTCTGCCATCCCACTCCATCAGCCTGTTTGCGTCACCACTGCAGTGGGAATCACCCATCTCATTAAATGAAGTTGATGCTTTGCTAATGGGTCTTCCATGCATGAAGAATTGGTCATTTGGATAGTCTGCTATTAATTGTGCTGTGAGTACCACCCAAATGTAGCCCCGCCACTCTAATCAGCTATTGGGACTTCACTAGTTGGAACTAACTTGAGAAGTGAAAAATCAATCTGTTTCTCACCCCAAATCGTAATCTCTCTGAAGGTTCATCAATCAATCAATCAGGATTTATAAAGCGAGACTAATCACCCAATAGGGCATCCAGGTGCTTCCAGGCCCGAAGGTGTATTCGAACACCCAGGTCTTGATGGCCATTCGGGATTCCGGAAGTGCGGTGATGGTCCGAAGGTGCGTGGCGAGGCTGTTCCAGGTCTTTGCTGCGATGTGGGAGAAGGAGCGTCCTCCACTTCTACGTCAGTAGATGCGGGGAGCATGGGCACGTGAAAGGGAGGCAGAGCGTAGTCTTCTCGATGGTTGATGGAAGTTCAGGCGGTGGTTAATGTACGCGGGTCCTTGGTTGTGTAGAGCTGTGTGTGCGGGAGTCAGCAGCTTGAATTGGCATCTCTTCTGTAGGGGGAGCCAGAAGAGTTTCCTGAGGTGGGGTGTGATGCGGGTTCGTCGGTGAAGGCCGAGGATGCAATGAGTATCTCATCCCGCCTCCTCAGTTTCACAAAGGCCATTTGTTAAGCCATGGGGGTTAACAGTTATCTCATTCATTAAAATTCTCTTTACAATACATTGTAAAATAGACACCCTGATATTCATACTTTTTGGCACAAATACCTTTATTATTCCAAAACATCTTTGACTCCACAGGTGATGTTGACGGCCCTACTATATTCTTTTCATTTATTTTTTCTTGATAAATTGGTCAGAATGAACAAGAAAGCGTCTGTAGCCGGACCTTCACGAAGGCCAATTTTTACTTCAGTATAAAACGCAGCCGCTTATCTTTTCCTCAATGCTCCCAGAAGAGGCTTCAGCACATCTGAGCTGCTTTACTCGGCCTCCAGTGGGTACAATCATTCAGGAATACCTTGGTCCATTGCTCTTTGAACTCCACAGCCCACTGCTTCCTGGAAGCCAAGCACTTTCCAACCCGGCCACTGACATCAATCGCTTGTTATCAGTGTCTTATTCTTTACATTAAACGCATGGCAGATGCTTTCTTGTCTTGGCATCTGGTCTTTATAATTCCCGTCCAATGAAGTATGTCTTTTCTAATAGCCTAGAGCCAACAGGAGCCTGAAAAGCTGGTTCTTCCCAGAGTTGTTTTCATTTACCCCACAGCAAAGCTATGTTAAGGTGCCACAGTGGGCAGGGTAATTAATGGATTGCATGACAGAATATTGACAAAAACATTGTTCTACAGAGTATTAGAGACAAAATATCAACAATCGTAATAATGTGAAGGTAAACATATACATACGTATGGATAAAATCATCTTACCTCCATATTGTTAACCATATATATATATATATATATATATATATATATATACACACACATATATATATATATATACACACACACACATATATATATATATATATACACACATATTTATATACACACACATATATATATACACACACATATATATATATATATATATATATATATACACACACACACACACGTATGCATATATATGTGTGTGTGTATATATATATATTTATATATTTAACTGACATAGATTTATCAGAGTAAATGTGTCTCTGTTGCGACTTATATGGCAGGGGTCTGGGGCCATGAAGGTCTCGGGCCAATTCAGCAGGTAGAAAATAAGTATGTCTGTTGGCTATTGGCCACTCCTCAATCACGCCCCGCCTTCATGTGCCTATCAGAATTTGGCTTAACACCTGTAGGTGACAGGATAAAGCTGGCACCACTACTCTTATGGCCAAGGATTTGGGTGAATCCTGATGCCCAACTCTCTAAGGAAGTACTGGAGGGATTGTCTTTCTTTGGACAATGCCTTCAATATGGCCTGGATTACATTTATTAAAAAAAAAGAATTTCCAGAGATGGGAGTATGGCAGGCATTGACTCCAGGGCTATCTCCAGGGTTAAGGAGGCATTTCGGTATAGGCAAGACAGAGCCCACCAGGCGGCTTTTGATAATTTGCTTTTGAGCCGCACTTATAAACAAATCAATCTGTCACAGGGGTGTGAGCCTTATCTCTCCTGGTTTTCAAATTGGAATTTCAGGTTTTATTTGACAAGACTCCGATTTAGTCTAGTGCATCTGATAGTTGCTTTCCCTCGGAATATAGTCAGGGGAGAACCACTGCCTAGATGTCCGTGAAATAACACTGCCACTCAAAGCATGCTGCACTTTTTTAGTATTTTGCTCTCATGATAGGAAGCAATTTCTGTGCCCAATTTCTCGCTCCTTTAATACAAACTCCGATAAGGAGGCTTTTGAGTGGTTGTAAAGAATGGAGAATGAGAACATTTGCATGGCAGTGGGAAATTTTGTCCGCCTTTCACTGGGGGTTTGAAACAAATTTGAGATGTCATGAGTGATGTAATTTGAGATGTCATGAGTGATGTCACATCATAAGTGACGTAATATGTGAGGTCATAAGCAGTGTACTGCGGGGGCGTAAGTTATAGTTAGCTCAGCTAACTATAACTGCTGCATTACTCTGGTTTTGTACGAGTGAAATGTCAATCAAATTATAATCTCCCTGTAACTCGTTTTTTTTAGTGAATATATATATAAGTCAAGGTACATATATGTGGATTTACGTTTAGTAAACCCTTAAAAATAAAAATTGTACACAGTGCATGGCTGTTTCTGAAGTTAACCCCTTCGCCGCGCGGCAAATTCCACTGCGGTGAGAGGGGGGCGGGGCTGGGCATGGCGCTCAGGTACCGAGGAGGGATCACACCTGTCATAAATCATGGTGGGCGTGTGCTCATGACGGCCAGGAGCCGTCCGAACTTTGCCCACCAATAAATTCACCCGCACAGGCGAGGAATTAGCGCACGTGGGCGGAGCGGCAACGGTCGAACGGCTCCTGGCCGTCATGAACACACGTCTACTGTGACTCATGACGGCAAGGAGCCGTCATGAGCATCAATGAGGTAAATGTTATGGAAGTTAATGTTGTTATGTATATATTATTTTAGTACAATGTTTACGTATTCATATTCTTTTACCAAACTATTGCTGACTTGTAACACATAAGAAATGGCTATTTTTCAGTGGGCTAAACCAACATTTTTTGCAGCTGAGCAAAATCAACAGCTCGGCCCAGCGATTGAAGGGAGCTCTGATCTATGTTGTACAGCAGGACCACTAGAATCGTGTGATTCAGCAGCCACAGCGTTTTCGGCATAGTTATGGATTTGCCACATTTGCCACATAATCCACCATCTGCTGCATTAACTGCAAATCTTACCAAAAACAAGCTTTGTTTCGAGCTAAAATGAATTAAAAGTTACTAAAATCGCAGCAACACGCGATGCGGCAAAATGGATGATCCTATGCAAACGTTGAATGGTCGTCTTTCATTTGATTATTACTGTTTTTGGGTGTTAAACCGGTACTAATGAGGTGAAACATTTGCCCAGGCAGCGTTAAATTGATAAAATGACATTATGACGTAATACTATGACAAAATGTGCCTCATTGCGTTGCATAATTTGCCTTTTCCTGCTGCATAATTCAGTCTACCCTACCGCATAATTCGACCCTCCTCTGTCGCATCGGTCTAGTGGCCTTGCTTTACAGTTGCAAATACACCATAGTCAATTAGTCAGTCAACATATTCTATAATTACAAGCATTACAGCAGGACAGGACATTCCATGCACACAGTTTTGGCAGGTGGACTCTTTTCAGACTGCCAGACCACAGTGGATTCAATACCTTTTAAAGTTGCGCTCCTTTCTCACACTGTGGAAGGAATGGATAGCATTTTCTGGCAACCTAAGACTTGTTGGAAACCATTAGAAGCTTGTTGTTTATTTGAACAGCAAGATTCTTTAAGGGGCAAGTACTCAGTTCCCAGAAAATGGAAGAATAAAATATAAGTATGGCTGCCATTTACTGGCCATAGGATTGTTATGCCTCGGCACTCGGGCATGACCCCGAGCTGTGTGTGCAATAAAAGAAGAGAATATATGTGCACGGTAATGATCTTTGATGGAGCTAAGCAAGCTGAAGAAAGCTGCTGGAACAGGGTCTTACTGTCCTGGACCATTTGTTAAATGCTCCACAAATCATGGTAGGGAGCCAGTGAAGTGGTAGGACCAGACTGGGAGCCGGGATGCCGCCGCCATGTTTAGGTTGGGCTTGATAGTCTGGCACTCCGCAAGACCTATTGTTTACTATATGCAAAGAGTTGGATTTGGGACAGCAACCTTGTTAGCATTACCTTGTTTGTGCCATCACAGCCTTTGCTTCAAGACAACGCCATTCACATTTTGGATCAGGCCAGAGGAGTATAAATCTTTCAACGTATGCTATTGGTTTTAACTAATATTATTCCGACACCCGTGTAGTGATTCCATCGCAATCCATGACGGACATTGTACTCCTGAAAAGTAAACACAATCATCACACTTTTTGTCCCATTCCATTTGTTATCTCATACACAACTTGTGTACAAAAAACCAACCTGATTAGGACCGGTTTTCTATGTCTTTGAAACCTTTTGCCATTATTTTTTCAAAAAAGTACAATAAGAAGTACAGAGGGTAGTGAGATTGGAGTCAGGCATCTCCTGGCATTCATGTGTATGTGTCTTTCTTGGCTTGCCATTGGCTGGCTGGGATGTCCATCAAGGGGGCGTGAACCAGTCCTTCTACTGCACTGCAGATGCAACATTATGTGTATCTTGCCATCTTTACAGCCAATGTGTTTTCCATTTATTACTGACACAATGACATTTTAATTGCTGACTTATGTGTTGTTGTGACAGAAGCTCTTGCTGATAGCCTGTCAGAAAGATACAGGCATCACCAGTAACCATCCGGGTGCAAGTTAATTTGTTTTACTTTCCTGTCTTGATAACATCTTGCTGATTTACAGTTTTTTTTGTCCACAAAGTAAAGACTTTTGTGCACATGGGCTTTCCCAGGGATGCTACCAAAATGCTGGTCCTTTTCTAAAAGTATCTATTATGCAATGTTTTCTCTCAATTTTCTCTACTTCCAAAGTAAACTTTTGACTACTTTTCATAACTCCCATCTTTGAGTGCAAAGCTTAACTCTGTTAATGCACTCTGTTCAGCAGGTGGACCCTACCCCCTGCATGAATATTGTTTAGCCCACAAAGTTACCCTAATAATTAGACTTTCTATGTGGAACAGCTGGTGGGAACACTACTATACCAAACAGTTCAGGTAACAAAAAGTCAGACCTATGTAATTATGCCCATTATTTAACCCGTTGGTATACCTTGCAGCAAATAAATTGACAAGGTCTCCAAAATGATGTTCTTCTAATGGCTTTCATTAGAGGAACTACATTTTGGAGTGGTTAGCAACCAACTTCAGCCACTAGGATGCTGATAAGTTTCAGCAAACCTGTGACTTTCTCTGCTCTTGCCGCAGAGGCCTCTGTTGAAATACAAATTCTGCACGCCCAGTAACTGTGTCAAAGTACATTGGTCTGATTTATAACTGAAAATGGAAGTCAGAACCAATGAGCTTTGCCAGTGCCTGTTTTGAATTGTTCTCAGTTGAGTACAGGCAAAGTAGAGAGGTGGTGAAATATGCAACTTTTGGATGGAGGAGGACACAGGTTTCTTGTGAACTTCTGAGTGGGAAGGGCCACCTTAGACTTTCCAAGTAACCACTCACTTTGATTGAGTTCTGCGTAGATTTATTGTATATGGGTGTATATGTGTATAGCCTAAAAATAGTCCATGGGACTGGACCTCTTGGACCTGACTTGGACACCAATGGAGTCTCCAGTCCATGCAGAACCCAACCTCCTCCGGTTCAGAAAAGCCCTCAAAACTCTACTCTTCCCTTAAACTGACACTCTCCCGAATTTCACCTTTCGTGAGTAAAAAGGTTTTTAGCGCTGGGATACCCACTGGGTGACTACGCGCTCTACAAAACAATAAATAAATAAATAAATAAATAAATGCATTCACCAATCAAAATTAGTGAAAGATGTATTGGCTCCGGTGGCAGACAAATTAACTTTGGCTTGGGATAGTTCTAAAATATTAATGAAATAAACCAACATGAAATAATGTGATGCATGGTTAAAGAAATGATAAGGAAAAAACATACAGGGACAGGATGCTGTTCAAAAAACCTCTTTCTTTGGCAGGTCAAAAGCTTATTTTCAGCCATCACAGAGCAACCTGCCGCCAAGAAACATTTCACTATTGATATGGATGGTAAATGAAAATTGTAGGGAGCTGATTTGTGAACACGATTTGTGATTGTAGTAAAGAAAAAACTTCTTTATGGAGGTTTTGCACCAGCTTTACCTCCTTTCTAAGGACTTCCTCCTAAGCCTGGTGCCGGATGAGCCAAGACGCTACTACTGTGTTTCGGCACTAACATACACAGCCACACATTTCTGTAGAGCGGACCTACCTACATTCATCCTCGTCCATGATTTTCACTCAACATCTGGCTGGATTCCAGGGAAAAGCAAGGAAGACAGAGATCAGTCTAACTGGAGATCTCTACCAAGACAACTGCTTCCTCTGGAAGTCCACGAACCCTTTCCCTTTACACTGAATATTGTATAATGGTAGAATTTATATAGCGCTTCGTAGCCCTGACAACTCTGTAAGCCGCTTAGATTCACATTGGTTCCTTGTAAAGTGCACAGAGGATTTGATATTGGGCGTGGTTAGGTCTATACATTAGGTGGTGGATGTGGCCCATGAGGTTGGGAGACATGTTCTAAATATGGAGTGGCGAATTTGTAGCTGTACGTGAGCATGATCGGTTGCTGAAATTTGTGAAAATAGACGCTGGTGCTCATGTAATACCTATCATTTCTGTTTTTTATTTAGAAGTAGTCTGTTCCATAATAAAAATGTTGTGGGAGGAAGAGCCAGTGTTTAGCTCTACTCATTCTCTATGGGGTATAAATGATGCTGTCCTTGTTTGAGAAACAAATAGTTACAAATTGAAATGTACCCTCCGGGCCCACCTTCTACCCTCTTTCTCATCCGCGTCTCTGTTTGGTACTCATTGCAGGTTTGATGCTCCAATGGAGCCACATGATTGGCTTACATATACCTCTCGCTTATTGAAGGTGGGGATCCATGCGGTGAGAGTGTTTATAACCTAGTTTTTGCTGGAAGAGTGGGCTATGCAGGGGGACTATGGCTCAAAGTCATGTTTGATGATGGCATGCTCCTATATTTGTTGTTAGAAAAGTAAAGAATTGGTGAGGCATTGAGTTTTCAAGCATTGAAAATATGTCATGTATTTATCTTATGGATTCCACAAAGACTGACTAACACAAGTTGAAAATAGACACATATAGGCAGAGCCACTGGAAAAAGCAGCAGGGGATTACCAAATTATACGGCAGAGTTCATTAAATTATGCCGCACGAAAAATAAAATGATGCCATTTTGTGATAGTATTACTTAAGTATTTTGTAATCTTTGTACATTTTAGCACTCTCCAGGCAAAGGTTTCACCTCACTAGTACCAATTTAGCATCCAAATACAGTAGCAGATGATAGTTGACCAGCCAACCTAGGCAAGTCTCTTCCACTGAGCTAGGAACAATATTTTCTGTTAATACCTATAGATTATGCAGCAGGTGATGGATTATGTGGCAAATGTGGTAAATCCATCATTATGTAGAAAGTTCAGCTGCCACAGAATTGCATAATTCCAGTGGCCCTACATATAGAAAGTCAACAAGGGATAGGAGAGGTAGCTGGTTTGTGTTGTGGCACTGCATTGTGAGTTAGTGTTGCTAATAAAGGTTTTTCATCAACTCTTTCCTAAATTGGAGCCGCGTTGGGGCGGTCCTGGTGGATACAGGACGCGGTTTCCGGACCCGGGGTGCTTAGATGGATAAGGACTGATGTATTGTTTCTTCTTTTTTTGCAAGTGTTAGTAGTTGTAAAACCTCTTTATTGTTTAGACACATCTATAAAACAATATACTCACACACAATGAAACAATCCCAGCCCCAAACACCCCCCAAACCAATGTACAATTATTTAAAAAGCATTTAAAGACAGCCAGCTCCTTGCTCCAACACTTGATCACCTCATAAAAGTACAACATAAAATCCCTGATTGGCCGCCCTCCTTCCATAAACTCATCATAACATGATTCAACCCGTATTGACCAATGCCGATCGCTGCTACAATGCAAGCCCAAATTTGTTTTTAAAAAAAATGTGTTAATGCAGCGGTCACAGCAAAGGACTCCATGTCCGCGAGGCGTGCCGATTCCTCATTTTTGATGACAGATGTTATATTTTAAAAAGAGCAGCTTTAAAGTCTGACATCTCATCTTATGAAAGTGCGGGCAGTTTAATAAAAAAAGGAATATTTGGATTTATCACCCATAACCAGCTGTGGCCCGTGCTGGTAAGGTCAGTGGAGCCGGGTTGGGGGGGATTTCGACAAACAACCACAGGGGGGGAAATTAAATAAATAATACATTTTCCCTTGTAGTCGTTTGTCAAAATACCCCCCACCCAAGCCCCTCTGCCCCACTGCTCTTACTTGCACGTGCCGCAGCTGCCTGTAACTCACAGGTACAATTATTCGGAGACTCAAAAAATGCATTATAGACCTCCACTTTTAAATACTGGAAATTCTTTGCTACCTGAAATTTTAACATGCACATATGGGAGTTCGGGAATGCTGATATATAAGGAGACGCCCTTTGGTTGTCCCATGACTCTAACTTGTAATCCGCGGAGGGTTTTCTGGCAATATAATTGAGGTCTGTTATCCTAGATTCTCTTTCGCAGGCCTCCATCAATTTCTCCTTCCATAAGTGGGATCCCTCTGATGCTCTAAATTTGCCCCCCTTCAGCATCACTACCATTTTGATTAATCTATTTCTAACAAGCGCACCCCATTTTAGTCCGCTTCTTGAGATCTACAGAGTGCGAAGGCTTGACACTTTTGGACCTTCCGAGGACCAGAGCTTGTCGTAGAAGCCTAAGGCAGCCTTAACCCCTTGGATGCGTACGAAATTCGGACGGCTCCTGTCCGTCCGACGCACACGCCACCCGTAGCGTCGGACGGCCGGGAGCCGTCCGATGCATCCAAAGGGTTAAAGACTAGGAAGTTCAATACCTGCAGGTTCTCTTCCAAGCATATCGCCGGGCACATAGTACCTTTGCGCAGCCATAACAGTTTTTCAGGTATTTACCCTCACACTTCTCCCAGCTAGCCTTACTGCCGCATTCGACACCCTATCCCCCTCCATCTTAGTCGAACGTCTCAAGGAGATAGGAGTGAACGGACCAGCACTTAGCCTTCTGAAATCTTTCCTGGATGGCCGTGCACAGAGGGTCAAGCTGGGTGACTTTCTTTCCCCAGCTAAACCTGTGCAGTGCGGGGTGCCTCAGGGCTAGTCCCTTAGCCCCACGCTCTTCACCATTTATGTTACACCCCTTGCCAGGCTTGTAAGATCTTTTGGGCTGGAAGTTCTCTCTTACGCTGATGACACCCAGATTATGGTCTCTCTTTCTCAAACTGCTGATATTACAGCCCGAAACTTTAAGAACTACATGGAAGCGGTTGCAAATTGGATGGTGAGGAATTCCCTCAAACTGAATGGGGAAAAAACGGAGGTGCTGATCTTCGGAGGCAAGGAGGAGATTTGGTCAATGGACTGGTGGCCCCCCGCCCTTGGATCCTGTCCTTCGCCCTCCCAGTCTGCTGGGAACTTGGGTGTTATTTTTGATACCAAGCTCTCCTTCGAAAAACAAGTTAGCAGGACGACCTCTACCTGCTGTGGTGTCCTTCGAACCTTGAAGAAATTAGTACACTATCTTTCCACCGTTGCCCGTAAACAGGTTACCAACAAAGTCAGATGGGGCGACAGAGCCTGCAGCTCCCGTGCTCCTAAAATTTGGAATACTCTTCCGGCTGAGATCAAGGAACTCACCTCTCACTCTCTCTTCCGAAAGGCTCTGAAGACTTGGCTTTTCAGGGAGGCCTACCATTAACCAGCCTACCCGCTCTCCCCTCACACAGCTTCTTTTTCATCCTCAGCGCCTTGACGCCTACGGGTAAAGTAGCGCTATATAAATCCTCTCTCAACTCAACTCAACTCAGCCTCTGGGCTTAAAGTCAACAATTCTGCCCCGTATAGGCATTGGGTTGGAATCAAAGCATTATATGCTGTAAATACTGAAGACACATTTTGACCACCATCTGATTTTTTTTTTATTTTATTAGGCCTCCGGAAGTAGAGAGCGCACGTGCCGCCACCATTTCTTTGTGTGGGCTCCAATGTAATTTATTATTAAACAGCATCCCTGAGTCTTTATATGAGGTTACCACCTCCACCGTATCAATACCTAGCACCCACTTACATGCTTGCGTTTGTTTTCCCAAAATGTATTATTTTTGTTTTCTCCAGATTAACCTTTAATTTATTAGCCACACAACATGATTTAAAACTTTCGAGCTTCCTCTGAAGCCCATTTGGGTCAGGTCTAAAATGGCCAGGTCGTCTGCATAGAAGAGGCATGATATGTGCCTACCCCCCATTTTCAGAAAAGAGGATTTTGTGTTATAAAGGGTGTAGGGCAAATCTGCTAAAAATAAACAAACCAATGTAGGGACCAGAACGCAACCCAGCCAAGACCGTTACCCAGCGGCATTCTTGTAGACAGAGTCCCGTTTCAATCCCGTTCTACCTGTGCCCAATTATGGCGATGCAATTCCTGGAGAATTGCAAGCTAATGGGGACTGCCAGATGATAAAGCTAATCCCATAGGATGGTACGAGACACAGACTGAAGATCTCACAAGCATCCCGAAATCTAAGATCTAACCATCTCCGCCTTATGATCTGCCCCCGTTTTCGTCTAGCGCGAACGGGAGGAAGGGCCTTTGCAGTAGCCACCGCCAGACTGTGGAATCACCTTCCTACAGAACTGAGATTTCTGACTTCTGAACCTCTGTTTCGGAAGAAACTTAAGACCTGGCTCTTCTCTCTGATCTAGCCCATTCTCTTTCTCCTGAACTACTCTAAACCTCACGAGATACTGTCTTCAGCGCCGGGACTTTCCGTCAGAAGTAGCTGCGCGCTTTACAAACCTCTAAATAATAAATAATAATAATAATCGAAAGCTGAACTAAATTCAACGAAACAACAAAAGGGGTTCCCTGTCGTTCCCATAATCTTCTGCCCGAGAGCCCACTGACTAAGTCTTACTCTGCAGTCGGATGGTGACCTGGCTGCGGGTGCCCTGAGACCCACCAGAGATGGTGATCAACCCCGCTTGAAGCGGGAGTGCTGGTCGTCATGGATAAATAAATGCTCCTGCTAGTTATGAAGACGGTGCAGGCTAGCAAGTAGGGCCCATTGAGTTTCATCAGGATGGAGGTGATGTGATCATACATCTTCAGACCCTGGATGAGAGGTGCTGTGGCGTTCGATGCCCTTAAGGGGTGCCAGTGTGGCATCTGAGAGGCCATGGAGCAGGGCTTTACGGCCATTCAGATGTGAGAGTGCAAGGGCTTCTACAGCATTTCTGAGGCCACTTTTCAGCAATGTTTTACTTTCTTTCAGAGAGATGTAAGTCATATCTGCTTTTGGCAATGTGTTCCTTGGGTGTGAGGCGGGTGTTCTGGGTGAATCCAAGTGGCTTGGCGTTCAGTGAAAGTTTAGATTTCAAGTTGCAAAGGTTCATGTCATTGAGCCAAATTGCCACTGACCTGGCATGCGACATCTGCCATATTTAGAGAGATCTCCACCAGCTTGAGACCTGATCTCAAATTTGGCAGACAGGTCCTGTCTCGAGCATGACAGACCTCCATCCACCCTATTACCAGTGCCGTAGGATGCAATGCACGTGTAATAAAAATCTCGACCCCTTTGGAGGAGCTGTTGTGTGTTTCATGCGTCACTCAGCAAACATTTTTGTTTTACATAAGCAAACTCCCGAAGCAGCTGTTTGTTTAAGTAAAACAAAACAATGATGACCCTGACACCATGGGAGCCTCCCATAAGGATGGCTGAGTCATTGTGTTTTTTTTCTATGCAGGACTGCCAGGCTTTCTCTGGTGGTCCTGAAGGAAATAATTACCCCAGCCACTAGACCAGGGGTCTTCAAACTGGGGGAGTGGTCCCCCTAGGGGGGGCTCCAGTGATCCCAGGGGGCTTCAGGCTCTGGCAAAAGAAGTATTATGCTGATAACAGTGCTTGTTTTAAGCGAACAGCAGTAAGCCGCTCTGTAATGACCCATCACTAACACCTTTTGTCATTCATATCCTGGCTGGGAGTATGTGTCAAAAGGGAAGGGACTCCAAATATTCTTCAAAACCCCCACCCCCATTTCTAATAACCACAGTGTGAATACTTTTACAAGTTAGCAAGGCCTGCCTGACCAGGGTAGTATGTTTGGCAATCATGTATTTGATTGCATTTTTAAAACGGTATGAGAACGCCACTGCAATGTTTAAAAAAGTCTAGAAATTTTTAAACATTGCCAGTTTAATAGAATAATTGTAAAAAGTTTTGAGGGGAGCCCTATTTTTTATTTTTCCATGGGGGGCTCGGCATTAAAAAGTTTGAAGACCACTGCACTAGACTGTGAAGTTTTTGATTTAAGGTTTCCACTGGCAAGGTCACCACCTGTGGAAATATGACTGCTTGCCTGACTCTAAATAGAACTGGTCAGTTTGGTGCTCATGGCACCCTCCATCAGGCCTGGACAAATTTGAAATTATGTTAGCGTAGTTCGTGGATTGATGAGCTTCCAGAAGTCAGCAACTCAACAATGAACGCCTCCATGCCAGCTAATGGCGACCTTAAGTGTGTGGCTGTTTATTTTTCCAATGCTTGATTATTGTATCTACTCCAGCCCTGCATTAATCTTGCCCTCCTGGACCTACATGCTACCACTACACCTTGATCACATATCTGTTATAGCTAATCAACACCTACTAAGAATTCCATCACCCCTTTCCTCTTCCAGGAATTAGGAAAATGGCATACTTTATGTTTTCTAAACTATATTGTTTTACGTATGTTCTGATGCTCTAAAAGAAAGAGGCTTTTTCCCTGTAATTTTCAAAAGAAATTATTTCCCGAATTGAATTGGAGTTAGCAAAGGGCTCTGAAGCAGACACCTGCATAGATTTAGGGGCAGATTTACAAGCCCCTTGCACCTCGTTTACGCCGCTGTTGTGTCACTTTTGTGGCCATGCTGCATCAAAACCCTGCGCCTGCTTGAAGCAGGCGTAAGGATTGACACAGCATGTTAGGGATAGGGCACCCCCGAGCCTTGCTGGATCTGCGTCTCGCTTGTGACGCAACTCCAGCAATGTGCCGCCTTTCCGACGGGGGATGCGACACGCATCTGCCCATCCGTGCTCCACGGTGCGCCGCATTGTAAATGCAGCGCATAAGTGGTAGCGCACGGGTGGGCAGATGCATTGCAACTCTTCTGGCGCACCCCTGCTGATTAGCAGAGATGCGCCAGACGTAGTAAATCTGCCCCTTAGATTTTAATAGCCGTTTAATGTTTATGGAATAACTTGTCTTCAACAAAAAGCAGCGTAGAATTAAATCATTTAACTCCTTCACTGCTAAGCAAAGGTGTGTGGCGCTTCTGTTCAACCTGCCATCTCTTATAATATATATTATATCGACAGTTTTGGCTGTAATGCCCCTTTTTCTAAGGTTTTAGTAGTTTAAGCTTATGCCTGCACCGGCGCCAAGACGATCATGATCAGATCATTGCATTGCCTTGTAGTCCGTTTTCTCTGCCCATGGCTCTTAAAGACCGCCAACGCATGATATGTTAGTTTGGCCTGTACACTGAAAACGGTGCTCTAGCGGCACTCATGCCAGTTCTACATTTATAGAGCATATACTCTTAGTGGAAATCCAAATTTGTAATATATAACAAAGCCTCATTTAGATGTGTATACCTTAAATTACCTTTTTCTTTGAAGTTATCCCCTCTTTATGATAGCTAGGAAACTATTTGTTGACTCAGAACTCAATTCTATTTAAAATACATTTTTTCCAGTGTATCACAAATAATAACTAGTTTTGAGCTGGTTTGAATTCTTAAAAATAGAGGTAATATAATATATGCATCCAATCTACAATGGACAGTGTTTCCACTTTGATAGCAACTAGTGTAAGCTGCATATGGCCGTGTTCGCATCATTAAGAATGCTCTCGGTTTGATGC
Organism: Lissotriton vulgaris; assembly: GCF_964263255.1. Classification (NCBI taxonomy): domain Eukaryota; kingdom Metazoa; phylum Chordata; class Amphibia; order Caudata; family Salamandridae; genus Lissotriton; species Lissotriton vulgaris. The sequence continues at coordinate 82,250,484 of NC_141700.1, read as the reverse complement.
TTAAGGTGACCACCCCCTTTTGTACCTCTAAGATGAGATCCTAGCGCTCTCAGTGAAGGATGATCACAGCAGGAACCCCGCATTAAGGCTTTAACATCTCAGCAATCAGAGCACTATCAATATGAAAATCCTATCTAATATTATTATTGTTGTTGTTGTTGTTATTGTTGTTTTTGTTTTCTTATCACCTTAGCTGCGGCGCAAATATCCCTCCCCAGTGCTGCGCTGTCCATTGGAACTAGTGCTGAATGGACGTCCAATGGTCGTGCGCAGCACTGGGGAGGTAGCGCTCGTGACGACCGTTGGCCGTCGGCAGCGCTTAAGAGGTTGTCCTTGTTGTTCTTGGTATTGTTGAGCTTTTCATATTTCTTGTTTTGTTGTTGTTATTGTTGCTGATTTTGCTTTGTTATTATTGGTGGTGTCATTAATATGGTTAATATTAGTAGAATTATCATTTTTATTATTCTTAGTATCAGTAGGACCAACACCCTTATCTTAGAAGTACCTCGAGGCGGTTCTCAAATGGAGTCCAAGCATAATGCACCTTGAGTAAAAATAAATAAGTGTTTGTATACCTGTCAGTTTTACAGGAAGATTGCTGGTTCTCCCAAGCTTTGACCATAGACAAATGTCTTGCGATAACATTGGAGGATATTTAAACAAAGATATATCAAAAGTGACCTTTTAACCTTTGGTGTTTTCCTAACCAATATTTGCTTATTTTGTGTTTTTGTTATCAGTTTGAATAAAGCAAATGTCTCTAAAGCACTCTAGGAACCTGTCCAAGGCAAATATAAATCCTAAGAGCGTTTTGAAAAGAATGGTTTGTGCATTCCAAAACCTGATATAGAAACATTTTTGGCCGCCACAATGGTATTTAGGGACACAAGGAAAGCAGGTTGGGATTTGAAATTTCAGAGCCTAACTGGCAAAATCAGAATTTCTGAAATTTTACAATCGTACATTGCAATAGCAATATTCGAAACATTTTCAAGTATTCACTATTTGGAAATGTATGACTCGATAGTACCATTTTAGGATGGAGAAACCTACAGCTATAATTGGACAAACACAACGTTCTACTCTTGCGGGCATTCTAATACATCTTAAAGGCAGTTTCTTAATATGGAAGCAGATGCAAATTTACGTCTTTGAAAGACAGGAGTATGGGCAGTACTGAGTTCAGCAAGCACATATCATATAAGCAAACCTTAAGCACATCATTAAGTGTATCTCATTTGGAAAAAACAAGCAAAATACATCTCCATTCTTGACATAATTGATTCTTAAGAAAACTCCCTGATTCTGACTCTGATTCAGTTATTTGGCTGCTTGTTACTGGTCAAAACTCTGCATACACAATTCTGCTAACACCCATTAAACTATATGGTAAAATGGCATGATAGTATTCCCTAGATATTATTGGGAAATTCATAATAAAATAGTAGCTTTCGGGTCTTAGATTATGGTATTCTCAAAAATCCACATAGATTGGTGACTGCATTTAGATTTGGATAATATAGCAATTTCATTGGACGTATGTTTTCAATAGTTTTCAAATAGGAGTGACTTCATCCATTACTAAATATCAAAGTTTCAGGCATTTTTTACCCTCACCCCAGTTTTGCGGCACTTAAGTCCCTCAAATGGCCAAGTATAAAGTATGGTAAATGTCTCTGGTTACCATTCAAACTTCTGACTTGTCGGGGTTCGGGAACGTCCATATTTACCCTAATACTTCCACCCATCTTCCTGGTAACACATATACGATTGAGTCTTTATCCAAAACTCATGATGTCACAAATTTTCCAAGCATTGATAGTGGCAGATCCTCCTCTTGCCCCCTTTCCCATCACCATATACTTACTGTCTCTTTATCTCACTCTTGCACAATCTTTTCATCCCCTCTTCCTCCCTTTGTCCCTGTTTTAAATCTTACTCTTCGTTCTTCTTTCTCCCTTTTCGCCTCTTTTCGCTCTTGCTCCGTGTCTAAGTCTGAGGATTAAAACAACGAGTGCTGGCGCCCACCACCTCCAATGACCTGCACAAATGAAGCACTGTGGAACACTTGATGAGTCCCAGGAGACAGAGTAAAACCCCTGGTCCCACAGAACTCCTGATCACATTTCACTCTGGCTGCAGATATCCACAAGCCCTTTCTCAGGCATGACACTATGAGGCAAGAGATGGCAGGGAGTCAGGGCAATTTTATTTGGTAACGCTGTACTCCGCCAGATGACAACTGGCCGGCTTTGTGAAATTCATCTGCTTTCAGCCTCATGCAGTTTTTACAGTCCAATAAGTTATAATACACTCTGAACTTCTCAACTTTCCATTCCCTTGGCTTTCCATCCAAGTACAGATCTGCAGTCCCAGTTTATATGGCATATTCTTGTTTTAGGCCCCGTCCGCCAGGGCTTGATGCATAAAAAATAATAATAGGCAGCGGTGCCCAAAGGTTTTATTAGGAACCCACCCTCCAGAGTCGCCGAATGCCAGAGTTGGTGAATACCAAGACTTCCTGGTTTTAATTCAACCACATGACTTTTCTTCCACCACCCTACGCTTCCCGTTTCTTTACCTTATTCTTGTAGGTCCGAGATCTTTACCTTTGTCACTCTTTTCCTATCTTTCTTCTTCCTCCTTTTTTTGTTTTTAGTTTTTTCTCTCTAGCTCTGGGTCAAAGGCGGATACTTGAAATGGAAACTGACCACACCAGACTACCCAGTTTGCTATCAAAAAGTGCCAGTACACTACCAGTGAAAGCGCTGAAGCACTTACAGTCACCAAAACGAGAGTAGCTAACCATCAATTGCAACAATTGTCTAAAATTATTCACTGCACTCACATATGTACATACCTACGCCACCTGTGATGACTCTCTTAGTGCAAAAATGATGGATCCTGTGGAATCACTCCTAATTATTACAGACAAACATTCTATTCCACCATTTTAGCTCTTCTATGTCATTACAATCATAGACAAGGAATTTGCAGAACACTCTAGGTTTAATCCCAAAATGGGCAGACTTCCCCAAATTGCTAGGGTAGCCTGTGCCAAGTAAACACTCACTGTAGCCTTGTTGGGCATTTACAACTTCATGATGCGCAAAGGTGTAGAATTTACAAGGAGATTTTTTAGTTGCTCACAATCGTAGTAATACTGCTATGTGGGAAATTACACGCCTCTCTTTGATAGCACCAGATTTCGTGGTTGCGTAATACAAACTGATGGGCCCCGAGCCAAGGCAATGAGAGACCCCTTCAGCTCCCATATCTTAGAAATATTAGTAGTCCTTGCACTGAAAGGTGGCCCCCTTGAAGGGTGCTCCCCCCTTGCACAGCAGGGGATTCAGGTTATGGAGAAACATCCATTGCAACGCAGGCATTACAACATAGTGCCTTTACAATGCAGCCAATACAACACAAGTTCAATTACAACGCATGCTATTACAACGCATGCAATTACAATGCATATGCCTCACTGACCAGCAACTTCCCTGAGGTAAGCACCTGGTGGTGTTAGAATATTAAATTACGTTCCAATGGTACATGCGTTGTAGTGGCTTGCGTTGTAATAGCATGCGCTGTAATGGAAGTTGCGTTGTAAAAACCGCATTGTAAAAGTATGTGTTGTAATAGTTTGCGTTGTAACATCAGACATCCCAGGGGATTGCCTTACACCCCTGAGGTCAAAGTATCAACATTGTAGAACCCAGCAGCCATTCCTGGCGTGGACTTCCCTGCCGAAGGACTCGTCCACTCTGCTTGCAATCACACCTCCTTGGGTTCCTTTGCCTTCCATCTCTGGTTAAAGGTGTCCTGCTCTGCTGCCTGCACCAGGATGCTACAGAACAAAATGGAGGAAGTGGTACATTGCCGAGCAAGACTGCAGTTCACATGCACAGGGAGGCACACAAACATAGCAGCGTGCAAACATAGCAGCTTGGATAAGTCTAGTTCAAACTTGCACTCTTACCATTGTAGCAGGCCCACCATAAACTTCTGGAACCTTCTGTTTGGAATCTCTGGCTCTGACGGGGCTCTCTCCTGCATGGGGCGGGACGTACCAACCTCGGTGCTATTTACAGGGGTTGATGGATGTGTTAGGATAACGGGGGGGGGGGGGGAGCCAGAGGAGGTTTCCGGAGCAGGCCACCTCACCTATCCCTTTGTTTTGGAGAAAATGTCAGCTGCAGAAGAAAGATCGCGAGGGAGAGCCGAGTGTGGGAAACTGTTTATAGCTATGGGCTACTTGAGGCAAGTCTGTTTACCTGCCTCGTCAGCCCCGGCTGATTAATTGACAGACCTCCTTTCTCGCCTTGGCAGCGGCCGAGCTCACCTCACGTGAATTGCAAGGGGTGCCAACTGGGCATGTACCAAAATTTGGCATACATGCCAACATTTTAGGATAGGGACGTGGGAGATTTAAAATAAAAAATCGGGAGAATGAAAATTCCCCATTGACTTCTATTGTAAACAATGCAATTTCAGGTGGAATACAGCTCAAATAAAGCCATGCTTGGCTTGAAAAATCGGTGGTCTCCCGTCTGAATCGGGTCTGTTGGTATATATGGTAAGGGTACCTGTCATGAGTGAACAGTGATGGGATTCAGCTGCGGCACAATTCAGGCACAGAGTGACCACGGCAATCCTGTCGAAATGCTCCTCTGCCTAAGCAAGGGCTCGTGTGGTTTATATATTAAACTAAACCCATGCACCCAGTGCCTGAGCTCCGGACCAGCCGCATCTCGTATCTTCTACCCACCCAGGGCTGTCGCCGTACAGACAACAATCCATAACCGTACCAGGGACCTTGTACAGGGTGTTCTAAGGGACGATAATGTGCCCTACGAAGAAATGTACATGTAAGCAATTCTTTTCTGAGTACGCTGATGTGCAAGCAAAATGTGTTACAAAGGTCACTGCTCAAAAAGATGTCAACTTTAAACGTGAAGATGTAAAATGGAAGTGTTTGTGCCCAGGGCCTATGCAGCTACACGACAGCTAGCTAACATTTTGGGAGACAAGAACAAATTATGAGTGTTTTGCAAGTCAGGCCTTCAGGCCTTAGCTAAGACTTTTTGATTATAAATATATCTTGGTTTCAGCCAGTTCTAATCATCCATTGGTCTGTCATTCACATTTCTGTTCTGCCCACCAAAGCATAAAGAATGGGGGTCAGCGGCAACCAACTTCAACCGCTGGCTAAACTCTCTGTGACTGACAGCATTTTGATCTTGTACAACATGCGCGTATGCACAAAAGTTGGCCCCTTGTGCAGTTTTACAAAAAAAAAGTGACACACTTTGCCTACGCTAAAACTTATTTGCCAATGCCAATCTTTTTGACTCTGCCAATGCTTTATTCCCTCCTGAAAATTCCAATTGACCAGTTGCAAATGGTTACATTTTTAGACATGAAAGAGCCGACACAGAGAATGTTTTATTCGGTTCCAGTTGCCTCTTGTGACTGAATATTAATGTCCATCCCTACCTACTGCTTCCGGCTTGGATTCATAAATATAAAACCCAGATCAGTTGACTGGGGGGGAGTGCTTGCAATGTTCAACACTCTGTCCATCATCCCCTTTGGTTTTACCAAAGCCAGAAGCCCTGCCTCATCACCAGAGGGAGTGCTCACAAGCTAGAGTTGTAGTCAGCAAGTGAGACTTCACATAACACCCAGCTCAAATATGGGCAAATGAAAACAAGCTGTAAAAATATATCAATGATATCGCAAAGAGTTCCGAGGTTCTAGGAATTTACCCTGGAGAATTTGCTTATGTTATGTTATGTTATCAATGATCAATAACTTCTCCCACAACCGTCACAGGTACCGCATGGGTGACTTCTTTGCCTATCGTTCTCTCCTTAGCCTTTATTAGAAGGACCAGCATTTGCACGCGCTGATATGTTACGCTGTGTTATGTGGGGCAATGTTATGTTATCTTATGTTATTTTTGGCTATGTTATATTACATTATGTTATGGCTAGGGTATGCTATGCTACACCACTTTATTTTATGATATGCTTTACAATGGCGAGATAGCCTATATTAAGTTATGTTATATGATGGATAGGATATGCTATATCACATTGTTTTATTTTATGCTATGCTTTACAAGTCATCAATTGTATGTTTTGCTATGTTTTCTTATGTTACATGACCACAGACTTGTGGGGATATTCTCTTTGTCTGTCACTTAATCCTCTATATAATTTTTTACATTCCCAACTGTTTGTATATTATGTTATATGTTATGTCTTGTGTTATGGTATGTTATGGTATGTTAAGTATTTATAACAAGTTATCTAATCTGCTGTACATGATACAAACAAAAGAGAAGAGTGGAATTCTTGTCAAAATATCCATGTGGTTATGTCGATCAATATCCATAACCATATAACCATGACAACATATTCAATTGTGTACATACTTTCCCACAGTGGGGTGCTTGCTGCCCATGCCCCCCCCCATAGTGTTTGAGATCAAGAATTCTTCACATTTTGCACTTCTTATGCATGCCATCTGCACCTTCCCTTCTTTGTATTTTTAGTTCCTCCTGATGAAGGCTTGCAACGCTTTCAGGCGAAACGCTGTAAAACAAACCTTTGTAAGATCAATGTTATTTTGAACATTGAATGAAGGGTTGAGGCTGGCTAAAGAATAGACGGCACAACCTGGGTACAGAATGAAGGTTTCAGGTTCGGTATGGGACGGTGGCACACTTGGGCATGGAATGAAGGGCACAGGTTGGGCATGGGATGAAGGGCACATCAGGGTATAGAATGAAGAGCAAAGCATGGCATGGAATGAAGGGTACTGCTGGGTATAGAATGAAGGGCAAAACTTTGGCATGGAATGAAGGATAAAACTGAGTGTAGACTGAAGGGCAGAGCTTGGGTACAGAATGAAGGGTACAGATTGGATACAGGATTAAGTGTACACTTTGGCTATAGAATGATGGGTACCGACTGGGTCCAGAATGAAGGTTTCATATAAAATTCAAGGGACAGCTTCGACATTGAATGACATGCCAGGCTAGACATAGAATAATGGGCATATGCATCGTATTAAATGAAGGGCACAGGTTGGCTATCAAATGAAGGCTACGCATTTGATCAACAAACAAGGTCAAGCTTGTGTATAGAAGGAAGGGCACACCACTGGTATCCAATGAAGGTCACAGCTTGTGTATAGAAGGAAGGGCACACCACACTGGTATCCAATGAAGGTCACAGCTTGTGTATAGAAGGAAGGGCACACCACTGGTATCCAATGAAGGTCACAGCTTGTGTATAGAAGGAAGGGCACACCACTGGTATCCAATTGAAGGTCACAGCTTGTGTATAGAAGGAAGGGCACACCACTGGTATCCAATGAAGGTCACAGCTTGTGTATAGAAGGAAGGGCACACCACTGGTATCCAATGAAGGTCACAGCTTGTGTATAGAAGGAAGGGCACACCACTGGTATCCAATGAAGGTCACAGCTTGTGTATAGAAGGAAGGGCACACCACTGGTATCCAATGAAGGTCACAGCTTGGGTATAGAAGGAAGGGCACACCACTGGTATCCAATGAAGGTCACAGCTTGTGTATAGAAGGAAGGGCACACCACTGGTATCCAATGAAGGTCACAGCTTGTGTATAGAAGGAAGGACACACCACTGGTATCCAATGAAGGTCACAGCTTGTGTATAGAAGGAAGGGCACACCACTGGTATCCAATGAAGGTCACAGCTTGGGTATAGAAGGAAGGACACACCACTGGTATCCAATGAAGGTCACAGCTTGTGTATAGAAGGAAGGGCACACCACTGGTATCCAATGAAGGTCACAGCTTGTGTATAGAAGGAAGGGCACACCACACTGGTATCCAATGAAGGTCACAGCTTGTGTATAGAAGGAAGGGCACACCACTGGTATCCAATGAAGGTCACAGCTTGTGTATAGAAGGAAGGGCACACCACTGGTATCCAATGAAGGTCACAGCTTGTGTATAGAAGGAAGGGCACACCACTGGTATCCAATGAAGGTCACAGCTTGTGTATAGAAGGAAGGGCACACCACTGGTATCCAATGAAGGTCACAGCTTGGGTATAGAAGGAAGGGCACACCACTGGTATCCAATGAAGGTCACAGCTTGTGTATAGAAGGAAGGGCACACCACTGGTATCCAATGAAGGTCACAGCTTGTGTATAGAAGGAAGGGCACACCACTGGTATCCAATGAAGGTCACAGCTTGTGTATAGAAGGAAGGGCACACCACTGGTATCCAATGAAGGTCACAGCTTGGGTATAGAAGGAAGGACACACCACTGGTATCCAATGAAGGTCACAGCTTGTGTATAGAAGGAAGGGCACACCACACTGGTATCCAATGAAGGTCACAGCTTGTGTATAGAAGGAAGGGCACACCACTGGTATCCAATGAAGGTCACAGCTTGTGTATAGAAGGAAGGGCACACCACTGGTATCCAATGAAGGTCACAGCTTGGGTATACAAGACGGGACATATAGGACAAAGAATGAAGACACCGGGGACAGCATGTACACAGAATAATGGACACTGCTCCAAACATGTTAGGAAGATCTTGTGCAGAATATAGACTGAAGGGCACAGCTTGGGCATGGGATGAAGGGCATTGCTGGGTATAAAATGAAGGGCAAAGCCTGGGCATAGAAAGAACAGCCCAGTTTGGATCCAAAATGAAGTGTAACTTTTGGGTATATGATGAGATGTTCTCTGCGGATATAGAGTGAGGTGTGATCGTTGGTGGTAGGTCGTAGGTCAAAGCTTAAGTACAGAAGGTCTCCGCTTGGGTTTTCTTTTGAAGGGCAATGATTGGGTAGACAATGATGGTGAAAGATTGAGGGCCACAGGTTGGGTTCAGGATGAAAGGTACAATTCGAATAAAGGAATAACAGGATGGCATGGTAAAGAAGGAAGGGCACCAGTTGGCTACATAGTGAGAGCGTGGCTTGAGTATATGATAAAGGGGCTTGTGAATATATTGGTGTTAGCTTGTGTGGAACAATGTGGCTTCCATCACACTTGGATAGCTTTGTTATCTCTGAGGAAGTAATAAGTAACACTCATATTTGGTCTCGGTTTATAGCCCAAGGACCATCAAGCATCTCTAATGCCATAGTGGAAGTTGTCTAAGAGGGGAGAATATCAGAAATCCAATTCTCAAGCTGAATTCTCTTTGTTTTCTCTGTTTTCCAGAGTTTCAATGTTGGGACTTGCTCTAAGATGAAGGTATGGAAGTGGGCGGCCATTGCCTCGATGCTCTGCAGCTCCATCTTGTCCATTTTGGTTTGTAGAGACATGTTCATCGGAAGCTGGAAGTTTGGCCCCTTCTCGTACTCCTACTCCGCCTCAACTCCATCGTCATCCTCGTCGTCGCCATCAATGCCATCATCCAGCAGAGACCGCCAGAGGTACCCGCGGGCACTGGAGCGACGACAGCCTCTGATTTCTCAATGTGAGGTTCAAACTGATTCTTTTTTCATTCTTCTTCAATAAAGATGAAGGGTGGGAGGAGGATGGGAAAGGGGAGAGGAGGTGAGAGTGGGAAGGGAGGAAGGGGAGGGGAGGGGAGGCAAGGGGATGGGAAAGGGGAGAGGAGATGAGAGGGGGAAGGGAGGAAGGGGAGGGGAGGCAAGTGGAAGGGAAGGGGGAGAGGAGAGAAGAGAAGAGGAGGGTGAGAGGAGAGGAGAGAAAAGGCGAGGAGAGAAAAGGAGAGGAGAGGAGAGGGGAGAGGAAGGGAAGGGAGAGGAGGAGAGTAAGAGAAGGGAGGGGAGAGGGGAGGAGGGGTGGGGAGAGGAGAGGGGTGGAGAGGAGAGGAAAGTAGTAAGGGAACGGAGGGAGGAGAGGGGAAGTGCGAGGAGAGGGGGAAATGGGGAGGAGAGAAAGAAGAGAGGAGAGGAGAGAAGAGGGGAGGCGAAGAGAGGGGAGATGAGGAAGGAAGGGATGCGAGGGGAGGGGCAAAGGGGGAAGGAAAGGGGAGGGGAGGGGAGAGGACAGGAGAAGAAAGGAGAGAAGAAGGGAGGGGATGTGGGGCACGGCGAGGAGAGGAGAGGAGAGGAGAGGAGAGGAGATAAATGATGACTGTACATGGTGCCTGCTATTCCACTGACTTTAAATATTCATCCTTAATAGCTGTTTTAACAGACTTGCTGTTACAGCCACAGGATTCTGATTTATTAAAATGTATCAGTGATAATTTGTGCACCATCCCTAGTATACCAGAAATAGAGCAGTGTTACAACAAGAACCAAGTGTTCCAGCTTACACAGCCTTCTTAATGCATCGCTGTGAGAATGCTTTTAGTGTGCCTTCGGCAAACATCTAATTGTACTGCCGCCGTAAATTAGGGAAGAATATTATCTTAGCTCAAAACACAATGACATTTATTCATTTGGACATTCTCCTCTTCCCTTGCTGCAAGCTCAATTTTGACTCCTTTTCAAGTAATCTGGCGCCCTCGTGTGGTCTCATGTTAGAACGTCATAAGGCGTTTGTTTACATTGGCCTTAAAGTACCACAAGCTCTGCCTTGCTGTTTCATGTTCATAGCCCCAATGCTTTGATAATCCATCTGAATCCTAGGGCCTGTACGAAATTTATTTTTTAGGCCCTGGCCATGAATATCTCTGTTTGTGTTGTCTGAGTTTCTCACCCGTCTCTCCCTGCTTTTGCTGTCTGAGTCCTCTCCATGCTGGCCTTGCAGTTTGGATCTGAACTGTGGCCTGATCCCTAACATTCAATCAATCAGTCAATTAATCAGTTCAGATTTGTAGAGATTGGCTAATCACCTGCAAGGGTATCAAGGCGCAAGGCTCTTGTTCGGATCAGTCAAAGAGCCAGGTCGTTCGTTCCTTTCTGAATTCCAGGAGTGAAGGTGCTGTTCGGAGGTGGAAGGGAAGGTCGTTCCAGGACTTGACGGTGAGGTCGGAGAGTCCTCCACTGTGGCTTCGGCGGATTCAGGGCATGTGTGTTGGGGAGCGAGGCGAAGCACAGGTGTCTGGATGGTTTGTGACAATTAAGTTGATGGTTGACGTACGCTTTTGCTTGGTCATGGGGGAGCTTGTAGGCATGTATCAGCATCTTGAATTGGCATCTTTTCTGGATGGGGAGCCAGTGGAGAATCATGAGGTGGGGGTTGATGTGGTTTCATCTGGGGAGGTCGAGGATGAGTATGGCAGCTGAGTTCTGTCCTGCTCCTTTCTTGCCAAAAGAACCCAAAGGAACAGCCTTTCCTCTCCGAACCCACAGAGATTAACTGCTGAGTTCCTCAAGGATCGTCGCTCAGTCCCACACTCTTCAACATCTACATTGCCCCCCTTGCCCAGACAGCATGGACTCAGCATAGTATCCTACGCCAACGACACCCAGCTCATCCTCTCCCTCATGAAGAACCCAGAAGACACCAGACTCCACTTCCAGGAAGGAATGAAAGACGTCACAGCTTGGATGAGCAGCAGCTGTCTGAAGCTCAACTCGGAGAAGACAGAAGTCCTCACCATTGAACCCACCCCCTCAGCCTGGGACAACACTTAGTGGCCCACCACCCTCTGCAACCCCCCCCCAACCCCATGGACCACTCCTGGAACCTCGGCATCATACTCGAATCCTCCCTCACTATGACCCATCAGATCAACACCATCGCCTCCACCTGCTTTCACACCCGGTGCATCCTTCAGAAGACTTTCAAGTGGATCCCCTGAACCCAGAAAGACCATCACCCACATACTCATAACTAGCAGACTGGACTATTGGGACACCCTCTATGCCGGGATCAACAAATCCCTACTCCGCAAACTCCAAACAATCCAGAACCCCGCGGCCAGACTCGTCCTCCCACTACATGAGCACATCACCCAGCACCTACAAGACCTCCACTGGCTCCCCATCGAGAGGAGAGTAACCTTGAAGCTACTCACCCATGCCTACAAATCTCTCCACAACACCAGACCCAAATTCCTCAATGAAAGAGTCTCCTTCCACGTACCCCAAAAAAACCACAGCTCGCCAACCTTGCCCTAGCAGAAACCCCGCGCATCCGCAGAACCAGAGCAGGTTGAAGAGCCTTCTCCTACGTCGCAGCCAAAGCCTGGAATGAGCTCCCGGTCAACATCAGACGCTCCCCTACTCTGCACATCTTCAGGAAAAGCCTCAAGACCTGCTTTTTCAGCTAACCTGGAGCTGTACCCCTAGCGCCCTGAGACCCTCACGGGTGAGCAGCGAGCTTCACAGTACCCTGATTGATTGATTGTTTGATTGATTGATTGATTGATTGGTCTGGAGTCTCTTCAGGAGTTGGGTGGTGATCCCTGCGTACAGTGTATTGTCGTAATCCAGCCGGCTGTTGACTAGGGCTTGAGTGACGGTTTTCCTGGTATCGGTGGGGAGCCATCTGAAGATCTTTTGGAGCATGTGGAGTGAGTGGAAGCAGTCACAGGATCTGGTCTTGATCTGGCCATTCATGGTGAATTTGTTGTCCGGGATGGTGCTGAGGTTGTGGAAGTGTCTGTTGGTGTGCATCCAACTCCAGAGGGCCACCAGGTGTTGTTCCACGGGGAGGTGTTTGCAGCTGATTTCCTTGCTCCTGAGGTTGAAAATGTGGTGTGGGCAGGGGCCCGTGGGTGCTAAGGAGTGGATCGAATTCATGATGGCAGCAGTGCTCTGAGTGGCGAGCTGTTCCCATGCCATGAGTGGGTGGTTGTGGGTGGCGTCAGTTGGAGTAAGGCGGCTGTAGAGGTTGGTGGGTTGGGGTTCAAGTTACTCTAGATGGTGGATATCTTGTTTTGGAAGTAATCCACCAAGGTGTGGCAGAGTGCCTGAGAAGGGGAGATCATGTTCTTTGTGTCTGACAGGCAAGAGAACTCTTTGACAATACTGAAGAGTCCCTTGCTGTGGTTGGAGGTGGATTCAATGCTGTTTGCTAGGGCACCTCTTTTTGTGTCTTTGAGGCATTGGTGTTATTTGTTGAGGGCTGTCTTGAAGGTGGCTTGGTCTGTGGGATCTTTGCTGTTGCGCCATCTCCTTTACAGCCATGTGCAGTTGTGTTTATTTGTCCTGAGTTTTGGTGCAGCCAGCAAGTTAGTGGTAATTAAAGTTATGTTCTTTTTTATGTTTTGCTTTTTCAGGCATGTTTCTACTGGCTCCAAATGAAGTGATATTGGATGTTCCGCCGCTGATTTCCCCCATAAATATGACACGACGTTGTAATTCTTTTTGTGGTTTGGAGTGTCCTAAGAACAACATTTCCTCAGATCCCCCTGACATGCAGAGGCCTTTGAAACTCTTAACCTGCACAAATTGCTGTATCTTTGTTTTTGAAAAAGTGGAGCAAGCAAGCCATTTGATTTCAAGCATGGGAGTTAAACGTCGGGGAATATTATGTTGAGCGACTGGGTTGGCATGACCTGCAAATGGCATGACTTCTTGTAGAAGCCTAAAAGAGAAAAACAAGTGTTTCCCACACACTTTTGGCACACATGCTAAAGCATTCCAGTGGAAACTGTCTCAGGAATGAAGAGCCAGAGCCTGAAACTCAATCCTGTCAGGCACTGAGCTCATTGGTCGGTTTATGAAACAGGCAATAGTATGGGCACCTCTTTCCTCAGGCCCTTGAAGGTACTCACACACATTTCTGGTAACTGGGCACTCCAAGGCAGAGGGTGTACTATCAAACTTTGGACCTATTTCCGGTTTCCTTGCTGCATTAAAGGTTTTAGGCTGGCACCCCTACAAGACTAAGAGCGCTTCCCATCTTATGGCCACGTGCACCCACAATATTACCCTCTCTAAAGTTCATCTTTTTTTCTACAGTTCCCTTGTGTTCTTTACCATCTGCCCTTCTCTTAGCTTCACAAATAAATGGACCCTAAGACCTCTCCCATGCACTTCTACACCGCCCATCCTCATGTGTGCAGCATGAATGAAGGAATCTTGCCCAGTCTGCTCAAGCCATCCTGGCCAGTTCTCTCTGGAGGTTGTAGAGCTAAGTGAAGCTAGGGTTATTTGGAGTGGAAAGCAAGGACAATATTAGAATTACTTTCTCTCTACATGTTTAGTTACCACACCCCAAACTTCTCACTGTTCTCTTTCTACCACCCTGCACTCCACTCTATCAAAATTCTAGTTCACCAGTTGCAAATAGTTTCTCCTGCATACCCTTGTAGCATATGGCTGGTGGGACACACAAACACCCCTTAGAGAAAGTCCACTTGAAAATGGTTACATTTTAGAAGTGGTTATTGGTGTCCAATGGTGTCTGTCTCTTGCTGTTGTGCGTTTTAACCACCCAAATTGCACTTTTTCTTGGCTGAACATAGATAGCCAGCTATCCAAAAGCCCACATGCTACAAGCTGAACCAACATAAATAATTTGCATTTAATTGGAATTTCAGAAAGTGTGGGTGGTGGCAGTGTGTGACAATCCTTAACAATGGTCCTGAAGACTGTTTTATTCTGGTGGTGACCCTCTGGTTCGGAGTACCATTGTCATGATCTCTGTCTAGACATTGGCCACTGGAATAAAGAAGCCGGAGAGCACCCCATTATGCAGCAGGGTTTACTAAATTATGCAGCAGGAAAAGGCAAATTATGTGGCATAATGCTACACTTTTTGTGATGTCATCTCATTATTTTTTCATGTTTACTCATGATAACACTATGTGGGAAATGGTTTCACCACAAACAGGCTGACACCCAAATACAGCAATAAGCAACAGAAAGATGACCAGTTAAACTTTGTGAAGGACTCTTCACTGCACAGTAGCACTTGTTGCTGCATTTTTTGATCAATGTGAGCTAGAAACATTATTTTGTTAAAATTGGCAGCTTATGCCGCAAATAATGGATTATGTGGAAAATGTGGCAAATCTATTATTATGCTGAAAATGCTGCAAGTGCAATAATCCCATAATTTCAGTGGCTCAGCCCTGGACAGAAATTTCCTTAACCAGTAATTTGCACTTTAGAAATGCATTTCCATTCCATGCAGTATCCCTTCAAGTCAACCTCTTTCTGCTCTTACTCTTGTTTTTCTGGTCTCCAAGCTGTGCAAGTTGTTTAGATACACTTGTGTCATAACATTTGTATCAACACTGGACAGCATGAAACGTCTATGTTTCTTATTGCATCTTCATTCCTAGGCCCTTCCATAAGGACTGAGGGATGACTCAGACACTCATGTAGCTTTGTATGTGTTGTATGTGCCTATCTTCATGTCCACCACCTCAAAGCTCAAATGCTACGCCACCTTGGTATATTTTCTATGCGCTCTATCACTACTTCAACACATGATCGGGAACCTACAAGGAGATATGTTATTTCACATTAAAGTAACATTTTTAAACTAATTCATGTTATGTAGTTTAATTGTTAAATCCCATAACATACTTATAATCTAAGCAAAAAATGTAATGTACTTACTAGCCTTAATCAAATCCTTATGCTAATATTAAAATCATCCCTTAATTCAAATGAAATAGATTTATATTAAATAGTTATCAATTAACTAACCTTAATACTAACCTTAACCCTTTAGTTAAAGTTTATTAACAGTAGTGATTCATAACCTAACTCTAATACTAACCTTTCCCATTAGTTCATTGAAATCACATTTAAAAAAAATCATTGACTTTAACCCCAATGCTAATCTTAACCATCGAGTAATTAAAAATGAAATCATGATAAATAAAATAAATATATAAATTATCTTAGTCATAAATTCATTTACATTAACGTTTATCAAAGGAGATTACATTTACATTTTAATGCTACCAATTTTTATCTTAAATATTACTAAATAAACTCTTACATCCCTAATTAAATTATAGAACATCAAAGTTAAATGACAAACTTATATGCACAAAAGAGCCCCAACTAGAGAGAAACCTATCTGTGATTTTGGAACATCTGAGGTAGATGCCGGCATTAAGCTGACAGTGTCAACTTAAACATGGTACTACATTACATTACATGACATTACCATTTCATTATAGTGAGTTTGGGGTTGGAATCACTGAGGCTAAGAAGCGAGCTCTCCTCACTGAAAATGTTTGTATTCACTCGTTCTCCTGTTCCATTGTACTAGGTTGAAACCTGTCAATAAGGAGACGTATGTGGCCATGTGGTGCGTAAACTATAAAGGAAATGTTTATTTTCTTCTGATAACATATAAATGACATTAATGCAGTGAAAAGTGTTGTCAGATGCTAGGGCTCAGGAAGTACTTTCATATGAGAATCTGGTATGTGACTAGACCCTGAAAACTAAAAGCCAGGACATTCCATAAACGTTAGAATAAAGACTGCAATGCTGGAGACACAGAAAATGAGGGAATAATGGGGGTCAAATGCAAAGTTTGCATATGGTAAAATCTATGTTAATTACATTTCTTTATGGTAGAGAATGTTCACTAATCCTGCAGTAGAACACATCAAATGTGGCCTCCATCTGTAGTCGGGCGGCTCTCTGTAATCAAAGATATGAGGCAAATTTAATGAAATTTGCTACTACAGGACTTAGTCGGCAAATTCAGTTCAACCTATAGGCACCAAATATGGGAGCATAATGTGCATGCGTGTACCTCAGTCACGCCCCTGCTATCTGGTGTACCTGAGGCACTAGCTTGTAATGCAGTGAGATATGTCGGCAAGCAAAGGCAGGCACAAATCAGGTTATGGAAGAGGTCTGGCTTCGGCTTTGCTCTACAACCCGATTAACCCCTTCCCTGCGCAGCGAATTCTGCAGTGGCGCGGGGGGGCTAGGGGGTGAGAGCGGTGCTGCGGTGTTCATGACGGAACCACGCCATCATGAGTCACGGGCGGCATGTGCTCATGACGGAGTGGTTCCGTCATGACCCTGCCTGCTCATTAATTCGCCCGCACAGGCAGGGAATTTGTGCCGCATGGGCAGAGTGGCAGCCGCATGACGGAACCACGCCACCATGAGCACATGCCGCCCATGACTCGAGACAGCGTGGTTCCATTATAAGCACCCAAGGGGTTAAAGAAGGAGCCAAAAATGAGTCAGGACACATCTCTCTCCCCTGTCTTATACACTCAGTGTAAGTAAAAAAACAAGCAGTGTGATGAATAATAATCGATTGACAGGTGACATAACAGTATGAGGAGGGATACGATTTAAATTGTGTGTTTTACTATTTATACATCAGTTTAACCCCTTCCATGCTGCCGTCGGCCATTGACCGACGGGAGCATTACCTCCCCAGTGCCCCGCCCACCCTTTAGAACCCCCGCACCGCGACGGACAAACCGCCGCGGTTAAGGCGTTAAGTGTTGTATCGAAAAGTGAATATATGTCTAACACACATGAGGATGCATCAGATGAAATAGGCACCAGGAGGGCTAAATTAGGAGCCGATCTCTGCCACAGTTTTTGGGCACTAGTGTCTTAAATTGTTAAAGAGCTGGAGCAGTGTTTTTTTACCACACTTGACAGGGGTAAATTGTTGCTCGTCATGGAAACTTTAAAAGCATCTGCGACTTTTGCCTGGAGATATAGTAGTATTTTTTTATATATCTTAACGCCTTAACCGCGGCGGACATTCTGGCGCGGGGCGTTCCATTGAGTTGGCGGGGCCGCCTCGGCCAACGGACGTGCGCAGCACTATGGAGGTAGTGCTGACGATGGCCGATGGCTGACAGAAGCAGAGAACTACTAAGGGCCAGTCAAAAATGTTGTGTTATCTGGCCCATGTCTCTTCCAATGGCTGGGCTTGTGCTGTGGCTCCTAGGGCCAAGCCCAGCCAATGGCTTGGCTCTGTATGGCTATCTTCATGAATTTGGTATCTTCTCCATACAATGGTGGGAATTGAAGAAAAAGATAAGCACATTGTGAGCTGTTCAAAAGACACTCGTGTGGTTGCTGTAAGCATGCTTCCTTTATACGGTTTCCTCTGTACCTGCTCAGGAGCAGCCTGCCTGCTGAGTAGCTGTGGCAGACGCTCTGCTCTAGGCCACCCCGGGAATCTAAAGGTGGCACAGCGATAACTAAGAAATATGAAAAATGTTTTGGCTGGGGCATCTGGCATTTAGCGAGTCAGATGGGCCATACAATACTTACAAAATTGCTTGACCATGTAGCATTCATACGGGATTTCAGAAAGTTTGCATCTTTTTGTAACGGAAGTAGATTGAATTAGAATCGGATTCACTTGCATCTAACTATTATCTGCCATTGGGTGCAGAGAGAAGGCTTTTTTTAATAGAATAATGGACCCTAATTCTAACAAACGAGTCACGTTTATGACAGTTTACCACTTAGGTGCTCATGACGGCTCCCGGCCGTCATGAGTCACGGTAGGCGTGAGCTCATGACGGCCAGGAGCCGTTAGAACGGTGCCCCTCCGCCCACGTGCGATTAATTCCCCGACTGTGAGGGCAAATTAATCAGTGGGCGGAGTTCTGACAGCTCCAGGCCTCCATGAGCACACGCCCCACCACAGCAAAATTCGCGCCACAGCGAAGGGGTTAAGGATACTGTCATCATTTGACGAGAGATTTGTGAAAAATACTCTATAAAGCCAATACATGGGGATACGCCGCTCTGGGGTAATCCAGCATTTCCTGGGGTGTTCTATGATTCAGCCTCAGCAATTTGGCATAGGCTTGCTATATTGGGGGTAGGGCAGTTGTTTGATTTAGATGGGTTACGTACTTTTACTGGTTTACAAAACGAGTATGATCTTCCTCGACATCGCTTTTTTAGGTATCTACAACTGAGGGATTCTTTTTGTACTGATGTCAAGGCAATAACTGAATTAAAGACTTCTAATATCCTGTTTACTGTTTAGAAAGGGAAAACGGAAATCATTGATCAGCACTGTATATCATGGATTTTGTGTGCACAGGGAGGATGATAGCCTGCATTTAGCATCTGAATGGAGTTGACTACGTGCTCAGGAGGCATCACCATCTCAAATCTATAGGCCGTTAGAAACAGTTGAGGGTTCTGTGCACTCTGTGAAGCTCAAACTGCAACAGCTTAAAACGGTTTGCGTGTTATATTACACACCTGAAATATTTACGAGGCTGATTACAAACTTGAATCTTGACAAAACTAGAAGCCCTACTAGAAGGCTACAATCAGCAGATATTCTGCACATGCTGCATGCTTGTCCTGTTTTAAGGCAATTTTTTGGGAAGAAGTGGGCCGGATAATCTCAGACGATTTAGTATATGAATTACATCTAACCCCCAAGGAAAGTATGTTAGGATATAGAATGGAGTTTGATGTTGGGCTGAGACGGCATTTGTCTATACTCATAGTATCCATCAGGCTTTGCTTAGATAGATCTTCGGTCTTGACCACCCCCCCACGGTAATCAAAATAGTTGGCAATGATACAGCAAATTCACAATCTCGTACTTGCCTTAGCTAGAATAAGGGGGTCCCGACCTATCAGGGGGATCGATAGAATCTGGGCACCGTTCAATTGGGGGTATAGATTGAGGTTTACCAAATTCTGTAATATAAAGGGTCTTTTTCTTCTGTCATATTCTTCTTTTCCCACTTGCTGTTTGTATGTCTTCTCTTTTTTCATTTCTTTTTCTCTGCGTATATCTTTCTGAGATTCGTATATTGAATGCATAATAATACAATAGAATGTATATGATTTTCAATGGATTATATGTTCTGATCAAGACTGACTTAATAAAAATTTAAAAAAAGAAAATATCTAAAATAATGGTAATAAAAAGTAGACTCAAACAAAAAAGAACACTAAACACTCACAGAGAAACGAGATGAGGACAGGAGTGGTTACTGGCCTGACTGACTGACTGATGGAGTCTCACAACAGTAATGGTTAAACATGAACCTGCAACAAAATCACCTTTGCAATATTAACTTTCACTATATCATCAAAGTGAGTAGATATAGAGTTATAATAGTAAATCTGCACTTATTTATAAACTTACCTTGGCAACATAGTATAGTCAATACTGTTGAATTGATAATCATGCAGATCAGTATATTTGCAATTGACATTGAGACTAACAACCATTTGGGAGTGTTAACCATTAAAAGTTAATATCTTACCAAAATGTAGTGTCTTGTTCATGACTGTTACATATAGAATATTGTGAATTGATACTGAGACTAACAACTATCTTAGGAATGTTTACCAGTTAAAAAAATTACATATTGCCAAAATTGAGTTTCCTATTCAAAGCTGTAACATATAAACAATCTGGTGAAATATTTACTAAAACTTTATCAAAGTCCCAACACTGTTTATGCTTTTATTTCTAGCTAAATTCATGCCTAGAATACGTGGGGAAAATTAATAGAGCTAAAGTTCAATTGAGAAATAATTCTATGTAAAAATGTAGATGGTGACTACCTTACTTAAGGTATATTATACATTAATGTATATTCACATAAAAATCTGAGTATGGATCCCCACAAAACCAACAATAAATATTATATGCTCAATTTATGGTTGTGCAACCTGCTACAAGAGATG
Source organism: Lissotriton vulgaris (assembly GCF_964263255.1). NCBI lineage: Eukaryota > Metazoa > Chordata > Amphibia > Caudata > Salamandridae > Lissotriton > Lissotriton vulgaris. The sequence continues at coordinate 82,229,970 of NC_141700.1, read as the reverse complement.
TAGAGTCATAGAATGTGCACACCACTTTTTTTTTTTTCGAAGCGTGCAACAAAAGATAGAAAACAATATTGATCTATGACAGTACGTGAAGACTGGGAATAGCACACTTACAATAATGTATTGCCATTGTGTCTAACGTGGAGGTGCAAAGGTTTGTGAGGGGACATAGCAAAAGATAACTTACCTCTATTTCAAACAGTTACTGGAATTGGTTCAAACAGACCAGAATACATTTCATACATTAAGAGATATTTAAGGAATGCACTGAAGAGTGCAATAAAACATTACAAAAAGGGACACAAAATAGCACCCATGAGTGAAATATGAAATAATAGAAATAGATTTGTTAAGAATCTTGTTCAGCCATAATATAAATTAATAAGATATTCACAGGCCTAACAGTGCCATTACACTTGGCCAGTGGCTATTGAGATGGTCCGTAGGAATAATGTGGACTACTCAAGAACTTTCTTATCGCTTTACATGCTTACTATAATTCTGGCTAAGTTGCATCTTTGAACATACATGTGGATATTCAAATTTACAAATATTTCCAAAGGTTATATGCGCTATAAAGGCAGTACTGTGATTTTCTTTTATGTAGACGATTCCAAATCAATTTATTTGGTACACAATATTTGAGCAGAGATCCTAATTAACCGTGTAGGTTTGGAACGCTAATATAGGGATGATTATTCTATTGCTCAAAAGACAATATCTAGTTATTGGTTTCACCAAGGCCCTCCTACCTTTTGTGAATGAAGAATGGAGGAATTTAGGTTTTGTTTTATAAAATTGAAGGCGAAAATTACTTTGGAAAGATATGATGTTCAGTGTGTTACTTAAATTAGGAAACTTGTTCAAAACATACTTTGATTTTTTGTAATGATGTGCCCATTTATTCAAATACCTTCTCTTCTGACGGGCAAACTGATTAGAACGTATCCTGTGTTGTATTCAAGAATCCTACCTACAATAAGCTTGCACAGTAAAAGTGGTAAAAATACATAAAAAGTGTCATTTACAGAAAACGGAAATCATTTGTTTATGTGTTTAGCCAAATGACAGTCCACCATTTGTACTGTCAGTATAAGATTCCCAATGAGCCATTTCAACCAGTTACAACAAAGTCAAGGACTCCGAGACCTCAATTCGACTAACATTCCCTGTACCCACTTGGCACCTTAACTGAGTTGCTTAGCCAATTGTGGCGTTGCTGCAAATGCCTCATTTTTACACCAGTGCCTAAAGGATCCATTAGTCTTTCAGAATTCTTACTGTCTTGACTCTGTCTTGACTCAATTGAGTTTATACTCATAGAAAACCATATGAAGGAAAATAGCTGCATTCTGACTATTTAAAAAAGAACACTGAAATAAATGCATTTTTATTGCTTCTACCAGTTCTTTAGAACACAGTGTTCAGTGATGTTGTGCTACATTGACCTCGGTGTATGAGAAAATTACAACTGGGCGTCACTAAGTCAGCTAATGAACCAGTATACGTTTGATCTCCACAAAGGACATTTTTGTAATGTATTGTTTGTAATGCATTTATTACTTACAAAGCACAATAGTGAAATATTAAAATGCAGTTTAACAGCATCCTCACGAAGAGCACAGACTATAGTTATGACTACATTAAAAATTAACAAGGAGATCTTCAACATTTTCTCCAAAAATACCTACATCCTAACCACCTAAACCTACTTTGCCAGGGCACATTGCCATCATGGCCAAGGTCAGACACTTACTTCTGTCAAGATTAGGAGAACATCTGCATCCGAGTTCTGAAGGAGACAGAAACACAAACAAAATTAGTGGTGGTGTACACGATGTGGCATTTCCACATATGAAAACATCTTCCCAGAAGACAAAAAATAAAACTCCCAAGTGCACCACTTGAGGTAATGTTGGATGCTTAAATGTACCCAAGAAACATTTAATTTTATGAATTTCACACACAAAAAAATGTACTCCAAACAGAGGATGATTTTTTTAAAACAAGTCCCTCCTTTCAGAAATGTATATATTTTCATTCAGCACATATTATTATTTAACCTTCATAATATTCACATATCAGTTACTCAAATTGTTTTTCAGCCACTTCAAAACTGCTGGATACAACTGAGTGTAAACATTGCGAGGTGATAAAGTCTTAGCTGAAAGTGAGCCACCCAACCAGAGAATGGATATTAGGGGGGGGGGGGCAGTAGGAAAATGATTCATGTTGAACATACATGTTACTTACCTGGTGAAAGAACAAGTTACCTTATGTTGAGGGAAAAAAAATTAAATTGCTTTGGAGTTGGTGTTGTCATGCAAGCTTTAAAACATTATGGACACTACTAGAATAAGTAATCATTCACTTTCCTTGTATTGCAGATAGTGCCATGTTTGAAAGTTACACTGAGGGAGAAATCCGAGAACTTGTATCTACACTTGTGGAGCGCTACCGAGAGGCAATGAACTCTGGAGAGGAGGAGCTGCCATCTTTCCCGAAAGGCGTGAACAGGATGAAACGAGCTCGGGCGCGGCACAAACCTTGCACCCTGAAGGAACTTGAGGTTAGCGTCAGCGAACTAGGACTGGGTTATGAATCGGACGAGACCGTCCTGTTTCGATACTGTGCAGGCACTTGTGACACTGCACTCAGGAACTATGACCTCTCTCTTAAAAACATGAGGAGCAAAAAGAAAATTAAGAAGGATAAAGTTAGGGCCAGGCCCTGCTGCAGGCCACTTGCGTATGACGATGACGTTTCGTTCTTGGATGTTCACAACCGATACTACACAGTCAAAGAAGTATCAGCCAAAGAGTGCGGGTGTGTTTAAGGAGAAAAGTCACTCTTGAATAAGGCAACAATGGATTGAAAACCCAAAGCAATGGCTGGGAAGGATGAGCTGCTAAGCGTAAGGGCCAGTCACCAGAACTAATGCCATGACTGGGCTGCTCATGGACACAGAAAGTGGACATGTTGTATGTGTCTTGATGTCCAGTAAAGAATGGCTACAGTATAAAGTCTACCTCAGTTTTGTAGTTGGACATAAGGGGCAACCACAGAACATGTGTTTGGTTGCATGTGTTTATGGCATGTACACGACAGGATGTTGAGGAGTATTTCAGGACTTCAGCCTAGGCCTCCACATATCTCCCACAAACACGCGTCGGAGAGCTGAAAAAGGTGGGCAACAGAATCTCATGTGAAGTCATAGACGGAGGAAACATTAATTTCATCTGTGAAACTTTCAACTATCGGGTCCCTAATCTGCAGTATCGTAAACATATTTGGACCAAATAATCTTTAAAAATAGTTTCTTTGTGGTCCCTCATTTCCAACTATTTTATTTAAAATGGTGCCCATGTGTCTAACTCCAGTGAAATGTCCATGCCAGACAAGACTATGATTATTAGCAATTGCAAAAGGTCCAAGCCCATTTCCATGGCAAAAGCCACGGTCAAGATATAATGCACGGGATTTGAAGTGGTTCAGACATAATGAGATCTAAGGCATTTGCTGTGACTTCCAACTGCATGTAGAAATACACTTTTATTCCGCCTAGATGTGGAAATGCAAGAAATACTCAGTTTTATCTAAAGACCATATGATACCATTATTTTATTGAATAAGTATATAGGCATTATTTGTAAATGTACAGGATTATATATATATGTATAAATATATGTATATGTATAAATATTGGTGGAGATTTGCAAATATATACGATATCATGACTTCCCTGGCATTCCTTTCATTTTTAGAAAAGGCTCCAATAATTCCTACTGTAATAGATTCCCGTATGTTTCTGTTCTCTAGCATGATTGCTCTCCAAAACTAAATCGATTGAACAAATGCTGCCATGAAAGCTCACAATGAGCACCTAAAGAGGTCTAGAATTGGAAACTATGGTTATGAAATTATTCCTGACCATCAGACTATATAACAAGGGCCAGCAAATGTTTCCTTTTTTTTATTTATTATGTGATTGTTATAATGGATCTTGTGCGGTTTAATCAATCGTTATGAAACTAATAGTAATTAAAGTAATGAGTGAAATTTGGTACACCTTGAAATATTTAATGTGATTAGTGAATCAAAATTAACTCAAGGCAGTATGATTAATGTGCTTCAGAGAATGAATGAATGATATGCAACTCTGAAAATCGTCTATCGGATAGTTAAAAGGGGAGATAAAAAATGTCTATGATATCACAAAATATACTTCCAGCTGTGAGTTATGGCCACTGTTCCATGGAACTTACTGCTAGAATTCCAAATAAAATATTTATTTAAGCCTTCTTATTCATGCATCTTAGAAGAAAGATACTGTTTAAGTAAACATTGATGTGTCGCTTTTAGTAATTTTTAAGTAGCAGTGGCTTTCAGATACCAGCGTGATGCCTATTATGGGTTATATCATTTTATCTCAATACATTTCAGATTAATGCAATTTCTGGGAAACATTTGTGTTTGAAATTAATTTCAAAAGAACTACCAGATTTCTATTTGGTTGAACTAATTTTCATTGAAAAATTGTTTTCGTTTTTATTATTTTTTCCAAATTAGTCCAAAATATTTTCAGAAATACATTCAAATCTAAAGCTGTTCTAAACTGCAACCCTATCTTAACATCCGATTCTAGCATGAATCTTAACCCTAATAAAATTCCTATAACACCCAAATGTTGGACCTGATTTAGAATTTGGTGTATCTGAAACTCCGTCACAACGTAAAGGATATTCTGTCTGCTGCATTTTAGTGCCATGGGATATAATACATTTGTAATATGGAGGACGGGATTTCTCTCAGAGAATCCTGTCCGACAAATTCTAAATCAGGCTCTTTGTTCCTTATAAAAATCTTATTGTCAATATCAAACCCTAACCTTCCCTAAACTTTATCGAAATCTTGTTCTTACTGAAACATTAACCCTCACCATGACTCCTACATTTCACTAAACCTTAATCTAATCATTTCAATAACCTAGTCTTACCATTACAATGTTTGTGTCTTTCTCACCCTAATTTACAAAAACTGTGTTTATATAATTGGTAAATTTTGATTTTGAGTATCAATTAAATAGTTTTTTACCCTTTTATAAGAAGCCGTTTTCGTTTGAGGCTGAATCACCAGAGTTCAGTTGTACCCTCAAAGAAGAGTTACACATAGAGTCAAAAGATGTTTCCATTGTAAGTAGTACATTTTGAAGAAACACAAAACAAAATCATAATTGATAAATCTAGAGTATGTTTGTGGCACCTTTAAGGAAACCTCTGTGTCTGCATGCGAATAAAAGAAATTATAAGTCCAACAACGTGTTATCACTTCAGACCCTAACTGTTAATTTACAATAGGCTAAGGTATCCAAACAACAAACACTTCCTACACAACAGAAGCATTAAATCAGGAAGTAAATGTCATTGGGTCAACAAAGTAAATACATCAAATAACACACACTGAATCAAAAATTTGCTAGCATTCGCGCCAAGAATTTTCAATTCTATTAAGGACACGGAACCTTCGGATTATGCTTCTCTATTCTTTACTGCAAAATCACAGCAGCCAATAAAAACACACAATTAGTTTACATTTACTACATTGCCCATGATGCTTTCTCATAAGCCACGCCTCCACAGCCCATAAGAGCCGTCTGCACAGTCCCATAATCCTCTTTCTTTGCAGGGAACAAAAGTCCAAGAATAATTACATCCTCCAACGTGGAAGAAAACCAGGAATCCTTTGAACATGAACTCTTGAGAGCATTCAGCTTCTAATCAGACTTCTTATCTGATCCTGAAACAAAGGAAAATGAGAAAAAACCCGTAACCACTGTATAACAAAACCATGTCATAACATTATTCATGGGCTTGTAAAAAAGGGTTCCAAAGACAACCAGTAACCAAAGACCCTTTTTATGTTGCCCGGCGGTATCGCCTCTATGACCCACCAATGTTAACCAATGAAGAAGCGGGCGCTGGAGACGGGAAGGCAGGAAAACGAGGATTTTATTCTCTCCGGAGGAGAACACATCAATTCAGACAGCAAGTATCGTCACGAGGTGCTCTAACCACATCTCTGAGGCCTGGCCTCTTATACTAGGGTTTTATGACCTTTATTGCACATAACACATTCTCGCAACACTTTAGTATTTGAAAGAACATCCTCGGAATCTCCCCTTCAGGCCCGTTCCCACATACATTTACAGTTGGATTCCCCACCCCGGTCACAACAGGTGATGGTTGTCGCACAGCAGGGCATTCCGCCGATTCACGGAATGCATGGGGTTTATCGGATCTCATAGGGTGGGGGCTTTGATCGGCTCGAGGGTCTTTTGATGGGGAGGGGAAGCTTCCTACTGTACGGGGTAATAAACAGTATCCGCAAGGCCAGGTGGCGGCCTGGGAACAAGGAAGACGAACGGGGATACAGGAAAAGGGGGTTTGTATCAAAAGGATCTGAGGCCATGAAAGGAATGAGGGGAGGTGTCGCGCTGGGAACAGGATGGGATTCTGTGGTGAAGCTGCGCTGAAGTGGGGTTTATGACCCAGGGCATGAGAGAGCGGGGGTTGTCAGTGTGCGGGGGGATGCTTGCGAGGTTAAGAGAGAGAGAGAGACGCGCTGGCTATCAGCGAGGGGCAGGGAGGCCATGGTGCTCAAAATGGCTGCCGCTTTACGCGCACAAATGGGCTCGAAAAGGGGGCAAGATGGCGCAGATAATGTTCACCAAGCTTGTACTAATTTTTCACAGTCCTCCCTTTAACATTTCCAAGACATCTTGCTGGCCTATTTCCTATCTATACCTATTGCAGCGGTCATAAGTAAGGGAGAGGGGACTTAGGCAAAGGAACTGTGCATATACATCATATTATAAACATCACATTGAAAAATCTCATCATCTAGTAAACCGGTTCATTGTTAAGTTGGTTGTAGGAAAAATCATCGTAATGCAATATCAGACTAGAATTACGTAGTGAGGGCGTTGGGTACAGATCATAGGTACTTATAGTCATTCGAAATAGGAGCTGGTAAGTTATCGTATAAGTAAGTCCTTTTTTTTCTTTTTTTTTTTTTGTACTCGGCGGGAGCATAGTCAGTCCAATGATGATTGGGAGAGAAATGAGATATAATAAAAAATAAAAATCAGAGTTCTCAGTGTCTAGGCCGTCTTCTGTTGGCACTGTTGAGCACCTGGATTACCTATCAGCAGAAATGTTCATGTGGATTGAGTCTTTGGAGGTCTGCGGGCAGGGGTACATTTTGTTTTGTTTCGCCAGACCCCATAGGAGAAATGCGCTACGGTTTTGGAGCAGGTGCACTTTCTTTTGTAACGCAGAGCATAGATTTGCAATAAAAAATGCGATTGTTCCTGAATTGTGAGATCTGTTTGTTTCTTGAATCTGTGTGGTGAGCATTTCCAGTCGCTTCCATCATCTTCAAGGCGTTCAGCAGCGGGTAGAACCGCATACTTCGTTCATCTATTCTTTAGAGGCGACCCTTGGTGGAGTTCTAGGTCACCGTTCTAAGATTAACATAGTTCGTGGTCTACTTAGTCGGAGCTCCCTCCCTTCTGACGCAGGGAGTACTCTTTTCTGGGTAGCTCAGTAGGATCTGGAGGAACTTGGGAGTTCCGGTGGAAAGGTGCGGGTGTGAACGGTCCTTATGGTAGGTCGGAGGAGGGGGGGATGGAGCAAGGCCAGGTCGGGAACAGATCAGGGGGACGGAGAGTTTGCGACAGGCGGGTCCGTAACCATGTTCAGAGAGCGGGGACTTTTGGCACACGTTGATCATAGAGCAGGGGCTTCAGGTCAGCCCTTTCCTTAGCTTTGTCTGAAACAGTGCCCCGTCCTGCGTCTCCTTACTGCTGTGGTCTCGCCTCGGCCTCCGTCGCTGATGTTCCACAATCCGCAGTCAGGCCGCGTGCTCCCACATCCGGTCTCTTTCTCCTCCGACAGTGATACCCTTAAATGAGTTTTGAAAAGACAGTCTTTAGAGATATTGCAGAAGAAGGTAATTACATAAATCTATTTCTCTCCCAACACCAAGCAACTGGGGTAAGCACTCGCTACATTGGAGATTCTTGCGGTTAACGTATAAACAATTGATGATGGGTTTGCTGGATTCCTTACAACTTCCTTTTGCTGGCTAATTCTTTGGCGCTTTGATGGTTATTACGTTCATTTGTAATAGGTACGAGGTCTGGTACTCATTTATTGCATACGTCTATTATAGTAGATGTCGGTTCTTCCGGTAGAGACCCATTTCCCTAGTACGAGTCTTGCAAGGCTAGGCTGGCCTTCAGGGCCTTGTATTTTACAAAAAGTGCAACGTGCTATTCACCACAGTCTGATGAGCATCCTTCTGAGGGGTGAACATAGGCTAAACAAGTCTGCATTACATAAAAACATCTTATTTACAACAAGGCTTACTGCAACAAGTTCTTTCGATTTTCAATCTAATTTTCAACTTTGCACACATCTTTCTAACTTTCTATATAAATCCTCGCAACCTGGTTACTACAAAAACTCGGGGGGTGGTTTGCGGTAATTATTGAACTTATCCTCGGGGAAGGAGGGATCTTATGGAAAACAATTAGGGACACAGTGAAATTAGAGCAGGGGGCGTTTTTCAGGCTCTCGTTCAGGGCAGCTGACACCAAACTGGGGGCATTTTGGGATGACGGAGGTGTCTCGATCATTTCTTACTGTTCGGGGTGTGGAGGCAATTTGGAATGGAGATGGTCGCATTACCACAGACATATTTTATCATAGAAGCCACTGACAAATGGTTCCCTGGCTGCGGGTCAAATTTAGGGAACCTCAGTCGTCTTACCTGTCCCTTTCCTATTGGCCAATTTAAATTTCATCCATATTTAGCAGAAAAGGAGAGGTAGTAACGTGGTACCGATACAATTTATTTAGGACAAATTTGTGCAAATACTTATGGTATTTGGGGCCAATCAGGAGGTGCACCAGGTTCGTCAATTAGGTGCCAGTCGCTAGGAAGAGGGAAAGTGTGGAGGGGTGAAAGAGTGAGAGAGAGAGAGAGAGAGAGAGAGAGAGAGAGAAAGAGAGAGAGAGAGAGAGAGAGAGAGAGAGAGAGACAATAGGCCAAACAGTACACATGGGACATGGAGAATGACCGTGTATTGTTTGGGCTATTCAGTGCGTTACCCAACGATAGACGTTTCAGGTCTATGTTAGGATGTAGAGAGCATGCAGTTTTGGGACAGAAGAGCATTAGATCTGGTATAAAAAGGTCGTGCATTGGGTAGGGCGTCCTTTTTGTGTCGTCTTGTAGCGGTAGTCCGTTTTCATGCATCGGGCGTGACGTGGCTCCAGATTCCTTACGGTACCCTAATCGGGACCCCAATGTAATCTGCAGAGGGAAAAAGGGGGGAAAAAGGGGGAGGTGGGGGAACAACGTTCGAACACATCAAATGTACGGGCACGAAAAGTCCTTTACTTACTGCATACTCGTACTCATCTCTTCGGGATATAATCCTTAGGGTCTTTGTCTCTGCAGTCAAGGGGGGCGGGCAATGTGATAGGTGGTTCATGGGGGGTTCGAGGATGGCATGAAGGATCGTGTGTAGGGGGACGCTAAAAAGGAATCAGAGGTGCCTAGCGTGAGGTACCCGGTTTTGTAGATGTATCTGGCCATCGGGATCCTTAAATCATTCCCAAAGCTGTGAGGTCCTAAGGCATATCAGTTCTTCATTCAACCCGGTACCTCAGTACCTTCGACCACCATATCTTTATAACATTTCATCAATCACGCCGCTTTACTTTACCCATTCTCAGACGTCGAGGTCCTTCTTCATATGTCAGTCCCTGAGCTTAGTCGCATATTTTGGAGGCAACGTATCATACCTGGGATCCGATCATCAATCCGGGGCCGGACAATCATTTCTCGGATAACCTTAAAAAAAGAGCAGAACAGTTGCGCGCAGAAAAACCCTCCCGCCGATACCCACATTTACAAAAGTATGCGATGCCTATTCATAGTTTTTAAGACTTTTATTTGTATAATCATTCAGTACGTAAAATGTGAGAGCACAATCATAATTTGGCCTGATATGTCGTCGACGGAGGTACATACAGTAGGGGGTTATTTTATAACACAAGAACATGTAAAAAGGCCTAATTTATTATTTGCAAGTAACTAAAAATATTTCATTGCGTGACGAGGGAACCAGGGGCAATTTAGTTCATAAATGGAAACACAGTCAAGCTCATAGGAATCGTATTTCCTAGATGTAAACCGTGGGTGTGCATCATAGGCGACGCCATGTACCAGTTACAATAAATATCAAAAATAAATCGTTCATTGAAATCAACATTTTTACGGAACCCCTCTCAAACGTTCGCCAAGTGAACCCTCCTCCCTTTCCCCTCGAGTGCACAATGGTTCGTATATATCTTAGTACATCAAGTTTCATTAGTTAAGGAACACCACGAGGCGTCCGTTAGTTTCCATTGATACCGGCGCCATCTTGGGCGAGGCCGGCTTAGTCCGGAAGTAGCACCAGAGGAAAAATATCCTCGACGATTGGCGGTTGGACCAGGGTCCCTTTCGGCAGTTCAAAAGAAAATTGTGCTAACAGAGGGGCTGGTGGTGTGGACCGTCAATCAAGAGAGGGAGGGGGTAGAGTCTTTCTTACCGGGTCACGTTGATGCTCAGCCGGAACTTACTCGAGTTCGTTAGCCCATAATGTTCCTGGGTGGTTCAGACGGAAGCTGATGCAGACACGAGAGCACCGCCATCTTGTTGCTGTGCCGTGGTTATTTCATTAGTGATCAATGCAGCTGTTCCCCTCCGGAAGCCTGAAGGGGCTGAGGGCTCTTGGGACTTTGGTAGAATCTTCAAAGTCGAGGGGATGTTTGTCGATGGTGGGGGCTTGCGCCCAGGTGGGCAAGTGCCCGAGTTGCAATTTCGGACAAAGTTACTCCAGCGGCCTAGACCCGCCTTTCGAGGGCCCAGACGCCGTTTTGAGACCCTGTGGCAGCCACCTTTGTCGCATCCATCGGGAGTGGAAGAAACTTCTCGTGATGGCGAAGGACAGAGCATCATGCTGCTGGAGCAGGACATTTTGGTTCGGGGCGCCAGGGTGCAGCAATGGAGCCTTCGTCTGGGGAGGTGAGAGAGGCTCGTCCGTGCCGCCTTCCTCTCCCGGCGCATCCTACGCTGCCCCTTGGAATCAGGGGCGCACATGATGACCACCCTACACCCCTGATTCCGACTCTTGGGGGACCACTGTACATCCGGTGCTCCGTAAATATGCCCGTCGGACATTGTGTGTCCTGTGTTATGCAAGTATACCAGTCGGGTCTTGTATGTCCCGTGCTAAGGAAATATACCAGTCGGGCATTATGTGTCCTGTGCAGCGTAGGTATATGGCCGTCGCCCGGCTGGAAGACATCGGCGCCGGACCAGGGCAGGGAAGCCTCCTATCTGTGGAGGTGGAAGAGGCTCGTCCGCGTCGCCTCTTCCTCCCTGCCCACCCTGCATCCGTTCGCTGGAGGAATTTGTGATGGCCGGACCAGGAGATACGAGGGAGGGGGTCATTTGCAGCCGCCCCCTCCCTACTCGCGGCCCGGGGGACGCCATCCCTGGAAGGGCAGTATGGGAAGACCATTTCATTGCCTGCTTGGTGGAGCCTCCAGGACCTTCTCGCCAGCAATCTCCTTTTTGGCCCATGGTTGCTGGCAGGCCCCGCCCCACACGTGCTATGTGTTTCGGATGGGCGGGACCATCGAACTGTTACATTTCGAGGACTTCCGGAGTGAGCATAACATGTCTTGTATTTTTCCTATTAGTCAAGTTTGCTTTTTAGAGAGTTCTACTAGTTATTCTATTTACTGTTGGTTGTGTGTTTTTCTTTACCGTAATTAAATCCTAAGTTATATAATAGACGCTTGGTTTCCTTGAGTCCTTTCTCTAATGGGGGTTGTTTACACTGATCTGCAATTGTGTTTGGTTTTCAGAGTGGGGGAGCAACAGAGAGCAATCAGTCCCAAAACTCTAACATGTCGTTAAAATTGGTCTGACGAAATCTGTGCCATCGAGCATAATCAAACGGTGTGGTTCTATCTGTCCTGTCCGCACTAGTCTGATTGGTTTTTATTTCGCGCCTTTTCCCTTTCTGTCGGTCTGTCCTTTCTGTCGACCCTCCGTTCTTACCTATGCTCTGCAAAGTCGGGCATTGGGCTTTCCAGTGCCCGAGACGTTTACAGAAAGCACATTGGTTCTGTTTTAAATCTATTCGTCCTGTGCGTAGTGTCGGGGGATTACCTTCGGGTCGTTGTGTTCCGGGGTTGATTTGTCGGCACACTCCTTTACACCGTTCTCCTTTCATATCTACTCCTCGGGACTGCGCCATCGCTGGCCCTTCACCTTTCCTAAATTCGTCGTCTTCCCTTCGTCGGGTGGCTTCTTTGCGCCACATACCGAGACTATCGAGCATAATAGGTGTTGTTTCATTCCTACGAAGGGCTATTTCTACCGTCTCTATTTTGTCAAGATCAAAGGATCCTCTCAGTGGCCACTGACTTTCTCGATCCTTTTTCGTATATTTATGCCACAGCTCACTATAGGCTATAGCGATCAATCCATGCTTCACGAACATGTCCTTATTAGGGGTGCCTTCCAGCGGAGCCGGATGGTTCATCTCTAATAAGCGGTCCGGGTAAAACAGGCTACTAACCAGTGGGGAGAAGACAGGCATGACGGATCACAATGGGATAATAGTCAGCACTACCTATCTTATCACTGCGTGCAAAGACTAGACAGAATATTTCTATTCTACGTTGTTTGCACGTAGTGAATACCTCATGAATCAATTTCGATCAATCAATGTTAGGTCAAAAATAAAAAATCAATATGGTCAATGGGGAGAATAAGTAAGCTCGCTAAGGTTCGCGTCACCTACCCTTTCACTATATGTAAAGAGGGGACCTAATCTTCCCTGTTTTCAGACAGAGAATCTCCAGAAAACAATCTATAACAGTTAATCAATGGGGGGAAGGGGCAATCGTTCAGTAGGGGAGAAAAATAGGTCCGACGGGTGCGTACCTATCCTTCGCTGTTTATAAAGGGAGAGCCTGTTGTTTCTCCGTTTGTAGACAGTGAATCTCCAATAAATTAACAAAAAGTAATACTAGTATTTTCTCAACAATTATCGATCACTTTCAATTATCTATCACTTTCGCAATTCGTCGTGTTTACACGACCTTACCCGGACCGCATGGACAGTTTCTTGTCTTCCGAATCCAGCGCCCGATCGTCCTCTTCTCTCCGTACTTCTCGTGGCACTCCTGATGGTTCCCAGTCAGGACCGCAGATCACTCGAGAGAGGTCTGTTCGGAACCAGTGAAGTTCGGATGATCGGCTGTCAGACGAGGGTCTATCGGACAGGGTACCTTCCGATCGTTGCAGTCGTTCACTCTGTCGTCAGGACCTCTCCCACTGGATCCACGAGTCGCTGATGGGCCCCACGTTGGGCGCCAATTGTAAAAAAGGGTTCCAAAGACAACCAGTAACCAAAGACCCTTTTTATGTTGCCCGGCGGTATCGCCTCTATGACCCACCAATGTTAACCAATGAAGAAGCGGGCGCTGGAGACGGGAAGGCAGGAAAACGAGGATTTTATTCTCTCCGGAGGAGAACACATCAATTCAGACAGCAAGTATCGTCACGAGGTGCTCTAACCACATCTCTGAGGCCTGGCCTCTTATACTAGGGTTTTATGACCTTTATTGCACATAACACATTCTCGCAACACTTTAGTATTTGAAAGAACATCCTCGGAATCTCCCCTTCAGGCCCGTTCCCACATACATTTACAGTTGGATTCCCCACCCCGGTCACAACAGGTGATGGTTGTCGCACAGCAGGGCATTCCGCCGATTCACGGAATGCATGGGGTTTATCGGATCTCATAGGGTGGGGGCTTTGATCGGCTCGAGGGTCTTTTGATGGGGAGGGGAAGCTTCCTACTGTACGGGGTAATAAACAGTATCCGCAAGGCCAGGTGGCGGCCTGGGAACAAGGAAGACGAACGGGGATACAGGAAAAGGGGGTTTGTATCAAAAGGATCTGAGGCCATGAAAGGAATGAGGGGAGGTGTCGCGCTGGGAACAGGATGGGATTCTGTGGTGAAGCTGCGCTGAAGTGGGGTTTATGACCCAGGGCATGAGAGAGCGGGGGTTGTCAGTGTGCGGGGGGATGCTTGCGAGGTTAAGAGAGAGAGAGAGACGCGCTGGCTATCAGCGAGGGGCAGGGAGGCCATGGTGCTCAAAATGGCTGCCGCTTTACGCGCACGAATGGGCTCGAAAAGGGGGCAAGATGGCGCAGATAATGTTCACCAAGCTTGTACTAATTTTTCACAGGCTGGTCAGCTTTAGTACATTCTAGTAAAGCCGGGTGGGATAATCCTCGCCTCCGTGTCTTTAAAAGAATTGAAAATTCTTGGCGCGAATGCTAGCAAATGTTTTATTCTATTACAGGACCGGAGACTTCGGATTATGCTAGTTTAACGCTTGCCAAAAACCACTGGTGTAATATCTCCCACCGGCTTGTAATAAAACGTTTTAAAAGTTGATTCTGAAGACCAATCAGCACAACGCATGATATCTTGAATGTTAGAACCCAACATATATGACTTGGAGGCCATAGCGCCTCTGACTGAATGTGCTCAAAAACCTTTGGAGGTCAATACCTGCTTCTTGCATGATATATCGAAGTCATCTGGCAATAGTTGCTGCAGCCACTGGGTTAAATGGATTCTGTAAGGCAATTAATAGCTGAGAACAACCCTGAGACCTCAGTGAACTTGTACATTCCTCATAAACTTTTAAACATCGCACCACACATAATTTAGCATTGTCTGGAGAAGCACTGTAGTCAATGTGGGGTGAAAGAGTTTTAGTGCGTCCAGTAATAGTAAAAGAAACTCCCTCGGGAGTAAATACTCTACCTGTAATGTCGAGAGCTCTTACATCCGAAGAACGCCTACACGCAGAAAGGCATAACAACATAGCCAGCTTGGCTGATAGCTGCTTCCTAAAGAGGAGATTGTTAGCAGGCCAGTGATTGAATAAGGAAATGACAAAGGATACATCCCACAACCCTGTATACTTGGGCTTAGGCAGGTTGGCAACTTGTATGCCTTTAAGAAGCTTGCATACCACCGGATGCATGCCAACCGGTTTCCCGACGACCATTTTATGGCTCGCTGAAATGGCCGATCTGAAATTATTGACAGAGCGATAAGCAAGGTCCTCCGAAGCTTTATCTGAGAGAAAATTTAACACTTGGGGTAACTCTGCGCCCACGGGATCCAAATGCCGTTCCAGGCACCAATCCATCCAATTTTTCCAGGCCGAGGAGTAACGCTTCCGAGTTGAGGGGGCCCAAGCCTGCTTGATGATTTCAGAAGCTTTGTCTGAAACTCCTGGCATGTGCCACTGTTGCCGGAAAGCCTCCATGCCATCAACGTGAGGCGTCCCTCCAGAATCATTGGATGTTGCTCCATGAGAGGGCCCAGGAGCAACAATGTCGAAGTGGGGAGCATCCTGGGAAGGTCGCAACTCCACTGTAGCAACATTGGGAACCAAGGTTGAGATGTCCACCACGGTGTCACCAGGACTATCTCTGCCTGTTGTTTGATTACCTGTGTCATCACCATGGGAGTCAGGAGGAATGGGGGAAAAGCGCACTGAAGGGCGCCCGACCAATCCTGAAGGATCGCATCGGTCGCCAATGCCATTGGATCTGGCCTCCAGCTGAAGAACTGAGGAATTTGACAAGTGAGCCTGGAGGCGAACAAGTCTATCTGAAATGGGCCCCAATGGCTCTGAAGCCACTGAAATACTTTGGGGAGCAACTTCCAGTCGCTGTAATCCCTGAGATGTCTGGAATTCCAGTCGCCCACTTGATTGGACTGGCCCGGGATGTATTCCGCAATCACCGAGATCTGGTGATTGAGGCAATAGTGCCAAAAATCCTTGGCTATCTCGACAAGAAGAGACGACCTCGTGCCTCCCAACTTGTTGATATACCTCACCGCCGACACATTGTCCATGCGGAGTAGGATACAGCAAGATGTCTGCTTCGGGGATAGCGTCCGAATTGCGAAGGAACCCGCAAGAAGTTCCAGGCAATTGATGTGTAGTGACAACTTTTACGGGGACCATCTTCCGCCTGTGGAGATGTCCCCGCAACGCGCTCCCCAACCCCAGCGGCTGGCGTTGGACTCGATAACTAGTTCTGGTTTCAATCCAAATATCGCCCTGCTGTTCCACGAATCCATGTGGGCCAGCCACTATTGAAGCTCGGTCCTCAGTACCTGAGTCAACGGAATGGAGTCCGTTTAGGACAAGCCCTTCTGGAGATGTTGAATTTTTAGCCATTGTAGGGCCCTGTAGTGAAGAGGGCCTGGAAATATGGCCTGAATCGAGGAGGTCAATATTCCCACTAACCTGGCAATGGCCCTGAGCGAAACCATCTGTCTGCTGAGTAATGCCAGTATCTCCTTCTTGAGATCCCTCAACTTTGTCCTGGGCAGACATAACTGCGCTGCCAGCGAATCTATTGTGAAGCCGAGGAAGTCTATCGTCCGCGTCGGGGAAAGAACTGATTTGGGATGATTGATTACAAACCCCAAGCTCTGCAGTAACGCAGTCGTGAGCTGCAGGTGTTGCAAAAGGCTATCCGGATTGTGAGCTATAAGCAAAATGTCGTCCAGATAAATGATTAGTCGCACACCTTGTTCCCGTAGGTGTGCTACCACCGGCTTCATCACCTTTGTGAAACACCAGGGAACTGATGGGAGCCCAAAAGGAAGGGCCAAATATTCGTACCACTGATCGTTCCACCGGAATTTTAGGAAGCGCCGGTGAGGAGGAAAGACAGGTATGGAGAGATAAGCGTCTTTGAGGTCTAACTCGACTAGCCAATGCCCTTCCGGTAACAGGTCTGCTAATAGATGGATCCCTTCCATCTTGAAGTGATTGTAAGTGAGAAACTGGTTGAAATCCCCCAGATTCAGAATAAGTCTGTTTCCACCTCCCTTTTTCTGCACTAGAAAGATGTTGCTGCAAAAACCGTGAGGTCCATCGTTGCATGGAGCTATCGCGTGTTTTTGCAGCAAATCTGCAATTTCTTTGTCTATAAAACTACATTCTTGTAGGGAAAAATTGAGTTGTGCGGGAAGTTTGTGTTGAAATGGTTGGGAGTAGAACTCTAAGTGAAACCCCATGATTGACTGTAACACCCATGCATCCTGAGTCAGTTTCTGCCAGTTCTGAAGAAAATGCTGTGTGCGACCCCCCAAAGGTAGAAGAGAGTGGTCCGCTACACTCACCTGAAGAATGTTGGGCCTGGAAGCCTGCTCTATTGCTGCCGCTCTGGAATCGGCGTCGATTGAACCTGCGGCGAAAGGGGTAGAAAGTGCCTCCACGTGTCGAATCCCACTCCCCTCTGCCGCAACCAAAGTCGCCCCTTTGGGAGCCTTGGTTGAAGTTGCGGCCTGACGAGCGGCCCCTGCCTCATCTGGCCCTGTTAAAAACACCTTGCTGGAACACTCTTTTGATTCCGGACTGCGCCTTGTCGAGCGACATAAATGTTCCGACGTATTTAGACACGTCTTTAACAAACCGATCTCCAAAGAGATTTTCGTCAGCCAAGGGCCCGGGTTCAGAGTTAGCGAGCTCTGTGAGGTTGTTATCCATTCGCATTAGAAGCGACTTGCGCCTTTCTGCCGAAAGGGCGCAATTGGCATTCCCCAGAAGGCATATTGCCCGTTGGGTCCAGCCCGCGAGGATGTCTGGTCAGCAGGGGTAGAAGTGTCCTTGGCCACAAGGGCCATCTCCAGTATTTTCGCCAGAGGACCTACGACGTCTAATAGCTTGTCTTGACATCCAGGCCAAGCGCGGTCTATGTCCCTCTTCGGGTCCCTGGCGAATTTCTTCAAAAAGGTGAGAAGGCTCACATCAATTTCCGGAGTCTCCGCGACTTTGTCGGGTATGTCCGGACGAGGACATTCCGACCGAAGTCGGTTACGCACCTCCTTAGAAGAACTTTTCCTAAGATTTTCGTGCAGGTAGTCTGAAACTTCCGGAGGCGGAGTCCAGTCCAAGGACCGGGGAGGCATGATGTCAGTGGGATCAAACGTGAACGGTGTATTGGGAAGTTCAGAAACCGACAGAGTGGACGTTTTCGCTTTTTTCTGGGGAGGAGCTTGCTCCTCAGACGTGTCAGTGTCAGTGTCAGTGCCAGTAGAGGTAGTTTCAGTATCCATGTGCACCTTTTGTTTGCTTTTTGCCTTGCCACCAGCATAAGAATGTTCTCTCAGCGCACTGTTGGGCAGTGCCGACATGGCTTGCCCATATGGCCATTGCCGCCCTGCATCTGTGCCTTTATCAGAAGCCGAAGCCTCAGGTCTCCCTTTTGGCATCTCCTTGCCGTAACCATGGTGCTTCACAAAGCTCTCCAGCTGCCTCTTAATAGGTCTTAACGCAGCTGCCAATGCCTGATGAACGGTCTGAGGAACCGTATTCTCAATGGCTTTGTTAACTGAGGATTGGACTGAAGCATCCATAGCCTCAACCAGGTGACCCTCCATGACAGTCTCAGTCTGTCCGTCATAAACATCTTCCTCATCTTCATTAGGGTATCTAACCCAATCTTCCATGGCCACAAGTTAGGGATCAATGTAAGTATTGGTAATAATATGTAATAGTATGTAACTATTCACTAGGAGGAGTATGGGGGGGTCAGCCCACTTACACACAAGAATATAAACATAAATACTCAGTAGAGTTTAAACCCCCTCAGCAAAGCTGTAATCAACAGGTCAGTGACCTAAGTCAAATAACAAGAAAACAATATAAGGAGCCTGTGCTCACTCCGATATGGCAATGATTATTACAGCTAATTAGGCGATCCTGTAGCAGTAGCTGTTACTCCGAAGAAAATGCGTGTGGAAATGCTTTGAAAATCATCACCTGCATGCATAGCCCAAAGCGCGCCCAAAAGAAGCCCAAAGGGAGTCCAAATGTGCACGCTTGGGAGACGCACGTCTGCCGAGAGCCACTCAGCATACAGGGCGTGGAAGGGCCATGAGGGAAACCCAAACACCAGCGCAAGGAGCGCCACAATGGGGGCAAAACCGCCGAGAGATCAATATGGCTCAAGTGAAGGTCGGAGGAAGTGGCGAATGAAAGGTCAGTGGCCACTCTTTATATAAGCGACTGTAAGCGAGTCGTGCGCAAGCAAATGACACGGAGCACCAAAACAAACGTACGCGGGGAAATCTCCCGCTCCAAAAGGAAGCAATCAGCCTAAAATTAAATCGCGCATAAGCCGATAGTAAACAATCGTAAACATATAGCCAAACAAGCATATATTCTCAGTCAACCATCGATATAGCCACAACACCAGAATATACGATGTAAATGGTAAGGTGCACTTAACTCTTGCTGGGAGCAGCAAAGAAAGAGGATTATGGGACTGTGCAGACGGCTCTTATGGGCTGTGGAGGCGTGGCTTATGAGAAAGCATCATGGGCAATGTAGTTAATGTAAACTAATTGTGTGTTTTTATTGGCTGCTGTGATTTTGCAGTAAAGAATAGAGAAGCATAATCCGAAGGTTCCGGTCCTGAAATAGAATTTGAAGCTGAGCTGCATGTCACATCTGCAGTATAACAAAAGAACTACTTCATTCTCCATCATCAAAACCTAATCAAACACTTTGGACAAGGTAACTATCATTGAAATGAAATGGTTGTGGTGGACAGTCATTCCAAGCCGGGGCACGCCATGAAAAACACAATAAAGCTAGTAGGTGAAGAGGGGTAACTTATATCCCACTTGCTTTCACTATACTGCTTAATATAAGTTGTTTTTAAGAATTTACAACATAGCTAAAGCTGACTGCAGCCAGACCTAACAGAAAGGTGGGCACTTTCCTGATATGGAGTGTTTTGCAGACTTGTCACAAATGACACTACGTCATGGGGACATTCTTGCCATACGTTATCCATAGGTACTGACCCCCTAAAGATTAAGCAGTTTAGAGGCCGGCTCCTAGTTCATCCCACTGCTTAACTTGTCAAAAGAGGCACTATAATCTTTTCAGCCAAACATTTGATTGACTTTAAAAACAAGAGGCCATGAACATGAGAAAGAAACGAATTATTGCTGCCACGCATGGAAACAAAAAAGGGGCTACTGTCTTGCCGACGTCTGCAGGCATGAACTAGCCGGAAGGCAGGAGACGTGACCCCTGACGTTCAAGGTCACGGCTCACGCATTAGAGGAGAAACACTAGCCCGGCCCAGCAGCTTAGAGGGCTGACCCGTGGCCGGGGTCAGGGGGTGATGCTGGCTCCAGACCTTGCTCTTGGCTGAGGGTGGCTGAACAGGAACTGCCGGGGCTGATAAACCTCACAGCGGTTTGGTCTTCCTCTGCAGCCACAGAAGTAGCCACGGTTCACTTATCGACATCTTTATCCTGGACTCTCATAAAAGAAACCAGATGTGGAGGAAAGCGAGGAGATTTGTGAGAGAGAGTGTGCTTAGCCAGGGAAGGACTGTTTTTAATGCGTGTCCGGCATTCTACTTGGAAATCATAAGACATAAAGCGCACCGAGCATTTCACACTTTGAGCAGCAGAAATTCTCTGCAGTAAGTGCTTGAGCACCTGAGCAACACTGGCCGAATTTACATAAACTTTGCGTAACCCCTCCTCTCCACGGCTATTTTTTATTTTTACAGATTTATATAGCGCGAACTCGCCCCGAAGGTATTGGAGCACTTTACATAAGCACGTTACATTACACAAGGACACATTATTTTTTCTTTTTTTGGGTAGGCACAGGGAGATTAGGTGATTTGCCCAGAATCACAGAATGTGGAGTCGACCCCGAGGCTTGGTTTCCCTGCTCAAAAGTAGGCATCGAGCCCCAAGACCACATCTTCTCCCCTGGCTTTACTATTGTATTTCTCCATTTTAGCATCCGTACTTGGAGATGGAATGCATATGTCCTGAAGGCTGTAGGCTCTGCCATTGACCTCCCTGACTCCACACTCTTAGTGTCCCTACACCCCCTCCAATGTAGGTGTTCCCAGAGCAGTGCTTTAAATGGAATGGCACTGTCTGTTACGGAGTACCTGTACTTGCACTTCTCAGCACTCCTGCCATACATTTAATGGGAGAGTACTGGCACTTCTTGGGAGCAAACAGGTACTCTAAATAGTGAGTACCTACACTTCTTTATTTCCATTTAAAACACTGCACCACATACATATTTTCCATCTCCACCACTAGTTCCCATGACTTATGGTATATATACATATGTCCACACACCAGGATATCTCTATGCCAGTATAGTGTAGTCTAGCCTTATATGAAAAGGAAAAAAGACAATATAGAGCTTTAACCCCTTGCATGCTGATGACGACCCCCATCCGTCATGCACTACGGTGCTCGGGTGCTGATGACGGCTGGGGGCCGTCATAAACCCGCCCACTCGCGATTTTGCCGCACAGGCGCAGAATCGCGGCAGCATGCAAGGGGTTAAAACACATTTATTGCTGCTCTTCACAAGAATAGATGTATATTACTACCCAACTCATTGGGATTCTTTTCACCGACCATAGAAGAATGAAAGGCTCAGCTGGAATTCGAACCTGTGACCATGCGTTTAAACATGGTTCAGTGGAGTGGGTGCGTTAGAACATTGCGCCCCTCTTACAGGCTCGGCTGGATTTTGTGTTGGGATTCCAGAGTGCTGGTAACTCTGGTTGCAAACAGTGTAACCACAACAAAATCAGCCGATTATGAGTTTATGCCAGGAATGGGGAATAACAACGCAGACCAGGAGGGAGACTGAGGGGTATATTTATGAGCCCCTTCGCGTTGCACTCGCACCACACAACGTGGTGAAGGAGCAACGTATCATGAAAATTAGATTTCTGGAGCCACGCGAGGCCACCTTGCGTCGCCCCGTGCGGCTTCATAAATCTCAAGTGATGCAATGCAGGGCAGGTCATTATGTTGCTTTACTCTGTGCCAGGGAGGCGTTCCCATGGGCGATGCATGGGTGTTCCCACACAACATCTGTGGATTTTGACGCATTACTAGATTTGCTAGAAGTGGTAGAGCTGGGAATGAGTCAAAAACCTACGCCCCCCCCCCCCAGTGAGCAGTCACGAGAAGAAATATGTTTATTTCTCCTAATTCTTTTTGCTCTTTCACCTCTGGGATTGTTTTTGTGCCGGAAGGTGCCCCTTCCTGCACAAAACAATCCTGTTTACAACGCAGGTACCCTTGCACTGGGGGAAAGGGGGTCTGCGTTCGCACTAGGCAGCCAAAAGGGGGTCAACACAGGGGAAAAGGCAGGAATGCGCCGTATTGACCTAAATCTGCTCATTCCGGGCTTGACTTGCTGCACTGGACTGCATGACTTGGCCATAAATATGGCCCTGGGTCCTTTACCGTTTCATTTCCAAAATTCTGGTGATACAGCCACTGATATTTACCGCCTCTATGAGCAGGCAGAAAGTGTCAGCAGGAGGGTCAGCGGAGGGTGAATTGGAAGGCAGTTCAGGGAGGTCTTATCACCTTCTGATTCCCCGATGCTGCTGCAGGGGTCAGGTGAAGGCCGGCGTGGTGCTGCCCACAATCCAGCAGGCGCACTACCTAAAATGTCCATTGTTTCTGAGCCCAACATTCACAGGGCTCAAGTTCGTGGATCCAATAATCTTGGGCTCAGAGAGTCACTTCCGTTTCCGGGTTATCGCTCCAGGTGAAATTCCACCATTCGTATAGAGGGACTGAGCCACCAGACAGGGATCTCTAGCTGACCTTGACTTCACCGGTCTCCTGCTATTCGTCGGTCTGCTTTGAAGGTAACTTGTTTCTAATCTGTACCACATATTTTGCTTCTGGACACAGGATTTTTTTGCTGGGCATCTTGCTCTAATTATCCTTCATTTATGTGATCAGAGATTAAAACCCACTCCTGGAATGTTTTACGCATTTCTTCTCAGAATGTGCTATTGCTTTTCCTGTGTGGTTTTTGCTTTCAAGGGCTAATGTGTCGATTTACACAACTATGCATTAGCCTGATTGACTGCAGTGCCCCCCTGCAATTAGATGTACCGCATGTGGCAGCCATTTTGTTGGTTTCATGTTTATTGTTTCAAAGACTGATGATATGGATGTCTTTATGACTTTGAAAGTTTATGACTTGTGCTACCTGTAACCCTAATTCCCCACTTAGGGACCACCTACCCCCAGTGAGCGGGACACCCCAATATCTGGTGGGTTTGTACAGAACGGCACTTTTGCGACCAGCTTCACAATGGTAAAATAGTTGCACCTTTGCGTATTTTTCATATCTACAATATGCATAGACTTCCCAAATGCTTGCGGAATTCTTTCTGCATTGCAAATAACTTTTACATTCACTCGAAATGCGGAAGTAAATCTACGGGAGTAAATATTTGACTTTTGTCTAGTATTTTAATGAATAAGATTTACATTCAGTAGT
The DNA here is from genome assembly GCF_964263255.1 of Lissotriton vulgaris. Lineage (NCBI taxonomy): Eukaryota > Metazoa > Chordata > Amphibia > Caudata > Salamandridae > Lissotriton > Lissotriton vulgaris. The sequence continues at coordinate 82,206,415 of NC_141700.1, read as the reverse complement.
TTCTCATGGAGAAAAAAATGTAGCACTAAAAATATAAAAGAATCTAGATTTTTTAGTAAGAGATGTACCATTGATTTTTAATGTTTCTACCTGCTTATTATAGTTTATGTTCTTTTTTTCTATCTTACTGCTTCGTAAGCTCGCCGCACCTTGAGCAAGAAGGCAGGCCTGTGAGGATCAGCATGACCAAAGCGAAATCCAATATACGCCAAAGCTATGGCTTGGACTCCATGACCAAAGCGTTTAATGTAAAGCCGACGTGGCTAATGCACTGTGGAAGCCACTAGGTAACTTAAGCAGGACCCCCATCAATACTTTGCAACCTTCTCTCTCTGGCAGCGTGCAAATTTGGGAAGTCGACTGTCTGGCAACTTTGAGACTTTTTAAAATTAATTTAAGCTTTAGAAGCTGCACAGTGTGGAAGCACCTACTTGACAGAGCACCTCTGTCTGTTCCTGGTTACTTTGTTACCCATGCCATGCAGTGACCTATGATTCTCTTGGAATGTCCTGTTTCATCTCCGCCACAATTTCCGATTTGTAAATACGACGCCCTAGAGCGTTCTAATACACATTGAGCATGATTCACAAATGTAAACTTTGTAGTAAGTTTACTACTGTTTTGGTATTCACAAACTACAAGTGTAATTTTACTACTAGTAAGTCTCTGTCACAATTGTAGTATTCACATTTTTAAAATTTCTTGTAATTTTAAAATGTATTTATATAGCCCTTACTAACCCTGACGAGGCATTGAAACGCTTTTTGGTGAGTAGCACCCTACTACAGAACCCAAGGTTAGAGTTTTTGGGATTAGTAAAAAAGGGTGTTTTTCTTGTTAGGAAGTAGATTTTATGCCTGAAGTGTATAGTTATGAAGGGATAGATTGGTTTTGGTGAATTAGCAGAAGTGAAATGACATTCTGAGTTTGTGAATACCAAAACAGTAGTGAACTTACTACAAAGTGTATGTGCACCTTTGTGAACCAGGCCGACAATGTCCCCCCCTTTTGGATCCTAAAGGTATCAACTCCTGATTGCTGCTACCTTGGGTAGTCCTCTGCATTTTTCAATTAAATTCAGAAGTGAAAAATTACAATTTAGACACTTTTCTTCGCTTCTGCAACATTACCTAACTTCTGCAAAATTGTTGATAGTTTAGACGGATTCACGCAGGGTTATTTGTGTTTGTACGGGATGAAATACTGTGAAGATTGTAAAATGTCACCAAGCAGAGCAGATTATGAAAAACCGGTGCATTGACTCCACTTGCAACTGCCTCTTCCAAGGGCGGATTTCGCAAATTAAACATTTCAGCGTAAAATGTTGATGTCACTAATTTGACTGATATTACAATTTTCCTCTTTAGGTGCCTAGAAGGAAAAAACTAGCCTATCAGATGTTAAAATCCATCCTTCCTGGAAATTTACTTTTTTTATTGTGATTTGATTTATCTCCACACATTTTAGGAAGAAAGCAGAAGCAGCCCACAGAAACCAGATGGTTTGTGAGATAATCCCAGCTTTTTGGTTTGAACAAATTGTGCGAGCCTCTTTGTTTCCCTGTGTGTCCGTTCTTTCTGCTAGGATTGAAAGTCTTAAGAGCTCCCATACAGGGCTCTGTGTAAACACTGAACCTTTGCAAATGTAAATAGTACTGCGGCCATGTTTCTGATCATTCAGAAAGCTGATTAATAGTGACATGGAGGCCTACCTACCAGCATGTGAGTGACACAGAGGCCTAGCTAACACCATCTGAGTGACAGGGAGGCCAAACTACCAGCATATGAGTGACACCGAGACCTAACTACCACCATATGAGTGACACGGAGGCCTACCTTCCACAAAATGAGTGACACGGAGGCCCAACTACCACCATTTGAGTTACACGGAGGCCAAACTACCAGCATATGAGTGACACCGACCCTAACTACCACCATATGAGTGATACAGAGGCCTACCTTCCACAATATGAGTGACACAGAGGCTCAACTACCACCATATGAGTGACAGGGAGGCCAAACTACCAGCATATGAGTGACACCGAGACCTAACTACCACCATATGAGTGACACAGAGGCCTACCTTCCACAAAATGAGTGACACGGAGGCCCAACTACCACCATTTGAGTTACACGGAGGCCAAACTACCAGCATATGAGTGACACCGACCCTAACTACCACCATATGAGTGATACAGAGGCCTACCTTCCACAATATGAGTGACACAGAGGCCCAACTACCACCATATGAGGGACACAGAGGCCAAACTACCAGCATATGAGTGACACCGAGACCTAACTACCACCATATGAGTGACACGGAGGCCTACCTTCCACAAAATGAGTGACACGGAGGCCCAACTACCACCATTTGAGTTACACGGAGGCCAAACTACCAGCATATGAGTGACACCGACCCTAACTACCACCATATGAGTGATACAGAGGCCTACCTTCCACAATATGAGTGACACAGAGGCCCAACTACCACCATATGAGTGACAGGGAGGCCAAACTACCAGCATATGAGTGACACCGAGACCTAACTACCACCATATGAGTGACACAGAGGCCTACCTTCCACAAAATGAGTGACACGGAGGCCCAACTACCACCATTTGAGTTACACGGAGGCCAAACTACCAGCATATGAGTGACACCGACCCTAACTACCACCATATGAGTGATACAGAGGCCTACCTTCCACAATATGAGTGACACAGAGGCCCAACTACCACCATATGAGTGACTCAGAGGCCAAACTACCAGCATGTGAGTGACACCAAGACCTAACTACCACCATATGAGTGGCACAGAGGCCTACCTTCCACAATATGAGTGACACAGAGGCCCAACTACCACCATATGAGGGACACAGAGGCCAAACTACCAGCATATGAGGGACACCGAGACCTAACTACCACCATATGAGTGACACAGAGGCCTACCTTCCACAATATGAGTGACCAGAGGCTCAACTACCACCATATGAGTGACACAGAGGCCAAACTACCAGCATACGAGTGACACTGAGACCTAACTACCATCATATGAGTGACACAGAGGCCTACCTTCCACAATATGAGTGACACAGAGGCTCAGCTACCACCAAATGAGTGACATAGAGATCTAGTTACCACCATATGAGTGACACAGAGGCCTACCTACCAGCATGTAAGTAACACAGAGGCCCAGCTAACACCATCTGAGTGACACGGAGGCTCAACTACCACCATATGAGTGACACGGAGGCCAAACTACAAGCATATGTGTGACACCGAGACCTAACTACCACCATATGAGTGACACAGAGGCCTACCTTCCACAATATGAGTGACACAGAGGCTCAGCTACCACCATATGAGTGACACAGAGGCCTAATTACCACCATATGAGTGACACAGAGGCCTACCTTCCACAATATTAGTGAGACAGAGGCCCAGCTCCCACCATGATGAGTGGTCTGCTTAGACTCAAGCTAAAACAATTTTAAGATTTTCTCCTAAGAACAAATTAGAAAGTACCTTTTTTCACACTTTGTAGGGAAAAAATACCAATTAAAACAAGGAAACTCAAACAACATCCATAACTTCCATGAGCATAACAATGTGAGCTCCTCGCATGTACTCCAACGCTGATTTGCATATGCTTGCTTCTACCATGGAGTAGCACAGTGGACAAAAAATGATGGATTGCAATGCATCGAGAGCAATTTCCAGTGGTTTAGACTTCTGTAAACATTTTACCCATCAACGTTTGTTGTTTTGATGTGCTGCACTAAGTGTGACATGTATGCTCAGAATTGTGTCCATGTTTGCTGCGCCTTAGGATCTACAGTGCACCTCACTGAGGAGGCCCAACCAGGCTGAAAACCATGCAGGCTGCTTGTGTTTCATTCAGAGGGAAGATGTTCTGGCTGGTTGGGATGGACTGCTCCTTTTGGAGTAGGGCTAAGACTGATTTGCATATAGTGGCTCCAATCAAGAGTGGCGTAGTTCTAAGCTACAATCTGAGTGGCCCAAAGGACTGATGTTTTTGCAGGTATTTCACCAATCATCTTTAGCTATTTTTAAATGTGATGCCAAGAGTAAGACCGACATGCCAACATGTGGTTCGCTACTCGCTGTGCGATAGGATCCGTGCTCCACCCCACTGATGAGAGCTAAAGTGGTTGAAACCTATCGGGGGATCCAAGCAGAAGTGGGCATATGGGCTTGAACTAGACTATTCCAATTGGAGGAGGACCCAAAGCCATTTGCATAATGGTTTGTTGCCTGCCAGTGTAGCATAGTGGGAAAACCAAGGAAGAAATGAAATGCAAGCTTGAGTCATTATCAGTGCCTGAGACTTTTGCAAGCCTTCCACCCCTTCAACAAGGCCGGAACCAGTCTAGGGTAGATTGTGTTCTAATTCAGAGTGGATGATGCCTGGCAGTCTGGTTGAACTATTCCCTTTTGTGCGGGCCCAATAGTGATTTGAGTATGGTTGTGCCCTGTCCTAGGAAGAAGTGGTCCAATAAGTGATGGACTGGAATTCAGTGCGCTGTATTTAACAGCTAGGAAAGTCATAGTATATCTCTCCAAGGGTTGCACCTCTGTGAGCACACCAATCAGACATGCTCACAGAGGGCCTCCCTGTAATTATTTGAGACCCTAAAACATATCCGAATCGTAGGAGTAAAGCTTCCAAAGTCAGGCACATTAGTCGTGCAGCACCTGCAGCAATAGGCCCAGCCCTAGCAATAGCACTTTCAGGTCACTAGAGGAAGAAATGGTAGAAAAACTACCATGTGAAAAAGCACGCTGTCTGGTAACCGCGGCTGTTAGGACTACTTCGCTTATTCTTTAGTATGTACTGTGTCTAATCCTTCCCTCATCTTTGTTGTTTTTTTTCTACCTCATTTCCTTCGGTTCTTTAGCCATTATTGTTCATGGGACCTACCAATATCTTATGTGTGTTAGTTTTGTCTCTCTACTCTCAGGCTCACTTCCCCTGTGCTGCATTGGTAAACAGGTCTCCCAGTACATTTGGTAGCCATATAGAATATTCCTTCGAGCGACACCAGATGAAGCCTATGCCAACTCTATTCATATCCCTTTTGTGTGTTTTCCTTCCCTGATTTGTGCTGTCTCTCTCCAATTTGCACATCCCTTGAACCTTGGTCAAAGACTCTGTGCCGTAAATGTCCATTCTGCGTTTTCCAACATCTTGCAGGAGTGTTTCTGTCTCTCTTCTTCTCCTTACCCCCTTTTTTACCTTATATTCTGGTTCTCATCATAGACCTAGAGATAACCGCAGGGGGTTGGAAGATCCATAGGGGGAAGAGGGGAGATTGACCTCAATATCCACAATGCTATCAGAGTCTGGGCCATGGCAAGGGATGGCACACAAGGTGCATCCCCTTTTTGAACTTGACTACTGTAGCCTCACTGACTTAATGTGAACTGGCACTGACGACAGCACGTGGTAACGATGGAAGTGATAGGCACTTTTTCATTATTGTTTTCACAACAGAGATATCTAATGGCCTACACTGGTAAACAGACTGCCAGTCCCAAAAACTGGGTTATTCTCTTCATCAGTGTGAGACATGGATGGAGAGTGAAGATTTACACAAGGTAGGTGGTAGTATGAACATTTAAGTCATGGAATGACCCCCTTAACACATCAGAGCCTCATCCTCACCTCTATAGTTCCACAAGCAGCTGAAGACCTGGCACTTCATATACACACATTAGGGACCACACACCTACCCAAGCACCTGGATCCTCTCTTGGGAGATTAGTGTGTGATACAAATCAATGTAACATAACATAACATAACAGCATGGTATATGTGTGTTGTGCTTCATTGGATGGGAATGGAAGGGCATCATGGATTGCCTATGTTTGGGTGAATAACAAAATAAAGAATAGATTTGACCCTGCTTAGAGTCTTTTCTGGATTTTGGGATTCCTGTGCGCAGTCCACAATCTGGCTTTCGAAGTGGGCCAGTCCTCAGTTGCCTGGAGGTTTAGGCCGCAATGCCCCTGTCTAGTGCAAAGGCTTCAATTGCCCCTTCCAACAGGCAGGTATTTGTAGTAGAAAGTGATAATGCCTCTCTCTTCTTTGTGCCTTTTAATTACAGCGTGCTAGCAGGGTACACACAACCGCACCAAACAATTTCTGGTATTGTAGAGATGAAAGGACTATGTTTCGGGGGGCCTGAGTCAAACCCTCCAAGACCTCAAAATCGAGATGTAAAGCAAAACAGGGCAGATGTCCAGAATTCACACCAGCGTCTGCCAACCAAGGATAAATACAGAACAGAAACCCAAGTCAGTGTTCCAGTGATTATTCACAGACTGGTGTCCAGTTTCCACTCAGCAGTGTGGAAATAAGGATTTCTGAGTTCCAGAGCGGTGTTCTTGACAGCCAGTTCTCCTGCCAGGTAGGGAATACAACCTATTTGTCCCGACCCATCTTGCGTGAAGTGCTGCTTAGAAGAATCTTAACGGAAAGGATCAATCACTGAGGAGAAGGAAGTATTTGAAGTATCGCTACAGGGAGGGGCTGCATAGAAGATTGATTGACAGCCCAGGTGCCCAGGATAAAACTTAGCTGTGCTGGAAGGACCAGACCTAAAACTGCTACTACTGCTGGGGCTGTGGCGTAATGCAAAACGATGGGGCCCCAATGTAGGATGTGATGAGGGGCCAATGCTCACAAATCTCAGAGATGTTAATTGATCTTGGACAGAATGGGACCCCTCTTGTAGGGTGATGGGGGCCCCTGAAGCGTTGGGGCCACAGGCTGCAAGGGGCTGAATTACACCCCTGGCATGGGGCATCAAAAATGAAGCTGGTGGCTCATAACCCCGCTGCTGTCTGTTCTGCCAGGGTGCCAGCCGGTCGCCTCTCCCTGTGGATCAAACATCTAACCTTGGGTCTGAAATTACACATTAAACATGAAATGGATTGGAGGAAAATACCACTTATTGCCTCACAAATTGCATGTTAAAATTAGTTTACAGAGAGGAACAACTCTGTTAAAAGTGTCAGTGCCTCTTCAACCTTGAAGGCAGAATTCAACTCAAGCTGGCCTGCATCACTCACAAAGCCTGGTACACGCACTCCCCGGCATATCGCGCCCAGAAAATAGTGTTATCTGGGAGATCCAGAAACTCACGATCCTCCAGAGACCTTGTGCTCCAGCCACCCCGCTTCCGCAAGGTAAAAACATACAATTGTGCATTCTCCGGGGCTGCACCAAGAATCTGGAACTCGCTTCCCTCCTTCATCAGAAGATTACCTTCTCTGGCGCTTTTCAAAAAAGAAGCTAACACACTCTTAATGAGCAAATTCCTCTAATAACGCTCCGTTGGTGCACATACCTTCTTTTCTTGATTTATCTCGGCACTTAATCTCCTTTTTAGTTTGACCTTCCACATGTTACTTCCTCCACTCCTTCTAATGCTCCCTGCACCCTTTATTGTACATATCTCTTCTTTGTCCTATCGTAATCAAGTTGTTCGCTAATTTTAGAACTGTATTTACTCGTGTATATATCCACGGCTTTGTACCATTTAATATATATATCCCTTTCCTGTGTCCTATTGTCCTATTGTATTCAAGTCGCTCACTGTTCTTGGAACTGTATTGACTCTTGTATATATCCATGGCTTTGTCCCACTATTGATATTTCCCTAACCCCCATCCCTGTATTTTACCTGTGCCATCTTGTACATAATGTATCTTTCTTTGTAAAGTGCTCTGATACCCTAACGGGTCATGTTCGTGCTATATAAAAATTCAAATAAGATAAATAAATAAAATGAATATGATTCTAGATCAAGCCACAGCCACCTATATTCTGGATTTGGTTAAATACCTTTTTTTGAAAAAATAATATGCACGAATAAACACTGTGAGCTTCATTCTGGGTCCCTCACCCTAGCAGCCACCCAACGCATCCAACGAGCAAACAGCAGAGGCCGTTTCTTCTCCCACATGGAGGCTAAGACTTGGGTACCCTCCCCCTGCACCTCAGAGCCCCACCGTCCCACCAGCAGTTCAGGAAGGACCTCAAGAACTGGATGTTCAACCAATAGGTACAGGCAGCATAATCCAGCAGCATAATCCAGAAGCATAATCCAGCAGCATCATCAAGCAGCATAATCCAGCAGCATCATCCAGCAGCATAATCCAGCAGCATAATCCAGCAGCATAATCCAGCAGCATCATCCAGCAGCATAATCCAGCAGCATCATCAAGCAGCATAATCCAGCAGCATCATCCAGCAGCATAATCCAGCAGCATCATCAAGCAGCATAATCCAGCAGCATCATCCAGCAGCATAATCCAGCAGCATAATCCAGCAGCATCATCCAGCAGCATCATCCAGCAGCATAATCCAGCAGCATAATCCAGCAGCATAATCCCACAGCGCTTTGAGAACCTCACAGGTGAAGCAGTTGCGTGTTACAAATCTTGATTGATGACATAAACCATATATGCAGAGGGTAAAGTGCTATTAGAGCTCTTTGTTGAGGGAGGAAAAAGGCTTCAAGATCCACTTGAGGCTCTGTATAAGGTGATGGCCACTCCTCAGACATTTTAGCGAATCTGAACTGTATTTGTATGTATAGCCCAAGGCTGAACGAACCCCTTTTGATCCGGTGTCAGCATTTGAACACATGACAACTGGACGTTTGCCTCTGAAAATATACTAGGCATAACAAGAACCTCGTTTATCAAGCCAAAATGTATACAGTGTTGGATAACTTCTAATGCTGGCAACTGCCCTGCAGAAAGATCTGCACAGCCTCAAGTGGAAGCAGATGAATCCCTTCTTTCAGAGAGCCAATTCGAAACTCATTGTTCGCACTTGATAGGGAGAGAAGTACCAATCCTAGCACCAGCCATAACTGTCCATAGGACCAAAGTGTCACCCTCTGTCTGCCGAACGCGTGCTGTACACACTGCTTTTATTCCATGCTTGAATTGATAAATGTTAGCCCCTGCATCTTATCTAATACTTGGTTTTCAAGTGTCCCATTATCAGGTGCAATAATTAAATCACACTTGGGTGTTCTGAAATTCTTGTGCTTGAAAAATTAGCACCTATTCTGAGTTGTTTGGGAATAACGTATGGATTTTGCTGATTTCCACAACAAAATCCACATGTTCTGGTAATAACCAGGCATTTTTCCACTGGTAAATCTCAGAATGTTTGAGCTTGTGAAATTTACCAGGGGAAATTTGTGGGCGTGCAGCTTTTGCTGCAAAACTCATGATTACCGCTTGTGAAAGTAACAGGAATTATTGCACATATCAGAATTTAACTGGACAGTCGTAATGATGGCCTATGAGACTAACAGCATTGTAGAGTATTACTTCTTCATGGTGACACGCCCACTTATTATTTCCATTACTACTGAAGAGATGGGCTGATTTATTGCTCTCAATCTGGAGGGGGTGCAGCTCCATACAGTTGAATGGCCTCCATTGGCCGAAAATGTATAGTTGTTCTTGTCAATCACACAAAAGGGGATCGAAGGAATGCTTGCAATAAGTCTAACCACTGGCATTTGCTCGGGGTAGCAGTCGGACCCATTGTTCTTTTGTCCACCATGCTATCGAAGTTTGAACCCAGCCATATGCAAATCAGTCTTCACACTGCTGCAATAGGAAGAGGCAAGCCAAAATTACCAGGCCAGGTGCATGCATACATGAGGTGTAATCATACCCGGACAGCCTTGCATGAATGAGTGTTTGGCCCCGAAGCAGAGCCCACTTTGTCAGCTGAAAGATCAGCAACGGATAAGACCCACCCCCTATCAATTTTGTAGAGGGGTTGGATACCTTCGGACCGCCCCACCGCCACAGCACAAACTATGTGGATTTTAACCTATTTGAAGCCAACTCTTACAGGTGAAATTGTAAAACACAACAAATCTTTGTTGTACCCATCGCTATTGGTAAGTACCCAAGAATCCTTTCAAGCTTCCGACAAACCTAGAAGACAGAGTTAGGATTACTCACCAACCACAAATTCAGTACAAACTCATGGCCCCACGATAACCTGATACCAAAACCCAGTTCTGAATGATCCAGTTCAGATATCTACACAGATCCAATGTTTCAAGAAAGAAGCAAGCCCAATTCCCAGGTTGCAGAAGAAATGGGAATAACAGTTCCAGATTTCATATCCATGGCCTGACTAAGAAGAAAATGTAGCGTGTAACCCAGTAGCTGAGTCTGCACCAAAATGGCATCTAATTGTGACACCACAGGTAGAATTACTTAATATCCTCTCAGAACTGTACACCAACAGATGCACACAACCCTTCAAAACACAGTTCACATTCTTGCAATAAGAGACATTGCGAGGAAACGGCAAGGTGTTAAACCACCTGACTTGGAGAGCAGGGAGAGAGGAATTGATTACTGAATATTGGGATTTCCTGATCTTCAAAACCAGAGGTTGTCCCCAGAAGCATCACAAAATACAGAGAGATGGGATGCAATCATAGAGGTATTGGGTTTCCTCGAATGTATGGGGTAGATATGTGCACATCTTGCTATACACCCCCATACTCTTTATAGGATTGATTTACTGCTTACTAATCATCTGGTGTGACTAATCTACTGATAAATTGCAGAAAAAAACTGCTGTCCTTTTTTCATGCCTTGATTCTTTGATACTGTGTGTTACGGATGCCCGTCCAATGTGGATCTATTATACGAAATGCCAATAAAGTTGTTTGATAAAAAAAAAAAAAAACAAGCAGCTTTGGTATTCAGCAGTGCCTGCAGCTGGGGCCTATAACTCGGTGTTAGGGCCTTTAACAACTGGTATAGCCCTCTGCGGCCGGCTATAAGGAAATATTAGAACACTGGAATATTGGGAGAGCAACTGAAGACAACGAAGTGGATCGGGGCTAATAATGACTGGTGTAAGTCTTCCGTAACAAAATTCCAATGCTTGTGTTTCTTTTTAATTTAGAACATTCTATCCTCAGTGAGTGGAATGTTCGAAAAGTCTTAGAGTGCTTCTGCCTCCGGCTGTACAGGCTGTTAAATGCTTTCTCAATCGTTTTAGGCCCTCGCCTGAGACTTGGGCTATAACTCGGGTTCAGGGCCTTTAACAACCACTATAAATATACCCCTTGGCTGTGGGCTATAAAGCTATAAATCAGAGCAGCAGAGATTCCTTTCTTATAGCCATTCTAATGGTCCTGGTTTAGGCAAGGAACAACGCCAGGCCTGTAGCTTTTGGTTCTGGAACTGTAGCAGGAACCTTCCCGGCATGGCACTGGTTTGCCATGAAGTGCTCTAATGACTTAGAAGGAGATTCAAAGAAAATCTAAAATAAGAACCCTATGAATTTTACTGCTCCTTTTAATATCCAGGCACATTTTTTAATTTGAAAATTAGTTTCTTCCTTGTGTCAGGTGTGATTTTTATCTGAAGTGTAACCCTGGTAAGCCATATTGCAGAATGGTGTTCATGAAATTTCACACAATTGTTTAAGTTTGCGTACCCGAGTCATTTCGCTAGAGGCTTTGGCCTGTAGATATCCTAAAAATTCTGCTCCTCTGAGTTCCAGCTCAGTCAGAATAGTAAATGATTTCATCAGCACTTAACAAAGAAGTATTTCACCTTTCGCTTTATATCCCTGTACTTAGAATAATAATCTTGACCAAATCCTAAAAATTGACTTTGACGTTTAACGCAACAAATCCAACTTTGCGTTTGCAGTGTATCAAATTTTTTGTTGTTTGTAGAACTCTCCAGCGATTAAAATTAGGTGCAGGATTCCTTCCATTAAAATTAAATATTTGATTACATTTGGTGGTTTTGTATTTATGCTTCCAGACATATTCTCTGACATTTTAATGATTTCCATTGCACAACCCATGATTAATGATATCCAATTTGCAAGCCATGAAGAGAACCCATGGTCTCTGTGGTGCTGATCAAAGATCCCAGCTGTTGCCTTCTAGTCCACCTCTCGCTTTATGCCGCAGTGGGTGCAATGAAGATGTCCCGAGAGGTCCACGCAGGCCCCGTTTATTAACTGCGATCACCTTCCACAGCAGGGGGTCCCATACACATGGCACCTATTTTAACAGCGTTGAGATACTGACTTTATCACACTCAGGAAAGGCGGAAAAGTACAATGCTGGGGTCCCTTGTAACTTCACATACTCTTCCCGGAACAATTATTTTTAATTTTATTTGAGTATTTTGTGTAGTGATTCAAGCTGCCTTGTGGTAGTGTTGAGAACCTCTACTGTAATGTACTAATGAAAGTCCAAGATACTATTTTTTTTCATATGGCCTGGTTTTCATCTTTCTAGCCCTCCCATCTCTTTTGGCACCCAGCGGCCATTGGGCCCACCCACCTTAACGTCTACCTTCTGTTAACGCTGCAATCAATGATTTTTTTCTACATATAGAGGCATCTAATTTCCCTAAGGTATATATTATTGGCTATTAGTTGAAGTTCTTTTTTGCAGGATGTACTCTTTCCTGATATGTATTATCAACTCCAGTCAAGCTAATGCTTGGCTTTGGGGAAGGGCGGCAAGAGGCTCGGAGACATTGACTTGTCGCCATTTTGTTGGCATCATCCTCCCTCAGCTGTAAGCTAAGGTTAAGGACTAAGAGAGCTTATTTTGATTTGGCATTGCATAATGGCAGATGCTGGATATGTAGCTTCAGGGTAGTTTAATTTCCACGGTATGTGATAATCAGGCACTACACAATGCAACGTGTAAACGTTGTTTGCATATCAAGCCATAAACTTACCGAAGCTCCTCATGAAGCAGAGGACAAAATTAGAAGTGTATCCAACTTGGGCGACAGCATTCCTCATAAAGTGAGCTGCAACTAGAGGATATTCTTCAATTGACTATATAGAATATCAAGATATATACATCAAGAAAGGTACTCTAAAGTCACCCTTGTCTCCTAAAAAATCTCACCAATCCGAACAAGCAAGAACCAACCAATTACCGAAGGCCCATGATCTCTTTCTGATGCCTCTCTACTTATTTTACCCTAGGTTTTTCATGTTCAGGTTTTTCAAGCAGATGCCACAAGTAACACAAAGTGATGGGATAAACGCTCGAAAAAATCAGAGTCACCGCCGATTGCCCAAGTCACATTCTGGTCCGTTGTTTTTCATCCACTGTTGCACTCTAGACTGAGATCAACCATGTGAAAACCTTAGCATGCACTTAAAAAACTGGCGAGGGAGCATTTTGTCATTATATCATAAAATAAGGAGCCAGAGTTCCTGGACAGGTAGCAAACTTGGGGTTTTTCAACATGAGCTTCACTAGTGGAAAACTTGTGTGATTATGCTCTGCATTCATGGACGTGGGCGTGGCCACAGCGATGTTCCTGGGGAATACCTTTCTGAGTGAGATCATCCTGAGGGTAAAGTTGAAGGGACCCACTATGATCTGAAGCTGGTGGAGAGGCACCATAGGTGACTTCAAGCAGTCCAACAAGAATGCCCAAAAATGCTCCACCTTAGCTTGCAGGCGCGTACACATCCCACACATAGAGTCAATATCAATACACAACAAGGACGTCCTAGCCATGAGTCCGTTTATTCTGCTGGTGGAATTCCGACTGCCTTTGATAACACTTGGAAGCCTCAGAGTGCATTGTTACAGGCCTCAATCCCTGGGGAATTATGTATGAGCCAGAATTTGCTTATTTCTTTCTTGGGTGATCAAATCCAAGGGTGGTCAAATCTGGTTTGCTAAAGGTGAAATGCAAAAAGGGCCAGCCACCCAGCACCCCCACCCTTCTTTCTGTATCTACTATTTAGCAATCTCAAGCTAGAAAGAGACAGAATTTTTTATTCTTGGAGGGAGATGGGAATGTGTTGTCTCCTATGGGATACAATGGCCATCTCTAATGCCAAACTAAAAAAGTAGGGGCATTGTGCCCTTTTTCAATATCCTCCTTCATTTGCCTGAACTTCATGTTGTATCGCATTCATGACGTACCTGGGAAGCACTTCGACTCCTTCAAGACAAGTTAAAGTCAAAGCCCTATTACTGTTTTTCAGCCAAACAAGCTCCAGGTGCCAGCGCATTCTCCAGAAAAAGGCGGTCGGCATATGCCCCGGCAGCGCTTCACCTCCGAAATGTGTTTCCAATCGCAGATTCCCTCGTATTACACAAATAGTTTCCATAACAGATGACTTTCTAGCATGTTGGAGACGAAAAGGAATGGAAAATATGTTACAGAAAAATCCTTGTCCGATCATAAAAATGTAAGAAGCGGTTGTGGACGTGGGTAGCGGCCAATCAGCAGAAGCGATTTCCTTCAATACTGTGAGAGAGAACAAGATGAGGTGGGTCTTGACGCTTCAGGCCAACGTCCCTGTTACAAATGTTCTTGTAATAAGGCGGACGGGATATCTGTCACATTTTTAACCGAGTACCCATGCATCAAACTCTAAATCAGGCCCCTAGTTTATAAAATAACCAGCATAGGGGAGGGTCCTCATTCTTAAATACCAATGTTACAGCCTGCACTCGAAATATCTTATCTTATACAACAGCGCTATTTTTTTATTAATTTGTTTATTTATTTAGGCATTTTGTAAAGCGATACTCCCCTCCTGGTGAATACCCAAGAGTGCTGTTTCTTTCAAGTGTAAGTCCATGAAAATGGCACAGCAGGGGTTCTATCGACTATGAGGACTGAGTTTGTGATCAGAATTTTGTGTGCAAAAATATAGTCTGACATAAATATTGTGTCCTAAACATAATTTACAAAAATATTAGCCCTATAGGTGTGGATTATTTTTTGTAAACAATATTTAGGGTAAAGTATTTACAGTGAAAGATGTTCTGAGCGGGATATTCTAGTACCATACAGAACTGTTAGCATGTTCCATTATTCCTCAATCACCATCCAAAATCCCGAGATCTAATCAAATGCTCCTTCTAAGGGGTCCATTTCTAGGACTTGCATCCAGGATAGATGGTGGGGCTCTGTCCTCAGGGTCCAGGTTGGATTCTCCCTCAGGTTTTTGGGCCTGAACTCCCAATGATCTCCCTCCAAGCTTTACTTCCCTGAAAGTTTTGTGGGATGATCCAGGGCATTGTGTCTGATCAGAGATTATTGACATGGCAGGGTCATTGGTGGGTCAGAGGAGGAATTATTCCAAGGTTGTTTGCTTTCTCAGGCCCCCACACTTGTGTTGCAAAATCTGTTTGTATATTTTGAAGCAAGCCTGCCCTATTTATTCATGGCCGCTAACATGGCATAGACCACTGCATGATTCCAGATACTCACATTTGTCCAGGCCTACCTGAGGGCTTTTCTGAATCGTTTTGTCCAACCGGTCCCCGGAAGCTTGTTTCCTTTCCAGTAAAAGAATTGGCTTGGTAGTTTGGTCTGCCCTGTTCCCATGATGCACTGGGCCAGGGTCAGACTAATTTGCATGTAGCCAGGTTCTGAGCTGGGATGGTGCAGTGAGCTAAAAAACGGTGATGGATCAAGCCCTGATCTGTTGACTGGGTAGGAGGGTTCTGCTTAATTCAGATACTCTGTCCATCACCACCCCCTTTTCTGAATCAATTTGTCCAGCATAAGCGTGGAAGGGTATGCTCAGATGTGAGTCCCTTGCTCACTGCACCATCAGGATTCAAGCAAGCCGGGCCAAAGACGGCTGTAATGCCAGAAACCGGTCCCCGGAAGCTTGTTTCCTTTCCAGTAAAAGAATTGGCTTGGTAGTTTGGTCTGCCCTGTTCCCATGATGCACTGGGCCAGGGATAGACTAATTTGCATGTAGCCAGGTTCTGAGCTGGGATGGTGCAGTGAGCTAAAAAACGGTGATGGATCAAGCCCTGATCTGTTGACTGGGTAGGAGTGTTCTGCTTGATTCAGATACTCTGTCCATCACCACCCCCTTTTCTGAATCGTTTTGTCCACCATAAGCGTGGAAGGGTATGCTCAGATGCGAGTCCCTTGCTCACTGCACCATCAGGATTCAAGCAAGCCGGGCCGAAGACGGCTGTAATGCCAGAAACCGGTCCCCGGAAGCTTGTTTCCTTTCCAGTAAATGAATTGGCTTGGTAGTTTGGTCTGCCCTGTTCCCATGATGCACTGGGCCAGGGACAGACTAATTTGCATGTAGCCAGGTTCTGAGCTGGGATGGTGCAGTGAGCTAAAAAAACGGTGATGGATCAAGCCCTGATCTGTTGACTGGGTAGGAGTGTTCTGCTTAATTCAGATACTCTGTCCATCACCACCCCCTTTTCTGAATCGTTTTGTCCACCATAAGCGTGGAAGGGTATGCTCAGATGTGAGTCCCTTGCTCACTGCACCATCAGGATTCAAGCAAGCCGGGCCGAAGACGGCTGTAATGCCAGAAACCGGTCCCCGGAAGCTTGTTTCCTTTCCAGTAAAAGAATTGGCTTGGTAGTTTGGTCTGCCCTGTTCCCATGATGCACTGGGCCAGGGACAGACAAATTTGCATGTAGCCAGGTTCTGAGCTGGGATGGTGCAGTGAGCTAAAAAACGGTGATGGATCAAGCCCTGATCTGTTGACTGGGTAGGAGTGGTCTGCTTAATTCAGATACTCTGTCCATCACCACCCCCTTTTCTGAATCGTTTTGTCCACCATAAGCGTGGAAGGGTATGCTCAGATGTGAGTCCCTTGCTCACTGCACCATCAGGATTCAAGCAAGCCGGGCCGAAGACGGCTGTAATGCCAGAAACCGGTCCCTGGAAGCTTGTTTCCTTTCCAGTAAAAGAATTGGCTTGGTAGTTTGGTCTGCCCTGTTCCCATGATGCACTGGGCCAGGGACAGACTAACTTGCATGTAGCCAGGTTCTGAGCTGGGATGGTGCAGTGAGCTAAAAAACGGTGATGGATCAAGCCCTGATCTGTTGACTGGGTAGGAGTGTTCTGCTTGATTCAGATACTCTGTCCATCACCACCCCCTTTTCTGAATCGTTTTGTCCACCATAAACGTGGAAGGGTATGCTCAGATGCGAGTCCCTTGCTCACTGCACCATCAGGATTCAAGCAAGCCGGGCCGAAGACGGCTGTAATGCCAGAAACCGGTCCCCGGAAGCTTGTTTCCTTTCCAGTAAATGAATTGGCTTGGTAGTTTGGTCTGCCCTGTTCCCATGATGCACTGGGCCAGGGACAGACTAATTTGCATGTAGCCAGGTTCTGAGCTGGGATGGTGCAGTGAGCTAAAAAATGGTGATGGATCAAGCCCTGATCTGTTGACTGGGTAGGAGTGGTCTGCTTAATTCAGATACTCTGTCCATCACCACCCCCTTTTCCGAATTGTTTTGTCCACCATAAGCGTGGAAGGGTATGCTCAGATGTGAGTCCCTTGCTCATTGCACCATCAGGATTCAAGCAAGCCGGGCCGAAGACGCCTGTAATGCCAGAAACCAGTCCCCGGAAGCTTGTTTCCTTTCCAGTAAAAGAATTGGCTTGGTAGTTTGGTCTGCCCTGTTCCCATGATGCACTGGGCCAGGGACAGACTAATTTGCATGTAGCCAGGTTCTGAGCTGGGATGGTGCAGTGAGCTAAAAAACGGTGATGGATCAAGCCCTGATCTGTTGACTGGGTAGGAGTGGTCTGCTTAATTCAGATACTCTGTCCATCACCACCCCCTTTTCTGAATCGTTTTGTCCACCATAAGCGTGGAAGGGTATGCTCAGATGTGAGTCCCTTGCTCACTGCACCATCAGGATTCAAGCAAGCCAGGCCGAAGACGGCTGTAATGCCAGAAACCGGTCCCCGGAAGCTTATTTCCTTTCCAGTAAAAGAATTGGCTTGGTAGTTTGGTCTGCCCTGTTCCCATGATGCACTGGGCCAGGGACAGACTAATTTGCATGTAGCCAGGTTCTGAGCTGGGATGGTGCAGTGAGCTAAAAAACTGTGATGGATCAAGCCCTGATCTGTTGACTGGGTAGGAGTGTTCTGCTTAATTCAGGTACTCTGTCCATCACCACCCCCTTTTCTGAATCGTTTTGTCCACCATAAGCGTGGAAGTGTATGCTCAAATGTGAGTCCCTTGCTCACTGCACCATCAGGATTCAAGCACGCCGGGCCGAATACGGCTGTAATGCCAGAAACCGGTCCCCGGAAGCTTGTTTCCTTTCCAGTAAAAGAATTGGCTTGGTAGTTTGGTCTGCCCTGTTCCCATGATGCACTGGGCCAGGGACAGACTAATTTGCATGTAGCCAGGTTCTGAGCTGGGATGGTGCAGTGAGCTAAAATCTGGTGATGGATCAAGCCCTGATCTGTTGACTGGGTAGGAGTATTCTGCTTAATTCAGATACTCTGTCCATCACCACCCCCTTTTCTGAATCATCTACCTGAGGGTGGGCGTAAACGTAGGATCATTGCACTACTACCATTGTTAGAAGTCCAGAGGGTCAACAGTTGACGAAAAGGACCCAACAAGGACAAAAAGAAAACATTAAGACACTAACACCTTTCGAACACGATAGAGGGGCGTGGTTATTTTTACTGCATCCAGTATCATGGCTCCGCAGTATGGCGAGGCTATTACAACCCAAATACCACTATCTTTTACAACCAAACCAAGGAGCATTTCACCCTTTCTAATTTAGTGACCCACTTGTGGAGATTGTAGGCCCAATCCTGGCAGCGGGAGTCTGCTTGGCCAACTCCCACATCCCAAGGGCAAACTCCTGTCCAATCATGACGCTGCTGTCAATGAGTTTTAGCTGCACAGTCAGCTAAGCGCATGAGTGTGTGCGGCTCCACACATCAGTTGTCGCACAGTGATCACTGCCAAGTAATCATGTAAATGTTCAGGCAACAAACCATTACCATTGATTAGTTTCTGATGCAGCTCCATTATTTACAATGCAGAAAGGAACATCTGCACATTAACCCGATATATGTTCCGTCATCTGCTGCAGAGATTCCTTGAATAATTCTTGAATATTAATCACAGATCATGACTGACATACTGTTTCATTTAAAACAGTGTGCTGAATGGGAAAACGTGGTAATGAAATAATCATGTAGATTTAACATAACATGTATTGGTAAAGCACACGTTCACCACTTGGGGCGCTGAATAACAAATATCTATTGTTACCTAACTCAGTGGTACTCATTTTATCAATCTCAGAAGCATGAAAGCCTGAACGCACCCACCATGAATTGATCCTATGACCACGAGATCAAACACAGATTCCCAGGGGATCCACCAGGCACTGAATCGTCAGACCCAACATTGCCATCAATCTCGGGTCTAAGGATCTGAGATTTTACTGCACGGAATATTCCCACACGTAAAATGATTCGCTTTATGTAAACAATTGTTTATAAATGAACACCACTGAAATCCATTGCTAACATATTTAATATTTCATATGTGTTTGTGTCTCCAAATCCTGCATTTCAAGCTGTTACTTTTCCCATCAGGCATTACGCAGGTTAATTGCCTCTAACTTGTATGAGATCCAAGCTCGCACTGCTCGCTATTACCCATGTACAGAATTGAAACATGGCTTCCATCACCACCTGATTCAGGTGCCTTAAATCATTGCAAAGACAGAGTTTACCTGCAGCCTTCTGAACTTCAGCCAGAGGTGGATGCCATTTGTTTGGCTCCTCTGATTATATTAAACCCATCTACAGTAATTCCCTCAGTTTTTTTTTATCTGCCACCACTTCTAGGCCAAAGGCAAAATTCTGCACCTCACCCACAACTTATTTGACTTACCAGCTCTCTCTACCCTGTGGCCAAAACTCTTCAAACAACCCAGGAACTGTAGAAACAGTCCAAGAGACAAGTCCGCCTTTGAGTCCCAACATACAACACCCATCCGAAGCACTCGTTGCTCCATTGTGTCAAATTCGATTGTTACGCCAGCTTAGTGAGCTCAAGGTAGTAACAACAATCGTACTAGATACCCCTTTCATGGTACTACACCCCTTGAATCTCAGCTCTGCATCAACGTAAAACCAAACTCACCTTGTCCCTCAACCATAAGATCTTGAATCAACTCCTAATCAATTCATTAATCAATGCATTTGTTTGTTTTCAGAAGGTGCTCAATCAATCAATCAGAGTACTTGTAAAGCGTGCTACTTACCCGTGAGGGTCTCAAGGCGCTGGGGGGAGTGGGTGCCGCTACTGCTCAAAGAGCCAGGTCTTGAGAAGTCTTTTGAAGGCGAGTAGGTCTTGGGTCTGCCGTAGGTGGGTATGGAGGGTGTTCCTGGTCTTGGCGGCATGGTAGGAGAAGGATCTGCCGCCGGAGGTTGTCCGTTGGATGCGGAGAACAGCAGCGAGGGCGAGGCTGGCGGAGCGGAGCTTGCGGGTGGAGGTGTAGAAGCTGAGTCTGCTGTTGAGGTAGGTTGGTCCGGCGTTGTGGAGTGCTTTGTGTGCGTGGGTGAGGAGCTTGAAGGTGATCCTCTTGTCGACGGGGAGCCAGTATAGGTCTCTCAGGTGGTGGGTGATTTGGCTGCGGCAGGGGACGTTGACGATCAGTCGGGCGGAGGCGTTTTGGATGCGTTGTAGTCGTCGTAGGTGATTAGCTGGGATTCCTGCGTAGAGTGCGTTGCCGTAGTCCAGTCTGCTGCTGACGAGGTCCTGTGTCACAGTTCTTCTTGTTTCAGTCGGGATCCACTTGTAGATCCTGCAGAGCATGCGGAGGGTGTTGTAACAGGAGGAGGAGACGCCGTTGACCTGTTTAGACATGGAGAGGAAGGAGTTGAGGATGAATCCTAGGTTGCCTGCATGGTCGGTGGGTGTTGGTGCCATTACCAGTGTGGTCGGCCACCAGGAGTCGTCTCTGTATGGGGGTTGGGTCCGAGAATGAGTACCTCCGTCTTGTCCGAGTTCAGCTGTTCCTCATCCAGTCGGCGACGGCCTTCATTCCCTCATGGAGGTTGGTTTTGGCGGTGTGCTGGTCCTTGGTGAGGGAGAGGATGAGCTGGATATCGTCAGCATAGGCGATGATATTGAGGTTGTGTTGGTGGGCCACTTGTGCGAGGGGGGCCATGAAAGATATGTTAATCACCTCAGCTCTATCCCTAAATTGCTCCCTGAAACTCTTAAGTAATCTGCCTTTCACTATGATGTTCTGCCCGGGGCACTTTCATGTAGAAGCAAAATGCTGAGTGATTGCACATCTACACCACAAGTGGGCTTTAGTTTCACCCTGCACATTGGTGCTTTTTTTTCACTGCCATTTCTGTTTCCCTGGCAGGATTTTTCTGATCTGATCACAGGGGCTCCTACACTTTGTGACTTTTTCTGGTTCACTGTCAATTTCTCAGACCCACTTCAAAGTGTGTCACCATCTTTTGCCACTGAAATGACATCAGCAATTTCAAACAATGCTTCAGCCACTGCATCCCTCAGCCAGATCTCCCTTCGCTCTTGCTCGGACATTTCAGAATTACTGGAGTATGTGTTCACAACACATCTTTCAAACGTAGATGTGGGAGCCAAATTGGATTAATATTGTAAAATATTCATGAGATCTCACAGTCAAAACAGTACTACACTTTTGTTTATCTTGGTTGTAGAATTTTGTAACACAATCTTCATAACCATTCCTATATTCACTTTGCAACAGCTCTTCTCCCAATTCCCATACATTTACAACACATGTGTGCCAAACCATTGCATCACTTTAACCTTTTTCCTTTCTATTCCAAAATGAAGTTACAAAAAGCATTCCATTTTATATAAAAACCTTTCTTCCTACCTTTCACTTCAGAGTAGAATTGAATTGGATGGGACTTGTAGGTTCTCCATTTCTTGGTGCCTCACTCCATCTCCCCTCCCCCCATAACATTAGCTTTCCAACAACCCAGATGCAGGTTGTGACACCCTTCACCACTCACAAACCAATTCTAGCTCCACGCAGGCCCCACACTAGAAAGGTCAATCACACAACAAATCTGGACACACGTGCTGTTTCGCAAACTAGGCCACTGAATACCAAAACACCGCAGAAGAATGGTTATAGCCCTGTCCAGCTCTAGTGACAATTTGAGCTATTTTCTCTTTGAAACATATCTCATTTTAGAGACAAGACTTTCAAAATAATGGAAATCCCTTTTTTTTACCAGTCTCTTGTACTGCTCTAACTGTGCTCAACCTTTCCTTTCCAATCATCATTCTGTGGAGGAGAGGCCCAAGCTATCTCCACCCCATGTTAGCCCCCTATATTCCTGTAGTAATCTGAGGTCGACAGGAGCCCGCCTGGTCAAAGTGCCCAAATTCCAACAGGCCAGGATGGGGGCCCGATCCTTTGGCAATCTGGCAGCTAAAAAGTGGAACACCTTACCGCTGACCCTGAGAGGTGAACCCACTGAGAGCTTCTTTCGTAAAGATCTAAACATTATTTTAACCCATAATCCGAGATTCTTCTTATGCCTTCCTGTACTCCTCTTCCTCCCTCAGCTGCTATTTCCGCTCTCCTTCTGGGAGTCCTGGTCCTAGTGCGGGGACACTCCATTGGGTATAACCAGGCGCTCTACAAATGGAATTATTATTATTGTTCATGTTCCCAATATTTCCCTCTATTCATTACATCCAACAAGACATAAGAGGTCTGTTACTTCTACCAAAACTATAATCTTGACCGTACCAATGTCGCGTCAGCTCTCTTAATCACCACCATAACACAGTTCTTGACCACTTTTGCTGCTTCATCCCGGTTGTTTTTGCCAGGTGCTCCACTATCTAATTTTAATTACCACATAAAAAGAACAGTATGAAATAAGATACAAGAATATTAATATTATAGCTTTTTAGGGTTTTTTAATTAAGTTGTGGTCTTTCTGTTTCTGAAACTTCCCTCACAGAGGTTGCCAATGACTACTGAGTAGAATGCAACAAGACAAAAAGTCAATATAATTAGAAATAAATACAAGAAAGCGTGTGACTGTGGCAAGTAAAGTGACCAAGAATTTCAGAAAATTGATGAAAAATGGGCAGAGATTTCAGACAATTGATGAGCTTACAGAAAGAGAAGACAACTCTGTATAGCCCTGCTACTGCATACGGTACCTTCTGCGCACCACTGAGCTTTCTCCGGGCTCTGTGCCAAGTCTTGAGGGGTTCGTTTAAACTCTCAGATCTAAAATACCCACTGTAAATATTTTGTTAATACATTTTCAAATCCATCAATCTTTTTTCCTCTCCATTGCTAAATTCTCTGGCCAGCTCAGTTAATCAACATAAGTTTTTTTTTATAAAGAAAGTGATTTCACTGGAGATGGCCCAGAATATTTTGAGACTTGAAAAATGTACATATGATCCGAGAAATATCTGTGGCGGTCCAAGAAGATCCTTTTAACTGCCCGCCACGAACAACCTCATTCATCATCCATGGTCCCAACCAAAGCAAGTGAGGTCTCTGCTTGCAGGAAACTTGGAACTCTCCGCATGTCCCTGTTTAATGTAAAAGAGAGCTCTCTTCACTTGTCAGATAAATCTAGCTCCATTTTATCACTTTCTTTGCCATGTGGAGTTGACAAGGGACATTGATGTCAGAAAGTGCTCGGGGCTTGTGGGAGTGTAGAATAGAGTTCGAGAAGATAGGAAGCTTTTGTTTGCCAGAGATGTAGGCTTAACCCTAGGCTGCCTGAGAGACTAGTCCCAGTGAGGCCACTTTGTCAAGTCCATTAAACAAAGTATGAAAGGTCATAGACTAAGGCCCTGATTGCGAGTTCGGCGGTCCATAGGACCGCTGTATTCGCAGTGGAGTGGTGCCGGAATATGCTGGCGATGCCACTGCAGCACTGCCAAGCAAATTCCGAGTTTCCTCATGACAAAGTTTTCAGGGCGGAGAACCCGCCATGAAAACTGTGTCAGTGAGGGAACAAAGGGAGCCCTATAGGGCCCCCTGTGTCCTTAGGGCCATTGAATGCATGCAGGGGGCACATGTTATGCCCCCCTTAATGCATGCACCCCCTACCTGCACGGCATGGACTGCAGAGTCCTTGCCGTGCAGGACTGGCCTTTGGCCCTCCCATTGAGATGCCGTTTTAATTGGCACCACCGCGTGACTGCCAAAGCACCGCCCTCCAGACACGAGGAAACTCGTAATCTGGTCGGTGGTGTTTCCACGGCTTTGGCGGTACGGCAGCGGGGCGGTGGCGTGGCGGCCCGCTGCCACATCAGCAAAGTCATAATTAGGCCCTAAGTCTTTCACTGAGAAGCTCAACAGATTCGATATTATGGTCTATAGTATTCTGAAACATAATTTCCACTATTTTAGCTTTAAGTATGTGTTTCAGTAAAATAAAAACAAAGCTAAGTGGGCCAATCGTATTCAACAATTTGAAATCTAGATATGGTGGAGGAAGGGCGTCCATTCTGCCACTGGAGACAGAAGGCTCCATTTCACCAAAGACAGGCCAGCCCATCTTTCCCCCGGCCATTGACCAGTTGAGACCATTAATGTTATAATAACTCTCAACATATTTTTAATTCTAAACCTAACACTAGTTCAAACATATTGAAACATATTGAAACTCTACTTTACCTACAAAATATTCAAGCCTCCTGAACCCTAATTACCGAAAATGTTTGATGATTTATCTGAGTGTTTCTTTGCAAATGCTTTAATTTTTAGAATCCTCAGTAGTGGTATGTTGTGCATTGTTTTTTTTTTTAAAACATGATCCTGAGGTTCAGGACCAGCCAGTTTTAGACTAAAAAAACTCAAAATGACCGCCACACTATAGGAGAAAACTCCCAGGATGTCAGGGTTATTGGCTTTTTGTTTTTCTAAAGCAAATTCCCACTTCTGGAGTCTATGCTTAGAAAACAAACTTATGACGAGGGACAGTTTGAATCATGACGGCTGCTCAGCAAACTTTAAGGGGCAGATTTACACGCCCCTTGCGCCACTTTTGCGTCACTTTTAACATGGGAAAAGTGATGCAAAAGTGGCGCAATGGGTTTGTAAATCTGCCCCTAAGTGCCTTAAGAAAATGGCAGATTCCCTGAAGGCAGAGAGATCTCCGCAGGGCCGGAGAAGGTCTTGACATATGATGGGTGGTGGCAGGGGCGGCCTTAGGCATGTGCAAGCTGTGCTCCTGCACAGGGCCACCAAACCCCGGGGGCCAATCCCTGCCAGGGGCCGCCCCGCCCAGACCACCTCTTCCGGGGCCCCCTTTCTACGCTCCCTGCCCAGGGACACCAAGAGCCTAGAGCCGCCCCTGGTGGTGGTCAGCCTGGGGGGCAGACATATTGGTCTCTGCCACCCTGATGGATGGAAGTTTGCTCCCCAGAGTCTAAAGGAGTCCTGCCTCCTGTGAAAGCGATGTACTCATGCAAAGCTCTTTTGCTGCCTCCTTTCTATGCTGTGTACAATTACGCATGCGGAAATTTCTTTACATGAACGTAAATGAGAATTCACAAAATTCACCAGGTTATGTTCCAGGACAAGTTGCAATTGTCCCAGTTTTAAGGAGTATTCTTGACATCCTTCGAAAACGTCAGAAAATCCTCACTCGGATGGAATTATAACCAGGACTTTAAGTGGGATGAAAAAACTGGGGGGGGTCTCTCAAAGGGGTGTGGCCAATGTAATTAAGGGTGTGGCTTAAAACACATAAGTTACAAATGTGTGCTTTGCATAGTGTGCCGCCCGACTTGTATTTTGCTGTTTCTGTCATTGCATCCAGATATATGATGCAACAAGTAACACCATACCTACAACAAGTCCGGAATATTGGCTTTGTCAATGGTTGCTGGTTGCATAAGATAAATAAGCAGCAACTATGGCTTCTATATAATATTATAAAAGCTTCCACTTAAGCCCTGGTGACACCACGACAATGTTGCTGCTCCTGAGTTTCTAAAAGAGAAGTGGCAATTTGCAGTGTGCGCTATTCAATAGGGCCCCCTCACTCGTAACAGCGCTCAGAGTCTTGTGTTTTGAAAAGCAGACACATGGAAGATGTAAGAAGCAAGGATTTCCCTTCCCCTACAACCTCACCTGGCATGACGTCATGCCGTAACTTCTCCACTAGTGAGTAGTGAGCAGTGTGAGCACGCGCACACTAGTAAGAAGTGAGCAGTGTGAGCACGCGCACACTAGTAAGAAGTGAGCAGTGTGAGCACGCGCACACTAGTGAGAAGTGAGCAGTGTGAGCACGCGCACACTAGTAAGAAGTGAGCAGTGTGAGCAGGCGCACACTAGTGAGAAGTGTAAGCAGCACACATGGATGTGCGTGCGGTCACTGCAGTCCGGGAAAAAACGGACCACCTGCGCCAGGGCACAAAACAGAGCCCGATAGAGACCTTTTTCGAGGCACCCTTAAAAAAATGCCGGTGCTCAGACCCGGTGAGACCCGGTCCACTTAAAGCCCTGAGTATAACCCTAAAAGTTATTAGTTTCACATTTCTTTGCGAGTTGGGTCCTAGGTGAGTGATTAGGAAGTGAACAGAAGTGGGCACCAGACTGTCTCTTCCACTAGCAGAAGTTGAGCTTGTACACAAAATGTTTTTGCTTTTTCTGGGTAACTTGCAACTGCCCTGTGTATCTTTGTTGACACAGAGCCATCAGGTCACTCTAGAAGAGGGGTAGAAGCGTGTTCAACATATGGTCAGGGGTGCCGGATCCAGACAAGAATCTCCAGATATCCTCGTAATATAACTTCACAAAGAAATAATCTAAATGGGTCCACTACTTATAAAACACTGGCATGGATCCCTCCTCCTGGACATACATTGAACACCCTCAATGTAGACATTAGACTGATTAGAGGCTTAACATATGGGTCTATCAGCCAATGGAGTTTGCTGCTAAATGAATCTATAAGGATAGATTTGTCAGATAGACAACTATAGGAACAAAAAATATAAATGTAAATGTATTCCCATTCCTCGTTTTTAGGAGAAAAAAGAAATATATTCCCAAGATTTAGGATCCTGTCATCTGATATTTCCCAAAGCCAGATGTGTCTTCATATTCAATTACGTTTGTTACTGCGTCGTTTCTTCTTCTGTGTCTATTTTGCTTTTTTCAATAATTGAATTATGCTCCCATGCTGAAACGTTTTCCGAGGCATTCGTTTTCATTCTGCTCAGAAGCGGATGGACCCTGCCAAGTTTTAACCTCCAGTGGGTTTACAAAGTCAGTCCAGGCGAGGCAGGGTTCATACCCTGCTCTGCCTTCTTTTGGACCAAACGCGATTAGGCGACTACCTGCCTCCAGGTCATTACAGACACTGTTTCCAGTCCAGGACTTTTGTGTGACAGCCTAATGCATTCTGGGTGTTGTAGTCTTGTTTTGAATCCATTTGATGAATTAGACCAATACACCTGAAATCCGTGATTTCAAGGTGTATATTTCAGGACTGGAGACGGTGTCCGTAATAAACCGAAAAGAGGTGGTCACCCTGTCTCTGAATTACAGCCCTGTGCATTAATTGTGGCCGACTAGACGATGGGACCATGACATTCAGTCCATCTGAATTGACCCTTCGCCATGAGTTTAAAATGATGAGTCAGATTAGATCAGCACAGCATTAATGACGCGCTATGCCTGAAGAGGAGGACAGAATCAAGGAACTTTGGGCCATATTACCAAGCATGAGCGATACATTATCGCCGCTTTTATCGGCAGGAAACTGCCGATAAAGCGGCGATAATGGGCTTGATAATATGCCCTTGTGAATTCCCATAGAAGACCAGGTTAACACCAGATCCTGGGCTTCTATGGGAATTCACAAGGGCATATTATCAAGCCCATTATCGCCGCTTTATCAGCAGTTTCCTGCCGATAAAAGTGGCGACAATGTATCGCCCATGCTTGATAATATGGCCCCAAGTACTTCGCAAAGAAGTGTGAAGTTACCCGACTGTCTGACTCATAGGTTCACTTTTTCCGACCTGTCCCCTGCAGCTGGATACCTCACTTAGATTGACAACTTCCCTCCAGATCATTACGGACACTGTTTCCAGTCCTGGACTTTGGTTTGATAGCCTCATGCTTTCTGGGCGTTGTAGTCTTGTTTTGCTTCCACTGAACTAATTATAGTTACCCACTTGAAATCAGTGATTTGTTGGTGAAATGTGAAGGCCTTAAAAGTGCGCACCTTGTGGCCTGGAATGAGGTGGTCAACATAATTTGTTCTAAAAGCGGCCTGAGACCCTCAGGGGTGAGTAGCCG
Source organism: Lissotriton vulgaris (assembly GCF_964263255.1). Classification (NCBI taxonomy): domain Eukaryota; kingdom Metazoa; phylum Chordata; class Amphibia; order Caudata; family Salamandridae; genus Lissotriton; species Lissotriton vulgaris. Next base: position 82,178,251 of record NC_141700.1, on the reverse strand, counting down.
TGCTCTACAAATACTGATTGATTGATTGAAGATGCAGTGCACATCAGACTGAAATGACCTGCCTTTCCCCACAATCGGTCAGGACTATCCCACCCTTCTGGGCAGCAGGGAAATCATAGCCATCATGTGCCAGAAACTTAATTTCCGTTGCCCACTGACTAAATGTTTGCTCTGGGTTCCCATCAGCGGAGTAATTGAGGAACCTCTTTCCGATCCTCCAGCCGCTGTGGAGTGGCACACTCACAGTCGTCCATAGAACCAGGAATGTTTGCACTGTAGGGTTTTTTTCCTGATGAAGATAAAAAGGCATTATTTGAACAGGAAAATCGGATATAAAATAATGCGTTTTATAACCCAATATCATTTATAGAATAAGAGCTGAAACCTGCACGAAAGCTGTCAGTTCCTGGGCTGAAGAAGTAGAGAAGTGCAAATGCTAAATGTTATCAATCATTAGAAAAGCTAATAGGACCGGCTGCCAGCATTTTGGTTGTGCTAATGCTTGTTTTGTTGTGTCATAGTTTTTGTAAAACTTAATTGTCGTGAAAACGCCTGGACTCTTATCAACCGAAAAAAACATTGGCTGAAGCAGAAATATTTGTTTTAGTCTCAAAAGGCACAGATTACCGAGCATTTCTTGGCAAGAAAGGGAACTACTTTGGGGTGTGTGTGCGTGCTTTTGTGAAAGGGCAGAATGCTGTAACTCACAGCAATTATTTCCTACTTCCAGTGCTTTGCCTGATGATCCTGTCAAAGACAATAAAAACAATCAGTGGGAAGAAGAAGGACTCCATGGACATCATCATCATAAACCTTTATTCGGTTTTTAAATAAAATCGTAAAAGTACAGTTGCAAGTAATACTTCATACATAAAACTGCATACTAATGTTCCAACAATTTTAGTAAAGTGCATGGACAAAGAAAGTGCAGAATGACGATTCTCAGATTAAAATGACAAGAGACTCAGGATTTCATTAAAGACGCGGAGGCTAACATTATGCATATTCATTTGCCACTCCTGACAGCAGCCCCTTTAAAGAATACCCACCATATAAAAATCCAGAACTGGAATTTAAACAAACAATAAACGTCCCAAGCAGGGAACTCCCCTCCTCTTTTAAATGCGAAACTGAAATGACTCTTCCGCATCTTTCTTTGTTCTCTTCCTCCACTTGATCTCCACTCTTTCATGTTTGAGATTCTGTAACCACAAAACACCAGATTTAGAAAGAAACACTTTTTTTAAACATGTAATAGTCTGAATGAACTTAATTATTTCTTAAACCTCTTATCTTCTTCCCTTCACACTCCTCCGAACAAACAAATCCTTTAATACCAGGGAGAGTGGGAGGGATAATGTTAGCCTCCGCGTCTTTAATGAAATCCTGATTCTCTTGTCATGTTAATCTGAGAATCGTCATTTCATTACAAGACCGGAGGCTACCATTATGCAAGTTGAACGCCCTTCACACCACCTCTGACATATGCTCAATTGGTCCAAAGTAATTTTTGCAAATGCTCCCACATTTGACCAATCTGCTGCTTATAAAATGTTCTCCAGTCATCCTCCATACCAACATGACTTGCTATCCTTGTTCCCCTAACAGAATGTGCCTTGAACTTCTCCATGTTCACTCCTGCCAGTTCCCTCGCACATCTCACCTATCTCAAAATTGTCGTAGTACTTACTGCTTTAAACGGTCTCACAAATTATATTAATAACTGATACTCACCACCACGTCGGTTCTCTAATACTCTACATTCATACTCCTTGAAACATTCCACCACACACAGTTTCTTACATTCATCATACTTAGAATAGAATATTATACTAGACATTAAGAATTCAAAACAAAAGGAAGGTGCACTACATAGAAGTCAGAACAAGTAAATATTTCATAAGTTCTTCTTTTTATTGAGTTCTTCAAAACAACCACCGGCACACAGCCAACGCGTTTCGTTCCCCAGTGCCACGGGAACTTCATCAGGGCTTCTTATATTTCAAATGTTCAGTAACCTGAAGGATAGGATGTTTAGTGCTTACTCATAAATGAGTTGTAAAATGTCACAACCAGTTTGTACAATCCTAGGTCAGTAATAACGTTTCACCAGATCACACAAAGGACTTCGCAATCTTCATAAGATGACTATAATTGACGCTAGATTTGTCGGGTGAAGCAAGTTCAACGGGAGCACCAAAGGGATGAGTACTCGTGTTATGTGCACCCAATTATAAAAACAACCTTGGCATTGTTCTAGAAGAGTATATATCCCAGGCGCAAACATCCTCAATATTGCGTTAGCGATCTCATTTAGTAGGGCGAGAATCACCAATTCTGTCAACAAAGTCCAAAATCGAAATTCGACGCTTGTGTAAGCGACCATGCTGCCCGACTCCATATCACAGGAGTTCTGATATCTATCAATCTGGGAGGTGCTATTGCCACTTATTGAGTTGGATAAACCAGCACCTTTAATTTCGATGCTTTAGGAGTTCTCTTTAGCCTCCTACTCTTCAGAAACCTGCAAACCAAAGCATTGCTTCCCACAGTCTTTTCACCAACTAAAACAAGTCCTGACAAAATTGCTGACCTATAGCAATTTATAGTTCTGTAACTCAAAAACTTCTCAAACCTTTCCACCAAACGATTTACTACATCCACTACGGGCGCCTCCAGGGGGTACAAACTCCTTTCCAAGCACCAACATACCCAAATCTTCCAAATTCCTCCAGATCCTTCCCTGGTTCCTGGAGCCCAGGATTCTTCAAGTAACTCTGCTGCCCTTTGTGAAAGTCCCTTGAATGCACCAGATCTCCTGACACCCTCCAAACCAGAAGGTTCAACCTGCCATTCTGAACCAAAGGCTGATCCTCTCCATCTTTGTTTATTAACAGACCTCTCTCTGCAAGAAGCAAAAAAGGTCTCTTGCATGCCAACTCCAATGCCGTAGAGAACCATGCCTGGGACAGCCAAAAAGGTATTATCAACACTAATTTACATCCTTCCTTCGTACTTTCAGAAGAACCCTCTGAATCATCAGGAACGGTAGGAACGCATAATCCATCATCTCTGTCCAATTCTGCTGAAACGCATCCATCGCTGCAGCTCCCGGATCCGGCATCCAACTGTAAAACTTCTAAATCTGACAGGTTAACCTGCTCGCAAACAGATCCACCTCCAATGACCCCAAATTCTGATCTATCTTCCTGAATTATTCCTGCCCAATTATCCAATTGCAGTAATCTTTTGTATTCCTTGAATTCCAATCTACTGTCAACAATCTTGTTCTTTAAACAAAACATCCACAATTCCTTTGCCACATCTGATAGCATCTTTGACCTGCAACCACCTGATCTGTTTATGTTAGTCACTGCTGAAATGTCCATCTTCAACAAGACTGTCTTTACGTGTAATTTCTCCCTGAAACTTCTCAAAGCTAACAAGCCTGCTGTCATCCAACCAGTTTATGTGACAACGCTTTTCTATTCCTGACCAGGCTCCACCTGTCTCATCTTCTCCCAAATGTGCACCCCATCCTATCGGGCTGGCATCTGTCTCTAGTATAAAGTCTGGAACACATCCAAAAAATCGCTCTCCCATTCCATGCCTCCAGATTGTGTAACCAGCAATATAACTCCTCTCTCGCTTCCTGATTCAACCCTACTTTTTCTCCATACCACAAACCTTTCCTCAATGCATTCCCTTTCTCTCGCTTTAAATCCCGAAAATGCAATGGACCGGGAAATGTATCGCCTGTATAGATTAAGAAAACAATTCCAGAATTCTTGCCAACTCCCTGAACATCATATCCTCGTTCCTCAAACTCTTTTGTACCACTTTCTTTATCATCTTCACTTTTTTCTCTGGTGACCTCAAAACTTCCTTTTTTTGTGTCTATTTTGACGCCTAGGAATTCCATATTTTGTGAGGGCACCAGGATCGAATTTTTTCAGATTCATCAAGAAACCCAAACTTTCCAATTTTTCCATAGTTAGCCTGAGTTGTAAAACTAATTCCACAGCATCCTGGGACATGATTACAATGTCGTCCAAATACACAGTCATACAGATCTCCCTCTCTCGCAAGTATGCTACCACTGCTTGCATTATCTTTGTGAAGCTCCATGGTGCTGAGGACAGACCAAAGGGAGACATAAAAACTGATACAACTGGTTCTTCCATCTGAATTGAAGACATTTCTGACTCTCTTCCTTCATAGGTACCGTGAAGTACGCATCCTTCAAATCTATCTTCCCTAGCCAATCCTTTGATTGCAACATGTCCTGTAAAAGATGAATCCCTTCAATCTTGAAGTGTCTGTACATTATGGTTCGATTTAAAATCCTTACATTTATTACGGGCCTCCATTCTTTGTCTTTTTTTCCTCTACAAACAAAGTCCTTACAAAACCTTTCAAAAGTTCCTCTATCTTGCAAATTGCTCCTTTCTCTAACATTTCTAACATCTCCTTCTCTGATACTCTTTCTTGTTCCTTTGTTAAAACTAACTCCATTGGCTCCCTTAATTGATTTTTTTTTTTTTATATAAACTCTGTCTTGAATCCTTGTATTACTTTTAAAAACCAAGGATCTTTTGATATCTTTTCCCATTCCTTCTGGCACTGTTTCAAACAAACTCCTACCTTTTTTAGGGTAGAACCAAAAATGGCGAGAAGGCCCATTGTTTGATACGAAACATGACATATTTTGGTGATACCATAATGGAGCTGCCAACCTTGAGAATGACCCATGTTATCCAATGGACCGCTAACGCTCATAGTAGTTTCCACTGTGGAACGCCCCTAAAGGGGCAATTAGGCTTAAACTTATATGTCATCACCTTATATATACTGCACCCTGCCTCTTGAGCTGAGCAGGCCTACCTTAGGGTGCCTGACATATCTTGTAGGTGGGGCATTTGACTGCGCCACACATGGTGAGGGCACAGTGAAAGTCAAGTAGTTTGCACTGCTCCTGCAGTCGTCAATGGCAGGCCTGCTGTCAGTAGTTTACTTGGGACACCAGGTTGGAACAAAACTGTGTTGCAGCCATGTAGGCCTCTTTACCACCTATGCCCTGGGGACCCCTGGTACCACATACTAGAGACTTATAAGGGGGTAAAGTCCTTGTCAATTAGGATTGCTAATTCACACATAACAGTTTAAGGGAGAGAGCACTGGCACTGGGGCCTGGTTAGCTGGCTTCAGTGCACTTTCAGAGTAGAAAGCCAGCATCTAGTAGCCCAAATGGGTCAATAAGTGGGGTGGTTATCTGCAAAGAGCCCTGTTTTCATACATAGGGTTTATTATGACTGCTGTCCCCTATTGAACATATTTGTCAAATTTGTGACACACAAAAATAATGCAATCTACATAATTCTTAGGCGTGTGCTTACATCTGCCTGGGTTTAATACTTTTGGGAATCAGTTTGAAGACCTACACTACTCATGAATCACAACTCTAGTAATGTCAGTAACTAATTGTAGTGTATGAGAACAAGCAAAGTAAATTCCAAGTACTTGACTTTCATATATTAATTTAACAAGTTCCACAGCAATAAAATATTGTTTGTTTGTATGAAAAGACTATTTTGCAACCAACCTTAAAGCACTATAAAGATAATTCACATGCATGCCACAAGTCTCTCTGAAACTTATGTAGACAATATGTCTGAAGGTATCAGCCAAACAAAAAACAACTGTGCTTTCAAGTGGGTAGATTAAAGTGTGATTCTGAGAAAATGAGAAAGAGCAACAACAAGATTAATCTGATATTTAGGTAAAGTTTTTTTTTATGTAAGTAGTATAAAGGGATGCACAATTAGATCTATTTTGATAATGATGTGTGTCTTTTTATGTGGATCCTCAAGGTACCAATCAAATTGTCACATTGTTCCTTTATAGATATGCAGTCGTGACTGCAGTTAATCAAAATGTATTTAAAGTACATTTGAGTTCCAGAACTTGTGTCTATGATTTAATGACTGGTCTGTTCCATTAGTGAATGGGCATGTCTTAGCTTCTGGGCAGAGACACTATGTCACCATACTTTATTCTCAAGAATAAATATTTTGAAGGCAGATTTTGGAATTTGCACATTTGTGCCTCCTCAATACAATTGTAGCAAACATTGTTGTGTAGGAAAACATTTGTTAGAAAGTAAGTTCATAATTTGGGGGTGTGAGCGTCCAACGTATCAATACGCAACCAAGCAAGGCTATACCCCCAGTTCACAGAGAAAACTTGTCTCAACCCTAGGTGTTATAGTACAGGATGCAATTGCATCCCGAGAGAAACTGGAGATAGATTCACTCAGTGCAACCAATGTTACAGTCAGGAAAACAAAACAATAACATCTCCAAACCATTTGGGAACAATCAAGACACATGCACCTAAAAATACAAAAAATAGACAAAAAAAAGGATTAGGTGAAGTTGAGAGATAAAATAGTTCTCTTTAGAAAGGCAAACCGCATTAAGAGCCAGTCAGTTTGCAAGTATTGCAGTAGTCATAGATTTAGAAGCTACTTGAGGTGGAAGGCGATGGAGCATGGGTCAGGACAGCCTTGCAAGTCATCCCAGTCAACCATGACATAATGGATGGAATGAGTTAGGGTGTGGGTTGTGCATTGCACAGCATAGCTGGTGAATGTCATGAATGTTTTGGTTTGTATCCACTAACTGGCATCTAACCTTTAACTATGTTTTTAAAAATTTTTTAAAGGATACATCTTCGTTGCACATTGCAGCAGCGATGACAATAATAAGTCTACACTGACCTGTAATGCTTACCTTTGAGCTATTGGGGAAGTCGATATTCTGAATACAATATTTTAGGAGGACAATATTTAATACTCATTTTTGGGATAAAATATCAATTTCAGTAGTCCCATTTATTTTAACAGTCACGAACCAGGGTTTTTTAATCCACGTTTCTCAACTCTAACTCTTTTGAAGTTTCTAGGGGTCGGTGGCCATACGTTTATCAAACACTTGCATGGAGAGGTACCATTGTGAAAACTTTGTATTTCTGCTAAGAAAATCTGGTAACTATGCCTCCTGCTGATGCTCCGCTTCAGAAGTGAGCTCCTGGTTAGGAGGAGATATTAAATGAGACAATTGGGAGCTGGGAAGCAGGTGAAAAGAGACCACGACCACCAATGACACAGCATGACAGCTGCGGTATTCAGGAAGGACAAGGGCAACCTATGTAGAGGTTATGAGGTGGGAGGGGACAATTGATGAGAGGTGGGAAGAAAACCAGAACTTAATTTGAGCCGTGGTTTCCGATGCTCGGCACCAGCACTTAATTGTTAGCACCAGCACTTATGATAGTTTGCCACATGGAGGAACTGTTTGTTTAATTTAGAGGTGAGTACAACAATAGTTGTTTATTAATTCAATATACATAAAAATGAAAAACAATTTCCACCCAAGCCATTCCTATCGCTAATACTGTCATTGGCACTGCTGGAAAGTAGCAAAGGGTAGTCTAAGCGCTAAGCCCCCTGACGAGAGCCCCAGCACTTATTGTTTTACAAATTAAGCACTGAAGAAAGCCTATGACCACAGCCACAATGTAGTGGTCTTGGTGCACAGTATGCGTTTGAATGTTTTGCGTGGTGACGGCAGACAGATGAGGATCAGTGGGAGATACGGAACCAGAAATATAATGGACTACAGCTAATGCAACTTTGCTGTTGGGGTGTACTGAAGTGGGACAACCAACATAGTGTGTGTTTTAACGGGGAAGATAAGGAAGACAAGACTACTGAAAGAAAGCAGCAACTACCAACACAATATGGCATCTGCAGCAATGGCCAAAAAAAGGGGAAGCGGCAGACTAGGTGGCACAGTGGGATATATATACTTTATCGGGGTAGAAGGAGTCCGCTCGGAGGATGCAACTGGGCAACAGAACTTGTAAGCGCCCGTTTTTGCCTACTATCTCCAACAAACTGCATGGTAAGTGTGTGAGGGCCTCAGTAATTGGAGCCACCCGGGTTGACCATAAGTAGTGCAAATGGATGCGTATCGGGTCCACCAATAGCTTTCTTGACTTCTAAAAGTAAATATGGGCCAACAAGTCCAACCACTTTTATGGTGCTGTTAGCTGAGAAGCCAAAACTGGATAAAAGCCATATCAACGCTTGGTGGTCCAAGAGGTTAACCTTCAGGGAGAAATGTACCCCTGTGGGCTTGTGAACTCACTTCAAGTGTGTCCTGACTGTCTGCCAAATCTGTTTTCTCCAGAGATTCCCAGATATGTTCTGTATACAGATAAAGTTCCAACTTCTGAAAACAAAATGAGTCATACAAACAGAGGGATGCTTTTGACAGAGAGTTTTCCAATTATAGCCAACTGATTCTGCTTCCTTTGCCTTGAATGTCCACATGTGCAACTGTTCTATGAATTCCATTTCCCATGTACTGATTATTAAAACCGCTTGTTTTACTTTCAGCTATTGATGGTGCACCATACAGGGGTCAACTGAACATTAATAAAAAAAATGGAAAATTTTTATTGAAACATTCTGAAACAGTGATTGCTGTAATCTTCAATAATATAGTTCACAAAAGGGAGTCGAATATAAATAAAGGAGGGAATGAACATTATTATGTGTGAACCAAAATATAGAACGACAAGGAATAAGCTGTAAGCTCACAAAATGTATATATGGTTTACTATCCAAACACAGAGCCAGTTCACGTCTTCATTACTTGTTTTGTTTTAAAATGAAATGTGAGAGAAATCATGTATGTAAGAAGGGGCGGACTCACAATGGTCCAAATTGCAAAGTCTTAAATCTGCTCTTGTGGGGTTACTGTTGTACAGATTTCTAACTTTATAGGATTTCACAGAGCATCACAAAGAACTCACCATGAAACGACAGGTCAACGCAGTCTCCTCCACCTGCTTCCACACTCTGCATGCTTCATAGAAACATCAAACGGCTCCTCATCGGCACAAGAAAAACGTCACTCAAGGTCTAATCACCAGTCGGCTGGACAATGGCAACACACTGTATGGAGGAACCAACACCAAACTCATGAGAAGACTCCAGACAATACAGAACTCAGCGGCTAGACTCATCCTCAGCCTACTCAAATGGACCCACATCACCCCACAGCTCAGGAACCTCCACTGGCTCACCATCCAGAAAAGATGGCAATTCAAGATATTGACACACGCCTACAAAGCCCTCCACGACCAAGGACCAGCATACATGAATCACTGCATGAACTTCCACCAACCATCCGGAGACCTTCGCTCCGCCTCCCTCACTCTCACACAGACACCGCTCATCTGCCAAAGCCACAGCGGATGCCGTTTCTTCTCCTACCTCGCTGCAAAGCTCCCTCCACTTCCGAGCATCACAATCGCTGGAAGAGGCTCAAGGCCTGGCTTTTCGACTGAGTCCAGCAACCTGGTAGCACCTGGATACCCTCACGGGTGATTAGCAGCGCTTTACGAACACTGTATGATTCATTGAATGTTGTTAGGACTATTAGTAGAATGCACATCTGACCCTGGAGGGTAACCAAGACCTGGGTAAGAAGGGGACTGAGCTGGCCGAGCCTGTGGTCTAAGTAAAGAGTCCTGTCTTCAGTTTCTTGAGAAATTCAATGACTGCGGAGGCGGCTCTGCTGTGCGGGGGAGGTAATGCCATGCCTTGTGTGCGAGGTACAAGAAGGTGCAGCCACCGGCTCTAGCTCTGTAGATGCATTGGATGTGAGGGAGCAGCAGTTTGAGGTCGGAGTATGTAAGCTAGGGGGCCTTAGTTGTGCAAGGCAAAGTATATGACACGCAAAAACCCCTTCTCTTACAACCCCATTAAATAATTTTCATCCACTTGTCCCACACTGAAAAGGCACGTGCTCCACCTTAAGATTGGAGAAAAAGCATACCCTTTCCAGGTTGGGAAAACACCTGCTGGAGGCATGCATGTACTACAACATTTTGAAAGTTTTGAATTTTGAAAATCGCATCCTAATTTGGCAGTAGAGAGGGTATCGCTAGCGGAATACAACCAAGACACTTAAGAGTTAAGAGGCGCCAGTGCTTTCCAGAGTTCAGAGAATGCCCAGAGTTCAATCAACTTTGCAATGTGTGCTTTGACATCTATAATATGGTACTTTTGAGAAACATCTGGCTTATTGGCATACTTGCTGCCTAAGTAATAAATGTTGATAAAGGAGTTTGAGGGATTTTGTATATATATATACAGCACGCCGAAAACGTTTCTTGTCAAAATAAAGCATCTCCGAAGGGGTCCTGAGTGCAGTGTTTCTTTGTGAGAAACTGGAGCTGACATATGGAGTGCGGTCCACCACCGCACTAACTGCACCCATCAACAAGAGTGCGATGATTGCCCTTGGTGGAGTTTGGAGCGGAATGTACAAAGGCAGTGGCACCGCCCTTCAGGAATCCGGAGCCTCGCCGCCGACAAAGTCGACAGTTATACACACTGTTGGAGACACAGTCCATATGACTGATTCCAGCGTCGAATGCAACAGGGGTCCTGGGGTTGGACGTTGGACCCCCAGAGGAGATGGCATTTCCGGCACTTCGAAGACATGACTGCCGGTGATTTTAGGGGACTCGGATCAACCACATTATAGACGACCTGAGCAGCTGGTACAAACATCTTTGGGAAAGACACTACATCGCTATAAAGCCACAACAAGAAGAGGAGCGTGGCGAAATACTTACCAACAGCTCTAACCGGACTCTGAATCCCAGAATGCAACATTGGGAATTTCAGGTGAAGTGTAAGTCCTCTCTCGTTGCCGAACTGCCATGTCCAATGAGAATTAACTTACCTGTTTTTAAACGCTAGCAGGACAGAATGTGCTATTAATGACGAGCTGAAGAAGGCAGCACGCCGAAACGTTTCTTGTCAAAATAAAGCATCTCCGAAGGGGTCCTGAGTGCAGTGTTTCTTTGTGAGAAACTGGAGCTGACATATATATATATATATATATATATATATATATATATATATATATATATATATATATATATATATATATCATCTGCATAAGAGGAGTTTTAATGTTCTCAACCAATAGAATATGTTATATTTGTGAAACGTTACTTGTTTGCTTTACTTTAGGGTCTAATGGTAACCAAAACAGAGAAGTGCGCGGTGAGGTCATGACCCTGTAGACTTGGATGCTGGATGTCAATACAGGGTATCTCACCTTTCTCCTCATAGGTTAACCTGCCTTCTGTATAAGAGCTGGACGTGGAGAGCTGACAAGGGGCAGTCTGCAATATGAATACATTTCCTACCTTACTCCTGATGACGTTAGGGAATTCTTTATAAGCTATGTACATCAGAGGAGGAATCCTTAGATATGTAGATTTCTGACTTTTTAATGATTCGTTTTTAAATCAGTCTATTAGCACAAGTTGGTATTTTTTGTTATCCAGAAGATGTTCTCTTTTTTTTCCTTTGTAACATTTTTTGCAATTGCAAATCCGGTCATTAGAAAAATTACTGCATTTGAGACCGCAAAATGGCACTTTAGTATTTAGTCATATTTTTCAATTCAGAGAAGTCTTTTGAATCAGTTTTTTGTAACTCATTCAGAATCACAATTAGGAAGGAGCGTGAAGAGGGTATCGCCTCAGGGCCGGACTGGCTGTACCAGGCACTGGGCATTTTCCTGGTGGGCAGGCAGGGTGGGGACTGGTTATGTTGCTGGGGCGGGGCCGTCTGCTGTTCCTGCCAGCATCGCTTCAGAGCTTTACAAACAATGCAAAACACAAACGGTTTCAAAGCATGCTGGTCAGTTCATGCTCGCTTTAAAACAATTTGTTTTAAAATTTGGGTGGTTCTTGGGTCTTACAGGGTCGACGCACGCAGTGTTGGCCTTAAGTGGGAAGGGTGTGAGAGTTCAGGTGTTGCTTAACTCAGAAAATCAAATGCATATATGAGAAAGATTCCTCGATTGAAAATGGTTATTTCTTTTATTGACCGTGCAAATGCATTTCAGTTTATTATGTTAAATTATACCATTGCCTTGATTGACAATTGTTAGAAGTGATTCTAATCATGATTTCAGAAACATTCATGTCCTCTACCCTGCCCTGACCACATTGCTATTAGTGAACCAAGAGGATTGGAAAGTCAGTTGCCTTTTGCCGCTATGCGTGGCCTAGGATGTTACTATAGATTGGATAACATTATAGTCTTTTGTCAGGGGTGTAACACAGACCCCCGCATCCCCCGCGGTGCGAGGGGGCCCCAAGCTCCAGGACGCCCCCGCGGCACTGCCCTTTGGCCGGAGAGCTCCTGATTGAGCTCGGAGGACGCCCCTCTAAGTTCCGTGCAGGGAGGCCCCCTCCGTTTTTGTTACGCCAGTGTCTTTTGTTTCTGTGCAGCGCACACCCTGAACTGATGTATCTCAAGGCACTCACCTGTGATGATGAGCAAAAGAGGAGCCACTGTGAAAAAAGCACTTACCTGGGATCACACAAAGGAGTCAAGTGGAAGCCGAGATTGATGCAAGGTTTCCTGGTTTCACGTTTACAATTTGTCCACTACATAGCTATCTCTTTCCTTCTTCCATTTTAGACCAAAGCTTAATGGTTTTTATTTTATTATTTGAGGCACTAGATCAGTACACTGTATTAAATACATGCAGCGTATGCGTATTTCACAAGAGCAGGTGGTGCTGTATGTTTTAAATGCAGAAGCAGGAATTAAATTCAGAGCACCCAACCCTGGTCAGTGCATTGAGACCATTGGCTCCACGTAGCTAAAATTCTTCATTTATGGTCACCCATTCTTGACATGATTGATCCACTCACTCTTCGCCCATGTATTCATTCTTCGAGCCATGCAGCCATGTCTCCAATCTTCATTCATCCATTCAATGCTTGGCCAAGTTCTATAATGAAAAATATGTTGTAAAACAAACCACATTTGCAATTTTTTTTCGAAACTTTCTTTGGAGGGAACAACCCAAACATACCATACAGTGGTCATGCTCACAATTTCTTTTTTTTTTTTTGCAGATTTATATAGCGCGAACTAGACCCAAAGGTATCAGAGCACTTTACATGAGCACCGGTTGCATTACAGATGGACAATTCATTTTTGTTTTGTTAGGCACAGGGATATTAAGTGATTTCCCAGAATCACAGGATGTTGAGCGTCCCTGCCCAGACTCGAACCTGGTTCCCCAGTTCCGAGTTCGACTGCTCTAGCATTTAGGCCACATCCTCTCCTGTGCTTACTTTCTACATGCAGCGTGAGAGTTAGCTTGGCAAAATCTGCTCAGGCAGTTTTGGTATCAGTCATTCCTGCATCTCCTGTGAATCATGATGAGAAGTATCAGCGCTTTCTCAACTGCAATGGTGTTTGCAAACCACTGAAGGGGAGGTAACAAGGACCGACTTTAAGGCAGTGCGACCACTGCAGCCTGGCACTGACCTTGATGGGGCGTGGTGTTGAGAAATTACTTATAGGTTTAAAATAACCTGCTGCAGAGTTCCTTGTGTGTCCAGCAGTTTTCAGGCAACAATAAAAATGTCCAGATAACTATGGTGATTGATGTTCCTGCTGGAGAGGGATCGGAGTTTTGTCTAACAGCAGTTTTGACTCTTTATAAAGTAGCGCAGAGGGTTAATATACCTGCTGTAAAGAATCTGTGCCACGCAAATCAGAGAACTGTGGGGCATATTACCAATGGGGGGCGATAGGCAATTATCGCCGATTTAGCGGCCGTTTTCGTCCGCTCAGTGGCGATAATTTTATCGCCCTATTAGCAAGCTGTCGCTAACTGATGTTAGCGAAATGTTTTAGGCCATAGCGAGCGGTTTAGGGCCCGCTTTGCATATCAGAGACATTAATCACTAATGACATGCAAAGTGGCCGTACCCAACCAGTTAGCGACTGAAAGCAGTCGCTAACGTCGCTATCCCCTATTAGCAAGGCAGGCGTAGCGTTGGAAATATTTGCGCTAAGCGCGAATATCTCCAAATACTAACGCCTGCCCAGACCAGTTCTTAGCCATGTTATCCAATAGGAGGTGGATAGCATGGCTAAGAGCATTTCGTCGCTAATGTGTGAATATCGCTGTATTCTCAGCGATATTCTTGCATTTCGCCGCTATAGCTGGATATTTTAGCACAATGGAGAAAAACGTTGCTAATAGCATGTTTTCTCCGCTAACATATCCAGCGATAAATATTGCTACTTGTTGGTAATATGCCCCTGTATTTTATGTGGATAGCTCAGCTGGTTACTGCTTTTGTCACAGAAATCCTTTTGTTACTTGTAGTTCATAAGTAACAATCCTATTAGTGCACAGAAGCCTATGAAATGTCACCAAAGAGTTGCATGCAAACTGCATGGCATAGGTGAGAACTTAGGAGCTCATTAGGATTGCGGTTAATCCTGAGTTTGTGCTTCTCCAGACAAAACACTCTTAAAACATACTGGTATGGATGACATGTGCTTCCCACACCTTGTAAACCTCACTGTCTTATGTGACATTTCCTATAGACTGAATTGCACATTTATGATTCATTGTCTCTGTGTAATGTGTGTGTGATGTAAAGTGCTCAATCACCCTACACTGGTATGAGTAGCGCTATAAAACAAATGAAATACCTGTGAAAGAGGGGCTACTGAGAGATAAGGGCAGGGCCAGACTGGGAACCAAAACCGGCCCTGGCAAAGAGCTCGGCCCAGGGGTTGGGGGTGCGGTCGAGCTATTTGTCAGGGCCGGTTTTGGCCGATTTTGTCACAGGGGCCGATTTTGCAGCTATGCTGCAAAATCAGCCCTGTGACAAAAGCAGCCCCACAGGGGCCCAAAATCGGCGCCCGAACTGGCGGCCCGGTGCCCGCTACGGCCAGTCTGGCCCTGGATAAGGGGCACTGTTGGAGGGTGGTAGTGAGAGAGTCCATGGAGGATGGAGTCACGGTGCCACCAGCCTAAAGCTGCCCAAGAAGGTAACAGATTCACAAAGGGAAAGCTTCCCTGCTGGGCTGCTTCACCTTTTGGAATTCTGTGTGTGTTTGTAGCTATTCACAGGTGATTTTGTGAAGCAAAGTATTATTACAAAGATTCATCTCATTTTTATAGACAGCTCACAACAGTTGGTCCGCAATATGACTTTACCATCACCTAATAACACTGCATTGCTCTAGACAGACAGTCGTAGGGAAAACATGGCGGCAGTCGGCTGACTGCGGCAGTGCTCCGCTCCGTCTCGTCCTTCAGATGCCTGGTCGGTAATGTAGAAAACTCGACTCGCTTACCATCAGCAACACGAGACTACAGGGCACCCTTTTTGCTGGTTTAACTCCTCCAATTTAACTTTTAACAGTTTTGGGAAAATAACTTGCCCTTAGCTCGATGTGCTGGCTTCCATGTGCTAGGAGCGGCGCTCGGGAGGAAGGGCGCGGCAGACACAGCAGGCTCGGCAGCTCTATCAGCTGCGGTGACGGAGACGAACGAGGAAGTGAACGCCCTTCGTGTGCCGAGCTCTCACCTGCGCTGCAACGGTGGAAGCAAGCCTCCCTGGAGCTCCGCAGAGTGAGACGGACTCAAAGTCTTCTCGGGGTCGCCAGCGCAAACGGAGTTAACGGAGCCTCTTGCAATAACAAGCTGATATTTGAAGCTAGCGTTTCGCCGGGCACAAAAACAGACGGTGGCTTTGCATCTCTGTACACAAGTGCTACACTAAAAAGCGGGTCCTCAGAGTCTTCTGCAACTTCTGTAGTAAGTGAAAACAGCGTTAATGAGCTAATTAATAGTAGAACTTATTGCACGTCTTTTAGCTTAACTTTGGCACACATGAGTGCTGCAGAGTCTGCTAGGAAGTTAAGAGGAAAGAGCGTAGTAAAGGGCTTAGTGGGGGCCAGCGTATCTCGCAAAAAGAAAGTAAAGAGCGTATTGCAAGATATTGAAGAAGAGGCTGATAGGAAGGTGTCTGAGTCAGGAAAAAGCCCACAATCAGGCGCAAAATCACACTCAGATCAGGAAACGTCCTCTTATCTCTCGACTGAGGTTAAAGCAAAAAGGGGAAGGAAACGTTCCAAAGCGAAACCCCCTACTGCTCCCATTCCCAGAATTACCCCATCTTTGCACTCATATTTCAAGGTGGTTTCTCAAATCTTGAGCCTTGGAAAAGATCAATTCCAATCTAATAATAATACTTCCAAACTTGTTTCAGAGACCATGGAAAGCAAAGAGCAAGTTTTGCCTCTCGAGACCTTAGCCAACCTAGTGGAAAATCAAGCTACCAGTATTGATTTGTCTCATACAATACAATTAGAGGAGAGCCCTCTTGATGAGGTTGAGGTAGAGAGTTCAGTGCTTAAAAATACAGCGGACCAAGCCACAGTAAACTCTGAAATGTTAAAAGCAGTGGATGAATTGTTATTACCCATTCCTCCAGCAGATGGCAGTAATGATCCTGTCGGGATCCCCAATATCAACATTGAAGATAACTTTGAAGCTGGGATATTCTCTGAAACTCCTTTGAAAACACCTCAAGAATTAAGTGAGGCGGTCAGCTCATGTGTAGAAACAATATCTGTAGCCTCAGTACAAACTATGTTTGCGGCATTATCTGCAGAGATTAAACAAGGCTTTGCTGAGTCAGCCTCTAATCAAAGAGAGATAAGGAGTTTCTGCGAATCTCTTGATGAGAGATTAGGCAACCTGACGTTAAGAACTCAAGCTTTAGAGGAGACAGTGGGCCAAATATCAATGAGAGCTGAGGGCACTACTGAGGACATTGCAAAATTAAGGAAAGAAGATCAAGCCCTCTCAGAAAGAATGGAGATTTTAGAAAACAACGCGAGGCGTAGTAATATACGCATTCTGAATATTCCTGAGGGGAGTGAAGGTCCGGATATTAAGAGTTACATAATTACTCTACTAAAAGAAACATTAAATCTTTCTCAATCCATTGAAGAGCTAGCAGCGGACATCCAACGCATACATCGGGATCCCTTCAGACGTAACATCCAGCGGACCAAGCCTAGGAAAATCCTAGTAAACTTTCACACCTACTCATTGAAAGAACACATTTTGAATCAGGCACTTAAGCTTAAGTCGCAAACATACAAAGGCTATAATTTTCAGATTCGCTCAGATTTGTCCCGCTTCACCTTGGACAAACAATGGGAGCTCGGCCAAAGGATGGACGCTTTTCGTAAGCTAGGAGCTACAGTACAGATGGGTTTCCCTGCCTCCCTTAAAATCATGCTTGATAACAAAATGTACAACATCAGATCAGTACAAGCTGCAGATGATCTTTTATTATCCTTTGGCAGTAGGAAACCAAGGGAGTGATACTAAGATGTGTTGAAACATTCAAATGAATTAAAAGATCGGTATTGACGCTTAAATCTTAGAACCCCCATACGCTTAAAAAACCTAATATCCAATGCCAAGGTTAAATACATTGATTAGGGAAAATGATGATCAATCGCACCTTACCATGAGCAAAGGTAGACATGAATTTATGAAGCGTAGTTTTGTGGAAGTTCCACGGAAATGGAAAAGGGTAATAAAAGAAGATCATAATGAGTAAAGCTAAAAAAAAAAACTAAAAAAAAAACAGGGAACAAAAGGGGTAAAAATTAGGAAAAAAAAAAATACAATAAATAAATAAAAATACATAACTATACTCGTATCTAAGATAATCATAAAATATAACGGCAAGTCACACTATAATTATTAAAGGCACATGGAGGCGAGAGGGGGAAGAACTAGGGGCACTTACTTCAGGAAATTTTCCGGTTGGTGAGTACGGGGGGGTTTTCCCAGGGTGGGAGTAGGGGAGGGTATGGGGGGTAGGGGGGCACAATCACACTTCTAAAAAAGAGCTCCAATCTTTTTGTGTAAATAACTTTTTCAACGCTATGTTTTCTTTTCATCTTCAGCCAAACAGTAATAATCTGCTTGAATTGTCAAATTTCTTCTTTTCACACTTAGTTAGTCTAATGAATAACTTAATTTTAGAACTTAATGAGTAAACTAAAAATATTATCCTGGAATGTTAATGGTCTCCGCACCAAGCCGCGTGCTAACAAAATCATGCAGTATCTTCGAGATATCGATGCGGGAATCATTATCCTCCAGGAGACCCATTTAATCGAGAGTGAGATACTCGAGTTGGTTCGAAGGAATAGATGGATAGAATCATCGATTTCAACAACACAAGGTTCTAATACACGGGGGGTCTCGATCTTTTTCAAAAAATCCGTCATATTTAAAGTAAAACAGCAGAAAGTAGACACTGGAGGGAGATGGGCTATCGCAGCAATAGAACTAGGAGACACCAAGTTAACACTTGTGGGATACTATGGCCCCAACATAGATGACCCCTCAATATTGGAAACCCTTTTTAGCCATTTGCTTTGCTTCCCAGACCCGGTGATTATAGCGGGGGATTTCAATATAACTTTGAATCCACTTCTGGATAAATCCCCTAATAGTAGGCAGAAAATCATCTCTAAATCCAGAAACTGTCTGCTAGGTTTAATGAACCAATACGATTACATAGATATTTGGCGGTTCAAAGAGGGTCAAAGACAAGAATTCTCATTTAGGAACTGGAAATATAGACATAGATCCAGAATTGACTTCATTCTCACAAGTAGAGTTCTAGCTGAAGACATTACCTCAATACAATACACTCCAATGCATCTCTCTGACCATTCTGCAGTTGAGTTAGAATTAAAACTGGCTACGACACCTCTTACTAGAATATGGTCTTTTGACAGATCTCTTCTCTCTTCAACAGAGGATATTGAATTTTTACAATCCGAAACAAGATACTTCTTTAGCACCAATAAAGATACAGCCCCCATAGGAATAATCTGGGACGCGTTTAAATGTACATTAAGAGGTTTCATTAAAAATAAAGTAGCCTATCGTAGGAGACAGTATACAGACGAAATTACCTCCATTGAAAGTAACATTTTGACAGCACAGAACGATATAGATAACACTGCTCCTATAGATAATCACATCCTGGCCGCAAAACACATAGAATTGAATAGGCTGAAGCTTTCATTGTCAGCAGTTCTGGAGAAACGGGTCATACAGAGATGGGAGGCTAGTAAACTCTCGCATTGCCAATATGGGGAGGGGGCAGGAAAGTTACTTGCCTGGAAAACAAAATCTGACCGGGTCCGCAACAACATATCTTCAGTCACATCAGTGGAAGGCACTGTTTCCAGGGATGAGGAAATTAGAGCAGTTTTCAGAAATTTGTTTCAATCTATATATCAGGACGACCTTAAGCCTAATCAGAATGACATAATTAATTGGCTCGAGGGTATATCTCTTCCGTCCTTAACAACAGAACAGTCCTGCTCCTTGGACGGGGAAATAACCATATTAGAGGTAGAGGAGGCCATAAAGAAAGCAAAGAGTGGAAAGGCTGTAGGTACTGATGGTATGCCTAGCGAAATTTACAAAAAACTTGTCTCAGAGGTTTCACCAGTACTGGCTACTATGTTTAATCAAATCCTTAGAGAGGGCGAGTTACCACCGGAGTCATGGAATAATGCCTCTATAACCCTCATCCTGAAGCCTGGGAAACCCGCCTCAGACTGTGGCTCATACAGGCCCATTTCTATACTAAACGCCGATTATAAAATTTTTACATCTATATTAGCTAATCGGCAGGGTCGGGTAGCTACTGATATTATAGCTCCGAACCAAAAGGGGTTTATAAAAGGGAGACAGCTCTGTGAGCTTACGTATGAATTGATTGGTTCAATGGATATTGCTATAAAGGAGGAAATTCCATTGGTTGTTCTCACTTTGGATGCCACCAAGGCCTTCGATAGGGTGAATTGGTTGTACCTGTCGGAGGCCTTGAGGAGGTTCAACGTGGGGGACAGATTTCGGAGGACGATAGATCTTCTATATCGTAATCCATCTGCTTCACTGTTGATTAATGGAGGCTTG
Source organism: Lissotriton vulgaris (assembly GCF_964263255.1). NCBI lineage: Eukaryota > Metazoa > Chordata > Amphibia > Caudata > Salamandridae > Lissotriton > Lissotriton vulgaris. The sequence continues at coordinate 82,158,299 of NC_141700.1, read as the reverse complement.
ACAGAGCCCTTCAAGGTTATGAGAGGAACCAGACAGGGTTGTCCCCTGTCTCCTCTTCTCTTTGACGTATATATAGAACCTTTCGCTCAGACTCTCAGAGACAACATACTCATTAAACCTTTTATTTATGGTGGCTGGGATAAGAAGGTGGCACTTTATGCAGACGATATTATGGTTTTTTCCACAAGTTATGAAGAGGCATACCCAGAGATAATTGAACAGGCCCTTACATTTGGGAAAGTGTCAGGGTATGAAATTAATGCCCTCAAGACAGAGTCAATGTCCTGGAATTGTAATATAATTGATAACAATGGGACATTTAAAAGCCAAATTCGATATTTAGGGGTGAACATAGTTAAGGACATCAATGCGATTGCTTCTCTTAACTTTAACAAAGTGGCTGCAGAGTGTCGGAAATTTATGAGAGATTGGTCTCATCTTCCGCTTTCTGTTCTGGGTAAGGTTAATTTGGTGAAGATGAGTATTTTACCGAAAGTTTCTTTTTTATTTAATTCAATACCACTATATTTTGATCCAAAATTAATATCCAAATTACAGAGTGCAATTACCAGTTTTATTTGGAATAGTAAAAGTGCCAGAATCTCGTGGAAAAAAATTAGGCGTCGTAGGGAGAAGGGTGGGCTGGCTGGCCCAGACCTTCAAATATATGCATGGGCGTTCCAGCTATCGCACATGCGTATGTTGCTTAAAACCCCCACATCTACAGGGATGGGCCCCCTTTTCTCTATATTATTGGAATGCGAAGGTGTTAATCATGCTGGTTTCTTGTTTAAGTTTGGTGACCGCAAATTCTTTAAGAAGATAAAATTGAAAGTTCTAAAGGGAATTGTATCTACTTGGTACAAAGTTAGGCAAGCGATAAAGATTGGATACTATTCAGCGAAGGCTCCGATATGGAACTTACCCGCTCCTCCCGTATGGACAATAGATGCCCTTAATAATCCGCTAATAGAAGCTGGCATTCATAGTTGGGACGACCTGTTTATGGACGGGGCCTTACTCCCATGGGATTATCTTATTAACAAGGCAGGCCCAGGGTTGTCGAGATTTAAATATATCCAGATTTCCAGCTGGGCTCAGTCATATAAAGATCAGCCAACGCGACGTAACAAGCAGCCTATAGGCGGTTTTAGCGACTTGGTGACTTGTTTATTAGACAGCCCAGTCGCAAAAAAAGAAATCTCACGTTGGTACAACAAAATAGATGAAATAGATGGCAGCTTTCAGTTACCGACAACACTGTGGGCAGAACTAATGCCAGGCTTAGATGTGGAAGAGCTTTGGTCTGCTTCTTGTTCATTGCTTTGGGATTTAGTTAAACCCTCGTGGCTTCGTAGGAACCACCTTTTTACCATACATAGGGCATATTACTCTCCCTATAGGTTAACTAAATTCTCATTAGTAGGTCCAGTTCTATGTCATAGATGCGGGTTAATTGCAGCCACGGATACACATATGTTTTTAGAATGTCCAAAATTATCAGAATATTGGGAAGCTATTAAGAATAAGCTATCACAATCTTTGGGTGAACATGTCTCTATAGACCTCGCTCTTGTTATCTTTGGTCTGAGAAATAAAACCTGCAACGCAGCAACCAGATTGATATTTTACTCCATTCTTGCGGCACGTAGGGAGATATGCAGACATTGGAAAGATGTTCAACCACCTACAGTACATGAATGGCGAACATCACTCCTTCAAATTTCCAAACTTGATCTAGCCAGGGTAGGAAATCCGAATAGTAGAGCGTTCTGGGCAATGCTTGGATAGTCGTGATCACGCCTGGGTTTTTTTTTTTCTTTTTTTTTCCCCAGGTCCTATGATTAATGTGCGCATTGCCTATCCTGGCTAACAAGACTAACAGTCTTGTACCAAAGGGGTCTCGATAATTCGGGCACTATCAACTGAGGTACCGCCCTAAGCAGGTTTAAGATTGGTCACTGTATATAGTGCTGATGGGAACTGGCCTCGCTTCTCTTCATATAAATTTCCCTACCAGCTATAAGCTGAGCTGGCACAGTATACGACCAGTCGGCTCATTGCTCTGTGGTGGTTTTCTTCTTGGTTTTGATAGATTGGAGCTATGCACACAAATGAGGATAAAGAAAAAAAAAAAAACAGTTGGTCCGCAATTTGTGATCTCTATTTGCGATCCCACTGTTTGCTTATATGGCCCATCGTCTCATGTTCAAAAATCCACTTACTGCAACCGGAACTGGTAGCAGCCATTTGTAAGTGGTTAACCAGAATTTCCACAGGGGAGAGCATTGCCAAATGAAAGTAGCCCGTCACTCTCTCCTCCTTTCCATCAGGTTTCACGTGGGGTCCAAAATGAGCCATAGAGTGTACATCTGGACATCTACATTGACTGATGCCGTGCTTAATTTGTTAAAAGTGCCGGGGCTCAAAGTTTCTTTTCAGAATCAAACAGCAAGTCTGACTACTCTTGATTCCACTTCATCCCTATTTCATCCACCATCACACACTCCCTGCCCCTTTATCTCACACTTATACAGCCTTTTTCATCCCTGCTTTCTCACTGTTGTTCCATCTTTCTCTTCCTTCTTCCCTTTTTTGCCTCTCTACCTTGCTCCGGGTCACTTTGATGAAGAAAAATAAGTCCCAGTCCTCAAAATGAAGTTCCTTTGCTCAACACCTGCAACCACTGGCACAAATTAAGCACTGGTGTGATGTCAATGATTGAGCTTATCCACTGGTTTCACAAAATCTGCTAACATTCACCATTCATTCCAATCCTCAGGCTCAGCCTTCATGTGTATGACCCAGATGAAAATAGCTTCTGCCCGATTTCTGTCAAGTCTATGCTCTCCTTTGTCGGAATCATTTAGTTTCAGTGTCACTGAGTCAATGAACGGTGGATTCTCTTAGCGTGGCCCTTGGGTACCTTTTCAAATCCTTACCTAGCAATAGAGATTTTCGTTATTTATTTGAAAAGTTTATATAGCGCTGACTAGCCCCGGAGGTATCAGAGCGCTTTACATGAGGACGAACATTGTTTCAGAGCATAGTTACAAGTTACATGAGTTACTGGAGCGAAGTTACATGCGTTAAAAAACATAGATGTAAGGAAAAGAAATCAGGCAAAGGGGAGAGATTCAGGGGAGAGAGGAAAGGAGCAGGGAAGGTAGACCAAGAATGAGAGAGGGAAAGAAGAGGGGAAGGGTGAAGGAAAACGCAACCGGGAGACGAGGAAAAACAGTGTCTGATGTCCGGTGTGCTGTGATCCCAGGGGAAGAATCATTCCCACACTTCCGCTGTGTGTGGTTCCCTTTACGCTGTGGACTCTCTCAGAGGGGTCTCTGAAACTCCAAGGCATTAATACTGGATCCCTCCCCAACAAGGGGGGCAGGAGTGCTTTGACAAGGGGCGCCATTCCCACACCTCCGCCGAGTGTGGCTCCCTTTACGCTTTGGACTCTCTCAGAGGGGTCTCTGAAACTCCTGGGTACAAATGCTGGACCTCCCCTCAACAAGAGGAGGAGTGCTTTGGAAAAGGTTGTGGAGAAGTGTGGTTCAATGATTAGAGCGGAAGACCCTGATGCAGAGGTCTAGCCCGGGACCAGGGTTCAATTCCCCGCCTCGGCGGGTCTTGCGCTCAAAAATTCCACGGACCTGATCATTCTCGCCTCGGTGCCTATTCCAATCATGGAGTCCCACTCTGCAACTCTGGGCGATAGCTTGCTTAATCTCCACAACGACCCCCCCCCCAACACTAAGGATGCCTGGCCTCCACCTTGGGGGTGCCCAGGAGTGGACGCCTCACAGGGAAAGCCAGGATGGGTTCCACAGCGGTATTCGTACAAGCGCCTTGAGACCCTTGCGGGTGAGTAGTGCGCTAGGCAAGTATCAATTTACATTTTAAATTTACCAGTCGCTTCCTGCCTCTTCAACATTCTGCTAACTTTGCAAACATCTGCAAATAATGCCTGACCTCAGAGATACAGAAAAGTCTACAGTCAGTTCCACTATCCTAAACTACACATTCGAGCCGGTGAGAGTGCCAAGCCAAGAAAACACATGAAAAGTTGTCAGGCCTTGGACCGCTTAATTTCCTCTGTCTGCATCCATTAACGGTTATTTCCCAATATTTTATCCATTATTTCCCTAAACATGATCTTACCTATGTCAACAACTCAAAATCCAGCTCTGAAAATATCAGATCATATTTAAAAATCAGCTATTTCTTAAGAGCGTTTTCACCAGCAGTGCAGAAAATGCTAGCACACATGAAGTCAAATCCAACATAATTTTTGTTTTTTCATCAATTTCACAATCATAATAAAACATGTCATTTTTTGGAGCAGGACTAGATCCAGTAAGTCCCGTGGTGCAGAAAAATCTGTGTTTCTCTGTGTTGCAAGTGAAAGTTAACCAGCTGGGCCTAAGGACACAACCCTGGTTGATTTTTAACAATTTTGAATGTTCCTTGCTCAGTACAAGAGGGATTTAGTGGCAGTAAAACGCACTGCAAATTTTCCCAACGAGTTATTTTTTTATCCTGGGAAATTAAAGTCAATAAAAGGGTCGTAGAAGCCCTTTGGAATGAATTCAAATAATGTTGGCTTATTTTTCATTAGGGTCTGCTGTTGATCGGAAACATATTGGTGGGAATAGGTTTGGAAAAATTGAAAGAGATTAAGGTTGGATGATTACATCCTTATTCACTTTCCAACAAGAGTACAGATTTGGAGTGTGTGTTTTTATTTAGATCTGCTTCCCTCCGTTCCCACACACTCCACGTGGAGGGGCTTAGCGATTGACCGAGCTCAATTTAAGTTGTATGCCCGTAAGCATCATTTAAGGACATATGAAAGTTGATCAGTGCTTCTAAAATGGAAATCTTGACTCATGGAATCAGGTTTTTTGGGTGGATGTGTACTCACTCAAGGGGAACAGCCCACCTTCACCACACACTATTCTCTTTGTATAAGTTTAGATTAGATGAGTCAAACAAGCGGTGGAATTTGGTGTCGCCGAGCCATATAGAAAGATTTTGGGAACACCCAAAAAATTCTAAGGTGGGGTTGAACAAAGTTTTTTTTCTGGTAGTTTCCCTTGATAAAAAAAAGTTAGGGTAAATTGATTTGCACAGTGGAGAAAATGAAGGCACTACCCTTAAGAGCAAATGATATGAAACATTGCTCTTTCTGTAAAAAAAACAAGCATTTGCAAGTCAACAGGTCTCGCTTTTGCGAGAGTTTAAGCTATTGGCATTGTAAATGACAATGCCTTTTATTTATCTGTTTTGATAATTAACACATACATAAAAGGCCTTGTCATTTACAATGTCAATAGCTCAAACTCTTGTAAATGTGAGATCTATTTCATTTCAAAGAAGTGGCCGCCATTGTCCCGGGCTGCTTGGAAAGTGAAAGTACGCAATGTTGCAGGAAAGTATGTCTGCCTGCAGTAGGAGGAAATCGTGCTTGTAGACTAAACAAGATATACCGTGCAACAACAGAAAGGCCCATTCCTCATGGGAGGTTACAAATGAAGACAAGGCGATACTAAGGAAGGACTAACAAGCCAATTAACAAATCAGAAGCCAGAATTTACAAAGGAGAATGACACAAGCCAATGAAAAATAGGGGCAGAGAGTGGGCGGAGCATCAAGTCCATCCTCAAATACAGCATGCCTGGAAGAGCAGCGCATGCACTGCTCAAGCTCAATCTAAAAAGGAACAAAATACCGCCCCTGTGCACCGTTCAGGTATTATCTGACAAGGAGGTGCTCAGTGGCTCTTTGCTACTGGCTTCCTGCATTTAAAGGTCTTGCTCTTCCGCTACCTGTTTTTAAATAAAAGCATATAAGGTCTGCTCTATCCCTTCTAAATGCCGATAATCCACCAGCATCACAAGGTGGCACCAAATATTGTGTTTTGTTTACCCTAGAGTATGCCTTCTAATTACCAGCTGCTTCTTGAATCACAAAAGTTAGAGAGGCCCCGCAAAAGTTCTCCTCTCCACCCCCCCACCACACTGCCCCAGCAAAGCTTCTAACATGCCTGCACTGATAACCAGGGGCGTAGCTTGGTCAGTAGAATATAGGGGGGGGGGGGGGGGTGACCTTCAGATTTTCCAGCAATCAGGCTGGCACATAATGTTAAAATACATTATACAACAAGCAGGGCGTATGAGAGGGGCCTATGGGACAGTGAAAAGGGAGAGGAATGCGGACTGGTTTGAAAACAGAAAGGGAGAGAGTGTGTGTGCATTTTTGTCTGTGTACATGTATAAATTATTGGTGAAATCCCACAGGAACCTCACCATACCCGGCTGAAAGCACATGTACCCAACTATTTGTTAGAAAATACATTTATTAGAGGGGTGAAACACACCAAACAACCCCCCTTAAGCCACGCCCCTACTGAGTACCTAATCCATAAACGAGTAAAGCGTTCAGTAGAAGCTACCAGTCAAACTTGGAGAATGTTATGACCACTTCCGATTCAAATATTAAGAGAGTCAATGTTTTTTATAGTTATGATTTGTGTATAAATTACAAAATGAATTGAAATACAGGCCAAACGCCAACTCAGCCCTACTGTGTTGCGTGGTCGCCATTTCCTGGGACCTGTACAGACCAAAGCATGACATTCTATTGACAGGGAGTCATCCCCCCAAAGCTCACACAAGTCGGAACCATAGGGGCTGGAAGTAGGGGTACTGGGATGCTGCAGCACCCCCAGAAATAACCGTGCTGTAATTCAGGAGGTGACTGATTATTTTAAATGTTGTCTTTATCTTGTCATGTTTGCTGTGCGTTTAAAGGTGTTCAAATGCCAGGCTATCAAACTGCTGCATATTCGTTTAACACAGAGACTGGTGTTTACTTTAATTCTCTGATTATAAAGTGAGAGGATTTTGTGAACAGACCTATGTGACCACCTTCTAGAGGGTTGAATGATGGGACAATGCAGGTAAAAACCTTGCATGCCTCTACAACGCATTTCTTACACCACTTTTTTTTTAGCACGCATATGATTTTACCTCGCATGCCATTTCCACGTATTATTAGTGTAATTCAGGTAAGTATTAGTAAGGTAAGTATATATATATATATATATATATATATATAAGCCGAAATAAACCTAATAATTCAGCAGCAACGTGGAGTGCGAGTCTTGTTTTTCCGGTGGATAACCTGAACGGGGAAACCTTTGCTTATATATATATGTTTGGTGCATCAATTACAGCGTCACCCAGAGACGCTTTACAGATGACCCCCACTGCGCTTTGGGCAACCGGCTTCACTGGGACTTGGACTCTCGCAGTTCTTCTTAATTTACCAGTGTTGGTTGGAAAGGCTGGGAGCCCGCCATCAAAACCGGGGAGAAAAGAAAGCAGTCTTGGGATTATCAATCCCATGCCGGGTATAGCTCACCGTGGTTCATCCCCTGCTTAACAGATTCTCTGGTCGAGCCGGTTGCGGTGGTTTTGGGGGACCGGAGGACGCACTGGACAATTGGCACACCAAAGAGGTACTTTCATCACAGTGTCTGTGGGGCTCACGCTGTTCCCTGCCCCCCTGCAATGACATTGTCACTATCTGTGTCTCGCTCCTGCACCGAAGGTCACTGACTCCATTACGCTGTATTCTGGGACGTGCAGTCCTGTGACACACTCTGGACTGCTCACAGGTGTGTGGAGTTTTCTGCAAGGGGTGGAGCTGGCTTGCATTAGCAAGCGTTTAAATGAGGGAGTGACCGGCAGTATGGGATTGCACTCACGGATTGCTTTGGGCGCTGAAGAAGGCAGGAAGCTGCCGAAATGCATTCGCCGCATCTGTGTTAATAAACCAGTGTTTCCTACCGTTTCCTCCTGGGTCGCTGTCTCTTTTCTCGGAAGGAGTTTTGGTGCATATATATATATATTTATTTTTTTTATATTTAATTTTTATCTTTTTGGGGGGGTCCACCCAAATTACGTTCTTACCCATGGTGAAGGCATGTGTGGTAAAGGCCTACATGTGGTAAAAACGTATGTGATGATAAATGTGTAGTAAAGGCACTGTGATGTAAAAATTGTGTTGTAAAGACTGTTTCCCCAGCTGGAGTGCAGGCAGCATAAACTTATAGTCATACTGGTCTGTAAAATAACTATGCAAACATTTGATATGTAATAGATTGGGTTAATATCCATAGGAATTTCTGTAATTTTGATGCAGCAATATGTCCTGCATTCATCTGGTACATCTGGCCATCTTTCTCCGTGGGGATCTGGTGTAGGTGCTCGTGACTTCAGACCCATTTAACCGTAAAGTACGGAAAAGGACACCAGCTTCTTTCGTCCATCGTTTCAGAATCACATTAGACAACACTTTATTTTCCTGCGGTGGAGCTAATATCAAAAGATACAGTGATCTCATTCTGTGAACCAACCAATAATATCGTAGCATGGAAAACGAAGACTCACCTTCATGACTTTATATTTTTAGAATGATGGACGCCATCCTTACGAGATCTCAACACGTATAGGTAAAATCAAGCCAAGGTCTGTTCTGCACCAACTTCTAAAGTCTGCTGGATGTGAGAATTATCTGCCAGTGGAAAAGAGGATATAAGTACTGGTTATGCCCAGCACAAGGAAGTTTATGCCAGGGCCATTGTGTGGAGCACACTTTATGGATGGTGAAGTTGGACTCATGGAACAACTCTGAACTCGACAATCACACCGCACAAAGAACCACTATTAAATAGCAATACCCAACACCGGGTCCCAATCCGGGCCACTATAACCGAAGTCAACTACATAGAACAGACAAGCCCTAACGGCAAGCACACCAGAAACACTCTCTAGTTTACCTACAACAATCCACACTAATATACAAAGAAATTATATAAACTATGCATACACCTATACTAACATAACTAGCCATGTGCTTCCCACACACATGCGCGTGCCAATGACCCGGTGTGCATATTTCTCAAATCCATGCAGCTTTTGTCACATAACTAGGTAAGGAGACAGCGGATGCTAACAATGTGGGCTCTTTTTGTGCTGCAGGGAGTAAGACTTTGGGCTCTAGATGTTTGAGAGATCACCCAGCGCCATGTTCCTCTATGATTCTATGAAGTAGCAAAAAAAGGGTGATGGGGTTAAGGTGGATACGTTACAACAGGCAACAACCTGATGCAATTACGTCCATAATCACTGGGCTCGACTCACAAGGGCAAATGTACATGTGTAGATTTACTCACATGTAAATCTTCTTCTTCATTTTGGTAAAAGTCAACTATATGCCCCTACAAGAATCTGCCATAAAGATCAAGAGGTTTTATGCCATCTCTCTCGCCCACTCAATAGCCATCGTTGTAAGTTCCATATTTTTGAGGGCATCAATCTTCATCTCCCTGGAGCTTAGCTGGTCAGATTAAAAGAAGCCTATTTTACAAATCCCATCTTTCAAGCTCACCAAATCTTCTTAAAGGTCTAGTGGAGACATTAAATGTGGTAGCTTTGCTCCCTTTCGACCGTCCTCGAACCCTGGTGCTTTTTTAAAGTTCTCAGAGCAGTGGTAGCGTTCCTAAGATCTCAAGGTTGTTCATTATGTACCTCACCAAGATCGTTCTAATGCTCTCAACTTCCCGAACTCTGTCCCAAAACCTGGACCAAAACCCTTACTCTCCTCTACGATATAGGTTTTATGGACAGCTTCAATAAATCATCCTGCGTACCTTATCAGGTTACAGACTCTCTGGACTTTAACTTGGATACTAATTTGTGCATTTTAGAAATCTCAAACAAGAAGTTAGCCCTCATCAACTGGGAATTGAAACCAGCTTTCTTTCTCCCTAAGGATCCTAACTTGTCTTATCAGCCTCCTGGTTCCCGCAAATCAAGGCATCTTTCCGACTACACTCTGTTATTGAGGTCTTCAATGTTGGAAAACTGCTCAGCTCCGCCAAGGTCCCTCTTATTCAGATTTGAGGCTGTACTCCAACCTCGTTATTAATTCATATCCAGCAGATCCAGATGGCATGGCAACGGCTGGAATCTGTCCACCGAGGGTATGTGCAGAACTGAAGTGTAACTTTATATCAACGTCTTATAACTCCTCAGTGGCACCGTTGCCATGAAGATCATAGCCAAGCAGAGATCTCACTGCTGGATTCTCCTTCAAACAGACAATTTGCTATTTTTCTAGTATTCATTTGAATAGAGTTCAACAGAATAGAGCACTTTACACAGGTTGTTTTATTAATCAATGCACCATAAAATAGGTTAAATTGCCATTTAATGTATCATCTTCAGCAGAGAGGCTAGTATCCAAATCATTATCGCCCTGATTCTTTCCAAAATTGATTATGAAAATGCATTGTATCTTGGCCTCCCACAACATCAGAAGCACAGTCTACAGATGATTCAGAATCAAGCAGCTAGAATCATCTATCAAAAGGATAGACAATGTCACATTAGCCCACTGCTGAAAGAACTCCACTGGCTCCCGGTGGAGCAACAAACTATGTTTAAAACAGGATGTATCCTTTTTAGAGCCATTCAGGGTACCGGTCGCAGATATATTTCATCGAGAATCAGCACGCATGCCCCCCAGTGCACCCTTAGATCTGCGCATCTGAATCAATTGGTTGTACCGAGATTCAGAAGTAAACGCACTGGAGGGTCTCGGTTCTCTATACTGGGCCCGAAACCGTGGAACTCGCTGCCGATTACTCTGAGACTTGAAGAAGATTATGTACAGTTTTTACTTTTGCTCATAATTAGACTGCTTCGGCTTCGAACCCTTCCTATTCAATTTATAGCACCAAGAGGCCGTTGGTGAATGTACGCTGTAGAAATACCCACATGACATAACATAACATTTTAGACAAAGGATTCCTACTGTGTCTACTGAGACACGTTATACAAGTGGGTATAAAGGACTTCTTTAACCTGATAACAGTTTATCCACAAAATTAATCACTGAGGTTCTTTATTTATTCGTATTTCTGACTTTGCATAATGCCAAAGTACTTTCCGCAGGCGGCTCCAACATCATAGCCAACCGCCACAATGTATAGGAAACTAACATACTTAAAAGAGCCATCCACCGTAAAGAAAAAAGACCTTGTTTCCCCAGTTCTGCATCACTACACTCACCAACCATATGCGCACCAGAATGTTTCACTGGTTTACTGGTCGATGATGTCAGCTGGAGGATTAAAATATATTGTGACATCATTGACCGGATGGCCCTCTTAAATCCCAGCAGACATCATCAAAGAATATTCTAGAATGCCTGTTGTTGGTGATTGTTGGACAAGCAGGACTGGGTAAAGAGAACAGAATTTGTCTCTTTACTGAATGTCCTTTTACTTGTTAGGAAGTAGCTTGCTCTTGCAAGTTAGTAGGGCGCATTTTTAGAATAAATTGAAGGAGAAAATGCAGAAGGACAAGAAAAATAAATACAACCAATATGTTAGGCAACTAAATTCCCACTGGGATCTTGTTGTTTCTCACTTCTCCTAGAAACAGGTCTGTGTTCTATACTTCAAAGCCAACATCTGTCGGATGCATGTTTTCTCCGCTAACGTGATCCATTCCCTGGAATTAAAATGAAGGGGAAAAACTCTGCTTTGCTCCATCGCCAGAAATAATGTGAGCAATGTGCCATATTATTATACAAAATGTGCTGTTTGTCATTGACTACCACCAATACCAAACATATGAGAGCTTCTTACGGATACGGCTAGCTTTCGCATCCGTCTTTCCAAAAGGAATTGTTTATAAATCAAATGAATGAATCACAGAAGTAACAAAGAATTTCAAGTTGGGAATATTCTGGCCACACATTACGCCTTTAAACACCTCCCACTTGTGGGATCAGTTTACAGGTTTTTGGGTAAAGTTTATGCTGTAAGTGGACAGTGTGGGGGTAAAAAACATAAAATTTTGTTAAGAAACATGGAAGTTAGCCCAATACTTCCCTTGAACTTTATTAGAACAATTAGAGTCACAAAAGACCATTTATAAAAGTGTGCAAAGGCTTGAGGTATTTTAATTTGAAAAGACTTGTCGTATGGTTGCTTAAATTACAAGGCTTACAGACAATCCTTAAGAGTCGCAGAACAAACATTTTTTAGTAGTTCTGAAACCAATAACTGAAACTAAGTGGAACTCATGAAAAAAACTCCTGACCTCACTTGCTTTGTGGGTTTCTTTTTTCTCAGCTACATTAATACTAGTTATCCATTATCTGTGGAAGGATACGTTTTTGAGTGTTTTGAGTGAAGAGGCCCTCTGTGCTTCTTCACAATTCCTGGCCCTTTTAGAACTTTGAAGATGCCAATGGTAGCTGTTCCTTCTGTGATTTTAAGGCAAATAATTTAAATGGGGTGGAAATGTGAAATTAAGAAACAAAACAATTGCACAGAATTATGGAAAAACAAATTTCCAGAACTAGGGCATTCATACCACGCCTATGTTACAACTGCCTTATACGCCGCCATAAGCAGCCAAAAGAAGGCCTCAGATTGCAGCCAATGCTGAAAGTGGAACAAGGGTGCCCGAAGGACAAAATATAATTTTGCCTGTGGATCCAAAATTCCTGGCAAAGGAGCTTCTCACAGCCTTTATTAATTTATTTATTGGCAATGAAGAATTCAGCACAGCGGTGTTGAATACATCATAGCTTGCCCTCTCCCTGCCTTGTACCTGGCGAACATGGCTTAGCGCAAGAACAACATATGTCGGAGAACCTAGATTCGAACATACCATGCCTATGAAGATGTGGCAACTGTCTGTCTCACACCCACTCAGCTCTGTTTATCTTTCTAGATTCTAATTGCGGCGCCCCAACCAATTCACTTTCTCTCTTTCCAAAGAGAAATAAACATTTCGGATGATATAATTACAGTGCTGGTCACACCCACCAGCTCCTGGAACACCTACCCAGCAAAGCAGGGATTAGGGCGACGTCTGGCAGTGTTTAAAGCACCCTGGTGCGCCGATAGACTACACTGCAAGGCTTTTATAGCCAAATAAGCGAGTTTGCTAGGCTTGAGTTTAATTGCGAAAGGCAAGGAAGGAGGGGGAAAAAGATATAGATCAGAGCAACAAAAAAACTGTGGAAAAAGAAGTGGAGGGGGGTAAAATGCCTGGCAGTGACCTGAATGAGTGAGGCAAGTCCATGTAAGAAAGAAAGAACATACTGAACGAGCAACGAGAGTTAAAAAAAATTCAACTTCTAGCCAATTTCCAAAATAAAATAAGACTATAAAATGAGTATTTCCGTCTGGCAGGAAATTGTTTAAAAGTCCTTTTGAACATTGTTCAAAAAAAGCCCTATAGCCCTGAAATCCAGTGTTTCTGCATATGGAACAGGACTGAGGCGAGGTCTGGAGCTAGGCACAGGGAGGAGGCTTGGCCCAGACATCCGCAATCATGTCTACAGTGCGGCGCTTCAGTGCCCTCACCATGCCCTTCACACGCTAAGATGCTTTTTTTTAGGTCTGGCTAAGGGACATCTTTAGCTGTCTTGTTAACCTCATGTTTTCCAAAAAGTTTATAATGAAAAACAAACGTTTTACATATGTTCAGGGGCTTTCAATCAGGCCTCTCTGGTCATTGGTATCATCGATTGTCGCCCACATTTTACTCCACTCACTCACCATACCACATGGGGAAACGGATCCTTTCACTTCATCCTTTGGCCTTCCTTTTGCTAGAGCGCGCAGTTTTCCCCAGGTCACCCGGGATACCAATTCTCTAACACGCACTGGGCCCTTGGCGTGAAGAACTCATTAATTTCGTTTGGGTGAAACTGGGTGAGGATTTCTCCTCCCGCACGCTGCTAGGAGTAATCAGGTTTGGATTTACCTCTGCTTACCATGCACCCGACTTACCACAGGCGCAATTCTTTGACGGACCTGGAGCTGTTAAGGAAAAGTAGACAGGCCTAACATCCAATATACCTTAAAATCCACAATATACTTTCCACAGTTTTGTAAAATGACCACAGACACCTGATTAAGTTCGAGTTTTTATATAAGAATTCAAAGTGAAGAAGCCAAAATAATAAGCGATACACAGAGTAATATATCAAACATCAAAATCAATACCAAAAGATAACTTTGCACAAACAATATGACCATTTAGAATATATGGGAAACTACAGGGAGAAGTTTAGCACATACTATTCACTGCAACTTTACACTAGAACATAGGAATGGGATGGGACCTAGAACATGTACTTAACCTAAGTATTTGAACTATTCTTGCTACTTTCACTGCAATCCACTAAAGGAAAGGGGAAAACGGGAACATGCTATGGTTTTATAACATCGATGAATTTCTAAAGGAGAGGGGAAGAGAAGGAACCAACTAAAATTCGGGCACATATAAGTTCAATGGTAATAAGGCAATAACACAGGTAAGAAAGCTTTATCCGATCAGAGAGAGAGAGAGAGAAAAGATACGCAAACCCACAATCTATATTTACCTAATTCAGACTGAAGACCAACCCTGGCCACGGGTCAGTTGGGAAGACGGGGACAGGGACCCTCAGAAAAGGAATGCCAGACTGCGAGCAGGTACAGCTCACGGAGAATAAGGACAGGATACCCCTCAGGTTCGGATCAAGGACTGGGCCTCCCAGGGTACGACCAACACCCACAGCTTCGGACAGCAACGCCTGCGTTACCCCCTCCTGCAAGTAATCCGCCAGAAACCCTGATTGGATTTCGAATTCCCCAGCAAAGTGCTTCGCCAGCACTTAGGATTTTCCACCCCTTGGGAGTTTGTGGAAAGTATGGACAAAGTGCTCCGCAGCACTTTCAGAATGAGCACCTATTGAGATCGTAGGGTCAGTGACAGGTCTGCTACTCGGACAAGTCGGACAATTTTCCTAAGCTAAACTAGGGTAATTATACAATTTTGGGGACCCTCAGACCACCCCCTAATGTTGCAAGTGACAGTTTCCCATATTGTGATTGGTCAGGAGAGGTGGTGTGGTCTTTACCACCTCCTAGAATTCAGTTTCACATGATAAATATGCAATTTTGAATACCCGCCCCTCAGGTTCACGTTCCCATGCATAGAATACAGCAGTACAGAACAGTTTTCAATAGGTAGCAACAGTATTGCTATTTCCAAGGTGAGGCGCCGTATTCCCAGCGACGTTCCCAGGCGCATTGTGCTTCAGGAGCCAGCTGGCTAGGTTTAGCTTCTGCGCAGTTGGAACTTTCTCTGTTCACGTGACGGTGCCCAGCAGAGCTTCAAGTATGGCTCCGCTCATGATTACCCAGCCCACAAAGACGCGGTACATGAAAAGTAAGCGAAAACAAATTAGAATCACACATAAAAATGATCGCACTGTATACCACGATAAGAGATAACCAACCCTTACTTTATAATAGCTATAGCATTAGGGATTAATGCGAAAGAATAGATAGGCTAAAAGCTGCTGCAGTAAGCAGAGAGCGTGGTGAGAGACAAGCGGCCATATTTAGCATCAATGCGCATGAGCACAGAATCCCTCCAGAATGCGAGTGCGTCACATCACATGGGTATGACCGACGCATGCGCAGACTGAATTGCGGCAAAGCAGCCATTTTCAGTGCAAGCTTCGTTAGTACGTGAAAAGACGAACAAGCAAGCATCCTAGGGACACCCGCGTGTAGGGGAAAACACTTTACAAATGACGAACAATGGTGTTAATATTATTATTCCATTTAGACAAGGGTTTTGCATACGAGCAAGGCGCTATACGTGCGAATCCTTGCTCCATCAATCCCCTCTTTGATGATATTTACTATCATCACTACATGAAGGAAACAGATGCCAACTTTTCTCATTCATTCATATCGTCCATTTCGATTTCAATAAACTTATTGTTTAGTTTTCTTTCAGCTTCCCTATGAGAGTGGTGATTTTTCGCCTTTTTATAAATTGCACTTTTCAGCTCTTCTAATTCTAATTCATCAATGTTTCTTTTCACCCCCCTCGGATTGACTGTATATTTCTTCTTACACTTCTGACATTTGCAGCAGATAAAAATGATCAATACAATCACACCTATTATGACTATTGGCATCAGTATTTTCCACAAAATATTTCTACCTAGATTAGTAAACCAACTACCTATTGAGGAGAGACCTCCAGTCAGTCTCGTCCAGGCACTGTCAACCTCCAATGGTTTGAGTTCCTTTTCCAAATTAGTTATGTTCCTCACATATTGTTTTAATTCGATACTCTTGTCAGGAATGTAGGTGCAACAATGTTGCGCTTTCAGCATTCTACAGACTCCGCCCTCTTTTGCTAATAGGGTGTCAAGGGCAAGACGGTTTTGTAAAACCATGGATCTGATCGCAACCATTTCAGTATTGACCAGCAGGAAACCAGCAGCAGTGTCCGTTGATAACCGGTCCACTACTGTAGACAATTTGCAGATTCTATGGGTGTTCAGAACTACCCCCATTCCAGGTATCAGTGCACTAAAAATATCACCTACAATTTCGCCTACACTTTCGCGTCTACTACGCACTAAGCCATTAGTTTCATCATCGCTTCCAGCTGCATTGTTCACATGGTATATTTTCGGGAAAACAATGCCAAAGTAGCAGCTCCCATACCAGTGATCCGGCAATTTGAAATAAGCCTTGTTCCCACATATATAATATATTCCGGGAAACACAGGTTCTGACCCATTTTTGAAACCCCAACCTCCAATTACCTTATAATTATGTTCACACTCGCTGGAACCGATGAATACATTGTTATAGTACTCTGTCTTTTCCCTATGGATACAAAGTTTCCCCTTTCTTTCAAAATCCAGCAACAAGGCAGGACTGGCTTCGCCTTCTGAGGTGTTATTCATGTGCTCAGCCCACTTAGGGATTCTATCCTTCTCGTCATTTGCCTTCTTCTGAAACTTTTCTCTCCTTCTGTCTGCCATCTTTATAAACATCTTTTCCTGCTCTTGCAGTGAACAGGTCAGATTGTCTTCCCTTGCTTGATCTAAGTCTATGTTACCTATAGTCAGGAAATATTCTCCCATATAGCGGGTCACGTCACTTGTAGTATGTACACGGTTCAAATGTCCTCTAACAGGAAGTTCAGAAAATACTACGTCATCATTTGAATAATAGTACTGCAAGGTGCTTCTATAGAACAAGCTAGCCAGTATACTACAGGATATTCCATAGGTCAAAGGTAGGTGGTGGTATGTCACGCCTTCAGCCACTGAAGTTGGCAGCTTCATGCATACATAACAGTCCTCTATTTCCATAGCTTCTACATAATGCACTAACAAGTTAGCAAAAACATTTAAGTGCGTCCTGTTCTTCATTTTGTGAAAATGTAGTCCATCCTCATCTGGTGCTTCTAAATCAGGTCGTGTGTGTGTCAGTCCTACTCTTTTGTCGCGTCTCTCTAGTCTTCGTGGTGTTTCTGCAGTCGGTACAACCCCTTCATCTACTGCTTCGGGTTCAGTAGGGGACAAGTTAGGATTCTTACTTATCATAAAAGGTAGAAAAACTGTTAGTCCTATCCACATTACTATTAGCATAGCTACACTACACAAGCATATCTTACAACAGGTTTTGAGACACCCACAGCGGGATCTCCCAGAGACGCTCGGATCAGACATTTTTAGCTTACAGGTGGCTTTTGCTACCCCTCTTCGTTTCTCTGCACCAAAGGCTCACTTCGGGCTCTCTTAAGGAGGGTCTTCGTCCGAACTCCGATCAGCAATAGACTCGTGGTCACTGTTGCCACTGTGGTGAGGCTCGTCAATTTCTTCCAACACAAAGTACGTCCACTCAGGGCTCCGATACAGTCGGTTCTGTTTCTTTATTCTGTCGCTCTTTCTCAGCGATTTGCCTTGGGCTGCACTCCTTTCACTTAAAGCCCTTTTTCGGTCTTTATCGTTTTCTTCGACTGTCTTTAGTCTGAGCCTTAGTCTCTTGACGTATCGAGGTGTATTTCTTCCTCCGTGCCTCCCAGTGGTTGAGGAGACTTCTCCTTCTCCGTGCACTCTTTTCACTTTTTGTTGTGGCACTTCTGTTGTCCTGCCTGTCTGACTAGTTCCAGGTCTTTCGTCTATTTCTTCTGCCTGGTCGCTAATCTGTTACTGCTCAGATTCAAATCGCACTTTCTTCTTACTTTTTTTTACTGTTGTTTCCGTTGTCTGAGCACTTTGATCTAGTTCTATCTGTTCCTGTTCATGCTCTTCGACCTCTTCGCTTTCTTCTGCATGAACGTCAGCCCTAATTTCTAACTGTCCCTCTCCCTTCTCGGGAGTTTCAGGAGAAGTGTCGATGTCCTGATCTGACCCTACTTGGCCTACTTCCTGATCAGGTGGGTTATGGCTTTCGTTGACCTGACCTGCTTCTTCTATTTCTGACTCACCTGGACTATCCCACTCACTATCTAAGTAAGAATATTTCCGGGTTCGTATTGGATCATGAACCGGTTCGTCGGCGGGATACCATTCAACGTCTTGACTTGTGCTCGGCAGTTCGATGTCAGCTAGCTCCGGACTCTCTTCCTCGGAGGTCTCTTCAGCTGTGCTGCCTTCAGCTCCAGTCGCGTTTTCTCCAGATACCCGCTTTGTGTGGCTGGCGTGGATCCACTTCGGTACCCCAGCGCACTTCACAGCAGTGGTAGTGACGAGGATCACTTGTCGTCGCTTTCCCCACCTTGGCTTCAAGCAGCTGCTCCGGGTGTGTTTCTTTAACACCACCCAGTCTCCTGGCTGCAGGTTGTGTGCTGGAGTCTTTGGCCACTCGTCTTCAGTCTCTCCAATCTGCTGAGAGAGAGAACGCACTTGGTCACCCAACTGCTTGCAGTATTCTAGCACCATATCATCAGAAATGCTTAGCAGTTTGTTTCCGGGTACCCATGCCTGGCGCATCACTCTTCCCATCAACACTTCATGGGGACTCAGGCCAGTCTTTCGATTTGGGATACTTCTCAAACTCATCAGTACCAGGGGTAAAGCTTCTATCCAGTTCATTTTTGTGGAATCACACATTTTTCCCAGTCTGGACTTCAGAGTGCCATTTATTTGTTCCACTACCCCAGAAGCCTCTGGGTGGTAGGCGCAGTGCAATCTTTGCTTCATTTTGAATGCTCTACAGAGTTCCAATAGGACATCGTTGGCAAAATGCCCACCTTGGTCCGTTTCGATTGTCTCTGGGATCCCATACCTAGGTATCAACTCCCTGAGCAATAGCTTGGCTGTGGTGATAGCGTCATTTTTCTTAGCTGGATATGCTTCCACCCACCTAGAGAATAGACAAACTATGACTAAAACATATCTGTATCCGTTGCATCTGGGCATGGTTATGAAGTCTGCCTGTATTCTTACGAAGGGACCTACTGCCTTTCCAATAGTACTCTGTTTCACTACAGTCTTCTTTCCTGCATTGAATTGCTGACACACTAGGCACCTCTGGCAAAACCTGTCCGCCTGGTCCCTGAACCCTGAATTGCAGAACACTTGTTCAAACACCCGACACATCGCATCTCTTCCCATATGTGTTGGCTCATGTATCATTCTGACCATGGGGTCGATCAAGCTATCAGGCAGTACAGGCACCCCATCCGGATTTACCACCACACCATCTTCTCGCAACTCGCATTCCTTTGCGGCCCACCTGCCTTTTTCTTGCCTGTCTGTGGCTTGTTGTATCTCTCTTAATTCTTCCCACGTTGACACATTATCAAACAACATAAGTTGGCAGCTGGTTCCATCCCACCGGGCAATTTGTAGGGACATCTGGTGTCGGGCACAAAACTGTGCAATTTTGTCAGCGTACCTATTACCGGCAGTCACGTCGTCATTTCCAGACCTGTGAGCCGCACACTTGACCACAGCCAATTCTTTGGGCAATTGGATAGCTTCCAGTAAGTTATGCACTACTTTCCCATTTCGGATAGGTGTGCCAGAGGAAGTCATGAATTCTCTTTGCAACCACAATTGGCCGAAGTCATGAACAACCCCGAAACAGTACTGACTGTCGGTGTAAACAGTAATTCTTTTGTTTTTTCCCCTCTTGCATGCTCGAGTTAACGCTATAAGCTCCGCCACTTGTGCAGATTTCACCTCGCGCATGTAAGATGCCTCGATGACTCCTGTCAGAGTAACCACAGCATAGGCAGCACTCAGACTCCCACTCTCATGTCTCAAACACGAGCCATCCACAAACATTGTTTTATCCCCGTCCCGTAGTGCTATTTCACGAATGTCAGGACGGGGCTTGGTGCTATATTCAGTCAGATCAATGCAATTATGTTCCCCACCCTCATCCGATTCTGCATCCAGAGGGACAGGTAACAGTGTCGCAGGATTTAGGACATTGCACCGGGAGATAGTTATATTTTCAGCACCAATCAAAATTCTCTCATACTTAGTCAGTCGACTAGGTGTGAGGTACTGGGTCCTAGTTCTAGTCAGTAGGATGACAACAGAGTGAGGAACATAGACAGTGACGGGATGTCCCATGACAATGCTCTCGCTCTGTTCCAGACTGACGCAAGTAGCAGCAACGGCTTTTAAGCAGCCAGGCAGTCCAGCCGCCACTGGATCTAGGGTGGCCGAAAAGTAGGCGACCGGCCTTCTGACTGATCCGTGCTCCTGGGTTAGGACTGAAAGAGCACAATTTTCTCTAGTGTCACAGAACAGTTCAAAGGGTCTATTGTACTCAGGCATACCCAATGCAGGTGCGGTACACAGACAGTTTCTCAGAGTTACCCAAGCATTCATACTTTCACTGTCCCAATGGACGGGGTCTTCCACTCCTTTCTTTGTCATATTTATCAGGGGTCGGGCTAGAGCCGCAAATCCTGCAATCCATTGCCTGCAGTAACCCACAACTCCCAAGAACATTCTCACCTCTTTCTGAGTTTTGGGCAGTTCCATTGCTCTAATTATTTTGATTCTTTCGGTAGTTACTTTCCTGATTCCTTTTTCTATCTGGTGCCCCAGATACTTCACTGAGTTTTTACAAAACTGCAATTTGTCAGGCGACACTTTATGTCCTCCCTTTCCTAGGTGATTCAGCAAGGCAATTGTGTCAGTGACACAGTCAGACTGGGTTTTAGATGCCACTAACAGGTCATCTATGTACTGCACCAAAACAGACTCTCTTGGCAGCACTAGGGATTCAAGGCACTTTTTCAGTATCTGGTTGAAAATCGATGGACTTTCAGTGTACCCCTGGGGGACACGATTCCAGACATAGATATGGCTGTCGAATTCAAAACTGAAAAGGAATTTGCTTTCAGGGTGCAATGGGATGGAAAAGAACGCGTGGCACAGATCAATGACAGTGAACCATTCTGCATTCCAGGGAATCTGGTAGAGAATGACTGCAGGGTTGGGTACAATAGGACAGCAAGGTACGACAATTTGGTTTACCTTGCGCAGATCTTGCACTACCCTGTACTTCCCACTAGGCTTTTTGATCCCAATGATAGGCGAATTACAGGGGCTGCTCAACACTTCTTCAATTATTTCTGCTTCTAGCAGTCTCGTTATTTCAGTCGCTACTCCTGCCTTCACTTCTGCACTCATTTTGTACTGTCTTGTTTTGGGGTATACAGCATTTGTTTTGATTGTTATTTTAACCGGGTCCACATTTGCCATCAGGCCTACATCCTTTCCCGTGAAATCCCACACTTCGGGTACTACTCTTAGCTGGAGTTCCTCAGGTAAATCCTCAATTGTCAAAGGCTTGATATCAGCATCTTGTCTGACTAACATTAGTTTGTACAGGCCATCTTCATCGGGGGTCTGAATTTCAACGCCATTTGGTGTGCAGTAAATGGTACAACGCATCTTGCACAACAAATCACGTCCCAGTAGGTTTACAGGACTGGAATCACAGACCACAAATCTGTGCATTTCCTTGAAATTCCCTATAGAAATTTCCATTGGTTCAGTTACAGGGGTACTTATTATCTGATTTGATACGCCCACTACTTGGATCGCTTCTCCCGAGAGGGGTAGGTTAGGAACATCCACTGTTCTTACAGTAGATCTGGTAGCACCAGTGTCCAACAGAAAGGTGACATCTTTTCCTTCAACCTTTCCTTCAATGTATGGTCCAGTCTGGTCTACCGGTAAGGAGGCGCCAAGTACGCACTCCTCATCCTCCCCTCTCAGGCCCCGTCAATCTTGATCTTCACAAAGAAAGGTATCACTTAGCAGGTACTGTGGAATGACTGCATTTCTTTCACTCTCAACCTCCCATACTTCCGCCCTCTCATTCTGCTGACCCTGACTCTTAAAATTCTGTCTAGGAGCGCGAGGTACTGGAGGTAATTTTACCTGTTGCTGTGTTTTCCTTGTCCCCTCTTTCGGCACCTGTGGATTTAAACCATTTACAGGGGCATTACCAGCCTGTAGGTGTGGACACTCGTCTCTCCAATGCCCCATCTGGCCGCACCCATGGCACGGAAACTTTTTCATGGCCTCCTCACGACTCATTTTAGGTCTGGGCTTTCCTCCCCCCCCAGAATTGGTATTCTGAACATTATTATCAGAAGTCAATTTACTTAACTGTTTTTCTTGCTGTTCAGCTAATTTCACCTGTGCCCACATCACTTTCTCCTTGAGGGCTTTCTTTTTATTTTCGATTTCATCTTCGCAGTATTTTGCATATTTCAGGACATCATCTATGGGCTTTCCCTGCCAACTGATTTTGTTATCTCGAATCCACTGTGATATTTCAGGCCTTAATCCTAGCACAAATCTGTAACTGAAATGGGTCATGTCTTTCATGTCCACATTATCAATACCACTGTAAGTTTTGAATACCTGTAGTAACCTTTCGTAAAATGAATGCACTGTCTCATCACGTTCTTGGGTGGTTCTATCTATTCGGGTCCAATCTGTCTCTTTGGCTGGCACCTTTTTCTTAAGATACTGTATGACCTGGTCATATTTCCTCATCACATCCGGTGAAGGGGCTCCCGTTCTCTCATCTCTGGGGTATTCATCATTAGGCCAATCAATTTCTATCTTACACTCCGTCCATAGATCCACAGGGACCACAATATCGAAAAACCCATCCAGGTCTTTCAACAGGCATTTCTGAACCTTTATGAACCGCTCTACCTGTCGGTACCAGTCAACTGGTTTCTCACGTAATTTCGGGAAGTCATTCGTAAATGACACAATGTCTTGTCTGGACCAAGGGACATGGACATACTTTCCTCCCGGGACCTCCCTCATGGGACACAACTTTTCTGTTGGGGTTACTTCCTTTAATACAAATTCTGATGTTACTGACCCAGCCCTGCTGCCTTCCTTTTTCTTTGCCCACCTTGTTCTCCACTTCCCCACTTCGCCCCATTTCTGCAGGAGTTTTAATAATTCCTTTACTTGGATCTGTTTCCCCATCACATTCAGGCTTTCTAAGTCTTTGTCTGAGAAGTCTACTCTGTAAGGTTTCTGAAGAACTTTGGAGCGACTAACATCAACTCCCATCTCTGTAGCGGCATCCATTATCTTTTCGTGGAGCACCCTAGCACTCCGGGTAAGATTTTTACTGATGAATAGTAACTCTTCTTCATTATACGAGCTCAGGCGCTCAACTCCCACGTTCCCAGCCATCATTTCTTCTATTTCTATTCTTAATTTATATATTTCCAATGTTTTAGGTTGAGAAGTGGTCTCTTTCTCTATCTCCTTTGTCCACCGGTCTAATTCTTCAGGGGAAACTAAAGAGGCGTTCCTAATTCCAGATGCACTTTCAATCACCACTTCCTTTTGTCTGGGCTGACTCCTTGTCCCTATTACACTGGCCCTCGACTCCCTTATGGGCAAATCCATTAAACTTCCAGATTCACACTCACTTTCCTGATCCTCATCTATGAATACTTCTTTCCTCGGGGTCTGGCAGCTAGGAGTAGGCAGTATTGGGGTGATGACAGGAGGAAGGGGACTAATCAAGTCATTTTTATACATTGGGATAGCAGGACCAATAGTTACCGGAATGGTCAAGGCCTCAGGATGGGGATGCATCTGTGCAATGGTTCTAGCTAAATCCTCTCGTTGTTTACAGAGGACTTCTCTCTCTTTTTCCTGCAACCCCCTTTCAGCAGTATTGCCATGTAATACCTGGGGTACTAAGGAGGGATAAATACTCGGGGCAGTCGGGGTAACCAATCGAGGGGGACTTTCCCCGAATGGCTGATAATTCGGGACTGTGGACTTGGGTCTGCAAAACTCATCCCTTCCACTAGGTTTACTGCTTGTAGCTATCCTGTCTGTATCACTTTCCCTCCTACTCCGGGGGTAAGTGGTAACAGAGCTTTGAGAATGCATCGAATCTGATTCTGCTACATAGGGAGGTGGATCCTTCATTAACAAGTCTTCCAGGTGTTCATCTTCTACATCCCCCATAGGTGCTAGGTGATGGGTTTTTGCTTTACATTTTCCTTTTTTCTCCTCCAATACTCCCATCATGGGAAACAGTCCTTCAGTTAACATAGACTGCCTCCACTGTTTCATTTTCTGCTCTTTGGTCGGCGTGGGAAGTCTGGGATACCACTTACTCACTCCTTTATCCATTCGGGGTTTATCTCGCTCTGCAGCCTCAATCTCCCATTCCTCCAAAGCTTCGTACTGGGTCAACCTAGGTCTAGGGTGTAATTCATTCATGCGGGTCCTTAAGTTGAACAGGATCCGACCATTAAATGTACCTTCAACAGGGAATGCCAGGACTCCGTCATCTATAGTATACTTTGCCCAATTTTCTAGCCAGACACAAGTGTGATACCCTTTATCAAACAACATAAAAGAGGCAGGGGTATTTGGCGGGGGAATGAGTACACCTTCTCTCGTTCTAATGGGCTTGTCAGTTTTGAAAAAATTCTTTACTTTATCCGAAAATGACAATTTTCTCTTTATTCCATACATCATGTGCGGTCTACCTCGTATAAGCTGATCCTTATAAAATCCTAGGTATTTGGGATGAGGTATAAAATCTGGATACCACATATAATCTTCTGGACTCTCTTTGAATTCGGCTTGATCAATTTTGTTTACCTTTGTACTTCCAATGCTAGCGCGACTTTTATTTCACAATACCCAATCCGGTCTGTGAATACAGAAATTCTTAACCAATGGGTGCGCGGCCTTTCACGAGAACAAGTCTCACGCTCCGGCACTCACCCCTCCTTCACAAATTCAGCTCCGCTACACGCCCGCTGTCCTGGCCAATACCAGCGCGGCACGGAGTGACGTCAGAGCAGCTCTCCGACTGACTCCCGCCTTCACAAGGTAACGGAAACTTTTTACTCTCTCTAAAGTGCGAGTGCAAGTTTTAGTTAATAACACGCAACGTTTGCCACTATGTCTGAGTGTTCTAAAAAGAGAAAAGACTTTTCTTTCGCTACTAGTAAACCACTTCTGTCTACTTTTCATTCACTCTGGATAGACTTCTTTGCCTGTCCCTTCACACTAGTAACATAGAACCCGTTATTCTTCTAGCTCATCCACCTTAGTCGGGGATATGTACTGAGCCAGGATTTCACCAGCGAACTATTTTACTTACCAGACAAGCCTCGGAGACCCTACTACTCCTTCCGTATGCGACCCTTACTAGGTGATATCGCAATGAAAGTTTTATAACGGACTCGTAGCTATCATTCACTCCAGAAACAAAGGTCCTAATTAGTGCTTCCAGTTATCCTTAACCCTGCACTAATTATTCAAACTTAGTGACTTCAACAGCTAACCGGATTCTACTCACCGTTAGCTAAAATACTTCCCCGGGGATTCAGACTACACTGAACACTTACAAACAATTCTGGGTTAATTCAACATGCAGTATTTATAACAGCAATGCAAATTCATGAACATTTACATATAAAAACATATTTCAAAAATATTGTAAAATACAGTAACAATTAGCAGCACGTTTTTGTATTCACGGTTTGTTTATGACTATCCTGTCTACCTAATCTAACTAGTCCAAACCATCCTCTGCTAGCCAGAAATTACTGCTAGAGCGCGCAGTTTTCCCCAGGTCACCCGGGATACCAATTCTCTAACACGCACTGGGCCCTTGGCGTGAAGAACTCATTAATTTCGTTTGGGTGAAACTGGGTGAGGATTTCTCCTCCCGCACGCTGCTAGGAGTAATCAGGTTTGGATTTACCTCTGCTTACCATGCACCCGACTTACCACGGGCGCAATTCTTTGACGGACCTGGAGCTGTTAAGGAAAAGTAGACAGGCCTAACATCCAATATACCTTAAAATCCACAATATACTTTCCACAGTTTTGTAAAATGACCACAGACACCTGATTAAGTTCGAGTTTTTATATAAGAATTCAAAGTGAAGAAGCCAAAATAATAAGCGATACACAGAGTAATATATCAAACATCAAAATCAATACCAAAAGATAACTTTGCACAAACAATATGACCATTTAGAATATATGGGAAACTACAGGGAGAAGTTTAGCACATACTATTCACTGCAACTTTACACTAGAACATAGGAATGGGATGGGACCTAGAACATGTACTTAACCTAAGTATTTGAACTATTCTTGCTACTTTCACTGCAATCCACTAAAGGAAAGGGGAAAACGGGAACATGCTATGGTTTTATAACATCGATGAATTTCTAAAGGAGAGGGGAAGAGAAGGAACCAACTAAAATTCGGGCACATATAAGTTCAATGGTAATAAGGCAATAACACAGGTAAGAAAGCTTTATCCGATCAGAGAGAGAGAGAGAGAAAAGATACGCAAACCCACAATCTATATTTACCTAATTCAGACTGAAGACCAACCCTGGCCACGGGTCAGTTGGGAAGACGGGGACAGGGACCCTCAGAAAAGGAATGCCAGACTGCGAGCAGGTACAGCTCACGGAGAATAAGGACAGGATACCCCTCAGGTTCGGATCAAGGACTGGGCCTCCCAGGGTACGACCAACACCCACAGCTTCGGACAGCAACGCCTGCGTTACCCCCTCCTGCAAGTAATCCGCCAGAAACCCTGATTGGATTTCGAATTCCCCAGCAAAGTGCTTCGCCAGCACTTAGGATTTTCCACCCCTTGGGAGTTTGTGGAAAGTATGGACAAAGTGCTCCGCAGCACTTTCAGAATGAGCACCTATTGAGATCGTAGGGTCAGTGACAGGTCTGCTACTCGGACAAGTCGGACAATTTTCCTAAGCTAAACTAGGGTAATTATACAATTTTGGGGACCCTCAGACCACCCCCTAATGTTGCAAGTGACAGTTTCCCATATTGTGATTGGTCAGGAGAGGTGGTGTGGTCTTTACCACCTCCTAGAATTCAGTTTCACATGATAAATATGCAATTTTGAATACCCGCCCCTCAGGTTCACGTTCCCATGCATAGAATACAGCAGTACAGAACAGTTTTCAATAGGTAGCAACAGTATTGCTATTTCCAAGGTGAGGCGCCGTATTCCCAGCGACGTTCCCAGGCGCATTGTGCTTCAGGAGCCAGCTGGCTAGGTTTAGCTTCTGCGCAGTTGGAACTTTCTCTGTTCACGTGACGGTGCCCAGCAGAGCTTCAAGTATGGCTCCGCTCATGATTACCCAGCCCACAAAGACGCGGTACATGAAAAGTAAGCGAAAACAAATTAGAATCACACATAAAAATGATCGCACTGTATACCACGATAAGAGATAACCAACCCTTACTTTATAATAGCTATAGCATTAGGGATTAATGCGAAAGAATAGATAGGCTAAAAGCTGCTGCAGTAAGCAGAGAGCGTGGTGAGAGACAAGCGGCCATATTTAGCATCAATGCGCATGAGCACAGAATCCCTCCAGAATGCGAGTGCGTCACATCACATGGGTATGACCGACGCATGCGCAGACTGAATTGCGGCAAAGCAGCCATTTTCAGTGCAAGCTTCGTTAGTACGTGAAAAGACGAACAAGCAAGCATCCTAGGGACACCCGCGTGTAGGGGAAAACACTTTACAAATGACGAACAATGGTGTTAATATTATTATTCCATTTAGACAAGGGTTTTGCATACGAGCAAGGCGCTATACGTGCGAATCCTTGCTCCATCACTTTCCGTGTCATTGGCAGACATGCACGGCCAATGGAGAAGGAGTAGACTCCAGTACTTGGCTGGTGTACAGTAGTTGCTGCACCAATAGCATTTTAATATTTCTTCATGCTTGCCACTTTTTATTGCAAATGTTTGCCAAAAAAAAAAAAAAATTTAAAACTTGCATTGGTGGCCAAACGAAGGCTAGACCTGTTGGTTTTTCCAATGCTTGTTGTAATTGGTCTCTGGTGTTTTGGAACATGAATTTGCAAGCATGAGCGTTCTGATCAAGACTATTGTGAAAGAAATAGCTGACATGTTTTGGGACCACATTGTGCTATCAATTGCACATTACCTGAAGGCCGAGAACCCTGTCCGGCGAACCCTACATCCGTCTGCTCTATTTAGAGGGGATGGGTTGGCCGTGATCTCTAAATATGGAGGGTGATAGTCCAGCAGGATTGCAAAGGCCATGATTTCGGACACTCTGGAGGACGGGGGAGGGTGTTGCCCGTTGAACTCTAATCTGCCACTATTTCCTAGATCAGATTTTGACTCGAGAAGAGTCTATTTGTAGCTTTGCCTAAGATAATAGGCCGAAAATACTTCCTGACCTAGGGAACTAGGGAAGATTTGCAAGTGGCTTCTGAGATCATGAACAGACGTGTGGCCTCCAAGTAGAAAGATGTGGCCTTACGGCTAGAGCAGTCGACTTCGATTCTGGGAAACTGGGTTTGAGTCTCGGCAATGACGCTGAACATCCTGTGATTCTGGGCAAATCACCTAATCTCCCTGTGCTTAACAAAAATGAATGTGTCCTTGTGTAACGAAACTGGTGCTATGTAAAGCGCTCTGATACCCGATATCTTCAGGTCTAGTTTGCGCTATATAAAACTAAAAATAAAATAAAATGAAAAGCCTTTCCGGAATCTAAAACATCACTGGAGAAAGTAGACACCCTGTTTTTTCAAGCCTCAGCATCTCCTTTCTACCGTCTCTCTCTGTATGAATAAAGCTAAACACCAGCACTTAGCTGACTTATTGGACATAAATCCTTGGTCTCTGCTCCTGTCAAATGAACTACAATTGTTGGCTTATAACTAATGGTTTTAATATGGACAATTCGGATATTGCTGGTTCACATAATCAAAGTATACAGCGAACTGCAATCTCTGGCACACGACTACATGTTTTAATATGGTATCACAACATGACGGTGTAGGGTCTATCAATGTGCACCCAAGGGGTAAATTCCACACTCGTTTTCAAAAAATGCTATCAATATTCTGTGTACATACTCAACCTCCCCAAGGGACACCGTCCTACCCTCAATAATACAATTTAAAAAGCTAAAAATTGAAGGGAGTATGTTCAATCAAATGTACTCATTTGTCAATTGCCTACTATACTTTGCAAAGTCAACAATTTGTATAACTGCTCATCCAAACAGGCAAACGATTAACAATGATTTTTATTCTGAAGCATCTGTTCAGTCCATTCAGCTTCCAGAAGATATGACAATCAATATTACATAAAACAAAGAATGACAAATTAACAGCCAACGCATTTCATCCCCATCCGGGACATCATCAGGGCTGTAAACATGGAAAATATGAAAAGAACAATTAATAAAACTGAGTAAGGTTTCATCCTGATTTCAAAACATACCAATCTTATCTAACATTACACAAAGTAGGAAAAAATACAAGCACAAGATCCTTTTGTTTAAAACCTGGGCCACAAAAATACCATCCTACCTATTTAACATGCTTGTAAATTAATTTTTGACATTATACCTCTTCCCATTTAAAGTCCTGAAGCTTATTTAAAATATCCATGGTGTCACAAATATATGAGGGAAGGTTAACCACTAGTGGTTTCAAGAAAAAGTCCATAAATTCTGACAGATGTTCCGTTGGACCCCCGATGCTAGAAAAATTGGTCTGCCCGGTGGGTCAACCTTTGATTTGTGTACCTTAGGTAAAGTGTATATGAAAGGGGAGGTAGGATGAGTTACCCTCAAATATCTATGCTCTGCTTCATCTATCAATCCTTCCTCCTTCCAACAGTATAGTCTATCATTTATCCGTCTAGTGATTTCCAGAACTGGGTTACCCACTACTCTAGTGTAACACGTGGAGTCATTAAGCTGTCCTTGTATTTCCTGAACATATTTAGTCTTGCCCATAATCACAATGTTACCCCCCCTTGTCTGCTTCGCGAATCACTATAGTCTTATCATTTTTTAAATCACGTAATGCCGACCGTTCATCCCAAGACAAATTGTCTTTGTGCCGTACTTTTACGTGTTCCCTGTCTTCCATTTGGTGAAACTCTTCCATAGTTTTCTTTACAAATAAATCTATGGCCACAAATTGCGACCCCTGTGGTATGAATTTTGATTCATTCCTAAATTCACTAGTGCAAGTATAATCTGTGGTAACTTTACATAAATCAGCAACATCCTCAATATCCATTTCAGATCCTTCTGATAAAGATAACAATAAATGAACATTATTTAAGTCAGCAATCGTCATTTCAGAAGCTTTATTCTGCAATTTTTAGTGCATATCTTTATCAAACATTGAGAAAAAAACTTTTCAATTTAAGAAGTCTTGCAAACTTAAACAGATCTATTTCCAAGTCAGTATAATCACACGTGTTCATAGGACAAAAAGAAAGACCTTTCTTTAACACAGTGTTCACAAACATTGAGATCCTTGTTAGAGAGATTGATAACCTCTAATTCCCCTTCAGTCTCTATATCCTGATCTAATTCCTGACCTTGTTCTGGCTTCTGGTATCCATCCTTAAACTTTCGGTGTTTCCGCCCCCTTCTGGTTTGATGGGTAATCTTTCTATCAGCATTCTTGATTAAGATATTCATCATCGAATTTGGAGAGATTTTAACATGGCTGCTTTACTGTGCAATGGTTTTAAGTAATCATGCAAATAAAGATTTTACTTACTTACTTCTCTCCTGTCCTAGTGATCAAAAAAGCTAAACTTTCAATCAAGAACTCAAGGAGAGCAGGTCCTTTAAATGGTTTCCTTTGAAAATGAGGGACTTTCCGCTAGTCGTTTGGTTGCTGCACCAGTGTACATAGTCCCTTGGGAATCCACACCTCTGATCAGCAGTTCTCTCACATTTTACAGTAGT
Organism: Lissotriton vulgaris; assembly: GCF_964263255.1. Classification (NCBI taxonomy): domain Eukaryota; kingdom Metazoa; phylum Chordata; class Amphibia; order Caudata; family Salamandridae; genus Lissotriton; species Lissotriton vulgaris. Next base: position 82,127,095 of record NC_141700.1, on the reverse strand, counting down.
CATTCAGGTACCTTACCCTCTCAGGGACTGATTCAGAGTTTGGCGAGGGGTACTTTGTCCCAAACATTTCAAGATGTCTTGTCTGTCAGATTACAAGTGCCGTAGGACATAATGGCAGATGGGAAATCCACCACGTTTATGATGGAGTAACCCTGTCTGCCAGGCTCTAAAGTTTGTCCTTAGTTCGGAGACGCTGGATCGGCAGGAGATGACCTTCTAAAAAAATCACAATCGACATTCATCAGCTTCATGGGACTTACTTGCTCAAGTTATACTTTAGGCAAATGGGTCCGACTTCAAATAATCTGGCCCTGCCGCTTTTGTATGGACCATGATTCCACTCAAGAACTCTCCTTTTTTTTTTTTTACTGAATTTTATATAGGCAAACTTGACCCGAATCAGGTGTCAGAGTGCTTTACATAGCACCAGTTGCATTACATGAAGACACATTTACTTTTGTGTTAGGCACAGGGAGATTAAGGGGCCATATGTATCAAGATACCAATTAGCGATTCTGTAATAGCGATTTTTAAGAAATCGCTATTTCAGAATCGCTAATTGGTCTGTATCAAGAAAATCGCAATTTTTCAGCGATTTCTTGATATTCCTTATTTGGGAATCCGCAAATTGCGAATTCACAATTAAGGAATACTTTCCCATTAATTTCTATGGGCCTCCTGGCCAATAGGAAGGAATGGGAATTTATTCTCAATTTGCGATTCGCAATTTGCTAATCGCAAATTGAGAATAATTTCAAGGGTGCAGGGGTGTCCGAAGGACACCCTGTTGCACCCCAGAAATAAGTATGGGTGCACATGTGGTGCACATACATGCCCGTCAGATGGCACTTTGAAAAATGCAAAGATGGGCATTTTTCAAGAAATTTGCAAATTACCACCAACTTGAAGTTGGTGGTAATTTGCGATTCCTTATGGACAATTAGCAATTTTTTTAGCTTCATATATTGCGTTTAAGGAATCGAAAAATTTGCGATTCCCTAAATGCAATTGCAAAATAAGGAATCGCAAATTTTGCGATTCCTTATTTTGCACCGGATTTTAACTCATACATCCCATTTAGCAAATGCGCATTCGCAAAGGCCGAAATTCTGTGAATTTCGGCCTTTCCGAATGCGAATTTTATTGATACATATGGCCCTAATTGATTTGCCCAGAATCACAGTATGTTCAGCGTCACTGCAGACTCGAACCCAGTTCCCCAGATTCGAGGTCGACCGCCCTAGCCGATAAGCCCGATCCTCTCCCCAACTCCATGTCGGACAGTCAGTCACTATCTGTAGCCTTAGATGAGATGAGTGATATGGGCTTTTTTAAAGGATATAAATAAATCATGTAAGGATAAAACCTACGGCCTCCCGCTTCTATTACAGCTTTATTTAACTTGTCCATCTCCCTGAAGGATAATTTCTTCTTTCATGAGTTTGGCATAGGTCCTCTAAACTTCATCAGCAGCACCGCTTGAGCTTCTGGAGAATATTTATATGAATTTTCTAACATTGAATTTCTGGTGCTGATAATTTAGCCCTGGTATCTGGGTGACCAATTAGCTCTTTTCGCGACTCCTACCTCTGTCATAGTTTATCAAATCCCTCTTGTGAAGGTTCCTCCTTCCTCTGTGAACTGAGCCCCCTCACTCAAAGACATTCACGTTGGTCTACTGGTAATACATAAACAGCTCACCACAGCAAGAGTAAGAAACACTAAAGGTAAATGCAGGCTCCTGATGGAAATCTCAACGACTGAGAAATCAAAAACTATATGTCCGAGCTTCTCTCGCGAAGCATTTATAATCTAGTTACCTCCCGCAGAACTCACAAACTTGTTGTCTTTCTGAAAAGGCCCAAATACTCACCCCTTCACAACTCACCTGATGTCCAGAGACTGTGAACCCTGATCCACCCCATGTGTTTCTTAACTATTACATCTTTCTGCATAGTATTTGTATATTTTATTTATTTTTAGAGTTTTATATAGTGTGAACTAGACCCGAAGATATCGGGTATCAGAGCGCTTTACATGAGCACCAGTTTCGGTACACAAGGACACATTCATTTTTGTTAGGCACAAGGAGATTCGGGGCCAGATGTAGGTAAATCCCATTTACCGATTTTGAAATACCGACTTTTACCGATTCGGTATTTCAAAATCGGTAAATGGGATGTAGGTCCCAACATCTGGATTCGTTACCGAATCCTTAACAATTCAGTATTTACCGATTCGGTAAATACCGAATCGGTAATGCCCATTCATTCCTATGGGCTTTGAAGCCCATAGGAATGATTAGGCATTACCAATTCGGTATTTACCGAATCAGTAAATACCGATTTCACAAGGGTGCAGGGGGTGTCACTTTGGCACCCCCTGGCACCCCCAAAACAGGCTTGGGTGCCATGTGGCAGGCATACATGCCCTAAGGGCAGGTCTGCCTGTCACATGGCTAGGTGTGCATGCACACATGTGCATGCACACCTGAAATTGATATTTTACCATCAAAATGGATTTGATGGTAAAATAACGATTCCTTAGGGCTCCTGGGACTCTGAAGAGTCCCACCTACATATGGGTGGCTCCGAATTGGTAAAGTTACCGATTCGGTATTTTACAGATTCTGTAACTTTACCGAATCGGTAAAGTTACCGATTCTATAAAATTGAGCACCTACATGTCAAATCATGTATGCCGGTCAGTAAAGGCCGAAAATACCGATTTTCGGCCGTTACCGACCGACCTACATCTGGCCCTAAGTGATTTGCCCAGGATCACAGGATGTTGAGCGCCGTTGCCTAGACTCAAACCCGGTCCCCCACCTTCAATGTCGACTGCTCTAGCCATTAGGCTACATTCGTCTAGCCTACATGCAAAGTGCTCTCCTGCCCATGTGGCAAAGTCCATGCTATTAAAATATATGTAAAAAAATATATATATATATTTATATATATCTGCTCCAAAAGCCTCCCCCACCAAGGAAGGAAGCGTCCGCACTCGCGTGGTCAATTAAGAAAAGTTCAATTTATCATCGCACAAACAGGACGCGTTTCGGCGAACGTGCCTTTTCCCCCTATATATATAAATGGTCAGCCATTTGTTTAGTCGTGAAAAAGAGACAGATTTACAAGAGGTGAAAATGGCACAGAATTTGCGGGTGCGTATATCTGTGCACCGGGCGAGAGTTTGGAAATCTGATGGCATCGACTTGGGCATTATCATCGAAGCAGCAAAAACTGTGGAGCCGGGGAGACCTTTAAGTGAACTGGTCTCCCGCCACAACCTTCCAAGATTCAAGCAGTGCTGTGTTTCAGCGGGCTTCTGGCCTTCACCTCCATCTTCAAATAATCAACTTTTAAAACAACGGAAGGGTCCTGTTGCTTAGGATTAGCATCAAGATTCATAATCCTTTTGGTCCAGTAAATTAGAAAAAGACAACAAGCGCAACAATGGGATTGTTTGGCCTGCTGCATGTCCAGGGACCGATAAAGCTGGCTCAGTAGAGGGGATCAGGCAGCTAAGTCATGCCAAAGCTAATCGTTAGCATCCGCGGACTGTTGCTGCTCCTATAAACATGGCTGGGCCGATGGAAGACGGAGCCTGGTCCCTGCTCCCAGACCTGCCCCCGCCCTTTCTCGTGCACTCCCTGCTTCCTTCAGGCCCTTAATAAGCACACATGGAGCAAGTGAGCCTGGAACTTATTGAAGGCAGCTGCCTCTCGGGAGCTGGTGGTAACAAACGGACTGACCTACCATCCCGCTGCCGAACTCATATAATCATGTGTGAAGATGGTTGTCAGGTACCGTGGAAGTGACGTCTGGTACCGACATCGATAGACATCCCATGGTTGACACCTTGAAAAACTTGTAGCCTCTCAAAAGCATCTTATTGGACACTAAGGGCCTTATATATAAGAAAGAGCCACCGTGCGGCACCCCAAACCCTTTAGCTGTGCCATGCTGCAGCACTTTCAAAGCACAGGGATGCAACATATTTACAATAATATGTTGCATCCCTGTACTTTTCCCTGCACTGGAACACAATTGGCTGCCATGTGCCATCGGAGGCACCCTTGCACCATGGTACAAGGATGCCTGCGTCACGGGGATGACAGCTTCCCGCACATGAGCAATCTGATGTGGCGTTTTTCAACTTCTATGTGTGCTGCTATAGCACACAAAAAACTTCAATTTTTAACTGATTGTTTATGTGCAGGAAGGGACACCTTCCTGCACATAAACAATCATTCAGAGGTGATTTGCTCCTTCTATGTGTGCTGCAGAATGCAGCAGGCATAGAGAGAGGAAAGAAATTAGGCAAAGTGAATACATTTCTCCTCGTTGCTCCTTCCTACGCCTCCCTTGGGGAGGCGGTGCATTCAGACGCATTTCCAGGTTTACAACTTCTCGTAAATCTGAAAATATGTCAAGTTCCATGAAACGCCCCTTTCACGCAAAGTGCTATGAGTAAATGGGCCGTATTTGAAGGACACGAAAAGCCACACAGGTTGACTTTTCCTGTCCTTGTAAATATGTGGCAGCAAATTGTGCCGCCTGTGCATCACAAAAAGTAACGCAACGGATGCGCAAGGGACTTGTAAGTAAGCCCCTATTGGGTTAAGGAAGGGCACAGATAGGAAACAACTTCAATGTAAACATTGTTCTTAGAGTCACTGCAGCTGCCTCCAGGACCTTTTAAACTCAGGGAGAGCAAAAAACAGAGTCATGGAGAATCAAAGGATATGCCAGGGACACCCCTCTTTACCTTTAATTGATGTCCATGGTCAGTGTCTGGCCCACGCAAACTGTTTAGAATCAGAAAAACTCTTGACAAAAGAACTTCATGCCCAGAACCCACTGGTACCCTGAAGATGACTCAAAGCAAGATGGATGAAATGTGAGAGGAAATTGGTGTACGTGATCTGTGTGCTTAGTCCACAGCTACACCTCCAGGTGATTCTGATAATGGGACAATTACGTGCTAACCTCAATTTTTTCTTCTCACCAAGGACCTCAAACTCGTAGTATAAATTCATCTAGTAGCAAACTTTTAAAATCTATTTCAGCTACTCCTGGCTTTCTTACTAAAGTAGACTCCCAAACAAACAACCACTCTACTACTTTTAGTTATATTATTGCAGCTTCTGTTACTAATGCTGGTACAGTGGGTCTGATTTATAGATGTGGAAATAGAACATGTTCAGATTTACACAGGAAGAGCTAAAATCATTCTGGAATAATTTCCTTAGAAGGAGATGTAGTGTAGATGAGAATATTCTCTCAGTGACGTCATCTCTGGTATTAGAACTTTCAAGGTTGGCTACTCATGGTAAAGGTAAAAAAGAGTTTCATCAGTAATGTATAGGTATTCCCTTTTTGAAGGATGAGGCTTGATATCCATACTAATATAATAAAGAGAGAGCCCAAACCTTTGAGGCGGGTAATCTCAGGAACCACAGCACCAATCACAACACCCAATACAGCGTTGGAAAGGGCAGTTGCAGCAGAAGGACACAGGCTATGCAGACGCACACCATATGCATTTAAAAGGTAAAAGAACCGTGCCAGCAAAGTAGTCCCTTGTGGGCGTGTCTGCGTTGTGCTGTGGGCGTGTGCTGGGGGCGTGACAAATGCTGAGGGGCGTGTGGTACGTTCCGCCCTTCATGCCATGTCTCATATTGTGTGCTAATCCCACCCTGCTCCCTTTAAATACCCCTGCACCCCATAATCATAACCCACCCGTACTCCTTAAAGTACCCCAACACCCTTAAACACTAACCCATCTTAACCCTATAAATATACCCCTGTACCCCAAAACCCAAACCTATCCCTGAACCCTTAAAATACCCCTGTACCCCAAAACTGAAACCTACCCCTGAACCCTAAAATACCCCTGTACCCCAAAACCCAAACCTAGCCCTGAACCCTAAAAATAACCCTGTACCCCAAAACCCAAACCTATCCCTGAACCCTAAAATACCCCTGTACCCCAAAACCCAAACTTAGCCCTGAACCCTAAAAATACCCCTGTACCCCAAACCTAGCCCTGAACCCTTAAAATGCCCATGTACCCCAAAACCCAAACCTATCCCTGAACCCTAAACATACCCCTATACCCCAAAACCCAAACCTAGCCCTGAACCCTAAAAATACCCCTGTACCCCAAAACCCATACCTATCCCTTAACCCTAAAACTACCCCTGTACCCCAAAACCCATACCTATCCCTTAACCCTAAAACTACCCCTGTACCCCATAACCCAAAACTATATCTGAACCCTTAAAACACCCAAACACCCCAAAACATATACCTCAGTACCCCAAAACATAGTCAAGTCAAGTCAAGTCAGAGAATTTGTATAGCGCACTACATACCCAGAGGGTTTCAAGGCGCTTAGGAAGGGGGGGATTACTTGTCAAATATCCAAGTTTTAAGTTGCTTTCTGAATGCTAGGTGGTTCTGGGTGAGGCGGAGGTAGGCGGGGAGTGAGTTCCATGTTCTAGCAGCCAGGTATGAAAAGGATCTGCCTCCCATGGTGGTCTTGTTGATGCGAGGAACAGTGGCGAGGGCTTGGTTGGAAGAACGTAGTTGGCGGGAGGGGGTGTAGAAGGACAGTCGTGAGTTGAGGCATTCTGGACCGATGTCGTAGAGTGATTTGTGTGCGTGGGTAAGCAGTCTGAAAGTGATTCTCTTATTGACGGGTAGCCAGTGGAGGTCTTTAAGGTGACCAGAGATGTGTTCGTTGCGTGGGATGTCTAATATGAGTCTGGCTGAGGCGTTTTGGATTCGTTGGAGTTTCTTCTGGAGTTTTGCGGTAGTACCTGCGTAGAGGGTGTTTCCATAGTCCAGTCGGCTCGTGACCAGAGCGTGGGTGACTGTTTTCCTTGTGTCGGGGGGGATCCAGCGAAATGTTTTTTTGAGCATGCGAAGAATGTTGAAGCAGGAAGAGGATACGGCGCTGACTTGTCTGTTCATTGAAAGTGAAGAATCCAGGATGACGCCTAGGTTCCGAGCATGGTCTGTCGGGATGGGTGCTTTTCCGAGGGCTTCCGGCCACCAGGAGTCGTCCCATGCAGATGGGGATGTACCTAGGATGAGGACTTCTGTTTTGTCTGAGTTCAGTTTCAGACGGCTTAGTTTCATCCATTCGGCAACTTCTTTCATTCCTTCGTGTAGGTTAGTTTTGGCGGTGCTGGGGTCATTGGTGAGAGAGAGGATCAGTTGTGTGTCATCCGCGTAGGAGATGATGTTGAGGTTGTGTTGGCGTGCGATGGCCGCGAGGGGGCTCATGTATACGTTGAAGAGGGTGGGACTGAGAGAGGATCCTTGTGGTACGCCGCAGATGACTTCAGAGGCCTCTGACGTGAATGGTGGAAGACGGACTCTCTGGGTTCTTCCGGTGAGGAATGAGGTGATCCATTCAAGTGCTTTTCCTTGGATTCCGATGTTATTGAGGCGTTGTAACAGTGTTTTGTGGCAGACTGTGTCGAATGCTGCAGAGAGGTCAAGGAGGATGAGGGCGACGGTGTCACCATTGTCCAGTAGAGTTCGAATGTCGTCTGTGGCTGCGATGAGGGCGGTCTCAGTGCTGTGTTTTGCTCTGAATCCGGATTGTGAGGGGTCGAGGGATTTGTTGGCTTCGAGGAAGGCGGTGAGCTGGTTGTTGACAGCTTTCTCGATGACTTTGGCCGGGAATGGTAGGAGCGAGATGGGGCGGTAGTTTTTGAGTTCGGTGGGGTCCGCTGTGGGTTTTTTCAGAAGGGCGGTGAGTTCTGCGTGTTTCCAGTCTACCGGAAAGGTGGCGGAGTTGAAGGAGCAGTTGATGATGTCTCGGAGGTGTGGTGCTATGATGGAGTCTGCTTTGTTGAGGATGTGGTGAGGACATGGGTCTGTGGGAGATCCTGAGTGGATGGAGTTCATTAGGCGGATGGTGTCTTCAGTGGAGATTGGGTTCCAATCGTTAAGGGTGTTCGTCGGGGGAGGATGATCAGCAACTGGTAGGGTGTGTTGGTTTCCGGGTTGGTTGTCAAAGCTGTTGTGGATGTCTGCAATCTTGTTGTGGAAAAATGAAGCTAGGGAGTCGCAGAGGGTTTGAGAGGGGGTGATGTCGTTGGAGTTGGCCGAGGGATTGGAAAATTCCTTGACGATGTTGAAAAGTTCCTTGCTGTTGTGAGCGTTGTTGTCAAGTCGATCCTTGAATGCTGTTTTTTTGGCCTTCCGGATTAGTTGGTGGTGAATGCGGGTGGCGTTTTTGAAGGCGTCCTTGGTGCTGGTGGTTGGGTCTTTTTTCCAGGTCTTTTCAAGGGTGCGGCAGAGTTTCTTGGACTTCTTGAGATCATCGTTGAACCAAGAGGCCTTCTTGCTGCCAGGTTTGTTTTGACGTTTTTTCAGTGGCGCTAGGGTGTCAGCGGTTTTGGATAGCCAGATGGTGAGGTTGGCGGCGGCTTCGTTAGCGTTGGATGAGAGGGCTGGGGTGTGTTGAAGGAGCGAAGCGGAGATTTGGTCCGTGGTGATTTTGTTCCAGTTTCTTTGCAGGGTAGGTTGGAGGTGGAAGCTGGGTTTTGGTTTGTTGTAGGTGAAGTGGACGCAGCTGTGGTCAGTCCAGAGGAGATCCGTAGTGTGGCTGAAGGAGACAAGGTTGCTGGATGTGAAGATGGGGTCGAGTGTGTGACCTGCGATGTGGGTGGAGGTGGTGACAAGTTGTTTAAGTCCGAGATTGGCGAGGTTGTCCAAAAGGGTGGCGGTGTTGCGGTCGTTGTTCTTTTCAAGGTGAAAGTTGAGGTCTCCCAGAAGGATGTAGTCTTTGGAGGGGAGCGCGTGTGGAGTGATGAAGTCCGTGATGTCTTCACTGAATTTTGCGCGGGGTCCTGGTGGTCTGTAGAGGAGGGTGCCTCTGAGTGTGGTCTTGGGGTCGATGTGGATCTGGAAGTGAAGGTGTTCCGAGTTGGCGAGGTTGGCGTCAGAGCTGGTTGAGATGCGGATTGATTTCTTATGGACGATAGCGATTCCTCCTCCTGTGCCGGTACGGTCCTTGCGAGTGATCTTATAGTCTTCAGGGATGGCAATGGTGATGTCTGGTGCGGAGGAAGCGTTCATCCATGTTTCCGTGAGGAAGGCGACGTCTGGAGAGATGGTGTCTAGTAGATTCCATAGGTCAATGGCGTGCCTGTGGACCGATCGGGTGTTGAGAAGGATGCATTGTAGGTGGTTGGTGTCGGGAATCTGTGGTGTGGTCGTAGCAGAGATGTTGTCGGTGCCGCTGAATTTGCAGGAGTAGCAGGAGAAAGGTCCATGGGTGTGTCCAGGGGCGGCTTGGACACAGTTGGGGTCGCGACCGGGGTTGAGGGCTAGGAGGGATGCGGCATCGTAGCTAAAGCGGGGGGGCTGGGCAGTGCGAGGGGCAGGGGGTCTGGCGCTGGGCGCGGTCCAGGCGCGGACGGGCGTAGACGGGCTTACCTTTGGCGCACCTTCGGCGTGTCCGAAGCGCGTGGACGCTGCGCGTGGAGTCATTGGCCATAAGTGGATGTAGGGGGGGAGGGGCGAGGGCGTCTCAGCTGGGAGGCGGGGCGGGCTCAGGGAGTGAGCAAACAACAACACCGGAGCTAAAATGGAGGGGGGAGCAAAGCAGGGCGCCGGGGCAAGTCGCGTTATAAATGCGAGTAAAGTCTGCAAATAAACAAAAGCACAGATACGATAGCAACACTTAAAAGCAGCCAAAAGCAGAGCAGCGCTGATCACCAATACCGCGTTGTGGCAGGGAGGCAGACCAGGGAGCTACCACTCGGGCAGGAGCGACGAGGAGTCACAGCGCTTCGTGGTCTGGGGGGCGCTGAAGTAGGTAGTGGGAGGGCGTCTCAGCTGGGAGGCGGGGCGGGCTCAGGGAGTGAGCAAACAACAACACCGGAGCTAAAATGGAGGGGGGAGCAAAGCAGGGCGCCGGGGCAAGTCGCGTTATAAATGCGAGTAAAGTCTGCAAATAAACAAAAGCACAGATACGATAGCAACACTTAAAAGCAGCCAAAAGCAGAGCAGCGCTGATCACCAATACCGCGTTGTGGCAGGGAGGCAGACCAGGGAGCTACCACTCGGGCAGGAGCGACGAGGAGTCACAGCGCTTCGTGGTCTGGGGGGCGCTGAAGTAGGTAGTGGGAGGGCGTCTCAGCTGGGAGGCGGGGCGGGCTCAGGGAGTGAGCAAACAACAACACCGGAGCTAAAATGGAGGGGGGAGCAAAGCAGGGCGCCGGGGCAAGTCGCGTTATAAATGCGAGTAAAGTCTGCAAATAAACAAAAGCACAGATACGATAGCAACACTTAAAAGCAGCCAAAAGCAGAGCAGCGCTGATCACCAATACCGCGTTGTGGCAGGGAGGCAGACCAGGGAGCTACCACTCGGGCAGGAGCGACGAGGAGTCACAGCGCTTTGTGGTCTGGGGGGCGCTGAAGTAGGTAGTGGGAGGGCGTCTCAGCTGGGAGGCGGGGCGGGCTCAGGGAGTGAGCAAACAACAACACCGGAGCTAAAATGGAGGGGGGAGCAAAGCAGGGCGCCGGGGCAAGTCGCGTTATAAATGCGAGTAAAGTCTGCAAATAAACAAAAGCACAGATACGATAGCAACACTTAAAAGCAGCCAAAAGCAGAGCAGCGCTGATCACCAATACCGCGTTGTGGCAGGGAGGCAGACCAGGGAGCTACCACTCGGGCAGGAGCGACGAGGTGGGTTAGTTTTGGCGGTGCTGGGGTCATTGGTGAGAGAGAGGATCAGTTGTGTGTCATAAACATATACCCCTATACCCATACTTACCTTATCCAAACATTAAAAAAAACATGCTTTTACCATTCATGCATTTACAACGAATTTCGTTGTAAATGTATGCGTGGTAAAAGCATATAAAATGTAATGCCATGCGTTATAATGGCATTGCGCAGTCATGGTACTTTTGTAATGAAAGTATGCGGAGTGATGGTATGCGGAAAGAAAGTTGCGGAATAATGGGTGTTTACCCTCCCCCGGTAAGTACATTGGTGGCACGGCGGCTCACATCTCCAGCAACATACTCATATTTTTTCACCACCCATTTAAAAAATGCACAAGTCTCTCTCATTGATGGCCAGCACCGACATACGCTTTTAGACACACCTCCCGCCACAAGTTCTAGAATTGCGAACTTTAGAGCTGGGGAGCTTCGTTCGAATCTTGGCATCAGCTCAACATCCTGTGATTCCAGGCAAATCGCTTTGTCTCCCCGTGCCTACCACAAATGAATGTGTTCTTCTGTAATATAAATTGTGCTCATGCCATGTTGTCGAGTTCGCGCTACATAATATTGCAAGGAAAAATAAAGTAGGGAAACTCGAGTTCACACACTACTGAACGCACACTCTTAAGTGCATCAGCAGTGCACTGTGAATCGGAGCGTTTCACAGGCCTGTCACAGATAAGAAATGCTATCAAGACGAAATCCTACAAAACAATATACTACTGGCCAGCAGCAATTCATACCCGGACAACGTCGGGACGGGCTGCTAGTTGAATAGATAAAGGCATAGGATTGAGGAATTTACAAAATTGATTATTTGGTAATGTCTTGAGCATTGGGTCGTTTTTGGAATTCTGGGAAGGCCGACGGTTTTGAGGCTGCTATACTTGGGAGTTGCAATTATAAATCTTGGAATTCACTGAAACAGAAAGAATTTTAAAACACATTGCAATTTATCATTTGGCTCTCTACTTTACTGTCACCCAAAAAAATGTATGTAATGCCTGCACTTAATTTAAAAAAAAGAGTTTTGTGTGTTAAAAGTGAGAAATAGCATACATAATTAAAAGAAGCAAAATTGTATTTACTTAGAATCAATATCATGTAAGCGTTGATTTGGGAAATAAATGTAGTTCAATAATATTTATTTATTTATATAAAGTTTTATAAAGCGCGGACATGACCCAAGCGGGTATCAGAGACCTTTACAGATGATGAAGGACACAAAGATTTGGGCCCGAAGGTCAGTAACAACAACAGTGATAAGCAAGATACTGGAGTAGAAAGAGGAACAAATTATTGTGCCATCGCAAAGGTAATAGAAGACCATATATGAGCAACGGACAAATATAGATGTTGGGAATAATCATAAGTGATAGGCAGTCAAAGTCATAGGATCAAGTGCGAAATACATTGTAGCAGCATCACTCAGGGCATGGCAGTCCGTGGAGGAGGAGCGAAACCCGCATGTAGTAGCACCAAAAACAGATGGTACCTGGTGGGAGTAGGCGCAATCAGTGAAGGGCGTATATCATTAGAGTTTTCACTTCTTTTTTGAAAGATGCCATTGAGGGAATCAGTCTGATTTCCGGAGGTAAGGAGTTCCAGATTCTCGGGGCAATACCCGAGAATGCCTGATTATAGGCTTTCTTTCTTTTGAATTTTTGAGGTTTTAGCAGCAGGGAGCTGGAGCTCCTAGAAGATCTGCTACCACCAGAAAGTTCCAGTTTTTGGGCTAGGTACAGACGCGTGTTAAAGTGAAGGGCCTTGGGTGTCACGCACCCAATTTTAAGGTGAATCCTAGCCTCAAAAGGTAGCCAGTTTAGGGATTTCAGGTCCGGTGTGATGTGGCTATTTCTTCTTGATCCCGTGATGAGCCTTGCAGCTGAATTCAGGGATGCCCTGAGCGGTGCCAACATGTAGCTGGATAGCCCACAGAGTGTTGCGCCACCATACTCCAACCTGGAAATCGCTAGTGCTTGAACATCAGACTTGAAGTCGTCCTCCGGGGGGAGGAAGGGTTATATCTTTCCTAGGATACTCACCTTTGGTGGCTGAGCTAAAGTGCTCCTGCATACTCAATGTATTATTGAGTATTATTCCAAGAGACCTTGCAGAATCAATGATGTGTGGGGTACAGTTGGGAGCTGTTAGGTGTTTCAAGTACTCAACAATGATAGTAGACTGTTTGGTGCGATAAGGAGGAATTACGTTTTGGAGGAATTTAGCTTGAGATGTTGGGAGGTCAGCCAGTGTTGTGTTTTGCGTAGGGTTGAGTTGAGTGATCTGATTTTGTCTGGGGAGGAGATTTTCAGGTACAGTTGGGTGTCATCGGCATACATGTGATAGTGAATGTTGGATGAATTGAGCATTTCCGTTAGAGCTCCCTGAACAAGTTGAAGAGCGCGAGTGAGAGTGCAGATCTCCGGGGTACCCCCAGTGTGGATGGCATAGAGTTGGAGAAGGTTTGACTGACTTTAAACCTTTGCGTTCTTTTATTAGGAAAGGAGGCAAACCAGTTTAGCACTGCGCCTGAGAGACCCATCCTTCGTTCCGGTGACACAAGGACGTTGTCAAGATTGACCGTATCGCTGAAGAGAGGTCAAGGAGGATTTGAAGGCAGGCTTCGTTCCAATCTAGCATTCTTAGAGCATCATTGACTATGTGCGTAATAACCGTTTTAGTACTGTGGCCCTGCGAACTCAGGAAAAGAATTGATCTAAAAGCTGGCATTGTTCAATGTGGTTACATAGTTGGACATGAGCACATTTCTCTAGGAGCTTCGATAGAGTTGGATTGCTAGTGATAGGACAAATGTTATTAATGTCCTCTTGATACGCTGTGGGTTTTTTTAGAATGGACGTAACCTGCCCTGACTTTAGACAATCAGGGAACATGCCTTGACGTAAGGAGGTATTTACTATTTTGGTCCAGAGAGGGACTAAGGACCATTTCATCTCATTGAAGAAACTTGACGGTAAGGGATCACTGATGTGGCTTGAGGCTTTCAGAGTAGTAAGCAGGCTGAGTATGGAGAATTCATCAAAGCGAGTGAATTGGCTCCAGCAGGCATTATTTTTGGGTGAGAGACCTATAGCAGGCAGAGGCTCAGGTGGAGGAGAGGATGTAGGGTTAGTCGGGAATAGGACAGTCGGTTGGTTGCATTGCAGTGTTCAGAGATCATTTTCAATCTTAATTGTCTTTTCAAGGAAGAAACACTTCACAAGTTGGCTGTGTATTGGACTGTGATGGCGGGAGAGTCGGGAGATAGTTGGATTGGAGTTTGATCAAATCAAACGTTTTTTTTGTCTGTTTCTAGCATTATCTAGTTGGCTTCTGAAGAAATTCGGTTTCGCCCTCCTGATATGTTTGTTGTAAGTGCTTCTTCTAGATCTCAGGAGGATGAAGTGTTCAGGAGACAGGGAGCCTCTCCAGGATTGTTTGGCTAATCTCAAATTGCGTCTCTCTGAATTTAAACTATTGATGAACCAGGGTTTGGAGTCTTTAGAGGACTTTCTTTTTATTTGTAAGGGGACAACGGAATCTAAAATACTCAATGTAGAGTTGTTGTTATGCTCCTTGAGGTCCTGTACCTCAGACATGTCAAAAGGTGGCAGCAAGGTATTCTTGCTGAGGGATATCAGTTCATTCATGTTTGTGTTTCAGAGAGATCACATCCAGAGCCTGGGATTCTTGTCATGTGATCTTTTCCTAAACCAAGGAGATATAATGATGATCAGAACAGATTTTAGCATGCCACTCTTAAACTCTAATGTTCCTTTGGAAACAGATACCCATGGAAAATATAATGACGCAATCAAGCAAAGATGTAATAATTTCCCTTAGAAGAACTGATGTTTTCGTGCTTTTTATCTTCCGCCTCCATGGATAAACGGATGAGTCTGCCAACTTACAGCGGCAGCTCTAACCTCTCCACTCTCCCCTATATCTCTGAACAAGGTCGCTCCCTAACTACAGGATGTCTGTGGCAATAGTTCCTGTTCTGGATCTTCGGTGATAGTCTGATGCTTTCTTGGTTTTGTAGTTTGGATTTGCTTGCTGAACTCATTAGACCTTCGCCGCTAATATAGAAATATTTAGAGGTTGAAACTGCAGGAACAGAAACAGTGCCTATGAAGAGGTGGAGCACAGAGTCAACAAACCTAAGGCAAATTTCTGTTTGACATCACCACCACAGTCAGGCGCAAAGTCTATCATTCCTGCTATCAACAGGGATGTGATCTCCTTTCAAGGGATAAAGGCCGGATTTATAGTTGGAGGAAAAGTGCTCAGTTCATCAGAGAGGTGGAAGACATGATGTCCATCACCCCGACAGATGCCCTTCTGGCAAATTTAGAGATTACTGCCGGAACAACAGTCATCTCTGTAGACCAAAAGGTACCGCAGTCACGGAAATTCCAGTCAATGTACAATGGTGGTGGCCACCGACCGATGTGAAGGTCCACTCACCAAACTTTTCAAAAGGTTGTTCTTTTTCTGAAACAAACTCCCAAAGTGGGAGTTTGCTTCAGAAAAAAACAACGACGACCCTCACACCTGTGACTTTTGACCATGAGGGTGATGATCATTATTATTTTTCTGTCCCTCGCCAGATTTTCCTGACAGTGACAGACAGGAAAAAAATACATTACATCATCCTCCAAATAGGAAGGGCCGTCTAATGCACTGCCTACATTGGCCCCATTCCGTCAGGCTGTGGAAGGGAGATTTCCATTGACTGAGCCAAAAGGGGCTCTTTCTTCAGAAAACCTAAGGATTGCCTGCCTTTAATTTGGGCCGCAGACAGAAGGTTTCTTGGACAGGGCACTCTGTTCTGTGTGCAAAAGAGTACCTTGTCCGCCAAACTCTAAATCTGACCCCGAGTCATCAGGATACACTGAGACAATTTGTGTGTGCGCATGAAGATGCAGGTCGAATGCGAGCAGAGAGGCTATATGCCGAAAACATGGACCTCATTCCAATCCAGATCACCCCCAACAAATATTAAGTCACTTTAGGTGCTAGTGTAAAGCCCAACAAGAAAGGTATTAGATTGCCCTTGAAGACATGCAAGGGTATGCATACTGGCAGCCACGCCTTGCTTCGCAATCAAGGGAGAGGATGTGGCTTAACGACTAGTGCGGTAGACCTTGAAGCTTGAAGTTTGAGTCTTGGCAGGGACGCTCAACATCCTGTGATTTTGGGCAAATCATGTAATCTCCCTGTGCCATACAAAAAAATAATAATACTAATTAATGTGTCCATCTGTAACACAACTGGTGCTCATTAAAGTGCTCTGATACCTTCGGGTCTAGTTTGTGCTATACAAAACTCCAGAAGAAAAAAAAAGTATTGTGGAGTGGAGAGGACGCACCTGAGAAAAGATTCCAGAGGAGCCACCTTCATTCAGTTTGCAATCTTAAATTCTGAAAATGAAAAAAAAACTACAGATAAATTAAGAAGAAATGCTACAGATTTAACCATGCATGTTATCCCTTGGAAAATGTATATTATTTATAACAACACTTTTGAGAAGGTTTCCTTTGCTTAAGACGATACTGCACATTTAAGAAAATGTCTTTTTTTTCAATAAGATACCTTGTCAAACTGATAAGAGACTTAGGGAGCCAGAAAACAAGCACTTATAACTAGTTAACAAGCAAGATAATTATCAAACAGGTTCATGAAAGATGTTAACTGTATTGTGCTATTGAAAAATGCTGTGTTTCTAGGCACAAAGCCTAAAACCAGAAGTCACTGATAGAAGTAAGTAGAACACTGACAGGGCTGACTGTCAGGAGAAAATCACCCGAGAGGAGACTCTCTACCCATCTCATCTGCACCCCTTTCCACTTTACGTACAGATTCAGAGCGGAATGTTAAAAGGTGGTTTTTGGTGTGTGCAAACGGGTGCAGGTGGCAATTCTTCGGGTCGGCTGGGCCAGCAAGACACAGGTCAGAGCCATCATAGCCAGAAGACTCAGAGTGACACATAAATTCCAGGTTCCCACTATCAAACTTTCATAACTGCACACAGAATTTAGGGCCATATTAGCAAGAAGCTGCGAAAAATATTGCAAAGCGTGCTCAGCGCAAACATTTTCATCACCAACTATCGCTGGAATATATCGCCATGCTAATGCTGTATTAGCAACAATTAGCGCTATGGTGATATATATTTTCCAGCAATAGCGGGAGGGAAGGGCCAACATTGCGACAAAAGCAGCGATGTTGCATGGGGAAGGGGGAAAACCTTGCTGATACGACCCTGTGGTCATCTCAGCATAATCCACCCCCATGTTAGGTATGGTGTAGTCAAGAAAATAGCAGACTTTGCACGTCGCTAACCGGGGCCAGGGCCTCCTTGCTAATAGGCGATAGGCCTGTTAGCGGCTGTTTACTAGGTCTGTTGGTTGGGAACGCCTACTTTGGTTGTCACTAGCGATGAACATCGCTGATATGCAAAGCGGCACCCAAACCGGCCGCTATCGCCAGAAAGCTGTCGCTAACGCCTGTTAGCGACAGCTTGCTGATAGGGCGATAAAAAAATTGCTGCTTTAGCGGAAAAAAGTACTGCTAAAGCTGGAATAAGGCCCTTGGTAATATGCCCCTCGGTTCTTCCTGCTGTTTTTCAATCGCCAAACAAATTCTCCATCTAATGTTCCTGAAACACTCCTCTGACCCTTGCTCTTACAGGGCCACCGTACACTCCCTCCTCAAGATTTAGCCTAGTGCAGGAGTCTAAAGCCTTTCTTGCATGTAGATCACAATATAAATGTGAGACTTGTGTCTCAATTCAATAAAGAAAGGGGTGGACAGATCTGTCTCGGCCTTTCATTAAAGCGAGCCACGCTGGATTTTTGGGACTATGTGAGATCTTTTCTCTACGTTCTTAGGCAAACATTTGTGATGGGCAGTACTTTTGTTAACCACTTGTGTCACAAAGTTGCAGGTAAGTCAATTGAATAAATAAATTACTTCCTTTGCACAAAATTGCAAAAAAGACAGGGAGCATGGTGGATCATCTGGGTAGATTTTACTCCTCTTAAATCCTCTTAAATCTTATTCTCTAGTCACTCAATCACAACATCCATCGGCTTTATCCATCATTACCTCCTATACATGAAACTTGCTCTCATCTGTTTTGAGGCTCAAGGGTGTTAAGATATTTCACAATCCACTTTTGTCCTTTGGCAGTGACTCCCCTAATGTTTTCATCATTCTGGTCAGACCGACCGGCCTGTTGTTGCCAACCTCCACCTGCTTCTTGTATCCGGCTTGTAAATAAAGAACACTATTGATGTAGCTATGAAACAGTCTCTGGACTCTTCTTATATCCTGTCCCTGCACACTTTGTGTTTTATCCAGCTCAACTACTTTAATCACGCTTTGGAAGCAAATAAGGTTGTGAAACTTTGCCTATTTCTAATTCTTATATGTTTTAAACTTAGCCAATCTAGTGAATTCTAAGAATTTGCAAAGGCTTTTAAAAAAATAAACCAAATGATAACATTTTTCTTAACATAGGATTTTAAAGGAAAATTAGCAAAACCTAGATTTAGCCAAAACATTTTCAAACGAAAAGCACTCTGTGCTTTTCCTCTTCTATTCGAGTTTACCATCATTCTTAAAAACTACCTGCGTGAATGAGAGAGCAAAAGCAGTTAATGAGGTTATTTAAGGAAAGCTGTCACATGTATGCTGATGACTCTCAGATCAGCTTTAACCTGCAATGTGGATTCTGGAGAATGGTTACTATATCTTGGCATGTCCAATGTTTGCGCTGCTGTGCACCTTCGTCGGATGCGACTAACACAGCAAGGAAATGACAATAGGAGAAAGGAGGGACCAGGAAGAGAGAGCTAAAGGGGCAGAAGTGTCTGGTGGTGAATGAAGACACCACAGAGTGGAATCAAGACTTCAGAGCCTTAGTATTCTGCTCGCCATCATTCAGTAGCCCCGGCCGCTGACTTCTGAACAGAAACATTGATCCCAGGCACTTATATGTTTACAAATTAAGCACTGTACAAGGCCCAGCCTAAATGCTGCTACAAGTTTAGTTTTGTAAATAACTCAGTGGGTTTCACCATTTGTTGCAGAGATCATTGTGTTGTCTGCAAGTAAAAAGTTTGTAAGATAGCTCATTAAGATTAGTGAATCATGAACTGGCAGCAAGGCACTGCATTGAAAGATTTCAAGGTATGGATTTCGTCATTCTCAAATTTAAAAAAAATGGTGTCCCTTGGTTATAATAAATATTCATTAGTAAAAATATATATATATATCTTCATTAGTAAATGCAGTATAAATGGTTATTAGTATAAAAACTCATATAGATAGATACATCTGACATTCCTACAGTGCATATATATTATATTTACATATGTGGCTTTGAAAAATCAAAACCCTGCCTCAAACCATAGTTTATCTCTTAAATTCTTGTGGGTTGACACAAGCTGTGTGTCTTTGTTTCTGGGGAACTGCTATTATCAAGGTGTTAGGCTCCAGCTAGCTCCCAGCCATGATGATCAGAGTGGAAGAATAAAAGGAGTATTAATTACCTTAGAGTGGGAAATATGTGTTGGTCCTAGCTGGGAGGGAAACAAGAGTCCTTCACCCACTTCAAGTTTCTGCTCTGGATGCAAAAGCCACACAAACAGCAAGTGCCATGTCCAAGTGTCTACAAATCCAGTTTAAGAGGGGGTGCCTGGGACATATTTGTTTTATAGCCCAGGGTCTCGGCTATTTGCAAAACAGAAGGAGAAACTGCTAAATACTGGAAGAATAATGTACTGTGGTACAACTGGTGGATAGGGAGGTCAAAGGTGTCAGAGTAGAGTTAACTGTTTGGACTATATCTGCCAAAATGCATTGCTGGAGGACTTGTGTAACATGTTCAGGTTATGTTCTGCATCTGTGAGACTTATTAAAACTTACCTCCACAAATAACCTTCACCGACTGTGTATGGAAACTCAGAAGCTTCGACCTATTCATGTGTTGCTCACAAACAATACTTTGTTCACTCGCTTGTACCATAAGTGGGGATAACATAAAGTTCGGGACTAAGTTCTAATACTAGAGAAATAAAAACAAATCTGGTTTGATAAGATAAACGATCATAACTGTAGCATTTTACATTCAAATCTTAATATATAATCAGAATTGTTTCTCCTTTCATCAATCTCAGAAGGATGAAATGTTGAATCAGCCTTGCCAGTATTCAAACCCGCATCTTGCACATCACACACAGATCTCCGCAGCCGGTGCTCACCTTACTGAGCTGTCTCACTGGCTAGTCGTAGAATCCTTAATGATTTCAAGATGGCGAAGACCAAAAGCCAGCTCGCGCGCCAGAGTTCAGTCCTGTTGAAAGGTCGCTCCATAACACTGGAAAGCACGCGGCACTCAACAATAAACATATCAGGGGTGCGCGCGAGCAGGCGTTGGAACTCACGGCTGCTGCTTCCCGCCCAGAGGCCTGCGCAGCCGTCAGGGGCACGCGCAGGCGCACGTCATGACGCACTGCTGTGGAGACACAGCAGAATAAAGGACCAAAAACCCTCAGTCCCTGGAGATAAATTAAAAATAAATCATCTTGCTATTGTTAGTACCAGCGGCGAGGGTTAAGTGAAAATAGTGAACTAAAGAGGCAAATCAGTTGCTATGTGCACTGTTAGGGTGGCCTGGATTCCTATTAAACAAGATTACTGTTTATTAAATCAAACACTGGGGAAGGTTTTGTACAGCGCACATACTGAAGCCATGTATTTTGAGGTCCTCAAATGTGAAAATGAAGTAAAAGGAGGGAAAGTAAAATTAAACGATTGCCTAGTATTACACAATTTGGTGAAGTGTGGAAGCCGGGATTCATTCCAGATTTTCTGGTTTCACATTGTTCAGTTCAGCCACTAGATTTATATCCTGTGCTTCGCCTACACCCACCTTATCACCAATCCCTCCCAACCACCTTGGCCAAAAGCCATCCCACTGGCATCAATGCGGCCCTCGGGCATCTCACAGACCAAACTTTTTGGCCCCTGGGAAAATGTTTGCGAGCACCAGTGGTCTAGATACAAGTAGTGATAAACTGCCCAATCACATAAAACCATTTGGAGACCACCAACTCCTACCCCAGAAACACTATTGCATTCCCATGACTATTCACTAAAGATTACAAAAACTGTCCATCTACATGTGACCCAATGGAGACCCCAAGGCCTCCAACACAAGTCAACTGCTCACTTGCAACCAAAGAAAACTGCACATTCTCTGACAAAAGTCGTTTGGCCACCAGGCACACTGACACCTCTTTCCGGAAGCCAGCTGTACCCCAATCAGGATCTCCCTCTGCATTCAAACGAATCACCCGTCCACTGACATCACACACCGAAGTCTCTAACAAAACCTACCCATATACCGGAGGGCAATAAATTCCATCCACTGCTTTGAAACAGCCCTATTCCCCACTACCCACGTGTAGCCAAGTGGAGACATTTGCTCTTTTATCACATGTCCCTTCTCCACCTGGGATCTGGCATAGGGCACCTACTTAATCACATAATTTACGTCCAAAGAACAAATGCTAGTAAACTAGTTAGTTGTAGTAAACTGTCTAAATTTATTGCAGATATTGAGACATTTTTGTCCATGATCATCGAGATTCCGATGAGTATCACACCCGCTATAATGTTATTAGGGATCGGGTCAGATATTGAAAAGGGGACCCCTCTGTATAAACACCGATATTTGATTTTTATTGCAATTTCTGTGGCCTGGTTGTGTATTGCCTCTGATTGGCTTCAATCGGAACCCCCCCGCATTTGAACAATGGCGGGCTAAAATGTATAATTTATTTAATTTAGAACTGAGTTTATGTTAGGTGAAGGGGGTAAAAAAACGTAAGATTGGTTTGTGTATTTGGGGGGCTTTTGGTGACCATATCAGGGGCGGCTCTCGGCTCATGGCGGCCCTGGGCAGGGAGCGCGGGTAGGGGGCCCGAAAGAGGGGGTTGGGGCGTAGCGCGGAGGCCAGTGAAGAGGGGGGGGGGTCAGGGTGTCTGGAAGTGGAACCAAATCCCTGCCAGGGACCGCCACACAAATTTGTAACCATCCTCAGGGGCTTATTATATTAAGGATAAATATTGGCGTGGTGGCCCCTGAGGTTTGGTGGCCCTGTGCAGGTGCACAACTTGCACAAGCCAAAGGCCGCCCCTGACCATATGAATCAGTGAAATTGCTAATGTATCATGCTATTATGTTTATGTTCGTTACTGTGGAGCAATAAAATTTAAAAAAATTAAAAAAGCACAAATGCATTGAGTAATTGTGGTTACCAGTTGACTTCGCGACATCAGGTAAACAGTAAACCACTCCTGGGCTCTCCCTTTACAAACCATTGTTTTCAGGTGTGGTGGTCCTGATGGTCAACTTTAAACGAGTCGAAAAAACAACCCCAGGATGCATTAGCGTGTTAAAGTCGTGGACTGTAAAATGGTGTCGCTGAGAACATGGAGTCATCTGTGGAACCTACGACTGGAGCAGGCGCACCGCTTCTCTGTTCCCATCTCTCTTTAGGCACTGTCAGTTCACCACCTATTTCAACCCTCTGGGGAAATGCAGTAGTATGTTCTCATAAAGAGTTTGTTTTCCTTCCCTCTGAATCAACCATCCCTCTCCAGAGAAAGCCTGGCTTGTATTTACCTGCCTGTCTGCTGGCTTGCAATTCACCATCTCCAGAGACATTTTAGAGAGCGTCTGTCATCCAAGATTATCTGCTTATTTTATGGCAAGGGAATGATAAACACTAAGAAATTACGATGTAAACAGTCATAATCCCTTGCTTGCAGTCCCGAGCTATAAAAGTGTATTTTTAGGATGGTGGTCTCCGCAGAGGGCCTGGTCTGTGCAGGAGGATTGCGGCTCTGAGTTCCCGCCTGGTGGGACTGGGAACAAAACGTAACCTCATACCGTCACGTCACCGCGTGCCAGGCGTCAGGCATCCGGCAGGCCCTAATGGCTGACATACAAGGCGTCAAATAGTGTCTTTTGAAAGTGAATTTTTCAGATAAGGACCAGTTTTTAATAATAATAGAATGCAGCATACCCACTAGCAATCCATCACAGACAGCACTGGCATGGTGTGGTTTCAACATCAGCAGTCAACTGGCAATTGGAATATATAAGGGTTAAAATACCCCCACTGCACATTATAAGGATATTGCAAGTCACAGAGGAGTTCCATAACCATATAGAGGAAAAAGGCCAGAGTCTGAGTTCCTTTATAAGGTTCTCGATCTCTGAGATGAACTGCAATATCCTTATCATTTATAGCAGAGGGTACTTTATCCCATATAATACATGGTAACACCATCAACTTTCCCACAAACCACTCAAAACCTTGGTGCATAGCTCTTTCATATGAAACAGCGAGCATATTTGCAAACCTGAAGAACAAAAATAAAACCTCTAGTGCAAATTAAAAACATCAAAAGCCTGCTAGGTATTTGTTGGAAAATATATTAGAAGAAATTTCATGCAAATTCGTTTTTTTTAAAGCTGCAGTAGCTCAGAATGTGTAAAAGCATGCAGAAAGATTCTATTTTTTAAAATAATTATCTAAGAGTGCAAAAAATAAACATGTTCTTTCTGTTTGTTACTCTAAGCAAGAAAAATAGAGCAGGAGAAAGAAAAGCAAGGTGCTGCTCGGTGACCGGACCTGCCTTTCACTTCGGCTGCTGACAGCAGGCATTGTGATGTCAGCACTCGACTGCAATAACTTATCACAGTTGAGTTCGGAAGTCTTTTATTTAAAATCGACGACTGTGTGTGTCACAAGTTGCCAATTATAAAGAAATTAGAGATGGATGGTTATACAGGGATTGCAGAATTTCATGTAATATATATCGATATCAATTTTGGGGTGGAATGCTGTGAATCCTAACACGGGGACTTGGGCCGCAGAGCACTTTACCACAAACCGACACATCAACGACACAAAATCAGTATTAGATTAACCTGCAACTATAACAGAGTTACGTTGGAACAGCTGCAATAATAGTACTAACGTGATGAATATGCAGCAAGCACTCAAATAAATAGCATAGAGCTTGCACTTGCAACACAAATTCTGACGAATAGCTAAATAGAAAAATAAACGCAACAGCAGCAGCTACAACCGATGCAACCTGCCCATTCCTTACCCTAACATCCAAACTAGAGGTGGCCAAGCCATTGCTATGGCTATGTAGTTGGGTATATACGGTAACTTCAGGTTGGATCAATGAACTGAATTTCCAGAGTGCATTGCACCCAACTGCAAGGGAGCGCAGTCAAAAAAGCCCAAGACAGCCTTGGATTTCCTGGTCAGATTCTCCAGTCGGCCAGACATCCTGTACCGCAGAAGGCTAAGGGGTCTCCAAGAGAGTCATTGCTTCTCCTCAAAGGGAGGAAAGAGAGAAGCGGGGAGGCAGAAGTAGACAGTTGTCGACATGTCCGAGGCATGATGTGAGTTTGGGCTTTCGGGGACTGCTGCGATACTCTGTAAGCATGGGCGAATTTTGCGAATCTGGCGTTCGCGAATTTGCGTATTTGCGAACTCGCAATCCGCAAAATCCGCGAATTCTCGCGCTGTTTTTTTTTTTGTGTTCGCAAGGGTTTCTGCCAGTTCGCAAGGGTTTTGTACCAGTTCGCAATTGCAAACTTACTTGTCGGCTCGCAACGGTCGCGACTATGTTGTTTCTACGTCAGGTTCACAGCAGCCTCTGTTTCACCACTGCCACCCTGTTTCACCCATGCCACCCTCTGGTACATCAATGCCACCCTCTGGTTCATCACTGTAGATTATGGGGGGGAAAAGCAAGCACACCTGCCCTGCTTCAACTGACATGAATTAATTTGGGGTTGATTTATTAATGTGTCACTGTTTTAAAATTCCAGTCTGGCACCTGCTTCCTTATCTGTAATTTGCTTTCTGTTGCAGTGCAATTTTTTTTCCCAGGACAATTGTGGCATACTTGTAGCTATTCTATGAGCCTGCTGTGAGGGTCAGAGCAGGGTCATAGAATTGTTGCAACTAGCAACTGAACTCTGGAGGGGCCCCAGTCAGGAAGCACTACAGGGAATGGTTACTAATGATGAGTTTGAACTTTTGCACCTGCTGAGTGCTTTCAGTTTTGCAAAACTTGTTTTTCTGCAGAACAGCAACTGTAATGCCCCAAACAAACATAGGCAACAGAACTCTGGAGGGGCCCCTCAGGAAGTACTACAGGGAATGGTTACTAATGATGAGTGAACTTTTGCACCTGCTGAGTGCTTTCAGTTTTGCAAAACTCGTTTTTCTGCAGAACAGCAACTGTAATGCCCCAAACAAACTTACTTGTGAAAGTTGATTTCTAATCCAAAAGTGATCCAAAGAAAGTCAAAAGGCCTCAAATCCAAAAAAGTGCAGGCAAATGTCAACCTGAGGAGTTATTCTGATAAAAATCATCATTTTCAGAAGGTCTATGCTGCTTGCTAGTGGATTTCTTGTGCAGAATTGCAAATTTTGTAATTTCGCGAGTGCGAGATTGTTGCTGCCCGCCGCACCTACATGTTCGCAATTGCAAACTCTCGCGATGGGTCGCAAAACTCCCGCGGGATCCCGCAGCAAGATCCAAAATGGCGCAGCACTCGCAAAATATCGAGAAAAACAACTCGGCAAACACTGAATGACGGTAAGTGAACTCCACACGCCGCAATATTGTATCACCAAGAAAAAAAATCTGCTGCGTGCGAATTTGCGGATTTTCGGTAATTTCGCGAGAGTTCACGGATTGCGAATTTACCAAAAATCTGCAAAATCCACGAGCGGAACGGATTTTCCTCCCATGCTTAATACTCTGGCAGTCATGGGGCCACGAGATCCACTAACCCGGGTGGGAGATATGGGTCAGAGGATTGCCGCTGGATTGCTCAGAGTAGGAGTGGACCAATTCTTTGGGTCCAAGCAGGAGTGGGTGCTGGCGATGGGCTATTTCTTTGGTATCCGTGATGAGGCAGGAGCAGACCTGTACCGGAGAGCACAACCACCACCATCAAAGCAGCTGTCCTCCTGTTGCCCTGCTTTATCGCTGCTGTAAAGAACTACTGACACTACCTGTCCTTTTTTTTTTTTTAAACAGTGCTAGCTTCTGGATTTTCAGTCAAAGCTCACAGGGTTTATAAAAATGCAAAGTTGTTTACTGAGAAATTTAGGAACTTTATAGATTCATAATACTGGTCCAATCACAGAGCCTACAAAATCCATTAAACTTGGATCCCACTCTTGAAGACCATCTTCTTCTCTTCTTAGAGCCTCATTTCCGGACAGTTGGAATCACGCTTTAGAAAACAAGCATTGGAAAAGCACATGCGTTTACATTAGGTGCCAGCCTTTTTGCTTTGTTAATGCTTGTTTGTTTTGTCATTTTTTTGTGTTGGGAGAGCTGCTGGGACCTCGACCATTTAAAAAATAAATGTAAACATTGGATGAAAATAAAAATGAAATGTTGGTGGAAAAATCATGTGTCGTCATCATAGTAGTCCCTGGTACTGAAAATAATTAATGTATGTGCAAGTATGCTTCTTGTGAAAGGGCAGACTGCCATCACTCACAGAGAAGCCAACCAATAGCTGAAGAAGGTAGATCCCTTACTCTATGCTGTATGCTGTGGTGGAACGAAGACAAATGTGAATGACATAACAACAGACCAATGGGTGAAGAGTGCTGGCGAAAGCCTATACAAGTATTTTATATACATAATTTTAGCAAACTTCAAAGGTCTTCTCTAATGCCAGACCTACTAAAATTAATTAAGCAATAGTTCCAATGATTTCTATTGGTTGGGAGTATTAAGTTGAGCTGTGCTACACTGGTGACCAGCCCCTGGTGGGCATTTAAAAAGCATTAATCAGGAATCTGATCTGGACAGTGTCAGAGGAAGGGGCTCTGAACTAATCCCACAATCCTCCAGGGTATCCCCCCATATATCACCAGAGGCAATATGAACTCCGCGGAGGGCACTTCATCAATTTCAGCCCATGCGAAACATCAAGGCAGATTGCTGGCCTGTCAGCAGCGCCATGTTGGATGTGTTCTGCCACACGAAAAAAGTAAAGTATCTGGCATATTCTAAAATAGATAAAATTCAGCATGTTCCTATCTGGCCACCATCTATGAGATCAATCAACTTCCTGCCCAAAATCACCTCAAAGTGCATGCTCTGTATACAATATCTGGGTTATGTATATTTAATAAAGATCACAGTGGGATGTTGATTGGCACTCTTTTACTTACATACAAGTCTAAGGTATTTCCACAAGCTCAGCTTGGAGCTCAAATGCTAGGTCTAGCTGGTAAAACCTCTTTGAGGGTATTTAGAGAACCATCATTTAGTACAATTTCTGTCACAACCTAATTTAAGAACTTGTACAAGCTCTCAGCCCACAACTGCAGTTGGCATTTGGCATGAACTGGCAGCTTTACACTCTTTGCAGCACTGGAATAAACTTTTATTATCTTTGATAGTAATATAGTAATATTTCGCTACAAGGAATTTGTGAAAAGGGAACATCAGTGGGCACAAATTAAAAATAAAAATATGTCGATTAGGGAAACATTCTGTCTGCAAAATGATAACGTAGTAACTCCACAGAAATTTTAAAAAACGAAATTAAAAGAGATAGTAAAATGTCAGTAAAATGTGAGAACCAGTATTTTTATTCAAAGGAGACAGTTGTATTGTTTATACACATTTTCGCAGATGATGGGAAATTCCCATACACAGCCCATTTGCCTGATCCTGTTACACGTCATAAAATCATTGTATTGACCCTTCGTAGTAGTTTTTATAAACCAATTTTTATACAGGATGGTGCTATTACCCAAGAGTCTGCAAGAAATCTCTTGAGAGAAGTGCGGTGTTTGGATGGGGTTTATGCCACATGCTGATTTTTAAAGGATTTGCGCCAATGGAAATGAGTATTTTAATCCGTCGGCTCTCCTTTTAATGGCTGTTTTATCCTGATTTTAGCTGTTATATGAGTATTTTGTTGAGCAGACCATGGTCTTCATATACTATTTATTCACGTTCTCCTTCACCTTTCTAAAGTAGACCCAATAAGGTCAAATCCCTGCCAGGTTTTCGTGATAACCGCCCAATAATAAATGAGCAAACAATACCTCTAAATAGAACTCATTTGCAGTCAGTGGTTATTCTGATAATCTGGCATGGATTTGGCCTTCCTGGACGTGGATTGGAGATGTTTGGCCTATACCTTGCTTTACTTCGGTATTTCAACTAGCACGCTGATGTAAAACAAGGAGACATGCCAACAAATAACCCTCAATCAAACCAGGCATGTGTGTGGACAGTGATGTAGCAGGTGGAGGGGACAGGCAATGAGCCATTCTCCTCCCTACCACCAAGGAGTTGGGAATCAGTATATTCTCAGGGCTGTCTTTACAAAATGAATATTCAACTCTGAAAGCCGCCACTTTACACACACCACCTAAGAATTGAATGTTATGTTAGGTTGGGTTGGGTTGTGTTGCGTTATGTTATCTGTGTTTTTATAGCGCGCTAATCACCTGTGATGCTAACCAGGCGCCCTGTAGCAGGTGTGTGAAGCCAGCCCTGACCAGCCAGGCCCAAGAGAATATTTAGTAAATTGCATCAGAAGCAACAGGCTGCACTTAAGTTCCATCTCTTAAAATGGATGATTTTGACATTGGCCAATTTCAGACCATGGAACAGTAGAAGTACAGGCAATTATAGGTTATTACAATTTAGTGGTGCTAGGTACTGGCATTAGGCCACAAACTGGTGCATGTGCACTTATGCAGGCCAGAATTAACACAATTTTCCATCTGCAAGTGGGTAATAACTTAAAGTGGAAAGTGAGAGGGGAGTTGTGGCAGGTCACCCATGCCTCTCAAGTCATTCTCATTTAGATGGTGGAATCCATTTTACCCTTTCAGCATCATTCCAAATATTTCCGAAACATTTTAATTGGGGTATCTTTCCCTAAAACCTCCTCTCCCACCAACATCTCCCCTCCAGTCACGTTAATGCGGCACCTACCACACGCGCACTTCACCATCCAGCAACACTCAACAAGCCCAGGCTGGCCGATATGGCTATAGGGAAGTGCCTGCAGGGCCCACTCGAAAGGCCAATGGGGTCGACATTTTCTGTGCAAACGTGTGCTCTCTTCTGCTAAGGCAGACATTTTCTTGATGGTTAGTTCAATACTGATGTAAAAACTGAAGGAAATTAACATACATGCACACAAGTGTGCATGCATACACACTTAAAATTCAGCAAGCTGATTTAAGTGCCTTAAAACACTACATTTACACCTAATTCACCCCACATGTCCTTTAGCAGATAATCCCTGTAGCCTTTGCATGGGCGCCCTAAAACCTATCCAGTTTTTGACAGTTACTGCCCAAATAGTTGTTGAAACTCATCAATTGTCACAAATTTCAGCAAAAGTGTACCGTTGAGGTGCTTCTACCATGTATCCTGATAGACGTCTGACGAAAGTACGACCGGTCAATAAAGGGCATCTACCAAGAGATATGTGGCAGTGCAGCACCGAGGACCCACAGCAAGGGAGAGGGTCTTTGACCACTGGTATAGGTTAAGTAGAAGGTTCAAAATGCTATTAGAACATTGCACCAATTGAGGGTCATATAGTGTTAAATTAAAGGGGAAGAACGGAAAAAAGAAATAGAATTTTGAACGAAAAGGCCTATATGGGCCATTAATGCCCCACCGCCGCCATTCTGTGTAATCGAGCACCAACATACCAATGTTCCATGATTTATGGATTGTGAGGCTTTTCTTTTTGGAAACATACTCTAAAGTTACGGGCTCCTCTAAAAATGATGGGGATTTCAGTAAAGCTGGCCACTGTGATCTCCCAATGTGGTATATCTTTTTAACATATAGCTCATAGTGTGTTTTTTATGTATTCTTTTTGTCTCTCTAGTTTACATCATGGCTGCAAGGATTTCTTGGCAGAAAAATTAAAAGAAAACAAAATTTTAAAGGTACTTTCGCTACGCCTATGGTTTTTATGGTTTTGTTGAAACAATGATAGAGCCTTCCTTCCTATTTCTGTTATCTCAATAAAGAGTGGACTTTTCAACACAACTATATATATGAAAAACATTTACAAAAATGCTCTTATAAGAGTAGGAAGCCAGTGCTCTTTGTAATATAGATGCTCATCTATAATGACGCCACTCTACCGCATAATAAATCAGGGAACAGTACAAGGGAGCTTTTGCATTTCTGCTGTGCAGGGCACACATGATGTCAATTTCACCTTTCTATGATCATAAAAATATCCCCCACATACCAATTTCTTAACCAAATTAAAATATTCAATTCATGCATTTATCATAACTCAATCACTCTCTGGTCTCATAACACTGAACCCAAATATATGCATAAATGTCTGATATTTATTATATTATCTCAATGTGCATATAGTAGATAGTTCAAACAAATGAAAAATCCTGCTATTAGACTTAGGTATTTGTTTTCACTTTCCACATTATCTCCTTGTCCCTTTTACATAGGTATATTCAAACATCAAGTATCATAGGAAAAACGACTTTTTTTAAACTAACAATTAAAAAAAAGCATACACAGTATGCAATTGAGCAAAAGAATACAAATATCACATGAATTTGAAAATGCTAAACAGCATGTAGTTGTCGACGCGGCGTTTCGGTGGAAGAAAATCGATATACCACCTTCTTCAGGACACTAATAAATAAAACAATACAAGGGTGCTACAATAGAAAAGCATGAAATTTACCAAGTGCTAACCCTGGGCAATCAGATGAAAGATGAATGTTGTCATTTATTAGAGTCCTGAAGAAGGTGGTATATTGATTTTCTTCTACCAAAATGCAGCGTCGACAACTACATGCTGTTTAGCATTTTTAATTCATGTGATATTTGTATTTTTTTGTTCAATTGCATACTGTGTATGGTTTTTTTTTTAAATTTTAATTGTTGTTTTAAAAAAATCGTTTTTCCTATGATACTTGATGTATGAATAGACTGATGTAAAGGGACAAGGAGATAATGTGGAAAGTGAAAAAAAAATACCTAACTTCAATAGCAGTATTTTAAAATTGTTTTAATTATCTTCTATATTCACATTGAGATAATATAATAAATATCAGACGTTTTTGCATATATTTGGGTTCAGTACATTGAGACCAGAGAGTGATTGAGTTATGATGAATGTGTGAATTGAATATTTTAATGTGGTTAAGAAATTGGTATGTGGAGGATATTTTTATGATCATACTTCTGTGAACCCTGTCCCCTACATTTGTAAGGGTACCTCTCGAATTTAGTAAATAGTCAATTTCACCTTTGACACTCGGCTTCCATTGGATCTCAGGCGTAATTCAATTTCCAGCTCTTGTATTTTTCTGTCGTTGAGTTCCCAGGGCTGATCCAGCCTTGTTTCACTTTCCTTGAATGACCAAAGTCTTCTACTCAAACCTTGACGCTGGACCTAGGCAATAGCCTCACACATGACCTTACAGCCTACCGGTTCGCATAAACCCCAGTGTTTCAAAATGCAGTCAAACTTTTGCTGACATGTACAATGATACTTAAGCGCATATCACTCTGGCAAAGTGCTCCGGAAAGCATTATAGCTGTATTCACATCCTGGTTGGACCATAGCATCACATTTAGCTTTGGCCCTTCCAGGTGAAGTGGCTTTGATGAAGTGACATTTCATTGACTGCTTAACCTAGCAATGGAGTCAGATTTCCTGTCGATAGGGATAATTTCATAGTGTATGTCGCCACCTACAATGCGTTGCCGTAGGACTGGACCTGACCCATACCTCGTTCATTGGCTCATTCCAAGGGTTTTCAAATCCCAAACAATATGTTATTTTACCTTTTAGGTGCTCCTCCTCTGCTTTCCAACAAGATCAAAGTTGAGATGTTAATTTGCCATCTGCTGATCCCTTGTGGTGTTTGCCTGTTCTTGCTGTGAATGAAGATCTGTGCACATGCCAATCGCAGACTGAAATGGTTTATTAACAAAAGGCAACTATATTATCTGTAAGTCACATATTTAACCAGGCAGGGGGTGCCCCAGCAACAGAAAACAGCAGGCTAACTAAATAAAGTTAAGGCACAAATGTATAGTTTTTCATAAACATCACATGACATCGTGAAACAAAAGGAGTATGCATATATAGGGTCTAAGATCATGAGATAGAGAGAAGACCAGCTTTAGCCATTGCAAAATTTTAAACTTTTTTGGCTGTGCAAGCTAATCAACACTTTCTCCTCTCGAGAGTGAGGATGTGAAAGAAAGGCTCAAATGTCATAGATGCTCAAATGGCTCCCTGTGGAAACTCGGAGAACAGTGGTACAAGACCTCGTACTTTCACGCCTTGATTAATTATGGGAATTCTCTTTATCTAGACAACCCTGTCGATGTCATCAGAAAGCTGTAAGTTATTCAAAATGCTGTAGCCAGAGTATTACTGGGCCTACCAAAAATGCAATCTCCAAGTTCGGCTCCAATAAGCCTCCACTGGTTGCCGGTGAGCAAAATAACTGAATTCAAAGCCTTATGCATTGCTTTTAAGGCAAAACATGCTCACGGTCCACACATCCTTAGCTATCTTATCACCCCATATAACAACGCGAGAGAGCTAAAATCGAACAATCTCTCCCTTCTGGCTATACGCGGAATCAAAAGAGCGAGAAGTCGAGGTCAGCCATTTGCCTACTTCGTATCTAAGCTCTGGAACTCCCTACCTATGCACCACAGAAACAAAGGTAATTTGCTAAGCTTTAGGAAGGATTGAAGACCCACCTTTTTGCGTAATCAGATCACTTACACTCTCATGAATCCTGTTAGCACTGGTGAGCCCGTGTCTGGGTCGCCATGCACTTTATAAGAAATCCTAAATTAAATTAAATAAATTAAAAAATTGGTCCTCCATGCTGCATAAAAACAATAGTCCTGCATATATTGGGCAGTGTCTGATTGGCTTCCGTTATGGATCTGCATGGAGCCTCCCAGGTGTATCAATGCATATACCGATGGACTTTGACATTTGTCTACTTGAGAGCAGAGCTCAGTTTCGGGTCGTTGTTACGCTATGGTCGACTGTTGTGTGACTGTGGGTCTAAAGAGCGCCAAAATGTATTGGGTGGCCTTCCTAATACGGCGATACAATTTGGTGAATTACTGACAGGGCAAAAATGGCCGCAATGCCTTGTGCAATGTTGCCAATGGACTTGGCCAACATAGTCTATGTTGGCAGAATGGCAGGGACAGAAATCTTGCTTTTTTCCATTTTAGAAAAATAAATATGATACGGCTCCCCAAATAATTGTTCCCATCATTTTATTTTCTCTTTGGTCCTGCCAGCTCTTTTCAAAGTCCTCCCTTGCACCAACCATAAGGTTTCCTTCTAAAGCCTCCATCATTCGTCACAGGGTATCCGGTGTCGATTGGAGAGCCTGGCCAGTCGCAGCATCCTTTCCTCTGATATCTGACCCGGGGGTTGGCATCCGGGTCAGCCCGGGCGCCGCTCAGCAGCGCCTTCAAGGCTGCTTCTGAGGAAAGGCTCAACAGCTGCTTTGATTGAGCGCGAAACAAACAGCAGCTGGGCTTTCCCGCCAGAAGAAAGACCATTCAAGCCTTCAAGGCAAGTGGGACCTCCAAGGACCCGTCCCGTGACTCCTCGGGTGGAAGAAAGAGCCCCACCATAATTCCTTAATTCGTTGAAATAATCAGAAGGTCCTAGTAGCGCAGGCGTCCTATGAGCGGAAGCAATATGTTGTTTTTCCAGTGGTTTTGCCTTTGTAAACACTTCAGGAGATGTCAAGGGGTCCTTATTGCTTGTTTGGACCAGTCTTGAAAAGTGTGCGCGTCCTGCTGGGTGGCCGTGTAAGAAGCGGGGTCTGCGCGACGCTGTGCGCCATTCCGGAAATGTGTAACTTAAACAGAAGTATGAACACATGAATGGATGCTGTGTGTGTGGAGCATTACTAAACACTAACATTGTTTAGAATTACTTAGGGTAGTATTTAGATTTAGAGAACACTTTGTCAAAACTTGATAGGGATCCTGCCCTCCGTATTACAAGTGCCATGGGATATAATGAACCTGTAATACTGCAGTCGCGGCATCTGAAACATTCGAGATCGGATATCCGTTCTGCCTAGCTCTACATAAGGCCCAGAGTAATTGAGACGACAGGCAGGAGAGTAGAACAGGGTTGCAGGGAAAATGTCAAGTTTAACCCGTTTGGTGCGTCGGAAGACCCCCGGCCGTCCAACGTCACAGAGGGTGCGTGCGGAGGACGATCGGGGGCCATCCGAAACACGCCCACTCATTAAATCGGAATTCGCTCCACAATCAACTGGTAAAGAGATTTGTGAAAAACACGATGGACGATTAAAGTGCAGAACTCACCAGAAAGTGAGTTCCGGTGTTTGATGACAAGATGACAGAAAGTGAGAGTGCCTAAGTGAGCACGATGAATCTAGGGACTTGGATAAATGTTGGAAGAAGCTGATTGAGGCATTCTGCAACTTCAGTGGGGAGGACAAACACTGTTCTAGATAGACGTCCTCCTATTAGAAGGCAGGATTGTGAATTTAAAGCACTTTTAACACTTTGCACTTTGGCATTGAAGGTAAGTCAAGTGAATTCAAATGATGAGAGATGGGAGACCATTCCAGGAGTCCAAGGATGAGATTTTTATTTTTTTTAGAGTTTTATATAGCCCGAACTAGACATCGGGTATCAGAGCGCTTTACATAGCACCAGCTTCGTTACAGGAGGACACATTCATTTTTGTTAGGCACGGGGAGATTAAGTGAGTTGCCCAGAATCACTGGATGTTGAGTCGACGCTGAGACTCGAACCCGATTCCCCAGCTTCGAGGTCGACCGCTCTAGCTGTAAAGCTACATCCTCTCCCAGCAGGGCTGTGAATAAGCAGTTGATGCTGAACGAGATGAGCAGGAAGACCTCAAATTTCACTAGTCCAGGCGGGAAAGAATGACCTGATGGACCCACCAGTTTTTTGCCATTTGGCTGAAAGTAATGGAACAATCTTTGTCAAAACTTGATGGAGAAATAAAGCATTTAGAGGAGTTTTTTTAATCCAATCAGAGAATGGAAGAGAGATATTGAAGATGAAAAAGTCCATGGCCATGGTCAAAGTAGTTCCTCATTCCTTCGGTCAGAAGACGCTGTACCATGACAGGCTTTGTAAGCGTAGAGCAGGTCCAAGCGCCTGCTGCCACCCGCCTGTAGTATGCAGAATTTATTTATTCACTCAATATTTTTCTGAGTGAGAGCTTTCGACAGGACATCTCAGAAAAATGAAAGGGAAAACTTTTTCACTTTTTCCCAGCTGCACTGTCTGAAAATAAAATCAAACCCAAAGACATATTGGGGTACAGGAATTCACTTTACACTCTGCAGGTGCCTAAAAACAGGCCCTAAGCTCTGCACTGAGCCTGCAAAGCCTATTGTGAAACAGCCCCACATCCTGACAGAGGAGATGTAGAGGGCTGAAGAAATCTGTACCTTGGAATTATCACTATTAAGCCCAGGAGAGGTAGAGTTTATCCAGAAGGCTTAGCTCTGAGGCTACTAGAGCCATCCGCATGTCTGTCATCACTGATGAACACGATAAAAGGTACACTGTGAAGTACTAAAACGTACAATAAAACATGTCTACATTGTACATCCCTTTAATCCTAATGCATCTCCATTCAATACATATTACAGCCCAGATTTACTAAGGACTTACGTTATCCGTGCATCATGCAAGTTAACACCTTGGCTGCTTGACTTATTCCCCTGCTGTGCTGGACCATAATGGAAATGGGTGTGGTCATGACGGCTCAGCTCGTCACGGGCACCGAAGGGGTTAACGCAAGGCAACCCAAGTGCTAAAGTCTTATTTACAAAGCA
The DNA here is from genome assembly GCF_964263255.1 of Lissotriton vulgaris. NCBI lineage: Eukaryota > Metazoa > Chordata > Amphibia > Caudata > Salamandridae > Lissotriton > Lissotriton vulgaris. Next base: position 82,091,320 of record NC_141700.1, on the reverse strand, counting down.
ACGCAAGGGGCAGTTTGTGCGGCCTTGCATGACCATGGAAAGAAATGTACAGCAACACAGTGGCTTGTGCTACCTTGTGTTGCATTTTGCAGTAGTGGGCGTTCCATGGGTGGTACATAGGCGTTCTCGTGCATCCACCTATGGAATTTGATGCAATCTGAGATTTACTAAAATCAGTACACCTGGGATTTCGGCAAAATGCTGCAACTTCGAAGGATGGCGAAATAATTGTTTCCTCTTTCTATGCGTGATGCATTCCACATCACACATAAACAGAAGAAATTGCTTCCTTTAAACAGTCTTGCGTTTAATGTAGGCAACTTGGCACCTTTGCACCGTGGCGCAAGTGTGCCTTTGTTGGCCCTGAACAGCCGGCACAAGGATAGAGCAGGACGGACCTTAGTAGATATGGCGCATTTCGGCTCTCTCTGTTCCATGCAACTCAGCGCAGCAGGTTCCCTTGCTGCGTTGCCTGAAACTTTAGTCAATCTGGCCCTACATCTATAATGCCAAAGCTATGTAGAGGTAGCGGTCTTTAACCTCTGCAGCGCTGCGCGAATTTTCGCGCTGTGCTGAAGATTCGAAAAACGGGTGTGGTCATGACAGAACGGTTCCGTCATCAGCACAGCCCAACCGACGCTGATGACGGAACCGTTCCGTCATAAGCATCGAAGGGGCTAAAAGCATTCGAACATTGTGACAGTGGTTGCAAGGGGTGGGGATCGAAACAAATTTTTGTGCACTGAGACTTATTTTTTTATCATCACACTTTGACCCAGATTGGGAGAGACAAAAGGACCCCTGCACATGCTTTTTGGGTCACACATTACACCCCACCATTCAGTACCAGCACTAAAGCAACTCATATTACGGCGCTCATTACAAGTCCAGCGCAATCAAAGATGGTAATTGGGTCCGCCCTGTCACAGCCATTGGCTGTCTTTGAGCGGCCCATTTCAGCCATTGTCTTTGTCAATCATGTCCTGGTTCAGCCCAGCAGAGAAATCACCTCTCATCTAATGCTATTTGATGTTTGGGTGTATCCTTCCACCTCCACCTCAGTGCTTGCATTGAACTGCATGAGAGGGAACTTTAGAACTAGACCCTTCTATGTTCTCCAGTGTGTCGTGTTCTAATGTGCTACCACTGCATGCATTAGCTCATGAAACCTAGACCTTTTGGCTTTGGCAATGCCAGTTAAAATGCAGAGTGAATGTTATTTAGAAAGACTCTCTTATAAATGGCAAACATAATAGAACATTGGCATGTGGTATTTATGTGGTGCAACCTACTCGGCAGGCAGAGTCAAAAGCTAAGTCATAATAGTCAGAGAGACACAATGCCACATAATCCATCACCTGCTACATGATCTGCAGATTTATTTTTAACAAATTATTTTTTTGTTTCTTCTTCAAACGGATCGGAATTTGCAGCGTTACTTGTTGCTGCAACCTGAAAGACTCTTCGCAAAAGGTTCACTGGTCACTTTCTTTTGGTTAATGCCCTATTGGGCTCTAAGCTGGAACCAATGAGGTGAAACCTTTGCCAGACAGTGTTAGCACGTGCAAAAAAACATGTCAAAATTATAAATTAATACCATCAAAAAATGTGCCACATTATGCCGCATAATTTGACATTTCTTGCAGCATAATCTAGTCAACCCTGCCACATAATTTGATCCTTAACTGCCACATAATTCCAGTAGTCCTGCTGCCTATGGTGACATTCTAGCTGAGCAGCAGGAAGATCTAAGATACAACAATATCCAGGTAAACACATACAGCAGGAGTTTCCCGGAACCATGAGGTGCACTGTGGCAATTGCATAAGCAGGGTGCCCTCCCACCTCGACCTGGAGAGGTTGTGTTGACAGAGGCTGAGGATGAGCAGGCCACAACATGTTATCACCTCTGTGGCAGGAGGTGTGAGTCAGGGCGAGGGATCCCCGTGTACTACAATAATACAAAAAGTGCATTACTAGGCATCTGTGAGAAATGCGCCTCCCATCACCACCTCTCCACCTTGTGCGCAGTCAGTGAAAAATGTGAGAAAGGCAAGGACCCCTCCCTGGAGTGTAAATCTGCCACCATTGGCTCCCAGGCGCCCGGGTTTGTTTGGGCCTCGAGGGCTGGCCCACATTCTGCAGCCCATTAATATCATCAGATGGTCCTGGAGGAACCCGGAGTAATCTTCATGCTGTAAACAGAGGCGCTCCAGCCAAGCCTGGGGGTATTAGTCATGGACTGGAGCGTGCCCATAACAGGAGGCAGAGGGGGCACACATGGGTTAGCGTATCTTTTCGCTCATGCAAAAGAGCTGCGGCAGGAAGACTCTATGGACAGTAACACCGAGGGGCCCATCAGGATGGCGGGCGGATTGCCACCGCCAGCCTGGCGGGGGCAATCCGCCCGCCAGCCGCACCTAAATTCCCCCCGCCATGTTAGGATGGCGGGGGGGGGACCGCGGTGGACAGAAAGACATTCCGCCGCATTTCTGCCCCGGTTGCCTTGCAGCCCCCCAAGGACTCCTGGGGGGTGGGGGGTGCACATGGGGGGTACCTATGGTACCCCCCAGCATTACAAAGTACAACAAGGCAGGCACCGCGCGTGGGCCTGTCACGTTGTGCTTTGTAATGCATTGCATGTATTTTCAACATTGCGGCGGGCGGTGCATTCAGCACCGCCCGCCACAATGCTGAAGACACAGGATGCACCCACCACTGTGGCGGGCGCATCCTAATGCCCCTAATGGAACCCCCACCCTTATGGCAGGTGGTCCCTAGATACGACAGGATGGCGGGCAGAAAAAGTCCGCCCGTCATCCAAATGGGCCCCTTAATTTGTAAATAGAAAAAGAAAAAATATATATATATTATGGCAGGCATGCTGAGCAAGAACAAGCTTAAATAAACTCACTTTGTTTGGCACCAAGAAACGGGTTCCTCTCTTCGTCTTTTCCAGCCTGGTGAAATGTGGCAGGGCTGGGATTGTTTGGCAAGTTCTTCTTTTATATAAATATATATATATATATATATATATATATATATATATATATGTATATATATATATATATATATATATATATATATATATATATATATATATATATATATATATATATATATATATATATATATATATATGTCAAAAAAAACATCTTCCCTCACGGAAAACAGTTGAGTCGCACACATGACTTCGTTTTATTGCCGTTTTATTTAAAGGCGAACAACGTGATTTGAGGACTTTACGACGCGTTTCGTTTCCCTTGGAAACTTTTCAAGTGGTGTCCTTCACCTGACAGGCAGTCCGTTTAGTTCCACAGTTCGATATTTAATTAACTTGTTTACCTTTTCTCCGAAGGCATTCTATTGTGGAGACTTTCCATTTTCAAGTTGCATTATGGAGCCTGTGGTCCTGACGGCTGTCTGCTGATTAAACCCTCCAGTGGGCGGTGAGTCGGTCTCGCTGTTCCAATAAACCAATTTTTCCGGCTTTGAAGTTTCCCATGTCAGCCCCCTTTTCAGGCTGACTCGGGACCAATACCAAGGTCCAGTCCTCGGCGGCACCTCTCTCCCTGGTCCGTGTGATCGGTTCTAGCGCTTGGGTTCAATTCGGGAGAGTGTGGCGCTCTTGTGGCGGTGCGTGTACTCTTCGGCAGAACCACGCCGATATGAATGTCAAAAAAAACATCTTCCCTCACGGAAAACAGTTGAGTCGCACACATGACTTCGTTTTATTGCCGTTTTATTTAAAGGCGAACAACGTGATTTGAGGACTTTACGACGCGTTTCGTTTCCCTTGGAAACTTTTTCAAGTGGTGTCCTTCACCTGACAGGCAGTCCGTTTAGTTCCACAGTTCGATATTTAATTAACTTGTTTACCTTTTCTCCGAAGGCATTCTATTGTGGAGACTTTCCATTTTCAAGTTGCATTATGGAGCCTGTGGTCCTGACGGCTGTCTGCTGATTAAACCCTCCAGTGGGCGGTGAGTCGGTCTCGCTGTTCCAATATATATATATATATATATATATATATATATATATATATATATATATATCGTCATGCCGATGGCGAGGGAGGAATAAAGCCACACTCTTGAGAAACTTACCTTGGTGTTTTTGAGATCTGTTCCATGGCGATGTGAGGAGACGCATTGCAGGATTTTGTTTCTATATATATATATATATATATACTTTACCTACTGGCGGTCACCAGTAGGTAGTTATAGTTAGGACCTAATTTCCATAGGAAACTAATTTTTTGTTTTCCAATAACTTTGGCGCCGGTTGATGAATCTTTCGCGAAACTTATGGCCGGCTCTGGTCAACTCCTATCTTGAAAGTTACGAGGTGATTCGGTAAGCGGGGGCCGAGAAAAAAGGGGGGTCCCAAAACGTGTTTTCTCCAGGTTAATTCCCATAATATATATATATATATATTATGGGATAAAGAATACTTGTTATTCGAAACGCGTCTGACCTGACATCAGCTGTGAGCAAATAAAGACCTGCTGAACCACGTTACTTTGGTGTCCGTTTCTACCGGCTGGAGTGCATCTAAGAGGTGTGGGAAAACCCAGTGGATATATATATATATATATATATATATATATATATGTATATATATATACATGTATACATCAAACACAAAATCACTCCTTCAAAAAGACAGTTTGGGGCTCACAGCGGGGTTGTAGGACCTAATTTATTTCAAAACAGCATAACGCGTTTCGGCGGGTGTGCCTTTTTGTAATTCAAATGACACCAAGGCTCTTTTACACGTTAATATGCATGCTGCCTCTCTCTCATTGGGGGGAAAATTGTGGCCACTCGTGGAAGACTGCATGTCCCAGCATTTCCCTGCTCTCCATAGGAACGCTGTACTTTTCCATATTATCTTCATTTCAGCCCTTTAATTAATGTAATCTTTTGTTCTCAAATGAGTACGGGCAGTGATCCAGTCATTTTCAGAGCATCTCTATAAAATAAGTATATAAATTAAGGGCTCAAAGGTTTTCTTAGAGCCAGCCGCCTGCGTTGCCGAATGCCAAGAGTGCTGAATACCAAGGCTGCCTAGTCTTGATTCCACACCATGTCTCTCCCACACCCTACAGCTCCTGCTTTCTCCATTTGTCTGTTTTCCTGTCTTCCTCTTTGTTTCTCTCTTTCGTGCCTCCCCCCTCTCTTGCTCTGGTTCTAAGTCTGATGATGAGAAATTACTTCTAGTCCCAAAATATGAGTTTCAGTGCCCCTCACAAACGACCACTCGTGCAGAAGCCTCAGCAAAAATATTTCTGGGAATTAAACTTTGCAACTTTATTTTATCTTTAACAGTAATAAATCATCATGGACCATGTATGATTCATACTGTTGCTTCTATCGCCATAAAACATTTCATCAATTTTACCTAAAAGGAAGTAGCATACCATGGGGCTGTATGCATGGTTACAGCATAGTTGTACCTGACACCCACTGAGTACCAGTGGTCAGTACCCGCTGGAGTGCCCTGTCCACCAGCAGAGAACTTCACAGGATTCTCGCCTCCCATTTAGAAACTATTTGCATTAGATTGTGTCCCAAGCATATGAAGTCTTCACATTTTTCAGCCATGGATTGAAGAAGACATACTATCCAAAATACGCTTACCTTTGTGGTCATATAGGGAATGGTGTATTGGTGTCCAATTCAGAGGGAGGTGTCCCCCCCACCCGCCAAGATGAGTTCCAATGTATCCATGATGCTGGGGCACTTCCCTCCTAAGCTGTAATTTTAAAAGCAGTCACAGAAGGTTTGGTTGCGTATTTGGTAGCATTTTCAACTTTCGGCTAGAGATTTGCTAGAAGCCGTCATTAATCAGTCCATATATTAACAATCTGCATTATCGAAGGAGCCAATTATTTCTCAACAAATTGTCCATCAGAAAATAAAGGTTCAAAGACACCCACAATAAGACTCAGACCGAGTGATATGGCATGGATGCAGTAAACAGGACATATCCTCAAGTACGCAACATATGACACAGTTGAAATAAGGTTTCAGATAAGTGATATAGGTTTTAATTTGTACGGGTTTGACCCAACAAATTAGTTATTCTAAATTTGATGTTGTCCTCGTCCTGAAGAAGGTTGCCTGTACTTGTCGGCTTACCGAAACGCTTCTTTTACTTTATCTGTGGAAGCACTCTGATAAATAAATAAGGTTCTTGTATATAGACAAGAAATAAATCAGATATTTGGGGATATCACCATGTAGCATGACATGGGTGATTATGTCCAAAATGTCAGTTGGTTTAAAATTGTTTACATAAATGAGGATTGCATGAGCGAAAAGATACGCTAACCCATGTGGGCACATTCTTATTTCCCAGTTAGGTGCCAGGGCGCCCCCTTTATGACAGCCACAAGTCACACATGTTCTGTTAAACCCTCTCATTTGCCAAGCACACCACAATATGCCTATGAATGATGACCTATTTTATGCCAGCCATTAATGTTATATTCCAGGTATTGCCCATAAGCATTACAATGCCGCCATGAGCCGGGTAACCCATCAAATAACACAAAAAAAAGTTATGTGCCCGTTTGGTGTTGCTAAACATCTATGCACAATGCAGACAATCTTGAATCTGATGCGTTGTATGCTGGTAGCCAATGAAGGCACTTTGGATTGGATTGACATGATCAGAAGATTAAACATACGTAAAGTTGCCCTGGTTTGGGTGTGCTGGGCCCTAGCGTTGCTGTGGTGTGGGTGTCCAGTAAATACACCATACTCGTTCACTGTGGAGGGGACGACAGCTTTCCTCAGTTAATGGACGAACATGGGTATGAGGGAATGGAGTGAGGTTTCCCATCTCACTCCTATGAAAGCGGCAGTACACTGTGCGATTAGTTGTTTTGGTGGTCAGTTTCTCTTTGATTTGGTTGTCTGGTTATTGCCTGAATTGGCCAAAGTTGGAGGATCACCTCGAGTATTGAGCAGTTGAATGGAAGCTTATTGGGTCAAAAGACTGTTTGTTACCCAGATCTTTGTTTAGTCTCCATCGAGGACGCAGTTCCTCAAATTTGGGCCCTGTGGAGAAATCCGTTGACAAACTTCACCTCTCGCACACTCACAAATGTCCTTAATGGGGGAAAAATCTCCAACCATTTTCGGAGTTTGCATGGTCCTAGGAAACCTTTCAAGGCGTTCCCAAACTTTTAGGGCACTCCAACCTGAAACACTCACTCCTCACCCTGCTAAACTGAACTTATACAAATGGCTCTGAAATTCAGGCACTGACTTTCTTTGCTCTAAGAATTTAGCCCCCCCCCCCCTCCCCCAAATCTGTGGTTTTCCTCTTTCATGACCAGTTAAAAGCACTGAAGGTAGAATTAACTTGCAGTAAGACTTTGTTTTTTCTTAATTTAGGCCCTGCTTTAGGAAACAGATCCAATTTCACTTTCTCTGGACCGTGAAGAAACATCCAGAGACAAAAAAAGACTTTTACTGCCATGATTTTACAAATGTAATGTCTCAAACAAAGACCAAACATGGTGTGACTTAGATGTATGTTATCGCTAAAAGGAAAATGGTTTTCAAGCTAGTGTCCGGATTCTTTTCAATCAAGACTTTCTCCTGTGCTGGGGTTTTCACCTTAAAAGAGAGAAATCGTTAACAATATTTTGTGCTGCAATGTGCAAGCTATATACAGCCAGAATTTGGCATTGTTTCTCCATGGACGCCGCATTCGCGGTGCCTGCTTCATCCCTGGGTCTGAATCTAAGATTGTTGCTAAAGTGGAGGAATGTCTCGGAACTGGGATACACTTGCTGAAGAAACTTTATTGTGAGGATTGACAAAGCCAATAGATAGACTGGTATGTTTTTTAACAAATAAATCTAAATACTGCAGAGTGCAATTTATAATCAAAAGAAATAAAAGATTTAGAACGGCGTTAGGTCCTTGATACAGAAACTAGAAAAATGGTTAAGTGTTAACATACTCCCATATTGACATAAAATAAGATAACATCTAAAATTAATTTAGTATAAATGTTGCAAATATTCAACATCGGACACACATTCTTAATGTATTAGTTAACCATTCACCTCAGAAATTCAATTCAGAGCCTCTGACATTGGCAGTAGGCTTTACCTATCAAAGTGTCAAATATTAATGTGCTTATTACGATATGTTCTAGTGCTTGGTTGGGACAACCTGGCATGGTAAGAAGTGTACTTCTCCAGGATGACATAATCATTTCGTATTTGTATATATCCATATCACCCCAAGGAGATAGATAGATGGATGGATGGATAGATGGATAGATAGATGGATGGATGGATGGATGGATGGATGGATCTTGTAATATCTAAAAATATATTTAAAGAGAGAGCTTGAGGAAGGAATGGTGGAGGGATGCTAGTTGTGTGACTGACCGTCTATTAGAGGACGAGATAATGCAGAGTATCCATCTTGGATGGTATCTTATACAACCCATTTATCCCTAGAGGCAACTCAATGTCTGAAACCAGCGTATTCTCTACAGACGAACGTCTGAACGTCTCAAGCCAGAATACTCTTCGTTCGGAATGCTCTAAAGCTCAACTCTGGTGGAGATCCCGACACAAGTTTGTTCCAGCATCGGTGGACCTTGAAGAACCGGGTTTTAGAACCCAGCAGCGCCAGGGATAACGCCCGATGTCTTCCGATTCCCCTGCCTCGGCAAACAGAGACACAGGACACTTCTTGATGATGTCAAAGACCAAATTTATTGGCTGCAACCAGGAACACGGGTGGTTCGCTAGAGACTGCACAAAATAATGGAGCGGAGCATCGTCTTTTATGCTAAAAATCACATTCCTGGCTAGCATCAATTACATACAAACTGACCAATAGAAGGGTAACATTTCAAACATATCGCATGACGACAATCCCACTTTCCATTGTCCAGCCAACCAGAAATGACCAAGCAAAATCCAACATTCCTGTTCGAACGGGCCGGACAAACCCATCGTAAAGACCTCAACCCATTTCAATAATTAAACCATAAAGAAAGGAACAAAAGCAGATGAGAAGCAAGATAGAAGGGTGTGTGCATGTACCATAAACTCAGCAATGTCCTGCTCTTTGATCTCTATCCGACCAGCTGCTTAACAAGGAACTGGCTCAATGAGGTCAGCCTCGGGCAAGGGAGTCAGTTCGGCAAGGTCACACAGAAGTCAGCTAAGGTGTACGTGTCCCAAAGACTCGTTCGGCCATAATCATCGGCCTATGTGAGGGCAACCACACAAAATGGCTGCTGGACACAAAATGGAACCCGAGGGTTCAAACGAAATCCCTGAATATGTAGTGTTCTCATTGATCGGTTATGACGAAAACACTCGTACATACCGCACTCGTCATTTGCGGTCCGCTGACATCAAAATCGTCTATATCCGATGACCTTCATTGAACAGGTTCAGAATCTCCGAACCACAGACCCTCAGAGTCACAGAACCACAACCTGATGGACAGAGCCTACCACTGTAGAGTACGAAAATGTATACAACTGAGGTAAGTTCACTATTATCTGAAAAAGAACCTTGTTCAAACCACATATTCTTGAGCTCCATCCTGCCAGAAATCATCCAGTCTGGAGGGTGCTCAGAGACTCTCTTTGTTCAAACTCCCTTGAGCTGAAATGGTGCAAGATTGTGGGGAGACACCCAAAAACAAATCCTTTTTGAATGTATTCTCCCCAAGCAAAAGGGGCATGTTTACAGCTCACTGCTTCAATGTGGCACTTTGGTGCCCACTGATGGGCGAACAGTTAGGCATTCTCTTAACTTCAACCTAGGATGCGTCGGCATTGCTGAATCAGCCTCCAAGAAGCATTCTAAGGAATCTTTTTGTTTCCAACCTTTGACCCTTCGGGAAATTAAAATTTTCAATTTTCAGTTTGTACATTAACCCCTGAAAAGACATCACACAACGCCTAAGGAAGGAGCGTGATCGGTCACCCGCTGAAGATGCCCGGTTTAGTAAGATAGGTTACCCCTTCCTCATATAGTATAAACTCAGCCTGCACTAGGTTAGAGACCCGCGATGAGGTAACAACAAGAAAAGGAACTAAAGAAACGTAATACTTCAAAGGCAAAAAGATTTTGCCACACAAGGTACTTTACACATATAAATTGGGCACCAATGGAAAGAGAGCCATCCAGCTTCCTGTTAACCTAATGAGTGACGGCCATCTCAACCAATCACCATAGGATACGGCAACCTAATGCTAGCAATTATCATAACAATACATAGGGAACAAATATATACAAATAAAATCATATTAAAAGCCATCGCTGTCATAGGTCATCGGGAGTATTTGCCAATTGAGCTGTTGATTCCATATCTTATGATCTCTTTTTAAGCGCTGTCTCAGAAAACGAGCAACAACATAACCTATGTTGGATGTCGACAATATTTCAAGATACAAACGCTGCTCTGCCGCTGTTAAATAAAAACATGATGTGGGCAGCGTATTCTTTAAATCATTTAAGTACATATAGTCCATTATTATTTCATGGGTGGGTTGACCCATTTTGGTGTTCCTAGAAAACGAGGAGATAGTTTGATTTCTTCCTCAAACTAATCTACCCCAAATCCTTTGTGATATTAAAAATGTGACGTACTTAAGAGCGAGCTTGATAGACGCCACTGAATGGATGCCCTCCTCATGAGTAGAAGCTGTATGGGCAAACTCTAAACTCCAGCACTGCAGATTGGCATTTACTTGTTTTAATAAAGAGAGTATGTCTTGCAATGGTTTATTGCCTAAATAGGTTGCAAAATCAAAAACTATTGCAACTGTTTGTATCATTCTTAATCTTCTATATTTTAACAAATGGGTCCACTGGCTGGAGTTGTCAAAGGTAATTACTAAATATGGGCACACCAAGTGCTTGCCCAAAATAGAGTTCTTAATAGAGTCGCTCTTGATCGGCAGTCCTTCGGGCCCTTTGTCGACATATAGGTTTTTGTTGGTTTGGTACCATGGTGAAGGTTGTCCATAATATTTACATGTGGGATATACAATGTTTATAACCTTTAGCTGCCCTTGACTTTATTACAGCTTCAGCAACATACACAGAACTGGGATTGTTTCCTACATCATTTTGGGGTAACCTGCCGTGCCGTGGCCCCTCGCTGACGACTCTAGTTTGTTTGTGTGGAAAGCAAATATTTAAGGTGCTGACCCACATCCTTGACAAATGCTTTTGTTTAAATCAAACTGCCCTGTGCATTCCCTTTGTCAGGATTTCAGGTCAGTTGAGTCAAAGGGACAATCTCACAGGATAAGACCTCTGATACACAACCTCAACAGCACCACACCAACACACGCGTCAGTCATAAAAAACACGATTCAGACAGGGAGGGAACTGGTGACTGCGGAATCGTGTATAACAATCACTAGACCGCTCTCAACCGCAGGGGATGGACCTTCCAAGGATAGGGGTTGTTGGTAGTATAGTCAGTACTTAACCACACAGTACTCGTGTCTCCTTGCGTGGCAACCTTTTGTCGTTGGATGGCTATGCCTTTTGCTGACTTCATACATCCGACCCTGAGTCCTAGCATCTTTATTGTTTTACTACTTCCTAGTTTCCCTCAGGTTAGTTACCCCCGTACCCATCAGAGCTTGTTACCTCGCTTTGTTTGCTTGTCGCTGTTTTGGAATCTTCTGCCCCTTGGTGTCCTCCTGGGAATTAGATCCAGGAATTCTGGGTAATATCTGGTCTCATTACTGCCAGTGCTCAAGTATAGCTCTAACTTTGACAGCAGATAATATCTCTGCACCAGCTCTTACTTTGCAATTCTTGTGTACGAACCTTTTAGCTTATATCTCACTTAATTCGAACTGCATACGTCAGCCGACTGAAGTCCAGTCCACACGCCAGGCTTCTAACAGACAAACACCCATCTTGGGTATTCCTGACAATGTTACCCCACACCTAGAATCCTGTGACTTCTCTTCCCCCTACCCATTCCCACTTCTTCTCTTGTGAAGTATTTGAATTCTCTGGGATTCTCATCGGATTGACATTCTCAGCCAACGCTTTGCACCTCCGTCGGGTCATACTTAACCCTAGCCCGAAGGACTGGGTTCAATTACTATTTAAGGTCAACTTTACTCTGTTTGGAAGAAAGTGCCTGTGGTGGGATTAAAGTGATATCTTTCAGTCCTTATGTTCTAAATCTTCATTTTGACACCTCATTGCCTAATGTCCCTGTGGGCCAGTTCACCTGATATTTGACTTACAGCCCCAACACATGAGCAACTCTTAGCAAACACCAGAGCCTCATGGGCAGCTTGGAAGACAAAACACATTCTGGAATGGAGCCTCCATGATGAAAACAAGAGTGTCCCTCTGTTCAAGGGCTGCACTTGACTGGCTCTGTTGAACATATAATTCAGCACTTGGCTGACATGCTGTTTTTCTTTGAAGGCGAAGAAAATACCTCTCTGGATGTCATGCACTGAGCAGCCCATTGCAAAATTCTTTGGCACAAGAAGGCTTTTTTAAAATACATCTTAGAACAGATTGTTGAGAGGCTTAAGTGCTCCCCAGAAGGGCAGCTGTGTTTGACACCATACAAAAGACAGCAGGGTTAGAATAATTCTGGAGAGAGAAGAGAGGAGAGCGGAATTACGCAAACAGTGACAGTCAAGTCAAGTCAAGTCAAAGGATTTATATAGCGCACTACATACCCAGAGGGTCTCAAGGCGCTTATGGAGGGGTGGGGAATTACTTGTCAAATATCCACATTTTAAGTTGCTTTCTGAATGCTAGGTGGTTCTGGGTAAGGCGAAGGTAAGTGGGAAGTGAGTTCCAGGTTTTAGCTGCCAGGTAGGAGAAGGATCTACCTCCCATGGTGGTCTTGTTGATGCGAGGTACAGTGGCAAGGGCTTGGTTGGAAGAACGAAGCTGGCGGGAGGGGGTGTAGAAGGACAGTCGTGTGTTGAGGCATTCTGGTCCGATTTTGTAGAGTGCTTTGTGTGCGTGGGTTAGGAGCCGGAAAGTGATCCTCTTATTGACGGGGAGCCAGTGGAGGTTTTTCAGGTGACCAGAGATATGTTCTTTACGCGGGATGTCTAATATGAGCCTGGCTGAGGCGTTTTGGATTCGTTGGAGTTTTTTCTGGAGTTTAGCGGTAGTCCCGGCGTAGAGGGTGTTTCCATAGTCCAGTCGGCTCGTGACCAGAGCGTGGGTGAACGTTTTCCTAGTTTCGGTGGGGATCCAACGAAATGTTTTTTTGAGCATGCGAAGAATGTTGAAGCAGGATGAGGAGACGGCGTTGACTTGTCTGTTCATTGAAAGTGAGGAATCCAGGATGACGCCCAGGTTCCGTGCGTGGTCTGTCGGGATGGGTGCTTTTCCAAGGGCTTCTGGCCACCAAGAGTCGTCCCATGCGGAGGGGGAGGTACCTAAGATGAGGACTTCTGTTTTATCAGAGTTCAGTTTCAGACAGCTGTGTTTCATCCATTCGGCTACTTCTTTCATTCCTTCGTGTAGGTTAGTTTTGGCGGTGCTAGGGTCATTGGTGAGTGACAGGATCAGTTGAGTGTCATCCGCGTAGGAGATGATGTTGAGGTTGTGTTGGCGGGCGATGGCCGCGAGGGGGCTCATGTATACGTTGAAAAGGGTGGGGCTGAGTGAAGATCCTTGTGGTACTCCGCAGATGACTTCAGTGGCCTCTGACTTGAATGGTGGGAGGCGGACTTTCTGGGTTCTTCCGGTGAGGAACGAGGTGATCCAATCCAGTGCTTTTCCTTGGATTCCGATGTTTCTGAGGCGCTGTAGAAGGGTGCTATGGCAGACTGTGTCAAAGGCTGCGGAGAGGTCGAGGAGGATGAGGGCGACTGTGTCTCCATTGTCCAGTAGAGTTCGAATGTCGTCTGTTGCTGCGATGAGGGCGGTCTCAGTGCTGTGTTTTGCTCGGAAGCCGGACTGTGAGGAGTCCAGGGATTTGTTGGCTTCGAGGAAGGCGGCGAGCTGGTTGTTGACAGCTTTCTCGATGACTTGGGCCGGGAATGGAAGGAGCGAGATGGGGCGGTAATTTTTGAGTTCGGTGGGGTCCGCTGTGGGTTTTTTCAGAAGGGCGCTGAGTTCAGCGTGTTTCCAGCTTTCCGGGAAGGTGGCGGATTTGAAGGAGCAGTTGATGACGTCTCGGAGGTGCGGTGCTATGATGGAGTCTGCTTTGTTGAAGATGTGGTGAGGGCATGGGTCTGTGGGGGATCCTGAGTGGATGGAGTTCATCAGGCGGATGGTGTCCTCAGTGGAGATTGTGTTCCAGTCATTAAGGATGTTTGAGGGGGGTGAAGGTCCAGCAGATGGTTGGGTGGGTTGGTCTCCGGGTTGTTTGTCGAAGCTGTTGTGGATGTCTGCAATTTTGTTGTGGAAGAATGAGGCTAGGGAGTCGCAGAGGGCTTGAGAGGGGGTGATGTCGTTAGAGTTGGCCGAGGGATTGGTAAATTCCTTGACGATGTTGAAAAGTTCCTTGCTGTTGTGGGCGTTGTTATCTAGTCGTTCCTTGAAGGCGGTTTTCTTGGCCTTTCGGATCAGTTGATGGTGTATGCGGGTGGCGTTTTTGAAGGCGTCCTTGGTGCTGGTGGTTGGGTCTTTTTTCCAGGCCTTCTCAAGGGAGCGGCAGAGTTTCTTGGATTTCTTAATATCATCGTTGAACCAGGAGGCCTTCTTGCTGCCAAGTTTGCTTTGCCATTTTTTCAGTGGTGCTAGGATGTCGGCGCTGTTGGATAGCCATAGGGGGAGGTTGGTGGCGGCTTGGTCGGGGTTTGAGGAGTGGGTTGGGGGGTTTAGAAGAAGCGATGAGGAGATCTGGTCGATGGTGATTTTGTTCCAGTTTCTTTGCAGAGTTGGTTGGGGGTGGTTGTTGGGTTTGGGCTTGTTGTAGGTAAAGTGAACGCAGCTGTGGTCAGTCCAAAGGAGATTAGTGGTGTGGCTGAAGGAGACATGATTGCTGGAGGTGAAGATAGGGTCGAGAGTGTGACCTGCGATGTGGGTGGGGGAAGTGACTAGTTGTTTAAGTCCGAGGTTGGCGAGGTTGTCCAGCAGGGTGGTGGAGTTGCGGTCGTTGTTCTTTTCAAGGTGAAAGTTGAGGTCTCCCAGAAGGATGTAATCTTTGGAGGGGAGCGTGTGTGGAGTGATGAAGTCCGTGATGTCCTCACTAAATTGAGCGCGGGGTCCTGGAGGCCTGTAAAGGAGGGTGCCTCTGAGTGTGGTCTTGGGGTCGATGTGGATCTGGAAGTGAAGGTGTTCAGAGTTGGCGAGGTTGACGTCAGAGCTGGTTGAGATTTGGATGCATTTCTTATGGACGATAGCGATTCCTCCTCCTGTGTGGCCGGTACGGTCCTTGCGTATGATCTTATAATCTTCTGGGATGGCAATGGTGATGTCTGGGGCGGAGGAGGCGTTCATCCTTGTTTCAGTAAGCTAGGCGACGTCCGGAGAGATGGTGTCTAGTAGATTCCATAGGTCAATGGCGTGCCTGTGGACCGATCGGGTGTTGAGCAAGATGCATTGTAGGTGGTTGGTGTCGGGAATCTGAGGTGTGATCGTAGCGGAGTGGTTGACGGTGCAGAAGAATTTGCAGGAGTAGCATGAGAAAGGTCCATGGGTGTGTCCAGGAGCGGCTAGGACGCAGTTGGGGGGACGGCCGGGGTTAAGGACTAGGAGGGTGGAGGCATCGTAGGTAAAGTGGGAGGGCTGAGAAATGCGAGGGCCAGGGGGTATGGCGCTGGGCGCGGTCCAGGCGCGGACGGGCGTAGACGGGCTTACCTTTGGCGCACCTTCGGTGTGGCCGTAGCGCGTGGGGGCATTGGCCATATATGGATGGTGGAGGGGGCGGAGCGTGGGAGGGTCAGCAGCTGGGAGGCGGTAGCGGGGAGGAGGGGCTGGGAACAACAACAACAGCAAACAAAATGGAGTTCAAAGGGGAGGCGAGGCAGGGGCAGCAAATCGCCTGAGACACCGAAAAGAAGAATAAAAATATATTTTAAGTTGCTGGCAGAAGCGCAGAAGTAGGCAAACACAGCTAAATGCAAAGCAGAGCGGGCGGCGCTATAATTACATGCGCTATGAGCCGGTCAATTACCATGCGGGGACAGCGTTACAGTGAGCAGCTTTCAGATACCACAGCGCTAATTAATTAAATGCAGGCGATACCGCTAATTAACTAAATGCAGGCGATACTGTGAAGTCCAATAAGCAGTGCGAAGAACACCAGGCAGGCAGCAGCAGTACTGGGAGAGGAGCGAGGAGGGAGCAACCGGTCAGGAGCGAGTCCGGGCGGTCACAGGGGCTGAGAGGAGGAGGTAAGCTCTGTGAACGTGGATGGGAGGGTCAGCAGCTGGGAGGCGGTAGCGGGGAGGAGGGGCTGGAAACAACAACAACAGCAAACAAAATGGAGTTCAAAGGGGAGGCGAGGCAGGGGCAGCAAATCGCCTGAGACATCGAAAAGAAGAATAAAAATATATTTTAAGTTGCTGGCAGAAGTAGGCAAACACAGCTAAATGCAAAGCAGGGCGGGCGGCGCTATAATTACATGCGCTATGAGCCGGTCAATTACCATGCGGGGACAGCGTTACAGTGAGCAGCTTTCAGATACCACAGCGCTAATTAATTAAATGCAGGCGATACCGCTAATTAACTAAATGCAGGCGATACCGTGAAGTCCAATAAGCAGTGCGAAGAACACCAGGCAGGCAGCAGCAGTACTGGGAGAGGAGCGAGGAAACGCCCTTTGACCCTACTGACATCGCAGTGACATCACATCACCGTCAATAAAAATCCTAAGATTCACAAAAATAAAAGTTTTTTAAAAACTCTGAAATTCACGTAAAAAACACAGTTAAAGTATAGTTAGGAACTAAAACTGAAAACTCTCTGGATTTCACAAGTCATGGTTATCTCGACAAACCATAACTCGTGCAATAGCCATGCAAACCATAACTCACACACAGCCTGAGAAATAGTGAGCGAGAGAGAGAGAGAGAGAGAGATAGAGAGAAGAAGAGAGAGAGAGAGAGAGAGAGACAGACAGAGAGAGGGCGAAAGAGTGAAAGAGAGCGACAGAAAGGGAAAAAGAGAGAGAGAGAGGCATTCACTTCCGGAACCCGATCATTCTGAGACTTCTCATTTCATCCCAGAGAAGAGGAAGCTTGGTTAAGCCTTTTTGATTATTTGACAGCCAGAAGCTTAGATTCTGCAAACATCTCAGCAGACCCTTCAGGGCTGATGGAACAGTGCTGCAGCTTTCCAAGCACAGAAGGGAAACATACTTGACCTGCCTATAAATGTAATTTCTGCAGAATCTCTTAAATGAATTTGAGGGCTTAGTGGAATATGATAACAGTAGCTATGGCTTAAGGAAGATGACGTCTGACAAATGCTTGAGGCATTGGGAACTCCCATGGCCCAGGGTGGTCAATTGAAATACCTGCTACAGTCTTGTGCATGAGAATTGGTGGGAATGAAAAAGGGTGGAGGGGGACAAACTGTGAGCAATTCATCATACGCGGTTGACCAACAGAGAGAAATGCAGGAAAGAAACAAACAAAGTAACTGAGAAGCAGCAAAACCATGACAAGGGGAAATAGCAGGAAGGAAAAGGAACTGCAAGTGAGAACTAAAGAGAAATGAAGTATATTGTGGTGGAAGAAAGCGGCACAAGGTGGAATCAAGACCTGGCAGTCTCTATATTCATGGGATAAAGAGACAGGAAGTGAAGGGGGGTGGCATGAGGCGGAACAGCGAACAGACAGCTTTGGCATTCAGCAGCACCAGTGGAGGGCTCTTAAGAAAATCTTTGGTCCCCTACTTTTTTTTTTACAGGTTATACACAAATGACATGTATGTATGTATGTGTGTGTGTGTGTGTACATGCGCCTGGAGATAACTAAGTGGTGGGAGCATTGCTCACTTACTAAATATGCAGAGGTTGGGCGGGTTCCGAGAGGTCTTCGTATCCTTTTGGCCCCAAGTTATGATAACCCCAACCCTGCAATGTTAAAAGAATGGGCTCAGAACAACTTAGAAGCTTCCATGACCTCAGTCCGCATTCTAATTAAATATGCAGCAATTGATCGAGTGGAAATAGTGAAAAAAATTGAAAGTATTGAAGAAGAGCTAAAGAAATCTGCCAAAGTTGACTATATCAAAACTGCGAGAATGGAAAGGGGCGACCATTCGGTCCCCCCGAACGTATGGTGGAGTACCACGATCCCCCTGGGAAGCCATCTTGGGCGGGAGGCGAGTCTCGGCTGGTATGCCCAAAGCGGTGTAGCCGGGGCGCGCCTTTTTCCCGCCCTAGAGTGGGTTGTCCTAGACACTGACGCGGCCGGCCACGCCCTCGGAGGCAGGCGGGGGTGGGTTTACGCCCGCCCTGAAGACGGATAAAAGGAGCGAAAGCCAAGAAAGCATCCTCTTGTTCCTGTGCTCTGAAGCTGCACCTCCCCGCTGCACGTGAGCTCGAGACGGAACGAAGAGCCAATTTTGACCCACCCACCAGCCCCTGAGGACAGCGAGTTGTTTTGAATAAAGTTTTGATATGGTAACTCTTTTTCTTGCAGGTTGTGATGATTGTCGTGAAATGTTTGAATATGCAATAAAGAATGGTTATTTTCAGTATGTTTGCAAATAAAGTAATTTTGCACTAGTATTGATCAGTATTTATGCTTGTTATAAGTTATGTTTGTTTTGTAATCTTAGTAATTTAGGTAGAATTGTCGTATTTATTTTGGTCGGGCGGTAAGGTCATGATCGGTGAGCAGTAATTGGAAGATCCCTATGGGGGGGCGTCACCCATTACGGATGGGAGCGCTCGGGGGAGGTGGCCAATTGGCCCCTCAACGGGGAGGCGGTCCCGTCTAAGGATAGGCCGCCGGAAGGAAAGGAAAGGTGGTCAAGGCCCCTTCCTGGATAGGAGGGGCTACGGGCCCTCCTGGGGAATTTCCCGGGGCCAGGACATCTGCGACGGCAGATGGGTAAGTTGTGTGGGGTGCGAGAGGGGGTTTACGCTACCTTTTAGACACCTCACACGAGTCCTCGGACGACCGTTAAATGGCGTCGAGTTCATTGGGGCCCCCGTCAAGTCCAAGGGAAATTGGCAGATGCACTTGAGGTACGCCTCTGTGCGGTCGCTCCCCTCACAAGTGAGGGGGGTATTTCTGGTTTAGGGATCTGACACCGGTTACGACCTTGCCGTTGGCCCTTAACGTTAGGATGTACAATTTCAAGTCAAATGTTTTGTAGGATGTTAGTTCGGCTAGGAGAACCTTTGTATTAGAGATCTGTTAAGGTTAGCCAAACATCGTAATGTGGAAATGAAATTGTACATAATATGAAACTGTTATTTTAATGTTTTGATTTTGTTTCATATTTTAATAAATACGGCCGGGAAGGGTAACTCCCTTCCCGCCTTCCAAAAGTTCAAGAACTGTTTCCGGTTTCCCAATTCTTGGGGATTGTGTTGAGAGGGGGTGGCGGGTATCTCAGCCATATCGCTATTGATGAAAGGCTGCGCAAACACGAAGAAAAAATAAAACAACGCAAAGCGCACAAATTTGCTAGAGATGAAGCAGACTATAACAACGGGCAAATCTTCACTTTCGCCCGAAAGTACAACAATGAGAACCGCAAAAAATTCGGGGAACAAAAGGGCAAAAGCAATGTGGAGACAAATGCACAGAAATCTGCTGAAACAGGAGGAGCGGCAGCAGAAAGCACTAGCTTTGATTCCATTTCCATTTCCAGCGAATCCAGCATAGAAAGCGGTGAGAGGCCCACACCAGCAATTGTACTTGATGCGGGAGAGGAATTGGATTTTTTAGTAGCAGAGAGACTGCGGTCTTTGAGACCGAGAAAGGACAGCAAACAGCAGCAAAAAATACAAGAAAAAACAGACGAAGAAAAGAAAGAAGAAGAATCAATAAACAAAAAAAGGAAAAAACAAAAAGAAGAGCAATTGGACAAGGAAAAAGTAGATCTGGACAAAACTATCATTAATCTGTCCAAAGTACCTTTGTCTGACGCTGAAAAAACATTGTTGTCTTTGGGTCTCAATTTCTGTCCTGGCCAAACTTTTAATTATAGCTCCACAAGAATTGACGTCTTCAGATTTGTTAGAAAACTCAAATTGAAAAAACATTTCTTTTTGAAAAATGCCAAAGATAAAGACGGAGAGCTACAACAAGGAATGACTACTCATGTGGAAAGTCTAGGGATTAGGGCTGCAGACATCCCAACTTACCTGGACCTACATGATTTGAATACTGGCGAGGCAGCAAGTAACGAGAGTGAATGTGATCCATCTACCCAGATTAGAATGAATAACATCAATCTGCTACAGAAAGGTGCTGGGATCAGCCCCTTCAAGAAAAAATCCAAATATATCCCCATGATGCCAAGGGATGCGTTAGATACGTTCCACGACTGTGTGGTTGAAGACATCAAAAGATTGAATAAACAAATACAGTCTGAGAAATTCAAACAAAGAAAACATGTTGAGCAAAAGAAAAAGGACTATGCCAAATTGATGAAGAAACTGGGGGAGAACAACGAAATCATCATTAAAAAATCGGACAAGGGTGGTAATTTAGTAATCTGGCCCCGAGAAGATTATATTAAGGAGGCAAAACGTCAGCTTGACAACATTGATTGCTATGAGCCATCTAACACCAAAAAATACAATTTGGCTACAGACTCGCTCAAGAAACTGTTAACACAATTGCACAGCGAGGGACTAATCTCCAATGATGAGTTTAAATTTATGCACAATGAAAATCCAATTGTACCAGTACTTTATTTGATACCAAAAGTGCATAAGTGTGTTCTCCCCACTCCTGGCAGGCCTATCATTTCCGGTATTGGCAGCGCAGCGGAACAGGTGGGCCAATACATAGACTTTTTCCTGCAGAATCATGTAAAAACACTGCCTAGTTACATCAAAGATACTGGTGATTTCCTGGGTAAAATTAGGAATATTCAATGGTCAGATGGGATGTATTTAATTTCATTAGACATTGAATCCTTGTACACTAGTATAGACCACCAGGCAGGATTATCAGCTGTAAAATTCTTTTTTGACCAAAGACCGTGCGAATTCTATCAGCACAATAAGGCTCTAGTGAGCATGATGAAGTGGTGTCTCCATAACAACTTCTTTCTTTTTGGAAAGGAGTTGTTTAAACAACTAAGGGGTGTGGCCATGGGAGCTTGCTTCTCCCCCAGCTATGCGTGCTTGCACGTTGGCTGGTGGGAGGAGCAAGTGCTCAAAAGAGACTATTCTTCCATCTATGAAGAAAACATCATACACTACTACAGGTTCATCGATGATATTTTCATCGTGTGGCAGGGTAGTAAAGAGAAGGCGTTGGAATTCATCAATAACATCAACACAAATAATTTGAATCTCCACTTCACCCACCACATAGATAACTCCAGCCTGCAATTTCTGGATGTTAAACTGTATGTAGCAAATGGCAGAATAGAGAGCACATTATTCAGAAAGTCCACCGCTGGTAATGTCACACTCCATGCCACCAGCGCCCATCCCAGGCACTTGATAGCCAGCATCCCCTATAGGGAATTGCTGCGCTTGAAAAGAATATGCAGCACGGAAGCTGAATTCAACATCTGTGCTGCAGAATCCATGCGTCGCATGAAAGCTAGAGGCTATTCAGATAAAATCTTGACATCAGCTTTAGCTAAAACATCCTCTAGATCCAGAGCCAGCTTACTTCCAGATCCCATTGGGGAAGAGCCTGTCCCGCATGATCAATCTGATTCACCAACAGTCTCCGGGGCAGTTGAAAAAGTCCAATGTCCAAGACTGATCACAGCCTATAGTGAGAACGAGCGCAAAATTAGATCCATCATTAATAAGAACTGGGGAATAGTACTCACTGACCCGGTTCTGAAAATGAGTTTGCCATCTAGCCCCACTATAACATTCAGCAGAGGGAGAAACATGGGAGCTGTGTTAGACCTCACCAGCCCTGAGGTTAGAACTAAACCCAATTGGTTAAAACCCAAAGATGGTTTTTACAAATGCTCCTCATGCCGGGCTTGCAAGTTCGGGGTAAGCACAACAGAATACAGTACTCCATTCAGTCCCACACCACATAAGATAATGGGAAACTATAACTGCAAAACTGAGTTTGCAGTTTACGTTCTCACCTGTACCTGTGGACTCAATTACATCGGAAGTACAAAGCTACAGGTACATGAGAGAATACTTCAACACCTACGTGCCATCCTACATAGCGATCCCAATTATCCGGTGGCACGCCATTTCAAACAAGTTCACGATAACAACTTATCTTGTTTGAAATACTATGTGGTATCAGCAGTCCCCAAACCACGCAGAGGGGGGAACAGAGAAGCTTTGCTTAGGAGATTGGAAACGAAATGTATCCTTAACTTCGATAGCAAATGCCCAAATGGTCTGAATAACACCGAAGACATGTACACATGCTTGTAATCATGTATTCTGATTGCTGCCTTGAATGATAAGATACACACTGTACAACTTTTGAGTTTGTTTTCTGCTTAATCGGGATATTGTTATCCGATTTTTTGATTGTGTTTGTATTGTCAATTTCGTGGTCAATACAGAAATGTTGAATGTTCTTTGACATACGAATTATGACGATTGTTTAGTGTTTACCTCACTTTTTCACACTATGGTAGAGACATTGTATTATGTCATACCTCAGCTGAGGTCAGGTTGAAAGATGCATCTTTATCTTTCTACCATTTTTAACATGTTTTGCACGTAACACATCATTTGCACAGGGTATATATATTTTTGTAGAAAAATCCGGGAAGCAGCTTTACTATGCACTTATCCTTTTGTATATCCCCTTTTTAACTAAAGTCACAAATCAGTTTATAGCTATTTGCATTTATGCAGCTATTATGAATTTTTGCACTCTTCAAAGTGTATTTGGATTTATCCAGGAATGCTTGACAAAATGCCTAAAATGAAATTTTGCGCTTTGAAATTATATTGTAATTTCAGAAAAAGCTTTCATGACGCTATAATACAGTAAGAGAAATTTCCAATGTATATAATGATGTCTTTGGAAACAGTGTTAAGGTCATGTAAAAATGATTTATGGCATGATGGGATAGCTTAATTACATTGATTGTGTACGAATCATGTAGTCTATTTGCTATGTCCATCGTTTTCTTTCCTGAACACGTGACCTTGGTGGGAAGGGCATATTATTTAAAAATGGCTTTAACCACATACAACCTTTATGTGAACAAGTGCGCCTGAGCCCGAAACGCGTCATCTGTTGACTGCTGCTAGGTTAAAATAAAACATCTTGCCTGAGAACAGAAGCGGTTCGTGTCTCTTTCTTCGCCGCCGAGGCTTTGGTGGAGGTGGAAGGAGAAAACCTGTTTGCGATATATATATATATATATATATATATATATATATATATATATATATTGTTTACCAATCCAAATTCCCAAACGATGAAAGGAAGGCACTGACTCCATGAATTTTACTCAAGGAAAAGTTTTTAATCCAACATGCTGCACAGACGTGTTTCGGCGGA
Organism: Lissotriton vulgaris; assembly: GCF_964263255.1. NCBI lineage: Eukaryota > Metazoa > Chordata > Amphibia > Caudata > Salamandridae > Lissotriton > Lissotriton vulgaris. The sequence continues at coordinate 82,067,719 of NC_141700.1, read as the reverse complement.
AGCCTCCGCCTTGCTCACTTGCTATATATATATATATTCCACGAGGAATTTCGCCGTTCCGGACACGAGCCACACCAGGTATGCAGGTGAAATTGAAGGGTTTATTACAGCAAACAGGTACGACGCGTTTCGATCTCGGCTGAGAGTTTGGTATATATACATCTAACATCAAAGGTAAGCCCCAGTGAGGAAGAGCCAACAGTTGCGTACATTTTCGATTCTTTAATGGTGACAGCTAACAAGCAGGCAAATGGCAAAGTCCGTACATCAATCTTTACTCAGCCAGCCAAACGCGTTTCGGGAACACCAGTTCTCTTCTTCAATGGCACAAGTTCCTGTTTAACACCAAACCGCCTTTCCTACACTTTTATTTTCCTGGAAATATATATATATATGTGGTGATGAGGTTGCACTTTAAAAGAAAATAATAAAAGATGCACTAAATTGGGTCTACCTTCGTCTTTTTGCAAGTGTCTTGGAAGAAGCGGAGGACGAGTCTTTGCAGCATATATATATATATATATATATATATATATATATATATATATATATATATATATATATATATATATATATATATATATATATATATAATTATTTTTTTTCCAAATAGCCCTTTTAATGGGATATCACCTCACTGTAGAGTAAGTTTCATTTAACATGCAGCAATAATATGTGGAGGCTTGTGTTCTGGAAGTTTGGGGTTACTCGTTATTACTCTGTCAGACAAGAGTTATTGACTGTATTCAAGATGGGAAGCTGCCTGCAGCAGGGATGTGTATGCCCATAGAATTTCAAATTTCTGGATGTCCTCTTCGAAGTGCCTTCACCATTCAATTACTTCACTAATCTGAGGGGGTACCTTCTTCATCAAAGCAAGACTGACATCAGAGGCAACAAGTTGTTTGAGACATTTTATTGAGGATTCATAAGGAACAAAATTAACAAAGGTAACTTTGCGCTGAAATGTGCCAACTCAACTCCTAAGTACCATATATACCACATCAGTGATGTCATTTGAGAGGTCATCAGTGATGTAATCAGTGATGTCGCTGACCATATCATGAGTGATGTAATATGTGAGGTCATAAGCAGTGCATTGAGGGGCTGTAGGTTATTGTTATCTCAGGCAACTATAACTGCTGAATTTCTATGCTTTTGTACAAGAGAAATCTGAGCGATAACGTCCCTGTAACCTTTCCTTTTTTCAGTGGCTATAAATATATGGCCTCTTATTTCTTCCACAAAGAAATTGTTCGCCATGTAATCTGCGCCTGCCAGAGACGCAGTAAAGAAGGCCCTGCCACGCAAGTGTCCCGGTTCCCATCTGGCATCCCGCTGCTGCAGCGCTGTTTGTGATTGAGGAATCAATAGGACCGGAGACCGCCAGGACCCTCGGGTGAAGTCGGGAAGATGGAGGTATTTTATCTCAATTGGGTGTGACGCCTCGCATTTGGCAGCCCCTACCCGTACGTTAACCTGAGAAGAACGGCTGTGGTGGTACGAGGGAGCCCTGGGGAACACTCGTGGACTTTTGGGATCTGTAAGGGTGCCGTTTCCACTCACCTGATTGCCTGCACAGACCCACTGTCTTATATCTGCTCTCCCACGCCACCGGCCCAGCTTTGACCAAACAGTGCATTCTGGGATGGGTAGTTCTCAGGATTGCCTTTGGACTGCCCAGGTGTGTCCTGTCCACTACTTTAGGGGGAGGAGTTTTGGCTGCAGACGCGCATTTTGCTCAGGATGGAGTAACAGAAAGGAAAGGACTCGTAACAGTGATGGGCACTGAAGAAGGCCTGGTTGCCGAAATGCATTTGCCGCCACTGACGACACCAAAATAAAACGTGCTGTTTCCTTAAAGCCCCCTCTGGCCTCTTATTTCTTCCACAAAGAAATTGTTCGCCATGTAATCTGCGCCTACCAGAGACGCAGTAAAGAAGGCCCTGCCACGCAAATGTCCCGGTTCACATCTGGCATCCCGCTGCTGCAGTGCTGTTTGTGATTGAGGAATCAATAGGACCGGAGACCGCCAGGACCCTCGGGTGAAGTCGGGAAGATGGAGGTATTTTATTTCAATTGGGCGTGACGCCTCGCATTCGGCAGCCCCTACCCGTACGTTAACCTGAGAAGAACGGCTGTGGTGGTACGAGGGAGCCCTGGGGAACACTTGTGGACTTTTGGGAGCTTTAAGGGTGCCGTTTCCACTCACCTGATTGCCTGCACAGATCCACTGTCTTCTATCTGCTCTCCCACGCCACCGGCCCAGCTTTGACCAAACAGCGCATTCTGGGATGGGTAGTTCTCAGGATTGCCATTGAACTGCCCAGGTGTGTCCACTACTTTAGAGGGAGGAGTTTTGGCTGCAGACGCGCATTTTGCTCAGGATGGAGTAACAGAAAGGAAAGGACTCGTAACAGTGATGGGCACTGAAGAAGGCCTGGTTGCCGAAATGCATTTGCCGCCACTGACGACACCAAAATAAAACGTGCTGTTTCCTTGAAGCCCCCTCTGGCCTCTTATTTCTTCCACAAAGAAATTGTTCGCCATATATATATATATATATATATATATATATATATATATATATATATCGCAAGCAAATAACTCCATCCACTTCCACCAAAGCCTCGGCGGTGAAGAAGGAGAAGCGAACCACTTCTTTGTCAGGCAAGATGTTTTATTTCAACCTTCAGCAGCAGTCAACAGATGACGCGTTTCGGGCTCAGGCGCCCTTGATCACATAAAGGCTGTAAATGTTTGAAGCCATTTTAAATGATATGCCCTTCCCACCCAGGTCACATGTTCAGCAAGTTAATGATAAACATAGCAAACAGACTGCATGATTTAAATACAATCAATGAAATCTTGCTAATTCATTGTGCCATTAGACATATTGTCATGACCTCGACAACATTTCCGATTATATGGTTACATAAAACGGAAACTTATTTTGTTATAAACTAGCGTCAAGAAAACATTTTTGAAACCACAATCTAATTTCAAAAAAAGAGTCCATTTGGCAAATTGGAATTCCTGGGTAAATCCATGTACACGTTAGAAAGTGCAATAATACAATTCATCATAGCTGCATAAATGCATATAATCACTAACTGATTTGTGACTCTGGTTAAAAAGAATGTACAAAGAGAGTAAAGAGCATAGCAGCAATATTTATAATTTTTCCCTACAAATTTACCATGTGCAAAAGATGTGTTATTTCGTGCATAGATAAAATGGTTACGAGATAAAAATACATCTTGTAACCAAACCAAGGCTGAGACATGACACAAAGAAGATATGTTAAGAGATGGCATCAACTTTTTTAGGAGTCAGTTCTTATAACCTCGGACCATGTTCAAGGTGACCACTTCTCTCATACCAATGATGCCCTCCCTCTGATCTAATGTCTCTTCCATAGTGTGAATAAGTGAGATAAGAAATTGACAGCCGTCATAAATCATATGTCGGAACCACCAAATATTCTCATCTATACCTCGAAATTAACAATACAAGCATAATGAAAAAATAGGATATCTGTATCAAGGCCAGCAACAAACTCTGAGATATAAGGTATACCCCACTCAGCTCAGGACAACAGTCAGAATATATAATTACAAGCACGTGTACATATCTTCGGTGTAATTCAGTCCATTTGGGCATTTGCTGTCGAAGTTAAGAATACTTTTAGTTTCCAATCTCCTAAGCGAAGCCTCTCTATTCCCTCCTCTGCGTGGTTTAGGGACGGCAGATACCACATAATATTTTAAACAAGATAAGTTATTTCCATGTACTTGTTTAAAGTGGCGTGCCACTGGGTAATTGGGATCACTATGCAGAATGGCACGTAAATGTTGAAGGATTCTCTCATGTACCTGCAGCTTGGTGCTTCCGATGTAATTGAGTCCACAGGTACAAGTGAGAACGTAAACTGCAAATTCAGTTTTACAGTTATAGTTTCCCAATATCTTGTGTGGTATAGGACTGAATGGAGTATGGTATTCTGTTGTGTTTACCCCAAACTTGCACGCACGACATGTGGAGCATCTATAGAAACCATCCTTGGGTTTCAGCCAATTAGGTGTAGTTCTTACTTCGGGCGTGTGGGGTCTAACACAGCTCCCATGTTTCTAGCTCTGCTGAATGTTATAGTGGGGCAAGATGGCAGATTCATCCTCAGAACGGGGTCAGTTAGTACTATTGCCCAGTTCTTATTGATGATAGATCTAATTTTACGTTCATTCTCACTGTAAGCTGTGATTAGTCTAGGACATTGGACACTTTCAACTGTCCCGGAGATTGCTGGTAAATCAGATGAATCATGCGGGACAGGCTCTTCCTCTATAGGGGCTGGAAGTAGACTGGCTCTATATATATATATGTGTGAACAAGCTCTCTCGCAGAGTGAAACGCGTCATCCTTTTTCAGTAAAAACTTCTTCCCTGTTCTCCATTGTTGGATCTGTTATTGCTTTGAGGCTGCGGTGGTTTGCTGGGCGTAAGGCTTCTGAGGTCCCGACCTCTGGCTCCGTTCTACTTGTACGGAACCTGGACTGCTTCTTTTATATATATATATATATATATATATATATATATATACATATAAATATATACACACACACACACACACACACATATATATATATATATATATATATATATATATATATATATATATATATATATATATATACACATATATATATACACGTGTGTGTATGTATATCTACATGCATGTGGTATTTCTGTAGGCAAACCTAGCCCCAAGCAAATCTCCAAGTGCACAGCATAGTCCATTATCAGATTTGTTACGTTTGCCCGAAACGGATTCCTTGCCTTCTTAAACCCAGTGGTGGGCAGGCATGGCATGGCATATACAGGCATGTGTTTGGGTATTTTGAGGGTAGGTGTGGTAGAAAATAATCAAAGGCAAGGATTTTTTGTTAGTACTTGACGCCCTTATGTAATCACACTCTTATTCTTGGTGTTATCTGGACGATTAAGTCAACTCTTCGCCCGTGTCATAAGTAGGGGCAAGCAAAACTTTAAAATGTAATTATGCAATATGCAAAACCAGTTTATAGAGTATTGAGGGCCAGTGGAATTAAGCAACAGGGAAGACCAACTAATGCAGCAAGTTGACTAAATTACACAAAAAGAAAAGGCAAATTGTGTGGCATAATGTGTCACATTTTGTAATAGTATTACCGCAATGTTTTGTCATTTTTATACATGTTAACACTGTTTTGGTAAAAGTTTCTCCTCATTAGTTCCAGTTTAACACCCAAATACAGCAATAAGCAACAGAACGGTGATCATCAATCCTTGCGAGGGGCTTTCAGCCTACTTATCTCTGTGCTCAAGTACTCCTCTGTGAAGCACCAAGTTTGAGACAACCTCAATAGTGTTTCATTTGTGTCGTTGGTTTTGCACGTGATGGGCACCGCCAATCAAATATTTGAAAACCTGGGCTTATTTTCATCATTAGAGATTTACCCTTAGCAAGAGAGAGGAAAGAAGAACAGTGAGATTGGAGAAGAGGAGCAAGAAAAAAAGATGGGAAAACAGTGACAATCGGAGAACTCAGGGAGGTAAAAGAACCTGTAGGAGGGAGATACAGACAAGAATAATTGGAGGATGGTAAGAGTTAGTCCTCAGAAGAACTCATGAAAAGGCAGCCTTGGTATTCGAAGCCCATGGTATTTCGATGCACCAGCACAGGCTATCTAAGAAATATTGTGTCCAACCAATGTTTATATTTTAATTTAAACAACTTAAGATATGGACTATACACGTTTTTGGGATCATCCACCTCAAACATTGCTGACCAATCCCACCAAGGAAGTTAAGATTCAAGTTTACAGAAAACTGCCTTGAGGAAAACATAGTTACGGAAGCCGACACCGCAAACCACACAAACTACCACACAGACCCGAATCAGCCCACAAAAGGTGTGTGTTGCTGATCCATTCCTGTGTCTTTTCCTTGGTGCTATGTTACTGGTATCAATGCATTTATAATGGGAATGCAAAGAAGCTAAACTGGATGAAAAGTAAGATTTTGTTTTGTTATAGCGCTTCATAGTACGTTCTTGCAGGTTTCTAAGTGCTGTAAGTAAGAGGTATTACTGTCACCAAATGTATAGAGCTTGAAAGGATAAAAGGTGAAGACCATATAGTGTATCAGGTAATGCAGTGCATCTATTTCTGGATACACAGGCAAGAACAATAATGGTGATAGTTAATATCCATTCCTATATAGATTATGTGCGGACTCTCTTCAAGGGAGCACACTAAACTAGGGAAGGGAAGCGAAACCACTGTATGTCTAGTAAGTACAGCAATACTTCTGAACTTGGAAGTAGCATTATAAATAGGGCTCCCAGTTTTATGGTATTTTTTTGCCATTTTCATCTGTTTTTATTCATATTTAGTGGTTGTTAATTTTATCTATATTTATCCATATTTATTGTGGGTTTTGTGGAAAAATGAAGCTGAAATTAGTATATTTCCACATTTATTTAACCGATAAATATGCAGTCATGCTTGAATGTCGGCCAGGTTTCAGCGCTGTGAACACCCACAGAAGATAAATCAATGCACTTATATGAAAACATGCAAATTTCAGTATCGCCCTTGTGCATATCTCCTGCTGTAAAGTCTCTTTACTAAAATTCCTTTATTTTTTAACCCCCTTATCCATCAATCCATACTTCTATTGGCCTGGCAGTCATGGTAGACAGTATTTAGAATTAACGTTTTTATCTACATTTAAAAGTAAATACAGACAAGAAAATGAATGTTTTCTGTCAGCATTCATCTGTAAAAATAGTAAAAACGAAAAACATGGAGCTTCATTATAAGCCATATGAAATCCGTGGATGTCTCCAATTTCTTGGTTCATTCTTAAAATGTGTTTGTGTTTTTTTTTGGACAACAAAAAATCTGTAAACATGTATTTGAAAAAGACTATTAAAATATGTTTTAAAAAAAAGAGGGAACACCAAAAGAGCTTTATATTCCAGTTTCACCTGAGGTTATCACCAAGGATCTGAGACACAATCATAATTAAAGAATTCAAGTTACACCTTCTTAGGTTTTATAGATACACGGCCTCTAATGTGATTTTTGCCGTAATGTTTCAGGATCTCAGACGTACGATGAACAAAGTCTGAGATGAGAAATCCATTTGCCGGACAAGAACCTGGCGGTGGGTGGAGCAGACATTCAGTGCTGATGGCGACTATGTTGACTTGGAAGTCATGGAGAAGAAGAAGCGATGTCCAATGCCTTTGAAAAGTGTAGCAAGGAAAGAACAAGGAAAGGCTTGGGTCCTGTCACTGTCCGGCCTGGACCACTACTATGGACCACTACTATAAAGTAAACAAAAACAGTGGCCGGGCAGAGTTAATCATATGAAGTATTCTGTTTCATATGTTTCCTTAGTAGATTGAATGTATTTTTGTATTCTTGTAAATGTTGTGTTGGATTTTTGATGCCAAAAACTTCTTATTTTTTTTTTTATAAAATAAGAACTCATCAATACAAATGGTTGTCCAACCTAGCAATTGATTGTACTAGGGTGTGCATTGTTGCAACGACTCAATCTGCCCGGCCACTGTTTTTGTTTACTTTGAAAAGTGTAGAGCATCCTGGAATAACCCTCAAGATGCTCGTGTCGGCGTAACTCAATCTTAGGCACACATTTTGAGTCTGCAAGCAAAAAAACTTAAAACAGAAACAGGCATGCTGAGGAACAAAGCCAGGCATTAGTTTTATTTCCTCGCTCTGTTAAAAAGGAAAGGGGAAATCCTTTGTGACTAATCCGATTTTCAGTACGGCACTCAGAACGTTCTGCCTTCTACTGAAGAAACCATTCAAGCAATAGATATGCAACTGCAAGACAAGGATTTTCTGCAGCTGGTCCTTCCAGACTTGCCTTTGGATGGATTCCCTGTTGTGGTGATAACCAAGCGAATGGTTAAGCCACCATTTAAAATTCATAGGGTTAGCCTGAACTAAGACAGGGATCCCACACATGAGAGCATGTTGCTGGCCTGCTGTGGTTGCTGTTGTTTCTGAACTACGCCTTGCTCAAGGGCAACGCCAGGAGAGGAGGTATATTTCTGGACAGAGGGAGGCCTACATGTCATATTTAAAGTTTTGCAAGTTGACAGATTTTCAACCTGTTGGAAGGGTAGAGTTTCAAGATTTACCTTCACATAAGTAGAGTTTTGTTAACTAAATTTCTGGTCAATTTTCGCCAAATTACAGGATTATTATCGCACTAATTGAATAACAAGAGATAGAAAATGTGTGCAGATATTTTCATTACAATCTTCTCTTACACTTTGTTTTGCGGCCAGAATGGTTTTACATGGGAAAAGAACACTAACATTCTCATTCCGCGGCCCACAATATTTCTTGGAGGTAAAACTGTCTTTGAAATAGCATTACCACACCTTACAGCTCTTCCTGAGTTACTTTGACCTTCCTATTGCAAGTTTCCTTTTTGAAATGAGAGATTTGTTTTGCTGTGCTGGTTTCCTTTCATTCTGAGCTGCAAAACTTGATATTGGGTGGTTTTACCAACACAAAATCTTCATTGGAAAACCTGTAGGAATGACAAAAACGTGGGTATATGTGAAATTACTCTACGGCTTGGAATCGGAATACCTACTAGAAGGCTTTGGATCCAGCCAGAGGAATATCACTCTCTCACCTCATGCTATTGACTGGTTGGTGTTTCATTATCCCCTATGGAATGCTTAATTTGCATTGATTGAGAGACACTGAATCTCCACAAATTAAATTCTTATTCTCATGCATGCATTAAATGTAAATGTAAATGTACATGTATTTATATTGCGCAAATCACCGACCCGGTATCTAAGCGCTTGCTTAGGGAACCCGTCCTGGTATTCCCCTGTGAGATAACTCCGGCAGGGTATCCACAAGATCAAAGCCAGGCATCCCACCGCAAGGGGCCGTTGTGGAGATTAAGCAAGCTATTGCCCAGAGTTGCAGAGTGTGAACCCGTGAATTGAGTAGGCACCGGAGCGAGAATTGTCGAGTCCGTGGTCATTTTAGGACTCAAGATCCCGCCGAGCCGGGAATTGAACCCTGGTCCCGGGCTGACCTCTGCTTCCAGGTCTGCCTCCTCTAACCCGTGAGCCACACTTCTCCACAATTAATTGCAGAAAGCTATAATTTGTTGCTTTCTTTTTTTTAGTGCAGCAGGCTTTTAAAATATTTTTAAAGGGGCTCAGTAAGCAAGCCGGACCTATTGACTTTGCCAATGCTTGTTTCAAGTCTTCTTTTAACTGCTCAGGAATTATCAAGCGTGGCTGCAGATCTCATTTTGCATGTAAGGCAGAGAGACCTCTTTTTTTAACAACATCACAAAAGGAAAAAGAGCGGCTGTTTACGGGGGACAGATAGTGAGGTGTTTTCTTTCCCAGAACTTATGTTGCTGATTGAAAAAAATTGTAAAATATGTAATCTCAGGATATTTTTTAAGAGCGAAGGCACCACCTTTGCCCCCCACTTGTGGAACCAAATGTCAGAGCTCATCATGTCCTGTTCTTTCCTTTGCTTTCTAGTACTTGTCGCTTTCTTTTATCATTATAAATGCAGGAAAAATGAGTTCCAAAATCAGTAGGAAGCAGGCCTGCATGAGCAGTTCATGTGTGAGCTGAAACATTATGAGATCCTTGTTCTCTTTCCTTGGCTAGTTAAAACTTTTTGAGATGGAACAAAGTGTGCAGCCTTTAAAACTTTGGTCTAAGCTTTCTTCTACGTAGTCTTATAGGCAGGGGCGGCTCCTCCGCTAAGGCGGAGGAGCGTCGCCCCACTGCTCTCAAAGCAGTGAAAAAAGGAAAAAATAAAATGATAACTCTGTTATTATCTTTTTAGTTTTGTACCTGCGGGCCTGGGTTGGGGTGAGCGGGGCTGGTATCAGAGCCCGGGAGGGGCGGTGGCACACTATAAGTGCACATGGCGGTTTGGCCGGCCGTCTCGGAACGGGCAAACAGTCATGCGCACTTTTCATGTTCCCCACTATGCTGCATTACAGCCTGGGTGGAGAACATGCCCAGGCTCCCATTCCCCATCTGAGCGCCAAAACACGGCACTCAGACCAATCACAATGCTGCATTGCAGTGTTGTGATTGGATTAGGGGAACCTGTGTGCTTCCCCCTTATGGTATTCGCCAGGAAGAGGAGCTTCGACGGAGGAGAGATAGCAGCTGGCTAAAGGTAAGTGTTGTTTTTTTTATAATACTTTGTTTTTGACCCCTCCCCCATATTCCCCCGCCACCCCGTTCCCTTCCAGCCGCCACTGCTTATAGGTTTATGTTATCTTCTACAGAAGTCCATCTTCAATGTCAGTGGCGCTGTCACTGTGGTCCTTTGCATCCATGGTGGCTGCCAACATTTAGTCCTACTTCTGTGTCTGTGGTTTTCCTGTCTCTCTAGAACAAGTATAAGAGGTTTGCACTAATGGGTTCAAACCACTGCCTGCTCGTCGAGACTCCAGGTGAATCAAATTGCAGAGTCAGGAGAGAGACCAAGTGGCTTGCTGGGATCATTATGTAATTTAATAATCTCTTATGCATCTCCTTGGATATCATATATTTTCAATTCTCGTAAGGAAGGCCTTGGGTTTTCAGTTAATTTTTCGAGCCAACACTTTTTGGCAGAAAAAGTTAAACAAGGCCATTGTCCTGCTTTTTTAACTAAAAGGCAGAGATTAAAAAAATCCCAAACATGCCCATTTCCCCCAATAAATATTTTATTAACCGATGGAGTGTTCTTCACCCCACCAGCCCTGGTCTCGCAAGGGGCCATTGGTGGTCCCTCTGGGCACACTAAGACCTTCTGCTATGAGCTCAGGCAGCTCTGCTGTGGAGCTCGGCTGCTGGGGCGCTCAGCCTCCAGACCTCTGGGTCCAAGGGGGAGAAAGGTTCCTAGACGCTCCAGGCCCTCTGAGGAGGAGAGGCAGGGCCTTTATTGGAGCTCGGCTGCTGGTGTGGAATTTTAATTTGCGATCTGAACATCATCTGCGCCAGCTTGTCACCTATGTACTACGTGCACGGCAGCTATTATGTATTACGTGCACGGCAGCCATTTTAGGTATCATGGTCTCCCTGTCCACGATCGATCGCCAGCACGTCCCTCTGACCCAGCAAGCATCCTCCGCGCACCCTGGCTCCCCCTCCCTCCTCCTCCTTATGAGCATGACCCTTCTGCATGACCCTGTCCTTGGGAGTCACGCCAGCGCCTGACCAACACCTCCTCTCCTCCCATGAATGCCCCTCTGTTGATAAACCTCCCTCCTGCGCTGGATTGTCCACGTGGCATGAATACCACTCCATTGATGGCCCCTCACCCCGTGTCCGACTGTCCACACAGGTCCGAGGCCATTGCCTAAGCCGGGAGATATCATTTACTGCCCTTTATTGTATGAGGTCGCTCTCCTTCAAAGGACCCTCTATTGATCCAGGCCTCCCCACCCCCTGTGATATGATCAGGCGCACACATCCTAAGACTCGACGGAACACTCAGCTGCGTGATGGTCCCCTCCTCTTATCAGCAGGTTGAAAACCTCTATTGTGAAGGTATATGGGGGTGGGATTGACACTAGGATTACGGGGATGTCTTTTTCTCTTGCCTTACAAAGACTTGATTGTATTAAAGGAAGGTCACATGCCATAAACCAGTGTATAAGAGGCCAGGCCTCCGAGAGGCTGTTAGAGCACCTCAACATGATACCTTGTTGTCTGATCTGATGTGTTCTGCTCCGTCGGAATAAACTTCTGTTTCCTGCCTTCTGGTCTCCGGCGCCTGCCTCATTGCTTGGTAAACTTGAATGGTACAAGGGCGGTTAGCGCCGGGCAAATCTTGAGAAAGGTCCTAGCCCTACCTTTTTCTACAATTGGCGTCCCAAAGCGTGGGGCCCATCAGCGACACGTGGATCCAGTGGGAGAGGTCCCGATGACAGAGTGAACGACTGCAACGATCGGGAAGAGCTCGTGTCCGATAGACCCTCGTCTGACAGCCGATCATCCGACCTTCACTAGTTCTGAACAGACCTCTCTCGAGTGATCTACGGTCCTGACTGGGAACCATCAGGAGTGCCGCGAACAACACGAAGGAGAGAGGACGATCGGGCGCTGGATCCAGAGGACAGGAAACCGTCCATGCGGTCCGGGTAAGGTCGTGTAAACACGACAAATGAAGGAAAATTGTTTTTGTTTGGATAATACTAGTATTACGCTTTGTTGAAACCCTCTGGAGATTCACTGTCTGCAAACGGGGAAAAACAAACAGGCTCTCTCTTTGCAAGCAGTGAAGGATAGGTAACGCAGACTTTTGTCCCCATTGTAATCCGTCGTGCCTATCTTCCTCCCCCACTGTTTCCCGAACTATCGTTCGTGGATTATTGTCTGGAGATTCTTTGTCTGCAAACAGGGAAGAACAAGGCCTCTCTTTGCAGGTAGAGAAAGAGTGGGTAACGATAATTTTTCGTGCCCACTTATTCTCCCCACTGGATTGTTTGATTGGCCGATTATTCGGTATTGGTTCTTTTGAGGTATTCACGGCCTCCAAACAACGTAGAATAGAAATATTCTGTCTAGTCTTTGTCCGCCGTGATAAGATAGGTAGTGCAGACTTTTGTCCCCGTTGTAATCCGTCATGCCTGTCTTCTCCCCACTGGTTGGTAGCCTGTTTAGCCCGGACCGCTTATTAGAGATGAACCATCCAGCTCCACTGGAGGGCACCCCTAATAAGGACATGTTCACTAAGTATGGACTAGTCGCTATAGCTTACACTAAACTATGGCATAAATATACGAAAAAGAACCCTGAAAGTCAGTGGCCACTGATAGGTTCCTTTGACGAAAATAAAATAAAAACATTAGAAATAGCGCTCCAGAAGAGTAAGACCACGCCCACTATGCTCGACAGTATCGGCATGTGGCGCAAAGAAACGGAACAGCGAAAGAAAAGAGAAGAAGCAAAAATAGGGAAAGAATTACGAAAGGCAGCCCATCTAGCCGCAAAGCAACTAGAAGAAGAAATAAAAGAAAGAAAGGAAACTATGCAAAACCAAGAATCAGGGTCGACAGGCCAATGTCCTGTTAGGACCCCCTCTGCGCTCTACCCTGAATTGCCCTCCAAACAACGAGCGAACGATGAGTTACTACTAGGTCCCCCAACCATCTACATGCCCCCTCCATATGCCCCCTGTCGACAAAGCTTTCACGCTCCGAGTGGGAGCGAAAGCGATCTCAGCGCTAGTGCACCAGCCCTCACGGCTTTTGCACCAGCCACATTAACAACCTCATCAGACGACCCCGAGTCTAGCAAACAATCATCGGCCAGACTAAATAGGTTGAGCAAAGATGAGCGGGATGGGATTGACAAAATAGCAAAGACATTAGTAGAACGAAGAGAGAGCGAAGATTATACAATGAGCGTATATAATTCACATGCCGACAGTCACAGACGGCATTTCATCTTGCGATTCAGCTACTACACCCTGAACGCGTATGAAGATAGGTATCAGAGTAAGGGACCCGCTAAATTAACAACGCTGTATAGGAAAATTGATGTTGGAGATGGGACCGAACGTGAGGCGACGGAGCTCTTCATGCAGATGCTTGAGGTCTTCCGCCACCTCACAGAACAGAAACCAGAAGCCAAGGTTACGGTCCCTGAAACAACCTCGGCAGAAGTAGCCAATACTATGATGCCTATCAGAGAAGCGGCTCCTTACTGGATCCCGCCACGGGGCCAGGGAACGAGCGATGATATTAATAATGAAAATGCAAAGGGAAGGGTTGTGTACAATTGGGTTTACCAACCATGGGATCGACAAGATATCCTAACCTTTAAGCAAACCCTGCCCGACTTAAGAAAGAACCCGACAGCATTTTATACCGAATTAGGCACAGCCTTGGGTTCGACAATAATGACTTTAGCAGATATTGACTTGTTCTTTGGGCTATGTCTGCCAGCCGACGTGTGGAAGCAAATCCGGAAGGCTGACCACACGGATCTGTTTGGACATACCTGGGACCAACTCGGTAAACTAGACAGACAGCGAGAGCCGGGGAGTAAACCAGTGAAGGACATACTGGAACTCCCAGATAAAATAGTCCAGAAATTAAAAACACTGGTCCCGGAAAGAAAAGTAGACTGGTCGATAGTCACGGCCTGTCGACAGAAACCCCAGGAAGATGTGTCAGAATACTTCTCCCGATTTGAGACAGTGTTCTCCGACTACAGTGGCCAGGACATGACCACCGCAACCGGACAGCACCTGTTTGTGCAAAATTATGTAAAGGGACTAACTCAAGAAGTCTCCCAAAAACTACAGACGAGTGAGAGTAGTTGGGGGGCCTCCAAACCCGCAGCCATCCTTCAGATGGCTCAGTATTACGAGCACCAAAAGAATGAGAATGATAGGGCATCCGAGAAGAAGAAGAAAGATTTAAAGGAAAGGGTAATGATAGCCCAGATACAGGGTATAGCGCTAGGACGGGAACATCAAAGGGGGAACTACCAATCAAACGCCCCCAGAGATCTACCTCCTAAGGATCACACCCCGACATCTCACACTGGACGGAGAGACATTAGCAATGACCAATGCGCCTTCTGCAAAGGGTTCGGCCATTGGAAAACCCAGTGTCCGGTTTTGCTAGAGGTGAATAGAAATAGGGATTCCAGGGATGTGGCAGGTGGTCCAAGGAATAGAGTACAGGGACGAGGGAACTCCAACGACACTAACAATGACAGATCAGGAAGACTGAATACATTTGACCGTCCCCGACAGAATCAATATCAGCTATCCGAAGGTGAAAATGCCCCCGATTTTGCATAGGACTGCCAGGGGCAAGGGAGGGATCCAGTCGAGCTCTGTGTTGACCAGCAAGGTCCTTATGTCACCGCTAAGGTCTTGGGTACAGAGTCTCCATTCTTGGTAGACACTGGGGCGACACGTAGTGTGTTATCAAAACGACTGATTCCAAGGGCACCCTTGTCTGGCTCACACATAACATCGATAGGATTCGATGGGACGCCCTCCACTAACCCCCTGTCCGTACCTATTACCTTTGACCTAGAAAACAACACTGCTGACGCGACATTTCTACTCTCCTCCAACTCCCCTGACGCCATTATGGGCATTGACTTACTGAAACATTTTCGAGCTACCATTAGGTGTTCCCCAGATGGAATACGAGTCATCCTGTACGACAACCCAGACATGGCCAGATCCCGTCCCCCACGACATATGTGCCCCATAACTGACTCTGACATGTCCTTGCTTGATGCCCTGCCCCCGTACTTGTGGGCCAAAAATGACTCTGATGTGGGGCGAATGATGATTGACCCTATTCACATAACTGTACGACAGGACGCTATGCTCCCGAAACTCCCGCAATATCGGATATCCCCAGAGGGTGAGAAGGCACTGGTAGCGATCATTCAGTCTCTGGTAGATGCAGGAGTGGTTGAAGAAGTGGTTAGCAACGTCTGCAACAGCCCAATCCTACCTATTGTTAAGAAGCAAGGTGAAGGAGATGAGAAAGCGTACCGCTTCATCATCGACTTACGAGAGATTAACAAAGTGGTTGTACCCCAATATCCTGTGGTCTCTGATATCACCACCATTCTGACCCTCATCCCGTCCACTGCCACCACCTTCTCTGTTATCGACCTTAAAAACGCATTTTTCTCTATCCCCATCCATCCAGACAGCCGTTATCTTTTCGGCTTCACTTTAAAATCTCGCTCGTACCGATTTTGTAGAGCTCCCCAGGGGTACACTGAAAGTCCCAGCATTTACAGCCAGGCTCTCAAAAGACAGCTGGATGCCTTCCAGCTACCAGAGGGAGTGGTGTTGATCCAATATGTCGATGATATCCTTTTGGCGGCCGACACCACCCCGCTTGCAACGACAGCCACCGTCCAACTCCTACACTTCCTTGCAGAAAATGGCCATAAAGTCTCCAAAAAGAAGTTACAGTTCTGCCAGCCACAAGTGACTTACCTAGGCCATCTTCTGTCCAAAGAAGGGAGGAAACTTACCCCTGACCGAATCCAAACCATCTTAGACACCCCCGTCCCAAAAACACAAAAGCAGGTCCGCTCTTTGGTTGGCCTAACCTCTTTTTGCAGACAGTGGTTGCCTAATTACAGCCTCATTGTGAAACCATTACTTGCCCTGCTGACCAAAGATGTCCCCTCCCCGCTTCCTTGGACCACTGAGTGTCAAGCCTCCTTTAAGGAATTACGGGATGCACTCTGCTCAGCACCCGTCCTCGGAACGCCGGATTACTCCAAACCCTTCTCCCTCTTCACCCACGAAAGGGAGGGATGCGCATTGTCTGTCCTGACTCAATTGATTGGCCCTAAGCAGCGCCCTTGTGCCTACTTCTCCGCCACTCTTGATCCTGTAGCCAGAGCCTTACCTGCCTGCCTTCGAGCAGTAGCTGCCGCTGCTGTCTCCATCCGTCAGAGCGAGGGAATCGTACTTTCCAACTCCCTCACTGTATTAGTGCCCCATGCAGTTGACACCCTTTTGAACCAGACAAAGACCCAACACCTGACTAGCGCACGACTGACAGGGTACGAGTTGACTCTGCTTGCACCCCACATCACACTAAAGAGATGCACGACTTTGAATCCTGCCACATTGTTACCCCTGCCTGAAAACGACCCCGACGTTCCTCCCATACACGACTGTGTGACCCTCACAGACGAACAGACTAGGAGTAGGGTTGACCTCCGAGACACTGCTTTTCCTGACCCCGATGGAGAGCTATGGGTAGACGGCTCCTGCATCAAACTCCCAGATGGCACCACTTCAGCTGCCTATGCAGTCACGACAGCCCGAACAGTAGTTGAGACAGCCTGCATCACACAACGATCCGCCCAGGCAGCAGAGCTGATAGCCCTCACCCGAGCATGCATCATAGCCGCAGGGACCACCGCGAACGTATATACGGACAGCCAGTATGCCTTCGGAGTGGTCCACCATTTTGGGCTCCTGTGGAGGGAGAGGGGATTCCTGACGTCCCACGGTACCCCAATCCTCCACGGAGATTTAGTGTCCGCTCTGATTGAGGCAGTTCTCCTCCCCAAACGATTAGCGGTGATCAAATGTCAGGCACACAAAAGAGTGACAGACTTAGTCGGACAAGGGAATGCATTAGCCGACATCACTGCACGAACCACAGCTGAGAATAGGACAGTGACACGCATATATGTGACTAGGTCACAAGCAGAAAAATGGA
Organism: Lissotriton vulgaris; assembly: GCF_964263255.1. Taxonomy (NCBI): domain Eukaryota; kingdom Metazoa; phylum Chordata; class Amphibia; order Caudata; family Salamandridae; genus Lissotriton; species Lissotriton vulgaris. The sequence goes on along the minus strand of NC_141700.1, from coordinate 82,050,419 downwards.
GTGACACAAGGGAAATGATCAGAGACATACAGTCGGCCAGCACCTCTCACGAATTGACTAAATGGGCAAGGGTGGGTTTGAAGGACGAAGAGGGTTGCTGGCGAACAAAAGATGCAAACAAATGGTTGCTGCCCGACTCATATCTGATTCCCATACTGACAATGGCTCACTCCCCCGCACACATAGGATCTGCACCCATGATCGAACTCATTTCCAAAGTCTGGCATAACGAAAAAATCCCCGACTCAGCCAGACGCCTAGTTCAGCAGTGCCTCATCTGTCTGCAACACAACCCCGGGAAAGGGACTGTAGTACCCCGGGGAGGGTTCGGGACCCCCAATCACCCCTTTGAGGTCCTTCAGATGGATTACATCCAACTAGAGAGATGCCAAAACCTGAAGTATGTACTAGTCATTGTGTGTGCCTTCAGCAAATGGGTGGAAGCCTATCCAACCCGTGACAACACTGCCATGACTACTGCCAAAGTACTACTGAAGGAATTCTTCCCTCGCTATGGCCTTTGTCGAATTTTATGGAGCGACAACGGCCCCCACTTCATAGCTGAGGTTATCCAATTAATCCTAAAAGGGTTGGGGGTGAAGCAACGATTTCATGCGGTCTTCCACCCCCAATCCGCTGGTCTAGTGGAACGCCATAATGCCACGCTGAAGCTGAAACTGGCAAAAATAGTGGCCACCACTGGACTTAACTGGCCGGATGCCCTCCCACTGGCTTTGTTATCGATGCGCTCCACCCCCACCAAGCACCATTTGACCCCCTACGAGGTCGTGTTTGGGCGTCCGATGAATCTCTGGACTGCCCCCAAACCGACCTCCATTCATGACGTCCCAGACGTCCTACTATCTGATTATCTGTGCAAGTTAACTAAAACGTTGTCTGTCATTCATCAACAGGTGCAGCAGGCTATCCCCGATGCTTCCAGGGGCCCCGGCCATGACATCCAACCGGGAGATTTCGTGCTGATACGAAATTTCCAGCGAACCAAGAGTCTGGAACCTCGGTGGACGGGCCCCTGGCAAGTGCTGATCACCACCCGAACGGCACTCCGAGTGGAGGGGAAGAAGCACTGGCTGCACGCGCATCATTGCCGAAAAGTCTCTGCAAACCTGGCCACGACAGAAAACGTCAGCACCCAAGAAGAGCTCCTGAGCAAAGACCGACCGATATTGGACTGTTATCCCGATACTGAGGCACTCGAACTTGCAAAATTCTCCGATCCCACTGTGCCATCCAGAGAAGGGTATTTCCTGCGTCGAAAGGAGGGAGTTTCGGCTAAGTAGGCCACGGACTAAGTTAAATCTCAGAACGGTGACCTAAACACAGTCAAGGGTTGCCGGGAGAGAAGCTAAACGAGGTCTGTGGTTCTGCCCGCTACCGAGCTCCCTTGAAGGTGATGGAAGCGCCAGATAAGAAGATGATGGAAGCGCCAGATAGGAAGATGATGGAAGCAACAGGAAATACCCAGTATAGAAATCCAAAGACTGACAACTTGCACAAATCAAAGACAATCGCACTCTTTATTGTCTTCCTCTTCTGCCTCCTCCTCATGACCTCCTTCTGGATTCTGGAGGAAAGCACACCGGCTCATGAGGCATTGCTACCTACTGCACAGCCGACCCCCCTGAAAGAGCATCACCTAATCTCTCTGTCGCCTCAGCTCCGAGAAAGGCGCAGGGAATTCTGGAACAATTCCTTCGTGCAACTGTTGCACCAACACAACATTGCTGCAAATGCTACGAACTGTTGGATCTGCGGGTTGCTCCCGCATGCCACTGGACACTCTATTCCCTTCATCCCTTCACCCTTCTCAGTTCACGGCTCTTGCCTCTCCTGGCTGATCCTCATGCAAGAGAGCCACAAGGACAACGCCACCTCCGGCCGGACAGTGTCACACTTCTACTCTGGGTTCTGGCTGAACAGAACCGGAAAGACTCCTGCTGCCCTGTGTCCTGCGCTCACAGGCGCCACCTTCATCAAAAACATTCCAGCCAAAGAACGAGTCGAAGTACAGGTGCTCCACAATCCAGCCAGGACCACCTTCTCTCATCTACAAAAACAAACTACCGCAACACTGACTGTGGCTCTGTCTGTCATCAATGTCACAGGTCTTGTGTGTCTCGAAGGCCATGGAACGCAGCTGGTGGGTCACAGCGCCTGCCAGACCACCAGAACATTGGACTCAGCTGACCCCCCTTCCTTTGTTGCTTCTCCAAACATGTACTTTGTGTGTGGCACCAAGGCCTACACCTGGCTCCCGAAGGGTTGGAAGGGTACCTGTTACATTGCCTTCGTTCTCCCACCCACATATGTAGCCCCTGCCAACCATCACAGGCAGAGGCGTGCAGACGACCTTGGACAAGCCGACTCCACCGGAGCACAGTTCCTAGATGCAGCAAAGGGACTTGTTCCTCTGTGGGGCCCAATGGCAAACAGCCGTGCTATCCGGCACCTGACCCAGGCAGTAGAAACAACGATCAACATCACTGCTGGTATCCTCGCCAACAACACTGCGGAACTTCAGGCGGTCCGCCTCGTGACCCTCCAAAATAGACTTGTCCTAGACGTGGTCCTAGCCGACCGAGGAGGAGCGTGCCGCATCATCGGCTCCAGCTGCTGCACATACGTGCCTGACAACTCGCCTTCAGTCTACAAAGCCATTGAACACCTCCACAGACTTTCCTCAGAGGTTCACCAAGAACAAGAAGGATGGTCACTTGGGAGCTGGTTTTGGGACACCTTGAAGAGTTGGGGTTGGAAGTTGTTTTCCTTCGTGCTGATACCTGTTGTAATATTATGTGGGTGTTGCTTAGGTATCCAATGTCTGCCCCCCTTGTGCGGCCTTGTTTCTAACTGTATGTGCCCAAAGACTTTGGACTTCCGGAATGAGCACATGAGTCCCCTCTATGAAGTAGAAATACGTGGCCTTATGGGGATAAATCCAAACTGACAAGTTGGCGAGACATGTTAAAAGGGAGGACTGTGGAATTTTAATTTGCGATCTGAACATCATCTGCGCCAGCTTGTCACCTATGTACTACGTGCACGGCAGCTATTATGTATTACGTGCACGGCAGCCATTTTAGGTATCATGGTCTCCCTGTCCACGATCGATCGCCAGCACGTCCCTCTGACCCAGCAAGCATCCTCCGCGCACCCTGGCTCCCCCTCCCTCCTCCTCCTTATGAGCATGACCCTTCTGCATGACCCTGTCCTTGGGAGTCACGCCAGCGCCTGACCAACACCTCCTCTCCTCCCATGAATGCCCCTCTGTTGATAAACCTCCCTCCTGCGCTGGATTGTCCATGTGGCATGAATACCACTCCATTGATGGCCCCTCACCCCGTGTCCGACTGTCCACACAGGTCCGAGGCCATTGCCTAAGCCGGGAGATATCATTTACTGCCCTTTATTGTATGAGGTCGCTCTCCTTCAAAGGACCCTCTATTGATCCAGGCCTCCCCACCCCCTGTGATATGATCAGGCGCACACATCCTAAGACTCGACGGAACACTCAGCTGCGTGATGGTCCCCTCCTCTTATCAGCAGGTTGAAAACCTCTATTGTGAAGGTATATGGGGGTGGGATTGACACTAGGATTACGGGGATGTCTTTTTCTCTTGCCTTACAAAGACTTGATTGTATTAAAGGAAGGTCACATGCCATAAACCAGTGTATAAGAGGCCAGGCCTCCGAGAGGCTGTTAGAGCACCTCAACATGATACCTTGTTGTCTGATCTGATGTGTTCTGCTCCGTCGGAATAAACTTCTGTTTCCTGCCTTCTGGTCTCCGGCGCCTGCCTCATTGCTTGGTAAACTTGAATGGTACAAGGGCGGTTAGCGCCGGGCAAATCTTGAGAAAGGTCCTAGCCCTACCTTTTTCTACACTGGGGCGTTCAGCCTCCAGCCCTCTGGGTCCAAGGGGGTGAAAGGCTCCTAGAAGCTCCAGGCACTCTGAGGAGGGGAGGCAGGGCCTTTATTGGAGCTCGGCTGCTGGGGCGTTCAGCCTCCAGCCCTCTGGGTCCAAGGGGGTGAAAGGCTCCTAGAAGCTCCAGGCACTCTGAGGAGGGGAGGCAGGGCCTTTATTGGAGCTCGGCTGCTGGGGCGTTCAGCCTCCAGCCCTCTGGGTCCAAGGGGGAGAAAGGTTCCTAGACGCTCCAGGCCCTCTGAGGAGGAGAGGCAGGGCCTTTATTGGAGCTCGGCTGCTGGGGCGTTCAGCCTCCAGCCCTCTGGGTCCAAGGGGGAGAAAGGTTCCTAGACGCTCCAGGCACTCTGAGGAGGGGAGGCAGGGCCTTTATTGGAGCTCGGCTGCTGGGGCGTTCAGCCTCCAGCCCTCTGGGTCCAAGGGGGTGAAAGGCTCCTAGAAGCTCCAGGCACTCTGAGGGGCAGAGGCAGGGCCTTTATTGGAGCTCGGCTGCTGGGGCGCTCAGCCTCCAGACCTCTGGGTCCAAGGGGGAGAAAGGTTCCTAGACGCTCCAGGCCCTCTGAGGAGGAGAGGCAGGGCCTTTATTGGAGCTCGGCTGCTGGGGCGTTCAGCCTCCAGCCCTCCGGGTCCAAGGGGGTGAAAGGTTCCTAGAAGCTCCAGGCACTCTGAGGAGGAGAGGCAGGGCCTTTATTGGAGCTCGGGTGGGATGAGATTCTCATCTTTCACATTTACTTCCGACCACCCACCAGACATTTGCACAACTCGATTGAAGAGCTGCCAATCAGGAGTAGGCATGTTAATCGTATGTATTTATTTGACAGCAAGAACATTTTGAGCAGAACTGTTCTGCATAGAATCTGTAACAGTAATTAGATCCAGGCCTATTAGATACTCTTGTGGGACCTGATTCAAAAAGGTTTGCTGGGTCCACTGTAGTTTTCAACTTGTAAAGAGAAAAGGAAGCATTTGTAGCTGTCAAATGGTGGGAGAGGTGTGGCGCAGTGGCCAGAACGACTGACTCCAGCGCACAGGGCTCACGGTTCGATCGACGGCGGCAGCTCAGCTCAGCATCATGTGACTCTGGGCAATAGCTCACTTAATCTCTGCGATTGCCCCCAGAGCTTGGATAACCTTAGGGATGATAAGCCGTGCTCTACAAACATGGAATTATTATTGAATTATATCAATACCAAGGCTGACCCAGCTACTCCATTGTGGATGAGGGGAAGGTCCTGCCTTTTTGATAATAATCATGCAAATGTATCTTGTAGCAGGGCCTTGTACCACTTAATTAACGTGGCTCAGGGCAACGATCCATATCCGCGCTCCCTTTATATCTGCACAACTTAGATCAAAATGGGGGACGGGTTAACAGGGTTTAGACGAGACAAAAATGAAGTTCCTGTTTTGGGGGGTACGGTGGTGCCAGTGTACGAAAGATACAGCACAGAATCAGTGGGACATCTTCTTATGTTAACCGGGCAGCCAAGCAAAGTTCAGTAGTCATACATATGAAACACAGTAGCCAGCATGTGAGACACAGTCAAGAGACATAATAATAATAATAATAGGAAAATGTATAAAGCGCCTGGTTACGCCATGTATGCGTGTCCCCACGCTAGAATAAGTGGGAGAGACAGGGCCACAAAACCTAGGACGGCATCATATCATAACTATTGATGTGAGAACAGGTAAGTTTTGAGATCCCTCCTAAACTTCATCTCAGATAGCTCCAGCCGGAGGTTAGGAGGGAGTCTATTCCAGCTCTGGGTCGCCAAAAGCCAGAAGGACCTACCACCCATCCTGGCCTTCTTAACCTTCGGGACTAACAACAGGCCAGTCCCGCTAGATCTAAGATGCCGTGCAGGCATATAGGGGGTAAGGAGACTACGCAGGTACACAGGGCCAGTGCCCTCGATAATGCGATGGCACGTACAGAGAGCCTTAAACATCACTCTCTTCCTAACAGGAAGCCAATGTAAGGTGTTTAAGGCACATATCAAGTTTGGTCGACTTGCGTGTCAACTACAACCAACAGGCATGAGATGTACTGCCCAGAGACATGTCAGGTACAGTAGATATGCATGATAAGAACAATGGAAGGGTAGGTGAAATAAAGTCAAGAGACATGTCAGATACAGTAGACAGGCAGATCAAGTACAGAAGACAGGCATGTCAAGTACAACCGACAGGCGCGTGAAATACTTTCAAGAGACGTCAGGTTCAGTAGATATGCATGATAAGTACAATCAACAGGTTTAGAAAATATGCTGAAGAAACATGTAAAGTGGAGTGGCTTAAAGTTCCATTGTAATGGTTATTTGCATGATGCATTATTTACCTCTTTGCCAGGTCTAAATTGTTATTTTCGCTATTGAAATCCATCGGGACCCCCACCGTCTAAGCAAGTTCTGTGTTAAAAACCTCAAACAATACACAAAAATACAGAAACGAGTACACAGCAAATACGCACAAACATGCAATAATCAAAATTTTAATTTTCATGGGAAGGCTAGAGATTTTCAAACTTTTGGGTTTATTTCTTAAAAAGATATGTTAGATGGTAGCCTGTAACTTTGTATTTTTTCCTCCGAATGCATTCTCTCTTTTTTTTTTTAGCACCAATTTCAAGGTCCATCACATTTATAGAGCTTTTCAAAATGTTCAATTGTACATTTTCTTTTTCATGTATATATACTTTATTAATCTGTAAATATGATTTAATTTTCTGAGCAGTGATGACCTCCTGATCAGGCATAAGGGGCCTCCGGGGGCGCGTGAACACAAGTTAAGAATCGCTGATGTAGAAGCCACCACCCTGCTCTTCATGGAAAGAGTACAGCCCGAACTACCTAACTGTGCCACTGGAACCAACCTATACCTGGCTGATGAGCCCTTATTGGGGTGAAACCAGTCCTGGGTTGCTTGTGCTCTGGTTCGGTTAGTACCTGTTTGGGCAATTCAGGCTGGACTGTTCCCAAGAGGAGCAGGGTCAAGGGTGATCGCATGTGGCTGTGTCCAAACTGGGGTGGCTTAGTGAGCAAAGGAACAATGGATTCAACGCAGATCTCTTGACTGGTTGGTGAGTGGTTGAAAAGTTTCTGCACTCTGTCCACTACCTTGTTGTGTTTGCTATGTTTGCCCCAAGTAGGTTCTGCCCAGACATGGGTTCCTTACTCACTGTGCCACTAGATTCAAGCTAGCCTGACTGATGAGGGGTGTTACCCTGAAACCAGTCCCAGGATGCTTGTTTCTGGATTAGGGAGGACCGGCCTAGCAGTTCGGGCTGGACTGTTCCCAAGTGGAGCAGGGTCAAAGGTGATTGCATATGGCTGAGTGTGAACCGAAGCGGCAGGTGAGCAAAAGAATTATGTGTTGGGATGCTACCCTCAGTGACTGCCAGCGGTTAGACAAATTGCAAGCATCCCTCTCATCAGCTTTTGTGTGTTTCATGTGCCGCCCTAGGTGGCATGGGTATGCCCAGACGTGGGTCCCATGCTCACTGTATCACTGGAACCAAGCTGTACCTAGCTAATGAGCCCATAACTGGGCGAAACCAGTCCTGTGTTGCTTGTGTTCTGGTTTGGTGCGGACCTGGCTGGGCAGTTTAGGCTGGACTATTTCCAAGATGATCCGGGTCAAGATTGTTTTGCATATGGCTGGGTCCAAGAGGTGGCATGGTGGGTGAAAAACGATGGACTGGGATGCTACACCGAGCGATTGCCAGTGGTTAGGCAGCCTCCCATTACCTTTTGTGTTTGATAAAAATGCCTTGTACCTAATGACCTAAAAAACTGCATGTTCGAGCCAAATTCAACAACTCCCACCCACCTCTCCAAAGAATAAACATATATTTTCCCCCGACCCCCTGTTTAGCAGCAGCCAGCCGCTTGGGGCCGTGAAAGCGCCGCTCTCAGCCCTTTTCCATCTTGTCAATAAAAGAGAAATTGATTAAGTATTCTCACAAAGTTGACACTTGATGCTCGTGTTTTCCACTATCCGGCACTGTCAGGACTGACGTTGTGTACGCGGTATGCAAAACAAGCTGCGTCATTCGGGCCCAGTCTGCGTCTGACCCAGATACCATGGCAAGCATGAAACAATGCTGCTGCGGAGCGGAGAGATTGAAGCCTCAGGCCGCTAGTCGTCCCAAGAAGACCTCCCGCATGACATCATAAGCAGAGGCACGGCCAATGACGTCACAGTCGGTTTCAAAGCCCAACCAGACGTCATCAAAAGAATGGACCCTGGAGTCCTCATTGGTGGCCATTGCCGGCAATACGGCGTTGGGTACAAAGTTGTGAATGGTGTCAAAATAGGACTCACGCCATAGCTAGTCACCATCAGACAAAGAGGCCATTCTGGGATCCGCATTGTTAATGTTTGTTGCAATTGCAGGTTCGAGCATGGTGAACTGCATGTCATTACTGGACAGAGGCGGCTGCCAGTAACAAAAGGTAGTGGGGCGGGTGTGTGGAGCGCGGAGGGGAGAGCGAGCACGGGGGAACAATAATAATATAAAAAATTACCTGACACTGTTGGCCGTCTCCTGCGTCGCGTTGCTTCTGCTGGCCATTTCCTCTGTCCCAGCAGCCCCTGGGACAAACTCCCAGCCAATCCCTGTGCTGCAGAGCAGTGTGGGTATTGGTCTGAGTGGGCAGAAAAGACTTCCTTCTCAGACCAGGGAGTCTGTGGGGGTTTCTCCAGCCCGGCCTGAGATGGCCGGCCAAACACACATGAGCACTTAGAGACTAGGGAGTGCACGAGCACTCCTCCTCCCCTTTCCATGCCCCGCCCCTTCATGCACAAACTGGCAAATGCCAGAGCATAATTTTTTATTTTTCCTCTGCTGGCTCTGTGCCAGGCAGGGGGGCGATGCTCTCTTGCCACTGCGGACGATCCGCCACTGTCACTGGATCTAATTTACAAAAAGCAATGTGGCCAATAGACCAGATCGAGGCTTTAACTGCAGCGGGTCCTTCTAGGTCTCAAATCCGGAAGTAGTTAAAACTCACACTGAAAGAAAGGGGTCCACATCGGGCCCTATGTTCATGTCCTTAACTGTGCAGTAAAAACACTGATCGATTTCTGAACAATGACTGTAAAAAAACACGTCTAGCTGATCCAGGTCAGTGATGCAGGCCCTGTTTACATTTCACATGTAAACATGTTTTATTCCATCTTGTATTCTCTAAGATTGATTCTTCCGAGATGTTGTGTTTCTCTTATTTTTTCCTGCAGCATATTACTCTAGCCATCAATGGCACAGTACTTAAATGGGTCACCTCCTTCCTTCAACACCGCTCGCAACAAATTAAAATCAACTCCTGTCTCTCAAAGCCAAGAAAAGTCACACTTGGGGTCCCACAAGGCTTGATCCTCTCCCCGTCCCTCTTCAATCTCTTCATGGAGCCCCTCACAATCATATTGAAAAAAGCTGAAGTGAATTACCACCTTTACGCTGACGACACCCAAATCTATTTCAGGATCCCCACCCGCCAGCTCCGCTCCACCAGCCTCGCCCTCGCCGCTGTGCCCCGCATCCAACGAATGACCTCCGACGACAGATACTTCTCTTACCTCGCCGCCAAGACCTGGAACACCCTCCCTACCCACCTACGCCAGACCCAAGACCTACTCGCCTTCAGAAGACTCCTCAAGACCTGGCTCTTCGAGCAGCAGCGGCACCCCCATCCCCTCAGCTCCTTGAGACCCTCACGGGTAAGTAGCGTGCTCTACAAGTACTCTGATTGATTGATTGATCAAGTCTCCCAGCGACATCCAACTCCTCAATACCACCCTAACTGAGATCCAAACTTGGTTCTACGTTAACCACTTAAAACTCAACCCAGACAAAATGGAACTAATCCTATTCTCTCCTAAAGGTAACCATCGTCCAATCCGAGAGTGGCTCAAGAATCTGGTGCCTTAAACTGCCCCCTTATCCTATCCAACTCAGTTAAGTCTCTAGGCATCACCCTTGACAAGAACTTATCAATGGAGGCCCACATCAAAAACTCTGCAAAAAATGCTCTTTTCTTTCTAAAACACCTCAAAATATTGAAACCTTTTATACCCCACGATGACCTCAAGACAGTAGTCTCTAAAATAGACTACGGGAACGCCATCCTTACAGGGACTCCAAAAGCTTACCTAGCCCCTCTAAGGGCAGTGCTGAACATGTCCGCTCGACTCGTATCTGGAGTTAAAAGATTTGAACACATCACTCCAGCTCTCAACTGCCTCAATTGGCTTCCCATGGAAGGGAGATGTATTTATAAACTAGCCTGCATCACACACAAAACCCTTCACTCTCCTGCCCCCAACTACCTAAATAACAAACTGAGTAGAGCAGGTCCATCCAGAATGCAGAGAAGCTCCAACTCTCTCCTTCTTATTCCTCCAAAATTGAAAAAGAAAACCACCCAATACCGATCATTTTCTTCCAACGCTCCCAGGATATGGAACGCTCTCCCTGGAGTCCTCAGGTGCAACCCCTCCTTCTCCTGTTTCAAAAGGAACCTGAAACTCCGTCTCCTAAGCAAATACTTTCATGAGCAATGTCAACTAACCTAGTCTTCTTTATCCAAGTTGTTTCCTCTCTCTCTGGACATTGAAGGATAGTGGGTGACCGGACTATGTCACTCTCGCCTTTTCTTTTATTGCTCTCTCCCCCTCCACTGCACTGCATATTTATTTTCCATGTTGTCTTTTTTTTGTGGTGTGCTTCCTTACTGCCGGCCTACTATGTAATGTAATGTTCTTCTGCTGTTTACAAAGTGTATGTCAAGCGGTCTAATACTTACGGGTCAACCTAGCGCTCTATTAAACGTTAAAAATAAATAGAAAAATAAAAATAGCGCTTACTGTGAACTGAGCCGCCTCTAGGTGTCTGTGTGAGTCCAGGTTCTCCACAGATGTTGCGTCCCATTGAAAGAGGAATTGCTGATTTTGAAGGCAGTGCAGGTTTTCCACAGTGCCAGTCATAAAGGGAATCAGACTACATGTGTGTGCAGGCCTTTGCCTCGCTACGGATTGATAATCACCCGTGCCAGTTGTAATTGTGATTATATGCAAAAGTGTGCAAAGGGGTACATCGCTGTCGAAGAATTTGCAAAGGAGGGGCACGCGGGAGAGTGAAAAGAGAGTGCTGAAGATGAGAGATGACCGGTGAGTTGTGCAGTTAGACACTTTCAGAAAGATGTGGGTGGGAAAGGGTGTAAATGCCAAAAAGGGAGAATGCAGATGAAAGTCATGTGAAGGGAAGAACTTGAGAGACAGAGGCAGTCCTACCCCTTCCACAGACCTTAGAAATGTTTCATTCACAGTCTTATAGCCAAACAAAATCATTGTTGCTACTCCTTTTCTGATACTGTTAACAAGCATTGGCAAAGCTAATAGACTTGTCTTGTTTAGATGCATATCAGTTAGTGCTGTGCAGCATCGGATTGGGAAGGCGGGCAGTCGGGCATTGGCCGATGGCCTAAGGGTCACCAGTGGGCCGGTGTTTGTCAACCGGACCACAGAGCCTTATTGTCTTCCCCAGCAAGCCCCTCTAATGGGGGCCAGCATCCTGAGCAAGGAGGCTCTGAGGGGGTACCTTTCAGCAGCATCTCTAGGCCAACATTGTTCTGTCCCCTGCAGACTTTATCTTGGCCTTCTGTGGAGCCGGCGCAGATGCCCAGAAGCAATATCCCACTCCCGTGCCATGGGCCATTATCACCTCGGCTCCCGTGGAGTAGCATAAGCTCTGTGCTTTTCTTCACCCCTCCCTTGCCTGGCCATCACCCTGAGGCTACAGTTGGCTGGGGAGAGTAAGTGAGTTGCCTTGCTGAGGGCCTGTCGTTGGCACTTTGGCTTAAGTGTCTTTCAGGCCTTGGTGGGTGGGAGGGGAATGTTTGCATAAACCTTGCTGTGAAGTAGAGACGTAATTTGAGATAATGTAATATTAGGGTCAAAGCTGCCGAATGTGGCACTATGGAAACTGGTACGAGTCCCAGCTTCACCTCAACATCCTGTGATTCTGGGCAAATAATGTAATTTCTCAAGGCCTAAATACAAAAAGGAATTTGATCTTCTGTAATGTAACTTGTGTGCATATAATTGCTGCCCTTTGGCCGTAATTACGCTATATCAAACTACAATTAAAAAACATAACCTACTGTTTGCTCATGATTTAAGAATCTGCCAAGGCTGGAACTAAATAATGAGAGAGGATTCTTTATTTAATAATAAAAAAAGTCTGTATTCCTTCTTAACATGGCTTTTCTTGCTTTGTTTAGTTTTAACTATCATTAAAGAAGTTTTAGACCACATTTTAAGCTGCTTTCAAATTACGCTTACAGTTTAAACTTTAAAGTACATATCTATCAGGGAAGAATATACCAGCTTTAGGTGATTTTCTTCATTTTCGTACTGGCAAGGGCATTAAAATATTAGTAATTCTGGTTAAAAAACAGCCAGGTAGCAAACATAGCCATATCAGGAGTTGTGGCCTTTCGGCCACTTTATTTCACTTTTAATAATTTAGTGCTTGTAGTTTTCACCAATGTTTCTGGCTCTATGATCTTTAAAATACATAATTTAGCAAACATTTCTCTAAAAATGAGACCAATGAAACTAGTCAAATGCTGTTTTGTGAACGGGCGTGATCCGGGAATGTGGCCCACTTTTTTGGGGTTGCCCGGGCTGGATTGTGATCCCAATCAGAGCCTGGTGCTGTGATATATCTGGCCGCAATAACAGAAAAGTCACTAAGATGCACCAAAATATTGCCGGGTGGTAAGCTAAGGGAAGCACAGAAATTTTGTTGTTTTAAGCCACACCCTTAATAATATAGACCAGACCACGCCTTTTGGGAAGGATACCTAGGGGTATATTATCAAGGGCATTATCGCCGCTTTAGCTGGACTTTTTCCAGTGAAATCGGCGATAATTTTATCGCCCTATTAGCAAGCTGTCGCTAGCAACAGTTAGTGACAGTTTCTAGGCGATAGCGAGCGGTTTGGGGCCCGATTTGCATGTCAGCGATATTTATCGCTAATGACATGCAAAGTGGGTGTACCCAAACTGTTAGCGACTGAAAGCAGTCGCTAACATCGCTATTGCCTATTATCAACGCAGGCGAAGCGATATAAAAATTCACGCTAAGCACGAATATCCCCAAAAACTAACGCCTGCTCAGACCACTTCTTAACCTGTATATCCAATGGGAGTTGGATATTCAGGTTAAGACCCTATTGGCGTTAATTCCTGAATATCGCTGGATTTCCAGCGATATTCACGCATTGAGCCGCTATCGCCGGATATTTTATCGCATTTGAGATAAACGTTGCTAATAGCACGTTATCTCTGCAATAAAATCCGGCGATGCGCGGAGATAAAAAAAATATCGCTACGCTCATTTAGCGATAAATATCGCTAGTTGTTGATAATATGCCCCCCAGTTTTGCTTTTTAGGCCATGCCTCTTTTAGAGCACCTTGTCCCATCCCACCCACTTTTTTCATCTGACTTAAAGTTCTGAACCAGTTTATATCGTTTAATTCCGAATTCAATAGAATTGCAATGCATTCTGGGAGGAACGGGCTGGCCTGGACGCCTGACCACGAATGATCCCAGCGGACACTGTTTATCCAGAGGTCATCGGGGTCAGAGCGCCAGAGGTGGCAGGGAGCTGACAGATGGAGATCCGGCCGTGCTGGGCCTGGCCGTGACCTGGTGTTTGTGTGAAGGAGGGCTTTGCCAGGCCCGAGGTCACGTGATCCAGTGATCCATCAGGAACCAGCTATTGTAAGCCTCACCGGTGCATAAATATTTATCCATACTTCACATTGCATTGTGTGCAAGGAAGGGGTTCCCAGTGCAGCTCCGTGCGGCTCGAAGCCTCGCACCAGGCACCTGGCTGGCATGCATCATCCGAGGATGGGCAGAGGTCCTGCCCTGTCAACCTCGTGGCACTAGAGGGCATGGCACGGTTTACACGAGGCGTCTGCCTGAATCTTTTCATCATGTGCAGCCCAGTGAACCCTGACCCGAGATGGAACTTGTGCTGCTGACGTCCCCCTCGTCTGCTACAACCGAGACGGCAGCTCAGGTGGTTGTGTGCCTGCTGCTAAGGTCTGAGTTTAACCTGCAACTTCCAGATTCGAATGCCTTCAGGGCTGGCTCCCCTTTGCATCCTACAGGGTCGACAAAGTGCTTGTAAATGAAAAAAATACGAATTAAATCAGCAAAGAACTGTTTACTTTGTGGTGTGCTCTAGTAAGATGGGCAATATTATAATTTTCCTGTAAGCCCAGGCTACTCACCTGCCCTGCGAGTACTTAATAGGGTGGTAAAGCCTCTAGGATTGTGTCCCTTTCAAACACCACCAGGGGTCACTGCTGAGTGCACAGATGTTTCTCTGATCCGCAAGTCAAAGGTTCGAGCTTAGACAGGGCCTACTTAGCCTTTCATCCTGCAAAGATAAACACGAGCATTGGCGTTTTATCGAATCCACTTTTCTTTCCGTAACAACCCAAAAATACAGACACAAGACTTTTATCCTCACTGCTTGCCATCTGCCAGAAATAACTTCCAACATTTTTGTCATTGCTTTTCATAACTTCCTCTCCCAAAACCTTGAATGAAGCACCATTTGGACGGACATCAAATTCTGGAACAGCTACCCATTGTTTTTGTCCCAAGAATCTGTCAGATATGAAATCCAATCACGTGACCTGTTTTTCACCTTTAACTGTCAAGTACAAGTCAATCCCCAGGCCCCGCCTAGCGCCTTCAGGGGCACGCCGTTGATTGCTAAATCTACAAAGAACAGGCCTTGCATTAAAGCTCAGGTTCCAGTGCATCCTGGGATAATTAAAACTTTGTCTACCAAGCCCAGGAGAGGTGCTAAAGTTTAGAACCCACTGCATTCGGAACCTGTGATTCTTGTTGCTTTGCCAACTACAGAATGTAAGATATTTCACGAGCAGCGTGCTACTCGCCGAAAAGTGCCTCAATACCTCATCAGGAGTAGCAAGCGCTATATAAATGCAAACCTTCTCCTCCTCTATCCCTCCACTATCCTTCTCAATTCAAAGAACAGACTAACATAACCACCACTCAAATGTATTTCATATTTCACTATACTAATTCACCACTAATCCTTTATGGGTTCCGGAGAAGCATGCTAATCGCCAAAAAAGTGCTTTGATGCCTCGTCAGAGGTAGTAAACACTATATAAAATGGAATTACAAAAAAATACAATACAATATTTTAGACCCAGGGCATTCTTGGCCGCACATGTCTTGTCTACCAAGTGCAGTTCAAATATTGCATCTCAGACTAATATTATTCTAGGACGTGAACCCTGTTCAACTACTAACACAGGCCGGACACTACATTTCAGATCCCAGCTGCAATTTGAGGCATTGAAAGGCTTGTTGTGTGTAGAGTCCATGTCGGGCATAAAATCAGAGATGTAAATGAATTCGGCGACATGTAAATGCTGTTTTACATGTATTTCCTTGGCTCTTAATTCAAATCCTCCCACCGCGTGTGTGGTTACACAATAGCTTCAATAAAACATTTTTTTAACCCTAGTGACCTAGTTGCCAAGTATTCCCATGTCATGTATGATACTTTCAGCTTCTTAGCCAACAGCGCGTGGCATTCTGGGACTTGTAGTTTCACTTGTAACATCTCATTGGTGGGCTAGGAATGCCAGCATGCAAAGTGTTCTCTGGCTAAGAAGACAAGTGGCCTCGTGGCTGCTGTGCTTTTCATGTTTGGTGGGCTGTTGCACTTAGGGGAAGTTTAGAAATCCAGGTTTCTAGCATGCTTTGAACCCACCACAACTTTAGAAAACAATTCAGAAACCATGTGAGGGGGTCATGTGGGGGGGGGGGGGGGTGGAGAAGGCTGATTAACGGAGATGCGGGGCCTCTTCTGGGTTCCAATTCCTAAATGACGAAGAGTATGGCTAGGAATTGGCACAATTTTCCCTACTCTGACCCATGCCTGACCTCTGTGTCTGCTCTGACGCCCCTGGTGTTCACTGCACTCACTAATGAGTTGGCGGTGGTCCTCGAGAACAACGCCCGCGTGCCAGAGATAAGAGTCCCATTGGACGAGAGGAGCGGTAACTGAGCTCTGCATTGGGTCTCTTGCCAATGACGTCATCGGGCGCCATTTTAAATCAAGGGTTTGGGGCAGGCAAAGGCTGTGCACCTATAGGGACTTGAACTTGCTGCGTATGGAGAGATACAGATTGTCAGAAGCCACTGCAAAGCTGGAGGAGCAGGGAAAGAGTTGTTGTGCTTTGGGAGCAGTAGCTCCGAAAGACTAGTGTGGGTGAGGAAATGTCAACAAGGCCTGTCACTCAAGCAATGCTAGAACTATGACACCAGGCCTTTAGCACTGCTGTGCACTCAGTCATAGGAGACCCTGCCCTGACAGGCCGGTCCTCTTACTAACTTTTCTACAGCCCTACCACCTTCTAGCAGGGGCGGGCTTAGGCATGTGCAAGCTGTGCACCTGCACACGGCCACCAAACCCCAGGGGCCACCACTCCAATATATATCCTTAATATAATAATCTTCTAAGGATGGATACATGTTTGCGTGGCGGCCCCTGGCAGGGATTTGGCGACCTCCGGCTCTGTCCCACTTCCAAACACCCTGACCCCCCCCCTCTTCGCTGACCTCCGCGCTCCGCCCTGCCCGGACCCCCTCTTCCGGGGCCCCCTACCTACACTCCCTGCCCACGGCCCCTATGAGCCTAGAGCCGCCCCTGCTTCTAGGTCGAGCGGTCGACCTCAAAGCTAGAGAACCAGGTTCGAGTCTGGGCAGGGACGCTCAACATCCTGTGATTCTGGGCAAATCACTAAATCTCCCCGTGCCTAGCAAAAATGAATGTGTCCATCTGTAACGCAACCGGTGCTCATGTAAAGCGCTCTGATACCTTTGGGTCGAGTTCTCGCTATATAAAACAAAAAAAAGAAAAAGACATTAGCAACAATATCACTATTCGTCTTTGGGTCAATCCGGACCTGGCAGGCAGAACAAAGATATGGCAGAGAGATGTTTATGGGCCAGGGCAGTGCCGTTTTGCATTACATCACCAGACCTGCAAACTCACGCGGCGCCACTCTGAGTCACATGATATCGGCTCTCTTCACATGGTCTCCCAGTGAAGGCATCCTTATAAAACAGTGAGCACGCAGTGATCTGGGAAGCGGAGAGCTGGTTTCTAGCACACTGTGTGTACGCTATTGGCAGTCGACATCCATCAAGGGTTTTAAACTCTCTCTAGATCTTCGGTGACGGCCTTAGAAGCCTTTGTACATTGGAGAGTAGGATGGTCCGCTCTGGCGTAAAGCCTCTAGGCCCCACCCCCTCTCTTGCCACTCCCCCAACCCCTCCATGTTTGGCTAGGTGGTAATAGGCTCAAAGTACTGCCCATACTCCAGATCCCACCCTTTCAAGGCCCGGCCACCTCCTCCCACCGTCAAACTAATTTCAAAGTTGCAAGTCTGCCTTACTGCAAACAGTCCACACATAGCTTAGAGGTCTGCTACTGTTAGTTTCAGTCAGTAATGTTTATTTAATAAATAATAATAACATAAATCCTTATTTGTAAAGCGCAAACTACTCACCCTTACGGGTCTCAAGGCGCTAAGGGCCGATGTGAAAACTAAGTGAGCTATTGCCCAGAGTCACATGGTGTTGAGCTGAGCTGCCGCCGGAGTTGGGGATAGAACCGTGAGCCCTGTGCTCCGAAGTCAGCTGCCCTGGCCGCTGCGCCACACCTCTCCATTTGCCCAACTTTGCTTATGAGGGCCAAGTTTGAGCCTTCAGAGGCCTCAATGGCCCAATCCTGCTCTTTATAAGAATGTCTTGAGTGATTAATGTTTCACTTTGGAAGTCACTCTTTTGTGTTCAGGAAAGTAAAGGACATGTCTTCCATGGAGCATTCAGTTTTAAGGTATCTTATACAAAACACAAACAGACCTCCCGTCTTATAAAAAATCACAGTGTGATGGGGTGGCAGGCCCTTGGAAGGTACAGGCCTTCAGGCAGAGAACTGTCTGAGATGCACTTATGCCACCTGCACTCTCCACGCACTAACTCCTCTCCAAAAACACAAGGGTTGCTAAGGGTGCTGCTGCAGGGCCGGACTGGGAACAGAAACCGGCCCTGGCAAACTGCTCAGCTGACCCCCCAGGGTTGAGGGGGAGTGCAGCCGAGCAGTGTGCGAGGACCGGTTTCGGCCGATTTTGTTACTGGGGGCCCATATTGCCGACCCCCGGTAACAAAAACGGCCCCCCAGGGGCCCAAAACCAGCCCCCACCCTAGCGGCCCACCGGTGAAACGCCCGGTGCCCGCTACGGCCAGTCCAGCCCTGTGCGGCTGATATTCTGGAGGTGTTTCCACAACACCTTAATGGACGTCGGCTTCTTAAAGTCTGCAAAGACAAGCTGGAAACCCACTCAGTGCAAGAGTTTACAGCTCGTCTTCCCTTCTACCGCGTGATATCCGCCCTTCGCTTGATGACCATGAAAAAGGAGCCAATATCGGGTGAAACGCAGTGCCCCATGTGGGTTGGCAGGTCACCTCCAACGTTGCTCCATCGACCCGATAAAAGCCGTACAGAGGGGCAGATTTACAAGCCCCTTGCCCCACTTTTGGTTCACTTTTCCCATGTTAAAAGTGACGCAAAAGTGGCGCAAGGGGCTTGTAAATATGCGCTAGAGACTGTTTCTTATCAGCCGGAGGGTCTCGTCAGAAGTGCTGCACATCGACCAGAATTGTTAGTGATGAGTGTTGGAGGCAACCGGTTGACAACAGATTGTGACGGGGACAGAAACGTGAGTGGGACAGTCCCTAAGAGCATTGTAATACTTTGCATCACATAGATTTCTAAACATTTATATCACAACCTCTTTTAATTTAAGGCACCAGGAGATACATTGATTTTCCAAGCATCACACGATTTTTGGTGAAGTACTTAAGTTGTGGCTAGAAAACAGGAATTCATCATGGAGGGCAGGAAATCTCTTTGTGCAGTCAAATTTGCAACAAAAAAACCCAGTAAATCTTCATACCTTGGCTAACACTTACCTTTTGCCAGTAGATTCACAAATATGTAAATTCTCAAAGTTTTCCTCAATGCTGCGATGGGCAAACACTTTCTGGAGTGCTCATAAGCATTTACACCAGCATATTTGCACCTGCACCACATTGCTACTTAGAGCACCTGTACATGCTGATGTTTTGGTGGTATTTTACACCACCATGAGAATATTTTTCCCTGTTGAGAATCTCATTCAATACACCCTCACCATTAACGGGGCACCTCCTTTGACAGGAATACATTTCTGACCCTACTCAAGGTGTACTGTACCATGTAAAAATGTAAACTCATAAGTTTATGGATGTCCATCCAGTTCCATTATATTTCCCTCTAAGAAACCCAATTCTGCCTCAGAGTGCAGATCTACTCCCAGGTAAAATTGCCTCATGGTTCTGTAATATTGAGTAAATCAATTTATGAACACAAAGTCGCGTTTTGTGAATTACATATGTCACTCTTAAATAAAGAGCTTTGCATTCCTATTTTTTAATCTTCTGTTGCGCAAATGGGTCTCTGAATCCAGCCAGCATTGTTTGGTTGAGCAAGCCACATGGCCACAAAGAGCAGCTTGGGACTACATATCCCATGATGCCTTACTTTCCTATCTTTTAAAAGATGACGGGCTATAGGATGGTTTCGTGACAGCCCTTCTTCTGAAAGGGAAGGAGAGTTTGAACCCAGCCATATGCAAATCAGCCTTGACCCGGTGCCTCATGGGAACAGTCCAGCCCGAACTGCCAAGCCAGGTCCTCCCTGGACTGAAAACAAGCTACCGGGCACCGGTTTCGGGGTTTCACCCCTCTTCAGCCAGGATAGCTTGACTCCAGTGGTGTGGAGAGCACGGGACCCACATCTGGGCATACCCGTCCCACTCGGGGTGACAAATGCAAAAACAACAGTTGATGGATAGAATCCAGAACAATGTCATACATTCACCCCAGTACAGAGATCTGGGCCTAAATCCATCGTTTTTTTGCTCACCATGCCATTCCAGTTTGAACCCAGCCATTTGCAAATCAGCCTTGACCCTGTGCCTCATGGGAACAGTCCAGCCCGAACTGCCAGGCCAGGTTCTCCCTGGACTGGAAACAAGCATCCTAGGACCGGTTTGTGGCTAGCAGTCTCTGCTTTTGTTTAACTGAGTCATCAATCAGTGGTTACATTTTGTGTGATGATGCATCTATGTGTACTTCACAGAGACTTTGAGCATTTTTTGTAAATTAGTGTTAATGTATTTGCTTTAAAGCTTCCACCACTATGGAAAACAGGGAAACTCAATCTGAAAGTACTTAATTCGTAGATACTTAAACACAAATCCCCCAGGAATCAAGATAAATAAAGATGGAATATTCCCAAAGTTAAGAAGAATTGCATACACCTTTAGTTGTTATTTTCCGCTATTACTCTCAGATGAATCATTTTGATTAGATTTATTTTGCATTGCAGGATATATACCCTGGCAAAGTGCACCCAGATATTTGCCTGCGTAGACGGATATATAGGGTAGTAAAATCTAATTAAAGAAGGCCGCCATTTCCTTTCATTTTAGCTGCTTTAGTCTGTTTCATTAAAATCATGTAAAACTGATCAGCGCACTGAAGGCCGCAATTTAGACCCAAATATGCCAGTCACTGGCCGCCCTACAACGGAGTTTCGCTATGTAAATACAATCTGCAGCTTGTTTTATTTTGCTTTTGTGTGCTACAACTTACTCTTTAATTGTTCAGTTATAGCCCAAATTTTGTTTATGCGCGTTTATATTAATTCCCAGTTAAACTGACTTATTTAGATTGCCACAAAACTGGTTGTTTGAATACATTTGTAGATTACTTTTCCAAACATATTGATCAACTATCGAAAACTGTTGTTATTCAGATCTCATGTTTTTGATGAGTTCCAACATTTGCCAGTCCCTTTTTTATGTTGATAAATTGATCAGAATGGTAAGATTGCATGGCTTCATTCAAACATTTTTTTTTGCAATTGTAAGACGTGCTTACATGTGTAGATAGACTTTTGTTTTAGGAAGGTATAATGAACTTTCACCGTTTGTATACCATTTTGTCAGTTTGGCCCTTGTAAAAAGGCTCCTCCATGTGAGGAAATGTTCTTCTGCTGGGGAAGAGTGGACGCTAGAGGGAGGCAAATGTTGAAGTTAGATTGTAGAGTCTTCATAAAAGAGACTGGAGTTACTCGGGTAGGAGACAAATCCTTTATTTCATGTTATGCCGTTAGGTTATAGCAACGGCAGGTTGGTTACAGCTCCAACTTCCCTCCAACTGTCCGTCACTCATAGGCAGGGCCACTGGAACCGTGCGATTGTACGGGCACAGCGATATACGCATAATTATGATTTGCCACATTTGCCCCGTAATCCATCATCTGCCGCATAATCTGCAGATTTTAACAAAAAAACACAAAAACAATCGAGCTCAAATGGTTCAATTGTTACTAAAAACACAGAGGCACGTGTTACCGCGCAGTGGCAGCCTTTTGCAAAGATGACTGGTCACCTTTCTGTTGGT
Organism: Lissotriton vulgaris; assembly: GCF_964263255.1. Lineage (NCBI taxonomy): Eukaryota > Metazoa > Chordata > Amphibia > Caudata > Salamandridae > Lissotriton > Lissotriton vulgaris. Next base: position 82,028,834 of record NC_141700.1, on the reverse strand, counting down.
TATTGCTATATTTTGGTATTAAACTGGTACTAATTAGGTGTACCCAATGCCCATTCAGTGGTAACAAGTGTAAAAAGTACAAAATAATGAAGTAATACTACCAAAAAATGCGCCACATCCAGCTGCATAATTCGCCTTTTCTTGCCGCATAATTTACTCAACCCTGCCACATAATTTGGCCACCTTTTTTCGCATAATTCCAGTGGCCCTGCTCATAGCTTCCACTGTAGACTGCGCACCAACATTCTATTACATCATACACACTCAACTTTCCAGACACCAGCTAAGACATACAGGGGTACACATAGGAGAATACAGGAATGCCCGGGAGTTTCCTGAAAGCCCACAGACGTTTGTGTCTATTAAGAAAGCATTTTCAGACCCCTTCACATCCTCAAAATAGTTGTAAGTTTGCTCTTGTTGCAGACCAGTGTATACTCATGGGAGTGTTTCCAGGTAAGTTAAGGGGCAGGGAACACCGTCAGGGCCGGACTGGGAATGCAAACCGGCCTTGGCTATTGAGTCAGGTGCCGGCCGCGGAAGGGGGGGTTGTGCACTTGGAAACACTGCAGCTGTTTTTGTTACAGGGTGCCTTATTGAGACCGACCCACGGTAACAAAAAATGCCCTCCCCAGGGATCCAAAACCGGTACCCACCCTGGCCCGCTCACCGGGAAAACGCCCAGGGCCCGCTACAGCCAGTACGGCCCTGAACGCCGTCTCCCAAAATTGAATTGTAAGAGAAAATATTTTCAAACGAGAGGGAAAAAAAAGAAAAAAAGTAACAAGCATATAAAAGTGCCACCCGTGTTTTTTAGGGTGGGCATGCAAAGTATATGCATGCCCATTTTCTTACAAGCAAAAAAGGAATTCATACAACTTTTCCAAGATTATGTAATCAAAGCTACGTCTCAGGTGATGGATTAATGGTGATGATGTTACCAGACCCTAGGTTACAGTATGGGATATATTAAGGGGAGTGGATATTCCAGCCATGCCAGTACTCATTAGTAAAAAAATATTGGTTTAGTAATGATATAGCAGAGAGAAAAATAAGTAGGAATGTATCCTTTGCTAATGGCATTACTTAATATAAACAAAACCTATTTTGGTTGTTTCTTAAGACTTCCACTTGCATCTCTTTGTGAGAAACAGGCCAAAACTAAATTAGATTTGTTAATTTTTCTTTGCTGTCAGTTTTAAAAGAAAACATTGAACCCAATGCACTTGATATTTGTGGTTGCTTCACTTTTGGACAGAAAAAGTCCATATTGTTGAACTTTTGGATGTTGGCAGTCGTCCTTCTAATGAAATCCACTTCACAAAACATCCCAGCGAAATAAACAGAGTATATGATCCAGGTTCGGGTGAGCCAATGTGTAAAAGAAGCAGCCGTAGGGAAATAGGTCTCAGCATTCCGCTGACGTGAGCGAATGGGCGGGCTTTACGGAGGAAGCCTATGGGTAATTTTGTCATTGCAGCAAAATCATAACACAGCGGAAGTCAATATGGCCGAACTGTCTCTTCAGAGCCACCCATTAGCGGCATTTGAGAGCGTACTTGAATAGTTTTCTGGTTACCTTATTTATATCAGTGGCAATTAAACCGCCTTCAGCCAAGTTTAAAACAACTGAGGGTGGGTTTAATATCCCTTTATAACGCAGCCTATGTTTTTCAAATGTCATGTTATTTGTTATCTAATGTGTAAAATGTTGTCCATAAAGACTGGATGCATGTCATATGTTAAGGACACATACACTTAATAAAAATGTGAATCGTTTAGATTAGCGGTATCCAAGGTTTGTTCACCATGGCTGGATTCATGTAATGTTTTCCGGACATCCACATCATGCAATAAATACACATACAATTAATCAGTAATCCAATGTTTGTCCGCAATGTCTAGATCCATGCTATATTTTAGGGATATTCACATCATGCCATAAATAAACATAAAACGAATGTAAATGTGAATCATTTAGATTGAGGATATCCAATGTTAGTCCATGATGGCTTGATCCATGACATATTTCCAGGCCCTACATACAATTAATGTAATCCAATGTTTTTCCGCGATGGGTGAATCCATGCTATATTTTCAGGATATTGACCTATACCTACAAGGGATCTTAATAGGAATCATTTACATCCTATGTAGTCCAGTAGGAATACATCTATACCAGATTTTTAGTGCATATACTGATTACGTAAATGTGCAATTGTTTGCTAGTCAAAAGGTATTTTAGAATTAGCATCTTTAAGACTGTGGAGTCACAGCACATAAAACGATACGGCAATGTACCTTTTTAATTGCGGACACTCCGCAGTTGTTAAAATACTACTAGTGAAATACCTTTGCAGTAGCAAACAGTCATGAACTTACAATAAAGTGTGAGTTTACCTTTGTGAATTAGGCCCCTTGTATGTAAATGTATCTTATGTGGATACCCTGAATATCTGGTATAGCTGGGCCATCCTCGCCCAAGGTTGCCCTGCCATGATTTAGTTCGCCAGTGATTATGCTGGATATATTGCACGGATGCACCTCTCATAGACCAACATTGAACTCCCTTGCTTCGGAAAAGTAAGATCTACATTGAACCAGTCGCCTGCAATTGTTTTGCACGGCCTTCACGCTCTCTGAAGAACATTTCATCCATGTATCTGAGGGTTTAGAACATACCTCCAAGGAGACAAGAGAAGGTCTACCTCGGATAGCTAGATCATTGCAGCAAAGCAGTCAGTGGGGACCTCAAGTGGGCTGCCAATACTTCTCGGGTGGATGCCAAGCGTGTTTAGCAAAACGATCATTCGGCCCTAGGACCCAAGTAAGAAATGGGAACTCCCAAGCGAGCCTGTGTCTAGGGGTGGTTCAACGTACTTCCAGAGGCAAAGACCCAGATCAAATGTATTGGCCAATCAGTAACTATGTAAACATGCCTTATTTACAATATTTGCATATAAATATATCTTATGTGTATATCATGCACGTCTGGCATAGAAGTTGGTCTTCTTGACCAACAGTGGGCGTCCTAATGTGGAGTTAGTTCTTCTGCACCAACTGTGGACATTCAAAACTTGGTCTTCGAAGTGGTTTTAAATCACTAATGCAGGATGTGTTCTTGTTTTGAGATGCATATGTGTTTTAAAAAGAAAAAAAGATGACAATGCTTGTGCAGCTCTTCTTAGTTGGAATAAAGAAATTAAACTACTTTCTTTTATTTTGTTAGTTCTGTTTCACCCCAAGACATCTCGGCTTAGGTGTCTAAGTGATCCTGTGAGGATTAAGAACAAAATAAAAATCACACAGCCATGCAAAATACCAGCTCAATAGATGCATGTGTTAATTGCAGGGTCCCAGGTGGGACACGCAGTGATTTATTTCTACAATGTCAACCAAAGCAAGTGGAAACCTCTTGGGCAGAATGTCAAATTTCACACAGAGTTCATAATTCAATGTGCATTGGTCCCTCTTACCACATGCTCTGAGAAGGTCTTAAGTGAGAGCAGTAGAGTGATACTGAGCGGATTGGGGTTCGGTGTTGCCGTAGGCAGGGAAGGATGTGGCTTGGCATGGGTATCCCATCATGTTCCCTCTGGTGCAGTAGGAGGGTGTCAGGTGTGGGCTGGTGACCAAGGCCGGAAAGAACTTGTAGCCAAAGCCTAAAGCAACTTTACCAGCCGGATACTCTAGGTCCGTGGTACTCATAGTACGGCCCGCAGGCCGCCAGCGGTCCGGCAGGCCTTCCTTGGCAGCCCCCGGACCTTGCAAATAATGTACCCATGGCCCCCCAGAGAGAGAGAGCGGGAGAGAGAGAGAGAGGATAGAGAGAGAGGAGAGCTAGACTGACTAAGAGACTGAGATACTGACTGACTAGGAGACTGACTGACTGAGAGAGAGAGACTGGCTGACTCAAAGAGACTGACTGAGAGAGAGAGACCTGCTGACTCAGAGAGACTGACTGACTCAGAGAGAGACTGACTGTCTGACTGAGAGAGAGAGAGAGAGAGAGAGAGAGACTGACTGAGTGACAGAGACTGACTGACAGAAAGAGAGAGACTGACTGACAGAAAGAGAGACTGACTGACAGAAAGAGAGAGACTGACTGACAGAAAGACAGAGACTGACAGAGAGAGACTGACTGACTGAGAGACAGCCTGACTAAGAGAGACTGACAGAGAGACTGACTGACCGACAGAGAGAGACTGACTGACTGAGAGAAAGACTGACTGACAGAGAGAGACTGACTGAGAGAGAGACTGACCGACAGAAAGAGAGAGACTGACTGACAGAAAGAGAGAGACTGACCGACTGACTGAGAGACGGACTGACAAAGAGAGAGACAGAGAGACTCACTGACTGACTGAGATAGACTGACTGACAGAGAGACTGACTGACTGACAGAGAGAGAGAGACTGACTGAGGGGGAGAGAGAGAGACTGACTGACAGAGAGAGCCTGCTGAGAGAGCGACACTGACTAACTGAGAAAGACTAACTGACAGCGAGAGAGAGACTGTCTGACAGAGAGAGAGAGACTGACTGACAGAGAGAGACTGGCTGACTTAGAGAGACTGACTGACAGAGAGACAAAGAGACTGACTGACAGAGAGAGACTGACTGACTGAGAGAGAGAGACTGACTGACTGAGAGATAGACTGACTGACTTAGAGAGACTGACTGACAGAGAGACAAAGAGACTGACTGACAGAGAGAGACTGACTGACTGACTTACTAAATGACTGAGTGAGATAGAGAGAGAGAGACTGTGATGGAATTGGGGCCAAAGTGTGTATGAAGCTATGCAATGCCTCTTAGGATTGCGAATGTCTGCTAATGAAAGTTTATTATCAAAATGTGCTCTTTGTAGTTACATCTGCTTTTGAAATACAGCATTGTCGCATTGTCTAATGTTTTGAAACTGGCTAGAACACTTTTATTCAGGTGCTGAGTGCTTTTAAAACAACAAACTATTCCTTTTTCTCTTCTCACCAGCAGCGTACAACTACCTCATCTCAAGATACCTTTCCTCTGGGACATATCTGTGTTTGAAGTTACCTCCCCTCTTTGGTATGTTTTTGCTCTGCTCCAAACAATGTCGGTATTATACTCTTGGACCTGGGCCTTTGTTGGAGACCCAAAATATCACCAAATACACAACATACTAGAGATTAATGAAAGCATATAAAAATCAGCACTTTATATTAAAATAAATAATAAAAGGCTACGCGTGTTAGATAATTCAACACAAACTAATTTATTTTGTTTTATTCTTAAAATGACCCTATTATTTTCTGGAGAAGCTCATTTTGCAGTAAACGAGAAAGACTCCTGGCCTTGGTGGGCCCAACATTAACATTCATCGCGAGAGGGGGTATTGAGTTCCTATCACTCTCTATGCAGCACCTGCTCCCATTAACTAAAGCTGAGTGTGAGAAAGACAATGTTATTTCAAATAACCTTCGCACATTTCCATCTGCACTTTATGTCCCTACCTTTATGATCTTTTGCTCCAATTTTATTATGCATTATATTCGTTTATATTTCAAGATTGGATTTTTTAATAATGGTCTTATGCTTGGTATGCATTCCTTTGTATTGATGTATTTTAAATATTTTAATATTTGAGTGTTTTTTATATTAATTGTATGTGTTTTATGTAATGCTTTTCTTTTATGATCATCTGTGAAATGACTGAATAAAGATTATCTGATCTGATCTGAGTATGAAATAAAATGACCATTTTGTCTCAAATAAAGATTGCTCGGGTACCCGTAAAGATCGTGAGTAAACATGCAAGTATTTTCATGCGGGAGCTGATGGTGGAATGGTGTCTGCTCTCAGGACTAATGAATTTCGCCTTAAAATAACTTGTCCACTGATGTATACGGTCAACAGGAAGAGGCTAGCTTTGAGCCCTCTGTTTATCCTCAAGCATAAATATCTGGGCAGATAGGTCCCAGGATTCCCAGCCAGCCATTTGATGGAGTAGTATGGGAATGGACCTTTTGGCTGTTAGAAGTTGATGTCTTCTCCCCTCTTGGTGGGAGTCCAGAAGAACACTCAATCACCAGTGACCCGGTGACCCTCAGCTTGGAAAGCATTGGCTTATCAAATCAATCTAGATTCCACAGCCTCCATCCTGGGAGCTTGGCTTCAGTTTTATCGCCTCCACCAATCTTGGATAAGAAGCTTGTCTGCCGCAGCGGTGGTTTTGATCGACCCTTGTGCATGTTGTTGGACTGTTGGGTTTGAGGTATGGATCTGGGACAATTTGTTTAGGCATGTGCTACGTTTTGTGCTCTTTGAATTGGACTGTGTCGAAGGTGTTTAGTCATATTAGTTGTGATGGATGTATGAATCTTGTATTTGATGTGCCTCTGTTGGTTGGAAGGTTAGATTTCTGCTAGTAAATGATGTCTGAAACTGGTTAGTTTTGAGCTCGATTTGTGTTTTGATCCGTCAAAGAGCAGTCAAACCTGTGGCAAGATGAAAGCTTCTGCACTGTTGCGCTGTGTGTGTGTCCTTTGTGTGTGCTGGGTGTATATATGTATGGCTTTGGGTGTGTGTGTGTGCGTGTGTGTGTTTGTGTGTGGGCGTGCGTGCGTGTGTGTGTGTACAGTTTAAATGTGCTTGGCACTGTGTTTCCTTCACTTGGAGTTGTGGTATACTCACTCACTCCCTTCTTCCTTTGCCAACACAAGCTCTCTTTCGGTTTTCAGGAAACTTCTAAAAGCATGGCTATTCTCCTGTTAATCAGCTGTTTGCGCGTCTGTCCAGCGCCTTGACAGCTTCAGGTATAGTTCACTTTAGAAATACTATCCTATCCTATATATGCTCAGTATTGTATCTTTTTAGTTTTCGGTGCTGTGGGTGTCACAATGTTCTTTATGGTGAGGTGCAGTGACACAACACTGTTCAGGTAGCTTTGGAGCCGTCTTGGTTCTGTGTGAATTGAGGGGCGTATTCTAAAGGTTTCTGTTGTGCCTGCTGTGTTTTTTCCAAGGGTCGACAGTATTTCTCCAGCCTGTGATGCGAGGGCAGTGGGCTCGATGACGTGACAATCCACCGACGCCATGTTTGAGCGTTACGCCTCCGAGCGGATGACCTCACGTTGACCCCTGAGTTCAGGCGGCATCCATCTTCAGTCTCTTGAGCGCATTACAGTCAGGGTGCACAGAAGGAGCTCTTAAATCAAGAATGAATTAAACGTTTTCAGGAGTGACTACATCTCAGCTCGGCACAGGGCACTGTTGCAGACGTGCTGCCTGCCTGTCTGTCACTGTCTGTTAGCACAACAAATTCACACCTGCATTGAAACCCTCGCTGGTACACACCTGTACACCTCAGTATTTCAGTCTCTTACACCACCTGCCGGTGAACGACAACCGAAAAGCACCATAGAAGGAAAATGGGTTTTGTGTGACCTGAATGTTCACGCTGTCACACCCAGCATTTGGACCTTACCCAGGGAGCACCTAGAAACACACTCACTGCCACACCCAGGATTACAAGGTACCTTAAACCCTTGACATCATCATGGCCTTAATCACACCAGGTACTGCTCACTCACTCTGTCACAAGAGCACCGTACTGCCACTAATCTGTAGTGTGTAATGTGTAGTGTGTAGTGCGTCGGTCGTGTGTCACACTCGAGCTCTGTCTGCACTTTTAGTGTTGAACATACCGATGCACTCTTGTCCTATCACACTCACTATTCTACTTGTATTCTCTCACACCCAACGGTGCACTCTCGCCCTGTTGCACCTATGGTTACACTCTTACGCCATGATTACAAGTTGCTCGCTAAATTCTGTCCCGTGCATAAACACCTGTTTTACGCACCAGACGGGATTACGATGTTGTTTTTATTTAACGCATGCGATAATTATCGCATGTGTTCAATAACACAGCATTCATTAAACTTCAGCAAATCAATTTAGCAGGCGAAAACATACAGTATTTACTGTATCATGCTGATTTTGGTGCATTAACCCCTTCACTGCTGCGGGTATTCCGCCGCAGTGCTAAGGGATTCAGAAAAGGGGGTGGTGATGAACAGAGTGTCTGAATTAAGCAGACCACTCTTACCCAGTCCAAAGATCAGGGCTTGATCCATCACCGTTTTTTAGCTCACTGCACCATCCCAGCTCAGAACTTGGCTATATGCAAATTAGTCTGACCCTGGCCCAGTACATCATGGGAACAGGGCAGACCAAACTACAAAGCCAATTCTTATACTGGGAAGGAAACAAGCTACCGGGGACCGGTTTCTGGCATTTCAGCCGTCTTCGGCCCGGCTTGCTTGAATCCTGATGGTGCAATGAGCTAGGGACTCACATCTGAGTATACCCTTCCACGCTTATGGTGGACAAAAATGATTCAGAAAAGGGGGTGGTGATCAACAGAGTGTCTGAATTAAGCAGACCACTCTTACCCAGTCCAAAGATCAGGGCTTGATCCATCACCGTTTTTTAGCTCACTGCACCATCCCAGCTCAGAACTTGGCTATATGCAAATTAGTCTGACCCTGGCCCAGTGCATCATGGGAACAGGGCAGACCAAACTACCAAGTCAATTCTTATCACCACCCCCTTTTCCGAATCGCAGTGCTAAGGGGGCGGCGCGGAAGAGCGGCGGGCGCATGCTGGTGACGGAACCGCTCCGTCACCAGCGTCGGTTGCGCTGTGCTTATGACGGAGCGGTTCCGTCATGGCCCCGCCCGCTCAATAGAACGCTCAGCCCAGGCGCGGAATTCGCGCCGCGCATGAGCGGCGGGCGGGCCATGACGGAACCGCTCCGTCATCAGCACAGCGCCACCGCAGCTGATGACGGAGCGGTTCCGTCATCAGCGCTCAAGGGGTTAACCTCTTCGATGTCACGGTGGGCGTGTGCGGAGGACGGCCATGGGCAGTCCGAACCGCGCACGTGTAATTTTTTTCAGCACCGAGGCAGAATATCCTCCGTGGCAAAGTGGTTAAACACTGCATGCTATTCCCCATGTTCTCATAATAGGTGTTGTTTATCCCACCCGATAAACAACGCACCCCTTGCTAGTGTTATTTATCAGGGGCGCTAAATATTACCTCACCTTGTAATCAGGCCTATGGTCTTTCACACCTAGTACTGCAACCCAGTTGGCCCGAATATTGCACGCTGATTACTACAATCTGACTTCCCTGTTATTGCACTACTACTCTGCTGGATGGAGGCTTGCCCTCATACCATCTCACACCTTGTATTGCACTCTCACACTGACACTCATAGCATTACACTTTTATTCTATAAGAGGGAGTCTCATCCTCGTACTGTCTCAAACTTTGTATTAGTGCTTTTTCACAGACACTCACAGTACTGCACTCTTATTCCGTTGGATGGAGTCTCGCCCTCATACTGTCTCACTCCTTGTATTGCACTCTCACACTGAAACTCACAGTATTGCATTCCTATTCTGGTGAATGGAGTCTCACCCTCATACCCTCTCACACCTTGTATTGGGCTTTTACACTGACACTCACAGTACAACACTCTTACTCTGTTGGATGGAGTCTCACCTCATACCTTCTCACACCTTGTTTTGCTCTCTTACACTGACACTAACAGTATTGCACTCTTACTCTGTTAGATGTAGTCTCGCCCTCATACTGTATCACGCCTCGTATTCAGTGCTTCATTTGAGCAGGTGGGTTCTGGTGCTGGGCACCTGGACCGAAATGTCAGCACGGCACCTATGCCAGTTTGCCACATGGTGGCGTTGTGGCTCTAAATTAGCGATGAGCACAAAAGCAATACTTTATTAATCCAATATATATTAAAACTGTCTAATATCAGGCACCTAAGTGTTGGACCCGGCCTCGTGGCGTGGCCCTCGCTGACCCCCATAACCCAGAACGACGGACAGAACTAATTTCCGTCCACCCAGAACTATACACGAGACTCCTACATCGGACCTGAAACGACCTCCAGACCGCGTGCCTGCACCCATGCACGTGACCGGCAGACTCCATGTTTGGCCACTCCGGCCAGCCGGCCGCCTTCTTCCCTTTCAGCAGCCTCTGGCCGCTCCCGGCTGCAGCCAGGCGTGCGCGTTCGTCGTGCCCCGACTCGCCCAGGGGGGTGAACGACTCCCCAAGTACCCGAAACCAAGGCTTCCATCACACCTCCGCCCCCCCCCCCCCCCGAGGAGCTGGTTGTCCTCACACCTCCGAGCCATCCCTGGGGGCTGGTTTCGATCGCACCTTTTGGCTCCCTAGTGAGCTGGCTCCAGGCCTTGATGGGCGTCTGGGATTCCCTGGACGCATGGTCCAAAAGCACCAAAGACACCGTCGCCCAGACAACCAGGTGCCTGGCCCTCGGACCTCCGGCCTCCTGCCTCTGAGGGTCCGGACATCAAAGAGCTCCTGGACTATAAGACAGCCTGCCTTCCATCTAGCCGGCAGTTGTATCTTGGACAAGGAAGTCCTGCTGAGCTGATCGCGGCTGACCTTGAGGAGAACAGACTCTGACCCACCGAGCCCTGCTGACGTCGTCGCGGCTCATCCTCGAACCGACGGAACTGAACCACCGGAGCCCTGCTGACGCTGTTGCGGCTCTTTCTCAAAGAATAAGACCTGAATCACCGGAGCCCTGCTGACGATGTCGCAGCTCCCTCTCGAGAGTAAGATCTGAACCACCGGAGCCCTGCTGACCCCGTCGCGGCCCACTCTTAAGAATAAGAGACACTGGTTACCATCCAGAGCCCTGCGGACGCTGTCGCGGCTCCACCTGCCTACGAGTACGACGAAGTACTCCTGACCAAGCCCTGCTGACCTCGTCACGGCTTGAAGAACACTCTGGTCCAGCTGGACCAGCAATGCTACCCTCACGACCGCCTGAGACTGAAGTGAGTAGGACAGCAGGTCCCATCGCCAGTCCCCGTACCCACCAGTTCGAGGATTGAGAACTGTGCGCAGGGTACGTGGCGTGCCAGCTGGCCCTCTAAGACTGTCCCGCTTCCCCGTTCCCTTTGCTACAAGACTTTCGCGATCCCTCAATAGCTTTGTATTGCTCCTTACTTTTACCTTGATAAAGTTCATACTTGATAAAGAATCACGTTGTGGTGTCCGTTCGTAAGTGTGGTGTGTCGTCCGTGTGTACGATCAATCCTCCCCGGCGGGGACTCCCCCCCCCCGATAAGACTCGGCAGTAATTGTGGGATAGGAGGTCCCGGGTGGTTAGGAGAGTCCTCTTGACCCCTGGAGTCACCGCCTTCCAACACTAAGCCATTCTTCTAACATTGGGGGCCTGCAATATTCTGAATTGCCACCCTGTAGGGGGGTGATGGTTAGTGTAGGAGAGTAGGGTCTGCAATCCTATGATCACCCAGACTTTTTGCTTTTGTTTCACTGGTTTACGACTTTCTCGGGCTGTGGGCCTGCTAATCAGACCCACAGCCTAGCTGTTCTCTCACTAAATTGATGTGTGTACCTTAGGTGCATTACCCAATTGGAACTGGGCCACCTTATCAGACCCTGTAACTCAGGGCATCGGTGTACCCAGGGCCTACCAGGGGCTGAAGCATGTATTATGCCACCCCTGGATGGCCGTCTAAATCTGACACAACTGGCTGCACGACAGCTGGGGCAACGTGGTGTACTCGCCCGTTGCTATAGGTATAGTATCCCTATATCTAAACCTAAATTGGACACCCGAGTTCCTATCAGTCACTCCTATGGCAGGCCTTGACAATCCTGAAGGCAGAGTGCGTGGAATCGTGTGAATTGGACTCTGGCACGAGCCGAGCCCTGTTGCAGCTTGTGGAACCAAGACCCAATGGCCGTTCCATGATAACGCGTACCATATTGGTAACTCCGGTATCGCGTTATCAAGACATGTCGAGTAAGGTGTCATACGAATCGGGATGCGGCCCCCTCACCAATGCTGGCGACGAGGTTAGCATTCCGCCCTTCTAGAGGGACACGACATGTACGTAACTGTGAAACCCGGTTAAAGTTAACTGAAGCCTCAGCTCCACAAAATGGACGCTGCCACCACAGACACGAGTCTGACCTCCTGCTGCTGGGAGTCCTTCCAGCGAGGAGAGCTCGGACAAAGGGTTTCCTGTCCGGGGCGGTGTTCGCACCATCCCAGACAGGGTTTTGTGTATCCTGGGTAGGCAGGGCTTTACACGAAGGTGACTGCGGAGTGGCACCCCGGTGCTCACTACGCATCTGCCGGTTAGAACCAGTTCCAGGGGCGCGCAGCCCCTGACCTGGGGAAAGTCCGGCAGGGGAGAGGGGTGTAACTACCCCCCTTCCTGGTCCCACCCCTAGGGCAGGATCTAGTCATGTACCCACCCCTTTCTTTAGGATAAAGGCCGGAGCGGGGACCCTTCCAAATTAGATCATCTTTGAATCAAGAATACTTTCTACGAAAGGACTTCAAGACTCTTCTCAAGATTTCTCCCTTGTGGCTAAGGAGTAGTCACCCTGCGTCCGCAGGCACCATCTAAGAACTCTGCGGTTTGCTGCAAGTCCTTCCTCAGGAATCCGACTGCCCAGCTCGACGAGAACCGGCTTCCCTGGCACCTCTGACCTCTACCCACACCGTCAGCTCAGCTGAGATCTGTGGGTGCGAAGAGACCTCGAGGGACCGGCCATCATCAAAACCTGCACGCTTTCTTAACCAGCACGACCACCGAAGGAATCCTCTGGTGAGTGCTCTGGGGTCCGAGAAGCCCCGACCCTGAGCAGCTCCAGCACCGAAGTGCAGTCTCCCAGCATCTACACGATCTGCGTGGGGCCCTTCTGCTTCGCTGTTCAGCACGTTGTCCGATCACTAGCCGCTGGCTTGTGACTCTTTGACGACGAACGACAACCAACGTTGCTGGTCTGGTTGCTCCAGACTAGCCTTTGCTCCCTTCTGCGAGAGGAGCACCCCGGACCCTCCTGGCCCACTCAAGACGCCATTTTAGGCCCACCACGTGGCCCTGAAATCTGCCAAGGTTTGTTGCCCCAATCCTGGGCCCAGCGACGCCAACAGCATCAATCTTCGTGGGTCAGCTCGCACCTCCATCCTGGTCGCCGACAACGCCTCCTGGTCCGTGAGACTGCAGAGCCTAGCGTCGCCCACTCACCTAGTCGAGGTGACGATCATCCGGTGCCCTCCTGGTACCCTCTGACTACTGGCTAGTAGTACGAACTTGGTCCCCTCTGCTTTCAGGTGTCATCGATCTCTGATCCAGGCTTGGATCTCTACGAACTATTCTCCACTGGTCGCCGGCCAGCAACTCCTTTCTTCCGGCTCCTGCTCGTCAGCGAAGACCCCCGACGCCTGTAAGACTTGTGCAGCCACAGCCCTTGTGGCTAGGTAACTTCGGCATTTCGGTGCCCGCATAGCCTCCTTACTTAAGGGTCCCGAGTCCCTCGCTTCCGACTTGCCTTATCGGGTCCGCCCGAGACCACTAAACTTTCTGTGCCCTCGGGCACTTGTATTGATTGTGCACTTGAAGTATTTTCCTAAGAGTTTTGTTCTGTGCTTAGTACCCTGTCCTCATAAAGAGTCCAGGGCTGTTGTGATTAAGGGTCGTTTGGACCGATGCATAGTTCTCACTAGAATAGTGAACACTGCATATCGGGCCAACTTCTCACATTGGTGAGCAGCGGTTGGGATTTGAGCTTGCTGTTGTTTTACCACGCGTATCCTAAGAATATCTTGTGAAAGATCGCATAAGTACTTCAGGTACATATAACTTAGCTTAGAATACTCTGAGTTCTACTGAACCAGCTGTTGTAGCTCCTCAAGGCTTAGCACACCTTGGCTACAACTCTTAGCAAGGGATCAGTGGGTAAACATATAGTGTAGGTAGGTGCATCACTTACACCACACTAGAAGCAGCATGTCCGACAAAGGAGGAAACTCTGAGTCTCCCCTTGTGTCAGTCGACCCTCCACAGGTCACGTCCAGATATGCTGCACTTAGCTTCCAAGAGATGCGACAGCTCTGTACATCTCGGAAGTTAAAACAGGGTTCAAACCCTACAACTCCATTTCTGATTGGTCTCTTGGAGACTTATGATGCTAGGAGGGCTGGTAACACCGACCCTTCTCATCCAGAAGAGAGTATGCCCCCCCTCGAGGGAACCGCAGGTGACCCTGACCTTATCCATCTCTCCGCAGACGGTGAAGAGGAGGATGAGGATCTAGAGACATCTGGGGACGAGGCAGACAAAGGTCCAGTAGTGGTTAGCCAGCTAACTAGGGACAACTTAAGCCGGCACGAGAATGGTACTAGGAGACCCCTGGCACCCCTCTCAGGCCAGCTTAACATTGGGAGTGGACGAGTTAGGTCTCTGTCGAGAGGCTCTAACAGACCCGCTCGAACCAATGGCTCTCGAGGCTCTGCTCGAAGAGGGATGACATCACCTCAGAGGAGAGTGTACGAAGCTAAGGAGCGGGAAGTCAATCTGCGGATCGAAAGGGAAGAACTTGCCCTAGCCAAAGAAAGACTCGCCTTCGCTAGAGAGCAAGAATTGAGTGGGACCCTTCCCACTGGTGGCAGCATTCCCCCACGGGAAAACAGGAGTTTAGACACTAGACACCTGAGTAAGATAGTGCCCCCCTTTAAGCAAGGGGACGACATCCACAAATGGATTACTGCTATGGAGCGGGCCTGCACTGTCCAGTGCGTCCCTCAGAGTCAGTGGGCAGCTATCTTGTGGCTCTCCTTTGAGGGTAAAGGTAGAGACAAGCTCCTCACTACTAGAGTCGAGGACGCTAACAATTACCAGGTCCTGAAGAACACACTGATTGATGGGTTCGGCCTAACCACTGAGCAGTACAGGTTGCTGTTCAGGGATACCCAGAAAACTCAGTCTCAGGACTGGTCTGATTTCGTTGATTGTGCCACTAAGGCTTTGGAGGGCTGGTTGCTGGGCAGTAAATTTACTGATTACACAGGATTGTATAATTTGATCATACGAGAACAGATTTTAAACAATTGTCAGAACCAGTTGTTGCATCAGCACCTTGTCGACTCGGATCTGACCTCTCCCCAAGAATTTGGGAAAGAAGGCAGACAGATGGGTCAGAACAAGGGTTAAGCAAAACCAGGGCCAGAACCAGGGTGGTCAGAAGAAAGCAGACCAAAAGGGTAAAGATTCGAAAGGGGAACAAAATGACCAGAAGTCTTTGACAGGTCCCCAAGAACCCAAAGAGGGGGGGGGTCAGGCTTCCCAGAAAAAGAAGAATCAAGAAGGCCAATCGAAAAGGTGGTGCCAATACTGTAAAAGTAAAACTCACTGGTTTAGTGAGTGCACCAAGAAAGGAGGGCAGACTCCTGCTACTGCAGCCCCTAAGGCACCTGTGCCCCCTAGTACAGCCAGCAGTAGTAGTGCGCCTCCCAAGGGACTAGTTGGGTTAACCTTGGGTTCTGAGGGGCGTGACAACCTGGTTGGTACACTCACTCAGGCTGTCCTTGTCTGTACAGGGGATGTGGATATATCCCCTGACGTCAGTCCCAATACTTTGGGCAAATACCGACAGACGCCTTTAATTAATGGAAGAATGGCTCAGGCCTATAGGGACACTTGTGCCAGCGTCACCATGGTGACGCCTAACTTTGTGGACCCTGGACAGATCATGCCAGGTACAGATTTCCTGGTGACCAATGCCAGCAACGTCACTACCAGTCATAGTATGGCGATTGTTGCTTTCTCCTGGGGAGGTTGTTGTTAGTTCAGACCTCCCAGTGGATTGTTTGTTGGGCAATGATTTGGAGTCATCGCAATGGACCGAGGTGGAGCACCGGACTCACATGGAAATGTTAGGCTTGCCTGCACATGTGTTTGCTGTGACTAGGTCACAGGTCAGACGATGCCCCACTGAACAGGTGCTGGATCCTGGAGCAACGGACCAGACACCTCCCAAGAAGAAGAGCAGTCGGGTTAAGGCCTCGCCTTCCCCCTTGACCCAGGTCGAGGATCAGGTCTCAGAGGAGGCTGACCTCCAGGAATTGCGGGAAACTGAACCTAAAGAACTCGAACTTGATCAAGTTGAGTTTCTGGGCTCAGGGGGACCCACACGAGAGGACCTGGGGAAGGACCAGTTAGACTGCCCTTCCCTTGAACCCCTCAGACAGCAGGCTGCTGCTGAGGCTGCTGGGAACGCCACAGGTACCCACAAGGTATACTGGGAGGATGGACTCCTGTACACTGAGGCAAGAGACCCCAAGCCTGGCATGACCAGGAGGCTGGTTATCCCCTTGTCTCAGCGTGGTTTCCTTCTTACCTTGGCCCACGAGATTCCCTTAGCAGGACACTTAGGCCAGACGAAGACGTGGGACAGGCTTGTCTCGCACTTTCACTGGCCTCACATGAACATAGATACCAAGGAGTTTTGTCGCTCCTGTGTCACTTGCCAAGCCAGTGGTAAGTCAGGTGGCACGACAAAGGCCCCCCTTATACCAATGCCTGTGGTGGGGGTGCCCTTTGAACGTGTGGGGATTGACATTGTCGGTCCAATGGAACCCCAACAGCATCAGGGCACAAGTTTATACTGGTGGTAGTGGATCATGCCACCAGGTATCCTGAAGCTATTCCCCTTAGGACCACTACAGCCCCTGTGGTAGCAAGAGCCCTAGTTGGAGTATTCTCCAGAGTGGGCTTCCCTAAGGAAGTCGTCTCTGACAGAGGTGCAAACTTCATGTCGAGCTACTTGACTGCTATGTGGAAGGAATGTGGTGTCAACTACAAGTTCACTACACCCTATCATCCACAATGCAATGGGCTTGTTGAGCGGTTCAACAGGACCCTGAAAGGGATGATTCCTGGACTACCTGAAAAGCTCCGGCGTAGATGGGACGTCCTGATTCCCTGCCTTTTGTTCGCTTATAGAGAAGTCCCACAGAAGGGGGTTGGCTACAGCCCTTTTGAACTTTTGTACGGACATCCTGTAAGAGGACCCCTGTGTTTGGTGAAGGAAGGATGGGAGAGACCTCTCAAAAAGCCTGCAACCAGCATAGTGGATTATGTGCTTGGCCTCCACTCCCGGATGGCTGAGTACATGGAGAAGGCATCCGAAAACCTTAAGGCCAGTCAAGAACTCCAAACAGCTTGGCATGACCAAAAGGCTGTCTTGACTGTTTATCAGCCCGGACAGAAGGTGTGGGTGTTGGAGCCAGTGGCCCCAGCAGCACTCAAGGACAAATGGTCCGGTCCCTACACCATCCTGGAGAAACAGGGAGAGGTCACCTACCTGGTGTACCTTGGAACTCCCAGGAGCCCCCATCGGGTGCTCCATGTCAACAGGCTCAGGCATATGTCGACAGGAAGGACATGAGCTTGCTCATGGCCATAGATGAGGGACAGGAGGAAGAGAGTGACCCTCTCCCAGACCTGCTCACTCAGAATCCTGACGATGGATCGGTAGACGGTGTTGTCTTTTGTGGCAGCCTCTCCGAACATCAACAGGAGGATTGTAAACAGGTTCTTCAATCCTTCCGGCATATGTTCTCTCTAACACCCAGTCAGACCAATTGGTGTACCCATGAGGTTGACACTGGTGACAGCTTGCCCGTCAAGAGTAAAATCTACAGGCAGCCCGATCACGTTAGAGACTGCATCAAGACTGAAGTGCAGAAAATGTTGGAGTTGGGAGCCATTGAACCCTCGGATAGCCCTTGGGCTAGTCCCGTAGTCCTAGTGCCGAAGCCTCACACCCCGGGTGGTAAGAAAGAGATGAGATTCTGCGTAGACTACAGGGGTCTCAATGCAGTCACTAAGACTGATGCCCACCCAATACCAAGGGCAGACGAGCTTATAGATAGCTTCAGCCAACTACTTGAGTACGTTTGACCTGACAGCTGGGTATTGGCAAATCAGGTTAGCTGAGGACGCCAAGCCTAAGACAGCATTTTCTACCCCTGGTGGGCATTATCAATTTGTGGTAATGCCCTTTGGTTTGAAAAATGCACCTGCCACCTTCCAACGGTTGGTGAATCACGTTCTCACTGGGCTGGATGACTTCTGTGCGGCGTATCTTGACGATATTGCTGTCTTTAGCTCCACCTGGGAGGATCACCTGGTCCACCTGCGGAAAGTGTTAGAGGCTCTGCAAGCAGCAGGTCTCACTATCAAGGCTACCAAGTGCCAGATAGGGCAGACACAGGTTGTATACTTGGGCCACCTTGTCGGTGGGGGCCAAGTTCAACCACTGGAGAGCAAGATACAGTCAATCAGGGACTGGGCTCCTCCAACCACCCAGACTCAGGTTCGAGCTTTCTTGGGCCTGACTGGTTACTACCGAATGTTTGTCAGAAATTACGGATCGATTGTGACTCCGCTTAATGAACTGGCATGTAAGAAAATGCCAAAAAAGGTTCAGTGGACAGCGAGCTGTCAAAAAGCATTCGATGACCTAAAACAGGCCATGTGCACGGCACCTATCCTCAAGAGTCCAGACTACTCCAAACCATTCATTGTCCAAACAGATGCTTCTGAGTTGGGTGTGGGAGCTGTTCTATCTCAACTGAATTTTGATGGTAATGACCAGCCCATTGCTTTTATAAGCAGACGGCTGACCCCCAGAGAGAAAAATTGGCCAGCTATAGAGAGGGAGGCCTTCGCTGTGGTGTGGGCCCTGAAGAAACTGAGGCCATACTTGTTTGGCACTCATTTCAAGATTCAGACCGACCATAAGCCCCTCCTATGGCTAAATCAGATGAAGGGTGAAAACCCCAAACTGCTTAGGTGGACTTCACAGTGGAGCATAGACCTGGCACTGATCATGGCAATGCAGATGGGCTCTCCAGGTATTTCCACTTAGAACAAGAAGACTCACCTGGTCAAGGTTAGTTTATTGTCCCAACGTTTGGGGGGGGGGGTCATGTAGGAGAGTAGGGTCTGCAATCCTATGATCACCCAGACTTTTTGCTTTTGTTTCACTGGTTTACGACTTTCTCGGGCTGTGGGCCTGCTAATCAGACCCACAGCCTAGCTGTTCTCTCACTAAATTGATGTGTGTACCTTAGGTGCATTACCCAATTGGAACTGGGCCACCTTATCAGACCCTGTAACTCAGGGCATCGGTGTACCAAGGGCCTACCAGGGGCTGAAGCATGTATTATGCCACCCCTGGATGGCCGTCTAAATCTGACACAACTGGCTGCACGACAGCTGGGGCAACGTGGCGTACTCGCCCGTTGCTATAGGTATAGTATCCCTATATCTAAACCTAAAATGGACACCCGAGTTCCTATCAGTCACTCATATGGCAGGCCTTGACAATCCTGAAGCAGAGTGCGTGGAATCGTGTGAATTGGACTCTGGCACGAGCCGAGCCCGGTTGCAGCTTGCGGAACCAAGACCCAATGGCTGTTCCATGATAACGCGTACCATATTGGTAACTCCGGTATCGCGTTATCAAGACATGTCGAGTAAGGTGTCATACGAATCGGGATGCGGCCCCCTCACCAATGCTGGCGACGAGGTTAGCATTCCGCCCTTCTAGAGGGACACGACATGTACGTAACTGTGAACCCCGGTTAAAGTTAACTGAAGCCTCAGCTCCACAAAATGGACGCTGCCACCACAGACACGAGTCTGACCTCCTGCTGCTGGGAGTCCTTCCAGCGAGGAGAGCTTGGACAAAGGGTTTCCTGTCCGGAGCGGTGTTCGCACCATCCCAGACAGGGTTTTGTGTATCCTGGGTAGGCAGGGCTTTACACGAAGGTGACTACGGAGTGGCACCCCGGTGCTCACTACGCATCTGCCGGTTAGAACCAGTTCCAGGGGCGCGCAGCCCCTGACCTGGGGAAAGTCCGGCAGGGGAGAGGGGTGTAACTACCCCCCTTCCTGGTCCCACCCCTAGGGCAGGACCTAGTCATGTACCCACCCCTTTCTTTAGGATAAAGGCCGGAGCGGGGACCCTTCCAAATTAGATCATCTTTGAATCAAGAATACTTTCTACGAAAGGACTTCAAGACTCTTCTCAAGATTTCTCCCTTGTGGCTAAGGAGTAGTCACCCTGCGTCCGCAGGCACCATCTAAGAACTCTGCGGTTTGCTGCAAGTCCTTCCTCAGGAATCCGACTGCCCAGCTCGACGAGAACCGGCTTCCCTGGCACCTCTGACCTTTACCCACATCGCCAGCTCAGCTGAGATCTGTGGGTGCGACGAGACCTCGAGGGACCGGCCATCATCAAAACCTGCACGCTTTCTTAACCAGCACGACCACCGAAGGAATCCTCTGGTGAGTGCTCTGGGGTCCGAGAAGCCCCGACCCTGAGCAGCTCCAGCACCGAAGTGCAGTCTCCCAGCATCTCCACGATCTGCGTGGGGCCCTTCTGCTTCGCTGTTCAGCACGTTGTCCGATCACTAGCCGCTGGCTTGTGACTCTTTGACGACGAACGACAACCAACGTTGCTGGTCTGGTTGCTCCAGACTAGCCTTTGCTCCCTTCTGCGAGAAGAGCACCCCAGACCCTCCTGGTCCACTCAAGACGCCATTTTAGGCTCACCACGTGGCCCTGAAATCTGCCAAGGCTTGTTGCCCCAATCCTGGGCCCAGCGACGCCAACAGCATCAATCTTCGTGGGACAGCTCGCACCTCCATCCTGGTCGCCGACAACGCCTCCTGGTCCGTGAGACTGCAGAGCCTAGCGTCGCCCACTCACCTAGTCGAGGTGACGATCATCCGGTGCCCTCCTGGTACCCTCTGACTACTGGCTAGTAGTACGAACTTGGTCCCCTCTGCTTTCAGGTGTCATCGATCTCTGATCCAGGCTTGGATCTCTACGAACTATTCTCCACTGGTCGCCGGCCAGCAACTCCTTCCTTCCGGCTCCTGCTCGTCAGCGAAGACCCCCGACGCCTGTAAGACTTGTGCAGCCGCAGCCCTTGTGGCTAGGTAACTTCGGCATTTCGGTGCCCGCATAGCCTCCTTACTTTAGGGTCCCGAGTCCCTCGCTTCCGACTTGCCTTATCGGGTCCGCCCGAGACTACTAAACTTTCCGTGCCCTCGGGCACTTGTATTGATTGTGCACTTGAAGTATTTTCCTAAGAGTTTTGTTCTGTGCTTAGTACCCTGTCCTCATAAAGAGTCCAGGGCTGTTGTGATTCTAATAAATATACTGTTTATTTTCATAACACTTGTGTGGTGTCCTTTCACTTGGTGTTCAAGGGGTATGTGATGGTATAACAGCTGGCTTAACACGCCCTCTAGAGTTTAGCCCGAAGACTGCTCGTATCCACGCTACTAGGATAGCTGGTCTAAGGTTAACTTACAACCAATCACCATAGGGGTCGTTTGGACCGATGCATAGTGGTCACTAGAATAGTGAACACTGCATATCGGGCCAACTTCTCACAGTTAGTAGTTGTGTTTGTACTTTCATTAGCAGCGCTGGCACGGGCAATGGGTGGTGCAAGCTGCAGTGGACTCCTGGTGAGGGCCCTGGCACTTATTGTTTTACAAAATAATTACTGCTCGCGTTGCACTCTCACGCTGACTCTCACAGTGCTGCACTCTTATTCTGCTGGATGGAGTCTTGCACTCCCACCCTCCATATCACGTTTTGCACTCTCACCAGGGCACACCTGATATTGCAATATCATCCTGCTTCACCTAGTTTTGCAGTCTAACCCTTTCAGCACTTGTATCGCACTCTTACCCTGTCCAGCCCCACGTCGCACACTTTAGCCTGTCACGCCCACTAGTGTACTTTAACGCTTTCAGACCCAGTATTGCACTTTTCCCATGTCACACCTAGTTTTGCACTGTAACTTTGTTGCATGTAGTTGTGCGCTTTGGCTCTCTCCCTTATCCTGTTACCCTATCACACGTAGTATTGTATTGCACTCTTACTTATGGCGCGTAATGTTCGAATACAGATATAGCAAAGAACGCTGCCACGCTTAACATTTCACCCTCTGCAAATCTTAACGGCATATCCTCAAATACAACACCTGCCACACCCTCAATCAAGAGGCGTGTCACTCATATGTAGCAATGCGCCCTCACTGGAGATGATGTGTCATGTAATGTTACACTGTCCCTCACCCGGAACCTATCCCATGTCACAGACACTCCTTACCTTTGAAGTGTCTCTTATATAACAGCACACTTGCCGCAGTGCAATCTTACACACTATGCACAGACCTGCCAACCCTCCCGATTCAGGCGTGAGTCTACCGATTTGAAGGCTAGTCTCCCACCTCCCGATTCCTACAAGCAAAAACCCAATTCCTCGGGGGTTACAGCTGACAGGGCTTGGTATTGTTTAAAGTGCTAATTTTTCCAACAAAGAGTGGCGATGCAGGGGCTCTAGTCGGGGTGAAAAACCAACAAAGCGTAATTAACAAGGGAATCGTCTTTTAAAGACCTGCGAAGTACTGGGGGGGAGGGGGGATGTGTTTCAGCCCGGGCTGCCACAGGGGGGTGGGGGGTGCATGCACTGCCAACAACCTGCCAGGCCAGTGCCCAACACTTGCATCACCCTCTCTGCCTGCCTTATGCTCCATGCTTCTGGTAAGAAAAAAACGTGCATTTACATTTCAAATGTTCGATCCTAAGGCAGCACACTATTCAAAGCCCATACATGCCAGTAACCTGATTCAAATTCCCATTCTCCCGATTTTTTTAGGGCGAGGCCTGCGCCACTTCGTCAGAAGTGGGCGGAGTTTCGAGCCGTATTGTTAAGGGGCTCAGAATAGTGAAGTTAAAATTCCTCAGTGCGCGAGAATTTTCGTGGTGTTCTGTGCCATCTGCATGGGAATTGGTCCTCTCGTAGCTGTGTTTTTGTAAGGCTTCACGCAATAGGCCCTAGGAATGTTGCTCTGTCTAGTTCCTGCATATTCCGTGCTTGAACGCGCCTGAGATGCCATGAATTCCCAATTACCAGATGTCAGGGTCCGTTCGCGCATTCACGAGTCTGTAGTTTTCTTGAGGTATAAGGGCGCGCATGCTATCTCCCCGGCCAGGAGAATGCCTTAAATTTTCAATTAGCAGCTGTCAGAGGTGCCGGTAATTGAAGGCAGGTGCCAGGCTTATCGCGATTTTTTTTTTCTTTGCTGCGTGAAGGCTAGTCGCTGGCCTTCGAGGACGTGCACACAGTGCTCTGCAGGGTACAGAGAGATCTCAGCAGCAGGGGCATCAACCGCTGAGCTATCTCGCTCACTCAAACTCAAGGTAACTGCAGACTTCAACCAGACGCAGACAGAGAGCGCCATCAGAGCAGCAGGCGCGTTAACACCACAAACTATATGTAGGACTGGAGCCTGTGCATGGAGCCCTCTGCAGGAGGAGCACGAACCGACCCAGCTAGGTTACTTACCGAGGACTTATTTATTTATTTATGCGTTTTTATATAGCGCTGACTTTACCCGAAGGTGTCAGAGCGCTTCACAATAGGAACAGAACTAATACATGAGAACATTACAAGTCCACAAAATACAAAAGCAAACGTTACATTAAATGAAGCAAGAATGACAATCGTGAGCAAACAAAATACAAGAGGTAGCAAACGGTGCGTTACAAAAGTGACAATAGTGAACCAACAAAATACGCTATTGCGCATGCGTGTTACCCAATCAGCCCCCTCTGCCATAGGTGCATCAACCAACCGAGTCAGCTTACTGGGAACTGTGGAAACACAGGTCTGTGCTGATTCAGAGTGCAGAGTGCAGACAGATTCAGAGTGCAGATTCAGAGTGCAGATTCAGAGTGCAGACTGCAGATTCAGATTCAAAGTGCAGATTCAGAGTGCAGATAGTGAGTGCAGAGTGCAGATTGTGAGTGCAGATTGGCAGTGCAGATTGGTAGTGCAGAGTGCAGATTGTGAATGCAGAGTGCAGATTGTGAGTGCAGAGTGCAGATTGTGAGTGCAGATTGGCAGTGCAGATTGGTAGTGCAGAGTGCAGATTGTGAATGCAGAGTGCAGATTGTGAGTGCAGAGTGCAGATTGAGAGTGCAGAGTGCAGATTGAGAGTGCAGAGTGTAGATTGAGAGTGCAGAGTGCAGATTGAGAGTGCAGAGTGCAGTTTGAGAGTGCAGAGTGCAGATTGGGAGTGCATAGTGCAGATTCAGAGTGCAGATGCAGAGTGCAGACGCAGAGTGCAGATTCAGAGTGCAGATTCAGAGTGCTGAATGCAGATTGTGAGTGCAGATTGGTAGTGCAGAGTGCAGATTGTGAGTGCAGATTGGTAGTGCAGAGTGCAGATTGTGAGTGCAGTTTGGTAGTGCAGAGTGCAGATTGTGAGTGCAGAGTGCAGATTGAGAGTGCAGAGTGCAGTTTGAGAGTGCAGAGTGCAGATTGAGAGTGCAGAGTGTAGATTGAGAGTGCAGAGTGAAGATTGAGAGTGCAGAGTGTAGATTGAGAGTTCATAGTGCGGATTGAGAGTGCAGATTGAGAGTGCAGAGTGCAGATTGAGAGTGCAAAGTGCATATTGAGAGTGCAGTTTGAGAGTGCAGATTGAGAGTGCAGATTGAGAGTGCAGATTGAGAGTGCAGGATCAGAGTGGAGATTCAGAGTGCAGAATCAGAGTGCAGAATCAGAGTGCAGTTTCAGAGTGCAGTTTCGAGTGCAGTTTCAGAGTGCAGATTCAGAGTGCAGATTCAGAGTGCAGATTCAGAGTGCAGTTTCAGAGTGCAGATTCAGAGTGCAGATTCAGAGTGCAGATTCCAAGTGTAGATTCAGAGTGCAGTGTGCAGATTGTGAGTGCAGATTGGTAGTGCAGAGTGCAGATTGTGAGTGCAGATTGGTAGTGCAGAGTGCAGATTGTGAGTGCAGATTGGTAGTGCAGAGTGCAGATTGTGAGTGCAGTTTGGTAGTGCAGAGTGCAGATTGTGAGTGCAGATTGTGAGTGCAGAGTGCAGATTGAGAGTGCAGAGTGCAGATTGAGAGTGCAGAGTGCAGATTGAGAGTGCAGAGTGTAGATTGAGAGTGCAGAGTGCAGATTGAGAGTGCAGAGTGCAGATTCAGAGTGCAGATTCAGAGTGCAGATTCAGAGTGCAGATTGAGAGTGCAGATTCAGGGTGCAGAATCAGAGTGCAGAATCAGAGTGCAGTTTCAGAGTGCAGTTTCAGAGTGCAGTTTCAGAGTGCAGATTCAGAGTGCAGATTCAGAGTGCAGATTCAGAGTGCAGTGTGCAGATTGTGAGTGCAGATTGGTAGTGCACAGTGCGGATTGTGAGTGCAGATTCAAAATGCAGTGTGCAGATTGTGAGTGCAGAGTGCAGATTCAGAGTGCTGAGTGCAGATTGTGAGTGCAGATTCCGAGTGCAGATTAGTAGTGCAGAGTGCAGATTGTGAGTGCAGATTGGTAGTGCTGAGTGCAGATTGAGTGCAGAGTGCAGATTGAGAGTGCAGAGTGCAGATTGAGAGTGCAGAGTGCAGTTTGAGAGTGCCGAGTGTAGATTGAGAGTGCAGAGTGCAGATTGAGAGTGCAGAGTGCAGATTGAGAGTGCAGAGCGCAGATTGAGAGTGCAGACTGTAGATTGAGAGTGCAGAGTGCAGATTGAGAGTGCAGAGTGCAGATTGAGAATGCAGAGTGCAGTTTCAGAGAGTGCTGAGTGCAGAGTGCAGATTGAGAGTGCAGAGTGAAGATTGAGAGTGCAGACTGTAGATTGAGAGTGCAGAGTGCAGATTGAGAGTGCAGAGTGCAGATTGAGAATGCAGAGTGCAGTTTCAGAGAGTGCTGAGTGCAGATTGAGAGTGCAGAGTGAAGATTGAGAGTGCAGTGTGCAGATTGTGAGTGCAGATTGGTAGTGCAGAGTGCAGATTGTGAGTGCAGATTGGTAGTGCAGAGTGCAGATTGTGAGTGCAGATTGGTAGTGCAGAGTGCAGATTGTGAGTGCAGAGTGCAGATTGTGAGTGCAGAGTGCAGATTGAGAGTGCTGAGTGCAGATTGAGAGTGCAGAATGCAGTTTGAGAGTGCAGAGTGCAGATTGAGAGTGCAGAGTGTAGATTGAGAGTGCAGTGTGCAGATTGTGAGTGCAGATTGGTAGTGCAGAGTGCAGATTGTGAGTGCAGATTGGTAGTGCAGAGTGCAGATTGTGAGTGCAGTTTGGTAGTGCAGAGTGCAGATTGTGAGTGCAGATTGTGAGTGCAGAGTGCAGATTGAGAGTGCAGAGTGCAGATTGAGAGTGCAGAGTGCAGATTGAGAGTGCAGAGTGTAGATTGAGAGTGCATAGTGCAGATTGAGAGTGCAGATTGAGAGTGCAGATTGAGAGTGCAGATTCAGAGTGCAGATTGAGAGTGCAGATTCAGAGTGCAGATTGAGAGTGCAGATTGAGAGTGCAGAATCAGAGTGCAGAATCAGAGTGCAGTTTCAGAGTGCAGTTTCAGAGTGCAGTTTCAGAGTGCAGATTCAGAGTGCAGATTCAGAGTGCAGATTCAGAGTGCAGATTCAGAGTGCAGTGTGCAGATTGTGAGTGCAGATTGGTAGTGCAGAGTGCGGATTGTGAGTGCAGATTCAAAATGCAGTGTGCAGATTGTGAGTGCAGAGTGCAGATTCAGAGTTCAGATTCAGAGTGCTGAGTGCAGATTGTGAGTGCAGATTCCGAGTGCAGATTAGTAGTGCAGAGTGCAGATTGTGAGTGCAGATTGGTAGTGCTGAGTGCAGATTGAGTGCAGAGTGCAGATTGAGAGTGCAGAGTGCAGATTGAGAGTGCAGAGTGCAGATTGAGAGTGCAGAGTGCAGTTTGAGAGTGTCGAGTGTAGATTGAGAGTGCAGAGTGCAGATTGAGAGTGCAGAGTGCAGATTGAGAGTGCAGAGTGCAGATTGAGAGTGCAGACTGTAGATTGAGAGTGCAGAGTGCAGATTGAGAGTGCAGAGTGCAGACTGAGAATGCAGAGTGCAGTTTCAGAGAGTGCTGAGTGCAGAGTGCAGATTGAGAGTGCAGAGTGAAGATTGAGAGTGCAGATTGAGAATGCAGAGTGTAGATTGAGAGTGCAGAGTGCAGATTGCGAGTGCAAAGTGTAGATTGAGAATGTAGAGTGCAGTTTCAGAGTGCAGATTCAGAGTGCAGATTCAGAGTGCAGTTTCAGAGTGCAGTTTCAGAGTGCAGTTTCAGAGTGCAGATTCAGAGTGCAGATTCAGAGTGCAGAATCAGAGTGCAGAATCAGAGTGCAGAATCAGAGTGCAGTTTCAGAGTGCAGTTTCAGAGTGCAGATTCAGAGTGCAGATTCAGAGTGCAGATTCAGAGTGCAGATTCAGAGTGCAGTGTGCAGATTGTGAGTACAGATTAGTAGTGCAGAGTGCAGATTGTGAGTGCAGATTGGTAGTGCAGAGTGCAGATTGTGAGTGCAGATTGGTAGTGCAGAGCGCAGATTGTGAGTGCAGAGTGCAGATTGAGAGTGCAGAGTGCATATTGTGAGTGCAGAGTGCAGATTGAGAGTGCAGAGTGCAGATTGTGAGTGCAGAGCGCAGATTGAGAGTGCAGAGTGCAGATTGAGAGTGCAGAGTGCAGATTGAGAGTGCAGAGTGCAGATTGAGAGTGCAGATTCAGAGTGCAGTTTCAGAGTGCAGTTTCAGAGTGCTGTTTCAGAGTGCAGATTCAGAGTGCAGAGTGTGAGTTCAGAGTGCAGATTCAGAGTGCAGAGTGCATTTGTGAGTGCAGAGTGCAGATTCAGAGTGCAGATTGTGAGTGAAGAGTGCATTTGTGAGTGCAGAGTGCAGATTCAGAGTGCAGAGTTCAGAGTGCAGGGTGCAGATTCAGAGTGCAGATTCAGAGTGACTGAGTGCAGAGTGAGTGTAAAGTGACAGTGAGTGCATGGCGACTGCAGAGACAGTGTGTAAGGGTGCGGGGTGCACATTGTGTTAGTGTGCAGAATGAGTGTGCAGGATAAACAGTGTGTGACTATGCAGGGTGACTTTGGGAGTGTGCGGGTGAGCAGTGTGTGAATGTGTAGGGGCAGTGTGTGAGTTTGCTGAAAACACCACATACACCACACACACATACCACACACACACACACCATACACACACCACACACACATACACCACACACACATAACACACACACAAACCACACACCTCACTCTCTCAACACCACACACTCGTCACCACTCACCACAACACACTCACCACCATACACTCACCCCCCCCCCCCAGGCTCACCCCCACAGACTCACCACCACACACTCACCACTACACAGAAATCAACACACACAACAACACACCCCCAGCCGTCAATGAATGCTTTCACCAGGCACAAACACCAACAACCATCAATGTACGCTTTCACCAAAAACAGACACGACCATGCATCAGTGCCGCTAAACACTCACGCACACAACAAACAATGTCAGTGCAACTTTCACTAAACACACACACACACCAACAGCTGACAGTGCACCATCCACTCTTTCAATTGGCAAAATCATCAACAGCTGTCAGTGCACCCTTTCACCAACCACACGCATTACCATCCAGCTCTGTACGCTTGACAGCCACACTCAGTATCAGCTCTTACTGCACGCTACCACCAGTCATACACACCTCAAGCCACCAGTACACGCTTCCACCAAACACACACCAACAGCCATCACTGCACAATTCCTACAGGCACACACATCCACCACACATCAATGCACACACCAATTGATAACGCATCCACCAATTAATATTGTACCTAACGCACTATGCTGCGCTTTACCTTTTAAAGATATTGTTGCGTTAAAGTGCAGCATGCCACCATTGATAACATTCCAATCCAACACACATATCTCCAACACACACCACATGCTTCCACTCCAAAACACATGTCTAAAACACATTGCCATTTACAATGCCATTATCTCTAACTCAAACAAACCCGAGCCCTAATGCATTCCTAATGCTTGTTTTTTTTAATCTCCCACTTTGTTCTCCTGAAATGTTGGCATGTATGTATGCCTGTCACATGCAATACGACCTTCTGAAGGCTAACAGGTGGAGAATGTTCCATACATGTCAAATGCAACATGGATTATGTGTGGTGCGAACTGCCTGTCACAGTCTTGTTCTTTTCCTCGTATGACGGGGCCTGCGGGCACACTAGTGCAAAAAAACGATGGATTTGGGCCCAGATCTTTGGACTGGGTTGAGTGTGTGACATTGATCCACATTCGGTCCATCACCTGTTGTGTCTGCGGGCACACTCGGCAGGCACGTGGTGCACTCAGTCCCGCTCAACGCCCTTTGCTTGGCCTGGACACAACACAGATTTTATCGACAAGTAGCCTGCGAGTTGCATGTTTTCAAAATGGCGTCATTTTAATGTTCCAAGCCATTGGGACGCCATAGTGCATGTGACACCAAACTCTTACGCAATCATTCGCCAATGAGTGGCATTTCCTCAGTATTAGTGCGGAAGTATCACTCCACAGGCAGTCAGTCACACACCCTCCCCCTGGCCCGCAGGATCATGGGCTGGCCCAGGAGTCCCCTGCCCTGGATTCGCCCATTCTCTCCAGCCATAAACAAGGCATTAACATTCCCGGCCTGCCTCGGGGTTCAGCGGCGCCTGTCACTCACCCAAGGCCGTGCTGGCCCCGACGGCACGTTCATTAGGACCGACAGCACGCTCATCCGGCCCACGTGCGCCCTTCCCGCCCTGGGCCAGCCAGGCCCTCCGCCACCGCCGGGCTCCGACCCCTGAGTTCAATGGGCTGGGGCAGGGTCCGTCCCCACAGAGCCCTCCTTGGGAAGGGCGACGCGCAAACAACATGTCATTAGCATGTGATTAGCGATCCCTGTAACTGTTTGCAGCTGAGCCGAGCACAACGTGTGCAGGAGCAGACGGGGGTAAAAAGGGCGTGAGCTCGTCTCCCCTCCCGGCATAATCTGTCTTGACGTGCTTCTTTCTCCCAGCAGGCAGAGGTGAGCCTGTTTGTGTCCCAGAGATGGATGCTGGGGGCACCAGGCCTACGAATGCAGCTGTTGCACCCTGAGCCTGTCCTGACTCCTCCGCCAGCGCACCCTGACCCGGAAGTGACTGTGCAGTTCAATAAATCTCGTTTGTGTTCGCTCCAGTTGGGGAACATGTATTTATGGAGGTTGGATACATACCTTCACCAGCAAAAAAAACAAGAGAATTTCTACCTATTAAAAATACAGACCGATACCAATACACATGGGCTTAGCTACCAATGGTGCAGCAGGTGCAGTGACACCAGAGGCAAAGTATTTGAGTGGGCCCACTCGACCCAATTAGGAAATGTTGGTACCAACCGAGGGGGCGGTGATGAACAATTTCCGTACTTGCATCAAGTGTCTTAGTGGAGATCTAATAAGACACCAAGAACCAGTTTCCCAAAAAAACAAATCACATGGAATGCTCTCCATTAAAGTTCACAGCATGGACAAATATCCATGTGCCAGAAGCTGTTCTGCCAGAACTATATTGTTAAAGAAGTGAGCAGAATTTACACCAGCAGAAAGTTAACAAGGGCCCAACATCAAGGGTAGATTCGTACCAGTTTGAAGAGAATAAGATCACCTTGGCTCTAGAACCTTGACTGATCACCACAATATAGCATCTCTGATACATTACTTTTACTGGTTTTGCGTTACTTTGCCGTTTCTTCAGGAATTTCCAAACTTCTCTATTTTAATCTTAAATTCATATCCTGCCATGTTGGAAAAATTGACCAACATATCAATGTATATATAAATTCCCCCAAAAGTTAGATAAGCACCTTTAAGCATCCTAACATGCACGGTTGAGTAGGCCATAAAGGAAAATGATCCTTGACCGATGGGGCCAAAGACACTGGTCAGCCTGGACCATTTTCTTCTCCTTAGCCTGGGTCTCTTTGAGCCATACAAGCAGGGTACCACAGTCTGTGTAGACTACTTGCCTTACCTTCTACTTAAGGAGCAACCGAGGAATGCTGCACAATAATAACACTTTGCAAGTATTCCCACTTGTTTTTGGTGCCCCATCTTAGTTTGGGTCCCAATCTGAGCAACTGGCCTTTCTGCCACTCTCGGTACAAAAGGGGGTGGTGATGGACGGAGCATCTGAATCAATCAAACACTCACACCCAGTCAAAAGATCTGGGTTTAATCCATCACCGTTCTTTAGCCCACTCTGCCACCCCAGTTTAGACATGGCTATATGCAAAACAGTCTGACTCTGTGCCTCATGGGAACAGTCCAGCCCGAACTGCCAAGCCATGTCTTCCGAGGACCGGTTTCTGGCATTCCAGCCGTCTTCAGCCCGGCTTGCTTGAATCCAGTGGCAAAGTGAGCAAGAGACTCACGTCTGAGCATACCCTGCCACACTTATGGCGGCCAAAAGCGGTCCATCACCACCCCCTTTTGTACTGCTTTCTGCCACTCTGGCATTTTTCTGGTGGGTTGCAGGTGAGGAGCTGCTGTCAGAGCAGGATGGGCTGCCATGACCCAAGTGTGCCTCTTACGACCCGCTCTAGTCGTGGCTTCCTGCAGTGTGGAGTGAGTTAAGCCGTTTTGCTGGGGCTGTTTTAGTTTCGGCTCCAGCCGTGGCTTGGTTTCTGCTCTAGTCGTGGCTAGCCTGCGTGCTTTCTTGGTAACTGGGCTGAGCATTAGGCACCTCTTCCATAGAGTAGAGGCAGAGATCCTGTAGCCGACCTTAAGCATGGGCGAACTGGGCCCACTGCCGGACCGCTGACCTTCAGAGGAGCGGAGGAGCAGCCTTCTGGTCTCCCTCTGACCTGGTTCTAAAGAAAAGTGTGTTAACCATTGTTCTGAAGTTTGTTTTTCCCCTTTCTCTTGTCCCCCTCACCTTCCTGTATCTCACCCATTTCCCCAAGACACTGACATTTAAAGATGACAAGCAGTAAGGGGGTGCCAAATTGTGTTTTGTTATTTGTTTGTAATCCTCTGAGGCGGAAGCCGGAGGACTGTGCCCACAATTGATTTTAAAAATTGTCTTTTCTCTTTGTGTTTGATTTAAAAAAAAACTTTGAGCTCACCTGCACTGAAGCGCTGACCCACACGCGCTATCACAGCCCTCCTAGACCACCCCTGACACAGCGACCCCAGCGCTGATACAGGGAAACGCCCAAGGCGGTAGCCACGCCCACTGTGAGGCCACGCCCACTTTTCAAACCGCTACAAAACGCTGAGAACAAGCGTACCGCATTATTATTTGTTTGTAATCCTCTGAGGCGGAAGCCGGAGGACTGTGCCCACAATTGATTTTAAAAATTGTCTTTTCTCTTTGTGTTTGATTTAAAAAAAACCTTTGAGCTCACCTGCACTGAAGCGCTGACCCACACGCGCTATCACAGCCCTCCTAGACCACCCCTGACACAGCGACCCCAGCGCTGATACAGGGAAACGCCCAAGGCGGTAGCCACGCCCACTGCGAGGCCACACCCACTTTTCAAATCGCTACAAAACGCTGAGAACAAGCGTACCGCATTATTATTTGTTTGTAATCCTCTGAGGCGGAAGCCGGAGGACTGTGCCCACAATTGATTTTAAAAATTGTCTTTTCTCTTTGTGTTTGATTTTAAAAAAACCTTTGAGCTCACCTGCACTGAAGCGCTGACCCATACGCGCTATCACAGCCCTCCTAGACCACCCCTGACACAGCGACCCCAGGGCTGATACAGGGAAACGCCCAAGGCGGTAGCCATGCCCACTGCGAGGCCACGCCCACTTTTCAAACCGCTACAAAACGCTGAGAACAAGCGTACCGCATTATTATTTGTTTGTAATCCTCTGAGGCGGAAGCCGGAGGACTGTGCCCACAATTGATTTTAAAAATTGTCTTTTCTCTTTGTGTTTGATTTTAAAAAAACCTTTGAGCTCACCTGCACTGAAGCGCTGACCCACACGCGCTATCACAGCCCTCCTAGACCACCCCTGACACAGCGACCCCAGCGCTGATACAGGGAAACGCCCAAGGCGGTAGCCACGCCCACTGCGAGGCCACGCCCACTTTTCAAACTGCTACAAAACGCTGAGAACAAGCGTACCGCATTATTATTTGTTTGTAATCCTCTGAGGCGGAAGCCGGAGGACTGTGCCCACAATTGATTTTAAAAATTGTCTTTTCTCTTTGTGTTTGATTTTAAAAAAACCTTTGAGCTCACCTGCACTGAAGCGCTGACCCACACGCGCTATCACAGCCCTCCTAGACCACCCCTGACACAGCGACCCCAGCGCTGATACAGGGAAACGCCCAAGGCGGTAGCCACGCCCATAACACCCACTAGAAATGTGCCGGCCATACCAGCGCAGCGGACAAGCGCAGCGGGAGCGCCGTTTGCACGCCTAAGGCAAGCCCGTCTGCGCCCGTCCGCGCACGACCGGGCCCAGGGCCAGAACCCCTGCCGAACACAGCTGACCCTAAGGTAAGCTACTCACGTCGAGAGCTACTAAGTCTCAGACCCCCAGCCTCCTCCTGTGAATATGTCCATGATCTAAATGGACCTTTCATTCGCTGCTCCCTTTGCAAGCCAGTCCAGCTCAAACTTCCTATAAAACCTCACAAGCCCGCCTCCCTCAAACTCGCATCGCTAAACTGTCGCTCGCTCCCTAAACATGCGATACAGATCAACCATCTTATAGAGGATCAGGAGATAGACATCCTCTTCCTCACGGAAACTTGGCTCGCCCCACATTCGCAATCAGATATGGCACTAGCTACCCCACCGGGCTTCCTTATTCAGTCCCTACCCCGCCCCTTAGGCAGAGGTGGTGGTGTCGCCATTATTCACCGGGACTATGCACTGTAAAACCAGTGATGCGCAGATCCCCGACTCGGAAAGCCTTCAGTTTACTATTAAGCTAGACCCAACCAACTCACTGACAGGAGTCCTTGTGTACCGCCCCCCCCGGCCCTCCAGGCCCTTTCGCTAGTTCCCTCCTGGACACCGTAACTACTCAGGCCCACTCCCTATCAAACTTCATGATAGTAGGTGACCTGAACATTCATCTCGATGACCCTGCAGACCCGGTAGCCACCGACCTGATCCTCGATCTGGCAGCACTTGACATCCGCCTCCTTAACTCCGGAGCCACCCACATCAAGGGTCACCTATTGGACCCGGTGTTCACCAGCTCCCCTTCGATGCAAGCGAAGGTGGCCCTTCCCCTTCCTTGGACAGACCACTTCTTAGTCTCCTTTCGACTACCAGGAACTTTCAGGAAACCTCAAAACCGCCCACTTATATCAGGGACAGGACCTGGTCCAGACTCCCCACCGAAGAATGGGCCAGGATCCTAAAAATGACCACCCCTGCATACGCCGAAGACCCGGCTGTTGCCGACAAAAAATTTAGAGAGTGGATTACCACCTCCCTGGACTCAGTGCTCCCACTTAGAACTAGGGAGGACAAAAACGGTAAACCCGGTTCCGCCCCGTGGTATACCTCGGACCTCCGACTACCTCGCAAAAACTGCAAAAAAGCTGAACGGCTTTCGAAGAGAGACTGGCAGCACGCCAGCAAGGAAGCATACCATAACACAGTCAGACTCTACAAAGAGGCCATCAGGCTCGCCAAAGCTTCCCACTACGACACGCGGATAAAAGAATCCTCCAACTCAGCCAGGGAATCCTTCCTAATTGTAAAGGAGCTGCTTAAAGTACCTAACACTCCTTCCTCCATCACCCCCCGGGTCGACCGAAGTAATGAACTAGCCACCTATTTCATCGACAAAATATCCCGCATCCTGGCTTCCCTCCCACCCCCCGGTCCCCCTAGCCACATGGACAGCCGTTCATCCCCCTGCCAGACTGAAAGCAGTTTACACCCCATACTTGCGACATTCCGGCCAGTAACCTGCATAGAGGTAGAACGAACCTTGGCTAAAATGAAAAGCGGATCACCTCTGTACCCGGCACCCATCAGATTCCTCAAAACCGTGGCCCCTGTCATCGTTCCCACGGTCATGGAGCTTATCAACAGCTCGCTTGCCCAGGGATCTGTCCCTGACAGCTGGAAGAGTGCGGTGGTAAAAGCACTTCTAAAAAAAACCCAGCTTGATCCAGCGGACATGTCAAACTACCGACCAATATCACTCCTTCCCGGAATCAGCAAGGTAGCCGAGAAATTGGTCAACGGACAATTATCTCAGTTCTTCGAGACTAACAACGTCCTACGGCAATCCCAGACTGGATTCCGCCCGGGTCATGGCACAGACACCGCCCTTCTTGCCGTTATCGAGGAGGCGAGGCGCATATTGGATTCAGGAGGGTCAGTGGCAGTGATCCTCCTGGATCTTAGCGCAGCCTTCGACACAGTCAACCACCGTGTCCTTCTCCATCGACTCGCGGCAGCAGGGCTCACCGGGACGGCACTCAGTTGGATTGAATCCTTCCTCACTGGGCGCTCGTTCCAGGTTTGGGACGACAATCACCACTCGTCCACCCTCCCCCTCACAAGCGGGGTCCCTCAGGGTTCCTCCCTGAGCCCGACGCTTTTTAATGCATATATGGCCCCCCTTGAAGACGTGGTGACACCATTTGACATAAAAATGGTAAGCTACGCTGATGACACTCAACTGGTCGTCTCCTTATCACAACTAATCGACCACCCAGACAACTTGACTAACTGCCTCACAGAAATCCACAGCTGGATGAGTGACTCATCATTAAAATTAAATGGGTCAAAGACGGAAGTGATGCTCCTGGGGAAACAATGGACGACCATCCCCCCAGCACTCTGGCCCGACGTGTTCGGGGAAATCCCCCCCCCCCCCCCGAAGCGTGAAATCAAGACCCTCGGTGTGTGGCTCGAACCAGAGCTCTCTATGAAGACGCAAGCAGCCAAAACTCCGGGCACCTGTTTCGGGCTCATGCGCACGACCCACAAGATTCTCCCCTTACTGCCACCTGCTTCCAGGAAACTGCTTATCCAGGGACTAGTACTGTCACGCCTGGACTATAGCAACATGGTCTACCTGGGAGCCCCTGAGGCCACCCTAACAAAACTGCAGCGGACACAGAACGCTGCAGCACGTCTGCTCACCGACCTTCCCTCCAGAGTATCCGCCAGACCTGCCCTCAAGGCTCTGCACTGGCTCCCTGTGCGCCAAAGGGTGCATTTCAAAGCCATGTGCACGACTCACAAGCTGATCAACGGATCTGGCCCTGCGATCCTTAGCAGCATGATCACCCCCTACAAAGCACCCAGATCCCTACGATCCGAGAATGAGCACCTGGCCAACATTCCCAGATTCAAAAGGACACGCACAGGAGGACGACGTTTCTCTGTTCAAGCAGCCACTGGATGGAACGCCCTACCACGTTCCCTCAGACTTGAACCCAACTACCTGGTATTTCGCAAAAAATTGAAGACACACCTATTCCCTAAATAACTGTCCCTCCTCTCTCCCTCTCCCTCATCTGGACTACAATTCCTACAGCGCGGGGATGCCCTTGGGTCACCAGGCGCTTTACAAATCGCTATTAAATTAAAATTTAAATTAAATTTTGCCCAGGGTGCTATCTGCGCAAAGGCCGGCTCGGCCTGTACTGCTACCAGTTTACATAATAATCTTAAAACTATAGTTACCCACGGAGTTCAAAGAGAAATATGGAATTTATTGAAGCCAAGTACTTAGGCTAAAATATTAGACATAACTGCACTGCATTAAAAGAACATTTAGAGGTTAATAAGGAACAGTTGTGATTAATAACAGTTTCCAATAAGATATATCCTTACTCTAAAACCCCCAGCGGTCTCCAAAATGCCCTGAAGTGTTTTAATGATTTCTGTGCTTCTCGGGGACTGGAAATTAATAATAATAAAACAAAATGCATGTTCTTCAACCAGCATAGATCATTTAGGGGCGGTATACCAATGGATAACCTCCCCTTGGAACGGGTTAAGTCTTTTGTATATTTGGGCATAACTTTACAAAAAGATATGGGATGGAAGAGCCAAATGGATATGTCTGTTTTGAAATTTCTCCAAAATGCAGGGGCTATTTATACCAATCATAGGCTGTAACATACCAAACCTATAAGTCCGGTCATACAAATTTATGATGCGAAAGTTTTGAGTTCTACGTTGTTTGGGGCTGATTTGTGGGGCTTTGGAAACCTTAGAGCGATTTCTATTGCAGAAACAAAGTTTTTAAAGAAAATCATAGGCGTCCCACAAAGTACCCCCTCAGGCCCGTTGTTGTATGACCTTGGCAGAAAACCTGTAGCGGACCTGGCCAGACTTCGTCCCCTCTTATATTGGCGGAGGCTCTGGTCCACAATGAAATTAAAACATTATGCGTTAGGCATTATGGACGTTATTTTGGCAGATAGCCAACATAGAATTAAATAGCTTCGGGAAATCAAGTCCCTTCTTGAAATGATGGGCATGAGTGTATTATGGATTCTATTCAGAAGCCACAACGGTCACGCCAGACTACTAAACACGAGCAATTCGGTGGAATACGAGGAATGGGTATATTCTTTAAAAGTATCATATTATACCGAAGACAGTGATTCAACTCAGACCCTATTTTGGGAAGGGAGCTTATTGCAGCATACCTGATTTTACGCATTAAGGACCACGTCCCCCGTTTCCAATATTTCGAGGAAAGGACTAGATTACATACGAACATTGCACAAAAAGGTCCTGATTTCAAGTATAACCATAAATAATTGGTCCTCTATCATTGGACTTATGTAAAATATACCCTCTTTTGAGGTTGGACCATTCAATTAGGAACGCCACTGACTATGCACTTACAACAGGGGTGTATTACTATATAGGACCCTGATACTAGGACAGAGCCAAAAAGTTTTACAGTCTTGATAAAGATGGAGTGACCATTTTTCCATCAAAACGCGTCGACGCATCCTCTACGTACAACTCAAGACGCCAGTACCCTAATAGAAGCACAAATTATACAGTGTGCGATATTTAGAGTGTCACTAGGACATCGAGTATACTAACTGTACTACACAATTGTTAATGTCTTACTTTGTTTCTGTCCTTCCATGTGATTATGCGGGTCATGATCGTTAATGTCTGGTTTTGAACTGTATTTGAATTGCATTATTCTGTTGAATTTTTTTAAGTGATTCCTATTGATTTTATGTACCTTGTTTGTCATTGTATTTTTATATGATTGTATATTTTTATTATATATGGAATAAATCTGATGTTCTTTTTATACATTTAGTTGTATTTGTATGATTGATGATCATACGGTTTTAGAATATATGTAGATCAAGGGGACTAAACTTTTTCAGGCTGTATTATGGACTGACCCTGCCAATGCGCCTTTCCCCTCTAAAGAATCTTTCAAGGCAAAATATTGGGAAATGGTGTTCTGAAACACATACCGCAGCCAACCTTCTTTATCTTTAACGGGTACATTTATGGAATTTAAATCCTCTCCCTTCCTTGGGCAATACTGGGACACCATAACTAAACCCGTGACCTGAAATTATATTTCCAGCTAAGGATAGGCACTCTTCCAATCAGATCATTTACTGCAAAGTGGGGTAAAGGCAAGTGCGATAAATACCCTTTCTGCATAGACCGAATTGAAACAGTCCCCATGTTCTCATAGCTTGCTCTGCATACTCTACTCCTCGGCGTGCATGGCTAAGTCCGATAGCTAAATCACTGGGCCTTACAAACTGTGCTGAGGCAATCAGAGTACTTTGTTCCGATCCTGCACCACCAATTGCCATAGCAAAGGCTAAATTTCTAAGATGGTCATGGGGTATACGTATGCGCCACATTGGTGGAATCCAAAGCTGAGTAACACCTAAACTCCCTTGATTACAATAACAGTTTCAATTAATTACCTTTGTATTACATTCTGATTCTTTTGAATACCTTTTAATCTAATGGATTAAATGTCCTTTCCTCTTTTTATTATATTTATACTGCATATTTTAATGTTTTGAAATTCATGGTTTTTAACGCACTTGTTCTGATATATGTATGTGATTTAAGACTTAATTGTCGTAATAAAGCTTTTGAATTTGCCTTACTCTTACACATCATTAGAGCCAGGGCCGGACTGGCTGTAGCAGGCTCTGGGCGTTTCCCCGGTGGGCCGCCATGGTAGGGGCCAGTTATGGACCCCTGGGGGCCTTTTTTTTTTACCGGGGACGGTTTTGCAGCACAGCTGCAATATCGCCCCCCTGTAACACAAGCAGCGGGAGACAGGAGTGGTGCTTTCCACTAACAGAGGAGCCGGCCATGCTGTTTGCCAGGACCGGTTTCGGTTCCCAATCGGGCCATGATTAGAGCCCTGTTTCCACGGGATACTGATGTACTTATGTCCAAATAATATTAGATCTGTTTTTCTTTCTTTACTTGTAGGTAATTCAGCTTGCTAAGCGAACTGATTCACCATTTTCCTTCTCTTCAGCCTACCTGTTCTGGTTTCATACAGATGTGCACTGCGTGTCTGTCCTATTTTACAATGCAGGGGCCTTATTTATGAAGGACTTGCGCCGCCGGTGCGTCACTTTTTCCCATGTTAAAAGTGACGCACCGGCGGCGCAAGTCCTTCATAAATAAGGCCCCAAGTGTTTTAGATGACACTTTTGCAGTGTATACTGCTGATACCTTTTGGACATTTAAATGCAAGTATACACATATCTGTTAAATGGATGTGGAAAAAAACTCGTTGCAGCTTCATTTATACAGAAGCACAAAATTACAATGAATGAATACAGAAAAAATAGAGCAAAAAATAAATATGGATAAATACAGACGGAAATGTCGAAAAAATAAATACTATAAAACCAGGAGCCCTAATCTTAATCTGGTCCTTGAAAAACAGAAAACATGCACTAATCAGGGGTGATTAGAAAGTACAGGAGTGAAGACAAGAAATGTGATTCTGCATCTGTCTGTCTATTTATGTACAAGTCATCTACCTCAAAAGGGTCCTATGGATGCTTTAAAGTGGGCGCAGGGCACATTAGCGGGCAGTGCCAGGGTGCTGGCGCTCACTAGTCTGCACACGTGCACACCACCTTACACGGGACCCCAGCTCTGCCATCTGCACCTCACGCCCCCTAGTGTTCACACAGAGACATTCCACAGTGATCTATTCACAGGTGGAACACGGGTGGTGATTCTCACGGCGAGGCCTGTCCGCACCAACACTGCCACGGCCCTCCAGCATTCACAGGTGCCCCAGAGCATAGCCGAAGAGCACACAGTGCGTCACCGTGAGTGACACTGCCAGGCACCACGCACGACACCCCGAAGTCCACCTCCGAGGGGACATTTACTGAGGCTAACCTCTTCGGTGAATCTCGAGGACAGCTTTAGGGTGCACAAATGCTTAAAGAATGAAGAATTAAATAACTATTTCTTAATAGAACTTATTTATGGTGAGGTTCTAAAACTGCAATGTTTTTGCTTTTGTAGAGCACCTATCTCCCTCTTGCAAGTTACAATTGCATCACAAAATGACACTCGACAGTACGAAAATGCAAGGTAGTGAAGCCTTGGAATGTTTTTCCATTGCGACAAGAAACCAAGGTTTTCCGAATGGACACGCTGTGTGGTCTTAGGCAAATTCCTTCGCCTACAAGCCCGGGTAATTAATCTTAAACCTTAGAGTGACAGCACTTGGAAGTGGGAAGTCCCCACAAAAATAGCTATGTGACGAAATGTTGTACAGTCTCTGGACTGGATCTACCACAAGGAAAACAAAACAAGAACTTTTCTGAGTTCTGGGGGCTGCAAAATGGCGGTTCGGACACTGGACAGCAGCATTGTTGAGGAAGCTCGGGGTAAGGCTGAAGGCCATGGACTGTCTTCGTGTCCAGAGCAGGCTGGAAACGGAAACCATGGCCGGGTCTCGCTGATGATAAGTTTTCACAAATTCTACTCTTCTATGTCACTGGGCATGATTAAAACAGCGGGCTTTCAGTGTCCGACAGCCTATTTCTTATCCTATACTGCCACCCTCAGGATTCAAGTAAGAATTCAGTAAGAATACAGTGTAGATAGATGCAGATACTTCGACCAATAAAAGTAACGTAA
Source organism: Lissotriton vulgaris (assembly GCF_964263255.1). Classification (NCBI taxonomy): domain Eukaryota; kingdom Metazoa; phylum Chordata; class Amphibia; order Caudata; family Salamandridae; genus Lissotriton; species Lissotriton vulgaris. The sequence continues at coordinate 81,987,919 of NC_141700.1, read as the reverse complement.
CGTAATGCACAAGTTCTCTCTTCATACATGTGTATCACGTTCATAAAAGAACCGATGCGTGTCCCTCTTAAACCGGATATACATATCTACTATACTCAGAAAGGCAAATCAGGAAAACGGTGTACAGGTATGGTGCTTAGAAACCACTCCCTTCCGTCTCAGGCCGGTAGAGACATGCCTCAAAGAACTTAACGTTACCAGCAGGGATGCCAGCAGGTGCTTTAATCCTTTCACCGAAGGGCCTTCTTTGTAGCTCCGCGTCACGAGTTATACAATCTTCTGCCCTCTCGCATCAGGGACGCGTGCCAGGATTGTGCTCTAAAAATAGCATCTAAGAGGGATCTAATTATTCTCTGGGGCTTAGCTGGCTCCGCCCACTTCAGCACCACCGCCACCGGTTCAGAGTGCATTCACACACACTTAAGCCGCATAGACCAGGCCCTGTATTCAGGGCTCGAGTGGGGTTACCACGCGGGTGGACGGCGTCCCCGCACCTATTTTACCGGGAGGTCGATAACTGGAGTAAATGGAGCCACACATTCACTCTTTGGCCTCTCTGGGGCGAGATCGGAGCTCATTCAGAACGCTGCTCACGCGCCGGCTTCTTGATGCAATTGCATCTAAGGGGTGAGCTAGGGGAGGCAATGAGTCTGATGGGGCAAACCACCTTTTGTGACGTCACTTCCGGTTGTGACGTCAGCGTCCCCCCACTTCTTTTAGGACTTGTGCCCTGCCTGTATTATATACCTGCGCACTATCCCCGTTTGCGCCTGACGCATCTTTCAAAAGCTCTACCCGTGCATTGGTCTATGTCCTATCAATGAGCTGCCCCGCAGGGCAGGCGTGAACTTACACCGGCCCTATGGGCTACTTCAAGCAGCTGCTGTGTATTTCTTTTATATGGTTCACCAATTACCAGGGGGAAAGATGTAAAACCTTTAGACTTATTGCTGGTCAAGGCTTTTAAGTCAACTTTTGGGATCCCCTGATCAGTAGGGCAAGCAGGAATAAAACTACAGGTTGGTCTCCAAGGCAGAGCTTGGTGTCAGCCGGAGTTTATTTGAAATGTATGTTCTTTATGTTTTCTGCTGTCCCTGCCTCCCTAGGGAACTATTGCTGGATTGATATAAAGAAGTCAGTCCACACTGTTAAATGGCGATCTCATATTTCAACATGCCTAAGGGATATTGGTCTGCAAGTAGCACTTCAGGAATTGACACCGTCCAATTATAAGTAACTTATAAAAAATAAATTAAAGTTCAATCTCTTAAATTGGATAAAACTGCATTAGCAGGGAAAAAGCATGCAAGCATGCTTGGTATGTGATTAATTCAAATCAGTCGTTACGAATTAGGCCCTATTTGACGGCATATTTCTCTGCTAATATAAAAAATTGCTTTCTAAATTCATGAATGGGAATAAAACTTACAACAGAGTGTATGCAGCCCTGGATTGAGCAGTGTACGGATACTAACTGCAGATTATGCAAATGGCCACAAGAATCATTAGTCGATATAAAATGTGTGTCCTAAATTGATTACAATTCTACAATTCGGTGTTTTCATTTAAAACCCCTATTTTGAAGATTGGGGTTAGATCAGCATGCCAGGCACTTGTTAGGTCCTTATCTGGTGAGTCTATCCCGTTGTTATGCCAGCTAATAACATTTTTAAATGCAGCTGAAACATGTTTGGTATCGCCAGTTTGAGGTGTATTACATTTGTATCGCCAGAACTTGAGATCCTTTGCACAGTCAGATACCTAGGAGTACAAACTGAACTTATTGCATCTATTTTGGGACAGATAGGCTTGTTGCACTTTACTATCATCCTGGAATTATGAAATTACAATTTACGGCATGCTGGCACTTTAACACAAAATAGGTGCAATACCTTGCTATAGCAATTGTTGAATTTTTCTTTAAAAAAAAAACCTTGGATCAGACCTAATTTATGCACTTTATCATTGTCATTGAGCTATTGATTAACCAATTATGCACGTTGGCACTTTAATATGTCCAATATTTTGCTATAATAATCATTGATGTTTCTAAAAACGAATGTGTTTCTTCTTGGAATTTGTTTTTATTGCATGATCTGGTTCATATTTGATTTTATGAAATATTTATGAATGTATTGGTACAATTATTAATAACATTTGGTGAACAGAGTTTCTCTGTTTTTATATATTATGTGATTGTGAAGTTTTTTTATTGCAATGATTTTTATTAATCACACAATAAAGAATTTACTACAATTTACTACTACTCAGTGTGCAGGCGCTACCTGCTTACACTTTGAAGGAGATACAGAGACCACCCTACAGGCGTGAGTGACTGCACATGTGTGCCAGGGGTTGTGTGTGGTGGTCCATGGAACCACTATCCCACTTTCAGGGGCTGCCCTGGGGCGGCACGCTGAGAGTACACCATCTCTTGCAGCACACTGTTAGTGCACTTCCCGACTGTATTTCTGCCTCTGTGTTGGCTTTAATAATACGACCCAGAGGCAAAGTGTTTCTCAATCGCATAGGTCCATGCCAGGATGCGACAGTTAGCGCTCTATAAATATCATATACAAATACAAATGCCCCATGCAAATGAGGTAATGCTATATTACGACAGCCCTGGCGCAATCATTATTACAGAAGGAGCCACAAAACCATCTAAAGACTTTTTTGTAATTTCAAAGTGCCCGAGAGGTGCATGATGCCTGTTAGCTCCCCAGGGCACTGTGTGTACTGTGGCCCTTGGTGTGTAACAGTGACAATCAGTGAGGTCATCACCTGTCACTCAGGAGCTCGACCCATCCCTGTCCAATTCTTCATCTCCCTATTACTAACGCTCTAGCGGATATGGGCCACAACATGGGGCATCCGGTGCCGATCTCATGTCATCCCTCACACTGCAGTACATCCACTCTAGTCACTCAGCTCTGAATTTTTCTTCACTCAGACCTGAATTTCAAAGATCATGTTACGACGGTAGTGGATAGGTAAATCGAGGGCACACAACTTTAGCAAGTAACATCAGCTAATTTGAAGTTTGTTGGATGCAGGAGGTTGTTCACATTTAATATGTAAACATTTGTTTCTTTAAGCTTTACATCCTTAAATACAACCTAGGTTAAGGACGAAACACGTGTTGCTTGAAGTGACGTATAACTGTAAAGAAGGAGTGATCATCACCTCATTCAAAGAATGATTGTTCATTTGCATTAAAAAGAATTTAAAAAATCAACCAATGCTTCTCGATTCATATTATTATTGTATATTACAGTTTTGATGTTACAGATTCAATGGAGATGGGAAACAAAGTTAGATTTAGGTTGAATTTCAGAGAAGGCTGCCTCATGGGAACATGCACACAAAAGCATTCTCCATCTTAGCAGAGCATCAAACCTGTGGTGGACCATGCCACGTAAAGCCCAAGGTGGCCTTGCTGTCTATCCATCCTCATTCACTTCAGGAACATCTCACACGTATGTAAGCAAGAGACCAGCTCACATAGCTGTGTGCCAGTGTAGGTGCGAACACTGCTTGAAGTTCATGGTTAAGTCGCAAAAAAGATAGAAAATCCACCTAATCAAAAAATAGTTCTGTCACTGCAGTGTGCTATTCTCTTAGGACCTCCGACACTAAATGTCTGATTTAGATCTTGGCAGGCGGGTTACTCCGTCACTGCGGTGACGGAAATCCCATCCGTCGAAATATAAATACTATTAAATTGTAAATTGATACTTGTATAGCGCACTACTCACCCGCAAGGGTCTCAAGGCGCTTGTACGAATACCGCTGTGGAACCCATCCTGGCTTTCCCTGTGAGGCGTCCACTCCTGGGCACCCCCAAGGTGGAGGCCAGGCATCCTTAGCGTTGTGGGGGCCGTTGTGGAGATTAAGCAAGCTATTGCCCAGAGTTGCAGAGTGGGACTCCATGATTGGAATAGGCACAGAGGCGAGAATTATCAGGTCCGTGGAATTTTTGAGCCCAAGACCCGCCGAGGCGGGAATTGAACCCTGGTCCCAGGCTAGACCTCTGCATCAGGGTCTGCCGCTCTAACCATTGAGCCACACTTCTCCACATTGAATATAATGGGATTTATATTTCAGCAAATGGGATGCCCATCACCAGTGACGGATTAACCCGTCCGCCAAGTTCTAAATCAGGCCCAACATTCAGAGACGTTTTAAGGTATGGGGGCAAAGTGGGCCCTGGTCCAGGGCCCCAGCCTTTCAGGGGTCCCCAGAAAGAGCCACCTCTGTTCTACCTTGAATAATTCTTAAACAGATTATCTTGAAAACCGTTTTCCTTTCATTTATTTGTAATGTGGGTTATGCGTGAGTCTATTACCGACATTTTGCAGAGAAATCTGTTTGCGTTTCATGCAGCATCCATTAAAAAAGTTTCGTTTAGATCAAAGCAGGACCTCACATATGCGCAACGGGAGGGTGTCACAGGTATTATTTGCAGTAATATTAGTGAGCTGATGTGTTACAATATTGAAAACAGCTCTATCCCTGAATATTAGATGTAAACACATTTAGGTGTGAACTGGCAAAAGGGGGCATGAAAAGCTGAAGCTGGACCATAAATTCAAAGCTGTTCCGAACAGGGGCCCCCAAAATACATTTTGCCCAGAGCCCCCAAAACCCTTATGATGTCCCTGCCTACGTTGTTATGACGAACTGCTAATTTGGTGCGAATTACCATTTAGAGGCAAGTAATTTATTCCATATCTAGCTCACAAATTGAAAAATAGAGAACTTGGAAAATAATTTACCATCTTCCCACAAATACCTCTGACCCCTTCTCGCCACCCCTCCCCCAGCTTATCAACAAGATTTCAGAACACCCACCTTACTTGCACTTTCCACAGCTGTGATGTGCATCTGTGGTTATGTATGTCTATTGGGGCCACTTCAGTTACTCCTGGCGGACTATTCCTACCTAGATAGAACTTTTAAGTGCCAAGAAACTCTTAGGAACACGCGGTCATTATTCCAAATCCCACCACGACCCTAAAAGAATCTTTTTCTCAACTCGGCTCAGAGTCTCCCAAATCAAACACGAAGGGTGTGTGTTTAAAGCTGGCAAGCCTCAAGTGGGGGGCAGTCTATGGATAGGGTGACCAGGCATCCCAGATTTGCCAGGACGTCCCCGTTTTTCACCAGCTGTCCGGGCAGATTTCGAGAAATTTAGCTCATGTCCCGGTTTTTGGAGAGGGTCGAATTAAAACAGGGGGAGGTGTTTTTTTATGTTTTACCAAGCAGGGATAGTTAGCAGTTGTTCCAAGAAAGCAGTTTAATTCACAGGCAAGCTACTGGGTTTAAAAATTGTATGTTCTTACGGCCTGTTTTGTAAATCTCTGCTGAGGAGCGCTGTCATTCTGTGCGCTTGCTTGACGTAAAATTATAGTCGTTCTTCTATTTTTGGGAAATGTCCCGGTTTTTTGCTTTAAAATTCTGGTCACCCTATCTATGGAGCAATTTGGTGTGACTCCGAGGAGTCAAAATAAAGCTCGAAAAAAGTTGCCGTTTTATGAAGCATTATCAGCAGATGATCGATTCTTCCCTAAATTCAGTTCGCTGTCATACTTTAGGGCTCGACCTCTGCCAATGTGCAAGCATTGCAGATGTCGAGACATATTGGAGCTTATCCAGAGCTTAACTAAATGGGTGATTTGATGCTGGGCCCGTGAAAAAAGCGCGTGCACAAAGCCACCAGCTTCCCCCAGCGTGCGCTCTGGAATTTCTCCTCCCCTAATTATTCACTGCCCACGGCAGGCCGGCACATCAAAGGCTGCTGCTCCCAGTGCGTCTCGTCACCCTTACTCTCCTCTATTCTTCCCTTCTTGCCTCTCGCTCCCCCCCCCCCACCCCTCCCCACCACAGCAATGCCGAGGGCTTGTCTGCCTTCTCCTAGACTCGTTTACCTTTTGAGGGCACCGTACAAATTGTCAGCTTCTGTTTGTAAATTTATTCAGCTTGAAGGAGAGTAATGTTGGGTTTATCACGCCCTGGGAGGCTGCAGTCATGCTTATCCGGTAGACGTGCCCCTTGAAAGAAAATGACAGTGTCACTGCACGAGACTGCTGTTGGCATTTTGTGTGCCGCATTTCCTAGTTTGCTCACTGTTGCCTTTATTGCCACTGGTTATTGTGCATGCTGTTATCTGTTTTGCCCCTTGGCCTAGCGTGTGCCCAATTTCCTACTTTTTTGCCCATGTACATCATGGCTTGCCCAGTTTGTTACTAACCGCCTAGTTGATGGACTATTGCCTAGTTTCAGTCTCGTGACCTGATTAGAATGGTGTTCGTCGTGTGAAGAGAAAGTTACTGCAGCTTTAAATCCTTTCATGTGAATGATTAGCTCCTGGTGTGTGGGTCGGAGAGCAGCACCTCCCCTCGCTGCTGTCCTTGTGAGCATCACAAACCTTGTAAGTTGTATTAAACGTACTTCGTCCATCGATGAGGAGGAGCCACGTTTAACACACAACCAGCTGCTTCTGAAAGTGTCCGAGTTCACACCACTACTCCTGTCTTTTTCACCGGCCGTGTTGAGTGCGTGTCGTCGACAAATAAACGCGTGCACGTACATACTGTGCAAACTAAAAGGGTTCTTCCTGCCTGCCTGGGAACGGCCGGGTCAAACTCAGCTGGTGCTGCTGAGGCAGGGCTCGCGCAGGCTGCACCGGTGACGTTGCCTTGGTTCCAGTTGTGCGAGCACATGGATGGTACCATGCCAGGCCTCCGGCTCTGCGTTGGGTGGCTGCCAAGTTTTGGGAGCAGCTGTCTTTTTTTTTCTGCAAATGAGAAGAGAAGATGAGGAAAAGGGTGCTTTGAAATACTGCCACCTACTGGAGAATATATGACGTTACAACGAATTCCGTTGCAACGCATGCCTTTACCACGCATGCGTTACAACGGAATTCGTTTACCACGCATAACATTTACCACAATTACTAGCGTGGTGACGTCATACGTCGTTAAGAGAAAGCGGAAGTTTATTTTCCGTTTTCTCTTCAACGACGCTGATACCCGACGTGACTTCAGGTGAGTTTCTTTTTTGGGGGGAGACCCCCCCCAAGCCCCCCTTTTTTTACTTTTTACCTTTACCACATATACCTTTACTACAAACCTCGTAGTAAAGGTATGCGTGGTAAAGGCTTTCGTGTTAACCACGCATGCGTTGTACTGCATGCGTGGTTAACGATTTCGTTGTAAAGGCTTCGTTGTAATGGCCGTTTCCCCCTACTGGAATCAGAGGGTAAAAAACATGCTGCTGCACGCATCGTACATAAGATGTGAAAAGGCGTGCACTGATATTCACAAACAAGCCACCACATATGCAAACGGAGAAATTGCTTAGGAAGGGAACATCTTTATACTTTTCATCAGCCCGTTTGTTTCTCTTTGTTACAAAATCAACCACTTTAATGGTAGTCAGTGGACTAATTCAATTCCGAATATTTGTTTCGAAATCTAGCTCTTGGTTGTGTAAAATGATGGCAGTAGGAAGTACGTGGGAGGGGACTCGTGTGCCTTCTGGAAATACAGCCGCTCGACGTGTGGAAGAAATGCCGAATATAATCACTGCAGAGGTTAGAATCACCACAAGGAGTCCTCAGTAGAGCATCCTTAATCTAAATGGTATTTTAACCCTTAATCCGGTTTCTGCTAAACTCTTGAAGCTTTCACCCCTGCTGCCAATAATAAGTGTCTATCTAACTTATACACTACCTTAATCTAGTTGTCTCTACTGGCATCTATATCTGGAGACCACGCTATTGTCTCATGGCTGACTCTTTCCATTAAACTCCTTTCTCTAACCCCAAGCACTTTTTGTGTACTCTCCTCCTGTGCCACAACTCTATCAAAAACCTGGCAACGACTACCAGGATTTTATTTTCCCCTCCAGCACATTGTTAAAAGATACCACAAACTTAAATGCAAAAAAATGAAATTGTACATCCCAAAACACCATTGACCAATTGTGCTTTTCTCCTTATGCTCCCTAGCCAGCTGAACACACAACTATCAAGGGACTTCTATGGGAAGGGAGGCACTTTATGTTTACTCTATTTTCTCCCAGAATGCAGTCTTTTATGCATCTTAATTGAAATTGTATTCATCAAAACAGTCCAAAGTTGAGCCACATGACTAGCACCAGGGCTTTTTCAAGTGGCAATGGATAGTAGGTGGCTGCCACTTTCATAGTAAGGCCACCCTTGAATATATCACTGGTGCAGGTCACAATTGACCACAGAACCACGTGTACACCAAAGGAAGATTTTGTATGTTATGGATGTTCAGTGTCTGTATTTTATTCATTGGTAGAGCCCGTAAACTTACATGTAAAAGCTGCTCCATGCCATTCCAACAAGCACTTTAGCTACAGAGGATTTTCTAGTTGATTTATGTGAAACCACACAGGCATCATTGGGCCTGAGGTTACCATTAGCAGCAGCAAAGTTTGCCCCTTACTTGAGAGATTGTTGGTGCAGTGATTTATGCATCAAAATGTTAGTGTAGGTAGAGCTGCAAAAATAATTGCTACCGCCCTAACCACCACCTGTGAAAGAGTAAAGGTATAGAAAGCAGTCCTCCGGAAAAGGCATGAAAGCATGTGAACTTCTGTTCTTTGTATCCAAGCATCTCCCCTCCCAAGCATGCACATTTGGCTCTCATGTAATCATACTTTTAAGCACACTTAGAACATGGATGTGACACATCAGGTCCTTGAAGATTACAGTTATTATCCAAACTGTATATTTAAATAGATTTAATAAAGGAGGTAGAGTTGACTTGGCTAAAATTGCACAACTTGGTTGGTTGGGAAGCCGAGACTAGAACTTGTTTTTAGTAGTTTCATAACGGACAGTTAGCCAGTTAATCCACTGAGACAGTCTGCTGAGGTTAGATGGTGTGCCACCTTTTATTTCACAAAATCATATTGTCCAGGTAAGTGCCTGTCAAGTAGAGGGTATATCTTTCTAACCAAGACAGTGGCACTTCACCAGGAGAATGACAGACTGAACAGGATAAATGTGTGCAGCAGGCCTGACTGCTCTGGGACCTTACATCGAGGTGAGTGATGGGAGTGGAACTGGAATACGTTTGCAGGTACCCACTTGCCTCCTTTCACTGAAGGCTTTTCTTCATTGCTGTTCCTCCTTTGCCACTTGCATTAAAAGAGGGGTTTTAAAAGCTTTGTTTTCATTTTTTTTTAAACCTGTGCCCCGACCACAGAGCTCCACCGATGCCCCCACCACACAGCTCCACCGATGCACCCACCACACAGCTCAGAGGCACCTACCACACAGCTCCACCGATGCACCCACCACACAGCTCCACCGATGCCCCCACCACACAGCTCCGCCGAGGCACCCACCACACAGCTCCGCCGAGGCACCCACCACACAGCTCAACCGATGGACCCACCACACAGCTCTTCGGATGCACCCAACACACAGCTCAACAGATGCACCCACAACACAGCTCCACAGATGCACCCACCACACAGCTCCACCGAAGCACCCACCACACAGCTCCGCCGAGGCACCCACCACACAGCTCCGCCGAGGCACCCACCACACAGCTCAACCGATGGACCCACCACACAGCTCTTCGGATGCACCCAACACACAGCTCAACAGATGCACCCACAACACAGCTCCACAGATGCACCCACCACACAGCTCCGCCGAAGCACCCACCACACAGCTCCGCCGAGGCACCCACCACACAGCTCCGCCGAGGCACCCACCACACAGCTTAACCGATGGACCCACCACACAGCTCTACGGATGCACCCAACACACAGCTCTACCGATGCACCCACCACACAGCTCCACCGATGCACCCACCACCCAGCTCCACCGATGCACCCACCACACAGCTCCACTGATGCACCCACCACCACCGATGCACCCACCACACAGCTCCAGCTACACAGCTCCACCGATGCACCCAGCGCCACTGATGCACCCAGCGCCACCGATGCACCCACCACACAGCTCCACCGATGCACCCACCACCCAGCTCCACCGATGCTCCACGAATGCACCCACCACACAGCTCCACCAATGCACCCACTAAGCTCCACTGATGCACCCACCACAGAGCTCCACCGAGGCACCCACCACACAGCTCCACCGATGCACCCACCACACAGCTCCACCGACACAGCTCCACCGATGCACCCACCACACAGCTCCACCGATGCACCCACCACCCAGCTCCACTGATGCACCCACCACCCAGCTCCAACGATGCACCCACCACACAGCTCCACCGACACAGCTCCAGTGATGCACCCACCACACAGCTCCACCAAGGCACCCACCATACAGCTCCGCCAAGGCACCCACCACACAGCTCCACTGATGCACCCACCACACAGCTCCACCGATGCACCCACCACACAGCTCCACCGAGGCACCCACCACACAGCTCCACAGATGCACCCACCACACAGCTCCACAGATGCACCCACCACACAGCTCCACCGAAGCACCCACCACACAGCTCTGCCGAGGCACCCACCACACAGCTCTGCCGAGGCACCCACCACACAGCTCCACCGATGCTCCAACTAAGCTCCACCAATGCACCCACCACACAGCTCCACCAATGCACCCACTAAGCTCCCCTGATGCACACACCACTCAGCGCAACCACAGCATCACTCAGCGCAACCACAGCATCACTCAGCACCACCACAGCATCACTCAGCGCAACCACAGCATCACTCAGCGCAACCACAGCATCACTGGTTCAAATATGTTCTTTCAATGTTTCAAACTGTTTTCAAGCTTTCACGCTTTATTACAAATCTCAAAAAGATGTTAATATTTCACTTCTGTTCTTGGATTTTCGTCACAATAAAAAACACTGAACATAATCTTCAGAAAAGTTATTTACAAAAGTTTAAGCTATTGCCATTACAAATTAAATAAATTATTTAAGTATTAATTATTTAAAAAAATTAAAAGCCATTGTTATTTGTAATATCAATACATCGAAGTCATGTAAATACAAAACATGTTGCATTACAAATGCTATAGGTGTCACATTTGCGAAAGTTATAACTATTGGCATTGTAAATGACAAAGCTATTAATTTAGCTATTTTAAAAAATAACACAAATTTTAAAAAAATCATTTGTAAGACCAATAGCTCAAACTTTCCTAATGCGAGCCCTATTGCATTTCCAATGCTTGTTTTAATATGCGACTGCATCAAGTACCTTGAGGCACCTTTTCTGCAGCAAAGGCACTAAAGGGGACTTAGTTCACAGGCAATAAAAAGAACCAACGCAGCGATATTCATTCACATTGATACTGTTGGAAACCATACCGCAAATACGAATGTAAGGAATCAAATAGCGTCCTATGTCGCCCTCTGGTGGTTAAAATACAGAAGTTTTGAAAACATTAATTTACATTTAGTAGTTATTCGTTTATGGCCCAGGTGAAGGAAGCCGTTCCCTTTTGCACTGAAGTAGGTCTCGAGCTTTTTTCATCCAATTCAGCGATTTTATGAATTATCTTTTCTGCAAAATAAGTGGAATCAACAGTGTATTCTCGCACAAGAGCTGCCTCGATTTCTCATGAGCTCGTGACGGCAGAAAAGGCTAATAAGCGCCTGGAACACTTTGCTCATATTTCCAAAGCACTACCTTTATGGAAAGTGCACGACTTCTTGAACTGAACCCGCTTTATAATTACTTGAGTATGCAGCCCGATGGCCAATACATCCCATGACCAGTTTTTGCCTTTCCGCATGCCTAGGTCATTCTGAAGCTTGTTAATTCCAATTACCGCAAAGTGAATTTGTAGTCTTGTTCACTCCAGTTGAACTAACATATCTGAACAAAATTATTTTAAAGGTGATGTTTAGAACTAGATAGGCCGGGCCCGGAGGACAGATGTGGGTACCACAGAAAGTCCCGCTGGGCCCGGAGGACAGATGTGGGTACCACAGAATGTCCCGCAGGACCATGAGGACAGATGTGGTTAACACAGAATGTCCCACTGGGCCGAGGACAGATGTGGGTACCACAGAATGTCCCGCTGGGCCCAGAGGACAGATGTGGGTAACAATGTCCCGCTGGGCCCGGAGGACAGATGTGGGTAGCACAGAATGTCCCGCTGGGCCCAGAGGGCAGATGTGGGTACCACAGAATGTCCCGCAGGACCATGAGGACAGATGTGGTTAACACAGAATGTCCCACTGGGCCCAGAGGACAGATGTGGGTAACGCAATGTCCCGCTGGGCCCGGAGGACAGATGTGGGTACCACAGAATGTCCCGCTGGGCCCAGAGGACAGATGTGGGTAACACAATGTCCCGCTGGGCCCGGAGGACAGATGTGGGTAGCACAGAATGTCCCGCTGGGCCCAGAGGACAGATGTGGGTACCACAGAAAGTCCCGCTGGGCCCGGAGGACAGATGTGGGTACCACAGAATGTCCCGCTGGGCCCGGAGGACAGATGTGGTTACCACAGAATGCCCCACTAGGTACTGGAGTTCCAAACTGACACTCATTCATATACCCAATAGAACTCTCTCTTTCAACCCCATCTTTAAAGTACGTCTATCATCACTACAAAGAGTTACTCACAAGATCTTTGGGGCCTTTGGACCAGAGAAAGAATGACCCTCGCTCTTCAAGACCACTCATGCAAATTATCCTAAATGAACAAGCTATAAAGGACCCTAACAAAAGTATAAAAGTACCAGGTGCGCGCAGGTAGCAAGTATTACCCTACTTAACGCGTATTCTATATCCGATTGTCCTGCATTGCAATTGCTACCGCACTAGTCAAGTCAAGTCAAGTAATTTATATAGCGCGCTACATACCCATAGGGTCTCAAGGCGCTTGATGAAGGGAGGGGAGTTACTTGTCGAATATCCAAGTTTTAAGTTGCTTTCTGAATGCTAGGTGGTTCTGTGTAAGGCGAAGGTGAGTGGGAAGTGAGTTCCAGGTTTTAGCTGCTAGGTAGGAGAAGGATCTACCTCCCATGGTGGTTTTGTTGATGCGAGGTACAGTGGCAAGGGCTTGGTTGGAGGATCGTAGCTGGCGGGAGGGGGTATGGAAGGACAGTCGTGTGTTGAGGCATTCGGGTCCAAGTTCGTAAAGTGCTTTGTGTGCGTGGGTTAGGAGGCGGAAAGTGATCCTCTTATTTACAGGGAGCCAGTGGAGGTTTTTCAGGTGACCGGAGATGTGTTCTTTATGCGGATGTCTAGTATGAGCCTGGCTGAAGCATTCTGAATGCGTTGGAGTTTTTTCTGGAGTTTTGCGGTGGTACCGGCGTATAGGGTGTTTCCGTAGTCCAGGCGGCTCGTGACCAGTGAGTGGGTGACCGTTTTTCTAGTTTCGGTGGGGATCCAGCGAAATGTTTTTTTGAGCATGCGAAGAATGTTGAAGCAAGAAGATGAGACGGCGTTGACTTGTCTGGTCATCGAGAGTGAGGAGTCCAGGATGACGCCAAGGTTCCGTGCGTGGTCCGTCGGGATGGGTGCTTTTCCAAGGGCCTCTGGCCACCAAGAGTCATCCCAGGCGGAGGGGGAGGTGCCTAAGATGAGGACTTCTGTTTTGTCTGAGTTCAGTTTCAGACGGCTGTGCTTCATCCATTCGGCTACTTCTTTCATTCCTTCGTTAAGTTGGTTTTGGCGGTGTTAGGGTCTTTGGTGAGTGAGAGGATCAGTTGAGTGTCATCAGCGTAGGAGATGATGTTGAGGTTGTGTTGGTGAGCGATGGCCGCAAGGGGGCTCATGTATACGTTGAAGAGGGTGGGGCTGAGTGACGATCCCAGTGGCTTCTGACTTGAATGGTGGGAGGCGGACTCTCTGGGTTCTTCCGGTGAGGAACGATGTGATCCATTCCAGTGCTTTTCCCTGGATTCCGACGTTTCTGAGGCGCTGTAAAAGGGTGCTATGACAGACTGTGTCGAAGGCCGCGGAGAGGTCGAGGCGCTACACTACACTACAGCTCAGGCAAGACACCGGAAAGTGCCCTTCCAAACTAAAAACTATTTTTACATTTAGGATGGTGTAGCCTCACCCATCCAGGTAGCAACAATTGAACTGGAAACAAAAAAGTGAAGTACAAACTAAATTGTCAAGAATACCCTACAGGATGGTTTAGTATTGCAGATCAACAACAGGAAAAAGTAGCACTGCACAGCAAAGAGGAAAGTGACAAAGACACATGGGATATGTATGCAATTTCCAGAACCATCCAGCGGGTTCAGAAAGTAACAGCCCACAAGAGTCAGTCCCGTAAGCGTTGATGTTCCAAAAACCTAACAGCAGATAACTCACATGACTAGTGAGGCCTAGGTAGTCATTGTGGAAACTAAATGAAAATCCCCTTGAGTGCTCAGCCTCCACCCCCTGGATTAGGAACTCTCCCACAAAACATTGGTCTTGCGATTATGTTCTCCTAAAACCTAATTTTCACATCCACGATGACAAGCCAGGTCTACCAAAAGAGCACCGCCTCCCGAACTCCAACCATTGCGATAAACTCTTTGTGGCTGCCTGCGCTCAGAAGGGTTAGCACACCTCCTTCCTTTCCCAGCTTTGTTCACTTTCCCCATCATAAATGCAGCTGCCTACTCTTCTTGTTGACCAACGCTCATCGTACAGCTCGCCAAATATCTCTGGATGAGCCGGTCGAGTACAAAAATCTAAAATCTGCGATGCCTTAAAAGCAACAGGGTTATCGGTTTTGCACTTTTATTCAATTGCTTGCACAGTACACGCACAGGGAACACAAGCTAGTATGTGCCTGAGAAACGTAATTAAAGACATTTTGAAAGTGGATCTTTTGAAACAGGAGCTGGCGAAAACATAATGAAATCACATCAAGAGATAATTCGATTTGGCAATAAATCCAAAATGAAAGGCCGTCGACGGAACATACTGGCGTGGGATTCTTTAAGACTGAACTATAGAGTCAAGCCGCTAGCGCTTCAGTAGCAAGATTCTATTTTGCTACTCTTTATCCAAACTCTTGCTTCGCCAGATATTTTGGTAGAATGGAAGTAATGCCACACCAGAGGTTTGACAATTACCCGAGTAGCTTTAAAATGGATGACTGCAAGGTCTCAGAGTCAGTCTGTGGTAGAAACACTATCAACCGAACTGTCGTCGAAAGCAGAAAAAAAAAAGAAAAAACACGGGCAGAGGAGAGGATCTCTTAAAATGGATTGCCAATCACCCGGAAGGACATGTGGCTTAGAGGCAAAGAAGAGTCACAAAACATACTAGCCCCTACAAGGACTACTCTTCTAAACAGAATAAACAATGTACTTACTTTACTCCGAAAGCCTTAGGCAATGCACAAGGGTTTACTTATAAAGTATATAATAATTCTGGATTATTTTGTATTCTCACTTGCGTTTTGTAAGGCAGAGACATATGTGAGTGATGTAGCTTTGAAAGGCAAACAAGAAACTGTCTAGAGGTACTCACTCCTCTTCTAGCCCAATACTTGGGAAAATCTCTGCATCTTCCCATTACCCTACAGCACCATGGGTCTCAGACACTAAAATTAAGGTTTAATCAAACTATGCTACTTGATAGTATCCACCTAACACCCTAGTTCAATCCTATTCCCTGAAGATGTCGGAGGCTCAGTAATCATTTTAAAGGTTGAGAATCTAGAATAAAACATTGGTGGCAGATGTGTTAGCAAGAATGGGAATGCCACACAACTTCATAAAAATTATCCCCATCTCTCAACACCAATTGGTTCGGCTTTAGAGAAAGAACTGTAGACAAAGACTTAGTAGGACAATTCACATACACAAATATATTCATTATAATTTAATAGATAAACCACAGAATAGTATTACAGATTTCAGCTTCTTATTTTACAAGCAACGTTGCAAAGACAGATTCTACGGCTAGAGAGTCTTGCTCCAAACTTAGATGCAGTTATAGCCGTGGTGGTCCAATGATTCGGATATTTTCCATCTTGGCGATCTTTGCAAAGGCTGCAACCGTTCCAAAGGCCAGGCACGCGGTGGTACCCGTCATATAGTTGTGAGCTGTCAACACAAGGAGAGGAGAATCAGTTACCAGAAGTAAACTTGAAACAACCCATTTTATTTTATTAACCCCTTCCACGCTGATGACGAGCTGGGCTCGTCATGGCGTAGCCTCCTCGCACGCTGATGACGAGCCCAGCTCGTCACGTAAAGTGCGTTTTCGCAAACCCCAGCGTGTAAGCGGAATTCCGCTAGCGCGCATGGTGTTAATACCTACTTTTTTTCTTGTAAGAGCAACGCACAGAGATTGCTCCCAAAATACATAACAGTCTATAAGTACAGTAGAAACTAATGGGTCAAAGAAAACTAACTTTCTAATGGGGTAGTGCGCCACTATAAAAGGATACTCAATAAATATAGAACTTTAATTCAATAGTACTTCTTTGTTGCCCTCAATATAATTTTTTTTTTTTAAACTTAACCAAAAAGTGAATAATGTTCCACCGAAACATTCCATTAAAAAGGTTGTTCCTTCGCGTATGTACGGCGTTCGGTAGTTTTAATTAGAATGGAACATGGTGGCCTAATTGAATACATGTTGTATCAGCCCAATATATAACAATTACGTTTCTCAATGAACATCGTTTGAATGGAAACGTCAGATTTTGCCACAGGTGTAATTAAATGGACACTGAAATCTATTTGGCTTAAAACCATTCCATTGAAAAAAAAATATTAATTCTCAGTAGCATCCAGCCTTGTTTTTTACCATAACATTTTTAGAACATTTATTCAAAGCCTACCCATACATTATATCAACTGAGACTGTGACCTTTATTGGTTAGCCTGAAACTAACCTCGCCCTAACCACAGCCTTTGGCCTTACCTTGAAATACACCTTTAACTCTAATCCCAATCTCTGCACTAAATTACACCAAACCTAGGTCCCACAACCATGTACCCAGTCTTCTTTCTAACATTTATTCTACATAAGCTTGAACCCAGCACACTCCCAATCTTGACCCAAATTTTCAACTTAATATCATAATCAGATGAACTGTAGTGCTCAATTTAAATGTTTCACTACACTTTTTTCAAAAAGTTAAACTGGGGACTCTGGACTGTATTGTGATGCAATGGCAAGGTACCTTGGTCTAATCAGTTAATATATGGAGATAGTGTTAAGGTGCTCACTTGAAAAATGACTGCCTGACCATTGTGGAACAATGGTCCTAAAGTGTTCAGTTCTCTTCCCGCGCAGTATTTGTACTGGTGGCACTCGAGTAAAAATGTACAGACAGCTGGTACAGTGTAATGCTTGCCCTAGGTTCCACTACTGTAATGTGTAGTGTCATTTGCAAGGCCTGCATACTCCTTTCTTGTGTTGACTTTGGGTGAATGGCGGAAATGCAGTAATCTTGGAGGAATAACCCGCTTGCATTCAGATGTCAATGCCACTGCTGTAGAGTATAGTCGCTTGTTCAGGCACAGTCCTATGGTGGCCTTCACATAAAAGCGCAAGAGACAAAAAGGGCGACTAAGAGCCCCACACAATGCTGAGCTGCTTTGTGGTCTTCCAGAAGTCACTCAGCTTTTCATCTTTGGAAGATTATTACAGCTCTGTAGGAGGCTCTCTAAGACATTGCTTTATAAGAGGGAACGTAAGTAATGGAGGAGAGTTTAAGAGGGGTAAATACTGCCTTTGCCTTTCTCAGACTAAGGTACTACTTACTTCTCACTCCAAGAAACACTCCAGATGCACATCCACCTGCAAAGTAATTGAGTGGGGAGTCTGGCTTCTCACGGATCTGCGCTGTGATGCAAGTGGTCATGCCAAATATAGCTCCGAGAGAGGCTGCGGAGAGAAATAAAAATCAATAATAAAAAATTTACAGCAAAGTACTTGGACACTGTTTAAACTGATCCAAACAGAACATGATGGGAATCAACCTCACACAGACTAGTTGCCTCACTGCATTGATAATGTAAAAAACAGACAGAACTGACTAAAGAACGATTGCATCTGTGAGTAAATGTAGGCCGGTGTACCATGCGATTAAGAGCTGTTACCACAATCATCGTGTCTAAATGGCTTGGTGTCAACTCCACCATCTTCAAGGATTCCCCCCGATTTGCTTTGTAGTACCTGGATCTAGTAAACAGCTCATCAGATACCAATACAACATACATTTCTACTTGTTTTGCTTTATACTTTCTTACACTATGTAATAATACTCCTGTATTATCGCCAACAATAGCTTTCCATGATATTATCCATGATATTTCAAGAGTATATGTGCATCACAACATATCTTCCTGAAGGTAGGACAGTCAGCCACCAAGACCTCAGAAGGTGTAGGAACGATCTCAGCGCGGAAAAGAAGAACAGACAGTTATTTCTATTACAGCTATTCTGGTCTGCTTCATATAGTTCTGCCCAGTTATCGCTCCCGGTTCCTAACAACTCTATCACTACTAATGCCCCCTTCTGTTTTCCATCTGCTCTATTCTGATCAATGGTTCTCTTTCACATGCAGGTCTGACCATCATTAATTCACCACTCTGCCTTGCAGCACAATTCCAATTAAAGTTCCCTTTCTTTCTAGGACCTCATCCACATCAATGCTCAGCTTCTTTCACTGCCCACTAACATCGCCTGTTTCTTTTAGAAATTGGCCCTCATTAATGCTTCCTTCTGTTTCCCCTTCGGTCGCGTCTGAAACGGTAGAAGACATCAGGACACATCAACATACAGCAATTGATGACTATCATGTCTAGAAACGGATACATCAAAAGTGGCAATGTCCTAAGGTTTTGAAGACAGGAATTCTGCTCATGAGCTCAATGGAGCAGACACCTTCCTTTTATATGACAGACTTAATGGGAACCCAAGCCACCTTTACTGATTCGTTGTAACCAGAGTATTAAGCATGGACAACCTTACCTTTGCACCCTAGATCAACGATGAATCTCAACAGCATTCATCTTTAATGTACAGTAAATAAAGTACAGCAAAACACACAAGATGATGGACGGAATGTTGCACAATGGCAAAACATTCACCCCCAGTCACAGATCTGGGTTTAATCCATCATTATTTTGCTCACCAAGCCACCCCAGTTCAGACATGGCCATATGAAAATCAGTCTTGCGCTGTGCCTCATGGCTGAAAGCCCGAAACTGGACCTAGGATGCTTGTTTCCAGTCCAGGGAGGACCTGGCTTGGCAGTTCGGGCAGGACTGTTCCCATGGGGCACAGGGTCAAGACTGATTTGCATATGGCCATGTCTGAACTGGGGTGGCTTGGTGAGCAAAAAAACGATGGATTTAGGCCCAGATCTCTGTACTGGGGTGAATGTATGACATTGGTCTGCATTCTGTCCATCAACTGTTGTTTTTGCAGTAAATAAAGTGCCCCAAAAGACTTCTCTTTCACCGCATAAGAACCGCCTGGTCCTTGTAGTAATTTCCCACCTCGATTATTTCAACACCATTTATCTGGGATTCCTAATAGAAACCCTAAAAATACTGCAGAAGATTAAAAAAAACTATGCACCCTCCCCTGTCTTTGAAATGTTCTTCAATCACCCCACAAAGCCCTGAATACCCATCAATCACTCTGAATCAAAGAAATTAATTTGAAGCACTGCATGTGGTACATATAAACACTGCACAAAGGTGTCACAGACATCTCTGAAGTGCTCAGCAGACACTTTAGGTCTGCCTCACACAAGCCACTGACCATCCACAAGGCTAATTTTAAAAGTTTGGGTGAGGTCTCTGAAAATACAAGGTCCAGCCCAGAGAACCCCAGCCACACAGACTTGAGATTGGTTTCCTGATGTTTCGTAAAAGTCTCAAAGGACATTCACTTCAAACACTGTATGGTGTCGGAACACCCTAATCTGAGGAAACCACCCAAACCACGAGCCCGGCTATCTGGCCAAAACGTTCCCGTAGCTGCCAGTGATCTCCACCTTCTCTCCTAGGCGGGAGCTTTGGTGGTGGTTCCCTCCGACTGTACATGACGCACACCTCCATGTGCATGTTACCTTCCATTATTCAACTTCTGTGCGAACACCCAAAAACTCAATGAATGTCCACTCAGATATCTTCTGAATGAATGTTGTGTATGTAACATTTTTTAACAAATTATATAAATGGAAAAGCTTCATCCAACAAGGACTCTTGCGCAATGTCAGGGAACAGGGTGGTGACTGCCATCGCTTTCCAAGAGCCTATATGGTTAATAACAAACAACAACTAGCACTGCTTTTCATTCTGTGAAGCCTAAGAAAAGATTTTAGAAAGGAAGCTTCTCAAACTCTGATGTGTGTTCTCATGAGCGAGATAAATGAAGGCTGTGCATTCTTCAGTCATAGCACGCATCACAAAAGTAAAACAAAAGAAAATTTACCTATTAAGATATTCCAGAAAGGCGGTCTGTGGAGCTTTACCGACTACACAAACCAGTGTGGACATCACAGTAAAGCTCAAGCAAAAAACATTTTTGGGGGTTTCGGTTTTAAAGCAAATTACTGTAAATAAGAATCCCACCATCATTTACATTAATGGCCACACCATAAAAGATATCCATCATATTCACCAGAGACTGTGCATCCTATGCCAAATTCAAATCTCATTATGGTTGTCAAACACTTTCGTACCAAATTCGGTAATAAAGTCGCTTACCCATATCAGACAAAAAATGGCGATGTCGAAGGATAGGAGGAGTTGTGCTTACCCATAGTGAGAGTGGCCGCAGATGCCCTTTGTAATCCCTGAAGTGCAGTCTCTGGTTGGTATATAATAAGATGATAAGCAGAACCCACCAGTCCTGCAAACGAAAAGAACATGTCTAAAGCGAACAATCTCTTCTTGGTACTGAAGACAAGAGGACATTTCAAAGTCAGGCTAACACATCCAACTTCCTGATTTTCCAAACAAACATACAGACTTCAGCCAACACCTACAAAGAAACAACATAGATCCTATCTCCAACTGTCTATTGCTTCCACTCACTCCACCACCTGGTATTGGATATCCCCATCCCGATCCCGTCATTTCTCCCATCATCCTATTCTTCTGCGTGACCTGCTTCTTACAGCATAAAGGACTATCCTCATGGACACAGGTTAAAATTCAGTGTAAGAAATGAAGAAATAGTCAGAAAAATGTGAAGTGTTAAACTCTTGGTGCAAATGTGAAAGAGGATTAGAAAACACAGGGGAAGAATGATGTGTTGCAATGGTGATGTGACCATCTATCACAGGACGTGTGGTTGATCATCAAGATGGTCATGTACTGAAGTGCCAAAAAGTAAATATCTCTGTGAAGTCAATTTAAATTTTGTAGTAAAAGCAGTAGATCAGCAATTCAAGGTGCGTGCAGCATTACGCACTCACTTCCCCAGCCTTACCTAGGGTAACCATGTGTACCATAATACCAATGACCATCCATAGACTTGATCGGTATTGTCTAGAACCAAGCAGGAAGCTTTAGTTCTGAATGTAAGTGACAGTGAGAGACTGAGCCAAAGCTGGGTCAGCCAAAATCCAGATGATCTGGTGGAGATATGAATCTACAATTGGTAGACCCCCAAAATAACACTATTCAAAATTGAAAACTCAAGGAGATGAGAAATAAAGGTCCAGGAGAAAGGGAAGGGTTTAAAATTTTCAAAGCTAATATGCTCTCACTGTGGTACACACACAAAATTGTATACTTGTGTTGAATGTAAACTTTTTTACAGCAAAATCTGATCGTGCAACTAAAGCTGCCACTTTGCCCATAATTAAATATAAATAAATTATAATAAATAATAAAGGGCCAGATGTACGAAGCCAAATTTGCGATCACAAAAGCTGAAATTCTGCGAATTTCTGCGTTTGCAATCGCAATTCAGCTTTGTCCAATGTAGAAAGGCAAATACCTACTCGCAAAATAAGGAATCGCTAAAATTGCGATTCCTTATTTTGCGCAAGCATTTAGGGAATCGCAATTTGCGATTCCCTAAATGCTATGCTAGTAGGCATCGCATTTTGCAATATTGCCTTAAGAAATCACAAATTACCACCAACTTCAAGTTGGTGGTAATTTGCGATTTCTTTTAAAAAACACTTTTTTGCTTTTTTTTTAAAGTGCCATGTGGCACACATTCATGCCCTTAGGGTATGCATGAGCGCCACATGTGCACACATGCACATTTCAGGGGTGCAACCCTTGCACCCTTAAAATTGCTCCCGTAATTTGCGAGTACCTATTGGGTCACCTGTCCATGCTCCAAGCTTGCCCATCCTCCACAAAAACTATGTTGCACTTAACTTGCAAAATCCTCATAGGCTTGGTGAAGACACCATCCTTGTCTTTGCGAGTTCTTGTTTCTTAATTACCACCCATTGAAGCAAACACCACTTTTGGTCCAACACACCAAAGTTAGTATCATATTTTTTTGGGTAATCCTAGGCACTCTCTGGACCCCAACTGGATCGCAACCACTCAACCAACTGGAAACTAATTATGTAAATGGGTGACAATCTTTAGTAACACAAAAGGGAAAATCTTTAAAAATGTGTTACAGGTGATATAAGGCAAAACCTCAACAATTTTTGAAGCGATCTATTAATGGAATCCCCAGACATGCTAGCTGATTGAAAACATTCCTTAATCATGCCAATTCTTTTGATTCGCCCATTAGTTCTGGGGCTGTGCAAGGCAATATATAATGGCATGTTCACATTTCTACTATGAAATCCTTAATTTCCTATAAAACAATCTATACTTGGCAGTCACTATAGCACTAGGGAACCCTACGAGGAACGTGTATCTAAGAAAGTTAATCAACATCTTGGTAGTGATGTTATGCTTGATCTTGGTTACAATCCAATGAGAATGCATTTACCACTATAGCGAAGGGCACCGAGTGGTCCTACAATATCTAGCACTAACTTGCCTCACGATTTATCTGGTATTTCGAACAGAAGATAACGGCACCCTTCTGTAAATATGGACATGATGTTCATTCTACATGTTACAGTCTCTCATTTTCTGCTCAATAATATAATTTGTGCTAGGGAACAAGTACTTAGCTCTAGCCTTACTTTTGGTAAGGTTTCTGTCCACATAGCCTTTGCGAGCTAGATCCGCAATCCTTTCCCGCAACCATTCAGGAGGTACAATCTTATCACCTCTGAAAACATTGTTTCCCATTATAATCAGTTCATTCCTTACTTCCCGAAAGGTTTTAACATCATCAGACAGCTCACTACATGAGTCTGGCCAATCTACCAAAATGTTCCTTATAACCCCTACAAGGGATACATCTTTCTCTGTGCATGCCTCCTAGTTGGTATTGATATGGATAAAACCAAACTTCTCACCTGCATCATCCTCGTGGTTTTGATATCTATAGGCATCCGGGACAGTCCACTGGCAGCTAAACTGCATTCTCTGAGAACATGGTTAACAACTGCACCTTTCAAAACCCCATACCACTTGAGCACCCGGGGAGTGGTGTGTTGTATCTCTTTTGATGTGAAAGAAGATGTAAGTGGTGTGTGGCTTGTCCTTAATGTGAAAGACAAACCCCACAAAAACAATTTAAAATCATTAAAAGCCCCAAAGCAAGCAAGTAATTTGCTCCACTTTGAAATTATTACACTGATATTCCTTTAAACTATGAAACGCAGAGGCCACTATTCTTTCCCTTTCTTTCTTTGGAAAAGAATGGCGTCAAGACTTAACACTAGCATAAGTGGTAAGGGTGATTTTGTGGTTGAGGGGGAGCAGTAATGATAACACTATGCAATCAAAAGTATCTGGTCATAAATGGTCCCATCTGAATTGAATTCGTTTCTTTAGTGACATTTTAAGGGGATATACCCGATTAGCAATTTTTTTATGGATTTAATCATTTATTCCACAAGGTTCTTCCTTGCAAGGTGGTGTTGGTGCTTCCCTAACATCCTCAATAGTTAATATATTTCCTAATAGTGAGATCTGGGTAATGTACTGCCCAAATCAGCTACTTTTTTCCCATTTTAACTGTTAAACCTCCATAGTTCAGATCGACTAACACCGCATGTAAGGAGCTGTATTGTTCGGCTCTGACGCACCATGTATTAGGCTGTTGTCCTGAAAATACAGAATATTTTTTGGGATTACATTGCATTATCCTTTGGAATAGGTCTGCTTCAGCCATCAGCCCGAAGGGTACCCTGCAGCATCTGTACATACCATATCAGCTAATAAATTATGTCAGGCATCTGGACTCGGAATGTAAAGCAAACTGATGGCGGGCCAACGGCAGGTCAATGAAGCTAACACAATGACTTTACCAATAATTAAACAAAGTTTTTATTAATCCTATATAAGCAGTATTTGTCGCCCCAAATGTTTGGGTTTAGATCTTTCAAATCAACGTGTAAACAAGTACCTTTTACTCCTGCTTTAGTGACAATAACTATTGAGGATAACCACTCCACAGTTTCTATGGGTTATAATCACACTGTGCTTTAGGTCAATCAAACTCATCCCTTAAAGGGTCTTTCAAATGTACAGAGTAGGGGGTGTTTTTGGCCCCACCTGCAACACATTTGATTTTAATGCAATCTTGTGTTTAAAATTTCAAAGTGAGCCTAACTTATTGGAAAACAGTTCTGGTAATTCTGTTAACACTTTGTTCCTGTGAATGACCCATATACTAAAAGAATGTGTTCTTTGTTGTTGGGGGTCTAATCTAATCCCTAGTTCTTCTATACCACAAAAAAAAGTATTTGCCATTATGTAATTGTTGAAACAGCCGCCATAAATACAGCAGCTCATGGGCATCGAGCGGTTTTATTTTAACCATAGAGAAGATTGTGATAGCTGCAAAAAGGATAAAACATGTGAACACCAGATCCACAACACTACTTTTTAAGAGTGGTACATCAAATATGTAATAGAGTTTCAATAACTAGGAGCTCAGCATATTCAGCTCACATCGAGGTGTAAGTAAATGAGCAAAAACACAAAGAACTGGTCTGTGTTGACCTGTAAAATGACAGTCATGTTTCAAATAAACGTCATTATGTTTATTCACTACTTTTTGGTCAATGGTGTGTGTCTACAGGAAAGTGCCCCCTCGCCATGACCAGGGCACATAATGAGCCCAACTTAAGGAGAAGTGGGAGTAACTTATGATTGATTTAAAATAAACACTTTCATGAACACTTAGAATTGATTTGCAGTGCTATACGTTCACATGAACACACATTACATAATAGATGTGGTTTTGCTTTGCAGTGTCCTCCAAATAGAGGAATCTGCTGAATAAACATACAAACGTTGTGACTTTATCTTTTGCTTTATTTCAAATCAATGACAGGTTTTCCCATTAGAGACACAATCAGGCATTATGCCTCATTGATAAACATTGACTGAGTGCCATATAGGCAGTAATAGTCCTTAAACTAAAGCCTAGATGAAGGCCAAACATGTTGGCTGTACAAAGTCAAAACACATTGCCTGTACAAAAATCATTGTATTTCACCCGATATCCATAAATTATTTTATTTTAATCATATGCAGGGTACCTGATAATTAAAAAGGATAACTTTACAGGTAAAGCCTGAAGTATTTTTAAGATGACATCTGGATCCAGTGCCATTTCATTAAGAACTGCTGAACATCGATTGAGTACAAAGAGTTGGTAACCCACCTACATCGGTGTGGAAAGTCACTTAGGATGAAGCATGCCATGAGAATAGGAGGGTGGGGTGACCTTTCCATATTTTCTGGGGTACCTGTGACACACATAGGGAGCTAAAAGTGTTCACCCTCACAGTGCGCTCTAGCATTATTGCAGGTGTAAGTTATTGCTGGAGGTCGTGCTAGGGTATTTTACCTCGAACTGTTCAGTGGGGTACATAAGCTCTTGAAATTGTTTAAGGCAGGAAAAGATAGTAAATTTAATATACAGAGTGCCGATTTTCCTGTACACGTAACTTTGTACTACCTGGAACAGATCTAATACATTCTTAAACTATGCATTCTACTGAACAGTATCTGTTGAAATAGTAATCTTTTTTTTGCTTTTTTTTCCTTAGGATGCTAATATGTAAAAATACGTTTTTCCACAAAGACTTTCCATAGTTGGAGACTGAATTAACATTAGAAATGTATATTGCCAAGTTGATTCTCATGTTTCTGTAATGCCTTTTTAGGAATTGTCATCATAAATGTATTGGTGGTTTTTAAAATTTTTTGTTTAATACTTGTTTTTAATCTATTTCTCAAACAGCATTTATTGTAACATTTTGAGATCGGCTTTTAAACTGATGTATATAAAATGATTTGATGCTCTTTTATGGTTTTTATTTCTAAAGCCGAATAAAATTGATATTGATTGAATCTCTTGCACATTATATAATTAATTCCACAACTTGTAACAATGGAAAAAAAGTGTCACAAATTTCCCTCGTGCTTTTCCAGGCAACCTACTTCACTATTCCTCTTTACCCCAGCTGTCAAAGATAGTCACTTTGACATAATTCAGTTCGAAATGTTGTCTTATCACCTAATTCATTCTACTACCGTTTAGATGTCCCCAAATTCAGCAATGCTATAATATATATAATATAATTGTGTAAAGGAGGACGACAAGATGTATTTCATGGTTTACGAATCTGTCCAAACCCAAGAATGGTAGAGGCTCACCCACTATTTATAAAACCTATCCAATTAAAGCATAAAGCGACTCTAGCTCATGACTGTGACTTATGCTGTGTGACTCTCCGGCCAATGAATTGGTTTGTCATAACTTGCTTACATTGTTTTAAAGTTTTTTTTAATTGTTCTAAATTAGAGCACATAATCGTTAGGAAAAAAATTCAATAGAATGTTGCACAGGTGACTTTTAAAGCATTTTTATTATTCTATTTGAATAATGAATTTTAAAAGGTTTCAAATAAAACATTGTATTGTAGGTTGGAAATTAGAAGCTAAAGGAACTTCTTACAATATTTACTGTTCATCTTGTTTTACACTGCATTTATTTTGAGCTCTCTTCAGGGGCTCGGCTCGTTCTTTGGCTTTTAGTTCCAAGCCACCCTGGCCTCGCCCGGGTGTCTCAATACCTTTTCTGTCATTAAACCTCTGGTGTTATAGCTGTAACTATAAACTGGTCGCTCACCACCCCCGTCGGCATCAAAATTTAACCAATGAAGTCCACCATCAGCTTTGCCCGCCCCTAAATGTCACCAAGTCACCAATGTACCGTACTGCCCCTCATCCAAACTGGAGCCACACCACCCACTCCCAAAATCACACAACCCCCACAATTTTGAGTTTCGGGGATTCTGGCAGAACCATTGCCCTCACCAATGGCAGCCCCAAGCTTGGTGGGGACCCATGTCTTCTGCAAACAGTCTGTCCCGTCCTCGGCGTCCCAATACCCCATCTTCAACGCTGCAAGGGCACACAGCGGCAAATCTCGCGAGAAGAGCGTCTGGAAGTCTGGTTCATGGCTGGAACTAAAGAACGAGTGAGGGTGAAGGTTAACAAAGCGGCCATCTTGAAAGGGAGCCATCGTGTTTGTGTGCAACGTTAAAACTAACACGCGTCACCTGAGCGCGGATTGGCTCAAAGCTTATGGCTTGAACGCATGTACTTTTGTTGCCATAATAAAATACCAAGTTAGATTTTAAGTACTTCAATAATAAAATATTGTATTGAGTAATGTTTGCATATTTTTGTAGAAAATGTCTTAAAAAATGTTTTTTTGATTTTGTACAAAATGATGAACCCAAACGTTATTATGATATTAAAAACCATTCATGCTTTTTCTCGTCCTGAATTTTACTGCGCAGTGCAATGAAGAATTATAAGCGTGTAAAGATGGATTCTGCTTTTTCACGGTATGAGAGCAGACGGCCCCTCGCAGTCTAGCCTGGCTCTGCCTGTGCAGCGGCGGAGCGCCCTGCCCATGCGCACCGCCTTTGTTGGTCTGGTGTACTCGATGCCTTCGGAGTAACCGGAAATCGGCGGTCTTTAAAGAGATACTCCAAAAGTTCCTGCTCGGGTATCACTGTAATTTTTTCAATATAGGTATCGGAAGCCTTACCGATTGGATGTCTGCCTCGTCCTCAAGAAGTAAGTCCCGCTTCTGGCCGCCTGAGTGGACCCATAGACTTTAATGGAGGCTCACACCTGGCCAGGTCCTCTGGATCTATAAGCTTGCATGTAGGGCCACATCTGGCAAGCCCAAATGGCAATATGAAGCTCAGCTAGTCGCAGTGGAGCCATAGGCTTAAAGGGTGTTTCATTCCGAGCATGACCCAGTGGATGTATATGTTTCTAAGGGTGTTTCACGCCTGACAAATCATAAATGGAATCCCATCTCTCACAAGCTGAGGTTGTACACACCCATGGACTTAACGTGAGTCTCTGAGCTGTGCATAAACACACAAGTCCTAAAATACATCCTTAAGAGGGAGTAAAATGCAACTACATGTGCATGTGTGCCACTAAGTACACAAGCTACCAAAAATCACTTATATAGCACATGTATAAAGTACGGTTATCAAGTGTGGCTAGCTGACATTTTAGTCTGCTTTCAGAACACATACTGCTGGATTAACCACAAACCAGTGGACAATGATTTCCATGCCAAAAAAGACAATGAGGTCCAGCCACCTCCCACTTCATCTGGTACGACACTATCCGAACAACATGGATGTCGACAGCAGTGTGAATCCACCTTACAGAATGCAAAAACGAAAGCGCAATTTTACAGAAACCGAAGCGGATATCCTAATTCGCTACGTGATGGAGCACTATCCAGCGCTACACAACAACCAAGGACATAATTTAAACGTTAGGGCCAAGCAGGCCATGTGGCAGCAGGTGACAGACCAGGTCAATGCCATGGGTGTTGAGCGCCGCACTGTTACTGATATCAAAAAAAGGTGGCAGGACGAGAAGCGCCGAATCAGGGACAAGGTTCTGCGAATCCAACTTGCTGCTGCATTTCCAGGAGGTGGTCTTGGGAACCATGAGAGGCTGACCCCAAGGGAGCAGGCCGTGTGTGCTCTTATCAGCCCCCAGACAGCAACAGAGTCTGGCATCGGTGGTCTGGACACAGCCACCACAGATCCAGGTAAGTGAAGAGCTATGTACGTGATAAAAATGAGTTTTGCCAGATCACCTGGCGCCTCACCGTATCTAGTATGTACATTCTTTGTTATATAGACCTCAAACTAAACCTTACTGAACTTTTGCGCTGACCATGCAATCCCATATCTAGAACTCTTTACTTTAGGCTTATATTCTCAAGAGCCTGCACCATAATCACCATTTAGATAATCTGTTATAAATCCCTCCTAATAGTAGTTTTGCTTTGCATCCAACCCAACATCCTCATCCATGAACACTCTATAACAGATGACATCAATTTTCATGTAAAACCTTACACTCTATAAAAAGGAACTGCAACATAACTATGACCTGTCACACAGTCCAGCTCCTTGTAGCTCTTACATATGACAATCCTTATACAGTTCTAGCAAATTTTAATTACAAACCTATTTCTTTCAGGTTAGCTTCCAAGACGAATATCTTCAGGTGAAATAAAGAATGTGCTTGCTTTCTGTAAACTGATGGATCACAAATGTTATTGTTCATTTCATTTGCAGCATATTGCTCTCCAACAACATTCTGATCCCTGTTTTTATAATTTTATCTGACAAATTGGCTGCCTTTGTTGAGAGTTCAATTCTCAGATCACAAAATACCAGAATCACAAATTTCCATGTGTACTATTTTGCCATTCAGAAGTGTCAATGCATCGCTAGAATTTTCTGATATAGTAAATGTGGGAACATCTAAAAGACTCTAGACTCGTGCTAGTCCAGCATTAATTATTTACTCTGACCAGTTCACAAACAGGTTACCCTCATTTCTGTTACAATGTTCCACTGGTCTAAATACTGCTCAGTCATTATTTGGTGTCCTCGCGTATTGCTGTAAAACCTCCAAAACTCTTACAGGGTTCCATCACCATAGACCATTACATACCAGTCAACTATTGTACAACTATTACAACGGTGCTCTCTCTGCAATAACAATAATGTGTCATTATTAAAGGGCTTTATCCCACACTTGTGACCTTTCGAGATACAAACTTCAGCAAAGTTGGATTATCTTCTCTCGTTTTTATGTTTTAAGGAGACAGCAAAAACAACAGCATCTGTGGGTAATTCCGAGTCCAAGTTGACAAATATTTCAATGATCAGTCGAAACCCTTTGCTGTTGAGGTAGTACTCCAACTGTTGGCATCTTTTCAATATATGACATTTGATAGAGCGCTTTACCCATTTCCAAACTTCTCTATGTACACATGATCAAGAGATCTTTGTGGGCGAATGTACATCATAGTAGATGTCATCTTCTCATTGAAATTTGTGATGTCTCGATGCAAGTTTAGCTAGACAAGCATACACGTTTTCTCTTTTTCATAATTGAGATGATGCAAAAGAGGCTTCTGACCAGGCAGGTAAAGAAAACAATTTCTGAACATTACAAGTGAAACATCTCTGCACTCGCAATAATGGTGTGCTTTGAATTTCCAAAACCGCAGAATGCAAGATTAGGAGACCATTTGGGGGTGACCATGAAGAGTGGTAATTATCCTGCGAAAGATAATTTTCCTGGGAAGGTTTTTTTCCCACATTCTTGTCACTTTTTTATATATATTCAGACAAGTATTCACCATGCAAAATTAAATGTGTCTACAGAAAAGCCTGAGAGTGATCTTACTGTAAATCTGATAATCCAGATTCAGGAGGAAACTTAAGTTTCTATATCATCTGTTCCTTTTATAAACAATTTTTCTGTAAAACTGATAACCCAGATTCAGGAGGAAACTTCAGTTTCTATATCATCTGTTCATTTTAAAATTTTATTAAAAAAAGCAATAGTGTTGTCAACTTCTTTTATAATGATGCTTCCTACACATTTGATTTTTTATATCTTTATTGTCTTTTGCTCGTTCATCTCCCAAGTAAACTTCACACTTTTTTAACAAATATTTGAGGATCTATGTTTTGTATGAGAATTATTAAATTAAATAATGCAAAACTTTCACATCTCAAGGAGGTATTGAACATTTGCATGGACAAATGACCAGAACATGTCACTTTAATTACAATTTGTATTCACATAGATACAAAATACTTAACTTTCTTTTGCAATAGCATGTACTTAACCTATCACAGACTAACTTTCCTTGACTTGACAATGTTTACAAATTAGAACAAAATAAAATAATTTTGGCTAGTCTTCCCTTAAATCAGTATGTAATACAACACTACTTTTGTCACTCCACTAAAATGTTTATCAGACGTTGCAAATCAGCATATGCAAAACCAAGAGAAATTCTCAAACACTGAAATGTACCAATCCACGTATGTAATTTCAGCAAATGGTCTTGCCTGTGCTTGCTGTGCAGAACTTCGAAAAATATCCCAAACAGTCCTAATAAGGCCAACATTTCTTGTATTTTAAAATCCACTCAGATTCATAACTGATTTCACGTACTTTAAAATCCACTCAGATTTAAAATTGAGGGTTAATCAATCTAAGTGCAACTCACTCATTTTTTTTAGGAAAATACAGTAATTCGATTTCAGTGGAAAAAAATGATTGGGTTAATAAACTGAATAAATCACATGTTGTGTAACATTGAAAATAAAACTAATTTCAAAGGCTGAATAATTTATTCCAAAACTTGGAACCTCTTTTATTTCCTAGCCTTTAATTTGATCCTGTAAGAAACCACTTTAATACAACGCAAAATATATTGGACTCATTTTTAGGTAGAGCCTAGACAGCGCATGCGCTGCTGCGAGGCACGCAGTAGTGCTGTATGGCTTTGAAGCTCCGCCCGTATTTTTGGAAGAGGTGTGGCGCCGCGGCTGGGGCGACTGACTCCGGAATCTGGGAATCACGGTTCGATCCCTGGCACCGGCGGCAGATTAGCCCAGCACCATGTGACTCTGGGCAATAGCTTACTTAATCTTCCCGACGGCCCCCAGCGCCTAGAGACCCTTAGGGGTGATTGTGCGCTTTACAAATGTGGATTATTATTATTATTATTATATTTTTAATTGGCTTGTGTTATTGTCCTTCATAAACGTTGGCTTCCGAGTTGTTATTAGGCTTGTTAGTCCTTTCTTGGTACTGCTTTGTCTGCATTTGTTACCTCCCATAACGACTGGACCTTTTACTGGTGTTGTTGTATCGTCTGCTTTATAAGTTGGTGAGCACTATCTAATTTAATGCTCTTCCCCTCTTCAACCCCCTACCTCGCAGCACACCACCAGCTTTTATTTTAATTTTTACTAATGGCGGTCTGCTTTAACTGTAGCAGCCGCATTTTAAAATGTTTTTTATTTTAGCAGCGTGGTCCGCATTTAGCGGTCACACTTATTTATTTATTTTGTTTGCTAGCGCCCATACAGTGCTTTCGCATTCACAGAGGCTGTGCCCCTTTCTTTACACAAAAGACATCTAAAGAAAGGTAGGCGGCCGGCATTAAAGTGAAAGCGTGGCATGGCCACTTTTACCCAAAAAATCCATCTATTTGTCAAAGCCCCCAGGCCGCAGTTTTTTTTAATGTCGTAAACGCCCCTTTCTATTGCATTGCCATAGCTTAAACTCTCATCAATGCAAGACCTATTGCATTGCAAATGCTTAATTAATATATTGGACTATATATATATATATATATATATATATATATATATATATATATATTATACATATATATATACATATATATATATATATATATATATATATATATATATATATATATATATATATATATATATATATATATATATATATATCCTCTCCAAACTTTCCCAGTGCCTTGGTGCACAAAATCAGGAACATACTCGTTTCTAAGCCAGAATCAGATTTTTTAATTTAATTTAAATACGTGGAACGGTGCATGCCTCAGACGCGTTTTGGACACAGGCTGTGTCTGCTCACTTGACAAACGAGGAGGCTGAACAGTGCAAATTTAAAACACCCCTTCGCGCCAAAACCAAGGTATAGCAATAGAAAGTGGACTATAATGACAACAATGTAAGTGTCTAATACCGCGGCCATCTTAAAAAGTCTGTCGATTATAATGTTTGTCAGTACATGATAATATAATACATACTATAAACTATCTGCACAAATGCCCTGTGGAACCTACTATTATAAATCCTTGATGTTTTTGGTAATGCTTACATACATGTGTAATATTTAATATATTAAAACAGCAACATAAACAACAATACATATATGTACAACTCTATATACAGTATGATATATAATACATAAAGTGCATCGTGCAAAATTTCATATATATACAATATAATATAGAGTATAATATATAATGTAATAATCACAGTATGGCATGAGTGGATAATGTTAAAATCATCATATAATGTGCAAATGTGCAAGAAATTAAGCTTATGAATCCCAAATGATCGACAGTCAAATAGTTGGTTGATAGAATGTACAGCTAAAGTGTTAATGGAAAATAATATTCCTTGTCGGCTGTCACTGCATGAATGCAAGCAGCTATATAAATCTCGTGGGGTATGTCCCAAATACCGAGATAATATTTCCATACTAATATGAAAAAATGAATAAAGGATAAATGACCACACTGTAAGAAAGCAAGAAGCTCCACAGGCCCTCCTACATAACTAAATGGCAAATGTCGCATTAATAAATATTATCTTGCTAAGAATAACCAAAAAGGCGCGAAATCTAATAACAAGTGTGTAGTGCTATGTCAAAACTAAGTGATAAACTAAGCATGTAAAATGCAAAAAATAATAACAATTCATAGCAATCAGCCGATTTACTATTATAGGTACAGGGAGAAGGAAACATATTCAAATACATAACTGCGAACTATGTATGGGTTTAATACATGGGTATCTACATAAGTTTACACGGGTCAATACTGTCTGAAGGCTCTGATAGATTGTCTGGTTGATGGTATTTATTATGTTGAGCCAGATTCTCACAGGACATTGTAAAGATCTTCCCCCAAGTTCATACCTGCTGGTGCCTTACTGTTCAGGTTGACAATGTACTTGTACTCTAGCTGTCTCAAGTGTTTTTCTCTGTTGCCCCCTTTCTTATTAGTAGTGGCAGCATCAAAGATAAAGTATTGCAGGTGACTCAACTCGTTGTTATGAAAAGCTTTAAAATGCCGAGCTACCGGATAAGTAGGTTCTGAATTTACTATAGCTCTAAGATGTTGTAATATACGCATATGAGCTTGTAGCTTAGTGCTGCCTACGTAGATCATAATGCAGCTGCATTTCAAAACATATACCACAAATTCAGTGCGGCATGTTTAATGCACTTTAAGAGTTACAGGAATGCTAGAAAAGGGGGTCAGATATGATGTGGTGTTAACACCGAATTTACAAGCTCAGCATGAGCTACACTTGAAGAAACCTTTACGGGAAGACAGCCAGTTTCCTGTCTTTTTAATCTCAAGACAGTTAGTTACTAGTTCATTACGCATAGAATATGCTCTTCTGAACGTAACTGTGGGTCTCATGGGCACTACCTCCTTCAGCACTTGGTCTGTTAAGATGATGGGCCATCCTTTTTTCACAATTTTGGTAATCTGCCTGGCTTGTCTACTATAGCCTGTGATCAATCTCATTTCCCCTACACTCGCTAGGTCTGTATCATTGGTATCAGTATTCCTATTAGGGTCCAACAGGGATAGACGATCGAGGGCATTGGCTTTACTCATCGCTGAGTCTAAACGTTCAGAATTGTAGCCTCTCGCTATCAGTCTATTCTTGGCCTCTAGTTGATGTTGCCGCCTTGTTTCACTAGTACTACAGGCTCTATGGATTCTAAGGAATTCCCCATAGGGGATGCTGGGTATCATGTGTTGCAGGTGAAAACTGCCAACATGGAGTATACTGTTCCCTGAGGTACTTTTCCTAAAAAGGCAGGTTTCAATTTTGCCATCCTGAATTTCTACCTGTACGTCGAGGAAATTTACTTTCATAGAATTGAAATTGTCAGTAAACTGAAGGTTCAGCTCATTGACATTAATGTTGCTAACAAATTCATGTGCTTATAAAGTGCTGCCTCGCCAAATTATAAACACATCATCAATATAGCGCCAGTATCTGAAAATGTGTTTAGCCCAAGTGGTAGCATGTTGTACTTTGGGGACATGTTTCTCCCACCAGCCAACGTGGAGCCCAGCGTAGCTGGGGGAGAAACATGCCCCCATTGCCACACCTCTCAATTGTTTAAAGACAGAGTTGTGGAACGTAAATTCATTATTATGTAGGCACCTGTCAATCATTTTGATAATCATTTGATTGTGGTGATACATTTCAATAGGTCTCTTGTCCAAATAATATTTGGCGGCTCGTATTCCATCTTCATGGGCGATACTAGTATAGAGGCTCGATATGTCCATTGTTAAAAACAAAAGATCTTCAGACCATTCACAGTTGGTTAGATGGTGTAGAAACTCAGTGGTGTCTCGAATATATGCTGGTAAAGTTGTTACAAATTCTTGAAGATAAAAGTCAATGTACTTCGAAATATTTTCAAAGGTTCTTTTTATTGAAGAGACAATTGGTCTCCCTGGTACAGGAATTTCTTCTTTATGAACCTTAGGTGTAAAGTATAAATTAGGCAAGATAGGAAATTCATTATAGAGAAATTTGTGTTCGTCTTTGGAAATTAGCCCTTCACTTTTCCACTCATTCACGTCATCTTTATAAGTTCTCTGTATCATTTTAACTGTTGCCATATCAATTTTGGTGTAGCATTGTTTGTCATTGAGATGCCGGTACGCCTCTTTGACATAAGCGTCTTTGCTCTAGAGAACTACGTTCCTGCCTTTATCTGATTGATTTATTATGATAGAGTTGTTGGTTTTTAGTTTCTTCATAAGGTCGGAATAACGTTTCATTTGTCCACTGGGCTGTTTAACATGCTTCTTGGTTGCAAATTGCAATTTTTTTAGCTCTTCGGTGACGCGATCATAGTACATGTCAATGGCGTCACGTGGCATACTAGGGATAAATGTTGATACAGCTTTGAAAGGGCTTTTAGAGGTGTGTGAGATATTGATGCCCTCATTGTCAGCTATTTCTTTTGAGCTACATATTGAGATTGTGCTATCCTTTAGCTCATGTAATGTGCGCATGAGACCAATATCTCTAGCTTGGAGCCCACTTTGATCTGTGACACTGCTACAAGAAAGTTGTTTCTTATTTTCAAGTTGGTTTTTGATAGCATAATATTTTCTTAGTTTGATTTTTCTTATAAACTTGAAAAAATCAATGTGTGTGTTGCAGTAATTAAAGTAACTTTAACACTGTCTCTACCCTTCTCCCTGTCTCGCCCCCCACCAGCGTATTTCTGCCGTTCTGCCTTTTCCTTGTCTCCTTTCCTTCCATTTTTCTGACCCATGCCAGTTGGAACTTCCTAGAGAGCTATAGAGTAGACTGGCCTTGGAATATCTCCCTGGCTGTCACCTACCCACTCGTCTTTGGGCTGACTTTCCGCTTATCTCTTTTCCGTTTTCCCCTTCGTCCTCTCCCTTCTCACTCCACCTCTCCCCTTTCCCTCTCTATTTGTCTCTCCTGACATTGGACGCAGTTCTTCCTTGTCTCCCTGCTATGGCTCCTTCCTCCCCTCCTTTCCTATAAAATCTCTTAACCGAGTTGTTGGTTTAATGTACCTTACTACGCCATTGTAACTGATGTAATTTGTAACGCAATGTTCCTCTGCTATAGCGCTCTGATACCTACGGGTCTAGGCAGCGCTTTATAATCCTGTTGATGTACCTTCTAATGCAACGTTCCCCTGGTTATGCGCTCTGATACCTCCGGTTCTAGATAGCGCTATATAACCCTCGCAAATCAAATAAACTAAAAACAGTTTTTTCCTGAACGCTGGTCCCTGAGCAACATGGCTGATGACCGGTGGAGCTGCTTGACAGCTAATGAGGAGTCTGGCCCTGGTTTCCCCCCTTGACCGTCACCTACCCAGCCGGCCATTGGACATTGTTTCTCCTCGTCTCCCCGCTATTACTCCTTCCTCCTCTCCCTCCTACGAATTATTGAAACATTGTTTATGTGTACTGTACCTTACTTTGCTCTTGTAACTGATGTAACTTGTAAAGCAATGATCCTAAATGTAAAGCGCTCTGATACCCTCTTCGATCAAGTTCGCGCTATATAAAACTTTATAAATAAAATAAAAATAAAATCATATATACATGTGTATATCTGTATAAATATATATAACTGTATATATAATATAGTTTATAGCATGTATTATATTATCATGTACTGACAAACATAATCAACAGACTTTTTAAGATGGCCGCGGTATTAGACACTTACATTGTTGTCATTATAGTCCACTTTCTATTGCTATACCTTGGTTTTGGCACGAAGGGGTGTTTTAAAATTGCACTGTTCAGCCTTCTCGTTTGTCAAGTGAACAAGGACACAGCCTGTGTCCGAAACGCGTCTGAGGCATGCACCGTTCCACGTATTTAAATTAAATTAAAAAATCTGATTCTGGCTTAGAAACGAGTCTGTGTTCCTGTTTTTGTGCACCAAGGCACTGGGAAAGTTTGAAGTGGATTCATATCGGGAAGTTGGTTTGTTCCTGAAATTCTCGGACCCCTCCTATGTTTGTTGGCTGGCCACGTTTTTCAAACCTTTTGGGAGTGATTGTTCAGTGGAGAGCAAAAGTGACCGGCCCCCCTGCGTATCTTATCAAGCATATTGCGGAACCACATCGTGGATCACTCGGTTGGAGTCGGATGACTTAAAACCAGCGATACCTATATGCGGTGAGCATTACAAAGGATATTTGAGCAGGTTGGGACGTGCCATAAGATTCAGTACGGGGTTCTGTCTAGAAAAAGAAACAGCCCCTTTAATTACAAGTGGAATTGCAATTACGGTGACATGTCGGATGAACGAGAGAGGGAGAAAGCAGCAGATGAGCTTTTTCTCAATTTGCCTATAGTGGTGCAGGGAGGAGGCACTAACAAAACAACAGAATCGAGCAATAATTCGGATGTTAAAAACATGATGAAAGCTTTGGAGAAGAACAGCCGCAGTGAGTTAACCAAGTGGTGGGAAATACGATCCCTAGAGAAGTACCATGAAGTGGGGAGGGCTGCGAATCATGTTAGCACCAAGCTTCGAAAATCATAACCCACTCCTACTCAAGGAGTGGGCAGAAAGCAACTTGGAGGCGTCAATGAGATTAGTATGCCTGCTAGTAAAATATGCTAGGATTGATCGACAAAAAAATCTGGAGGAAATTGCACGTTTAAATGATGAACTGTGTAAAATCGTATGTGCTGATGATAAAGCGTTCATTGGTAAAAGTACAAAGGAAATGAATGAACGGTTACGCAAGCAAGAGGAAGTCATTAAAAATAGAAAAGCATACAAATTTGCCCGTGACCAACAAGATTACGAGTCCAGACAAATTTTTACATTCGTCCGCAAATTTGATCACCTCCGCAAACAAAAAGGTGTAATAGCTAAACAGGCTGCAACTAAGGGGCAAGTACAATCGGCTAACAATGATTCAACTCCATCGGTGTCAGATGCAAGCTTAGCCCGGAGTGAAACAGAGTCCGAGGACAGTTTCCCTGGTTTAAAGCAAGGGGATCTGGGGCAGTTAACTCTGGCAGAGGAGTTAGAATACATACAGATGCAGAGAAAACTGACATTATGCCTGAGGAATCAAAACTCCTCAACAAACAACGGAGAAATACAAGGAGGAGAGAGCGGCGCAAATGCACAAACAGGAAGAGGGAAAAAGCAAAAGAAAGACTTTTGGAAGAAGAGAAATTAGAACAAGACAATACTATAGTTAATTTGACGGACACTGTTTCAAATCAGGCGGAACAACAATTGCTGTCCCTGGGTTTGTCGTTTTGCCCAGAAAGTTACTTTAATTACTGCAACACACACATTGATTTTTTTCAAGTTTATAAGAAAAATCAAACTAAGAAAATATTATGCTATCAAAAACCAACTTGAAAATAAGAAACAACTTTCTTGTAGCAGTGTCACAGATCAAAGTGGGCTCCAAGCTAGAGATATTGGTCTCATGCGCACATTACATGAGCTAAAGGATAGCACAATCTCAATATGTAGCTCACAAGAAATAGCTGACAATGAGGGCATCAATATCTCACACACCTCTAAAAGCCCTTTCAAAGCTGTATCAACATTTATCCCTAGTATGCCACGTGACGCCATTGACATTTACTATGATCGCGTCACCGAAGAGCTAAAAAAATTGCAATTTGCAACCAAGAAGCATGTTAAACAGCCCAGTGGACAAATGAAACGTTAGTCCGACCTTATGAAGAAACTAAAAACCAACAACTCTATCATAATAAATCAATCAGATAAAGGCGGGAACGTAGTTCTCTAGAGCAAAGACGCTTATGTCAAAGAGGCGTACCTGCATCTCAATGACAAACAATGCTACACCAAAATTGATATGGCAACAGTTAAAATGATACAGAGAACTTATAAAGATGACTTGAATGAGTGGAAAAGTGAAGGGCTAATTTCCAAAGACGAACACAAATTTCTCTATAATGAATTTCCTATCTTGCCTAATTTATACTTTACACCTAAGGTTCATAAAGAAGAAATTCCTGTACCAGGGAGACCAATTGTCTCTTCAATAAAAAGAACCTTTGAAAATATTTCGAAGTACATTGACTTTTATCTTCAAGAATTTTACCAGCATATATTCGAGACACCACTGAGTTTCTACACCATCTAACCAACTGTGAATGGTCTGAAGATCTTTTGTTTTTAACAATGGACATATCGAGCCTCTATACTAGTATCGCCCATGAAGATGGAATACGAGCCGCCAAATATTATTTGGACAAGAGACCTATTGAAATGTATCACCACAATCAAATGATTATCAAAATGATTGACAGGTGCCTACATAATATTGAATTTACGTTCCACAACTCTGTCTTTAAACAATTGAGAGGTGTGGCAATGGGGGCATGTTTCTCCCCCAGCTACGCTGGGCTCCACGTTGGGCTCCACGTTGGGCTCTATGTGTGTTTGTCTATATGTATGTGTGTATATGAGTCACCAATGAGCCCTTGATCTCCAAGAGGGAACACTGCGCATTACCCCACCATCTGGTTCTGCCGCCTATT